>NC_143571.1:95122500-97611905 GCF_054136105.1 Typopeltis vanoorti | reverse complement strand
GGAAAGGACGCAAGTTTTTGGATGTATGGAATGAGTTTGGAATATTCATTTGTGTAAGAGGAATGGCCTACACTTGAATGTGTTTGGTATCAGAAGTCTTGAAAAATCATTAATCAATATAAAACCTAACACAGCCAGAGAAACTGAATTCTAATAGGAGGAATCATGTGTAAGATCTGTGTAAGAGTGACAATATTAGGTAACTGTATTAATGATGGGAACGTTATTATTATGGAAATGATTATGAAGAGATAACAATTCTGTGTTCATCTGGTTCGGACCTATCAAGCATCTGTAACGATGTTGGCAAAAGTAACAAACTAGATAAGAACAAAGATCTGCAAGTTGTCAAACTGTGTCATGTAGAGACAAGTGCATGCAAAAGAGCTTCCAGGTAATTTATTATGTCTGTACACGAATGCTAGAAGCATCAGAAACAAAGTAGTAGAAACTCTACTCCTTTTAACCAAGAAATATACAAAAATTCACAAAATTAACCAAGGCAATAAAATGTTGCCTTGGTTATTATATTGGAACCTCATGTTATAGGTATTAGTGAGACTTGGCTATTAGAAGCAAATGTACTAACTGTTATCGAGTGCAAAGAGTAAAGTATTTTTAGGAAGGATAGATAAGATAGCAGAGGAGGGAATGTGCTCCTAATAATATCAAATGTTTTGAATACAGTTAGAGTTGAGACCTATGACTGCAATACTAGTAGCAATTTTTCATGTGGCAGTGAGTTTGAAGCTATCTGGTGTGAGGTGGGATGTATCAAGACGATGGGTGCGAAAAAAGTAATCATAATAGGGGACATTAATTATCTGAACATTCTTTGAGTAGTTATGAAATCACATGAGAAAAATGAAACTGAATTTATTGAGCTGTTGCGAGACAACTTCCTCAAGCAGCATGTGACAGAAGGAACTCAGTGTCAAAGAGTGTTAGATCTGATTATAGCGAGAGAGAGAGAGAGAGGGGGGGGTTCAGTTAAAGACATAACTTTCTGCCTCCGGATGGTAACAGTAATCATGCAGTAATCACTTGGGAAGTGGCGACTAAGTTTATGAATGTTCCATTCAGAAAAGGTTACATGCTGAACTACAAAGCAGGAAATTATGACCACCTGAGGGGTATACTGGGTTTGTTGCCATGCTATCAGTTATTGGATGGGAAGGATATCGACAGTGTGTGGGAAGTGTTTAAAAAATACTTAAATGCTGCAATATCAGAATGTGCCCCTAATGTTTGAAAAATAAATAAAGTAGGAGTGAAATGGGTGTGTAATCTAATTAAGCAAGAGATTCATAAGAAAAAGAAAATGTGGAAGGAATATCATGTGCATAAGAATAATGTCAGTTATGACAATTAAAAATAGATTTGAAAGAAAGCGATACTGAATATAGATGGTATGTGGGTGGCTGATGTATAAGTGATTGTTCAATTAATGACCAGCCATTTTGCTAAAATCTATCAACCCGGTATGTGAAACATTGAACTAACTGCTATTTCTTCACTGTATGAGGAAACTCATGTGGATGAGGAGGAAGTAAGAGAGATGTTGCACAAATTTACTAAGAATTCTACTCAACAGGAACTGACAGGATATCAGCACAGATACTAAAAGAGTGTTCAGCTGAACTGGCTATTCTCTTGACTAGGCTATATGATTTGAGTTTCAGAACAGGGAAGATTCCACAGGAGTGGAAAGAATGTAAGGTATTCCCATTGTACATGGGTGGCATAAAGACTGATGTAGCTAAATACTGACCAATCAGTATCACAGGAGTGGTGGTGAAGATTGTGGAACAGTTGTTTAGGGCTTGCATTCAGAAATGAGATGACAGGGATTCTCTACTTTGTAACAAACAACATGGGCTTACTAAAGGAAGGCCATGTTTTAGCAACTTGCTCACATTCTATAATAATATTACCATTCAGTTAGACACGGGGAATGGATACTCCATGATACTTTTGGATTTTACAAAGACTTTTAGCAGAATACAGCATGGAATACTGTTGCATAAATTGGAGAATATGGGATTGGATTATAAACTATTGGCATGGATAAGAGGATGGTTGATGGACAGATATTACAAAGTGATATATTGGGGGGGGGGATGTGAATCAGCAAGATTCAAGGTAACCAGTATTGTGCCTCAAGGATCACTCCTTGGTCAATTTTATTCAGTCTGTATATTAATGACATTAGGAAGGATTTGACATGTGCAGTTATTTGCTGATGATGCAAAGATAGGTGGGATAATCAGGAGTGCTGCTGATATGCAGTACTTGCAGAATGATTTGAATAGGCTGGAATTGTGAGCATGTGAAAATTGCTGTGATTAGATATCTAGTGTCATATTATATTGATTGAATTATGCTTGAAGAAACTGATAGAGATCTTGGAGTTTTAGTAGACAGAAAGTTGAAGTTCAAAGGGTCGTATAGCAAAACTTGTAAATACAACTCAGAGAATAATGGTAATGCTGAAACAAAGCTTGACATGTAAAGGTGAGCAAGTCATTTTGTATCTTTGCAAGGTCTTGACAAGACTGCACCTGGACTACAGCACTCATGTCTGATCTCCTGGTTTCCATGGTGATTCTGATACAGTGGAAAGAGAGCAAAGGAGTGTGTCAAAAATCATATCAGGATTGTTGAATACAGATTAGGAAGACAGATTGAGAATTTGTAGATTGCAGATACTAGCAAACAGGAGAAAGAGGGATTCTGTATAACCCTTCTGAAAGGGTTATAAAGAATTTCAGTAAATGGAATTTTTCATTTTATAGAGGGTGGGGAAAGGACATCCATGGAAGTTGAGAATGAACGTTGTCAAGAAAGGGGTTAGGGCTAGATTTTTCTATCACAGAGTAGTGCGTAACTGGAATGGACTGCTGTTGGATGTTGTGTGTACAAATAGTGTGAATGAATTCAAGAACAGGTAAGACAGCTGGTGCAAATGGTATGGCCTCCCTTGATGAGTTCCTGAAGGTCTCTTAATAAGAATAATAAAAGAAGAAGAAGACATACATGGAAGACAAAACATAGCCTACAAAATATTATACACAGTGATTAGCATTAATTTTACACAAATTATGGACACCACAACTGTGTTATAAATAATTATCTTAATTTCCTGATGTTTCGACCTTCATATTAAGGTCATCAATCTGGAGCGCACGCGCACACACACACACACACACACACACACACACACACACACACACACACACAGAGACAAGCTATATTACATTTCAAGTATGCTGAGAGACAATGATTTGATCAACGGTTATTCTACTGGCCTGACCTCTAGTGAAAATAAAAAAAATTACAATAAATAAATGAATTAAAATAAATTAACTACATCAAAGCTATATTCTATTTAAAACAACATCAGAGAAACATTCTTTCATACAGATAGTTTTGTTACAGTAAAATGATGTCCTAATTTAACATGACAATTGTTATATTAGATTTAGGATCCAGGATTACCTATGGTCCTATTTATAGTTAACTCTTAGGGCGAAAAGTTAAGTGGGTAGAATATGTGCCTTCCATATGCTTGGGATTTTTAGAACATCATTATTGTTAAGATTAGGGTGATTGATAAGAATCTCACAGGCCTCTTTAAATTTACGTTCGTACCATGTTTTGGTGTGATGTAAACAACAGGTGCTTTTTCCAGTCAATTCTATATAAAGTGTTCAGGGCATGATCAAAAAGACCAGCTTGACCATAGTTATTATATTTAATTAGGAATTGTGTTTCTCCTATATAGGGCAAATTATAGGTGCAATGAATACGGTATACTCCAGGGTGAACCAGCAGAGGGAGTCGATCCTTGGATGAGCTGAGTAAGTTCTTTAATTTTGCAGGAGGTTTAAAGGTGGCTTTAAGGTTGTATTTTTGAAGTATTCTGTTTGTTTTATCTGATATCCCTTTAATGTATGGAATGGTTATAGTTTTATTGTAGTCTTGTTTATTTTTGTTTTTAAGTGAGGTCTTGTACAGAATTTTGTGGATAGTATTTTGGCTGTAAACATTTTTTAGGAAGGTACTGCTGATAACTTTTAATTCATCTTTTTAATGTTTTGAAGTGTATTAATGACTCCTAGTTTTTGTGTTCAGAGGTGGTAGGGGTTTTTGCGTATATATTGGCCAGTATGTGTTGGTTTCCAGTAAACAGTAAAGGAAAGACTGCCAGAAGGAAGACATATGACAAGTGTGCTTTTCAATCTCAATTGTGAATTGTATGTGTTTGTGTTGTTTGTTTAGGTGGCTGAGGAAAGTGTCTGGTGGCAATGGGGCCAGATAGCGAAAACATCGTCAATGTATCTCAGCCAGACTTTGGGTTTTAAAGGAGAGGAATCTAGAGCACGTCGCTCAAAATGTTCCATGTAAAAGTTAGCGATAGGGGGGGATAGTTTACAAAAAAGAAAAACATAATACATCACAGATTCCTAAAATTAATAAATAACTGTTGCAGGAAATGCAAAGTTCCAGCAGATTGGTCAAAAGCTAAGATTAAATCTATATTTAAGAAAGGAGACAGATGATGATTGTGGAAATTACAGAAGAATCAGGAATGATAGTTTCAGATACAGAAGATTGTGTATAGACAATATTTGTGTGTGTTAAAACAAATTATTGCAAAAAGATGAGAATTTAATTTTGAGATTCATCTGGCCTTGATAGATTGTGAGAAAACTTTTGATAAAATACACAGAGCAAAATTATGGAATATAATGAAAAAACAAGGATATCCATTACATCAGGTACAAGCTATACAAAGTTTATATAAAGGATACAAAAATGCACTTACAGTTAGGTAACTGAAATTAATCAAGGTTAATTTATCAATTAATCCAGGGAGGAAAGTAGCTTATATCCATTTCTATTCAATATATATAATATATTGATCAGATTATTAAAATATGGAAAACAACAACAAAACCAGATATCCAGTTAACCAGAACACCTTATCAATATAATGAAGATTACTTTCAAAAATTAATTTATGAATTAAACAAAAGAAACAAACACTCTCAGGCAATATGTTTCACATTCCTACAACACTCACAGAAAAATACTACTTCTCACTTTGCACTTGCCACTTTCTTTTTCAACATCCAGGGTTGTCCCTTGTCCTTGTTTTATTTTTACTGGTGACTCTATGAAAAATTTCAGAATAAGTGTCCTGAGAGAATACGAAGAAAACAAACAAACCAAGCTATGTGTAAAACTAGCTTAACAAAAGTCATGAGGAACCATTGGTATGGGTATTATATACAGTAGACTCTCGACTATCCAGCCTCCGTACTATCCGGAGCCCAGATTTTATCACGGAGAATTATAATAATACAGTAATTCTCTGTGATAAAATGAGGAATACATACATACTGTAATTTACTTTGCCAAGGCGCTGCAAGCGAGCATTTGCTACAATCCTCCTACGTGCTGTGTGCATAACACAAGTTGAGACATGCAAAGTGCGGATTTCCCCGCCTCATCAGTTGTGTATCGGATGTACACAAGTGCAGAATAAGTTTGCCACTGTTCCTGGTTACATTAGTAAATTATTGTTTGGTGTGCTTCATTGTTTTTTTAATAAAGATTATGAAATGGGTGATAAACGAAAAAAGGTTGTAGTGACTATGAAGGAGAAACTACGCGCTATAAAGCGACTAGACTATGAGGTAATGGCAAAAACTATTGCTTCGGAGGTAGGAGTCGGGAAAAGTACAGTTGGAGACTGGAAGAAAAATCGAGCAGAAATTGAAAAGTGGTGTGCTGCCCAAGCTAGTGGAAGTGGAATGAAAGTAAGAAAAACGATGCTGAAAGGTAAGCATAAAGAAGTTGAGGAAGCTTTATTTTTTTGGCATGAGCACATAAGAGGAAAAGGCTTGCCTGTTACTGGGCCGATATTGCAGGAAAAAAGCATTGCAATTTAAGCGACAAATACATGTAGAAGGAGAAGATTCGGAATTTAATGCCAGTGATGGATGGTTAGATCAGTAGAAAAAACGATTCAGTATTCGCCAGATTATCATAAGTGGGGAGGCTTTATCCACTGATAAAGAGGCTGTACCTTTGTTCAAAGACTATCTTTTTAAGCTTATTGAAAAGGAGGGAATTTCTGGGGAGCAGTTGTACAACTGCGATGAGACCGGTTTAAATTATAAGATGCTCCCTACAAAAACAAAAAAGAAGCCGCTGCACCAGGATGCAAGGAATGAGTCACCATCTTGGCTTGCAGTAATGCAACTGGCAATCACAAGCTTAAGCTTACGTTAATAGGAAAATCAAAGAAACCTAGAGCTTTTAAAAAACTGAAAAATCAGGAATCACTACCCCTATATTACACACATCAAAAGAAAGCATGGATGAATTCACAAATCTTTAAAACCCGGTTCCAAAATGAATTCGTACCGACTGTAGAAAAACATCTGAAAGACAACAATTTGCCGAGAAAAGCTGTGCTACTTCTTGACAATGCACCTTTGCATCCCGCCAATGACGAACTCACAGATGGAGACATCAAAGCTTTATTTTTACTACCCAATGTGACTGCTGTTTGTCAGCTGATAGACCAGGGGGTATCCTTCAAATGCTAAAGAAAAAGTATCGTCAGCATCTTCTCAGTTTGTTGATATCTTAAAAAGATTGACTTGCTAGATGTCATAAGGTAGTTGGCCGAAGCATGGGAAGAGATTCGAAACATATCACTTGTAAAGTCTTGGAAAATTCTTTTGGACCATGAAGGTGGACATTTTAACCTTGAATCCGTGTGTGAAACCAAAGAGGAAGATGCAAATGATAAACTTGTTTCGTTGCTCAAAAATGTACCGAGCTGTGACGATGTCAATGCACAGGACATTACAGAATGGATGTCAAACGATGAAGTTGATGAAATAACTGACAACGATATTGTGGAAATGGTGACACGGGGGAAGAAGAAGAGGAGGAGGAGGAGGCATCCTTAGATGATAGGAAAAATCTCATCTCACATTTGGAAGCGTTCAAGACGATCGAGGCAGCACTGCAGTACATTAGTGAGCAGGAGGAAGCGACGTCAGCTGATATCATCTGCTTGTGTAAGTGGAGGGACATTGCGTCACAGAAGAGGGCTAAAAGGCTGAAAGATAGAAGCAGTCATCTATCAGGGACTTTTTCAAAAACTAAAAACTGTAAGTTTTGACTCTTTCATCTTAGGCCTACCTTTCACATTTGTGTGAAAAGGTAGGCCTAGAACTCCGGCCTGCCCTTCCGCCACATTAGGCCGGATAGTCGAGAGTCTACTGTATTCTTTTTTCTTTTTATTATTATTACCCAGGGATATGCACAGATGATGGCAGACTCATCATGGGAGGCTCACACTAGCCATTATTCACACAATACGAATCATACTTCTTAAACTCATTCATTATAAGAGCATGCACAACCATCTCTGACAATCCATTCCAGTCATTCAACTCTCTCTCTCTAAGCTCGGTAACCAGATTCTTACAAAACTTCTAAGAGTGACCCCCCCCCCATTTTTCTCTCCCTACTTGCGATGTATGAAACATTTCTTTTGTATTAAGGTTATTACAGAAATTTAAATAGGGAACAGCATTCCACAGCCCATCGTTGTGATGGGCTGTGTCAAACTAGCTTAACAAAATTCACGAGGAACCATTGGTATGGGTATTATATACAGTAGACGCTCGACTATCCAGCCTCCGTACTATCCGGAGCCCAGATTTCATCACGGAGAATTATAATAATACAGTAATTCTCTGTGATAAAATGAGGAATACATACTGTAATTTACTTTGCCCAGGAGGTGCAAGCGAGCATTTGCTACAGTCCTCCTACATGCTGTGTGCATAACACAAGTCGAGACATGCAAAGTGCGGATTTCCCCGCTTCGTCAGTTGTGTATCGGATGTACACAAGTGCAGAATAGGTTTGCCACTGTTCCTGGTTACGTAGTAAATTGTTGTTTGGTGTGCTTCATTATTTTTTTTTATTAAATGGATCCAGTTTAAATGTTTTTTTATTAAGAGGATCCAGAGACAAATGATAACGATGTTACCATCGTTGTCATTTGTCTCTGGATCCTCTCCACCACTACCTCATCTCAGGCAACCAAAATCTATATATAGTAGTGAAGATGCAGCTATAGCCTATTCTTATAAGGAGGGATAATAATCTTCCTATCTCTACTTGGCACTTTGTTCTTCAACATTCAAGTAATCCTTTGAAAAAATTTTCCCCACTTTTGCAACATATTTTATTTCAATTCACTGTCCACATCTTCTAATTCCTAGCCTCATCAATTTCCTGCTGTCCAGTACTGTCAATGTAATATATAGTATGTAATCTTTCAACCCTAAACTGCATAACTTTGCACTTTGCCCCATTAAACTTCCAACCATTACCTGCCCACAGTACCAATTTAGTTAATTCATTCTCTATATTTAATATACAATTTACATAGAGCCTTAAGGCATTCAACTAGTCACCCTCAGTCTACTGGACTTTTCTTTGGTGAATTTATTTAACTTATATGTTGGTTAAACATTAAAAGAAATTTAATGGTTATTCACAACACAGATAAAAAATTGAATAATTATTGAATAATTTTATTCTAATATTTTGCATAAGACAACTGAAGCATTGTCAAGGATAAAGATAGTTTAAAATTCAATGCAGCGTAAATTTTCCCAATTTTTACTGCATCGACTTTTACAGGGGTCACATCCAAAAAAGTCACAAAGGTAAATTTGTAACATTATATGTAAATAACACTAAAAGCCCATGTATAAAAACCCAGAGGAATTAACATGCTAAACAGAGTAAACAGAAGATATCTTAAAATAGAAGTTCAAGGGCAATACTTTAGAATTCGGAAATGTATTTGATGTTAGTATTTAGTATTGTATAAACCTATTGTATCCAAAGCCAGTTCAATACTGCCTTCAAGGTCAATAGTAAAAGAAGGTATACATCAGAAGCTGGTCCACTATGCTGTTAAAAGGATTAAATGTGCACTTCAGGGAGAGCTAGAAGTCTGTGCTTTCAAGAAGGTTAAGAGTTTGAGCGTGAAAGTATGGGAGTCTCAGACCTTTGTTGAAAGTTTCCATGGGAATGTTTGGGGGTCCCAAACCTTCGCCCAGAGTCCCGTGAAAAACCAAATATAAGGATCGTAAAAACGTTATCGAAGATCGACCATCGGCAGAGTTGACTCCAGAAGAAAAAGAGGAGGGAATCGATCCATGGACTATGTGGAATTCGGATGAGGTCGTGGAGGAAGAACTGGAGGCAAAAACTTTCAGAGCAAATAGCAGCCCAGGACCAGGATGACTAAGCCTTGATCATCTGACCTCACGTCCAAGTATCCATAACGCCGAAGAATCGCAATCTAGGCCCTGTGAGCCTTTCCAGAGGAGAACACGGTATCCATGAAACCTCTAAAGTGATAGCCCAAGACTTGACATAGAGAGGAATCCAGGAATTCTGTAAAGGAAGTATGAAAAGGTGCACCATACTGATAGAGGTGTCATGTGAGTTTAATTTTTGTGTAATTTTTCTTATGTTGTGAGGGACTGTTTACAAGGACTGATAAGTTTTAGAAATACTATACACAGTATAATGGAAATTAGTTTGCATAAAGAGAAGTTATTTTTTAGGTAATTTTGTCTATTGTAAAAGACTGTTTAAGAAGGACTGATAAAAAATATTATGAAAAATAGTTTGCAATGAAGGCTAGAATTCATGGTTATAGTTAATCAAGGCATAATTATTCCTAAATTGTAAATGGACTGATAGTTATCTAATTAAATTGTTTAAATTATTTGTATTTTATTGCATGTTTAAGTAAATGTCCTAAAGAAAGTTTCCTCTAAAGTGTTTATCTTAGAGAGGAGTAAAAAGTAGCATTTCATTAGTGCATAATTTGTATGATTGTTTCAGCATAAATAAACATGTTTGTTTTATTTACAAAGAGTGGCGCCTGATCTTTTACACAGTGCACTATTCCCAAAAAAAATGCAATTCTGTGAGCAGGGAGTTTAAAAATAGGTACGAATTAGAGTTAAGAGTTAGCCATGCCTGTAAATAATTATTAAGGAGGGCCTTTAATGGAAGTATTGATATTTTCTTATGCCACGTGGAGATCTAGTGGCAGAGTCTTTAATAGAAAAAGAAATTTCGAGAGATCTCCAGTATAAGGAAGGAATACTGAAGGTAGAGCAAAGAGATTAAAGTTAAAAGGAGGATTAAATAAGTTTAATGAAAGAATAGAGAAATAGAAATAATTTATAATAGTAATAATAAATCAGAGTATAGATAAAGCAAAGATAAAGAAATTAATTATATAATAAGTGCACAAAAATAAAGATAGACATAGAGATCACACAAAAGCCACAATAAACATCACGTTTACAATAGCATAGTAGAGAAAGTAAATTAAATAACACAAAACAAAGCATTCAGTTATTTTGAGTATATAAAGCATTCAATTATAAATGCTGGTTTATAGGACTACGTCCTATAAATCAGCATTTTTCAAAATTTTCCTATAATGGAACACTTCGCAAATCCTGAAATTTTAAATGAACACATTGGTTAGAGTCGAGTATCATCGGTCTCGTATTCAATGTAAAGCTAAGCACACACTATCACTGAAGCAGGTTATATCACATCACAAAATGTGACAGCGCACACTACAGGCATGCTGAACCACAGCACATCACATTGACCTTGCTTGTGATGTGCTGCGATTGACTGCACATTTCCTAGAATAGATACCTCTGTACTTCACTCGCGCTCGGAGGTGTTGATCACCGCGTGCGGCTGAGTCGAGACCAGCGTGTGCTGGCCTTAATACCACAATCCACAGGCAAAGTGAGGAGCGCCTGATTTTCAAACATGTTTGAACTTGTTGTAGCATTTAAAACCATTCTAGGCTCATATCAATTTTGATAAATTTTTCATGGAACACGTATTCACTTTCCGCAGAATACTGGTGTTCCAAGGAATATAGTTTGGGAAACTCTGCTCTAAACAACACTCACTTTTTTTTTTTTTTGATTTAAACAGAATTACATGTAATTTACCTCCAAATTGAAGGAATGACAATGGACTTTCCTATTTTGCTGCTGTTTACAATTTTTTTCATGTAAACTTTGAAGTGTTATCCCCCCCCCCCCCCACACACACACCAAAACCCTCCTGGTTGTATTATGTTGCCAGCAAAGGTTGGTCGATTGGTAGAGCCTCTGCTACTAATGGTTCACGCAAAAAGTTAAGCAAGTTTGAGCGCGGTTAGTAGTTGGAAGGAGTTCAATCGTTCGATGCTGTTGACACACTCTCCCTCAATGAGTCTTTGGACTCCCTGGAAGTGTGAAATAATAATAATACATTAAAAAAAAATAATAATTAATAAGTGTTCACTATCTGTCCAGGAGAGATTACTTATTATTAATACTTGCTTACAGAAACACTGAAGTACTACCTACATTTGAACATCAAATACTGATAGTTCAAGGCACTAAACGTAGCACATTGAAAGACAAGCATCTTTGATTGTATGCATATCTGCTGCAGGATGCAGCAAAAGGTTAGATGTTGTTTCTGGAGGCTGATGAGGAAAACATGCTTGAAATGCTCTGGGAAAATGTCACGCGGAAAAAAAAAGAGCATATTCCCTGGGGAATACGGTAGATGTTCCAACAATTCAGAAAATGCCACTGCCAAAACACCTTTGTGGGCAAAGCATTGTCCTGATTATTATTATTATTATTCAGGCCTCCATGCAGTCAAAAGACTCATCGCAAGGGGGTCCTTCCTAGGAAACACAAAGTCTATCATACCACTCCTTGAACCCGTTGACCATTCTCAACACTCTATCAGGCAATGCATTCTACGGTTCAGCCATCCTTCATGCAGAGAAACCACTCCTCACTCTCTTGCTCACAGCTTCCTTTCATAACTTCCAGGGATGGCTCCTTGTCATCACTCCTTCCCACTGCTCAAGAAAGTGAAAGAACTCCACAATATCAACCCTGTAAGCACCTCTCAACAGTTTAAAAGTCACAATCATATTACCTCTCCTTATTCTATCTACCTACCAAACTCTGCAGTTCACATTCCCTTAACTGATCCTCATAACTAACATTGTACAGTCTTGAAATCATCTTTGTTATCTGCCTCTGTACCCCTTCCACTGTTAATTTATCTCTTTCAAATCCTGGGGACCAAATTTGAGAACAATACTCTAAGTGTGGTCTGATCAGGGTCTTATATTGTACAATGGAATGATAACTCTTTTATCTCTGCAGGTCAGAGTATTTCTCAGTACTCCAGCAATCCTCTGTGTTACCTTCACCACCTTTGCAATATGTCCCCTGAATTTCAGGTTTCTATCAATCAACCCCAGATCTCTTGTCCCCCCCACTTTCTCCAGTACAACTCCTCCAACAGAGCATGAAGTGTCCCAAACCTCAAGACCTTACATTTTGATGCATTAAACCGAACCCCCATTCATTTGCCCATCTGTCTAGTTTATTCAAATCGTCTTGCAGGGCTACCACATGTGCACTATTATTACTAATAACCTTTCCCAGCTTCACATCATCTGCAAACAACTGAATATTCCCTGCAATCCACTGACAATGTCATTGATATAAAGGTTAATCAATATAGGTCCCAGTACTGAGCCCTGTGGGACCCCACTTGAACCTTCTGCCTCTTTGAAACTGCCCCACCATACACAACTCTCTGATACCTACCAGACAGCCAACCCTGAATCCAGTTGATCAACCATCCAAACCCATGTGCTGCAACTTAAATATCAGGTTATCGTGTGCCACTCTTTGCTAAATCCAAGAAAATGGCAGTATATACCTTGCTGTCATCAACTGCTCTTGTAACTTTATTATAAAAGGCTACCATATTACTAAAATAAGAGCGTCCCTTAACAAATCCATGTTGACTCACAGATAACATTACCCTCACCTGAGCAACGTTGTATATGGTCTCCCACTAATTTCTCCAAGATCTTAACAACTACTGATGACACATAAACTAGTTAGACACTTCCAGTCTGTTACCACCGTTATGCAATGGCATTATCTTACCTTCCTTCCATTCCCTGGGCACTTTTCCTGTAGCCATACTTTCATTGAAAAGCCAGGTCGAAGGAGCTGTCAATTCTTCAGCACATTCTCTCAAAACTCATGGTGAAATACCATCCAGTCCCCCAGCTTTACTGACATCCAGAGTACTCAGTTTTGGAACACACTCTCCTGCTGCACCTCTAAACCTCAAACATGCCCTATCCCTCTAGTATTCCAATTTACTCCTCCAGGATGAAATACTCCAATAAAGTGTTCATTGAACGATTCCACTATGTCCTCTGCATCAGTCACTCTATTCCCATTGTTATCCCACAATGTCATTCTTCCACAATCATTTCTCCTCCTACTGGCCACATGACTAAAAAATTCTCTAGGATTTTAAATTATATATTTAGTTTAATCCTTTATCCAAATGTAAGCAAACAAAGTTTGCACCTGAAGTATCTTCAGGACTGGGGCAACTTGTAGTAAAGTTGGTATATGTTCTCATCACTTGCCTTAGTATCTATCTCCCATAATGCAAAGCACATCTCCTTGCAGACGTGTATAATGCTATGCATTAAGGGAAGGGCCACTACCCAGACTGGTTATGACCTTTATTGAGGTCTCATCAGTGGGAGCCAAACTTAGTACTAGTGATACCAAGGTGGAAGTAATGGAGAAGTCATATTTACCTATACGAGTTGTCAAAAGGTGTCACACCTCATTATTAAATTACTGTGGATTAGAGAAAGATGTTGGAAGTTTTTCCACTTGGGTAGACTATAAATTATATATTTAGTTTAAGAAATATTTGGTAATTTAATAAGGTGTAACACGTTTTTGCAACTCGTATAGGTAAACATGACTTTTCCATTACTTCCACCATGGTATCACCACCACTGGGTCTGGCTCCCACTGATGAGACCTCAATAAAGGTTGAAACTGGTCTGAATAGTAGCTCTTCCCTTAACATAGCATTATACATGTCTGCAAGGAGATGTGCTTTGCATTATGGGAGATACTAAGACAAGTGATCAGAACTTATACCACCTTTACCACGAGTTGCCCCAGTCCTGTAGATTCTTCAGGTGCAAACTTTGTTTGCTTAAACTTGGATAAAGGATTAAACTAAATATATAATTTATAGTCTAACCAAGTGAAAAAACTTCCAACATCTCTAGGATTTTTTTCTTTGGATCTTAGGGCCAATCTCTTCTCATATTCCAGTTTCACCTTCCTTACCATACTAGTCACTCTCTTGGCCTGTGTCTTATATTCTTCATGCATCTGTTCTTCACCCGTCTCCTTATATCTCTTCCATAGCCTCTTTACACAAGCAGTTCCTGTTTATATTGTTTGTCATCCACTTTATGCCAAATTGTGTTCTGTTCTTCTTCACTTGTGGAATACAGCTTACTATTGCAGCTAACAAATATTCCTTCACAATTTCCCAAGCACTAATGATATCTTGGCCTTCCAATTCCTCCCTCCATGAAACTTCTCCAAGTTGATATCTAAGACTATTTGTAATCATCTGCCTTATAATTCCACATGCATTCCCGTCTCTCTTTGATACTCCTGCATGTCTATTCAACTTCCAAGTCAAAATCACGTGGTCACTCTCTCCAACTGGTGGGAGAGATGTCATCTCAGTTATTATCAACTCTTCTGATGCTATGACCAAATCCAAAACTCTTGAACCTCTTGTTCCCTCTATTACATGTTGCCTAAGATATTTGTCCCTCAAAAATTCTAGAAATTCCATTCCCTTATTACTAAATGCATTTTCCTCTTCCCAGCTTATACTGCTGTACCTAAAATCTCCCATAACAATCATTCTTTTTGCACTTGCCAAACTCAATTGCCTAAACATCTCCTGCTCCCCACCCTCTCTGCTCCTTGGTTTGTAGCAACACCCCACTAAATATTCAAGATACCAAGTAATTTTCTATAAACTTGGTTTTTAATCCTATTTCCCAAGTAAGCAAACAGAAAGTAAGTCAAGTTTGCACCTGCACATAGCAAGTCTGAGGCAACTCGTGGTAGTGCCACTCTAGGCAACTCGTGATAAAGGTGGATTAAGCCCTGATCACTTTCCTTAGTATTTTTCCCTTAATGTAAAGCACATTCTCTTGTGGAGATGTATGATGCTATGCATTAAAGGCAATGGTTACTACCCATACTGGTTTCGACCTTTATTGAGGTCTCGTCAGTGGGAGCCAGACCTGACAATGCTAAGATTGAAGTAATGCAGGGCTTATGAATTTTACCTAAACAAGTTGCCACGAGGTGCTTTGACCTTATTAAATAAAATCTCAGGATGAGAGATAGATGTAGAAAGTTTTTTAACTTGGGTATATTATGTATCAAGATACCAAGTAATTTTATATAAACTTGGTTTTTAATCCTATTTCCCAAGTAAGCAAACAGACAAGTAAGTCATGTTCACGCCTGCACGTATTGCAAGTCTGAGGCAACTCGTGACATAGCATCATACATCTCTGCAAGGGGATGTCCTTTACATTAAGGGAAAAATACTAAGGGAAGTGGTCAGAGCTTAATCCACCTTTACCACAAGTTGCCTCAGACTTGCACTACATGCAAGCGCAAACTTGACTTACTTGAAATAGGATTAAAAACCAAGTTTATATAAAATTACTTGGTATCTTGAATACATAATATACCCAAATTAAAAACTTTCTACACCCTACTAAGTATCCTGTCTTGCCCACCTCTACCTCACACCATATGCATTCAAAATCATTAGTGTTCCTCCTTCCAAAGCCTCCACCCTTAGAGGACATAAGTTGTCACTTATCATAAGCAGTACTCTACTACCACGCTTTCCCTTCCTATCCTGCCGAGAAATGAGAAGTTTCCGCCTGAAGTATCATCAGGACTGGGACATTTTGTGGTAAAGGTGGTATAAATTCTCATCACTTGCCTTAGTATCTGCCATAATGCAAAGCACATTATGGAAGAATCAATATTACTGTTCTTCTACTCAGCTCATAACTATCATACCTAGGCAACATGCACACTATCTTTCCTCTCTGTATTTTCTTTTGTACAACCTCAAGCAAGAATCTCATATCTCTCACTGCCCAATTTACATTGCCTCTCAAGTCATTCGTTCCTACCATCACAATCATCTCATCCACCCTTTCACCCCTCTTAATTGCCATATTTAAGTGTTCTGACACTAGTGATATTCTGGCCATCCAATTCCTCCCTCCATGAAACTTCTCCAAGTTGATATCTAAGACTATTATAATCACCTGCCTGATGAAAGATGATTTTATTTCTCCTGCAAGCCGGGTCTTTTCTCACAAATTTTTTCATCTAGTCTGGTTAAAAGATCAGAATAATATTCCTTGGTTACTGTTTTGTCCTTTTCAAGATAATTAATAAACAAAATATCTTTAGCATACCGCTGCCATGACCTTTCCTGCTGATGGAACCGACTTTGTCTTCTTTGACGATGAACACCGGCTTGTGTCCACTGTGTTGACTGCTGTTTGGATTCTAGTGTGTAATGGTGAATCCAAGTCTCATCCATAGTAATAAATCGACACACGAAATCAGTTTGTTCTTGTTAAAATGCTCCAAGCACTGTTCAGAGATTTTCATGCGAGTGCGTTTTTGATATGCTGTGAGCAAGCGCAGCACCCATCTTGCGCAAAGCTTTTTCATTTACAATTCTTCATGCAAAATATATCCTACACATTCTTTTGAAATGCCTATAGTCTCAGCAATTTCACGTACTTTGACTCACCAGTCATCCAATACCATATTGTGCACTTGATCAATTATTTCCGGTGTTGTTACACTTTTTAAACATCCTTCGCATGGATCATTTTCAAGACTGGTACAGTCACATTTAAACTCGACAGTTCATTTCTTAATTGTCGAAAACAAAGGAGAAGAGTGCCCATAAACTTTTATGAACTTTTAATGAATTTCTTTTGCTGTTAAACTTTCTTTTACAAAGAATTTTATAACTGCACGATACTCAAATTTATCCATTTCAAGTGATACAGACAACACATTTGCTTTAGACAGCTGTATAAAACAAACTACTTGATAGAATGACTTGAAATTTCACATGGATGCTTATGACAGATGTACCAACTTAGAAAAGAAAAAATCTTGCCGATAGTGTTGCCATTTATGGTTGAGGCTGAGAACTTTTCAGTTCTCGGCCTCAACCATAAATGGTTGTTAATGTAAGTAAGTTTATATAAAGCCATTTACTTGGTTGTGATGGTGCCATAATGCCTAAACATGTTGAGGGAAGATCAGATGTTCCATGCCAATACATCCTCATAAAAATGTATGCATGGTGGTTGTGATTTGGGAAATTAAATCATAATGAAAAAACAAGCCTAATCTGGTCATAAAAACTGAAATACATACCAGAATTTGTATTAATATCAGTATTAGCATAATTAGGTTCCTCCCTAATTTCTTCAAGTTCAGCATAATGTATAGAAGCTCCTGCTGTTGCTTTTGGCGTGTTTCTGGAGAAGGCAGAATTAGAGGGCTCAGATGGCGGAAGTTCTGGAGTTGGAGTAGAACTAGGAGGAGAGAGGGTGGACAAACTGATTCCAGGGGAAGACCTTGGCCATGTACTACAGGATGCAACTGATGATGACTGTGGAGTTGCAGGTACAGTTACAGGAAAGGATGAAGTCATCTTCAAAGGTGCAACAGTACGCTTTATTTCTGAATAGGATACAGCAGTGCCTACAATTATTTTAATGAAATATATTTTAATGAAAATTAATAGGAAAATCAAACAATTTAAAAAAGAAAGTTTTGCATTTGATTCCATGTGTCAAATTGTATAAATTATTTGACAAAATGTTATATATATTTTATATGTAAGCAGTGAAATTTGTTCAATGACATTTGTGATAAATTAAAAAAAAAAAAAAAAATCAATCCTGAATGACTCTATATTCTATAATCTATTATACATAATCGAATAACAATAATAAACGTAACATGTGTGTAAAGTTAAGGGGATAATAAAATCCTTCATTATTTTAAAGCCGGATACAAAACACGGAGATCGAAATCTATCTTACATATACCCTTATTATACGAATTGCCAGACTGCGTACCCATATATTATTATTACTACAATAAAGAGCCAAGAGGCTATTTTTTTCCGGTGCCATGAATTAAGTTGAGGGGATAATAAATCCCTCATTATTTTAAAGCTGGATATGAAACTCGGAGATCGAAATCTAAGAGTTTCATGCCGAAGAACTATCATATACCCTTATTATACGAATTGCCAGATTGGTGTACCCATATATTATTATTACTACAATAAAGAGCCAAGAGGCTATTTTTTTCTGGCAGCATAAATTAAGTTAATTTAAGTAAGTTCGGTTTGCTTAAACCTTGGTATTATCTAGGTCTACCTGCTCATTGATGAGACCTCAATAAAGGTCGAAACCGGTCTGGGTAGTGACCTCTCCTCATAATGTAAAACAGTAATACATCTCCTAGGAGCTGTGTTTTACACTGTGAGAAAATATTAAGGATAGTGATGGATCTTGCTCCACCTTTGCTCCGAGTTGTCCTAGTGTTGTACTACCCAGGTGTTGACTTACGCTTGGACTTGCCGATAGTTCTTCGGTATGAAACTCTTAGATTTCGATCTCCGAGTTTCGTATCCAGCTTTAAAATAATGAGGGATTTATTATCCCCTTAACTTAATTTATGCCGCCGGAAAAAAATAGTCTCTTGGCTCTTTATCGTAGTAATAATAATATATGGGTACACCAGTCTGGCAATTCATATAGTAAGTGTATATGTAAGTTCGGTTCACTTAAACCTTGGTATTATCCAGGTCTACCTACTCACTGATGAGACCTCAATAAAGGTTGAAACCGGTCTGGGTAGTGACCTCTCCTCATAATATAAAACAGTAATACATCTCCTAAGAGCTGCGTTTTACAGAAATATTAAGGATAGTGGTGGATCTTGCTCCACCTTTGCTCTGAGTTGCCCTAGTGTTGTACTACTCAGGTGTTGACTTACGCTTGGACTCGCCGATAGTTCTTCGGTATGAAACTCTTAGATTTCGATCTCCGAGTTTCGTATCCAGCTTTAAAATAATGAGGGATTTATTATCCCCTCAACTTAATTCATGGCACCGGAAAAAAATAGCCTCTTGGCTCTTTATTGTAGTAATAATAATATATGGGTACACCAGTCTGGCAATTCATATAATAAGGGTATATGTAAGTTCGGTTCACTTAAACCTTGGTATTATCCAGGTCTACCTACTCACTGATGAGACTTCAATAAAGGTTGAAACCGGTCTGGGTAGTGAACTCTCCACATAATGTAAAACAGTAATTCATCTCCTAGGAGCTGCATTTTACATTGTGAGAAAATATTAAGGATAGTGGTGGATCTTGCTCCACCTTTGCTCTGAGTTGCCCTAGTGTTGTACTACCCAGGTGTTGACTTACGCTTGGACTCGCCGATAGTTCTTCGGCGTGAAACTCTTAGATTTCGATCTCCGAGTTTCGAGTCCAGCTTTAAAATAATGAGGGATTTATTATCCCCTCAACTTAATTCACGGCACCGGAAAAAAATAGCCTCTTGGCTCTTTATCGTAGTAACATGTGTGTGTATACAGAAAGTCCTCAATATATGTAAGAGTTACGTTCCAAAAATTTTATAATTATAATAATTAAGAGACACTTTCAGGGAGTCAGGGACTCATCGAGAAAAACCACATACTACAAGCACCAACTATCATACTTATTCTTGAATTCATGTACACTGATTGCACACACAACATCAAATAGCAATCCATTCCAATCACACAACACCCTATAAAGAGAAAAATCTAGCCCTCACCACATTCTTAGCAGCATTCATTCTTGGCTTCCAAAGATCCCTGCATGTCCTTTGAACATTCCCATCAACTGTATGATCCATACAGAAGTTTATAAGTCTCAATCATATCATCCCTCTTTCTCCTGTTTGCTAGTGTCTACAGTCTACAAATTCTCAATCTGTCTTCATAATCAGTATTCTACAATATGCATTCTCTCTCTCTCTCCATTGCATCAGAATCCCAACAGAAACCAAGAGACCAAATCTGTGCACAACAGTCCAAGTGAGGTCTTATCAAGGCCTTGTCAAGAGGCAAAATGACATCCTTATCTTTACATGTGAAAGTTCGTATCAGCATTGAATTATCTTTAGTGTTGTATTTGGAATCTTTGCTACATGGGCCCCTGAACATCAACTTACTGTCTAACTAAACTCCCAGATCCCTAGCTTGATCAGTTTCTTCTAGCATTATCCCACCAATATAAAACGACACAGGATATGTAATCATGCCAAAGTGCTTGATTTTACATTTATTAACATTGAAATTACAAAAATTTTCACATGCCCACAATTCCAGCGTATTCAAATCAATCTGCAAGTAATGCATATCAGCAGCACTCCTGATTACCCTACCCACCTACCTTTGCATCATCAGCAAATAGCTGCGCACATCAAATCCTTCCTAATCATTAATGTAGAGATTGAATAAAAATGGACCAAGGAGTGAGTTACCTTGAATCTTGCAGATTCACATCCCATCCCATTCACCACTTTTTGATATTTGTCCATCCGCCATCCTCTTATCTGCCAATAGTTTATAATCCAATCCCATATTCTCCAATTTATGCAATAGTCTTCCATGCTGTATTCTGTTAAAAGTCTTAGCAAAATCCAAAAGTATCATGGAGTATCCATTCCCCTTGTCTAATTGAGTGATAACATTATTATAGAACGTGAGCAAGTTGCTAAAACATGACTTTCCTTTAGTAAACCCATGCTGTTCATTTCAAAGCAGAGATTCACTGTCAACCCGTTTCTGAATGCGAGCCCTAACCAATTTTCTGAAATCTTCACCATCACTACTGAGAGTGATTGATCAATAGATGGATACATCAGTACACCACCCTTTTGCAATGGGATTACCATACATTCTTTCCATTCCTCCAGAATCTTCCCTGTTCTGAGACTAATATTAAATAGCCTGGTCAAAGGAATAGCCAGTTCAGTTCAACACTCTTTTAGCACATGTGCTGATATCCCATCAATCCCTGCTGAATTGTTATTCAATTTGGGCAACAGTTCTAATATCTCCTCTTCATACACCTGAGTTTCTTCATTCAGTTAAGAGATAAGAGTGAACTCAATTTGTATACATATTAAATAGCCTGATCAAAGGATTATTATTAATATATTAATAATTAAGCCCCAACCCTACCTTGATGCCTTATATTAATATCAAAGGATATTAATATAAGGCATCAAGGTAGGGTTGGGGCTAATGGGGGTCTTAAATTCATGTACACTAATACTAGGAGTATTAGGAACAAGAAGGAAGAGTTTTTGGCCATGGTTGGCACTTCCAGACCACAGGTTATAGGTATTAGTGAAACATGGCTGACTGTAGATGATATAACTAGTGGGATTGAATGTGATGGGTATAGTGTGTTCAGGAATGACAGAGAGAATAAAATGGGGGGAGGAGTATTGTTGATGATAGCTGATGAGCTCCAGCCAAGGAGAATAGAAGTTGAATTGCAGGATAGAGAAAAGAGCACATTTGAGGCCATTTGGTGTGAGATTGTGGCTAGCAGAACTAAATATACAATTGGGTGCTGCTATAGACCAGGTGATGGAAAAGATGGTGGTGACAGTATGCACAAGCAAATAGAAGAAATGGGTGGAAGGAGAGTGATTATTATGGGAAATTTCAACTATGGTCGCATTGACTGGAGTGAGGAGAGGACACACGGAAGGAAGGAACTGGATTTTATGCGGTTATTAAGGGATAACTATCTGGGACAGCATGTAATGGAAAATACTAGGGGTCAGAGAGTGCTTGACCTAGTAATTACATCTGAGGATTTGGCTGTAACAAATATGACCACATTGCAACCAATCGGTGAGAGTGATCATAGGGTCTTACCTTGGGAGGTGGCTAAAGGTGTAGAATTTTCAATTAAGACAGGGTACATGTGGAATTATCGGGCTGGAAAGTATGACAAGCTTAGGAGTTTGATTGGTTCAGTGCCATGGCATGTACAACTGCAAGGACTAGAAGTTGATAGTGCATGGGAGGTAGTTAAGAAGTGCTTTCATGAAGCAATGGCTGACTGTATACCTAGAGTCCGAATAATAAATCAAGTAGGGGTTAAATGGATGAATAACACCATTAAGCTTGAGCTGCAAAAAAAGAAATAACTATGGAAGGAATTTAAGGAGAAAGGTGACCGACAGGCACACGAACGGTATAAAGCGCAGGCCAGAAGGGTAACGAGTGTGGTAAGAAAAGCAAAAAAGGATTACGAAAGAACATTGGCCATGCAGGCTAAAGAGAATCCTAAACAGTTTTTTAGATATGTAGCAAGTAAAAGGAAAAATGTACATGGCAGATTGATTTTAAAGAATGCCGATGGTAGGGAGGTAACTAAATCAGTTGAGATAGTTGAGTTACTGAGTGAGCACTTTGCAAGAGTATATCATCCAGGTGGTGACATTGCAGAAACGAATAAACCAGTAGATTATACGGGAATTGTGGTGAATGATGTGTAGGTGAGTAGTCTATTGCATAACCTCAATGTCAATACATCTGTGGGATTGGATGGTATACCAGCTCGTGTTGTACGAGAAGCAGCTAAAGAATTGTCAGTACCCTTGACCATTTTGTTTAATTTGAGTCTCGGGTCTGGGTTAGTCCTGAGCGGGTGGAAAGAGGGGAAAATAGTTCCACTGCATAAAGGTGGTTCCAAGACTGCTGTTGTAAATTACCGACCGATTAGCATATCAGGAATCATTGTCAAGGTCTTAGAGAAATTAGTCAAGAAAAGAATACAGGATTGGATAGATGAAAATGGGATATTGTATGGGGGACAACATGGTTTTGTGAAGGGTAGATCATGCCTCAGTAACTTGCTCACGTTTTATAACACAGTGACGGCTGAACTGGATAGGGGTAATGGGTTTACAGTGATACTACTGGACCTTGCCAAGGCCTTTGATAGGATACCACATGGAACCCTAATCAGTAAACTGGAGCAGATGGGTATAGATATAGGGTTGGTGAGATGGATAGGAGGGTGGTTGAAGGAGAGATATCAAAGAGTGGTTTATTCAGGAGTGGAGTCTAAAAGACGTCTTGTGACTAGTGGAGTGCCACACATAGCTCTGTTCTTGGACCACTGCTTTTCAATTTGTTCATCAATGATATTGGAAAGGATCTGAGAGGAAGTGTTCACTTGTTTGCTGATGATGCAAAGTCGGGTAGAGCAATTGTGAGTGCACAGGATGTCAAAATTTTACAGGATGATTTGGATAGTTTGGAGGACTGGGCTAGGAAAAATGGATGTCAATTTAATGTGGCAAAGTGTAAGGTTATGCACTTTGGGGTGAAAAGAATAGCAGCAGTATATCGCATTGGTGGAACCATACTCCAGGAGATTGATGAGGCCAGGGATTTGGGAGTGTTGGTGGATAGGGAGTTGAAGTTTAGGGGGCACATTGCAAAAGTAACTAAAACAGCTCACCAAATCACTTGGCTTCTGAAAAATACTTTAACATGCAGAGACGAACAAGTTGTTGTTTCTCTGTATCGAGCCTTGATAAGACCCCATCTGGACTTCTGTGCCCAGTTATGGGCACCAGGGTTTCTTTGTGATGGGGAGGAAGTGGAGAGGGTACAGAGACGAGTGACCAAGATGATAGCAGGTCTGTGGAATGAACCTTATGAGAATAGGTAGAAGATTTGTGGGTTGCAGAAATTGGACGATAGGCGAAGGAGGGGTGATATGATTGAGACATTCAAATTACTGAAGGATTTTTATAAGATTGATCCAGAAGATATTTTTGAAAATATGACTGGTGGTAGGAGGACTAGGGGCCATGAATGGAAGCTGGGCAAGAGCGTGGTTGACAAGGGTGTTAGAGCTAGGTTCTTTACTTGGAGAGTGGTAAATGAGTGGAATAAGCTTCCAGAGTCTGTTGTGGGTGCTACGACCGTGAATGAGTTCAAGGCAAGGTATGATAGATACTGTGTGAATGTTGAATAGTTGTTCTTGACATGATGTTAGGGCCTCCCTCGATGAGTCTGTCGACTCCTTGGAGTTCCCCGGAACAATAATAATAATAATAATAATAATAATAGCCAGTTCAGTTGAACACTCTTTTAGCACATGTGCTGATATCCCATCAGTCCCTGCTGAATTGTTATTCAATTTGTGCAACAGTTCTAATATCTCCTCTTCACACACCTGAGTTTCTTCATTCAGTTAAGAGATAGGAGTGAACTCAATTTGTATACATCAGGTTGACCTCTTCTGCATCTGTCAACCTCACACCATCTGCATTCAGAAGAGTTATTCTTTCATATTTATTCTTTCTTTTACTTGCAGCATATCAATAGAATTCTTGTGGACTGTCTTTAACTTGCAGAGCCAGTTTCTTTTCTTACTCAGACTTAACTTTCTGTACAACAGTTATGACTATTCTAGCCTGCTGGTTATAGTTTTCATAATAGGCATCATCTTTATGCACATGGTATTATTTCCACAGCATCCGTTTCTTACGAATCGCTTGTTTAATAGATCATACATCCATCTGATTCATACCCTATTTATTCTTTGAACTTTCGGGACGCATTCTGATATCATATCATTTAAGTATTTTTTAAATGCTTCCCATGCACTATTGGTATTCTTCCCATCCAGCAACTGACACCATTCCACCGAACTCAGTATTCTCCTCCTGCTTTGTAGTTCAGCATGTAACCTTTTCCAAATGAAACATTCACAACCTTAGTCACTTCCCAAATGAGTACCGCATGATCACTGTCACCAACTGGGGCAGAATAGTTACATCTTTAACTGAAATGCCCTCTGACACTATAATGAAATCTAACACTCTTTGTCCTCGAGTTCCTTCTATCACATGCTGCTTGAGGAAGTTGTCTTGCAACAGCTCAAGAAATTCCTGTATTTTTTTATAGCTCCTGTTTTAATGCTACCCATCCATTTAACTGCCATTTTATCCTCCTGATTTGGGTATGCAATCTGATACTGTTTCCCTCAAACAATCTCTGACTTCCACTTCACTACTAACATTCTTCTCTTGTAGCTTCTTATGCTATGGCATGATCCCAAGCTGACTCCTAAGTTTATTATAATAGTTCAGTTTGTGGTTCCACATACATCCCTTCTTTATTAAAAACTCCACATGTTTAGCAAGGCTACAAGGTGACTTGTCCTGATTAGTGGTAGAGTGAATACCTTTCATGTGATTATCAGATTCAATCCTCTCAAACCCAGCTCTCCTCCATTACATGCAACTCCAAATCATTACCCATAACAAATTATACAAATTCCATGTCCATCTTGCCATGTAATCTTTATTGCAGACTAACAATATATTTTGGCTGAAAGTATCTATCTCACACCAGACAGCCTCAAATGAACTCTCAGTCTTAAAATCCTTCTTGACTTCTACTTTTGCTGGTTGTAGTTCTTTGGTTATCATCAGCAATATCCTCTTCCCATTCTTTTCCTTCTAGCTTCCCTGAAAATACAATATCCTTTACAGTCTATCTCAATAATTAAACCATCTTCTATCAACCAAGTCTCACTGATGCTGATAATTTTTGGCCAATTTAGCAAAGTTGACCAATGCTAAAATCTCCAATTTATTTCTGATGCTACCAACATTCATATATATGCATTTCAGTATCGCATTGGATCAATAATTACCCCCTGCATAATGTAATTCACAATCACTTCATATTATAAACCTGGGAAATGCCACTCAACATTGCATGATCATTTCTGTGCACACATTCATTTGTTCCATGGTGGCTGAACTGATATCTGACTGCATCTCTCCCATTTTTCTTGATTTTACACTCCCCACCTTTCACTGACTTCAGTGAAATGCAGTTCGTTAAGCATATACAAGTCCTTTCTTCCATCAAATTCACACAACAGACAACATCTATAAACTGTACATTATTCCTTCTGCACAAGTTCTTTGTTGAATCATTCTCAATTATGGCCCTTCTAAATTCATTCCTATCATATGTCAGCTGACTTACAATCTTAATAGAAATACCGCCAAAAGACAGTAAACAATGAATGGCAAATATCATTCACTGTTCTCGGTGAACAAACTGCTTGTACAAATCAGACAGAATGAGCTAACAGCCAAAAATACCTGAAAAGAGCCAATGAAGTTTTGAAATATCAATATATTATTATTGTTGTTGACCAGTGTCATTATTATTATTATTCAGTGTGTTTATATGACATATTAAATAATTGTTGAAAGTTTTTCAACTTGGTTATACTATAACTTAAAGATACCAAGAAATTATACACTTGGTTTAATCCTTTATCCAAGTGTAAGCAAACAAAGTTTGCAACTGAAGTAACTTCAGGACTGGGACAACTCGTGGTAAATGATCATACACCATATGCAATCCTGTTTCAAAAAAATTTAGTTTTAAATTTTCACTGTAATTTAAATTTAAGATAAAATTTACCTGAATTGTCGGGTGAACTGGATGGTGTGACCATAACCTTTACCCCTGATCCACCATTAGAATCATCTGGTGACTTGTGAACAAACTGATGCCTAAAAACAGAACAAACTCTCTTAGTTTCCTTAATTATCACTAATAGCAGCATTTTTGTGCAATTTCCAACATGCATAAGTTCATATATATTCAAAGTGTAAAGTACACTAGATATAGTAATAAATATTCATTATTGTATTGTATTCTATATTGAAATTTTTCCTGATTATTAACTAATAACAGCAGGCACAAGCTAGAAGGATCATATCAAACAGGTAATTAATGTAAACAGCATAAAGTACATTAGATATAGTAATAAATATTTTGTACTGAAAATTTTACCTAATTGTTAACTAATAACAGCACATGCTAGAAAATCATATCAAACAAGTAATTAATAATTTTTGATATACACACACTGGATGAGGTTCCCAAATGTTTGGAATAAGAAGCAATTATTTTAATTTACATCTGGATGATGCATCTGAACTTTGAACCCCAATGTCCAATGCTTACATCCCTGTAGTTTGCCCCATTACTAAGCAACCAGAATACTGAATGATTAAGGATGGACTAACAATTTGGGATTTAGCATATAACCAAGACCAGAAATAAATACATAGAAATATGTCATTCCAGGGACAGCGTTGCCCAATTAAACAAAGCCTTCACATAAGTTTAAGGGAGATGGTAAATCTCATATTATTGTACAGCCGGGTATGAAACTCGGATCGAAATCCATCGAATCCTAGAGTTTCATGCCGAAAAAACTATCGGCGAGCTCAAGTGTAAGTAATCACTTGGGAAGTACAACACCAGGGCAACTCGGAGCAGAAGTGGAGCAAGCTCCGTCACTGTCCTTAATATTCTCTCATAATGTAAAACGCAGCTCCTAGGAGATGTATTACTGTTTTACATTATGAGAATAGGTCACTACCCAGACCGGTTTCAACCCTTTTTGAGGTCTCATCAGTGAGTTGGTAGACCTGGAATATCAAGGTTTTAAGTGAACCGAACTTACATATACCTCTACTAACGAATTGCTAAAATGGTGTACTTATATATTGTTATTACTACTATAACAGTAATACATCTCCTAGGAGCTGCGTTTTACATTATGAGAGAATATTAAGGCCAGTGATGGAGCTTGCTCCACCTTTGCTCCAAGTTGCCCTGGTGTTGTACTTCCCAAGTGATTACTTACACTTGGGCTTGCCGATAGTTTTTTCGGCATGAAACTCTAGGATTCGATGGATTTCGATCCGAGTTTTGTACCCGGCTGTACAATAATACAGGATTTACCATCTCCCTTAAACTTAACTTATGGTTGCCAGTAAAATGGCCTTTTGGCTTGTTAAAGCCCTCACATGTTCATCAAGAACTGGGTCTAACGATAAAAGGACAGCTACAGGAAAAATTTCAAATTAACTAAGATATAGAGGTACCATCAACACAAGAAGCATGTAGATGAATATTTACAATTCACTCAGCATGGTTGGTAGGTAAGCAGGCATGCCAACCACTTAGCCTTAACCTACTTATTGGCTTAGTAATGTCATCATGAAATTGGCTGTGGGTTTGAATCCTTCTGTGTGGACATAGATAGTTGTGAATGTCAATAGCCAGTAGATGAATTTCATTGCCCAGCATCAAATTATCTTCTTGTTTATTTGAGGGCTGAAGTAGATTGAAAGAGTTCCATGTTTGTACTCTAAATTGAGAGAACAAATGAAACTGGAAATGGCATGATGCAGGAATCTAAAGGGGAAAAAACTGAAAGAATGAATGACAGCGAAAGTTGAAACGAAAGTACGGAAGCACAGAAGGATAAATGAGAGTGAAAATGAGAAGAGGGTGTCGAGAGTTAGAAAATTAGAAAGAATGAATGATAGAGAGAATGTGATGTGAGAGTTGAAAGTTGATTAGATGAGAAAAGAGATGAAATGGATGCGGAATGAAATTAAGAAAATTCAGGTAAAAACTATTAAAACTAATCATGATGGCACGAAAAAGTTAACAAAAGATGAGCGAGTGGCGTTATATGGCGACTCCATTATTAAAGGCGTGCTGGATGATAGGATGCACAAGGTATGTTTTCCAGGCGGTAAAATGAGTAGAGTGATTGAGGCATTGGATATGAGGAGGAGTGAGCAAAGGAGTTAATGGTTTTAATTGGCATGAATGATTTGACAGAGGAAAAAGAGCAAGTCAGAATGGATATCAGGAGGCTGCTTAGAAGGATAAAAGAGAATAGTGTGACAGGAAGGGTAGTCAGCGTGTTGCCTAGGTATGACTGTGGTGAGATAAGACAGAGAGCAAGAATTACGAATGATATGCTGGCTGAAATGTGTGAGGAGATGGGGGTACAGTTTGTTAATGTATGGAATGAGTTTGAAGGAAGAAGTGAACTGTATGGGAGCGATGGACTGCATTTGAGTGGTTATGGTGTGAGTCGCTTGGAGAGACTTCTGCTGGAAGGTAGAGAAGCGAGTAGAGTGAAAGAGAATGAATCACATCAAGCAGGAAGTGATGTGGAAGAGCAGGAGAGTAAGACAGGAGAGATTGAAGAGGTGGTTATGAATGAGGAAGCGAGTGATATGATGAGAACAGAAAATGAGAGAATGGGTGTGCAAGAGGAGCAGGGAAAAGGGGAGGCTCAGGGTGGACACGGGTACACAGCGTGAGAAAGGTGGATGCTCTGAGAGCACGTGTAGACAGGAAAGAAATGGGATGACCTGGGATCAAGAGGAAACAGTTGGAATTGATAAAGGGTTTTAAAAAGAAAGGGAAATGGCCCAAGTCAAGCATGGAGAGATCACATTGCGTGAGTGGTATCAGTGGAACTAGCTGTAGATTCAGAAATGAGCTGTTGTGTTTGTATACAAATGCTAGAAGTATAAGAAACAAGGCAGATGAAATGGTTGCATTAATTGCATCTGTTCACCCAAAGATTGTAAGAATAAGTGAGACATGGTTGGAAGAGGACAACATGCTGACAGGAATAGAGATGGAAGGGTATGATGTGTTTCGTGAGGATAGAAGGGATAAAAAGAGAGGGGGAGTGCTATTGATGACAGAGAAAGAGTTATGTCCATACAAAGTAGAGATGCAAGACGGGAATAGTGCCAGTGGTTTTGAGGCAGTATGGTGTAAGATAGAGGTGAATGGAATCAAATACTTGGTGGAATGTTGTTATAGACCAGGTAATGTGGATGGTGGAGATAATGATATGTATAATCAAATTAGTCAAGCAAATAAGAAAAGGGTTATCATTATGGGTGATTTTAAATATGGCAATATAGACTGGAATGATGAAATAGCAACTGGAAGTAAAGAAAATGAGTTTCTTGAGTTTTTGAGGGATAACTACCTCAGACAGTATGTAACAGAGGGCATGCAAGGATTCAGGGTCTTGGATTTGGTCATCTCATCAGAGAATGTAATTATAAATGAGGTGTCAAATCATTCACCAATTGGTAAGAGTGACCATGAGGTGATTTTCTCACCTCTGTGAGAAAAGGGTATATGTGGAACTACAAGGGGGGGGGGGATTATGAAGAGCTCAGGAGACAGCTTGCAGGTGTAGCATGGAATGAGGAGTTAGCTGGAAAAAAGATCAATGCAGCTTGGGGGATTTTCAAAAGCTATCTAGTACAGTGGTGGCGTACCTTTTTATGTGCGCGTGCCAAAAATTTACAAATCCGGTTGCTGACGTGGCAGTGCATGCCAAAAATTTACCAATTGAGTTACTGACGTGCCAGGAAGTTTTTAATAGGGGAAAATTAATAGAAAATTAATCTAACTTAATTTATTTATAAATTTATAATATACATATTTATTTATAATATTTTATAATTATTTATAATATTTTATAATTATTTATAATATTTTATAAATAATCTTTGTTTACAATATATATAAATTTATAATATTATTTAGTGTAAAATAGATTATTATATTATTAAATTGATAGTAAAATCAGGGTTCGCACCCCTGATTTCACTTCATGAACAAAGACATTAAAACGTTTTGCATATATCTTGCACACGAAAAATGTTTGAACATTGAAACTTTTTTCACTTGGTTAGACTATAAATTATATATTTAGTGTAATCCTTTATTCAAGTGTAAGCAGGGGTGGCAAGTGCATAGGTACTGTGGAACTGCAGCACCCTCAATTTTTCTCGACATATAATATATATTTATTAATTTATTTATATTTGCTTGTAATATTTAATTTTATCATCAACAATCCTACACAATTCTCTTATTTTGTATAAAAATTATTTTCTTATTCTCTAAATTCTCTTATTTTGTATAATAGTGAGATAGGAGCTATTAGCATAATGCAGCACTGTCAGTTGTGCAGTTTCACTGTTGTTTATATGCAGTTTGGGAGAGCAGTTGAGTGTTCATAGTGCTTATCATGTTTACTCAGTCTCTTTAAATATTTGGACATTACAATTAAAGACATAACATTTGTTATAGTTTTTATTTTAGAACATTATTGGGGTTACGATAATGGATTTTATTTTTAAATAATTTTGAATTATACTAAACTGTATAATTTTATCGATAATAAACAATATTTTTTCACGAAACAAAACAAGAAGCATGTATTTTATTTTTTACGCAATTTTGAATTATACCAAACTGTATAATTTTATCGATAATAAACAATATTGTTTCTTGTTTAATTTTTTTTTTAAATTTTTACCATAATTTTGATATTTTATCCAAACATGTATATACTGTACTCATAGTGTGTATGTATATTTCAAAAGTTGCAGCACTCCCACGATTTCAAGCCACGAACTGCCACTGAATGTGAGCAAACAAAGTTTGTGTCTGAAGTATCTTCAGGAATGTGATATGACTTCACATCACTTGCCTTAGTATCCCATAATGCAAATCACATCTTCTTGCAGACATGTATAATTCTATGTATAATGGGAAAGGTCACTACCCAGACCAGTTTCGACTGTCTTTCAGGTCTCTTCAGTGGGAGCCAGACTCAGAGGTGATACTAAGGTTGAAGTAATGCAGAAGTCATATTTTCCTATACCAGTTGTCAAAAGGTGTCACACTTTTTATTAAATTAATCTGGATTAGAAAAAGATATTGGAAGTTTATTCACTTGGTTAGACTATAAATTATATACATGTTTCATCTGAAAAGTTCTCGGCTTAACACAATGAAAAAACAAATTTATAATTTTGAAATTATTTTTATTTTTCGACATAATCTCCCTGAAGACTAATACATTTATTCCAGTGATGCTCCAGCGCCATTATCATGTCCCCATAGTAGTTCTCAGTAAGATCTGCAAAATACCCCTCTACAGCTGCAATCACCTCTTGATTCGAAGAAAAATGTTGACCGGTGAGGAAGAGTTTTAGTTTTGAGAAGAGATAGAAGTCAGAGGGAGTCAAATCTGGGGAATAGATTGGATATTCCAAAAATTCATACTGCAGATCCATTAATTTTCTCATTGCCAAAACACCTTTGTGGCAGACGCATTGTCCTGATAAAGGATGATTTTTTTTTCTTCTGCAAACCGGGTCTTTTGTAACGAATTTTTTTCTTCTAGTCTGGTTAAAAGATCAGAATAATTTTCCCCGGTTATTTTGCCTACCTCACTGGCTGAGTGGTTAGCGTGACCACTCTTCAGCCAAGAGGCTGCAGATTCGAATCCCGCCATGGGCATGGATGTTTGTGATTGTCTTACAAACTTTGTGTGAAAAGGGAACCTGCGACCCTACCACTTATTCTAGCGGAAGACATCATTGTCAAAACCATGTGAGTTACAGCAGTGACCATACGGTGTCTACGGACAGCAATGTGAATTTTTTTTTTTTTTTTACTGTTTTACCTTTTTCAAGATAATTAATAAACAAAATGAGAGGCAGTTTTTTTCATGCAGAGTTGTAAATGATTGGAATGCCTTGCCTGAGAGTATGGTGTCTGCAGGGAGTTTGAATGTGTTCAAGGCATGGTATGATGAGCTGTGTGTGTGATAAAAGGACCTCTCAGATGAGTCTTTGACTCCATGAGGTCTTGGGGTAATAATAATAGTAATAATAATAATAATAATAATAAAGCAGGCTTTCCCCATTATGTAAAAAATAAAAGAAAATACAAAAAATATATATTAAAAAAAATCCTTTTCATGCCCACAGTACTGATGTATTACAGGTTTATGTTTCGTGGGTGGGTGTCATATTAAAAAAAAAAAAATCCTAGCAGAGGAATTACAAAAACACCATATTGACAGGAGTTGTATCACAGATATGAAGGAGGAAAACAACAAACAGGCAAGAACTTTCTAAATAAGTACTATAAGCTGTTATCATAATAATAGTGATCACAGAAAGGAAGGAATAGTCTTCCACAATAATATCAACACAAATTTCTTCAGTAGCAGGCACTTTAGATTGATGTACAATAATTTCAGAATGGACAAGGAGATATTTTATGCCAATGGTAACACAAAACTTTCTAGGAAGAAAGAAGTAGTGAAATTTTTTTAGTGACCAGTAGTGACCAGACTTGAGCACAGTAATCCAAATATGTAAGTATCAATGCTTTAGAAACAGGAATAATAACCTCTTTATCTCTGGATGTTAGTGTGTTCTTCAATAACAAGTAATCTTATGTGCAATCTTGGACACCTTAGCAATGTGGCCTCTGAACTTCATCTCTCTATCCATCAACACCCCTAAGTCCCTAGCCTCGTCAATCCTTTGGAGTACCGTTCCATCAATGTGGTACATAGCCGGTAATCTTTTAATCCCAAAATGCATAACTTAACACTTTTCCACATTGAACTGACATGCATTACCTTTTGCCCATTTTGTCAGCTTATTTAAATCATCCTACAAACTCTCAACATCAGCTTGATTTTTTATTGTGCTACCCAACTTTGCAATATAAGCAAACAACTGAATATCTCCCTTCAAGCCATTTCCTATATCATTTATGTACAAATTAAACAACAACGGCCCAAGCACAGAGTCCTGAGGCACACCACTTGTCACTTGCCTCATGTTCGACTCTTCTCCTCCATACATCACTTTCTTGTATCTCTACATGGGCCATTCTCTTATCCATATCACCAGTTTAGTATTCCTCCCCATCTGCTGTAATTTGCACAACAGTATTCCATGGGGTATCCTGTCAAAAGCCTTAGCAAAATCCAGAAGTATCACTATGTAGCCATTCCCCCTTGTCCAACTCAGATGTCATTCTATTACAAAAAGTTAATTAATTACTAAGGCAGGAATCACCTTTAACAAAACTATGTTGGCCCTTATAGAGTATCATATTCTGATCTACCCATTCTTGAATTCTGTCTTAACCAACTTTTCTGATACTTTTACCACCACTCCCAAGATGGTATTGTTCTGTAATTAATTACCACAGTCTTAGAGCCACCTTTATGAAAGGAACCACATTGCCTTCCTTCCACTCCCTAGGGACCATACCAGAGTTCAAACATAAGTTAAATAACCAAGTAAGAGCTGATGACAATTCCGTTGCACATTCACATAACACCCGAGCTGATATTCCATCTAAACTTACACAGTGTTTGCATTTAAATTCTGCAGTATACTAAGTACCTCTGATTGATTAACTTGAATTCTCACATTAGTTATTGCTACAGGTACAGTGATATCCTCACTTGGGTGATAGACTTTTGAAAAGTCATTCATTCATTCATTTCGTATGGTGATTCAACGGCCATGAGCCCCTTTTATGGGGAGGTATATGGCACCACCTCAATTTTTATCTGTGCTCGGGACCGGCATAGCTGATGATTCAGACCTAAGACTGGAAGGATTGTCTTAAGTATTCCTGACTGTATCCATGTGTGTTCACGGGGCCAGTTTGCCTGCTTGAGGGATGAAAAACCCAGCTGTCTACTGGGTTTTTCAGACTGGTTAACTTGATTATGGCTGAGGAAGATCCTTAAGCTCCTCACGTCGTCGATGGGAATCGAACCTCGGACATTCCTTCCCCAGGCATGTGGTTGCAAAGTGCATAGCCACTAGGCTAACCGCACAGACCTTTTGAAAAGTGATCACTCAATAACTCTACTATTACATCTGAATAGGTCACCTCAATACCACCAGCACCTACTAAGATTATCCTTCCAAAGTCATTCTTCCTTTTACTTGCCACATAGCGGAAGAACTCTTTGGAATTACCCTTGATCTCCTTGGCTAAGGTCTTCTCATAATCTGATTTAGCTTTTCTTACTATGCTGGTAACCTTCCTAGCTTGAGCCTTGTACTGCTCATGGGTGTATTGATCACCTTTCTTCTCGTAAATTCTCCACAGCATTTCTTTTTTTGCAGATCAACCTTGATACTACTACTCATCTATCTAACACCTATCTTGTTTGTCTTCCTGACCATATGAATACATTCTGACATTGCCTTTCTCAGATACCCACTGATTATATTCCATGCACTGCTAACATCTTCCCCTGGAATTTGTTCTGCTATGGGATGGCTGTAAGCTTACTCTGAAGCTTGTTATAATTAGCTAACCTGTAGTTCCTTATCTACCCCTTTTTAAGAGTGAAATCCACAAATTTTGCAACCTCTCAAGTCAATACCACGATTGCTCTCATCAATTGGAGGTAACGAGAACACCTTACTTATGCATGTGTCCTCTGAACCTGTGACCAGATCCAACACGCACGCCACGAGTCCCTTAAGTTATGTGCTGTTTCAAGTAATTATCTCTTAGAAAGTGTATGAATTCCATTTCCTTTTTGTCACGTGATATTTTTTCCTTCCAATTGATATCACCATAATTAAAATCCCCCATAATAATCACTAACCCGGCACTCATTGCACTAATTTGCTGATGCATGAATTTTCAATATCATCCACCTAAGCATTCTCATCTCTGCTACCTCCATCCTGCTGATGTTATTTTTCCTCAGGGCCACAGTATCCATAGCATACGTCATAGCTGGTCTCACTACTGTCCTGTAGAGTTTGCCTTTTAGATTGATTGGCACCCTCTTATTGCATAGCACTCCAGCCATCTCTCTCCAGTTCCTTCAACCCGCTTGTATCCTGCATCCCACTTCCTTCTCAGCTCCTCCATCTTCTTCCACTGTTGAACCTAAGTATCTAAAGTCTCTCACCTTCCTGATGACATTTCCTTCCAGCTCCAGATCTGTCTCCTGTCCGTCTCCCACTATGCAACACATATACTCTGTCTTACTTCTGCTCAGTCTCATACCTCTCGCTTCCAGTACTTTTCTCCATCTTTCCAGTTTAGTTCCCACTTCTTCTCTTGAATCTGCACACAGCAAGATGTCATCTGCATACAACATTGTCCAAGGTGCATCTTCTCTCACCTCCTTCACAATATTAAACAGAAACGGACTTAATGCTGACCCTTGATGCAAGCCAACTGTTACTTGAAAACTTTCTGTCTGTCCCAGACAGGTCCGAACACGTGTCTTCACATTTCTGTACATTTCCCGCACCAACCTGACATATTTCTCCGGAACCTTCTTCTCCCTCAGACACCTCCAGACTTCTTGTCTTGGCACTCTATCGTATGCTTTCTCCAGATCAATAATTGCCAGATGTAGCTCCCTTTGTTTCTCTCGATACTTTTCCATCATCTGCCGTAACCCAAAGATAGCATCTGTTGTTGATCTACCAGGCATGAAGCAAAATTGTTCCTTTGCAATCTCCACCTCAATCTACCATCAAGAACCCTTTCTAGGATTTTCATTGTGTGGGACATCAACTTTATTCCTCAGTAATTTTTACAGTCTTGTGCATCCCCTTTACCCTTGTAGATGGGAACAAGAGTACTCTCCCTCCATTCCTTGAGTATATTTTCTTGTTGGCAAACTTTCATGAACAGGTCCCACAGCAGGTCAATTCCCTCTTCCCCCAGTGCCTTCCATGCCTCCACTGGAATTCTGTCGGGGCCCACCGATTTTCCATTCCTCATCCTCTACATGGCCTCCGTCACTTCCACTCTACTGATGTTCTGCACCATTCCCTCAGAAGGCTGCCCATCTTCTCTGTGAGTCCTTGCATTTTCCTCATTCAAAAGTCCCTCAAAGTATATTTTCCATCTGTTTCTTATGTCCACATCCCTCCATAATACTCTTCCTTTAGCATCTTTGATCTGCCTCACATGTAAAATGTCCTTTGCTGCTTTAGAACTCTGTTCTTCAAATTATTCCACAAAAAAGGATCAACAAATATACATTCACTGCATAAGTTTCTCCCACTTACACTCAACCTTTTCAATTTTAGTTTCCCTGCCCAATTTCTTCAACTTGTTCAGAAACAGTAACTTCTTCAAACGTTTATGACCTTCCGTGTTTAGATGCAACCCATCTCTTGCATACAGCTGTCTTTTGCCTTCAAACACACACTTCAGACATCAACAAATTCCAGATCTCTTTTTTTTGCACATGCTTGCAATTATATCATGCATTATTATCGCTCTTCTACTTAATTCATAATTGTCAAAATGAGGTTGATACTTTCTTTCTTCACAATATCTAAAAATGTTCTTAAATATTTTGCTACCCGATTAATACTATGACTCAGGTCATTTTTACCCTGCATCATGCCCTCTCTTTATTGCTAAAGTCACTCTCTGTATTGTTCCACCAGACAAGCACTCCTCAGGCATACTACCCATTCCGTTAATCATTGAATCACCATATATTATACCACTCATATCTTCATTCAAACCCAAAAAAAAGCGTCACTCACAAGCTAATTTTCTACACTATTCAGCATGACTCTCCAAGTTTCATTACTTCCCTCAACACTCTTTTACTTACTCTCTCATTTTCACAAAATCTCATTTCATCTAGACCTCTTGTGCTTTCATTCTGCTGACTCCCAATCACTTCTATACTATTCATTCATCATTCACCAAAGTCTCTCCCTTACTTAAACTTGTTCTAGTTACTTCAGCTAAAGTAATCTCCATAGTCTTAATTTTTCTATTCAACACATTTAACTCAGTCTTAACATCCTGAACCTCCTCACTGAGCACTTCCAATTCCTCTTACAGGAGATGAAGGTCGCTTTTCATTTTCACGAACTCCTGCCAAAGCTCTTCTGCTATGGTTCTGACATCATAAATGATATTGGGAGAGGGAATTTTTCATTTTATGGTGGGGAAATTACAAGAGGGCATTCTTTCACGTTGAGAATGAATGCTGCCAAAAAAGAGGTGAGAGGTAGATTTTTCTCTCATAGAATGGTGTGTAATTGGGGTAGATTGCCATCGGACATTATGTGTGTGCAAGTACTGTGAATGAATTCAAGAACAGGTACTTGCTCCGACTCCCTGCTGGAAGGCTCTCCTAAAATAATACATCGTTTTATTTAATATGATTCATTTTAATCCTCAGTATAATCCTGCTCCAAACTGAATGCTTCCTATTTCATATCTTCTGTATATGCTTGTATCCTGAACCAGTTTGGAGATATTGCATGGTTAATAGGACTTCTCTTATAAATTAAAGATACCAAGAAATTATATACTTGGTTTAATCCTTTATCCAAGTGTAAGTAAACAAGTTTGCACCTGAACTATTTCCAGAACTGGGGCGACTCATATATAGAAGCTTATGACTTCACTTCACCTGCCTTAGTATCCCACAATGCAAAGCACATATTCTTATGGGCTTTGCATTGTGGGTATATATAATTCTATGCATTATGGGAAGGGTTACTACCCAGATGGGTTTCGACCTTTATTGAGGTCTCTTCAGTGGGAGCCAGACCCAGAGGTGATACCAAGGCTTGAAGTAATGCAGTCATATTTTCCTATGAAGTCATAAGCTTCTATATATGAGTTGCCCCAGTCCTGGAAATAGTTCAGGCTCAAACTTGTTTGCTTGCACATGGATAAAGGATTAAACCAAGTATATAATTTCTTGGTATCTTTAATTTATGGTATTAAAGATACTATAAATGTGGAAAAACTTCCAACAAAACTTCTCTTATTTTGTGAGTGTTCTCACCATGTGAGTTCATGCATATCTATGTTAGAACATGATGTTAGTAATTACTAGTTCATCTTCTGTACAAAAATCCACCAGGTTCTCTACTATTGTTAACTTTACTCTTTTTTTCCACATTTGCTCAAGATATTATCTGGGATTTGTTTCCTACTGTTGATTAAGTCTCCAACAAGATTTGTGGGATACAGAAACTGGTTGATAGGTGCAAAAGGGGTGACATGATTGAGACATTCAAATTACTGAGGGGTTTTCACAAGATTAATTCAGAAGAAATTTTTCAGAACAAGTGTGGTGGTGGAAGAACTAGGAGCCATCCATGGAAACTGAGCAAGAGTATAGTTACCAAGGGTGTTAGAACTAGGTTTTTTTTACTTGGGGTGGTGAATGAGTGGAATAAGCTGCCAGAGTCTTGTGTGAATGCTGAATAGTTCTTGACATGATGTTTAGGGCCTCCCTTGATGAGTCTAAGGACTCCTTGGAGTTGCTCGTAATAATAATAATAATATGCCATTGAAGATGTGGTTCAGCAGCACAAGGTGATGGAATGCATAAAGGTGAGGATGAGTCAGGAAGGAATGGAAATTAGAATGAGGATCAGGTAAATGGGAGTGGGTAAACCAAAGAGAGAGAGAGAGGTGCAGTACAGTAGCTAGAATAGAGAATATTGGTGCTGGTAGAATGGCCTCAAAGACACAGGAATTGTGATATTTGTACACAAATGTAAGAAGTATTTGAAACAAGAGGACTGAGTTTGTTGCATTGATTGAGTCAGTATGCCCAAAGATAATGGGTAGATGAGCTGAGTTGAAAAGGTGATGACAATGCATGGAAAGTCAAAAGGCAGTATCTGACAAAAGCAATGTATACCAAAGATTCAGTGAATAAATAGAGTAGGAGTGAAATGGATGAACAGTGAAATCAAGCAAACTGTGCTGGAAAAGAAAATGTTATGGAGGAGGTACAAAACAGTTGGTGGTGATCAGATTCACGAAGAGTATAAAACACAGGCTAGAAGGTGACAAGCATAGAAAAGAAAGAAAAGGTGCAGAATGAGAGGCAATTAGCTAGTCAGGCCAAGGTTAACTCAAGGGAATTTTTCTGCTATATGGCAAGCAAGAGAAAGAATAATTATGGCAGGTTGACACTGGTGAATAGTCATGACAGAAGAATAACAGTTGCAAAGGATATTGAAAGAGCACTTTATCAGTGGAATTAATGAAAAAGCACTTCATCATTTACATCATGCTGGTGTAAATTATGAGGTGCAATATATAGAAGGAGAAACAAGTATTACGAGAATTGGAAGTGAAAGTATTAGAGGCGTATTAGGTGTTGGTTGGGTTAGATGTTAATAAGGCTGTGGGAATGGATGACATATGACCATGTATTCTTAAGGAATCTGCACTACAATTGGCTATGCCCTTAACCTAGCTATTAATAAAAGTCTTGCAGCGGATAGCATTTCTAAGGAGTAGAAAGAAGGCAAAATAGTACTACTCCACAAGCATGGTTCTAAAGCAGATTTCCAATTATAGACCAGTCTGTATAACTGTGGTTGTGGTCAAGATGTTGGAGAGATTGGTTAGGAATAGAATACAGGACTGGGTTGATAGATATAGCGTTCTTTATGATAGTCAACATGGATTTGTAAAGGGTAGGTCTTGTTTAGCAATTTACTTGCATTTCATGATAGGGTAACAAGTGTGTTAGATAAGGGAGAATCATATACAGTGATATTCTTGGACTTTGCAAAAGCGCTTGATACTTTACCACATGATAATTGGTGTACAAACTGCAGAGGATGGGAATAGATAGTATATTGGTTAGACAGATTGAAGATTGGCTCTTTGAACAATACCAGCAAGTTGTGTATGATAGAGCAGTGTCTCAAAAAATGAGGGAAACCAGTGGGGAGGGTCTCAGAGTTCTGTTCTTGGGCCCCTGCTGTTTAACGTGTTTGTAAACAATATATCATGTGAACTGACTGGGGATCTTCAGTTGTTTGCTGATGATGCAAAGTTGGGAAGAATTGTAAGTAGCACCTGATGTTAATTCCCTTCAGGAAGATTTGAATAGACTTTTGACTTGGACAAAGGAGTGGAGTTGTAGTTTTAATATCGATAAGTGCAAGGTATTGCATTTTGGTTTGCAGAAATATAAGGCTGTGTACTATATCAATGGTGCCATATTGTAGGAAGTGGATGAGATTAGAGATTTGAAAGTGAAGGTTGAAGTAGGCTTAAGTTTACAGAGCATATTGCTGGTGTCACAAAGTTTGCACATTATGGTGCTCCTCCATACACTACTCTCTGGTATCTCTCCCTGAGCCATTCTCATATCCATATCACAAGTTTAGTATCATCTCCATCTGCTCTAATTTGCGCAACGGTATTCCATGGGGATCTGTCAAAAGCCTTAGTGAAATCCAGAAGTATGACTGTGTAGCCATTTCCCTTGTCCAACTCAGATGTCATTCTATTATAAAAAGTTAATAAATTGCTAAGGCTGGATAAACCTTTAACACAGCCATGTTGGCCCCTATAGAGTATCATATTCTGATCCACCCATCCTAGAATTTGTGTTTAACCAACCAATACTTTTACCACCACTCCCGAGATGGTGATGTTCTGCAATTAACTACCGAAAGTCTTAGAGCCACCTTTATGCAAAGGAACCACTTTGCCTTCCTTCCACACCAGAGTTCAAACTTAAGTTAAATAACCAAGTAAGAGGCCTTGACAGTTCCTTTGCACATTCACGCAACACCCTAGCTGATATTCCATCTAAACAACAGTAGTGTTTACATTTAAATTTTGCAATATACTAAATACCTCTGATTTATTAACTTCAATTCTCATATTAGTTATTGCTACAGGTACAGAAATATGCTCACTTAGGTGAGAGACCTTTGAAAAGTGATCACTCAGTAACTCTACTATTATATCTGAATTGGTCACCTCAATACCATCAGCACCCACTAAGGTTATCCTTCCAAAGTCATTCTTCCTTTTAGTTGCCACATAGTGGAAGAACTCTTTGGGATTACCCTTGATCTCCTTGGCTAAGGACTTCTCATAATCTGATTTAGCATTTCTTACTATGCTAGTAACCTAATAATGATGTTAGGAAAGGCTCAATTCCAGGAACTTAGTCATTACAATTCATTCTATCCATGCCTGTAAGTTCCTGGAATTGAGCCTTTCTGATATCATTTGTCTTCATCCTTAAACCAGTACTGATGAGAGAGAGATCTGAGGTTGAGGGGACTTGGATATTGAGAGTACTGGATCTTATGACAGCATCACAGGATTTGTAAAAAAACAAGATGGACTCAGTGCTCCACTTAGGGAGAAAACTGAAGAACCAATGATTATGGTGAACTTAAGAGACAGTTTAGAGCAGTACAATGGCATAAAGAAGGGAAGAAATTAATGTGAGAAAGTGTCAAGTTATTCATTTGGAGCAAAAAAAATTACCAGTTGCTTACTACATTGATGGAACCGTAATCCAGAAAATTGATGAGGCCAGGGATTTGAGGGTGTAAGTAGACAGGGAGTTAAAGTTTAGAGGGCATATTGAAAAAGTGGCAAAAGCAGCTAATCAGATTACTTGGTTACTGAAGAATACTCTGACAAGAAGAAACAAGTATGTTATGCCTTTTTATTGAGCCTTGGTAAAATTTCATCTTGATTATGATGTGCAGATGTGGTCACCTGGGTTTCTTGATGATGAGGGGGAGGTGGAGAGGATCCAGAGACAAGTGACCAAGATGGTAGCAGGTTTATGGAATGAACTTTATGATGACAGGTTGAAAATTTGTAAGTTACAGAAATTAGTTGAAAGGCAGAAAATGGGGTGATATGTTCGAGACATACAAATTACTGCATGGTTTTTATAAAATCAATACACAGGAAATTTTCAGAATGGGTCTGGTGGTGGTGGGAGAACTAGGGGTCATCCTTGGAAACTGAGCAAGGGTGTAAGACAGGGATGCACAAACTTGTTAAGGCTGCGGGCCGCATAGTTCCACAATATAAGTAACAGTTCCACTGTTACTTATATTGTTTATTTTATTTATATCTATCATAATTGTTACAAAAAAAGTAAGTGAATTTAATTTGATGCATGACATTGTATTGATTTGACAATTGTTTTGATATTTGATTCGAGTTTTGTAGTAGCCAACTGCAAAATTGATTCTAAATTTTTATCAGTCAAGCGGCTCCTATTTTTCGATTTGTTAATATTCATGACTGAAAAAGTTTATTCACAAATATATGTTGAACCAAAGAGGCTTGCACATTTTAATGCATTATCTAGCAACCATTTATAATTGTTTTTATCGATACAACGATAGAAGTTCAATAAATTGCTTTCGTTAAATTTATTTCGCAGGCTCTCATCGTTTTGAATGTTGATGAGTTCAAGCTATGCTGATTCGGGTGCATTTTTGGGCAAAATGGCAAAAGGATTGATAAATAAATCTAGCAAAGGTTTCACTTTTTTAAAATCAGAAAACCGATCCTTGAAGGCTGATATCAAGTTATCAATCTTTTCAACATACACAGTTTTGAAGTTGACATAAAACTTTTCAGAAACTTTCTTATAATTAGGAAAATGGATGTAATTCCCTGACTTCAGTTGGATTTGAAATAGATTTAACTTGCACTGAAAAGACAAAATGTGACTGTAAAGTTGAGTAACCAATTGATCTTTGTGCTGAAGTCGCGTATTTAAATGATTAGTAATGTCAACCAGAAAGGCTAAGTCACATAACCAATCCGGATTTTTTTATGTCAGGGACGTTTTTGTTTTTTTCAGTCATGAAGATTTCAATTTCATCAATTAAATTTAGGAACCGCTCCAATGTTTGTCCATGACTTAGCCACCTCACTTCTGTGTAAAAAATTAAGTCACCATATTCACTTTCAATGTCTTCAAGAAACTTTTTAAATTGTTGGTGACGGATTTTATAAAATTAATCGTTGAAACCACAACTTTCATGACATGTTCAAATCCAAGTTTCTTAGGGTACAAGCTCTCCTGGTGTAATTGTATATAATACAGTGGAATTGTATCAACTCATCGTCGTGCTGTCCCAAATGCTGTTTCAATAATGTTACCAATCCAGAATTAGCTCCTATCATGGAAGGAGCTCCATCAGTCGTGATACCAGATCTAAATCAATTTTGGAACACTGTTCCAAAAGCCCAGTGAACATGTCATTACCTTTCGTTTGATCTGACAATGAATAACTCATTCCAATCAGCTCCTCACTTACCTCAAACTCTTGCATTATTCTATGTGCAAATATTAACGACTGGGCTGTGAAGTAATAATGTTGGTTGATTCATCAATAGCTAATGAAAAAAAGGTAAATTTCTTTGAATAAGATGTTAATTGGTCCTTTACATTTTCCGACATTGCAGTAATTCTTCTTTGCACAGTCATCCTATTTAATTGAATTTTCTCAACATTTTTGGCTGATTCAGGACAAATTTTTTTAGCAGCTATCTCAAGGTAATCTTTAACGAAATCTCCGCCTGTAAATGGTCGGCACCTTTTTGCTATAGGCAAGATATTTCAAAACTTATTTCTGTTGCGATTTCTGAATCTTGAGTAGAGTTTGTAAACCTCACTTGCTGACCTGTCAATTCTCGTTTCAAAAATGAAATCTTTTGTTTACGTAGTTCTTCAGGTAGATTTGAAAATGTAGAATGCAGACTTTCATAGTGTCTCCTTATATTATATTCTTTTGGTATGGCTACAGCACTTTTGCAAATCAAGCACACGATATTATTAAATGATTGCACAAAACCATATTTTTCGGTCCAGCTATCCTGAAACTGCCGTTTTTCATCCTACAGTTTGCATTTCCTACTTGGCCCTGCTTTATCCATTGTAGAATTTATTTTTTACCGCTTCCTAGGGGGTGATAATTAATTGTAGCAACTGCACCTACGAAAACAAAATACTCGTATGACAAATAGACGAATTATGAAATTTGTTAACATTATTACTAACTGATTATCGTAAGTAGACAGGCAATCGTGATGTCAAAGCTACTTTGCTTTGCGCATGTACCATTTTTAAAAATTACCTATCGTGTAACTTGTTAAGGTTAAAATAATACACGGTGAGGCAGGCTGCCAGCAAATCAACGGAGGGCCGCATGCGGCCCACGATATGTGCATCCTTAGTGTAAGGACTAAATTTTTTGCTTGGAGAGTGGTGAATGAGGGAAATAGGTAGCTAGAGTCTGTTCGTGCCATGACTGTGAATGAGTTCAAGGCAAAGCATGATAGCTACTATGCAAATATTGGATAGTGCTTGTCATGATGTTTGGAGTCCTTGATGAGTCTAAGGACTCCTTGGAGTAGCCCATAATAATAATATTATTACCAGTGCACATGGGAAATTATCAAGGGTATGCTTGAGTGAAGTAATATCAGAGTGTATACCCATGTTGAAAAGGAAAAATCAGATGGAATTAAAATGTGATTACCACCATCAAACTGCAAAAAAATGAGGGAATTTGGTAAAAAAAAAGAGACTGGAGTAGGGGCATGGCATGAAGGACAACCAACATAGTGAACAAAACCAAAAGAGGAAACTGCTGATGCTGGTTAAAAGAAATCCCAATGAGTTTTTTTGCAACATGGCAAAGCAAAAGAAAGAATAATGATTATGGTAGGATAGTTTTAATGAAATCTGATAACAGGGAGGTGACAGATGCTGAAGCAATAATTACAGAGTGATCATTCTGCAAAGGTGTATTATTCAGGTGAGGTTAATGTATTGATTGATGTGAGAATAGAGGCATATAACTATAGGCACTGAGGATATTACACACACTCTCAATATGAACTTGGCACAACACTTTAAATTGGTGTACAGCAGCTACGAAACGGGTATTCACGTAACAGTGATTTATGAAAAGTCAAAATTCAAGAATTGAAGAAAAGATTGTTATCATAGCAGTTATGTTTCATTAAAATAATATCAAACTCAGAGACAGCAACAACTGCATCGTTAAGAGTGAGCCATATTCTTGCCAAATGTAAGAAACCCTTTAGTGATGGTGCAAGTTTTAAAAAAACATTTCTTGCAGCCTAATTGTTAATTTGTAATTCTGAAAATAAATCAGAAATAGTTGCTGCTATCAACGAAATACAGTTGCAAAATGAGCAGAAGAAATAAATTTGGATCTAAAAGTGCAACTAATGCATATTAAGGATTGCCAGGCCTTTTCACTTCAGTTGGACGAATCTACTGATGCAGTTGACATTGCCCAAATGATTATTTTTATTAGAATGGTTTTTAAAGACTTTTTTACTAAAGAAGAATTACTTACTGTCATTCCTTTAAAGGGGCAAACATGGGGTGAAGATATATTTACCAGTTTTATGAGTTACAGCAAGACCATTCAACTGCCTCTTTATAATATTACCACAAATGGAGCACCAGCTTTAACAGATGGCCGATACGGTTTTATCATGCTATGTAGGCATGAAGAAGATTTTCCTAATTTCTTTACAGTATCATTGTATTATACATCAACAAGTGTTGTGTGCTAAAGTTTTAAATATGAAAGAAATTATGAACATAGCTTTCAAAATTTCCAATTCAATTTGGCAAAAACTCTGCAAAGGTGCCTTTTTAAGTTGCAAATGGAAGAAAGTGATAATGATGGACCTTCTGAGCTGCTTATGCATACTGATATCAGGTGGTTAAGACGGGGCAAATTTTTTCAAAGATTTAGGGATTTAATTGAAAAAATTAAATAATTTCTTGCCGATAGGGGCGACAAATATGAACAGTTAAAAGATGATATTTGGCTACTGGATTTAGCTTTTTTGACCAACATAACCAGTAAATTAAATGAATTAAACCTAGAACTTCAGGATCCTGGAAAACAATTTTTGATATGATTAGTTCTATCAATGCTTTTAAAGAAAAATTGAATCAACTGACAGTGAAGCTTGAAAATAACAATTTATGTAATTTTCAGAATATGACCGCACAATTAAGTAATTCTGCTTTTGCTAATTTCAACAGAAATAAATATATTGGTGAAATTCGGAAAGTAATTACAGAATGTGACAACCGCTTTCAGGATTTCAAGAAACTTGAGAATGTAATTCTCTACATGAGTTTTCCATTTGATACCAATGTAAAGGCAGAAATAATAGCAGAAAACCTTTCCTCTATTTTTGATGTGCATATTGTTATTCTAGAAAAAGAAATAATAACAATAAGAAATGATATTTACGTCAAAGCAAAGACACATGAAGAGAGATTTTGGAAATATTTACCGGAATGCAAGAATCCCAACTTAGAAAATGTGCGGAAAATATTTATGCTTGTTTTGGTTGGACATACTTGTGCGAATCGGCATTTTCACAAATGAACATTATTAAGTCAAAATATCATACCACGTTAACATTAGAGCATTTGGAGTCATGTTTGTGAAATGCATTGACTAATTACACATGAAATTACGCAAAAATTGTGAACTCGTTGCAGTGTAGAATAAGTAATGTTGGTTCATCAGGAAGTTCAAAATGAAATGTTTATTTTAATCAGTGTGGTTAAAAAACTGCAATATTCTTTTAAGCATTATAACTAATTAATATTACGATAATTATAATAATATATTGTAATAATAATAAATAATATTACGATACATACGATACGATATTATATAGCATACAATATCTCCAGCACACAAGAAAGATGTAATGAAGAACTAAAATACTTAACACAAATCCTCCAACAGAATGGATATGAAACAAAAACCATCAAGAGAATCCTTAAAATGCCTCCAGCTAACAACACAATAAAACAGGATTACAAAAATGCAATCTCGCTTCCTTATATCAAAAATGTTACAGACAAGCTAGCCAAATTAATGAACAAACACAATATAAAAGTAGCCTTCCTTCCTATGGAGAAAATCTCAAGATTCCTACATCCACCAAAACCACCTCGTCATCCTCTTAAAAAACCAGGAGTCTACAAAATCCATTGCTCTTGCAGGATTTGCTACGTAGGACAGACAGGAAGATCTGGAGAAATACGCATGGCTGAACACCAAAAAGACATACAATACAAAAGAGAACAAAAAACGGGTCTTGCTTTCCATACCACTTCCACTGGACATGATGTACTCTGGCAAAAAACGACGATGTCATACATAGAAAACAACAGTTATATAAGAAAATTTAAAGAAGCTGCTAATATGCTAAAAAACCCAACCCAATGCAATAAAAATCAAGGTTTAATTCTCCATCAAGTGTGGTCAGCTCTAATAAAAAATCTACCTCAATCTGAGCTCGGACTGTATGAACGAGAACAAGCACACGTGACATCATCCAGTATTGTTCAACGTGAATAACGTTATATATCTGCATTCTGCTATTCGAGTTTTATGAATAGCCAGACGGTTATGATTTGTATTTATTAATTCTCTTGTTTAAACTTTAAGTTATACTATTTACCCCCTGAAGATGTAAATCCTAAGATTTACGAAACTTGTCGGGAACTATTATTTCAGTGTTTTATAGAACTGAATAATAAAAAAATGTGGTGTAATCACTGAAATATGTCTTTTGAACCAATTAGCCACAGAAGTTTACGCCTGCAATATTACGATAATTTTTTTGTGTAAATATAAATTAGAAATCTTATAACTTATACTCCAATTTTGAAAAAGGTAGATCGCAGGTATGTCTGTATGGACAATGTAGATCTTATGCAAACATTAGTTGACACCCCTGCCTTACACTTTACCACATTAAACTGGTAGCCATTATCCCTTCACCTTACTGGCAGTCTTTCTAAACCATCCTGCATTTCTTTATATATTCTTTATCAATTATTGCTCTACTCAGATTTTTGTAATCAGCAAACAACCAGATAAGTCCTTCTAAATCAGCTCATATCACTGATGTACAAATTAAATAAAAGCAGTCCAAGTATAGTGCCCAATGATACATGATTAGTCACTGCCTTATTCTAAATTAAATTCTCACTTATACTACTATGATGCTTGTCCATCAGCTTCATCATTTAAGGTGACCAGTGGTGTACCACATGGATCAGTCCTTGGATCACTGTCATTTAGTCTATACATTAATGACACTGGGAAGGGTGTGACAACAAATATTCAATTGTTTGTTGATGATGCAATGATAAGCAGCACAATCAGGAATCCTGTTGATTCTTTCTTTCAGGGTTACAAGGTGATCAGCAATCGCCATGTTCAAGAATTTACTTTAATTAAAGTAAAACAAATTTCAACATTTCAATCTTTATATCAAGGCCATCTTCAGGAATACATATATACATCAGGGATCACAAGCTACATTGGTTCATTCTACATTGCACTGAGAATAACTGCTTGGTTGCTCTACTGTTGAAAATAGCCTGACTTCTGGGAAAATAAATAAATAAATAAAAATAAAATAAAAAATAAATTTAAATAATAGTAAAATAAAGAAAGCCACAAGTATATTAGGGCTGCTGATTCCTTCAAGAATTGGCCCCAGTAGTATGTTATTTTTATGCATTTTTTGAAGGTTGTAAATTTTTTGGGAGCATGATAGTGCAGTAACTTTTTAACTGCTTCTGTAAGCTATGTGGTTACTGACTTAAGCAATTGTGTTGTTTTCTATCTAACACATTCTGTTGAATTATAGTTAGCCGATTGGTATGTATTGTGTTGGATATCAGTCGGTTCATTTTTTCTAGGTAAGCTGTTCAGTTAAGAATGACAGTAGCATTATCGTTGTCAACTTTGGTACTGTATCTTGATCCATTTTAAGTGATTTTATGGCTACAATTTCTTCTTTAGTAAAACTGTTCTTCAGAGGTTCTTTTAGAGATTGTGCTTTAGATCCATCACTGTCTATTGTATACCAACACACAGATCAATATATACAAAGATTCGTACCACCATGCTACACAGTGTTGTCATCACCTTCAAAAACAGAGTCTTAACAATTTACAATGATGAGCAGGCTCTGAAAAATGAATTTCAAAATTAGAAAAATGTTTATAAAAATGAATAAACTCCAACAAGAAAACAATCTACAGATTCCTTTGCAAAAATACAACCAAAAAATAAAGATTACAGTGAGGCCATACCCATCTCCTATATATGAAGATTACAGAAAAGAATAGACAATATACTGCAAAAATACAACATTAAGACCACATTTAAGCCACCAATGAAAATTATGCTAAGTTCTAAAGATCCTCCTTTCCTCCTCTTGCCTATCAAAATGTATACCAGATCCACTGCACCTGTAACCTATTCTACATAGATGAAACAGGTCGGATTGTGACAGTGAAGCTGACAGTCATCCTCAACTACTAGAGAATGCAAGGAGAAACAGAAAGAATACATGCAACACATCACGTACCTTCATTACAGAAAAGCAGTCCTTGTACCTGAAACATACCACTGGATTGTCACCCAGTCCTTACATCAGACTAGAACATGGTATGAATGTAATGTAAATTAAAAGAAGTGAAATGCTCATCAACCAAGCAAGTTCTCAACAGAAATGAACACCTGAAAGTCCCACAGATAGTATCTGGTAAAATAAGAATAACTAAACCTAGTGAACACCAAAAGAAAAAAAATTTAATTGGATAACAACACTGTAACACCCAGACAGTAAACAGAAATTTAACATAGCAGGACTATAGGAAAGGAATAAATGCTGATATAGTTTTACTAATATTATTATTACCACCCCGAAAACCTCATGGAGTCAAAGACTCATCTGGGAGGTCCTTTTATCACACACACAGCTCATCGTACCATGTTTTAAACACATTCAAACTCTTTGCAGACACCACATTCTCAGGCAAGGCATTCCAATCATTCACAACTCAGCACGAAAAAAACCTGCCTCTCAATCCCCTACTCACACCCTCTTTATACAGTTTCCAGGGATGACCTCTGGTTCTCCGCTGATCTCACACTATTCTCTGTAAAACTTCTCCAGCATTGATCTTATAACAACCCCTTACCAACTTGTAGGTCTCTATCATATATCCCCTCTTCCTCCTGTCCACCAGACTCTGCAAATTACATCTTCTCAATGATTCATCACACTCGACATTCCAGATGTCAGAAACTACCTTAGTCAGTCTCCTTTGGACCCTTTCCAACATCTTTTCATCCTTCTGAAAACTTGGTGACCAAATCTGGGCACAATAGTCCATGTCTGGCCTAATCAAAGCCTTATACAATGGAACAAGAATCTCCCTACTTCTACACGTCAGTGTCCTCTGCATCATTCCCAGAAACCTTTGTGTTGTCTTCACAATTTTGGCAATGTGTCCCCTAAATTTTAGATCCTTATAAACTATCACCCCGAGATCTCTTATTTCTTCCACCTCCAACAATATATCCTCACCAAGCATAAATTCTGCATCCCATCTTCGTTTTCCAAATTTTAAAACCTTACATTTTGCAACATTGAACTCGCATCCCCATTTCCGCACTCAATCACCCAATCTATTCAAGTCTTACTGTAAGGTCACAATATCTTCACTACACTTCATGGTTCATCCCAACTTTGCATCACCTGGAAACAACTGAATATCTCCATCCAAATCTTCACCTATATAATTAATATACAAATTGTTTAACTTGTATATTAATTATATAGGTAATGGACATAAAACAGAACCCTGAGGCACTCCATTAGTGACTTTCCTTTTCCTGGATATCGCTCCCCCATACACAACTTGTTGATACCTATCAGACAGCCAGTCTCCAATCCAATGCACCAATCTAATATCCAACCCCATATGCTCTAGTTTGACTGTCAACCTATCATGAAGTACTCTATCAAAAGCCTTTGCGAAATCCAAGTATATTACTGTGTATCCTTTTTTCTGTCAAAGGAAGTAGTCACTTTATTGTAATAAGTAAGTAGATTACTAAAACATAACCTCCCTTTAGCAAATCCATGTTGTCCATCAATGATAATACCATTGTTATCAACTCAATTCTGGATCCTAGTTCTCACATGCTTCTCCCACAACACCTGATACACAGATAGGCCTATAGTTTGATGCTTGAGTTCTATCACCTCCTTTATGAAGTGGCACAATCTTGACTTCCTTCCACTCCTTAGGAACTTGACCGAGTGCAAGACTCATATTAAAAAAATATGTCAAGGCAGGTGTCGACTCCCTGGCACATTCTTTCAGAATACGTGGTGATATATTATCAAGTCCGACAGCCTTATTAACATCTAGTTTACTCAACTCCCTATACACCTTTTGCTCACCTACAGTCAGTCTCTCCTCCCTATCATCAACTGCTCTCAATTCCTCCATGAAGTCACATTCACAAGATTGAAAGATCTTTATGAACTGCTCATTAAGTATCTCCACCACACATTCTGCATCAGCTGTCTTTAAATCATTTTCTCCAATCAATGTTATCCTTCCATAATTATTCTTTCTTTTGCTGGCTACATATCGAAAGAACTCCTTAGGATTCTTTTTGGTTTCATTAGCCAAACGCTGTTCATACCTCTCTTTAGCTACCCTCACCAACCAAGTCACCCTCCTTGCCTGGTCTTTGTAGACCTCATGGAATTGGTTATTTCCACTTCTCTTATGCTGTCTCCACAATGCCCCTTTTTTTTGTATTGCATACTTAATCTCTTTATTCATCCATCTCACACTCACCTTATTTAACCTTCTCACCGTTGGAATACATTTAGACATTGCATCTACTAAAGTTTTTGAAAATCCTCCAAGCTGCATTGATCTTTTTTCCAGCTAACTCCTCATTCCACGCTACACCCGCAAGCTGTCTCCTGAGCTCTTCATAATCATCCCCTTTGTAGTTCCACATATACCCTTTTCTCACAGAGGTCCTTGCACTCCTGGCAACCACCCAGGTAATCACCTCATGGTCACTCTCATCAATTGGTGGATGATTTGACACCTCATTTATAATTACATCCTCTGATGAGATGACAAAATCCAAGACCCTCAATCCTCGTGTGCCCTCTGCTACATACTGTCTGAGGTAGTTATCCCTCAAAAACTCAAGAAACTCATTTTCTTTCCTTACAGTTGCTATCTCATCATTCCAGTCTATGTTCATAATTAAAATCACCCATAATGATCAACCTTTTCTTATTTACTTGGCTAATTTGATGGTACATTTCATTATCACTACCATCCACATTACCTGGTCTATAACAACATTCCAACTAGTATTTGATTCCACATTCACCTCTATCTCACACTATACTGCCTCAAAACCACTGGCACTATTTCACTCTTGCATCTCTACTTTATATGGACATAACTCTTTCTCTATCATCAATAGCTCTCCCACTCCCTTTTTACCCCTTCTGTCCTCACGAAATACATGATACCCTTCCATCTCTGTTCCTGTCAGGATGTCATCCTCTTCCAACCATGTCTCACTTATTCCGACAATCTTTCAGTGAACAGACACAATTAGTGCAACCATTTCATCTGCCTTGTTTCTTATATTTCTAGCATTTGTATACAAACACAACAGCTCATTTCTGGATCTACAGCTAGTTCCACTGATATCACTCATTCGATGTGATCTCTCCAGGCTCGACTGGAGAGTTAAGGCATTTTTTTAAAAATTGTGTGTTTAATTTTATTTGTTTTTGTTTTAATTTTATTTATTTTTCACTATCAGGCTATGGTGGATTGACCAAGGAATTATTCTCAGCCCACTGAGAATAATTATAAAAGTCGATTCAATGTTTGTAATATGTAACAATGTAACATTTGATCCACTGTATGTATGTATCCTGAAGATGATCTCGATATAAAGGTCAAAATGTAAATTTTACTTTATTAAAATAAATTCTTAAACACAGTAGCATATCTCCCAAATTATTCATGAGGGATGTTGATGATACTCATCAACATATAGAATAATTCTGAATAGGCTAGAACTGTAAGCAATTGATAATGGCTATTGAATCAACATTAGTAAGTGTGAAGTTACAGATTATGGAGGATAAGATTTGAAATTCAAAGGTCACATAATAAAAACTGCAAATACAGCTCAGGGGATATGTGCAATGCCAAAATGAACAGTGACATGTAAGCATAAGGAAATCATTTTGCCCCTTTACAAGACAGTACCTGGTAAACTATGCATAAATTTGGTCTCATGGTTTCAAGAATGAAGAAGCTGTGGGAAGGGTGTAAAGAAGCTGATATCAAAATTATGGAATTTAGATTATGTGCACAGCTTGAGAGTATATGGATTTCAGACAATGATAAACAGGAGAAAGAGGAATGATATGAGAGAGATCTATAAACTTCTAATAGGCTGCTATTAGATATTGGTTGATGACATTTCTCTTTATATGGAATGTGGGGGAGAGGACAAGGGTGAATCCATGAAAGTCAAGTCTGTGTGCAATAAAGAAAGGGTTGAGAACTAGAATTTTTTTTTTCTTACAGAGCAGTAAGTGAGTGGAATGGTTTGCCCATTGAAATGGCAAATGTGCTTAGTGTGAATAAGTTTAAGAGAAGGTACGATAGCTGGTGTGAGTGATATACGGCCTCCCTCGATGGGTCTTTGACTCCCTGTAGGTGTCAGATAATAATAAAGTTTGCACAAATTCACATGGTGAAAAGATACAAGAAATAAGTATTTGACTATGTTATTGTTAATAAATACCGTAATGCTAGAGGGATAGGGCTGGTTCGAGGTTTAGAGGTACAGGAGGAAAGTGTGTTTCAGATACTGAGTACTCTGGATGTCAGTAAAGCTTTGGGACTGGATGGTATTTCACCATGAGTTTTGAGAGAATGTGCTAGGGAACTGAGAGTGCCTTTAACCTGGCTTTTCAATGAAAGTCTGGCTTCGGCAAAGGTGCCCAGGGAATGGAAGGAAGGTAAGATAGTGCCATTGCATAAGGGTGGTAATAGACTGAAAGTGTCTCTAATTATAGGCCAGTCTGTGTGTCATCAGTAGTTGTTAAGATCTTGCAGAAAGTAGTGAGGGACCGTGTACAGCATTGGGCAGATGAGGGTAATGTTATCTGTGAGAGTCAACATGTATTTGTGAAAGGGTGCTCTTGTTTTAGCAATATGCTAGCCTTTTATAACAAAGTTACAAGAACATTAGATGAGGGAAAGGCATATACTGCAATTTTCTTAGACTTAGCGAAGCCATTTGACAGGGTGCCGCATGATAAGCTGATATTTAAGTTGCAGTACATGGGTCTGGATGTCAGATTGATCAACTGGATTCAGGATTGGCTGTCTGATAGGTATCAGAGAGTTGTGTATGGTGGAGCAGTTTCAAGTGGGGTCCCACAAGGCTCAGTACTAGGACCTATATTGTTTAACCTTTACATCAATGATATTGCTAGTGGATTGCAAGGGGATATTCAGTTGTTTGCAGATGATGCGAAGCTAGGAAGGATTATTAGTAATAGTGCAGATGTGGTAGCCCTGCAAGAGGATTTGAATAAGCTAGATAGATGGGCAAATGAATGGGGGGTGTCAGTTTAATGCAGCAAAATTTAAGGTCTTGAGGTTTGGGAAACATCGACGGGATGCAGCATACTCTATGGGAGGAGTTATGCTGGAGGAAGTAGAGGAGACAAGATATCTGGGGTTGATGGTTGATAGAAACCTGAAATTTAGGGGACATATTGCAAAGGTGGTGAAGGTAACACAGAGGATTGCTGCAATTATGAGAAGGACACTGAGTGCAGAGATAAGAGGGTTATCATTCCGTTGTATAAGTCTCTGATCAGACCACACTTGGACTATTGTTCTCAGATTTGGTCTCCAGGATTTGAAGGGGGGATAAATTAACTGTGGAAAGGATACAAAGACGGATGACAAAGATGGTTTCAGGACTGTACAAGGATAGTTACGAGGATCGGCTGAGGGAATGTGGACTGCAGAGTTTGGTGAATAGAAGAAGGAGAAGTGATATGATTGAGACTTTTAAACTGTTGAGAGGTGGTTACAGGGTTGACAATGGGGAGTTCTTTCGCTTGGTTGATCAGCAGGAAGGAGTGATGACAAGAGGCCATCCCTGGAAGTTACGAAAGGAAACTGTGAGCAAGAGGGTGAGGAGTGGTTTCTTTGCATGGGGGGGGCAGTTGAACCGTGGAATGCATTGCCTGATGGAGTGGTGAGAGCGAGAACGGTCAATGAGTTTAAGGAGTGGTATGATAGACTTTGTGTTTCTTAGGGGGATCTCCCCTCGATGAGTCTTGACAGACTTGATGTTCTTAGGAAGGACTTCCCATGATGAGTCTTTCGACTCCACGGAGGCCTGAATAATAATAATAGGTATCAGAGAGTTGTGTATGGTGGAGCAGTTTTAAGGAGGCAGAGGGTTACAAGTGGGGTTCCACAGGGATCAGTACCAGGACCTATATTGTTTAACCTTTATATCAATGGCATTGCCAGTGGACTGCAAGGGGATATTCAGTTGTTTGCAGATGATGTGAAACTGAGAAAGATTTTTAGTAATAGTACAGATGTGGTAGCCCTGCAAGAGGATTTGAATAAGCTAGATAGATGGGCAAATGAATGGGGTTTCAGTTTAATGCAGCAAAATGTAAGGTCTTGAGGTTTGGGAAACATCGATGAAATGCTGCATTCTCTATGGGAATTATACTGGAGGAAGTAGGGGAGACAAGAGATCTGGGGTTGATGATTGATAGAAACCTGAAATTTAGGGGACATATTGCAAAGGTGGTGAAGGTAACACAGAGGATTGCTGCAATTATGAGAAGGACACTGATCTGCAGAGATAAAAGGGTTATCATTCCGTTGTGTAAGTCTCTAATCAGACTACACTTAGACTATTGTTCTCAGATTTGGTCCCCAGGATTTGAAGGAGATAAATTAAATGTGGAAAGGGTACAAAGGCAGATAACAAAGATGGTTTCAGGACTGTACAATGATAGTTATGAGGATTGGCTGAGGGAATGTGGACTGCAGAGTTTGGTGGATAGAAGAAGGAGAGGTGATATGATTGAGACTTTTAAACTGTTGAGAGATGGTTACAGGGTTGACAGTGGGGAGTTCTTTCGCTTGGTTGAACAGTGGGAAGGAGTGATGAAAAGAGGCCATCCCTGGAAGTTACAAAAGGAAACTGTGAGCAAGAGGGTGTGGAGTGGCTTCTTTGCATGGAGGGTAGCTGAACCGTGGAATGCACTGCCTGATGAAGTGGTGAGAGCGAGAACGGTCAACGAGTTTAAGGAGTTTTATGATAGACTTTGTGTTTCTTAAGGGGGGGGCCTCCCCTCGATGAATCTTGACAGACTTTATGTTCTTAGGAAGGACCTCCCACGATGAGTCTTTTGACTCCATGGAGGCCTGAATAATAATAATAATAATACACTGTATTTGAATTTTACATCAGCAAAAGGCATATGATGAGGTTGCGAAAAAACGTCGTTCAAAACACTACAATTATATAATATAAATGATATGTTCTAATGAGCAATAAAGACTACATTTGAGTTCAAAAATCAGCAGTTAGAATTAAAGAGGCACAGGAAGATGGTTTGATGTTATATCAGGAGTAATACAAGGATGCACTTTATCTCTGGTTATTCATTATTGATTCATTTTTTCAGTGTTCCTGCCTATTTACATAGCTTTTATTACATGATGAAGGAAAGTGGCATTAGGCCTGATATCAAAACTGGAGATTTCAAATCAGATTATGTTTGTAAACATAATCTGCATAAAATGTTCTAAACAAATCCAGTAGACTGTTCTAACTGTAATAGGAGTAATAAATTTGGCATAAAAATCAGTAATAAAAGCAATGAAAATAGGCAGGAACACTGAAAAAACAAATAGCCACTTGAATGCAAAACCTATAGAACAAGTAAAACATTTCAGCTATTTAAGCAAACTTAAAGTGAAGATGGCAAAACACATGGAAACAGACAACAGAACTAGCAAAGCTGGAATGGTAGGAAATCAACAGAATAAATTTATATAGAATGAGAGGGGGAGAGAGAAATTAGTCGAAACATTAAACTGGCTGTATACAAGATAGTGTTTAAAGCAATTTTAACTTATGGATCTGAGAAATAGGTTAGAAATGAGACTTGATTAAAGACTAGAGACCACAGATATGAGTGTGCTAAGAAAAATTAGAAGAGTGAAGAGATGGGCATCAATGGCAGAATCATATTAAAAATTAAGATATTAGAAAAGAACTTGACATTGTTAACATTCAAGAATGTGTGAACAGAGCTTATCTTAGGTGGTGTGACCACTTAAACAGTGAATAAAGGTCAGCAAAATAGGTGTTTGATGCCAAGATGACAGGAAAAAGACCCAGAGGAAAGACCAATATCTAAATGGACTGATATAATAAGAAGCACCTTAAAAAACTATATAAATATAAACTATACTATAAAATTCCTCAGGGGCTCACTTTAGTGAGTACGGGTGTGGCAAACCCGAGGTACCTTCATGTAATATACATCTGTTATATAATCTGTAGACTGGTCCCTCCTCTTCCTCCCTTGCTTCTTTCTTTCTTCTCTTCTTGCTCCTTCCCCCGAATGCTATTAGAGTATTCGAGGGGAATCTTTCCTATTTTTCTGTGTCATTTCGTCTTGTGCTAACAGGACATTATCAAACACTGTAACATGATCAGGCCATCAAAAAATGTTCATACCGCATCGTCCATCACGCGGAAGGAACGTGTTCGGGTTTTAGGCAGAGGGAACCGTTTGAAAAATATGTTACAGTCTCCCTTAGACACCATTCCTCAGCACTCTGCTAGAGGAAACTTCATCAATGGGCCCGCTACCCATTTGAGGAGGTGTTTAGGGGCAGCGCAAAGAAATGGTTCTGCAAAAGGATGGAAATGGCAATGAAAACGGCACCAGACTATGGCTTTAGGCAACTGGAACATCTCTCTGACAGGGAAGAAGTTGGAACTGGTTGAGGAAGCCAAGTGCTACCAGCTACTCTGGTGTGAGCCCGACAATGTCTGCTCAGGCAGGTGTGGGGATACTCACAAGCCCCCAGCTGTCAGACTGTGTTGCTGGGTGGATCCCATCGGGGGTGACGGGTATGTGTGTTAAGGCTTCAGATGAAAAACCATGATTTGGCTGTGGTGCAAGCCTATGCACCTAATCTGAAGTCAGAATACTCTGCCTTCCTAGAGGAAGTGGATGCTGCTTTTGACAGGGTGGCAGACATGGAATCAGTCCTGCTAATGGGTGACACATGTTGGAACAGATGACCAGATATGGAGGGGTGTGGTTGGGAGGAATGGTGCCCCTGACCTTAACACGAATGGGTTGAAATTATTGGACTTCTGCTGTACTAACAGCTTGTCCATAATGAATACCTTCTTCCAGCACCGAGAAGTCCATAAGTATATCTGGTACAGGGATACACTAGAACAAAGGTCTCTGACTTCTTTATAGTCTAAACAGACCTATTTTCCTCAGTGTTGGACGTTTGTGTGAGAAGAGGGGCAGAACTGTCAACTGACCACCACCTTGTTGTGTGCACTCTACGGCTTCAGAAACCAGATGCTACCATCAACGCTAGTAGGCCTAAGCAGCTATGCTGCGTGAAATGGGAGACATTGGAAAATGAGGCTGTGAGGAAGAATTTTGCAGATGACATTTCCTCCAGGTTCAAAGAGATTCCCAAGCATACTGCAGATGTTGAGGAGGAATGAAAGCAGTTCAGAACAGCTGTCACTGCCTCTGCACTCTCATGGTGTGGCAGAAAGCAGCTCAGCGTGGCAACGGGCAGTGAGAAAGGGACACCTTGGTGGAACCAAGAAGTCCGAAAAACTGTCTGGGCAAAAAAGGAGTCCTACCTAACATGGCTTAGAGTCAGGTCACCTGAGATGCGTTTGCGGTATGCTGATGCATGAAAAGCTGCTGCTAAGGCAGTAAAGACAGCAAAGCACAAGGCTTGGGAATCCTTTGGAGAAAGATTAGACTCATCCTATGCAAATGTAAACAAAGTATCTGGCAGACCATCCACCGCCTTCGAGGGAGGAAATCGTGCACAGCAAGGGCAATTAAGGCCTCTGATGGTGCACTTTTAACAACCGAGAAGGATATCCTCCACAGATGGAGGGAATACTTTGAGAGCCTTCTTAACCCAGGTGGCCCAGCAGTTGTGGACATCCAAGAGGTGCAGATCAGGGCAATGAATAGTCTCACAGCAGAAGAGATCCATTTAGCAATAAAATCACTAAAATTGGGCAAGGCTGCTGGCGATGATGAAATTTGGCCCGAAATGCTAAAAGCCTTAAATCGAGACAGTTCTCTGGCTGACTCGAGTGTGTCAGGCTGCTTGGATATCTGGGCGAGCACCAAAGCAATGGCAGACAGGCATAATAATACCAGTCTTTAAGAAGGGAGACCAGAAGGACTGCAGTAACTATCGTGGCATCTCTCTCTCTCTGCTCAGCCTGCCTGGGAAAGTGTATGCTAAGTGCTTGGAAAGACGGTGCAGGAGCATAGTTGAGTCAAAGTTCCAGGAAGAACAATGTGGCTTTCATCCTGATAGAAGCACAACTGACCAAATCTTCACTTTAAGGCAAGTCTTTGAGAAATCTTGGGAATATGCCAAGAATGTCTACACATGTTTTGTGGACTTGGAGAAGGCATATGACCGGGTTCCTCGGGATAAGCTTTGGCAAGTAGTACAGGAGTATGGAGTGGATGGCCAACTATTAGCTGCCATCACATCCCTGTATGAATGCACAGAGTTTTGTGTCAGGGTAAACAGCACAAAGTCTGAACCTTTCACAGTCTCCGTTGGCCTCCGCCAAGGATGTGTTCTGTCACCCCTCCTTTTCATAATATTTATGGACTGGATCGATAGGCACAGCTGAGGCAGTGAGTGTGTCAGAATTGGAAAATGTAGCATTGGACGTCTGCTTTTTGCAGATGACCTAGTTCTGCTTAGCTCTTCCACAGATGACCCTCAGCGGACCCTGGATAGGTTTGTAGCTGTTTGTGCAGACGCCGGAATGAAGATCAGTGTGGCCAAAACTGAAACATTTGTGGTCTCAAGAATCCCAGTGCACTCTAAATGTAAGTGGAGTCCCAATGGGGCAGGTGGAGAAGTTTAAATACCTTGGGTCCATATTGACGAATGATGGAAAATGGGATGTAGAGCTAGATACGCAAATTGGCTTAGCAAGCTCAATATTGTGGGAGCTTGGCCGTTCGGTAGTATTGCAGCGGGAGTTAAGCCAGAAGGCAAAGCTGGCTGTCTTCAATACAGTCTATGTCCCCCATCCTCACCTATGGTCATGAGAGTTGGGTAATGACTGAAAGAATGCAGACACGAATCCAAGCGGCTGAAATGAGGTTCCTTTGAGGGGTTGCGGGGCTGACAAAACTCGACAGTCAGAAGCTCTGCAATTTGGGAAACCCTCAATATCCAACCGCTGCTTCTCCGTGTTGAGAGATCACAATTATGTTGGTATGGGCACCCGGTCAGAATGCCACAAGAGAGGCTCCGTCAGCAGGCCCTCTTTGCCAAGCCAGATGGTGGGAGGCCACGTGGAAGGCCAAGGACTCACTGGATAGATTATATCCAAAACCTTGTGTGGACACGTTTGGGAATCCCACCAGAACACCTGAGGTTGGTGGCAGAGGATCGTGACCATTGGAAGTTCCTCTTGCAGCTGTTGCCCCCACAACCCAATTAGGAAAAGTGGGCCTTGAAGATGTATGTAATATAAAAGCTGATGATATTTTGGTACTGACAGATAACAGATTAATTTGGAATGAAAACTGTCAACAGGAAATTAGTAAAGATATAAACTATTCACATCATAATATCTCACATACACCACCTGAAGGTACAAATCAGGAATTTGATGATGATGATTTGGGGAGAAGGTCTCCATTTGTTTTTCAATGCTTCTAAACTGTTGAGAGAAATAGTTAATAAAAGAATGTAGACATTCTGCAGGATACATAATATATAAATAGATAAGCAGTTTAGGTAAAAGGATAATGGATACAAATTTAATGTGTCAGTGCAAAGTTATGTATTTTGGGACTAATACTATCTGAAAATGTATTGAAGAAAGAGATGAAGCCAGGGATTTAAGGAAATAGTGAACATGGTTGAAGTTTAAGGAACATATCACAAAAGTGGGCAAACCTGGATGTTAAGAAATACACATATTAGGGATAAAGAAGTTATTATCTGTCTTTACAAGACTTTAATGTGACTAAACCTGACCAGTCTGCACAGAACAGGTCATTTGGGTTTCATGGGGATGTGGAAGTAGTGGAGTGATTGATTCAAATGCACTTACCAATACAAAGATTGGTGTATGCAGAAAAGTGGATATGCTTAACAAGTCTTACAAAAGCACAAGTTCCAAAGCAATGTATGGAAGGCAAAATTGTCCCACTTCACATAGGTGATGATAAGGCTAAGGCTACAAATTATAGGCTAATCTGTATATCTGGAGTTGTAGTTAAGGTATTTGAGAAATTAGTGAGATATAGGATACAAAAGTAGATTGATAACATTGATATTCTTTGTGCTTGTCAGTATGGGTTTGTTAAACTTGCTTATGTACTATAACAAGGTGATAAATGTACTAGACAAGGGAGATGCATATACAGTGTTATACTTATATTTTGCAAAGGCTTTTGATAGAATGCCAAATGACAAGCTGTTAAATTAAATGAAACAGATGAGAATGGATAAGAGACTTCTGAGCTGGATCAGTGTCTGGCTGTTAGATAGGTATCAGGATGTTGCATATTGGGGTGAAGTATCCTGAAACAGGAAGGTCACTAGTGTGTGCTGCATGGGTCAGTTTTGGAACAATTGTTATTCAATTTGTATATTAATGATATTGGGATAGGTTTAATTGGTGATTATACAACTGTTTGTAGATGATGCAAAACTCAGGAGAGTGATGAGGAAACCAGCAGATGTTGTGGCCTTACAGGAGGACTTCAATAGATTGTATGAGGGCAACAGTATGAAACTATCAATTCAACGATGCCAAGTATACACTTGGCAGGGAAAGTTTGGAGGAAGTTGAGGACATAAGAGACCTTGGAGTGGTAGTAAACAAAGTAAGGGGGGCAAGAAACTGGCCCGGCATTTAGCCAAGTCGCTTTCCCCCCTTACCGGCAACTCTTCTACTTTTGTAAAAAATTCAATCCATTTCAAAACACTGGTTAAAAATCTAATCCTAAAAGATTCAGACATAATGGTTAGTTTCGATGTCATCTCCTTATTTACCAATGTACCACTTATAGACACTCTCTTGATTTAATCAAGTCTAAATTTCCACCAGATATTTTTGAATTATTTCAATTTACCATGAATGCAGGTAACTTTACGTGGGGGGGGGGGAATTCTACAAACAGATTAATGGTACTGCTATGGGTTCCCCCCCTTCTCTCCCCCGTTAGCAAATTTTTACCTGGAACACTTTGAAAACAAAGTACTTACCACAGCTACATACAAGCCACAAGTGTGGTTACACTATGTAGATGATGTGTTTGCCATCTGGCCCCATGGACAAGATACTTTGGATGCTTTTGTCACCTACCTAAACAGCCAACACCCCAAAATTCACTTCACAGTAGAAAAAGAATCAAATAACTGTTTACCATTTCTTGACACATTAGTCACCCACGTTTCAGATGGATCACTATCTTTTCTATTTACAGAAAGCCTACACACACAGGAAGATACCTACATAAACAATCACGTGATCATCCAGTCCAACAGTACGGCATTTTAAAAACACTTACAGAGCCAGAGCCATTTGTTCTAACGATACAGCTCTGACCACTGAACTCCAATACCTGCACCATACGTTCTTAGCCAACGGCTACAATCCCTACAAAATAGATAAAATACTACATAGGCCCATTACTCTGCCCTCCCCTAATACACAAGAATACAACATGACCATTTCTATTCCCTATATCAGAGGTAAATCGGAAAAGATAGCCAAAGTATTGTTGAAACATGGCCTTCACACCACTTTCAAACCTCATGTCAAGCTGGCAACTCTGATCCACTCGCCTAAGGATAAACTTCATCCTTTAGCACACCCAGGAGTGTATGAAGTTCCGTGTGACTGTGACTTGGCCTATTATGGGCAAACAGGAAGATGTTCACTGATCTTCCTAGTGAACATCTGCCTGGAAGAACATGAAAGATACATTCTCTACTATTACTATGGCAAGTCAGGACTGGCAGACCACGCTTTGGACACTCCTTCACACAGGATTAGATGGAGGAAAACGAATGTGCTATTTAGGAGTCGTTATAGATCTGAAAGATTATTTTTTGAGTCAGCAATGGCTTTGAAGAATTCTCCCAACCTTAACAAATATGGTTGCATTAATTTGCCAAAAATTTGGGACTGTCTTGATGTATGTTTGTGTGTGTGTTTGGCAAGCAAGGAAGGATGTAAGGGATGTGATTTTGTTTGGAATGTGATGAATGAGTGGAATGGGCTGCCAGAGGCAATCAAGAGTGCACTCTCAGTGAGTGAGTTTAAAGAGAGACATGACAAGCATTGTATCAATAACGGTTAACACACACGCACGATATCCTATAATAAGCATTCAGACTGCAAGAAGATGCTGGTATAATAATAACATCTAGTTTGAACAACAGATGTGCCAAGCACGGCTTGATGGGCTATTTTATGAGCCTATTTTATGCCACTCATTGCCCTACACATAAGTCTTTCTCAACCAGAATTCTCTAGAGTCCATTAATCTACCATTCCTATCCATTTTCACAATTTAAACATTAATTTGTCATGTGATAATACCACATCAAATAACTTTGCCAAATGAAGGAACAACACAGAATATTCATATCTCTCTATTAATGGCTGTTGTTATTACACCATTAGAAAATACTACTGCATTATTAAAGCTTGATCATCTGTTTAAAGAGTTTCTCAAATTTTTCTCTTCATGGCCCACTTGGATAACATGCATAACTGAAGTTCAAGCATTAAAGAAATTAAGTTAGTATTAAAAAAAAAAGTACAAAATATATTTAATATATTAATTTGAATAATGCTGGCTTTCCAGACCAGTAAATATGTCAGGTTCCAAACTGAAGAGTTTCAATCTCACATCCAGTTCCAAGTTTAGCCAATTTGTTTTTTGTTTGCAGATAAAGCACTGAAAACCAGAGTTTTATATCAGAAAATTTTCAATATTGCAATAAAAAAAAAAAAAAAGTATACAATTCTCTCATGGCTCATTAATGGGTCACAGGCCACACTTTGAGAAACAATGCATAAATACCCCCTGAAGGCTCACATACAGAAAGAGATCAATCTTGTATATATCTGAGTCCTAACTAATTTCTTCAAACTTCCATCCTTGTATTGCAAAAAGACTCACTCAATAACCAGAATAATGGTGATTCACTTTTAAAAAAGTATGTAAGCAACTACCATGTTATAGCAAAACTTCAATTTCACAAAAATCAAAATAATTACCTGACATTTCAATGCCATCATCTTGAGCGCACACAGATATATACAAAGAAACAAGCTACACTCCAATCTGCCATACCAAGTCAATTTGACTTGGTATGGCAGATTATTAGTTAATTTGACTTGGTATACATAGTATACCAAGGCAAATTAATTTGGTAAAAAAAAAAAACCTTAATGAAAAAGTTCTATTATTTGGTGGTGAATAAAAGCAGAAATTACTGCTTAGAGTCTTAGCATGAGGTTTGTTGGAGAACTTGAAACAGAAGTAATTATTATTATTATTACATGGTATCTCCTCGGAGTCCCAAGACTCATTGTGAAAGACCCAAACTAAATATTTTACTCACAAAACCTAAACTCAACTAATTATAGCAACCCATTCCACTCATTCACCACTCTCCATTAAAAAAATATAGTCTGTACACCCTAACTAACCACACTCATGCACAACTTTCACAGATGATCCCTAGTTCTCTGACTATTTGTCATATATTGAAAAATTTCCTTTGCAACAATTTTATAAAACCTCTTTAATATCTTATAAGTTTTGATATGTCCCATTGTTTATGCCTATCAACCAAACTTTGTAACCAACACATCTTCAACCTATCCACATAGGGAGTATTCCATAGACCTGTGAATACTACTACCACTCTTGATCTGCCCAAGAAACCCAGATGACCAAATCTGTGCATAGTAATCAAGATGGGACTGAAACATAGCTACCCTTTTCTATCTTTACTTGTTACTGTGTTTTTCAACAACCAAATAATCCTTTGAGCTATATTACCAACATATGCAATATGTCCTCTGAACTTCAACTCTCTGTCCACCATTATCCCCCAAGTCCCTAGCCTCGTCAATTTCCTGCAATTCAGTATACAGTATGTAACCTTTTCAACCCAAAGTGCATAAACCGTACATTTTGCAACACTGAATTGACAATCATTATCCTTTGCCCACAATGCCAATTTATTTAAATCATCCTGCAGAATATCTAAATCACCTTTATTTACTAATCCTCTCCCCAGTTTTGCATAATCAACAAATAACTGAATATTGCCTCACAAATCTTTCCCTATATCATAAATATTCATATTAAACAGTAGTGATCCTAGAACAAAACCTTGTGGTACTCCACATGTCATCCTCATTCTCCTAGATTCCACTCTACCACATGCTATTCTCTGGTGTCTGCCTGTCAGTCACTCCCCTATCCATGCTACTAGCTTCATATCAATTCCCATTTGATCCAAAGTTTGTTATAGTTTCCCACTTGGTATGCTTCAAATGCCTTTGCCAAGTCCAGTAGTATCATAGTATAGCCATTTCTTCTATCCAATTCTGCTGTCACTTTATTATAAAATGTAAATAAATTAATAATACAGGACCTAACCTTTACAAAGCCATGCTGCCCACTATAGAGTATCAATCCATATCTACCTACTGTTGGATTTTACCTTTAATCAACTTTTCCAATACTTTAACAATCACTCCTTATATACCATATTCACTTGAATGTAACTCACCCTCACATATATCTCAACCTCCTGATTTTACTTTATGGAAAAAAGAAATTAAAAAGTTTTGCATATACCTCACACAAGAAAAAAGTTTAAAACTTTAAGAAATAGATAATGAATTTTGTTATGTATTTTCATATTTTGGAATTCAGTTGAAGAGAATCAGCATTTCCACGCAAATTGTCAGCTTGCCTTTGTCGCTGAGTTGCACAATCTTTTGTTAATACTGCACCAAATCATATGCACGTCATCATAGCTGCACTATTTCTACCAGCCTATGTTTGCAGTCTACTTCGTGCTCCACTTCTCATTACTCATCCGTGAAGGATTGTTCATAACGTATCTCAAGTCTTGTAAATTACTGGTAATTTTTGCTTGAAAGATGGAGAAATGTTCAAGTTATTGCCACTAAAGATTCAAATAAATTGCGTGATGAAGGTGAGCACCTGATTGCGTAAATAATGTGAGCAATTATAAATTATAACTGAGGATTTAATTATAAACATCAATTTTTTTTCCTGAAAAACTTGAGTAGTTTCTGAAAAATAAGTCCTGCATATATCTCGCACCACAATTTTTTAAGGAAAAAAGTGTGAGTTATATTCTAGTAAATAGTATTAATTGGTCTGTAGTTTACTTCTTCTGCCTTGGAGCCACCTTTATACAATGGAACTAACTAACTTACTTACTCTCTTTCCACTCCCCTGATAACCTGTCAGAGCTGAGGCTTCGAACAACTTCATCTGAGGCAATGCCAATTGTTTGCACATTCAAATAGTACACAGACTGACATGCCATCCAGTCCTATTGCTGTATTCACATGGATATTTTTCAATATGCTGAACATCTCCTGTTTCGCATACATCAATTTTGATATGCATCTCTGTCACATCAACAAGTGCAAAATCTCCACCTGGATGATACATATTTTTGAAAAATGATCACTCAGCAACTGAACTTTTTTTTTTTTTTTGCCTCTATCACCTTCCTACCATCAGCATTGTTTAAAGTCATCCTACGACAGTCATTATCCCTCTTATTTGCCACATAATGAAAAAACTCTTTTGGATTTACCTGCTTAGTTAATTTTCTCTCATAAAATGATTTTGCCTTTCTTACCATACTAGTCAACTTTCTTGTTTGCACTTTGTACTGCTCCTCAGTATACTAATCACCTTTTTCTTTATATTCCCTCCACGGTGTTTTCTTTTTTGGGAGCTGTTGCTTTATATCTCTACTCATCCAGTTAATCTGCATTTGGCTTATCCTCCTGACCTTGGGCATGCAGTCTATACTGCTTCTCTCACACAATTTCTAACCACTTCATATGCACTACTGTGACATATATTCCTTGTAGCTTCTCAAGTCATGGCACTGCTCCATGATGACCCCTAAGTTTGTCATAATTATCAGCTTTAGACAACATAAACCCTTTCTTGATAGGGTTTATGTTGTTATAATTCCACATGTTTGGCAACTTCCCAAGACAAGACTACATGGTCATTCTCCCTAATTGGAGGCACCATGTCTATCTTGGTTATGGATATATCTTCTGATGCTATTATCAGATCCAACACTTTCAAACCGCTGCTCCTCTCTATAACATTGGTTTCAGATAATTATTCCTTAGCAACTGTATAAATTCCACTTCCACTTTGCCATGCCCCCTTTCCTCTATCCAATCTATGTCCCCATATTTGAAGTCTCCCATAATACTATTCAGCTTTCACTCATTGTGCTAATCTACTGATGCATGGCATCTATATCTTCCTGTGGACCCTCCCCCAGTATACAACAGCAACCAACAATGTATTTTATCCTATTGGCCTCTATCTCACGTTGGCCTTTATCTCACACTATAATATAATAAATAAAAACCCAATATAATAAAAATTGGGGGTCGTCTTATACAATCGACATAAGTTTAAAACCTAAAAATAGCCTAAAATTTAGGCCTAATATTATATGCTGGTCATCCTATATGCCGACATATACAGTAATTATTTATATTAATTATAAAAATAAATAAAAATTGCTAATGCCTTTTATTCCCATATAGGGAGTAGGTGAGGTGATTTTAGCTATATCTAACTTTTGGAGACTGAGTGGGAAGTTCAATCTCCACTGGTACCTAATCAGAGATAGTTGGCCCAAGGCTATCTAATTAAGCACAATCAGATGGCTCAACAAGTGCAGACATCTCATGGTCCCTAACACAATATACTTAAAGTCTGAAATAGTGTGGTTTCTATGGTCGATTTTCTTGAGTTTATAGGATGAAAAAACCGAGTTTCTGGGAGAAAAAACCCATTTGCCTGTGCCAGAGATCGACTAACTTGAGAACCGGTTGACAAAAGTTTAAAAAAATTTCCTCTAGTTGCAGACTAGATTTGAAACCAAGTCTTCCTTCATGCGATCAAGTGCTGTGGTGCGTAAACGATCATATCCACTGAGCTACATAGGCTCCTATATTAATTATTTAATTAATTATTTATACCTGCCATATTTATTCTATTAAACCTCCATAATGAGTCTTCTCAATCTTTTAGGTGGATTATAGTTCACAAGTTGAGAAGTGTTAATATCAGAGACTAGTGGATTCATTTGTGAGGGTAAGTAGTCTCTTTAAGATGACCATAGCATAACCTTTGTCAGTCTTTGCTATGACAATATTTTTATTGACTTTTAATGACTTCATTGCTGCTAGGTCTGTTTTGGTGAGACTGCTACTTATGGCTTTCGTATTATTCGAAATACAGTATTACAAGTTTCTAAATGAATTTTATCTGCTATATTACTTGAAAGAAATTTAAGGCCCATTTCAATGGTGGTATTATTAGATATGGACACCTCCATGGAATCTACAAAACCTTCACGGAAGGTCAATTTCAAAAGCATTAATAATCAACTATCAACACGTCATATTTTGCCTTGAAACCATTCACCAATGAAGAACACACAAATGATTCTGATAATCTAATCTACTCATTCACTGTTTTCCAAGCAAAAAATCTAGTCCTCACTCCCTTTCTGACCACACTCGTACTGTTTCCATGCATAACCTCTAGTTTTTGTCACATTATTCATGTGCTGAAATATTTCCTCTGCATCAATCCTATAATCTCTTCCCTCCCATTATCAACCAGCTTCTGTAACCCACAAATCTTCAATCCCTCTTCATATGGAGCATCACAGAGACCTGCCATCATCTTGGTCACTAGCCTCTGAATTCACTCAAACTCATCCACATTTCAAAGAAAACCAGGTGACCAGATCTGTGCACAGCAATCCAGATGAGGTCTTATTAAAGCCTTATAAGAAGGAATAATAATAACATTATTATCTCTGAATGTCAGGGTGTTCTTTGATAACCAGTTAATCCTATGAGCTGTTTTAGCATTTTTGCAATATCCCTTCTGAACTTCAAATTCCTATCCACCATCATCCCCAAATCCCTCCTGGTTTGATCATTACATGAAGTAGAATTCCACCAATATGGTAATCTTTTCCATCACAGCTGGTAATATTTTCACCCCAAAATGCATAACCTTATTTAAACTTTGTGACATTAAATTGACATCCACTCTTTTTTGTCCGTACTGCCAGTCGAGTTAAACCATCCTGTAAAATCGACATCATTTTATTGACCATTGCTATATCTTTTGCATCATCAGCAAACAACTGATTATTTCCCCTCAGATCATTTCCTCTCTCTTATCCACATCACCAGTTTCATAGCCATATCCATTTAATGTAATTTATATAACAGGATTCCAGACAGTATCTTGTCAAATGGCTTTGCAAAGTCCAACAGTATCACCATCATTATCCAACTCAGCTGTCACTTTATTATAAAAAGTAAGTTACTGAAGCATGACCTGCCCTTCACAAAGTCATGCTGGCCCATACAATATCCCATTCCTGAATTTTGTCTTTAACCAACTTCTCTAATATACTTTGACCACTGTTCTTGAAATGCTAATGGGTCAATAATTTGCTAATTCAGTCCTGGAATCTTCTTTATGCAATGGAGCAATTTTCACCTTCTATTCCTTTGGTACTCTACCTGAGCTGAGAATCAGTTTAAACAATCTAGTTAACAAGATTACCAATTCCCTAGCACATTCCCATAATACATGAGCTGATATCTCATCCAAACCCATAGCTGTATTCATATCCATATTCTGTAATATCTGATGTACCTCGACTTCCTCTATCCTTACTTCTAGATTAATTCCTTTCACATTTACTACTGTAATATCTTCAACTGGATGATAAACTTGCAAAATGACCACTTAATAAACTAGTTCATATGCTTCAGTCACCTCCTGCATTCTTCAAAATCATTCCACCATGGTTATTCTTTTTTTTACTTGTCACATACTGAAAGAACTCTTTCAAATTACTCTTGGCTCATTCGGCTAATTTTCTCTCATACTCTGATTTTGCCTTTCTTACCATACCAGTCACGCTTCTAGCCTATGCTTTATACTGCTCATGGGCTTGCTGGTCACCTTATTCAATCTCTTCCTCTTTCTTTCTAACTCCTGCTTAATGCTGTAGTCACCCATTTAATTAAGATATTTAATAAAATTAAGATAATTAATACATTAAATGTATTAATTCTCTTAACTCTTGGTATGCAGTCAGCTACTTGCTCCTTCTAACATTGCTTTACTACTCCCCATGCGCTACTAACATTTTTTCCCTGAAGTATATCCTCCCACGGTACCACTCCCAGCAATTTTAAGTTTTTCATAGTTCTCAAGCTTTACAATTCCACACAAAACCATTCTTTATTGAATATTCGATATGCTGAGTCATCTTCCCAAATCAAAACTGAATAATCACCCTCAATGATTGGCAGCAACATATCCATCTTATACACAAATCTTCAGATGTAATCACAAGGTCTAGCTCTCTCTCGATCCCCAGTACCTTCCATATGTACATGTTACCTTAGGTAATTATTTGTAAGAAGCTGCATAAATTCATTTTCTTCTGCCCATATGACCTTTCCTCCTCCTAATCTATATCCCCATAATTAAAATCACCATAATAATTACACGTCCTTTACTTATTGAATTTATTTGCTGATACATATCTCCCACATCATCCTTTGAATTCCTTGGCCTATAGGCAGCCAACCAAATACTTTGTCATTGTATCATCAGACAGCCTCAAATGCACTTTTGTACTACTAATGTTTTAGACTGCAACTCATCTGATATCAGTAATATCCCCCCCCCCCCATCCTATTTGCTCTATCTACCTTAAAAGTACTATAAACTTCACTTTCAATGCCCATTATTATATTGTCCTCAGTCAGCCATCTCACTAATACCAATAACTTTTGACCAATAGGAACTAATCAATGCTAAAATTTCATCCTTGTTCCTAATATTTCTGGAACTAGTATAAATAAATGATATAAACCTCATTGGCTTATAATTAACTTTATGCTTTTTATCCACAATTCCATTCTTATTTCAAACCTTAGAAACTAAAGACAGAATTATCTTTCCAATCACACACCCATTTGCTTTATTGATGTTTATATGTTCCCTCGCTTGCTTCCTCTCTAACAACTGGTTGAAGGTTGAAGAAAGCCAGAATGCGAGTGAAAATAGTGGATCAATAGGGAATTGCGGTGTACAAGATGGCAATGTGAGCGGTGATCTAAGAAAGAGCGAGAGCAATTATACAGAAAGACAAAATGGTTTGAATGATAAAAAAAATGAGGAATTATTTGTAGGAAGTGAGATCGCTAGGCTGCGCGCAGTGATACAAGATGCGCAGCGGCAATTAGAGCACCTGCAAAACTCTTTCCAGAGTGATTCGGCTAACGTAAATAAACAGCGTGGGCGAGTTTCCGAAATGAAGGAGAGAGTGTTGTATGGTGACTCGTTATTAAGAGGAGTAATAGATGGGAGTGTAACTAAATCCTACTTACCAGGTGCGAAATTTAAGGATGTAAGTGAGAGCATTAGAGTGCAAAAACAGAGGGTGAAAGAAATAACAATTGTGGCTGGTACGAATGAATTGAAAGGTGATAAATTTTTTATGAGAGCGGACTTGAAAGTATTGTTAAAGGTAGCGAAAGAAAAGAGTGACAGAGTTAGAATGGTGAGTCTGTTACCGCGGTATGATAGAGAGGAGTTTAGAAGGAGGGCCATAATCGCAAATGATATTATGCGCAGGTTATGCGGACGGTGTGGTGTGGAATTTGTGGACGTGTGGAATGAGTTTGATGGGCGAAAGGACTTATACAAGATGGATGGCCTGCATTTGAATGGACTTGGTGTGCGGAGACTGGAAAAAGTGTTGCTGAATGAAGTGAAAATGGATGTGCAGAACCAGGGAAACTAGAACTACCAAGGAGGGGGGGAAAGTGGATATCCAGACATCAGTGAGACAGTTGAGTGTAAAAATGTATATAATGTACCTGAGCCAGCAAAAAGGACAAAAAATGGGAATGGGATATTTAGAATAACGCATCAAGATAGGGGTGGGACAAAGGGAACACTGCAATTCATGTATACTAATGCCAGGAGTATTAGGAACAAGAAGGAAGAATTTTTGGCCTTGATTGGCATTAGTGAAACATGGCTGACGGAAGATGATATAGTTAGTGGGATAGAATGTGTAGGTTATAGTATGTTTAGGAGGGACAGAGAGAATAAAATTGGGGGAGGGGTGTTATTGATGATAGCTGATGAACTGCAGCCAAGGAGAATTGAAGTATTGCAGGATAGTGAAAGGAGCTCATTTGAGGCTATTTGGTGTGAGATTGATACTGGCAGAATAAAATATACAGTTGGGTGCTGCTATAGACCAGGTGATGGAATAGATGGTGGAGATGGTATGCATAAACAAATTGATGAAATGAGTGGAAGGAGGGTAATTATTATGGGGGATTTCAACTATGGTAACATTGATTGGAAGGAGGAGAGGACACATGTGAGGAAGGAAATGGATTTTATTCAATTATTAAGGGTTAACTATCTGAAACAGCATGTAATTGAAAATACTAGGGGTGTGAGAGTGCTTGACCTGGTAATAGTATCTGAGAATTCGACTGTAATGAATATGACCATGTTGCCACCTACTGGTGAGAGTGATCATAAGGTCTTGACCTGGGAGGTGGCTAAAGGTGTGAAATTTGTGATTAAGACAGGGTATATGTGGAATTACCGTGCTGGCAAGTATGACAAGCTTAGGGGATTGCTTGGATCAGTGCCATGGCATGTACAACTGCAAGGGCTGGACGTCGATAGAGCATGGGAAGTGATCAAAGAGCATTTACAGGAGGTTATGGCTGATTGTATACCTAAGGTCCGAATAGTGAAACAAGGAGGGGTTAAATGGATGAATAACACCATTAAGCTTGAGCTGCAAAAAAAGAAACAACTATGGAGGGAATTTAAAGAAAGGGGTGACCTGCAGGCACACGAACGGTATAAAGTACAGGCCAGAAGGGTAACGAGTGTGGTAAAAACAGCAAAAGCCGATTATGAAAGGAAACTAGCTATGCAAGCAAAAGAGAATCCCAAACAGTTCTTTCAATATGCTGCAAGCAAGAAAAAAACTGTACATGGCAAAATGATTTTAAGGAATGACGATGGTAAAGAGTTCACTGAACCAGTCGATATAGTGGAGTTACTAAGCGCACACTTAGCAAAAGTATATCATCCAGGTGGTGACGTTGAAAAAATGAAGGAACCATTAGTTTATATGGGAATTGTGATGAATGAAGTGGAGGTGAATAGTCTATTACAGAACCTTAATGTGAATACATCTGTGAGGTTTGGATGGTATACCAGCACGGGTCTTGCATGAAGCGGCTAATGAATTATCAGTGCCCTTGACCATGTTGTTTAATCTGAGTCTCAGGTCTGGCTTAGTCCCGAAGGCATGGAAAGAGGGGAAAATAGTTTCACTGCATAAAGGAGGATCCAAGACTATGGTTGCAAATTACCGACCGATCAGCATATCAGGAGTCGTTGTCAAGGTCTTGGAGAAAGTAGTCAAGGGAAAAATACAGGAATGGATTGATGAAAATGAGATACTGTACAGAGGACAGCATGGCTTTGTGAAGGGTAGATCATGCCTCAGTAACTTGCTCAAGTTTTATAACAAGGTGATGGCTGAACTGGATAAGGGAAATGGGTTTACAGTGATACTGCTGGACCTGGCAAAGGTGTTTGACAGGATACCACATGGAATTCTAATCCGTAAACTACAACATATGGGAATGGATATAGGGTTGGTGAGATGGATAGCTGGGTGGTTGATGGAGAGATATCAAAGAGTAGTTTATTCAGGAGTAGAGTCCAAAAAACGGCCTGTGACTAGTGGTGTGCCACAGGGTTCTGTTCTTGGACCACTGCTGTTTAATCTGTTCATTAACGATATAGGGAAGGGTCTAAGTGGGACAGTTCATTTGTTCGCTGATGATGCAAAGTTGGGTAGGGCGATAGTGAATGCAGAAGATGTCAAAGTCTTGCAAGATGACTTAGATAGATTGGAGTTCTGGACTAAGGAGAATGGATGTCAATTTAATGTGACAAAATGTAAGGTTATGCATTTCGGAGTGAAAATATTAGCAGCAGTATACCACATTGGTGGAACTGTACTCCAGGAGATTGATGAGGCCAGGGACTTGGGAGTGTTGGTGGATAGGGAGATGAAGTTTAGGGGGTACATTGCGAAAGTAGCTAAATCAGCTCATCAACTCACTTGGTTGTTGAAAAATACCTTGACGAGCAGAGAAAAACAAGTTATTGTACCTCTGTACCGAGCCCTGATAAGACCTCATCTCGACTACTATGCCCAGATTTGGTCACCTCGGTTCCTTCTCGATGGGGAGGAGGTTGAGAGGATCCAGAGGCGAGTGACTAAGATGATAACAGGTCTATGGAATGAACCATATGAGAACAGGTTGAAGATTTGTGGGTTGCAGAAACTAGTTGATAGGCGGAAAAGGGGAGACATGATTGAGACATTCAAATTGCTAAAAGGATTCTATAGGATTAATTCAGATGGTATTTTTGAGATCAGGACTGGTGGTGGGAGAACTAGGGGACACCCATGGAAGCTGGGCAAGAGCATGGTTAGCAGGGGTGTTAGAGCTGGGTTCTTTACTTTTAGAGTGGTAAATGAGTGGAATAAGCTGCCAGAGTCTGTTGTGGGTGCTATGACAGTGAGCGAGTTCAAGGCAAGGTATGATAAATACTGTGAGAATGTTGAACAGCTGCGTGAACATGATGTTTAGAGCCTCCCTCGATGAGTCTAAGGACTCCTGGAGTAGCCCGTGGTAATAATAATAATAATAACTGTAGTGTCCTGGTTTTGCATATCTAATATTACTATGGTAAACAACACTTTTTCTAAAATCCTAACACCAAATCCATTTAAGTGCAGCCACCTGCCTTATGTCTTTTTTGGCCATCAAAGTCATTCCACACATCCAGAAACTGATTTCCACTCTTCCTCTTACACAATCTATGCATTGAGTCATTTGCAATTATGGACTTTTGTAACTCACCTTTATCAAACGTTAGCAACAGATTCACTATCTTTACATTCACATCCTTGTCTTTCGTTACTGTCAGGAACTCTTTCACATACCCTCCCTCATACCACACCTTTCTCCGTTCAGATCATTTGTACTTGCCAAAACAATCAACTCTTTTACTTTACCTTTCTGCATGCTAATAGCATCACTAATGTAATTAATATCTGCACCTGGGAAACAATTTTACCATTCCCTCACAAAGCACTCCTCTTATCATAGAATCTCCATACAAAAGTCTCACTCCACTCTCACTATCATTCTTTGACATATATTCCTTTCTCTTGGTTGGTATCTCTTTTTTTTTCATTCTTTCCTCAGCAGCATCACTTGCCAATTGTTTATTCAGTCTATGAAGACTACACTCAAGCAAGCTATCTCTCTCTTTCTCATTACAGCTAACACTTCTACCTCTCCCTCCATGCTTCTTACAAAATGATGATGATGACCATGCTTTTATTTGCACCTATACTAGCATCCTTTTTTCTCAACATCTATCATCCTCAACACTATCACATATGGATCTCACATCATCAAGTCTTCCATTCATCCCTCCTTTACATACTCCCTCACATTTTCTTGGAATTTTCTAATTTCCTCTCTTACCATTATACTTATCCCGCCCAGGCTTTCATTTGTTTTTTTCATTCTCTTGACTCTCTCTCTCACATTTCCTCTTGAACTTTTTATATTAGCTAATCTTATCTGAAGTGTCCTAATTTCTTTATTCGCTGTTTTCATCCGAGTCCTCAAATCATTTACTCCTTTCTGAATACTTCTATTTCTTTTTCCGGAGAACGAAGAGTAGATGATGCAGGGCCAGAAACTAAAAGACAGGCAATCCTCACAGGTCTTAGAATCCAACACTGAAAGCATAGTCTTGAAATATAGACTGATAGAAGAAATATCCATATCAGATATCTGATTGGTACTTGGTCCAGTGATAGCAGGCACCTCAAAAATATCCTTAATACTGCTTCTATTATCTCAGTGTAAAATATCACAAAAGATGAATGGGGAGGCTTTTCAGATAAGGGTGGAGACCTTGGGCTTTAAGTCCTGGATGATATCATGAGTAATCTGAGTGGATGTGAAAAGCTCAGAGAGTATAGAACAATGGACTAAGGCTGATCATCTTCACATGCTTCTCATAAATTTAAGATGAGGTTAAATGTTAACTAATCCAACAGTGGTAAGTACAGGCTGTTTGTTACATGGAATTAACATATCGTCTTGATGACATGCATCAGAAGATCCACTATTTGTTGTTGACATCTGTGTTAATGGTGGTAACTCCATGTATCCTTTCCAAATAGTGATCCATTCACCATTACAGAACACCAACCATCAGAAATTATTTCTGAGTCACCAGTGTTTATAAATGAGGAAAAGAAAGTTGAGCTGATGGATGGTTAAGCAATGAGAAGGCATTCTCTTGTAATCAACATTGCCTCCTCATTAATATCTTCAAACTCTTCTGTTGATAACAGCTCTATGGTTCTTGACTTCACCTGTTCCTTTATACAGTTATCTGATGCAAGAAGTCTTCTCCAAGGTCTCTTTTCCACCAACTTAACAGAAGCACTTCAGCCTCATGTTTTTATTGTGGCCCAGTAGGAGGCAAGGCCTGTACTTCTAATTACATGCAGCCTGAACATAAGATGATTGTCAACTAATCCAGCACTACTAAGACTGGATACTTCATCAGTAACTGGGGATTAACACAGTATCTTGATGCAGACTATCTGAAGATACAGACATATGGTTTGAAGTATCCAGAAGCTCACCCGAAGCCTCTTTAAAACTTTTACTTGTTCAGCAAGAGTAAGAAGCATAGACAGCTGGCCTTGCAAGATGTTTGCTTCATCACTTTCAGATCTGTGAATTTTATGTAGTTGAGGATCACTATGGAATAAATACAAGAATTTTCAATAAATAATTGAAAAACAATGGGATGCATGAAGATCAGTGGTGTAGCTAGTTTTTGCCACCCCTCTCAATACACACCAAAATTACTACAAAAAGTCAAAACAACATATTGGGAAGTAAATTAAAACACTATACTTAAATATAGAGAGCCAATAGGCTTCACTTTTCACTATACCCTTTGGTATCTATTTGGTCTAGCTACTGACTGATGAAGCCTCAAAAAAGGCTGAAACTAGTCTGGGTAGTGACCTCCCTACCATAATGTAATAACAGCATACATTTCCTAGGAAATGTGTTTTTACATTATGGAAAATACCAAGAATAGTGATCAGAACTTTACCACCTTTGCTGCGAGTTGCCTGAGATTGTACTATGTACTAGGACTACTTGCATTAGCTCACGCTAGTAATCGCTGAAACTTTTATAGTTTACTATATTCGGCATGAAACTCTCTGATTCCAATCTTTGAGTTTCTTATTCGGTTTTAAAACAATGTGGGATTTAATATCCCCTTAATTTAAACTAAAACACTATGTTTATTTTTTAAGTAAAACTTTAATTTCAATATTCTAAAATGTTATTTTTCTTGCTTTTCTGTTAGCAAATTCGTCGATGACATTGGCGAAGTCTATTTCGTAATAACGTAGGTAATTCTTAATCTATTTTATTTAGAAAAACTCCTCTCAACTAGAAACACTAACAGCAATTGTGAGGAAAATTCGCAGTAGTATTACAATATTTGGAAATGAGTTCTCCAGAGTGTATTTTAGAATTAACTGTGAAAGTTCAAAAAGGTTAAAAGTGACACCTGGGGCAGACCGCCCCCTCCCTAGCTACGCCCCCGATGAAGATAACACTATTCTGTGAGCTGTGAGGCTCTTACTTTCGCATGCTAAAGTTACATTTACAAAAGCATTCCTAGAAGGTAACTGATCAAACACAGGTAACATATTGCTGCAGTGACTATTCCATTTCAAGCAAATAGTTTACCCCTTTAAAACTTTTAGCAATAGTAAGAAGCACAGACAGCTGGCCTTGCAAGATCTTCATTTCACCATCACTTTCAGATCTGCAAATTTTATAACGTTGAGGATCACAATGGAATGAATACAAGAATTTTCACTATATAATTGAAAAAGAATGGGCTACATACAGATAACACTATTCTGTGAGCAACGAGACCTTACTTCCACAGCTAAAGCTACATTCACAAGAGCTTTCCTAGAAGGTAACTGATGAAACAACATAGGTAACATATAGTTGTGGTGATTGTTCCATTTCAAACAAATAGTCTGAGTTTCCATCCTTATGAAAATTAGTTATAATTAATAAACAGATTGACAGCAGCAATCCCCAATGTTATGTTTACATTGGCAGTTCAACATGCGTGTTGTGTTAGGATTATTATTAACATCTGACCTCCATAGAGTCAGAGACTCATCGTGGGAGGTACACACTATCTCACACAATGCTCATTCAACCATGCCTTAAACTGATTCAATGTATCTGCATTCACAACACACTCAGGCAGTTCATTCCACTCACCAATCACTCTTCATTAAAAGAACCTGCTCTTCACTCCTCTGCTAGCACCCTCCTTATACAGTTTCCAGGGATGGCCTCTTATTCTACCTCCCATGTCAACCTGATAACAACCCGACTAGCTTACATGTCTCAATCATATCTCCCTCCCCATCCTCCTGTTCACGAGGCTTTGCGACTTATATTCTCTGAATCTGTCCTCGTACTCCACATTCCAAAGACCACTGACCACCTTTGTGAATCTTCTCTGGACCCTTTCCAACATATCACCATGAAAACCCAGTGACCAAATCTATGCACAATAATCCATATGAGGCCTGACCAAGCATTTATTCAATGTCATCATAACCTCTCTATTTCTGCATGTCAGGGTCCTCCGCATTATTGCCATTATCTGATGTGACGTCTTCACAACTTGTGCAATGTGGCCCCTGAATTTCAGGTCCTTGTCCACCATCTCTCATTTCCTCTACTTCCTTTAAAGTTTCCCCACCAAGTGTATACTTTGCATCCCATTGTTGCTTACCAAATCTCAAAACCTACACTTTGCAACATTAAACTGATAGTTCTACTTATCTGCCCATTCGTGTAATCTATTCAAATCCTTCTATAAGGCCATAACATATGCTTGACTTTGCATTGCTCTCCCCAGTTTTGCATCATCTGCATATCACTAGTTATACCCATTCCAATATCATTAACATACAAATTGAACAACAATGGTCCCAAAATTGACCTCTGCAGGACACCACTATTGTGAACCAAATATGACAGAATCATATTAAATATGAGAAAATTTTCTCAAAACTGTCATATCCCTATAGTCTTAAGTCTTTGTTCAGCTTTTTACTTCTAACCCAAATCTCAAATCCCTAAGTCGAAATTGGTTGAATATGCTAATTTAGAATTTTGGATAATTTCTCCATTAGTGCTTATAAATTTATTATACTGGCCTCACCTCCACAAAATCCTTGCTTATTCTTTTATCTGTTTCCAAATTTAATTTTTGTCTTTACTATCATTTTTAGCTAAATAGACAGCTGAAAAATATTACACTACATGTTCTCTATTAAGGATGCAGCTGATGTTTCCGGTCTTCTTTAGAGTAAACATACAATTCAGTTATAAAAAAAAAAGTCCAGAAGAATTATTTAGGAGTATAACATCATCTTCAAACAGATAACGTAAATATTTGTAATTGTGATAACACTTGAAATAAGTGATCCAAACTATCAATAAACAACAGTAGAAATAGCATCAATATCAAAGCATATTTCTGTATATGCCTCCTACTGGTTACATTTTTGCATTTTGGATAATTTCTCCCGTATTAATTATAAATTTATTACATTGGCTTCACATCCACAAAACCCTTGCTTATTCTTTTATCTGTTTCCAAATTTAATTTCCATCTTAATGTTGATATTTCTCTATATGTCTCTCAATTCAAACTGGTTGCAACTCATGTAAGCTTTATACTGCTGTCTATAATGTAGATTGATTGCTTATAGCATTTCCATTGGCACATTTTATATGCTGTTTACAGACTTCATCATCATCGAAAGCAACAAATTCCTGATACATAATCAAGTGATGTATGGGATAGTATGATAGATCTACACAGATAACTCTACATTATTTCTAACTTCCTATTAACATTTTCCTCCAAATTACTCTATTATTTTTTCAAGATGTCAATATTATCAGGTCTTATATTTAAACTTCTTACAGACTCAATCTACTTGGATCTTGGGCTTTTTTCCTGCCATTAAATAATTGCTTTGATAACCTTTCTTCTTCCATTCTGTTTAAGTGACAATAGTAGCATAGATTAGCTCTGCTCACATGTTTCAGACAATGTCAAGTTCCTTCCTAATTTCATTTTTAATATGATTCTGCAAATGATCTGATTATTCACCACTCTAAATTTCTTATTTTGCATGATTTGAATGCCAAATTTGTTATTTTATTTAGTTAATGACTCAAAGTTGGATTTATTTATGAGTATAAAATCATCTACATAAACTTAAATTAACATCTCAAATTTTGATATTGGGTTTAATGCCACTAGTGAAGATAGTATACTCTAGTCTTATACACTATTTGATTTCATATCAAATGATCATCTTTCTGTGTCACATTAAATTTTAAGTTAATATTGACAATAATTGCTCTGTATAATGTGCACCATACTTAAACTGCTTTTCTCTTTGCACCATATGTAGAAAACTTAAATCTGGATCCTTGATATATTCTAATAATTTCTCAAGTATCTGTCTTAAAGTGAAAATCTGATCTTGACAACCTCTATTCAGCATGTCCCATGCTTTTTCTTTTCCAATTTCTCTTTACCATTTTTCTTAGCCTATTATCAAGCATGAATGTATAAATCATACCAGAAACACTCCTCTGTCTTTTCACAGTTTTATTTCACTTTTTTTTTTTTATGGTTGAGCCGTGGAATGCATCGCCTGATGGAGTGGTGGGAGCGAGAATGGTCAGTGAGTTTAAAGAGTGGTATGATAGACTTTGTGTTTCTCAGGGGGGGGGGACCTCCCCTCAGTGAGTCTTGACAGACTTTATGTCTTAGGAAGGACCTCCCTCGATGAGTCTTTTGACTCCTTGGAGGCCTGAATAATAATAATAATAATATAGTGGGTACTATAAGAGCTCTACTCTAATCATCTGAAATTCAACTTCTGTTTATGCTTTCTGATTATACAATATATAGTCACATAAAGCTTTCATACCTCTACATTTCCATCAAATATCTACTCTGGCTGACTTTCCACCCTTCAGGTGTTTGATGGCTTTTTACACTCCAAGTACTGTTATGCTTTGTAGTTGGAAGGGGACCAATCGTTCGATGCTGTTGGCACACTCTCCCTCAATGAGTCTTTGGACTCCCTGGAGGTGTCTAATAATAATAATACTTCTGATATTGCACTCCTCTTGAATACTTTCTACCACCATTCTGGTAGAAAGTATTCAAGGAGTACAATAAGTGGGACAACAATATGCTACTTTACTAGGGAACAGGGGTGTGCCGGCCATATGTGCAATGTGTGCAATGCACACAAGTACCAGGATAGTAAAGGCGCCAAAGAGGAGGAAATACTTTAAAAAAAAAATATTTTTTTTTTTAAAGTGATTTTTTTTATTGGAGGGGGTGGGTGATAGGGTCACCAACTAAAGTTTTGCACACAGGTGCCGGACACTACTTGCGTGCCCCTGCTAGGGAATAATGATTTATGGAACAAAGTGGTTTCTTTCCTTCCCTGCAGTAAGTATTAATGTCTGGAGATGTGTGTTCACAGGACCAGTTTGCTTGTTTTGAGGGATGTAAAACCCAACTTTCCAGGAGAAAAAAACCCCTCCATCTCCATATAAGACTGGCTAACTCACCTTTGGATGAAAAGACCTGATAAAGGTTAATTGCATCATGGACAGGAATTGAACCCTGGTCTTTCCAATCAAAGGGCTCTGTCTAGACTAAGCTATGGAGGCTCAGAATATCTTTATCAGTTTTTATGTCACTTTTGTGTCATCTGTGATTTCTTTTTATAGTACTCTTTCCACCATTTGTAGGTGTTTTTTTTTTTCAATAGCGCCCACCTGTCTGATAATATCTATCTTTTATATGGTCGACAGTAGATGGCATTAATGTAGTTACGGTCAGTTGGTGGATTGAGTGGTGGAGACAGTTGTAGATCAGGTACCCACCCTAGATGAGTCTTTGGACTCTCTGGAGGTGTCAAATAATAATGTTCTTGGCAAAGACTTCATGACTTTTAACTACTTTTACACATTGTAATTCTGTCTTACTTCTCTGAGAGCACATGTTACTTGTTAGGGACTTTCAATATGCTCTCTTCTTTTCCACAATTGCCTCTAATTTCCTCAGTCAACCATGAAGAGTTCTGATTTTTCTATTCTCACTGACACTGCACTACATGCCTCCAATGCTGATTCAATTAATATTTTCTTGTTTGGCAGTGAGTGTTCAAGATTGTTTTTTTCAACCACTCATTTTTTATTCTTGAATATTTATATCCCCCCCCACACCTCCAAAAATTTTTTTTTTATAACTTTTGTAGATATATATTTTTTTCAATTAGAAATTAGTTTTCATCCTAATCTAAATAAAATAGTGATCACTTCCTATTTCAAATCTCCTATATACCTATTCTACTGTATTTCTAGTCTTCTTTTCATGTGAATGTGTTTTAGTCACCAATTTTTCTGATAAGAAGTCAACAACAATCAGCTAATCAAATTCCATGTTCTCTGGAAATGTTTATCCACAGTGCAAACATCTGTGATCCCTACTCACAAAACTTATAAACCTCTAGTGCATTGATACCACGGATGGGATAGAAGAATTTTTTTTTTTTTTTTTGAAATTTATTTATTTTTTTTATCTGGAAACCCATGTCCATGGAAGGATCTAATCCTTCCATGGACATAACCTGCTTGATAAAGAACAAGTATGCTATGACTTAGTCAACCTGGCTGGCAATATAAATCGCAATGTCCAAGCTGGAAGGATATTCAGATAAACAAGAAATTCAGTTTTCACAACAATTTACAACTCAATGTTTAATAGTATCTTATCTTCTTCAAAATATTAACAGACTTGACATTATCAAAGAAGTGTGAACAAATTGACATAAACAACAACACTGAATTCAGTTTTAATTCCCCCCCCCCCTCCCCCCAACAATATCAGTTTGTTTTTTTATATCTGATCCACACAAGAAAGGCCACCAGACCTATAGCACATTAGTGTTGTGTGTGGGCAAGAGGAAACATTTTGTTGGAGCATTTTCTTAACTTTTTGGTCATTACCAAAATTAAGATGCATAAGGAAATGGATTTTGGAAAAAATAAAGTTGATCTTCTTCCAAGTTCAAATACAGGACAAGGTTATTCTGGCATTCTAAAGAATTTCAATCTTTTCTTAGGTCTTTTTTATCTCTCCTTTCCCTTTAGATTTATATTTAATTGATTCCTTATGTAATCTTCTATCCACTGTTAAATATAGTACAGAGTGGTCATGATGAGTACTCAGACTTCTTGGAGGTGTCAAGTAATTATTATTATGTAACACTTCCAAGGAGTCCAAAGAAGCACTGAGAGAGAGAGAGAGAGTGCCAACAGCATCAAACAATTGATCCCCTTCCAACTAATAACATGCTCAAACTTGCTTAACTTTTTGCGTGAGCTATTAGTAGCAGAAGCTCTACCAATCAACCAACCTTTGCTGGCAAAGGTTGATCGATAATAAAAATAATAACATAAATTATACTTGCCAAGAAATTCATATTCTTGTTTAATCTTTTACCCAAGTGTAAGCAAAAGTTTACATGTGAAGTATCTTAATGACTTGAATGCTGATTATATACAGAGGTTAATGACTTCACTTCAATTGCCTTAATATCTCATAACGTAAAGCAGACTTCTTTTCAGAAGTGTATAATGTTCTGCATTAAGGGAGGATCACTATCCATACTGGTTTTGACCTTTACTGAAGTTTCATCAGTAGGAATCAAGCCCAGGATAAAGGCTTGACAAAGGACAAAACCAGTCTAGGTGCAGACTCTCTCTTAATGCATGCCATTGTGTACTTCTGAAAGGAAATGTACTTTACATTATACGATATTAAGGCAACTATCAAAAAGTCACCAGCCTCTATATACAAGCAGCCAAGTTGTGAAGCTACATCACAGGTAAACTTTGTTTGCTTACATCTGGATAAAGACTTAAAGAATATTATTATTATTCATAGGAGAGACCTCCAAGGAGTCAGAGATTCATCAAGAAAGGCCATATACTAAATGCACCAACTATCATATTTATTCTTGAATTCATTCACACAGTTTGCACATACACACATCCAATGGCAATCTATTCCAATCGTGCACCACCCTATGAGAGAAAACGCGTGGATAGGCTTATGTATTCGTCAGACATGTTGTAATAGGTTTCACGGTATAAAAAGAACACAGATGGTTAAGAAAATAACTATTTATTAACTTAAAAGCTAATATTTCACTGGTATTATATCCAGCATCTTCAGAGCACACAACACAAAGTTTGTTACAAGGGCAAGACAACCACAATCCGGTGTAACAGTGGGGACAGTATAAGTGATTGCAGCGTGCAACCCAAGACTAAAGTCCTAATATGGCGCCATCTAGGTTAAAAAAAAAAAAAATTCAAAGTTTTGAAATAGTAGTCCAAATGATAAAAATAATAAATATTAATTTGGTCTTAGGATGAATGTCTCCCAAATCTTTGGTAGATTTATACAGCCATATTTGTTAAGGTTTGGAGTATGTTTCAAGGCTTCTGTTGATTCCAGGAACAACCTCTCTGACTTGTAGAAGCTTCTGTGCATTACTTTTGTTTCTTTCCAATTGATCCTGTGTGCAGGGGTATCCAAAGCATGGTTTGCCAGACCCGACTTACCATAGCGAAAGTGTCGGATATATTTTTTGTGTTCACTGAGGCGGATGTCCAGATTTCTTCCTGTCTGTCCGTAGTAGGCTTGATGGCAAGAACAGGGCACTTCATAGACACCTGGATGTGATAAAGGAGTGCATTTGTCCTTAGGTGAACGGATGACAGTTGCTAATTTTATATATGGTTTAAATACTGTGCGTAATTGGTGTTTGTTAAGCACCCTAGATATTTTTTCAGATGTGCCTTTAATGTATGGGATGGTGATGGTTTTGTTGTAGTCTTCTGTGGTAGACAGAGGGGATTTATGGGTAGCATTTAGTATGTTATCTATTTTACGGGGATTATAACCATTGTTTAAGAAGGTTTGACGTAGGTGAGAAAGTTCAGCAGTGAGAGCAATGTCATTGGAACAGATTGCTCTAGCTCTATGGGTTAGTGTTTCTAAGATACTATATTGTTGAGAAGGGTGATGGTGTGATTGTTTGTGTAAGTATCTTCCTGTATGTGTGGGTTTTCTGTAAACAGAAAATGATAAGGAACCTTCTGGAAGACGTGTGATCAGTGTGTCCAAGAAAGGCAGGCAGTCATTGGCTTCTAGTTCCATTGTAAAGTGGATTTTAGGATGCTGGCTATTTAGATGCACTAAAAATGTATTCAATGTGTCTGGGCCATGTGGCCAAATGGCAAACACATCGTCAACATAGCGTAGCCAGAGACTAGGTTTGAGAGTGGCTGTGTTGATAGCTAATTTTTCCAGATGTTCTATGTAGAAGTTGGCTAAGGGGGGAGAAAGAGGTGAACCCATAGCTGTCCCATCTAACTGTTTGTATATTTTCCCTTTCCATGTAAAATAACCTGCCTGTACTGTGAATTTAAATAGCTGGAATATATCTGGGGGAAATTGTGAATTTAGTAAGTTAGTGTTTCAATCAGTGGTACATTAAGTAAATTAGCTTTTAAGTTAATAAATAGTTATTTTCTTAACCATCTGTGTTCTTTTTATACCGTGAAATCTATTACTACTATGAGAGAAAAAATCTACCCCCCCCCCTTCTTAGCTTCTGTCTGCATGGTTAGCCTAGTGGCTTTGTGCTTCGCAACCATATGCCTGTGGAAGGAGTGTCCTAGGTTCGATTCCCGTCAACGACGTGAGGAGCTCAAGGATCTTCCTCAGCCATAGCCAAGTTAGCTGGTCTTGGGCATGGACAGCAGGGTTTTTTCTGCCAGTTTATCTGGCGTTTTTCATCTTGCAAGCAGGCAAACTGGTCCGAGGACACACACACGGATTACAGTCAGGAATACTGCCCCAGCCATAGGTCTGATTCATCAGCCCAGATAAAATTTGGGGGGGACTAGATGGTACTGTGAATGCCCGGATAAAGGGGGAATGCTGTATCATCACATGGAATTTATTTATTTATTTATTCTTAGCTTCCAAGGATGACCTCTTGTCCTTATCTCACCCTCCATAAATCGAACTCCCATCTACTGAAATCCTGTATGATCTTTTCAAAAGTTTGTACATCTCAATCATATCACCCATCTTTCTCCTGTTTGCTAGAGACTGCAGTCTACAACTTCTCAATCTGTCCAAATAATCAGTATTCCAAAATCCTCATATCATTTTTAACACTCTCCTTTGCACTCTCGCTCTCCAATGAAACCAGAACACCAGATCTGCAACAATAGAACAAGTACAGTCTTATCAAGGCCTTGTAAAGAGAAAAATGACATCCTTATCTTTACATGGTAAAGTTAGTTTCAGCATTGCAATTATCTTTTGAGTTGTATTTGCAATCTTTTCTACATTGTCCCTGAACTCCAACTTGCTATCTACTAACACTCCAAGATCCCTGGTCTGATCGGTTTCTTCTAGCATAATCCCACCAATATAATAGGACATTGGGTATCTAATCATGCCAAAAGGACCGACTTTACATTTATTAACATTGAAAGACATCCGTATTCCCATGTCCAAAATTTCAGCATTTCAAATCATTCTGCAAGTACTGCATATCACCCTCATTCCTGATTACCCTACCTATCTTTGCATCATCATCAGCAGCAGCAAAGAGCTGTATCTCACCTGTCAAATTCTTCCCAATATCATTAATGCACAGATTGAATAACAGAGGACCTAGGACTGATCCTTGTGGTACACCACTAGTTATCTTAAATTTTGCAGACTCGCATTCCCCATATACCATGTTTTGATATCATGAAATTATATCAAAACATGATGAATGTCATTCCTCCTTGTCTAATTCAAGGTAACATTACAGATAATGTTATTATAGAATATGAGCAAGTGGTAAAACATGACTTTCTCTTAGTAAACTCATGAAAAGTGACCCACTTTTTAATGCAAGTCCTAACCAATTTTTCCAAAATCTTCACCACCAATCCTGAGATACTGACTGGTTGATAGTTGGATATGTCAGTCTTTGCACCACCTTTGTGCAATGGGATTACCACACATTCTTTCCATTCCTGCAGTATCTTCCTTGTTCTGAAACTCAAATTATACAGCCTGATCAAAGGAATAGCCAGTTCAGCTGAATACTCTTTTAGCACCCATGCTGATATCTCATCAGTCTCTATTGCTGAATTCTTATTCAGTTTGTGCAACAGCTCTAATATCGCCTCTTCATCACCTGAGTTTCTTCAGAAGCGGTAGTAGTGAACTCAATGTTGCATATAAGTTGATAGCTTTTAGCAAATGGGCACTCATTAGTAGAACAACCTTTTCTGCATCTGTCATTTCACACCATCTGCATTCAGAAGACTTATTCATATTCATTCATTCTTTCTTTTACTTGCAGCATATCGATAGAATTCTTGTGGGTTGTCTTTAGCTTGCAGAGCCAGTTTCTTTTCATACTCAGACTTAGCTTTCTATAAAACAGCGGTGACTCTTCTGGACTGCTGCTTATAATTTCATAACAGATATCATCCTTATGCACATGATATTCCTCCTAAATCATTCATTTTTTCCAAATCTCGTGCTCAGTGGTAGCTCTTGGCATTTCCAAGGCATTTGATAGTATCTAGTATTGTGTCCTTCTTATCAAGTTACCATCTATAAATTAAAGATGCCAAGAAGTCATATTTCTTGGCATCTTTTAATCCTTTATGCAAGTGCAAGCAAACAAAGTTTGCACCTAACTGTTTTCAGGACTAGGGACTAGTATAAAGAAGCTAATGACTTCACATCACTTGCCTTAGTATCTCATAATGCAAAGCACACATCTCCTTGAGGATATGTATAATGCTATGCATTATAGGAAGGGTCACTACACAGCCTGGTTTCGACCTTTATTAAGGTCTCATCAATAGGAGCCAGAACCAAAGGTGATACCAAGGTTGAAGTAATGCAGAAGTCATATATCCATATACAAATAGCCAAAAGGTGTCACACCTTATTATTAAAATGCTCTGGATCAGAGATAGACGTTGGAAGTTCGTCCAGTTGGTTATACTATATATTAAAAATGTCAAGAAATTATTGCCCCAGTCCTGAAATTACTTCAGGTGCAAACTTTGTTTGCTTACACTTAGATAAAGGATTAAACCAAGAATGTAATTTCTTGGCATCTTTAATTAGAAATGCTTGATTGTATTCAATCAATTCACTTAACTGAGGATCCTTCTTTCACTGATTCCCTCCAGTTTCTGCATCATGCCTTTCCTATACATATTTCCATGAGTAATGATCTACTGAACTGGCCACTACCTTTTCTCTGATGATGTATGAACACGAGCAGCTGCTAGTCAACATTAACATACAGTTCACCTCCAAGCTTATCAAACCGACTTCTCTTTCATTCTCTACACCTCTACTTTTTTGGAACAGCTTCACCCATACTGATTGTCCTAATGAAAGAAATTTGTTTCTTCTTTCTAACAACTTTCCCACATGTCACTGTCGTGTTATAGTACTGGGGACTTGTGTATGGGGCTGAAATAATGGGGGAAAATGTACATTATTAATAGAGTATTACTGTATTACATTATTACTATATTCCTACTATATTGAATATTATTATTATTACATTGAACTTTCATGGAATCACAGAACTTATCACAGAAAGCCACTCCCACTGATATACAACACTACAGTCTCCAGTCTTCACTACATCTATTACACACTATGTATTATTTCTGTTTATTAATTTCATGCACTCTTTGGTTGGGGTGGCATGTATTATTTCTGTTTATTAATTTCATGCACTCTTTGGTTGGGTGGCATGTCCTACAGGATGGAAAGCTTCTACCTCCATATGAGACCAACTACCTCACCCTCATTTGTAAAAGTTCATACAAAGATTCATTGTGTCATGATGAGAATCAAATCTAGGTCATTTCCAATAGATGGATACATATTTCTATATTGATATATATTATTTGGAGTGATCATTATGGGGGACTTCAACTATGGAGATATAGACTGGAAGGAAGAAAGATCACATAGCAGAAAGGATATAGAATTACACCTACTAAGAGATAATTACTTAATGCAGCATGTGATGGAAGGGACTAGGGGTGGGAGGGTATTGGACCTGGTCACAAAATCAGAAGAGCTATCCATAACTAAGGTGATCACATTGCCTCCAATTGGTGAAAGTGACCATGCAGTTTTGACTTGGCAGATTGTACAACATGAGAAATATTCTATCAAGAAGGGGTATATGTGGAACTACAAGGCAGGTGATTATGACAAGCATAGGAAGAAGCTTAACCCCCCAACTGGCCATGATGTCTATAGACATCCAGCTAAATCTGGATACAATTCTGTAACACCTGTTGAATAACGTGGATAATAAGTGCAATTTGGTCTCATTATTCATCCACCTTTTCCAGCAGGGAGGTTAAATCTGTCCACGACATAAAATATTGCAGGGTAACAATGTTAGTAGTGCATGGGATATAGTTAAGGTTCATCTAGAGGAAGCAGTAGTAAATTGTATACCTAGGGGAAGGAGGGTTAATCAGACAGGAGTTAGATGGATGAGTAATATCATTAAGCATGAGCTGCAGAAAAAGAAAATACTATGGAGGGTATATAAAGAGAAAGGTGACGAGCATGACAAGGCAGGTGATTATGACAAGCATAGGAAGAAGCTTAACCCCCCAACTGGCCATGATGTCTATAGACATCCAGCTAAATCTGGATACAATTCTGTAACACCTGTTGAATAACGTGGATAATAAGTGCAATTTGGTCTCATTATTCATCCACCTTTTCCAGCAGGGAGGTTAAATCTGTCCACGACATAAAATATTGCAGGGTAACAATGTTAGTAGTGCATGGGATATAGTTAAGGTTCATCTAGAGGAAGCAGTAGTAAATTGTATACCTAGGGGAAGGAGGGTTAATCAGACAGGAGTTAGATGGATGAGTAATATCATTAAGCATGAGCTGCAGAAAAAGAAAATACTATGGAGGGTATATAAAGAGAAAGGTGACGAGCATGACAAGAAAGGCAAAATCAAATTATGAGAAGAATCTAGCCAAGCTGGCTAAAAGAATTCCCAAAGAGTTCTTTCATTATGTGGCAAGTAAGAGAGAGAATGACTATAGAAAATTAACCTTAATGAGTGATGATGGTCATGAGAAGACAAAAATGGATAAAATAGGAGTTATTGAGTGACCACTTTGCAAGAATATATCAATCCTAGTGAGGTTACTACTTTAACCTATGTGACAGACACTAATGTGAAACTACTGCCATATCTTAAGAACCTTCAATTCATCCACCAGAATTCAGGTGGATGAATTGGAGGTTCTTAAGATATTGCAGAATATCAATGTAAATACAGCTGTGGAATTAGATGGGATATCAGCTAGGGTTTGCAAGAGAACTGGCAACGCCTTTGACTAGGCCATTTAATTTAAGTCAGCTCTGGTAGAGTTCCAAGCGAGTGGAAAGAGAGCAAAATAATTCCCTTGCATAAGAGGGGGTTCCAAGACTGCAGTAGCAAATGACAGACCAATCAGTATCTCGGGTGCGGTGGTAAAAGTACTAGAAAAATTGGTAAAAAAAGAGAATTAAAGAATGGGTAGATAACAATTCATACTGTATAAGGGTCAACATAACTTCATGAAGGGTAGGTCATGAAGTTAGTAACAGCTGAGTTGGATAAAGGAAATGGTTACATGATTATTTTGCCAAGGCATTTGACAGAATCCCACATGGAACTCTGTTACACAAATTAGAACAAATGGGGGATGGATATGACACTGGTTAAGTAGATAAGAGGGTGACTGCTGGACAGATATCAAAAAGTGGTATATGGAGGGGTAGAATCGAAGGAAAAACAAGTGACTAGTGGTGTGCTGCAAGGTGCAGCAGTGCTGGGACCACTGATGTTTATTTTGTACATAAATAATATAGAAAATAATCTGAAAGGAAATATTCAGTAGTTTGCTGATGATTATTATTACGGGCGACTCCAGGGATCCTTAGACTCATCGAGGGAGGCCCTAAAGATAATATGCAACCCACAAATCTTCAACCTGTTCTCATAAGGTTCATTCCATAGACCTGCTATCATCTTGTCGAGTATCACAGTAGTCGAGATGGGGTCTTATCAAGGTTCGGTACAGAGGTACAATAACTTGCTTGTCTCTGCTCATCAAAGCATTTTTCAACAACCAAGTGAGTTGATGAGCTGATTTAGCCACTATTGCAATGTGCCCCCTAAACTTCAAAATGATGCAAAATTAGGTAGAATAATAGTTCATCAAGGCAATGTGGAGAGCTTGCAGGACAATTTAAATAGACTGTCAGTTATGGGCAAAAGATAATTGGGTGATAGTTTAATGTGGAGAAATGTAAAATTATGCATTCTGGAATAAATAGATTACAAGCTGTGTATCACAATGATGGTACTGTACTCTAGGAAACAGATGATGCTAGAGATTTAAGGGTGGTGGTAGACAGAGAGTTAAAGTTTAGAGGACATATTGCTAAGATAGTCAATAATATTACTTGGCTATTGAAGAACACATAAACAGAGATAAGGAATTTATTCCTCTTTATAAGGCCTTGATACACCAACATCTAGATTACTGTGCTCAAGTCTGGGAGTGCTTTGTCTGTTAATGGGTTCAAGGAGAGGTATGATAGATTGAGTTTCCCACAAGTTCTTCAGGCTCAATGAAGGTGCCTGACCCCAATTAGTCTCCACAAAGTGAGTAACTCATCGTGGGAGACCGATCCATACCAATCATTATTTACACAATATCTATTATACATCTTCTTAAACAAAGTTCCACTCACAGCTTCCTCTGGCAATCTGTTCTTGTCATTCCATACTTGCCAAGAAAATATTCTAGTCCAGACACTTACTAACCACACTCTTAAAAAATTTCCCTTTATTCTGTCTTCACTTGTCATGTACTGAAAAATTTCTTTTCTGTCAATCCAACAGAACCACTTTAGTAACTTATTCTATGATGTCTTTCTCTTCCACTTGTCAACTAAATTCTGTAATCAACAACTTCAAATTTATCCTCATAACGAGAATTCCACAGACTTCTTGCTAGCTTGGTCACTCGACCCTGAATTCAATCCACTACTTATTAATCCCTAGAAACCTAGACAACAAAATTTGTCCACAGTAGTCATGAAGTGGCAAAATCATAGCCTTACAAAGTGGGATAAAAACTGCTCTGTTTACTTGTCATGTTTTTCAACATTGAATTAATTTTTTTTAGCTAATTTGACAACTTTTGCAATACACCCTCTGAAATTCAACTCGGTCTGCCGTCACTCTCAAATCCCTCATCTCTCTCTCTCTCTCTAAAAGCACTACAATTAGTGGTAATTACTACAATTATGTGGTAAATATTACATTATACTGGCAATACAGAGTCTACATTTAAGCTGTAATTCAGCAGTTTAGAACTGAATTATTATTACATGACTATCTCCACAGAGTCTGAAGATTTATCAAAGGAGACTCACACTAACCTTTATACACACAATATCTATCATACTGCTCTTGAAACTCATTCACTGTCAGGACACTCACAACTAATTCTGGTAATCCATTCCACTCACTCACCACTCTCCAAGCAAAAAATAGGTGATCTCTAGTTCTCTCTCTATTAATGAAAATTTTCCTTTGTGTCAATCTTATAGAACCCATTTAATAACTTAGAAGTTTCCACCATACCCCCTCTTTTCAGTCTATCAACTAAACTTTGCAACACACACTTTCAATCTATTATCATAGGGAGCATTCCACAGACCTGTCACCAGCTTAGTCATGTCTCCAAATTCTCTCCATCTCCTGATCCCCAAGAAACCAAGGTGATCATATCTAAATGAAGGTGATACAAGAAAATGGCTTATGTAAAATCAGGTATCTGGAAATAGACAACAGAATAAGCAAAGCTGGTAGGGGTGGGTAGCCAGGTGAATATATTTATATGGAATAAGAGAGAAATTAGCCAAAATACCAAACTAGCAGTATACAAGATAATGTTCAAACCAGTTTTACGTATTTGAGAATTGGGTTAAAAATAAATAAATCACATGACCAAAGACTAGAGGCCAGAGATATGAGAGTTCTAGGAAAATTAGGGAAGTGAAACGATGGCATTAATGGCAGAATCATATTAGAAAGGAAGTTGACACTATTAGCATTCAAGAATGTGTAAGCAAGGCTAATAGAATGGGTGAGGAAAGATTATCAAAACAGGTTCGATGCCAAGGTGGCAGGAAAGAGACCGAGAGGAAGACTAAGGTCTAGGTGGATTGATTCAGTCAGAAGCCTTAGAAGCATGGAATGTTAGATACAACAATATTGGAGGAAAATTGTTGATAAGAGATTAATAATAATGTAACCTTAATCATGTAGTGCTGTCATAGTAACCTGAACATCCTTTGGGGATACATATCAGGAAATTGATGATGATAACGATGATGTAAAATCAGGTATAAGACTAGGTTGCATCATATTTCAACTGTTATTATTTGCCACTTACATGGATCACAATATAGAGAAAATCACATTATATCAAAATTGGAGATGATGTTAATCTCAGTTCTTTGCTTTATGCAGGTGATGTTATACTCCTAAATAAATGCAGTACAAGTGTGGATGATTCTTTAACTAAACTGAATAATTAATGTAACAAATTTGAAAACAGCAACAGAAGGAAGGAGACAAAAATTATGAAATTAGAAGTAGAATGGAGGATGTACAACAATCAGGCTGTAATTTGAAAAGTAAAACATTTCAGCTATTTCGTCCCATTTTTCAGTAAAGACAATAAATTATATAAGGAATAAATGAACAGGAACAGCCAGTGTGGAATAAAACTGAATAAATTTATATGAAATAACAGAGAAATTAGTCAAAACACCAGCTAAAAATATGAGTGTTCAAACCAATCTGATTTATGGATCTGAGAGCCAGTTGATTAAAGACATATATAAATGTTCTGAGAAAAATTAAGCAATTAATCAGATGACAATAACAGAATCATATTCAAAATGACGATAGTAAAGAACTTGACAAACAGCATTCACGATGGTGGGCAGGTGGTGTGATCACTTAAACAGAATGGGAGAAGAAAGATTAATAAAGCAGATGAGGAATAAGACTGAGAAAAAACAATATCAAATGAATCTTGATAATTTGCTATAAGGTCTGATGACACTGGAATCCTGAAAGATAATCAAATTTGGAGTTATGTTGTTTTCATGTAGAATACAATGAAAGTACTATATGGAAGAGAGTGCTCGTGAGGCAAGCGTAGCGGCAGTGTGTAAGAAAAACTCTGGATTCAGATGTTATTTTTGAAATAATTAATTGTACGATTGTACTTTATCTCCTGATAAAGAGATATCAGGAGGCTGCTTAGATGGATAAAAGAAAATAAATACTGTGACAGGAAGGGTAGTAAGTGTGTTGCCTAGGTATGACAGTGGTGAGATGAGGCAGAGAGCAAGGATTATGAGTGATATGTTAGCTAAAATGTGCGAGGAGAAAGGAGTACAGTTTGTTAATGTGTGGAATGAGTTTGAACAACGAAGTGAACTAAATAAGAGAGATGGACTGCATTTGAGTGAATATGGTGTGAGTCGCTTGGAGAGACTGCTGCTGGAAGGTAGAGAAGCTAGTACAGAGAATGAATCAGATCAAGTGGGAAGCAATGTAGAAGAGCAGGAGAATCAGACAGGAGAGATTGAGGAGGTGGTTATGAATGAGGAAGTGAGTATGGAAAATGAGAAAATGGGGTGCAAGAGGAACAGGAAAATGGGGAGGCTCAGGGTGGAAAGAGGTACACAGCATGATAAAGGAGGATGCTCCAAGAGGATATGAAAGCATGTAGACAGGAAAGGAATGGGATAACCTGGGATCAACAGGAAACAGTTAGAATTGAAGAGGTTCTAAAATGAATAAGCAGCAAGGGAAATGGTCCCAGTTGAGCATGGAGAGAGAGAGAGCACATCGAATGAGTGGTATTAGTGGAACTAGCCATAGATCCAGGAAAGAGCTGTTGTGTTTGCATACAAATGCTACAAGTGTAAGAAACAAGGCATATGAAATCGTTGCAACTAATTGAGCCTGTTCACCCAAAAATTGTTGGAATAAGTGAGATATGGTTAGATGAGGATGACATCCTGATAGGAACAGAGATGGAAGGATATGATGTGTTTCGTGAGGATAGAAGGGGTAAAAAGTGAAGGGTGCTATTGATGAGAAAGAGTTATGTCATACAAAGTAGATATGCAAGGGGGAAATAGTGCCAGTGATTTTGAGGCAGTATGGTGTGAGATAGAGGTGAATGGAATGAAATACTTGGTTGGATGATGTTATAGACCAGGTAATGTGGATGGTAGTGATAATGAAACGTATGATCAAATTAGCCAAGCAAATAAGAAAAGAGTGATCATTATAGGCGATTTTAATTATGGCAATATAGACTGGAATGATGAAATAGCAATTGGAAGTAAAGAAAATTAGTTTCTTTAGTTTTTGAGGGTATGACAGTATAACTCAGACAGTATGTAACAGAGGGCATGCAGGGATTAAGGGTCTTGGATTTGGTCATCTCATCAAAGGATGTAATTATAAACGAGGTGTCAAATCGCCCACCAATTGGTGAGAGTGACCATGAGGTGATTACCTGGGTGGCTGCCAACAGTGTGAGGACATCTGTGAGAAAAGGATATATGTGGAACTACAAATGAGGGGGGGGGGGTGATTATGAAGAGCTGAGGAGACAGCTTGCTGGTGTAGCATGGAATGAAGAATTAGCTGGAAAAGAGATCAATGCAACTTGGGGAATTTTCAAGAACTATCTAGTAAATGCAATGTCTAAATGTATTCCACGGGTGAGAAGGTTAAATAAGGTAGGTGTGAGATGGATGAATAAAGAGATTAAGCATGTGATGCAGAGAAAAAGAGCATTGTGGAGGCAGCATAAGAGAAGTAGAAATAACCAATTTCATGAGGGCAACAAAGACCAGGCAAGGAGGGTGACTTGGTTGGTGACAGTAGCTAAAGAGAGGTATGAACAGCAGTTAGCTAATGAAGCCAAAAAGAATCCTAGGGAGTTCTTTCGATATGTAGCCGGCAAAAGAAAGAATGACTATGGAAGGATGACACTGATTGGAGAAAATGGTATAAAGACAGCTGTTGTGGAATGTGTGGTGAGATACTTAATGAGCAGTTCATAAAGATCTTTCCATCTTGTGAATGTGACCTCAGAGAGAGATTGAGAGCAGTTGATGATGGGGAGGAGAGACTGACTGTAAGTGAGCAAGAGGTGTTTGGGATGTTGAGTAAACTAGATGTAAATAAGGCTGTAGGACTTGATAATATATCACCACGTATTCTGAAGGAATGTGCCAGGGAGTTGACACCGGCCTTGACATATTTTTTTAATATGAGTCTTGCACTGGGTCATGTTCTTAAGGAGTGGAAGGAAAGTAAGATTGTGCCACTTCATAAATGAGGTGATAGAACTCAAGCATCAAACTATAGGCCTATTCGTGTGTCAGGTGTTGTGGTTAAGTTGTTGGAGAAGCTTGTGAGAACTAGGATCCAAAATTGAGTTGACAACAATGGTATTATTTTTGATGGACAGCATGGATTTGCAAAAGGGAGGTCATGTTTTAGTAATCTACTTACTTATTACAGTAAGGTGACAGCTCCCTTGGACAGAGGAGAAGGATACACAGTAATATACTTAGATTTTTCAATGGCTTTTGATAGATTACCGCATGTTAAGTTGATATTCAAACTAGAGCGGATGGGGTTGGATATTAGATTAGTACATTGGATTGGAAAATGGATATCTGATAGGTATCAACAAGTTGTGCATGGGGGAGCAATATCCAGGAAAAGGAAAGTCACTAAGTGGTGTACCTAAGGGGTCTGTTTTAGGGAAATTACTGTTTAACTTGCATATTAATGATATTGGTGAAGATTTAAATGGAGATATTCAGTACTTTGTAGATGATGAAGTTGGGATGAACCATGAAGAGTAGAAAAGATGTTGTAGCCTTACAAGAAGTCTTGAAGAAATTGAGTGATTGGGCACAGGAATGGGGTTGTGAATTCAATATTGCAAAATGTAAGGTTTTAAAATTTGGGAAACAAAGATGGGATGCAAAATTTATGCTCGGTGAGAATATATTGTCGGAGGTGGAGGAAATAAGAGATCTGGGGGTGATAGTGGATAAGGATCTGAAATTTAGGCGACACACAGCCAAAATTGTGAAGACAACACAAAAGCTTCTGGGAATGATGCGGAGGACAGTGACTTGTAAAAGTAGGGAGATTCTTGTTCCATTGTATAAGGCTTTGATTAGGCCACATATGGACTATTGTACCCAGATTTGGTCACCTGGTTTTCAGAAGGATGAAGAGATGTTGGAAAGGGTCCAGAGGTAACTGACCAAGGTGGTTTCTAACCTCTGGAATGTGGAAAGATGAAGATGCAATTTGCAGGGTCTGGTGAACAGGAGGAAGAAGGGAGAGATATGATAGAGACCTACAAGTTAGTAAGGGGTTGTTATAGGATCAATGTTGGAGAGGTTCTACAGAAAACAGTGGGGGGATCAGGGGAGAACCAGAGGTCATCGCTGGAAACTGTATAAAGAGGGTGTGAGTTGTCAAATGAGAAGCAGCTTTTTTTGCATGCAGAGTTGTGAATGATTGGAATGCCTTGCCTGAGAGTGTAGTATCTGCAGAGAATTTGATTGTGTTTAAATCATGGTATAATGAGTTGTGTGTATGATAAAAGGACCTTATAGATGAGTCTTTGACTCCATGGGATCTTGGGTAATAATAATAATAATAATGAAAATAACATAACTCCAAATTAGACTATTATCTTTCAGGAATCCAATATTGTCAGATCTCATAGCAAAAGATCAAGATTCACTTGATGTTGATCTTAATCAGTCTTTTGAGGGTGTATGTATACACATATCAGGAATTTGAACATAAACAGTATGAAATACTGTTTCATGTATAGTGGGGAAGAAATTGTTCATAGAATGGGGAAAAAATGGTTAAATAGCAGGATGTCTCTAGATGCTGAATAAGGAGGATGTGAGAGGAGATTAAAGAGCAGATTTTTTGTGTGTGCGTGGAGTGCAGATAGTGAATGGAATACATTGCTTGAGAGTATGGTGAATATGGGAACAGCAAATGAATTTAAGGACAATTTGATGAGCTGTGTGTTTGTGACAGTAGCCTATTAATGAAGAAAATAAACTTAAACTTTTATTTGATGAAGTGGATGCTTTAAAAAACATTAATTAAGCAGTACATTAGAATTAGAATGACAACAAATTTATAAACATACAAAATTTGTCTTTCTAGGGCAATTGTGATATCAAAGTGTAGCATGGTAATTATAATCCTGTGAAAAGAGAGCAAATGGGGAAAAGGAAAGCTGCAAATGCTTATCAAGAAAATTTAGACTATGATCAATAACATACTAAATTCCTATATGGGGTAAGAGTGTTCTTTCTTTTTTTTAAAAAAAAATCATCACCACACAAGTCTCAGGACCTATGACATGATATTGCCATGTGTGGACAAGTGATAAGAGAAAAGAAAGGAAATCGTTGATGTGTTTCTTGAATACCAAGGGGATTTGCAATCATTAGAGAAAACAGTATGGATAAGATTGCTCCAAAGAACAATAAGTTTGGAACTGAACTGTACATGGGTTTTGATCAACAGCTACTCATGTTTGTATATGATTAGAGGAGGATGGAAGAATGGTAGTTGCCAGTGCAGCACAGCAGTGTCAATGGAAATATTTTCAGTAAAGATATAATTCAGCAGCAGAGCATCTATGGGAAAGCAAGTGAAAGGAATGTGTGTGTGTGGGGGGGGGTTCCTCTGTTAAGCAAATAGCTCTTTTCTGAAAACAATCAGCATTCTGAGGGAGGCTTTAAGTCACACTAACCCAAATGCGAGAATATTCCTAGGACAGGCAAAAAGTGCAGGACTTGAGCAGAAGAGAAGTATTGTTTAGAACAAAAAGGCATACCAAGCTTTTTGGGGAATGAAGATGCTATGGTGATGTCTTTCTGTCAGGATATACATATGATCCAAGGCAGAACTATCATAAGTGAGGAAAAGTAAAGCACCCCCCCCCTCCCAAGGAAATGTGACAAGATTGCATTTTGGTGGCAGTAAAACTCACCAGGTTATCATCATCACTCCACTTGGGAATGGTAAGAAAGTATGTGTTTTAGACAATGTTTATAGAATAACTTTAATCAGTCAATGACATTAATGAGAAGACTGCGCAGGAGGTGTGCAGTTTATATATGTGTGGAGTGAATTTGATGGGACATAAGGACCTGTATATGCCTGATGGATGGCACTTAAAACCTGCATCATCAAAGCTAGAGTCCAGTTAACTAGCTAGAAATTACTAACAGATAAATTAACTAAGGTTAGGCTAGAGATTACTCACAGATAATTTAGAACAAAAACTGTGATAGTGACCAATATATATATAAAATAAGAGCTGAAATTATTGCTAAGAGTACTAAAGTGAGGGCTTGCTGGAGAACTTGAAACAGAAGTTATGTAGGCTGAGCTCAATGTGTGTGGCAATCAGATGCTTGGCCTGATTTAACAATTTTTTTTTTTTTTTTTTTTTTTTTTTTTATGGACTGGAATTGTGCATTCAGTCTGACCAATATAAGGTAAGTTGCAAGTGCAATGGATTCAATATACCCTAGGGCAAGACCAGAGGGATCCTTAAATATACTTGCTCGTTTCACTAATTTTTTTTTTCTTTGTTTGAGAAATTCTAAAGAAAAAGTGATGGAAACATACAACCTATACACAAGTAGAGAAACAGATATAGAACCTCTACTAAATTTAAATGGGAAAGATACAGAACAAACAGATGAATTATGGAAAGTCCTCAAATCAGAAGAGAAGATCAGATATTAGCAGAACACATAAAATCAGGAAGTTCACAGTTTCATGACATTATACTAGATATGATCAATGATATTTTAACTACAAAAAAAATTACATTCCAAGAGATGATATCCATAACAATAGACTAATCACTTTGCTATCACAAATTGTACAAAATGTTCATATCTTGTGATTGCATAGAATCACAAGATTTTTGGATGATACACAGTCATATAAACAATCAGGCTTCTGAGCAAGATTTGCAACAACAGATTATATCCATACTATTAATCAAGTAATACAAAAAAGTAAACAAATATAATCATTCTGCATATTTAGTGCTTGGAAATTTTGAAAAGTCTGATTCTTTATATCAGAAATAAAATGCAGCTTAAAGCAAAAACCATCCACCCAAGTACACTGATTATTAAAAATTGTATATCAGAACACAACAGCCAGTACAAAAATTAGATCAAGGAAAGGAATTCAGCACTGAGAGAGGCAAGGAGATCCTATATCAATCAAATTGTTTTTTTGCTACATCAGCAGTATTCCATTAACATCAATGGAAAAAATCTAAATCTTTACATTCTAAAAATGACATTGTTCTTTTAGCAAAAAAATAATGGCTCAGGAAATGCTAAATGAAACTGATAAAGAAAGCAAGTAAAAAAAGGTTTAAAGGCTAACATCCTTGGAAGTTACGAAAGGAAACTGTGAGCAAGAGGGTGAGGAGTGGTTTCTTTGCATGGAGGGTGGTTAAGCCATGGAATGCATTGCCTGATAGAGTGGTGAGGGCGAGAACGGTCAATGAGTTTAAGGAGTGGTATGATAGATTTTGTGTTTCTTAGGGGGAACCTCCCCTTGATGAATCTTGACAGACTTTATGTTCTTAGGAAGGACCTCCCATGATGAGTCTTTTGACTCCATGGAGGCCTGAATAATAATAATAAACTAAAACAAAATCATTATTATTACATAAACACCTCCAGGGAGTCCAAAGACTCATCGAGGGAGGGCACCTACTCTACGACTCCCCCCAACCACACTAACACCATCTACTACCTAACACAGCCACTAGTATTTCCACAGACAATCACAAACATCCACACCCACAGTGGGATTCGAACCCACAGCCTTTTCTGGCTGAGAGTGGGTATGCTAACCACTTGGCCAACCAGGCTGGCCTTATTGACATTGTGTCAATAAGGCCAGCTTAACCCCCAACAACACCTCAAAGAATTAGTTTCTAAGGAAAAATAAGATAAAGAAATAAACAGAAGAATTACAAGGAAACAAAGCATTTTGGCGCAAAACGTTTATCTATTAAGAGACTTGCCTGTATGCTTAAAAAGATGGCTATTTAATAAGTGAATTATTCCAGTGATTTCCTATGTGAAATGGGAAACATGGGAAATGGCTAAAAAGGAGAGTGTGTGTGGCCCAGAGAGTCTTGGAGGGAGGAATGTCTACATAACAAAGGGATAAAATTAGACAGATGACTGGAGTAGATGAAATTGTGAAGCACGTAAACAAAGATGGCCACATTTGCAGAGTAAATGATGAAAGGTAAACAATAAGCACTCAGTGGATATCAAGAGAAAGAAAGATTACTAAAGAACACGAAGGGATGATTTACAATGACGATATGAGATGGTGGACAAAGACTAAAGGCAAAAAAACTGTAAATTTAAGTGAGAGGCCCAGAAAGAAATGGAAACATGTTAAAGAAGAATATAAACATACTGGACAATGCTAATTCATCTAATACCTATGGTGTCTGGTACTGTACTTCAGAAGTTTGTCTTTTTCTGAGAGGTGTGGACAGATGCTAAACCTTGATATTTATTATGTTGGTTATTACGTTGGTTTACTCTTGGAGAATCAGCTGATGGGATATTATATATAGCATTACTAAGAGATCTACAAATTCATTGGCAAAGGAACTGGTTGAAATGAACTGAATGTCAATTCAATCAGCATTTTAGATTTTTACGGTTTAGCATAATAGTTGGGTACTACAAACCATGTATTTTATTTGGATACCTCAAGAGGAAATCTACATTTCACATTTATTTTTAGGCTTGAAATCATTCTAATAAAATTATTTTGTTACATACAATATGGCAATTCATGCTGAGCACACAAGTCTGTCTGGGTGAAAAATTACAGTGGCAGGGATAAGAGTTCTAATCTGTTCATTCAAGTAGGCTTGATAAAAATGTAGTAATTAGGATGTTTGTCACCTCAAATCCTCTGTGATCACTAGTGATATGCACACAGGAATCATCGATTTTTACACACACACATATTAAAAATTAACTAATGAAACAATGACAGAAATTAGTTAACATAAAAGTATCCTTCAGTATTACTTGTCAATAGTGAAGATCACACAGTAGGAGGCTATGAAGAAGAAATTATACAATAAATTCAACTCATTTGGTAGCCACTCGAAAGAGACTTCCCAATTCTGCCTTAAAAGAAAAATGACAGTTGTATACTTCCAGTCATGACATATGGAAGTGAGCAGGTAATGACTAAAAAATTCACAACCAAGTTGATGATTAGCCAGAGGACAATGGAAAGATCATTGCTCAATATTAACATTCAAGACAGAAAACACAATAACTAGGGTCAGAACTCAGATTAGGGTTAAAGACGACATAACAGCCATTAAAAGATCCAAATGGCAATGGACAGATCATACTGCACGAAGTACAGTATGATTTGTCGGCACATAAGACACATTTTTTTTCTTTGAAAATAGGTCTGAAAAACAGGGTGCATATTATATGCCGATAGTCAGTTTTTTATTACTTTCATTTCTGGAAATTTTCTGTTCCAAGTTAAATGATTTCTTTCTTGCGGTGTGTGAAAGCATTCCAGTTACAGAGTTCAGTGGATGTGCATGCGCTGTCATTGACGATCACAGCTGTGTTCCTGTTCATTTAAACTTGCCAATTGTTGTCATGGTTGTTGTGAATGGTGATAAATTTCTGCAGTTAAATTTTCTCTAAATTTCTTGGCAAATTATGGCTGAAAAACATCGGCATTGCTACAATATTGCATACTATGTGTGATTGTGTATGCTAAAGAACATGTTAACAGGGCTGCATAGAGGCATTTCAGGCCACCCCCAACTGAGAAAATGATAAGAACTCGGATAAAGTTTTTTCCCTAAAAAATGTGTACAAAACAGCGGGGTGCATCTTATACGTTGGCAAATACGGTAACACTCGAACCTGGACAATTGATATCTGAATGGTATCTCAGAGATTAAAGAGATGGCTAGAATTCAGTGGCATATAAAAACTTAAGATAGGGCTATATGGAGGACATTGAGGAAGGCCTTCATCCAGAAGTGGATAGAAAATGACTGATGATGATTATTTATTATACTGCTCTTAATTGTCCTATAACTTTTTATTTTTGAAAAAAAAAAAGAAAAAAGTGTTTTCATTTTATATAGAGTTTTTAGGTTAAACAACTCAAATCACTTGGTCAGTTACCAATATCATATACCAAAGCCCCTACTTACATTTTTTATGAATGAGAAAAACTGTATGAAATTTTAAATTACAAAAAATAAGTAAAATTAACTAAGAACTTACCTTATACTAATACTGATTTGTCTAATAAAATTAACAGCAGATGGAACACAAACATATAATTATGACCTCTCTTGGCATATTTAAAATATTTCTTAAATTTGCATTTAATTCTGTGTAATTATACACTTGCAAGCCCTACTAATTTGCAGCTACTCCAGTCATTCATGAATTTTTCACTATCTTGTTTACTTAAGAGATTGCTACCAAACGTATAAAATATTGCATGCAAACCCATAAACCCAGTATAACTCACTGTTAGCATCTTGTAATATAAAATACATTAAGAAAGCATTACTCATAGCTTTTCATTATCTGATTGCAATCCACTGTTTCATTTTAAAAAATCTATCACACAGAACTGCTAAAACAATGCATAATTTCTAGCTAAACTGAATCTCCAATATGCAGACAGCAGAAAACTATGCTAAACAAAATTAAAACTTCGATGAAAGTAATTATAGAATCACACACATACCACAGTAAAAATTAAATGGTACAGGGGTTTATAATTATGGATACTCCACAGGTTGCATTATACAAGAAATGTCTTATCTGGGTAAGGTGGTGCTCAAAAGCACTCACTTATAAGGATAAAATATTTCCAGGCTATATAGTGAAATTCCATTTTTATATAACATCAATTCCAAGAATTCAAGTTAAAAGAAAGAAAAATTAATGGAATACACACAAAAAACCCATTATCCAGTGAGATATTTTATTTTATTTTTTTAACATATCAATCTTATTTATAAAATTCTGTTGTACACATATAGTACATAATATTATCTTTGACCAAGAATTATATAAGTCAGAATATTAGCTGGAGCAAAGATGGACTATGTCACTACATACCTGTAATAAGCAAAATAATGGTATCAAAATATACATAATACACATGAACAAATGCCACAAGTTGAATAAAAACACCAAAATATCAATACAAAATAAGTTTATTTATTTCATAATATACACAAATTATCACAGTAAATATTTTGATTTGTGACTCATGTTTCTGAAGCAATTCAGAAATATATGGAAATACATTTTTATGTTCTCAACATTATTAGATAAATAAAAAATACACCTTACATAAAAGGATTTAAAATGTAACAAGCACTGGCAGTTATCAATTATACTAAAACTGAAATGTACAAGATTCTCAAACTAGAATAAAGTAATTTGTTCAAAAGCATTTTGGAAATGATACATTATACACTTTTCCAAACTGTGATTTATTTAACAAACTACTGACAATAATTTATATAAAAACCCAACAAAAATTTATATAAATGATACAGAACTACTAAGTTTAAACCCTTTATTTTTTCTTCTGTTCATGAAATTTTTGTCAATTTATGCAATAACTCCATATCACTATCTAAAAATTTCTGCAATATTTTTATACATTTCTACCATCACTGGTTGCACAAGTATTTTGATATATATATATATATACACACATACTGGAAGGCTTATTTATATATTTATTTTATTTTTTTTACAGGAAACTTTTTTTTTTTTGGTGGTACCTCTGAACAAAATACACATTTTGATACTCCAGATAGACAGAGAGAAACTGTTACAAGAGAGAGAGAGAGGGATGCATGTGAGCAATTGAGAAATACGGTGGCAAGAGGTGTAATGTATGGCGACTCAATGATCCGTGGTGTTCAAGATAGGATGTGTGAGGAGTGTTTGCCAGGAGGAATGATAAAAAGTGTGGCTAAGGCAATTAAGAGAGGTGAAAGGGTGGATGAGATGATTGTGATGGTGGGAACAAATGACTTGAGTGGTGGTGTAAATAGGGCAGTGAGAGCTATGAGATTCTCGCTCGAGGCTGTACGAAAGAAGACACAGAGGAAAGATAGTGTGTGTGTGTGTGTGTGTGTGTTGCCAAGGTATGATAATGTCGAGCTGAGCAGAAGAGTGGTGATATTGAATGGCATAATAGTGAGAATGTGTCAGAAGAGAGGATTTGAATATGTGGATGCTTGGAGTGCGTTTGAGAGCAGAGAGGAATTGTATGCGAGAGACCACTTGCATTTGAATGAGGAAGGATGTAGGCATCTGGAGAGATTGCTGTTTAGAATGATTCAGTGTGTCCCAGTGTGAATGGTAGCAGGGGTGGCCTCTTGGGGGAATGGGTACTTGGGAGAAGGGGGACGACATCAGGTAATGCTGAGCCCAGTGGAGTCTAGAAGGGATAATGCTGGGTATAGAAACAATGCAAATTTTATGCTTTATACCAATGCCAGGAGTATTCAGAATAAGGGAGAGGAATTGGTGGCATTGATAGCATCAGCCGGGCCAAAGGTTATTGGGATCACAGAGATGTAGTTGACAGAAGAGGTTATAAAAACAGGAATAGAAGTTGCTGGGTACAGCATTTTTCATCAGGATAGGAAGGGAAAGCATGGTGGTGGGGTACTGCTTATGATAAGTGATGACCTATGTCCTCTAAGAGTGGAGGCTTCGGAAGGCTGTTACACTAATGATTTTGAAAGCATATGGTGTGAGGTGGAGGTGGGCAAGACAGGATATTTAGTGGGGTTTTGCTACAGACCAAGGAGTACAGAGGATGGGGACCAGGAGATGTTGAGAAAGTTGAGCGTGGCAAGTGCAAGAAGAACGATCGTAATGGGAGATTTTAACTACAGCAGTATAGATTGGGGAAAGCATGCACGTAGCAATAAGGGAATGGAATTTCTAGAATTCTTGAGGGACAAATGTCTTAGGCAACATGTAACAGAGGGAACAAGAGGTTCAAGAGTTTTGGATTTGGTTATAGCATCTGAAGAGCTGATAATAACTGAGATGACATCTCTCCCACCAGTTGGAGAGAGTGACCATATAGTTTTGATTTGGAAAATGAATAGACATACAGGAGTATCAAAGAGATGGGAAAGTATGTGGAATTATAAAGCAGGTGATTATAATAGTCTTAGACGTCAACTTGGGGAAGTTTTGTGGAGGGAGGAATTGGAAGACTGGGATATCATTAGTGCTTGGGAAATTGTGAAGGAATATTTGTTAGCAGTAATGGTGAGCTGTATTCCACAAGTGAAGAAGAGGACACAATTTGGAGTAAAGTAGATGACAAACAATATTAAACAGGAACTTCTGCAAAAAAAGAGGTCAAAGGTCAAATGGAAGAGATATAAGGAGACAGGTGAAGAGAAGATGCACGAAGAATATAAGACACAGGCCAGAAGAGTGACTAGTATGGTAAATAAGGCGAAACTGGAATATGAGAAAAGATTGGCCCTTCGATTCAAGGAAAATCCTAGCGCATTTTTTAGCTATGTGGCCAGTAGGAGGAGAAATGACTGTGGAAGAATGACATTGTGGGATAGAAATGGGAATAGAGTGACTGATGCAGAGGACATAGTGGAATTGTTCAATGGACACTTTATTGGGGTATTTCATCCTGGAGGAGTCAATATGAATACTAGAAGGATAGGGCAGGTTCGAGGTTTAGAGGTACAGGAGGAGAGTGTGTTTCAAATACTGAAACACACTTCAAGTACTCTGGATGTCAATAAAGCCATGGGACTGGATGGTATTTCACCATGAGTTTTGAGAGAATGTACTAAGGAACTGACAGTGCCCTTGACCTGGCTTTTCAATGAAAGTCTGGCTGCGGAAAAGGTGCCAATGGAATGGAAGGAAGGTAAGATAGTGCCATTGCATAAGGGCAGTAGCAGACTGGAAGTGTCTAATTATAGGCCAGTTTGTGTGTCATCAGTAGTTAGTAAGATCTTGGAGAAAGTAGTGAGGGACCATATACAGCATTGGGCAGATGAAGATAATGTTATTACCATTAGGTGAGGGAAAGGCATATACTGCCATTTTCCTAGACTTAGCAAAGGCATTTGACAGGGTGCCACATGATAAGCTGCAGATTGGTCAACTGGATTCAGGATTAGCTGTCCGATAGGTATCAGAGAGTTGTTTATAATTGAGCAATATCAAAGCATCAGAAGGTTACAAGTGGGGTTCCACAGGGCTCAGTACTGGGACCTATGTTGTTTAACCTTTATATCAATTACATTGTCTGTGGATTGCAAGGGGATATTCAATTGTTTGCAGATGATACAAAGCTGGGAAGGGTTATTAGTAATAGTGCAGATGTGGTAGCCCTGCAAGAGGATTTGAATAAGCTAGATAGATGGGCAAATGAATGGGGTGTCGGTTTAATGCAGCAAAATGTAAGGTCTCGAGTTTGGGACACATGGATGGGACGCTGCATACTCTATGGGAGGAGTTAAACTGGAGGAAGTAGGAGAGACAAGAGATCTGAGTTTGATGATTGATAGAAATCTGAAATTTAGGGGACATATTGCAAAGGTAGTGAAGATAACACAGAGGATTGCTGCAATAATGAGAAGGACACTGCCTACAGAGATAAAATGGTTATCATTCCATTGTATAAGACTATGATTAGACTACACTTAGACTATTGTTCTCAGATCTGGTCCCCAGGATTTGAAGGGGGGGATAAATTAACTGTGGAAAGGTTACAAAGGCGGATAACAAAGATGATGTCGAGACTGTACAATGTTAGTTATGAGGATTGGCTGAGGGAGTGTGGACTGCGGAGTTTGGTGGATAGAAGAAGGAGGGGGTGATATGATTGAGACTTTTAAACTGTTGAGAGGTGGTTACCGGGTTGACAGTGGGGAGTTCTTTCGCTTGGTTGAACAGCGGGAAGGTGTCATGACAAGGGGCCATCCCTCGAAGTTACGAAAGGAAACTGTGAGAAAGAGGGTGAGGAGTGATTTCTTTGCATGGAAGGTGGTTAGTTAAACCATGGAATGCATTGCCTGATGGAGTGGTGAGAGCGAGAATGGTCAATGCATTTAAGGAGTGGTATGATAGACGTGTTTCCTAGGAGGGACCTCCCTCGATGAGTCTTGATAGACTTGTGTTTCTTAGAAAACCTCCCACGATGAATCTTTTGACTCTATGGAGGCCTGAATAATAATAATAATAGGATGTTCATTAATCTATGTTTCAGTCTCAAAGACTGAAACATAGATTAATATGATTTATTAATAAATCAAACAAAATTGAAATATTAATGTTATTACTTTTGTATGGTTGTAAATGACAAATTTCTGATTAAATTCTGTCAGATGTTTAATTTTTAGTGATATGTTAACAACCTCCATCAACATGAATAAAGGTGCATTCTGAACATCAAACTATGATAACACATGGCCTAATTTTCTCTTGAATATAACATTTACCTTACAGCTTGAATTAGTATTCCAACTATCAATAAATTAAAAATGCCAAGAAATTATATACTTGGTTTAATCCTTTATCCAAATGTAAGCAAGTTTGCACCTTAACTATTTTCAGGGCTGGGGCAACTCGTGGTAAAGGTGGTATGACTTCACATAACTTGCCTTAGTATCCCATAATGCAAAGTACATCTCCTTGGGGACATGTATAATGCTATGCATTATATGGGAGGGGTCACCATCCAGACCAGTTTCTACCTTTATTGATGTCTCATCAGTGGCAGCCAGAGATGATACCAAGGTTGAAGTAATGCAGAAGTCAGACTTTTGGCAACTCATACAGAAAAGTATGACTTCTGTATTACTTCAACCTTGGCATCACCTCTGGGTCTGGCTCCCACTGAGGAGACCTCAATAAAGGTCGAAACTGGTCGGGGTAGTGACCCTTCCCATAATGCATAGTATTATACATGTCCACAAGGAGATGTGCTTTGCATTATGGGATACTAAGGCAAGTGATGTGAAGCTTTGTCCACCTTTGCTACAAGCTGCACAAGTCCTGAAGATAATTCAGGTGCAAATTTGTTTGCTTACACTTAGATAAAGGATTAAACTAAATATATAATTTATACAAATAGTTTCAGTGGTGATAATGTTCTCTTCCATCCAGTAATAGAGAGTATATTTGATAAAATATCTGATCACCAACTTATAAATCTCTAATATTTCACTACTGCCTACAAATTGCACATTCTAACCTATTATCATAATACAACTCTGACTTGATACATTCTGCAGTCAAGGCATTTCTCTATCTACAAGATATACAGGAAACTAAATCAGTGCACAGGGTCAAGAGGGCTGAATTAGTGCCTTATCCCAACTAAAACATTGTCTACTTTAATATGACGATAATACTTGAGAAATTTACCTCAAAATTTAAGCTCTTTATCATTAAATCTCTTGCTTTTCACAACTTCTCAGATGCAATTCCACCAATAATATAGTAAATTTCTAAATATTCATATATTTTCATCTTACAACTTTCAAATTATTTATATATTATATTAGTGATATAATTGAAGGTGTTAGAGAAAGTATTGAGATGTTTGCTGTGATGCTAATTTAGTAAGAGCAATCACAGAAAGTTCTAACATGATGTCATAGCAAGAGGATTTGAACACATTGGTGCTTTGGGTTGAAGAATGGGAATGTCACTTCAATGTTGCTAAGTATAAAGTTATGAACTATGGCCAGGGAAGATGGAATGAGGTGTATCATATGGGAGGAAACTTGCTTCAGGAGGTAGAGGAAACAAGGAATGTGGGGATCTTGGTAGATAGGGAACTGAGAGGAAATATCAAGATAGTTATAAGATTTACCCAGAAAATTACTGCCATAATGTGAAAAACCTTCGAAAGTATGGATGAGGAAGTAATAATTCCAATGTATAAAGAATTAATCAGGCTTCATTTTGATTTCTGCGCACAGATCTGGTTATTCAGATTCAAGAAATGTGGTCTGCAGAGCTTTGCAGATAAGAGGATGTGGTGATATGACAGATGTACCAACTGGTGAGAGGAGCCTGTCAGGTAATGCAGGGAAATGATTGCATAGGGTGATGAAAGAGGTCATGCGAGTAAGGATGTGAAAATTATTATTTTTTTTTTTTTTTGCATGGCAAGTGGTTAACCAGTGGAATGCAATGCCATAGTGGGCAGAGAGTGTTTCAATAGTGAATGTCTTCAAGACAAGGTATGATACTTGTAGTATGGGAATGTTCAACATCCGGCGATGAGTCTTCGGAAGCTTAGAAGTAATACTAATACTAAATATCACAACATAGAATCAGTTTAACACACTCTTGTCTGGGATGATCAGAATACTCTCACAACCAGCTGGACTTTCTGGTGGGTCAAGAGGAAACATCATGTCCAACCACAATTTCCTGTTTGTGTATTAGCAGATGAACCACACCTCATATGATATCTTCAAATCTGCACAAAGGAGGAAGTGAACGTGTTTTAGAATATATTAGAAAACAATAATTAAGGAGAATGTTATATTTGGTTTGTATATTTGAATTACTAAAAGGTGTAAATATGTCATCCAACATTAATGAACCATGTGAGAATGGCAAGTAAGAGCAAGAAAGGACAGGTATAAATGGAAAAACCTTCAATAATAGTAAATGAATTATTAATAATTTAAATGTGTGATATTATATATCCTATAAGTTACTGGGATGGAGTGAATTACATGCAATTCTAACAGTATAAACTCTAGATATGCATGTTTGCATTTATGATGGCCACAATTAATATATATATAGGGAGAGAGAGATTTGTTTGCAAGACATAAATAACAAACCAACAGTAAATGGTGCTGGATACATTGATAGCTCAGTAAATAAATATAGGTATGGAATTATCCAATCAACTAATAATGCTGACCAAGCAATTCATCTATGCATGGCAGAAATACACGTGGGTTGATGAAGCAGCAAATCATTTTGTACAACTTGTTCTGCATATTTATTTCCATGTTTTATTTACTGTCAGGTCTCCAATACTATTAGATATTATATTTCTGCCTTCTAAAGCACCGTTTACTGTACAGTCCACCTAGATCTTGGTCTTCCTCTGGGTCTTTTTTCTGCCAGCCCAGCAGAGAGCAGCTGTTTTGCTAATCTTTGCTCTCTCATTAACACTGTTTAAGTGACAATACCACCCAAGATTAGCTCTACTAACACATTCCTAAATGCTAACAATGTCAAGTTATTTTTCCTAATATCATAATTTTTAATGTGATACTACCACTGATGCCATCTGTTCACTCTCCTAATCTTTCTCAGAACTCTCATATCTCATTTGATGAAGATTTGCCATCTTCACTAAAAACTGTGCATTAATAACTGAAATGCTTTAGTTGTTCTTCCTTCAGGATGTAGTTGACATTTTCAGTTTTTCTGCTAATTGTCACTGTCTTTTTATTTTCATACCAAACTTCAATTTACTGAAAACTTCATATTTAGTATATTTAATGAAAACTAGTGCAATGAGAATGAAATGACTCTACATAATGACAAACACCTCTCTCACAGGCACCATGCAGCATATAGTTTCTAAATAAATATGAAATAAATATTTCATATTTACTTAGAAACTAGTAAGAAAATATGTAGGAAGTATTTTGAGAGCAAGTGTCAGAGTGTAAACTATTATTATCTCAAGACCCTGCAGAAAAGTACAGAATACTGCAAGTTAGTTTTGGCAATATTTTTAAAATCACAATGGAGGAAGGAGAGAAAAATGAAGAGGATCTAGTGAAAGAAATAGCATGCTTATGTGGAGTCCCTGACAGGACAAAAAGAGAGATTGAATGATTGTAGAAAGATCAGGCAAATGGTAATGCTGGAAAAGAGAAAGAGTTGTGGGGTAAAAAACAGGAAAAAGTTTCATGGTGATTCTATGATGCAGGAAAATTTAAGAGGGGTGTGACTATTATTTACATGGTACGAAAATTAATAATTTTAGTGAAGCTGTCTGAATGCATAAAGGTAATCTGAAAGAATTAATTTTTTTTTGGCTAACACTAAAAACCTGAAAGGTAAAAGTCGGAAGTTTTTCCCACTTGGTTATACTATAAATTAAAGATATCAAGAAATTATATTCTTGGTTTAATCCGTTATCAAAGTGTAAGCAAAGTTTGTGCCTGAAATAATTTCAGGACAGGGTAACTCGTATATAGAAGCTAATGACTTCAGATCACTTGCTTTAGTATCCCACATGGAATACTAAGGAAAGTGATGTGAAGAACCTATGAGACCTCAATAAAGATCGAAACCAGTCTGGGTAGTGACCCTTCCATAATGCATAGCATTATACATACCCATAAGGATATGTGCTTTGCATTATGGGATACTAAGGCAAGTGATGTGAAGTCATTAGCTTCTATATATGAGTTGCCCAGTCCTGATTATATTTCAGGTGCAAACTTTGATTGCTTACACTTGGATAAAGGATTAAATTATAAAATTTCTTGGTATCTTTAATTTCTCAGTGCTGTTTCACTCCATTTAGCCTCTAACATGAGTTTCTCCCAGCACTTAAGACTTAACATATGGATTGTGATTTAAACTCATTCAACATACTTGCATTCACCACATTATATGGCAATGCATTCTGCTCACCAACACTCTCCATGAAAAGAACATGTTCCTTACTCCCTTGACCACACCATCTTTAAACAGTTCCCTCAAAATGTCTTCTACAACTTTTGGTAACAAGCCATTACCAACTTATGGCTCTATAACATACCTTCCCTGCCTATTCTTGAGGCACTGCAAACTGCATTCCTTCAATCTGTCTTTTCATATCTTACATTCCAAAGACCAGATATTTTCCCCTGCCCCAGTCAATCTTCTCTGGATGCTTTCAATGTACCCTCACACTCTCATAAAAAACATATGATAAAAACTGTGCAGAATAATTCAAGTGTAGCCTAATCCAGGCCTTATATAAAGAAACCATAACTACTTTATTTCTGCATGTTAAGGTCCTCCACATCAATACCTTAATCCAATGTGATAACATAACTTGTGCAATGTGACCTCTAAACTTCAGATCCTTGTCCACCACACTAAGAGATACCTTCTCTAGTCTTCTGGGATGAGTTAAGGGAGGTATTACAGAGAACAGGTGCAGAGGGTTGTTCAGTAAATTGGATGCTGGACAGTAAGTGAAGAAATGATGGGTGCTTGGTTAGAAGAACACATCTTTGAAAATACCTATAGAACAGGCATAGGATACTAAGAGAATTCCAGATAGTATAAAGCATTCTTTGGGAAGCTTCCTTTCAACTTTCATGTATTTCCTCTCTCTCTTTCTATTATTCGCCCTTTCTTTATTTCATATATATATATATATAAAAAAAAAGATAAGCCGAAATTTGAAACTTTTTTTATGTCACGTTTTTTTGTCTCTTCATTGTTTTGAAACATCCAACAATGTGTTTGCCTTCATGAGACAAACCCATTGTTGTCTCATGTCTCGAGTCATCAGAATTGAAGGAGAACTAGCTTACCAGTCCGGAACTCATGGGGTTGGGTGGCGTAGGCACCAGGGGCGTGGAACCCCCTAGTATATATATATGACTTTCACTCTTATACCAATTCCCTCATCTTTGATATATCTTTCCTCTTAATGTTTCACTGCATTATCTAATCTTATTTACTCATCAAAATTTTCCAGCCCCACACTAAGCTTCATGCACACAATATCTACGAGTATCGAACCTCAACTTAAACTCCTCTTAAACTCGCGCAAGATTTGGTCAACTGATTTATAAATTAAAGATGCCAAGAAATTATACTTTTGGTTTCATTTTTTATCCAAGTGTAAGAAAACAAAGTTTGCATGTGAAGTAACTTAACGACTGGGCTACTTGTATATAGAGGCTAATGACTTCACATTAATTGCCTTAGTTCAATATACATGTTTTTTTCCAAGTGAAAAATCTTTCAACATCAACTGAATTTCTTGATTATCTGGAAGTTGTGGAGTGGATCCAAAGATGAGTAATTAAGTGGGTGACAAGGCTGAGGAAAGCTCCTTGAGAGGATAGATCAAAGGTGTGTGTGTGTGTGGACTGCAAAATTTCTTTGATAGGTAGAAAAGAGGCAACATGATAGAAACTAAGTATTAAAAGTGTTTTATAATATTGAAAAAAAATTCTCAATACATGACAAATAAAGAGAGAACTAGAGATTGTCCCTATAAAAGTTTGGTTAGTAAGGGAGTGCATATTAGATTTTTTTAAGTGGTGAATGAGTGGAATGGATTGTCAGAATTAGTTGCGAGTGCCCTGACAATAAATGAATTTAAAGAAGGTATGATACGTATTTTTGTGTGTGTGTATGTGATTGAGAGAGATGAGTGTGGATCTCCCACAGAGTTTTTGGAACTCCATGGAGAATACCTGTATAATAATAATATTTTTATTTTACTTTGAATTGTGTAATATACACCATGCAAAAATCATTTCAAGCAAAGTACAGAATTTAATTCCAACACTTTTTTTGGTACTAATATCTTGATTACTGTAACCTGAATGTTAAATGCAGGTTTCTAGCTCTACAGATTATATAGTGTGCTAAATAATTAAAAAAAAGAAATGCATTTAATCCTGATCAAAGTGTAGCAAGATGTAAATTCATCTAAGGATCAATTTTATGACTAAATGTCACAAAATTTAACTGTGCAGCCCTCACAATGCCATTGAAGGCAAATAAGCAGTTTATTAGACAGATGACAAGGAACTACGAACAGATTTTAGAGGAACACAGGGAGAATAAAAAAGTTTAGAAGGAAAAATGGAAACAAAGCACAGAATCAGGTAAGTTAGTGTGTAATAAGAAAAATCTGGCAAGTTAAGAATATAAAAAGAAGAATATTAGTTTGTATGGCGACGCCATCATAAAACATGCCATTGATGAGCAGGTTATGACGTCATGAGAACAACCTTTCGTTATCGGAAAAAAAAAAAAAAAAAAACAGTTAATTGAGCTTCCAAGTTAGTGGACTTAAAATGCAATTCTGTGATCTTGGTTTGGCCCGATTCTGGATCTCGCCTTCAGTGAGAAATGAATTTCCAATTATCTGAAGAAGCATTGAAAATCATCATGACGTTTTCTACAACCTATCTTTGTGAGAAAGGATTTTTATCGCTCCCTCAAATAAAAACAAAATACAGAAATGTTATTGTGTGTGCCGATCTTCAACTGAAGTTGACCAACATTGAACAAAGTTTCAATAAAAATTAAAACTTTGTTCAATGATGATACACTTTTAATCATTTACTTCTAATTTAATTATGTTTCAATATGTATTCAAAACATGCTTTTAAATTTATTATGTTATAAATAGCACAGTTTTTCCCAAATGTTGGTAATCCCCACATAGGTTTTTAAAAAAATTACATAACTTAGTGGTCTGTAGAATTGTTTTAGGCATTTTACTGGTCCTTGGGGTTAAAAAGGTTGAGAAATGCTGCTTTAATGGATCTGGCATCAGGAGTCTATAAAAATTATAAGACCTAACAGAGTCAGGGAAACTGAATTCTGATGGGAGGAATGGTGAGAATTTGTACATAAGAGCAACAATATACGGTAACCATGTTAATGATGGGAATGGTTATTATTATAGAAATGATTATAAAAGAAAGAACAATTCTGTGTTTGTCCAGTTCAGTTCTATCAAGCATGTGTAACTATGTCTGCATAAGTAAGGAACTAGATAAGAACAGAGATCTGCAAATTGTCAAACTGTGTCATGCAGACCACAGACAAGTGTATGCAAAAGAGCATGCATGCAATTTATTATGTCTGTACCCATTTGTTTCTGATACTCCTAGCATTCGTGTACTCACATAAAAATTACATGTATGCATACAATATATTAACCAAGGCAACAAATTGGAACCTCATGTTATAGGTATTAGTGAGACTTGGCTATAGAAGCAGACATACATAACAGGTATCGAGTGCAAACAGCCAGGTATTTTTAGTTTTTAGGAAGGATAGAAAGATTAGGATTAGAAGGATTAGGAAGGATAGGAGGGGGGGGTCATGCTGCTAATGATATCGAATGTATTGAATCCAGTTAGAGTTCAGACCTATGACTGCAATACTAGTAATAATTTTTAATATGGCAGTGAATTTGACGCCATCTGGTGTGAGATGGAGTCTAACAAGATTAAATATATACTAGGGTGTTGTTGGAGACTTGGTGGATAGGTTGCTAGTGACGAAGAAATGCATCAACAAATAAATACGATGGTTGAAAAAGAGTAATCATAATGGAGGACTTTAATTATCCCAACATTAACTAGGTAGCTATGAAATTGCATGAGTCAAATGAAACTGAATTTACTGAGCTGTTGTGAGACAACTTCCTCAAGCAGTATGTGACAGAAAGAACTCAGTGTCAAAGAGTGTTAGATCTCATTATAGTGTCAGAGGGGATTTCAGTTAAAGACATAACCATTCTGCCTCCAGATGGTGACAGTGATCATGAGGTACTCACTTGGGAAGTGGTTAAGTTTGTGAATGTTCCATTCAGAAAAGGTTACATGCTGATTTTTTTTTTTTTTTTTTTTAATCTGCAAAAGACATCAAAAATCATACTCTACCAGGACACAGGTCACAGCAGTACATATAGTAATTGGTTTGTAGGATAATCACAAACATCCATGATCTTGACAGGATTCGAACCCACTGGCTTGAGAGAGGATACACTAACCACTTGGTCAACATGCTGAACTACAAAGCAGAAATTATGACTACCTGAGGGACACATATGCTGGGTTTTATGCCATGGTAAGTTAAATAAATGGGAAGGATATCAACGGTGCATTGGAAGTTTTAAAAAAATACTTAAATGATGCAATATCAGAATGTGTCCCTAGAGTTTGAAGAATAAATAAAGTAGGAGTGAAATGGATGAGTAATCTAATTAAGCAAGAGATTTGTAAGAAAAAGATTATGTGGAAGGAATATTGTGTGCATAAGGATGTATGTCAGGTATGATAATTATAAGCAGCAGGACAGAAGAGTCGCAAGAGTTGTACAGAAAGCTGAGTCCAAGTATGAAAAGAAACTGGATCTGCATTTAAAGAACCTACAAAAATTCTATCAATATGCTGCAAGTAAAAGAAAGAATGAATATGAAAGAACAACTTTTCTGAATGCAGATGGTATGTGGGTGACTGATGTAGAAGTGATTGTTCAATTAATGAGCTGCCATTTTGCTAAAAGCTATCAACCTGGTATATGCAACATTGCACTCACCACTACCCCTTCACTGTATGAGGAAACTCATGTGGATGATGAGGAAATACAAGAGCTGTTTGCACAAATTGAATAAGAATTTTGCAATAGGAACTGATGGGATATCAGTACAGATGTTACGAGAGTATTCAGCTGAACTGACTATTCTCTTGACCAAGCTATGTAATTCGAGTTTCAGAACAGGGAAGATTCCACAGGAGTGGAAAGAATGTAATCCCACTGCACAAGGGTGGTGCAAAGACTGATGTACCTAATTATCGACCAATCAGCATCTCGGGAGTAGTGGCGAAGATTCTGAAAAAGTTGGTCAGGGCTTGCATTCAGCAATGGATAGACAGAGCATCTCTACTTTGCAATGAACAACATGGGTATACTAAGGGAAGATCATATTTTAGCAACTTGTTCACATTCTATAATAATTTTACCACTGAGTTAGACAAGGGGAATGGATACACCAGGATACTCTTGGATTTTGCTAAAGCTTTTGACAGAATACAGCATAGAATACTGTTGCATAAATTGGAAAATATGGGATTGCATTATAAACTATTGGCATGAATAAGAGGATGGCTGATGGACAAATATCAATAAGTGGTATATGTGAGGGATGTGAATCTGCAAGATTCAAGGTAACCAGTAGTGTGCCTCAAGGATCAGTTCTTGGTCCCATGTTATTCAATATGTGCATTAATGACATTGGGAAGGATCTGACACGTGACATACAGCTATCTGCTGATAATGGAAAAATAGGTTGGCTAATCAGGAGTGCTTCTGATATGCAGTACTTGCAGAATGATCTGAATAGACTGGAATTGTTGGCATGTGAAAATGGCTGCGATTTCAATGTTAATAAATGTAAGTCATGAGCTTTGGTGATATTAGATATTCAATGTTGTATTATATTGGTGGGATTATGATTGAAGAAATTGATGAGGCTAGGGATCTTGGAGTTTTAGAAGACAGGAAGTTGAAGTTCAAGAGGCATATAGCAAAAATGGTAAATACAATTCAGAGAATAATTGCAATGCTTTAATGAACCTCGCTTGGAGCATTGCATGCAGGTCTGGTCTTCTGGTTTCTGTGGTGATTCTGATACAGTGAAGAGTGCAAAAGAGAGAGAGAGAGAGAGTCAAAAATGATATCAGGAATGTGGAATACAGATTATGAAGACAGATTGAAAATTTGTAAGCTGCAAATACTAGCAAAGAGGGTGATATGATTGAGACTTACAAACTTCTGAAAAGGTTATTCAGAATTTCAGTAGATGGAATTTTTAATCTTATGGAGGGTGGGGAAAGGACGTGAGGGAATCCATGGAAGTTGAGAATGAATGCTGTCAAGAAGGGGGTTAGAGCTAGATTTTTCTCTCACAGATTAGTGCATGATAGGAATGGATTGTGTGCAATAGCATGAATGAATTCAAGAACAGGTATGACAGCTGGTACAAATAATATGGCCTCCCTTGATGAGTTCCTTATCCTCTGGAGGTCTCTCTTTGTTGAAAAATGGTCTAAAAAACTGCTATTATATCATAATTTAAGAGACAGAAGACTAACTTCAGAAGAATAAGTTTTGTAATGTGGAGAAATTTCTGAAAATGTTATTTCTGTACAAAAGGTTTTACTCAAGATGTGATTGGTAATATAACACACAATGGGTTTTATTAGGCCATAACAGTATAAATGATTATAACAACTAGTTCTGCCACAAATGCAACTTCTTCTGGGTTAGGAAGAACAAAAAAATAGAATAAAGGGATAAACATGAACTAATATGTAACTAAAAAAAACCAGAATATGTAGGAAACCATTACACAGGTCAGCCGTTGTTCAAGTTTGAGTGAAAACATGTTCCCCATTTTTTTTTAATGTTGTGTAATGGTTTCCTACATATTCTGTTTTTTTTTTTTTAAGTTATGTAATGGTTCACATTTATCCCTTTATTGTATAATTTTTTTGTTCTTCCTAACCCAGAAAAAGCTGCTAACATATGTGGCAAATTTAGTTAGTATAAGTAGGGAGATTCCAGTACCACTGTATAAGGCTTTGATTAGGCCATACATGGACTACTGTGCCCAGATTTGGTCACATGGTTTTAACAAGGATGAAGAGATGTTGGAAAGGGTCCAGAGGAATGTCGAAAATGAGGAAAGATTGAGAAGATGCAATTTACAGATCTGGTAGATAGGAGATATGATAGAGACAAGTTAGTAAGGGTTGTTATAGAATCAATGTTGGAGAGGTATTCTACAGAAAACAGTGGGAAATAAGGGGAGAACCAGAGGTCATCCCTGGAAACTGTATAAAGAGGATGTGAGCAAGAGAGTGAGCAGCAGGTTTTTTTGCATGCAGAGTTGTGAATGACTGGAATGCCTTGCCTGAGAGTGTGGTGCCTGTAGAGAATTTGAGTGTGTTTAAAGCACGGTATGATGAGCTGTGTGTATGACAAAAGGACTTCCTAGATGAGTCTTTGACTCATGGGGTCTTGGGTAGTAATAATAATAGTAATTTCACATTAAATTTGATTTTTTTGATTGAAAATTCTATATACTCATCATGATTTTATTCCTAATTTTAGAAGTGAGTAAAATATATTATTCTTATTTTTTTTTTTAGCACTTGGTATTTTAGATGAGCCACAATATATATTCTGAAGCTAATGTTAAAACTCCATAAAACCAGCAGTATCTAAGGAATTCGCACAATAATATTTACAAATTCCATATTCAACACATAACCATTACCATCATCTACAGTGGTACAACCTCAACAAGCTTACCAGACACTGAGAGCTCATTTAGTATTACGGTGGAACCTCAGTTATTGAACGACTCTCATCTCAAACAAATCAGTTCCCGAACAGGCAAACCTGTTCTCAGCAGCTTCTTGGTTCGAACTCGCAGCCTCCCCATGTCTAACCACACTATGTATGCCACTTCTCCTCTTAAATTTCTCAAACCACCCTACTAGCCTTGAACACATCAGTATCAGCACTCTGTACATCTCACCCCACTGGGCTGAGATGTACGGCAGGAGAACGGCAGTTATACCGCAGCCTCTGCTCAGTGCAGACACCTGCTCAAATTTGCAGTACTTTTTCTTGATTTTCTATAAATTATTTAAAAAGCCACCATGGGGCCAAAGAAGGATAATGATAGCAGCAAAGCAAAAAGAAAAGTTGTTAGAACCACAATGGAGGTGAAAAAATAAATCATATCCAAACATGAAAATGGCATTTGTGTCTTGGATCTTTCTATGCAGTTCGGTATGGTGAAATCAGCGATCTGTACAATACTCAAAAATAAAGAGGCAATCAAAGGTGCTGATGTTGCAAAAGGAGTGAAAGTTTTTGCTAAACAAAGATCACAGATGACTGAAGAAGTTAAAAAATTGTCGCTGATTTAGATAAACGAGAAACAGTTAGCTGGTGATAGTGTTTCTGAGGCTGTAATTTGCGAAAAATCAAGCGATTACATGATACCTGTTAAAGAAAATCCCTGGTAAGAGTGCTGATACTGATGTGTTCAAAGCTAGTAGGGTGGTTTGAGAAATTTCAGAGGAGAAGCGGCATACATAGTGTGGTTACACATGGGGAGGCTGCAAGTTCGAACCAAGACGTTTCTGAGAAATATGTGCAAGAATTTAGTGAGTATGTAAGGGCTAAGGGTTTTCTTTCCCAACAAGTGTTCAACTGTGATGAAACCAGCCTATTTTGGAAAATATTACCAAGGAGGACCTACATCACCCAGGAGGAAAAAAGCACTACCAGGACACAAGCCAATGAAGGCCAGGCTGACTCTTTTGCTATGTGTAAACGTAAGTGGGGATTTCAAGGTCAAGCCATTGCTTGTGTACAACTCTGAGAATCTGAGGGTATTTAAGAAAAATAACATGATGAAAAGTAAATTGTCTGTTATGTGGAGGGCTAATAGTAAGGTTTGGGTAACCAGGAAATTTTTTATTGAGTGGATCCATGAAGTCATTGCCCAAAGTGTGAGAAAATATCTTCAAGAAAAAATTTGTCAATAAAATGACTTCTTGTGATGGACAACACTCCAGCTTAACCTCCAGGCTTGGAGGATAAGTTTGGAGGAGTTTGATTTTATCATGATGAAGTTCCTGTCCCCTAACACAACTCCTCTAATCCAGCCCATGGACCATCAGGTCATTTCGAACTTTAAGAAACTCTACACCAAAGCATTGTTTCAAAGGTGTTTTGAAGTGGAAAAAACTTCAAAACACTTTTGTGTCAACTTCCAAGCATTGGCTTGGAAGTTGACAATACTGATGTGGAGGACCACAGGACTGAGCTCACCACAGAAGAACTGGAACACCTTCAGAAGCAGCAGCAAAAGACGATGGTGAAGGAAATGTCTTCAGAGACAGAGGAAGGATGGGAGGATGTTCCTAGTTCTTTGATCAACAAAATGTGTGCAAAATGGAGCGATGTGTGCAAAGTTTTGTGGAAACATATCACCCTGACAAAGCTGTAGCAAACCGTATCATAAACCTTTTCAATGACAATGGTATGTCTCACTTCAGAAACATTTTAAAATGCAGGCAAAAACAAATCTCATTGGACAGGTTTTTAGTGAAATAGAGGCCCAGCAATCATCTGGAGTTTGGGAATGGATTAATCCATTTTTACATTAATTCTTATGGGAAAATGGTTTCAGTTTTCAAACAAATTGGTTTAAAAACAGTCTTTAGGAATGAATTATGTTTGACAATCGAGGTTCTGCTATATATAGTTTCCAATCAACAATTTTCTTACAAAGTGGGCAATTATTTGTTAAGCTTCTAATCTAATCAGCTCTTTCATCTTTTAAAGCACTAATAAATGCATCATCCCACTACATTTTAATTTTCCTCCGAGTCATTTTTCTGCTTAAAATATCTGTTTTTATGGTCTCCAATTATGTATAAATTACCACATCATCTTAAATTAGCACTGCTTCCATGTTCTTGAATAATAATAATAAAAATTCAATTTCTTTTTTGATATCTTTATTTTACATAGTTCTGCTACTTATGCCATCCCTACACCTCCTTCAGTCTTTGATCAACCTACAGGTTAAATCTGATTTGAACCATGTCTTCTAAAATCAACTTGTGTTTTGGCTGATATAAAGTATACAGCAGTTTATGTATTATATATAAAAATTACAAGGTCTTTTTGATCACCTGTTTCTTTTCTAATGAATTATCAAATCCATGTTTTGGGACCTATCATCTAACTGTTATCAGTTAGCTATAACAATCAGATCCTCATTTCCTTCTATGCTCAGATATGTTTAGCTGAGTTAAGAGAAGTTACAACTGAAAATGTGTTGTAAAAGTCAGAGTAATTGATGGAAGAGAGCAGATATAATAGAAATGTAAGTTGGTTACGGGATCTTACAGTATAGACAAGTGAAATGTTGTCCATGGAAGATCAGGAAGCATATGAAGTCCAGGTTCTTCTTAGGGAATAAGTCTGTGAAATAGGCTATCAATGGATATCAGTGATCTTCAGTGAATATTTTAAAGAAAGATATGATAGGTATTTAGGCACTGATATGTTATGTTCTTAGCCTGCTACTGTGTAATTTGTTCATTAATGATATAGGAAAGGATCTGAGAAGAACTGTTCAGTTATTTGCTGATGATGCAAAGTTGGCTAGACCAATAGTTAATACAGATGATGTCAAAATTTTGCAGGATGATTTGGATAGATTGGCAGACTGGGCAAAGGAGAATGGATGTCAGTTTAATGTGGCAAAGTGTAAGGTTATGCATTTTGGGGTGAAAAGATTACTAGCTGTATACCACATTGGTGGAACTGTACTCCAAGAAATTGACAAAGCCAGAGAGTTGGGAGTGGTAGTGGATAGGAACTTAAAGTTTAGGGGACACATAGCAAAAGTGGATAGAGCAGCTCATCAGATCACTTGGTTACTGAAGAATACTTTGACGAGCACAAACAAGCAGGTTATTGTTTCTCTTTATCGAGCCTTGATAAGACCCCAATCTTGACTACTGTGCGCAGATCTGGGTGCAGGGTTTCTTGATAATGAGGAGGAGGAGAGGATCCAGAGCTGGTTGACCAAGATGGTAGCAAGTCTACAGAATGTACCTTATGAGAACAGGTAGGTTTGTGGATTACAAAAACCGGTTGATAGGCAGAAAAGGGGTGATATGATTGAGAGATACAAATTACTGAGGGGTTTTTACAAGATTAATTCAGAGGAAATTTTTCAGAACAGGTCTGCTGGTGGGAGAACTAGGGCCATCCATGGAAACTGAGTAAGGGTGTAGTTAGTAAGAGTGCTAGAACTAGGTTTTTTGCTTGAAGAGTAGTAAATGAGTGGAATAGGTTGCCGGAGTCTGTTGTGGGTGTCATGATTGCAAATTAATTCAAAGCAAAGTATGATAGATACTGTGCAAATATTGGATATTTCTTGACATGGAGATTAGGGCCTTCCTCGATGAGTCTAAGGTCCTTCGAATTGTCAGTAATAATAATTGTGCAATCTGGAAAACACACTCCTTGATGAATTCTTGGCTCCCTAGAGGTGTCTGCTAAGTAGATTCTGGTAAGGACAGGGAAGACAATGTGAGCATGCACTAAAGAACAGATTGTGGTGATGGACTGCTCAATGAACATTTTCCATGAAAATATCTATATACGATGCAAAAGGCAGAAACAAGAACATCTATGAAAAGGTGACTGAAGTGAATCCATGAGAATTGGAGAGAGGAATCATCAGTTAACTAGTGATTCCTCTCTCCAATTCTCATGGATTCACTTCAGTCACCTTTTCATAGATGTTCTTGTTTCTGCCTTCTGCAACGTATATAGATATTTTCATGGAAAATGTTCAATGAGCAGTCCATCACCACAACCTGTTCTTTAGTGCATGCTCATTGTTTTCCCTGTCCTTACCAGAATCTACTTAGCAGACACCTCTAGGGAGCCAAGAATTCATCAAGGAGTGTCTTTTCCAGATTGCACAATTATTATTTTTGTAATACCCTCTTTTGTAAAGATATGGCAGATATGGGATATATACTGTGTGAAGAGTAATATCTTGAGGAAAAGGACCCAGTTTTTTGAGACTGAAGTCTATGTGCAGTGTTAGTGACAGGAAAGGATAGAGGTATAAGTAACTCAAGAAAAATCATACTCTTATTATAATTATTATTATTACATGACACCTTCAGGGAGTCCAAAGACTCACTGAGGGAGGGCACCTACTCCACAACTACGTCTCCACCACTCAATCCAACTACAACAAACTGCAACTACTTTCATCATCTACACCAATGCCATCTACTGCTTACCACCACAACTAGTATTTTCACAGACAATCAACAAATGTCCATGCCCACAGCAGGATTCGAACCCGCAGCCTTTTGGCTGGATAGCGGATATACTAACCACTCGGCCAACTAGGCTGATTTGGAAATCTGGATATTATGATAAGGGGAAATAGACTAGTGTTTAGGCTATATGTTGATTTTATAGCATTGTGTTGTTTAAGGAAACTGACAACATAGGATAGATAATAACTAAAAATATTTAAATATTACTTCCTATATTTCACAGAAGTTAAATCAGCATCTTCAGGGATTAATATACTGATATTAAACATCTGCACACAGGCACACTTCAGGAACAAAGATGGAACAGGAGAGATAGGGGGATAACCTAAAGTCCTATAATTTCACCACCTATTGGCTTTGGTTGGGTGTTCTTGGCTGTTGGGCTGACTGTCTGAGATGAGGGTTTCCCATATCGAAGGTAGTTTGATAAACCATTGTTATACTGTGATAAGTTGGAACATAAAATATTTCATCTTACCATTGTATAACAGAGCGAACACACAATAAGAAAAACATTATACCATACTTGCCTCTGAGCATTAAAATAATGCACTGTTGATATATCAAATATTTTATACTATGAGAAAACAAATAAGTATGCATTTTGTACCACTGACAAACTAGTTAAATAATAATGGAAGTGTAGACCTTTAACAGTTTAATAGAGCATTGTGTATTAAGAGATATAGAATGTTAGCACAAGTTCAAGATGGGGGGGGGGGGGGAGGTGAAGTCCAAAGGTCACGGAGCAGCAATGCAAAGGAGCTGTTCACCCCAAGCAATCGCGTGCCGTCAGCACACGTGGGATATAGCAGAGAAAGTTGGATGCCGTAACATGAGCCCACGTGAGTGCATTGGGTGGACATCGCGGAATGCGAGAATCGCCGAGAAAGAAAGGTGAAAATATAAGGGTCTAGCACCCCTGAAAAAAAAACTTTTTTGTTCCTGGATCTCCTGGTGTTCGTCTCGCGATGTTGTGAGCAGGTGAAGGGTGGCAGTGTCTCCATTCTGGAGGATTTTGATAGAGGCAGCGGTGGAACTGAACATAGTATCTCCACGGAAGGAATAAGCCCGGCCATCCATAGGAAGCCAGATTGGAGCACATGGACATTTCATCTAAGGAGAGGCAGATTCTGGTAGACCTTTGACGCAATGCAGAACCAAGGACAGATAAGTAGACTTTATTTGTATTTGGCTAATTGTGAATGAAAGATTTGTGCCACGTTGTAAAAACAGAGGAAGGAACATTAATGATATTAATTAAGACTGAGCTGCAGTGATCTAGAGAGGGTTACCCTTAAAATCTTACTGTCTCCTATTGTGATAGTTACATAATATGTTCTAGGAGGTTAAGAATATGTTTAAAGTAAGGAATTGCTATCAACGAAGGGATTGTAAAAGATATAAATGCTATCTTGTGTGGTTTGATTGAACTACCAAAAAAATAGAGTTATTGTGATAATCATGTATGATTAAGGTATTTAAGGGTAAAAATAAGAAATCTTACTTCAGAGATTTACAGTTTAATCAGTTTGAGTATACTTATATTATTATAATGTTCTAATTCTATCCTGACTGTCAGGAACTCCCTTAAGGTGGGAATTAAGTTTATTGTATTGAATGTACACGTTTATGATATCTAATAAACCTTGCTTTTGTACCCAACTAAGACTATCTGTGATTTCTGGAATCCGATGCACCGCTTACAAAAAAAAGTACTATGAACCTAGGCGGGAGACTAGAATGAGTATAGTTATGGCCACGTCTGCAAAATTACAAGGGAGCACTTAAATACTGTCTTGAGATCACCTCTTGATTGATAATATTGTCTAATCTAAAAGTGCTAAGTGGTGCAGCAAAAAATATAAATTTCTTAGTGTTTTACGAGGGGTTGATCTCAGACAATCTGATACTCTGGTTTTGGCTCGATCTCGAGGTAATTTCTTTGTCCCCCAGATGTACCACGTAATACCTGAATGAGAGTTTAAAGGGGAATTGACCCAAAGACTAAAGGATAGATATATGAGTAGAAAGTACGACACAACACCATATTTGTATAAGGTTGGGATAGTTGGTTAAAAACTATGAGATTCGAGGAAAAGCCTCTCGAATTTAAATTTGCTTCAGTGGAGTAAAGTGGCTTTTTTCCAATGGATCCTGTGCTGGGTATCCATGGCATGGTCTGATAATCCTGAGCAGCTGTAGTGGAAACAGATGTAATCCTGTTGCTCTGATATACAGATGTTGCCTGTCCTACCTGTTTGGCTATAGTATGAATGACTGCAGATGCAGGGTACCTGGTACATTCCAGGTAAATCCAAATTGTAGCTGGTCTTTGCAGGAGCAGATAAGGGTTGCAAGCTTTCTGTGTGGTTTATAAGTGGTCACAAGGTTGTGCTTTTTTTTAAGATCTTGGACACACATTCTGAGACGCCACACATATAAAGGATGGTGATGGATTTGTTGTGATCTGTGTTTGTAAGGGGAGTGGGGCAGTACATGGCATTAAAATTCTTTTTATCTGGTGGGAAGAGAGGTCATTGATCTAAAAGAGGTGTTTTTTTGTGTGTGTGAATTCTGTGTTGAGTGCAGTGTTACTTGAGCAAATTAATTTTACCTGGAGGACTAAGGTTTTTATAGTTCCATATTGCTGGGAGGGAAGGATGATGTGACTGTTGATGGATGTATTTACCTGCACGCATGGGTTTTCTGTAGATTGTGAAGGTCAGAGATCCATTTGGTTGTCTTGTAACTATGGTGTCTAGGAAGGGCAGATTGTTGTTGCTCTCTATTTCTCTAGTGAATTGGATCCTTGGATGTCGGTCTGTTCAAACAGGATAACAATATGTGTAAGGTGTCCTGGTCTTGTGGCCAAATTGTGAACACATCATTCACATACCATAGTCTAAAAAAATGTATGTTTATGGGGATGGCCAAATTGTGAACACATCATCCACATACCATAGTCTAAAAAAATGTATGTTTATGGGGGAGAATATAGGGTATTATTTTCAAATGTCTCCATGAAAACATTAGCCAAGGGAGGAGAAAGAGAGTTTTTGTAGAATTTTCCCTTCCAAACAAAGTAGATAGAGTTCATAGTGAGCTGAAACAGGCTGAGATATTGGGAGGAAATTATCCTCGAATAAGAGCCAGGGCATCCTTAAGTATCTGGGATGGGAGAATCAGATAGGGGAACAGTCTTCAGATATGGAAACTAGCTACCAAAGTAGCCCTGGACAAGCAGCACCAATACCAGTAGAGCACGGAGGTGCACCCCTGGTAAGGACACTCTTTTATATGCTGCAAGGCTCCATGATAGTATTGGGGCACCGGCAAGTCAATGCTGCCATTTCAAAAAGGCACTTACCCTGGCAGCCATCAGCAGGACTGTCAGTACATCTTGAAGGCAGAGGATCCCGAGGACAGACATGGTTCCTGTGATAACCATGGGTAATGACGAATTGTTCGTCTCTGTGGTCATGACACTGCAGTAGAGAAGGCAATGGGAAACCACTCTACTATGATCCCAGGATAACCTTCATGATGATGATATAATAGAGAACAGATTTATAATAGAGGGCGGCTGTCAGCCTGGTATACCATGGCAGTACCTCTAAGCACATAGGGGAAAGAAATGCACAACAAAGACCAAATTTGACTAGGCTGAAGAATAATGACGTCGGCAAGACTGATGACACTCCCAGCCCACAAAAAATCACCAATCAGATCATCATAAAATAACTTTCAGAAAGACCTTCAAGATTTGAACGTTAGAGGACTCAATCAACCTGGGAAACCAGACATAATATAGAATGAAATGGAATAATAAGATACTAATCTTAGGGTTGGCTGAAGCCCACTGGAAAGAACATAGCCATTTTACAACACATAAGGGAAACAAGGTGTTTTTCTATGGGCCAGACCATAACAGTGAAAAGGGAGTTATCACTGTTAATAAAAATATCAGTAGACCAGCAAAAGGATGCAACCCAGTCAACGACAGAATTATAACGGTAAGATTAAACACCAACCCAATCCCAACAACGATTCGGGTTTATGCACCCACATCCAACGCAGAAGGTAAAATAAATCAGAAATTCTACAAAGACCTAAATAAAACTATGGATGCAATACCAAGAAAAGATATTCGAATAATTCTAGGAGACTTCAATGCCAAGATGGGATTCAATACACATGATGATCACTTAAATGGAATCATTGGAAAATACGGACTGGGAATTAGAAACAAACGAGGATAAAAACTACTGGGAATTAGCAATCACTAACACTATGTACAAACATGTACATAGTGTTAGTACATGTACAAGAGGAGATTATACACGAGTAGTGCCTGGGAATCAATGTAAGAATCAAATCGACAGAAGATGGAGGACACTAATCAATAACACCAAAACACACTGTCAGGTGTGCAGACTGTGGATCAGACCATCAATTATTAATTTCTAATGTAAAAATCCATCTGAAAGCAAATAAGTATAACAGCAACAAAAGATATGACTTTTCACAAATGGACAACAAATTTACAATGGACATTGAATCAGAGCTAAGAAAAAAAAAAAAAAAAAAAAACCTCAGGAACAAAGCACCAAATTATTATTATGTGACACCTCCAGGGAGTCCAAAGACTCATCGAGGGAGAGTGTGCCAACAGCATCGAACAATTGATCCCTTTCCAACTACTAACCTACTCAAACTTGCTTAACTGTTTGTGTGAGCCATCAGTAGCAGAGGCTCTACCAATTGCCCAACCTTTTGCTGAATCATACTGGACCTAAAACAAACCATTGTAAAATATGCAGACAAAAACATCCCAATAAAAAAGATGAATGGCAGTCCATGAATTACAAAAGAAACCCAAGAATTAATTGAAAAAAGGAAACAAATTAAAACAACAGATTGGCAAAACTCAAATTACATGAACCTGAACAAAGCTATTAAGAAATCTTGCCAAAAAGATAAAAATAGCTATATCCAAAACATCTGTAAAGAAATAGAAAGACACTCCAACTCTAATGAAACGACAGATTTATTCAAGCAGGTTAAGGATATAACCAAAAAATTCAAACCAAAACTTAATATAATTGCAGAGGAAAATGGCAAAATCTTAAATGACACTAATGACACAGCCAAAAGATGGAAAGAGTACTGTGCCAAGCTTTACAAGAAACCAGCTATTCAACAGGAAGATGAAGGAGCCATAGAAAACATGGAAACAGAACCAAGATCCTCAAAAGAGAAATAGAACAGGCAATCAAAAACAGGAAATAACAAATCTCCAGGTCCTGATTCAATATCAGCTGAAATGCTGATGGAGAGAATGCATGATTTAAGCAACAAATTGATTTAAGCAACAAAAAAGCAACATGATTTAAACATGGATACATGATTTAAGCAACAAAATCTAGAAGATGGCGAAATGATTGTACTAGTTCCATCATTATCCCAATCTACAAAAACTTTCTCATACTAGCAAGATTTTACTATACATTATCAAGAAAAGATTACAAAGTTTCATTGACTATCAAATCTCAGAAGAACAAGCAAGATTCAGAAAAGGTCGAGGAAAGAGAGATCATATATCTAACATTGGTATCACCAACAGGGTGCAGCATAGAAGCAGCCTGCTTAACAGTGCTGCTTAATTAAGGGCACTCATTCAGCCATATTGCAGTAGGCACCGTATTAGAGTAACAAGTTATTTTACATCTGATGTAGATGCAATAGATTTATTTGAAGAACTAAAATTTCCCTTAAAAATAATACAAGAGAAAAGTAGTCCTCATCAAATTTTATCATATCACATACATATATATATATATATAAAACCAAAATCTTGTAGAAATTTATCCCAATGTAACCACTGCCCTAAAGATGCTAACAATTCCTGTTAGCATAGCAAGTATGGAAAGAAGTTTTTCCAAGCTTAAACTGATTAAAAATTATTTGCAAACTGCAATGACCCAAGAAAGACTGGTTGGTCTAGCAACTATATTGATAGAGGCAGACACAGCATATAATTTAAATTTAGAGGAGCTTATAAAGAGTTTTATTGTGTGATATCCCTGTAGAGCAAACATTTAATTAATATTATTACGTAATTGTTTTGCACTAATGTTTCTCTTGTAATAAAAACAAAATAGCAATTTGAGATTTTCTTATATTTTTGTCTTATAATCCATCAGGGGTGATATTTAATTGTTTGCTTCAGGGAGCAATCTAATCTGGCGACGGTCCTGTCTAACATCAGACAAATAATCAAAAAAAGCAAGGGAATTCAACTTAAGCCTTTATCTATGCTTTATAGATTACTCCAAGGCCTTTGACTGTATGAGATGGGATATTTTATAAGATATCATGCAAGAATCAGGAATATCAAACCATCTAGTAAACCTCATAAAAAACTTATATCAAGGAAATCAAGCAACAAATGAAAATCAAGTAAGAAGTGAAAACTCAATGTCCCCTGCATTCCAATTGGAAAAAGGATCAAAACAAGGGAAGCATACTTGCACCATTACTATTCAACCTTTGCAGCGAAACAATAATGAAAAGATCTCTAGAGAAGTGGAATGGAGGCATTAAAATAGTCGCCCAAAAAATCACTAATCTATTATCACAGATGATACAGTGATAATAATCACAAACAAACAGAAATTAAAATCCATCCTAAATCAATTAGAATAGGAAAGCTTAAGCCATGGTTTACGAATAAATAAAGATAAAACCAAAATAATGATTTAAAACAATGTAGAAGAGATAGACATAGAAGGAATTTAAATTGTTGACAATTTAAACTACCTTGGAGTGATAATAATAAACAAAAGATGGATGTAAAAAAGATATAAGAAGAAGAACAGCGCCAGCTAAGAAAGCAACGACTGATTTAACTAAAATCTAGAAATATAGACACATTCCCAAAAAGACCAAAATTAAGCTTGTAGAAACTTTAGTCTTTTCGATTTTTCTCTATGTTTCTGAGTCTTGGACAATGACAAAAGATGACAAAAAAAGAACTGAAACGTTTGAGCTCTGGTGCTGGAGAAGATTGTTAAGAGTGTCTTGGATAGAAAAACGAAAAAACAAAAGTATCCTAGAAGAACTGAATATCCACACAAGACTGACAAACATAATTGACAAGAGAACTGCACAATATTTTGGACATATATGCAGAACTGTCTGGAAAAAATAATCATCCAAGGTAAACCGTGTGTAAAGAGAAAAAGAGGGAAATCCCCCAACAGATGGACTGACTAAATATCAAGAATCACCGGACTTAAACTAGAACAAGCGATAAGAGAAGCACAGGGGAAAAAGAAATGGTGAAGCATCACCAGGAAGGTCATGAATACTCAGACATGAGGAGATTGAAGAGAGAGAGAGAGTCCTTAAGTAGAACATTTGTGAATAAGGAGGAGACATTGAAACTGACTATTAGGTCATGGTTGTTGAGCATAAGGTCATGTATACTGGACTTAAAATGGGCGGAGTTTTTCATATGTGAAGAGGTATTGCCATAAGTATAACAAAGAACTTTGGCTAAATGTGTAGCTAGTTTGTACGTGGGTGACAATATACAATCTATAATTGGATGTAGAGGTACATCTTTTTTGTGGATTTTTGGAAGTCTACAAATATGGGAAGGAGAGGTGTCTGGAAGTGTATAGGCATTTTTTTAGTAATCTATGGATGGTTGTGATCTGTGTGTAGGTGGGGAGTCATAATTTAGTTAGCAGTAGGTGGGTCAGCCTTTAAGAAGGGTGGTCACTTTTTTTTATTATAATCTGTGTAGTTTAAAATGCTAATACCATTGCCCTTGTCTACTTACAGGATTATTATTATTACTATTTCTAAGATATAGAACAGCTTTATATTTTCTGTTGGGCAGCTTGCTTGCAGGAGGTTTCACCTGTGATAGCATGTTGGCTATGTCTAGCATAAAATTGTTAGCCTCAATTTTTTAAATTGTATTAACATTTTTCAACTAAAGTGAGTTAGCTAGTCTGGATACTTGAGTTTTCCCTCTGTAAACAGGAAAACAAGTCAGTAAACACAATATAATTAACAAAAAAAAAAACATTTAATATGTGAAGTATCTGATGGATTTTAGAGCGACTTCTTTCTCCAATGCAGTTGCCAAAGAATAATAACGAACACTTATAAACTAGGGAAGGGGGAGGAACAAAGCATTTAAGGTAATAAAAGTCCCCATACTCTAATCTATGCTAAAATTATATATTATATTAATTATATTATATTATTATATTTTATCAAAAAGGATTATTAATTTGACATATCAGTATATGCAGTTATGGAAGGTAATGATGGCATAGTACTTGGTACAGAACTTGATAGCACATAATTTTGAAAAGAATGTTGGGCATAGAAACTTTTTGAAAAAATTTATATTCTCACCAATCAGTGAGAAATATTTATCAAATAGCCAAAATAAAGCACAGAATAAACCCAACTAAACTATGAATTAAGTTTTACAGTGGGCAGAAGGCAGAATTTCTGATGATTGGAGTAGCTGTCACAGAATCCATTTACAAAAAATGGGAATTAAAACAGAATTACAGAGGAACTTCTCTACTAAACATTGCACATAAGATTTATAGAAGCTTAGGAAAACTGTCAAAGAGAAACTTAGAGAAGAATAAGCTGGATTCATGCTAAATAGGGATTGTCAGCAGGTGTCAATAAAGATGCTCATCCATTGCATGTGGGGAGTATATTTTCACCAGTTGGTGAGTAGCTTCAGACTCGACAAAAACTTTATATATGCACTAATTCAACCTTAGTATCACCTCTGGCTCCTACTGATGAGACCTTAATAAAGGTCGAAACCGGTCTGGGTAGTGGCCTTTCCCATAATGCATAGCATTATACATGCCTGCAAGGAGCTTTGCATTATGGGATACTAAGGCAGGTGATGTAAAGTCATTAGCTTCTTTATACTAGTTGCCCTCCTGAAAATAGTTCAGGCACAAACAACTTGTTTGCTTACACTTGGATAAAGGAGTAAAGTATATAATTCTTCTTGGTATATTCAAGTTAAATCAACAGTTAGATTTAAAGGAGGTGAAAGAAGATGGTTTAATGTAAAATCAGGTGTGAGACTACTGCACACCATCTCCAAAATTATTCATCATCTGTATAGATCCCATTATGAAGGAAAGTGGCATTAAATCTGATATCAAAATTGGAGATGCTAATCTAACCTCTTTACTTGATGCAGATGACTGTTATACTCTTAAATAAATCCAGTAAAATACATGTTTACAGGATTCTTTTATTAAACTGAATAACTGTTGCAACAAATATGGCATGAAAATCAGCAATAAAAAGACAAAGACAACAAAAATAGGCTGAAACATTGAAGATATCAAGAGCATTCTGAATGGAGAACTCATATTGGATGGATGGATGGATGAATTCAATAAAAATTGTGCCTATTTAGGCACAATTCAATAAAAATATGGCAAATTAAATATGGAAATACACAACAGAATAGTGAATATGGCAAATCAAATATGGAAATACACAACAGAATTATCAAAACTAGTATAGTGACAAGTCAACTGAATAAATTTAAGTGGAATAAAATGGAAATTAGAACACTAAAGTAGCAGTATACATGACAGCATTCAAGCCAGTTTTAATTTGTGGATCTGAGAACTGGGTTAGAAATAAAACAGTTGATCGAAGATTTCAGACCATAAATATAAGACATGAGAAAAGGAGAGTGAATATATGGCATCAATCGTGGAATTATATTAAAAATAAAGATTTTTGGAAGGAACTTGTCATTGTTAACATTCAGGAATGCACGAACAGAGCTTATCTTAGATATTATGGTCACTTAAACAGAATGGGAATGGAAAAGTTCGTAAAGCAGGTGTTTGATGGCAAGATGAAGGAAAAAGACCAAGATAACAGTGGATTGATGCAGGAAGAAGTTTCTTAGAAGACCAAAATATAAGATTATTATTATTACGGGCGTCTCCAGGGAGTCCTTAGACTCATCGAGGGAGGCCCTAAACATCATGTCCACACAACTATTCGACATTCATACAGTATCTATCATACTTTGCCTTGAACTCATTCACCATCATAGCACCCACAACAGATTCTGGCAGCTTATCCCACTTATGTAAAAAACCCAGCTCTAACAACCTTACTAACCACACTCTTGCCCAGCTTCCATGGATATCCCCTAGTCCTCCCACCACCAGTTCTGTTCTCAAAAATATCCTCTAAATTAACACTATAGAAACCCTTCAGCAATTTGAATGTCTCAATCATATCTCCCCTTTTTCACCTATCAACCAATTTCTGCAACCCACAAATCTTCAACCTGTTCTCATAGGGTTCATTCCATAGACCTGCTATCATTTTGGTCACTCACCTCTGGATCATCTCCACCTCCTCCCCATCAAGAAGAAACCTAGGTGACCAAATCTGGGCACAGTAGTCGAGATGGGGTCTTATCTCTGCTTATCCACTTTTGCAATGTGACCCCTAAACTTCAACTCCCTATCCACCAACACCCCCAAGTTCCAGGCCTCATCAATCTCATGGAGTACAGTTCCACCAACGTGGTATACTGCTGCTAATCTTTTCACCCCAAAATGCATAACCTTACATTTTGTCACATTAAATTGACATCCATTCTCCTTAGCCCAGACCTCCAATCTATCCAAATCATCCTGCAAGATTTTGACATATTCTGCATTCACTATTGCCCTACCCAACTTTGCATCATCAGCAAACAGATAAGAGATGATATATTGGAATCCTGGAAAATAAACTAATTTGGAGGAAAATTGTTGATAATGATGTTATTTCATATTCTTTTACAATTACAGTATGATCATTTCCAGATACACTTGCTTCTAAAATTAATGAAATGACATCCTTGCATTTTATTTCTTTCCTAAGAGCATGACTGAAGTTCCTAGTGCCATCAATTCTAGAAAAACTGAAGCAGTTATCATAATTTATCAGTTAGTTCCAGTGAGAAGATTAAAATCTTTCTCAGAAAGTCACCTGTTACATAGGGCTTAAGAAGTGAATTCTTTCTTTTAATTAGGAAGTGAATGCTATCCTGCTACAATTTATTCACATGGCAAATTGTACTGTCACAAATGTCTTCAAAAAAGAACTGCATCTTTCTTTCTCAAAAGCAAACAAATAAAAAAAAAAAAATGTTTGTTGGCCTCCTATCGAACCACTTACTATATTTTATTAACTACTTTATCCATGATGGATAAAATAGTTCATAATTTTTTTTCTACATTATCAAGCATATCTGTGGTTTTGAGCATTATGATATAGAATGTTCAGAAATTACCTAACACACTCTTTCCTTACATCATAATACTTATATATAGGCACTAAGTAATGCTAACATTGTAGTGCTTTAAGTATACTAATATTGACATATGTGCATCTTATGATATATTACCAGATATGAACCAAATAACTGGGAAAACAGTGAACACAAATTGTATTATAATTTAATATATCAGGTATTTCAGATCATCTACTTCAACAAGTGTTACAGAATAAACTGAAAAAACATCTGAGATCTATACAATTGAATGGTTCAATGAAAAAAGACTTCAAGGAAGTGGCAGAGAAAATCACATACACAATTGTCTCCAATTAGAACAATATGGTTGACAATTAGAATAACCTACCTATTGCAATTTCAATTTATCCTCTTTACAATATTATACAGATAATGCAAGTGAGACATACAGTATAATTATTTATATACATCATAAACCCCACCCTCCCACACACAAACATACACTAATCTTTCTCATCGTAATGCTACTGTCTCTCACTCTTTCTTTCTGCCACCCAGATAATCATCTCCTACCATCACAGTCAAGACAATAGAACTCCATAGACTTTACAAGTATGTGGGCTAAACAACCCATAATCCCAAACAACCATCACCACTTAGCTACAGTTAGAACTAAGAGTATTATGTCTGTAAATTGTGTTCTTCTGGCCAGTTTTCTTGTTATACAAGATGAAAAACCCAAGTTTCTATGAGGAAACATTCAAGCTCCATAAGATGGGCCAACTCACCTTTAAAGAAAAAAGCCCTTATAAAGTTCTTCACACATAGACAGGATTCAGACCCAGGTCTTTTCACCCACAAGCCATCATCAATATAGATTGAGCTACAGAGTCATCTCATTAGCAATGAAGAATCCTCTCCAGTTAATTCTTGGTAGACTATTAAGGGACAACAAGACCCTAAATACTCTGATTAGAAGAAAGCAATTCACCATAATTCAAAGTACTGGTCACTCTTCCTCTTTCCTTATCTATAACACTCAGGGAATCACTTACACAGGAATTGCCACAAACAGCAGAATGCTAGGAACCCCACACCTGCAGCATCATATGGATCTGTGGAATTATTTGAATTTCAAAGGTAGTACTTTTAGTCTCTGATGCAGTGGCAAACAGTGCTTCTGCTCTTGCATGGATAAGAAGTAATGCCATCTAGCCATGAAGGTGTTCCCTGAAATATTTATGGGACAGACTGTGAATTCCTGGTTAATCAAATTATTTATTACTATTTTAATTAATTAATTTATTTGAAACACAAGACAAACAAACAAAAAAAAAAGTTTTTTTTTTCCCATTACACAATAGCCTTTTATTGTATTTTTTTTTTTTTTGGCCTAACCTAGAAGAAGCCACAAGTAATTCAATTTTACTGATCAAAAGGCTCCACATTAACCATACTACACTTAATGTTTCATATATGATGATGACAGCATCAGGATATTAACAAAATTACCATTCAGTCATTGGTAAGCATAAGAAAATATTAAGCTTAACAGACTGTGGTCCAAAGAATCAGTTCTGACCCACCCTGTTGTTATTATTATAATTTTTGAGTTACAGAACTCACTGAAAATAATATAACTAATTTCTGCTGGTGCATAATGTGCTTGCGTTGCCAGGAAATACTAATAGCACGTGTTGCATTATTAGTAAGTGCATCTCCTCAAAGCATTAACATTTATCAAAACCTCAATTAAATTTTATGCCCATCCGATTTATAATAATAGCTATATGAAAGTTATCAAGATAATTCTGATACAAATTTCGTTTTGTTGTTTGGCTAAAGTTACAGAAGTTTTAAAAAAAAATTTTTTTTTTTAAATGTGTGTGTGTATATATATACAGGGTGTTCGGGATAAATTTGACATATTTATAATTAATTATATTTTTCCGTAAGTTACATGTATTAACACACACTTCTCTTCATTTAAAAGTTTGGACCCTTCTTCATTCATATACAAGATGTCAGAAAGGATGGATAGCTGGAACCCACCTGAATCATGGAAGAGAATAACTTGTATCATGATGATTCGTGCCCGCCATCAAAATAAGGATATTACGACTGCTGCCCAATGCTCCCTGAATACAGTAAAAACAATCAGGCATGAACTAGAGACTTGCAATGGTGACTACGAGGATGTAGCAAGAAGAAAGATCCCTAGCAGACGATCTGATTGCGTTCGTACAGCAGAATTCCTCGCAAATCTGCAGGAACAGGTGTTGAAGAACCCTGGCATTGGAATTCGGGCTTTGTTCGTGGAGTTGCTAACTGTAGTCAAGCCCTGGATAACAAGGGTAGCCAATGGTAGGCCGTATGTATGGCAGCAGGATTCGGCCCCTTGCCACACCTCTGGGAAAAGTCAAAAATGGTTGTCTGAAAATTTCTACGACTTCACCAGTCCAAATGTTTGGCCTCCAAACTCCCCAGACCTTAACCCCATGGATTATTTTGTATGGGGCGCAGTTGAAAAAGACACCAATCGCACTTCCAGTAATACAAAAGCCCAGTTAATGGATAAAATTAAAACAGTTTTTGCGGCCCTTCCCAGGGAGACTGTAGCATCAGCTTTTTCGAGGTTCCGAAGCAGAATTGAAGCTGTGATCGATGCTAATGGTGGTTATTTTGAGTAAATCTTGTTGATAGTATTGTAATTAACTCTGCCTGTAATGTTTTTTTGTCAATTCATTAAATTTAATAGATACAAAGAAGATTTTCTTTTTCCTTACGAAACTGTCAAATTTATCCCGAACACCCTGTATATATATATATATATATATATATATTTGTGAATAGACAATCTTGAAGAGTTCATCTGCTTGATTACCATAAAAAAAACATTTGATCAGCTTATAATCAGTAAAACTGATTATAAGCTGATCTAAACTTCTGAAGTTTACTCTCTTCCATCAGTAACTAATAAAACAAAAATGATCTGGCACATGATGAAACACTGACAATTAAGAATACTTGTTTACACTTATATCCTACTTTGGTAACATTTTGACCATAAATATGGCTTTTAAAGATAAAACCAAATAAATTTATGTTTGTGATAATTTTATGATTTTTAAGCCTCTTTTTTAAGATGCTGGAAGGTATTGCAGTTTCCACAACCACATGGGCTCTTGTAGATACATTGGCACAACTCTAATGGAATCAGTTTTCATAAATCAGTTACAGCTGAGGACTACTAGTTAGCATCATTAAACAGACAAACAAAAGAGATACAGATAATAATGCCTTTGGTAACAAAATATAAGACACTACAGGGAGAAGGAAATTACTGGCATATCTAAATCAAATCATGATTGGACTGTCTTTGATCTAAAAAGTTAGAGTTTTTCAAGAGTAACAATAATATCAGTCAAACCATGCTTTAAAAGTGCACACACACACACACACACATATATATATATATATACATGTTAAAGATACCAAGCTATTTTAAACCTGCACATATATATATATGTGCAGGTTTATAACTTTTGCATATATATATATATATATATATATATATATGCAAAAGTTCAAAGATGGCACACAAAGTTACTTAATAGCACAATGATTTCCTTCCCATGTAGATTACCAGAAAACATACTATTGAAGCTCTTTTCATTCTTGTTAGTGTTTTAATAATCTAATAACAATTATGTGATAATTTTTGGGAAGGTGATGGTAAACGAAGTTGTTTTCATATTGCAGCCAGGTAAAGACCTGCATTTTAAATTCAGTGCATATTAAAACAAAAAATTTAAAAAAAACAGCTATCTTATGCATTTTGGCTTTGGCTACTCTTAAATCAGGTACTTGCATATGTTATTCTCAGTTTAATAAAAATCAATAAAAAAATGAAATTAAATACAAACAAATCATGTTGTACAGTTATATAACAAAAATTATGCATTCATTTTCCTATAAGATATTGATGCAGATATTAGCAGACTGCAAAAAAAAATTGATCACTGAAAGATTTTCACCACATATACTGCATATATGTGTGAGCACACGCACACTACTTTATAATATAAATTTTCATAAGAAATCATTCTCATTTTTTGGACTTTTTTTTTTTTTTTGCTTGTATGCTTTACAATAGTAAAATTTATCACCAAATCCATGATATTACACTTTCAAAAAAAAAAACAAAAGAGCAATACATTGTGGTTATAAACAATGTTTATGATTTTCTTATTATTATTTTATGAATCTCAAATATGATACAAGAGATATGAATCCTTGAGCATAATGTGCTGCAGTTCAACCTAATTTATAAAAACAATGTATTCTAAAAGATGCATTTCTTCCAAATGATTTCACTTTTATTCAGTGTTCTTTCCCATCCTCTTACTTCTCCCCCCCCCACCCCATACCCGCTCCTTGATCCTCCTGCTTTCTCGAGAATGGTCATTTCCAAGTTTTTCTTTCAAGAAAGATTTTCACAGATGTCTATTCATGATCTATGCTTTATCTGTATATACAAGCAGTTCATGATGCTATCATTTGATTCGTCCTTTGATATACCTAGAATGATAATAAATATTAAAACTGCCTTTTATTAATAATATTATTAATTCATGCAAACAACGATGCAAATGCAAATATTACTTTGACACTAATAATTATTTTGCAACATGCTGCACTGCAGTGCATTTACATATTTTCATAACTACATATCGAAAATACTTGCAAAATTTCAAACGTGCATTGATTAACGTGAAAAAGAAGGTACCCATACTTACCAAGTAAAGAACTTTTGCCATCATTTTCATGAATTTGTACTTGATAATTTAAGCACAAATATGCCATCATAAGAGATGCAGATTCATTCACACAAACATGGTGAATAGTTGACTTCAACAGCTGAAGCATTCTTGAAAATGATGAAAATTAACTGAACTTTGAAGAAATGAAGTAAATAAATAGAAAAACTATTCTCTGGTGGGAAAAACTTTAAATATATTATAATTATCTGTACACTCAGACAGGAAGAATTTTAACACAAGTGCATAAACAGCTGAATTATTTTATGTTTTATAAAAAAATGTGCATCCATCAACTGTAATTTATAAATCTAAATCACTTCTGTGCATCGCAGAATAAACACTGACCAATACAATATTAAGTACTAATAAAAAAAAAAATAAAAATAAAGGAAGCAAAATGTGTAAAACTTGGCAAAGACATATGATTTATACATTTCAGAAACGTATCTACGATTTAAATATTTAACATAACAGTAATTCATTTTCACACTGCAAAAAGAATGAATTACTTTTTATTATTATTATTATTTGGAAAGAGTTCATTAGTTTCATGGTTATTTATAGCTTTTTTTTTCATTATATGGAAAACTGTTTATAAATTTCTCAAATATTCTGTTATTACTTCTATATCCTCAACACATAAAATTAAAGGAAATACAAAAGTTTGCATGCCAGTTTTCCATAAATAGTAATTCTAAAACATGTTAATAAATCTCTATAAAAGTTATTATTGTATCTCTAGCTGAAATGCTGATAACATGAATTACTCATATGTAGAATATATGGTCAACATGCAGGTGGATGCACGTGTCCATTAGCAAGAAGCTCATTATATATACAAGTGGACTGGCAGTTCAGATTTAACAAATAATCTCCAACACAAATATATTCTTTATAATATGAAATAATAACAAGCATTTAATAAAATGTGACAATTCATGTTTCCACTCACAGTTCACTCATACTTTCTCTATTATAGTATGCCCACAGATTCGAGACCCTTCGACACTTCTGCGCATGTCAACAGGAGGAGAATCCATTCCGATAAGAGGGTAATCAGTGGTAATCAGTCCGTATTGTGGGATGAGTTGTTTATTGTTACACATCGGAAAATTAACTTCTCTTTTATGATCATTGTAGTTAACTGTTGCTTGTATAACAGTTGGAAAATTTTACCTTCAAAACACGTGATTTTGGGTGTTGGCGACCAATTCGTACATCCTTCATTTATTTCTCCCCTTCAGCACGAATAGACTATTCTTGGCAAGACGCCAAGCAGAGATCTACAAACTGTGGGCGAACTATATTTTATTTATTTATTTTGTAGTGTTTGCTATAAATCATTCAACATAAAAATATAAAATGCTCACCTGTCATTTGAATATATAAAGGAACTGACTGCCTCCTGACAATTTACATACCAATTCACAGATCATTCACAGAATCATTATGCAATAGTTACATAACTAATAAGTCACAAGTTTATAGCTACTCCAAAAATAATAAGAGTGAATCACAAATAAGAATAAATCATGTCCAGCAAACAAAAATAATTATTATAGGATATCCCCACAAAGTCCACAGACGCACTGTGGGAAGCCCGCATTAATCATTCTTAACCTTTCACTGCTAAGCTTAATTATCTCAAGCCGTTTAAAAATGGCATTCTTGGGTGCACTTCTGCATTAAAAGAAAAAAATAGTTTCCACTAAAACAACATTTGAATTTACAGACATGTGGAGACATCCATTATGAATATAATTCATAACGGAGGTAAATATTTGTCACCCTGATTGACCAAGTGGTTAGCATATCTGCTCTCCAGTCAACAGGCTGCAGGGCACTAATGTTTGTGGTTGGCCTTTCGTAGGTGGAAGATAGATTTCATCAACTGGTGTGAGACCACCTCCACCTCAAAGTAGCTCGAAAAAGTTCCATGTTTCTAGAGCAGGGTTTCTGGATTATGTAAAATATTACATATATAATCAATAAAAACAGAGAAAGAAATCCTTAGCCCACCCAGGGAGCAAAGGTAATATAAGTTTATAAATAAATCTTTCATGGGTAGGAGAGACATAAAAACAAACAAAAAGTTCCATGTCATAATATATATATATATATATATATAGCAGAAGAAATCGGTTTATCACTGTGCTTTGTAGTCAGTATACGTGCTGAGCATAATTCATAAAAATTATATGAAATCACCAGGAAAGAGATCGGCACATAGACCAATCAGCAAATAATACTATAAGAATAACATGAACAGCTGACATGTCATACATGATGAGAAAAGAACTTTCCATATCACTTCAAGTCCTCATAAACTCTGTAGAATGTTTATATGAGGACATGAAGTGATATGGAAAGTTCTTTTCACCTCTAGCACATAACAGCCCTAAATTCTCAAATGCTGTATAAAATAAATACAGGGAAAAACATATTATATGTAGATCTTCAACTGTCTGATAAGAGAAATTTTTCAAATCTTCTATATACCAACATATACCATGAACAACCACTGCAATGGGGTGTGTGTTATCTGGTGACCTCCCTTACCCTCCACGACAGAAAAGACATTTGCAAAGCTGATTCTTCTTACTAAAAAAAAGAAAAAATCCCACCAAGGTAGTATGCATATCCAAACAGAGAAGAAAAGGAGAGAATGACAGAGCAGCTATAGCTGTGAAAATATATAACTGCTAAATTTTGAATGTATGGTGGAGGTGATATAGAATTTTCAATATTGCATGAAAATAGTGAACAAGATTTTCAATAAAATGCAATTTATATGTTCCTTTTTTGATTAACTTTGAACTAAAAAGAAAAAGATAAAGTTTTATATGTAAATTTTTCAATTAAATTATAAAAGACAACAGGTCAGCAAGGAGAGTTTGGCTGGCTCCTATATTCTCAGCAGCGAAAGGATTTATTTAATACCTACTGTTCCATAAGAAACTCATAACTGCCTCTGGCAATGGTGGAGGTGATATAGAATGTTCAAATATTGCATGAAAATAGTGAGCAACAGTTTTGCACATATATCCTTCTTACACACCTTTCAACTTTGTTCTCTTCACGGTGTACTGAAAAATATTCTTCTTATAGAACCACTTGAGTAACTTATGTTTCTATCATATCCTGTCCCTTCTGCCTATCAACCAAATGTTGTAACACAAAAGCATTCAATCTCTCCCCATAGTGGACATTCCAAAGACTTATCATCACTGCAATCACTCACTTCTCTATACTGTTACACCACTTGCACATTTCCAAGAAACTCCAGGTAACCAAATCGGTACACAAGTAGTCAATAAGTATATGCTTTAATATTCAAAGAATCTTTTGAGCTATTCTGACTATTTTTATAATGCTCTCTGTTCAACTTCAGTCCAATTTCCTAGCCTCATTAATTTCCAGCAGTCCAGTTCTGTATATGATTACACATATTGTATCATTACACCTATAAGAAGGTTATTATTATTATTACCCTAAAACCAAATGGAGTCTCATCTAAGAGGTCACTCTTGTCATACACAGCTAATCATACCATGTCTTAAATCAAATTCTCTGCAGATACCATGCTCTCAGGCAGTGCATTCTAATCATTCACAAGTCTCTATGCAAAAAACCTGCTTCTCACTCTCTTGCTCACACCTTCCTTATACAGCTTCTAGGGCCCGCTCGGTGTCCCATCCCAGTCTCCCACCATTTTATGAAAAACCTCTTCGAGGTTAATCCTATAGCAACCCCTTACCAACTTGTCTCTACCATATCATCCCTCTTCCTCCTATCCACTAGACTCTGCAAATTGCATCATTTCATCCTTTCTTCATATTCAACTTCCAGAGATTAGAAACTATTTTGGCCGATCACCTCTGGGGCCTTCTCCAGCATCTCTTCATCCTTTTGAAAACCAGGTGACCAAATCTGTGTACAGTGGTCCATATGTGGCCTAATCAGGGCCTTATACAATGGAACCAGAATTTCCTTACCAGTCAGTGTCCACTGCATCATTGTCAGAATTCATTGTGTTGTCCTCACAATTTCGGCAATATGTCCTCTAAATTTTAGATCTTTATACACTATCATCCCAAGATCTCTTATTTCCACCAACTCCAAATAATATTATCTTTTTTCACAACACTTTGAGCATTACCTCTGCCCACAATGTCAGCCTACTTGAATTATCATGTAAGATCTCTATATAACCATTGTTAGGTTTCTCATGCATGTTGGGCATCTCATGAAAGCTTACTTCACTGTATATCAAATCCCTCCTGAACTGGGGAGTTTACAAATTCCCAAATATATAATACATTTTACTCTTTTGTGTGTGTGTGTATGCATGCAGGTTTATCTCAAAAGTAATATCTTATTTCAATTCAGGAAAATTACTTTTTGATATACTGCCCATTACATAAAATGGCAGGGTTTCTGCTCCTGGTGATATATGTATGAATACCTAGCAATATTTCAATTTTATAATTATATAAGACTGTATTATGCACAAAAACAGTAAAAGAAATCAAAGCAATCATCATAATTGGGGCTCACCCCTCCCCCCTCCCCCATAACACCAGCAATATCAAAGTAGCACTGCATGTAATTATGAACAGAGCTCCAGAAATACAACTTAAATCTACTAGCCACAAAAAATTTTACTCAATCAAGCTATCAGTCTACTTTATTTAAATATTAAACAATAGATTACATAATAACAACAATAATTAACTTTAACGAAATGAAAATATGGATATTTCGTTAAAATTAATTACTGTGGTTATCGTGTAATTTATTGTTTATAGTCATGCCACAGGTACCTTTAAAGATTAGATTTGTTTAAATATTGTTATAAGTAATGTTTTAAAAAGCAATGTTATGATAAAATAAAGTAATACATTACATGTAATTATTCAGAAATATCCTTTCAATGTGGGTTTAAATCTCATGCCACTAACACTTACTGTTTTATTATATTAGGGCTTCATATGTCTTCCAGTATGTCTTTTCTTGAATAAAATCCTGGGGAAAGGGACCATTCATATATCTTCAACAAATATTCAGGGTGTAGGGATTCACTGATGACCTCAACTTCCCTTTTATTAAATTCACTTAACTAAAACCTTAATTTCTTCTTCCTGAAAACCTTCCGGATCTTCAAAACCATGTAACTTTCAGAAATCTCTAAAATACATTATGCCTTCATCTATTAGATATTTTCTTTCAACATTGGAATATCTCTCTGCATGCATTCTCTGGATACCATTATATGTTTACTTTTTTATTATTATTATTTTAAACCTTTTGATATTGCAACATCATCGCGTTTTCCATTTGCTATTTCCTCCAAATGCATTTCTGTTGCAGAGCAGTTAGCAAGTGCAGTCAGTACCCTGCTCTATTAGACATTTGCCTTACTGAATGCTGATACTTGAACTTCAAGATTTTTGTTTATAACATGGCTGCTACTTTTCTCAATTCTTTGTCTTTTTGGTGAATTCCAATAAAAGGTATATAATTTTTTTATTATTAGTATTTCAATTTCAGCAACAAAGAGAACATCTTTTATAGAATTTAAAACAGCAGTTTCAAATTATGTGCAATATGATGTGTTAATATAAGATCTGGCATGTCTATCTTTAATATTGCCAACCAGCTCATTATTTTTCCCCAGTATGTTATTTGCTCCATCAGTTCCAATGTCTATTAACCATTACAAGTTTTTCATAATCAAAAAACTGCTTTTAAGGCATCTTCAAGGCTAGGCTAATTGTATATAGAGACACTGTTGAATCCACTTCAATTGCTTCACATCACTAGCCTAGTTGTGAATATACTTCACATGCAGAGTTCGTTTCTTAGCCCGGAAGGGAGTGTGTATTTATGGTATTTATCATAATATCATTAAAAGCAAAAAGATATTACAAGAATGCCATAGCCATACCATACATTAGGGGAATATCAGAAAAAAATAGATAGACCACATAAATACAACATTAAGACAACCTTCAAACCGCCTTCAAAATTAAGAAGTATACTCAGCACACCCAAAGAGCCCCTTTCCTACCTTGCCCATCCAGGGGTTTACCGAATTCAGTGCACCTACAACCTACCCTACATAGGGGAAACAGGGCATATTATCCCAATAAGAAAACAAGAACACAAACACCGCATTAAATTCCTCCACTATGGTACCACAGGCATGTAAGAATATGATTCAAACACATCACAGAATCAACTGGAAAAGCACCAAGTCCCTACACTGCAACAAAACTTAGTTTTAAAGAAAGTTCAAGGAAGCTTGTGAGATGCTGAAACATTACCCAAATCTAAACAAGAATGATAAATTACTAATTCCAAGAATCTGGAGGACCCATCTACTATACAGCATCCAGAACATGATGGCAGAACCCCCCCCCCCCCCTACATGAAAACCTTAATATAAAAGAATTGTAGAGATGTGTTTAATGTAGTTCTACTATAAACCTTTATTATAAAAATTATTTTATATTTTTGTATACATTTTATTTCTTTATTATTTTTATTTCTTTATTTATTTATTTTTTTACCAGATGTCACACTAGGGTAAATGAATAACAGAGCATTTAGATTTATCTTACTTTTGTGTAATGCCATGTAGCTTGTGTCCTGTGCATATGCTTGTTTTCCTGATGATGATGATCTCAACACAGAGGTCGAAACGTCATGTTACTTTCTTAAGTAAAGTAAAGTAATTATTCCAAAGGTGTGCTTTTATAAAGGTTTAAATAAAGGTGTGTTTTTGTCTCCATAAATTCTTCACTATGAACAATATATCCAATACATCAGAACACACACACACACACACACACACACACACACACACACACACACACACAGGATATATTGCAAATCTATATAACAAACCTACATAATTTTATTTTCAGAATTTGAAATATCAAATTAATATTGCAGTAATCACAATTAACCAATAGGATATGGATTGGATTAATTCCCAAAGGAATATTTTTTTAAATAATGAATCTGCACTATTTTTATGATTTTTTGAATACTATTACATTGTTCAATTTTGCAACAATGTTCAAACACCCTCCACTTCCTCCCTGTTGATATCACAATGCATATGGAAGGGGAGCTGCATCATGCTTCCATTAACAACACCAATATCCCCATGTTCACTATAAAGAATCAATCAAATGGGTCTTCATTTCATGATTATCTTTTGACCACCAGATTTCCAAAATGCTTCTTAATTTCTATATAAACAATATAGGAATTATATATGATTAAGATATAGAACCCAATATATTATTAATTAATAATAATAATAATAATAATAATATTATTATTATTAATTATATATGATTAAGATATAGAATGCTTTCCAATACAAGGCTAAGAGCCTGTGTAGCTCAGCGGATGTGGCGTTTGCACACCGCCGCGCTTGGCCGCACGAAGGAAGACTTGGTTTCGAGTCTAGTCGGCGACTAGAGGAAATTTTTCTAAGCCTTTTTTCGACCGGTTCCCGAATTAGTCGATCTCTGGCACGGGCAAGCAGGTTTTTCCTCCCGGAAACTCGGGTTTTTCATCCTGTAAACTCAAGAAAATCGACCGTAGAACCCACATTATTTCAGACATTAAATATATTGTGTTAGGGTTAGGGACCACGAGATGGCGGCACATTTGAGCCGTCTCTCTTCACTTGCACCGCTTAATTAGTGATAGCCTCGGGCCATCTGTCTCTGATTGGGTACCAGTGGAGATTGAACTGCCCACTCAGTCTCCAAAAGTTAGATAGGGCTAAATGGCCTCGCCTACTCCCGTATACGGGAATAAAAAGGCGTTAGCTGATTTTTTTTTTTTTTTTTTACTTTGCTTTCACAAAAATATGACCATATCACTTCAAATGATTTCTTAGTGAATAGCTTGAAGGTTGTGTAATAAATAAAATATTAATTATAATAAAAAGATAAAATATTAGATAAAAAGTATACCATATTCCATTTCCAATATTAGAAAACACATCACTAAAACTTGAATAATCCTTAGAAAATTTAATTACCGCATTTTGTTGGCAAGGCTAAGTGATGGAAGTGATTCATCTATGTTTTTAATAGTATTAAACGACATCAAGAAAATAAATGATAAAGAAATTTCTATCACTGGTTCCTATTGAGATTTCACTGGATTTCAAAGTAGCATCATCAGAGTACAAACTATTGCCATAGTACACAAGGGATGATAAGAGAACAGTTCACAATGTCAAAATAGTCATAACTTGGCACCCTTTAACACTATATAAACAGCAGTTTCAATAATCACTGCATTGGAGTTGTTCTTGTAATGATTGTCTCTGGAATTTTAGATAATTTAATGTAATCGCATTTGTTACGGTTGGGAGAGTTTGTCATTGCTGACAAACTCTCCTAAATGCATCAACATACGCACATAACAGCAACATATGAGATGGCACTTTGCTGAGACTTGATAGGGAGTTCTTACCATGTAGCTGTCTACAAATGAGTTGAATGACTGGTCATTACACTTAGAACAAAGTATCCTGTAATAGGGAAATATGAGTAACTGTTTCACTCCCTCATAGAACAATTTTCCTGCAACAGTATAATAAGAGTATTACTATTTCATTCCAATCATAGAACACTGATAAGAATTCTGCTGAATTCTAATCCTAACAGCTTGTTTCTGTAACCCTGGTGGTTTTCTAACAAATTGTTCAGTATCAATATCACATGCAGAAGGTGCTTACTTTAGAGAAGAAGGTTCATATCAAGGTCTAATGAAGTGCTGTCTGGTAGCAGAATTAATGAGATCCAGCATCTTGGAATAATTCAGATAGAGTAATGAGAGATCTTTTACTTTTGCTCATTCATGAGGTTCTTAGAACATTTGAAAGAGTTCTGTTGAACTCTAATAGTTTTGAAAGAATTGTCCAACTCATTAAGGTCACCAGAGGATGTCAATAAGACACCTAGAATATCTCAGAGGAAATGAAGTGGGGTGATGAAAGATGTAAAGCATTATACATGTCCTATGAAGGTGTGCTGTGAATTATGGGATATGACAAGCCTCAAATAAAAAGTTAACTTTTTTTCTGCACATAAGAAGTGCAGCCGCAAAGAAATTCACAAGCAAATTTTCATTTATTTATACGATGATAAAATTTAATCTATCATCGTATCATCATTGTAATCTATCTATGAAACACTCCTATCTCTTCATCTGCAAGCAGGGTCTTATTGCTGTTAAGCTGCTTAACTGCTTTTTCAATCTTACGCCTAAGTGGAGGAGGTTCAAAATTGAAATTTTCCTCGTGAAAAAGCTCCTCCAAATTTAGGTACAAAGACATATAATTCTGAGATATAATTATTATTTCCACATGTCTCTAATTAGTTTTGTATCATTTTTTTTTTTTTTTGTATACATCTTTGTAAGAGTTGTAAGATAGTTAAATAACAAGAGACATTTTCTGTATCTCATGTTGATTCAGGCCAGACCTGGTGTTAATAGTAAGAATATATTCACTTCTTTTAATTTATGTCACTTAACCAGTCTGTCCATGTTGTATAACTGATTTTGTAAAACTCTTCCAAAGAAGCATACAAAAGTTTATATATGAAGCTAGCAGAAGTGATAGATATTTCTGAGATAAGTTTTATTTCAGAAATATGCAGTCTTTATACCAGAACTTGCAAGAATTTAAACATTACAGAAATCTCAGAAGATCAAAATGCTTTCTTGCCAAATATATATACTTTCCAAATTCCAGATTTCTTCTATTTCAGTTCTCACTAGCACCTGCACACATCGTTTAGTGTTATCTCACCCACTTCTAATTTTTTTAAGAAATAACAACGTAAATTAAATTATTAATTATAAAAACTTTAATAACTGCCTATATATCGGGGAATGTTACATTGCCATCTTCAGGGATGACAAAACAATGACGTGCACTCAGGCACTCACACTAAGCAAATAAGGCTGAAGAAATAATAAATTTAGTTTAATCCTTTATCCAAGTGTGAGCAAACAAAGTTTGTGCCTGAAAGTATCTTCAGGACTGGGGCAAGGTGGTAACAACACTGGGCAACTTGTTGCAAAGGTGGAGCAAGCTAACATCACTCCTATCTCAGTATCTCCCATAATGCAAAACACATCTCTTTGCAAATATGTATAATGTTATGCATTAAGGGAAGGGCCACTACCCAGACTAGTTTTGACCTTTATTGAGGTCTCTTCAGTGGGAGTGAGGCTCAAGCAGAGATACCAGGCAGAAGCATTAGCAAGGTCATCTGTACCTATAGGAGTTGCCAAACGGTGGGCCACCTTTTTATTAAATTACTCTGGATTTAGAGAAAGATGTTGAAAGTTTATTTTTCACTTGGTTAGACTATAATAAATTTAGTTTAATCCTTTATCCAAGTGTGAGCAAACAAAGTTTGTGCCTGAAAGACCTTGCTAATGCTTCTGCCTGGTATCTCCACTTGGGCCTGGCTCCCACTGAAGAGACCTCAATAAAGGTCGAAACTAGTCTTGGGTAGTGGCCCTTCCCTCAATGCATAACATTATATATCCGAAAGGAGATATGTTTTGCATTATGGGAGATACTGAGATAGGAGATGTTAGCATGCTCCACCTTTGCAACGATGTGTCTGGTGTTGTACTACCTTACCCCAGTCCTGAAGATACTTTCAGGTGCAAACTTTGTTTGCTCACACTTGGATAAAGGATTAAACTAAATTTATTATAGTCTAACCAAGTGAAAAATGAACTTTCAAGGCTGAAGAAAGGCAACTAAAGTCGTTCCTAGAATCCTAAAAGGTGCCCCCTAGTGGGCTAAATTGGGCTGTCTTGGCCGCTGGGCTGGCGATCTTGGAATGTAAGCTCCCCAAACTTGGGGCAGTCTCAAGCATCCACATTTATTGAGGTTTGGGAATAAGGGACACCATTTAGGACTCTAGGACCGATTTCAGTTGCCTTTCTTCAGCCTCATTTGCTTAGTGTGAGTGCCTGAAGATTGCAATGTAAGATTGCCAAAATATAGGTAGTTGTTAATTAAGGTTTTTATAATTAATTACATTGTCATTTCCTAAAAAATTAGAAGTATGTCTAACCAACGTATGAGAGTATCTACAAGCAATTATATATTTGGTTTAATTCTTTATCCAAGTGTAAGCAAACAAAGTTTACTCCTGAATTATTTTCAGGACTGGGACAACTCGTGGTAAAGGTGGAATAAGTTCTGATCATTTGCCTTAGTATCTCCTATAATGTAATGCACGTCTCCTTTTGGAGATGTATAATGCTATGCATTAAGGGAAGGGCCACTACCAAGACAAACTTTTTCACTTGGTAGCATAGCCAAGTGAAAAAACTTCCATCAAGTATCTACAAGCATTGCTATTTCGCCTCTCATGTCTGGAAGATATATATGAAAAAGCTTTTTTGCCCCTGAATTACTTGTGACAGTGATGAATGGTATAACTGATTTCTATCCTTGAAAACTTTCTTTCCTTTATTTTTAGTGCATCTTTAATTCTGTTTTTCTCATATTTTTTTCTTTGATTTCTGATACTGCTTATATCTTCATGATGAATTTGCAGCTTTTCAATGAGGAGATTATAATAACAATTCTTATTTCTTTCTTGTTTTCAGTTTAAATAAAGTAAAAGGAAAAATGTACATGGCAGATTGATTTTAAAGAATGCCGATGGTAGGGAGGTAACTGAATCAGTTGAGATAGTTGAGTTACTGAGTGAGCACTTTGCAAAAGTATATCATCCAGGTGGTGACATTGCAGAAACGAATAAACCAGTAGATTATACGGGAATTGTGGTTAATGAAGTGGAGGTGAGTAGTCTATTGCATAACCTCAATGTCAATACATCTGTGGGATTGGATGGTATACCAGCTCGTGTTGTACGAGAAGCAGCTAAAGAATTGTCAGTACCCTTGACCATTTTGTTTAATTTGAGTCTCGGGTCTGGGTTAATCCCGAGCGGGTGGAAAGAGGGGAAAATAGTTCCACTGCTTAAAGGTGGTTCCAAGACTGCTGTTGTAAATTACCGACCGATTAGCATATCAGGAATCATTGTCAAGGTCTTAGAGAAATTAGTCAAGAAAAGAATACAGGATTGGATAGATGAAAATGGGATATTGTATGGGGGACAACATGGTTTTGTGAAGGGTAGATCATGCCTTAGTAACTTGCTCACGTTTTATAACACAGTGACGGCTGGACTGGATAGGGGTAATGGGTTTACAGTGATACTACTGGACCTTGCCAAGGCCTTTGATAGGATACCACATGGAACCCTAATCAGTAAACTGGAGCAGATGGATATAGATATAGGGTTGGTGAGATGGATAAGAGGGTGGTTGAAGGAGAGATATCAAAGAGTGGTTTATTCAGGAGTGGAATCTAAAAGACGTCTTGTGACTAGTGGAGTGCCACAGGGCTCTGTTCTTGGACCACTGCTTTTCAATTTGTTCATCAATGATATTGGAAAGGATCTGAGAGGAAGTGTTCACTTGTTTGCTGATGATGCAAAGTTGGGTAGAGCAATTGTGAGTGCACAGGATGTCAAAATTTTACAGGATGATTTGGATAGTTTGGAGGACTGGGCTAGGAAAAATGGATGTCAATTTAATGTGGCAAAGTGTAAGGTTATGCACTTTGGGGTGAAAAGAATAGCAGCAGTATATCGCATTGGTGGAACCATACTCCAGGAGATTGATGAGGCCAGGGATTTGGGAGTGTTGGTGGAGAGGGAATTGAAGTTTAGGGGGCACATTGCAAAAGTAACTAAAACAGCTCACCAAATCACTTGGCTTCTGAAAAATACCTTAACATGCAGAGACGAACAAGTTGTTGTTCCTCTGTATCGAGCCTTGATAAGACCCCATCTGGACTTCTGTGACCAGCTATGGGCACCAGGGTTTCTTCGTGATGGGGAGGAAGTGGAGAGGGTCCAGAGACGAGTGACCAAGATGATAGCAGGTCTGTGGAATGAACCTTATGAGAATAGGTAGAAGATTTGTGGGTTGCAGAAATTGGACGATAGGCGAAGGAGGGGTGATATGATTGAGACATTCAAATTACTGAAGGGTTTTTATAAGATTGATCCAGAAGATATTTTTGAAAATATGACTGGTGGTGGGAGGACTAGGGGCCATGCATGGAAGCTGGGCAAGAGTGTGGTTGACAAGGGTGTTAGAGCTAGGCTCTTTACTTGGAGAGTGGTAAATGAGTGGAATAAGCTTCCAGAGTCTGTTGTGGGTGCTACGACCGTGAATGAGTTCAAGGCAAGGTATGATAGATACTGTGTGAATGTTGAATAGTTGTTCTTGACATGATGTTAGGGCCTCCCTCGATGAGTCTGTCGACTCCTTTTAGTTTCCCAGAACAATAATAATAATAATAATAATAATAATAATAAATTTGCTGAATGAGGTTTGCATACAGAATATTTTCATAAATTGAGAAAATACAGAGTCCATCAAAAAAATGTATACACACTTCAGCAAAAGAAAAACCTGTATAAAAGTTGTAATACTAAATTATACAGACATCAATGGATGAATGCAAGTCGCCTTTGACTTCTACAATTACACGAGGTGCTCAAAGTGGTTGCCATTAGCGTCCAGACACTTATTATTATTATTATTACAGCAAACTGCTGCTTGGCCAACGTTGTCCAAAGTGTCCAGTGGATTGCTGCACATGCCGTTTCAATTTCTTTCCAAAGGGCCACCAGTGTAGCTGGTTTTCGACAATACACTACATCCTTTAGATTAGGTAGAAGTCCAAGGGTGTTAAATCAGAAGAATGTGGTGGGAACGCAACTGCACCTCTTCGTCCTATCCATTGTCCCTGCAAACTCTCATCGAGGTAAGGCTCATGTCTCAGTAGTAGTGCACCATTTGTGTTGAAAGAGAAATTGATCATTCCCATAAAGTGCATGAATGGCAGGCAAAATGGATGTGCATAGCATGTCTAAGTACGGCTGACCACCGTATCTTCAAAGAAGAATGGTCCTATTAAATCCCTAGATGACAATCTACACTAGACACTGAGCGCCGGTAAATTGACTGCCTTGTCCACATGAACCCGGATTTTCCTAAGCCCAGTAAACACAATTATGCTGATTCACTGTTCCATTAAGCTTAAATTGTGCTTCATCAGACCAAATCATCTTCCTCAAAAACTCCTCGTCTTCATCTACCATGTGTTGAAACCACTCACAACACTGCATTCTTCGATCAGGATCATCTTCATTCATTGCATGTAATAATCTTGGGATATAAACTTTCCATATTAGCTGCTTTAAGAATGTTTGAGAATACACCATACACCATATGCTTGCACTGCTAACTCCTCTCTCATGTGCACATTGTGTGGTAGACTTCTTTGGCGAGCGTGTAAACTGTTCCAACACCATAACCAAGGAAGCAGGACTTGTTGTGTAAGGCCTCCCTGATCTTTCCTTATGCACATTACACACGGTACCATGGAGTCTCAAACTTATCACAAATGCATGCAATTGTCAGGCGTGTTGGAGGTTATGTTGCAAACTCATGACTTCATTGTCGTTGAATTTCAACATCATTCTCAAATTTGAAATACCACCTTAAAATGGTCTTGCATTCCTTGAACAACAATCATGACTCGGCCATTTTGTTTGACTGTCCTACCAGTCAGGCACTGATGCTAGTATTCATGTGAGTAATGACATCTTTTGAGAGAACATCATACTACACATTGCTACCGTAATTTGATCCAACTTCGAAAAAAGTCCATAAATGACATCTGCTCAAGTGTGTATACATTTTATAACAGACTCTGTACACTGGATAAAAATAAAGATTAATATAATGACCAAATAAGTGCTGCTTTACATAATTATGAATAAAATGAATTAAAACCAAAGAAAATGAAGAATGCTTCAAGTTTGAGAGACTGCCAATCTTCCAGTTCAGTTGGGAAATTTACTTGCCAGTCAGTTGAGGACATGATTACATAACGCTGCTCCAGGATTCATTTGATATGTTAACCTATTCAAATGAGAGTCCTGAGAAAGATTAGGGGCATGAACAGATGTCATCAATGCAATATCATATTAAAAACGAGGATATTAGGAAAGAACTTGACATTGTCAGCATCCATGAATGCATTAGCAAAGCTAATCTCAGGTGGAATTGGTCACTTAAACAGAATGGGAGAGGAAAGATTAGAAAAACAAGTGATTTCTGCCAGGTTTGCAGAAAAAGACCCAGAGGAAAACCAAGATGAGTGGATTGATACAGAAAAGTGTCTTAGAATATAGAAATATCTTCCCCATCATCTCGTCTTCCCTCTTTTACCTTGCTGTGTCAAGGGTTTATTAATCATCGAACTCAAACCGTTCACAGGATAAGGTGGTTAGCCCTACACCCCAGTGTATGCTATGTCCGTAGTGCTGAGTTCTCAAGGCCAGTTTGTCTGCTTTGCGGAATGAAAAACCCCAGGATAAACTGGAGAAAAAACCCTACTGTCCACACCCAAGACCGGCTAACTTGGCTATGGCCGAGAAAGATCCTTCAGCTCCTCACGTCACTGATGGGAACAGAACCTAGGACACTCCTTCCCCTGGCATATGGTTGTGAAGTGCACAGCCACTAGGCTAACCACACAGATAGAAATATAAGATCTGATAATGTTGGAGTTTTGACAGGTAACAGAGTGATTTGGAGGAAAATTGTAAATAGGAAGTTAGTAATTATGTAAATTTTTCATGTAGTGCTAGTGGCGTACTTGGGGGGGGGGGGGGGGAATCCACCATGACAGCACTTTTCACGTGAAACACAATTTTATTTTTCGACGATTCTTTTATTTATGTTAACTTAGTAAATTTTATTACTTAATTATTAATTAGTGTTTAACAACTATACTTACAACTAAAATAAACAGTGTTCTAATTTATTTCCCTATTGAATTTTTGTAGTATTTTTGGTAGGTATTGAGAGGGGCGGCAAACTCAGAAACCACCCCGGGCGACAAAAGCTCTAGCTATGCCACTGCGTAGTGACAAAAGCTCTAGCTATGCCACTGCGTAGTACTATCATATCCTGTACATCCCTTGAGGGTACAAGGCAGAAATTTTATGATGATGATCTATTCAAAGTTAGGTTGAGAGAATGTGAATAATATTATGAGAATAATGACAATCAAGGAATGTGAATTAGCCACGTTTTTTTTAATAAATTAAAGATACCAAGAAATTATATACTTGGTCTAATTCCTTTATAAAAGTGTAAGCAAATAAGTTTGCGCATGAACTATTTTCAGGACTGGGGCAAATCGTATAAAGAAGCTAATGACTTCACATCACTTGCCTTAGTATTCCATAATGCAAAGCACATCTTGCAGATATGTATAATGCTATGCATTATGGGAAGGGTCACTACCCAGACCGGTTTCGATCTTCATTGAAGTCTCATTAGTGGGGGCTAAACCCAGAGGTGATATTAAGGTTGAAGTAATGAAGTCATTTTCATATATGAGTAGCCAAAAGGTGTCACACCTTACTATTAAAATTCTCTGGATTAGGAATAAAGAATTAATCTAAGTATATAATTTCTTGGTGTCTTTAATTTATAGTATAATCAAGTGGAAAAACTTCCAACAACTTTCTCTAATCCAAAGTATTTTAATAATAAGTTGTGACACCTTTTGGCTACTCATATATGAAAATATGACTTCATCATTACTTCAACATCACCTGGTGAGTAATTGATCGTGAGATGTGGTGATTAATACCCTTGGAGGGTAAGATGGCAATGCTGTAGCCAATAAAGTTCTAACTGAGGCTCAGCTATTATTATTATTATTCTGCCATGATCAGAGCTTTAATAGCTCAATAACACCTTATCCTTACACTGTCCTCTACAGATAACAGGGAATATGAAAAGCATACTTGCTTCGCCCCTTTAAGCCAGTCCTTATAAGGACAGTATCACCTCTGCCTGGCTCACACTGATGTGACCTCAAAGGAAGTCAACAATACACATGCTTTGCGAGGAATAACTAGGAAGGAAAATAAGGTATTAGCATATGCCGATGTTGTAATGGGAACTTGGAAAGATAATGATTCCATATATATATATATATTTTTTTTTTGGGGGGGGGGGAATTCAGCAAAAGCAGTGGATTAATTATTAATGCAGACAAGACAAAATTAAAAGTTTATGGAAAGTGGGATCTTGGAAGTATTCCTTTTGGACTAACCCCTAAGAGAGAACCCCTCATTATACTTGGAATTCTCTTTTCCACTTATCCAATATTACTAGTCCAAGAACTTATAAACTTCGAAATGTTAAAAGACTGGAAAATAGCGCCACTCTCCTTTTCTCTTAAAGCCACAGTACTCAAAACCATAATTTTTCCTGCTCAGCTGTACACAATAAATATTACAGACATCACAGAAGCTGAAGAAAAGCAATTATATAGTAAGCCTCTGGAATTTTTTTGGTCCAGTCAATACCAAGAAGTTAAAAAAGGAATTTCTTCAACTATCAAGGAAGTATGGAGGATTTGTACTTCCAGTCTTAAAATTCTGCTATCTAAGCAATGCAGCTTCTAAAATCCATAAAATATTGCAGACCTTCTCCATTACTACTTGGGTTCTCATCTTCCCCTGTTTAGAGTTAATGATTATACAGGTCCAAAAGCTGAGATTGCTCCTGAACTACAAAACCCTGTGCTTAACTCTAACACTGTTAAAACACTCTGGAATTGACATTCTTTCCATTAAAAAAACGAAAATTTGGTATAAAGAAATCTTAAATCTCTTTCGTCGAAGTTCCACAGTTGGGTATGGACAACAATATTTTGTTTCATAATTTGTTCCAAGGGTAGCCTAACAGGAGGGATCTTGCCTGGAGAATTGCATATGGCCACCTTCCAGTCAATACCATCACAAATGGAGGTACTTTAATATTGGTGATCCAATCTGTGACATCTGTTACCGAATGGAAACAGTAGAGCATGCATTCTACAGCTGCCTTCTTGCCCTGCATATTTGGAACAGATTATGTAATGTGTTGGGCATTCCATTACTTACAACAGGACAGATTATTATTATTATTATTTTTTTTTATTTTTTTATTTTTTACAATACCCACCACCTGTCAGTAATGGGAAGAAAATTTTGATTTTTATAATGAATGAATTAAAATACCATTTATGGAAGGGCAGAAAGAAACGTGGATTTGAAAACCAGCAATATGACATCCAAATGCTTTATAACATAGTATTGTGGAAATTTTATTGTTCAGTCAGATGATTTTTGTATTTAGAAAGAAACATTCTAGGAGATATCAAATTTATCACCAGATGATGTAGACTACCCATATTATGCAATATTCACTGGGGGTGATAAAATTCTGCATCTTCTTGCTATGAGAGGTTTTTTAAATAGTTCCATCCTCTTAATTCAATGTGGTCTTATAGTCAATTGCAGGGATGACTGGAGAGCAATCCCAAGCGGATAAGGCCAATTCAAGGCAGTTAAGCAGTTAACCCAAATGGGGCTAACCACTTGGGTATTAGTCATCTATGCGCTTTAGTTTCAATTAGTCTTTTGATTGTTCAAAATGAGATTTTGAACACTACATGAGATTGGTGAAAAGGAAAACTGATAGTCATTGGCTATATGATGACATAAAAGAGCTGAGGCCTTTTCTCTATCTCTCATGAATCTATCTGTCTTTCTTTGTCCTAATACTATCAAGCTCTCTCTAGCACCCCCATACTAACTACTCTAGGCCTATGATGAGCAACCCTTTACATTTTCACATCAATGAAGCTCGAAACTGGTCTGAGTAGTGATCCTTCCCATAACAGACAGCATTATACATGTCCACAAGGAGATGCACTTTGCATTATGGGATACTAAGGCAAATGATGTGAAGACATTAACTTCTTTATATAAGTTACCCAGTCTTGAAAATAGTTCAGGTGCAAACTCGTTTCGTTATACTTGAATCAAGGATTAAACGAAGTACATAGTTTCTTGGTATCCTTAATTTACAGCATAACCAAGTGAAAAACTTCCAACAAGTTTTTTTTTTTTTTGTTTGTCTCTTCATTTAAAAAAAAAAATAAATAAATAAAAGGTTGGGTAGACTCCATGGAGGCCAGATGAAAGCAACATTGAGTAACTGATCAAAATACCAAAAAAGGATTTAACTGATTGCAATAATAATAATCCAGATTATTAATAATATTATTAATAATCCAGGAAGAACAAAGTAGTGCACCTCTGGCAGCCACCTACAACACAGCCGATTATACTGGAGGCAAAATCAGACGACGAACTGAACAGACAGAAAAAAATGCAGGCGAGTCCTATAATTTCAACTCTTCAAATATACTAATAGAAAACGATCTAGAGACTAGACTATAAAAGCCGGCTTAGTAGATCTTCTGCAAGAACTCTTTGACAAACAGAACGAACAAATAACAACAAAAATCTAGCGAATATGAAGATTTGGTCAAACATAATAATTTAGCAGAGATGCAAATGGTAAAAGACATTAAAATCAGCATTAATGCACTAAATGACAGGCAACACAATTTGATGAAAGCGACATCCGAACTTCATCAAGAACTTCATTCTCTAAAACTACAATACAAACATTTAAATCAGTAGCAAGGCTTAAACGTTGGTCATACATAACAGGTAATTAGCTTACGGAATTAACAATGCATATAAAGGATATTAATTAAAGGCAACTTTAATGAATAACTTCAATATTTCGGCAACATCATGCTGCCATCTTCAGGAACATAAAAATATGGTATGTGCACGCAGGCACTAACAAAAGCAAATGAGGAAGAAGGCAAGAAACTAATATTGTTACTAAAGTCCTAATGGTGCCCTCTGGTGGGCTAATTTGGTTGTCTTGGCCATTGGGCTGAAGTTCTCATAATGTAAGGCTCCCAAATTTGGGGTAGTTTCATGCACCCAAATTTGTTGAGGTTTGGAACGTTTTTTTAGAGCTGCTGATGATTCATTGAATAATCTTTCGTACTTAAACTTGCTGCGGTGTATTATTTTAGTTTTCTTTCAATGAATTCTATGGTGGATATCTAAGGCATGATCTGCTAGCCCAGAGTGACTGTACTGGTGAAACTGGATGTAGTCTTTGTGTTCTGAAATCCTGATATTTGCTGTCCTGCCTGTTTGGCCAAAGTAGAACAATTTGCAGCTGCAAGGGAACTGGTATACACCAGGTAGGTCTAGGGGAAGTGGTTGGTCTTTGGTAGAGTGGATAAGGGATACCAATTTTTTATGTGGTCTATAACAAGAAGTCAGGTCATATTTTTTGAGGATATTGGTTATTTTCTCAGAGGTGCCTTGGATGTAGGGGAATGGTGATAGATTTGGTGTAATCTTTATTGTGGAGGGGGGGGTTGTGGTTTACTGGTTTCAGTATTTTCTGGCTTGTTTGGGGGGTTATAGCCATTGGCTAAGAAAGTGTTGAAGATGTGATTTAGTTCAGTGGTTAGGGCATCGTCATCTGAGATTAATTTTGCCCTGTTATATAGTGTTTTTATAACCCTGTATTCTTGTGAGGGGGGAGGGGATTGCTGGTAAATGTATCTGCCAGTGTGGGTGGGTGGGTTTTCTGTAAACAGAGAAAATCAAAGATCCATCAAGCTGGCGAGTGATTAAAGTGTCTAGGAAGGGGAGGGTGTTGTTTTCCTCTTTTTCTAAGGTGAACTGGAATCTTAGGTGTTGGTTGCTTAAGTGTGTCAGGAAGGAGTGGAGTGTATCTGAGCCATGTGGCCAAATAGCGAACACAGCATCCATATATCGAAGCCAAATAGTGGGTTTTTGTGGGGCAGAGTTTAAGGCTTTCTCTTCAAAGGTCTCCATAAAGAAATTGGCCAAGGGTGGGGAAAGTGGTGAACCCATGGATGTCCCCTCTATCTGTTTGTAGAATTTTCCTTGCCAAACGAAATAGCCTGAGTTCATTGTGAACTGAAATAGGGCTGAGATATCGAGAGGAAACTTGGCTTGGATGAGCTCTAGGGTTTCTTTGAGCAGGACATTAGTGAAAAGGGAGGAGACGTCAAAACTGACCATTATGTCAGTGTGTTGGAGTGAGAGGTTTTCTATACTGGCTTTAAAGCGGGCTGAGTTTTTTTATGTGTGATGGTGTGTTGCCAGTATAGTGTGTGAGCGTTTTGGCTAAATGTTTGGCTAATTTATGTGTGGGGGAATCAATGCCATCCACTATGGGACGTAATGGCACATTTTATTTATGTATTTTTGGGAGTCCATATAATCGTGGGGATCTAGAGTTATAAGGTTTTAGTTTGTTAGTGACTTCCACAGGCCAAGAAGTGACTTTCTTAAGGAGTCAGTGGAGAGTTCTAACCTGAAAGCTGGTAGGATTATATTCAATAGGGAGGTAGGTAGTACGGTCTAGTACTAAAGCATTAAGCTTACCATTGTAGTCTTTTTGACTGAGCATCACAGTGGCGTTTCCCTTATCCGCTTTGGTGATTACTACTTTTTTTGTTTTTCTTCATTTCTAGTAGAGCTGCATATTCGTCTTTGGATAAGTTAATTTTTGGAAGTTTTGCTTTGATGAGAACACCGGCTACATCTAGTCTGACGTTGTTGGCGATATGGTTAGGAAGGTTGCAAATACCACATTCCATTTGGATCATGATTTCCTCAGCAGGTATTCTTTTAGGAGCTAGGGCAAAATTGTGGCCACGTGAAAGTGAGGCGAGTGCTTCAGGCTTTAAAACTACGGATGAGAGGTTGACTACAGTCTTGAGTGGTGGCTGTGGTAAGGAAGTAGAATTATTTATCAGGTTTTCGTATTTTTTCAAGTGCCGACTACGTATTTTTTCGAATTCTTTTCTTGCCAAAGTGCATGAGACATCATAAAGAATCGTCCAAAGATATGCCGAGCATATCTGAAAGCTCTTCCTCTAGTGCCCGTAAGGGTTTGTGTTCATCAGCAAGGAGAACACGCGTCACGGTAATTTGTTCTCTTAGTAGGGCGAAGCTAGCGCGATTATAAATACGGAGAGCTTTCTGTGAAGTAAAACGGCGCTTAAATTTAACACAATTAGGGATTACCTTGTTATCCCGGCAGCCTTTTAGGAACATCAGATGATTTAGTTGTCTCGATATCTAAAACCTCATTTTGCCATATTTGACAGACCTTTCGTTTATGGAATCTTTGTGGATGATCGTAATTCTAGTACGTACCAAGGCTTATACGTTGGTCATACATAACTGGTAATTAGCTTACAGAATTAACAACGCATATAAACGATATTAATTAAAGCCAACTTTAATGAATAACTTCAATATTTCGGCAACGTCATGTTGCCATCTTCAGGAACATAAAAATATGGTATGTGCACGCAGGCACTAACAAAAGCAAATGAGGAAGAAGGCAAGAAACTAATATTGTTCCTAAAGTCTTAATGGTGCCCTCTGGTGGGCTAATTTGGTTGTCTTGGCCATTGGGCTGAAGTTCTCATAATGTAAATCTCCCAAATTTGTTGAAGTTTGGAACGTTTTATAGAGCTGCTGATGATTCCTTGAATAATCTTTCGTACTTAAACTTGCTGCAGTTTATTATTTTAGTTTTCTTCCAACGAACTGATTCCCCCACATATAAATTAGCCAAACATTTAGCCAAAACGCTCATACACTAGACTAGCAACTCACCATCACACATAAAAAACTCAGCCCGCTTTAAAGCCAGTATAGAAAACCTCTCACTCCAACACACTGACATAATGGTCAGTTTTGACGTCTCCTCCCTATTCACTAATGTCCCAATCAAAGAAACCCTAGAGCTCATCCAAGCCAAGTTTCCACCTGATATCTCAGCCCTATTTCAGTTCACAATGAACTCAGGCTATTTCGTTTGGCAAGGAAAATTCTACAAACAGATAGAGGGGACATCCATGGGTTCACCACTTTCCCCACCCTTGGCCAATTTCCTTATGGAGACCTTTGAAGAGAAAGCCTTAAACTCCGCCCCACAAAAACCCACTATTTGGCTTCGATATGTGGATGCTGTGTTCGCTATTTGGCCACATGGCTCAGATACACTCCACTCCTTCCTGACACACTTAAACAACCAACACCTCAGAGTCCAGCTCACCTTAGAAAAAGAGGAAAACAACACCCTCCCCTTTCTAGACACTTTAATCACTCGCCAGCTTGATGGATCTTTGATTTTCTCTGTTTACAGAAAACCCACCCACCCACACTGGCAGATACATTCACCAGCAATCCCCTCCCCCCCTCACAATAATATAGGGTTATAAAAACACTATATAACAGGGCAAAATTAATCTGCTCAGATGACGATGCCCTAACCACTGAACTAAACCACATCTTCAACACTTTCTTAGCCAATGGCTATAACCCCCAAAACAATCCAAAAATTACTGAAAACAGTAAACCACAACCCATCCCCCCCTCCACAATAAAGATTACACCAAATCTATCACCATCCCCTACATCCAGGGCACCTCTGAGAAAATAACCAATATCCTCAAAAATTATGACCTGACTTCTTGTTATAGACCATATAAAAAGTTGGCATCCCTTATCTGCTCTGCCAAAGACCAACCACTTCCCCTAGACCTACCTGGTGTATACCAGGTCCCTCTGCAGCTGCAAATTGTTCTACTTTGGCCAAACAGGCAGGACAGCAAATATCAGGATTTCAGAACACAAAGACTACATCTGGTTTCACCAGTACAGCCACTCTGGGCGGGCAGATCATGCCTTAGATACCCACCATAGAATTCATTGAAAGAAAACTAAAATAATACACCGCAGCAAGTTTAAGTACGAAAGATTATTCAAGGAATCATCAGCAGCTCTACAAAAACGTTCCAAACCTCAACAAATTTGGGTGCATGAAACTACCCCAAATTTGGGAGAGTTACATTATGAGAACTTCAGCCCAATGGCCAAGACAACAAATTAGCCCGTCAGAGAGCACCATTAGGACTTTAGGAACAATATTAGTTTCTTGCCTTCTTCCTCATTTGCTTTTGTTAGTATTACCATACACATACCATATTTTTATGTTCCTGAAGATGGCAGCGTGACGTTGCTGAAATATTGAAGTTATTCATTAAAGTTGCCTTTAATAATATTCTTTATATGCATTGTTAAATTCCGTAAGCTAATTACCAGTTAAACATTTAAATCAGCAACAACATAAAGATCTTGTCATAAAAGGTCTGCCTGAAACTGCACCTACAGAAAACTTCAGAGACATAGTTTTAAAATTAGGCCATGCAATTGATATCCCCTACAGCTTAACGGCGTTAAGCTGTAGGGGGATATCAACGGCGTTAAGCAAAAAAACAAGGCTTGCCACGACCTGCACCAGTCATAGTTCGTCTTACAAGCAAGTCCACAAGAGACAATCTCATAAAAGCCAGCAGACACAAAAAACTAGTTGCCAAGGACTTGAATGCATTGAAAGACAACACACCAATCTTCCTATCTGAATATTTAACACCATTCAACCAGAATCTGTTGTACCAAGCAAGGAAAACAAAAACAAAAAAAATTACCAATTTTTGTGGATCAGAGATGCCAAGATATTCTTGAGGAAGTCACAAACTTCAAAACCTCAGTTATTATCAGTTCTTCTGATGCTATGACCAAATCCAAAACTCTTGACCTCTTTCTCCCTCTATTACATGTTGCCTAAGACATTTGTCACTCAAGAATTCCAGAAATTTCATTCCCTTATTACTACATGCATTTTCCTCTTCCCAGCTTATAGTGCAGTAGTTAAAATCTCCAATCAAAATCATTCTTCTTTCACTTGCTAAGCTGAACTGTCTAAACATCTCCTGCTCCCCACCCTCTGCACTCCTTGGCTTGTAGCAGCACCCCCACTAAATATCCTGTCTTGCTCACCTCTACTTCACACCATATGCTTTCAAAACCATTAGTGTCACTGCCTTCCAAAGCCTCCACTCTTATAGGACAAAAGTCATCACTTATCATAAGCAATACTGCACCACCATGTTTTCTCCTCCTATCCTGCTAAGAAATGCTGCACCCTGCTATTTCTATTATTATATCTTCTTCCATCAACCATGTCTCGGTGATCCCAATAATCTTTGGCCAGGCTGGTAGCATTACCAATTTATTTCCTTTATTCCGGATACTCCTGGCATTAGTATAAAGCATAACAATGTCACTGCTTCTATACTTATCATTATCTCCCTCCAGACCCCACTGGACTCAGTGTTACCTGATGTTGTTCCCCCTTCCCCCAAGCACCCATTCCCACAAGAGAGCACCCCTGCTGCCATCCACCCTGTGAACTGTAGTTTCCCTGCATTGACACACAGACTTGTTCAGAAAACAGCAATCTCTCCAGATGTCAATGCAAGCGGTCTCTTACATAGTTCCTTTCTGTCCTCAAATGTCCTCCAAGCATCTACACATTCCAATCCTCTCTTCTGGCTATTATGCTAAGCTTCTCATTATCATACCTGGGTAACACACATGCACACTATCTTTCCTCTCTGCGTTTTCTTTTGTACAACCTCAAGCATGAATCTCTGATCTCTCACCACCAATTTACTCCGTCTCTCAAGTCATTCGTGCCCACCATCACAATAATTTCATCCACCCTTTTATCCCACTTAATTGCCATAGCCACACTTTCTATTCCTCCAGGCAAACACTCCTCTGGCATCCTATCTTGCACACCATGGATCATCGCATCTCCATCCATCGCATCTCTTACCACTCTGTTCCTTGATTGCCCACTTGCATCCCTCACTCTCTCTCCTCTAACTCTTTCACTCTGTGTTCCAATACTTATCTGCTGTCCTGGCATCACTATTCCTGGTTCCAGCACTCCCTCACATTCTTCTCATTGCTCTGACTGTTTCTATTCTCTGCTCTTCTATCATTCTCATACCTCTCTCTCTCATTCCCTCTCTTCTATCATTCCCATAACTCTCTCTCACTCCTCCTCTGATTCACCTTGCATTCATCTCTTCCATCCGCCTACTCTCATCTTTCGTACTTCTCATCTTATTCCTGAGCCATTTCACCTCCTCTTTCAAACTCATCTATCTCTCTGCAAGTTAGTCACTCTTGCCATTCATCCTCCCAATTAAGACCATCTTTGAAAACTTCACAATCATTCAAGTCTTCCACACTTCCCACTCATATTTTTTCATTCATATTTTGCTCATTATTCTCACCTATTACACTACTCATCTCTCAAGATTCTTCCATTCCTGATGCAACGAGGTTGGATATCATAACATCTAACTCACTGAATTCCTCCTATTGCCTACATTTTACGCATATACGCACTCACCTGCTGGGACGCATACATGCCACAAAATCCTTTATGTTATGCAAAATAGAGTCCTTGAATGGGGGAGGACTTGGTGACACGCCATTTGTAATTGGAGCTGCAGTTACTGCCATCATTAACTTAATGCCAAGGAACTACTACAACTATACTAAATACTATTATAACTAAATGCTAAATACTATGTTATTCGCTCTACTAAGCTAATTTACTTATGCTATACCACAAGTATAAACTATATTTAATATACTAAATAACAAAAACTTATCTTCTCTTCCACCACAGATGCGTCCGACTCTGACCTCGCCTTCTCGGTAACCCAAAAATAACACAATATAACAACTTAAGTCCAAAAGCAATACCACTAAAGAACACTTGTGTTACTGAGAAAAAAAAAAAAATGTAGCACAATTCATGAGTCACACCATACACTGTTTAAAAACATTTTTTTTTTTTTTTTTACCACAGCTCAAAATCCACTGCCACAACAAGAATACTAGAAAGAATAAAAAAAAAAGAAACAGACCAAATAACAATGCTAAGAATAATAATAATAGAATAGCACTCAAATCTTTATATTAACTTTGTTGATATTATCAACAAATATTTGAAACAGCTTTTGACAGCATTGACAGAGAAGCAATATGGAAATGAATGTGATATTATGGTACACCATGTAAGATTATTATCAATATAGTTTAAAAATTTATGAAAAATATAAAATACAAATCATACTCAATGGAGAACTTTCAGAAAAGTTTGGAATTCACACAAATTAGATTGGGTTATGAGAAATGCCATGAAAACACAAAACGAATACAGTGGAATTTAATGGAACAGCTACATGGCCTGATTTTGTAGATGATATATATTTACTGGCACATACATAACAATATATGAAGACAAAAGCAATAAAGCCCATTGAAGAAGCCTTTACTGTTGGATTAAGAATAAATAAAACAAAAATAATGAAAATAAATAATAAACAAAACGAAGAAGTATTACTGGAAGGTAAAATTTTAGAAAGAGTGGAGAACTTTAACAGGGTGGAACAGAGGAAGACATAAAATCAAAGTTACAAAGCACAGCACATAATTTTTAATATGTTAGGAAAATATACAGATCAAAGCAAATAGACTTAAAAAACAAAATCAGGTTATTTAATACAAATATCAAATCAGTTCTACTCTATGCATCAGAAACATGGACAACAAGAAAAGCAATTAAGAAAAAACGGCAAAGGTTTGTAAATAAATGTTTCAGAAGAATTTTACAAATAAAATGGTCAGAAAAGATATCCAATAAAGAGTTAAGTAAAAGAAAAAGTCAAACAAGCATTAGAGTGAAATCTGAAAGGAAAGAGAAAGAGAAGTAGACCAAAGATTAGCTGGCAGGAAGAAGTAGACCTCAGAAAGATTGAAAAGTACAGAAACAAAGAGAGAAGCACATAACAGAGTCAGATACATATCCATAGTCAAGGCCCTATGCTCACCATTAAGTGAAGAGCAGCATTATGCAACTGCATGTTCAATAAATCATATTCTCAACTGACTGGCAAATAAACTTTTTTTTTTAGAGACTGAGGAAGATTTTGATGTCCTGCCATAAATGCCAGGAAAAGCTTGGAGAAAGATATTCTCAAAAGCAGAGGAGAGAGATCTAATCCTGTCTGATGATTATTATGCAAGGATTACAGTGCAATATTCTGCTATTGATGAATAGGTCAGATAGGTCCTCTTGCATAAAAACTGTTTCACTTTCAGTAAGATCTGATGGTCATGGATTTTGCAAAGAACTTAAATCAGTTCTTTCAATAAGGAACTGAAAGAACTGATTTAAGTAAATTTACTGCAATCAACACTAATCTTTTGCGTTTTCATCACCTGATGTCCTTGTTAAGGTAGTGCTCTGACATGTAAGAAGATGACATGAAAATGTTATCAAAGAAAGTGACACAAAAATTGAAGATATACCCTAGAGGTCTGGAGTAATTTGAAAGATTCCTAAATGAAACATACAAAAGAATGCCATCAGGAAGGAATATCAATACCTGTAGTAGAAAAAGCATCATAGACCTAAAACTTAGGATGACGGCTGGAGATGATGATATTCAACCATCATCATCATACGTATCAAGGATTTAGGCCTAGCATGGCCTGTTCCGGCCTTAGAAGTCATCGTTTAAGAGGACATCCTGGTTTTCTTTTTCCTAATGGCTTGTACTTTAAGGCTTGTTTTGGTAATCTTTCAGTTTTCATTCTTTGAACGTGTTCCATCCATTTATGTTTATATTTTTTAATTTTTTCTATTATTGGTTCTTGGTTTAATTCTTTCATAATATCTTCGTTTCTTTTGTGATCAAATAGGGTATACTTTGCAGTTTTTCTCATAAACTTCATTTCTGCTGTTGTTAATCTTCGTTTGTCTTTTTGTTTTATTGTCCAGATTTTGCATCCATACATTAAGAGTGGTAAGGCTAATGTATTGTATACTTTTAGCCTGGTTTGTTTTTTGAACTAGGTTTGGTTTAAATATAGAGTTAATTACACCTGTTATTTTTAAATATTTTGCAATTTTTACGTTTATATCTTTTTCATTTTCATATGTGATCATACATCCTAGGTAGTTAAATGAATTCACCTATTCTAAGATCTTGTTATCTATTACTATTTTAGTTCTTGCTGGATCTTGTCCTTTAAAGACCATAGTTTTTGATTTTTCTGTTGATATTATCATACCATAATCTTTGGATATCTCATTTAGATTTAAAATAGCTTTCTGCAAGTTATCTTCAGAATTTGTAATTATTATTTGGTCGTCTGCAAAGAGGAGAGTGTTTAAGTTAACTGTAGGTGAAAGTTTAATTCCTTGGTGTAAATTTTTACTCCATTTTATTATTATTTTATTTAAGTAGATATTAAAAAGAGTTGCTGAGAGGGGACATCCCTGTCGGACCCCTTGGTTTATTTCTCTTGTATATGATAGCTCGTGATTTAATCTTATTTGTATTTGATTATTTTCATATATACTTGTGATAGCTTTTAGGATATTATTTGGTATTTGTCTTTCTTTTAATATGTTAAATAATATGTTTCTTTTAACTTTGTTAAATGCTTTTTTCAAAGTCAATAAATGCGATATGTGTTTCCAAATTATATTCTCTTCTTTTCTCTACTATTAATTTTAGGCAAAAGGCTGGGTCTATACATGATTGTCCTTTTCTAAATCCATTCTGTACCTCTAGAATAAAGTTTTCGGAATATTTCATTAGTTTGTTATTCAAGATTCTGCTATATATTTTGTAACAGGAATTTAGTATACTGATACCTCTATAGTTTTTAGGGTCATCTCTATTACCTTTCTTAAAGATAGGAATCACAATTGCTTTTTTCCATTCTATTGGGGGATACCAGTTGAGTAAATTTTATTTAAAAATAGTAAGAGTCTTTTTTTGAATCTTGTTCCTGCATATTTATATAGTTCTGAACCTAGCATATCTTCTCCAGGTGATTTTCCGTTTCTTGTTTCTTTCAGGCTGATTTCTAATTCTTCTTCAGTTATTTCCTTTTCATTTTCGTTAATTGTTTGCCAGTTGTCTTTTTTAAAATATTTGTCTGTCCACAGTTCTCTGTAGTAATTTAGAAATTCTTCTAATTTTAATTCAGTGTTTAATTTTATGTTTTCTTTGGTATCTGCATTTAGGTGTTTCAAAATCTAATATACATTGGGTCTTATTTTATATAAATCATGTTCTAAATTAGAAACAAATTTATTCCATGATTCTCTATGTCTTTTTCTGACTTCTCTTTTAGCTATGGCTCTTATTCTTTTATATTCTATTTCATCTTCTAATCTTTTACTGCTTAACCATTTGTGATAGGCTTCTTTTTTCTTTTTAATTATTTCTTTGATTGTATCATCCAAGATCTTCAGTTTTTTTCTTTTATTGAATTATTTGGTCTTTCCTAAGCTTTCATTTGCTGCTGCATTTAGTATCGTTTTTATATTAAGCCATTCTATTTCTATTTCTTCATTTTATTTTATTTTATCTAGATATTCAACCAGAAATACTCAAATATGGAAGCATAAAACTTTTATATGGCTTTAACTGTATAATCCAGAAGACCTGGTCAGAAGGTTAAATTCCAGATGAATGGAACAGAGCTTTCACAGTACTCATTTATAAAAAGGCAAATAAAACTGAATGTTGATATAATAAATTTAGTTTAATCCTTTATCCAAGTGTGAGCAAACAAAGTTTGCGCCTGAAAGTATCTTCACCACCTTAACCCAGTCCTGAAGATACTTTCAGGCGCAAACTTTGTTTGCTCACATTTGGATAAAGGATTAAACTAAATTTATTATACTCTAACCAAGTGAAAAATAAACTTTGAATGTTGATAATTATAAGGCAATTTTCCTACTGAGTTGATAAGATTTATGCAAAAATACCTGAGAAAATTATTATTATTATTATTAACACCCGAAGAGCCTGTGTAGCTCAGTGGATGTGGCGTTTGCACACCACGGCGCTTGATCGCATGAAGGAAGACTTTGTTTCGAATCTAGCTGTCGACTAGAGGAAATTTTTCTAAGCCTTTTTTTGACCAGTTCCCGAGCTAGTCGATCTCTGGCACGGGCAAGTGGCTTTTTTCTCCCGGAAACTCAAGAAAATCGACCGTAGAACCCACATTATTTCAGACATTACATATATTGTGTTAGGGACCATGCGATGGCGGCACTTGTTGAGCCGTCTCTCTCCACTGAGTGCCGCTTAATTAGTGATAGCCTTTGGCCACCTATCTCTGATTGGCTGCCAGTGGGGATTGAACTGTCCACTCAGTCTCCAAAAGTTAGATAGGGCTAAATGGCCTCGCCTACTCCCATAAAAATAGGGAATAAAAAGGCGTTAGCTGATTTTTTTTCAACACCCAACCTCCATGGAGTCAGAGACTCATCATGGGAGGTACTCACTATTGTATACAATGCTCATCCAACCGCATCTTAAACTGATTCAATGTGTCCACATCCACAACACACTCAGGCAATGCATTCCAACCACCCTCCATGCAAAGAACCTACTACTCACTCTTTGCTCACGCCCTCCTTATACAGTTTCCAGCAATGGCCTCTTGTTCTACTCCCCTCTCCAATTCTATGAAAAATCTCTTCCATGTCTACCTGATAACAACCCCTGACCAGTTTATATGTCTCAATCAAATCTTCCCCCTCTTCCTCCTATTCATGAGGCTTTGCAACTTACATTCTCTCAATGTGTCCTTGTACTCCACGTTCCAAAGACAACTGACCACCTTTGTGAATCTTCTCTGTACCCTTTCCAACATACCCTCATCACCATGAAAACCAGGCGATCAACTCTGTGCACAATAATATATATGAGGCCTGATGGAGGCCTTATACAATGGAATCATAACCTCTCTATTTCTGCATGTCAGGGTTCTCTGCATAATTGCCATTATTCGATGTGATGTCTTCACAACTTGTGCAATGTGGCCCCTGAATTTCAGGTCCTTGTCCACCATCACTCCTAGATCTCTCATCTCCTCTATATCCTTAAAAAGTTTCCCCAGGTGTATACTTTGCATGCCATCGTTGCTTACCAAATCTCAAAACCTTACACCTGGCAACATTGAACTGATAGTTCCACTTACCTGCCCATTCATGCAATCTATGCAAGTCCTCTTGTAATCAGCCTGTGTGTGCATTGCTCTCCCAGTCTTGCATCATCTGCAAACAGCTGGATATCACTAATTAAACCCAACCCAATATCATTAACATACAAATTGAACAGCAATGGCCCCAAAACTGATCCCTGTGGCACACAGGGGTCAGTTTTGGGGCCATTGCTGTTCAATTTGTTCTTGAAAGAGAAAGGTCACCATTGACCTTTCTCTTTCAAGATACTACACCCTCATATACAACTTTTTGATACCTATCTGACAGCCAGTCACTGATCCAACACAGGTTTGTTATCCAATCCCGTCTGTTTCAATTAATTTAAGAGCTTGTCATGTGGCAGTCTATCAAAAGCCTTTGCAAAATCCAATTACACCACTGTATATGCATCTCCTCTGTCCAAGGTATTTGTCACCTTGTTATAGTACATAAGTTAGTGAAACATGATCTTCCCTTAACAAACCCATGCTGATAACCACAGAGAATACTGCTGTTATCAACTCATTTCTGTATCCTACTTCTCACCAATCTCTCCAGGACCTTCACCACAACTCCAAATATACAGATCAGTTTATAATTTGAAGCTACAGCCTTATCACTGCCTTTATGAAGTGGAACAATTTTACCCTCCTTCAACTCCCCTGGAACCTGTGCTGTTGGAAAATTCTTGTAAAACAGGCATGTCAATGCTACTGCCAGTTCCCTGGAACATTCTCTTAAGATGTGTGGTGACATTTCATCAAATCCTCTCGCCTTATTAACATCAAGGTTATTTATTTCCTCAAATACCTCCTGCTCACTCACATTAAGCTATCCTCTCCTATGTCCTCTACACTTAAGTTCCTCATGATTCCACCCTGATCAGAATGAAACACACCTCAACAATGTCTTCTTGCAGCAGTTACCATTCTACCACTTTCATCCCTTAACTTCATCTTTTCATGATCATTCTTCTTCTACTTGCCACATATCTAAAAAACTCTCTAGGGTTTTTCTTAGCCCGATTTGCCAATTTCTTCTCATACTCTACTTTTGTTTTCCTTACTAACTGAGTTACTCTCCTGGCTTGTTCTTTATATTCTTCATGTGACTGATTATCATTATTCATCTTGTAATTCCTCCAAAGGATGTTCTTTTTCCAGATTTCATGCTTAAGCTCCACACATTCATCCATTTTACACCAGCCTTATTCAGTCTTTTGGCCTTTTGGATACATTCGTACATTGATGCCGTTATGCATTTCTTTGTAAGTTCCCATGCAGCATTTATTTCCTTATCGCTCAACTCCTCATTCCATGTTACAGCTCGAAGTTGTCTCCTAAGCTTGTCATAATCACCAGCCTTATAATTACACATATATCCTTTTCTCTCAAAAGCCTGCATATGACTAGCCACAACACAAGTGATTACTTCATGATCACTTTCACCAACTGGAGGAAAAGGTGAAATCCCGCTAACAATTACATCCTCTGATGAAATAATGAAATCTAGAACTCTTGAACCTCGCATGCCTTTCTTTACATGCTGCCTGAGATAGTTATCTCTCAAGAACTCGAGAAATTCACTTTCCTTATTCCAAAATGCTATCGCTTTATTCCACTCTATACCACCATAATTAAAATCACCCATAATAATTACACTTCCTTTGTTCACTAATCCAAGTTGTTTATACATTTCTTCATCACCACCTTCCACATTCCCAAGCCTATAGCAACATCCAACTACATATGTCTTCCTCTCAACCTCCACGTTACACCATAATTGCCTCATAACCATTGCCACTATTTCCCCCTTTCATGTCTAAGAAAAAAGTGTTTTCACTTGAAGACAACTGAGAAATCATGGGAATATAACAAGGCTCCATATATATGTTTTGCAGATCTAGAAAAACCAGATGACAAGGTGCCGTCCCCCTTCCAAAAAAAAAAAAGTGTTCAAAATGTTGCAATCATGAAATAAAATGGGTCATTATATAGCAAGCAATATATATAGTCTATATTTGACTTATGTCAGCAGCAAAAATTGAAGGGGGGGGGGGGGGGGTAGAGAAAGATGGCTTGATGTTAAACCCAGTACGAAAGAAGGGGGCACATAATCTTCATCTATATGGATCACATCAGGAAAGAAAGTGGAATTAAACCTAGTATTAGAATTGGAGATATCAAATTTAGCTTTTTGTTTATGCAGTTGGTGTTATACTTCTAAATAAATCCAGTACAAGTCTGCATGATTCCCTAACTAATTTGATTAACCGCTGAAATAGTTTTAGTATGAAAATCAGCGATAAAAAGATAGATACTATGAAAATAAGTATCTGTACCTTGAATAGAGAACATATAGAACAATAAAACATATTGGCCATTTAGGCATGGTTTTTAATGAAGATAGCAAATTAGATTTGGAAACAGACAAAAGACAAAGTTGATATGGTAGGAAGTCAACTAAATCAATTTATATGGAGTAAGAAAGAAATCAGTCAAACACTAAGAGATAGTTATGTAATTTTCAAATGACTGTCTGAGATTTTAAATAAGAACTGCCATAATAACCAGATATTTTAAAGAAAATGTGCAGCAGACATATATTTTTAATAATGGATGACATGCACAGAAAAAAACAGAATTTCTTAACTCCAATATGTTGGATAGGTGGTATGTTTGTCAGAACATCGCTGGTTAAAGCAGCAAGATAAGTTTTATTTTCTGTTATAAGGTGAAAAATTCTCTGCATTTAGTGATAACTGATTTAACAGCAATAGTTTAGACAATGTATAGTAACTGTCAAGGTTGTTGCTAGTCATTTTGTGTTATACAGATGTTCTACGGTTTAAGAAGGCAAAATGGCAATGAGGACGAGAAGCAGCACCAGACGTGTACTGTACAAATCACATATGGTGAGTTGTGTAGCTTTATTAGAGATAGTTCATTGCAAGTAGAGGGAGAATGTGAGGACTGATATGCAGAGATCACTGAGGAGAGTGAAACGCAACAGAGTGGTAGGAAGGGTAGTTTTGTGTTGCCTCAGTATGATGATGAAGTGAAGCAGTGAAGGCAAAGATCATGAATGGCATGCCAGCAGCAGAATTGTATGAGAAGAAAAGAGTGCAGCTGGTCGACATGCAGAATGCATTTGGGGAGTGAATGGAAATGTACAAAAGAGATAGATTGCATTTAAATAGATTTAGTATGAATCAATTGCAGAGACTGTTGCTAGAAGGAGGTGTAATGAGTAATGTGAACAAGGGATTAGAGGTGATATGAATGAGATGAACAAGCAAGAGATTGCAACAGCTGAGATTGAAGTGCTTGTGACGGGAAAAGAGAGCAGTGGGTGAGAGTGAGAGAGGGAAATGAGGAAAAGTGAAAGAGGAAAAGTCAAGGCAGACAGGAGACAGCAAAAGGAGAGTGGATTCTGGAAGCAGATGAATCCATAGATGTGGATGATCACCATAGGAACAGAATGACCTGGAATGCATGAGTAGATGAGTCTGGGGGAATTATTATTAACATTTGCCCTCCATGGAGTCAGATACTCATTGTGGGAGGTACTCACTATTGCACACAATGCTCATCCAACCGTACTTTAAAACTGATTCAATGTGTCTACACCAACAACAACACACTCAGGCAATACATTCCACTCGCCAACCACTTCCCCCCCCCTCTCCTATGCTCACACCCTCCTTATAAAGTTTCCAGCAATGGCCTCTTGTTCTATTCCCCCCCCCCCCCCCCTCCCAACATTCTATAAAAAATCTTTTCCATGTCGACCTAATAACAACCCGACAGTTTACGGACAACTCATAGTGGAAAAATTTAGCTGTAAATGTTATTCGCTAGAAAATTTAAATGATATTGCATTAATACAGGTATCCTTCACTTTACGCGATTAAATGGTTCTATGAAATAATCACTTAACACGAAATTGCGTAAAGTAAGTTGAATTTAGCATGGGTGAGAGGGATGGGGGTTTCTTCAGAAGGATAAAAAAAAAAAATGAAAACTTTACACCTGTGAGCAAAAGAAATTTTAATGAATGAATTATTTAAACTTATAAGCAAAACACACCAATTTTAATGAATGAATGGCTGGATGAATGAATTTAATTAATACAATGTCATAAACACCTAAACACTACATACTCCTGACAGTCTTCAATCGGATAATGAATGGACTGGGTCTGGTAAGTCTGGATCATCACTCTCTTGAAGTCCCTGGGATGATAGGCTGATGATCTTCAACTTTTTTTAATGAAACAATCAAGACTCAGCTGACGGGCAGCATTCTTCCTCTCTCTATAAAGTTCTTTGTAGCAAGTCAAAGAATTCTGAATTTCTCTTGCAACTTTTAGTCTCATTACAATCGTTTTCTTCAATTATTCTGATGGCACTGTCAATGTGTTTAAAAAATTCAGTCATTTGTTTTGTTGAAAGCTGTTTGATGGGCTCAGCAACAACATTTGTCTCATCTACATCCTCAAATCCAATAAATTTTGCCATTTTAACTATATCATGTTTTGAGTTGACAAGTTCACTTTCAGGATCAAAATAATTAGAATCAGAAACTGCAGGCCAAATTTTCTTCCAAACTCCCTTCGTGCAGGACTGCTTAACTTCTGCCCATGCCTCTCCAATGTTGTCAAATTGCCATTTTTATATCATATTTCTTCCAAAATTCTTTCACTGAAATTTTATCTTCACCATCAGTACATTTAGCTTGAACTTCCTGTGAAAATGTTCTGCGGAAATAATAACTCTTGAAAGTTGCAATAACACCCTGATCCAAGGGTTGAATGAGGGATGTTGGCAAAAAATAACTTTGATATTATCATCAATTTTGGTGATGCATGGGGGATGTCCTGGTGCATTGTCCAGAAGCAGAAGAATTTTGAAGGGTACATTTATCTTGTCACAATAAGCCTTCAATTCACGATGCAGTTCGTTGCAAAAGTAGGATTCAAACACAGCTCCAGTAATCCATGCTTTTTTATTTGACCGCCATACAACACGCAAATCATCCTTTGATTAGCTCTTGAGTGATAAACCATCAGTGGTTTAATCTCCAGATGTATTTCCTCCTAACAGCAAAGCGAGATGGTCCTTGGAAGCTTTAAAACCTAGGGGCCCTCTTTTCTTGCACCGATAGAAATGTTCTACTAGGCATACACTTCCAAAATACCCCATTTTGTCGAGATTGAACACTTGCTGAGGCAAATAACCATGTTCCTGAACACTTAGAAATTTTGCTGGAACGTTCTCGGCAGCAATAACATCAGCTCCCGCAGCCTCACCAGTCAGCTTGAGATTATGGAATCCATGTCGCACCTTGAAACATTCAAACCACCCAGCACTTGCAGCAAAAGATTACACTTTAGGATCAGGATCTCTAGAATTCTCGTCACACTTTTACAACTTTTATTTTCTCTGCTTGATTTCTTATTGTTCTTAAAGTTGATTCTGAAATTCCTGTAGTTCTGACTATGTCGACTGTGCACTCATTATGTTCATACCTCTTTATTATAACTTCTAATTTTTCCTCCAGTGTTATAGCTTTTCTCTATCTTTTTTTTAGTCTTGGAAGTATTTTGATCACAATTACCTCTTTTTTCCATAATGTTTGTGTTGCAGGAGATTCCAATAATGGAGCTTACTAGTTCAACACTTTCTGTGAGACTGACATGCAGCACGATGCCACCTTGCCAAAGAGGTGCATGCACAAAGTCACGTGAGCACACACAGGGTGACACGGAATTGCTACTGGTTGCGATTTTTTAAATGAACTTTTTAAAATCGCATTATAGCGAAAACCCGTAAAGTGAGATCACATATAATGAGGGATACCTGTATATAAAAAGTGAATGCAGTGAAAGATAAATTTCACAAAATATAGTTTTTTTATGTATTTATGTATTATTTGTTTAGATTTTAATTAGATGTTCATGATATTTTTATTCTTATAAAATGAAGGTAATGTATTTATTGATCGTGAGTTTCCTAATTTCAGTTTCATTGTAATTTTTATTCGTTTAAACCTGGTTCGGAAATCCTGCTCAAATTCCATGACCAAACATGGAAACTACTCAAGCCACTTCAGGCCTCCAATAAGCAGCACTGTGGTCTAACATCAGACAACAAAATTCATCTCACCAAAAAAAACCAATTACAAACATCCATGCCCATTGCAAGTTTCCAATCTACAGCTCGTTGGTGGGAGAGGATATGCTATCTAATTGGTTGTTAATGACAAGATATTTTTTATAACTGTTTCTTTTTGAACATTTCACAAGAGAAGTAATCAATTACTTATTTCACTTTGGGAGCATGCATATATATTATTATTATTTTTTTTTTTTAAGTAAAGAAGACTAAATATTCTTCTTCTCTCTTCCATCATCCATGTGGATGATGATGAGGCTGAATGAACTCTTTCCACTTCTGTCTGTCCCAGGAGAGTCCGAACAATTCTGTCCAGTTTGGTGTCACTTGTTGTGATTTGGTTTTCAAGTCCTCTTTTATTTTGTGTATCCATCTAATTCTGGGCCATCCTTTCAATCTTTTACCTTCTATCGTTGTATTCAGGGCTTTAGATGGTAGCCTTTCTGTTCCCATGGCCAAACCATCACAGTCTTCTTTCTCGGATTTTGTCCATTATTGTTATTTCTTGTTTTAGTCGTTTCCTTATATCTTCGTTTCTTAGTCGATCCAGCAGAGATACTCCAAGTAATCTTCTTAGGCAACCCATTTCGGTAACTAATAATTTTTTCTCTTCAGCCTTTTTGAGATTCCAGCATTCACTTCCATAAAGGAGTATTGGGAGGACCATTGTTTCATAGATTCTTACTTTTGTCACTTGCTTTGATGTCTCTTGACTTCCATATTTTATTAAGTCATCCAAAAGTTTGGGATGCTTGACTGATTCGTCAGTTTATATCTTTTAAAATTTCACCATTGTACTCAATAACTCCTCCAAGGCAGGTGAAGTTTTCTACCTGTCTAGATTCTTACTATCAATTTCAATTTTCAGATTGGTGCTTCTTTTTCCTATTTGCATAATTTTTGTTTTGTCTATATTTATGTTTAATTTAGATTTTATACACTCCTCCTTTATTTTATCAGAAATTCACTGTAGATTTTCTTCTGTGCTTGCAAGTAATGCAATGGTGTCTGCATATTTTAAATTTGTCACATTTTCCCTATATATTTTGATTCCGGAGTCTTCATTGTTTAAGGCCTTATTGGATGCTTCTTCCAGTGTAAGATTGAACAGGCCTGGTGACAGATTACATTCCTGTCTTACTCTGCTCTCTGTGTGGAACCAGTTGGTTAAGGTGTCCATTCGTACTGCACTTTCAGATTTCTCATACAGATTCTTTATTATTCTTATGGTTTTGTTGGAAATTCCAAATTCTTCCATAGTTTTCTTCTACGGACTGAATTAAATGCCTGACGAAAGTCTATGAAATTTATGTAGCAACTTTGGTTGTACTCTAGTGTCTTTTCTATTAGCTGTCTTAAGGTGAATAGTTGATCAATTGTGCTTCGCCCTGGTCTGAAACCGGCTTGTTCTTCTCCTAGTGCCAGTTCTATATATGGCTTAATTTGTTTTTGAAGTACTTACATAAAAACCTTACTTGGAATACTGAGAAGACTAATGCCTCTGTAATTATTGCATTCTGTTTTATCTCCTTTTTTTTTGTAAATAGGAGTTAAGGCTGATTTGGTCTAATCAGTAGGCACTGCTTCGTTTTTGTAGATCCTTTCAAATAATGTTTTTAATGGTTCCAAAAGTTGTTCCTTTCCTGCTTTTAAGAATTCTGCATGTATTTGATCAATGCCAAGTGCTTTCCTGGTTTTGAATTTTTCTATGCTGTGTGCTATTATTTCTTTGGTAAAGATATTTGTTTCCTCTTCCATTTCAGTTGCTGGAATCGTAATATCCTAATAATGGAGCTGTTTTTATTATATAAATCTTTGAAGTATTCTTCCCATCTGGCCATTCTTTTTGATCAATTAGTTGTCCCTCTTTGTTTTTGATCATTATAATTTTTGTTGTCCGTGTCTTACTAATTTGGTCTATTTGTTTATAATAACACATGAAGGTTATTTTCTTTTGATAGCTTTTCTGCCATTTTGCATTTTTTTTCTAACCTGTTATTCTTGTCTCTTTTAACTAGTTTTCTAATTTTCTGGTTAATCTATTCTATTCATTTCTGTTATAGTTCTTTTCATACGGTATTAGTGCTCACCATGGTATTACTGGCGCCCTGGAACTCATCAATGATGTTCTGTGCCAATTGTAGCCAGTTTTAGCTTGCCACTCATTTTTACACCCTCCTGTACCTGTCAGTCACTTTTGGTAGTTGCCCTGGGTGTTTTCCTGCACTGGTGATGCCAGAACATCTCCATTTGAGCAGCAATGGCACGTACGGATATGTCACCCAAATGCAACAGCCCACGATGACACCTCTCTCAAAGTCTGAGTTCATGTCGTGTTGCCATACTACCTGAATTCAACTTCTATGATGAAATACTGCTTCCTAATATCTGTACACCATATTTTATGTTATTAACAAACCTGGAATGTTTCATAACTTCAAATAACAGGGGTTTCCAGACAATTATTGGTAGATAGTGTATCAATGTCATGAAATAGGCAAATTTATATCGGGATGTACATATGACTAAAATAAATTGTGTTCAAAGATACCTTTATATTTGTAAGGGGGAAACTGGAGCACTCAAAGAAGCAGCTGTGGTTCACCCACAGCCAAATTCTGAGACCCACTCGACGCTTAATGGGGGTGAAAAAATTAACAGTTGGTGAACCACATATTGACTAAATTTCTCTTGTATACCAACACTAATTGATATCACTTTCACTCCCACATAAATTCAATATCTTCCCTGCTTATATGTATTACTCATAACAGAATCATCTAACATGGGATGAAATCGTTACCTTGGTTTGTGGGCTGCTGCTATTCCATGTAAATCCAGAAAATCTAGTTCTTTTCATACAGTATTAGTGCTCACCATGGTGTTACTGGCACCCTGGAACTCGCCACAGATGTTCTGTGCCAAATGTAGCCAGTTTTAGCGTGCCACCCATTTTCACACCCTTCTGTCCCTGTCAGTCATTTTTGGCAGCCGCCCTGGGTGTTTTCTGCACAGTGATGCCAGAATATCTCCATTTGAGCAGCAATGGCACGTATGGGCATGTCACCCAAATGCTGTCGCATTTGGGTGACATATCCATAGTGTCAACAGCCCAATTTGGGCTGTTTGATTCTATTTCATAAACCAGATAACCTCAAATGCACCACAGCCTATTATCCTGCTTTCATTTCTACTCTTGTTTACAATTCTTGTTAACAATAGCTATTCTCTAGCACTGTTCATCCCTTAAATACAAAACCTTTCATATTCTATCCTGTTATTATATTCTCATCTCAACCAAATTCACTTACTGCCTTCAATTTTCAGCCAAGCGAAGCTACTCAATGCCAAAAATTGTCATTCTTTTTCCTGGCTTCTTTTACCAGTTTACATGTATACTGGTAAAATATCCCCTTGCACATCCAGATACTGTTGCACTTTTAATGAGTATTTTCCATTCTGATTTCAAATCTGATAAACCGCATCAGTGCTGCTTTGATTTCTTTCCTATTCTCATGCTCACTCACCTCAAGGGTGACTGCACTCATGCTCACCTACATCACCACTAATAGCCTTTTCTCTGATTATCACTTCCAACAAAGGTTGGTCAATTGGTAGAGCTTCTGCTACCAATGGCTGATGCAAAAAGTTAAGCAAGTTTGAGCATGGTTAGTAGTTGGAAGGAATTCAATCGTTCGATGCTGTTGGCACACTGCTCCCTTGATGAGTCTCTAGACTCCCTGGAGGTGTTACATAATAATATTAATTTTCTCACTAAACAGCACTTTTGTTCATACATCTAACTCAAAATCATTGCAAGTAGAATCTTTTTATGTAACCACTTCAACCTGTACATCATTTTTCCTGCACAACCTACGCATTAATTAGTTTGAAATCATGACTTCCTATTCAGATGATATAATACTTAGCATACCATGGCAATAAATATCCTTTACACTCTCTTCTTTTCCACCTCTTTCATATACTACATATACTTGTCACCTTTCAAATCATACCTGCTAAAAACCATCACTTTATCTCAATTGCTCTTTCATAGTCTGTATTATAATAGTAAAATGCTACTGCTGTATCATTCAGCAGATGCTGCTCCAGTCACTTGAGCTTATACTTTTTCCTGCAAAAAGTCTTAAGTAGATTGTTCCTCATTATGACCATCTTAATAATTTGTCCATATCAGTGTTTCTCAAAATGTGGTATGCGTACCCCCAAGGGGTACGTGACAATTTTCAGCTATGCATTCATTAACACATGGAATCATTATTAAGAAAAAAAAAAAGAATTATTTTAATCGTATATATTTCTCAATAAGTTATATATCATGTATAAATTCTCCTACTGAAATTTTGATAACTGCTTCATTTGAATAGTTCGCAAATTCATGGGTGAGTACTCGTGAATCTTCATTCTGCTTCATACATGAAAGTACATTATTATAATTATTGTTCAGGGCAACTCCAAGGAGTCGACAGACTCATCCAGGGATGCCCAACATCATGTCAAGAACAACTATTCGACATTGACACAGCATCTATCATACCTTGCCTTGAACTCATTCACAGTTGTAGCACCCACAAAAGACTCTGGAAGCTTATTCCACTCATTCTTCACTCTCCAAGTAAAAAACATAGCTCTAACACCCTTGTTAACCACGCTCTTTCCCAGCTTCCATTCATGGCCCCTAGTCCTTCCACCACCAGTCATATTCTCAAAAATATCTTCTGGATCAATCTTATAGAAACCCTTCAGTAATTTGAATGTCTCAACCATATCACCCCTCCTTCGCCTATCATCCAATCTCTGCAACCCACAAATATTCAACCTATTCTCATATAAGGTTCATTCCACAGACCTGCTATCATCTTGGTCACTCATCTCTGGATCCTCTCCACTTCCTCCCCATCACGAAGAAACCCTGGTGCCATTAACTGGGCACAGTAGTCCAGATGGGGTCTCATCAAGGCTCGATACAGACGAACAACAACTTGTTTGTCTCTGCATGTTAAAGTATTTTTCAAAAGCCAAGTGATTTGATGAGCTGATTTAGTCACTTTTGCAATGTGCCCCCTAAACTTCAATTCGCTATCCACCAACACTCCAAATCCCTGGCCTCATCAATCTTCTGGAGTACAGTTCCACCAATGCGATATACTGCTGCTATTCTTTTCACCCCAAAGTGCATACCCTTACACTTTGCCACATTAAATTGACATCCATTTTTCCTAGCCCAGTCCTCCAAACTATCCAAATCATCCTGTAAAATTTTGACATCCTGTGCACTCACAATTGCTCTACCCAACTTCGCATCATCAAACAAGTGAACACTTCCTCTCAAATCCTTTCCTATATCATTGATGAACAAATTGAAAAGCAGTGGTCCAAGAACAGAGCCCTGCGGCACACCACTAGTCACAAGCCGTCTTTTAGATTCCACTCCTGCATAAACCACTCTCTGGTATCCTTCAACCACCTATAACGTGTGGACAGACTTATGTGTTCGTCGAACATGTTGTTTATTATTTTAACGGTATAATAGAACACAGAAACTAAGTAAATAATTAATTTATTAACTTGATGCTGATATTTCGCTGGTATTATAACCAGCATCTTCAGAGCACAAAAACACTGTTTGTCACAATACGCGAGACTAAAACAACATGGTGTATATTAACAAAATTGTAGCAGCAACACAAAGACTAGAGTCCTGATTTTGGCGCCCTCTATCTGAAAAAATATACACCATGTTGTTTTAGTCTCGCGTATTGTGACAAACAGTGTTTTTGTGCTCTGAAGATGCTGGTTATAATACCAGCGAAATATCAGCATCAAGTTAATAAATTAATTATTTACTTAGTTTCTGTGTTCTATTATACCGTTAAAATAATAAACAACATATTCAACCACCTATATCTATCCCCATCTGCTCCAGTTTACTGATTAGGATTCCATGTGGTATCCTGTCAAAGGCCTTGGCAAGGTCCAGTAGTATCACTGTAAACCCATTAACCCTATCCAGTTCAGCCATCACTGTGTTATAAAACGTGAGCAAGTTACTGAGGCATGATCTACCCTTCACAAAACCATGTTGTCCCCCATACAATATCCCATTTTCATCTATCCAATCCTGTGTTCTCTTCTTGACTAATTTCTCTAAGCCCTTGACAATGATTCCTGATATGCTAATCGGTCTGTAATTTACAACAGCAGTCTTGGAACTACCTTTATGCAGTGGAACTATTTTCCCCTCTTTCCACCCCATCGGGACTAACCCAGACCCGAGACTCAAATTAAACAAAATGCTCAAAGGTACTGACAATTCTTTATCTGCTTCTCGAACGACACGAGCTGGAATACCATCCAATCCCACGGATGTATTGACATTGAGGTTATGCAATAGACTACTCACCTCCACTTCATTCACCACAATTCCCGTATAATCTACTGGTTTATTCGTTTCTGCAATGTCACCACCTGGATGATATATACTTGCAAAGTGCTCACTCAGTAACTCAACTATATCAACTGATTCAGTTACCTCCCTACCATCGGCATTCTTTAAAATCATTCTTTGCCATGTACATTTTTCCTTTTACTTGCTACATATCTAAAAAACTGTTTAGGATTCTCTTTAGCCTGCATGGCCAATGTTCTTTCGTAATCCTTTTTTGCTTTTCTTACCACACTCGTTACCCTTCTGGCCTGCGCTTTATACCGTTCATGTGCCTGCCAGTCACCTTTCTCCTTAAATTCCCTCCATAGTTGTTTCTTGTTTTGCAGCTCAAGCTTAATGGTGTTATTCATCCATTTAATCTCTACTTGATTTATTATTCGGACTCTGGGTATACAGTCAGCCATTGCTTCATGCAAACACTTCTTAACTGCCTCCCATGCACTATCAACTTCTAGTCCTTGCAGTTGTACATGCCATGGCACTGAACCAATCAAACTCCTAAGCTTGTCATACTTTCCAACCCGATAATTCCACATGTACCCTGTCTTAATTGAAAATTCCACACCTTTAGCCATCTCCCAAGTCAAGACTATGATCACTCTCACCAATTGGTGGCAATGTGGTCATACTTGTTACAGCCAAATCCTCAGATGTAATTACTAGGTCAAGCACTCTCTGACCCTTAGTATTTTCCATTACATGCTGTTGCAGATAGTTATCCCTTAATAACCACACAAAATCCAATTCCTTCCTCCCGTGTGTCCTCTCCTCACGCCAATCAATGCGACCATACTTGAAATCTCCCATAATAATTACCCTCCTTCCACTCATTTCTTCTATTTGCTTGTGCATACTGTCGCCACCATCTTTTCCATCACCTGGTCTATAGCAGCACCCAATTGTATATTTAGTTTTGCTAGCCACAATCTCACACCAAATGGCCTCAAATGTGCTCTTTTCTCTATCCTGCTATTCAACTTCTATTCTCCTTGGCTGTAGCTCATCAGCTATCATCAACAATACTCCTCCCCCCATTTTATTCTCCCTGTCATTCCTGAACACACTATACCCGTCACATTCAATCCCACTAGCTTTATCATCTACAGTCAGCCATGATTCACTGATACCAATAACCTGTGGTCTGGAAGTGCCAACCATGGCCAAAAACTCTTCCTTCTTGTTCCTAATACTCCTAGCATTAATGTACATGAATTTAAGATCCCCATTAGCCCCAACCCTACCTTGATGCCTTATATTAACTATCCCACTCTGATTTGTTGTCCTTATTCACTCGGGCATATTATATTCATTCATACATTCAACTGCCTCCCTAAAGACTGTATATCTATCCCCCCCCCTAATAAATCTAGTTTCCCTGAATTTGCACATCCACCACATTCAGCAACACTTTCTCAAGTCTCCTTACACCGTAACCATTCAAATGCAAGCCATCCATCTTATATAGATCCTTTCGCCCATCGAACTCACTCCACACATCCACAAATTCCACACTGCTCGTCATACATAACCCACGCATAAAGTCATTCGCAATTATGGCCCTCCTTTTAAGCATTTCACTGTCATACCGTGGCAAAAGACTAATCATTCTAACTCTCTCACTCTTTTCTTTTGCTACCTCAAACAATTCATTCAGGTCTTCTATAATTTCCATTTTATCTCCTTTCAAATCATTCGTACCTGCCACAACAATAATTTCTTTCACCCTTTCCTTTTGCTCTCTAATAGACTCAGTTACATCCTTTATGGTCACACCAGGTTGGTACGATTTTGTCAAATCCTCTACTAACACACCTCATACTAATGAGTCTCCATACAGCACTCTATCCTTCATTTTGTTCATGTTCACACTCATACGCCTATTTTTCCTGTCATACTTATTATTATAGGCTGGTTCATTCAGTCGACTTTTGCTCATAAGCTCCTGTTTTGCCCTTTGTATCGCACCATTCAACAATGTGATCTTGCTAATTTCATCTATCTCATCTTTTTTTATTCTCTGTAAAACCATTAATACTATCATTCACAATTCTCTGGTACAACCTCACCGTTTCTTGTCATATCCCTATTTTCTTTATTCTGAAGTTTGACAAAAATATCACACTCACGATCCGAAATACACTTCAATTCCTCATTCTCCCTACATTTTCTACACACATTCACTCCTTTATTATCATCTAACCACACTCTGACCGCAATCCGCAAAGTGTACATTTCGCAGATAGTACACTGAATCATCTCCTTTACATTACCGTTCTTGAAAGAAGATGGCGAACCATCATTACGGCCACCATTTTCCTTTGTACTGGAGCCATACTTACTAGTAACGTATTTTATCAAATTATAAATTATAAAACACCAAAAACACACAAACAGATGCACTAAGATACACAAGGCAAACAAAACTACGCAATATTAAAGTAAATTTATCAATGATAACTGAAAATAACGCTTATTTTATCAGGAGCTTTCACGAACACTACACACTACGAATCCCTCTAGCGGCGACTTCCCAACATAGATTATGTTATAAAACACTTTAGTACACTAACTACACTAATAAAACTACAATAATATACTAAAATTACACAATTAAATCTAACAAAATATTAATAAATCAACAAAAATCACAAATCTTTCAGGAGCTCTCCGACAGTACCAAAATTTCCTCTAGTCGGTGATTAGATTTGAATCACCAAATCCTTTTTTCGTGCGGTCAAGCGCCCTAGAGTGCAAATGCCACTTCTACTGAGCAACACAGGCTCTTACTTTATTGCGAGTCTGCAACAACACGAAGAGCATACGATAGCAACTGATAAAAAAATACTTATGAATAATTAGTAGATGTAATTAAGATAGTTAAGCAGATATTAATAAATGTGCTTTATTATTTGGTCATATTACAAATTTGTTATTAGTTAAAATAGCGATTAATAGGGTTGTACTACTTTTACAGTGATATAATTGCTTTAATAATGTACGGAAGTTATAATACCTATAATAAATATGATAATTTTAGCTTTCAAATTCTTAAGTATGGACCATTGGTTAAAGACTGGATTTATACAACACACAAAAGAGAGTGATATAGCAGATACAATTAGCTGTATCAAGAAAACATTGATACTGTGTCTGGATGAAATGAAATTGATAATGTGTATCATCTGACACATAAATTGATAAGGTGTATCATCTGACATCTCTAAAGAACCAACTAGGAAGATGAAAAAACTTCATAATTACGACATGAATTACTTGAAATGTGGATTTTCATGGAACCTATTCCACTATGTATCATTTGTGGTGAAACTTTAAAAAATGAAAGCATGAAACCATCTAATTTAAATCGCCATTTTGAATCAAAACATAATGAATACAAGAACAAACGTAGAACTATTTTCAAAATAAACTAAAAAATTTAAAAGAATCTCAAAAAAATTATGTCAAACGTGTCAGGAGGTGAAAATAAGAAGGCTTTAGAAGCTCCATATCGTGTGTCCCTATTAATAGCAAAAAGTGGTGCAGCAGATATTGGTGAAACTTTGGTCAAGCCTGCAGCAAAAATAATAGCAGAAATTATGATCGGAGATAATGCAAAAAGGTCTTTTGATCAGATTTGCCTTTCAAATAGTACTATTCATTGAAGAATCACTGAAATGGCTGAAAATATAAAACAAACATTGTTACCTGATATACATAAGAGTCGTTATGATCAAAAAATCAAATTTGATGTTATCAAAAACTTCATGACGACCTTTTATTTTGGCAGCCTTTGTCAGAACATACAGCAGGAGAAGAAATATTCAACAATATAAATACATTTATGCATCAAAACAAGCTTGATTAGAAACGTTGTGTTGGAATAAACATGGATAGAGCGAAATCCATGGTCAGATCTAAAAAAGGGCTTGTTTCAAGGATTCAAGCTGTTGCACCAGATGCAAAGTCGACACTCTGCTGCATACACAGGGAGGCTTTGGCTAAACATATGTCTACAGATCTAAGAAAAGTTCTGGATGAAGCTGTAAAAATCAAATTATATTAAAGGCCATCCTCTAAATGCCAGACTTTTCTCTCAACTTTGCGAAGAAATGGGAAGTAATTCTACATAACTACTTTTCCATACCAATGTTCTGGCTTTCTCGTGGAAAAGTCCTTACTTGTTTATTCGAACTTTGGAATGAACTACTACAAGTTTTTCTTGATGAAAGGTTTGAATTGAAAAAACATTTATATAATTGGAAATGGCTTAGCTATTAGCATACCTGGCAGATATATTTATTGAATTAAATAATCTTCATTTGTCTTTACAAGGCAAGGAAATTTCTATATTTCATGTCCAAGATAAAGTGAATGCCACATTGGCAAAGATGAAATTATGGCAAAAGCAGGTTGGTAATGGAGAATTTGACACGTTTCCATCTCTTCATGAATTGCTCACAAGTTCAAATGAACAAATTGATGATGATGTGAAAATTACTATCATGCAGCATTTAGAAAGCTTACAAATGAATCTAGAAAAGTATTTCCCTGAATTGGACATTAATATTGAGTGGATAAGATACCCTTTTAATATCAACAAATCTATGCCAAAGGGTCTGTTGCCAATAGAAGAACAACTTTTAGAACTAGCTTCTGATGGTTTCCTAAAAAATAAATACAATGAGAATAAGTTATCATTTTGGCTACAAATACAGAATGAATTTTCTGAATTAACAAATAAAGCTGTAAGGTTCATTTTTCCATTTCCAAAATTCATATTTGTGCCCTTGTAGATATTAAGACAAAGAAGAGGAACCGCATTTGAGATTGAAATTAACAACTATACGGCCAAATGTTTCTGAAATATTATCCCACCATAAGCAATTTCACTCCTCTCATTAATGATATATTATTTAAATTAAGTAAAAATTTATAGTATCCTTAAAAATATTAAAAAAACATTTTTTGTTTACATGTACATCTAAATTCAAATAAAATAGACATTTTCAATGAAATATACTTTATTTTATTATTATCATTTGATAAGGGGTACTTGGTAAAAATGAAAATTTAGGATGGGATATACAGATATCTGAAGTTTGAGAAACAATGGTCTATATCAAAAGGATTAATTGTACTAGTGCTTCATGTATAAATGACACCAAGAGGAAAAAAAAAGCAAATTAATGTACTGAACTTACTAATATTTTGCTGCCTTTCTACCCAGTATCTTCAGAACACAAATTATAACTGTGATAAACATGCAGGCACTACACAACATTAGAAACAATTCCATTTGTAACTGACAGAGAACTAATGTACTAACAAGGTGCCATCTATAGCCAGTTACCTATAACATTAATCGGAGAACTCAGGCTATCTGCTCTCAAAATGACTGTCTCTCAGATTTTTGGCAAATTAATGCAACCATACTTGTTGAGGATGGGAGAGAGTGCTTCATAGCAGATGATGATTCTAAAAATAGTCTATCGGATCTATAGCAACTTCTGTGTATAGCTGATGTCTTCTTCCATTTAATCCTATGTGAAGGAGTATCCAAAGCATGGTCTGCTAGTTTGGACTTGCCATAAAGATGATCGCAGATGTAATTTTTATGTTGTTTAAGGCAGATGTTAACTGATCTACCACTCTGTCAAAAGCAGGTTAAACTGCATACACATAAAGGAACTTGAAACATCCCAGGAATGGATGAAGATAGCTAGCTACATGAGTGGTTTAAATTTATTTTTTATTTATTTTATTATATTTTCTGAGATGACCTTAATATAAAGGAATTGGAATAATTTCGCTGTGATCCTGTGTGTTGGTTACAGAAGGGTGGGGTGCATATAGTATTTTATCTATTTCATACAGGATGTAGCCATTGGTTAAAAAAAAGGTGTTACAAGGTCCCTGAGTTCAGCTTTAAGGAGCGTCATTTGAATAAATAGCCCTGGGTGAGTGAGTGAATGTTTTGAGGATGCATACCGTTGGGATGGATGGTAGTATGTGTAGCTGCTATTAAATAAGCAGCCACACAGGATAATGAGCCATTAGAAGTCTTGTCACTAGTGTATATCTAGAAAGGGGAGATAACTGTTACTTTCTTTTTCTGTGGGAAAGTTTATTTTAAGATGCTAGCTGTTTAGACGTGCTAAAAATATATTCAGTGTTTCTGGGCTATGAGGCCAAATAGCAAGCACATCATCAACATGGTGCAACTAGACTAATGGTTTGAGTGTAACTGTGGTGACTGCTTGGTTTTCAAAATGTTCCATGTAGAAGTTGGCTAGTGGGGGCGGGGGCACAGTCCCATCCAGCTGGTTATATATTTTTCCTTTCCATAAGAAGTAACTGGAATAAATAATGAATTTGAATAATTCAATTATATCAGAAGGCAAATGTGATAAATTCAAGGATCTGTACCAAAGGTGGTGAACAGCGAAACAATGTAATTTCATTAAATTAATTTATTTTTTCATCTCTTGGTGTTCATACTGTGAAGCACTATTATAAATGAACATCTCACTAATTTCCTCATATTTCATTAGTTCTTTAATGTCATCTTTCTTCTGATTCATTCTCCCATTATTTGCATTTCATTCTCCTTGATTCACTCCAACAACAGCATTTTTATCTAAGAACTACCTAACACTTCATGCCTTCTGTCATTAACATTCACCTCTCTCGCTCTTGCCACTAGCCATGCTTCTGGCACTCTAAGCAAAATTTTAACAGTCTCTCTCACCATTCTTCCACCCAGAAGCCTCCCATCCTCATTAATGAATACATTACACACACACACATACACACTCTCCTAGGACTTTAGGCTAATAATTTCTGTGCACATTATAGTTTTAAATATTAAACCAACATGAGAGCTTCAACACTAGCACTTAAACACATGGTGATGAAAAGAAATATATAAATTCATGTCAAGTGTAACATACGAGAAAAATATTGTTTTCAGAATGTGAACGTAAAACCATAAGTATAAAACCTAAATTACTTCTCACTTAAGAAAATAATTTATGACCCCACACAAATTCAATCTCCCCTGCTAATCTGTATTATTATTCAGTATTTCGGAATACACTTCTAGTGTATTATTACCGCCCAATGAAATATACTGAAAGGACATCATCTTATTGAGCAGTGATTTTCAACCAGTGTGCCGCGAGATTTATGAAAACAAATTAATTGAAAGAAATAATGTTATAATTTGCGCATTTATTTATTAGTATCTGGTCTTCCCTCTTCTTGTGTGTGTAAATCAATCAAAATTATGCCTATTTTTGCCAGATCATCAAAAAAATTAAAAGAATATATTTTTAGTGTGTCGCAGAATTTTAGTAATTAGTTTAGGTGTACCGTATTATGGAAAAGGTTGAAAATCACTGTTATAGAATATACCTCCAAGTAGTATAACAGAAAATATGTCTAACATAATATTTTTATTTCATAACTTTTTTCTTATTGACAACACTCTTTCCAAATTTGTATATTATTTCTCTAGTCTCTAATTTGATCAACTTTTAAGTTTCAGTCTTCTAAAGTATACCTAACTACATCTCAACTGATCTAGTCCTCAACTTACACAGATCCAAGTTATGGGGATTCATAAATATGTGGTTGTGGTACTCTGAATTACAAAAGCATCATCTATCAACCACTACTCTGTGAACATAACAGATGACTAAAATATAAAGCCACAAGGCTTTAATTTGGCATAGCTAAGAATTTAAAATGGAAGATATTATGAATTAATTCTTATTTTATAATCATATATACAAAGACACTTAAAAAGTTCCAAAAATTTACCAGAGAGATTATGAGAATATTATCTTTGGAATTGGAGTTGCCTTGTGAGTCCTGATTATATTTCAGGTGCAAACTTTGTTTGCTTACACTTGGATAAAGGGTTAAACCAAGTATATAATTTCTTGGTATCTTTAATTTAATGTGGAGTTGCTTTGGTTTACACTACTTAAAAGACATAAGCTGTTCCCAGAGCCTGTATGTTTACTTTTTACTGGGCAAGGCATGCGGGCTTCTAAAATTAGAAACTTTTTAAAGTTGCTTTCTATATTTGGCTATAAAATATGACGCGATACATAATATCCTCTATTTTAATATAACAGATGGCTTTCCTGGTAAACTGATGCACAACTGATGTCATCATCATTTTATGTCTACCTTGTTAGTTAACCAGGTATTTATATTAACTAAATATAAACACTAAATATGTCTGAGCAATGTATTTAAAAGTGATGAGAATAAATACATGTATTGACAATGATAAGAACAAGAGCACTGTAACTATGGAGACTAATAAGTTCATAGACAGAACTATGCATTATGCAGCACATGGAAAGTTCAGTCAGTACAGTCCACGATGATTCCAAGAAAGAGACATATTAATAGAAGAAATGGAAAAATTGTTGCCAATTTGATTGAAGACCTGCAACAATGAATGCTAAGTTTTATGCTTATTACAAGAGGAAAAAAAACAAAAAAAACCAGGTGATATTGCATGTTATAAATTGATTTATGATAAGGGATATGTAATTATATATGTAATATATAATAACTGTTTGTATTAGTTCTATTATTATGACACCTTCAAGAATTCATCATGGGAGAGCACTCTATTCTACTATACTATACACACATCTCACCATCTCTCCTACTACTTAATTCTCCAACAATACAGTATTTTTTGTCCATAAACTGCATGTGTTCTTTTCTGTATGATTTTATATTTTATGTACTCCATAGGATATGAAATTTTATTTAGTACCTGTTGTGGCTTAAATTATCTTTTAAACTGAACATATGTCAAACATTCAATGTATGTAAGCACAATTTGACTTATGCAGATTTTCAACTTGCAAGGAAACTTTCGTAACAAATTAACTACATAAATCAAGGACTTACAGTATTGTTTTTCTTCTGAAACTTTTTTCCCCCCGTCATTTTTGCTCAAGCACCTATGTATATATCTTCTTCTATAATCTATCTTCCTTACCATTTTAGATTAGCTCTTCTTACATAATCTTGAATATTAGAGTTAATTTTGTTTCTGATATCTTCATTTTTAAAATTATTTCTACCAAAGATGTAATTTGTTAATTAACACTAAATTTTAGATCGAACTTGAATATCTGTGATCTCCAGCCTTTCAACAAATTGTTTCTTTTTTTACCAACTATGTGATACATATGTTAAAACCTGTTTTGTATACTCCTACTTTTATATTTTGACTTTTTTTCTCTGAAGTTTAGTTATCTAAACAAAGAAGAATTTTTATTATTAGAAGATTTAAGTGCTTCTATATTGTAAATGTTTGCAAGTCTTGACAGAGAGAGTAATAAATGGAAATAAAAGCTGCATCACTGGAATTTCCTATATTTTTGAATCAGAATTGATTTCTGAGAATCACACCCTTCTGAAATGAAGTGTATTTTACTCTTCTGTTAATCTTAAATAACAATTTCTCTCTCAAACCGTTCATACTCAATAACTAATTTTATTCAAACTCTCCTATGAATTTTAAAAAAAGTATGCTAGATGACATTAGAATACTGTTATTTATCTAAACTTATAGAAATAAACCAACCACTTAAAATTTTAATATTTTATTACTAGTCAATAATAATCATACGATTGATCACTATAATTATTGGATTGGGGTGCTTAAGGGTCAAAGCTGTATAACTGAGAGGAGACCTCCACATAGCCTTTAAAGGAATGCGGAGAACCGACCAGGGCTTCTGACCTAATGTCCAATCCTCACCTTCTCGTGGTGCACCCTGTTGGGTATCTACTTTGATGCTGAACGAACGAGGATGGGCTGGCAATTTGGGATTTAGCCGACCAAATTGTATTCTTATTGGTTAAACCAAAATAAAAAATGATGGTACAACATGACAAAATTTCATGCCGGCTGGGGCATCGCCCGGTTAAACAAGGCCCCCATTGTTTTCGCCAGGGAACCAGGGTGAACAGCGAAAAGTCAGCTACTGGAACAAATCTGAAAACAAACCCCAACTCAACATCACCAGAGTTAAAGATCGGTACTATCAACGTAAGAAGCCTGAATGGCAAAGAAATGGAGCTAGCTGAGGAATTAGATAAGTACCAGATCGACATAATAGGGGTGACTGAAACAAAAAAGACCAAAACTGGTGAGATCTTTCTGAGCAATAAATACAAAATGTTATATTCAGGCAATGACAATCAAGGAAAAGAAGGAGTAGCCATAGTATTCAACACAAAATACGAGGCTAATCTTCTTGAATGGCAGTCAGTCTCAAGTAGAGTAATGTGGGCAAATATGAGAATGGGGAACTGGACAATGAGACTTATTTGTGCCTATGGTCCCACAGAAGGTTCTACTAAGGTAGAAGTGGAGGAATTTTTTGAGGCTTTAGAAAAAGCAACTGACACAATGAAAAAGGAAAAGTTGGTCCTTGTTGGGGATCTAAATAGTAGAATAGGAAATGATTGTGAGACATACAAAAATATTCTGAGAAAATTTGGAGAAAAGAGCAAAGCTAATAATAATGGCAAATATCTGTTGGATTTCTGCTCAGGACATGGAGACTGGTTATTACTAACACCATGTTCCAACATAAAAATGTGCACAAATTCATATGGAGAGAAGAGGCTAGGAATAAGAAAAGTCTCATTGACTATGTTATTGTTGATATTGATATTTTCTCCCTGGTGCAGGACACCAGAGTGTACAGAGGATTTGAAATTGGAAGTGATCACTATTTAGTCTTGAGCAGGATAAAATTGAATTTCATATTGAAAAGAATAACATGTAAGAAAGTTTTAAAGCGAATAAAAGTTGAGCAGCTCTCAGATGTGAACTGTAGACTAAAATACAGAAATATTATTGAAAAGAAAATGAAAGAGTTTGAGAACAGGAATCAAACCTTGGAGATTCACTGGCAAACTCTGAAGGAAACATTGATTGATTCTGCCAGAGAGGCATGTGGTGAGGTTGTGTGCAAGGATAAAAAAATCAGAACTCCCTGGTGGACACAGGAAGTTAAAGAGGCAGTGAAGGAAAAGAAGAAAGCATATCAAAAGTTCCTGGCAAATAAGTCAGCTTTTACTCTTACAGAATACAGAGACAAATGTAAGAAAGCTAAACAGTGTGTAAAACTAGCTAAACAAAAGTCATGGGAGGACTTTGGCAAGAATATAGAAAATAAATATCAAGAAGGTGGCAAAATATTCTGGAGGTTGTTGAAGAAGCTTAGGAATGGAGGAAAGAGTGCTGTAAAAGGAATTGGAGATGATAAAGGTGAAATGAAAACAGGAGAAAAAGATATCCTTGAAGTATGGAGTAATTACTTTGAAAAACTGCTAAATGAAACAAGCAGTGATGACAGCGCAGTGATAAAAAACACTGACCAGGCATGCAGTCAGGAATACATATCCATACTTGAAGTAGAAAAAGCCATCAAAGGCTTGAAATGTGGAAAGGCAGCAGGAGTAGATGATATTCGACCAGAAATGCTGAAGTATGGTGGTATAAGAGTCTTACAGTGGCTGCACTGCATAGTTCAGAAAGCCTGGACAGAGGGACGAATTCCCGATGATTGGAGTAGAGCTCTCATAGTACCCATATATAAAAAGGGAAATAAAACTGAATGTGAGAATTACAGAGGTATTTCCCTACTGAGTGTTCCTGGCAAGATCTATGCAAGTATACTTGAGAAACGGTTGAGAAGAATTGTGGAAGAAAAGCTTGGTGAAGAACAAGCTGGATTCAGGCCAAATAGAGGCTGTCAGGATCAGATCTTCACTTTACGACAAATAGTCGAGAAAGCATGGGAATATAACAAAGATCTGTATTTAAGTTTTGTCGATTTGGAAAAGGCATATGACAAGGTGCCAAGAGAGAAGCTATTCAATACGCTGCAGTTATATGGTGTCAATGGGGCATTATATCAAGCAATACTTAGTCTTTATTTGAGTTGTGAGTCAGCAGTTAGAATTGAAGGAAGTACAGGAAGATGGTTTAATGTTAAATCTGGTGTGAGACAAGGATGTACATTATCCCCTCTGTTATTCATTATCTATATGGATCACATTATGAAGGAAAGTGGTATTAAACCTGATATCAAAATTGGAGATGTTAATGTCAGCTCTTTGCTTTATGCGGATGATGTTATACTTCTAAATAAATCCGCTACAAGTCTGCAAGATTCTCTGACTAAATTGAATAGCTATTGTAATAGATATGGTATGAAGGTCAGCAATAAAAAGACAAAGACAATGAAAATAGGCAGAATCATTGAAAATGTCAACTGTGTTGTGAATGGAGAATCTGTGGAACAAGTAAAACATTTCAGCTACTTAGGCACAATTTTTACTGAAGATGGTAAACTAAATATAGAAATAGACAACAGAATCAGCAAAGCTGGTATCGTGGGAAGTCAATTGAATAAATTCATATGGAATAAGAAAGAAATTAGTCGGAACACTAAATTAGCTGTATACAAGACTGTGTTCAAACCAATTTTAACTTATGGATCTGAGAGCTGGGTCAGAAGTAAAACACTTGACCAAAGACTAGAGACCGCAGATATGAGAGTCCTGAGAAAGATTAGAGGTGTGAACAGATGGCATCAATGCAATATCATATTAAAAACGAGGATATTAGGAAAGAACTTGACATTGTCAGCATCCAGGAATGCGTTAGCAGAGCTAATCTCAGATGGTATGGTCACTTAAATAGAATGGGAGAGGAAAGATTAGCAAAACAAGTGTTCTCTGCCAGGTTGGCAGGAAAACGACCCAGAGGAAGACCAAGATATAGGTGGATTGATACAGTACAAAGTGCCTTAGACGATAGAAATATAAGATCTGATAATGTTGGAGTCTTGACAAGTAACAGACTGATTTGGAGGAAAATTGTAGGTAGGAAGTTAGTAATGATGTAATTTTTTCATGTAGTACTGTCATATCCTGTACACCCCTTGAGGGTACATGGCAGGAATTTGATGATGATGATGATGATGAATTATTGGATTGCATCTTTTTATTATTATTATTATTATTTAATTTTGTAAACAAATAATAAAGTATTTTTAAAGCTGATCTGGATAAAACCATTTTGGAAATATGTCATTCCACTCTGATACATTAAACTACATTCTCAAACCAACCAACTAATGTAATAAGAAATAGGAGAGCTATAGGAAAAAATAACAATATATTTCACAACATAGTCTATGGCTCATATGAGTCTTCATATAAATAGCATACAGTATCAGAAACAAAGGAGAAATGTATTATTATAAAGAGAGACCTCTAGGGAGTTAGGAACTCATCGAGGGAGGCCACATACTACATTCACCAGCTATCATACTTATTCTTGAATTCCTTCACATTGCTTGCACTCACAACATCCAATGGCAATCCATTCCAATCATGCACCACCATATGAGAGAAAAATCTAGCCCTTCTTAGTGGCATTCATTCTCAGCTTCCAAGGATGCCCTCTTGTCCTTTTCCCACCCTCCATAAATTGAAAAATTCTATCATTTGAAATCCTGTATGACCTTTCTGTAAGTCTCAATCATATCATCCCTCCTTCTCCTGTTTTTAAAGCTGAACTGGATAAAATCATCTTGGAAACATGTTTGTCATTCCACTCAGGTACATTAAACTACATTCTCAAACCAACCAACCAATGTCTGCAGTCTACAAATTTTCAATCTGTCTTCATAATCAGTATTCCACAATCAATATTCATTTCCATTACAGAGAAAAGTTTTCAAACTCAGTTCTGAAGAACCAGTAAATAAGTACCCTCCTTTTATATATATATATATATATATATATATATATATATATATATATATAAAAATGATAATTTTACTCGTGAAAGACTGTAAACCTATAGCACACTAGTACCATGAGTTGGTATCAGATAATCAGGGAACCTTGCACTAGAGATCACACATATGGTACTTTTTCAGCTTTTTTTTCACAGACTTGCAACATGTGCTCACTCAGAAGAGAACAATTTAATGTTGCTCAACTACAATCAGCAGAAAAAAAGTGTAATCACTTACCTTAGTGCAGAGATGTTAGAATATTTATCATATAGAATATGTTTGGCAAGGTGCATGCATAGCCTCAAAAAGAGTCTACATATGATAGCTATATCGCTAGATTATTAAAATCATCCACAAGCTAAAGATCTTCACAAAAAAAAGATTCAAATCATGGTATGTAGGATGGAAATTGAGGTATTATCAGCTCTGTCTGGAACAATATGACTGCTTTTAGTAAGGGTCCATGAGAGGAGACTACATTATTAAAGTACACTAAAATGTCTTGAGGGAAATAAAAAAAAAATAGTAAAAAGTCTTTTTGACACTTGCACAATTAAGATGTCTTTTTTTATTGATTTGTTATATTCTAACTTTTTTATTGATTTGTTATATTTTGACAATTCAATCCACAAATAATAAGTTCAGAGTGATCTCTTTTGACAAATTCAGACCTAGATGTGATAATGTTTGGGTCTGCAAAGGAGACTATGTAAGGTGATTCAAAAAGCTGATCAATATCATATTAATGTTCTGCTGGTAAACATGCAAGCTTTGTTATTACATTATGCACAAATTTCACTCTAATCGTGTAAAATTCATCTGTCAAACAAATCTTTCTGACTGATGATAAATTTGAATACTATACTACCACATATATAAACTTTACAGTAATGCTTAATGCATTTGTTAGAAGAAGTAACAGTCTAGAAGTAAAAGTAAAATGCTGAAAGCATTTAATAAAGCCTATTTAGCCAGGTTCTAAGAAGTTCAAATATACAAGAGATGACAATACCTTATCCAATCTTACAACTAAAATAGAGTTCATGCCTCCTCCCCCTGCTTGGATGACTGACAGACAAAGCATTTTAGCATGACAATTCACACAAGGCACAAAAAATGTGAAACATTTACAAGTTACCAACATGAAAACCACGACTAATACAAATGAGTAAAAAATAAGTGAAGCGAGTAAAAGACAAATGAAAACAAATAACATTATTGATGATATCAGACTTTTGGGTATCCACAGTTGAACAAAGTATCCTAAAAATGTACTTCAAGTCCTCCCCACCTCCACCTATTGAGAGAGATGAAAAAATTAAAATTATGTGAAAACATTATTCACAAACTCAACTCAGTATACATGATTATAATCTTCAATTTTCTGTTCAGTTTTTCCCTCCCTTCTCTAACCTATGCTAGGAGGTGGCAGTATGTGCATATTATAATGTATATTTCAATACATTATAATACAGACTTTATTGTTCTAACTGAAGATAAGTATGTGATATTTTATTATTAAAAAACTTTACAAAATGCCAGCTGATAACGTAATAAATTCACTTCCTGATATTTACAAAAAATGAACATCTTGGAAATACTGATAGCTTCCAATGATTATGTCAACAAAATCACATAAAATGTGAAGAAAATTATGATAGAACCAACTAAGGTCCCTGGATACAAATAAAAATTAGGCACTAACCGTGGCGAAGTTCCTGGAGATTGCCCAGGTGAAGCACGGCGGGGAGGAACAAGGGGAGGAACACTAGAAGGGGGTCTTCTGTTTGCTTGAGGAGAGGCTCGGGGGGATACCATAGGAGAACGACTGTTTGACTGTAAAATAAAGGTATAAGGAGAAAAGATGCTGATGAATTAATTTTTATGTGTTATATGAGTTATCTGCTACCAACTCACTTCATTTCATAAAACAAAAACAAAAAAAAAAAAAAAAAAAAACTATTGTTTGAAATTCTTATTTTCTATAAGAAAACAGACATGCTTTAAGTAACGCATGCTTGTTCTCATCATATATCAAATTGTTTGAAAGCAAAAATTTAAATAGTTTTCTTTTATCAAAAGAATTTTATCACAGAAACACTTAAGTAGAATAATGCAGAAAATTTTAAAACAGAAAATTGAAAAATGTGACTCATTTAGTAGCCCATGTGGTGCAATTTGACTACTATAAGATTACACTACTGTTCTCAAGTATGGCCAAGGCTAGTCATCAGGATCAAGCTAGTCAAAATTAGAAAGCTGACAGGTGATTTAAATTAGGAAGTCATTATGTGCAAAAGAATTGAATCATACGATAAAGCAATAATTATTAACATTAGGTGGATTAAGCTTACAAAATATTTATAGCCAACATAATTTTGCCACTCCAACACTCTAGTATAGTTGGCCAATTTCACCTATCCTTACCAACGATTTCATGTAAAACTTCAAACATATCCTTAATGCCCTCATTTCTTGTCCTTCAGTATGGCTATAATATATGGATAATATAGTCACTGTCGATAATTCCTAGGGGGATTTTTAAAATCTAACGACATAAAATCAATTTATCACAGTCTTTAGTTTATCTCAGCTGATTAATCAAATAATTATTACTAATTTTCAGGATTTTATTTTAAGGCAAATGATAGCTCCCATTTTGCTATAAACAGAAATAAAACCACCTTGATTTTTTTTTGAAGTTTAATTTAAAAAACAAAAATTAAGACATATATTTAATGACTTAGCTTGTAATATTTTGCTTGTTTATATTCGGCATCATCAGAGCACAAACAAACAACATAAAGAAATAAATTTGATGCCATTCTATTGATGGTAAAGAGAAGTTTCACAAGAATCTGATTTAAACTGACTGTCTACCAGAAATCTTTGGAAAAATTATACAGACATGCTTGTTCGGGTATGGGAAATGTTTTACAGGTGCTGATGACTCCAAAAAACAGTCTCTTTGACTTCATCTCAACAAGTATGACTGTATCAATTTGCAAAATTCTGGAAGATACCAATTTGACATTAAAATGACCACCAGTAAAACTTCACTTTACCCAATAACAGATGTTCACCAACCCACCACAATTCCAGATAATCCTCATCATTCTCCCCAAACAAACTTCTTTTCATTTTATCATTCTCCCAAAACCAACCAACAATTTTACCAGCTTTTGCGATATGCCCTATGAATTTCAACTCTCTATCCACCATTATCCCCAAATCCCTAGTCTCATCAATTTCCTGCAATCCAGTACCATCAATATGATACACCATATGAAACCTTTTCAACTGGAGTGCATAACCTTACATTTTGTAACATTAAAATGATAATCATTATTCTTAGACCACAATGCCAATTTATTTAAATCAATATCTACATCACCTTTATCAACTATTGCTCTCCCCAGTTTTGCATCATCTGCAAACAACTGATGATGCAAAATCTTTCCCTATATCATTGATATACAAATTAAACAGTAGTGGCCCTAGTACAGAACCCTGAGGTATTGCACTAGCTTCATATCCTTTCCCATTTGCTCCAACTTTTGGAATAGTTTTCCATGTGGTATCCTGCAAAATGCCTTTGCAAACTCCAGCAATATCATGGTCTAGCCATTTCTTTATTTCTTCAGCTGTCACTTTACTGTAAGATAAGTTAGCTTAAAAAAAAAAAAAAAGTAAATATAAATAGTAAATATAGTAATGTCAGTTAGCTAACTTTACTATAAAATATGAATAAATTACTAAAACAGGACCTACCCTTTACAAAGCCATGTCACCCACTATAGAATATGCATCCCTGTCCATCCACTGTTTGATTTTACCATTAACCAACTTTTCCAATACTTTAACCACTCCTGATATATTAATTGGTGTGTAGTTTGCTACCTTTCTCTCTCTCTCTTAGAGCTACCTTTATACAATGGAACTAACTTACCCTCTTTCCACTCTGCTGAAAAAATGCCAGGGCTGAGACTTAGATTGAACAATTTCATCAGATGCAATGCCAATTCTTTTGCACATTCACATAGTACACGGGCTGATATGTCATTCAGTCCCAATGCGGTGTAAATATTCATTTTTTTCAATATATCAAACACTTCCTGTTCATCTACCTCAATTTCGATATGCATTTCTGTCACATCACCAACTGCAAAATCTTCACCTAGATACCTTTGAAAAATGATCACTCGGCAAAACTCGACGTTTTTTCCCCCCTCTGTCATTTAAACAAAGACTTTAAACAATGCTGATGGTAGGAAGGCATTCTACCATAATTATTTTTTCTCTAACTTGCTACATAACAGCAACAACAAAAAACTGTTTTCAGTTTACTTTGGCCTAATTAGCTAATTTTCTCTTGTAACCGGATTTGCCCTTTCTTACCAAACTAAGTCAGTCACCTTTATTGCTTGCATTTTGTATTGCTTATGAGTATGGTGATCACCTTTTTCTTTATATTCCCTGCACAGTTTTTTTTTCAGCTTGTTTTACATTTCTACTCATGCATTTAATTTCCACTTGGTTTATCCTTCTAATATTGGGTATGCAGTCTGATACTGCTTCTCTCAAACAACCTCTGATCACTTCCCATGTAATACTGACATTATTTCCTTGTAGCTTCTCAAACCATGGCACTGCTCCAAGATGATTCCTAAATCTGTCATAACAAAAAGCTTTATAATTAAACATAAACCCTTACTTGAAAGAAAATTCCACGTTTGGCAACTTCCCCAATTGCAGGCAGAGTGCCTACCTTGGTTCTGGATATATATTCTGATGCTATTATCACATCCAAAATCCTCAACCCCCCCCCCCTGCTTCTTCTATAACATACTGTTTTATGTATCTTGCCATGTCCCCAACCTCCCTCCAAATCATCTGCACTGCTTGGAAAGCAGTCAACAGCCACAGTGGCCATCTTAATAAGATGTAGGACCTCCATTAACTGCAGCAATCCTATGGGACATACTTTCCACAAGTGTTTGATAGCAGTCAATAGAAATTTTGGACCATTCTTCCTGCAGACATGTAATGAGATCCAAGACTGTTGTGGGACAGATGTCCTTTGACCTAGCTGAAGGCCCCAGTTCATCCCTCAAATGTTCAATGGGGGTTGAGATCAGGGCTCTGTGGAGGCCAATCAAGTGTGGTGACATGTCCACAAATCACGCAATTACAGCATCAGCAGATTTATGTCATGGTGACATACTCAGTTCCATAGAGATGGCACAAAGTAGAAGGCACTGCACTGTCCAGAATGTTCAGACATCTCTCAGAGTTCAATGTCTGTAGTAAACAAACAGAGGACTAGGGCCAAAACAGGATAAACAGAACCACACCACCACTTCCATATTTCATAGCTGGGGTTACACGCACTATGGTAAGAAATGTTCACTGGGCATCCTCCACACCTGTCCATCTGCTTGATAGATTGTGTAGCGTGATTCATCACTCAATAACACAGATTTCTAAGTTTCCACGTCCCCCTGTGTACACATTCTTCGAACCAGTGTAGATGATGCTACATACTGGTTCGAGTAATGTGGGGCTTGCATATTGTGGTCCTACCATGGAAACCCACGTTTGAACCTCAGTTCTGAATGTCTTTGTGCTGATTTGTGTTTCAGTCAATTTTCGGAACTCCATTCCATGTGTCAACCAATGAATGACAGTTTTTACATATTATCCTTCATAGCATCCTATGGTCATATTTGGTGAATGTGGGCCGTCCATTGCAGGTAGCACTTCCATCTCAGTATTGGTATCACTGACTGCTGTCTTGGGATGGCACAATCTAGCTAAACAGATAGGCATCCTATCTGTTTGGCAAATTGCAATATGGCATCCTATCACAATGCCTCTTTCAAACTCCGTCAGTTCTCTTCCCACAGCCATTCTGCCTGGACACTGACTTGGGAGCATCATATTCCTCCAATTTATACCAGCTATAAACATGTGACTTGTTACATGGCATGATGAACCTTGCCCATGGGGAGTGTCCAGACTTCTTTCCAAGCAGGGAATGTCCCTATAGTTAAAATTTCCCATAATAATTGATCGGCCTACACTCACTGTGTTAATCTGACAAACATGGCATCTTCCTGGGGACCCCGTAGTCTATAGCAGTACCAAACAATATATTTTGTCCTATTGGCCTCTGTCAACCAAGTCTCACTGATGCCTATAATTTTTGGCTAGGTTGAGCTAACCAATGTCAAAAACTCCTCTCCATTATTCCTGATACTTTTTGCATTCATGTACATGCATATCAACCAATTCAAATCAGAAACCTGTGAATTCATTTTCAGCATTGTGTAATAATTTCTGAACACAAGCTGATTTATCACAGGGATGGCCAGACACATGCTTGATCACATCCCATCCCCCCTAAATAGTTTCCCTGGTTTTGCACTTTCAAACTCTCACTAAACACACTCTCTCCAAAACCAGTAAAATGTAGTTCCATCAGGCACATATGTATATAAGCCCATTAGTTTATCAAATTCATTCCATACATCAATAAGCTGTACAAAGCTAAGCGTCACTACACATTCCATAATATATATATATATATATATATATATATACAGAGTGTTCGGGATAAATTTGACATATTTATAATTAATTATATTTTTCCGTAAGTTACATGTATTAACACACACTTCTCTTCATTTAAAAGTTTGGACCCTTCTTCATTCATATACAAGATGTCAGAAAGGATGGATAGCTGGAACCCACCTGAATCATGGAAGAGAATAACTTGTATCATGATGATTCGTGCCCGCCATCAAAATAAGGATATTACGACTGCTGCCCAATGCTCCCTGAATACAGTAAAAACAATCAGGCATGAACTAGAGACTTGCAATGGTGACTACGAGGATGTAGCAAGAAGAAAGATCCCTAGCAGACGATCTGATTGCGTTCGTACAGCAGAATTCCTCGCAAATCTGCAGGAACAGGTGTTGAAGAACCCTGGCATTGGAATTCGGGCTTTGTTCGTGGAGTTGCTAACTGTAGTCAAGCCCTGGATAACAAGGGTAGCCAATGGTAGGCCGTATGTATGGCAGCAGGATTCGGCCCCTTGCCACACCTCTGGGAAAAGTCAAAAATGGTTGTCTGAAAATTTCTACGACTTCACCAGTCCAAATGTTTGGCCTCCAAACTCCCCAGACCTTAACCCCATGGATTATTTTGTATGGGGCGCAGTTGAAAAAGACACCAATCGCACTTCCAGTAATACAAAAGCCCAGTTAATGGATAAAATTAAAACAGTTTTTGCGGCCCTTCCCAGGGAGACTGTAGCATCAGCTTGTTTGAGGTTCCGAAGCAGAATTGAAGCTGTGATCGATGCTAATGGTGGTTATTTTGAGTAAATCTTGTTGATAGTATTGTAATTAACTCTGCCTGTAATGTTTTTTTGTCAATTCATTAAATTTAATAGATACAAAGAAGATTTTCTTTTTCCTTACGAAACTGTCAAATTTATCCCGAACACCCTGTATATATATATATATATATATTAGGGTTACCAAGTAATTTTATAAACTTGGTTATTTTACTCCTAATCCCAAGTAAGCAAACAGTTAAGGTTGCACCTGAAACATAGTTCAAATCTAAAGGTGGTGCAACACCAGGGCAACTCATTGTAAAGGTGGGTAAAGCTCTGATCACTATTCTTAGCATTTTCCATAATGTAAAGCACATCTCACTAAGAGATGTATACTGCAATGTATGACCCCACCCATAATGTATATTGCTGCAGTATACATCTCTTAGTGAGATGTGCTTTACATTATGGAAAATACTAAGAATAGTGATCAGAGCTTTACCCACCTTTACAATGAGTTGCCCTGGTGTTGCACCACCTTTAGACTTGAACTACATTTCAGGTGCAAACTTAACTGTTTGCTTACTTGGGATTAGGAGTAAAATAACCAAGTTTATAAAATTACTTGGTAACCCTAATATACATTATTCCCAAGGTAAAAAAAAAAACATTTATATATATATATATATTATATACAGTCCTGTGACACCCCCCCCCTTGACCATCCTCTTATCCTACTAGACTCAGCACCTCTATATTATTCTGATACTTGTCATTCAGTCACTACTACCTCAGAAGCCAATTCTGCATACTTATTCCTTTGCGTTCCCTTTAATCAACTGTTGGTGTTATAAAATGTCTGCAAATTGCATGAAAGACCAAATTTTAACAGAGCTATATTGTCCTGTACATATGATAAAGTGCATTCCCATTTCAATCACCTCTGGATGCAGATTCTGTTAAGCCACGCCAACACCTTAATAACTAATCCAGATTCTGAATGGTCTAAACCAGGGATCGGCAACCTGCGGCTCTTTGAATGAATAATTGCGGCTCTTTTCTTTATTAAAGAATCTATTTTTGAATAATGCAAAATTAATGTTATTTATTAAATTAGAAACTAAAAACCCTAAATTTAGCATTTGCAATAAATTAAGGACATTTTACATTAAGTCAAGGATATTTTACAATCGAAAATAGTACATGCGATGCTGAAAAAATTAATACTTTCATTTGAACTCTTTGAAATCATATGCAATAATCCTTCTTTACATTCTATTTACATTTTACAAAAATTCTACTTTATGGTGGATATGACTTTCCATTTAAACACACTAAATAACAAACTACAGGGAAAAGGAAATACAGCAGTTTTGCTTTTAGAAGAAGTGATTTCGTATGAACAAAAATTATATTTGTTTGCGACAGACTTAGAGAAAGGCACATTATTACATTTTCCTACGTTGAAGAAATATCAACAATAACAAGCTGATAATTCCATAAATTTAACCTTTTTCAAAGAAATTGTGATAAATGTGTGATCTGCATTTAATGGGAGATTTGAGGAATTTAGAAAGAACAAGGCAACTATGTCATTTTTATTGTGACCACTTGAAATTAATTCTGCCGAATTAAATTTTTCACCTTCTGCTGGAATTGATGAGGCTGCATTTCAACTTCAGTTAAAGGACCGGAAAACCCAGGATTTGTGGAATTCAAAATTTAGAAATCTTAAAGCTGACCCGGAGGAGTTGGAAAGACAGAAAAATCTACCTTTGCAATACAAAAAAATGGTCTGAAATAGAAGATCTTAAAAAGCAAGATCAGATTGTATTTGACACGTGAAATTGTTTACCAGACACTTACATTCGGTGATTTCAAACATACACATTTGGACTTCTATCGATTTTGATCGACATATTTCTGTGAGCAAATATTTTCTAATATGAATTTTATTAAAAAAAAGTTGAGAAACCTACTAAACAACATGAGTCTTTCATCATGATTGAAAATGAAAATTACGGCATAATCGCCGCATATTGAGAAACTATCCCAAGAAGTTCAACAGCAAAAGTCGCACTAAGAAGATATTTTAAATTTAAAAAAAAAAATTAAAGAAATAGGTATGTTATTGGATTTTATACACATGTTTTTGTAAGGAGAGCAATATTTGTTTTATTATTTAATATTTAAAAATATCATATAATTTCGTGTGACATGCCACCCCTGTGTTTTATAAGTATGATAACATGTTACTGTAAAAAAACTGAATAAATAATTTAATTATAATATTTTTCAATGTAGTTTCTAAATTTAAAGCAGTGATGAGCAATTAAATAGTAAATCAAATACTGGGTTCAATCCGCATAAAGAATATTGTCTTTCTCTTTGATAAGAAAGTATTAATTTATTTTCCATTATTTAGCAATATTTCAATTTTTTAACCTGCACAAATAAATCCACATGTAAAAATGAACATTCATAAAATAAAATAGATTTTTAATTAAAATATACTAATTCTGCCATACAAAATGAACACCATGAACCACACAAAAAACCTGAGGGGGCCGCATACAACCCACAGACTATTGGTTGCTCATCACTGCATGTGGCTCCCTAAATTTTTTTTTAACAGATATAATTTTAAAAATGGCTCTTCAATCCAAAAAGATTGTCAACCCCTGGTCTAAACCAATTAACTATTTCTAGCTTTACCACTGTATAACAGTTATCTTGCTGTTTTATCCACTCACTAGGAATTGTGTTCATGCATGCTGAGACTCCTGATGAATAACCAAGTCAAACATGCTGCCGATTCTCTTTCATGTTCCTAAGCATTGCATAAGACAGCCTGAAAAGTATGCCTCACGAAAGCGAATGCTTTGCAACTGAACTTTTTTTTTTTAATGTCAACCCTACAACACAAAAGTGCTATGCTGTGGATGTGTTCCTGAGAGAGAGGAATCTGTTAATGTTTATCTTGAAAGGTTGAAGGTTGTATTCACTAGGGAAAATGATACAGGGAAGATTGTTCCAAAAGTAAAAACTGATGAAATGAAAGAAGAGGACGTTAATTTTAGAAGTGAATTGTGTATGGATGTTGAATAGCAATTGCTCATGTTAGGATTAGAGGAAAGAAGTGACCAGTTCAGTGGAGTAGCATCCATGAAAATGCCTATATAAAGACATATATAGTGTAATGTGATGCTAATAGTAAAACCATGGGTCAGTGAAAGAATGGAATTAAAGGACAGTTACAATGTTGGAGAATTAAAGCCATCTAAGTAGCATGAAATGTTATATGTTGCAAAAACTTCTTATACTCTTACTACTTCCTTTTGTAACTTCCAGGGATGGCCCCGTGTTCTACCATATTGTCAATATGGTAAATACCCTTCAACAGCTTAAGTGTCTCAATCACATATGCCTCCATCTTCTATTTGCCAAACTCTTAGTTTGCACCTTCAGTCTATCCTCATAACAAACCCTGTACAGTCCTCATACTTTATTATCTGCTTCTGCGACCTTTCCAAGGTAATTTCTCCCCCCCCCCCCTTCAAATTCTCTGGACAGATCTGAGCACAGCAAACCAGATATGGTCAGATCAGTGCTTCATAGAACTAAACAACTAACACTCTGTTTTCTCTGCTAGTCAACATCCTTCTCAATATTGCAGCAACTTTCTGGGTTGTTTTCATACCCTTCACAATATTATTGTTATTATATGAAACCTCCAGGGAGTCCTTAACTCCCTGGAGGTCTCATATAATAACAATAATAACATCCATTCTGTTAACCAGAGTTTGTAGTCCACATACTCTAAATCTGCCCTCATGATCTATACTCTAGTACTAGTGGTAGACAGTAGATGGCGTTGGTGTAGATGATGTGGTTGGTGGATGAGGTTCAGTGGCAGAGACAGAGAGTTGCAGAGGAGGTGACTGCCCTTGATGAGTCTTGGACTCCCTGGAGGTGTCAAATAATAATAATATTTGTAGCTCTTCTTTGCATCCTTTCCATGCTTCTTCCTGCTGGAACCAAGGAGACAAATCTGTGCACAATAGTCCAAATGGGTCTTATCAAGGACTTATAAAGAGGCAAAATGACTTCCATATCCTTACATATCAAGGTTCATTTCAACACTGCAATTATCCTCTGAGTTGTATTTGCAATTTTTGGTACGTGACCTTTGAACTTCAAATCCTATCTACCATAACACCAAGATCGTTAGCCTCATCAGTTTCTTGTATCATAACCCGGTACTATAACATGCCATTGGAAATCTCATTATTCCAAAGAAATATCTTTACAAGGTATCTTTATAAGTTTAATTACCATTGAACTGACAATCATTTTCATTTGTATCTGGATTAAACCGATAAAATCCCCTCACTAACTTAAATGTCTCTATTTATTTCACCTCTTTCCCTCCTAGCCAGCAAACTCTGCAATCCATATTTCTTCATCCTCCTTCCGTAGGCCAGCATTCCAGAGTCCTGATATTGTCTTAGTCACTCTTTTCTGAATCCTACCCCAATGATTCCACATCACAATAAGAATCACTCATTCAGAATAAATCCTCTCCATTCACTTCTAATCCTTCACTCCTCATCTCTCTAGGAGTAAAGCCTACTTTATAAGAATGGAATACCATAATAAAGTGATCATTAAACAGTTCAATTATATCATCTTCCTTACTCGTTGGTCACCCAATTAATGTCTCCATCCCGCATGATAATCTGTCAACAATATTTTTCTTCCTACTGGCCACGTAGTGAAGAAAACTCTGGGATTCTATTGGAGTACCAGTCTCCTCTCTTTTTTTCCACCCTCTTCCTTTCTACACCTTGCATAACCTACCTCTTTTTAATCTGCAATTCCTGTTCAATTTCTCTAGTCATCCATTTTATTTTAAACTGCTCTATCTTCTTCAATTTGAGATACTGTTAAAGTGCAAGAGTATCCCTCTCAAAATTAAGTGAAACAAGATCACTCTACATCTCACTCAGTGACATTCATAGGATCATTATTAAACTTATAAAACTCATCACTCCTGAGAAGAATCACTCTAGGATGTGACACTCAGCAGTAGCACTGATTAATATTGGGCAAAACATGCCACTGAGCAGAACCATTCTGCTCTCAGGAAGAAAAGACAAACATTATTAAAACATCATCAGTGGGAACCAGAAAGATGCCAAGGCTTAATTAATGCAAAATTCATATTGCATTAATTGTATATTTTAGATATACAAATAGTCAAAGGATGTATCCTTGACCCTTTCTACTTTTAATTAAACATCTAGCATGTTTTTTTTGTAGAAAGTTTTTTCACTTGGTTACAAAGTAAACTCACCAACCACTCTCCATGCAAGCAACATCTCACTCCTCTGCTCACACCTCTTTATACACTTTCCAGGGATGGCCTCTTGTTCTATTCCCCCCCCCCCATCTCCCATTCTATGAAAAATCTCTATGTCAACCAGATAACATCCCCACACTAGCTCATATGTCTCAATCATATCCCCCCGCCCTCCTCCAATTTACAAGGCTTTGCAATTTTCATTCTCTCAATCTGTCCTCGTACTTCACAAGCTGACCTCCTGGCATCATTCTTTTCTTTCAAATACTACATCAGGTGATTATCACAAAGTATCCTAAACATTACCAAGAACTGCAGAGTGCATGTCTCCTCTAGTCTTATGTCATAAAGACATCAGAAGAATTCTGAGTAGCTTCAATAGAAACAAAGCTTTTTGTACTGATGGTATCCCCCTCCACCCCAACTGCAGTTAACATACACCCTGTTGTCTACAAGCTCTCATATTCATCTGGCTTCTACCCTTCAGAATAAAAACTAGCATATATCCAACCAATCCTCGAGAAAGGAAATAGAAGCTAGCAACCAAACTATTCTCCCATTGCATTCAACTTAGTTCTATTGAAAACAATGGAGAAAATAATCATCAATCAACTCCTTCGACACTCGGAAACCGGACTTTTAATTAGTGACTACTAATATGGATTCTGCCATTCTAGAACAAAAGCAGATATTGCCAACACCACCCACGTATGGGTGGTGTTGGCAATACCACCCATACATGGAGCTAAGCTTTGGAAACATTTATGAAATCATGTGGCCACTAGATATTTCCAAGGCCTTTGATCAGGTCTGGTACAAAGGCCTACTTACAAATTTCCTCTTTGGTCACTTACTGCATATGATAGTAGATGTCTTCCTTCCTTAGATTTCCCCAAATGCTGAAGTACACTAAGGATCTATACTTTTTCCCTATTTATTATTAAAACACTTAAGGAATAGAACAACGTAGTTAAGGATATAAATTAAATTAAACTTTAATAAATATTTTCCGATATTTCGGCAACGTCACATTGTCATTTTCTAAAGGAACTTACACAAAAGTTACGTGCACGTAGGCACTACAACACAGAAACTGGGAATGAAGAGATGAAGCTATTGTTCTCCTAACAGTCCTGATGGTGCCCTCTAGCGGGCTAAGTAGGTGTTCTTGGCCGTTGGGCTGAAGGTCTGCAGATGTAGGCCTCCCAAATTTGGGGCAGTCGCATACAACCAAATTTGTTGAGGTTTGGAGAATTTCTTATGGCTGAGTTTGATTTAAAAAAATACGAGGCCGACAGATGAAAAAGTTCGAAAAATTAAAAAAGAACTCTACCGTCTTTCCAAAACCTGCTACCAACACGGTAATCAACCTTTCTTCAGTCACCCTGAAGCCTGAAGCACTCAACGCGCTGTCACGTGGACACAACTTCGCCATTGCTCCCAATAAAATACCTAGTGAGGATATTATGATCCAGATCGAGCACGGAATCCGCCAACTTCCACATCAAGTCGCCAACAGTGTAAGACTGGATGTAGCCTGTGTCCTTTCCAAAGCAAGACCACCAAAAACCAACATAATCAAACAAGGAATATAAAGCTCTACAGGAAATGAAGAATAATAAAGAATTAGTTATCACCAAAGCGGATAAGGGAAATGCAACTGTAGTACTTAACCAAAAGGACTACACAGGTAAGCTGAATGCTCTTCTATTAGATCAGGCCACTTACCTCCCTATCAATTACAATCCCACCAACTCTCAAATTAGAAAACTTCACAGGCTCCTTAAGAGAGTCACTTCTTGGCCTGTAGAAGTTACCAACAGATTAAAGCCGTTTAACTCTATACCCCCCCCCCCGTATTTACGGACTCCCAAAAATACACAAAGAAAATGTGCCATTACGTCCCATAGTAGATGGCATTGATTCCCCCACATACAAATTAGCTAAACGTTTGGCAAAAGAGCTCACACACTATACTGGCAACACACCATCACACATAAAAAACTCAGCCCATTTCAAAGCCAGCATAGAAAACCTTACACTCCAACATACTGACATAATGGTCAGCTTTGATGTGTCCTCTTTATTTACAAATGTCCCACTCAAGGAAACTTTAGAGCTAATCCAAGCTAAATTTTCTCCCGATATCTCAGCCTTATTTCAGTTCACAATGAACTCAGGCTATTTCGTTTGGCAGGGAAAATTCTACAAACAAATAGAGGGGACAGCCATGGGTTCACCACTCTCCCCACCCTTGGCCAATTTCTTTATGGAGACCTTTGAAGAAAAAGCCTTAGCCTCTGCCCCACAAAAACCAACCATATGGCTTCGCTACGTTGATGATGTGTTCGCTATTTGGTCACATGGCTCTGAAACACTTCTCTCCTTCTTAACACACTTAAACAACCAACACCCCAGAATCAAATTCACTCTGGAAAAAGAGGAAAACAACAGCCTCCCTTTCCTAGACACACTAGTCACCCGCCAGCCTAATGGATCCTTGGTTTTCTCAGTTTACAGAAAACCCACCCATACAGGCAGATACATTCACCAACAATCCCCCCCCCCCTCACAACAATATGGAGTAGTGAAAACACTATACAACAGGGCTAAACTAATCTGTTCAAACGACTTGGCCCTAAATACTGAACTAAATCACATCCTCAACACTTTCTCAGCCAATGGCTACCCCCCAAAAAATCCAAAAAATATTAGAACCTACAAACCACAGATCCCCTCCCCCCACACACAACAAGGATTACTCTAAATCCATCACCATTCCCTACATCCAAGGCACCTCGGAAAAGATTACCAAAATCTTAAAAAAACATGACCTGACCTCCTGTTACAAACCTTACAGAAAATTGGCATCCCTTATCTGCTCCACTAAAGACCAACCACTTCCCCTAGACCTACCTGGTGTTTACCAGGTCCCTTGCAGTTGTAAACTGTCTTACTTTGGCCAAACAGGCAGGACAGCGAATATCAGAATTTCTGAACACAAGGACCACATCCGTTTTCACAAATACAGTCATTCTGGGCTTGCGGACCATGCTCTGGATACACGCCACAGAATACGGTGGAAGAAAGCTACAGTGATACACCGTAGCAAATACAAATTTGAAAGACTCTTTATGGAATCAGCCTCAGCCCTAAGAAATTCTCCAAACCTCAACAAATTTGGTTGTATGCGACTGCCCCAAATTTGGGAGGCCTACATCTGCAGACCTTCAGCCCAACGGCCAAGAACACCTACTTAGCCCACTAGAGGGCACCATCAGGACTGTTAGGAGAACAATAGTTTCATCTCTTCATTCCCAGTTTCAGTGTTGTAGTGCCTACGTGCACGTAACTTTTGTGTAAGTTCCTTTAGAAAATGGCAATGTGACGTTGCCGAAATATCGGAAAATATTTATTAAAGTTTAATTTAATTTATATCCTTAACTACGTTGTTCTATTCCTTAAGTGTTTTAATAATGCATAACCAATGTATAAGCCTGTCTATGAGAATTTTTCCCTATTTGTAAATGACCTTCTATCACTAACCTTAAATCTCATCTCCAGTGCTGATGACAATATGCTGCATTCATCTATTTCTTATAACAAACCTTGAAATGCACACGTATCTCAAGATCTTCCAGTAATCCAGGATCTTAACTCTAATATAACAACTCTCATCCCTGGAAGTTACGAAAGGAAACTGTGAGCAAGAGGGTAAGGAGTGGTTTCTTTGTGTGGAGGGTGGTTGGACCGTGGAATGCATTGCCTGATGGAGTGGTGGGAGCGAGAACGGTCAATGAGTTTAAGGAGTAGCATGATAGACTTTGTGTTTCTTGGAGGGGGGGGGGCTCCCCTCGATGAGTCTTGACAGACTTTATGTTCTCAGGAAGGAGGACCTCCCATGATGAGTCTTTTGACTACATGGAGGCCTGAATAATAATAATTATAATTATAACAACTCTCATGCTAAATTAGGAACAAAACTTTTGCTTAATAAAACTATCTATATGAATTTGTTCTCTGATGATGCCATAAATAGAATATTGCCTTGATGTAGTTCCCCCCCCCCACTAGTCAGGAGAATAATGACTGATCAAATCATTGTCTCTTTGGCATACTGTTTGAAATGTAATTTTATAGCTGTCTCTCTCTCTCTAGATATGTGTATATTCCAGATGATGACTTTAATATTATTGTTATTATTATTATCATTACATCACACCTCCAGGGAGTCCAAAAACTCATCAAGGCAGGGCCTCTACAACTCTTCGTCTCACTACTCCACCAACCTTCATCATCTAACACCAAAGCCATCTACTGCCAACTGAAGTACACTAAGGATCTATACTTTTTCCCTATTTGTAAATGACTTTCTATCACTAACCTTAAATCTCATCTCCAGTGCTGATGACAATATGCTGCATTCATCTATTTCTTATAACAAACCTTGAAATGCACATGTATCTCAAGATCTTCCAGTAATCCAGGATCTTAACTCTAATATAACAACTCTCATGTTAAATTAGGAATGCCACTTTTGCTTAATAAAACTATCTATATGAATTTGTTCTCTGATGATGCCATAAATAGAATATTGCTTTGTAGTTTTTTTTCCCCCCACTAGTTAGGAGAATAACGATTGATCAAATCATTGTCTCTTTGGCATACTGTTTGAAATGTAATTTTATAGCTGTCTCTCTCTCTAGATATGTGTATATTCCAGATGATGACTTTAATATTATTGTTATTATTATTATCATTACATCACACCTCCAGGGAGTCCAAAAACTCATCGATGCAGGGCCTCTACAACTCTTCGTCTCACTACTCCACCAACCTTCATCATCTAACACCAAAGCCATCTACAGCAGACTACCACTGCTAGTACTTTCACAGACAATCACAAATCTGCCGTGGGCATGATGTTTGTGAACTGCGAACCCGCAGCCTTTTGGCTGGAGGCTCTCACCTTTACAATATACAAATCTCCACAGAAATTATTTCCTGGATAGACTTACACTTCTAGTCTCTTCTGGCATAAGTACACACATCAAGAGCCTCCTCTGCATCCAAAGGAAACTAGTGGTTGTGCTTTTCTGCTAAGACATTACTTATCACCTGTGAAACTCCTACCACTATACATATCGCAAATCTACCATACCTTAGAATATTGTTCACACATATGGGACAGTGCACCAAAAACCACACTAAATATTGATGAGGTCTATAAGATCTCGTATGATTCAGTTAAATGGTGTTGACTCACTTACAGATTCATTCCAGTTACTACTACATGATACACATATTTCCACTGTGCCTCTTCTACACGTATTTTCATGGACAATGTCCTGCCAAACTCGCTGATGCTATTCCTCCACTTCACCTCAAACCTATAAACATGCAAGTTACTTCTGGTCAGCAGTCAAGGTCTACGACAAACTATCAAAAATTTTTGTAATTTTCCTCTTTCATACCTTCTACCTCTGTACTCTAAAATAGTATTTCCCGCGTCATTTCCCTAAGGATACAATCTTCAGTTGTTCAAAAAACATAAGGAAAATCTAAAAAAAAAAACTATCTACAGTGTAACAAATGTCACTATTCATGACTTCTTTATCAAGATAAACCTCTTCAAGATCATATTAATGAATGCAGACACACCTCTGGTCAAAACTTCTGGTCAGCATTCATGATCTACTACAAACGTATCAAAAATTTTTGCCATTTTCCTTTTTCATACCTTCTACCTCTGTCCTCTAAAATAGTATTTCCCACATGATCTCCCTAAGGATACAATCTCCAATTGTTCGCAAAACATAAGGAAAATCTAAAAGAAAAAAACTATCTAGTGTAACAAATGTCACTATTCATGGCTTCTTTATCAAGATAAATCTCTTCAAGAGCATATTAATGAATGCAGACAAACCACAAGTTGAAATTTTACTTACCTCAGATTGTGGGATGTTTTTAGAAAATTGGGTCTATATACCCCTTATAGGTTTCCAATTTTTCAATAAGGTTAAGAGTTATGAGGGTGGTTTGAAAAGTTCTCAGCCTCAAACATAGGTGGCAACACTTTTGGCAAGATTTTTTTTTTTTTTTCTAAGTTGGTACATCTGTCATAAGCATTCATGTGAAATTGCAATTCATTCCATCAAGTAGTTTGTTTTATACAGCTGTCTGAAGCAAAAGTGTAGTCAGTATCCCTTGAAATGGATAAAATTGAGTATTGTGCGGTTATAAAATTCTTTGTAAAAGAAGGTTTAATGCTAAAAGAAGTTCATAAAAGCTTATGGGCACTTTTTTCCTTCATTTTCAACAATTAAGAAATGGGCTGCCGAGTTTAAACGTGGCCGTACCAGCCTTCAAGATGATCCACGTGAAGGATGTCCAAAAAGTGTAACAACATCAGAAATAATTGATGAAGTGCATGATATGGTATTGGATAACCAGCGAGTTAAAGTGCATGAAATTGCTGAGACCACAGGCATTTCAAAAGAATGTGCAGGGCATATTTTGTATGAAGAATTGCAAATGAAAAAGATTTGCGCAAGATGGGTGCTGAGCTTGCTCACAGCAGATCAAAAACGCACTCGCATGAAAATCTCTGAACAGTGCTTGGAGCGTTTTAACAACAGAACAGAAGCCAGTTGTTCAGCACCAAAGACAAAGTCAGTTCCATTATCAGGAAAGATCATGGCATTGGTGTTTTGGGATACTAAAGGCATTTTGTTTATTAATTATCTTGAAAAGGGCAAAACAATAACCAGGGAATATTATTCCAATCTTTTAACCAGACTATATGAAAAAATTCGTGAAAAAAATTCATGAAAAAAGACCCGGTTTGCAGAAGAAAAAAATCATCTTTCATCAGGATAATGCACCTACCCACAAAAATGTTTTGGCAATGGGAAAATTAATGGATCTGCACTATGAATTGTTGGAACATCCACCCTATTCTCCAGATTTGGGGAATAGGGTGGATACTCTGACTTCTATCTCTTCCCAAAACTAAAACTCTTCCTCGCGGGTCAGCGTTTTTCTTCAAATCAAGAGGTGATTGCAGCTGTAGAGGAGTATTTTGCAGATCTTACTGAGAACCACTATAGGGATGGGATAATGGCGCTGGAGCATTGCTGGAATAAATGTATAAGTCTTAAGGGAGATTATTTAAAAAAAATAAAAATAATTTAGAAATTATAAAATTTGTTTTTTTCATTGTTAGGCCGAGAACTTTTAAGACCACCCTCGTATTATTTTAAACCTTCTTAATAGCTTTTAAAAAGGAATGACACTTTGAGAGGACAAGTTAGTAGTGCATTACATGAAAGATTTGATCTTGGAGGCTGTGTAAAATTCGATGCAGTAAGATTTTTTTTTTCTTAACTTTGCATCGACTTTTACAGAGGTCACAAACATTGTATATAGAAGGAGATTGTAATTTTAACGCTGATTGTGGAATTTTGTAATTACGAATTTTGTATATAAAGGTTACATTAGCTGCAGTTATTTGCTTCTTTCTCCTCTCCTTGCTCCTTCCCCCTGATGCTATTAGAGTATTCGAGGGCTAGGGGTGAGTCTTTCCTATCTTGCTAAGTCATTTCGTCTTATGCAGCCACCGAAGGAGGCAAGCTAGCCTCAATAGGTGCTGGTCCCAAGCCCGGATAAATGCGAGGGTTGATGTCAGGAAGGGCATCCGGTCGTAAAACTTCAGTGCCAACTCAAACTATGATTATGAGTCGAAGAGAAAATGATATAAGGGCTAGGGTGTACCCCTTAAGCGATGTGCAGCCACATCGCCCTACAGCTGTGAGAAGTGGACGAGGGCTACCGCATCAAGGGCGGGTGCGGTTAAAGAAGCGAGCCCAGCAGGTGGAGAGGATGATGCGAGTGGGAACACTGAATGTTGGAAGCATGACTGGAAGGGGAAGAGAGGTGGCAGACATGATGAGGAAGAGGAAGTTGGACATTTTATGTGTGCAGGAGACAAGGTGGAAAGGCAAAGGAACTGGGAGATGGATATAAATTGTTCTACTCTGGAGCGAATAACGAGGGAAGAAATGGTGTAGGAATTGTGGTGTGTGGCAGAATGAAGGGTAAAGTACTGGACGTGGGTAGAAGGAACGACAGGATCATGCGAATGAAATTGGGTCTCGGAGAAGAGCGGGTGGTCGTATTATGTGTATATGCCCCGCAAGTTGGCTGTACAACAGAGGAAAAAGATGAGTTCTGGAACGTGTTAGATGAAGAAATGAGGGAATTGGAAGAAAATGAGATGGTGATTGTCGGAGGAGACTTGAACGGGCACATAGGAAGACAGAATAGAGACTGTGAAAGGGTGTATGGTGGCCACGGAGTGGGAATGATGAACCAGGAAGGAGAGAGGGTTGTGGACTTTGCAGTAGCATTTGATCTGGCAATTGTGAACTCGTTTTTCTTCAAGAGGAAAGAACATTTGATAACATTTAGAAGCGGTAACAACAGCTCACAAATTGACTACATTTTGACTAGAAGAAAACATCTTAAGGTTGTGACAAATTGTAAGGTAATTCCAACAGATCAAGTAGCACAACAACACCGACTGCTGTGTGCCGACTTTAAAATAAGATCGAAGATAAGAACTTCTGGTTGCCATGGGATGAAGACAATTAAGTGGTTTCGCTTAAAAGAAGAGAGTGTGAGGAATCGTTTTAGGGAGAGAGTGTTAGAGAGGATTTCGGATGGACTGGAAAGTGTACAAGATTGGTGGAAACATAATTCAAAAGTAATCCTGAGCTGTGCAATCGAGGTGCTTGGTGAGACATCTGGAAAGATTAGAGAGCAGAAGGAGGGTTGGTGCTGGAATAATGATGTACAAGTGGCAGTGACAGCTAAGAGGAAAGCAAAGCAGAAGTGGGATGAGTCAAGAGTGGAAGAGGACAGAGAGGTGTACAAAGAGAGAAAGCAAGAAGCCAAGAGAGTTCTGGCACAGGCGAAGGCCATGGCATATCAAGATCTGTATGATCAATTAGAAACAAAGGAAGGACAGAGAAAAATTTACCAACTAGCGAAATGTAGAAATAAAGCAGCTAAGGACATCTTACATGTGAGGCAGATCAGGTTTATTGTTATTAATATAAGATTGGTGTTCTTGTAATCATTTTTCAACATAACGCTCTGTTTGTCCAAAGTATGAATGGAGGCACTCCCATTGAATATTGAACTTAGTAAACACCAGAAGGGGGGGGGGGGGGAGGCTGTTTATATTTCGTGGATGGGAACCAAGAGGAGATTTTGTTGATTGGGAAAAAAGTAAGAACTAAATTATGTCTTTTCATAATTTTAGCAATTGTCTCAGAGATGCCTGCAAATATATCAGATAGGGACTCTCTGTACAGCTTCAGGGTTTTGGGCAATGGGCTTGTAAGATTCCAAGATGCATTTAAACTTCTTTGAGGTGAAACCATTCTATAGTAAGATGCACTGGATGGTGTACAATTTTGGTTGAAGAGCTTGGGAATTAGAGTAGATAACATGTGGTCTGTTCAGCAAAGATTTGAAGATGCCTATTTTTTTTTAGATGGATGATGTGCTGAATCTTGCAGTATGTAGCAGCCTGTGAAGGTAGGTTTATGGCGAATAGAAGTAGCAAGTATTTCAGAAGAGGTACAGTAAAGGAGGATGTCCAGGAAAGCTAATTGTCCATCCTTTTTTTTTTCTTTCACAGTCAAGTTGATGTGTAGATGTAGGCTGTTGATTTTGGTTAAAAAGCTAAGTACAGATTCTTCTAAGTCTGAACAGGTGGCAAAAACATCATCTGCATAATGAATCCAAAAGGAAGATTGGGGTGGTATTGATGAGAATAGAGAATATTTCTTCAAGATGATCTAACTAGAAATTAACAAGTGCAGGTGACAAGGGGCTTGCCATGGCAGACTGGGTGTTTAATTTTATTTCAGATAACTTGATTTTAAATTTAGGCCTTAATTTTAATCTTATTCATTGTGAACCACTCACTAGGTGACATTTGGCACATGGCTCAACTCTGTAAATTGGATTAATATTCTTTGTTGTAGTTTCACCTTGTGATCATGCTGATGTTTACCAGTTAGTTTCTGGCTGAAATATTTTCAGTAATAAAATTACTATATTCTTGAGAATATGTGCATAATAATGAACATGGTTCCTATATATAGGAACCACACTCATTATATAATGGTGGATCTAGGACAGAATCAATTAGTTACAAATCAGTATCTTTGGAAACACTAATTAGGATCAGCAACCAGAAGTGTACACTGGTCTCTTAAAGAGGATAGTGGATAACATGTGCTCTGTTAAATGTAGGTACATTAGAAACATTATACACATTTTATAATAGTGACTACAGCATTCAATAAGAGGGATGAATATATTGATACTCTTGGACTTTTTCCAGGACATTTTACAGTATTTCACAGAAGTGGAGATTGTTATACAAATTCAAGTTACTTGGTATACAAAATGCCTATAACATGCATAGAGGAAAGGGGTGGAGGGTGACAGGTATCACAGTGCATGGAGATTCCATGTCTGAAAGAAGGAGTGAAGTATCACAGGTTTCTGTAAATGGTCCAGTGTTGTTTAACTTGTATATTAATGATAGTGGAATTGGCCTGGATTGTGAAAAGTAATTTACAACTATTTCCTGATAATGCAAAGTTGAAGAGATAAAAGACATTTCCGATAAAGAATCATTGCAGGCTAATTCTCACAAACTGGGTCATAAGGGGAAAATGACAATGAATATCAGTAGAATGTTTCTAAGTGCAAGGTTGAACATCTGGATTAAGGACACTGCAAACAGAGGATCTGATTAATGATAATTTGCTGAACGTAGTTGCCCAACCAGAGAATTCGAGGATGATGATAGACAGTTATTAAGTTTAGGGACCTCATTGCTAATGCAGTCAGGTTGTAAAAATAATCATAATTTAAAATTCTGAATATTTTTACCAATTGCTTATGTTAAAATGTTTACTAGTTTTAGTTTCATAACATGCATTCTCAGCACTTGCGATGTGCCCATTTTTGAAATTATTTTGTTAAAATGATATGTAAAGTAGTTAAAAATTTATGTACTTACCGGATTTGAATAGTTGTGTTACTTTAAAAAATTTTGTTGTGGTTTAAAGTATTAAGTTGCATTTTATGAAGACATTCTCTTATCGCTAACGGAGACAACGTGTCAGCTATTATACCTAGTTTCTCGCTTGCCATTTTCAAGGAGTGCGCATGCTTGCCAAGAAGTTTGATGTGTGATTGAGAGCTGACAGAAAACATTCGGTATCGTAGTAATGAAGAAAAAACAAGAGAGCGTTCGGAAGAAAATTAGAACACAAACTGGCAGATATTTAGATTCGTAGGAATTTGAGTTTTTATATGTGACAGTCGGAGAAAAATCAATAGTATATTCCGAAAAAGGAATTGTGAAACTATGAAGTTTGAAAGTGGAATAAGTATTGATAAATCAAAGAAAATATTGCTATAGATATTTTAAAAGGAATATTCGAGGAAATGCTAATTGGAAGATTAGTAGTAGATTCCGAAAATGGAATCACAGAACTGTGAATTTTTTTAAAGTGGGAGAGTTAAGACTGTCAATAAGTATTAGTGAAAAAAAGAAATTGCTATTTACGTTCTAAAGGAATGCTCGAGAAAACTCTGATTAGGAAGTTTCATCTGTATTAAAGACGCCAAATCTAACTGTTATTTCTACTAAAAAGAAGACAGAATTGAGTCAGGAAGAATTAATGTGTGCTACATAAGTGATGAGAAAGGATCCTATGAAAATGAAGAATAAAGTCATATATCTTCGGAAAAGAGCCTCGACAGAGAGAGAGAAACTGGCTATGAACATTTTGTCATTGTGAAAGCAAAGTGTTTAGTCTAGTCTTAAGTGTAAGTTTCTTTTAAAAGGCCTTGGATCCAATTAATTCTGTAGTTAGTTATAGATTTGTAAAATTGTTTGAAGTGTATATATATTGTTTTTGTTTTATTAAATGTTTTTATTTTGTATTTTGGTCTTGAGTCAGTGATTTATTTGGATTCTGAAAGAAATAGTAAAAAAGAGGTCATTGCACCAATCGGAGTAAACACTTGTGCATATAATAATATATAGGTACGTTCGGAATTTAAAAAAAATTGTTGAACAGAGATCATCTCTATAGGTAGGATTAATATTATGATAATACCCATTATATAAAAATCTCTAATTTTTTAACAAGGTCATCAGATTAGATAACCAAAATGTTGATTTGCAGGAGTAAGTAAGTTACTCTTTCTTGTACAAGGCTTGGATAAGACTCTTCTCTCTGTTACTAACTAATCTGCATGGATATGATCAGCTAAGTTCAGAGATGAGAAGACAACTGAAAACATTTAGCAGTAGGCAATAAGTAAGATATGCACAAGTGTTTACTCCGATTGGTGCAATGATCTCTTTTTTACTATTTCTTTCAGAAATAAACATCAGGATTGCAAAGGGAAGAACAAATCTGAAGGCCATGGATAACATCTGGAAAAGTAAAGTGATCAGTCTGCAAACAAAACTAAGAGTATTGGAAACATGCATCTTCAGCGGTGTACTGTACGGATCTGAAACGTGGGTAATAAATAAGGAATCAAGAAAAAGAATTTTGGCATTTGAAAGAACTTGTTACAGGAAGATTCTAAGAATAGGATGGGTACAGAAAATCACCAATGAAGCTCTATCAGAAGATACAACCAAAACAGAATCTAATGCAGAAGATTATAAAAAGTTGCAATTATTTGGACACATCTGTAGAATGAGTGAGAACTGGAAGATAAAGACATTTATGTTTGGTATTTTGGATGGTTTCAACAGAAGAGGTAGACCATACAGAGAAGATAGACGATATAAAAGACTGGTGTGGAATGGGTGTACAAAAACTGCGACACTGTGCATTGGGCAAAGAAAGGTGGAAGAAGATAGTGAAACAGGCATCAGGCATCAACGGGCAGTGAGCCCATGATTCATGATGATGATGAATAAGCAAGATATTATAAAGCTTATGAAATTGAGAATATGAAAAGTGAGTGAATATGGTCTTCAAAGTTTGAGAACAGACTTTGATAAGGGGATATTACAGTATAGAAACAAATGAGATTTTAATTTGTGGCAGGTGAAAGGGGAACTCAGGATCATCCCAGTAAACAGAGTACGTGTGTTTAGAAAGTATATATGATTCAGGTTTTTCTCATGGCGTGTGTGTTGGAAAATGTGGAATCTGAATACTCAATTGCTGTTTTCAAGTAGAAATAATGTATTGTCTGATCTGGAAGACCCCCCTGAATATATCATTGTCTTATTCTTATTTAGCTTCTTATTTAGTAGAAATCTCCCTTGTTTCAATCATCTTTGTTTTGATAATACCAATAATTTTGATTTAGTACTTTTGTCAATTCCACTCCTTTTTCCATCAATATTCATACATTCATGATGCATGTCTTCAATTCTGCTGATGCCGAGGTGGAATATGTTCCTATAGCTGACTTTTAACTGTTCCTGATGGCTTTGCTTAACCAGACAATGCCCAAGCTGGCATGACATTTCACTGGATTATATCACTTTCTTTTGAATTAAGCAACACAGAACAGAGTTCAACTTCTTCATCAAATTCATGAAGTGTACCCTCGAGGGGTATGAAGGATATTATGACATTATCATGTGAAAAAGTTATATCATCATTCACTTCCTATCAACTGAACAAGCATTTGCCAAAGTTAAAAGAAGCATTTTATTTAAATTAAAGATACCAAGAAATTATATACAGGTAATCCTTGTATAACGGTACTTATACAACGCAGTTTCGCTATAACATGGTCTACAAATTGTAGCAGCCCTTGTTCAACGTGGAACTTATATAACATGGTCTACAAATTGCAGTAACCCTTTATCTTTTCATATATTTTTCAAATTTTACCTTTGTTAAATTTGTGACTGCCCATATCGCGCATGTAGTTATAAGTAGCGAATTTATATTAGGGGAAATACCCTTTAGCACGCATGTATGTCAATTGTTTACTGTATAAAGTGTTTATTGTTGAAAATTGTCTTCGTTTTCTGCCAGGAAAGTGCATTAAAATTAAGCTGAGCATTTTATTTTCTGGTGAGTTACATACATAATTAATATGTAATGCTTTTTTATGTAAAAAAATTATTTGTATAGTAATGACCACTAAAACTGCAATGAAAGGGGAAAGACCAACATTGCAAAGAAAATTCATTTCTCTTGAAGAAAAAATTAAAATCTTGAGTCGGTTGAAAAATGGAGAAAAACCAGTTGTTGCAAAAGGATTTCGGAACATAACCTTACTTTTTCTATGTGATCTGAGTCTTGCATAATGCAATTTATATAAAGCGGCATTTCTATGGAACCTAATATTCCTCATTACACGAGGGTTACCTGTACTTAGTTTAATCCTTTATCCAAGTGTAAGCAAACAAAGTTTTCCCCTGAAGTATTTTCAGGACTGGGGCAGTTCATGTTAAAGGTGGTATGACTTCTACAAGGAGATGTGCTTTGCATTATGAGATACTAAGGCAAGTGAAGTCATACCACCTTTACCACGAGTGTCCCCAGTCCTGAATATACTTCAGGTGCAACTTCGTTTGCTTATACTTGGATAAAGGATTAAACTAAGTATATAATTTTTTGGTATCTTTAACTTATAGACATTTTATTTAACATATTAAAAGAAAGACAAATACCAAATAATACTCTAAAAGCTATCATAAGTATATATGAAAATAATCAAATACAAATAAGATTAAATCATGAGCTATCATATATGAGCGAGATAAACTAAGGAGTCCAACAGGGATGTCCCCTTTCACCAACTCTTTTTAATATTTATATTATCTATTATTATTGTTATTTGACACCTCCAGGGAGTGCAAAGACTCATTAAGGGAGAGTGTGCCAACAGCATTGAACGATTGGGCCCCTTCCAACTACTAACCGTGCTCAAACTTACTCAACTGAGCCATTAGTAGTAGAGGCACTACCAATCGACCAACCTTTGCTGGCTATATATAAATGAAATAATAATAAAATGGAATAAACATTTCCATCAAGGTATTAAACTTTCTCCTACTGTGAACTTAAACACTTTCCTTTTTGCCGATGATCAAATAATAATTACAAATTCTGAAGATAACTTACAGAAAGATATTTTAAATTTAAATGAGATAGCCAAAGATTATGGAATGATAACATCAACAGAAAATTCAAAAACGATGGCCTTTAAAGGACAAGATCCAGTAAGAACTAAAATATTAATAGATAACAAGATTTTAGAATAGGTGAATTAATTTAACTACCTAGGATGCATGATTACATATGAAAATGAAAGAGATAAACCTAAAAATTGTAAAATATTTTTTAAAAAAAGTGTAATTAATTCTATATTTAAACCAAACCTAGTACAAAAACAGATTAATAACAGCAGAAATAAAGTTTATGAGAAAAACTGCAAAGTATACTCTTTTTGATCACAAAAGAAATGAAATTATGAAAGATGTTGGAAGTTTCCCCCCCCCCCAATTGGTTAGACTATAAATTATATATTTATCCAAGTGTAAGCAAACTTAAGCAAGTTTAAGCATAAGCAAACAAAGTTTGCTCCTGAAGTATCTTCGGGACTGGGGCAACTTTGCAAAGGTGGACTTAGTTTTCATCACTTTAGTATCTAATAATGCAAAGCACATCTCCTTGCAGACATGTATGATGCTATGCATTATGGGAAGGGCGACTACCCAGATCCAGAGGTGATACCAATGTTGAAGCAATGCAGAACTCATATTTCCCTATGCCAGTTACTAAAAGATGTCACACCTTATTATTAAATTGCTCTGGATTAGAGAAAGATGTTGGGCATTTTTTTCTCCATTTGGTTAGACTATAAATTATATATTTAGTTTAATCCTTTATCCAAGTGTAAGCAAACAAAGTTTGCTCCTGAAGTATCTTCAGGACTGGGGCAACACATTGCAAAGCTGTACTAAGTTTTCATCACTTTCTTAGTATTCAATAATGCAAAGCACATCTCCTTGCGGACATGTATGATGCTATGCATTGTGAGAAGGGTCAGACCGGTTCTGACCTTTATTGAGGTCTCTTCAGTGGGAGCCAGACCCAGAGGTGATATCAAGGTTAAAGCAATGCAGAACTCATATCCACCTTTGCCACGAGTTGCCTCAGTACTGAAGATACTTCAGGCACAAACTTTGTTTGCTTACACTTGGATAAAGGATTAAACTAAATATATAATTTATAAATTATGAAAGAATTAAACCAGGAATCAATAATAGAAAAAGCTAAAAAATATAAACATAAATGGATATAACATGTTGAAAGAATGAAAACAGAAAGATTACCAAAACAAGTCTTAAATCAGAAACCATTAGGAAAAAGAAATCCTGGACGTCCTCTTAAGAGATTCAACGATGACTTCTAAGGCCGGAACAGACCACTCTAGGCGCTTAAATCCTTGACAGGCATGATGATGACTTCCTATCAACAATTTTCCACCAAATTAATCTGTCATCTGTGAAGACTCCAATATTATCAGATCTCATATTTCTCTCTTCTAAGGCATTTTTTTACTGTATCAATCCACATACATCCTGATCTTCCTTGGGGTCTTTTTTCTACCATCCTGCAAAAAACTCGTTCAGCTAATCATTCCTCTCCCATTCTGTTTAAGTGGACATACCACCTGAGATTAGCTCTGCTAGCACATTCCTGAATGCTAACAATATCAAGTTCTTTCCTAATATCCGTATTTTTAATATGACACTGCCATCTGTTCGCTCCTTAATTTTTCTCAGAACTCTCAATTTTGTGGTTGCCAGTATTTGATCAAGTGTTTTATTTCTGAGTTCTCAGATCCATAAGTTAAAATTGATTTGAACTAATTTCTCTCTTGTTCTATAAAAATTTATTCAGTTGACTTCATGCCAACCAGCTTCACTAATTCTGCCATCTATTTCCATATGTAATTTGCCATCTTCACTAAAAACTGTGCCTAAATAGCTGAAATGTTTTACTTGTTCTACAGGTTCTCCAATCTTGATAAAGTTGATATTTTCACTGTCATTATCTTTTTATTGATGCATTTCATACTAAATTTATCACAGCAGTTATTCAAATTAGTCAGGGAATCCTGTAGACATGTACAGGATTTATTTAGAAGTATAACATCATTTGATATTTTAACATCTCTAAGTTTAATACCACTTTCATTATAAAAATTATGGAAATGATTATTGTATTAGGGTAAAACTTCAGTTTAATATAAACCAAAATAATCAACCGAAGTTTCAAAATATGTAATCTTATACACTCAACCCTGGGATGCAATGTCTGTCTTAAAATTTTATTATGGGTTGGACTGTTTCAGCCCACGGCACGGTACCCATAGAACATGTGTTTTATTGAAGCAATAAAACATGCATTCCTGTTTTTGGTTCATCTTTTTCTGATTTGTGAAAAAAATGTTCATTACTGTTATGAACAGAGACCAGTTTGTTTGCTCTGTGTCTATGAGTCAATGAGTGAAGTGTGAATTGTAAATTTATAGTGAAACAAATTTAAACAGAAAAATACATTTTTAAAAGGTAAGTGTATATAATTTAATATTATTTTACTTGTTAATTTTATGATTTTTTTTGCTTTTAAACTGAAATAATTTAATTTAGGATTTTGGAATTAATTAGTTGATTTGTAATTAAATATGCATCAATTTTTTTTTATATATGAATTTGTGCTAAAAAACGAAATTCTGAATTTTGTTTTTTCCCCCAAGAATTAAAGATCATTAAAATCAATGTAAAATGAAAATAATGTATTTACAGTATACATTGACAAATAATTACATCAAAAAATGCTAAAAGACATTCACTGATGTAATTATTTAATTAAATCAATAATTATAAAAATTTATTGATGTAATTATTTGTCTCCAAGTCCCCCCCACCCCCCGGAAAATTTTCTGCAGGCACACACACACACACACATACGGTCAAACTGACATGAAAGCACGGGTTGCATAACCCGCACTACAACACATCCGACCGAAATGGGCACAAGATGCCACTGAGTATAACCAAGTGGAAAACTTTCAACATTTATCTCTAATCCAGAGTATTTTAATAACAAGGTATGACACCTTTTGGAAATAATGACTTCTCCATTACTTCAACCTTGGTATCACTTCTGGGTCTGGCTTCCACTGACAAGACCTCAATAAAGATCGAAACCAGTCTGGGTAGTGACCGAAATATAAGGCAAGTTATGTGAAGTCATTAGCTTCTATATACGAGTTGCCCCAGTCCTGAAAACACTTCAGGCCAATAAGTTATATACTTATTGGCCTGAAGATGCCAATAAATTATATACTTACCCCAAGTATATAATTTATTGGCATCTTTAATTTATAGTATAACAAACTGGAAAAATATCTGGGAAACATGTTTGTATTGTTTTGCATAATTCTGAAACTTAAAATAGTCTAATTTTTAGTTTTCAAATTTTTAAACAAAACATCTTATAAAACAAATAAACCCCATCATCAGAAACAAGAGATACAGCAAGAATATAAAACAAATAAACATCATCATCAAAAACGAAGTGATACAGCAAGAATAAGTGAAGCAGAAATAGGAAGAATGTACAGAACAGCGTTAAAAGAGAAACTTAAAAGAGTGGACAAAGAAAAAAAATCAAATCTAAGAGTGAAAGGAGTAATGAAGGCAATAGAAGACGCAGTTGAAGAAACAGTATCAGAAGAAGAGAAGTTCAAGAAGTGGATTAGACAAGAAAAAATAAGTTAGTACAGGAGAAAAGAATGTTGAAGATAAGAATAGATACATCAGAACAAATAGAGGAGCAATATAGAAGAAAGCATAATGAGGTGAAAAAAGCAGTCAGAATGGATAAGATGAAATGGTTAGAAGCTCAATGCAATAATATAGAACAGCACTATGGAGAGCATAAAACTAGGGAGGTGTACAAAACGATTAGAACCATTAATAGAAGGTGGCAAACAAAAAAGACCACAATTAAAGATGAAAAAGGCAAAGTATTGATGAATAAAGATAAAATTGTAAAGCAGTGGACAAGCTACTGTAGTAAGTTATATGAAGAAAAACTAGATTTTGATAGCGTTGGGATACTGACTGAAGAATTGAAGCAGATATCACCACCATCATCATACTCATTACCTGGTGGTGATATCTGCTTCAACTTTAAGAGGAGAAGCAGAAAAAGCAATAGGACGGCTAAAACACAACAAGAGTCCTGGTAATGATAACATCACTGGAGAAATGATTAAATATGGTAGTGAAAGTATGGTTACAGAAATACTCCAACTATGTAATATGGTATGGAAAGAAGAGAAAATGCCAGAGGAGTGGGTGAAATTGATATTAGTGACATTATACAAGAAAGGAAATAAGCTAGAATGTAAAAATTATAGAACAATTGTCTTGACAAGTCATCTTGGTAAGGTGAGGATGATACTGACAGAAAGATTGAGAACACAATTGGAAGCATACCTTGTAGACAGGCAAGCAGGATTTAGGAAAGATAGAACTACAATTCAACAGATTTTGACAATGCGGTTAATAGCAGAGAAAGCTAGGAGAAAAAATAAAAACATATATGCTTACTGTGTTGATTTTCAGAAGGCATTTGACAGTATCGACAAAAAAGTGACATTAGCAGTGCTAGAATTCTATGGAATTAACAGAAAACTAATAGCTACATTAAAAGATGTTTATAAGAATGCAGTTGCAGCAGTTAGAATAGGTGATGATTTGGGGAAATGGTTTAAAACAAGCAGAGATACTAGACATGGGGACCCAATATCGCCAAGCATTTTCATTACACATTTAGAAAGAGCAGTGGATAAAATGAAGGAAGATGAAAAAGGAATATCAGTGCATGGGATTGAGAATTAACAATGAGATTTGCAGATGACATTGTTATTACTGAAGAAGATGAAAGAGAACTACAAAAAACATTGAAACTGTTAAATGAGGAAGGGAAAAGATTTAGACTTGTTATGAACTTTGAAAAAACAAAGAATGGTATTTGGTGAGAAGAACATGAAACAAAAGATACAAGTGGATGGAATTGATATAGAAAACGTAGAACAATTCACATATTTAGGAAGTAAAATTACACATGATTTGGACTGTAAAAAAGAAATAAAGATCAGGATTGCAAAGGGAAGAACAAATCTGAGGGCCATGGATAACGTCTGGAAAAGAAAAGCGATCAGCCTGCAAACAAAACTAAGAGTGCAGGAAACATCAACAAAAAATCAGGAAAAAGAATTTTGGCATTTGAAAGAACTTGTTAGAGGAAGATTCTAAGAATAGGATTGGTACAGAAAGTCACAAATGAAGAGTTCTATTGGAAGATACAAACAAAGGAGAATCTAATGCAGAAGATTATAAAAAGGAAGCTGCAATTATTTGGACACATCTGCAGAATGAGTGAGGAGCAGAAGATAAAGACATTCATGTTTGGTATTATGGACACTGTAAACAGAAGAGGTAGACCATACATAGAATGGATAGACGACATAAAGGACTGGAATGAGTGTACAGAAACTGTGCACTGGACAAAGAACGGTGGAAGAAGATAATGGAAGAGGCATCAGATACCAACAGGCAGTGAGCCCATGGTTTGTGATGATGATGAAGGTGATGGAGAATAAAGACCTAAAATTTGCAAATTAGGGTGCACACTGCTAAGATTGTGAGGACAGCATAACTGATGTTAGCAATGGTGCAGAGGACACCAAAATGTATACAAATAAGGATGATATGGTTCTAGTATGTATAAGGACTGATCAGACTACATAATGATTACTATGCATTATGTAGTCTTAATTTAGACACTTAATTTGTTAAAATAATAAATAGATACTACAAAAGACAGGAGGAGGAGGTGCAGAGAAGAAAAAGAGGTCATGCCTGGAAGCTGTATAAGGAAGGTGTGAGCACAGGAGTGAGAAGCAGATTTTTCTGGATGGAGAGTAGTGAGTAATTAGCATGCTATGCCTAAGAGTGTGGCGAGTGCAGAAATGGCAAATGCATTTAGAGCAGGGGTGGCTAACCTATGGAGCATGCACCAAAAGTGGTGCATTGCATGATTAGAAGTGGCGCACTGAACCCCAGAGAAAAATTTAACAAAATGTTGTATTCGATTTATATATATATATATAAACACAATTAACCTATCACTGAATTCTAGAGTGCGCACTTATTATACTTGTTTGATCTCGAAGCAACAGGCACCGGCAAATGCTGACATGCGTCACCAGTTACTCAATCAGTTTACAGCTGACTCTCGTCATAACATTCGATGAACTTCTGATTCGATGTGAATGAACAATTCTGTGTTTTTGAACTTATATGTTTTTATTAACAGTTCTTTAAGTTTAAGATAAGATTTCTGTTTTCATGAAGGCTTAATATAGTTCTGTAAATTTAAAAATAATTTTTTTTCATTTTGAGCGCGTATGTCAAGTTTTTGCCTGCTCCCTTAATTTGCTGATATTGAAACTTGCAATTATTCGGTGTATTTGTATGTGTGTGTGTTTTTATGTTTTTTTTTAATACAATATCTTTCCATTTTATTTACTTGTAGTAGATTTATTCCTAAAATTTAACTGATCATCAGCAAAGCTTTCGTAATGAGGATGTTTGGGTTGTGTGTGTGATTGCCAGCTAATCGACTGTTTTATGGCAGGAAGCAAATCTCATATTTCATTGGACATAATATATTACAAGAGAGAGACGAAAACACTCTATGAAAATATATATATATAATATTTTTAAATTTATAGACCTGCATTAGGCCTTCATGAAAACAGGAATCTTATCTTAAACTTGTAGAACTGTTTTTGAATGTTCATAATGTTTAAAACCATAAAATAATTTAAATAAATTATTTAATAATAAACTTTACTTTTTGAAATAATTTTTTACAGTCAGTTACCCATTACTTTGCAAAAGAAAATGAGCAGAAGAAAAGCAGAAGGTGATAGCAAATGCCAGTTTAATGAACTGTGGGAAAATTAGTTCTTATTTAAGCACTCTCTCAGGTAATAGAAGACATGATCTTAACAGACACTATAGAAAACATCAAGCTGAATTAGAAGAAAAACTGAAGTTAGTTCCTGGGTCTGAGTTGCAGAAAGAATAGGTGGTTAAGAAAAAGGAAGAAATAAAAAAGAGACAAAATATATTTGTGAGATGAAGTTGTGAAAGTGTGGCAATGCTGGAGGCATCTTATGAAATTGCCTTTGTGTTGGCTAAAAAACACATACCTTTCTCTGATGAGAGGAAGTTGTTAAGCCTTGTCTCGAAAAATTTGCAAAATGTCTTGGTGATAAGAATGTTGTAAGAAAAGTAAACCAAATTGCTCTGTCCAAGCAAACAATTACAAAATGCATCGAAGAACTTTCCCATGATGTTACTGAGCAATTAAAAGACCATGTTCATGCTTGTGCTTTCTTTTCTTTAGCCTTGGACGAATCCGCTGACATATGTGATGTAGCCCAATTAAGCATTTTTATAAGAGGAATTGATGGTAATTTTAACATCTTTGAAGAACTTATCTGTCTTGAGTCACTTCATGGAAAAACCAGAGGGTCAGACATATTTGACAAAGTAAAGTCATGTCTGCAGAATCAACAACTATTCTAGTAAGCTCATCAGTGTTTGCACTGATGGGTAGAGTTTCTGGGACTGTAACTTGAAAGGTTTTTTAGGTCATTCTCTACTAAAGTATCACTGTATTATACATGAAGAATCTTTGTGTGGAAAAACTCTAAATTTGAAGCATGTTATGATACCAGTTGTAAAGTGTGTGAATAAAATTAGAGCAAGAGGGTTAAACAGAAGAGAATTCAGAGAAAATAGTTCCTGGGTCTAAGTTGCAGAAAGAATAGGTGGTTAAGAAAAAGGAAGAAATAAAAAAGAGACAAAATATATTTGTGAAACGAAGTTGTGAAAGTGTGGCAATGCTGGAGGCATCTTATGAAATTGCCTCTGTGTTGGCTAAAAAACACAAACCTTTCTCTGATGAGAGGAAGTTGTTAAGCCCTGTCTCGAAAAATTTGCAAGACGTCTTGGTGATAAGATTGTTGTAAGAGAAGTAAACCAAACTGCTCTGTCCAAGCAAACAATCACAAAACGCATCGAACAACTTTCCCCATGATGTTACTGAGCAATTAAAAGACCATGTTCATGCTTGTGCTTTCTTTTCTTTAGCCTTGGACGAATCCGCTGACATATATGATGTAGCCCAATTAAGCATTTTTATAAGAGGAATTGATGGTAATTTTAACATCTTGGAAGAACTTATCGGTCTTGAGTCACTTCATGGAAAACCCAGAGGGTCAGACATATTTGACAAAGTAAAGTCATGTCTAGAAAATCAACAACTAGATTCTAGTAAGCTCATCAGTGTGTGCACTGATGGAGCACCGTCAATGATGGGTAGAGTTTCTGCGACTGTAACTTTACTTGAAAGGTTTTTAGGTCGTTCTCTACTAAAGTATCACTGTATTATACATGAAAAATCTGTGTGTGGAAAAACTCTAAATTTGAGGCATGTTGTGATACCGGTTGTAAAGTGTGTGAATAAAATTAGAGCAAGAGGGTTAAACAGAAGAGAATTCAGAGAATAGTGTGAACTGCTAGATATGGAATATGGTGATCTCAACCTTCATTGTGAGGTGCGCTGGCTTTCTAAAGGACAAGTTCTCAGTAGATTTTGGAAGCTGAAAGAAAGTGTTCGTAATTTTCTGGAAGAGAAGGATGAGCTGCATGAGGAAAAAGTCCTGTTATGTGATGAGAAATGGCTATTTGATTTAGCATTTTTAGTTGATGTTACCAGCCACCTCAATTATCTAAATTGGAAACTGCAAGGCAAGAACAAATTGCTTCCTAGCTTAGTAAATGACATCAGTGCATTCAAAATGAAATTAAAACTGTTCATCTCCAGTTAGAAAATGGGGATTTAAGTTAATTTCCACATTTAAAAGAACATAGTGAATCTGTTGAAAATAATGGTAACCTTACAGAATATACCGAGAAACTCGGATTATTACAAGAGTCCTTTAACATTCGTTTTAGGGACTTTGCCAAAGAAGGAGTCTGCATACTTGCATTTATAAATCCTTTTCACTTACTGAACAAAAAATCTCGATGCTTAGTAACATACAAATGGAACTTATTGATCTCAAAACCAATTCTTTATTGAAAATGAAATTTAATGAACTTCCATCACTCCCAGATGCTTCTGATATAATTAATTTCTGGCGATCATTGCCCTGTGAACATTTCCCAGAACTGAGAAAATTTACTCAGAGTTATATCTGTCATTTTGGAACTACATACAGATGCGAACAAGCATTTTCATAAATGAAAATGATTAAGAACAAACTACGGTCGCGAATGACTGATTCAAATTTGAAAAACTATTTGATGCTTTCTGTAACCGATTTAACTCCAAACATTACAAGCTTAGCAAAAGCAAAGCAATTTCAAAAGTCAATAAAATAATTAATGTTTATCTTGTCTTTATATGAAATCCTTTTATTTAAAACTGCTAAAAGTGTCTATATTACCATTTATATAATAAATCATTTTATGCATAACTGTTAAATATATCCATATTACCATATTTTAAAAGCACCGAAAAGTGGTATAAGTTTGTATGGCGCATCTTAACTAAGAAATGAAAAAATTGAGGCATGAACTATAAAAGATTGGCCACCCCTGATTTAGAGCATGGCATGATAAGCTGTGTAGGTAAGAGATATAAGACCTCTGATGATGAGTCTCAACTCCATTAGGATCTGATGATGATAAAAGCATTCTCTTTCACTCAAAATAATTTACTATTATTATTATAATTATTATTATTAATACTACTTAACACCTCCAGGGAGTCCAAAGACTCATCGAGGGAGGTCTCCTACTCTACAGCTCTCTGTCTCCACCAATCCATCCAACCGCAACTACCTTCCTCATCTACACCAATGCCATTTACTGCCGAACACTAGTAATTTCATAGACAATCACAAACATCTATGCCCACGACAGGATTCAAACTTGCAGCCTTTTAGCTGGAGAGAGGATACGCTAACCACTCAACCAACCAGGCCAGCAGAATAAATCAGTGCAAGTTCACTGTTATTCATTTTTTATAAACCCAAAATTCACAAAAAAAAAAAAAAAAAAAAAAAAAATCAATATTTATTTTTTGGAGGTGGGTGGGTGGGGGGATGAAATAATACCCTACATAGCAAAGTATCTCACCACTATCCCTCCTGTTTATTGTCTCCTACAAATTAAGTGAATTTTAATTTTAAAAAAAAACATACAGTAGTATGAAAAATTTTCCTTCTACTATAAAATTAGATTCCACAAAAATGACAAATACCAGTTGAGTGGATGTAGTTTTATTTGATAATTTATAATTACAGAATATTGTATGAATATGCACAATTCGGTCTAAAGATAAACAGAGAAAAAACTAAAATCATGTTTAATCGTTTAGTAACACCAAAAAACATAATAATAGAAAACATTTTTTTGGAAAGAGTCTCTTCATATACATACTTAGGTCATCTCATTGACCTAAACTGTGGACTCCAAAAGGAAATAAATAGGAGAGTTCAACTTGACTGGAGTGCATTCAGAAAATTGAAAAACATTTTTCAAAACGATGATGTCCCACTCTGTTTAAAAAGGAAGACATTTAACCAGTGTATACTTCCAGTCATCTCATATGGTTGTGAAACTTTGGTCGCTAACAAGAGTACCGGCAAATAAATTAACAACAACTCAAAGAAAAATGGAGAGGTTAATGCTAGGCATCACATTAAAAGACAAGAAGCAAAACACCTGGATAAGAAGCCAGACTCACATCACTGACATTATTCTTCACCACAAGCGACTAAAATGGAAATGGGCCAGACATTTATCCAGAAGAGAAGATGAACGATGGACACCATACTTATGAACTGGATTCCTAAAGAAGGGAAACGAAGCCGAGGATGTCCTAAAAGAAGGTGGAGTGATGAACTGTCAGAGTTTATTGGGGAAAGTTGGTCAACCATTGCCAAGAACAGAGAAAGGTGGTAAAAACTGGAGGAGGCCATCATCCAGCAATGATGGCTGAAAAGAAGAAGAAAGATGTACAATTGAAGTAAATCTCATACTTATTTTGTTCTTCTGATATCATATTAGTCATTTCTTTTCTGATGTTTATGAATGTATGCCAATTAATCTCATTATTGTTATTCTGGAAATGGTATCATACTTGAAACAGTATTCCTAGATTATTATCTAAGTATTCCTGGATTATTATGGATTATAAGCTAAGAGATTATTATTGCTCCTCAATAAATAATTCTTGACGAATAGTAATATTTTTACTGTTCTTGAAATATGTCAAAGGTAGAATTAAAAAGATTATGAAAGATTCAAACTGTATTTAAAATTAATATAAACTACATTGTATTATTATTATACAGACTCCTCTATGGAGTTGACAGTTAATCAAGAAAGGGAACCCTTTATACCCAATTCCTAATTACTTTTCATCCCTATATCTGAAAACAGTCAATGAAAATGCATTGACAACAACTAATGGTAACCCAATCCACAAACTCACCACACCCAGAAGAACCTGAACTACAAATGATTCACATCTTAGTCATAAAATATATGGGTTTAATAGTCATTAGTATAATGCATGTGTATACTGACTAGGTATATAAAGTATATTAACATTATAGGAAGAAAAATGAAGGTGTTTGCAGATGAGAATCAAACATTGGGGACTCTGCAGAAAATACTGACCGATTCAGCCAGAGGTGCATGTGGTGAAGTTGTTTGCAAAAACAGAAATATCAGAACCCCATGGTGGATTCAGAAAGTTCTAATTTTTCTATCCTCGCATATCAAGGAGGAAAGAGACATAGCCATGGAAATCAAGAAAGCTTATAAAAGCAGATCTTCCAGTTTGTCCAAAATAAGATAACCCACAAGAGCAAGAAATCTGTAGATGCCTAGAAAACCTATTATTACGTTAAGCTCCCAGGGAGTCCAAAGACTCATCGAGGGAGGGTATCTACTCTACAACTCTCTGCGTACACCAACGGCATCTAGCGCCCATCATCACCAACACTACAAGTATTTCCACAGACAATTACAAACATCCATGTGTACGGCAGGATTCGAACCCACAGCCTTTTGGCTGGAGAGCAGATACACTAACCACTCGGCCAACCAGGCTGGCAACCTAGAGGTGGAAGCCTGTCTTTAGGAGAAGTGAGAGAGCTAGGAGATTTTTATGATGGCACAAAAGGCAACAAAAATATTCTGTGGTTTTAAAACTTTAGCTATGTGTTCAGAAATGCCTTGCACACATTAGAGATATTTCACCAGGTGTCTACCAGATTCCTTGCTCTTGTGGGTTACCTTATTTTGGAGAAACTGAAAGATCTGCTTTTATTCATCTAGAAGAACACAAGTCTTATATTAAACATCATGAGCATGAACAGTCTGGGCTTGCTGAACACTGGAACAAGACAAGAGACCTTCATAAAAGTCATTGACTCTTTACTTTATTATCCTAACTGAAAACAGATCCAATGGTATTGGTCTATCCTCTTTGTGGGAGATAGGAAAGATTACCAGATTTAAAAAGTACTAACATTGTGTGTGTGTGTGTGTGTGTGTGTTTATCAGTGGCACCACTGTCGTGTTGCTTATGCAACTCACGCTACAAAATTCACATCAGTTTGACCGTATGATTGCATTTTTATCGATGTATGAAAGTTTTAAGAGTGCATAGAGCATCAGCACTCATCTTAATTGGTTCAATGCAATTAATTGTAGGATAACTTTGAATACGTTAATTTGGCAATTAATTACAACTAACACTGTAGTTGTCTCCATAATTTTCCATAATGTATTCTGATCATCTTGTAAGCATGAAAGAAAGTAATTACAACTAATTCTCCATGTGTTTATTTTAAGATATATTAGAAAACAATAATGAAGGGAATGCTATATTTGGTTGGTATATAACAATTACTCAAAGATGTAAATATAATAGTAAATTTGGAAGAGGAGGATGAGGCTTACCTTCTTCGACTACTATCATACAATCCGCAAAAGCTCTGGCAGAAAACAGGACATTCAGTAGATCGTAAACACTGTTTCCCATTGTAAATATGGGCAAAAAGGTTATAAATTATTTATAGAAAATTATATATTAAAAACTTGTGTACATCAGCATCCTAAACAAGTCAGTTCACACGCAACAACAACTTGTGACAAATGACAACATTCAATTGGATTGAATGTGACAAAAGAATCAATCAAGAATCTTCTGGGTGGTTTAAAACCACTGGAATGCTAAGAATATGACTTGCTGTGCCATCTGTATGTCTATTCAAAGGGCTCAAAGGTGGCTCTATTTGTGACCACAGACCCAGGTTATTAACGCAAATGTGATGCAATGTTTTAGAACTGTCTGTTATTGTTTATTTGCCATTCTATGATTCTGTACTGAAGATGCCTATGACATTTATGCAAAAATATTGCATTAAATAAGTTTTTTTTTGCGAGTTTGACTCTGTTTTATATTTATTTTGATTATACCAACTCATGGTATTCTATCATTGAAACAAATCTGCTTTTTTTCTTATTCTGAAGTTCCTAATTTCTTATGAGTCATAATTTTTTTCTTATTGTTTAATATAGCTCAGAGAATTCTATTCTACTAATCTTTTCTATATCTCTCTGCATTTCTCTTCTATTTCTGACAAGGTTTAGAGTGTCTTCAGATAATTTTCTTTCATTCTTCCCTTGTTTAATCCCACTAATTTCTCTGGGCATTATTCACTAGGGGTCTCCTCTGTCATTAATTGGTAGTTTTTATCCAAGTCATCATTCATATCAATATTATCAAACTTTTCTCTTATCTCTTTTTAGAAAATCTTTGTTTTTTTTTAGATTTAATAAATTAACTGAGACTTTTAATCGTTTTCTGTCTTACCCAGTTTTTGTTGATGACAATTTTCGATCTCACTAATCTGTGAGATCGAAAATTGTCATCAACAAAAATCAACATCTGCCCATATTAAAACCATTATATCTGTATCTTGGATAATATATTATATTCTGAAGAAGGTATACATCATTATATGAATTCCTCTGCTTTCAGCAAATGTTATCAATCTTTCTCTATTTAATAATAATAACATTAATAACAGTCATGGCAGCAGAGTAACAGCTGCAAAGGATAAAGTGGAATTATTGAATGAGCACTTTATCAGCATATATCATAATGGCATAAATTATCCGGTACAATATATAGAAAAGAGGCAGGTATTAGAATTGGAAGTGAAAGAAACAGAGTTGTATCAGATGGTGGCTGGGTTAGATGTGAATAAGGCTGTGGGAATGGATGACATATCACCACATATGCTTAAGAAATGTGCACTACAGTAACACTGCTGATGCTGAATCCCTTCAGGAAGATTTGAATAGACTTTTTACTTGAACAAAGAGTGCAAGTAAAAGTAGTTTTAATATCAATAAGTGCAAGGGTTGTAGTTTTAATATCAATAAGTGCAAGGTGTTGCATTTTGGACTGCAGAAATATAAGGCTGTGTACTATATCGATGGTGCTATACTGCAGGAAGTAGATGAGATTAGAGATTTTGGAGTGATGGTTGACAGTAGACTGAAGTTTAGAGGGCATATTGCTAGTGTTACAAAGGTTGCACATCATAGTGCTGCTATGATAAGAAGTACTCTAGCATGCAAGGATAAGGAGATGGTTGTGCCACTGTATAAGGCACTGGTCAGACCACTTTGACTATTGTGCCCAGATCTGGTCACCTGGTTTTCAATGTGATGTGGAGACATTGGAGAGGGTCCAGAGACAAGTGACTAAGACAATATCAGGAGTTTAGAATGCTGGCTATGGAAAGATTGAAGAGATGTGGATTGCAGAGTTTGGTGGATAAGAGGAAGAGAGGTGATATGAAAGAGACATTTAAGTTCGTGAGAGGATTTTATCAGATTAATCCAGAGGGGATTATAAAAAGAGTAGAAGGTGAGAGGGGAAGAACCAGAGGTCATTTGTGGAAGTAATGTAAAAGTGTGGTGAAGAAGGGTGTGAGGAGTAGATTTTTTACATGGAGAATTGTCAGTGAATGGGATGCATTACCAGAATGCCAATGGCATAATGACGATAGCATAGTGATGATAATAATTATTATTATTATTATTACACCCTCCAAGGAGTGTTAAGGACTTTAAGATTCTATATGATAAATATGTTGTCAGTTGAATGAACCTCCCACAATGAATCTGTCGACTCCATGGAGGGCGTAATAATAATAATTATTATCATCACTATGCTATCGTCATTATGCTTTGCCAATTTTAAATGAGCACATGATACAGTACCAAAAGAAAAAGCTCTTTAAACACTCAATATGAATGATGTAAACTTATACACACACACACACAGCAATATATAGCATATAATTTTGTTATTCAACAGTTAGAACTGAAGATGGTATGATGTTAAACGAGGTGTAAAGCAAATCACAAATTAAAGTTAATTTGCCATTTGAATAAGGGTTACTCAGCTTAGTTCTTTACTTGGGTCCTTTCTTTCATAGTTACATGTGATCAGCAGTCAATATAATAAAATTATGATAAAATTATTATAATAAAATTCAATTTAATATAAACCAGAATAATTACCCAATATTTCACCTTCATATCGAGATCATCATATGGGTATACATTACATATACAAAGAGATGAGCTACATTATAATACACATAGTATGTCAAAGTAGCACGATTTTGGTCAATTGCTGACACTACTGGAATGATTTCTGTTGAAAAAACCAATTACATAAATGCTACAGTACTCTTATCTGTTTGGCTGGAGGCTACTAACAGAAAAATTAGCCAATAAATGAAATATAAAATCATTGCTTAGATTCCTGAAGCGAGGATTTGCTGGAAAACTTGAAACAGAAGATATGTGGGCTGAATATGTGCCATCCATATTCTTGGGATTTATAGACCATCATTTTTCTTTCGATTAGGATGGCTGATCAAAATTTCACAGGTTTCCTTAAGTTTGCATTCATACCAAGCTTTAGTAATGAATGCAATGTAATGAACAGGTTCCTTTCTAGTCAATTTGAAGTAGCGTGTTAAGAGTGCGATCAGAGAGGTGCTGCGTTGTGTTTCTTTTTTGGATCAGAATTCATACTTTCACAAATGTAATGTAAATTACATGCTTTTCGGTTTTTTAGAGGATTTAGAAGTAGCATTAAAGTCATAACTGTTTGGCATTCTACTTATTTTATCTGATCTCTTTAACGTATGGAATGGCTATGGTTTTACTGTTCAATTTTTAGGTATAGTTTTGTTAAACATTTTATTGATGGTATTTTTGCAGGAGCCACATTGCTAATAATTTGCAATCATGCTTAAGAGATTACTAATTAGACAAATCCCCCCACCCTTTATGAAGGTGCTATTGACTCCAAATTTTTGAAGGATGATGGTAGACTTAACATGCATGTGAATTGCTAACTGGAGAAAGTTATTATAGAATTTTATTACAGAAATTTCTGTAATAAAAAAATAAAAAAAATAAAAAAATTTCTGAAAAGTTATTACAGAAAGTTTATTATAGCTTTATTTATTGAGAACTTTTACTGCTGATTAAATTTAAACAATGCCACAGATTTTGAGAGTGATAGATTATAAAGATATTAGGCTCTAGAAAATTACTGAAGTAGTTCCAAAATAAAAAAAAATTTGCAACAAATCAACTTATATACATTGTGTTGTTTCTTCAGGTGGCTCAGGAAGGTGTTTAAAAGTCTTGTGGCCATATGACCAGATAACATCAACAAAACCTCAATGTATCTAAGCTAAACTATAGGTTTTAAAGTAAAATATTCTAGACTGCATTGCTCAAAAGCTTCCAGATAAAAATTAGTAATAGATGAGGAACAGTGGCAAGCCCATGGCTAAACCATCTTTTTGTAAGGAAAAATGATTTTGCCATACAAAATAATCAGAAAGTAGCATCCTTTCCTTTAGTGTTAAACAGTAATCAGCATTCATTTTAGACAAATTATGGACTCTACAACCATGTTAGAAATAATTATTTTAATTTCCCAACGTTTTGACCTTCATATTAAGTCGTCATCTGGATTATACACACACACACACACACACATATATATATATATATATATATATATACAGAGACAAGCTATATTACATTTCGCACGGTATGCTAAAGAGACAATAATTTGATCAATGGTTATTCTGCTGGCCTGACCTCTAGTGAAAATAAAATAAAATTAAATTAAAATAAATAAATAAAATAACTACATCAAAACAATGCTCTATTTAAGAAAACATCAGAGAATTTTTTTTTTTCTTTTCATACACAGTTTAGTCCTATTTATAATTAACTCTTAAGGAGAAAGCTTATTTGGGTCGACTATATGCATTCCATATTCTTGGGATTTTTAGACCATCATTGTTAAGATTAGGGTGGCTGATAAGAATTTCACAAGCCTCCTCAAATTTACATTCATACCACATTTTGATGTGATGTAAACAGCAGGTGCTTTTCCAGGCAATTCTATGTAAAGTGTTCAGCGCATGATCAGAAAGACCAGCTTTACTATAGTTATTAAATTTAATGTGTCAGTTATGTTCCTGTTTTCTGACAGGAATTGTGCATCCTGTTTCTCCTATATCGAGCAAATTACAGGTACAAAGAATACAGTATACTCCAGGGTGGGTCAGTGGAAAAAGTGGATCCTTGAATGATATGAGCAAGTTCTTTAATTTTGCAGAAGGTTTAAAGGTGGCTTTATGTTGTCTTTCTGTAGTATTCTGTTTATTTTATCTGATATCCCTTTAATGTATGGAATGGTTATAGTTTTATTGTAGTCTTGTTTATTTTCGTTTTTAAGTGAGGTCTTGTGAAGAATTTTATTGATAGTATTTTGGCTGTACCCATTTTTAGGAAGGTACTGCTGATAACTTTTAATTCATCTTTAAGTGCTTGTTCATTGGAGTAAATCTTCAAAGCTCTGTTTTTAGTGTGTTAAAAGCACCTAGTAATGGATTGTAAAGAGCAATCTTTACAATCCATTACTCCTCCAGAAAGGATTAAAAAGAATTTAATACTTCCTATATTTTTCGTCTCAGTCACTGAGACTTCTTCAGGGATTACAAAAAAACTAATGTAACATCCACACAAATACCACACAATACTAAGTCCAACCACATGGATGACTCCAAAGTCCTATCTTGGAGGAGCGCCCTCTAAGGGCAGGTGTAGGTGGCCTGGAATGTAAAGTGGGATCTCTGATGATAAGTGTTTCCCAAATCTTAGGAAGCTTAATGCAACCATGTTTATTAAGATTTGGTTGATTTCTAAGAGCAGCTGCTGATTCTAAAAATAGCCTCTCTTTTTTGAATTTGCTGTCGTGGAGCATGGTGGTTTTTTCCCATGAGATCCTGTGGGTTGTATCCAAGACATGGTCAGCCAGGACTGACTGACCATAGTCGTGGTTGCAGATATACGACTTGTGTTCCTCCAGGCAGATGGTTGCTGATCTGTCTGTCTGGCCAAAGTCTTGGATACAACCCACAGGATTTCATGGAAAAAATACACTATGCTCCACCACAGCAAATTCAAAAAAGAGAGGCTATTTTTAGAAACAGCAGCGGCTCTCAGAAATCAACCAAATCTTAATAAATACGGTTGCATTAAGCTTCCTAAGATTTGGGAAACACATCATCAGAGATCCCACCTTACATTCCAGGCCACCTATAACTGTGCTTAGAGGGCGCTCCTCTTAGATAGGACTTTAGAGTCACACGCATGGTTGGGTTTAGTATTGTGTGGTATTTCTGTAGATGTTACATTAGTTTTTTTGTAATCCCTGAAGATGTCTCAGTGACTGAGATGAAATATAGGAAGTATTAAATTCTGTTTTAATCCTTTCTGAGTTCTGTATACAATCCATTAAGCCTCCAACATGATGTCCTCACAGCACTTAAGCTTCTACATACAGTGGTAGGAGTTTATATGTATATATTTGCCAGTATGTTAGGTTTCTGGTAAACAGTGAAGGAAAGATTGCCAGAAGGAAGATGTGTGATAAGTGTATCAAGAAATGGAAGTGTGGTCTGCTTTTCAATCTCAAATGTGAATTGTGTGCATTTGTGTTGTTTGTTTAGGTGGCTGAGGAAAGTGTCTAATGTCTGGCGGCAATGGAGCCAGATAGCAAAAACATTGTCAACATATCTAAACCAGATTTTGTGTTTTAAAGGAGAGGAATCTAGAGTACATTGCTCAAAATATTCCATATAAAAGTAAGTAATTGGGGGGGGGGGGGGAATGGTGAGCCTATTGCTATGCCTTCTTTTTGTAGGTAGAAAGTGTTTTGCCACACAAAAAGAACATGAAGAATTGTCTCATGCTTTTTGCTTCTGTACTAGGCAGGAATATTACAAATTTTTGCATTGTCTTTCAACTGAATCCAGTATTAAGTTTATACACACAAAAGATTGCAAGACCAATTGGAATATCAGTACCTCATGAATGTATGTAGAAGAGTAAGAATCTTTTTAGTTCATGAGCTATAATTAACCAATCATTAAGAGTAGTTCCACATTTGGATTACTTGTTAAATTAGAAAAGAGTGGAATGAATTACTGATAATCCAGCAATAAGAATGATATGTACATAAATGGCAAGTTTAAGGCAGAGAAAAGTAAAAGTTAGAAAAGAGATCCGATGCAGGAAAATTATTATTATTACTATTATTATTATTATCTGAGACCTCCAGGGAGTCAAGGACTTGTCAAGGGAGGCTATAAATCACCCAAACCAGCTATCATACCTTTCCTTAAATTCATTCACACTAGATGCACTCACTACCCCTAAGGGCAAACTATTCCACTCACTCACTGTTCTCTGGGAGAAAAACCTGGCTCTTACCCCTTTCTTGACTGTGAACAAACTTAACTTCCATGGATGCCCCCGTGTTCTTTCCCCACCTTCCATATAACGAAAATTTTATCAGTTGAAATCCTATAACATCCATTCAAAAGTTTATAGACCTTTATCATATCACCCCTCTTTCTCCTGTTTACCAGAGTCTGCAATCCACATACTCACAATCTGTCCTCATAATCTAAATCCCATAATCCTGATATAATCTTTGTAACTCTTCTTTGCACCCTTTCCACATCTTCTTTATCCCCTTGGAACTTGGGAGACCAAATCTGAGCACAATAATCCAGGTGTGGTCTTATCAAAGCCTTATGAAGAGGCAAAAATGACTACCTTATTCTTACATGTCAAGGTTCACTTCAACATTGCAATTATCCTCTGAGTTGCATTTGTAACTTTTGCTATGTAACCTTTGAACTTTAAATTCCTATCCACTAACATGTCAAGATCTTGTGGCATAACCCCCACATTACCTAATTCTTGTAGCATAACCCCGCCCCACTAATATAATATGCTGCTGGAACTAATCACACCAAAGTGCATAACTTTACACTTACTAACATTAAATTGATAGCCATTTTTGTTTGCCCATTCCAGTCTATTCAAATCATTTTGTAATTGCTGAATATCAGTAGCATCTCTGATTGCCCTGCTTATCTTCACATCATCGGCAAATAATTACACATCTGATGTTAGATCCTTCCTGATGTCATTAATGTATATATTGAACAATAATGGCCCAAGGACTGCACCCTCTGGTGCACCATGGGGCACCTTAAATTTGGCAGATTCACACCCACTGTATACCACTTTTTGAAATCTGTCTGTTAACCATCCCCTGACTCAAATCACGAGTTTATATTCCTCCATATTCTCCAGTTTATGCAACAGCCTTTTGCATGGTATCCTATCAAATGCCTTAGAAAAATCCAAAATTATCAGTGCATCCATTTCCTTTATCCAACTCAGCCATAACATTGTTATAAAATATGAGCAAATTGTTAAAACATGACCTTCCTTTAGTAAACTCATGCTGCTCCTTGCAGAGTATAGTTTGTTTGTCTACCCATTTCTGTATGCGAGTTCTTACCAACTTATCTAAAATCTTCACTACCACACCAGAGATACTGATTGTCGGAAGTGCAACACATCAGTTTTTGCACCACCCATGCACAATAGTACTGTCATACACTCCTTCCCTTCCTGGGTATGATTCCTGAGCTGAGACTCAAGTTATATAAACACGAGAAAGGCCTAGCCAATTCGGCTGAACATTCCTTTAGCAAACGGGCTGATATTCCATCTGTCCCAATAGACAAATTCTTATCCAGGTTATGCAAGCGCTTCAACCTCATTTTCACTGTGCATGAGTTTCTCTACATGAGTTACAATAAACTACTATCAGGAATGAACTGCATACAAAACCTATCATCTGTCAGAATGGGGGAAACAGAAAAAAGTACAGGGAGTGAAATTCACTGTATTGTGCAAAATAAAAAAAAAAAGTTATAAACGGTATCTGCATATACTGCAGTAGTAGCTTTTAATATGAGGAGTAAACCCATTTGACCATAACATATATATTGCTAAGATGATTCATTTGAGTATAACATAAGTTTAGAAATTTAATTCCAAGAAGATAGAGAAAATGCTTGCTAATCTTTTAATCTTATTTTTGGTCATTCCCTGTGGTAAAAAAATAAAAATAAGAAATTGGAGCTTGATGCTTGATCAGTATTTGGAAATTTCTAAAGACTACTTCATTTAAATAAAAAAAAAAAGCTATTTTTAGAGAATTTGAATTTTCTTTTTTAAATGAAGAAAAATATTTGATAGTTTAAAAAAGTAATATAATAAAAAAGTGCAATAATAATGATTACGTTATTTTTTTGTATGTAATGTTTGAAATGCTTTATTCTATCATCAATAGCTATATTGAAGTAAGGAGGAAAACAATGAACATGCAATTCTCAGTTTGATATTTCCATTCAACAGCTTGACACACACACACACACACACACACACACGTACAAATGCTAACCTCTAATTGGCTATTTTCTTTTAATGCATTTGAAGATCATGCTATAATTATAAAGTTCTGATATGGTTACATAAGTAACTTCACCGCAAAAAAGTCAACAAATTTCAATTATAAACAATATTTTGACAGTTATATAGTTGTTTGACAGTTATATGTTGCTGGCCTGGTTGGCCGAGTGGTTAGCGTATCCACTCTCCAGCCAAAAGGCTGTAGGTTCGAATCCAGCTTTGGGCATGGATGTTTGTGATTGTCTGTGAAAATACTAGAGTGGTGGTGGGCAGCAAATGGCATTGGTGTAGTTCATTGTAGTGGTGGAATGAGTAGTGGAGACAATGAGTTGTAGAGTAGGTGCCCTCTCCTTATGAGTCTTTGGACTCCCTGGAAGTATCACGTAATAATAATATAGCTTTTTTAATTACTTATGCATATTTGTAAAATAACACTACTTTTGAAAGTTTTCTATGACAGTACATCATAGTCTAGTTCAAAAATACTCGTTTTTCATGAAAATTCTAATAAGCAAAAATGAAATTGACATTCTAGGGATGATGAATTTGTAAACAAGTGCATGTTCAATGCAGAACAGTCGAGCAAAAGGGCCAGTAAGAGATCCTACCTGATCTACAGCATGCATGAGACACAGTCCCCAACATTAACTAACTTGGCACGTTAAATTATTCTATGAAAATTTTGATTCAAAAGCCAGCAATAAAAACACTAAAGCTGAAAACAGACAAGAAAGAAGCCTAAAGAATAGTTCACATATTTTAGTAATTTAGGCACAATTTTTAGTGAATACAGGTATCCCTTGCTTAACGAGATTTTGCTTAATGCAGGATTTGATTAACAACGAAATTAATTGTGGTGATCCCTTGATATACGTGACAAGAGTTTTGATTAACATGCCTTTAACCCTGCAGAGCTCGCAGCTGATCTGACAGATACATGCAAAATGTTTAATATAAATATTCATACACAATTCAGTGTACAGCTTGGAGGTCATAGTAGCTGTGCATTCATATGTTACAAGTGATATTCCACACTGTTTTTTGCTGTCAGATTGGTTTAACACATGTCACGTAATAATAATGATAATATTATCAAAGTGAATAATCATGTGCCATGGAGTCAGTGTAGTAAAATGTTATTTTTACATTGGATTAGAGAAATCAAAGCAAGAAATGTGGATAAAACTCTATAGGAAAGTTAATTTTCATAAAGGTTTGTGATATTTGACAGTAAATTGTATCTGAGAGATATACCGTGACCTCCGTTGTCAGTATAGTATGGTTTAGTTGTTTTTTTTATTTTTTGTGCAATAATTTCTAGATTGTAACTGAAAAAAAAATAAACCATTATGTATTACTGAAATAGAGAACCAAAGGCTTATTTATCATACATGTCCTCTAGGAGATGTGCTTTACATTATGGAAAATACTAAGGAAAGTGATCTGGAGCTTACTGTACCTTTACTACAAGTTGCCCATAAGGTTGCTTATGCTTGCATCCACCGAAACTTTTAGTTTTTATATATTCGGCACAAAACTATTGTAGTTTCTATATTCGGCTATGAAATAATGTTGGATTCAATATTTATCATGCATGTCCTCTAGGAGATGTGTTTTACGTTTATGGAAAATACTAAGGAAAGTGATCTGGAGCTTACTCCACCTTTACTACGAGATGCCCATAAGGTTGCTTATGATTGCGTTCCCGAAACTTTTAGTTTCTATATTCGGCTATGAAATAATGTTGGATTCAATATCCACTTAATTTGTACCATCATGTTTTATATTTGCAGTGTTTTTTCTTTATGTTTTATTGCTTGTTTGCCGAGGTCTGGAGAGTCATTTTGCTTGTTATCGTAGAATTTACGCCGATAAGAAAAAAAAAAAAAAAACTGTTCAAAATGACTCTTGATAACTTCTTTTGATAAAAAAAATTTGCAGTAACTAATGTAGGTACGAGTATTTATTAAACATTTACTTTGCACTCATTTTTTATCTTTCCTAAAAGAGTACCATATAAAACGAATTATTAATACCGTAATCAATCATGGACGAATTGTAATTTTTACCATCGATTATTAGATTTGATTAATGCGATTTTGATATACACGGTAATATCGAGGGATTAATTAACCGCATTAATTGAGGGATACCTGTATAACTAAAGATATAGATATAGATTATTCAAAGGAGTAATTTATATGAACAAGATGGATATCACATAAATACCAAGCCAGAAGTATACAAGTCCATGGGCAAATGAATTTTAATATATCATCAGAGTTGAAATGGAAATAAAGTAATTCAAAGACTGGAAACCATAAATACGAGATTTCTTGAGGAAAATTATCTGACTGAATAGATGGCATCATAATGCATGAAACAAAACTGAAGAGGCCAAGATATACAAATGGCATTCCACTCCCCATCCAAAAATATGGAAGCAAAATAAAATAAACTGAAACAAAAAGCGAAATGAAATGAAATACTTTATTTTGATACACTATTTCTCAACATCATATCATCCTCCCAAAAAAATGCATTTTCATCACCAAGTATCAAAATTTTCAAAGCCAACCATTTCTTCCCCTCTGACCTGTATATCAAAATGATATCATTCAACAAACATTAGAAAGCAACCAAAATCTAATGGAACTAAGTTCAGGATTTAAATCCTATCCTCCTGAATAGTGTCAAAGCAAATGGCTATTGCCTGGCATCTGCTTCCTCAATCCATCACAAAAAATCTTCAAATATTGCAGAATAAAGTTTTATAGTGACTACAATGAATAATTTAAAGATCTCGTCAGAAATCAAATACCAGGTGATTAGAGCACCACAAACAGTATCCATCTATAAACTGGAAAACAAAAATTGAATGTGAGAATTACCTACTCAGTGTTATGGGTATGAGTTATGTGAACATACCAGCAAAGAGGCTAAGAAAAAATTCGGAAGAGAAACTTGAAGAATAAGCTGGGCAGTCCAGGTCAAATGAGGGGTGTTGTGACCTTCATTCCCTACTAAAATAAAATGATGTTATTAAAACTGAAAGGTCAACCATTAGATGTCAATCTTACACAGACCTATGCCCCTACTTTTGAGAACGATACCAAGATCGAAGAATTTTACGATCAATTAAAAGAACTAATGAAAAATACAAAGAACCACATTAACATCGTCATGGGTGATTTCAATGCTAAAGTTGGGAAAGGCAGAAGTGGAGATATAGTTAGTGAATGTGAAATGAGAACAAGAAATGAGAAAGGAGATCGTCTTATTCAATTCTGCCAAGAACTACAATCACAAACAAGTGGTTTAAATTACCATCCCAAAGGCTATATACTTGGTGATCATTGCAGGATAATAATTCAAATATAGTCAGAAACCAAATTGATTATTTGCTAATTAATCAATGATTTCAAAGTTCCATAAAGAGCACAAAAACCTATCCTAGTGTGGATACTGCTTCTAATCATAATCTACTGGTGACAGTTAAAACTTAGACTGAAAGCCAAAATTTTAATACTAGCTGTTCATTCTGTTCTCAAAGAAACATCAACAAGAAGGATTTGATCTAGGAAAGTTAAAAAAAAAACAGAAATAAGAAAAAAACTGAGTCAAGATCTGAATCAAGAGATAGCACTTATCAAGAATGATGGCATCATGAAGGTTAATGAACCACAGGACAAGAATCTGTCTTCATAGAGAAATGTGTCAATACTTTGTGTCCTGATATAGCAGTAAAAAAGGAAGATTAGATAACTGATGAAATTCTTTCTCTCGTGGATCAATGCAGATCATATAAAAATCATAGTCCAACAAAATATAAAGACCTTCAGAAAATTATTAAAGGCAAGATCAAAGAAGCAAAAAAATCCTGATGAATAAAAAATGTAAAGAAATAGAATTTCTACAGGAAAGGCATGACAGTTTTAATCTACACAAAAAGCTGAAAGAGACCTTAGGTGCTGGAAGTTTTTCCACTTGGTTATACTATAAATTAAAGATTCCAAGAAATTATATACTTGGTTTAATCCTTTCAAGTGTAAGCAAACAAGTTTGCACTTGCACCTGAACTACTAAGGCAAGGAATGTGAAGTCATTAGTTTCTTTAAACAAGTTGCTCCAATCTCGAAAATAGTTCAGGTGCAAACTTGTTTGCTTACACTTGGATAAAGGATTAAACCAAGAAACACATTAAACCAAAAGTATATAACTTCTTGGAATATTTAATTTAGACCTTAGGTGTATCAAAAAACAACTATGTATCCTTTGAAACAAAAAGGGAGAAATATATCTGAAAAGATTTATAAAATACAAGAATGGATGAAATGTGTAGAAGAACACTTTACTGATAACAGACAAAACCCAGAAAATACTTATGAACAGAGAGAAGGTCCATGCATTCTAAAATCAGAGGTAGGATATGCACTGAACTCAGCTAAAAATGGTAAAGCCTTAGGCTCTGATAGAATGCCAGCTGAAATAGTCAAGTTATTAGAAGGCGACAACATTACTATATTAATAAAGCTATTTAATAAGATCTATGATACAAGTATAATCCCTCAAAACTGACTACAGTGATTTTTATCATGCTACCTAAAGAAGCAAATGCAAAAACTTGTAATGACTATAGGATGATCAGTCTAAAAAGTGTCATGTTATCAAAATGTTTTTGAAAATAATTAAAAAAAAGAATATAAAATATGAAGATACCATCAGTGATACCCAATTCAGCTTTAGAAGCAAGTCTGGGAACAAGAGACTTTTTTCTGTTCTCAAATCTTATTCCAAAAATGTAGTGACCAAAACAAGGAAGTATTCATTTGCTTCATCGACTTCGAGAAAGCATTTGACAAAGTCCAACACACTAAATGATTGCATTATTAAACATAACTGGATTAGATGGTAAATACACCAGGATTATCGAAAACTTATATTGGAACCAATAGCCATCTGTTCAAGTTGATGACATTATTGTAGACTGTATTAACATCAAAAGAGATGTAAGACAGGGATGTGTGCCTCTCCTTTTTAACATATACTCAGAAGCCATATTTCAAAAAATGTTAAAAAGTGAGGAAGGGATCAACATAAATGGTGAAATCATCAATAACATCCAATATGCCAATGATACAGCTCTTCTGGCTGACAATATTCAGGATCTTCAAAATCTTATCAAACTAGTTAATGAAGAGAGTGAAAAAAAAATGGGATTAAAAATAAATATCACCAAAACTAAATTCATGGTCATAAGCAAGAAACCAATTCTTAATTCAGAACTTTCTTTAAACAGGAAACAAATAGAGAGAGTGGCAAAATTTAAATATTTCGGATGTGGTTAAATGAAGAATGCAACCCAGAAATGGAAATAAAAGCTAGAATTGAAATGGCAAGAAAAAATTTTCTCCTGATGAAATCAACCTTGAAGACAATATCAATCAAAAAACTTGAAGCTTTTGAGATGCGGTTATACGGATGAGTGTTAAAAATCCCATGGACAGCAAAAATGTATAATCAAGAAGTACTGGAACAAATGAGAAAATCTGTAAAAAAAAAAGAAAAACTGTATATCTCTTGGTTACCTACTTCGTAATGAAAAATATAATACTTGAATTGATTATAAAAGGGAAGATAAATGGAAGAAGAGGACAAGGAAGACGAAGAAGATCTTGGCTGGCAGACATCAGAGAGTGAGTGTACTGACATGAGCTCAGAAAGACTATTCAGAATGGCTGAAGATTACTCAAAATTTGCCTAGGTGGTCGCTGATTGATAGGGAAAATGAATACAAATTACCAAAAGAAAAGATGGTCAAAACACTACAATCATATGAGGTGAATGGGACACTATTCAATCTAGCTAATTTACAACTGAAATATAAAGAAAAGGAGGGAAAGTCACTCAAGAGTGAAAGTTAGATAACTAGAAGGAAACCTTCATTCTTCATATAGTCTTTTAAGGAATGAGGAGAACTCACTCCAGCTTTTGAATAATGTCCAATCCTCATTTTCTTATAGTGCACCACATATCAGAATTTCAAACCAGATGGAGTATTACCCAGTTAAACATCACCACGATTTTTGTTAAGGAACTAGAAAGAACAACTAAAGTCAGCTACTGGAAAAAACTCCAAATCACCATCATCAGAATTGTAGCTGTCGATATAACAAATGGAACTGGCAGAAAAACTAGAACAGCACCAGAAATAAAATAAAATTTATAACTGGTTTTACTGGTTTCAGTAAAACCAGTTATAAATGGTTTTACTGAAATAAAAAAGACAAAAACAGATGAGATTCTTCTAAATAACTATTATAAAATAGCATATTCAGGCAAGTGGTGCTTAAGAGTAAAAGCTGTATAACTGAGAGGAGACCACCATATAGCCTGTAAAGGAATGCAGAGAACCGACCAGGGATTCTGACCTAATATCCAATCCTAACCATAGTCAGCCACTGGAACAAATCTAAAAGCACACCCCAACTCAAAATCACCAGAGTTAAAGATCAGTACTATCAACATAAGAAGCCTGAATGGCAAAGAAATTGCACTAGCTGAGGAATTAGATAAGTACCAGATCGGCATAAAAGGAGTGACTGAAACAAAAAAGACAAAAACTGGTGAGAACTCTTTGAGCATTGCAATAAATACAAAATGTTATATTCGGGCAATGTTAATCAAGGAAAAGAAGGAGCAGCCATAGTATTCAGCACAAAATATAGGCTAATCTTCTTGAATGGCATGCAGTCTCGAGAAGAATGATGTGGGCAAATATCAGAATGGGGAATTGGACAATGAGACTCATTTGTGCCTATGGTCCCATAGAAGGTTCTACAAAGGTAGAAGGAGGAGAATTTTTTGAGGATTTAGAGAAAGTAACTGGCACAATGAAAAAGGAAAAGTTGGTCATTGTTGGGGATCTAAATAATAGAGTAGAAAATGATTGGCAGACATACAAAAATATTTTGGGAAAATTTGGAGAAAAGAGCAAAGCTAATAATAAAGGCAAATACCTGTTCGATTTCTGCTCAGGACATGGAATGGTTATTACTAACACCGTGTTCCAACATAAAAATGTGCACAAATTCATATGGAGAGAAGAGACAGGGAATAAGAAAAGTCTCATAGACTATGTTATTGTTGATAGTGATGTTTTCTCCCTGGTGCAGGACACCAGAGTGTACAGAGGATTTGAAATTGGAAGTGATCACTATTTAGTCTTGAGCAGGAAAATTGAATTTCATATTGAAAAGAATAACATGAAAGAAAGTTTTAAAGTGAATAAAAGTAACCAGCTCTCAGATGTGAATTGTAGACTAAAATACACAAAGATTATTGAAGAAAAGATGAAAGAGTTTGAGAACAGGAACCAAACCTTGGAGATTCAGTGGCAAGCCTTGAAGCTAACCCTGATTGATTCAGCCAGCGAGACATGTAGTGAGGTTGTCTGCAAGGATAGAAAAATCATAACTCCATGGTGGACACAGGAAGTTTAAAAGGCAGTGAAGATAAATAAGAAAGCATATCAAAAGTTCCTGGCAAATAAGTCAGCTTGTGCTTTTAGAGAATACAGAGACACATTTTTTTGTGCCTGGATGGTATTTCACCACAAGTTTTGAGAGAATGTGCTAGGAAACTGACAGTGGCTTTGAGCTGGCTTTTCAATGAAAGTCTGGCTGCGGGAAAGGTTCCTATGGAATGGAAGGAAGGTAAGATATTGCCATTGCATAAGGGTGGTAGCAGCTGGAAGTGTCTAATTATAGGCCAGTTTGTGTGTCATTAGTAGTTAGTAAGATCTTGGAGAAAGTAGTGAGGGACCGTATACAGCACTGAGCAGATGAGGATAATGTTAACTGTGAGAATCAACATGGATTTGTGAAGGGGTGCTCTTGTTTTAGCAATATGTTAGCCTTTTATAATAAAGTTACAAGAACATTAGATGAGGGAAAGGCATACCGCCATTTTCCTAGACTTAGCAAAGGCATTTGACAGGATGGCACATGATAAGCTAATATTCAAGATGCAGCACATGGGTCTGGATGTCAGATTGGTCAACTGGATGCAGATTGGCTGTCCGATAGGTATCAGAGTTGTGTATAATGGAGCAATATCAAAGAGGCTACAAGTCGGGTTCCACAAATCTCAGTACTGGGATCTATATTGTTTAACCTTTATATCAATGATATTGTCTGCGGATTGCAAGGGAATATTCAGTTGTTTGCAGATGATGCAAAGCTGGGAAGGGTTATTATTATTACTTACTTAGCACTACTACATCTGCACTAGTAATAGTGCAGATGTGGTAGCGCTGCAAGAGGATTTGAATCGGTGTCGAGGCTAGCTGATGAACGAACGTGCAACCGGAGAGCTCCTGAGAGATTTGTGTTTTTTGTTGATTTATTGGTGTTTTGGATTCAATTTAATGGACTTAAGTGTGTAATTTTGATATATTATTGGAGCTTTATTAGCGTGGTTAGTGTACTAAAGTGTTTTATAACATAATCTATGTCGGGAAGTCGCCGCTAGATGAATTCGTAATGTGTAGTGTTCGTGCAAGCTCCAGATAAGATAAGTATCATTTTCAGTTATCGATACAAATTACTTAATATTGTGTAGTTTTGTTTTGTTTGCCTTGCGTATTTTATTGCGTCTATTTTTGGTGTGTTATAACGTATAATTTGACAAAACACGTTGCAAATAAATATGGCACCTGTGCGAAGTAAAATGGCGGCCAGTAATGAAGGTTCGCCATCGTTATCAAAGAACGGTAGCATAAAAGAAATGAGTCAGTGTACTAGCTGTGAAATGTACGCTTTGCAGAGTGCGGTCGGAGTGTGGTTAGATGATAATAAAGGATTGAATGTGTGTAGAAAATGTAGGGAGAATGAGGAATTGAAGTGTATTTCGGATCATGAGTGTGATTTTTTTGTCAACCTTCAGAATGAAGGAAATAGGGATATGACAAGAAACGGCAAGGTTGTACATGAAAATTGTGAGAGTGTGAATGTAGAAAGTGTGAATGATAGTATTAATGGTTTTACAGAGAATAAAAAAAGATGAGATAGATGAAATTAGCGAGATCACATTGTTGAATGGTGCGATACAAAGGGTAAAACAGGAGCTTATGAGCAAAAGTCGACTGAATAAACCAGCCTATAATAATAAGTATGACAGTAAAAATAGACGTATGAATGTGAACATGAACAAAATGAAGGATAGAGTGCTGTATGGAGACTCGTTAGTACGAGGTGTGTTAGTAGAGGATTTGACAAAATTGTACCAACCTGGTGCGACCATAAAGGACGTAACTGCGTCTATTAGAGAGCAAAAGGAAAGGGTGAAAGAAATGATTGTTGTGGCAGGTACGAATGATTTGAAAGGAGATAAAGTGGAAATGATAGAAGACCTGAATGAATTGTTTGAGGTAGCAAAAGAAAAGAGTGAGAGAGTTAGAATGATTAGTCTTTTGCCACGGTATGACAGTGAAATGTTTAAAAGGAGGGCTATAATTGCGAATGACTTTATGCGTGGGTTATGTATGACGAGTGGTGTGGAATTTGTGGATGTGTGGAGTGAGTTTGATGGGCGAAAGGATCTATATAAGATGGATGGCTTGCATTTGAATGGTTATGGTGTAAGAAGACTTGAGAAAGTGTTGCTGAATGTAGTGGATGTGCAAATTCAGGGAAACTAGATTTGTTAGGGGGGGGGGGGAGAAGAGATACAGTCCTTATGGAGGCAGTTGAATGTAAGAATGAATATAATATGCCAGAGCAAATAAGGACAACAAATCTGAGTGGGATAGTTAATATAAGGCATCAAGGTAGGGTTGGGGCTATTGCGGGTCTTAAATTCATGTACACTAATACTAGGAGTATTAGGAACAAAAAGGAAGAGTTTTTGGCTATAGTTGGCACTTCCAGACCACAGGTTATAGGTATTAGTGAAACATGGCTGACTGCAGATGATATAACTAGTGGGATTGAATGTGATGGGTATAGTGTTCAGGAATGACAGAGAGAATAAAATGGGGGGAGGACTATTGTTCATGATAGCTGATGAGCTCCAGCCAAGGAGAATAGAAGTTGAATTGCAGGATAGAGAAAAGAGCACATTTGAGGCCATTTGGTGTGAGATTGTGGCTAGCAGAACTAAATATACAATTGGGTGCTGCTATAGACCAGGTGATGGAAAAGATGGTGGTGACAGTATGCACAAGCAAATAGAAGAAATGGGTGGAAGGAGGGTGATTATTATGGGAGATTTCAACTATGGTCGCATTGATTGGAGTGAGGAGAGGACACACGGGAGGAAGGAACTGGATTTTATGCGGTTATTAAGGGATAACTATCTGCGACAGCATGTAATGGAAAATACTAGGGGTCAGAGAGTGCTTGACCTAGTAATTACATCTGAGGATTTTGCTGTAACAAATATGCCCACATTGCCACCAATTGGTGTGAGTGATCATAGGGTCTTATCTTGGGAGGTGGCTAAAGGTGTAGAATTTTCAATTAAGACAGGGTACATGTGGAATTATCGGGCTGGAAAGTATGACAAGCTTAGGAGTTTGATTGGTTCAGTGCCATGGCATGTACAACTGCAAGGACTAGAAGTTGATAGTGCATGGGAGGTAGTTAAGAAGTGCTTGCATGAAGCAATGGCTGACTGTATACCTAGAGTCCGAATAATAAATCAAGTAGGGGTTAAATGGATGAATAACACCATTAAGCTTGAGTTGCAAAAAAAGAAACAACTATGGAGGGAATTTAAGGAGAAGGGTGACCGGCAGGCACATGAACGGTATAAAGCGCAGGCCAGAAGGGTGACGAGTGTGGTAAGAAAAGCAAAAAAGGATTACGAAAGAACATTGGCCATGCAGGCTAAAGAGAATCCTAAACAGTTTTTAGATATGTAGCAAGTAAAAGGAAAAATGTACATGGCAGATTGATTTTAAAGAATGCCGATGGTAGAGAGGTAACTGAATCAGTTCAGATAGTTGAGTTACTGAGTGAGCACTTTGCAAAAGTATATCATCCAGGTGGTGACACTGCAGAAACGAATAAACCAGTAGATTATATGGGAATTGTGGTTAATGAAGTGGAGGTGAGTAGTCTATTGCATAACCTCAATGTCAATACATCTGTGGGATTGGATGGTATACCAGCTCGTGTTGTACGAGAAGCAGCTAAAGAATTGTCAGTACCCTTGACCATTTTGTTTAATTTGAGTCTCCGGTCTGGGTTAGTCCCGAGCGGGTGGAAAGAGGGGAAAATAGTTCCACTGCATAAAGGTGGTTCCAAGACTGCTGTTGTAAATTACCGACCGATTAGCATATCAGGGATCATTGTCAAGGTCTTAGAGAAATTAGTCAAGAAAAGAATACAGGATTGGATAGATGAAAATGGGATATTGCATGGGGGACAACATGGTTTTGTGAAGGGTAGATCATGCCTCAGTAACTTGCTCACGTTTTATAACACAGTGACGGCTGAACTGGATAGGGGTAATGGGTTTACAGTGATACTACTGGACCTTGCCAAGGCCTTTGATAGGATACCACATGGAACCCTAATCAGTAAACTGGAGCAGATGGGTATAGATATAGGGTTGGTGAGATGGATAAGAGGGTGGTTGAAGGAGAGATATCAAAGAGTGGTTTATTCAGGAGTGGAGTCTAAAAGACGTCTTGTGACTAGTGGAGTGCCACAGGGCTCTGTTCTTGGACCATTGCTTTTCAATTTGTTCATCAATGATATTGGAAAGGATCTGAGAGGAAGTGTTCACTTGTTTGCTGATGATGCAAAGTTGGGTAGAGCAATTGTGAGTGCACAAGATGTCAAAATTTTACAGGATGATTTGGATAGTTTGGAGGACTGGGCTAGGAAAAATGGATGTCAATTTAATGTGGCAAAGTGTAAGGTTATGCACTTTGGGGTGAAAAGAATAGCAGCAGTATATTGCATTGGTGGAATCATACTCCAGGAGATTGATGAGGCCAGGGATTTGGGAGTGTTGGTGGATAGGGAGTTGAAGTTTAGGGGGCACATTGCAAAAGTAACTAAAACAGCTCACCAAATCACTTGGCTTCTGAAAAATACTTTAACATGCAGAGACGAACAAGTTGTTGTTCCTCTGTATCGAGCCTTGATAAGACCCCATCTGGACTTCTGTGCCCAGCTATGGGCACCAGGGTTTCTTCGTGATGGGGAGGAAGTGGAGAGGGTCCAGAGACGAGTGACCAAGATGATAGCAGGTCTGTGGAATGAACCTTATGAGAATAGGTTGAAGATTTGTGGGTTGCAGAAATTGGATGATAGGCGAAGGAGGGGTGATATGATTGAGACATTCAAATTACTGAAGGGTTTTTATAAGATTGATCCAGAAGATATTTTTGAAAATATGACTGGTGGTGGGAGGACTAGGGGCCATACATGGAAGCTGGGCAAGAGCGTGGTTGACAAGGGTGTCAGAGCTAGGTTCTTTACTTGGAGAGTGGTAAATGAGTGGAATAAGCTTCCAGGGTCTGTTGTGGGTGCTACGACCGTGAATGAGTTCAAGGCAAGGTATGATAGATACTGTGTGAATGTTGAATAGTTGTTCTTGACATGATGTTAGGGCCTCCCTCGATGAGTCTGTCGACTCCTTGGAGTTTCCCGGAACAATAATAATAATAATAATAAGATAGAGAGATGGGCAAATGAATGGGGTTTCAGTTTAATGCAGCAAAATGTAAGATCTTAAGGTTTGGGACACATCGATGGGACGCTGCATACTCTATGGGAGGAGTTAAACTGGAGGAAGTAGGGGAGACAAGAGATCTGGGTTTGATAATTGTTAGAAACCTAAAATTTAGGGGACATATTGCAAAGGTAGTGAAGGTAACACATAGGATTGCTGCAATAATGAGAAGGACACTGACCTGCAAAGATAAAAGAGTTATCATTCCGTTGTATAAGACTCTGATTAGACCACACTTAGACTATTGTTCTCAGATCTGGTTCCCAGAATTCGAAGGGGATAAATTAACTGTGGAAAGGGTACAAAAGCAGATAACAAAGATGGTCTCAGGACTGTACAATGTTAGTTATGAGGATCGGCTGAGGGAATGCGGACTGCAGAGTTTGGTGGATAGAAGGAGGAGAGGTGATATGATTGAGACTTTTAAACTGCTGAGAGGTGGTTACAAGGTTGACACTGGGGAGTTCTTTCGCTTGGTTGAACAGCGGGAATGAGTCATGACAATGGGCCATCCCTTGAAGTTACGAAAGGAAACTATGAGCAAGAGAGTGAGGAGTGGTTTCTTTGCATGGAGGGTGGTTGAAACATGGAAGGCACTGCTTGATAGAGTGGTCAGATGGTTTAATGTTAAAGCTGGTGTGAGACAAGAATGTACATTATCCTCTCTGTTATTCATTATCTATATGGATCACATTATGAATGAAAGTAGTATTAAACATGATATCAAAATTGTAGATGTTAATGTCAGCTCTTTGCTTTATGCGGACAATGTTATACGTCTAAATAAATCCGCTAGAAGTCTGCAAGATTCCCTGACTAAATTGAATAACTGTTGTAATAGATATTGCATGAAGGTCAGCAATAAAAAGACAAAGACAATGAAAATAGGCAGAATCGTTGAAATTTGTTGTTAAAAGGATATATGTGCCATAAGACTGAATGATATAATCACGTAACCACAAGAAAGATATTTATTTAATCAAATATTTTGGTCTGGAAATAGCAGACCATCTTCAGTGGTATTACAAGAACAGTTTAAAAAATACAAGCCAGAATACTAACAATAGATTGTTAAAATTAGAACACGATGCATGATGTTATATCACTATGTATGAAATGGAATATTTTGAAGTAGAAACATGATTGAATTTGCTATTTAAAAAAAATAAATAAATGAGTAATCTTGATTAGACTTTCCCAGATTTTTGATATAGATATACCGTCATTACGATTCAGGTTGGGGAGATGGAGCAAGGCCTCCACGCTTTCCTTGAACAAACGTTCGAACCTATAATGGGATCTATGTAAGAGGCGAGTCCTGGACCAAATTAACAAATTGACTTCTCATCTTCCTTCTCCTAAAGACAAACGCTCAACTTTATATTTTCCTGGAGTTTATCAAATTCCGTGCAACTGTGATCTCTCTTAATTTGGACAGACTGGACGTTCTCTTGAAAAAAGAATCCAAGAACATCAATCTTCCATTCTTCACAACAAACCTGAAAAGTCTGGATTGGCTCAACATGGGATTGAAACTGACCACAGCATCTTTTGGTCCAGGACTCCCCTCTTATATAGATCCCGTTATAGGTTCGAACGTTTGTTCAAGGAAAGCGTGGAGGCCTTGCTCCATCACCACAACCTGAATTGTAATGACTGTATAACTATATCAAAAATCTGGGAAAGTCTAATCAAGATTACTCGTTAATTAAATTTTTTTTTTTTTAAATAGCAAATTCAATCATGTTTCTACTTCAAAATATTCCGTTACATACTTAGTGATATAACATCATGCGGCGTGTTCTAATTTTAACGATCTATCGTTAGTATTCTAGCTTGTATTTTTTTAAACTGTTCTTGTAATACCACTGAAGATAGTCTGCTATTTCCAGACCGAAATATTTAGTTAAATATCTTTCTTGTGGTTACGTGATTATATCATTTAGAATCGTTGAAAATGTCAACTGTGTTGTGAACAGAGAACCTGTGGAACAAGTAAAACATTTCAGCTACTGAGGCACGATTTTTAGTGAAGATGGTAAATTAAATATGGAAATAGACAACAGAATCAACAAAGCTGGTATGGTAGGAAGTCAACTGAATAAATTCATATGGAATAAGAGAGAAATTAGGCAGAACACTAAATTAGTGTATACAAGACAAACCAGTTTTAACTTATGGATCTGAGAGCTGGGTCAGAAGTAAAACACTTGACCAAAGACTAGAGACCGCAGATATGAGAGTCCCGAGAAAGATTAGAGGGCATGAACAGATGGCATCAATGGCAATATCATATTAAAAACGAGGATATTAGGAAAGAACTTGATATTGTCAGCATCCAGGAATGCGTTAGCAGAGGTAACCTCAGGTGGTATGGTCACTTAAACAGAATGGGCGAGGAAGGATTAGCAAATCAAGTGTTCTCTGCCAGGTTGGCAGGAAAAAGACCCAGACATAGGTGAATTAATACGGTACAAAGTGCCTTAGACGATAGAAATATAAGATCTGATAATGTTGTAGTCTTGACAAGTAACAGACTGATTTGCAGGAAAATTGTAGATAGGAAGTTGGTAATGATGTAAATTTTTCATGCAGTGCTATCATATCCTATACATCCCTTGAGGGAACATGGCAGGAATTTGATGATGTTGATGATATTCAGGCAATAATGATTGCACAAGGGAATGAGTAACTATAGTATTCAACAGTAAACACTTAAGTTTCTTGAATGACAGGCAATATCAAGCAGAGTCATGTGGGCAAACATCAAAATGGGGAAATCGACAATAAGACTTATTTGTACATATGGTCCCAGAAAAGATTCTGCTAAGGAAAAAGTGGAAGAATTTTTCAAGTCACTAGAGAAGGCAGATGGCACAAAGAAAAAGTTGGTTCTTGTTGAGATCTGAACAGGAGAGTAGGAAATTAATATTACTCACATAGAACTGCTTTGGGAAGTGCAAAGCAAATAATTATATTAAGTACATCCAGAATTCTCTTCAGGGGTGCTTAAGGGACAAAGCTGTATAACTGAGAGGAGACCTCCACATAGCCTTTAAAGGAATGCGGAGAACCGACCAGGCTTCTGACCTAATGTCCAATCCTCACCTTCTCGTGGTGCACCCTGTTGGGTATCTACTTTGATACTGAACGAACGAGGATGAGCTGGCAATTTGGGATTTAGCCGACCAAATTGTATTCTTATTGTTTAAACCAAAATAAAAAATGATGGTACAACATGACAAAATTTCATGCCGGCTGGGGTGTCGCCCGGTTAAACAAGGCCCCCGTTGTTTTCGCCAGGGAACCAGGGCGAACAGCGAAAAGTCAGCTAGTGGAACAAATCTGAAAACAAACCCCAGCTCAACATCACCAGAGTTAAAGATCGGTACTCAACATAAAGAAGCCTGAATGGCAAAGAAATGGAGCTAGCTGAGGAATTAGATAAGTACCAGATCGACATAATAGGGGTGACTGAAACAAAAAAGACCAAAACTGGCGAGATCTTTCTGAGCAATAAATACAAAATGTTATATTCAGGCAATGAAAATCAAGGAAAAGAAGGAGTAGCCATAGTATTCAACACAAAATACGAGGCTAATCTTCTTGAATGGCAGTCAGTCTCAAGTAGAGTAATGAGGGCAAATGTCAGAATGGGGAACTGGACAATGAGACTTATTTGTGCCTATGGTCCCACAGAAGGTTCTACGAAGGTAGAAGTGGAGGAATTTTTTGACGCTTTAGAAAAAGCAACTGACACAATGAAAAAGGAAAAGTTGGTCCTTGTTGGGAATCATCTAAATAGCAGAGTAGGAAATGATTGTGAGACATACAAAAATATTTTGGGAAAAGTTGCAGAAAAGAGCAAAGCTAATAATAATGGCAAATATCTGTTGGATTTCTGCTCAGGACATGGACTGGTTATTACTAACACCATGTTCCAACATAAAAATGCACACAAATTCACATAGAGAGAAGAGGCTAGGAATAAGAAAAGTCTCATTGACTATGTTATTGTTGATAGTGATGTTTTCTCCCTGGTGCAGGACATAAGAGTGTACAGAGGATTTGAAATTGGAAGTGATCACTATTTAGTCTTCAGCAGGATAAAATTGAATTTCATATTGAAAATAATGACATGTAAGAAAATTTTAAAGCAAATAAAAGTTGAGCAGCTCTCAGATGTGAACTGTAGATTAAAATACAGAAAGATTATTGAAAAGAAAATGAAAGAGTTTGAGAACAGGAATCAAACCTTGGAGATTCAGTAGCAAACTCTGAAGAAAACAATGATTGATTCTGCCAGAGAGGCATGTGGTGAGGTTGTGTGCAAGGATAAAAAAATCAGAACTCCCTGGTGGACACAGGAAGTTAAAGAGGCAGTGAAGGAAAAGAAGAAAGCATATCAAACGTTCCTGGCAAATAAGTCAGCTTTTACTCTTACAGAATACAGAAACAAATGTAAGAAAGCTAAACAGTGTGTAAAACTAGCTAAAAAAAAGTCATGGGAGGGCTTTGGCAAGAATATAGAAAATAAATATCAAGAAGGTGGCAAAATATTCTGGAGGTTGTTGAAGAAGCTTAGGAATGGAGGAAAGAGTGCTGTAAAAGGAGTTAGAGATGATAAAGGTGACATGAAAACAGGAGAAAAAGATATCCTTGAAGTATGGAGTAATTACTTTGAAAAACTGCTAAATGAACAGTGATGACAGCACAGTGATAAAAAACACTGACCAGCATTGCAGTCAGGAATACATATCCATACTTGAAGTAGAAAAAGCCAACAAAGGCTTGAAATGTGGAAAGGCAGCAGGAGTAGATGATATTCGACCAGAAATGCTGAAGTATGGTGGTATAAGAGTCTTACAGTGGCTGCACTGCATAGTTCAGAAAGTCTGGACAGAGGGAGGAATTCCCGATGATTGGAGTAGAGCTCTCATAGTACTCATATATAAAAAGGGAAATAAAACTGAATGTGAGAATTACAGAGGTATTTCCCTACTGAGTGTTCCTGGCAAGATCTATGCAAGTATACTTGAGAAACGGTTGATAAGAATTGTGGAAGAAAAGCTTGGTGAAGAACAAGCTGGATTCAGGCCAAATAGAGGCTGTCAGGATCAGATCTTCACTTTATGACAAATAGTCGAGAAAGCATGGGAATATAACAAAGATCTGTATTTAAGTTTTGTCGATTTGGAAAATGCATATGACAAGTTGCCAAGAGAGAAGCTATTCAATACGCTGCAGTTATATGGTGTCAATGGGGCATTATATCAAGCAATACTTAGTCTTTATTTGAGTTGTAAGTCAGCAGTTAGAATTGAAGGAAGTACAGGAAGATGGTTTAATGTTAAATCTGGTGTGAGACAAGGATGTACATTATCCCCTCTGTTATTCATTATCTATATGGATCACATTATGAAGGAAAGTGGTATTAAACCTGATATCAAAATTGGAGATATTAATGTCAGCTCTTTGCTTCATGCGGACAATGTTATACTTCTAAATAAATCCACTACAAGCCTGCAAGATTCCTTGACTAAATTGAATAACTGTTGTAATAGATATGGTATGAAGGTCAGCAATAAAAAGAAAAAGACAATGAAAATAAGCAGAATCGTTGAAAATGTCAACTGCTTTGTGAACTGAAATGTTTTACTTGAACCTCTGGAACAAGTAAAACATTTCAGCTACTTAGGCATGATTCTTAGTGAAGATGGTAAATTAAATATAGAAATAGACAACAGAATCAGCAAAGCTGGTATGGTGGGAAGTCAATTGAATAAATTCATATGGAATAAGAGAGAAATTAGCCGGAACACTAAATTAGCTGTATACGAGACAGTGTTCAAACCAGTTTTAACTTATGGATCTGAGAGCTGGGTCAGAAGTAAAACACTTGACCAAAGACTAGAGACCGCAGATATGAGAGTCCTGAGAAAGATTAGAGGCGTGAACAGATGGCATCAATGGAAATATCATATTAAAAATGAGGATATTAGGAAAGAACTTGACATTGTCAGCATCCAGGAATGTGTTAGCAGAGCTAATCTTAGGTGGTATGGTCACTTAAATAGAATGGGAGAGGAAAGATTAGCAAAACAAGTGTTCTCTGCCAGGTTGGCAGGAAAACGATCCAGAGGGAGACCAAGATATAGGTGGATTGATATGGTACAAAGTGCCTTAGACGATAGAAATATAAGATATGATAATGTTGGAGTCTTGACAAGTAACAGACTGATTTGGAGGAAAATTGTAGATAGGAAGTTAGTAATGATATAATTTTTTCATGTAGTACTGTCATATCCTGTACACCCCTTGAGGGTACATGGCAGGAATTTGACGATGATGATGAGAATTCTCTACAGGACACAAGCTAGTCATCACTAATACCATGTTCAAGCATAAAGATGTGTACAAATTTGCATTGAGAGGAGACACAAGAAAATGTTATAAGGATTAATGAAGAACAGAAGTAGCAGCAGCAATGAGGAACTAGTTTGTTTGTTTGTTTTTTTTTTAAATAAATGGAGATGGAAATGGTGTGGTTACTAGAAGAAAGAAATGAGAGAAACAAGGAAATAATTCTGTCTGCAACAGATGATTTGCCCATAAACAATAAATTGCACAATAAAGTCATCACACAGGTAACTTTAAAGATTAGATGATTTGACTGTTGAATTAACCAGCTTATCTGGTAGTACAGGATTGAAATGGTTATGTGACAACTTCAAACTAATCTGGAAAAAGAAGATAATACTGATGCTAGACCATGGGGATTATTGTTCCTTTATAAAAAGGAGGGTCAAGGAGGGAGTGTAATAGCTATAGATGAATAACATTATTATGTCATGTTGGAGGCTTAATGAATTGTTTACAACACTCAGAAAGGATTAAAACAGAATTTAATACTTCTTATATTTTGTCTCAGTCACTGAGACATCTTCTGGGATTATAAAAAAATTGTAACATAAACACAAATAAGAAACAATACTAAGCCCAACCACGTGGGTGACACTAAAGTCCTATCTAGGTGGAGAGTCCTCTAAGGTGGTTGTAAGTGGATTGGAATGTAGGGTGGGACCTCTGGTGATAAGAGTTTCCGAAATCTTAGGAAGCTTTATACAACCGTATTTATTAAGATTTGGTTGATTTCTGAGCGCTGCTGCTGATTCTAAGAATAGTCTCTCGTTTTTGAATTTACTGTGGTGGAGCATGGTGATTTTTTTCATGAGATCCTATGGGTTGTATCCAAGACATGGTCAGCAAGGCCTGACTGACCATAGTCATGGTTGCAGATGTATGACTTGTGTTCCTCCAGGTGGGTGGTTTCCGATCTACCTGTCTGTCCAAAGTACGCCAGCTTACAGGAACAGGGTACTTTATAAACTCCAGGCACTGAGAGAGGAGGGAGCTGATCTTTTGTAGAACAGATAAGGGTAGCCAGTTTGCAGTGGGGCTTAAATGCTGTGTGCATGTTGTACTTTTTTAAAATCTTGGTTATTTTTTCGGATGTGCCATGGATGTAGGGTATGGTGATGCCATTTCTAAACTGTTACTGATGAGAAGACAGGGGAATGGTGGAGGAACTGATTTTTTTTTGATACTGTGATCACTGTAGCCATTGGAGAGGAAAGTGTTGTGTATATGTGGTCAAGTTCAGTTGTAAGGGCGGTTCCACTGGAACAAAGATTTTGGGCTCTCTTGGTAAGTGTTTTAATAATGCCATAGTGTTGAGCAGGGTGGTGGTGGGAGAGTTTGTGAATATATCAGCCTGTGTGTGGGGGTTTTCTATATACAGTGAAGGAAAGTGTACCATTAGGAAGGCATGTAGCTAAGGTGTCTAGGAAGGGTAAAAAATTGTTCTTTTCCCTTTCCATCGTAAACTGGATTCTTGGATGTAGGCTGTTGAGGTGACTGAGGAAGGAGTCTAATGTGTCTGGGCCATGAGGTCAAACAGAGAACACATCATCAACACATCTTAGCCAGATAAAAGGTTTGAGAGGGGCTGAGTCTATGGCTCGTTTTTCAAAATCTTAAATATAAAAATTGGCAAGAGGAGGTGAGAGGGGGGAGGGAAACTATGGCGGTTCCCGCTATCTGCTTGTAGATTTTGTTCTTCCAAGAAAAATAACCAGAATTGATGGCAAAGGAAAAGAGATCTAAGATGTCAGAAGGAAAAACGTTTTCTAAGAGTATTAAGGTATCAATTAAGGGGATATTGGTAAAGAATAAGGAGATGTCAAAGCTTACTAATATGTCTGTGTTATTTAAGGTTAAATTTTCTATGAGAGTTTTAAAATGAGTAGAGTTTTTTATATAGGATGTGGAATATCCAGTGAGAGGGGTCAGAGAGTTGGCCAGTTGTTTTGACAAGTTTGTAGCAAGGTGCGTTAGTGGCATCTACTATAGGTCTTAGTGGGGAATTGGATTTTTGGTAAACCGTATATTTGGGGGGGGGGGGAGACGGAAAGGCTCGAGTTTTTCATAATGTCCGGGGGGGGATGATACTTTTTAAATTTTTTAACTTGTGTTTTTGTGGGGTCATGTTCTATTCCATTTTTCGATTGTATTCCATTGCATTACCATTATCCGCTCTGGTGATGACGATACTTTTCTCTTTCCATAATTTCATGAGAGAAGTGCGTTGGGCGGAGAATCCACCTAGTTAGGACTTCAATGTCACCCACGTGGTTGGGCTTAGTATTGTTTGTTATTTGTGTTCAGGTTACATTGTTTTTTTTGTAATCCCTGATGATCTCAGTGATTGAGACGAAATATAGGAAGTATTAAATTCTGTTTTAATCCTTTCTGAGTGGTGTAAAAAATCCATTAAGCCTCGAACATGATGTTCTCACAGCACTTAAACCTCTACACATGGAACATTATTATGTCACAGTGTAAATATTTATGTAAAGAATAATGGAAACAAGAATAAAATAGAGGAAGGTCTAAGAGAGGAACAGTTTGGTTTTAGGAAAGGACAATCAACTGCTGGATTTTTGTTGCAAGGATTACGATGGAAACATTGGAATTTGGGAAAAGTCTATTTTGGTGATGTATAGATGTGAAAGCTGGATTATTAAGAAGATAGAAAGCAAACTGATTCATTTGAATTATGGGTATGGAGGAGACTATTAAGAATCCCATGGACTACAAAGAATGACCAATAAGAAAGTTTTAGAGAATATAAAAACAGAATGCTCCTTGGAGGCAATGATTGCTAAATAGAAGTTCATGTACTCTGGGCATATTATGCGAGCTAATGGATTATTGGAAAATGCTGTTATGTTGGGGAAGACTGATGGAATGAGAAGAAGAGGAAAACCACAAAAGAGTTGGATGGACAACATAAAAGAACTTACCAACTTGAATTTATAATTACTAAAAGGACAAGAGGAAGTTGATCCTTTGTTCACAGGATCACCAAGAGTCGAAAAACGACTGGATGGCACATAACTTTATAGTTTCACATATGCCCATTCTTAGTCAAGGCTTTTACATACATTGTCACCATCTCCCAAGTCATGACAATATGATCACTCTCACCAAGTGTTGGCATAATGGTCAACTCGGTTATAGAGATTTTCAGACATTATTACTAGAGAATGTTTTTTGTACTGCGAGTCGCTTTCGTCACGTGATGCTCCTGTTTAAGAAAATTATTTCTGAATAATTCTGTATATTCACTTTCTCTCATCTTACATGCTTTCTTTCTCTGAAGTTCATATCCCCATAGATGAAATCACCTATTATGTAGTCCTCCTTGTATCCACAACATATATATGCAGTTCACAGTCCTCTTCAAATGATCCTGGTCTACGGCAGCATCAAATTGAGTACTTGGATCCATTAATCTCTATTTCATACCAAATAGTACAAGGGTTGTTTGAAAAGTTTGGTAAATTTCCAATAGACGGCGACACAATTCGCTCATTCATACCAGTGTCGGCACGTATCATCTTTTTCATGATGCCTGGTAAAATTTTAGTCATGTGTGACGCATAGTTCTCGTTTGGTAACATTTAAAATGACTGTGTTCGTATTTTTCATAAAAATGGAGAAAAATGAGTTTTGTGCAATGGTAAAACCCTTTTATTTAAAGAAGTGGACAGCCTTGCAGATCAAAGCCGAGTTAGATGCAGTTCATGGGAACTCTGCACCAGCAATAAAGACTATTTATTTTTGGATAAATGAGTTCAAACCTGGTCAAAGATGAAACGTGCTCCGGATGCCCGACTGAGGTCACTACGAAGGAAATGATTGACAAAATCCATGGTATCATTATGGAAGACCGCTGAGTGAAAGTGAGTGAGATTGCTGAGATTGTAGGCATCTCAACTGAATGGGTGTATAATATCCTGCACAAAAAATTGTACATGAAAAAGCTATGTGCACAATGGGTACCACAATTGTTGACTGTCGATCAAAAACACATGTGAAAAGAATTTCAACACAGTATTTGGCGATGTTTAATCGCAATTCACAGGATTTTTTGCATTGATTTGTGACTGTAGATGAAACTTGGATCTACCACTACACACCTGAGTCTAAGCAGCAGTCAAAACAGTGGACAATGCCTGGTGAAAGAGCACCGAAAAGAGCAAAGACCATTTTGTCAGCTGAGAAGGTGATGGCCACTGCTTTTTGGGATTCCTAAGGAATTATTACGATAGACTATTTGGAAAAGGGTAAGACAATAATAGGAGTCCATTATGCATCATTGTTAAAAGAAGAACTGAAGAAAAACAGCCAAGACAGGCACACAAAAAACCGCTCTTTCATCAAGATAATGCGCTGTCCTACACAATTTTGCCATTGCGATGGCCTGGCCATCGCAATGGCAAAATTGCATAAATTGAGGTTTGAATTGGTTCCACATCCACCATATTCACCAGACTTGGTCCTGTGTGACTTCTTGTTCCCAAACTTAAAAATTTGGCATGTGGGAAAAAAAATTTTTAGAACGAGGATGTCATCAAGGCTGTCAATGACTATTTTGCACAATTTGACAAATCCTACTTAGATAGAATGAAAAAAATTGGAGACTTGCTGGACCAAATGTATAGACCTCGATAGAGACTATGTTGAGAAATAAAGGTGATTTCCAAAAAAAATGTGTTTAACTTATTTTTTTTTACCAAACTTTTCAAACAACCCTTGTATGTGGAATCCATTTAATGTATCCATACTATCTCCCCGACAACTACTAGAGATTTCAACTCTGGTGGATTTTTCTACAATCCATGTATACCATTTCTAACTAGTTAAAGTCCTGAAAACTATTGCATTTCCATAGGTTTGTGGTTCATTTCCTACACTAATGTTTAGGTCTCCAAGAAGACATTTTTTTCAAAAAATCGGGTTAAATTTTTTTAACCTAATTTTCTAACACCAAAGGTGTCAAAGTGGTCTACCTCCACCCAAACACAATGTCTCTAATTCAGCCTCCAGACCAGAAGGTCATAAGGATCTTAAGGCTCGTAACACATGGTATACTTTGGAAAGGATTGTCAGCGCTATGGAAGAGAACCCTGATAGAGAGGGGAACATCATGAAAGTCTGGAAGAATTACACCATTGAAGATGCCATCATAGTTACAGAAAAAGCCGTGACAGCCATCATTCTTGAAACAAATTCATGCTGGAGAAAATTGTGTCCAGATGTAGTGCATGACTTCACATGATTTACGACTAAGCCAATTGAGGAAATCATGAAAGAGATTGTGGATATGAAAAAAAAAAAGGGGGGGGGAGTTTCAAGATAAGGATCTTGGAGAAATTCAAGAGATAATAGACACTACACCAAAGGAAAATTAACAGAAGACGACTTGATGGAGATGAGTGCTTCCGAACCAGTGTATGACAACAAGGAAGATGTAGAAGAAGCAGTGCCAGAAGAAAATAAATTGACATTAGACATCGTTCAAAACTACTTTTGACTTCTTTTACAACATGGACCTTTCTATGATATGAACAGTAAAACTAAAGCAAAAAATTAGTCTGTGCAGTTAGCCTAGTGGCTGTGTGCTTCGCAACCATATGCCTGGGGAAGGAGTGTCCTAGGTTCGAGTCCCGTCAGAGACGTGAAGAGCTGAAGGATCTTCCTCAGCCATAGCCAAGTTAGCTGCTCTTGGGCATGGACAGTAGGGTTTTTTCCCCCAGTTTATCATCCTACAAAGCAGATGAACTGGCCTTGAGAACTTGAGTTCACTATGGACATTGGATATAGTGGGGTGTAGGGCTGACCACCTTATCCTGTGAGTGGTTTGAGGTCCGTTGATTAATAAACCCTAGATACCGCAAGGTAAAAGAGGACAAAAGGAAGATGAAAACTAAAGAAAATGGCAGGATTGGTATCATATAGAAACATTTTTAGAGAAATGAAAAAGCAAAAAAAGTCAGACAGAAATTACAATGTATTTCTGTAAAGTTACACCGCGTGTGCCTGCCTCTTCTTCCACCTCTTCCGGCATTACCACCCATGAGACAGCAAAACCAAATGCTCGTCCTCATCCTACTAAACGTGAAGACAATGATCTCTATAATGATCCACTTCCACTTAATGGATAGTAAATAATCATCATGCTGTACAGTTAATAAACATCTGTTTTGTATGTGTGTGTGTCTTCATTCATTGTGCAGAACATTATATGCAAGACCTCTATGGATGTGAATAGGCTATCCTTACATAGACATAAGGTGAGTGATATTTAATATAAAATGTGTTAGTCTTCTTACTGTTTCATAACTTTTCTTTCAAAGAGTACATTACCATACAGTATGCCTCTCTCTCTCATAATTGGAGAAACTGTGTATCAGCCTATTATCACAAGTAAGAGATTCTTTTAAAAATGTAACAATTTTTCCAGTACTGGATTATGAATATGACAGTAATACTGTATGCCATAAAAGTTTTATAATGATTCATTCATTAATCTATAGGGAAGGCTACCATGAAGCAATCGTATCGATTACACTAGGCAACCATAAAAGCAATCATATTGCTGCTTCTTCATTATCAATGCATGAATCGTTATACCTGTATATAAATAGGAATTTCTTTTTCTCATTATCTCTTCATTTTTGATGTCTAGTGTTAGTAATATGTATAACATTTACAGGGTTTTGCATCATATATGACAATATTGAATGTTTGCAAGGTGAATTGTCTGTTCTGACAGGCGATTCACCTTGTAAACAGACAACATAAACTTATAGTATCAATAAATACAGTACAATAGTGTAAATATATTTTCTCTTCCTTATGATTTTATTAATAACATTTTTCTTTTCTGGTAACTCAATTTCTTGTAAGAATACAGTACACAATACATATAACATACGAAATATGTGATAGTCCAGGGTTTCACAAACTTCTTGCTAAAGTGAAGCGCTAAAAGCAAGCTAAATTTTTTCACGGAGACCTCAGAACTCAATCTTTAAAATAAACATGATAAAAAAAAAAAAAAGGAAGAAATCAATAAACTCTTTTTTCCCTTTAGTGCTCAGTAAATTTTTAAAAAATGCAAGTTAATTTTAATGACTGCAGTGCAATTGTTGTTTTGAACTGCAGAGTTTTTCAAAGCCTGGTATGATAGGCATAACGTAGCATAATATCATCAATTCATTAATTAAAAAAAAAAAAAAAAAAAAAAGTTTGTAAACAAGATTCACGGAGATCTAGAATTTTAGCTGCAGAACCTGCTTTGGGAAACCATGTTAATCGATTGTTTATATTATCGGTAAGGCTTCCGGTCAATAATAGGCTATTACTAGTTAAGTTTCAGAGAAGTCAAAGGTTATATGCAGATTTGTGACTGCACTGGGAATTGCTGCCCCTAACCTCCATGTTGTTCAAGGGTCAGCTGCATATTCATTTAGATTTGGGTTTTTTTTTTTTTTTGTAAATCTGCTACTGATTACAAGCAAATTAAACCTATTAAAACTGTTTATTTAATTACTTCTTTATACTGTTCACTTCTTTAAACCTAATTATGAGCTGAAACTAGCAGTTGAGCCTTAATTATTATTATCATTATTATCCAAAGATCTCCAGGAATCAGACTAATCTAGGATGTCCCTTTTGTCATACACACAGCTCATCACACTGCACATTAAACACATTAAAATTCTCTGCAGACACCACACTCTCAGACAATGCATTCCAATGCACAACTCTCCATGCAAAAAAAAAAAAAAAACCTGATTCTCACTCCCCTCCTCATAATACAGCTTCCAGGAATGACCTCTTATTCCCACCCCCCAATCTCTCACATTTTATGAAAAACCTCTTCAACGTTAATCCTACAACAACTCCTTACTAACTTGTACATATCTATCATATCACTCCTCTTCCTACTAACTACTAGACTCCACAAAGTGCATCATCAGAAACTATTTTGGTCAATCACCTCTGAACCCTCAACATCTCTTCATCCTTTTGAAAACCAGGTGAACAAATTTGTGCATAGTAGTTCATAAAATTTGCAGATGACAATGAGTGAAAGATGCAGTTTTAGGCCATTTTGCAGACAAAAGTAAAATCTTGTATAGAAGAAATGTGGAATAAAATTTCTTCTATACTGATTTTACTTGGAAAATGAAATTAATTTAATATACTTGTAATTTGTTAATACTTAACCAAATTTTGCGGTAATAAACCTGAAAAAAAATGTTTGAATAAATTGTAATGAGAAAATTGTACAGACAAAGAAATAACTCAGACGGGATTAAAAATGCAAGACCTGAGGCTATCGCAACTCGTGAAGATCAACGATGTATGCGGTTTCCCGACTTAACTCAGCAACCGGTGGGTGGCTGAGAAGACCCTTCAAGAAAATCCGGGCAATTCAATATGTAAGAGGTCCAAGGTTGGTAGAGCAGAATAAAAGGGGGACGAATTGAAGGAAAAGGAGCTTTCTGTTCCTGCTCTTGCTGTGAGGGATTTCCAGTGTGTCCTGCTGTTCCAAGGACAGGGATCCACGTCCCTCCAGCCGAAGTCCGACGATGATAGGAGTTTCATAATAGCAGTGACGGTCTACTACAGAATTTCCACAGCTAAATTCCTTGACGATCTCCGCGTGTGAAGTATCATCAATGTCGTAAAAGGTGCCAGTGTGTGAAATTAACCTGGAAAGTAGAAGAAGGTGTCAACAATTTCTAGGATCTTGTGTAATGAACTGGATGACAAAGTAGCAAGTAAGACTTTTGTATAGGACTTTCCTAGATGTGAAATTAATGACAAAGATTGCTGAATTTTTTTGTTTGTTAGCATAAGGAATAGTAGTCAAGACGAAAAACCGTTTTGTTAAAATAATTGTGAAGTAGTTTGCAGAGTTATGAGGAATTAGATAATGTTATATATTGAAGAGGGATAGTATGTGAAAGTTTTAGTTAAACCTAATAATGTTTATAGTCTGAGATAAATTAATAGTGTATGCAAGTCTGTTTCCGTGTCTGAATTATATGTGAGCGTATTTATTGCATTAGTCATTGAGCTTAAGAGAAAAATGTTAAGTAATATACATGAGAACCAGACATGTGATTTTTATAGCATTTCCATGTCATTTTAATTAGTAAATTTGAGTTGGATTATTTTAGTATGTGTAGTGGTACCCTTTATATGTATCTTGATTTAGCATGAATAAATTGTTTTGTTTGTTAAATAACTTGCCTAATTCTGCCTGATCGATGCACTTCTCATAAAAAGATAAAACCTGTGTGACCTTAAGAGTAAAAATAGCCAGGACTGCTATTTTCTCACCTCATCTCACCTGGGCAACAAACTGACTACCTTTCCTATCACACTATTATCTCTGATCCTTCTCAACAACCTCCTAACATCCAATCTTACATTCTCCTTTTTCCTAGTCAAGTCATTTGTCCCTACTGCCACTACCAACTCCTTTGCTTGCTTAGTCTTCATATCTAATGCTTCCATCACTCTATACATTTTACCTCAGAAAAACAAACCTTGTACATCTTCTCGTTTAGCACACCTCTAATAATCAAAATCACCATACACTACTCGCAGGTCTTTCATTACCATTTTCATACCGACATCATTGTTTTTGTCTTCTTCACTCTTCCATACATATCTACAATTCTCTTCATTACACTCTGCATCTGCCTTATTTCTTGCCTTATCTTCATCACCTCAGCTTTCAAATCTTGCATCCTTCTTTCAGTACCATTCACTTTCACTATTTTATAACCCACCAATCCCACTCATCACTTTACCATTAACTGCACTATGTTTTTGAATGTCATTAATGCCCAATTTATCATCAGTCAAACTTTTTTTCGTTATATAATTTCCACATATTCTCTGAAGATTCACACAATCTTCAGTTGCCATGTCAGTTACGACACCATGTTCCTTACTCATATTTAAACTATTTACACTCATATTTACGCAAGCTTCATGGTCCATTGGAATATCACATTTCTTACATACCAACACTCATTATTTTCTCCTATTCAGCTTCTCCAGATAAACAAATGTGACATACATACATACATACATTCACAATACCATACCATTTTTGAGAAATCTATCTGTCTACTTTTGTGTTTCACACAGCCCTATGCAATGATTTGCCTTTCACTGCAATATTGTATCACTGTACTAAATTTAACGATTTTGTAAAAAAAAAAACAATTAAACAAACAAGCCCACATAACAAACATTGCAAGCGCATGACTTCTACCACAACTCTTACACATAAACACACACTTATTTATAGTTAATTAGTCAAAAAAAAGTTATGTGAACCAGGAGCCTTCTTTACACAAACCTTAATATACCCAGTTCTATATATATCTGCTGCTTTCTCATATATTTCGACTTCTTCACTACTGATATCTTCAGTTGAATGATGAGTTAAACTCATACTAAAATGAGTTTAACTCATTAAAATCTGACCAAATCATAATACTTACAATTGACTAATCATTCAAGAAGTTTATCTTCATGTTCGGTATTAAATACAATCATAAGTATTTCTGCTTCCTTTTCCTGATGAATATTGCCAAAACAAATCAACTTAGAGCTATTATTTATAAGCATTCTATAACTAAAATGGCAGATCTGGTTGAAGTAGACAAAACCTGGGTGCAGCCACTGTAGCCAACATGACATCTGATTATGCTGAAATAATATACTGTATGTAGTTTCAGCCAATACAAATATTTTTTCCCCCCAGTTGGATGCCTACTAACAAGATGCATCCCCCAGAAGTGTATTACTAAATACTGGATCAGCAATCTAGTAATTTCTTATAAATTATATGGAAGCAAGTTTCTAGTTGCATTGCTTTGATCTGTAAAGACACTTCTTCAGATCTTCACAGAATTAACTGTACCAGTTAAACACACATATATCAATTTCCAAAAGTGGGGGAGGGGGATCACAAATTATTTGCACCATTTATTTTCACTATTTTTAGCTAATTTGATGGGACATTTATAAATGAGAAATTACACTTACTCGACTTCCATCTGTTGTATCTGATCTTGGAGAAAGAGCTAATGCTTGTAAACATGATGTCCATGTATTTGGATCCTAAAGAGACAAATTAATATGTTAAATATATTACAAACATTATTAGAAGCAATCATTAGTTTACTTTAGAAACAGCATCACACAGTGATAAAACGATGGAATCTATAATCTTCCTCCTATGAAGTATACTCTGTGAATACAAAAATGGTAAAGCATGATTTATTATTCTAATTTTGGTTCTTTTTTTTTTTAACGTGGTTCCCTTCACATTTTTTTTATGGAAACCTGTAATGCATTAGTGCCATAAATGGGATAAGGATTTTTTTTTCTATTTCTGTTAATTTTTTTTATTTATTTTTAATTTTTTATTCATTTTTAGCTGGCCTGGAAACCCTGCTCTAGAGATCAAACATGGGCTTTTACAAGCCATTCCAAACCTTCAATAAGCATAGTGGTGGTCTCACATTTGGCAATGAAATTCATCACCCCCAGAAAAACAATCACAAATATAAATGCCCACAGTAGGATTCGTGCCTGCAGCCTGTTGGTTGGAGAGTGGATATGCTATCCACTCAGCCAACCATGCTGGCAATTATTCTGGATATTCTTCTAACTGATATTAGGAAGAAGAGATAATTTTGAAATCAGCTCCCATTCGTAACCAGTAATATTTGATCATGTGCATCATTACATAAGGAAACTCTTACAAATATCTACCTCTAGAGTAGTTGTTCTTTAAGAAATACTCATGCTAGACGTACTTTAATTCACACAAAAAAATACAAGGAAATAAGTACTAATATTTTATTTCAGCCTGAATATTACAAGCCATCATCAGTTGCTATGAGAGTTAATTACAACAAGGTAGAACGCATGATGGATTGATTTAAAATAGTAAGAGCTGCAAGATGTTATAAATAAAACAATAAAATAGTATAACTGAGGAAACATTGCATAATTAATTATTCATTAACTGTATTAAAAAAAAACTTTAGTAATTTGTGATTAGAATAAGTCTTTTCCATATCTTAGATAATGAGAGGCAGTCATTCTGATTTAAGTTCAGATGGTGAAGTAAGACCTAGCCCTTTCTTTAAACAAATGTTCAAATTTACAGCAACACAGATGACATAAGAAGACCATAGGATATTGTGTGCATCTATGCCATGCTGTAACAAGTCAGATTTCACAGATTTCCTGTTGCTAATGTAACACTGGAGTTCTTGTATTCTCTTTTCCGCTGAGCATCCAGTTTATCAGAAGCAAGAACGATGATAGTCACAAGGAACTTAGTAGATACCAGGAAGAGCCAGAGGAGAATGTTTATCTTTGGAAGATAAAAAAAAAAACATGATAATAATTTGTTGATAGGAAGAAAAGTAGCTGCTAAATTGTATTTCTTAAAAATTCTGGAAATGGGTTCTGAGAAGCCAGAAATGTATGGGATTGGAACTCGATGCACTGTTTCCTTGTTATTTGAGTTAGAATTATAGGAATTAAAAAGATGTTGTGTAATCCTTTCTGAGAAGCTATTCAGTTTTATATATTGTTCGATGTTTACGAGTTAATTCTGTAATTGTTATGGGGGTGTAGAACATACAGTGCAAGTATGTTGTAATAAAGTTTTTATAATTCCAAGTCTTCTGTGAGGGATGGTGAAAAAATTCTATTTCTATGGTGTCTCCATCTGGGCAAGTGTTCTTCAATCACCAGGCAGCGGCCTGGTGATTGAAGAACACTTGAAGAATGTACAGAAACACAACTCGTTGAAAAAATTAAAAAAAATCAAAATTATTTTCATTACAACTGGACGAATCTACAGATATTCAGAACAACATAATTTTACTTATGTCTATAAGATATATTGATCATGATGAAAGTGACATGAAGGAAGACATTAAGTATTTCTGAATTACCTACACGCACTATCAGCAGTGAAATTTTCAAAGTTTTAAATGGTTTCATTGAAGAGAAAGGTCTAATGGAAAAATTGCATTGGAGGTTGTACTGACAGCAATGACTGTCTTACAGGTAGAAATTCAGGTTAAGTCACTAAAATTAAGGATATGGTAGGCAATAACTTATTGTCAACGCATTGCTACACTCATAGGCAAAACCTGATCTCAAAAAAAAATGGCACTTGAGCTTAATGAAGTCCTGTCTCAATCTGTTAAAATTATTAATTACATAATAAACAGTGCTTTAATACAAGACTGTTAAAAGCATTGTGCAATGAAATGGGCTCTGATCATCAATATCTTCTTTTCCATTCGGAAGTTCGTTGGCTGTCCTGCGGTAAAGTTCACAAGAGGTTATATGAACTCTGAAAGGAAGTTGAGCTGTTTCTAACTGATAAGAAAAGTGACCTGTCCCATTATTTCCAGGATAAGAAATGGGTGGCCAGGCTGGCATATCTACAGGGACATATTTTCTTACATAAATGAATTAAATTTAAAACTTCAAGGTCAAGATACAACAATATTTACTGCTTGGAACAAGATCGAATCATTCAAAAAAGAAACTCAAACTCTGGCTTAATATGATCGCAGAAAGAAATAATGAAATGTTTCAGTCATACTCAGATTATATTATTGAAGCAGATGATTTCTTTTCACAGAATTCAGTTTCAGATATTATTGCAGCCCACTTGAAGATATTGTCGTTTGAAAGGTATTATCCTGAACGTGAGGATCTCTGGAAGCAAAATATGTGGATTGTGAACCCCTTTGTTCAACACAAAGAGATGGCCCTTTCCCATGAAGAAACCCTCGAACTTATTGAATTATCATTGGACAAATAAATTGGAAAATACTTTTACTCTGGATAAGAATGAAAAATGAATATCCAAATTTACATGAAATAGCAATGAGATTTCTTTTCTGTTTTTCCACCACATATCTTTGTGAAACTGCATTTTCTGCCATGACTGTGCTTAAAACGAAACAGAGGATCTACCTGCAACTTTCTGTCTGTCTCCGTTAGGCTATCACTCCAATTCATCCTACAATTAGTAAGCTAATGGACAGAAAACATCAACAAAAATCTCACTAGCCTAACTAAAAACTAAAACCTTCAAAAACTCAGTTGTAATAAAAGGAACTAAGTTTAGTTTTTTCAGTAACTTATAATTGCTGTGTTAAAGTGCTGCATTTTTAAATTCAAATATTAATTAGTGTTGGAACAAGTGTTTAGAATTAAGAGATTCATACATTTTTATTTATCAAATTACATACTTTGCATATATAAATATTTGATGTGCGTGTGTGTGTGATAATAAGTGTTTTGCTGACAAGTTGACATCCTGCTGCTGCTGCTCAGCTGACTTCTATGGTGAGTTACAATGCATAAATATTTTTCTCACTATTGTTTTTATAAAACCAACATTATTAAAATCAATTTAATAATACAATAATCAATTTTACACTGAATAATATAACTTTTTTTGGTGATCAGAATGGGATATGTCAATGAAAATCAGACAAATTAATTTAAAGATGTTTCCTGAGGAAACTACAATATTACTACAAGATTTCATTAGTCGAGTGATTGATAACTAATTTAAATGTAATTTTATATTTGTCAACATGTCACACTGTATACATAAGTGTACTAATACTCTTTATGATTATGCCATAATTAATTATTAATACTTATTTGGGAAGCAAAGATGGGATGCAGAGTATAAGATTTGGTGGAGATGTTTTGGAGGAGATGAAGGACTTCGGGGGTTGTGGCGGATAGGAACTTGAAATTTCATGGACATTTTGCTAAAATTGTGAGGATTACACAGTGGATTATGGGAATGATGCAGAGAACACTAACGTGTAGAAATAAGAATGTTTTGATACCACTGTACAAGACTTTAATCAGACTGCATATGGATTACTGTACACAGATTTGTTTGCAGGTTTTCAGAAGGATGACCAGTTTAATGTATGAACTTTAAAAAAAAATTGGAAAGGTATTTATGAGTAAATTTGTTGGGACCGGGCCCTCATCTTATAAAAAAATAATTTACTGGGCTGCGGTCTCACAAAGGTTAAGAACCACTGATCTAGGCTGACAACTTCATCTAGTAGTGAGTTCAGTTTTCTGAGTTGTCTGTTCGTAGGGTTGAGATTCAATTCCTAGTGCATCAATAGATCCCTTAATAAAAGACAGATATTTATTTTATAATGAGCAGTATCCATAACTACTGTAGCTTTCCCCTTGTCAGCTTTAGCAATAATGAGATGACTGATGTATCTTAAAGATTGCAAAGCTTTGATTTCAGTTAAAGAGATGTTTGTAGACTGAAGATTTAATTTCAGTAGGACAGATGAAACTTCGAAACAAAGTTTATTAGCATACTCACTACAGCAAGTGAATAAGTTCTGTTCAATGTTAAAAAGGAAATCTAAAAAAAATCAGCTAACACCTTTTTTTTTTTTCATTCCCGTATAGGAAGTAGGTGAGGCCATTTAGTCCTGTATAATATAAGCATGTACACACAAGAAAGATATTTAATTAGCCAAATATTTCGGTCTGAAAATTGCAGATCATCTTCAGTGGCCATACAAGAACAGTTTTAAAATACAAGGTGGAAAACAATAGATCATTTATAAATAGAACAAGCCACCTGATGTTATATCACTAAGTATTAAAGAGAAATATTATTAAGCAGAGACGTGATTGAATTAAAAATATTAATTAATAATTTCAATAATTTTAAATAACAAAATTAATATGAATTAATGAGTTATCCTGATTAGACTTTCCCAGATTTTTGATACAGATATACAGTCATTCCGATTCAGGTTAGGATGATGGAGTAAGGCCTCTACGCTTTCTTTGAATAAACATTCAAATTTATAGCAGGATCTATGTAAGTGGCAAGTTTTTGACCAAAGGATGTTTTGGTTAGTTTCTATCCCGTGCTGAGCCAATCCAGATTTTTCGGGTTTGTTGTGATGAATGGAGGATTGATGTTCTTAGATTCTTTTTTATAGAGAGCATCCAGTTTGTCCAAAATAGGAGAGATCACAGTTGCAGGGAATTTGATAAACTCCAGGAAGAGACATAGTTAAGCATTTGTCTTTAGAAGGAAAATGGGAAGATAATTTGTTAATAGGTGAATAAGTAGTTGTTAACTCATATTTCTTCAGAATTCTTGAAATAGGTTTTGAAATCCCGGAGATGTAGGGAATTGGAACTCAACGTATTGAATCTTTGTTGTTTAGTGGTGGATTAAAAGAATCGAGAAGATGTTTATTCAAAGAAAGCATAGAGGCCTTACTCCATCATCCTAACCTGAATCGGAATGACTGTATATCTGTATCAAAAATCTGGGAAAGTCTAATCAGGATAACTCATTAATTCATATTAATTTTATGTTATTTAAAATTATTGAAATTATTAATTAATATTTTTAATTCAATCATGTCTCTGCTTTAAAATATTTCTCTTTAATACTTAGTGATATAACACCATGCGGCTTGTTCTATTTATAAATGATCTATTGTTAGTTTTCCACCTTGTATTTTAAAACTGTTCTTGTATTGCCACTGAAAATGGTCTGCAATTTTCAGACCGAAATATTTAGCTATTAAATATCTTTCTTGTGTGTACGTGCTTATATTATACAATCTTTATGTCACAAGTATCCTTAAAATATCAAATTTTAATCTTTCACGGGGAAAACGCCGTTTAGTCTTATCTAACGTGTTGGAGACCGAGTGGGCAGTTCAATCTCCACTGGCAGCCAATCAGAGATACAAGGCTGTCACTAATGAAGCATCATGCAGTGAAGAGAGATGGCTCAACAAGTGCTGCCATCTTGAGGTCCCTAACACAATATATTTAATGTCTGAAATAATGTGGGTTCTACGGTAGATTTTCTTGAGTTCACAGGAAGAAAAACCTGAGTTTCCAGGAGAAAAAACGCTTGCCCGTGACAGAGATCGACTAACTCAGGAACCGGTTGAAAAAAGGCTCAGAAAAATTTCCTCTAGTCGATTAATAGATTCAAAACCAAGTCTTCATTTGTGCAGTTAAGTGTCGTGGTGTGCAAATGCCACATCCACTGAGCTACACAGGCTCTTAAAAGGAAATCTAGGTATGGTATTTTTTGGGGGGGGGGGAACTATGGCCAAATCACGTCCTTTAGAAAGAATGAGGATTTCACTTTCAGTTAAAGGGCATCCTGAGATGTCAATTACCCAATTTTCTGAAACAGTATGTAGTGCACTTTGCTTAGTGACAAGGGCATCAAATTTACGATCTAAATATTGATTTCGTTAATTAAATAAATGCCACAGAGAGTGTTTAGCCACAGTTACAACTATATGGGAGAGTTGAGGGTCAACAGCAGGTAATACAATTCCGGAGATGAGAAATAAGATATACATTAATTCACATTTCAGATCTCGAAGTTGACTGCAGACGAAGATAGGCTTAAGTTGAAATAGATATTATGTGCACTGGGAGACCCGATGGTTTCCTTCAGCTTTGCAAAGTTGGGAATAATCTTGAGATCGCAGCATCATTTTGAGAAAGGATATCCTTGCAGCTTACCTTGTAACACAGATAATATTCCAAATTTACTGACCTTCTTGGTTATTTTTTCCCTGTGAAGGATTTATAATTGTTCTATAACAGACAGTTTAAGAGATTGCTGATCTGATTACTGCATTTCCAATCACTGTGTTCTATGTCCTAAAGTCCATCTGATTGGACTACGGAGGTCTGGCCTTGCTTGGCATGGGATTGAGGACCCTAACCATGGGATCCACTTGGGGGGGACCCCCCCAAGTGGATCCCATCTTCACAAAGATGGGATCATCTTCACATAGATGTGAAGATCCCATCTTCACATCTACTCTTCACAAAGCCATTCTGTCCCCCCATACAGTATCTCATTTTCATCAATCCATTCCTGTATTTTTCCCTTGACTACTTTCTCCAAGACCTTGATAACGACTCCTGATATGTTGATCAGTCGGTAATTTGCAACTGTAGTCATGGATCCTACTTTATGCACTGGAACTATTTTCCCCTCTTTCCACACCTTAGGAACTAAACCAGACCTGAGACTTAGATTAAAGAACATGGTCAAGGGCACTGATAATTCTTTAGCCTCTTCACATAAGACCTGTGCCGGTATTCACAGACGTATTCACATCAAGGGTTCTGTAATAGACTATTCACCTCCACTTCATTCATCACAATTCCCGTATAAACTAATGGTTCCTTCATTCTTTCAGTATCACCACCTGGATAATATACTCTTGCAAAGTGCTGTCGTGGATCCTACTTTATGCACTGGAACTATTTTCCCCTCTTTCCACACCTTCGGGACTAAACCAGACCCGAGACTCAGATTAAACAACATGGTCAAGGGCACTGATAATTCTTTAGCCTCTTCACTTAAGACCTGTGCCGGTATACCATCCAATCCCACAGATGTATTCACATCACGGTTCTGTAATAGACTATTCACCTCCACTTCATTCATCACAATTCCCATATAAACTAATGGTTCCTTCATTCTTTCAGTATCACCACCTGGATGATATACTCTTGCAAAGTGCTCACTCGGTAATTCCACTATATCGACTGATTCAGTGACCCCTTACCATCAGCATTCCTTAAAATCATTCTGCCGTGTACAGTTATTTAGCTTGCATAGCTAGTTTCCTTTCATAATCCGCTTTTGCTTTTCTCATCACGCTCGTTACCTTTCTGGCCTGCGCTTTATACATTTCGTGTGCCTGCAGGTCAACTTTCTCTTTAAATTCCCTCCACAGTTGTTTCTTTTTTTGCAGCTCAAGCTTAATGGTGTTATTCATCCATTTAACCCCTACTTGTTTTACAATTCGGACCCTAGGTATACAATCAGCCATAACCTCCTGTAAATGCTCCTTGACCACTTCCCAAGCTCTATCGACATCCAGCCCTTGCAGTTTTACATGCCATGGCACTGAACCAAGCAATCTCCTAAGCTTGTCATACTTGCCAGCATGGTAATTCCACATATACCCTGTCTTAATCGAAAATTCCACACCTTCAGCAACCTTCCAGGTCAAGACTTATGATCACTATCACCAATAGGTGGCAACATGGTCATATTCATTACAGTCAAATTCTCAGATGCTATTACCAGGTCAAGCACTCTGAAACCCCTAGCATTTTCTATTATATGCTGTCTCAGATAGTTATCCCTTGATAATTGAATAAAATCCAGTTACTTCCTCACGTGTCCTCTCTTCCTTCCAATCAATGTTACCATAGTTGAAATCCCCCATAATAATTACCCTCCTTCCGCTCATTTCATCAATTTGTTTATGCATACTATCTCCACCATCTATTCCATCATCTTGTCTATAGCAGCACCCAACTGTGTATTTTGTTCTGCTAATCACAATCTCACACCAAATAGCCTCAAATTAGCTCTTTTCACTATCCTGCAATACGACTTCAATTCTCCTTGGCTGCAGTTCATCAGCTATCATCAATCACACTTCTCCACCTTGATTTATGCAAGTATACTTGAGAAATGGTTGAGAAGGATGGTGGAAGGGAAGCTTGGTGAAGAACAAGCTAGATACAGGCCAAACAGAGGCTGTCAGAATCAGATTTTCACTTTACGACAAATAGTTGAAAAATCATGGGAATATAACAAAGATCTGTATTTAAGTTTTGTAGATCTGGAAAAAACATATGACAAGGTGCCAAAAGAAAAGCTATACAAAACGCTACAGTTGTATGGTGTCATTGGAGCATTATATTAAGCAATACTTAGTCTTTATTTGAGTTGTAAGTCATAGTTAGAATTGAAGGAAATACAGGAAGATGGTTTTATGTTAAATCTGAGTCAGACAGGGATGTACATTATCCCATCTGTTATTTATTATCTATATCAGGGATGCACAAACTTGTTAAGGCCGATGGCCGCATAGTTCCACTGTTACTTATGGGAGGGCCGCCAAAAAAAAACTTGAAAGTTATCTACCATATATTGTTTATTTTATTTATACCTATCATAACTGTTACAAAAAAGGTAATAAAAAGTGAATTTAATTTGATGTGTGACATTGCATTGATTTGACAATTGTTTTGATATTTGATTCCAGTTTTGTAGTAGCCAACTGTAAAATTGATTCTAAATTTTCATCAGTCAAGCGGTTTCCATTTTTTGATTTGTTAATATTCATGACTAAAAAAGTTTGTTCACAAATATATGTGAGCCAAAGAGGCTTGCACATTTTAATGCATTATCTAACAACCATTTATAATTGTTTTTATCGACACAACGATAGAAGTTTAATAAATTGCCTTTGTTAAATTTATTTCGCAGTCTCTCAACGTTTTGAATGTCGATGAGTTCAAGCTGTGCTGATTCGGGTGCATTTTCAGGCAAAATGGATAAATCTAGCAAAGGTTTCACTTTTTTAAAATCAGAAAACCAATCCTTGAAGGCTGATATCAAGTTATCAATCTTTTCGACATACACAGTTTTGAAGTTGACATAGAACTTTTCAGAAACTTTCTTATAACTAGGAAAATGGATGTAATTCCCTGACTTCAGTTGGATTTGAAATAGATTTAACTTGCACTGTAAAGACAAAATGTGGCCATAAAGTTGAGTAACCAATTGATCTTTGTGCCTGAAGTCACATATTTAATGTATTTAAATGATTAGTAATGTCAACCAGAAAGGCTAAGTCACATAACCAATCTGGATTTTTTATGTCAGGGACGTTTTTTTTTTTTTTTTTTCGGTCATGAAGATCTCAATTTTATCAATTAAATTTAGGAACCGCTCCAATGTTTGTCCACGACTTAGCCACCTCACTTCTGTGTAAAAAATTAAGTCACCATATTCACTTTCAATGTCTTCAAGAAACTTTTTTAAATTGTCGGTGATTAAGGCCACGGGATTTTATAAAATTAATCGTTGAAACAACAACTTTCATGACATGTTCAAATCCAAGTTTCTTAGGGCACAATCTCCTGGTGGATTATACAGTGGAATTGTATCAACTCATCGTCGTACCATCCCAAATGCTGTTTCAATAATGTTACCAATCCAGAATTAGCTCCTATCATGGAAGGAGCTCCATCAGTCGAGATACCTGATAATTTTGTCAGATCTAAATCAATTTTGGAACACTGTTCCAAAAGCCCAGTGAACATGTCGTTACCATTCGTTTGATCTGACAATGAATTCATTCCAATCAGCTCCTCACTTACCTCAAACTCTTGCGTTATTCCACGTGCAAATATTAACAACTGGGCTGTGGAAGTAATGTCAGTTGATTCATCAATAGCTAATGAAAAATAGGAATTTCTTTGAATAAGATGCTAATTGGTCCTTTACATTTTCCGACATTGCAGTAATTCTTCTTTCCACAATCATCCTATTTAACTGAATTTTCTCAACATTTTTGGCTGATTCAGGACAAATTTTTTTAGCAGCTATCTCAAATCTCCATCTGTAAATGGTCGGCACCTTTTTGCTATAAGAGGAGATATTTCAAAACTTATTTCCAAATCTTCAATACGTTTCAAAAATGAAATCTTTTGTTTACGTAGTTCTTCGGGTAGATTTGGAAATGTAGACTTTCATAGTGTCTCCTTATATTATATTCTTTTGGTATGGCTACAGCACTTTTGCAAATCAAGCACATGATATTATTAGACTACTGCACAAAACCATATTTTACGGTCCAGCTATCCTGAAACTGCCGTTTTTCATCCTGTAGTTTGCGTTTCCTACTTGGCCCTGCTTTATCCACTGTAGAATCTATTTTTTACCGTTTCCTAGGGGTGATAATTAATTGTAGTAACCGCACCTACGAAAACAAAATACTCCTATGACAAGCAGACGAATTATAAAATTTGTTAACATTATTACTATTATTACTAACCGATTATTGTAAGCAGACAGGCAATCGTGACGTCACAGCTTCTTTGCTTTGCGCATGTACCATTTTTAAAAATTACCTATCATGTAACTTGTTAAAGTTAAAATAATACACGGTGAGGCGGGCGCCAGCAATTCACCGGAGTGCCACATGAGGCCCGCGGTCTGTGCATCCCTAATCTATATGGACCACATTATGAAGGAAAGCAGTGTTAAACCTGATATCAAAATCGAAGAAGTTAATCTAAGCTCTTTACTTTATGCAGATGATGTGGTACTTTTAAATAAATCCAGTACAAGTCTGCAAAATTCCTTGACTAAATTGAATAATTGTTGTAATAAACTTGGTATGAAAATCAGCAATAACAAGACATAGGCAGAAACACTGAAAATATCAACTGCATTGTGAATGGAGAACCTATAGAACAGGTTACAGGAAAATTCATCGAAAGACAATTCATCGAATGAACCGTTAATCGAAAGACAATTTGTCGAAAATGCAATTCATCGAAAAACAATTCACCGAAAATTTTAAATTTTCGATAATGTTATGGTAAAAGTAATCCATTTAGAACAAAAACTGAACCATGCAGACAGCTTCTTGTACCAACAACTTCTACTAAGTCATTCAAGTCAGAGAGTTTTTGTAATACAGTACATAATTTGGACACGTTATTTCTTTGTTGCCCCGAACATAGCCGAACTGAAAACTGGAATGGTTCGACATTTTCTTGTAAAAGTTTCAAATAGCGAATCTGAGTAAAATTCATCCCATAATAATTGCTGTATTGAAGTCACATATTACTACTAGCAACAATAATAATAATGGAGCCTGCCTAGTTCAGTCAATAAAAACGAAGCCGTTTAGTTAGAAAGACCTGGGTAGTTGGATCCCATTTAAGCATAATTTTTATCAGTCCTGTTCTGCTAAAGGTAAGTTAGCAAGCATAATATAGAAACAGGCAAATCAGTCCTATGAACAGACATGAAACAGTTATCGGACAAGAAAGACTATAAGAACTATATTGTTCTATAATTTTTCCCTATGAAAGTTAGCATTGTAATCTCCTTATTCACGGTTCAGGTTTTGTTCTAAATGGATCAATTTTATCATAACATTTTCAAAAATTTTAAATTTTCGGTGAACTGTTTTTTCGATGAATTGCATTTGCGACGAATTGTCGTTTGATGAATTGTTCATTCGATGAATTGCCTTTTCGATGAATTACCTTTTCGATGAACTCTCCGGATACCATAGAACAAGTAAAACATTTCAGCTACAAAAGTACAATTTTTAGTGAAGATGGTAAATTAAATGTTAGAAATAGACAACAGAATTAACATAGCCAGTATGGTAGGAAGCCAAAGGAATAAATTTACATGGAATAAGAGAGAAATTAGTCAAAACACTAAATTAGCTGTATACAAGACAGTGTTCAAACCAATTTTAACTTACGGATCTGAGAGCTGGGTTAGAAACAAAACACTTGACACAAAGACCATAGATATGAGAGTCCTGAGAAAGAACAGAGGCATGAACAGATGGCATCAATGGCAATATCATATTAAATACGAGGATATTAGGATAGAACTTGACATTGTTAGCATCCAGGAATGTGTTAGCAGAACTAATCTCAGGTGGTATGGTCACATAAACAGAATGAGAGAGGAAAGATTAGCAAAAGAAGTGTTCTCTACCAGGTTGACAGGAAAAAGACCTAGAGGAAGATCTTATATTTCTGTGATCTAAGACAGAAATATAAGACCTAATATTGTTGCAGTCTTGACAGATAATAGATTGATTTGGAGGAAAACTGTTGATAGGAAGTTAGTAACCTTGTAAGTTCTTCATCTAGTACTTTTGTTAATAATTAGATATTTTTATATCGAGGATGTTATCATAATATTAATCCTACCGGCTGCGCCATTGTTTAAATATAGGATTTTTATTTATCTAATCCTGTATATAGAGATGATCTCTGTTCAACAATTATTTTTAATTTTATTTCCGAGTGTACCTATATATTTATTTATTGCACAAGGGTTCACTCCGATTGGTGCAATGACGTCAACTCTTTCTTTCAGAATCCAAATAATCATTGACTCAAGACCAAAATAAACACATTTAATATAACAAAAACACTATATATACACTTCAAACAAATATTACATAACTACAAATTTAATTGCATCCATGGCCTTTTAAAAATAAACTTACACTTAAGACTAGACTAAACACTTTGTTTTCACAATGACAAAATGTTCATAGCCAGTTTCTTTCTCTGTCAAGCCCGTTTTCCAAAGATATATGACTTTATTCTTCATTTTCACAGGATCCCTTCTCATCACTCATGTAGCACAGAATAATTCTTCCTAACTCAATTCTGTCTCTTTTTAGTAGAAATAATAGTTAGATCCGGAGTCCTTAATCTTCCTAATCAGTTTTCTCGAACATTCCTTTAGAACGTAAATAGCAATTTCTTCTTTTATTCACTAATGCTTATTGACAGTCTTAACTCTTCCACTTTAAAAAATTCACAGTTCTGCGATTCCGTTTTCGGAATCTACTACTAATCTTCCAATTAGTGTTTCCTCGAATATTCCTTTTAAAACATCTATAGCAATATTGTCTTTTATTTATCAATACTTATTCCACTTTAAAACTTAATAGTTCCACAATTCCTTTTTCAGAATATACTATTGATTTTCCTTCGACTGTTACATAAAAAAACTCAAATTCCTCCGAATCTAAATGTCTGCTGGCCTGTGTTCTAATTTTCTCTCCGAACACTCTTCTTGTTTACTCCCATTACTCTGATACTGAACGCTGTTCTTGTCAACTGTCAATCACAAACTTCTCAGCGTGCATAAGCACTCCATGAAAGTGCCAAGCGAGAAACTAGGTATAATGGCACATGTTGTCTTCATTAGCGACAAGAGAATGTCTTCATAAAACACAACGTTTGATAATTTTAAACCACAATAAAATTCCTGCAAGTAATACAAATATCAAATCCAGTAAATACATCAATTTTTAACTGCTTTACATATCACTTTGACAAAACAATTTCAATAACGGGCACATCGCAAGTGCCAATAATGCGTGTTATGAAACTAAAACTAATAAACATTCTAACATAAATAATACATATATTCAGAATTTTAATTTATGATTGTTTTTACACTTTCATATTCTGTACACCCCCCCCCGAGGTTATATGTCAGGAATATGATGATGATAAATGATGTAGTGAATGATAAGATCTATTATAAGCATGAATTCCAACATAAAATACACATCTACAATGCCCTAAGAATTTGTGAGTAAAAAGCCAATGACATTAAAACAGGGGCACTCCTAAACAGAAGCAGGCAAAATAGCCATAAAAATAATAGCTTTAAGAGGTGTAACATGGGATTTATCCCAGAAATAATACCTATGAATTCTAACTTTTATTTCTGTACTAATTTTGTTATCTTGAGTAATCAATGTTCCAAGATGAGAGGTGGTATTTTTAAATTTCAGGTTATCAATGGTAAAATGATCATCTAAATGTTGTTCTAATGTGTTCAGCATTTTTCTCCACAAGGCATATATCATCTGTATATGATAATATTACCGTTCTGTTTAAGTTATCTTTTACAATTTGTTGTATACATTTTTCTAATGCTAAATTAAAAACAATGGGCAAAAGGAAATTTCCTTGCTTCAATCCTGTCTTAATATCAAAAGGTATTTTTAATCAAAATCTGCACCATTGACGGTGCAGATTTTGATTAAGCATGTTATCTTATGAGGTATTCCTAGTTCATCTAAAAATCCTCAAAGGTCTTCTTTATGAATGCTATCATATCCTTTTCTAAAGTCTACAAATAAAACATGGACCTGCAAATTATATTCCATTTTTTTTTTCTAGTATCTGTCTAAGTTAAATATTTGCAACTGTTGATATATTTCTTTGGAATCCTGCTTGATATTCACCAATATTCGTCAGCCTGGTTGGATAAGTGGTTATTATATTGGCAAACCAGCCAAAAGGCTGCGGATTCGAATCCTGCAGTGGGCATGGATGTTGTGATTGTCTGTAAAAATACTAGCAGTGGTGGTGGTGGGCAGTAGATGATGAAAATTCGCTGTAGTTGGTGGAATGAGTAGAGACGGAGAGCTGTAGAGTTGTAGGTGCCCTCCCTTGATAAGTCTTTGGACTCCTTGGAGGTTACACGTAATAATAATAATAATATTTTCTTCAGCATAAGGTAAGATTCTTTTCAGTATAATATTAAATAAAATTTTGTAGCCTGCTGAAAGTAGCAATATTTCCCTGTAAATTTTCACATTCATTTTTGTTTCCCTTTTTATATACTGGAATGATTAGCAATTCTTTCTATTCTGCAGGCACGTCTTCTTTTTCCCATATTAAATTTACCAGCTCACATATATATATATATATATATAAAACCACTGTATATGTATGAGTGGTTAATTCGCTATCCCCGTATTTAATGAGTTCGTCTGCTATTCCATCAGTACCTGGTGCCTTGTTGTCTTTGAGCTGCTTTATACTTTCCTCTACTTCGGCTAATGAAAGTTTAATTTTATGTTGAGCACATACACAAGAGGTTGGTTGATCAACCTACAGTACATTGTTAATTTCATTGAAAAATTTTCTAGGATTTTTACATAGGCAAAGTGGATATTAATTAAATCCAACATTATTTCAAAGCCAAATGTTTGTAGTAACTATGAAAGTTTCGTAAGTTGATGTGAGAGCTTACGAGAATACAATCCTCGGCATTCCCGAGCTACCTTAAGCTTGGACTACTTAAAAGATATGGGTGCTGCCCAAGTGTTCATATATTTGCCTTTAATTAATTCATTTGATAAAGGTTTTACTTGCCTGACAGTTGTTTCAAACTGGCTGGTTCTCTTCAGAGACCAGGTAAAAACCTTGAGAGCAAAATTTCTTGTTCAGTACTGTTAAATTTCTCTTTTTACTTTATATTCTTACCTTGTGTGTGTGTTTGTTGTGTTTATAATTTGTTATTGTTAAAACTTAAGATTATTATCTTTAGTGAAATTCCCTATTACTTGATATAATTTCTTGCGCTTGCTTTCACCCTTTCCGCTCTGTGGCCACTACTTAAATTGATCATGTGTGCAAAAACTTGGTAGATAAAGAAATTGTCCACGGCTAGAGCCAAATTTCTTTGATACAAATCTGGAATTAACTCCATGTCAGAATATGGAAAAATTTGTTTGTTAAAGCTACGCCATCCAAATTCTTAGACAGGAGAATCTTCCTTGTCAGAGAGTTAACACTCAGAATAACACACTATTCAATAATCAAGCAATTAAAATTCCCCTTAAAAAAAACTTTGTATATCTTTACTCTTACTGCAGTCATAGCTATCCCCACAATTTATCTCGCACTGGTTCTATTTTTATGAGTGGTGCATTGAGTTCACAGATCAGGCAATTTGTTAGATAAGAAAAAGAAAGATTTATTCATTACTCTAATACGATATACAAATATTAAGATCACTTAACAAAACTGAATCTCTCCTACAAAATTAAAAACGATTAACCAGACATAACCTTAATACTCCTAGTCATAAACAATATGAGACAATATCTATTACCAGTTAAATTTCTGACTTGATCCTATTCAACTAACATTCTTGTGCAAGCATTTATCTTATTCTAGATTCAAGAACTATCAGGCTATAACATACTTTAGCAATTCAATACCACACTGTACATGAATTCTTACTCAGAGCTAAGACAATCTACCAGTTGATTATTGCACACTGTCTCTTGCATACAAAGGAATTGAAAAGTTTCTACATTACCGAGCATCGGGATCTCTCTTACCTTTTCTCTCTATCTTCCAAAAAATTCACACGGCTTGTTACCCTCTCTTATGGTCAGTTGTCTTCAGGTAGGACAAACTAGTGATTACGATCACGAATCACCCTTTCCGATGTGGGCGAAGCTGCTGTGCCAGATTCGGTCCACGTGGTTCCGCATGTTGATCAGTATGCGCTGGCCTTTCCGCTGCACCAATGATTATGCCCGCACTGAATCGCTATCCGGCTGCATGGCTGCCACTGGGCATCGTTCTTTTCGACCACTCTCACACAACTTCTCCAGGAACGACTGGAACAGGAATCCCAAACAAAAAAAAAAAAGAGCCCAGAGTTGGCGTCACCTAGCTCTATATATCCTTGCTGAGCTGTTCTCCCTCTTACGTCACTCTTTTCCGGCCGGCACCTAAAATTCTTGCACTCGGTACTGTTCTCCACTAGCGCAACTTGGACCTCGCATACGCGACTGCCTGGGATCATTTCTTTAAGCCGATTATCTCGTTTATCTTGAGAAAGAGATCTAAGTCGATTATCTTAGATCTCTTTCTCATGTTAACATAACTTTCACTAAATTGCAACCCTTATCGGTTTTACAAGGACACTTAACCATACATAGGAGAATTTACAATTAAATTCTCCTATGTATGGTTACTTATGTCAACAATTTCAATTAAACCTGTATACAAGCATTTTCTCTGGGAATTTTTGTACCTTTTTAATCTGAATGAGATATTTTACAATATAATAAACTTTCATTCAAAATTTAACGGTACTAAGGAAATCAAAAAGTCAGAGAAATGTATTTTTCATATTTGTCATGGTCTCTGAAGAGAACCAGCCAGTTCGAAACAGCTGTCAGGCCATTGAAACCTTTATCAAATGGACTAATAAAAGGTGAATATATGGAAGCTTGGGCAGCGCCCATGTCTTTTAAGTAGTCAAAGCTAAGGTAACTCAGGGATGCTGAGGATTGTATTCTTGTAAGCTTTCAAGTTTCGTAAGTTGACTTTCATAGTTTCTACAACCATTCAGCTTTGAAATAATGTTGGATTTAATATTCACTTTGCCTATGTAATTTTACATCATCAAAATGAAGCCTTTTGGCTCTTTCTTTAGTAATTTTTTAGGATTATTTACTGTAAAGTATTTCTGGATTTCTTCAATCTGTTTACAAAAAATTTTTTTCCTGTTATCTTATTATTTTATTGGCTTCCTTGCTGCTCTCTTTGTATCTCAGAGTGGTATGAATATCAGCTGGGTTATTAGGCCAAGTGCTTCTATCATTTTTCTTTTTCTTCACTGCTTATTCACATTCTTCATTGAACCATTGTTACACTGTATTTTACTTTGATTTCCAATTGAGTTTTCTGCTGCTACTTTTATGCCATCCTTAATACTTAATATGATTCTATTCAAATGTTTTCATTTCATATCTCTCCCAGTTGCATATTTTTCAATTTCTGTTTCAATTCATTCTGATATTTTCTTCTCTCTTTGGTTATATCTAGTGTGTTAATATTGTATCTCAGTTGATTTGTATGTGCGGAAAATTATTTACTGTTTAACCTTAAGAATGAAATTAGAAAATGGTCGTTTTTACTGCAATTTCCTACTAACAATAAATGTTCAGTCAGTTCTTTATCAAGTTTTCATTAAAATCTAAACCTTCTTAACTTCCATAAGACTATGAAATATTTTGTTATTTAGCACATATTACACTGAGCATATACTATTACTCTGAGTTTAAATATTCTTATCTTAGGCAGTTTTATTTCAAGACTCATAAACTTATTTTGTACAGTGTTGTAATTTGGTGCAACACTGTACCAAATTACAGCTATTCATTAAGGCCACATAACAATTTCAGATTTCACTAGTTCCAATAAAGTAACTGATATTGCCAGCATCCTTGAGACAGAAGACAAGACCTTTTATTTTGTGTTTCTTTGAATGAGAACTTTTAAAGTTAAATATGCCAAGAAATTATATTCTTGGTTTAATCCTTTATCTAAATGAAAGCAAACAAAGTTTGTGCTATTTGTAGATAGAGGCTAATAACTTTACATCAATAGTCTTAGTATCCCTATAATGCAAAATGCACATCCTTTTGGTTGTGTATGATACTATGCATTATGGGAAGGGTCACTATCCAGACTGGTTCTGACCTTTATTGAAGTGAAAAAGTAAAGAGGTGTTCATCATAGGCCTAGAGTAGTTAGTATAGGGATGCAAGAGATCCTGACAGTATTAGGAGGAAGAAAAGACAGACTGGCCTCAGCTCTTTTATATCATCATATAGCCAAAGGTCCATTGGTTTTCCTTTTTCACCAGTCTCATCCAGATGAACAACCAAAAAACCAACTGAAACTAAACCTCTCATAGTAATATCTCCTCTGGTGAATATTGCATAATGTGGGTGCCCTACACCAACTAGCCAAAAATTTGATCCTAGAATGCTTCTTTCTAAATACAGAAGTCATCTGACTGAACAATAAAATTTTCACAATACGATATAAAGAATTTGTATGTCATATTGCTGGTTTTCAAATCCATGTTTCTTCCTAACATTCCACAAATGGTATTTTAATTTATTAATTATAAAAGTCAAAATTCTCTTCCCACTGCTAACAGGTGGTGGGTACTGCAAAAAAAGAAAACTTGTCATCTGTTCCTCCAAATATGCAAATTCCAAAAATATTCCAAATATGTTCTACTGTAACAGATGTCAGAGATTGGATCTTTGATGTTAAAGTACATCCATTTGATGGTATTGACTAGAAGCAGACCATATGCAATTCTTCAAGCAAGATTTCTCTTGTTAGGGTATCCTTGGAACTTCAATAAGTTATGAAACAAAATAGAAGTTCATGGTGGACGTTGGACCTTTATAATCATTTACTCCAAACAGGGGAAGATGAAAACCCAGGTAGTACCGAAGTTCTAAATAGCGTACTCGAGTGGGCTAAACCAAGTGGTCTTGGCCAATGGGATGAAGATCTGAGGATGGGCAGTTTCATGGTATACGCAAATTTATTGAATTTTAGGTTTCTCAGGACTGAGGCAGATTCAAAGAACATCCTCTCATATTTGCTGCAGTGGAGTAGAGTAGAGTTGCATACTCCTTGCTAACTACTTCATGGAAACCTTACAAGAGAGCTTTAAATTTTGCCCCCATATAAATCTACTGTTTGGCTACATGGCCTGGATACTTTCAACATTTTCTTAACACGTTTAAACAATCAACATCCCCAGACCCAGCTCACCTTAGAAAAAGAAAACAACAGTCACACACCCAGCCTCGTGTCCTCTGCCACTACAAAAATACAAAGTGGAATGATCTCTGGAACTACTCTTCTTTCCCATGGCATGACTATTGCTTCTGCTCTTCTGATCCAGACACCTGCACTGAGCGAGTCACAGAAATCATCTGTAGCAGAGGCATTCATCCTTCATTCCATCCAAAATTCCCATCCATTATATGAACTCTGGTTCAACAGAAGATGTATGAAAAACAGTTGAAGAAAAAACTCAGTTTACTGCAGGTGCGACTTGCATCAAGAACCCAAGCTTCATACCCGGCCTATGTGGAAGGCACATAAATATAAATCGACTATCAGCAAGTCTATAATAAATTCGGTTTAATCCTTTATCCAAGTGTAAGCAAACAAAGTTTGTGCCTGAAGTATCTTCAGGACTGAGGCAACTCATGGTAAAGGTGGACCAAGCTCTCATCACTTGTCTTAGTATCTCCCATAATACAAAGCACATCTCCTTGAGGACATGTATAATGCTATGCATTAAGGGAAGGGCCATTACACAGACCGGTTTCGACCTTTATTGAGGTCTCATCAGTCATCACCTCTGGGTCTGAGCCAGACCCAGAGGTGGTGATACTAAAGTGGAAGTAATGGAGAAGTCATGTCTACCTATACGAGTTGCTAAAAGGTATTGTCTCTCACCTTATTATTATATTACTCTGGATTTAGAGAAAGATGTTGGAAGTTTTTTCCCACTTGGTTAAACGATAATAAATTTAGTTTAATCCTTTATCCAAGTGTAAGCAAACTTATTAAGTCTAACCAAGTGGGAAAAAACTTCCAGCATCTTTCTCTAAATCCAGAGTAATTTAATAATAAGGTGAAACACCTTTTGGCAACTCGTATAGGTAAATATGAATTCTCCATTACTTCCAACTTAGTATCACCACCTCTGGGTCTGGCTCCCACTGACGAGACCTCAATAAAGGTTGAAACTGGTCTGGGTAGTGGCCCATCCCTTAATGTATAGCATTATACATGTTTGTAAGATGTGCTTTGCATTGTGGGATACTAAGGCAAGTGATGTGAATTCATTAGCTTCTATATGCGAGTTGCCCCAGTCCTGAAAATACTTCATGTGCAAACTTTGTTTGCTTACACTTGGATAAAGGATTAAACTAAATTTATTATAGTTTAACCAAGTGAAAAAAACTTCCAACAGCAAATCCAAATCCAACTTCATAAAGGCCAATAGTAGAAAACTGTCTCTTGTCCAAATAGTAGCCCTGCTTCCTGGTCCCTCGCAAAAGTCATCAGATGCAATGTCTACTCACCTGCACTCCCAACTCTCATCCATCCAGATGGCACCACTGTTACAACACTCAAAAGAAAAAGCTGACCTCTAGCATCGCTCTTTTTCCTATAAATCCTGCACAGACAATGAAGGTAAATCACCTTCTTCATGCCAGCAATTGAGCATGATATGCCTCCTGTGGCCTTTCAGCAGAAAGACATAAGAAGAATATTATACAACCTGAACACTACGAAGTCATCTTATCCTGATGGGATATCTCCTATTGTACTCAAATGTTGTGCTCCCGATTTAACATATATTCTCTATTGTCTCTTCAATCTTCTATAGTCAGCTGGCACCTATCCCATCTCATGAAAACTAATATATATTCAACCCATTCCAAAAAAGGAGACAAAAGCCTTTAATCGAACCATCAACCAACTGCCATCATGTCAATCCTCAAAATAATGGAGAAAGTTATCAATGGTGAACTTCTTTACTACCTAGAAGCTCACCAGTTAATTGGCAACCACCAATATGGATTCCGCTAATCCAGATCTCCCGGCTGATGTCTTAGCCTACATCACTCACAAGTAGACACATGCCATGGAAAGGTTTGGAGAAATGTGTGCTGTTGCCCTTGTCATTTCCAAGGCTTTTGATTGTGTTTGGCATCAAGGCCTGCTTTGCAAATAGCCTTCCTTTGATCTACCTATGGCACTATAGCTGGATAGCCATCTCTCTTTGATCACTGACCGTGTATCATGGTGAATGGCACTTCTCTTTGAGCTTTGTAACCAGTGCAGGAGTGCTTCAGGGCTCTGTTCTCTCACATAAATGACTACTCTCAATCACTACAAATCCCATCAATAGTTTTGCCAATGATAGCACTCTTCATTCATCCTACTCCTTTGACAAACCATGTAGTTCCCAGATATCCATTATAGCAAGATCACCTGCACAGTGCCTTAAACAATGATCTCCATACCATCCTCACTAGGGCAAGGATAACTGCCAAAATGCAGTCCTGCCTTTTCTCTTGCAAAAGGGATCTCAGCTCACTTTCCTTCATTCTCAATAATACACACATCATCAGGATGAACAATCTCTCCTTGGACTGACATTTACCCCAACTTCTGATGACACAAACACATCGCATTACATCAATAGCCTCCTCAGCTTCTAAAAACAGCTAGATATTCTTTTCTGCTCAAGAAGATATTTTAACCCCCCAGCTACTATCCTATCTCTTAAGTCATACAGCTGGTGGGGATAGCTATATGCTACCATGATAGGAAATGATTATGAGCAACATGGTTTCCTGTTGCCTTCCTTGCCATAGCATATTTTATGATTGTAGCTGCGTGCGTTTACTGGTCCGGTTTGCCTGTTTTGAGGAATAAAAAACCCGAGTTACCAGGAGAAAAAATCCTCTATCTCCATATGAGACTGGTTAACTCACTTTTAGTAGAAAGAGACCAGATAAAGGTTCCTCATATCACTAACAGGAATCAAACCCAGGTCTTTCAGAACAAAGGGCTTCATCTACACTGACAGCTACAGAATAAAGAATACAAATGCATAATGAACTCATGGAGCAGCATATAAATGCTGCTCCATGAGTTCATATATTTATATTTATTATATGCATATTTACATATATGTATATATATGCTTTATATTTATATATATAAATATAAAGCAGCATATAAAACAGTATTTATTACAATTAATATTCAGTATACTTGTATACTGTAATTTCCTCAAAAATAATAGTTTTCTATATTATTAACAAACAAAGATCTATATTTAAGTTTAGCAAATGTGGAAAAGGCATTTAACGAGATAGCAAGAGAAAGGTTGTTCAAAATGCTATAATTATATGGCATAAACAAGATATTATATTGAGCAATATATAATACACAGTCTTTATTTTAGTTGTAAGTCTGTAGTGAGAACTAAAGGAGGCACAAGTGATGGTTTGACATAAAATCATGTGTGCAAACTATCTCAACATTCATATGGATCACATTATTGTCGATGTTAATCTCACACCTTTATTTTTGCCGATGCCATACGCTTAAATAAATCCAGAATAAGTGCTTAAATTGAATGACTGCAGTAACAAATTTAGTATGAAAATTAGTAATAAAAAGACAGACTATATAAATAGGCAGAAACATGGGAAAACATCACACTACATTCTAATAGAAAATCTTAGAACGAGTATAATATTTTAGCTACATAGGCAAAATTTTTAGTGGAGATCAAACTAAATAGGGAAATAGTTGTAGAATTACAAGAAGAAATTATATTCTTGTTTTAATCCTATACCCAAGTGTAAGCACACAAAATTTGCATGTGAAGTATCTTCATGACTAGATTACTTATAATGGCAGTTGACTTCACATCAATTGCCTTAGTACCTCATAATTCAAAGCACACTTCCTTCTTGAAAGGGTATATTTCTATGCATTATGGGAAGAGTCCCATACCTGTACTGCTTTCGACCTTTATTGAGGTCCCCCTCAGTGGGAGCAGGACTCAGGAAAATACTGAGGTTAAATCAATGCAGAAGTAAAACAGTGTATTTTATGTCTTTAAAATGAAAGAATACTTGATAACCAATCAACAAAACATTCTACAACTATGTCTGATCTGGATACTTTTACTACTTCAATATGGGAAATATGTGATTCTGCATCACTTTAACCTCAGTATCTTCCTGGGCCTAGCTCAACTGAGGATACCCCAATAAATGTCATAACTGGTCTGAGTAGTGACCCTTCCCTTAATGCATAGCAATATACCCTTCCAAAAAAGGAAGTGTGCCTTGCATTATGGGGTAAGTCATAATGCAAGGTAAGTCAACAGCCTCTATATACAGGGTGTCCCAAAATTCACGCAAGAAGTAATTTTGATAGAAAACACAGGTTTTTAATTAAAAATTGTAATTTCTTATTGATTCATAAAGTATACAGTATAGGGTTATGCATGGAATAGCATATCGGGTAAATGGCCTCCACGGCTTTGCTGGCACATATGCACTCTTTTGTCGAAATTTTCCATGACCGTTTTGCATAAATGTGGCTGAATTTTGTTGAAAAAGTGCTCAATTTCCTCCTTCAAGGCGTGGATGGTCGTGGGCTTGTTGGCATAAACCTTAGACTTCAAAAAACCCCAAAGAAAAAAGTCCAACAGCGTTAAGACACATGATCTGGGTGACCAATTCTGATCACCAAAACAGGAAATTACACGACTACGAAATGACTCGTGCAGTAATTGAATTGTTTCTCGGGCTGTATGGCATGTGGCACCATCTTGTTGAAACCACGTCGTCCACATCCATATCTTGCAATTTAGGCACAAAAAACTGGATTATCATGTCGCGATAATGAGCACCATTAACTGTTATTGCCTTACCAGCCGCATTTTCGAAGAAGAATGGACCGATGATGCCGCAAGCCCAAAATCCGCACCAAACAGTGACAGGTTGTGGATGCATTTGTTTCTCAACAATCACGCGCGAATTTTCTGAACCCCAAATGCGACAATTTTGTTGATTAACGAAACCATCAAGATGAAATTGAGCCTCATCGCTGAAGATGATTTTGTTCGAAAAATAAGCATCCACTTGTTGTTCCATAATCCATTCAACGAACTCTCTTCGCGGTGTGTGGTCAGTAGGCTTAGTTCTTGAGTCAATTGAACTTTGTAAGCATAAAGATGCAACTCTTTCGTGAGAATACGCTGTAGAGAGCTTCTCAAAATGCCCAATTCAAGACCACGGTGCCGAATTGATGTTCGTGCACTCTCAGCAACACTCTCATGAACTACTTCGATGTTTTCTGTTGAACAACTTGTTGAAGGACGGCCAGAGTGTATAAGATCACTAATTGATCCAGTTTCCTTGAATTTTTTAATTAATCTTTTCACAGTTGATGAAGTTAAATCACTATTCCGACCATATTTTGTACGAAAATTGCGAACTGTAGCTGCCAAACCGTCATTATTTTTAAAATATTGTTCAACAATGAAAATGTGTTGTTCTTTCGTGTAGCGCTCCATTTTTAATAACCCTGAACTGTCAGCTGTCACGCTGTCTTGTTTTTCTCGTTAGCAACACTTTATTGCACAAATGGCGCTAAATTTAAATCTTGCATGAATTTTGAGATACCCTTTACAAGTGGCCTAGTCATGAAGATACTACTTTGCAAACTATTTGCTTATGCATAGATATATAATTGAAACAAGAATATAATTTCTTGCATATTATAATTTAAATATGAAAATAGATAACAGAATTAGTAAAGATAATATGTATGGCAGAAAACCAACTGAATAAATTTATGTGGAATAGTAACATAGTATACAAAACTGTTCAAATTAATTTTAACTCATGGATTGGAGAGTTGGGTAAAAAATAAAGCACTTGATCAAGTACTGGAGACCATAGAAATGAGAGTTCTGAGAAAAATTAGGAGAGTGAACAGATGGCATCAATAGTAGAACCATATTAAACATGAGGATATTAGGAAGGAAACATTATTAGCATTCAGGAATACGTGGATTTGTTTCAATAATGAAATACTGTCATATATATATAATGAAATACCGTTGGGGGAGACCTTCGTCCAGCAGTGGACAGAACCAAAAAGTTGAAGAAAAAGAATGAAATACCGTGATTAGGTATATTTAAAAAATTATAATATTGGTTAAAAACTCGTAATATACACTGCTCAAAACAATTAGAGGATATTTTAGTTTCTGTCGGATAATTATAAATTTCTGCAAATAATTATAACTATTATACATAAATAAATATTTCTTACTTATGGATAGGATGTACTTGATGAGATATTGTTTAAATAATTGATATTTATTACAAATTTAACAACTTATACATTTTAGTGTGAAATAATTTTAACAAAAGTAATAATAAGAATAGCCAAAACAGCAATACATCTTGATTGCATGGACTGGATAAGATGATCAAACAGTTCTTGTGGGATATTTAGCCACTCTTATATGAGAGCAATTTTGAGTTCTTAAAGCGATCATGGTGACACCAGTTGAACAGAAACACGTCTACCTAAAGCATCTCAGGCATATTCGATTGGATCACAATCCAGTGAACAGGCAGGACAGTTCATTCTTTCGATACCTTCTTCCTAAAACCACTCGTACCAAATTTGCACGGTGCAAATGAGCATTGTCATCCATAAAAATGAATTCTTGGCCAATTGCAGCAGCATATGGACTGTAGGTTCCAAAATCTCATTGTGATACCTTGGGCTGTTAAGAAACCGTTTCTGATAAAATAGAGATCAGTATGGTCACCTATACTTATTCCAGCCCATACCATCAAACTCCCACCTTGTGTTGGGGTCCTTCATGAACAAACTGTGGATTATTTCTTGTTTCAGTTTCAATCAAGACACGTCGGTTATCTGGTTGCAGACTAAACCAGGACTCATCACTAAAAAGTGCACGAACCCAATCCTCATTTCACCAATTGCGGTGTTCCTGTGCCTAAATTCTTTGGGCTCTTTTTTGTGATTTGCAGTAAGTGTAATGCATATACACCTATGGCATGAAGAGGCTTTCATACTGTCTGTGTCGATACCAGCTTCCCTGTTGCTGCAGCAAGTTCACTTCAAAGTTGTGTTGCATTAAATGTTTGATTTCTTCTGGCAAGTAATGCCAAATACTGATCGTCTGTTGGAGTTGTTGTGATGGGCAACCTTGACCTTGTCTTTGGCAAACATTTCCCGTTTCCAGAAAGTGATTCCGAAGTTGCAAAATTACACTCTGAGATACACGACAAGGTATCTCAGAAATTAATTGAGCGGCAACTTGCTGTGTTTGTCCAGCTTCTAATTAACCAATGGCTCTCCAAGCCATGGATTCCAGGATATCATGTTCTGATTTTGTATACAATAATGTTGCATGTTCTACATTATTGTATATTAAGAATATTTAAAATAAATGTGTTGCATTTGTAAATTATTTTTATAAGAAAACCAAAATATCCTTTAATTGTTTTGAGCAGTGTATTTTATAAGTGTAGAATTTACGCCTAAGTATAGTGCAAGAACACATAAAGGCAATTGAACATTAACATACAATTCTAAAAAAGCCCTACCTAAGTAGCCAATGCAAGATAACTAAAAGGGTCAGTAAATTTCCTAACTTATTTAAAAATAAAAAAAAATAAATAAAAAAAAAAAAAAAAAAAACGATATAGATATTTAGACAAAGTTAGGAAGATTAGCTGATTTAAAAAGTACTATCACCAAGGAGGATAGATGTAGACCATGATATCTGTTTTTAGTTAGGAGAGTGAAGTAGTTTCATATGACTCTTTATAAAGCCATTCCATGAGAACCGACTTTTATGAAGGGCTTTTGTCTTGTTTCAATGAATGTCTAGTGTTAATAGCATGCTCTGCAAGTCAAGACTATTCAGGCTCAAGGCATTGAAGACTTGTCATCTTCTAGCCAAAAAAAAAAAGCAGATCTTCCTGTTTGTCCGAAATAATAAGATAACCCACAAGAGCAAGGAATCTGGTAAATGCCTAGATAACTGAGATGCGGAGGCTTGTCCTTAGGAGAAGCGAGAAAGGTGGGGATTTTTCTGATGGGAAAAAAGGCAACATAGGAATGTGAGAACAGAGGTAACCTAAGCTGGTGTTGGTCACTTAAACAGAATGTAAAAGGAAAGCAAAACAGGTAATTTTTTTTTTTCTAGGATGGCAAAAAAAGACCCATAGGAAGAGCAAGATTTAGATGGATTAATACTGTCAGCAGCCTTAGAAGACTAAAATATAAAATCTGACAATACTGGAGTACTGACACTACTCCAGTATGAGCATCCAACACACCTCTTCCTACAGATATCAGGAATTCAATTATGATGATTTCTGTATCTCTCAGAGCATTAGCTAACTTACTTCCAAAGATCATTTAATACGCTTTGTTATTTCCTATTCTTGGGTCCACCATGAAATCCTGCAATGACTTTGCATCTCTCTAGTTGATGTTTTCTTTAGATCTGTCCCTGAGTCTCCAAGGCTGGTCCAAATTCTTTCTTTTTATAATCAATAATTTTTCAATATCTGAGTCTACAGTTCAGTTCGGCTCTGGAAGTTGCAAGATTATGATTCTCTTTTTTTTTTTAAATATTTTTTATACATTTTTCTTTTCAATTTCATACTGCTCAATAAATGGTTTCAATTCCTATTTCATTCCTATATATTCTTGTGTTCTGAACATGTTAGTCAATAATACATCTTATTTCTTTTAAAAGTATTTCATCCTCATCAGTGTAACATCATCTGAAACTCAACCAGAGGAAAGGAAAGAGGGCAAACTGCTGGTGATTGAGCATGATGCATATAAGAAATTAAGTAGAGTTAATGTAAATAAGGTAACAGGATTTGATGAGTTTTCACTGCACCACTTAAGGAAATGTACCAGGGAGTTAACAGCAGCCTCGGCATACTTGTTTATCGAGTCTTGCACAGCATCTTCTTAAAGTCCTAAAGGAGTGGAAAGAGAGTAAGTGTTCCACTTCACATTGATGGTGATAAGGCCTACAAATTAAAGGCCAACCTGTGTAGAGTTGCAGTTAAGTGGTTTGAGAGAAGAAGATATATAAGTGGGTTGATAAACAGTGTTCTCTATGGTGGTCAGCACATTTGTTAAAAGCAGGTCACATTTTACTAAGTTACTTATATACTACAAAGTGACAAATGCAATAGAAAAGGAAAATGCATATAAAATGGTATACTTAGATTTTGATAGTACCACAAAACAAGTTAGTAACTAAATTAGAACAGATAAACATTAGATGCTTCATCTGATTCTTCATTAGTGAGTTAGATAGGTGATTAGCTGTCAGATAGGTATTAGCAAGTCGTGCTGGGGGAGGGGAGGAAACAAAGAGGAAAGTCAGTAGTGTGCTGCAGGGGTCTGTGAAACAGGGGTTTAACTGTATATATCCAACTTTTTGCAGATGCAAAATATATAGAAAATACTCAAAAGAAAAGCAACTAGAGTAGATGATATTCAATCAGAAATGCTCAAATATCATCTTTGTCATCATCATACTTTTCAGGGATTTAGGCCTAGAGAAGCCTGTTCTGGCCTTAGAAGTCATCGTTGAATATATTTAGAGGACATCCTGGTTTTCTTTTTCCTAATGGTAATTTAAGAGGAAGACCAAACAGAGAATGGGGCAATGACATCGTCAAATGGGGCAGAAACTCTGTACACAAACTGAGTCAACTTGCACAAAATAGAATGCAATGGAAGAATCAGATCAAGATGGCATCAGACACCTATGGGATTTGAACCCATGGTTGTTGTCGTTGATTGTAATTTAACTTGTTTTGGTAATCTTTCTGTTCATTCTTTCAATGTGTCCAATCCATTTATGTTTATATTTTTTAATCTTTTCTGTTACTGATTACTGGTTTAATTTTTTCATAATTAATTCATTTCTTTTGTAAACGAATATAGTATATTTCGCAGTTTTTCTCAACTTCATTTCAGATGTTATTAATCTTCATTTGTCTTTGTTTTATTGTCCAGATTTCACTTCGATACAATAGGACTGGAAGGGCTAATGTCTGTATCCTTTGAGTCTGGTTTGTTTTTGAACAAGGTTAGGTTTAAATATAGAGTTAATTACACTTTTTATTTTTAAATATTTCACAATTTTTAAGTTTATATCTTTTTCATTTTAATTCATCCTAGGTAGTTAAATGAATTCACCTGTTCTAAAATCTTGTTCATCATAATCATCAAATTCCTGACATGTACCCTCAAGGGGTGTACAGGATATGATAGTACTACATTAAAAATTTACATCATTACTAACTTCCTATCTACAATTTTCCTCCAAATCAGTCTGTTACTTGTCAAGACTCCAACATTATCAGATCTTATATTTCTATCGTCTAAGACACTTTGTACCGTATCAATCCACCTATATTTGGTCTTCCTCTGGGTCGTTTTCCTGCCAACCTGGCAGAGAACACTTGTTTTGCTAATCTTTCCTCGCCCATTCTGTTTAAGTGACCATACCACCTGAGATTAGCTCTGCTAACACATTCCTGGATGCTGACAATGTCAAGTTCTTTCCTAATATCCTCGTTTTTAATATGATATTGCCATTGATGCCATCTGTTCACGCCTATAATCTTTCTCAGGACTCTCATATCTGTGGTCTCTAGTCTTTGGTCAAGTGTTTTCCTCGTTTTCTAATATCCTCGTTTTTAATATGTTATTGCCCATATATAGTACCCATATATGTTATATATGGGTACTATTAGAGCTCTCTGAACTATGCAGTGCAGCCACTGTAAGACTTTTATACTACCATACTTCAGCATTTCTGGTCGAATATCATCTACTCCTGCTGCCTTTCCACATTTGAAGCCTTTGATGGATTTTTCTACTTCAAGTATGGATATGTATTCCTGACTGCATGCCTGTTGAGTGTTTTTTACTACTGTGCTATCACTGCTTGTTTCAATTAGCAATTTTTCGAAGTAATTACTCCATACTTCAAGGATATCTTTTTCTCCCGTTTTCATGCCACCTTTATCATCTCTAACTCCTTTTACAGCACTCTTTCCTCCATTCCTAAGCTTCTTCAACAACCTCCAGAATATTTTGCCACCTTCTTGATATTTATTTTCTATATTCTTGCCAAAGTCCTCCTATGACTTTTGTTTAGCTAGTTTTACACACTGTTTAGCTTTCTTACATTTGTCTCTGTATTCTGTAAGAGTAAAAGCTGACTTATTTGCCAGGAACTTTTGATATGCTTTCTTCTTTTCCTTCACTGCTTCTTTAACTTCCTGTGTCCACCAGGGAGTTCTGATTTTTTTATCCTTGCACACAACCTCACCACATGCCTCTCTGGCAGAATCAATCAATGTTTTCTTCAGAGTTTGCCACTGAATCTCCAAGATTTAATTCCTGTTCTCAAACTCTTTCATTTTCTTTTCAATAATCTTTGTGTATTTTAGTCTACAGTTCACATCTGGAAGCTGCTTAACTTTTATTCGCTTTAAAACTTTCTAACATGTTATTCTTTTCAATATGAAATTCAATTTTATCCTGCTCAAGACTAAATAGTGATCACTTCCAATTTCAAATCCTCTGTACACTCTGGTGTCCTGCACCAGGGAGAAAACATCACTATCAACAATAACATAGTCAATGAGACTTTTCTTATTCCTTGCCTCTTCCTCCATGTGAATTTGTGCACATTTTCATGTTGGAACATGATATTAGTAATACCCAGTCCATGTCCTGAGCAGAAATCCAACAGGTATTTGCCATTATTATTTGCTTTGCTCTTTCCACCATTTCTCAAAATATTTTGGTATGTCTTACAATCATTTCCTACTCTGCTATTTAGATGATTCCCAACAAGGACCAACTTTTCCTTTTTCATTGTGTCAGTTGCTTTTTCTAAAGCATCAAAAAATTCCTTCTACCTTAGTAGAACCTTCTGTGGGACCATAGGCACAAATAAGTCTCATTGTCCAGTTCCCCATTCTCATATTTGCTCACATCACTCTACTTGAGACTGCCTGCTATTCAAGAAGATTAGCCTCGATATTTGTGTTTAATACTATGGCTACTCCTTCTTGTTATCTTAAAATCTTGTTATCTATTGCTATTTTAGTTCTTATTGGATCTTGTCCTTTAAAGGCCTCATTTTTGATTTTTCTGTTGATATTATCATTCCATAATCTTTGACTATTTCATTTAAATTTAAAATATCTTTCTGTAAGTTATCTTCAGAATTTGTAATTATCTGGTCATCAGAAAAAAAAAGAGAGGTGTTTAAGTAGAAGTGTAATAACTTCTTAATTTTCTTCTTCTTTAATAACTGGAAATTTTTATTCCATTTTATTATTATTTGATTTAGATAAATAATAAAAAGAGTTGCTGAAAGGTGACCTCCCTGTCGGATTCCTTCGTTTATCTCTCTCGGATATGATAATCCATAATTATTCTTATTTGTATTTGATTATATTCACATTACTTATGATAGCTTTAAGAATATTTGGTATTTGTCTTCCTTTTAATATGTTACATAAAATACTTTTAACTTTGCCAAATGCTTTTTCAAAGTTAACAATTGTAATATATTAACTTTGAAAACTAAAACTAATATATTATATATAATTAATATATATAATGTTGGATTTTTCTAAGGCATTTGATAGGATACCACGCGAAAGACTGTTGCATATGGGATTAGAATATAAATTCTTGACTTGGATCATTGGATGGCTGACAGACAGATATCAAAAAGTGGTATACAGTGGATTGAACTTATATTTAAATCTATACTGAGCCTGTGTAGCTCAGTGGATGTGGCGTTTGCACACCACAGCTCTTGGCCGCACAAAGGAAGACTTGGTTTCGAGTCTAGTCGGTGACTAGAGGAAATTTTTCCAAGCCTTTTTTCGACCGGTTCCCGAGTTAGTCGATCTCTGGCACAGGCAAGCAGGTTTTTCCTCCCGGAAACTCGGGTTTTTCGTCCCGTAAACTCAAGAAAATCGACCGTAGAACCCACATTATTTGCAGGCATTAAACATATTGTGTTAGGGTTAGGGACCACAAGATGGCGGCACATTTGAGCCGTCTCTCTTCACTGTGTACCGCTTAATTAGTGATATCCTTGGGCCATCTATCTCTGATTGGTATCAGTGGAGATTGAACTGCCCACTCAATCTCAAAGTTAGATAGGGCTAAATGGCCTCGCCTACTCCCCATATACGGGAATAAAAACGCGTTAGCTGATTTTTTTTTTTTTTTTTTTTTTTTTTTAATCTATACTTAAAGTTATACTTAAATCTATCAGATTTAAAGTGACCACTGGTGTTCCTCAGGGTTCAGTCCTTGGGCCATTGTTGTTTAATCTATACATTAATGACATTAGGAAGGGTCTAACAGGAGATGTGCAATTGTTTGCCAATGATGTGAAGATTGGCAGGGCAATCAGGAATGCTACTGACATCCAGGACTTACAAAATTATTTGAATAGGCTGAAAATTTAGGCAAACAAAAATGGCTACCAGTTAATGGTGAGATTAGTTACCAATTAAGTAGCCAGTAATGGTACCAGTTGATGTTAGAAAGTGTAAAGTTATGCACTTTGCCCTGATGGGATTTTCAGTGGCACATTATATTAACGGGGTTATGCTACAAGAAATTGATGAGGCTAGGGATCTTGATGTAATTGTGAATAAGAATTTGAAGTTCAAAGGTCACATAGCAAAAGTTGCAAATACAACTCGGATAATTGCAATGTTGAAGCGAACAGTGACATGTAAGGATAAGGAAGTCATTTTACCTCTTTATAAGGTCTTGATAAGACTGCACCTGGATTATTGTGCACAGATTTGGTCTCCTGGGTTCCAAAGGGATAAAGAAGCTGTGGAAAGGGTGCAAAAAAAAGTTACAAAAATTATATCCAAATTATGGGATTTAGATTATGAGGACAGATTGCAAGTATTTATATTACATAATGGTTAACAGGAGAAAGAGGGGTGATATGATAGAGGTCTATAAACTTCTGAATAGGTGTAGTCAGAATCTGATAAAATTTTTCATTATATGAAAGGCAGGGAGAGAACACGGGGGCATCCATAGAAGTTAAATTTGTTCACAGTCAAGAAAGTGATAAGAGCTAGGTTTTTCTCTCACAGAGCAGTGAGTGAGTGAGTGGAATAGTTTGTCTTTAGGGGCTGTTAGTGTATTTAGTGTGAGTGAATTTAAAGGAAGGTATGGCAGCTGGTGTGGGATTTATAGCCTCTCTCGATGAGTCCTTGACTCTCTGAAGGTCTCAGATAATAATAATAATGTAGCTATAATAATAAATAACAACTTCCAATAAATTATGAAGTAAATATGTAAAAGTGATAATTTTAAGTAAAAATATTCTTTCTTATACTATGATAAAACAGACCTGTCAGACCATGCACTTCAAACATCTCACGGAATCAAATGGAAAGGCACTAAGTCCTTAAACTGCATCAAAACCTGGTTTGAAAGGAAGTTCAAGGAAGCTTGTGAAATGCCCAAACAAAAATCTCAACAAGAATAATGGACTGGTAATTCCTAGAATTGGAGGACCCATCTACAACCTATATAGCATCCCAAACATGATGGCAGAATCCAAACAAGAAAAAAATCTTAATATAAGAGGGCTACATGTAGAGATTTGTTTTAGTTCCCCTATGGAACTTTTATTATTTTTTTTTATCACCTGTATATTATTGTACTTATATGGGGGAAAAAAGTTTTTTTTTGTTAATTATATTTGTGTATAATTTTTTGTTATTTTTTTTTCAGCAGAGATCAGGCTAGGGTAAACGATTAACAAAGCATTTAGATTTATTTTACGTTTGTGTAGCTTGTGCCCTGTTCATAGATATATTTTCCTGATGATGACCTCAATACAGAAGTTGAATTGTCGAGTATTATTTTCATAACTAAGTAAAGTAATTCCTCCACATGTGTGTTTCTGTCTCTATAAATTCCTCACAATGAATTAGGTAGAAATATTTTATAAGAAAAACATAAAAAAAAAAGTTACCTCTAAAGTCTCATCATCATCAATATCTACAAGGTTCCCAATATGAGAAACATGAGCAGCATCATTCTTTTTGAATGTTCGTCCAGTTGGATCAAATGGATCAACAACTACTTGTTCTGTACCTTTAATCTCAGCTCTACAAAAAGGGCATCCTTGACCTTCAGAGTCCTTGTTAAAAAAAAAAAAAAAAAAAAAAATATATATATATATATATATATATATATATATATATATATTAATAAAATTAATATTTAACTGACTAGAACCAGAGAAAGTACAACACAAAAAAATTTAATAAATCACAACTAGTTTCATCAGTGTCCCTCTTCTTCAGGTGAGTAAGAAATAATACAAAACTTATAAAACTAACAAGGTAAAAAACATGGACTTTCCAGCTTAATAAAAAGAAGAAGAATAGTAACAGTCATATTTGAATAGGTGACCGCGTGCTATTGTTAGCATGAGTTGAATGTGTGTGTGACAGCTAATTTTAGAGAGCGCCAGTATTGGATTACTGCGCTATGGGAATCAGGCAAATTGTAGCTCAGATTGTTGTTCATGTGTGAAGGGTCCAGAACTATTTCTTTGGATTCTGTAATTCATCTTTCAAATTCATCCTTACTTTCAAATTCTCTCCGCTTTCTCCATTCCCTCATTCCTCATTTGTACGGCCTGCCTAAGATCCACAAGGCTGACACTCCTTTAAGATCTATTGTGGAAGGTATTGACTCACCTACTTACAATCTGTCTAAATATCTTGCAGCTTCCTTAAAACATCTAGTTGGCAATTCCTCCTCCTTCATCAAAAACTCTGAAGATTTCATCTCAAAAGTAAAAAATTTACATCTCAAAGACTCTGACAGAATGGCGAGTTTTGACATCATCTCTCTTTTTACAAATGTACCTACAGATGAAGTTCTGACTCTTCTTAAGGACAAGGTTTCTAAGAAAATATTTGCTCTACTAACACACTGCATTAATTCCAGCTATTTCTGCTACGAAGATAAAATATATAAACAAACAAGCAGGTTAGCTATGGGCAGCCCTCTATCCCCAGTCTGTCTTAGCTAACATCTTTTTACAAGATTTTGAAGAGAGAGCTATTTCTATAGCTACTTTAAAACCAAAACTGTGGTTACGTTACATAGATGTGTCTTCCTTATCTGGGAACATGGTTTAAAGGAACTACAAAACTTCCTAAACCATTTAAATAATCAACATCAGAACATTAAATTCACATCAGAACTAGAGATTAACGGCATTCTCCCCTTCTTGGATCTAAAGATCAGTAGATTACCTGACTGTCATAAATTTTCAATTTTTCGAAAAAACACCCACACTGATAGATATTTGCATGCCTCTTCTCATCACTTCCCTCCTCAAAAACTTGCCATCATCTCAACCCTTGCCCATCATGCAAGATGTCTTACTTCCACAGAAGACCTTCAGACAGAACTTAACTTCCTGAAAAACACCTTCTTAAATAATGGATATTCATCTTGTAACATCACTAAACGTTTGAGACCATGCCAACAACCTCGACAAGAAGATGAATCCAACCCTGTCACTCACATACAGTTACCGTTGATTAGCTCTCTTACCCCAAAACTATCTAGGATTATGAAGAAATTCAACATAAAGACTGACTATACAACTCTGTGAAAACTTCGTTCTTTTCTGAGTCGACCAAAACCGAAACACAACCAACTGCATTTTCCTGGTGTTTATAAAGTTATGTGCGACTGTGGTCGACCTCATTTTGGCCAGACATGAGCGAGCACCCTTTCCAGTCATGTTCTTTTCTCTGCCAACTCTAACCTCGAAGAACGTCAACACCAAGTTGATTGGAACAGCACAACCAATTTATATATATGCAAGAAAGGATTGACTCGGGATATACATCCCGAGTCAATCCTAATAACAATATATATATGACAGAATGATCATTGACTCAGTTAACATACATAGTTTTATGAAGAATTAAATGACTAGAACCGAGATTTTAGTTCTAGTCATTTAATTCTTCATAAATATATATATATATAACTTGTAAACAATTATTTCAAGGATAGACAAGTTATCTAAACTTCTGTAGAGTAAATGCTAACATATTCACTACTTGGTAGATTTAATTTAAAAATTGAATGCTGGAAAAATATTTTCCTTACTAGAGAAATAAAGTTCTTACTGTGTACAGTAAGAAGCTGCAAGATGGAATGCAAACCTTCTATGAAGAAATACTACTCTGAGGTATACTTACATCAGTAAGTGAGATTGAGAAGAGAGGAAAAATACCAGGTTGTTGTGTGTTTTTTGCCACTGGGTTGATTGCCTGATGGCCCTAATTACTAGAAGTCCATATTCTCTTATAGTTCGGATATGCATCGACTTTCCAATCTCAAATTATTTAAAAATTTTAACTTTCATTTCTAACAAAAAAAAAAAAACTTTCTTTGAATATATTAATGAGGATGCACTCGCAACATGTAATGGTTGCTAATTACACACACACACACGTTTCCTGATCACACCCTTTCTCATCTTCCAGGAATGATCCCAAATTCTGCTCCACCCCATAAGCTGCAAAATCTCATTTGTATTTAATGATCTTTTCCCCTTTACTAACTTGAATATTTCTATCATATCTCTTCTCTATCTATTCCTCAAACTCCGAGGACTACATTCCATTAACACGTCCTCATAGATGTAATTCCACAGAGCAAGTATCATCTCAGTTACTGCTACTGGATCTTTTTTAACAATTCTATCTCCTTGGAACACAGATGACAAATCTGCACACACTAAGTATGGTCTTATTAGTCTTGTGATGTGGGAGAACTTTCTCTCTCTTTCTTTTTAATACAAGTTTACTGGGTGTCAGTACAAAGCTGGAGAAATTGAAAAATACATGTATTTTTGCACATGTACTCTATTAAGAAAATAAATGGGTTTAAGCTGACCAAGAAATTCTATGAAACCACATTTTCTCTTTTCATGTGGCAAAGATCATGTAGAAATAACAGTAAACTGTATTTCTAAAATAAAATATTATATGATTTATTGTGTTAGTTTAAAGGAACCACAAAATATTCCTCTGCCACCAACCAGTAGGTATACTACAGTGTAACTCTCATTACAAAGTCTATCTTATAATCAAGTTTTCTGCCCATAGCAAATTAACCATAGTTATTTTTCCCTGTGTCAAAACACCCCCCCCCTCGTTATAAACAACCTTCAGCAGGATCATGAAATTGGAAGACATCCTAGTATTCAAACAAGGTATGTACAAAATTTTTCCACCTCTTTTATTCTGCTATAATTGCCTTCTATACCCACCCAAATGCCCTAAAATATATCACTTTTTTGAGTAATAACAGCCAATGTATTTAAAATAAGGGACACTCCTAAACAAAAACAGGCTATAATAGCCATAATTATAATAATAGTTATTTCTATTTCAATCTACTGATTCTTACATTCAAGTTGAAGCCTACTATACTGGAGTCATTCATTAAGTATAGAAAGCTATCAGAAAATTTTACAGGCAATAATGTGACTGGTTAAATATAAAGTCACTCTCCTCTCCATATAAACAGGCCTCATACAGTAAATGTAACTAACAATGAACCAGAAGATGATTTTATCCATCAGTGGATCGAACAGTTGGCTATTTTTTAATGAGAGAAAAATCCATCCATATAAAAATAAATAAATAAAATAAAAATATGTCACATCTATAAAAAAATAAAAATAAGCCTGGTTCTACCTGAATAGAAAAGTATTTAAGATCACTGAACTTATGTCTATGTCTATGTATATTATGTCTATGTTATGAATATGTCTTAAAAAACAGCAATAAGAGATTAGTAACTTACCTGGTGTAGAAGTGGTGGTTATGTAGTCTACAGTGATGCAAAAGAGGCATATTTCTTGGTTTTAAGTTAAAGTATGAAGAACGTTTGAAATAACCTCAAAATCAGACATTGGACCCTTAAAGATACAAATCGACAATAAACAAATTGAAAATGTAAACAACTTCGCTTATCTAAGAAGCACGCTGAGTTAAGATGGTCGCTCCAAAACCGACATTAAATACCAAATTGCTAAGGCAACTGTTGCCCTACAAAAGTTAAAACCATTGTGGAGATAACAGAATAGCAATCACAACCCGACTAAGACTAACTGACACTTTGGTGAATTCTATCCTCTTGTATGGTTGTAATGCCTGAACTTTAATTGAGGGAAGATGAGAGGAGACTCCTGACTTTTGAAATGAAAACTTACAGAAGACTTGAGAATTCCCTATACTGCTCATAAAACCAATGAAAATGTTTGGAAACTGATTAATTTAATAGAAAGGAAAAATATTCTGACAGTCATCAGAAGAAGACAGATGAAATGGTTCGGACATGTGGAGAGGGCTAATAGCATTCCAAAGCATACACTAGAAGGAATCGTTCCAGGATCAAGGGTTAGGGACCAACATCGATTAAAATGGACTGACAACATCAAATAATGGACAATTCCTCCCTTTCTCAACTGACATCAAGAACAAGAGACCAAGATGATTAGAGGAGGATAACAAAGAACATCTGCCATTCAACCCTATGAATCAGGAGTCTCCACTGTGTCAAGAGAATGTTACTGCGTCCAAGGAAACCGACACAACTGATCCTAGATCACAGGGAGCAGTCAAGAAGTTTAGTATGTGGTCAGCCAATAGAGTTTTGCATCTCTTAACCTTAAATATAAGAACACTGTTAAAACCTGGGAAAATAAATTTGATGGAAAAAGAACTTGGTAGGATTAAATGGGCATTATAGGTTTGGCTGAAACCCATTGGACAGGAGAAGGAGTTATAAATCTAAATTCAGGAAAACTATTCTACTCAGGCAGAGAGGACACTATACATAAAGAACGAGTCACCATTTTAGTGAATAATAGTCTACAAAATGCAGTCATGGCCATAGAACCACATGGCCCAAGAATGATTGCCATCAGATTAAAAGGTAAAGAAAAAAAAATGTTCACTTTACAATAATTCAAATCTATGCCCCAGACCAGTCACATGAAGATGAAGAAATCGATACCTTTTATGATAAGTTGTAAGATCTAATAGACAAGACCAATAAGAAAGAAAGAATATATTAATAGTGATGGGAGATTTTAATGCCAAAATTGGGAAGTTCACCCCAGGCATGGAGGATGTGATGACAGGTTTGGAGTTGATAACAGAAACGAAAGAGGAGAAAGAATATTAGAATTTTGTAAAGCAAATAATCTATTTATCTGTAAGATCTTTTTTTTTTCCATAGACCTTCCACACAAATACACATGGACTTAACCAAATGATACAATAAAGAAATGTATTGATTACATTCTAATCAAAACGCAATTGGAAATCATCAGTGCAAAATGTTAGAACTTTAAAAACTCTAGACTTCGACACTGACCATGAACTGCTTGCAGCAAAAATTTAACTAAAATTCAAGTATTGTAAATCACGAGCTCCTATCAACAAAGTGGACCTGTCAAAACTGAAAGAGAAATCTATGCAAGATAACTATCAGATACTAATAGGAAATAAGATTGGAAGATTATCCTATGACAGTATAGAAAATACATGGAATCAAGGTAAAAAAATTGTTACAAGTACTGCAAGAAACATATTTGGTACAAGATCAAGACCAAATCATAAATGGATAACCCCTGAAATTCTAAATACTTTAGAAGAAAAAGGAGCAGCAAAGCATATATTAAATATAAAAAATACAGAAGAAATTAAACAACATAGGAATCTTAAAAACAAAATTGATAGAATGTGCATATCTGCCAAAAATAACTGGTTGGAGGAAAAAGCAAAACTGTGCAAAGAAGCTAATAAAAGAAATGATAATAAAATGGTATACAAAATTATCAAAGAATTAACTAAGATCTATAAAAATAAACCATAAACAATGAAAGATAAAAACAATCTAGAAACTGGGTCAATACAAAATATTAAAATAATTTTGAAGGACTACTATCAAACATTATTTCAAAAAGAACAGGAAGAAAGTATAGCAAAAAAGATTATACATGAAAAGGCACTGCCTATAACTCCAACAGAAATTATAAATGCAATAAACCAAATGAAACTTTCAAAAGCTACGGGTAAAGATGAAATATCTATAGAACTGTGGAAATATGGTGGCAAGCTATTAATTTCTTAATGAATTTATTTAATCAAATTCTTTATACTGGAGTAATTCCAACTGACTGGAAAACAGGAATTATTAAACCAATTCACAAAAAAAGGAGACAAAAGAATATATGAAAATTATAGACCCATAACACTCTTAAGTCATAGTTATAAACTATTCATTCGAATTATACAAAAGAGAACACAGGTGCTTACAAAAAAAAAATCATACAGGAAAACCAAGCAGGATTCAGGCACATAGATCCACTATTGACCATATCTTCACCATTAATAATATAGCAGAAAAATATTGGGAATACAACCTGCCCATATACTGTTGTTTTATAGTTTTTAAGCAAGCCTTGGATTCAGTTAATAGAAACAAATTAGTGTCTGACAGTTATCACTATCCTAAAAAACATAAAAATGGATTCTGATATTTTAACACTTATTACAAATTATTATGAAGACACCAAAGCTTTTGTTAAAATGAACAACATTAAAACTGAGGATTTCAGAGTCGAGAAAGGTGTAATGCAGGGATGTCTTCTCTTACCTCAACTCTATCATCTTCCTAGAAGTAGTCTGTAAAACCATAGCTAATGAACCAGGTGTAAAAATCAATGGTACCAACATTAATCACATAAAATACGCAGATGATATTATTATTTTAGCAGATTCTAAACCACTACTAGAAAAAACTATTAATATTTTAAATGATCTTGTAAAACTTATGGTATGAAAATAAATCATCATAAAACAAAAATAATGAAGATAGGTAGAGAAAAAGAAAATATTTCTATAAATCTCAAAAATCACCTGCTCAAACACGTTAATAAATATGTTTATCTTGGCAGTCATATATCTAGTAACCTCAACAATATGAAAACAGTAAAACACAGGCTAAACCTAGGTTGGACCAACATGAATAAACTAAACAAAATATGGAAAAATAAAAAAATTCCCAACGAGTCTAAAATTATAAAAAACAATTATTATCCCAACGGCTACTTATGCTTCAGAAGCCTGGAGATTAACTCAACAACCAATCAAGAAACTTCAAGCATTTGAAATGAAATGCCTTAGAAAAATTAATAACGCCCACTGGATGCAACATAAGAATAATCATCAAGTCAGAATAGATATAAACTTATTAGATAATATAATAGACAATCATTAAGCATCAACTTAGATGGTTTGGTCATATTCAGAGAATGGCCCCTCATAAACTCCCATATTTAGCTCTGAATGGATATATAGGAAGAAAAAGACCTAGAGGCAGACCAAGAAGTACTTGGATAAAGAACATTCTCATCTACCCAGCTATAGAGTCATGATCGAGATGCCTAAAGATCGCAATAAGTGGAGAACCTTTCTTCTTAGTGGACTCAACCCATTATCAAGTGGGTTGATAATGATCTAGTAGGATTTTAAAAAAAAAGTTCTGTTCACTTTGGTGACTAAGCATTTCTGCATTTTGAATGTGTGATCTTCTTCTCTCCTATGGTCCTAAATGGACCATTGGGGCATTCATGGCTGATAGATGAACAAAGAACATCATCTATCAGCCATGAATGCCCCAATGGTCCATTTAGGACCATAGGAGAGAAGAAGATCACACATTCAAAATGCAGAAATGCTTAGTCACCAAAGTGAACAGAACTTTTTTTTTAAAATCCTACTAGATCAGAATGCAAAATTAATACAGCAGTCATGCAATGGTCCAACTCCTAACCAATTAAATCTTCCATAAAGAAGAATGTGTTGGACATGCAGAATCAGAATGACTGTCTGGAAAATATCAAGTGAGAGAGAAATGAAACATGGTAATAAGAAGCCCTACTGAGAGGCGAATAACAATTGCCTCTGTAGTGGTGTTGAAATCAGTTAAGTATGCCCAAAAGTATGCCCTCTATAAACAACCCGGGCTCAGCTGGCTCCGGCTGTCAGTACCCGGTTAGGGCCCCTGCCTAGGGTTACAAGGAAAAATAAAGGATTCACTCCTCTGGCAAAGGGAAGCAGCTTTGTCAGTACTGACACAACATTGAAGTCTCATGATGACGGTAAAGCTTGTGATTAGAAAATTGCAGATGGCAATACAGTTTATTGTGTACGTCTGTAATACTGCAGAGCAGAAAGCAAATGGAGAAACAACTGCTCTATTCTCTCTCCCGACTAACCACCATGGCGAGCAAATCTACACAAATGGCCCCGAGTTACCGGCGTCCCTTAAATGGGACAGGGGTGAGAAGAATCCCCGGGCTCAACATGGTGCACTCAGTAAAACTAGGAACCTGTAATGTCAGAACCTTGTATGAAGCAGGTAAGCTAAGAAATGCTATCCAAGAAATGAAAAGACTTGAAATTGGAATTTTAGGAATGAGTGAAGTTAGATGGCCAGGATCAGGCAAAACTCAAGTCAATGACATGACAATGTATCACTCTGGAAGTTGTGAAAACAACCATCAAAACGGAGTTGGAATAATAATAAACAAAGATATCAATAAGTCACTGTTGAACTTCATCCCTTACTCAGATAGGAAGATGTTATTAAAACTGAAAGGACAACCACTAGATGTTAATCTTATACAAGTCTATGCCCCTACTGCTGACAAGAGTGATACCGAGATTGAAGAATTTTATGATCAATTAAAAGAACTAATGAAAAACACAAAAAAGCATGATATTAACATAGTCATGGGTAATTTCAATGCTAAAGTTGGGAAAGGTAGAAGTGGAGATGTAGTTGGCGAACATGGACTGGGCACAAGAAATGAGAGAGGTGACTGTCTTTTTCAATTCTGCCAGGAAGAGGAGCTAATAATCACAAACACATGGTTTAAGCTACCACCTCGAAGATTGTATGCTTGGCGATCACCACAGGATAATAATGGGAATATAGTCAGAAACCAAATTGATTACTTACTAATTAATCAACGATTTCGAAGTTCTATAAAGAGTACAAAAACCTATCCTAGTGCAGATATTGCTTCTGATCATAACCTACTGGTGGCAGAGTTACAACTTGGACTGAAAGCTATGCTTAAGAAACATCAACAAAAAAGGTTTGATTTGGGAAAATTAAAAAACACAGAGATAAGAAGCAAATTGAGTCAAGATCTGAATCAAGAGCTAGCACTTATCAAGAATGATGACATCATGAGGGTTGATGAATCGTGGGACAAATTGAAATCTGTCTTCATAGAGAAATGTACCAATACCTTATGTCCTAATAGAGCAGTAAAAAAGAAAGATTGGATGACTGATGAAATTCTTTCTCTCATGGATCAACGCAGATCATATAAAAATCATAATCCAACAAAATATACAGAAGTTCAGAAAATTATTAAACACAAGATCAAAAAAGCAAAAGAAATCTGGATGAATGAAAAATGTAAAGAAATAGAAATTCTACAGGAAAAACATGACAATTTTAATCTACACAAAAAGATGAAAGAGACCTCAGGTATATATAAGAAAAAACAATTCTGTATCCTTCGAAACAAAAAGGGAGAAATTATATCCAAAGAGGATGACAAAATACAAGAATGGGTGAAATATATAGAAGAACTCTTTACTGATAACAGACAGAACCCAGAAAATACTTATGAACATATGGAAGGTCCATGCATTCTAAAATCAGAGGTAGAATGTGCATTAAACTCAGCTAAAAATGGTAAAGCCCTAGGACCAGATAGAATACCAGCAGAAATAGTAAAGTTATTAGAAGGTGACAACATTAACATATTAGTAAAGCTATTTAATAAGATCTACGATACAGGCATAATCCCTCAAGACTGGTTACAGTCGACCTTCATCAAGCTACCTAAAAAAGTAAATGCGAAAACTTGTAATGACTATAGAATGATCAGCCTAATGAGTCACGTTCTCAAAATGTTTCTGAACATAATTCAAAAAAGAATATACAGAAAATGTGAAGACACCATCAGTGATACCCAATTCGGCCTTAGAAATGGCTTGGGAACAAGAGAGGCCCTTTTCTGTTCTCAGATCTTATTTCAAAAATGTATTGACCAAAACAAGGTAATATTCATTTGCTTCATCGACTTCGAGAAAGCATTTGACAAAGTCCAACATGCTAAAATGATTGTACTATTAAAAAGAATTGGATTAGATGGTAAAGACATCAGGATCATTGAAAACTTATATTGGAACCAAAAGGCATCTGTTCAAGTTGATGACATTATTACAGACTCCATTAACATCAAACGAGGAGTAAGGCAAGGATGTGTACTGTCACCTCTTCTTTTTAACGTCTACTCAGAAGCCATATTTCAAAAAGTCTTGGAAGGAAGAAAGGAAGGGATTAGTGTAAATGGTGAAATCATCAGTAACATCCGATATGCCGATGATACAGCTCTTCTGGCTGACAATATTCAGGATCTTCAAAATCTTTTGGAACTAATAAATGCAGAGAGTGAAAAAATGGGATTAAAAATAAATATCGCCAAAACTAAATTCATGGTAATAAGTAAGAAACCAATTCTTAATTTAGCACTTTCTTTAAATAGGAAACAAATAGAAAGCGTGGCAAAGTTTAAATATCTCGGATGCTGGTTAAATGAAGATTGCAATCCAGATATGGAAATAAAAGTTAGAATTGAAATGGCAAGAAAAAATTTTCTCTTGATGAAATCGACACTGTGTAACCGCAGTTTAAACTTAGAGCACGCATGGTTAAATGCTATGTATGGTCTGTACTGCTGTACGGTGCAGAAACTTGGACCTTGAAGACAACATCAATAAAAAGACTTGAAGCCTTTGAGATGTTATACAGACGAATGTTAAAAATCCCATGGACAGCAAAAACGTCCAATCAGGAAGTACTAGAACAAATGGGGAAATCACGTGAACTTTTAGATACCATAAAAAGAAGGAAAACTGCATATCTTGGTCACCTACTTCGTAATGAAAAATATAAGATACTTCAATTGATTATAAAAGGGAAGATAAATGAAAGAAGAGGACAAGGAAGACGAAGAAAATCTTGGCTGGCAGATATCAGACAATGGACTGGTATGAACTCTGAGAGACTGCTCAGAATAGCTGAGAATCGCTCAAAATTTGCCAAGGTGGTTGCCAACCTCAGATAGGAGATGGCACTCAAAGAAGAAGAAGATGCCCAAAAGGAAATCAACTTCTCCATGGCCAGATCCAGTTGCTGACCTTTCCTTACAAATGATGATTCAGTACAGAAGAATAAAAAAATACAGAGTGCTCTGCATGTATTAAACAGATGCAGGTAGACTGATGACAGAATAGGTGATTCCTTAGCTGAGGCAGTAAGAAGCTGCAAGATGGAATGCAAACCTCCTATGAAGAAATACTATCATGTACAGTGCAGGTAATGTTCCCAATGTTCATTCCAAAGTTAAGTTGGCATCATCAGAGGCACAATATTCTGAGGTATACATACATGAGATTGAGAAAAGAGGAAAAATACCAGGTGGTTGTGTGTTCTTTGCCACTGGGCTGATTGCCTGATTGCCCTAATGAACTAACCAATCTCAACAAATATGGTTGCATCATGGTGCCTCTCATATCGAAAACTCTCAAACACAGGCAAACTGCCCAACAGCCAGCACACTCACGCTCTATTCTTCTTCAAGTATCATCCCCTAGAAGGAGGTTGGTAACCATGTCGCAGAATTTTTTTCTTTCTTTTTTTTCATGCTCTATAGTTGGTGCTAATTAGGACTTTAGGCTTCCTTAATTTTCCTCTTTTCTCAGTCTCTCTGATGTGCTTGTATGCATGTATCTATACTAGCATATGGTTTGCCTGAGGATGCCTATTTAACTTTAGCAAAAATATCAGAATTAATAAATAAATATTCAATTATTAAATCATCTATGTTATCATTGAAAGAAACAACAAAATGAGTAACAGCCAAAGTATAAGCTTAAACAGAAGAAACACCATAACCCCCAACCTGTTCTCTTGTAGAAAGATCCACAAAAGAGGGTGGAAGAGTGTTCTAACATCTCCTAATGGATGTAATCAGTCCATAATCCTAAGGCACTGGTATGAGAAAGTAAAATAGCTCCTTTTAGCTACTTAAGAGGATACAAAGTTGTTGCTCAGATTCTAGCAAAGCTTTCTCTAGTCTTTGCAATTGATCTGAATGCAATAAGTACACATTCTTTCATTTTATGGATTTTATCCAATACAATTTTTACACTGGTTGCATGATCGAAAGATATAAAATTGATCAAGAATGTTTTTGACTCCAACATCTAATGGGCTTTGGCCAGAGGATATTTAAAAGCTAAAAAAAATCTTAAAAAACATAGGACAAAGTGCCAAGAGGAAAGCTCTCCAAAACGCTACAGTTATATGGTGTAAATGGAACATTATATCGATACAAAGTTCTTTCCTAATATCCTCATTTTTAATATGATATTGCCATTGATGCCATCTATTCACGCCTCTAATCTTTCTCAGGACTCTCATATCTGCGGTCTCTAGTCTTTGGTCAAGTGTTTTACTTCTGACATAGCTCTCAGATCCATAAGTTAAAACTGGTTTGAACAATGTCTTGTATACGGCTAATTTAGTGTTCCTACCAATTTCTCTCTTATTCCATATGAATTTATTCAATTGACTTCCCACCTTACCAGCTTTGCTGATTCTGTTGTCTATTTCTATATTTAATTTACCATCTTCACTAAGAATCGTGCCTAAGTAGCTGAAATGTTTTACTTGTTCCAGAGGTTCTCTGTTCACAAAGCAGTTGACATTTTCAATGATTCTGCCTATTTTCATTGTCTTTGTCTTTTTATTGCTGACCTTCATACCATATCTATTACAACAGCTATTCAATTAAGTCAGAGAATCTAGCAGACTTGTAGCAGATTTATTTAGAAGTATAACATCATCCTCATAAAGCAAAAAGCTGACATTAACATCTCCAATTTTGATATCATTTTTAATACCACTTTCCATCATAATGTGATCCATATAGATAATGAATAACAGAGGGGATAATGTACATCCTTGTCTCACACCAGATTTAAACATTAAACCATCTTCCTGTACTTCCTTCAATTCTAACTGCTGACTTACAACTCAAATAAAGACTAAGTATTGCTTGATATAATGCCCCATTGACACCATATAACTGTAGCGTATTGAATAGCTTCTCAGTTGGCACCTTGTCATGTGCCTTTTCCAAATTGACAAAACTTAAATACAGATCTCTGTTATATTCCCATGCTTTCTCGACTATTTGTCGTAAAGTGAAGATCTGATCCTGACAGCCTCTATTTGGTCGGAATCCAGCTTGTTCTTCACCAAGCTTTTCTTCCACAATTCTTCACAACCGTTTCTCAAGTATATTTGCATAGATCTTGCCAGGAACACTCAGTAGGGAAATACCTCTGTAATTCTCACATTCAGTTTTTATTTCCCCTTTTATATATGGGTACTATGAGAGCTCTACTCCAATCATCGGGAATTCGTCCCTCTGTCCAGGCTTTCTGAACTATGCACTGCAGCCACTGTAAGACTCTTATACCACCATACTTCAGCATTTCTCGTCGAATATCATCTACTCATGCTGCCTTTCCACATTTCAAGCCTTTGATGGCTTTTTCTTCTTCAAGTATGGTTATGTATTCCTGACTGCATGCCGGGTCAGTGTTTTTTACCACTGTGCTGTCATCACTGCTTGTTTCATTTAGCAGTTTTTCAAAGTAATTACTCCATACTTCAAGGATATCTTTTTCTTCCGTTTTCATGTCACCTTTATCATCTCTAACTCCTTTTACAGCACTCTTTCCTCCATTCCTAAGCTTCTTCAACAACCTCCAGAATATTTTGCCACCTTCTTGGTATTTATTTTCTATATTCTTGCCAAAGTCCTCTCATGATTTTTGTTTAGCTAGTTTTACACAGTGTTTAGCATTCTTGCATTTGTCTCTGTATTCTCTAAGAGCACAAGCTGACTTATTTGACAGGAACTTTTGATATGCTTTCTTCTTTTCCTTCAATTCTGCCTCTTTAACTTCCTGTGTCCACCAGGGAGTTCTGATTTTTTTATCCTTGCACACAACCTGACCACATGCCTCTCTGGCAGAATCAATGTTTCCTTCAGAGTTTGCCACTGAATCTCCAAGGTTTGATTCCTGTTCTCAAACTCTTTCATTTTTTCTTCAATAATCTTTGTGTATTTTAGTCTACAGTTCACATCTGAGAGCTGCTAAACTTTTATTCGCTTTAAAACTTTCTTACATATTATTCTTTTCAATATGAAATTCAATTTTATCCTGCTCAAGACTAATCACTTCCAATTTCAAATCCTCTGTACACGCTGGTGTCCTGCACCAGGAAGAAAACATCACTATCAACAATAACATAGTCAATGAGATTTTTCTTATTCCTTGCCTCTTCTCTCCATGTGAATTTGTGCACATTTTTATGTTGGAACATGGGTGTTAGTAATAACCAGTCCATGTCCCGAGCAGAAATCCAACAGGTATTTGCCCTTATTATTAGCTTTGCTCTTTACTCCAAATTTTCCCAAAATATTTTTGTATGTCTCACAATCATTTCCTACTCTGCTATTCAGATCACCAACAAGGACCAACTTTTCCTTTTTCATTGTGTCAGTTGCTTTTTCTAAAGCGTCAAAAAATTCCTCCACTTCTACCTTAGTAGAACCTTCTGTGGGACCATAGGCACAAATAAGTCTCATTGTCCAGTTCCCCATTCTCATATTTGCCCACATTACTCTACTTGAGACTGACTGCCATTCAAGAAGATTAGCCTCGTATTTTGTGTTGAATACTATGGCTACTCTTCCTTTCCCTTGTCTTTCATTTCCTGAATATAACATTTTGTATTTATTGCTCAGTAAGATCTCACCAGTTTTGGTCTTTTTTGTTTCAGTCATCCCTATTATGTCGATCTGGTACTTATCAAATTCCTCTGCTAGCTCCATTTCTTTGCCATTCAGGCTTCTTATGTTGATAGTACTGATCTTTAACTCTGGTGATGTTGAGTTGGGGTTTGTTTTCAGATTTGTTCCAGTAGCTGACTTTTCGCTGTTCGCCATGGTTCCCTGGCGAAAACAACGGGGGCCTTGTTTAACCCGGGTGACGCCCCAGCCGGCATGAAATTTTGTCATGTCGTACCATCATTTTTTTATTTTAGTTTAACCAATAACACAATTTGGTCGGCTAAATCCCAAATTGACAGCCCATCCTGGTTCGTTCAGTATCCAAGTAGATACCCAACAGGGTGCACCACGAGAAGGTGAGGATTGGACATTAGGTCAGAAGCCCTGGTCGGTTCTCTGCATTCCTTTAAAGGCTATATGGAGGTCTCCTCTCAGTTATACAGCTTTGACCCTTAAGCACCCCATTTTGGTTTTATATTGATTTATTTGTAAAACCGTGGCTTAGGCTTTCCCATTCTAATTGATTTAGGATGGATTTTAATTCATGTTCGCTTGTTGCTATTATCACTGTGTCATCTACATATTCCACTTTTCTAGAGATCTTTTCATTATAGCTTCACTGTAAAGGCTGAATAGTAATGGTGAGAGTATGCATCCTTGTCTTGATCCTTTTTTCAAATTGGAATGGAAATTCAAATTTAATTTTAAGTAATTTTAATTTCAGCCCAGTAGTTTTTAATCCAGAAACATGTGACTGTATATTTTGTGGGTTAAAGGGAATTCAATTTAAGCATGTGCACTACTGTTTTTTTTAATTAAATTTCTATTGTTATTCATTAGTTGTACTGATGATGTCTTATGATACATAAGACAAAATATTTACTTAATAAAAAATTATTTACTGTGGCATACGTGTTATTCTATAGTTATGTGATACCCCGCAGGTTTCACTATATATATATATATATATATATATATATATATATAAAATTCCTCCAGATTAGCCTGTTATCTGTCAACAATCCAATATTTCTAGATCTTATCACTTTTTACTGTATCAATCAACCTACATTTTTGTCTTCCTCTGCATCTTTCCAGCCAACCTGGCAAAGAACTTGTTTAGATAATCTTTCCTCTCTCCATTCTGTTTAAGTGGCCAACCATCTGAGATTAGCATTACTAACACATTTCTGAATGCTAACAATGTAAAGTTCTTTCCTAATATCCTCATTTTTAATATGATGCTACCACTGATCAGTCCCCTTATCTTTCTCAAGACTCATCTCTGTGGTCTCCAGCCTTTGATCAAGAGTTTTATCTCTAATCCAGCTCTCAAATCAATACGTTAAAATTAGTTTCAACACTGGCTTGTATAGTGTTTTGACTAATCTCTCTCTTATTCCATATAAATTTATATAGTTGACTTCCTACTAGCTTTGCTAATTCTGCTATTTCCAAATTTAATTTGTCTTCATTAAAGATAGTGGCTATATGTAAATTTCTTTTCACATAGGTCGCAAGTGAATGGTTGCTCACCAGTATGAACTTTTAAGTGCCGTTTTACTAGTTTTAATAAATGATAGATGAAATATCTACATTTATTAAAACTCCTTGTATTGATTCTCCATTCAGGATGCAGTTGATGTTTCCAATATTTCTCCAATTTTCATTGTCTTTTTCTTTTTAATGTTGATTTTCGTGCCAAATTTATTACAGCAGTTATTCAATTTGTTCAAGGAATCCTGCAGAATTGTCCTCGATTTATTTAGGAGAATAAATATCAACTGCATAAAGTAAAGAGCTGAGACTAATATGTCCAATCTTGATATATATAGTTTAATACCACTTTCCTTCATAATGTGATGCACATGGAGGGGAACTTTGACCTGGGGAAAGTTCCCTCCACTCCAACAAGAATGGCCTCTTTCATATCTTCCACAGTCTTCCAACAAAAAGAAATCCCAAAGAATCACTAATAACCTGAACAAAAACAAGGCATCTCATCATGATGGTATCCCACATATTGTGTTAAAAAATTGTGCCCCAGAACATACACCGATCCTGTATCACCTCTTCAATCTATTCAACTGGCATCTACCCTACAACATGGAAACAGGTCCACATCCAGCCCATCAGAAAAAAAGGTAATAAAAGTAAATCAATGAACTACCATCCAATTGCTCTCATCTCTGTTCTCTCTAAAATTATGGAAAAGGTCATCAACAACCAACTCTTGAACTACCTAGAGTCATACCAACTGACCAGCAGTATGGATTCTGCCACTCGTGATCTACTGCTGATGTTGATTTCAGCACCCACCTCTGAACTCAGGCCATGGAGAAATTTTAAGAAACTCACGTGGTTGCCCTCAACATATCAAAAGCATTTGATTGGATTTGGCATGGGGCCCACTAACTGATCGCTCCTGGAATTACCCTAACATCAAACCTCTCCTGGCATAAACTCATCACAACCATTGCATTCTCAGCTTCAAAGAAACTACGATTTCTCTTTTGCTCAAGATATTTCATGCCTGAACAGACAGCTGTTAACATTACACAAATCTGCCCAGCTATTGAATACTGCTCTCACATATGGGGTGGGGGGGGGCCCCTAAAAGCTCCCACACCCCATATGTGAGAGCTTGACTCAATACAGAGGAGAGCAATTAGACTTATTAATGACCCATCTCTTACCAACTCACTCCACCCCACCCACCCACCCCCCAAGTTTGCACAGACATTTGGTTTCTACAATATGCATATTCTACAAATATTTCCATGGTAAATGCTGATCTGAAATAACATCAATAATTCCCTCACTTAGTACTAAGCTCGTTGGAACACGTGCAGCTCCTGCTCAACATTCCTTCACAGCAAACCTTGAAACAAACAGAACAAGCTTCTTTTCATCTTTCTTCATCCCTGCAACTGCTGTATTGTGGTACAGTCTTCCCCCCTGTTGTGTTTCCCAAGGAATACAATATATAATCATTTAAATCAAATGTAAACAAGTTCCTCCTTTCTCAACCCACCACCCAGTACTAATGTACTATAGGTTGATCAACTGATCTCTTGTGTATGGACACAACATAAAATGTGTTTTGGTGAACAGTTTACTATCCTCAGATTTCCAAACCAATGCCAGAGTACTCCAGGGTTCTGTTCTTTCACCCACTCTCTTCTTCTTGAATATAAATGATCTACTCTCACAGACTTCCAATCCTATCTTTAGCTTTTCTGATGACAGTACACTCCATTCCTCCTTTTCATTTGATAAACCTTGTAGTGCTCAAGTATTAGAATCCTCAAGATATACCATGAGTCTGCGCGGCTAGTCTAGTGGCTTTGCGCTTCGCAACCACATGCCTGGGGAAGGAGTGTCCTAGGTTCGATTCCCGTCACCGATGTGAGGAGCTTAAGGATCTTCCTCAGCCATAGCCAAGTAGCCAAGTTAGCCAGTCTTGGGCATGGACAGCAGGGTTTTTTCTGCCAGTTTATCTGGGGTTTTTCATCCCGCAAGCAGGCAAACCGGCCCCGTGAACACACAGGGATACAGCCAAGAATACTTACAGGCATAGGGGTGACCATCCTATCCTCGTACTTCGGTTACGAAATCAAAACATGCTTGGAAGGTTGTGGGCCTTAAAGCCATTGGGATAGGAAGATCTACCATGACAAGTGACCTGAATTCAGATCTCCTAGCTATATCCTAGTGGGGCAAGAACAACCTTCTAAACTTCAATACCACTAAAACTCAGTGCTGTTTGATCACTCACAAGAAAGAGTTCACATCCCCCTCTTACCTTCAGTAATATTTTTCAACTATAGTTTCTGCAGCCGCCAAAAAATTTGGTGTACTTTTTTTTGCACAAGACACTATTTCACACCTTCACAGCTGCTAACTCTATACAAAACCCAAATCTGCCCATCCATGGAATACTGCTCCCATATTTGAGGTGGTATCAATTATGAAAATTACAAATTATAAAAATTGGTGATAATCTTAGCTTTTTACTTTATGCAGATGATGTTTTACTTCTGAATAAATCCAGTACAAGTCTGCAAGATTCCATGACTAAATGAAAAAATTTTGTAATAGTTTTGGCATGAAAATCAGCAATAAAAAGACAAAGACAATGAAAATAGGCAGAAACATTGAAAACATCAACTGAATCCTGAATGGTGTGCCTATAAAACAAATAAAACATTTTGGTTATTTAGGCACAATATTTAGTGTAGATGGTAAATTAAATATGGAAATAGACAACAGAAAGAGTAAAGCTGATATGGTAGGAAGTCAGCTGAATAAATTTATAAGAAAGAAATTAATCAAAGCACTAAATTAGATATATACAAGACAGTGTTCAAACCAATTTTAACTTATGGATCTGAGAGCTGGGTTAGAAATATAACACTTGATCAGAGACTGGAGGCTACATATATGAGAATTCTGAGAAAGATTAGTGGAGTGAATAGATGGAACCTATTCTGAGCTCTTACAATAGCCTGCAGAATATTTTACCCCCTTCCTGATATTTATTTTCAGTGTTCTTATCAAAGTTTTCCCATGTCTTTAGCTAATTTTACATGATGCTTATTTTCTTACATTTTTCTTTGTATTTTCTAAGAGCACAAGGTGACATACTTGACAGGAACTTTTGATATGCTTTCTTTTTTTCTTTGACTGCCTCTGTAACTTCCCGGGTCCACCAAGGAGTTGTGATTTTTCTATTCTTGCAGATTATTTCACAAAAAATCTCTTTCATGACATTAGTCATGCCATAAAGATGAAAAAAGGTAAGGCGAAAGATCTAATTGCTAATTGTTTTGGTTGGCACAAATGATCTGAGAGACAAAAAGTATTCTATGAGGGAGAATGGAAAGGAGTTGTTAAACAAAATAAAATTAAAGAGTGAGAAGGTGAAGACTGCAAATCTCTAGCGCATTATGATAGATGCGAAATAAGGATGACAGCATTGATAGCAGAATGAATCAACATGTAGACTGTGCAGAAGATATGTAGGATTTGTGTATTCTGTGTTCGAAAGAAAGAAGGATTTTTATAATTCTGATGGTTTTGGTGTTAGGTGCCTAGAGAGAGCTTTGTTCACCAAGCATACCGAAGCAGAAATTCAGGAAAACTTAAGCAATTGGGGCAGAAGTTTGTATGAAGGCACCCATAAGGCAAGTGAGTGCAAGAATGACGAAGTGTGGAATCAAGTCTCTCAAGCAAAAATACTGAAGAGGATAGGCAATCAGGAAGTAAAAGTGATTGGAGTCTTAAGAGATGCTTCACTTTCTATATAAGAGGATGGTCTGAAAAGTTCTCGGCCTAGACCATAGATGGCAAGACTATCGGCAAGTTTTTTTTTTCTAAGTTGGGACATCTGTCATAAGCATTCATGTGAAATTGCAAATCATTATATCAAGTAGTTTGTTTTATACAGCTGTCTGAAATGGATAACATTGAGTATCGTGCAGTTATAAAATTCTTTGTAAAAGAAGGTTTAATGCCAAAAGAAATTCCAAAGTTCATAAAAGTTTATGGGCACTCTTTTCCTTCATTTTTGACAATTAAGAAATGGGCTGCCAAGTTTAAACGTAGCCATACCAGCCTTGAAGATGATCCACATGAAGGACGTCCAAAAAGTGTAACAACACCAGAAACCATTGATCAAGTGCACGATATGGTATTGGATGACTGGTGAGTCAAAGTGCATGAAATTGCTGACTGTAGGCATTTCAGAAGAATGCGTATGATATATTTTGTATGAAGAATTGCAAATGAAAAAGCTCTGTGCAAGATGGATGCCGCGCTTGCTCACAGTAGATCAAAAACGCACTCACATGAAAATCTCTGAACAGTGCTTGGAGCGTTTTAACAAGAATAAAACTGATTTTGTGTGTCGATTTATTACTATGGAATGAGACTTGAATTCACCATATTACATATCAGAATCTAAATAGCAGTCAAAACGGTGGACAGAAGCTGGTTGTTCAGCATCAAAGAAGACAAAGTCGGTTCCATTAGCGGGAAAGGTCACGGCATCGGTGTTTGGGGATGCTAAAGGCATTTTGTTTATTAATTATCTTGAGAAGGGTAAAACAATAACTGGGGAATATTATTCCAATCTTTTAACCAGACTAGATGAAAAAGTTTGTGAGAAAAGACCCGGTTTACAGAAGAAAAAAATCATCTTTTGTCAGGACAATGCACCTTCCCACAAAGGTGTTTTTGGCAATGTGTAAATTAAGGGATCTGCACTATGAATGGTTTGAACATCCACCCTATCCCCCAAGATTTGGCTTCCTCTGACTTCCATCTCTTCCCAAAACTCTTCCTCGCTGGGCAGCATTTTTCTTCGAATCAAGAGGTGATTGCAGCTGTAGAGGGGTATTTTGCAGATCTTAATGAGAACCACTACAGGGATAATGGTGCTGGAGCATAGCTGGAATAAATGTATTAGTCTTAAGGGAGACTAATACATTTATTAGTTTCTTTTATACATTTATTTATTAAGACTGAACTTTTCAGACCACCCTCGTACTAATGCCAGAAGTATCAGGAACAACTGGAAGTACTTTTTGACATCGGTTAATGCAACCTCGCCTAATGTTATAGACATTAATGAAACTTGGCTACCAGCAAATGATGTAGTTACAGGAATGGAATGCAATGGGTTTAGTATTTTCAGGGAAGACAGAGAAAATAGGATGATGGGGGGGGGGGGGGGTAAAGTTGATGATATTGGATAAACTGCAGCCAAAACGAATAGGAGATAGACAGGAGATTGGCTGTTCATTTCAAGCAGCCTGGTGTGAGATCAAATCCAATAAAACAAAATATACAGCTGGTTGTTGCTATATGCAAAGGGAGGAAGAGGGTCCACAGATGATCCGAAAGTCATGCATTGGCAAATTAGTACGAGTACAGGTCAAGTGATTATTATGAGGAACTTCATCTATGGAGATATAGACTAGCAGAATGATCATGACAGGAAGGAAATAGAATTTATACACCTACTGAGAGATAATCACTTAATGCAGCATGTGATGGAGGGATTACGGGAGTTAGAGTACTGTGGCAAGGTGGCACATTGCCTCTGATTGGCAAAAATGACCATGCAGCATTGACATGGGAGATTGTAAAACACGAGGATTATTCCTTCAAGGGGGTATATGTGGAACTACAAGGCAGGTGATACTGACAAGCTTAGGAGGAAGTAGTGCAGGCATGGGAAATAGTTAAGGGTCATCTAGGAGAAGCAATATTAAATTCTATACATCTAAGGTAAAAAGGATTAATTAGGTAGGAGTTAGATGGATGAGTAATATCATAACTGTGTATTGCAGAAGAAGAAAATGCTGTAGAGGTTACATAAGGAGAAAGGTGACAAGCAAACTCATGAACAGTACAAGGCTCAGGCAAGAAAGGTGAACAGGATGGCAAGGAAGGCAAAATCAAATTATGAGAAGAATCTAGCCAAGCAAGCCAAAGGAAATCTTAAGAGTTCTTTGGAATTTCCTATGGAAGATTAACCTTAATGAGTGATGGTGATGGTCATGAGATGACAGAATCAGATAAAATGCACGCAGTTGAGTTAATGAGTGACCACTGTGCAAAGTATATCATCCAAGTGAAGTTACTGCTTTAAGATATGTGACAGACACTAATGTGGGAACAGATGTGGATGAATTAGAGGTTCTTAGAATATTGCAGAAATATCAACATAAATGCAGTTGTGATATTAGGTGGGATATCAGCTCAGGTTTTCAAGAATGTGCAAGGAACTGGCAATGCCTCTAACTAGGATCTTTAATTTAAGTCTCAGCTCTGGTAGAGTCGAAAGAGGCTGTAGTAGCAAATTTCAGACCAATCACTATCTCAGGTGTGGTAGTAAAAGTACTGGAAAAATTGGCAAAAAAAAATTTAAGAATGGGTGGATAAGAATATGATATTGTATGAGAGACAACATGGCTTTGTGAAGGGTACGTCATGCCTTAGTAATTTACTAACTATTTGTAATAAGCTAACAGCTGAGCTGGATAAAGGAAATGGCTACACGATGATTTTGCTGGATTTCAACAAGGCATTTGACAGAATACCACATGGGACTCTGTTAAGCAAATTAGAACAACTGGGGATGGATATGACACTGGTAATGTGTATGAAAGGGTGGCTGCTGGACAGATATTAAAAAGTGGTATATGTAGGAGCAGAACTAGGCAAATACTGATGGCTAGTGGTCTGCAGCAATGTTCAGTGCTAGGACCACTACTATTTAATTCAAACATAAATGATATACAAAATAACTTGAAAAGAAATAATCAGTTGTTTGCTGATGATTTGAAATTAGATAGAATAATATAAGATAGAATAGAATAGATAGAAAGTTAATCAAGGCAATGTGGAAAGCTTGTAGGATGATTTAAATAGGCTGTCAGTATGGGCAAAAGATAATGGATATCAGTTTAATGTGGAGATAAATAGATTAATAATAGATAAAGTTGTGTGGAGATAAATAGATTACAAGCTGTGTACCACATTCATGGAACTGGACTCCAGGAAGTAAATGAAGCTAGAGATTTATGGGTGGTGATAGACAGAGAGTTAAAGCTTAGAGGATATATTGCTAAAGTTGCTCATAATATTACTTGGCTATTGAAGAACACACTAACAAGTAGACATAAGGAAGTTATTTCACTTGATACGTCCACATAAGGATTACTGTGCTGAGGTCTGATCTCCTGGATTTCTTGGGGATGAGGAAACAGTGGAGAAGATTCAGAAGTGAGTGACCAAGATGGTGAGTATTATTATGTGCCCCTGTATTATGTGCCCTATGAGGTTAGATTGAAGGTGTATAGATTGCAGAAATTGGTTGAAAGGAGAAAAAGAGGGGATATGATAGAAACATTTTAGTTAAAGATTTTATAGGATTGATACCAGGAAATATTTCAGCACTTTGCTAGAGGGACTAGAACAGGAAGTCATCCCTGGAAGCTGACTAAAGGAGTGGTGAGTAGGGGATGTGAGGACTACATTTTTTGCTTGGAGAGTTGTGAATGAGATGAATAGGTTGCCAGAGTCAGCTGTGAGTGTGTCTCTTAATATGTTCAAGGAGAGGTATGATAGATTGTGTGAATAGTTTGGGTTTCCCACAATGAGTCTTCAGACTGCATGGAAGTGCAAGCACATTAATAATAATAATATGGATGAGATTTGATGTAGTAGTGTAAAAATTCGATGTTGCCAAAATAAATTATCTAAAAACATACTTTTTATAGTAGGAATTCACCTGAATTTTTTTGTAAAAATATATATTTTAACCACCTATGTAAAGCTATCTGTATAAAGAGCAAAATAAGCCCAAAGGGAATTAACTCGCTCATTGCTTAAGAAGGGTTGTAGGTATTGAAACCAAGAGCATCGTCCGAAATTTGGCATGTCATTTGAAGATTGTTTGCAAGACCCTTCGCAGGTGACCTTCAAGGTGCAGCAAGGGGCGTAGCACAAATCAAAAAGAAAGGCCTGTAGGCAAGATTAAGGCAGTAAAAGGTGGAAGTAAGATTGGCGACGAATTTTCGAGAAACATTATTCTCCAAACTACTAGCAAGACTTGCACGGGGATGCTAAGGGTCCCAAAAACTTAATCTAAGGTGCAGGGACTCTGGTGTATAAAAGGGTTGGTTTGAAGATGAGACGGGCTTCCTTTTCTTCATCCTGAGTGAACCATCCACGAGAGAGGACCCGAGGTGTAAGTTCCGGATGAGAGGGTGGAGAGACCCATCCACTGACGTCGTTCCAGTCACAGCCGAAGATATCCGGAGGCGATAGTTAAGGAGAAATCTTGCCGTAAAGGTCCTGTAGTCGAATAAGTGCAACCAGGCCTATGCAGAAATCCTTTGCCGGGCAGTTCAAGATGCCGGAACACCTACCCTATATCCCGCCTGCTGCTACGACTATTCATCAGTGGTTGGTGTCGCTTCGAGGAGAATTCCAAAACACGGAACAGAGGAGAGAAACCCCACTCAAGCACCGGAATAAGGAAAGAAGGACGGAAGACACATACAAGAGAGGAAGAGACCCATGTGAGTCTACATATTCATTTATTGTTTATGAATTAAGAAAGAATTCCCTATCGCACTGTTAAATTGTCTAGTTTAAAGAAATAGTATTTAGAGCAAATGCGTGTAATCGCAAAATGAGTGAAGCATGAGCGCAGTTGATTTCCCTTGGAGAAAATGTTGAGCTGTTGAAATTTCTTTAATGAATTATAGGTGTACTTACGCATGAATTACACATGTAAGATAGGAAGAGCCCCATGCGAGTCTACATATTCATCTAGTGTTTATGAATTAAGAAAGAATTCCCTATCGTACTGTTAAATTATCTAGTTTAAAGAATTAGTATTTAGAGCAAATGTGTGTAATTGCAAAATGAGTGAAGCATGAGCGCAGTTAATTTCCTTTGGAGAAAATGTTGAGCTGTTGAAATTTCTTTAATGAATTATAGGTGTACTTACGCCTGAATTACACATGTAAGATAGGAAGAGATCCATGTGAGTCTATACATTCATTTATTGTTTGTGAATAAAGAAAGAATTCCCTATCGAACTGCTAAATTGTCTAGTTTAAGGAGATAGTATTTAGAGTGTTAATATTTCTCGTAAATGAGTGTAATCGCAAATGAGTGAAGCATAAGCGCAGTTGATTTCCCTTGGAGAAAAGATTGAGCTATTGAAATTTCTTTAATTGATTATATGTGTACTTATGATTGAATTTTGTGATAGAGTATGTTCCTGCTATCGTATCAGTGGAATGTTTGAAACACAATGAGGTGGATTGTATAAATATAATTGCCTAGATTATGATTAAGTGTTTGAAAGGAATGAGATTCTGAGAGATATATTTGTATACATGTATGTTGTATTTTGATTGATGCTAAATTAGGAATGTAAAGCGCGACTAACGATTTCATGTTATAGGTATAACGTCCTGATATTTGAATTATAAAGTATGCTTGCTGAAGGTCCAACTAAGTAGGTGCGAGAGAATTCAATAGAAACCAAGTTGAGTGATTGAGAAAGACTAAGAATTACCTTTCATAAATGAATCTTGTGATTTCAAGTGATATGTATAATTATGTGATCAGAAATTAAACTTGTTATTGTTGATAAAAATAGTTATCTGATTCAATCTTTTTGCAATGCACTGATTCAAAGAAAAAAACACTATTTCGGACCCGATTGCGGAACCTCATTGATTAGTAGTGATTTACGAGTAAATTTTGCCATTACTGCAAACCTTGGCTAAAATAGGATAAGTGATTAATTGACCTACTAGGGCAGTGGTTGATATCAACCCCCAGGAGTCAATATAACATTGTTAGGGGTCGACAGAAAACTATAAGACATCAATCTACGGGTAATATTTAATTCTTAACTTGGATTACCTCTATCCTGAATGACAACACAATTAAGAGTGAATCGTGGGAACAGTGACATGAATAGGACCTGTAAGATCGAGAAAGGTCATGAAAATAGTTACAGAAGCCAATCAAGTAGGCCAAAATAACATATTTACCAATAAATGGATGTCAGTGTTTCCTGCCCAGCAACGAAGCACACCTTTCAACATTGACAACGTTAGTAAATTGTATACTAAGTTAATAAAAGTCTTATTTTCATATAGGTAAGGAAGATTGTATTATTGTTATTTTGTTATCTAAATTAAATTTTATTTTATATATTATTTATCCCTCCTATCGAATATGTAATGTTAAGAAGGACATCAAAAACAAAAACATATCCCTTTGACGTTAAGCCAATATAATAATATATACTATATTATACATACAATAAACACTGTAACTACAAAACAAACAATCTAAAAACTACATAAGCATCTTTTTTTTTGCTTGTCCTATTATAATTACGTAATAGTAAAATAGAGGGGGTCGATAAAAAGTCAAGAAACTCTTGAAGGGGTCGACGGTCAAAGAAGTTTGGCGACCCCTGTACTAGGGTATAAAGACTTTCTTTTGCCTATAGGGGAATTTCAGAGGCACAGTCTTCAATCAAATAAATATCTGGTGATCCCAGGCAAGAAAAATTTTACTTAAGGTAGAACAATAAAGAAGGGAAATAATAGAAAACGAATATTAAGTTAAAGAAACATATAAGCGAAGATAAGATTATAGAGAGAGAACAAACAGGTCCCATAATATATTACAGTAGGTTATTTCTGAAATAAAATATACCCATGCTCTGTCTTTATCATAGTTGACTGCTTGCCAATCAAGGTTCCACCATGGCATTGGATAGAAGGGAAATCAAAATGATGTTTTTGAAATTGCAGTTATTGCTGCCTGGATAACAGAATCTATTACATACATCACTGCTTCATTGAGATACATTTTGCTTAAGTGTCTCAGCATGAAATTTTGCAAGATAGGAATACATATTGCCAGCATGGTAAATTTTCTAAAAGGATATCCATGTAGGTAGACATGGTTCCTGTGAGGATATTATTATTATTCCTGATACCTCCAAGGAGTCCGAAGATTCATCGCGGGGAGGGCATCTACAACTGTCTCTACACCTAACCTCTACTACGAATCATCTCCATCAACGCCATCTACCGCCAACCTCCAACACCACCACAACTAGTAATTTTTGTCTGTAAATTGCGTGTGTTCTGAAGGGCCGATTTGTATGTATGTAGGATGAAAAACCAGAGTTTCCGGGAGAAAAAACCCTGCTACCTCCTTATGAGATCGGCTAACTCACCTTCGATTGAAATCGACCAGATAAAGATTCCTCCCGTCGTGATGAGAATCAAACTTAGGCTTATTCCAATCGAAGGGCGCAATGTACCGTCGTTCTTCCAATTGCGCTACGGAGGCGTTATAAATACAGAAAAATTAATGCTTCCAAAATCCGGTGGTAATTAAATGGAACATACTGTAATATGGTGGATGGTCACCAGCAAGAATCGACCTTCTGGTTTTGTCCTTATTAATAACAGTGAATTCCCGGTAACGATGTTAAGTAGATTCCTAGACTATTATTTCATGTCCTTATACACATCTTTGTTGTCAATCTTTAAATCCAGTCATTTGATTTTCTTTTGAGACCCGAAATCACTGGGTTTCTTGGAGATATGGAAGTTGTGGAGAGGATGCAAAAGCAAGTCACCAAATTGGTGACAAGTTTTTGGAATGTTACCTGAAAGACTGAAGGTCTGTGAATTGCAAAGTTTCACTGACGGGCAGAAAAGAGGGAATATGATAGAAATGTTACACTGAAAGAGTTTTATAGAATAGCTACTAAAGATATTTTCCAAAATATGTACATAAGGATAAGAGAGAGATTAAGAAGTCCCCTTGCAGTTGGCAAGAACTAGATTGGTAAATGATTAGAAAGAGTTGAGCGGTAGATGCAAATGCTTTTTGGTGAATATATATCGAAATATAAGGAAAGGTATGATAGACATTGTGTTCATAATTCTCTCTCTCAAGGTTACACAGTGGTTAGCATTCTCTGTTTTTGTCTGCATAAATTCTAATTTATGCAGACAAAAACAGAGGTGTTAGAGCAATTACTTTGCTTACAATATTTTATTATACTTTCATCGTAAAAATTTTTATGTTTAAAAATGCTTTACTTTATTCAATTTTTTTTTAACTCTTGCCATTTTTTCTTTCCATCACCATTGGTCAGGCTAGTGTAAACAGTTAAAAAAAGTTGTTGCACTATAGCTTATGTGTAATGTCATGTAATTTGGGTTTCGTTCATATATATGTATTCCTAATGATGATATGGAGGTCGAATTGTTGAGTGTTATATTTCTTAATTGTAAGAAAAATAATTACTTTAACATGTATGTTTCTTCATAATCATCAAATTCCTGATATGTACAGGATATGACAGTACTACATGAAAAATTTCCATCATTACTAACTACCTATCTATACAATTTTCCTCCAAATCAATCTGTTACCTGTCAAGACTCCAACATTATCAGATCTTATATTTCTATCTTCTAAGGCACTTTTTACTGTATCAATCCATCTATATCTTGGTCTTCTAATGGGTCTTTTTTCTGCCAACCCATTCCTGCTAACTCATTCTAGCATCCAGGAATGCATTAGCAGAGCTAACACATTCCTGGATGCTGACAATGTTATTAAATTAAGCAAATTAGAACAATTAAGTTCGTTCATAATATCCTCTTTTTAATATGATATTATCATTGATGCCATCTGTTCATGCCCCTAATCTTTCTCAGGACTCTCATATCTGCGGTCTCTAGTCTTTGGTCAAGTGTTTTACTTCTGACCCAGCTCTCAGATCCGTAAGTTAAAATTGGTTTGATCACTGTCTTGCATACAGCTAATTTAGTGTTCCAGCTAATTTCTCTCTTATTCCATATAAATTTATTCAGTTGACTTCCTACTATACCATACCATCTTTGTTGATTCTGCTCTCTATTTCCATATTATTTTACCATCGTCACTAAAAATCTTGCCTAAGTAGCTGAAATGTTTCACTTGTTCTATAGGCTCTCCAATTACAATGCAGTTGACATTTTCAATGCTTCTGTCTATTTTCATTGTCTTTGTCTTCTTACCTTCATACCAAATCAATTACAACAGTCGTTCAATTTAGTCAGGGAATCTTGCAGACTTGTACAGGATTTATTTAGAAGTATATCATTATCCACATAAAGAGCTGACATTAGCATCAAACATGTGAAAAGGCTTATGTGTTCATCGTACATGTTGACTGAATTTTAATGGTATAGATGCGAATAGAGAATGATAAGAAAATAACTATTTATTGACTTAATTGCTAATATTTCACTGGTATTCTATCCAGCATCTTCAGAGCACACAAAGTTTGTTACAGTAGCGAGACAACCATAATCTGGTATAACAATGGGACTAGTATGAGCAATTGTAGAGTACAATAGAAAGACTAAATTCCTAAGTTGGTATTAAAAAAAATAAAAAAAAAAATCGAGAGAGAGAAAGCAGGTATTAATTTGGTCTTAAGATGACTGTATCCCGGCACTTTCGCTATGGCAAGTCAGATCTAGCAGACCATGCTTTGGATACCTCTGCACACAGGATCGACAGGAAAAAAACAAGTGCTGCACAGAAGCTTTTACAAGTCAGAGAGATTATTCCTGGAATCAACAGAAGCCTTGAAACATACTCCAAACCTCAACAAGGATGGCTGTATAAATCTACCAAAGATTTCGGAGACAGTCATCCTAAGACCAAATTAATACCCTTCTCTCTCGTTTTTTTTTTTTTTTTTTTAACCAACTTAGATGGTGCCTAATTAGGACTTTGGTCTTTATCTTGCACTCTACAATGGCTCATACTAGTCCCACTGTTATACCAAATTCTAGTTGTCTTGCTACTGTAACAAACTTTGTTTGTGTGCTCTGAAGATGCTGGATAAAATACCAGCAAAATATTACCAATTAAGTCAATAAATTGTTATTTTCTTATCATTCTGTGTTCGCATCTATACCGTTAAAATTCAATCAACATCACCAATTTTTGATATCAGGTTTAATACCACTTTCCTTCATAATGTGATCCTTAGATAATAAATAACAGAGGGAATAATGTACATCCTTGTCTGACACCAGATTTAACATAAAACCATCTTCCTGTACTTCCTACAATTCTAACTGCTGACTTACAACTCAAATAAAGACTAAGTATCGCTTGATATAATGCTCCATTGATACCATACAACTGTAGCATTTGCAATAGCTTTTCTCTTGGCACTTCATCATATGCCTTTTCCAGATCTACAAAACTTAAATACAGATCTTTGTTATATTCCCATGATTTCTCAAAAAATCTGACTCTAACATCCTCTATTTGGCCTGAATCCAGCTTGTTCTTCACCACGCTTCCTTTCTACAATCCTTCTCAACTGTTTCTCAAGAATACTTCCATAAATCTTACCAGGAACACTCAGTAGGGAAATACCTCTGTAATTCTCATATTGTTTTATTTTCCTTTTTATAAATGGGTACTATGAGAGCTATACTCCAATCATCTGGAATTGGTCCCTCTGTCCAGAACTTCTGAAGTATGCAGTGCAGCCAATTTAAGACCTTCATACCTCCATACTTGAGAATCTCTGATCGAATATCATCTATTCCTGCTGCATTTCCACATTTCAGGCTTTGATGCCTTTTTCTACTTCAAGTATGGTTATGTATTCCGGATTGCATGCCTGTCTAGTATTTTCTTTTTTACCACTATGCTGTCACTGATTGTTTCGTTTAGCAATTTTTTGAAATAATTACTCCATACTTTAAGGATATCTTTTTCTCCAGTTTTCATGTCAACTTATCATCTCTAATTCCTTTTATAACACTCTTTCCTACATTTCTGGGCTATTTCAACAGCCTCCAGAATATTTTGCCACCTTCCTGATATTTATTTTCTATGTTCTTACCAAATCTTCCCATGACTTTTTTTAGCTAGTTTACATAGTGTTTAGCTTTCTTACATTTGTGTCTGTATTCTCTAAGAGTATGTGGTTTGAAATCGTGGGGGGGATGCTGCAACTTTCAAAATATACATATACACCCTGTAAGTACAGTGTATACATGTTTGGATAAAATATCAAAATTATTGTAGAAATTTTTAAAAAAATTAAACATGAAAAAATATTGTTTATCATCAATAAAATTATACAGTTTGGTATAATTCAAAATTACTTAAAAATAAAATCCATTATCATAACCCCAATATTGTTTTAAAATAAAAACTATAACAAATGTTATGTCTTTAATTGTAATGTCCAAATGCTTAAAGAGACGGAGTAAACACGATAAGCACTACAAACACTCTACTACTGGTACAAACTGCATATAAACACAGTGGAACTGCACGACAGACAGTGTCGCATCTCACTATGACGTGCATATGCTTGCGCATGTAGCAATATGAAACTGTGGTAAACACAGTGCTGCTAGCGTCCCTCGCCCTCCTAAGTGCTAGAAGATGGATTTTTATTATTTTTTTTATACAAATAAGAGAACTGCATAGGATTGTTGATGATAAAATTAAATATTATGAGAAAATATAAACAAATCTGAAAATATGAAAACACACCCAAACTCAACATCACCAGAGTTAAAGATCAATATTATCAACATAAGAAGCCTGAATGGCAAAGAAATGGAGCTAGCTGAGGAATTAGATAAGTACCAGATCAACAAAATAGGGTGACTGAAACAAAAAAGACAAAAACTGGTGAGATCTTTCTGAGCAATAAATACAAAATGTTATATTCAGGTAATGACAATCAACTAAAAGAAGGAATAGCCATAGTATTCAACACTAAATATGAGGCTAATCTTCTTGAATGGCAGGCAGTCTCAAGTAGAGTAATGTGGGCAAATATCAGAATGGGGAACTGGACAATGAGACTTATTTGTGCCTATGGTCCGACAGAAAGTTCTACTAAGGGAGAAGTAAAGGGATTATTTGATGCTTTAGAAAAAGCAACTGACACAATGAAAAAGGAAAAGTTGGTCCTTGTTGGGGATCTAAATAGCAGAGTAAGAAATGATTGTGAGACATACAAAAATATTTTGGGAAAATCTGGAGAAAAGAGCAAAGCAAATAATAATGGCAAATACCTGTTCGATTTCTGCTCAGGACGTGGATTGGTTATTACCATTACCATGTTGCAACATAAAAATGTGCACAAATTCAAATCGAGAGAAGAGGCAGGGAATAAGAAAAGTCTCGTTGACTATGTTATTGTTGATAGTGATGTTTTCTCCCTAGTGCAAGACACCAGAGTGTACAGAGGATTTGAAATTGGAAGTGATCACTATTTAGTCTTGAGCAGGATACAATTGAATTTCATATCGAAAGAATAGCATGTAAGAAAGTTTTAAAGAGAACAAAAGTTAAGCAGCTCTCAGATGTGAACTGTAGACTAAAATACACAAAGATTATTGAAGAAAAAATGAAAGAGTTTGAGAACAAGAACCAAACCTTGGAGATTCAGTGGCAAGCCTTGAAGAAAACCGTGATTGATTCAGCCAGAGAGGCATGTGGTGAGGTTGTCTGCAAGAATGGAAAAATCGGAACTCAATGGTGGACACAGGAAGTTAAAGAGGCAGTGAAGGAAAAGAAGAAAGCATATCAAAAGTTTCTGTCAAATAAGTCAGCTTGTGCTCTGAGAGAATATAGAGACAAATGTAAGAAAGCTAAACACTGTGTAAAACTAGCTAAACAAGAGTCATGGGAGGACTTTGGCAAGAATATAGAAAATAAATACCAAGAAAGTGGCAAAATATTCTGGAGGTTGTTGAAGAAGCTTAGAAATGGAGGAAAGAGTGCTGTAAAAGGAGTTAGAGATGATAAAGGTGACATGAAAATGGGAGAAAAAGATATCCTTGAAGTATGGAGTAATTACTTGGAAAAATTGCTAAATGAAACAAAAAGTGCTACCACAGTGGTAAAAAACACTCGACATAGTCAGGAATACATATCCATACTTGAAGTAGAAAAAGCCATCAAAGGCTTGAAATGTGGAAAGGCAGCAGGAGTAGATGATATTCGACCAGAAGTGCTGAAGTATGATTGTATAAAAATCTTGCATGGCTGCACTGCATTATTCAGAAAGCCTGGATAGAGGGATGAATTCCCGATGATTGGAGTAGAGCTCTCATAGTACCCATATATAAAAAGGGAAATAAAACTGAATGTGAAAATTTCAGGGGTATTTCCCTGCTGAATGTTTCTGGCAAGATTGATACACCAAGCTTTTCTTCCACAATTCTTCTCAACCGTTTCTAAAGTATACTTGAGAAACGGTTGAGAAGAATTGTGGAAGAAAAGCTTGGTGAAGAACAAGCTGGATTCAGGCCAAATAGAGGCTGTCATGATCAGATCTTCGCTTTACGACAAACAGTTGAGAAAGCATGGGAATATAACAAAGATCTATATTTAAGTTTTATCGATCTGGAAAAGGCATATGACAAGGTGCCAAGTGAGAAGCTATTCAATATGCTACAGTTATATGGTGTCAATGGGAGGGCATTATATCAAGCAATACTTAGTCTTTATTTGAGTTGTAAGTCAGCAGTTAGAACTGAAGGAAGTACAGGAAGATGGTTAAATGTTAAAGCTGGTGTGAGACAATGATGTACATTATCTCCTCTGTTATTCATTATCGATATGGATCACATTATGAAGGAAAGTGGTATTAAACATGATATCAAAATTGGAGATGTTAATGTCAGCTCTTTGCTTTATGCGGACAATGTTATACTTCTTAATAAATCCACTACAAGCCTGCAAGATTCCTTGACTAAATTGAATAACTGTTGTAATAGATATGGTATGAAGGTCAGCAATAAAAAGAAAAAGACAATGAAAATAAGCAGAATCGTTGAAAATGTCAACTGCTTTGTGAACAGAGAGCCTCTGGAACAAGTAAAACATTTCAGCTACTTAGGCACGATTCTTAGTGAAGATGGCAAATTAAATATGGAAATAGACAGTAGAATCAACAACGCTGGTATGGTAGGAAGTTAATTGAATAAATTCATATTGTTACATCCTGAATAAAGAACTTTTAAAAGGAAACAATTCATTCAGAATTTAACATGTCAGAAAAATCAGCTGAGAGAAAAAACTTGTACTTGAGCAGAAGGAATAAAGTACTAACTGTAAATAGATATAGAATTACTTCCTTTTAGTAGAATTGTAATACCATGTAAAGAACTTTGTGTATTGATTGCCGGCCCGAGGCATTGGCAATCTTGGAAAGCAACACGCATTCATTTCCCGGAAGACACTGCTAGAGATCACGCGACGTGCCGAAATCCCTGCAGGCGGGAAAGGATTGCTGAAGGAAAGAGGGCGCTATCGCAGCTAGTAACACGGTGCTTAAAAGGGGGGAAGTGAAGGGAGAATAAAAAGGGTTTGCGCCCCTTTCTCGAGGCTTTTTTTTTTCACCTATTTTGCTGGATGATGGTTCGACTTCTTCCATGGACTGGAAGTTCCTGATGGTGTTTCTTGGCGATAGTACGATATCGGACAGTGCGCTTTTCCCTTCGATGTCTGAATTTCTGGTCGGTGCTAAAGTATAAGACGTCGGCATATGCCATCTTCATTCCTTCACTAAAAGTTGCGATGGAATAATATCGCTGACGTATCCTTTGAACCGCCAGTAGAAACGAGGATGGCCCGAAGCAGATCTAGAAGAGACGTAGGAACAACGCCAGGTGCAGAGCATAGCATAATCTGATGACCATAGTGACCCACCATGTGGACGCAGGCTTATGGAAGTATCAAGTAATCCAAACAAAGGATAGGTCAAACGGACCTGGAGATCCTGCCCCAAGAAATGGGAAAGTACAGATTTTCTTGTATAATTGCCCATTCAGTAAAGAGAAAGATCATTGTAGTGTAATAACAGCGTATGGAGTATTTAAGAACTTTAAGTGATTATTTAGCAGTGGCTAATGTCCATAAAACAAATTGTTTGGAATGATTATAGACGATTGTGACTAGTATAATTTGCGAGACTAACATAGTAGGTAGAATGTTGATTAGAAGTGTATAATGTGTAAATTGTGTGTGTTTAATCTCTAACTTAAAAGAAGGATTTATTGTTCATGCATTAGAGTATTAATCAGTTTGATACAGTTTGATTTAGCATGTCATTGAACTAATTGAATGTGGGATTGGTCTAAGTGTATATGTCTTTAGATTCCAATAAATATGTTTTTTCTTCTATACCTGAGTTTTGCCTATGATATGAATCAAAACTACCACTCATTAATCTGGACCATAGCAGGGGATTGAAAGAGAAGTATAATATGTTGTCATAGAGGTTACGACTGCAAACCAGAATTTACTTTGCCATTTAGTAAATATTTATTTAGTAAATATTTACTAAATAAATATTTAGTAAAGCATTTGGTTTATGAGTTTAAGCTAAATTTACTCACTTATGTGCACCAAAATCCGGAAAAGTCTCCCTGAATAAGAGTCCCTTTTAATGCTGGCGCAGCATTAAAAAACAAATTTGTCAATATCTGAAGAGGAGACAGACCCAGAAAGAAATTAAAGGATTCGTTTCTTTTATCAAGGAATAACGTTTAACAGTCAGGGAAAGCACGTGAGTAAAAATAGGAATCGGCTAGAGATATAGAATTTGTTTTCATTGTAGAATGAATAGGTAAGAAGTGATATAGATATTAGAGTCAGAGAAATTTTGTGAAAGTCTTGTAGTTATTGTAGAGAGGTAAATTCATAAAGAAAGTAAATTATTTTAGGAAAAGTAATGACATAACAATGGCACAGCCGGTAGGATGTGATTAGGTCCCGGAAAAAATTAAGTAAATTGATCTATCACAGTGAGTTGGTCTTTGGTTCATATCAGGCAATCAGAAATAGTAGAAATTTTGAGAAAATAATCTTATATTCCAGTGTAAGCTCTAGTACAAGTATGTCTCTCCTGACTAGTTCCGAGATGAACGATTCTGAATTTTTCAGAACAATAAACCCACAACAGGTATTCCCACAATTCTCTGAAGTATTAGATGATGTGATAACATTCTTTGAATATATTGAGGAACTGAGAAAGATTGGTCGATGGAGTGACTTCCAAGTAATTATTCTGCTATGCAGCAAGCTAGGGGTAGACAAAAACATATTTGTACTCCTCACCAATTCTGAAACAGACCCTGAACTACTCGAAATTTAAGGAGATCCTGATATCTCAGTTCTCGAGGGTAAAGAATGCAAGGCCAAATTTATGGAAGCTCCAGAAAATGATACAAAAGAATAAAGAGAGTGTGTTGGACTTCCATAATAGGTTGTTGACTCTCGCCAGTACTCTAAGCATCTCGAATGAAGACAAGCACCATTTGGACTGGGCGGTTTTCCAGCACTTTAGGATAGGGTTAAAACAAGAACTAAGGGAGACAGCTTTTGGAAAGAAAATATCCAACTTAGAAGAGTGCTATGCTGCCATAAAAGAGAGAGAGAACAGCTGATTGAAGACATCTGTCCTGCAGCCACTGTTGGATCGGTTAACGTAATTAGGGAAGAGAGAGATAGCAATAGGGATCTGGGCACTGTGAAGGAATACCAAGAAAAGAAAGAAAGACAGAAGGCCCAGAAACAAAACAAGGAAAATAGAGCCGAGTCAGTTTGCCAGGTTACTGCTTGTGTTCCTGATCTAAGCAAGGTTTGCTCACTAATTAGGCAAGAAGTAGAAAGATTACAGCAGCCTATTATGGAACACCTCGATGCTGTGCTTGGACAGTTGACGGCAGCCTCTACAAGAAACCAAGAGAGTACCCTCCTTCAGGATGAGAGAACAATTAGTTTAATTCACAAGGAAGTTGAGAGGTTGCAGAGGCCATTGATCGATAAGATGGACATGGTAATGCAATGGTTGACAGAATTGTCTAATAGAGACACTACTGAATCTCCTTTGTCCTTGGACAGAGACATTAAGAGAGTCAACAAGAGAGAACCTCCACGGTGCTATAATTGTAACAGAATAGGGCATCTTGCCGAAATTGTATTGTGGCAGGGGAACTCAAAAGGGGATTATCACCCAGAGGCCATGTCCCATGTGTGCACCAAACAAGCATGGGGAGTGGGGTGACGAAATCAAAGACAAACCCTTGGAATTACAGTAGAGGGAAAGATTTGTGGAAGTAAGTTCAGGGCACTGATTGATACAGGTTCTCAAGCTTCCATTATCTCAGAAAGCTTTTTCAGGGAGCTGGAGCCCTATGTGAAAGGGAGAATCAAACATCTGAGAAGACCTATCAGGCTTCTAGGAATATCCCCCTTTACCATTCATGCAACAAAATTGGTAAGATTGAAAGTAGGATTACCCGATTATGATATGTACGTATGGCATAATTTTATAGTCTTGCCAAGAAACTCCCTCCCACATCTAACACTGATTCTGGGAGATGACTTCCTTACAAAATATAATTTCTCATGTAATTATTCTAGAAGGGAAGTCTGTTTTCAGGAGATAAGGAGAAGTAAGAAAGGGAGAAGGTGATCACGAGCTCAGAGTGATGCTCATATGTATTGGAAATCCCAGGGAGAGAGTAAGGAAAAACCGACAGAGGGAGACACTCAGCATGGTGCACTTACTAGGTCAGAATGTAGCAAGATCTCCTAGTCGAAAATGCTAGAATGTCCTGATATAGTTGACCTAAAAGTAGGAGGGACACACACACACAGATGATGAAGGTAAAAACAAGAGTTAGAATGAGAGTGAGGATACGTTGGCAGTCAATAATGCATGTATTAAGCAGAGACCAATGACCTCCTATAAGAAACTAAAGGATAACCTGTACATAACTCGGGAAGAACAAGATAGTCTTGACAGTACAAGTTATAGGAAAGGAAGACCAATTAGAAAGGATGCAGAGTCCGTTTTCTTGCCTAAGCGTACGTTAAAAGATAGACCCAGGCGAGATGGAAGGGTCATTCCCAGAGGATTGAGGGACGTCTAAAAAGAAATTTTCTGGAGAAAAAATTTTTTTTTTAGAAAGGGGGAACCTTTGTTACATCCTGAATGAAGAACTTTTAAAAGGAAATAATTCATTCAAATTTAACAAGTCAGAAAAATCAGCAGAGAGAAAAAACTTGTACTCGAGCAGTAGGAATAAAATACTAACTGTAAATCGAAATAGAATTACTTCCTTTTAGTGGAATTGTAATACCATGTAAAGAACTTTTTGTGTATAAATTAGTATTATATGAGTGCATCATGTAAACAGTGAATGGATATATTAGATGTAAACAACAGTCCAAAGGTCACGGGCCGGCCTGAGGCATTGGCAATCTTGAAAAGCGACGCACATTCGTTTCCCGGAAGACACTGCTCGAAATCACGCGATGTGCCGAAATCCCGTGGGCGGGAAAAGATCGCTAAAGGTAAGAGGGCGCTAAAAAAAAAAAAAAAAAAAGGGGGGGGGGGGAGTGTAGGGAGAATAAAAAGAGTTTGCACACCTTCCTCAAGGCTTTTTTTTGCCTATTTTGCTGGATGATGGTTCGACTTCTCTCATGGACCGGAAGTTCCTGATGGTGTTTCTTGGAGATAGTACGATATCGGACGGTGCTCCTTTCCCTTCGATGTGTGAATTTCTGGCCAGTGCTAAAGTACAAGATGTCGGCATATACTATCTTCGCTGAAAGTTCCGACGAAATAATATCGCTGACGTAACCTATTCTTAGATCTGAACCGGGCTACCTCACTCTAAATGAGGTTACCCTTCCAGAGTCTAACAGTAAACATAAATTAAATAAGCATACTTATCATTTAGCACAGCGTGACCATGTTTTATAGGAAATAACATCTTGCAAATTAAATTTAGAAGTGTTTAAGATGAAGTTAATGTATTTATATATCAAATGAAAATGTAAGTCAGCAAAAAGGGGCAATTATAAGAGAAATTTTCAGTAATATTCTACAAGTAAAAGAATGCCAATAATTCGGCAGGATGGGGCAAAGGTCGCCAAAACGCTACAAGAGCAGCGTAAGCGCCTGTGGGTGTTACATCTGAGAAAATTTCATGATGCATACATTCTCGGAATCAGAAAGCCCCGTATAAGGATCGGTAAGGTCACCCAGTCGGGGACCAATCGGCAGGACGATAGGAGAAATCAAACTCGGAAAGGTGCCGCTCTTGGGGAGCGAATAAAACCCACAACACAGAGAGAAACCCCCCACGTTTTTGTTTGTTCCTGTATTCTCACCATGTGCTACAAGTGTTCATCGTGGTTCAGTTCTTGTTTTTAAGAGTTAATCTTCGAAAAGTTCCAGCATGGCACCGCTACAGAGCATGGCAAGATCGAACATAGGCCGTCAATGAAAAGAAGCATTGACGTAAATCCATAGCAAAGAAACAGCATCCATTTCTTTGCTATGGATTTACATTATGGAAAACACTAAGAATAGCGATCAGAACTTTCTCCACCTTTGCAACGAGTAGCCCTAGTTTGTACTATGTACTTGAACTACATGCTTTAGCTTACACTAGTAGCCGCCGATACATTTATAGTTACTATATTCGGCATGAAACTCTTTGATTCCGATCTTTGAGTTTCTTATTCGGTTTTAAAACAATGTGGGATTTAATACCCCTTAATTTAAATAACGTTTTACATTGCCAAAATGAAGCCTATTGGCTCTTTACTTTAAATTTAAAAAAAAAAAAATTATCAATATCTGAAGAGTAGACGGCCCCAGAAAGAAATTAAAGGATTCGTTTCTTTTATCAAGAAATAACCTTTAACAGTCAGGGTAAGCACGTGAGTAAAAATAGGAATTGGCTAGAGATATAGAATTTTGCTTTCCTTATAGAATGAATACGTAAGAAGTGATACAGATATTAGAGCCAGAGAAATTTTGTAAAAGTCTTGTAGTTATTGTAGAGGGGTTAATTCATAAAGACAGTGAATTATTTTAAGAAAATTAATGACTTATTAATATGGAATGAGAGAAATTAGTCAGAACACTAAATTAGCTGTATACAAGACAGTGTTCAAACCAATTTTAACTTATGGATCTGAGAGCTGGGTTAGAAATAAAACACTTGATCAAAAACTAGAGACTGCAGATATGAGAGTCCTGAGAATGATTAGGGACATGAACAGGTGGCATCAATGGCAATATCATATTAAAAATGAGGATATTAGGAAAGAACTTGACATTGCAAGCATCCAGGAATGCATTAGCAGAGCTAATCTCAGGTGGTATGGTCACTTAAACAGAATGGGCGAGGAAAGATTAGCAAAGCAAGTGTTCTCTGCTAGGTTGGCAGGAAAACGACCCAGAGGAAGACCAAGATATAGGTGGATTGATACTATACAAAGTTCCATAGATGATAGAAATATAAGATCTGATAATGTTGAAGTCTTGACAAGTAACAGACTAATTTGGAGGAAAATTGTAGATAGGAAGTTAGTAATGCTGGAAATTTTTCATGTAGTACTATCATATCCTGTACACCCCTTAAGGGTACATGGCAGGAATTTGATGATGATGAAATATAAATAAATTAATAAATATATTTATGTATCGAGAAAAACTGGGGATGCTGCAGTTCCCCAGTGCCTATGCATGAGCAACCCTTGAGCACAAGCTGACCTATTCTCCAGGAACTTTTGATATGCTTTCTTCTTTTCTTTAATTTCCTGTATCCACAATGAATTTCTGATTTTTCTATCCTTTCAGACAACTTCACGCCTCTCTGGCTGAATCAATCAATGTTTTCTTCAGGATTTGCCACTGAACCTCCAAGGTTCGGTTCCTGTTCTCAAACTCCTTCATTTTTTCTTGAATAATGTTTGTGTATTTTAGTCTACAGTTCACATCTGAGAGCTGCTCAACTTTTATTCGCTTTAAATCTTTCTTACATGTTTTTCTTCTCAATATGAAATTCAATTTTATCCTGCTCACAACTAAATGGCAATCACTTCCAATTTCAAATCCTCTGTACATTCTAGTGTCCTGCACCAGTGAGAAAACATCACTATCAACAATAACTTAGTCAATGAGCCTTTTCTTATTGCTTGCCTCTTCTCTCCATGTAAATTTGTGCACATTTTTATGTTGGAACATTGTGTTAGTAATAATCATTCCATGTCCTAAGCAAAAATACAACAGGTATTTGCCATTATTATTAGCTTTGGAATGTTTTTTCCAAATTTTCCCAAAATATTTTTCTATATCCGACAATCATTTCCTAATCTGCTATTTAGATACCCAACAAAGACCAACTTTTCATTTTTCTTTGTCAGTTGCTTTCTCTAAAGCCCCCAAAAATTCCTCCACATCTACCTTAGTTTAACCTGCTGTGGGACCATAGGCGCAAAGAAGTCTCATCCAGTTCCCCATTCTGATATTTGCCCACATCACTCTACTTCATACTGCTTGCCATTCAAGAAGCTTGCCTCATATTTTGTGTTCAATACTATAGCTACACTTTATTTTCCCTGATTGTCATTGCTTGAATATAACATTTTGTATTTATTATTCACAAAAATCTCACCAGTTTTTGTCTTTTATTTTTCCGTCATCCCCATTTTATATCGGTCTGGTACTCATCCAAATCCTCAGCTAGCTCTGTTTCTTTGCCCTTCAAGCTTCTTATGTTGATAGTACCAAGCTTAAACTCTGGTGATGCTGAGTTGAGGTGTGTGTTTCAGGATTTAGTCCAGTAGCTGACTTTTCACTGTTCGCCCTGGTTCCCTGGCGAAAACAACGGTGGTCTTGTTTAACTGGGTGACGCCCCAACCAACATGAAGTTCTATCATGTTGTACCATCATTTTATATTTTGGTTTAAGCCAATAAGAATACAATTTGGTCAGCTAAATCCCAAATTGCCAACCCATCCTCGTTCGGTCAGTATCAAGGTAGATACCTAACAGAATGCACCATGAGATGGTGAGATTGGACATTAGGTGAGAAGCCCTGGTTGGTTCTCAGCATTCCTTTAAAGGCTATGTGGAGGTCTCCTCTCAGTTATACAGCTTTGACCTTAGCACCCTATAGGTATGTAATAATGTTTTTTGTTTTTTTTATCTCCATGAATTCCACACAATAAATTGTGTCAATAATGGTTTAGCATAGGCTTCCTACAATTAGTCTTACAATTCCATGGAGATGCTTGTATTATAACAACAGGGTGGTGAGATGAATAGGCGAGTGGTTGATAGATAGATATCAGAGAGTAGTTTATTCAGGAGTAGAATCCAAAAGATGGCCGGTGACTAGTGGTGTGCCACGGGGTTCTGTTCTTGGACCACTGATGTTTAATTTATTCATTAATGATATAGGGAAGGATCTAAAAGGAATAGCTCATTTGTTCGCTGATGATGCAAAGTTGAGTAGGGCAATAGTGCAGAAAATGTCAAAATCTTGCAGGATGATTTGGACAGATTGACAGACTGGGCTAAGGAGAATGGATGTTAATTTAATGTGACAAAATGTAAGGCTATGCATTTTGGGGTGAAAAGATTAGCAGCAGTATACCACATTGGTGGAACTGTACTCAAGGAGATTGATGAGGCCAGGGACTTGGGAGTGTTGGTAGATAGGGAGATGAAGTTTAGGGGTTCACATTGCAAAAGTGGCTAAATCAGCTCATCAACTCACTTGGTTGTTGAAAAATACTTTGATGAGCAGAGACAAGCAAGTTATTGTACCACTGTACCGAGCTTGGATAAGACCTCACCTCAACTACTGGGCCCAGATTTGGTCACCTAGGTTTCTTCTTGATTGGGAGATGGTCGAGAGGATCCAGAGTCGAGTGACCAAGATGATAGGTGTATGGAATAAACCTTATGAGAACAGGTTGAAGATTTGTGGGTTGCATAAATTAACTGACAGGCAGAAAAGGGGGAGATACGATTGAGACATTCAAATTGCTGAAGGGTTTCTATAGGATTAATTTAGAGGATATTTTTGAGAACAGGACTGGTGGTGGGAGAACTAGGGGACACCTATGGAAGCTGGGCAAGAGTGTGGTTAGCAAGGGTGTTAGAGCTGGGTTCTTTACTTTTAGAGCGGTAAATGAGTGGAATAAGCTGCCAGAGTCTGTTGTTGGTGCTATGACGGTGAGTGAGTTCAAGGCAAGGTATGATATACTGTGAGAATGTTGTATAGTTGTGCGGACATGATGTTTAGGGCCTCCCTCGATGAGTCTAAGGACTCCCTGGAGTCGCCCATAATAATAATAATATTTTTATGTCTGGATATTCTGCTGATTTAAGTCTCTAACAAAAACAAATCCTTACTTTTTATTTTTGTATGTCAGCTGTCCTGTCTAATGACTCAATAAATTCCTCTGCATCTTTGCTAACCTATCAGAGGCACAAATACATTGTCTCACATCAAAATTCCCAATATGAAATTAAGGCATCTTGAATGCCAGACAGTTTACTTGAAACTGCCTGCCATTAGAAATTTATTTTAAATTAAACCTTAAAATGAGTTCAAACCAGCACATAAGTTTAAGCAGTTGATTTCTATATGAAATATTGAATACATACATAAAATTCCACAGCTACTCCATTTCTCTGGTCCCTATTACCGCCAAATCTAACTTCTTTTAGATTTAGATCTCAATAACACAGTTATGTCAATGTAGTATAATTACCCCAATAGCTCTACTTCATTTCCTCTGATATTACATTGCTTGTGACTTTGCCAGCAGATGACAAAAACAGCAGTGGGCTTGTTTAACTAAACAGTGACCTAGCAAACAATACATCTGTGCATGCTCAATAGTTGTTCTTCTGAGTGGGTTAAGTCGATGTGGAATACAACTGACAAGGTAACTCCTTGTCAGTTGTTATTCTGAACAGCTCCCTGTATTTGCCTATTGTTGTGCAGTTTGTACTCTTGCTTGCTATTTTCATCACTATTATCAAATTCCTGACAAGTACTTTCTGGAATGTACAGGATATTATGATAGTACTACGTGAAAATTTTACACCTATTACTAACTTCCTATCAACAATTTTCCAAATTAATCTGTTAGTTATCTATCAGACTCCAATATTATCAGATCATATATTTCTGTCTTCTATGGCACTTTATTTAAACCAAACCTAGTTCAAAAACAAACCAGGCTAAAAGTATACAATACATTAGCCCTACCGGTCTTAATGTATGGAAGCGAAATCTGGACAATAAAACAAAAAGACAAACAAAGATTAACAGCAGAAATGAAATTTATGAGAAAAACTGCAAAGTATACCCTATTTGATCACAAAAGAAACGAAGATATTATGAAAGAATTAAACCAAGAACCAGTAATTGAAAAAATTAAAAAATATAAACATAGATGGATGGAACACAGAAAGATTACCAAAACAAGCCTTAAAGTACAAGCCATTAGGAAAAAGAAAACCAGGACGTCCTCTTAAATGATTCAACGATGACTTCTAAGGCCGGAACAGGCCATACTAGGCCTAAATCCTCGATACGTATGATGATGATGATGGCACTTTTTACCGTATCAATTCACCTAGATCAGGAGTTGGCAATCGCAGCCCAAACATGCATTTTTGGCAGCTCATAAAAGGTTGAATATAGTTACATGGCATGTATGTTGAATTATTTAAATAATTCATTTTATAATATGAATAATAAATTAAAAATAATTTTACACCTATACTTCTTGATATCGCCGTGCAACTTGGTGAGAGTCAATCTTGTGAGTCATCATGAGTGGGGATAACAAAGGCGACTTCTTCCGATAACAACTGACATTTTGGCGCACATTAAAGAATGCATTTTCATTAGAAAATATCCAAAAATTTTATCGATGCTTACCAAAAATCAGGGAGACATGCATATTGTGATGCATAAACTATATTATTTTGTTTTTGTGATAATTTTTCACTGAGTTTCATTTTCATGCTTGTTTCATATCTCGCTTTAAATATTTCTGTGTTGTTTAAGATTGATATGATAAAAACTGATTAGTATTTTTTTCACTTACTATTTTCGTTTAATTAAACGCTTCCGGTTTGATGATTAAAAATAAAAGTTGAATGTGGCTCGCGAGTATGAAAAGGTTGCCGACCGCTGACCTAGATCTTGGTCTTCTTCTGGGTCTTTTTTTTTCCTGCCATCCTGGTAAAGAACTTGTTTTGCTAATCTTTCCTTTCTCATTCTGTTTAAGTGACTGACCGTACCACCTAAGATTAGTTCTGCTAACACATTCCTGGATGCTAACAATGTAAAGGTTCTTTTCTAATATCCCAATTTTAAATACAGTACTTCCATTGATGCCATCTGTTCACTCCACTAATATTTCTCAGAACTCTCATATCTGTGGTCTCCCATTTCTGATCAAGTGTTTTATTTCTAACCCAGCTCTCAGATCCATAACTTAAAATTGGTTGAATGCTATCTCATATACAACTAATTTAGTATTTTGATTAATTTCTCTCTTCATCATCATACTTCTCATAGATTTAGGCCTATAATGACCTATTCTGGCTCAGAAGTCATCGTTCATCAAATTTCTCTCTTATTCTATATAAATTTATTCAGTTTATTTCCTATCATACTGGCTTTGCTAATTCTGTTAGCTATTTCCATATTTAATTTGCCAAGAAAAATTATTCCTAAGCAGCTAAAATGTTTTACTTGTTGAACCTATTCAGGATACAATTGATGTTTTCAATTTTTCTTCCCATTTTCATTGTCTTCTTATTTTGTTGTAATATAACTGTTGTAATAAATTTGGATTTTCATCCAAATTTATTACAACAGTTACTCAGTCAGGGAATCTTGCAGACTTGTTTCTGGATTTATTTATAAGTAAAGCATCATCTGCATAAAGTAAAGAGCAGATTAACAACTCCAATGTTACATTAGGATTAATACTACTTTCCTTCATAATGCAATCCATACAGATGATGAATGACAGTGCTGATAATGTATATCCTTGACTCAGAACTGATTTAACATCAAACCATCTTCCTGTACTTCCTTCAATTCTCACTATGCATTGTTAAATATAATGTCCCATTTATATCATATAACTGTGGAGTTTTGAACAGCTTTCCTCTTGGAACCTTGTTATATGCCTTTTCTAGATCTACGAAACTTAAATACAAATCCTTGTTATATTCCCAAGATTTCTCAACCGTTTGTCTGAAAGTGAAAATCTGAACCTGACAACTTTTATTTGGCCTGAATGCAGCTTATTCTTCACGTAAAGACCATTTTCTGCCAACTCATTATACAGACAATAAATAAGTTTGAAAATGCAATGTAGACAATTTTATTTAAATACAATGGATTTTACAACCAGTCTTGCAAGGATCTTATGCTTATTGAAATAAGAATGAAAAAATGTAGGTAAGGTATTTTTATATAAACTGCAAAGCTCACCTGCCAGGATGTCAAACATGGAGTGCAAAGAAGATGACCACAGGGTTCAATCCGAATGTCTTTGTCATTTTCTGCACAAATTTTACACAACTGAAAAGTAGAACCCATTTCACAATAAAGCTCATACTGCTCTTGTGTAACTTTGATATGATCCTCAGGTGTGGCCTGTACTGCCCAACTAAGGTCGGGGTTAACATTTCTACCATCGGGATATAAATAGCTAAAAAATAAAAAATTACAAAACAAATAAATGGAAAGTCAACATAAAATAAGAATGCACAAAATAAAACTAAGTAAAAAAGCATTAAAGAAATGACAAAATATTGGATCATAAAAAAATGATTTAAACAGAATTAGCAGTACCACTTTACATGGGTTTAGTGCATTTCGATATCGTAAATGCCAACAGGAATTGTACCTATTCTTCTTTGCATTCTGCTCATGGTATGCACAAGTGAAGATGTACAGAAGTTATAAAGCAAGAAACTTGGGTACTACTTATTCCGATTCTGTTAACTAGCAATTAATTGCTCTGTATTAAGGAATATTTTTATGTCTAGTGCAAATTCTTGGTTGATTCACCTAAAATTAATGATTCTTCTAATTCTCTATATGATAGAATGTAATTGTAAATGATATTTGACAAGACACTATTATTAGGAAAGATCATCAGGAAGTCAAGGACTCATCAAGGGAGGACATACTTCACCATTCCAGATGTCATACCTTCTCTTAAACTCATTCACAGCAGATATACTTACCACTTACTGTTTCAATTATTCGCTGCTGTCCAAGAGAAAAATCTAGCTCATAACCTTCCTCAACCACACACAATTCTACAGATGTTGCCTTGTCCTCTCTAAACCTTCAATATAAAAAAATGTTATCCTTTCAGCTTAATACTTATATGCTGGCCTGATATTCGCAGTGGTCTGCATATCTGTTCTCCAGCCAAAAAGGTTCCGGGTTCAAATCTCACCATGGGCATGGATGTTTGTGATACTGGTGGGCAGTAGATGGTATTGGTGTAGATGATGCGGTTTGCTGTAGTTGGTGGAGACAGAGTTGTAGAGTAGGTGCCCTCCCTCGATAAGTCTTTGAACTCCTTGGAGATGTCATGTAATAATAATAATAATTGTAATAATTATTATGCAGCAGCTTATACACTTCTATCCAATCACCCTTCTTTCTCCTGTCTATAAGTGTCCAGTCCACAACATACACTGAATCTGTCTATGGAATGTAGATCTTGTCATCTACATTCCATAAACCCAATATCATCTTTCTAACTCTTATCTTCAGTGCCTTTCCATAGTTTTTAATTATCCTCTTGGAACTCAAGAGACAAAATCTGTGAATGGCCCAGATGCAGTCATATCAAGGCCTTGTAAAGATGTAAGAGTTACTTATCCTTATATTATATTTTCGCACAAGTATAATTTACGTTCTAAGTAAGCAAATAAACTTGGCTATAGTTTGCTCTTGACATTTCCAAGGCATTTGCTCTGGTCACGGAAGCCTGGTCAGCGAATTACCAGCTTATGGTTTGCCTTCTACTCTTTGCAAAAGAACTGCCAGTTTTCTTTCTAGTCATTCCTAACAGATGACTTCTGACATAGTGGAAGCCATCAATTGTAATAGAAGAGGAAGCCATCTATCATCAGAGGAAGCTATCTGTCATAACAGATAGCCTCCTCTTTTCAGATTTCCCCACTAATAATTGGGTAAGGCAATAGTGAATGCAGATGATGTCAGAATTTTGCAGGATGATTTGGATAGATTGGAGGACTGGGCTAAGGAGAATGGATGTCAATTAAATGTGGCAAAATGTAAGGTTATGCATTTTGGGGTGAAAAGATTAGTAGCAGTATACCACATTGGTGGAACGGTACTCCAAGAGATTGATGAGGTCAGGGATTTGGGAGTGTTGATGGATAGGGAGTTGAAGTTTAGGGGGTACACTGCAAAAGTGGCTAAATCAGCTAATCAAATCACTTGGCTGCTAAAAAAAAAAATTGACGAGCAGAGACAAGCAAGTCATTGTTCCTCTGTATCGAGCCTTGATAATACCCCATCACGACTACTGTGCCCAGATTTGGTCGCCTGGGTTTCTTCTAGATGGGGAGGAGGTGGAGAGGATCCAGAAGCGAGTGACCAAGATGATAGCAGGTCTATGGAATGTACCTTATGAGAACAGGTCGAAGATTTATGGGTTGCAGAAATTGGTTGATAATATATTTTTATATATTATTAATATATTTAAGCATCCCTAGTACAAAAATACACTAGAATCAGACTATATAATGTCTTGTCAAAACCAACTCTACTATACGGAAGCGAAACATGGACCATGAAAAGGAAAGATGAAAAACGAATTCAAACAGCAGAAATGAAGTTCCTCAGAAAAACAGCTGGATATACCAAGTGGGACCACAAAACAAATGAAGAAATCTTACAATCCCTGAAAATAAAACCAATCAATTACTACATAAGACAGTATAAACAAAAATGACTAGAACAGTTAAATCAAATGGACAACAGCAGACCACCAAAAATATTATACACATACAAAATAAGTGGAAAACGAAGAATCGGAAGACCAAGAAAGAGATGGCATGAGACCAGAACAGGCCACTTGGCCTAAATCCCATGTTAGGAAGAAGAAGAAATTGGTTGATAGGAGGAAAAGGGGAGATATGATTGAGACATTCAAATTACTAAAGGGTTTCTATAGATTAATTCAGAGGATATTTTTGAGAACGGGACTGGTGGTGAGAGGACTAGGGGCCATCCATGGAAGCTGGGCAAGAGTGTGGTTAGTAAGGGTGTTTGTTAGAGCTAGGTTTTTTACTTTTAGAGTGGTGAATGAGTGGAATAAGCTACCAGAGTCTGTTGTTGGTGCTATGACTGTGAATAAGTTCAGGCAAAGTATGATAGATACTGTGTGAATGTTGAATAGTTGATGAACATGATGTTCAGGGCCTCCCTCGATGAGTCTGGGGACTCCTTGGAGTTGCCCGTAATAATAATAATGCTGTATTATGCTAGGCCTCTGTATTTTCATCTATTCTATTCCTCTTGTACACAAATAACCTTCAATCAGTGATCTCAAATACCATCCATAGCACTATTGATGACAGCACAGTGCAGTACACTATTTCTTTTCTTTATTTGCCTAAACCTTATAATACACAATGATTTGTAGTTTCAAGGTATTCCATAATCAATGCCTTAAACTTTTATCTCCTTGCTATTCATCAGAGGAATAAGAACAACAATGCAAACTACACTGATGTAAAAAGAATCATGAATGGCAAGTAGTTTCTGATGTGGTGAGACAAGTTTATTTGCTTACTCAGAAAGTAAATTATTCTTGTACAAAAATATAATATAAGGAACCCTTATATCTTTACAAGGCCTTGATATGACTGCATCTGGACCATGCACAGATTTGGTGTCTCTTGAGTTCAAAGAGGATAATTAAAAACTATGGAAAGGCTGAAGAGAAGAGTTAGAAAGATGATACTGGGATAATGGAATGTAGATGACAAGGACAAATTGAGTGCATGTTGCGGACTGTAGACACTTGTAAACAGAAGAAAGAAGGATGATTGGATAGAAGTGTATAAGCTGCTGAAATAACCTTTGGAGTGGCTTAATATAACCTTTGCTGTCCTTGTGCCAATAAATCACAAAACAAATCACTAATAACCAACCCATTAGAAGCCCCAAAAATGCTGCCTGGTTCCAGACTACTAAATTCTTGGCAGTGCAACGTCGGAATGATTCAAAGGAACTGCAGAGTTGGTTGGTTGGTTGTTATAAATTTATTGGTTCAAGGCAAAAGTCATATTGCACTATATTAAAGGTTACAGCAGTATACAACCTCTTTCTTAAGTCAATCTTGCATTCCCATGGGGTGGTATTTCCATAAAAGGGACCTTGGCAAAGTTAGTGAGCAGGAGTGAGCATTCCTGCTGCAAAAGGATACCTTCCTAGTTGGTGGATATGCCAACTAGACCCATTAGGTGGTGGATAAATTTCATCTCCTGGTGACAACAACATCACCACCCTGCTTATTTGGAGCCTGAAGTGGTGAAGACTATGTTTGGCCTCCAGAGCAACGGTTCCAGTTTGTTTCCCTCCAACCACCAGTTGTCCATGTAGTATAAGTGATACTCTTCAAGGGCATGCCAAACAGAGACCCAAGACCTCTATTTCAAAGCTATATCAGTAAAAACGGTAGTACCATAGGTTGGTTTCCAGACTGTACATGGGCACAAATCATTCAGTAATGAGTCAAGAGAATTCCCTGTCAGGTAGTATATAATTCTGCTGCCACGTACAGTCTGATTAGTGGTATGCAGGATGTGCTGTCAAGAGTATCTCCTCTCAATGCATGTCCCCCCACTGTTTCTTTTCATTCAACAATACACCAAAACTGAAATAGATAAACAATGACAGTGACACTGCAATCAAAACAAGTCTCCCTTGAAAATTCATCCATTCATCACACAAATCAAACAAGCACAATATTCCAAACATACCAGAATTCCTACCAAAAAAAAAAAAAAAAAACACTTTCACATCAACTTAGCACACCTCCATGGCATAAATTCCAACATAAATGGCGTGCATCACAACTTACAGACATTCAGACCAGATCTCCTACTCTTTGAAAGAAATGCAAATTACAGTTACGGTCCACCTTCAATGCCCAAATTACATTCTTCATAATTCATTTCACCATAAGGTTGGCATCTATGCTTTTGTGCAATCTAACATTGCTTGCTGGAGAATGCAGAATTTAGAATTCCGTTTTCAACCTCCTCTGAATCAAGGTTTCCTTGCCCCATTTAGCAATATTTACTGCTGCATTTATGGGTCTTCAAACTCTGAAACCACTCTGTCTGTGAAGCACAACCATCCACAGCAATCCATCCATCTAAATAGTGAAATCATCTTCCTAGATGACCTTAATGTCTACAACTCCAACTGGCTCCCCTTTTCCTAATGCCATTGATCAAGCCAGCCACAATGTGGAAGTTTTTGCTATAAGACCCAACACAAATTGTACATGTACCCTCTCCACTTTCCCAATACCCTTGATCTTTTTTAAACCAGTTTTCCTTCCGGACACAATGCAAAGGTCACCACTTCTCTTGGGAACTCAGATCACAATCTCATGCAAGCTCACAGAACAACCTACCCTCCTCCCTCCAACCACATCCAACCTTTTGTCCTTTGACACTACAAGGATATCAAGCAAAATGACCTTTGTATCTACTACTTTTTCTTTCCATGGTCTCACTATCACTCCCGCTCTTCTGAATCAGACAACTTCACCAAGTGAGTCACAAAAATCATCCTCAATAGCATGAAGAGCTTCATTACACATTCTACCCTAAATTCTTTCCACTTTCCAAGCCCTGGTTCAAAAGAAGATGTATGAAAGTAGTTCAAAGGGAAAAGTCAGCTCACTGCAGTTGGCTTGCAATGAAAACCTCAGCTTCACACACTGAAGCATGCAATAAATGTAAAATAACCATCAGCAAATCCATCTTCATAAAGACCAACAGAAAACTCAGCAAATGGAATCCAGATCTTATGGTCACTTACAAAACCAATGAATGTAACTTCTGCTCACTGGCAAATCTCTTTCTCTCATCCAGATGGCACCACTGTTACAGTACCCAAAGATACAGCTGATATCCTGGCATCATTCTTTTTTTTTTCCAACTCCTGCAAAGATGACAAAGGCAAATTGCCTCCTTCAATGCCATAAACTGAACACCACATGTCTCTTGTGGTTTTTAAGCAAAAATACATAAGAATACTAAATAACCTGGTACAATATTTTAAAATAACGACTTCACACATGTAAAAGAAAACTAAGTAGAATTGATTATTCCTATATATTTCACTCAATATGTCATAAGCTTCATTCAGGAAGAAGGCAGGGGAATTGGCTACAACCTTTAAATTATGAACACAAGAACATGTCATACAACATGCATATACGTCTCGATCGCAGCTGTACAAGCAGGAGAAATCACTATTAGAGTTCAGAGAAGAGAGTATTTACAGCAATCACTTCCCAAAAGTTAGAGATGAGCATAAAATCTTTTTGATTAAGATTAGGACAGTTGTATAGGGCTTCACACAATTTAAAAAACAGACAATCAAATTTGTACCTAATGTAGTGCATCATCTTGGTTTGGCTTTGGTGAACTGTGTCTAGTGCCAATGGCAAAAGAAGCAATGCATGAACTTCTAACTCCAGAAATCTTATGTAATCTTGATGTTCTTGGATTCTAATCATAGTAGAATGGCCATTCTGTCCAAAGTAAGGATACAAGGTGATAATATATCTTTGATAGGTGATAAGGATGATAACTTCCAGACTGGTGTGAAGTTGATATACAGATTATATATGCAATATATGAAAAGTTTGCATCTCCAGTATTTTCAGGACTGGGGCAACTCGTGGTAAAGGTGGTTTTGACTTCACATCACTTGCCTTAGTATCCCATAATGCAAAGCACATCTCCTTGCGGACATGCATAATGCTATGCATTATGGGAAGTTTCGACCTTTATTGAGGTCTCACCAATCGAAGCCAGACCCAAAGGTGATACCAAGATTGAATATTGAATAATATAAGCACGTAAACACAAGAAAGATATTTAATTAGCCAAATATTTTGGTCTGAAAATATTTATATATCTATAAATATGGTATCTTTACTATATGGCCTCACAACAAAGATTCCTTACCTTCTTTTTTAAACAGTATCAATTCCTTACATCTTCGTATAAAGTTTACTATGGAAATGGAAAAAAACAACCAGTTATCATTTTTAGACGTTCTCCTCATCCGGTCACCTTCAAATACTCTTACAACTACAGTTTACAGGAAACCAACATTCACAGTCGGTATATTCTTAAAGAATCAGCCCATTATCCTTGTCAAAAAATAGGAATTATAAAATGTCTAATCAGAAGAGCCAAAACTAATTGTTCTACTTCTAATTTTCTACAGAAAGAACTTTCTACTATCCAACAACACATGAAACTCAATGGCTTTTCCAAAAAGAGTACACAACATCTTCTTGATTCTTATAATCCACCATGAAACAACAAAGATTCAATACGTCGAGTTCTAATTCCATACATCTCCAGGATTTCAGAACCTATCTCAAGAATTCTGAAGAAATATGAGTTAACAGCTACATATTCACCTATTAACAAATTATCTTCCCATTTTCCTTCTCCTAAAGACAAATGCTCAACTATGCCTCTGACAAATTCCCTGCAACTGTGATCTCTCCTATTTTGGACAAACTGGATGCTCTCTTGAAAAAAGAATCCAAGAACATCAATCCTCCATTCATCACAACAAACCTAAAAAATCTGGATTGGCTCAGCACAGGATTGAAACTAACCACAACATCCTTTGGTCAAAAACTCGCCTCTTGCATAGATCCCGCTATAAATTTGAACGTTTATTCAAAGAAAGGCATTACTCCATCGTCCTAACCTGAATCGGAATGACTGTATATCTGTATCAAAAATCTGGGAAAGTCTAATCAGGATAACTCATTAATTCATATTATTTTTATGTTATTTAATATTATTAATTAATATCTTTATTTCAATCATGTCTCTGCTTAATAATATTCCCTTTAATACTTAGTGATATAACATCACTTGGCTTGTTCTATTTTTAAATGATCTATTGTTAGCATTCCACCTTGTATTTTTTTTTTTAAACTTTTCTATGGCTAATTAAATCTTTCTTGTGTTTACGTGCTCATATTATTCAATCTTTATGTCACAAGTATCCTTAAAATACTAAGATTGAATATGAAAATATGACTTCTGCATTACTTCAACCTTGATATCATCTCTTGGTCTGGCTCCCACTGAAGAGACCTCAATAAAGGTCAAAACCAGTCTGGGTAGTGACTCTTTCCATAATCCATAGCATTATGCATGTCTGCAAGGAGATGTGCTTTGCATTATAGGATACTAAGGCAAGTGATGTTCATGTGTTACAAAAGAAATTTAGAAAAGAAATTCATACCACCTTTACCACGAGTTTCTCCAGTCCAGAAAATACTTCAGGTGCAAACTTTGGTTTGCTTACACTTGGATAAAGGATTAAACTGAGTATATAATTTCTTTGTATCTTTAACAAATATATGTTTTATCCAACATTTATCAAATAACAAAAGTCCTATAATTCATTAACCTCATTAACCTCAAATCACTATTAGTCTTTCCTTATGGTGTTTGTTGCTGAATGAAAAAGAACATCACTGTAAAGATGTTTATCATATTCAGTCTCATATTCTTACACAGTAAACATTAAAATGCAATGATCGAGATTTGAGAGCAAGTCATCAGCTTGATTAATTTAGTTGTCAGGTCTCACTATAATGAGAGAAATTTATACAGATTCAAACAAACTACTATTATTACCATTAATGTGCTACACAAGAAATTTAGAAAATTTTGAAAAGAAATATAAAAATAATTTAAGCCCCCACATTCAACAACCAAAGAAATGAATGAAATCTTTTGCAGTCTATTGGTGGGCTTCTAGTTTTGGTACAGAAAACCTTTCTTATTTTGAAAATAATGATTATCAGTGAGTCCTAAATAAAATAATCTACCTCTTTATCCGACCTTCAAAACAATGATGACTCTTGGTTAACCAATTCTCGCATGGTAATTAACTTCTGGTGGAGTGCCATGTAATTGTACTTCAATTATTGAACCCTTAGTTATCAGAATTGAGCATTTTGATAGCTGAAGGGTCAAATAAATGGTAGATTACTGTAAATGTGGAACTACTTAAGTTGCATACCAAGTAAGAATTAGTATACTTACAAGCCTTCTCTATATCCATCCAACAGAGCTTGACAGAGAGATTTATTCTGAGGAATAGTCTGAAGAATGGTACCTTCTGTTGTTACATAACCAATTGCCCATTGACCTAGTCTCGTACAACTCAGCCTGAACACATAACTATAAAGAAGAAAACATCAAAATTTAATTTCAACTTTTAAATCTTAAGATAGCTATACTCAAATTGCATACTAAATAACACATTAAATATTAACACACTGTTCAATTTTTTAAAGTTAATCTAACAGATAAGCTTAGGTGTTGATGGTTATTCGTGACTTATTTTTCACGGTATTAACAACACTACAAACACTTTTATCAACAAAGATGTTTTATTAACGTTATATTTCGCTGATTTTCAACTCAGCATCATCAGAGCACAACACACATGTAAACGTGACAGTGAGTGAGTGCAACAATATAATTGTAAAAGACAAAAGATCTAAAGTCCTATTTTTGGCGCCCTCTAACGAGAAAAAAAAAAAACCGCAGTTATCCAGGAGTTTTTCTTAGGATAACCGTCTCCCAAATTTTTGGCAAATTAATGCAACCATATTTGTTAAGGTTGGGAGAATTCTTCAAAGCCATTGCTGATTCAAAAAATAATCTTTCAGATCTATAACGACTCCTAAATAGCATATTCGTTGATGGAGGAAAACGAATGTGCTATTTAGGAGTCGTCATAGATCTGAAAGATTATTTTTTGAGTCAGCAATGGCTTTGAAGAATTCTCCCAACCTTAACAAATACGGTTGCATTAATTTGCCAAAAATTTGGGAGACGGTTATACTAAGAAAAACTCCTGGATAACTGCAGTTTTTTTTTTTTTTTTCTCGTTAGAGGGCACCAAAAAATAGGACTTCAGTTCTTTTGTCTTTTGCAATTATATTGTTTCACTCACTCACTGTCATGTTTACATGTGTGTTGTGCTCTGATCATGCTGAGTTGAAAATCAGCGAAATATAAGCGTTAATAAAACATCTTTGTTCATAAAAGTGTTTGTAGTGTTGTTAATACCGTGAAAAATAAGTCATTTTTAAAGTTATTTGAATAGGCTAAGTTAAAACAAAGAGTTCAAAAAAGCAAAGGCCTGCATTTCACCTAATTTTTTTAATAAAAAGGAATAACCTAATATGTTAATCACCAGCAGACTACTGGGGTAAAAATTACGCATAGTTGATATCATGCATTATACTTGTATGGCTGATATATGGCCTAAGACTATACAGTAATGAGACAACAAGCATACTGAACTAATGCAATGACAAAGCATATTATATTTTAATTGAATTATTTAGGGATAACAAGACTAACTAGTTTTAGACAACCAGTACACAACAGTATACATTTAGAAATATGGCACTTTATGGAAGAGATGCTTATCACATTGGTTTGGTGGGTGAGCTAGCATTCAACACAAATTTTTTTGCTGAGAAACTTCTTGAATGGCAAGCAATTTCAAGTACAGTTATGTAAGCAATTTCAAAACAGGAAATTCAACAATATTTGTGTTTACATTTATTTCCAAAGAAGGTTATCCTAAGGAAGAAGACGAGAAATAATTCAGGTCATTAGAGAATGCAGTTGATATAAAGAAAACGGACATTCTGGTCATCATTAAAGATGTAAACAGCAGGGCAGGAAATGAATTCAAGACATACAAAAATGTTTCAAACATTGCTGTATGTCTTGGATTCAGAAATGTTTCAAAAAATTTGGAGAAAGGGATAAAGCTAATAATAATGGCAAGTGCCTGCTTGATATCTGTTCAGGAAATGGACTAGTCATCACTAACACCATGCTTCAGCATAAAGAGGTGCACAGATTCACATGAAGAGAATACACAAGAAAAAAAAAAGTATTATTGATTATATTATTAATAGTGATATCTTCACACTGTTTCAGAAATGAGATGAAATTTGAGCAGGATAAAAAACGGAATATCATATGGAAAAGAAAGGTATATAAGAAAGTTTTAAAAGGGGAGTTCTGCAGCAGTCAAAGGTGAACTGAAGATGATGCAATTTTATAAACATTATTCAAGGGGGGGGATGAAAAAACTTGAAGATAAGAATCAAATTTTGGAGATTCAGTGGCAATCTATGAAGAAAATATTGATTCAGCCAGTTCTCTGCAAGGACAGAAAAATCACAACTCTATGATGAATGAAAGAGAAAAAAAGTGCTGGAAAAGAAGAAAGCATATCTAAAGATCCTAGTATGTAAATCAGCAGAGAGCCTTAAGAGATTACAGAGAAAAATGTAAGCGTTAAGCTATGTGTAAAAGTAGCCAAACAAAATTCATAGGAAGACTTTGGGAAGAATATAGAAGATAATAATACACAGGGGATTATAAAAAGAGTGAAAGGTGACAGGGAAAGAACCAGAAGACATCCCTTTGTGTAAGAGTGTGATGAAGAAATGTGTGAAGAGTAGATTTTTTTTCATGGAGAACTGAGAGTAAATGGAACACATAGAATATGTTGTGAATGCAGGGAGTGTTAAAGACTAAGGTTCAATATGATAAATATGTTGTTTGAGTGAACCATCCACAATGAGTCTGCTGACTCCATGGAGTCAACAGACTCATTGTATGATGATGATTAGAATAATATTAATATTATGATGATAATTATTAGCATCAAGAAGGTAGAAAATGTTCAGAAAGCTATTAAAAAGAGTGCTGTTAAAAAAAAAGTTGATAATGAAGACATGAAAACAAACTAAAGATATTCTGGATATCTGGAGTACTTTTAAAGACTTAAATGAAACAAACAGTGACAGAACAGCAGGTAGAAAATATACAAGAGGAATGCAGCCAGGAGTACATATCAATACTTGAGGTAGAAAAAGTTATCAAACACCTGAAATGTAGAAAGGTTGCCAGAGCAGATGATATCAATCATTATAAGAGACTTCCAGGGAGTCAGGGACTCATCGAGGAAGGTCATATCACTCACCTTAGCCACCGTACCTCTGCCTTCAATTCATTCACACAACCTGCACTCACCATCTCCTAAGTCGAGTCATTCCAATCATACAGCTTTAAGAGGGGAAAAAAACCTGGCTCCTAACCATTTCTTGACTGCATTACTTCTCAACTTAGATGGATGCCTTTTCTTCTCAACTCCTATAAAATGAAAAACTTCATCCACTAGTATCCTGTATGACTTTCCAGAAGTTAAAAGGTCTATCACATCACCCCCCCCTCTTTCTCCTGTTTGCTATGTCTGTATTCCACACAATTCTCAATCTGACTTAATCTACATTCCACAATTCTGATATCATCTTTACCACTAGCCTTTGTACCCTTTACTATTCTATGCCCGCATCACCTCAAAAACCAGGAAACAATATCTACTAGTCCAGGTGAGATCAAATAAAGACATTCTAAAGAGGCAAAATAACTTCCCTATCCTGACATGTCAATTTTTCACTATTGCTGTTATCCTCCTAATTGTATTCACAGCTTGATCAATTTATTTCAAACACAATTAATTCTTCCAGTGAATATCACATTACACCAAATGTGCATAACTCTACATTTACTAACATTGAACTGACTGCCCATTTTCATATCCATAACTCCAGCCAATTCAAATCATTCTGCAAGTGTTGTATGTAAGCCACATTCCTGATTACTTTGCTAATCTTTGCAAAAAGCTGCAAGTTTCCTGTAACATCCTTCTCAATATCACAAATGTAAAGACTGAATAACAAGGACCAAGAATGGTGCCTAGGATATATCACACATGGCCATAAACACTGATCTAAATCACATCCTCAACACTTTCTCAGCCAATGGCTACCCCCCCAAAAAAAATCCAAAAAATTATTAAAACCTACAAACCACAGCCCCCCCCCCCCAACAAGGATTACTCTAAATCCATCACCATTCCCTATATCCGAGGCACCTCGGAAAAAATTACCAAAATCTTAAAAAAAAAACATGGCCTGACCTCCTGTTACAGACCTTACAGAAAATTGGCATCCCTTATCCGCTCCACTAAAGACCAACCACTTCCCCTAGACCTATCTGGTGTATACCAGGTCCCTTGCAGTTGTAAACTGTCTTACTTTGGCCAAACAGGCAGGACAGCGAATATCAGAATTTCTGAACACAAGGACTATATCCGTTTTCACAAGTACAGCCATTCTAGTCTTGCAGACCATGCTCTAGATACATGCCACAGAATACGGTGGAAGAAAGCTACAGTAATATACCGTATTACTGTAGCTTTCTTCCACCATTATTTGCTACAGTAATACACTGTAGCAAATACAAATTCGAAAGACTATTTATGGAATCAGCCTCAGCCCTAAGAAACTCTCCAAACCTCAACAAATTTGGTTGTATATGACTGCCCCAAATTTGGGAGGCTTACATCAGCAGACCCTCAGCCCAACGGCCAAAAACATCTACTTAGCCCGCTAGAGGGCACCATCAGGACTTTTAGGAGAACAATAGCTTAATCTCTTCATTCTCAGTTACTGTGTTGTATTGCCTATGTGCATGTGCCTTTTTTTGTAAGTCCCTTTTGAAGATGGCAACATGACGTTGCCAAAATATCGGAAATATTTATTAAAGTGTAATTTAATTTATATTCGTATCTACATTGTTCAATTCCTTAAGTGATTTAGTAATAGGATATATCAGTGGTCACTTTAAATCCTCCCTCAACTGAGACTCAAATTATACAACCAGGTCAAAAGCATAGCCAAGTTCAGTTTTAGAATCCATGCTGATATACCATCAGACCCTACTGCTGAATTCTCATTCTGTTTAGCTCCAGTATCTCTTACTCATACTGAATGCTACTTCTTCAGTGAAGAGGTAGAATTCAGCTTCATGTTGAATACACCAGGTTGATAGCTCTCAGCAAAACAGGCTCTCATTAGTTAATCTCTTCTACATCTGATACTCACATACCATGTGCATATCCTTTCACATTCATTCTTCCTTTTACTTGTTCAGCAGTTCAACATAACAGAATTCTTTTGGGTTCTCTTTAGCTTGTAGATCCAGTTTTTTTTTTTTTTATACTCAGGGAGCTTCCATACAATACTTGTAACTCTTCTAGTAACCACGTTTAAACTCGGCAGCCCATTTCTTAATTGTCAAAAACAAAGGAGAAAAGTGCCCATAAACTTTTATGAACCTTGAATGAATTTCTTTTGGCATTAAACCTTCTTTTACAAAGAATTTTATAAATTTTAACCATTTCTGTATCCTGTATAAAACAAAATATACAGACAACACTTTTGCTTCAGACTGCTTTATAAAACAAACTACTTGATAGAATGACTTGCAATTAAACATGGATGCTTATGACAGATGTACCAACTTAGAAAAAAATAAATCTCTTGCCAATAGTGTTGCCATCTAAGGTCGAGGCCAAGAACTTTTCAGACCATCCTTGTAGCTTCTGCAGCCACCAAAAAACCTGTTGTACGTTTTCGCATAAGACACTATGTGACCCTTCACAGCTGCTAACTATATTATTATTATCATGGGCAACTCAAATGAGTCCTTAGACTCATCGAGGGAGGCCCTAAACATCATGTCAAGAACTATTCAGCATTCGCACGGTATCTATCATACTTTGCTTTGAACTCATTCACAGTCACCCACAACAGACTCTGGCAGCTTATTCCACTCATTCACCACTCTCCAAGTAAAAAACCTAATTGTAACACCGTCGCTTACTACACTCTTGCTCAGTTTCCATGGATGGCCCCTAGTTCTCCTATTCCAGACCTGTTCTGAAAAATTTCCTCTCAGTTAATCTTGTAAAAATCCCTCAGTAATATGAATGTCTCAATCATACATCCCTTTTCCACCTATCAACCAATTTCTGTAACCCACAGATCTTCAACCTGTTCTCATAAGGTTCAATTTATAGACCAGCTATCATCTTGGTCACTTGCCTCTGAATCCTCTGTACCTCCTCCCTATCAAGAAGAAACCCTGGTGCCCAGGTCTCGGCACAGAAGTCAAGATGGGGTCTTATCAAGGCTCGATAAAGAGGAACGATAACCTGCTAGTCTCTGCTCGTCAAAGTATTCTTCAGTAACCAAGTGATCGGATGAGCTGATTTAACCACTTTTGCTATGTACCCCCTAAACTTCAACTCCCAATCCACCAACATTCCCAAATCTCTGGCTTCATCAATTTCCTGGAGTACAGTTCCACCAATGTGGTATACTGCTGGTAATCTTTTCAACCCAAAATGTATAACCTTACACTTTGCTACATTAAACTGCCGTCCATTCTCCTTAGTCCAGTCTGCCAATCTATCCAAATCATCCTGCAAAATTTTAACATCATGTGTATTCACTACTGCTTTTACTTGCCTCTGAATCCTCTGTACCTCCTCCCTATCAAGAAGAAACCCTGGTGCCCAGGTCTCGGCACAGAAGTCAAGATGGGGTCTTATCAAGGCTCGATAAAGAGGAACGATAACCTGCTAGTCTCTGCTCGTCAAAGTATTCTTCAGTAACCAAGTGATCGGATGAGCTGATTTAACCACTTTTGCTATGTACCCCCTAAACTTCAACTCCCAATCCACCAACATTCCCAAATCTCTGGCTTCATCAATTTCCTGGAGTACAGTTCCACCAATGTGGTATACTGCTGGTAATCTTTTCAACCCAAAATGTATAACCTTACACTTTGCTACATTAAACTGCCGTCCATTCTCCTTAGTCCAGTCTGCCAATCTATCCAAATCATCCTGCAAAATTTTAACATCATGTGTATTCACTACTGCTTTACCCGAAGCCCAAATCCACCCAGGCATGAAATATTGCTTCCAGGGAGGAGCACCAAAATCCTCTCTAAGATTGCTTGATTCTATCCAGAAGAGAGCAATCTGGCTAATTCATTATCCCCCTCTCACATACCCAATTCAATCCCTCTCTCACAGACATTCAGTTTCTGCCTTGTGCTTCTTCTACAGATACTTTCATGGACAGTGCTCTACTGAATTGGCCTCTATTATTCTTATGCTCTCCTCCGAAATCATTAAAACAAGAGCCACTGCTAACTAACATCCCTTCACAATTCATTTTGAAACTCACCAAACCAATTTCACTGCCTTCTCTTTCATTCCATCTACTTCAGTCCTTTGGAACAGTCTCCCCACTCTGCCTTTCCCAAAAATTATAAACCTCAGCTGTTAAAGCAAAATGTGAACAGATTCCCCCTTTCTTCTATTCCTCTTGTCCACACATGACACTAATGTGCTATAGGTCTTGTGACCTTTTACATATAGTCAGATATTAAAAAAATATTTCATCTTGTTGGATTCCTGATCCACATCAAACAGCTTTAAACTCACTACTGCATGAAAAACTGTTAGAAATTTTGCATTACAGCTTTCTATCTCACTGGATTCAAATCATCCAGTATAATAAGCAGCAAACCCCTCCTCTCCTGTGTATACGTACTAAAAATACTGTACCTTTTACACTCAATACCAGTTAGTATATCTGGCTCTAAGAAAAAGGTCTCACTAATGTCTATAAATCTTCATGCCACACCGTATTTACCAAGGCAGCGAACTATCCCTTAGTTACTCACACTGCCAGCATTTGTGTACCACCAGGCTTTTGGTATACTTACCACTGTAGTCTATATGATCAGTTGGATAATTTGCAGATCCCTCATTTATGAAGACACCCTTGCACAAACTAAATAAGTTTGAACCAGAGTAGCACACAATCATCCTCTCATCATAATCACCCTTCCTGATTATGTAACTCTCATATCATTAACACAGTTGCATATTTTAATCACTCTTATACACAGATTCTCATCAACATTCCTCCCATCAAAATCTAGTTGCCTTGACTCTCGATATTAGGGTCTCATACCAATAAACAATTTCCTCCAGAGTCCTGATACCAAACACATTCATTTGCAGGTCATCCCTCTTATATAAATCTAATCTTCCATCAAGTTTGTATCAGATGAGACAGTTTATGCACATCCAAAAAATCGCAATCATTACTTCTACACAGCCCGCACACTGAATTGTTTGACATCGTAACCCTTCTTAATTCAGTACTATCACATGGTCATAAAAGGCTAATTTTCACTCTTACTTTCATTCCACAATCCTTTCAAATCTTATCTCATGTTGCATTTACAATTAATTAAATCATCTGGACTTACCAAAATTACCAACTATTTTACATTTCTTTTCCATTTTATCAATTACATTTGATATTTTTGATTTTCACTCCCAAAAAACTTGAAGCAATAACATATTCATCAGTAGCATGTTTAATGAAGTCACCATACCATTCCATACATATAACATTCTTTTTATATTCTACTTTATTTACCTAATCAATTAATATTATCAGTGCCCATGGGTGTCTGATCTGATGCTTGTTTCACCATACTTTGCCATTTCTCTCTGCCCATTGCCATCATCAAATTCCTGACATGTACTCTCAAGGGGGGTGGGGGGAACAGGATATGAGAGTACTACATGGAAAATTTATATCATTACTAACTTCCTGTCTACAACTTTCCACCAAATCAGTCTGTTACTTCAGAATGTCAACATTATCAGATCTTATATTTTTATCATCTAAGGCACTTTTTACTGTATCAATCCACTTATATTATGGTCTTCCTCTGGGTCTTTTTCCTGCAAACCTGGCAGAAAACTTGTTTTGCTAATCTTTCCTCTCCCATTCTGTTTATGTGAATATACCACATGAGATTAGCTCTGCCAACACATTCCTAGATGCTGACAATGTCAAGTTCTTTCTTATATCCTTGTTTTAAATATGATATTGCCATTGATGCCATCTGTTCATGCCACTAATCTTTCTCAGGACATTCATATCTGCAGTCTCTAGTCTTTGGTCAAGTGTTTTATTTCTAATAAAACACTTGACAAAAAAATCTGTTTTATTTATTTCATAGTAAAGGTGGACCAAGCTCTCATCGAGTTGCCTCAGTCCTGAAGATACTTCAGGCGCAAATTTGTTTGCCTACACTTGGATAAAGGATTAAACTAAATTTATTATAGTCTAACCAAGTGGAAAATAAACTTCCAACATCTTTCTCTAAATCCAAAGTAAATTAATAATAAGGTGGTACACCTTTTGGCAACTCGTGTAAGTAAATATGACCTCTCCATTGCTTCTGCCTTAGTATCACCACTTCTGGGTCTGCCTCCCACTGACGAGACCTCAATAAAGGTCAAAACCGGTCTGGGTAGTGGCCCTTCCCATAATGCATAGCATTATACATGTCTGCAAGGAGATGTGCTTTGCATTATGGGAGATACTGAGACAAGGAGTGATGAGAGCTTGGTCCACCTTTACTATGAGTTGCCTCAGTCCTGATGATACTTCAGGTGCAAACTTTGTTTGCCTACACTTGGGTAAAGGATTAAACTAAATTTATTAACTTCACTCTCCTAACTTAAACAAATCTGATTGTCTGATTCCCTTTATGGAAGATAGTACTTTTTAAATCAGCTAATCTTTCCTAACTTTATTTTATGAAATTGTATATACAGCAATCCCTCGATTAATGCGCCTAATGCGTTCTTTAAAACGGGCATATTATCAAAAACGCACTCATCAAATATAATAACCTATGAGAAAAAGTATAATTTGTTCCTCCTCAAATTTATTTTTTTTTACCCTTTTTTTTTTTTTAAATAAAAGAATTAAAAAAAAATTCACCACAGAAACCGAACAGAATGAATCCATCAATTTCTTAAACTCCAGAACACACAACAAAATAGCCACGAAAATATACCACAAACCCTCGCATATCGGAAACTACCTCCATTTTCACTCATACCATCCATATTCTGTTAAAAAAATCTGTCATCTTATCACAATTCATAAATGCCTACAAATTTTCAACCAATCAGAATAATCTAAACGCAGAAATAAAAAACTAACACAGATCTTCATAAATCGCAACTATCCCACACAACTGATTAACTACGCAAACAAGACGGCAAAAAAACGCCAAAACAACCCAAGTACCAAAACGAACTTCCCAACACAAAAAATTATCAAACTACCATACACCCAAAACACATACAAAGCTTATAAATACATCTTCAAACATACTGACTATAAATTGGTATTCACCACAAACCAAAAACTGGCAAATCTCCTAAAATCCACCAAACCTCACACACAGAAAGAAATATTTGAACATCACAATGTAGTCTATAAATTTCCCTGCCAAAAAGACTGTAATATTACCTACACAGGTTCCACCATCAGGTCTTTATGGGCAAGACTACAAGAACACTACCGTGATTGTAACATCCCTATTCCAGAACATCTAAACACTAAAAAACGTAACATCAAAAAGAAAAATCGAATACAAAGCACAGGAAAAACGGAAATAGCTGTTCACGCCCTTGAACAAAAACATACCCCGCAGATCGACAAGGCCATCATAGTAGACAGACAAGACAATGAAACAATGCTAAGAATATCGGAAACAATAGCCATAAAATGTGACGCGAACTCTATCAACGTACACAGGCCCTACATAATCTCCGGGGTTTGGAAGCTTCACAACATAAAATTGAGGTCACAACCCCAACCAATAGGCGATAACACAAACACTTTAAAAACAGAAGCACCTACCCGACCTGACATAGCATCCACTTTCCCAATGTGTTCAGATGACGACCGAGAATAGTTAAAACGGACCGCACCCCGTCAACCCCCTTTCCCCTTCCCCCTATATAAATAATCAACCCTTTCACCTTTCCCCCACCCTACGTAATAAATATGTTTATATATATATTACGGAAAAAAACTCGGGTTTTTCTAATTTAATTCTCCCAAATTGCCTAACCCCCCCCCCTCCACACTCAATAGTTTTCGGACATTGCATAAAGAAGAAAAGCTGCAACACCCAGAAAAAGGTATGTGTAAATTTCTCTTCCTTATGCTACATATACGTTTTGGTAAATTTACATCTACAATGCCCTAAGAATCCGTGAGTAAATAGCCAATGACATTTAAACAGGGGCACTCCTAAACTGAAACAGGCAAAATAGCCATAATTATAATATAAAAGAATTAGAGTATGTCACAGGATCTAGTTAAAGGAAAACCATGAAGCTGAAAGACAATAATGCATATTGCCGGCCTGGTTGGCCGAGTGGTTAGCGTATCCGCTCTCCAGCCAAAAGGCAGTGGGTTCTAATCCTGTCATGGACATGGATGTTGTGATTGTCTGTGAAAATACTAGTGGTGGTGGTCGGCGGTAGATGGCATTGGTGTAGATGATGAAGGTTGGTGGATTGGTGGAGACAGAGAGTTGTAGAGCAGATACCCTCCCTCGACGAGTCTTTGGACTCCCTGGAGGTGTTACATAATAATAATATTCAGAATATAAAGTTCTTCTTAACAAAGAACTGAGCTAACATAGTTTGATGGTCATTCTATATATATATTTTTTTTTTTTTTTCATACGACTGATGGTATGGCCCTGTTACCTCTTCTGCAAATTTTACTGTTTTTATTTTAAAAAATTTTATTTTTTAAAACATTACTGCTTGAAAACTTCAATTGTATGAAAAATATTATCAAATTGTTTATGTGAGATCTCTTTTGGCTGACTGTCAGTGGTCAAATTTTTTTCATATTCTTGTTTCTTCCTGCTGTGCATCTAAGTTTAGCAGGCTAGAATTACTCAGAATTACTAAGAATGAGATTTAATTAACTCTTGGACGTCATCATTGTCAATCCCAAAATCAAAATCCAGTTCACACCCAATGTTGGCAATTTCCTCAACAACATTATCCAGTTCATTTGAAAAAGCCTCTAAAATCATTTGCACAATGGGGAAGAATGTGCTTTCAAATGGCTCAGATATTGCTAGCAGTAATTTCATTTGACTTTGCAACTTTATAACTAGGCTGAGATTTTGCTGATTTGGTTAAGAAAAATCTTGGAAAGCATTTGCTTCCAAAAAAGGCTGGTTTCATCAACATTAAATATTTGTTGATCATAATAGTTCTCATTCTTCCAAATTTCTGGATAATTTGCAGCCACCTCCTTATCTGCACTTGCAGCTTCGCCTATGATTCAAACATTATGTAGGCTATTTGTCTTTTTGAAATGCTCAAACCACCCAGCACTAGCATGGAATTCTTCTTTTCCATCATTGATAGCCCTTTCTTTCAAGGTTGAAAAGAGACTTAATGTTTTTGATTTAATAAGGTCAGTGCTTAGCAGGATCCCATTTTGGTTACAATCTTCAATCAATGTAAAAAGAAGTCTCTCTAAATCAATTGTTATAATACTTTGATTTCGAGTGGTCTGCATGCATGATGAACTCAAAGTAGCCTTATCTTTCTCTTTGTATTCAGTAGCTTTGCTTAAAATTGCTCTTATAGTTGATTACCTATTTTTTATTTTTGTCCTAGCTTTGCTCTGAACTCTCCTTTTTCATTTTTCTTCATTATTTCAAGTTTTTCTTCCAATGAAATTACTTTTCGAATATTTTTCACAGTTCCACGTTTTTTCTCACTAATTCTGTTACTCATGATTAAAGGTTGGGAAAATATTTTAAAATAAGAAAGTAAGGAAAACAATTGCAAAGGAGACACAAGATAAGATCAGCAAAATGCTATGCAATTAGCAGATAAATTCTGGTGGTGATTTAGAACATAGTATACATGGAAATAGTGTAGTATGCCATTAAAAAATAACTTTGTAAAATGTTTTAAATTGGTAACTAAATGATTTCATCCTGGTGAGTGTTTTTTTTAAATACTTAGCTATAAAAAAACTGTATAGATAGAAAATTTTTAAAATCTGTAACATTCATTTTTAAGATGTATATAGATGAACTAATCAAATTTTAGAAGCACATTAATTGCATTTGGGTATAGAAAAAAATGACGCACTAATCAGAGATGCATTAATCGAGGGATTGCTGTGTGTACGTGTGTGTGTGTGTGTGTGTGTATACTGTATATATATATATATATATTTTTAATAAGTTGGAAAATTTCATTATCTTTTTCAGTTATCTTACATTAGCTACTTATTAGGTGGTGCCTTTTGGAATTGTCTGTTAATGTTCTATTATCATTAAGCATTCTTGTACCGAAGATGTCATTGATGCTTAAGTAAAAATTCTATGATAATAAAAGAATATATTAGCAAGTTTCATTCCAGTATTATAATTTATTTAGATATAATGTACTTGCCTCTGTTCTGCTGGTGTGGCAACAAGACTCATTGCCTCTAGGTACCAGGAGGTGCTGGCTAACCATCTTTCTGGAGCAATGGTGGAGTTTTATGGAAATGCAACTGATTGTTTCTTCCAGCAGGAAATGTGCCATGCCATGCTGTGCATACAACACAAAAGTAGTCACAGAGGTTGGCATTAACCTGTTACCTTGGCTGGTCCAGAGTCTCAATTTGAACCCAACTGAAGTGATGTGGAATATTCTGGAGTGACATATATACCAGTGCAAGCAATCTGTCATCAACCTCCATCAACTGTTGGAAGCATTTGAAGGCCAAATGGCAATGTATCCCACCAGAACAGTGTCAGCAACTTACAGCTTTCCATGATGTGTTGAAGTGGTTATTGCTGCAAAGGATAGTCCAATATGTACTGACTGCATTCATCATGTATGGCCTGCCAGACAAGTAGTGTCCAGATACTTTTGCAGGTATGATATGAGAGGAGGTGATTTGCTGTGGAATCCATGCAACAGTTAGAAGAGAAGAGTGATACCAGGCAGTGGTGTAGCTAGAGCTTTTGCCGTGCAGGGCGGTCCCCGAGTTTGCCGCCCCTCTCAATACACACCAAAATTACTACAGAAAGTCAAAACAACGTATAGGAAAATAAATTAAAACACTATGCTTATTTTTGAAGTAAAACTTTATAATTTCAACATTTTAAAATGTTATTTTTCTTGCTTTTCTGTTAGCAAAATCGATGACATTGACAAAGTCTTTTTCATAATAATGTAAGTAATTCTTAATCTATTTTATTTAGAAAAACTCCTCTCAAAACTAGCAACACCTACAGCAATTGGGAGGAAAATTCGCAGTAGTATTACAATAACTGGAAATGAGTTCTCGAGACTGTATTTTAGAATTAACTAAAAGTTCAAAAAAGGTTCAAGTGCCGCCCAGGGCAGACCGTCCCCTCCGTCCCTCCCTAGCTATGCCTCTGATATCAGGTCAACTTTATATTTAGGTGCTGCAATGGTGCCATCTGTATGTGTGAGAGAGAGAGAGGGAGGGAGATGGAACTATAAGCAAGCAGAAGTTGCAAATGATGGCCTTTTTAAAGAGCCAGAAGGCAGAATTTCCATCTGGACAGGACCAGTTTTCCACTATCTGCCATTTGAGATGAGACTGGATTTGCTGATTACTGTTCTGCACTTTTTTTGCATGAAATCCAGTTTCAAACTAGGGTTTATACTTCATGCCACATGCAAGTATGCTGAAATTTTTTTCTTCGATTGTTTTGATACACCTTTTTTGAAAGCGTGGCTTGGAAATGGTTTTTAACTGAATGGGGAATGAAAGCCTTCAAAGGCTGGCAGGGATAATTTCTGTGACTCACTCAGAGGAAATATTTGGTTCAAAAGAGTGGAAGCTGTATCTAACCATGAAAAAGAAAAAGTTCTGAAGGTTCCCATTTGGTACCTTTGTAATGTGAAAGAGATTGGGAGTGACTGAAGAGCAGTTTTCTATGTGAGTGAGAAAACTTGTACAAGATTGTGACTTCAGTTACCAAGAGGAGAGGTGATCTCTACAGTATATCTGAAAAGAGAACTGGTTACTGCAAGAAGGGAGAGGATTATCAGGTATATGGGTTGGTAGTTGTATGATTTGGATGAGGTCGTTAATTAAGCAAATACCTCTGCATCTCATCCACCTGGTGATGGAAAAGGAAAGCTAGTTTGAGTTATTGACATTTGGATAGCTGGATTGAAGAACTGAGCATCAGAGATAAGAAGGTGAAGAGGCCAGATTTCAGAATTTTGAGAGAGCAGTAAATATAACAGATTAATGTTACTAAATGGGAAAAGAAAACCTTAATCCAGAGGAGATTAAAAGAAAGATTCTAAATTTGGCATTCTCTGGCAAGCAATGTCTGATCTTGCAAAGTCACGGGTGCCACCCTTCTGGCAAAAGAACTCCTGCAATGTGTAATTTGAACAGCATATGTGGTCAATGGTTGCTGTGGCCAAAAGTTGGGTTTTGGTCAAGAATAGGTGGTCTGCTCTAGATGTCTGTCATTTATGCTGCTGTTTGATTAAATCCACATATGATACAAAAGCTATTCACTAAATTTCAATTTCTTCCACTTTTTTTTTTTGTTTTTGTTTGTTTGTTTAAATTCTAGGTCAGTCCTCTATAATAAAACTAAATGAATATTATTTTAATTTAATTTATCTAATGAATTACAATATCTCTGGGTATAAGCAGTGTGGCATACATCACTTGTTTTCAGAAACACAGAGATATGGATTCGAATCCTTCATGTGGCAAGAAGAAGTTTCTTATTAGGCCTTCTGACAGCAATATCTTATAGCAGTAAGAATGATACTTTGGTTGGAAAGATCTGGATTCAGTTCCCATTATAGTAAAAGAGGAAAATTTATAAGAGATCTTATTTTAATTAATAGTGAGTTTGCAAAGGTGATAGGATTTCTTGATTTATATTTCTCACATTTATAGACACACTCATCTCACAGTCTCAGTTAACTGGATGTAAATGAAACAACAGCAAGTTAGCCAATCTTAAATGGAGACAGTAGGGTTCCCCCACTGGAAACTTTATTCCTAAAACAGACCTAAGAGCACACAGAAAGAGAGAGAGAGATGCAACAGATTTTCAGGAAAGAATAATCATCAGAATTTATCAGATTTACGAAAGCCAAATTACTTAGCTGTAACTAGCCTGATATGTAAATAGAAGACAATAGTACGTATTCCTATTATCACTGAACTCACAGAACATTTACTGAATTTTTTTTCTATAAATACTCATTACAGGTAATGGAGACACCCTTTCTAAAAGTTTTGTTATTAGTTTTGAAATGCTATGTAACACAGCCTTCTGTAACATCATGAAATTAATATTCTTTTAATTCATTTATTAATGTTTGCAATAATCCCTGAATTATCCAATTCTGGGAAATCAATTTTCAAATCATATATGGGTACAGTTAACTAAGGGACAGTTACACGGTATCAAAACTATTTGTTGAAAGTTTATTTTTCACTTGGTTAGAGTATAATAAAATTAGTTTAATCCTTTATCCAAGTGTGAGTAAATAAAGTTTGCGCCTGAAAGTATCTTCAGGACTGGGGTAAGGTGGTACAACGCCAGGGCAACTCGTTGCAAAGGTGGAGAAAGCTACCAACACTCCTATCTCAGCATCTCCTATAATGCAAAACATCTCCTTGCGGATATGTCTAATGTTATGCATTAAGGGAAGGGCCACTACCCAGACTAGTTTCGACCTTTATTGAGGTCTCTTCGGTGGGAGCCAGGCCCAAGTGGAGATACCAGGCAGAAGCATTAGCAGGTCATCTCTACCTATAGGAGTTGCTAAATGGTGTGCCACCCTTTTTTAATAAATTACTCTGGAACAAGGTCGAAACTAGTCTGGGTAGTGGCCCTTCCCTTAATGCATAACATTAGACATATCCACAAGGAGATGTGTTTTGCATTATAGGAGATGCTGAGATAGGAGTGTTGGTAGCTTTCTCCACCTTTGCAACGAGTTGCCCTGGTGTTGTACCATCTTACCCCAGTCCTAAAGATACTTTCAGATGCAAACTTTGTTTGCTCACACTTGGATAAAGGATTAAACTAATTTTATTATATTCTAACCAAGTGAAAAATAAACTTTCAACATCTTTCTCTAAATCCAGAGTAATTTATTAAAAAAGGGTGGCACACCATTTGGCAACTCCTATAGGTAGAGATGACCTGCTAATGCTTCTGCCTGGTATCTCCACTTGGGCCTGGCTCCCAATGAAGAGACCTCTCACTGATGAGACAAGTTCCAGATTTAGCGGCCCCGAGAGAAAGCTCCATGTTCCAGTCTTCTTTTAGATTCCAGTTGCCAGTTACCAGATCCCGAGAAAGAGCTCCTATTCCAGTATTGTTTGGTAAGAACCCTTCTAGTTTTTCTTTTGTTGGTTTTTATTTTTTGCGGCCTCGTCCCAATCGGTGCAGGTCCGTTTTAGGGTATTTCCTTTTGGGGACTGAAATTTGGTATTCCATTGGTAAGGTATTTGCTTTTAAACAATGTCGAAATTCTTGCCAAGAGTTCGTACTCTCGGGATCGAAATTGACCCAAACATCGACAAAGCGACGTTTGTGAGAGCTCTTCTCAAAGTCATCAAAGCAGAAAGTATTTACGGGCTTACCCCTTACGGGGGGGGGTAGATTCCAAATAGTAACAAACAACATAGAAACAAGAGAAATGCTCCTTAAAGGCGTAGAATGTGAAGGGAAAAAATACCTACCCTTCCTAGTCGGGAGTATTTTAAAATCCGTAATAATTGACAGGTTTCCACTTGAATATCTAGAGAAAGGGGAGGAAATCATTAAAACCATTTTCTCCAAGTGGGGGACTGTCCGAAACGTAACAATCGGACAAGACGCGGATATCCCAGAGTGGAAATCAGGGGAAGTGAGCATTTCAATCGATATGAAAACCGAGGTCCCCAACTTGATTTTTTTAGGCTCAGCAAGAGTAATAGTCAATTATCCAGGCGTAAGAAAACAATGTTTTCGGTGCACCGCTTTGGGTCACCTTAGCGCTCACTGCCTGAAAAACAACACATGCCGCAACTGCTTATCGACAGAACACACATTGAATCAATGTGAGTCACCGTGCCGTAAATGTGGGAACACATCCCATAAAATAGATATTTGTCCTAATAGGACCCTTGCAGAAAGAGCAGGAGGCGCCATAACACCTGCGGCAGTAGCCATTCCTAAGCTCACAACACAGGACTCTCGAGCTACCGGCCAAACAGTAAACGAACCACAAACAACTGAACCAGAAGAGTTTCCAGCCCTCCAACCGCCAGTTACCGCAACGACTACATTAGGAAATCAGGCAATAACTGGGAGGAACGCAGAAGGGAGAATTAGGAAGAAAAAGAAACAGAACACTAAGAAATCTTACACCAATGAATCGGAAGGCAACAATAACAGCACAGAAACAGAGGAAATGGAAATCAACACCAGTACAACAAAACGACCCATCACGCCAGAAGAAGAAAGAGAAATGAAACGAAATAAACAGGACACTGAAAGCCAAATAGAAGCCTCAAGTTCAGATGAGGATGAGGAAGGAAATGAGATAATATCGCGAAACAACACAGAAAATGAGGAAGAAACCTCTCAATCCAGAAACTAAGGAAGGAACAAACTTGGTTAAAAGCAATACTCCAAACGGCTCTGTCATTTTGAAGAACTTTAAGGGATCTCCAAAAACGGCAGGAAAACTATTTCAGATAATGACCACAAAAGGAGAGCCAACTTTCTTGCTCTTTAAAAGGAGCAATAGACTCATATGGGGAGAACTCTATGTAAAGGATATAACCAAGGTCGAGCCCCAGCAACTGGACAGTCACCTCGACTTAACAGAGGAGGAAAAACAAAACTTATGCGACACATTGAAGTCGCTGACACGAGTAGATCTGGAAAAGAGATACCCAGGGATAATGAAGGAATTTGAAAAAAGAACTTTACCAGTAGATACAAACACCGGTTCTTCTCACGCCATTACAAAACCGGTAAAAAGAAAAGAACCCCTATATGAATATTCGAATGTAACAGAACGAATCCTATTCTATCTTAGGAATAAACCCGAGATAAAAAACAAAGTCCACACAGCAGTACAGGAAAAGGGAGACGTGGGTTTGCAATGTGAAGGTGAGCTAGAGAGTCTTAGAATATGGCTCAAGTTTGGGAAAGTCTCTTACGACCGAGCGGAATGGAATGAATGCTTGAAGAGAATATGGCAACTTAATGATGAAGAGTCAGTACACGTACTCACAGTGATGGAAAACGTGGTAAAAGACTATGAGGTAGCGGTAAAAGATAGCAGGGCAAATATGACTTAAAAAAAAAAAAAAGAAAAAAAAAAAAGCCCCTTCTAAGTTTCTTGGTTCTATTTCTGTATGTTCACGCTTAATCCACATAGGAGGGGGAAGACCTGAGAACCCGAGCGGCGAAGGCTTACAGCGAGGCGGTGCAGCTCCTTGCGGGCTGCATCACTCGGGCCAGGCTCTTCCCCCGTTCTTGCAGTACTTTTATGTTAATTCACCGACTTTTGTTGTTCTGTTTATGTGTATTCTAGCTCCTTTGTCGTTTCTGTTTATGTGAATCTTAGTTCTTTTGATTTTCAATTTATGTGTGTCTTCCTGCATTTGTCTTTTCACTTCTTTCATCGGCCAGACATCTGAAGAGGTGGCTGGCCGGAGAACGCGGAGGAGAACGGATGGAGGGAGATGATGTCGGAGATCTGCTTGGTGCTGGCATTTAAGTCAGGCCAAGTAGATCGACTGAGGCCTCTTTTAACTATCTACTACTATCCATTCTACCTTTCCTCTCCTCTCTCACTATCAGGCTGACTCTCAGCACAACTTTTTTTTAAATCTAAAGAGGCCAGTGATGAAAGGCATGAACTCCCATTCTACCTCAATAAAGGTCGAAACTAGTCTGGGTGGTGGTCCTTCCCTTAATGCATAACATTAGACATATCCACAAGGAGATGTGTTTTGCATTATAGGAGATGCTGAGATAGGAATGTTGGTAGCTTTCTCCACCTTTGCAACGAGTTGCCCCGGTGTTTACCACCTTACCCCAGTCCTGAAGATACTTTCAGGTGCAAACTTTGTATGCTCACACTTGGATAAAGGATTAAACTAATTTTATTATAGGTATCAAAACTAAGCTGACATTTTAACCCACTCAAGGATTGGTTTTAAATAAGGATTTGGTTATAAGAAACATAACCATATATAACCAAATTATAACTAAATATAATGAGAATTGAAAAAAGGAAACAAATTAAAACAACAGATTGGCAAAACCCAAATTACCTGAATAAAGCTATTAAGAAATCTTGACAAAAAGATAAAAATAGCTATATCCAAAACATCTGTAAAGAAATAGAAAGACACTCCAACTCTAATGAAACAACAGATTTATTCAAGAAGGTTAAGGATCTTCTTCTTCTTCTTCTGCAGCTTCTCCCACTTAAGTGGGGTCACTGTTTATTATGAGTCTCCTCCACACCTTCCTGTCTTGGGCTGTCACCACATCCAAGTTCTTCATCTTCAAGTCCTCTTCTACCAGCTCCCTCCATCTCTTCTTTGGCCGCCCATGCTTCCGCCTTCGTTGCACATCCATCTGCATGACCCTTCTTCCCACATATTCGTCCTCTCTCCTCATCACATGACCAAACCATCTCAACCTTGCCTCCTGTATTTTCGCTCCTAAGTTCGTAACTTTCACTGTTCCCCTGACATAGTCATTTCTCAGATGATCCTTTCTGGTCACACCGCACATCCACCTAAGCATTCTCATCTCTGCTACTTCCATCCTGCTAATGTTATTTTTCCTCAGGGCCACAGTTTCTATAGCATATGTCATAGCTGGCCTCACTACTGTCCTATAAATTTTGCCTTTCAGATTGATCGGCACCCTCTTATCACATAACACTCCAGCCATCTCCCTCCAGTTCCTCCAACCTGCTTGTATCCTGCATCCCACTTCCTTCTCACCTCCTCCATCTTCTTCCACTGTCGAACCTAAGTATCTAAAGTCTCTCACCTTCCTGATGACATTTCCTTCCAGCTCCAGGTCTGTCTCCTGGCCACCGCCCACTGCGCAACACATATACTCTGTCTTACTTCTGCTCAGTCTCATACCTCTCTCTTCCAGTACTTTTCTCCATCTTTCCAGTTTAGTTTCCGCTTCTTCTCTTGAATCTACACACAGCAAGATGTCATCTGCATACAGCATTGTCCAAGGTGCATCTTCTCTCACCTCCTCTGTTACCACCTCCATCACAATATTAAACAGAAACGGACTTAATGCTGACCCTTGATGCAAGCCAACTGTTACTTGAAAACTTTCTGTCTGTCCCAAACAGGTCCGAACACTTGTCTTCACATTTCTGTACATTTCGTGCACCAACCTGACATATTTCTCTGGCACCTTCTTCTCCCTCAGACACCTCCAGACTTCTTGCCTTGGCACTCTATCGTATGCTTTCTCCAGATCAATAAATACCAGATGTAGCTCCCTTTGTTTCTCTCAATATTTTTCCATCATCTGTCGTAACCCAAAGATAGCATCTGTTGTTGATCTACCAGGCATGAAGCCAAATTGTTCCTTTGCAATCTCCACCTCCTCCCTCAATCTACCATCAAGAACCCTTTCTAGGATCTTCATTGTGTGGGACATCAACTTTATTCCTCTGTAATTTTTACAGTCTTGTGCATCCCCTTTACCCTTGTAGATGGGAACAAGAGTACTCTCCCTCCATTCCTCGGGTATATTTTCCTGTTGGCAAACTTTCATGAACAGGTCCCACAGCAGGTCAATTCCCTCTTCCCCCCAGTGCCTTCCATGCCTCCACTGGAATTCTGTCGGGGCCCACCGCTTTTCCATTCCTCATCCTCTTCATGGCCTCCGTCACTTCCATTCTACTGATGTTCTGCACCATCCCCTCAGAAGGCTGCCCATCTCCTCTGTGAGTCCTTGCATTTTCCTCATTCAGAAGTCCCTCAAAGTATATTTTCCATCTGTTTCTTATGTCCACATCCCTCCATAATACTCTTCCTTCAGCATCTTTGATCTGCCTCACATGTAAGATGTTCTTAGCTGCTTTATTTCTACATTTCGCTAGTTGGTAAATTTTTCTCTGTCCTTCCTTTGTTTCTATAATAGATTTAGTTTAATCCTTTATCCCAGTGAGAGCAAACAAAGTTTGCGCCTGAAAATATCTTCAGGACTAAATATAGTGTTGTACTATCTTATCCAGTGAGTAGTGCAACACCAAGGCAACTCGTGGCAAAGGTGGAGCAAGCTACCAGGCACTTCTAACCCAGTATCTCCCATAATGCAAAACACATTTGCTCTCACTGGGATAAAGGATTAAACTAAATCTATTATAGTCTAACCTAGTGATAAATAAATTTTCAACTTCCTTTGTTTCTAATTGATCATACAGATCTTGATATGCCACGGCCTTCGCCTGTGCCACAACTCTCTTGGCCTCTTGCTTTCTCTCTTTGTACACCTCTCTGTCCTCTTCCACTCTTGACTCATCGCACTTCTGCTTTGCCTTCCTCTTAGCTGTCACTGCCACTTGTACATCATTATTCCAGCACCAACCCTCCTTCTGCTCTCTAATCTTTCCAGATGTCTCACCAAGCACCTCGATTGCACAGCTCAGGATTACTTTTGAATTATGTTTCCACCAATCTTGTACACTTTCCAGTCCATCCGAAATCCTCTCTAACACTCTCTCCCTAAAATGATTCCTCACACTCTCTTCTTTTAAGCGAAACCACTTAATTGTCTTCATCCCATGGCAACCAGAAGTTCTTATCTTCGATCTTAATTTAAGGATATAACCAAAAAATTCAAACCAAAACTTAACATAATTACAGAGGAAAATGGCAAGATCTTAAATGACACAGCCAGAAGATGGAAAGAATATTGCACCGAGCTTTACAAGGACCCAGCTATTCAACAAAAAGACGAAGAAGCTATGGAAAACACGGAAACGGAACCAGAGATCCTCAAAAGTGAAGTAGAACAAGCAATCAAAAAATTAAGGAATAACAACGCCCCAGGTCCTGATTCAATACCAGCTGAAATGCTGAAAAACTTTGGAGAAAATGCAGTCAACTGAATACATGATTTATGCAACAAAATCTGGAAGATGGCCAAATGACTGGACCATGGAAGATGGCCAAATGACTAGTTCCACCATTATCCCAATCTACAAGAAAGGCAATCACAACAAATGTGAAAACTACACCATTGCCCTTATCTAACATACCAGCAAGATTTTACTACACATTATTAAGGAAAGATTACAAAGTTTTATAAACCATCAGATCTCAGAAGAACAAGCAGGATTCAGAAAAGGTCGAGGAACTAGAGATCATATATCTAACATTAGACAAATAATCGAAAAAGCAAGGGAATTCAACTTAAGCCTTTATCTATGCTTTATAGATTACTCCAAGGCCTTTGACTGTATGAGATGGGATATTTTATGAGACATCATTCAAGAATCAGGAATACCAAGCCATTTAGTAACCCTCATAAAGAACTTATATCAACAAAATCAAGCAACAGTAAGAATTGAAAATTCAGTGTCCCCCTGCATTCCAATTTGAAAAAGGTTCAAGACAAGGATGCATACTCTCACCATTATTATTCAACCTTTACAGTGAAACTATAATGAGAAGATCTCTAGAAAAGTGGAATGGAGGCATTAAATTAGGTGGTCGAACAATCACTAACTTATGATATGCAGATGACACAGTGATAATAGCAACAAATTAACAGGAATTAAAATCCATCCTAAATCAATTAGAATGGGAAAGCTTAAGCCATGGTTTATGAATAAATCAAGACAAAACCAAAATAATGGTTATAAACAACGCAGAAGAGATAGATACAGAAGGAATTGAAATTGTCAACAATTCGATTACCTTGGAGTGATAATAACAAAAAAAGATGGATGTAAAAAAGAGATAAGAAGAACAGCACTAGCTAAGAAAGTGATGACTGATTTAACTAAAATCTGGAAACACAAGAACATCTCCAAAAAGATCAAAATTAAGCTTGTAGAAACCTTAGTTTATTTGATCTTTCTCTATGCTTCTGAATCTTGGATAATGTCAAAAGATGACAGAAGAAGAACTGGGGCATTCAAGCTCTGGTGCTGGAGAAGATTGTTAAGTGTCTTGGACAGAAAAATGAACAAACAAAAGTATCCTAGAAGAACTGAATATCCATACAAGACTAATAAACATAATTGAAAAGAGAATAGTGCAATATTTTGGACACATATGTAGAAGGGAAAGCAACTGCCAGGAAAAAATAATCATCCAGGGTAAACCGTGTGGGAAAAGAAAAGGAGGAAAACCACCCTACAGGTGGATTAACCAAATATCAAGAATCACTGGACTTAAACTAGAACAAGCAATAAGAGAAGCACAGGAAAGAAAAAAATGGCGAAGCATCAAGGTCACGAGTCCTCAGACGTGGAAATCCGAGAGAGAGAGAGAGAGAGAGAGATAATGAGGGTGCTTGAAAAGACTGGTTCAAATCTGTCTATAATGCAAGGAACATCTAAAAAGACTATTCAAACTGCTGGTGAAAGTTTCATAAAGAGATGACACAGTTCTTCCCTATCTTCCTGCTGGCTGGAACTATTGCAAAACAGATATATTATCCCAAAATACATTCACTGACTGGTGAACCATTCTATCATTACCAAAATTAGTTTATAAGAAGCAAAGTTATTTGGCTGTAACAGACCAGTGGACCAAATACATAAAAAGGAAGACACAAGAGAATGGAGAGTAAAGCCTAATAGAAACTGCCTAAGTTTCTATTAGGCAGTTTACTACCTTATAATAACCATACTGTCATTTCACAACTGTGATCCAATATTGTCTATTTTCCTTGAGCAGATTGAATTAAAATTGCAATGAATGTAACTACAAGCTTATAAAAAAAGCTTCACCTGTATATAATTATTTATCAACAAACTAACAATTTTATTAATAAGTTTTTAAATTACCTTCCTGGTTTGTTAATATATTTCTGCAGCCTTGCTTTTACCTCATCATATGTTAGGAATGCAACATATCCTGGATGAGTAACTGCTAATATTTGCCAGTTCTGTAATAATGTTGACCATGGCTGGAATAACCTATAAAAATAAATGGTCTTCCTTAATAATGATACATGAAAACAAATATGCACATTATGGTTTATTAAAGTACAGAATTTAAACCCCACCCCACACACATGTGCAAAGAAAAAAAAAAAAAAATACTGACCTTGTAAACACATCAAATTCAAAATTGGATATGTAATCATTACAGGTAAGATCTATTGTTGATTTCAGTGCCATTGCTTCTAAACCAGAACTGATGGGATGAACCTGGTGAAGAGTTTGTCGGAAAACTCTCCATGGAACTATTGTGCTACAGGTAAAAAAAAGATAAAAATCTAAATTACATATCTGTTTGTTAATAAATACACAGCTATTTATTTTGCTGTCAAATAATGTATCAATAATGATAACAGAAATTAAGAAAACATCCTTGCTGCTATATTATCTACTTTCATATTAAGTTATCCATACTTCAGAATTTAGCATTTAATATGACTGAACAGTTATAACAATCTGTTTCTCATATTATCCTAGAGATGAAATCCAAAATGGGCACTATAAATAATAACTGTATTACAGGATTATATAAATAAATACAAGCTGAAAATGATACATATGTATATATACTTTTTTTTTTCATCTTGCTTCATAATTAACATTATGAATACAGAAACTAAAGTAAACATTAATATCACCCATATTGTAGATACCATGCATATTAACAATACGACAGATTATGAAAGGTAATCTTATCAAATACATAGCAGTAGCTATACAGGAAATTAGCAGCTTAGCTTCCTGAATCAAATGAACCAAGTTAGAGACAGGAAGCCAGTTGACCATAAAGTGAAGTGACCTATCCTTTAAATAAACTTCATGAATATAAGAATGAACTCAGTTTTAAGTACAAGTGCATATATCATTATCAAAAAAAAAATAAATAAATAAATGAAAATAATAATAGTAAGTGAAACATTAAACTATTATATCTTAAACAATAGTTAGTAAAATATCAAGGAGCTGCTTAGCATTTGAGAAATGGCCATGTAAATAAAACAAGAAAAGAAAGTTTTAATTTGGTTAATGAAATAAATTATGATTAGATAATTTATGTAATCATAATTTATTTCATTAACCAGATGAAAATATCGTCGAAAGATTACTATATGCTACCTCAAAATATCTGTTTTTATCACCAAAAAATAGTGAATACATTAATGAATAGAACAAATAACACAAGAAATGAACTGACACAATATAAACAAAAGCAAAAAAATATATGCATGAGTGAGCATTAAATTGATGACAATTTAATATTTTCTTTGAAATAATATTAAATTTTGTTTATATTTCATTTGATGACTTAAGTTTGGAACAAGCCTTATTTCTTGGGCTCTAACCTCCATAATACATCCCATTCAATGACAGATCTCCTCATTACTACTGGTGATAATTTAGATTGCTATACATACCTTGTTTGACAGAGGGATTGAAAAATTGGAACTTTCTATATTAGTTTGATCAAATGATAGTATATTAGTTATAATTCTTATATTTCAACAGTTACTACAATTTCACAAAAATACATTATCACTTGCTAATCATATTTTGGTTTGGGTCAATCCTCTTTCATCTAGAATAATGTTATAAAACTTGATTAACTCCTCTCTTCTTTACACCAGCTTATATTTATTTGCAAAAGTGGTTTTGCATCTTACTCAAAATTTAAAAATACTGCTCCCTCTCCCAAATGAGGGTGAGTTAGCAAGTCTTAAACAGAAATGGAAATACTTCCCTTAACCCCAGAAACTCAGACTTTTTATCCATTATTGGCCTAAGAACGTGAAATTAATGCACAAATACATCTAATGGACTTGAATGAGTAAAGTGGGCTCTCAAAAAAAAGATCCTGAGACTCCATGAAGAATCAAATAATAATAAATTTTGATTTTCATTACTTTTACTATATACTGTTATCATTAACAAATCTACCTACTTTTTAAAAACTAACATAGAAAACCTCTCAATAGGTCTGCTTAACTACTAACAATGGGGCTGTGAAAAGAAAAAACTTAAATTTCCACTCTCATCAAACCCATCAATGCATTCCCCATGATTAAAATCTACTTCTCACTCTCTTAATCTTCTAAAAGATTAAGAGAGTGAGAAGAGATTAAGAGAGTGGAAATTTATTCTGCCCTCTTCCTTTCCTTTTTTTCTACTCTATAATCTCCTCTGTATTATACTATTAAATATCTCCTTGCTAACATCATCTTATCCAAGATGATATGTAAATTGCATTCCCTCCTCCTATCTAACACTCCAGAGGCCAAAAAAGGGGCAACCAGTTATCCCTCTGTGGACTCTTTCTAGGATTTCTTCATCACTCTGAAATTAGGTGACCAAATCTACATAAAAGAGTAGAGGTACTATGTGCTCAAGCATTATACAGTGGAACATTAACTGATCATTATTTGCCAATATCCTCATCATTCCTTGCTATTATAGCTGTTGTGGATAAAAATCAATGGTCCATTTACTTCTTTTAATTCTGCATATAAACTAAATGTAACTGTTAACTGTAGATAACTTAAGTCATTTACTGAGGGATTTATGTTTAGGAAAAGGCTGTCTTGCTATCAGAGTATATTCAACAAAAACACTTCTAGTTTCGTCCTTATTTTATTGAAAAGTAGCCAGAATGTTGCATGTGAAACATCTTCACATCAAGTTGCTCTATATACCATAATGCATGCAGTATACTCAATTCTCAGGCATGTATATACTGCATGCATTATGATAAAGATCACTATTCAAGACCAGTTGTTTTTTAACCTTTATTGGAATTTTTGAAAGTTATCTCTAGACAGAAAACTATCAACATATAACAATACTACCTTGAGTGAACTTCCATTGAGAGGAGGCTCAATATTAGTCACATCTGATCTGAACAGTGACTCTCACTACAATATATGGCAGTACACACATTTCAGACAGAGGTATACTATGTATTATGGAGTAAAAAGTAACCTGAAGTAAAGTTAACTGCTCTACATACAAATAACTTTGTTGTGAAGTTATTTCACCTGCAAAACTTTTGTTTGCTTCCACATGGGTAAAATAATTTCTTGTTAAGTATAACATACTTTCCAACCCAGCAAAAACAAACCTGCAAATTGTGGGAGAGCTTTGTTGTTTTTAAATGATGACAAAATCATCATGTTAAATGGCAACCTCAATTCATAACAGGCTCTCTGATTCTTAATGTTTGCAGCATTTATCTGCTTGCTAGTCTAGGGTTCCAAGGAATACAAACCTTAATAAAGAGAAAGCAGGTAAAATAGACATACAAGATGGTAAATGGATTTTACAGAACAGCAGATGAAATCTTTCAGTATATAAAGAGTGTCCCAAAATTCACGCAAGATTTAAATTTAGTGTCATTTGTGCGGTAAAGTGTTGCCAATGAGAAAAAAAAAACAGCGTGACAGCTGACAGTTCAGGGTTATTAAAAATGGAGCGCTACACGAAAGAACAACGCATTTTCATTGTTGAGAAAATGCGTTGTTCTTCCATCATTTTAAAAATAATGAAGGTTTGGCAGCTACAGTTCGCAATTTTTGTACAAAATATGGTTGGAATAGTGATTTAACTTCATCAACTGTGAAAAGATTAATTAAAAAATTCAAGGAAACAGGATCAATTAGTTATCTTATACATTCTGGCCGTCCTTCAACAAGTCGTTCAACAGAAAACATCGAAGCAGTTCGTGAGAGTGTTGCTGAGAGTGCACGAACATCAATTCGGCACTGTGGTCTTGAATTGGGCATTTCGAGAAGCTCCTTACAGCGTATTCTCACGAAAGATTTGCATCTTTATGCTTGCAAAGTTCAATTGACTCAAGAACTGAAGCCTACTGACCACACACAGCAAAGAGAGTTCGTTGAATGGATTATGGAACAACAACAAGTGGATGCTTATTTTTCAAACAAAATCATCTTCAGTGATGAGGCTCATTTTCATCTTGATGGCTTCGTTAATCGACAAAATTGTCACATTTGGGGTTCAGAAAATCCACGCGTGATTGTTGAGAAACAAATGCATCCGCAACATGTCACTGTTTGGTGCGGATTTTGGGCTGGAGGCATCATCGGTTCATTTTTCTTCGAAAATGCGGCTGGTAAGGCAATAACAGTTAATGGTGCTCGTTATCACGACATGATAATCCAGTTTTTTGTGCCTAAATTGCAAGATATGGATGTGGACGACATATGGTTTCAAAAAGACGGTGCCACATGCCATACAGCCCGACAAACAATTCAATTACTGCATTAGTCATTTCCTGGTCGTGTAATTTCCCGTTTTGGTGATCAGAATTGGCCACCCAGATCATGTGACTTAACGCCATTGGACTTTTTTCTTTGGGGTTTTTTGAAGCCTAAGATTTATGCCAACAAGCCCACGACCAACCACGTCTTGAAGGAGGAAATTGAGTGCTGTATCAATGAAATTCAGCCACATTTATGCAAAACGGTCATGGAAAATTTCGACAAAAGAGTGCGTATGTGCCAGCAAAGCCGTGGAGGCCATTTACCCGATATGCTATTCCATGCATAACCCTATACTGTATACTTTATGAATCAATAAGAAATTACAATTTTTAATTAAAAACCTGTGTTTTCTATCAAAATTACTTCTTGCGTGAATTTTGGGACACCCTGTATAGTAGGAGAGGTGAGAATAAGGAATCAATGAAATTCAGTTAAAGTGGGATTAGGATGTCACAGATTTTTCATTGAGTGGAATTGACTGCCAGTTAGAAGTGTTAAGTACACCATCTGTGAATAAATTTCAAGAAAGCATTGATAAGTGATGTGTAAACTGAGAACTTATGTGATGGGCACTAGAACCTCCACCCACACCCCCAAGTTATATCCATGACCAATAATATGCTTGTAAAGATTATGTATAAACACTTAAAAAAAGAGCTCAAAAGCTTCAAATTGCCAAATAAAATTATTTAAAGAAAAAATATTAAATATCTTTTTTTTTCAAGCCAAATATATTGAAACTATAAAGTTTAGACCTGACAGCTGTTTTCAACTGTTTGGCTCTCCTCAGAGGCCAGGCTGAAACCTTATGAAGGCAAAATCCCTGTCTCAATACTTCAACAATACCATGTCAGAAAGTTCACTTACATAAGTGAACTCATTAACATGAAACTGGAATGAATATAAATAACTTACTGACTAAATTAGTTATTTAGGTGCCAACATTTTGTCAGCTTCAGCATTTATCAAAGGCACTTTAAAGACACACAATCAGCAAAGACTAAGAATAAAATGAACTCAAGAAGGATAGTCACATATACAGAGAGTGACAGTGGTGCACTCTGCGGTAATCCTCTGTGATTACTGTTGATGGGAGGATAGAGCAATATACTGAAATTTGCATAGGGTTCCACCATCAGTATGTAGGATTATACTGTCATTCAGTGAAGGTCTTTAAAGTGCCTTTGATAATGATAGCTTAGGCTGGCAAAAAGTCAGCAAGTAAATAATTGATTTAGTTAGTAGATTACTTTCATTCCAGTTCCATGTAGTTTTTGTTCCAGAAACTTAAACATCAATATTACAATAGTCCAGGAAATTTGAATATGAAATAAGTAATAAATATCGATAAAAGAGCCTAATAGGTGGCAGACGAATCAGCAGACTGAGATATGCTGATGACAAGGACAAAATAGGAAAAATCCTTGACAGAAAACTGATGAAATCAGCAAGAACAAAGGACTTAAACTCAACCTAGCATGAAAAAGATTATGGTTCTCAAAGAAAATATAGACAGGGAAGTTTCTGAGAAACAAGTGTGCCTTAATGGAGTAATAATTGAAGTCAACAAGGGATCAAATGGATCTACCATTAATGTGAAGAATTGCTGTTCAGAAGATCAGGATGGCTAAAACAACAGTCAGCAACTTGTCCAAGATCTGGAAGGATGGATCTATCTCCACAGGAGCAAAACTGAGGATTTGGAATCAGCTGTTTTTTCATTAGCAACTTATAGACATGAAACTGCCCAATAATCCACAATAATCTGTGCACGATAATCCATATGAGGTCTTGATCAAGCCTCATATGGATTATTGTGCACAGATTTGGTTGCAGGATTTTCATGGTGATGAGGATATACTGGAAAGGGTCCAGAGAAGATTCACAAAGGTAGTCAGTGGTCTTTGGAATGTGGAGTACAAGGACAGATTGAGAGAATGTGAATTGCAGAGCCTCATGAATAGGGGAAGGGGGGGGGATATGATTGAGACATATAAGTAGTCAGGAGTTGTTGTCAGGCTGACAAGGAGGAGATTTTTCAAAGAATGGGAGAGGGGGTAGAACAAGAAGAGGCCATTGCTGGAAACTATATAAAGAGGGTGTGAGCAGATGAGAAGAAGGTTCTTTACATGGAGAGTGGCTGGTGAGTGGAATGCATTGCCTGAGTGTGTTTTGAATGTAGATATACTGTTTAAAGCAAGGTTGGATGAGCATTGCGTGCAATAGCATGTATACCTTCCACGATGAGTCTCCAATTCCATGTAGGTTGGTTGTTAATAATAATAATAAAATCATTGACAGTTTTGCTCAACATTCTCCAAGGGAGTATGACGTCTGCAGAATTCCTATTTTTTATATTAAAAGGTGTTTCTGAATATGTAGCAAAATTTCCAAGAAATTCCAACTCACCCATTTTTAAATCCATCAACCAAATCTGCAATCTCTTATCTTCTCCAAAAGACCAACTGTCACTAGTGCTGTTACCCATCCCATGTTACTGCAACTTGTCTTATTTTGGCCAAATAGTAAAAACAGTTAAAAAGTATATGTCAGAACACTAGAGCCATATCCAGCTTATCTACTTCATGTTGGGTTTGGCTCAACATGGAATTGAATACACTAGCCATAGGATACAATGGGATAGTGCCAAACTTCTGCATAGCTGTACTTATAAATATGAGCATTTATTCAAAGAAAGTACTGAAACCTTGCTCTGCCAGCCTAACTTAAATTGTAATAATTGCCTTTAATCTAAAATAATTGGGCAATTGTTATCTTTAATTGCATTAAATAATTTATTAATTTATGTGTGTGCGTTATATATAAAACATGCACACACATATCTCAGCTTAATTTTAAGCTACTATACAATTAACAACTCCTCATAGAAGGATTCTATTGTTGTAATGCATGTATTTCTCTATTCTTTGGTAGTATTGAAATGTCTGTTACTATTCTTCAACTTACACAGATGATGTTTTAGAATATATATAAAACAAAATATTTGTGATTAATAAATAATTTTTCAGTGTAACATATGTTCTGTATAAATAAATATGGAAGTGCCACTGTATCTTTCTACAAGAAAATAAGGCTCAAAGCCAGTGAATTATATCTGTTAATTGTGTGGCTCTTCAGTCATGATTATTAGTTTATCTTGAAGGATGAAAAACCAAAGTTTCTAGGCGGGAAAATCCTGCCACCTCCACATGAGACTGGCTAACTCTCACAACCTAAAGGATTCAGAGTAGATGCACTATCCACTATGTCATCTAGACCAGCAAAGCATATGAATCAACTGTAGATCTCTCTCTCTCACACACACACACAATACAAATGAATCGGTATTGTTGGCATCATGAGGACAAGGGCTATGGTTGAATTTATATGTAAAGTAGCATTTAGGATAAGTATCCTCCTCCACAGTATGTCTTTTGATACCACGGATATAGACTATTACAATATAGTTCTCAAAACATATAAAAGGTTTCACATGATATGGAGCTTCGAGCGGTACATCGAAATGTCTGTTCCACACAGGATTTGAATGCACTCAAACCATCCTGTATTATATGTGATATCCAGCAATGAAATATAGAATGGTTTATATGCTTGGCAGCCATAATAAACTACTCAAATTTTCTTGTAAGGGTATCAAAAACACCAAAACAAAGTATTAAGGAGGGAACCAGATGTTGGCAGCTTGAATCTACACTGATCTAAAATAATTCCACAAAGAAATCTCCTTTGCCTGATCTGCATCCATAGCTTCTATTTTATTATTATTTTTTTTTATTCTGACCTCCATGGAGTCATGATCCATTGTGCAAGGACCACATTAAACAACACAAAGTATATTGTATTACTAGTGAAATTGATTCACCATTTGCACTTTGCCATCCTCTCAGGCAATACATTCCATACTCCTATGACTCTCCATGAAAAAAAACTTACTTCTTGCCTTCTTACTTCCTTTTTTCAACTACCAGGGTTCATCTGCTTGTCCCTTTTCCTCATTCTACCATATGAAAAATCACCCAGAAACAGCAACCCTGTAAATGCTTTTTGACAGCTCAATGTCTCAATCACATAACCTCTTAATCTTCTATCCACCAAGCTCTGCAGTCCACATGTCCTCAGTTGCAACTAACTCATACTAATAACTCCCATTATACAAGTCCTGATATCATTTTTATTATCCGCTTCTGCACCGTCTCCCAGGTTAATTTGCCTTCAAATCACAGTGACCAGATCTAGGTACATGTGGTCTAATTAGAGCTTTATACAATGGAACCACTACCACCATTTTACCTCTGCTTGTCAACACTGCTGCAATTTTCTGTGTTGTCTTCACAACCTTTGCAATGTTGTCCTCTGAACTTCAAATTTTATCTCTATTCACCCTAAGATCCCTTGCTTGTTCCACTTCTTCCAGTATAACTCCACTAAGTGAGTAGAAAGCATTTCATCTGTGGATCCCAAATTTTGAAACCTTACATTTAGCTGCGTTAAACCAGCAACTCTACTCATTTGGCCAAATTTCCAGCCTATTCCTATCCTCTTGAAGAGCCAGAACATGTGCACTATTACTAATAATCCTCCAAAACTTTACATCATGTGCAAACAACTGAATATCTGCTTGTAGTCGAATGAAAATATCACTCAAGATTGAACAGCACTGTTACTGGCTGTACCCTGTGGAATTGCAATTGTATGAGTCCTGCTCCATATAAACTCTGATATCAGAAAGCCAATCCTATCTACGAATCTGATATTACTATTGGTACCCATAAGGGTACCAAATGAGTGATCATTATGGGTGACTTTAATTTTCCAAACATTGATTGGGTAGAAGAGAAATCCCATGATAAAAAAGAAGAGGAATTTATTGAACTGTTGCGAGACAACTTTCTCAAGCAGTATGTGAAAGAAGGAACTCGAGGTCAAAGAGCATTGGATTTGCTCATAGCATCAGAAGAGGGTCTCTATCAAGAATATGGCTATTTTACCACCAATTGGTGACAGTGGTCATGCTGTACTTTCCTGGGAAGTATCTAATTGCATTGATGCTCTGATTAAAACAGGTTACATGCTGAACTACAAAGCTGGAAATTATGATCAACTTAGGAGAATACTATCTTTGGTCCCATGGTATCAGTTACTGAATGGGAAAAATGTCAGCAATGCATGGGAATCTTTGAAAAAGTGCTTAAATGAGACAATATCTGAATGTATCCCTAGTGTTCGAAGAATAACTAGGCTGGAAATGAAATGGATGTGCAACCTTATTAAACAAGAGATCCGCAAGAAGAAGGAAAGAATATCGTGCAAATAAGAGTGGGAAGAGTTATGAAATATATAAAGCTCAGGCCAGAAAAGTAAAGAGTATTGTGAGGAAAACTAAATCAGAGTATGAAAAGAAATTGGCCATGCAACCTAAAGGCAATCAAAAAGAATTTTGTGGTTATGCTGCAAACAAAAGAAAGAATTATTGTGGAAGAATAACGTTATTGCACGCAGATGGTACTCTAGTGTCGGAAGCTAATGAGATTGTTCAGTAAATAAGTGCTCACTTTGCTAAGATATCAACCAACTGTATGTAACATAGTGCAGTGCTACTGCTACATTGGATGAAGAGTTAGAGGTTCATGAAAATGAGGTTGAAGAGCTGTTGCATAACCTAGATAAGAATTTGTCTATAGGGACAGATGGAATATCGGCCCGTTTGCTAAAAAGGAATGTTCAGCCAAACATTCCTTTAGCCAATGCTAAAGGAATGTTCCGCTGAACATTCTTTTAGTCAGTTGACTATGCTTTCGCATGTTTGTATAACTTGAGTCTCGGCTCGGGAATGATACCACAAGAAGTGGTATCATTCCTGATACCACTACCAGACCAGAGATACTGGTGTGGTAGTGAAGATTTTAGAGAAATTTGTAAGAACTCACATACAGAAATGAATAGGGAAACATGCTAAACTCTACAAGGAACAGCATGGGTTTACTAAAGGAAGGTCGTGTTTTAGCAATTTGCTCATATTTTATAACAATGTTACGGCCGAGTTGCATAAAGGAAATGGATATACTATGATAATGTTGGATTTTTCTAAGGCATTTGATAGAATACCACACGAAAGGCTGTTGCATAAACTGGAGAATATGGGATTGAAATATAAATTCTTGACTTGGATCAGGGGATGGTTGTCAAACATATATCAAAAAGTGGTATACAGTGAGTGTGAATTTGCAATATTTAAGGTGACCACTGATGTACCTCAGGGTTCAGTCCTTGTGCCATTATTGTTCAATCTATACATTAATGACATCTGTCAATGATGCAAAGCTAGGTAGGGCAATCAGGGATGCTACTGATATTCAGCAACTACGAAATGATTTGAATAAACTGGAAATTTGGGCAAATGAAAATGGCTGTCAATTTAATATTAGTAAGTGTAAAGTTATGCATTTTGGCATAATTAGAGTTCCAGCAGCATATTATATTAACAGGGCTATGCTACAAGAAACTGAAGAGCCAAGGGATCTTGGTTATTGGTGGACAGGAATTTGAACTTCAAAGGTCACATAGCAAAAGTTGCAAATACAGCTCAGAGGATAATTGCGATGTTGAAGTGAACCTTGACATGTAAGGATAAGGAAGTCATTTTGCCTCTTTATAAGGCTTTTGATAAGACCACACCTTGATTATTGTGTGTAGATTTGGTCTCCCAGGTTCCAAGGGGATAAAGAAGCTGTGGAAAAGGTACAAAGAAGAATTACAAAGATTATATCCAGATTATGGGATTTAGATTATGAGGACAGATTGCGAGTATGTGGATTGTAGACTGGTTAACAGGAGAAAGAGGGGGTGATATGATTAAGGTCTATAAACTTGAATGGGTGTTATAGGACAGTGGTAGCAAACCTTTTTATGTGCATATGCCAAAAGTTTACAAATCAAGTTGCTGACATGCTGGCGTGTGCCAAATATTTACAGATCAAGTTGATGACATGCAGGGAAGTTTTTAATAGGGGAAAAATTAATAGAAAATCTATTAATTTATAATAATATATATTTTATAAATAATTACTTATAATTTTATAAAATATTTTCTTTTATTTACAATATTTATTTATATATAAATTTATAATATTATTCAGTGTAACATTGATTATTGTATTATTAAATTGATTTTAATGTTAGTTTGAAAAAAAAAAAACAGTAGTGAGAAAAATATTTATGCATTGTAACTCACCATAGAAGTCAGCTGAGCAGGGAAAGCTCAACTTGTCGGTGAAATGCTTACCGTATTTACGCGAATATAACTTGCCCTCAAGTATAACTCGCAGTCCTGATTTTACTTTATGAAAAAAAGACATCAAAAAGTTTTGCATATTACCTCACATACAAAAAATTTTTAAACATGTTCACGTCGAGACGATACTAGCTCACCCTCTCCTTGGTTAAAAACACGCCCTCCTCGATGTCATTTCCTGCAGATGCAAGAAAAACAAGTGTAGTTTTATTGTATTCCTTAATAAGGTACAGAGGCTTTTGCAGTCTGTGTAATATACAATATTTCTCAACAAATAGTGTGATTCATTAGTTAGCAGCCAGCGTTTTTATTCCAGCTGTCTCTAATTACACCATTATCATCCCCTCCCACAGAAACTATGCTGTACAGACTCAAGTCAACAACTGTGTTTCAGTGCAACCATATGTTGCACTGAAACACAATATCTAACTAAAAACTATTGTCCAATTTTTCAATTACATGAAATAAGTATTTGTTTTATTGCATTTGAAATTCTCGATGTCATTATGACAGATCACAAAGACTAACTTAAATTAAAATTCTACCACGAATCGAAACATGCCATATAATTACGGTGACCATACGTCCTTTATTTCACTGCTCTGTCCTTTAGATTTTTTTTTTCTATAATGGCCATTTTATCCTTTATTTTGTGAACTGAAATAGTAAATTGAATATTAATACCAACATATTTAAAGATGCAATTCATAAATTTTACCAAACCTGCATCGATTATTTAAATAATTGAGACAGCTGTTTCGTGGAAATGGAAGTATCTGAATGGGTCCTACTACTACAAGAAATCCCTCTGCGAGCAAAGATCGAGAAAAGTGTTTTGTTCATTTCCAGTCACTGGAACTTGCATATAAATGATGGTGAACTATTAAAATTATTTGTGTGTTTTGTTCATTTCCAGTCACTGGAACTTACATATAAATGATGGTGAACTATTAAAATTATTAATAAATTAAAATTATATTTTAAAAAAGTTGAATAATTTATAAGCATATAAAAAGATATCACTTGTAAATCGTTGACTTGCCACCTCTGGCACGTGTGCCATAGGTTCGCCATCTATGTTATAGGATATCAACTGATGAAATTTTTTGTTATATGGAAGGTGGGGAGAGAACACAGGGGGCATCCATGGAAGTTAGTTTATTCACAGTCAAGAAAGGGGATAAGTAAGAGTTAGGTTTTTCTCCCAGAGAGCAGTAAGTGAGTAGAATAATTTGTCCTCGGGGGTAGTGAGTGCATCTAGTGTGAATGAATTTAAGGGAAGGTGTGATAGCTGGTTTGGGTGATTAATAGCCTCCCTCGATGAGTCCTCAACTCCCCGGAGGTCTCAGATAATAATAATAATTATTATTATTACATGACATGTCCAAGGATTCATTGTAGGCAGGCACTCTATACTATGCAGTATTGTTGCATGCAACAATACTACACTATGCAGTATTGTTGCATGTGTTCTCATGACCGATTTGCTTATCCAATACCCAATTATCCAAACCAAAATGAGATATTCAAACCCATATGTTTGCAACTTAAATACCAATTTGACATATGGCAATCTGTCAAATGCCTTTGAAAAGTCCACAAATATCGCAGTATATCTTCAACCACTGCTCTTGTTCCTCTATTATAAAAAGCAACCAGATTATTAAATCAAGAGCATCCATTAACAAATCCATGGTGGCCAGCATAAATGATACTGCCCAATTCTGTACATGAGTTTTTACCAAACAACCACAGAAGAAATAGAAACTGGTTTAAGTTTGATACTTCCATTTTACCATCCTTATGCAATGGCAATATCTTACACTACTTCCACTGCTCAGGAACTTGTTCCGTTGCAAGATGTTTGTTAAGATTTTGCCAACACAAATGGCAAAATCTCATTCCCGTGCTGTACTGATATTTATCATACTCAATATTCAAAATACATCCTCTTCATTCCCTTCTAATACTTAACTACTACTTGTCTTTCTAGGGTGCCAGGATGGAACAATTTAATAAAATGATCATTAAATAGCTTAACTATGTCATCTACCTTTGTTACCTGATTTTCATTTCCATCCAGCATGGTAATCTTTCCACGATCATTTTTCCTACTGACCACTTATTAAAAAAAAATTTCTTGGGATTCTCCTTTGACTGCAGTGCTAGTCTCCTCTTATATTCTAATTTTTCTCTCTACTGTACTAGTCTGACTCCCTGGCATAAGTCTTATATTCCTCACATACAAGCCTTCCATAACCTGTTTTTTTTTTTTTTCTATAAGTCCTGTTTAATTTCTCTAGTCATCCATTTGACTCCAAATTGCTTTATCTTCTTCACTTGAAGTATACAATCTGTCAATGTCATCAACAATTTTTTCCTAAGTATCTCCCATGCACTAGTGACATCTCCTTCAAATTCTTTCGCACATTGCAATGCTCTAAGCATTTCTAAATCTGTGATAGTCATCTGCCTTATAATTCCATATAAATTCTTTCCAAGTTGATAATTCATCCTTCCTCCAAGTCAGGACTACATGGCCACTCTCACCAACTAAAGGATAAGTATTACATCTCAGACATAATCAGATCTGATGCCATAACCAAGTCCAAACTAATGATTGTTGCAGTCCCTCCACCACATGCTGCCTAAGACAGTTGTCCTTATAAGCCCAAAATTTAGTTCCCTTACTACTGTATACTACCATGTAGAAAGGCTTATGTGTTCGTCGTACATATTGTTTAATTTTGATGGTATATATATCAGAACACAGAATTATAATTAATAAGTAAATAATTATTTATTGACTTATTGCTGATATTTTGCTGGTATTATAACCAGTATCTTCAGAGCACAAAAACACAGTTTGTCAGTACGTGACACTATAACAATGTGGTGTAACAAAATTGTAGCAACAACACAAAGACTAAAGTCCTAATTAGGTGCCCTCTATCTACAAAAAAAAAATATTGTAGTAACACAAAGACTAAAGTCCTAAAAAAACAGAGAGAGAGAGAGAGAGAGAGAAAGCAGGTACTAGTTATGTCTTGAGATGACTTCTCCCAACTCTTAGGCAAATTTATACAGCCATATTTGTTGATATTCAGAGTACGTTTTAAGGCTTCTGTTGCTTCTAAGAACAATCTCTCTGACTTGTAAGAGCTTCTGTGCAGTACTTTTGTTTTCTTCCAATTGATCCTGTGTGCAGGTGTATCCAAAGCATGGTCCGCTAGGCCTGACTTGCCATAGTGACAGATGTATCTTTTATGGTCACTAATGCAGATGTCCACAGTTCTTCCTGTTTGATCGTAGTAGGCTTGATCACACAAGCAGGGTACTTCGTAGACTCCTGGATGTGATAAAGGAGGGATGCTGTCCTTGGGTGAATGGATGAGAGTTGCTAATTTGACACACGGTCTGAATACAGTTTGCAGTTTATATTTATTGAGAATTCTAGATATCTTTTCCAATGTATGGGATGGTGACTGTTTTGTTTTAGTTATCCGTGGTGGATAGTGGGAGGGGTTTCTTAGGAGCATTTAGTATTTTGTTTATCTTATGGGGATTATAGCCAAGAAGGTGTGGCATAAGTGAGCCAGTTCAGCAGCAAGAGCATTGCCATTGGAACATATTGCTCTTGCTCTGTGAGTTAGCATTTTTAAGATACCATACTGTTGAGAAGGGTGATGGTGTGATTGTTTGTGTAAATATCTCCCTGTATGTGTAGGTTTTCTAAAAACTGAGAATGATAAAGAACCATCTGGAAGACGTGTGATTAGTGTATCCAGGAAGGGCAGACAGTTATTAACTTCCAGTTCCATCGTAAAGTGGATTTTTGGATGTTGGCTATTTAAATGCAGCTAAGAATATATCCAATGTGCCTGGGCCACGTGGCCAAATAGCATGCACATTGTCAATATAGTGTAGCCAAAGTGTTGGTTTGAGAGTGGCTGTATTCTTAACTAGTTTATCCAGGTGTTCTCTATGTAGAAGTTGGCTAAGGGAGGGAGAAAAGGGGGAAACCATAGCTGTCCCATCTAATTGTTTGTAGATTTTCCCTTTCCATGTGAAATATCCTGCATATATTTTGAATTTAAATAGTTCAAATATATCAAGGGGGAAAGTGTGACTTTAGCAGATTAAGGGTTTCAATTAGTGGTACATTTTGTGAATAGTGAGGTGATATCAAACCTCACCATTAAGTCTGAGCTTTTTAAGGTATGGTGTTTAAAATACTTTTTAGATGGGCAGAATTTTTGACAAAAGAGGAAGAATTGTTTATGAGAGTGGCTAGTAGCTTGGCTAAATGTCTAGCCAGTTTGTATGTGGGACTATTTATATTATCTTCAATAGGGCGTAAGGGTGTACCTTGTTTGTGAATTTTTGGTGCTCCATATATCCTGGGTGTTTTAACGTGGAAAGGAGTTTGTTTACGGTTTCTTTCGGCCAGGAAGCGACTTTTTTTCAGTAATTTATGCACCTTATTCTTTTGCGTGTTGGTGGGATTGCGATCTATAATTTTGTATGTTGACTGATCTTGTAAAAGTGTGTCAATTTTGTTTTCATATTGTGTTGTGTCCATCACCATGGTTGCGTTCCCTTTGTCTGCTTTCGTTATGATAATCTGGTTATTATTATGCAACTTTTTTAGAGCAATGATTTCCTTATGAGGGATATTATTTCTGGGAGGCTTGGAATGATTAGTATGTTGGCCACATCTAAACGTATGTTATTGGCTACTGCTGGAGGCAGGTCGTATATTCCCCATTCGACGGAAGCCATTATTTCAGCTTTTGGAATTTGTTTGGGAGTAACGACAAGATTGTGCCCCCCCCCCACACACACTTAAAGCACTAATGGATTCTTTGGCTAAGGTGAGCGATGATAAATTCACAACGACGCAATCTTGTTGTAATTGCAGTCATTGTGTAGCGCTACATTGTTGGAGATTTTCAAACTTTTTTGGTGCCAGTTTATGACTATGATGAATTATTTTCTAGCTGTTGCTTTGGTGATGTTGTCTAGGATCTCCCATAGTTTCGTTTTTAAAATATTACATAGTAGTTCACATAGCACTTTGATGGTTGAATTTAATTTTGATAACTCAAGGCGAGTACCGTTAATCTGTTCTCGTAAGAGCACTACACTCGCTCATTTATAAATAAGTTGGGCTTTGGCCGAGTGGAACTTGTTTTTAATTTTCATACAGTTAGGTATTAAATTGGTGTGTCGGTACCTCTTTAAGAAGGCTAACCTGTTCAGTTGCCGTGCCAATTTTAACTTCCACTTACCGTATTATCATGTCTTGCGTACGATATCGTCTCCGTAAAGAATTCTCCAACGTCTAGAAAGTCTTATGTGTTCGTCATACATGTTGTTTAATTTTGAAGGTATATATCAGAACACAGAATTATAAGTATATATTTATTGACTTACTGCTGATATTTCACTGCCATTATAACCAGCATCTTCACAGCACAAAAATACAGTTTGTCACAGTATGTGAAACAATAACAACATGGTGTAACAAAGGGACTAGTTTAACAAAATTGTAGTAACAATACAAAGACTAAAGTCTTAATTAGGTGCCTCGATCTAGAAAATAAAATAAAATTGTAGTAACAACACAGACTAAAGTCCTAAAAAAAACAGAGAAAGAAAGCAGATACTAGTTATGTCTTAAGATGACTCTCTCAACTCTTAGGCAAATTTATACAGCCATATTTGTTGAGATTCAGAGTATGTTTTAAGGCTTCTGTTGCTTCTAAGAACAATCTCTCTGACTTGTAAAAACTTCTGTGCAGTACTTTTGTTTTCTTCCAGTTGATCCTGTGTGCGGGGGCATCCAAAGCATGATCTGCTAGGCCCGACTTGTCATAGTGATAGATGTATCTTTTATGTTCACTGATGCGGATGTCCACAGAATTTATCCAATTTAATAGGCTTGATCACACAAGCAGGGTACTTCATAGACTCCTGGATGTGATAAAGGAGGGATGCTGTCCTTGGGTGAATGGATGAACATTGCTAATTTGACACAAGGCCTGAATACTGTGCATAGTTGATGTTTATTGAGAATTCTAGATATCTTTTCCAATGTGCCTTTAATGTATGGGATGGTGACTGTTTTGTTATAGTTATCTGCAGTGGATAATGGGAGGAATTTCTTAGGAGCTCTCTATTCAATCCATCAACTACAACTAATCGCAACTATACCAACGGCATCTACTACCCGCCACCACCACTAGTATTTTCACAGGAAATCACAACATCCATGTCCACAGCAGGATTCGAACCCGCAGCCTTTTGGCTGGAGAGTGGATACGCTCTCGACCGAGTGGATATCCACTCGGTCAACCAGGCCAGCTTACGATCTCTGACAAATTTCTAACAACTATGGCAGAAATACAATGCCCTGTATAGTTTGATGCCTGCATTATACTACCACTCTTGTGTAATGGCACTATCTTACTCCTCTTCCACTCACTAAGCACTTTCATTGAATAGCCAGGTCAACAGAGCTGTCAGCTACTTGGCACATTCTCTCAAAAAAACATGCAGTGAAATCCAATCCAGTCCCACTGCCTTACTGAACTCAAGAATACTTAGTATTTGAAACATTCTCCTCATTAACTTCTAAACCTTCAATCCTTTCCATTCCTCCAGGAATAAAACCTGTTTTACACTAGGATGAAATGTCCCAATAAACTGATCATTAAATGGCTCCATGGTCACTTTAACTACTTTTTTCCATCTAATAAGGTCATCCGAATAAAATTATCATTAAATGGCTCCAGTACATTACAATGGTCATCACTTTAATTACTTTTTCTATCTAATAGGGTCATTCATCCACAAATCATTTCTCCTCCTACTGGTCACGTAATGAAAGAATTCATTAGGATTTCCCTTGGAATGAAGAGCCGATCCCTCCTCATACTCCATTTTGGTCTTCCTTACTATACTAGTCACCTTCCCAGCATGAGTTTTAAATTCCTGAATGCTTTCTTTATACTTTTTTCAACATCTATTTCATCTGCAGCTCCTGTTTAATTTCATTAGTCATCCACTTTACTTTACACCAAACTGCTTTATCTTTTTCACTTGAGGAATGCTATCTGCCATTGCTATAAATATTTCCTTACTAGCTCCCATGCACTGCTCACATCTCTCTTGCAATACTTCGATCCATGGAAGCATTGCAAGGAAATCAATCAGCTGTCCTAAGCTGATTCATAAGATCATTATAGTCACCTACCTTATCTATAAATTCTCCTTGAAACTTCTGCTATATGTTTACTCAGCCTCCACATCAAGACTGCATGGTCAACTCACACCAACAGAGGTGAGAGTGACCATGCAGGGGAGCAAGATTGACACCTCAGTTACAATAAGCAAATCTGATGCAAGGACCAAATCTAAAACTCATGATCCTTATGTTCCCTCTACTACATGTTACATGAGACATTTGTCCCTCAAGAATTCTAGAAATTCCATTCTCTATACTGTATTCAATTTACACTGCCCAATTTATACTGCTAGAGTCCAATAATGATCACTTGCTTTGCACTCCCCAAACTGATCTACCTAAAAATTTCCTGCTCGTTACCCTCTATGTTCTATGGCCTATAAAAAAGTCCTACTTGCACTAATCTTCCCAGATGCCTATACACTTCCATGTTCAAATTCAGTCCATCTCTTGCATATAGTTCTCTTCTATCCTCAAATGCACTCGAAACATCCACATATTCCCAACCTCTTTCAACACATCCCACGATCACGCCGTTCATTATTACTGATCTCTTCCTCAATTATGTACATTTATATCTGGGTAAAACACTCATCTTTTCCACTTAATCTTTCCCTTCGCACAAATCAATTCATTTTTCATACCCTCCACTTCCTCTCTCAATACCGCTATCTCCCTTTCCAAGCATCCTATTTTCAGAAAGGGTAGCAAAATCTCTTGCCTATTCACTCCACCTTTCAGATAATTTGTACCAATCATCACTATTTATATCATCTACATTTTCATCTCACTTTAATGCTACATAAACACTATAATTAATCCAGTCAAGCACTCCTCTAACATTCTATCCTGCATATCATGAATCACTGAAACTCCATATACATCACTCCATCCACAGATACATTCCTTGATTACCTGCATTCCTCACTCACTCACTCTCCTCCAGCATCCCATCCCCCTCCCCTTCCTTGCTCTTCTACTTATGTCTTCCTCTCAGTTTGCTTTCCCTTTCTCCTGTACCCTCTCTCTCTTGGCTTTCTCTCATTCCCTGATTTGTCCATTCTGTCTCTCTCTCTCCCATTTCCATAACTTTTTCTCAATATTTCTTGTTTATTTCTTATCATCGGTCAACTTCTCTAGTCTTTTAATCTCTCCTTTCACACAAATTAACTCACTTTTCATATCCTGCACTTCCTCTCACAATACTTCTATCTCCCTTCCAAGTTCTCTTTTTCCACTCAAGATTCAGTGACAAAGTCGCCACCATCCTATAGAACTTTTTTATCTCCAGTCACACTACTTAATATGAAGTCTGCAACATGATGCTCTCCTTATCTCTCTTGATCGTGCTACTCATAATTCTCACTCAGCAAACATGTTAATTCCCTTAGTACCATTGCTGCCACTGAAACCCTCAGTGATGTTGGAGTACATTTCACACAGTGTACATTTCATATAAACATGTACTCCCATGTATCTTACCTGCCACATTTTTAAATGGCATGAAGCATACAATGCCACAGGCAAAGCATGCTACAAAATCCTGTATTATACTTCATAAAATGTGATCTGCAAATAGTGGCAGGCTGGATAAAAATTATGGTAATGATAGCTAGATGATTACAATTTTTTTTTTAATTATAGCGACCGTCATAATTCTAAGAATGAATATAATGCATAAAATATACCAAATATTTAGTGTGTGTACTTTGAAATTATCATCATCATCAATTTCCTGATATTTATCATCAAGGGTGTTCAGTTAAGTTTACATTATTAATCTCCTATCAACAATTTTCCTCCAAATCAGTCTATTACTTACGAGGACTCCAATATTGTCATATCTAACGTTTCATGCTGCTAAGACACTTCTGGTTGAATTAATCCACCTAGATCTTCGTCATCCACTAGGTCTCTTTCCTGTCATCTTGGCATCAAACACTTGTTTTGCTAAACTTTCCTCAATCATTCTATTTAAGTGGCTAACCACGTTAGATTAGCTCTGCTGACACATTCTTGAATGCTAACAATGTCGAGTTCATGATGCCATCAGTTAACTCCCTTATTTTTCTCAGAACACTCACATGTGTGGTGTCTAGTCTCCGACTAAGTGCGTAATTTCTAATCCCACTCTCAGATACATAACTTAAAACTAGTTTGAACACTGTCTTACTCCACATAAATTTGTTCAGCTTGCTACCCACCATACCGGCTTTGCTTATTCTGTTGTCGATATTTTACTAAAATATTTTACTTGTTTTATAGACTCTCCATTCAGAATGCAGATGAAGTTTTCTATACTCCTGCTTATTTTCATAGTTTTAGTCAATCAACGTCTTTCTTCAGAGTTTGCCAATGAGACTGCAAAGTTTGGGTCTTGTTTTCAATTTGTTTCATTTTTTCTTCAATAATGTTTGCATAGTTAAGTCTACAGTTAATCTGTAAAAGCTGCTCAATTTTAATTCTTTTTAAAACTTTCTTACATATTTTTTTCAATGTGATATTCATTTTTATCCTAATTAGCACTAAGTAATGATCACTTCCAATGTCAAATCCTCTGTACACTCTTGCATCTGGAACCAGCATGAAGATATCCTATCAACAATGACATAGTCAATCAGGCTTTTCTTATTTCTTGTGTCTTTTCTCCATGTGAACTTGTGCACATTCTCATGTTGGAACATGGTCTTAGTAATGACAAGTCCATGTCCTGAGCAGACATCCAGCAAATACCATTATTAATAGCTTTGCCCTTTTCTCCAAATTTTCCTAAAATGTTCCTATATGCCTAGTGGAATTCATTTCCTTCTCTGCTGTTCAGATCTCCAACAAGGACCACTTCTCCCCACTTTCTTTATGTCAGCTGCCTGTTGACTAATGAGTCAAAAAATTCCTCCACTTAATCCTTAGAAGAAATTTCTGTGGGACCAGGCACAAATAAGTCTCATGCAACTTCTGAACTAATGTTCAATCCTCACCTTAACATGGTGCACCCAGTTGGCATCTAGTTGAATAAATGATGAGCTGGCAATTTGAGACTTGCCATATTGTACTCTCTACTGACTTAAACTACAAATGCATATAATGCTATAATGTGGTGAGATTTCAAGTCAGCTAGGGCACTGCCTGGTTAAACAAGAATCTCGCTGTTTTCAGGGAACCAGGGTGAACGGTGAAAAGGCAGCTACATTAACAAGCTACATCACATTAGACTGATTCTGTCAATATCCTAAAACACTATCCTAAAAAATTCGAATCTGCATAAGATAGAAGTTTATGCGATTTATAATTAAGCGACGACTAATTTAAAGTAAGGATATGTATATATATATAAGCAGGAGAAATAAAATATCTACTTTGTCTTTGATTTAAGATCTTATAATCTAGCACTCAATATATAGTCTAACTGGTGCAGTCATAAAACATTTTGTTAGACTAAAGAGTGTGGGAAATAAGATATAGTAGAAATAGATAGATGTCAGCAGGCAATAGTTAAGGCAGTCGACCACATTTACAATTTCACAAATAATAAATAAAGAAAACAAGGACAAAGCAGGGTAAGAAATAAAACAGAACGTTTTTATAACACTGTTGTCATTTTTTGACTGAGCATCCTTTTTGTCCAAAGTATGAGCAGAGGCAATCACAATGGACCTGTTAGATCCCAGTGGGGAGGGGAGAGAGAGCCCTGATTGTCTTTTACGGATGGAGTTTGTGGAGAAATTGGATAAAATTATTATGGAGCAAAATTATTTGCCACAGCAAATATTTAATATGGATAAGACCTCCTTGTTTTGGAAGAAAATGTCCGAGCAGACATTCATCCAAAAAAAGCTAAAATCTATGCTTGGTTTCAAAGCTCTTAATGACTATATTACGATTCTGTTAGGGAGTAATGTGGCTGGATATAAACTGAAACCATTTGTGATATGCACAGTGAGAATCTACGAGCCTTCAAAAACATTAGGCAGCATATTCTTCCAGTTCATTATTGGAGCAATAAGAAGTGGTGAATGACTCAAAAATTGCTTGAGGATACCTTAATCAAATGTTATGCGAGTGAAATGGAAAGCTAATATGTGAAAGAAAATGTACAATTTAAAATTTTATTAATTCTACATAATGCTCCAGGTCATCCACCTTACATCGGTGATCTTCACCCCAAGATCAAGGTCATATTTTCTCCCTCCAAACACTACTTCATCGATCCCACTGATGGATCAGGGAGTTCTTGCACGTTTAAGGCTTATTATCAACGGAGAACTTTTTCACAAGCCATTTCTGCAACTGAAGGAAATAATCAGACTCTCATGGAATTCTGGAAAGCATTCAATATTTATCATGCTATTAAAAATATTGCTGTGGCTTGGGACGAAGTGACCTCTTAATGTATGTGTGGCATATAGAAAAACACATTAAAAAGGTTTATGCACGAATTTGGAAGTTTTGAAAAAAATGAAGACCTTCATAAATTGATTGAAGAAATAGAGGGCCTAGCAAATAATCTGAATCTTGAAGTGAATGATGAAATTCACAGAAAGTGTGTGGCGTTGTCCAACGAAGAATTGGTCAAAATGGAGGAACGTGTTGTAGAAGAGGAAGAATGAGAAAACGAAGAGGAAAAAGAGAAACACAAAGAGGTAGTTAAACAATTAACAGTGAAGGATCTTGTTCTCCGCGGTTAGCGATGTTCTCAAAATGGCTGAAGACATGGACCCTAATGTGGAACACTATTTATTAGTAGAAAGGAAAGGACATGATTTGCTTGCTATAAAAAAAAAATTATGATGAAAAGAAGAAGAGAAATAAGCAAAGCACATCGAACATTTACATAAAAAAAACAAAGGTTATACCAAAATAACTGCAGCCTGGTCCTTGACATAAGGAAGGTAATGAAGATGTGATTGTGGAGGAAAATTTGGGTGATTATTCTCCTGTTTTATAGTGACAGTTGCACAGTACAGTTTTATGAGGTTTAAAAATTAAAATGACAGTATACTTATTACAGTCAAGTCTCTAATCCCTATAACTCTGTTGATTTAATGTATTGACTTACGTCCTGCTGGATGGAATGGAATCCTGACATAAATCGAAAGATGACTGTATTTAAGAGAATACAAAGAAAATGTAAGATGGCTATGCTGCTAAAAGAAACAAAAGTTATGGGAAGACTGGTCAAAAAGAAGAAAATACAAGTGGCAAAATTATCCATTGTGTATTAAAGAAAGCTTAGATATGGAGAAAAGGAGTACTGTAAAAGGAAGCAGTAATGAAAAAAGGAACAAAAACTGAAAAAACAATATTCCCTAAGTATGGCTGGGGTAATTACTAGGTGATAATAAGTAAATAGATGACTAAAACAATCTTCCTATAGCAAACTCACATTTATCAAAGAGAATGATGCTGTTGTCAACCCAATTCTGAATCTCAGTCCTCACTAACTTTTCCAATATAGACTGTCTTAATTCAAATCCTTGTTCAATAATTTTTGGATTAGAATAATTCAATTCTAATCCAAAGTTTTAGCCATATCACCCACCTTATGAAGAAGAAATAATTTTGTCCTCTTTCCCTTCCTTCGTAACCTGATCCATCCGAATGCTCTCACCTTCTAATCTTTATAAACTGTCCATTTTACATCTCAATTAATCCTTTTAGCCAAGCATAAGCAAACAAAGTTTGTGCAAGCAAGTTCACGACTAGGCTGCATGTATACAGAGGCTGATGACTTCACATCAACTCCTTTCAGATGTGCACATGATATCACCATTTATCAGACTGCTGCTTCACCTCTTCATTCATCCATTTTAAACCTTGCTTGTTTAGTCACCTGACTTTTAGAATACATTTGGATACAGCCCATCCCAGATATTATGAGTAGGGCAAAAGAAGCACTAATTTCCTTTCCATACAATACTTATTCCATGATATTATTATTACACTCAATGGACAAAACATTAGAGATAGGGGTGATGGAAAGCTGACACTGGCATTCTCTGCACAGAGTGAAACGTATTCAAATCAAATGCAGACGGTAAATAGGCAGACATTGGGGCTTCCCAACAGTGTATTGCAATTGACAAACATGGGTCAATGTGGATCTTAGCAACTTTGATCGTGGGCATATTATTGGTGCAAGACAGATGGGCCATTCTATCGCCATGAGTAAGAACCCTAGGGTTCTCAAGGGCAATCGTATCAAGGGTCTACCACAAGTATACCATCAACAGACATATCAGCACCTAGTGAGCAAGTAGTGGCCCACCACATGCCATTGATAACTGGGGTCAATGTAGATTGTCCAGCTCGTACAGACCAACTGCAGGGCAACGGCAGCACAAATCACACCCAGTTTAAATGTTGAAGGTCCAAGTAGCATCAACGAGTGAATGTTACAGTGTATCATGCATAACATGGCCTACAGGAGCCAATGCTCTAATCGTTTACCACTAATGACAGCTCATCATCGGGCAGTGCACCTTGCCTGGAGTCAGGACCATCAAAACTAGACCTAGAGAGTTGACCAGAGTCTTGTGACCTGATGAATCCTGTTTTACCAAGTTGACAGAAGGATGTAGTGTTGACAGCATGAGGCCATGGCCCTGTTGTGTTGGGTTGACGCTGTTCAAGGTGGTGGCTCTGATAGTTTGAGGAGCCTTCTAATGTGACACATTAGGTCCCTTAGTGCAATGGTTCTTAACCTTTTAGTAGTCGCAGCCCCCAAGTATCCTAAAATATTTTCGCGGCCCCCTAGTTTGTAGTAACATAATAATTAAACTTTTTTTTAAATAGTGGTTTTACTTACTGATTATAATAACAAAAAAAAAAAAAAATAGAAAACAGAAATCAACTTCAATTAAATGTATTTTAATGAGACCTCTGTTGTTGATCACTCTCTAAATTTGTCTATTCTTGCTTCAATTGTGTTACTCAGTGCTATTCATATTCAGGAGTCAATTTCATTCTTTCATTTTAATATTTACCATTGTGGAAAATCCCTTTTCACACAAATCTATTGAAAGAAAAGGCAACAAATTTTGAACGGCAATTGTAAACAGGTGCGGATATTCCCTCTGGATATGTATCCAAAATTGGATCAAACTTTTGTTCTTGAAAATGGAGATCAGACATTAAATCCATTGTCAATTCCAGTAATATGTCGGCATCTGTTGGTGATAAATTTGTATTTTCACAGTTATTATATGGATCGACTCAATTAAAATGATTCAATGTGTCTACATTCACAGCACACTCAGGCAATGCATTCCACTCACTAACCACTTTCCATGCAAAGAACCTTCTCCTCACTCCTCTGCTCACACCCTCTTTATACATAGTTGATGAGTTTCCAGGGGTGGAAACTCATCAGCTGACTGCTGCTTGTATTCCACTTTTGCTACTCTTACCAGATGCCATCTTCCTCACCTGCTCTTTGTACTCCATTCCATGCAAATAACTATTACTACAAGAGCTTTTCACTTAGTTAAAAAGTAAATTATAGTGGTCAAGATACAGCTGCAAGATATCTGTTTCTGAGTGTCATAATCACCAGCCTCAACAGTCTTTATAGTTCCACATACATTCCTTTTTCACAGAAATCTTCATATGGCTGGTCATCACCCATGTAATCACTCTCACAAACTGGAGGAAGATTCGACACTCCATTTACAATATCCTCTGATGAATTGCCGTACTTGTGAACTGGCACTCAAGGCTCCGGCAGAGGGGATGGGGGCTAAAATTATGGCTAATTTAAGGGCTCCCAACAATGAGGTGGGTCCCCAGAGCACTCTAGCAGGCCCTGCTCTCATCAGGAAAATGTAAGTACTCTGATGAGATGATCAAATCCAACCCTGATGTTCATGTGATCTGTTATGTACTGCCTAAAGTAGTTGTCTCTAAAAAATTGAGAAATTCAATTCTCTTTGCCCCTAGGTTATATTTCTTCATTTCAAAAATCACCCATGATGATCACTCTTTTCTTATTTGGCATGCTAATTTGCCTATGCATTTCCTTCTAACTGCCCTCCTATAGCAAAGCCCAACTAAACGTTATCCTGTCCACCTCTGCCTACATCATCAATGCACAAAAACCAGAGCCACTATTTGTCCCTTGCATCTGCACCTTGATAGGCATATCTACTCTACCATCAACAGCTCTCCTCCTCCCTTTCTGTTGTAATGAAAAACATCATATCGCTCCACCTCTATTTCTGTCATGATGCTATCCTCCTACACTTATTCTGACTATCTTTGGATGAATGAACTCAATCAATGCAACAATTTCGTTCCCCTTATTCTGGAATTTGTAAACATAACAGTTAATTTCTGGTTCCATAACAAGTCTCATTGACACTTCTTAGATTCAACTCCTCCATAACTCCCTCTTAGCCACTCCTCTATCATCACGAATCCTACAACCCTTCTTAGATCCAAATGCTTTCTCTATATCTCTGGCCATAATTTCTTGTCCACTCACACATTCACATCTGCATCCACATTTCTCATGCAATCGTTCTACCCACCCTGACTCTCTCCACTTTCCTATCTGTGGTGCATTCCTGCTCTCTCACATTCCTTTCACTCATGTTTCTCACCTCTATTGATAGCCTTCTTAAATATCTTGTTACTTTCCTGCTCTTTTATTATTATTATTGTTGTTCCGGGCAGGCCTTCCGAGGGCCCTAACATCATGTCAAGAACAACTATTCGACATTCACACAGTATCTATCATACCTTGCCTTGAACTCATTCACGGTCGTAGCACCCACAACAGACTGGAAGCTTATTCCACTCATTCACTACTCTGCAAGTAAAAAACCCAGCTCTAACACCCTTGTCAACCACGCTCTTGCCTAGCTTTAATTCATGGCCCCTAGTCCTCCCACCACCAGTCCGATTATCAAAAATATCTTCTGGATCAATCTTATAGAAACCCTTCAGTAATTTGAATGTCTCAATCATATCACCCCTCCTTCGCCTATCGACCAATTTCTGCAACCCACAAATCTTCAACCTATTCTCATAAGGTTCATTCCACAGACCTGCTATCATCTTGGTCACTCGTCTCTGGATCCTCCCCATCATGAAGAAACCCTGGTGCCCATAACTGGGCACAGTAGTCCAGATGGGGTCTTATCAAGGCTCGATACAGAGGAACAACAACTTGTTTGTCTCTGCATGTTAAAGTATTTTTCAGAAGCCAAGTGATTTGGTGAGCTGTTTTAGTCACTTTTGCAATGTGCCCCCCTAAACTTCAATTCCCTATCCACCAACACTCCCAAATCTCTGGCCTCATCAATCTCCTGGAGTACGGTTCCACCAATGCGATATACTGCTGCTATTCTTTTCACCCCAAAGTGCATAACCTTACACTTTGGCACATTAAATCGACATCCATTTTTCTTAGCCCAGTCCTCCAAACTATCCAAATCATCCTGTAAAATTTTGACATCCTGTGCACTCATAATTGCTCTACCCAACTATGCATCATCAGCAAACAAGTGAACACTTCCTCTCAAATCCTTTCCTATATCATTGATGAACAAATTGAAAAGCAGTGGTCCAAGAACAGAGCCCTGTGGCACTCCACGAGTCACAAGCCATCTTTTAGACTCCACTCCTGAATAAACCACTCTCTGGTATCTCTCCTTCAACCACCCTCCTATCCATCACACCAAGCCTATATCTATCCCCATCTGCTCCAGTTTACTGATTAGGGTTCTATGTGGTATCCTATCAAAAGCCTTGGCAAGGTCCAGTAGTATTACTGTAAACCCATTAACCCCTATCCAGTTCAGCCGTCACTGTGTTATAAAACGTGAGCAAGTTACTGAGACATGATCTACCCTTCACAAAAACATGTTGTCCCCCATACAATATCTCATTTTCATCTATCCAATCCTGTATTCTTTTCTTGACTAATTTCTCTAAGACCTTGACAATAATTCCTGATATGCTAATCGGTCGGTAATTTACAACAGCAGTCTTGGAACCACCTTTATGCAGCAGAACTATTTTCCCCTCTTTCCACCCCCTCGAGACTAACCCAGACCCGAGACTGAAATTAAACAAAATGGTCAAGGGTACTGACGATTCTTTAGCTGCTTCTCGTACAACACGAGCTGGTATACCATCCAATCCCACAGATGTATTGGCATTGAGGTTATGCAATAGACTACTCACCTCCACATCATTCACCACAATTCCTGTATAATCTACCGGTACATTCGTTTCTGCAATGTCACCACCTGGATGATATATTTCTGGCAAAGTGCTCACTCAGTAACTCAACTATATCAACTGATTCAGTTACCTTCCTACCATTGGCATTCTTTAAAATCATTCTGCCATGTACATTTTTCCTTTTACTTGCTACATATCTAAAAAACTGTTTAGGATTCTCTTTAGCCTGCATGGCCAATGTTCTTTCGTAATCCTTTTTTGCTTTTCTTACCACACTCGTTACCCTTCTGGCCTGCGCTTTATACCGTTCATGTGCCTGTCGGTCACCTTTCTCCTTAAATTCCTTCCATAGTTATTTCTTTTTTTGCAGCTCAAGCTTAATGGTGTTATTCATCCATTTAACCCCTAGTTGATTTATTATTCGGACTCTAGGTATACAGTCAGCCATTGCTTCATGCAAACGCTTCTTAACTACCTCCCATGCACTATCGACTTCTAGTCCTTGCAGTTGTACATGCCATGGCACTGAACCAATCAAACTCCTAAGCTTATCATACTTTCCAGTCCAATAATTTCACATGTACCCTGTCTTAATTGAAAATTCTACTCCTTTAGCCACCTCCCAAGTCAAGACCCTATGATCACTCTCACCGATTGGTGGCAATGTGGTCATATTTGTTACAGCCAAATCCTCAGATGTAATTACTAGGTCAAGCACTCTCTGACACATAGTATTTTCCATTACATGCTGTCGCAGATAGTTATCCCTTAATAACCACATAAAATCCAATTCCTTCCTCCTGTGTGTCCTCTCCTCACTCCAATCAATGCGACCATATTGAAATCTCCCATGATAATCACCCTCTTTTCACTCATTTCTTCTATTTGCTTGTGCATACTGTCACCACCATCTTTTCCATCACCTGCTCTATAGCAGCACCGAATTGTATATTTAGTTCTGCTAGCCACAATTTCACACCAAATGGCCTCAAATGTGCTCTTTTCTCTATCCTGCAATTCAACTTCTATTCTCCTTGACTGCAGCTCATCAGCTATCATCAACAATACTCCTCCCCCCATTTTATTCTCCCTGTCATTCCTGAACACACTATACCCATCACATTCAATCCCACTAGCTGTATCATCTACAGTCAGCCATGTTTCACTAATACCAATAACCTGTGGTCTGGAAGTGGCAACCATGGCCAAAAACTCTTCCTTCTTGTTCCTAATACTCCTAGCATTAGTGTACATGAATTTAAGACTCCCATTAGCCCCAACCCTGCCTTGATGTCTTATATTAACTATCCCACTCTGATTTGTTGTCCTTATTTGCTCGGGCATATTATATTCATTCTTACATTCAACTGCCTCCCTAAGGACTGTATATCTACTCCCCCCCCCTAATAAATCTAGTTTCCCTGAATTTGCACATCCACCACATTCAGCAACACTTTCTCACGTCTTCTTACACCGTAACCATTCAAATGCAAGCCATCCATCTTATATAGATCCTTTCGCCCATCGAACTCACTCCACACGTCCACAAATTCCACACCACTCGTCATACATAACCCACGCATAAAGTCATTCGCAATAATGGCCCTCCTTTTGAACGTTTCACTGTCATACCGTGGCAAAAGACTAATCACTCTAACTCTCTCACTCTTTTCTTTTGCTACCTCAAACAATTCATTCAGGTCTCCTATCATTTCCATTTTGTCTCCTTTCAAATCATTCGTACCTGCCACAACAATCATTTCTTTCACACTTTCCTTTTGCTCTCTAATAGACTCTGTTACATCCTTTATGGTCGCACCAGGTTGGTACGATTTTGTCAAATCCTCTACTATCACACCTCGTACTAACGAGTCCCCATACAGCACCCTATCCTTCATTTTGTTCATGCTCACACTCATACGTCTATTTTTCCTGTCATACTTTTTATTATTGGCTGGTTCATTCAGTCGACTTTTGCTCATACGCTCTAGCTCTCTAGCTGCTGTTTTGCCCTTTGTATCGCACCATTCAAGAGCGTGATCTCACTCATTGCGTCTATCTCATCTTTTTTATTCTCAGTAAAACCATTAATACTATCATTCACACTTTCTACATTCACACTCTCACAATTCTCTGGTACAACCTCGCCGTTTCTTGTCATATCCCTATTTTCTTCATTCTAAAGTTTGACAAAAATATCACACTCACGATCCGAAATACTCTTCAATTTCTCATTCTCCCTACATTTTCTACACACATTCACTCCTTTATTATCATCTAACCACACTCCGACCGCTCCGCAAAGCGTGCATTTCGCAGCTAGTACACTGAATCATCTCTTTTATACTACCGTTCTTTGATAAAGATGGCGAACCATCATTACTGGCCGCCATTTTCCTTCGTACTGGAGCCGTACTTACTTGCAACGTATTTTATCAAATTATAACACACCAAAAACACACAAAAAGATGCACTAAGAGATGCAAGGCAAACAAAACTACGCAATATTAAATAAATTTATCAACGATAACTGAAAATAATACTTATCTTATCCGGAGCTTTCATGAACACTACACACTACGAATCCCTCTAGCGGCAACAGCCCCAATAAAATATGTTATAAAGACACACAAAATACTCTAAAAACACGAAAATCGTTCTAATATACTATAAAACCAATTTTCTAAGGAAAAACACCAAAAATCACCAATTTTACACGAGCGCTAAATTACACCGACCACTCACCATATAACCTCGAACCCAAGTATTTAATCCCACTTTCTTCAGATCTTCTATTCACTGCAGTCATTATTCTTACTTATACAATTTCATCTGTTACTCAAATTCATCTTACATATTCACAAAGTGCAGTTCCTTTCTCCTCACATAGATTTACTAGTATACCATTAATGATCTTCATTTGCTATCAAATGATCACTATAATGCCTTGACAACACACTACTTTTCCTCCTACACGTATCTTTTACTCTCTTCAACAACTGCCTGATATCCAATCTACCCTTTTCCTTGATTCCAATCAACTCATTCATTCTTACTACCACTATTAACTCATATGCTTGCTTACTCCTCATATCAAATGCCCTTACTCTGCTCATTCTACTTTCAAGAAAGCAAACCTTATGCATCATCTCATTCACCACACCTCTAATAAGTGAATCTTCAAACAAAGCCACTCACTCTTGAATCATTCATTACCTCTTTTATATGGCCACTGTTCCATTTTTCATTCCATTCTTCCATGTATATGTATATTTCTCCTCATTTCAGTCTGCATCACATCATTACCAACTCTTCTTTCATGTCTCGAATCACTTTCTCACTGTAATTCACCACTGCTTTGTCTGTTGCACTCTCTGGCTGTCTTTCAGGCTGTTATTTCACTAATGAAAGTAAAAATTAATGTTCATGTCGGGGTGATAGTAACTCACTTACTGTAGTAAACAACACGCCCTCCCCAACAACCACTATACTGCATACACAAGAAAAACAGTACTATAGTTTTATTGTATCACTGAATAGGGTACAGAAACATTTGCAGTCTATGTAAATTTGTCAACAAATAGTGCAATTAGAGACTACTGGAATAAAAACGGCACTAACTAATGAATCACATGTCCCCTCCCACAGAAACTATGTTGTATACTTGAGCAAAAAAATATACTGTACTTCCAAGCACAGTATCTATTGTCCAAACATTTGTAAAAAATTGGAATTACATGAAATAAGTGTTTGTTTAATTGCATTTGAAATTTTGGATGTCATTAGGACAGATCACAAAGGCTAACTTCAAATCAACTTCTACTACCGCATTGAATTAACATGACGTATAATGTGCATGTGAGTCCACATGCCAGCCTGACACAGAAGTGGCATACAAACAAGCAGCAATAAAATTCAACTGAAGAGCTGAAATGTTGTGTCAGTTCAGCCTGCCCACCCGCATGATGCAAAAGTGGTCCCATTAGGAACTATTAACAGGCAAAACACCATGCCGATGTGAACATGTTAAAGCTAAGAAATATATAGTGAATGTTGTTATGGCAGTTTTAGATATTTTGGATTCAGTTGAAGAGAATCAGCATTTCAACTCAACAATTGTCAGTCTGCCTTTGTTGAGTCACACGATCTTTTGTTAATACCACACCAATCATATGCAAGTCTTCATAGCTGCTCCATCTCTACCGGCCTACCATTGCTGTCCGTTTCGTGCTCTGCTTTCACTTCTCATTAGTCATTCATGAAGTATTGTTCATTACACATCTCAAGTCTTGTAAATTACTGGTAATTTTTGCTTGAAATATGAAGAAACGTTCAAGTTACAGTGCTGGTTTTAAACTCAAAGATCTTACGATTCCGAAATGATAAAAGAACAAGCAAGAATGAAACTGTTTTAAGTTAATTACAAAAGCATTGTCGCTAAAGATTCAAATATATCAAGTGATGAAGGTGAGTGACCAATTGCATAAATAACTTTGATAATTAAAATTTAAATACATTAATTTTATAAATAATGTCAGCATAATAAATTAGAATGAATACCGAGGATTTAATAATAAACATCTTAGTTTTTGCCTGAAAAACTTTACTCACTGAAAATCCTCACATATATCTCACACCATGATTTTTGAACTTTAATTTTGGCGAAAAAAGTGCGAGTTATATTCAAGTAAATATGGTATGTACCCTCAGGGGGATGTACAAGATAATTATGATAGTACTACATGAAAAAGTTACACCATTCCTAACTTTCGATAATTAATTTTTCCTCCAAATTAATCTGTTATCTGTCAAGACTCCAATATTATCAGATCTTATATTTCTGTCTTTTAAGGCACTTTTTACTGTATCAATCCATATACATCTTGTTCTTCCTCTGGGTCTTTTTCCTGCCAGCTGGAAAGAACACTTGTTTCGCTATTCTTTCCTCTCCCATTTCTGTTTAAGTTACCGTACTACCAGAGATTAGCTCTATTAACACATTCCTGAATGCTAACAATGGCAAGTTCTTTCCTAATATCTTCATTTATGATATAATACTGCCATTGATTCCATCTTTTCACTCCATTAATCTCGGAACTCTCATATCAGAGGTCTATAGTCTTTGATCAAGTATTTTATTTGTAACCTAGCTCTTGGATCCAATAAGTTAAAATTGGTTTGAACACTGTCTTGTATACAGTTAATTTCGTGTTTTGACTAATTTCTTTCTTATTCCACATAAATTTATTCAGCTGACTTCCTACCATATCAACTTTACTAATTCACTTGACTATTTCCATATTTAATTCACCATCTTCACTAAATATTGTGCCTAAATGAAATGTTTTACTTGTTCTATAGGTTCACCATTCAAGATTCAGTTGAAGTTTTCAATGTTTATGACTTTGAATTATTTGAATTTCCTGAATTATTTTCATTCAATTGAATGAAAATTTCTTGTCTTTGTCTTTTCATTTCTGATTTTCATACCAAACCTATTACAACAGTTATTCAATTTAGTCAGGGAATCTTATTATTATTATTTTTATCTAATCTCCACTAAGTCAGAGACTCATTGTGGGAGGAACAAACTATTGCACACAATACTCATCCAACCGTGCCTTAAACTGATTCAATGTGTCTACATTCACAACACACTCAGGCAATGCATTCCACTCACTAACTACTCTCCACGAAGAGAACCTTCTCCTCACTACTCCGCTCACACACCCTCCTTATACAGTTTCCAGCAATGGCCTCTTGTTCTACACCCCCGTCTCCCATTCTATGAAAAATCTCTTCCATGTCAACAAAATAACAGCTCCTAACTAGATTATATGTGTCAATTATATCCTCCCTCTTACTCCTATTGAGAAAATTTTGCAACTTACATTCTCTCAATCTGTCGTTATACTGCACATTCCAAAGACCACTGACCACCTTTCTGAATCTTCTCTGGACCCTTTCTAACATATCCTCATCACCATGAAAACCTAGTGACCAAATCTGTGCACAATAATCCATATGAGGCCTGACATTGTACTTATACAATGTCATCATAACCTGTCTATTTCTATATGTCAGGGTCCTCCACATCATTGCCATCATCTGATGTGATGTCTTAACAGTTTGTGCAATGTGGCCCCTGAGTTTCAGGTCCTTGTCCACCATCACTCCTAGATCTCTCATCTCCTCTACATCCTTTAAAATTTCCCAACCAACTGTATACTTCGCATCCCATCGTTGCTTACCAAATCTCAAAACCTTACACTTTGCAACACTGAACTGATAGTTCCACTTACCTGCCCATTCATGCAAGTTTTCTTGTAAGGCCATAACATCTGCTTGACTCTGCATTGCTCCTCCCAGTTTTGCATCAACTGCAAACAGCTGCCTATCGCTAGTTAAACCCATCCCAATATCATTAACATACAAATTGAACAACAATAGTCCCAAAACTGACCCCTGCGATGAATCACTAGTGACCTTTCTCTTTCAGGATACTGCATTCCATATACAATTTTCTGATACCTAACTGATAACCAGTCATCGATCCAACTCAGGTCTATAAAGATACCAAGAAAATGTATACTTGGTTTAATCCTATATCCAAGTGTGAGCAAACAAAGTTTGCACCAAAAATATTTTCAGAACTGGGACAACTCGTAAATAGAAGCTGATGACTTCACATCACTTGCCTTAGTATCCCATAATGCAAAGCACATATCCTTGTGGACATGTATAATGCTATGGGAGGGATGACCAGAGTTGATACCAAGGTTAGTCATATTTTCCTATATAAGTAGCCAAAAGGTGTCACACCATGTCTACCTTATGTGGACATAATTTCCCTGTTATCATCATCAGCAGCATCCCCCCCCCTCCCTCCCTTCTGGTCCTTTTTATCCTCGGGGAAAAATACTGTATCCTTTGATTTCTATTCTGGTTAGAATTTCATCTTCATTCAGCCATGTTTAACTTATTCCAATGATTTTGGGGCAAATAAACTCAAATCAGAAAAATTTCATATCCCTTATTTTTGATACTTCTGGCACATTTGTAAACAAACAGTAATTCATTTTTAGATTTATAAACAGTCCTATCCAAGCCATTTGTTGGCTGTGATTTCTCCACCACACCTGCCCAATCACATTTATCACCACTTACCACATATATCTGCTCAGTCTCAATTTCTCCACCCATATCGTAATACACTCCATCTTCATACACACACATTTACTGCCACTTTCAACATTCACTCTGCCTATGCCATGTCTCCCTGTCCACCCAAGCTCCCTACGTTTTCCTGTTCCTCTTGCATTCCCGTTCTCTCTCCTCATCTCTCACACTATTACTGTTTTCACTATCAAGCACTTCTTTCTCTCCAATATCACTCTCCTAATTTTTCACATCCCTTGTTTCTGATCTCTTGCACACATCACACACTGTGCTTCCATCCAGCAACACTTTCTCCAGTGCACTCACTATAAAGCCATTCAAATGCAACCATCACGAAGGTATAATTTCATTCTTCCTTCAAACATATGTCACACATCCACAAACTATACTCCCTTCTCCTAACACAGCTCTGCTAGCATACCATTCATGATTTTGGGTCTCCGTTGTAACTCATCATTGTCATACTTGGGCAACACACTAACACTCATCATGAAGATTTGTACTGAATTTATTCAGAAGTACAACATTATGTACATAAAGCAAAGAGCTATGATTAACATTGCCAATTTTGATATCAGATTTAATACCACTTTCCTTTAGAACGTGATCCATATAAATAATGAACAACAGTGGAGATAACATGCACCCTTGTCGCACACCTGATTTAACATCAATCCACCTTCCTGTCCGCCTTCAATTCTAACCACCAATTTACAGTTTAAATAGCCTATGTATTGCTTGTTATAATAGCCTATTTATCCTATCCTATCCTTCTCGTCCTTCCTAGGACGGGTTGAGTCCCCTCCTAATGAGGGGTTACTGGCATATTAATGCAGCCAGTTCACCATTCCTCTGCTGCATCCTCTAAGGGTTATATTCGTGACTGTAATCCATGTGTGTTCACAGGGCTGGTTTGCCTGCTTGTGTGGATGAAAAACCCCAAATAAACTGGGGGGGAGAAAACCCTGCTGTCCACGCCCAAGACTGGCTAACTTGGCTATTGCTGAGAAAGATCCTTGAGCTCCTCACATCATTGACGGGAATCGAACCTAGGACACTCCTTCCCCAGGCATATGGTTGCAAAGCGCAAAGTCACTAGGCTAACCGTACAAACAATGCCCCCATTTACACCATACAATTGTAGCATTTTGAAGAGCTTTCCTCTTGACACCTTGTTATCTGCCTTTTTCAGACCAACAAAACACAAATCCTTGTTATATTCATAAAATTTCCCAACCATTTGTCTAAAATGAAAATCTGATCCTGACAACCTCTATTTGGCCTGAATCCAGCTTGTTCTTCACTAAGCTTCCCCTCCACAACTGTTCTTAGATGTTTCTCAAGCATATTTGCATAAATTTCACCACTCAGTAGGGAAATACCTCTGTAATTCTCACACTCAGTTTTATTTTCCTTTTTATAGATGGGTATTATGAATTACTAGGCCTTCTGAGTTATGCAATGCAACCACTGTACAACTTTTATCCTTCCATATTTGAGCATTTCTGGTTGAATTTCATCTACTCCAGCTGCCTTTCCACATTTCACATTTTTTGATCACTACTTGTACTTCAAGTATGGATATGTATTCCTGCCTGCATTCCTATTGGAAATTTTCTACCATTGAGCTGACACTATGCTTTTCATTTAGCAGTCTTTCAAACTCCAAACATCTAGAATATCTTTATCTTCAGTTTTCATGTAACCTTTATCACCTCTGATTCCTTTTACAGTACTTTTACCTCCATTTCTAAATTTTTTCAATAACCTCCAGAATATTTTGCCACCTTCCTAATATTTATTTTCTGTTTTCTTACAGAATCTTCGCATGATTTTTGTTTAACTGGTTTTACAAAGTGCTTTCTTACATTTTCTCTGTATTCTCTAAGAGCACAGGCTGACTTACTTGCCAGGAACTTTCCATGTGCTTTCTTCTTTTCCTTAACTGCCTCTTAAACTTCCTGAGTCCATCATGGAGTTCTGGTTTTTCTATCCTTGTGCAAACAACCTGTTTGCACAAGGTAAGGTTGTGAATAGCACATGGTGAGGTTGTGCAAACAACCTCACCATGTGCTATTCTGGATGATTCAATCACTGTTTTCTTCAGGGTTTGCCACCGAAGTGCCAAACTTTGGTTCTTGTTTTTAAACTTATTTTTTCTTAAAGGCGGTGCTTAAGGTCAAAGCTATATAACTGGGAGGAGACCTCCATGTAGCCTTTTAAGGAATGCAGAGAACTGACCAGAGTTTCTGACCTAAAGTCCAATCTTCACCTGGATTGGACTTTAGATCTACCTGGATATTGAACAAACGAGGTTGAGTTGGCAATTTGGGATTTAGTCATGCTACTTAATATGAATGCATATTAAGTAGATAAGAATGCAACTTAAACCACAATGTGAAATGATGGTACAACATGACAGAACTAATTTATATATATATATATATATATATATTCATATTTTTATATACTGACTTAGATCCGAGAGTTAGAACAAGCAATTAAATTTTATTCACAACGCAACATGTTTCGTAGGAAGGCCGACTTCTTAAGGCATTAAGAAACACAGAAAGCAAATAAAAAACACTATAAAGAAACACTGTGTCAGTGAAATTCGACTATTATAAACTTCAGTTAACTTTGAACTGGAGCTACAGTCCGTGTTAAAGTTCTATTGTTAAGCATCTGCGAGCAAGTGACTTCACGAGTGCGCCAATATTTAATAGAGGAGTTGAATGAGTCCGGTAAATTGTAACTAAGGTTACTGTTTATATGATGAGGTTCCATAACAATTTCCTTAGACTCTATTATGCGGCGTTCTACCTTGTCGTGGCATATAAGAAGGTTTAAAGTTGTTGTCCAGTTTATCTCATGTTGGCGGCCTTCATTATTTGTGTTTACTGAAAACAGGACATGGCTTGACAGAGCACTTGCTCTAGTTCTGTTGTAGGCAATGTCTCTCTGGTGTTCTTCAAGACGTAAGAGGATAGATTTCTCAGTCTGGCCATAGTATGGCTTACCACAGTCGCACGTAATTTTGTACACTCCTGAGAACTGTAGATGGTTGTGAGCTAGTTTGTGTTTGCTTATAATTGATCTTAATTTGGGAAGAGTAGAGAAGCACATTTTTATGTTAAACTTTCTTAAAATTCTTTGCAGTTTCATGACCTAGGTTCATGCCAAACATCAGTTCTCAAGATCAGATTTTTACTTCAAACAATAACGCTGTATCCTTTTTGAATACCTTAATAATTTGAAATCCTGCAGGTTATGTTGAATTTTCAGTTTATCAAAAACCAACCTTTACTGGCAATACATTCACTCTTCCTCACACCATCATTTATTACAGAAGAGGTATCATCAAGTGTCTTGTACACAGAACTCATAAGATCTGCTCTTCTGACTGCCTTTTGTTAGATGAAATAAAATTAAAACCAATCACATGTCTAATGGATAGAATGAAACTACCACTCAAAAAATTACTGATACTTATCATCCATACACCAGACTACAATCCAATGTGTAGGGAATTTCAAGACCCTATCTTCAAGGAACCCCAGAACGAATAACATACATTCTTCTAAATTTCAATCTACACACTTCCTTCAAACCAGCTTGGAAAACGTCTTCCTTCTTACCATCTAAAAAGAATACATTACCACCTCTCTCTTTACCAGGTGTCTATCAGGTACCCTGCTCATAGCATCTTTGCTATTTTGGACAAACTGACCATTCTGCTCTGATTAGAATATAAGAGCATCAAGACTATACTGCATTTCTGGAATCAAACATCTGGCCTTGCTTCTCATGCTACTGACATTAGGCATAGCATTCGTTGCAACTTTGCATCTTTGACTTGAAACATATAAAACACTATGATATCACCAAAACCTCAACTCTGAGTGTATGCAAATCTCTACATTTTTCATAACTCTTTTTTATTATTAATTTTCTACCTATGCAGCTTTTACAACTGTTTCTTTGAACCCTAATATTGTAATCCTCTCCCCTAAGCAGTGACAAAGATACAAGATTGGAGGCACATGCTTTATGACTCATTCTTATGATTCCTGCTTTGAATGTAATTACTGATCAGTCTCCCTGATGATATCCATATTATGTTGGATGAAATATATATGAGTCTTTGACTCCATGAGGTCTTGGGGTAATAATAATATTATTATTATTATACGGGCACACCTGATTGGAGTCCGAAGACTCATCGCGGGAGAACCAATCTAACATACCTCTCCTTGAACCTGTTAACAGAAAAAGCACTCACAAATGACTCTGGCTACCCATTCCACTCATTCACAACTCCCCAAGCAAAAACAATCTAGTCCTCACACCCCTACTGACCACACCTTTATTAAACTTTGGGATGACCCCTTGTTTTGGTCCCTCTAGCCAAATGCTGAAACATCTCCCCTGCATCTATCCTATAAAATCCTTGAAGCAAATGAAATGTTTCTATCATATCTTCTCTTTTTCTCCTATCAACCAACTTCTGCAATCCACACACCTTCAATCTATCCTCATAGGGCACATTCCACAGGACACTCACCATCTTGGTCACTCGCCTCTGAATCCTCTCCACTGCATCCTCATCCCCAAGAAACCCAGGGGACCAGACTTGAGCACAGGAATCCAAATGTGGGAATATCAAGGCCTTATAAAGAGGAATTACAACTTCCTTATCTCTACTTGTTAATGTGTTCTTCACTAGCCAAGCAATCTTATGTGCTACCTTAGCAACATAAGTCAATATGTCCTCTAAACTTTAACTCTCTGTCTACCACTACCCCTAACTCTCTAGCTTCATCGATTTCCTGGAGTACAGTGCCATCAATGTGATAAATAGATTGTAATCCATTTATCCCAAAATGCATAACTTTACATTTCTCAACATTAAACTACCACCCATTATCTTTTGCCCATACTGACTAGCCTATTTAAATTGTCCTGTAAGCTCTCCACATCGCCTTGATTAACTTATTAGTCTACCTGATTTCGCATCAGCAACAACTGAACATTTCCTTTCAGGTTATTTTCTATATCATTTATGTATAAATTAAACAGCAATTGTCCAAGCACTGAACCTTGTGGCACACCACTAGTCACCTGCTTTCGCCTCCATTCTGCCCATCCAGCAGTCCTCTTATCCATTTAACCAGTGTTATATCCATCCCCATTTGTTCTAATTTGAGTTCCATGAGATATTCTGTCAAATGCCTTTGCAAAATCCAGCAAAATCATCGTGTAGCCATTTCCTTTATCCAACTCAGCTGTTACTCTATTACAAAAAGTTAGTAAATCACTAAGGCATGAGGAACCCTTCACAAAGTCATGTTGATCCTTATATATTATCATATTTTTATCTACCCATTCTTGAATTCTCTTTTTTTTACTAATTTTTCTAATACTTTTACCACCATTCTAGTAGCAAGGCTTATACGTTGGTCAGACATAACTGGTGATTAGTTTACGGAATTAACAACGCATATAAAGTATATTAATTAAAGGTAACTTTAATGAATAACTTTTACCACCACACCTAAGATACTGACTGATCTATAATTTGCTACTGTAGTCTTAGAACCTCTCTTATGCAATGGAATAATTTTGCCCTCTTTTCACTCTCTTGAAACTCTACCAGAACTGAGACTTAAATTAAACAGCTTAGTCAAAGGCATTGTCAGTTCTCTTGCTCATTCTTGCAAAACCCTCACTGATATCCCATCTAATTCCATCACTACTCTACACTTCGTATCCATCACATATTTCAATGTAATATCAATGGTATTATAATTTTAATATACACTTCGCATTCATGGTAACTTGGACGTATATATACGTCCTGGCCGGTTGGGTGGTTAAAACAGTAACCTAACTAGGAAGATATATGCTTGCAAAGTGGTCACTTGGTAACTCAACTATTTTATCTGCTTCCATCTGATCATGACCATCATCACTCATTAAGGTTAATCTTCCATAGTTATTTTTCCTCTTACTTGCCACATAACGAAAGAACTCTTTGGGATTTCCTTTGGCCTGCCCAACAAAATTCTTCTCATAATCTGATTTTGCATTCCTTACCATGCTGGTCACCTTTCTTGCCTGAGCCTTGTACTGTTCATGAGTTTGCTGGTCACCTTTCTCTTTATATACCTTCCACAGCATTTTCTTTTTCTACAGCTCGTGCTTAATAATATTACTTATCCCTCTAACTCCCACCCAATTAACCCTCCTTACCTGAGGTATAAAATTTAATACTGTGCTTCCTCTATATCAGTGGTTCCCAAAGTGGGTGGTGGGGTTACTTAAAGGTGTGCCAAGAGGCAAGCAGGAAGGCACTGAAGGTGTGCTGCAAAATGCTGAAATGTGCAATAATTAATTGCTGGTGTGATTATTATTATTATTGTTTCCAAGACATTTTTCATTTTTTTCCATGTTGTTGTTTTCCAAAACATTTTTTGAGTTTTTTTGTTGGTAATTTCTGAAGTGGTCCTTTTTTACCTTAATAGTATTGAGTGTGTTATAATGTATTTTTGCATATTAGTATTTACTGAACAAAAATGTGAAGCTTTTAGCTATGTAAGTGTTGTGTCACAGCTTGGCAAATTATAGGTTCTGTTATATTGTGAGGATATAAAGATAAAGATTATTATTTACAAAAACTGCTTTCAAATATGTATGTATGCTTATTTCTGCATGTTCCAGAATAGAAATGGCAGATGCAGATACATCAAAGAAGAAATGTAGGCAGTATAGTATTGAATACCTAAAATATGGATGCATACCAACACCAACAAACCAGAAGCTGCCAATGTGCCAATTTGTGAAAGGGTCTTTTCTAATGAGGCCATGAAGCCTTCAAAATAATTGAACATTTCAAAAAATACATCCTGACAAGGCAAGTAGCTCAAGGATTTACTTTCGTTGGAAGTTCCAGATTAAGTAATAAATCCATTTTCCGATACTGAGGTAGTGTGAGCCATGGAGTAAGAACTAATTGAGCTACCAAATGACTTTGAGCTGAAGCCAAAATTTAAGAAATCTTAAAATCTTATGAAGAGTTTTGGTTGCAGAAAGAGATCTCTGCTCTTTCTGCAAAGAGATTTCAAAGCCGAATAGAGAAACTACAAGAGTTTAATGCCGAATATAGAAACTATAAAAGTTTTGGCAGATCCAAGCGAAGCAAACCTTTCGTGACAGGGGCAACTCGTAGTAAAGATGAAGTAAGCTCTGATCACCATCCTTAGTATTTCCCATAATATAAAACACATCTCCTAGTGGACATGTATGATGTTATGCATGTCCACTAGGAGATGTCTTTTACATTATGGGAAATACTAAGGACAGTGATCAGTATTTTACTCTGCTTTTACTACGAGTTGCCCCTGTCATGAAAGGTGTGTTTACGCTTGGATCTGCCAAAACTTTTATAGTTTCTATATTCGGAATGAAACTCTTGTGGTTTCTCTATTTGGCTTTGAAATAATGTTGGATTCAATATCAACTTAATTTGAATAAGACTCCAGATAACTCAACGTGGAAATTTAAGACGCCTGCTAAGTGATTTTAAACCAGACATAGGAAAACTGATATCACTCCATGAAGCCCATCCATCACATCAAGGATTTTCAGAACATTCAAGTTAGCTGCTATTGAATAGCCTTATTATACAATGTTTTATTAGATTTTAATGTAATGTTGTTATTAAAGTTAAATGGTTTTTTTTGGATTTAAAATAAATTTAAATTATAAATTAATAAAAGGACATATAAGGTATGAAAAAAGATTCAGGAAATGAAAGCTGCATAACATGGGTAAGCATGAGGAATAGGTTCTTTGCATGGAAAGTGGAGCATATTGCCCAAAAGTGTAATGAGTGCAGAAGCAGTAAATGTGTTTAAAGCATGGTTTAATGAAGGGTGTTTGTATGTGTGATAGAGAGAGTGGAACCTTTCACAACGAGTCCAACTCCTCCAGAGACATGCTAATAATAATAATAACAATATGAGAATCATTTAAGAAGTTCTGCAATGTGCAGAACTGACCCACTCTGTGGAAAATGCCAGTGATAAGGTTTTTACTCAAGTGACCCGATTTATTAACCACATTAACTAAAAAAGATTTGCTCACAGGAATACGACTTACTTAGATACCAGAAAGCAGTGATAAGGAAGAATGGAGATTGTTACTGAAGGCCTGTAAATATATTTCGTTAAATAAATAGATGCAGGGGAAATGTTTCAGCACTTGGCTAGAGTGCTAAACATTTCCCTTTAACCCTGGAAATTGGATAAAAGGTGTGGTTAGTAGTGGTGTGAAGATTACATTTTTTTGTTTGGAGAGTTGTGAATGAGTGGAATGAGTTACTAGAGTCAGCTGTGAGTGCTTTCTCTGTTAATGGGTTCAAGGAGGGGTATGACAGATTATATGAATAGATTGGGTCTCCTGCGATGAATCTTCGAACTTCATGGAGGTGCCTGTATAATAATAAATCTTTGGTCTTAATAACAGGAGGACAGTATGCAGAACTTCTGAAACAGACCCTTGCACATAACTTATAAGTTGCTCACAACTTGTGAGTCGGCAGTTAGAAGGATGTATAAGGATGCTGTTGCATCAGGTGTAAGATATAACCTTAGATGTATAACCTTCATCATCATCAAATTCCTGCCATGTATCCTAAAGGAGTGTACAGGATATGATAATACTACATGAAAAATTTACATCATTACTAACTTCCAATCTACAATTTTCCTCCAAATCAGTCTGTTACTTGTCAAGACTCCAACATTATCAGATCTTATATTTCTATCATCTAAGGCACTTTGTACCGTATCAATCCACCTATATCTTGGTCTTCCTCTGGGTCGTTTTCCTGCCAACCTGGCAGAGAACACTTGTTTTGCTAATCTTTCCTCGCCCATTCTGTTTAAATGACCATACCACCTGAGATTACCTCTGCTAATGCATTCCTGGATGCTGACAATGTCAAGTTCTTTCCTAATATCCTCGTTTTTAATATGATATTACCACTGATGCCAACTGTTCATGCCTCTAATCTTTCTCAGGACTCTCATATCTGCAGGCTCTAGTCTTTGGTCAAGTGTTTTACTTCTGACCCAGCTCTCAGATCCATAAGTAAAAACTGGTTTGAACACCGTCTTGTATACAGCTAATTTAGTGTTCCAACTAATTTCTCTCTTATTCCATATGAATTTATTCAATTGACTTCCTATCATACCAGCTCTATTGATTCTGTTGTCTATTTCCATATTTAATTTACCATCTTCATTAAAAATCGTGCCTAAGTAGCTAAAATGTTTTACTTGTTCCACAGGTTCTCCATTCACAATGATTCTACCTATTTTCATTGTCTTTTTATTGCTGACCTTCATACCATATCTATTACAACAGTTATTATTAAATTTAGTCATGGAATCTTGCAGACTTGTAGCAGATATATTGAGAAGTATAACATCGTCCACATAAAGCAAAGAGCTGAGATTAATAGATTTTCTTGAAAAAATCAAGGATATAAAAATTACAGATTCTGAAATATTAGTCAGTTTTGACATCATTTCTCTGTTCACCAATATCCCATTAACCGACACAGTCAATTCATTATATGAAGATTACCCTCCAGATATTGCAAGGATATTCGAATATGTCATCCACTCAGGTTATTTCAGTTGGAAAAACAAAATCTACAAAAAATTGAAGGTACTGCCATGGGTAGCCCTCTGTCTCCACCTTTGGCAAACTACTATTTGAAACAATTCGAAGATACTATGTTCTAATCCATTCATCCTCAACCATCTCTTTGGTATCGTTACGTCGATGATGTGTTTGCTGTTTGGCCATACACTGAAGATGAACTTTCCACTTTTCTACAACGGATAAATAACCTTCACCCACGCATCCAATTCACTATGGAAAAAGAAATCTCTGATACTTTACCATGTTTGGACATCCTCCTTACTAGAACGTCTACTGGTACCTTATCTACAAGCGTCTTTTGAAAACCCACTTTTACTGGCAGATACATTCAGAAAACATCTGTGCACCACGTCTCAAAAATTTGGCATTCTTAAATCTCTAATTCATAGAGCACATAAAGATTGCTCTTCCCCAATAATCTTACAACAAGAACTTTCCATCATTAAAAAGTTAATGGAATCAAATGATTACAATTCCAATCAAATCCAACAGATACTTGACTCTTATGTTCCAAAATCTACAACCTCTTCAACAGTCCACAGAGTTCCTATTCCGTACATTCCAGGAATCTCAGAACCTATAGGTAGAATTCTGAAAAAGTATCAACTGATTCCAATATATATTCCTATCAACAAAATTTCTTCTTTATTACCTTCTACAAAGGATAAACTGTCTTCTCTATCTTTGGCTGGCGTTTACCAAATACCTTGCGAATACGATGTCTCTTATTTTGGACAAACTGGACGTTCTTTGGAAAAAAAAGAATAAAAGAACATCAATATTATATTGATTATAACAAACCTCTGAAGTCTGGTCTGGTGCAGCACAGTATTGACTCTACTCATAGTGTCCAGTTGGATAAAGCAGTTCTCCTCCATTGATGCAGATTCAAATATGAATGCTTATTCAAAGAAAGTTGTGAAACTATCTTACACCAACCGAATTTAAATAGAAATGACTGTATGTCTCTCTCAAAGATCTGGGAGACTTATCTTATGTAAAAATCCATTGATCTTAATAGATTAAATTTGTTATTTCTATTATTTCCTAGAACGCAGTAACAATTATATTTTAATAGGTGATCCACCGAACGTTTGCCTGTATTCCATTCCTATTACAGACACTGAAGATGTACTATTACAGGGTGTTCGGGATAAATTTGACAGTTTCGTAAGGAAAAAGAAAATCTTCTTTGTATCTATTAAATTTAATGAATTGACAAAAAAACATTACAGGCAGAGTTAATTACAATACTATAAACAAGATTTACTCAAAATAACCACCATTAGCATCGATCACAGCTTCAATTCTGCTTCGGAACCTCAAACAAGCTGATGCTACAGTCTCCCTGGGAAGGGCCGCAAAAACTGTTTTAATTTTATCCATTAACTGGGCTTTTGTATTACTGGAAGTGCGATTGGTGTCTTTTTCAACTGCGCCCCATACAAAATAATCCATGGGGTTAAGGTCTGGGGAGTTTGGAGGCCAAACATTTGGACTGGTGAAGTCGTAGAAATTTTCAGACAACCATTTTTGACTTTTCCCAGAGGTGTGGCAAGGGGCCGAATCCTGCTGCCATACATACGGCCTACCATTGGCTACCCTTGTTATCCAGGGCTTGACTACAGTTAGCAACTCCACGAACAAAGCCCGAATTCCAATGCCAGGGTTCTTCAACACCTGTTCCTGCAGATTTGCGAGGAATTCTGCTGTACGAACGCAATCAGATCGTCTGCTAGGGATCTTTCTTCTTGCTACATCCTCGTAGTCACCATTGCAAGTCTCTAGTTCATGCCTGATTGTTTTTACTGTATTCAGGGAGCATTGGGCAGCAGTCGTAATATCCTTATTTTGATGGCGGGCACGAATCATCATGATACAAGTTATTCTCTTCCATGATTCAGGTGGGTTCCAGCTATCCATCCTTTCTGACATCTTGTATATGAATGAAGAAGGGTCCAAACTTTTAAATGAAGAGAAGTGTGTGTTAATACATGTAACTTACGGAAAAATATAATTAATTATAAATATGTCAAATTTATCCCGAACACCCTGTATTTTTAGTACGAAATATGTTTTTTTTACTAATTAAAGATTTCACTGTGGTTTTTACATGTTGCTTTATTATTTAATATAGATTATTATTATTATTATTATGGATATCTCCATGAAGTCAGTAGACTCATCGCAGGAGACCCAAACTAGCAAAACAATATCTATCATATCTCTTCTTTATTACATTTACAGACGAAGAACTCACAACTGTGTCAGGCAATGAATTCCACTCATTCGCCACCCTCTAGGCAAAAAACCTCATTCTCACATCCTTGTTAACCACACTTTTCTTTAATTTCCAGGGATGACCTCTTGTTCTTCCATCACTATCACACAGCTGAAACATTTACCCTGCATCAATCTTATAAAAACCTTTTAGTAATTTAAATATTTCTATCATATTACCCTCTTCTCTGCCTATCAACCAACCTCTGCAATCCACAAGCTCTCAATCTATCAATGTAGGGAGCATTTTTTACATCACTCACAAACCTCTCCTCTGAACCCTCTCCACAACCTCCTCATCTCCAAGGAATCCAAGCGACCAGACCTGAGCACAGTAATCCAAATGTGGAAGTATCAACACTTTATCTCTGGATGTTAGTGTGTTCCTTAATAACCAAGTAATCCTATGTGTAATCTTGGACACCTTAGCAATGTGTCCCCTGAACTTCATCTCCCTATCCACCAACATCCCTAAGTCCCTAGCCTCATCAATCTCTTGAAGTACCATTCCATCAATGTACACAGCAGGTAATCTTTTAATCCCAAAATACATAACTTTTACACTTTTACACATTGAACTGACATCCATTACCCTTTGCCCATTTTGCCAGCTTATTTAAATCATCCTGCAAACTCTCAACATAAGCTTGATTTTTTATTTCGCTACACAACTTATGCATCATCAGCAAACAACTGAATATCTCCCCTCAAGCCATTTCCAATATCATTTATGTACAAATTAAACAACAGATAATGAATAACAGAGGGGAAAATGTACATCCTTGTCTCACACCAGATTTAACATTAAACCATCTTCCTGTACCTCCTTCAATTCTAACTGATGACTTACAACTCAAATAAAGTATTGCTTGATATAATGACCCATTGACACCATATAACTGTAGCATATTGAATAGCTTCTCTCTTGGCACCGTGTCATATGCCTTTTCCAAATTGACAAAACTTGAATATAGATCTTTGCTATATCCTCATAATTTCTCAACTATTTGTCATAAAGTGAAGATTTGATCCCGACAGCCTCAATTCGGCCTGAATCCAGCGTGCTCTTCACCAAGTTTTTCTTCCACAATTCTTCTCAACCGTTTTCTCAAGTATATTTGCATAAATCTTACCCAAAACACTTAGTAGGGAAATACCTCTGTAATTCTCACATTCAGTTTTATTTCGCTTTTTATATATGGGTACTATGAGAGCTCTACTCCAAACATCTGGAATTCGTCCCTCTGTCCAGGCCTTCTGAACTATGCAGTGCAGCCACTGTAAGATTTTTATACTACCATACTTCAGCATTTCTGTTCGAATATCATCTACTCTTGCTGCCTTTCCACATTTCAAGCCTTTGATGGCTTTTTCTACTTCAAGTATGGATATGTATTCCTGACTGTATGCCTGTTGAATGTTTTTATACCACTGTGCTATCACTGCTTCTTTCATTTAGCAATTTTTCGAAGTAATTACTCCATACTTCAAGGATATCTTTTTCTCCCATTTTCATGTCACTTTTATCATCTCTAATTCCTTTTACAGCACTCTTTCCTCCATTTCTAAGCTACTTCAACAACCTCAAGAATATTTTGCCACCTTCTTGATATTTATTTTCCATGTTCTTGCCAAAGACCTCCCATGACTTTTATTTAGCTAGTTCTACACAGTGTTTAGCATTCTTACATTTGTCTCTGTATTCTCTAAGAGCACAAGCTGACTTATTTGCCAGGAACTTTTGATATGCATTCTTCTTTTCCTTCACTGCCTCTTTAACTTCTTGTGTCCAACATGGAGTTCTGATTTTTCTATCCTTGCAGACAACCTCACCACGCCTCTCTGGCTGAATCAATCAGGGTTTTCTTCAAGTCTTGCCACTGAATCTCCAAGTTTGGTTCCTGTTCTCAAACTGTTTCTTTTTTTCTTCAATAATCTTTGTGTATTTTAGTCTGCAGTTCACATCTGAGAGCTGCTCAATCTCTTTAAAATTGCTTTTAATCGCTTTAAAACTTTCTTACATGTTATTCATTTCAATATGAAATTCAATTTTATCCTGCTGAAGTCTAAATAGTGATCACTTCCAATTTCAAATCCTCTGTATACTATGGTGTCCTGCACCAGGGAGAAAACATCACTATCAACAATAACAGTCAATAAGACTTTTCTTATTCCCTGCCTCTTCTCTCCATGTGAATTTGTGCACATTTTTATGTTGGAACATGGTGTTAATAATAACCAGTCCATGTCCTGAGCAGAAATCCAACAGGTATTTGCCATTATTATTAGCTTTGCTCTTTTCTCCAAATTTTCCCAAAATATTATTGTATGTCTGAAAACCATAACCTTATAAGAGTATATATAACCTTAGTTGTTGAAAGTTTTTCACTTGGTTATGAAGTCATTAGCCTCTATATAAAAGTTGGCATATCATGAAGTTAATTCATGCACAAACTTTGCTTACACTTAGATAAAGGATGAAACCAAGAATATTATTTCTCTGCATCTTTAATTTATAATATAACCTTATTGAAAGTTTATTTTCCACTTGGTTAGAGTATAATAAATTTAGTTTAATCCTTTATCCAAGTGTGAGCAAACAAACTTTGTTTGCTCACACTTGGATAAAGGATTAAACTAAATTTATTATACTCTAACCAAGTGGAAAATAAACTTTCAACATCTTTCTCTAAATCCAGAGTAATTTATTAAAAAAGGGTGGCACACCAATTGGCAATTCCTATAGGTGGAGATGACCTGCAAATGCTTCTGCCTGATATCTCGACTTGGGCCTGGCTCCCACTGAAGAGACCTCAATAAAGGTCGAAACCGGTCTGGGTAGTGGCCCTTCCCTTAATGCATAACAATAGACATATCCGCAAGGAGATGTGTTTTGCATTATAGGAGATACTAGGATAGGAGTGTTGGTAGCTTGCTCCACCTTTGCAACGAGTTGCCCTGGTGTATACCACCTTAACCCAGTTCTGAAGATACTTTCAGGCGCAAACTTTGTTTGCTCACACTTGGATAAAGGATTAAACTAAATTTATTATAATATAACCTTAGCACTAATTAATGCAGATGAAATTATATTCCTAAATAAATCCATACAAAAGTCATCAGCATCCTTTAACTAAATAATTACTATAAGAAAACTAACATGAAAATCAACAATAAAAGACAAACTATGAAATTTATTAGTTGTGAAGGAATGTGTGGCTCTGATATCAAAATCAAGATGCTAATATATAGCTGTTTACTTTAAACAGATGATGTTTATACTCTTAAATAAATCCATTACAGAAGTGGAAGAGTTTTTTCCCTCCTAGAAACATGGATTTTTCATTCCACAAAATAGACATATCAGCCATAAGAATACATGTAATTAATAAACAATACCTTATATCAAAGCCTGAGTTGCTTCAGCTGTAAATCCAAAACTAACTATAAATCCAGCAGAAGTGTACAGAATTGGGTTCCTCAACTAATTTGAATAACTGCTGCAACAAACAAAAATGTGGTCATGATTTGGAGGATGAATTCAGACGTATCAGGAAGGAAGAACTTGACAGGTAAAGGCATGTGAATAAAAATCAAACTTAGAAAAAACAGTTAAGGGCAGTACAGTGGATAGCAGAATTTGAATTTAAAAAGATCAGTAGTGCATGGCGACTAATGAAGAAATATTTGTGAGCAGCAATGGCAAATTGTATACCTCAAACGAAACACAAAGCAATCTGGGGTGAAATGGATGACTAGGGATATCAAACAACCTTTTTTGATGAGACCTCAAAAAAGGTTGAAACCGGTCTGGGTAGTGACCTCTCCTCATAATGTAATGACAGTATTACATCTCCTAGGAGCTGTGTTTTACATTATAAGAGAATATCAAGAATAGTGAGGGATCTTGCTCCACCTTTGCTTCGAATTGCCTTCGCCAATAGTTTATCGGCATTGAAACTCATATAGATCATAGTTCTCGATCTTGAGTTTCACTTACTGGCTATATAACAACATAGGATTTTTATCCGCTTAATTTCTATTAAGTTGCCAGAAAACTAGCCGTTTGGCTTTTCATTTTAATTACAAAATATAAGCACACCTTTATGGCATTCGTATAGTGAAGGTATGCAAGTTCTTTTCACTAAGCTTTGATATCTTCCAGGTCTACCTACTCACTGATGAGACCTCAAAAAAGGTTGAAACCGGTCTGGGTAGTGACCTCTCCTCATAATGTAATGACAGTATTACATCTCCTAGGAGCTGTGTTTTACATAATGAGAGAATATCAAGAATAGTGAGGGAGCTTGCTCCACCTTTGCTTCGAATTGCCTTCGCCGATAGTTTATCGGCATTGAAACTCATATAGATTGTAGTTCTCAATCTTGAGTTTCACTTACTGGCTATATAACAACATAGGATTTTTATCTGCTTAATTTCTATTAAGTTGCCAGAAAGCTAGCTGTTTGGCTTTTCATTTTAATTACAAAATCTAAGTTCTTTCGTTAGGAGGAGAAATGATTAAACAATAACCTTGATGGCTGAGATAGCAGTTTCCATCCAGATGGTAAAATAAAGCTAATTAATGATTGTGGTTCGAATAGCAAATATCATAGTTGTCAGTGAAGTGTGTGGGGGGGGGAGAATCCAGATAAAATTTCACATTTTAAGGAGGAAATGTGCTAAAATTGACCATGCCACTGACCTGACTTATGTGTTGCCTACATACAAGGATGCTGATAAATCAGAAGCACAAAACTTAGACCAGTTTGTATTTCTGATGTTGTGACATTATTTCTTGAAAAATTATTCAAAGCTCATATTCAGAATTAAGCAAATGAGTTTATGAAGGTTAGTATGGAATTATTAAAGGCCATTATTATCCTAGTAATCTGGTTCCTTTTATAATAAAGTAACAAGAGCAGTCGATGAGAGGGAAAGTATATATACAGCAATACCTCAATTAATGCTCAGAATGCGTTCCTAGAAGACAAAGCACTAGTCATTTTAACACATAGTAAATAGGGATAGGAGAATATGCGATGAAGAATAAACAAGTTTTACTTTAATTTTAAGTAAATTTAAGCATTTAAAATATGTGTGCTTTGGCATTCTCTTCCGGAAAAGTCCTGTTTCATCAACATTAAAAACTAGTTCGGAAGTATAATTTCCTCTTTCAGTTATGTCTCTTAAAGTTGATGGAAAGGCTGAAGCAGCTTATCTGCACTTGCCACTTCTCCAGCAATTCGAATATTATAGAGGTTGCTTCCTTTTTTAAATCTATTGAACCAACTTCTGTTAGCTGCAAAGTTTTTGCTCGTATCCTCTCTTTGTTTTTGAATATGATTAAAAATACTTCTGGCCTTTCCATGATTATTGCCTGACTTAATGGCAGGTTGCATTTGGTTTCATCATCAATCCAAATGGAAAGACATTCCTCCATTTCCTCTAAAACACTGCTTCTGGATCGGGTTACCTTTGTTGCAGAAGACATTGTGGTTGCTGAACACTTAATTCTGTCCTTGTTTTTTTAAATTGTTTGTTTAGTAGAAGTAGACAAATTTAAAGCGGTTTCAATGTCAACTTGACGTTTACCTTTTTCTAATTGCCTCGGCACCTGCATTTTAATATCGAGCAAATTGCTTTTTTTTGTATCGGTTTTGTTTTGTTTTAACCTTTTGCTGATTGGTTCGGTTCAGTTCAGGAATAATCATATTATATACAAATTAAGGGAAATACAGCAATAAATTCAATCAGTGTAAATTTAGTGCTTTTTAGGCTTCGAGTAGAACTGCGTTATATTGAATCATGGAATATTTAGCACTTTTTTTTAGGGATCAAAAAAAAAAAAAACTGCATAAAAATGCTGGCCTGGTTGGCAGAGTGGTTAGCATATCCTCTCTATATCACACGGTGTTCGAATCCCACTGTGGGCATGGATGTTTGTTTGTGAAAATACTAGTGGTGGTCAGTGGTAGATGGCATTGGTATAGATGATGAAGGTAGTTGCAGCTAGTGGAGTGGTGGAGAGTTGTAGAGTAGGTACCCTCCCTTGATGAGTCTTTGGACACCCTGGAGGTGTTATGTAATAATAATAATAATAATAGTGAATCAGTGTTAATCAGGGTAGCGTTAAATTGGGTCTTACTGTATTGTCATTTTTCTAGATTTTGCAATATATGGGTTCAGATATCAGGTTATTGGATTGAAAATGGGCTTTCTAATTGATATCAGAAAGTTGTGTATGTGGGTATAATATCAGGGAGAAGAAACATTACAAATGGTGTTCCACAGGTCTCAGTACAGGGAATATTAAACTGCATATCAATAATACTCTCACTGGGTTGCAGGAAGATATTTAGTTGTTTGTAGATCATGTGAAGGTTGGTAGGTGATTAATCATAGTGTAATGCTGTGGCTCTTCTGGAGGATATATGAATAAGCTGGAAAATTAGGCAAATGCATACAGTGATTGTGGATAGCAATTTGAAATTCAGAGAACATACCGAAATATTGTAAAGACAATTTAGAAACTTCTGCAATACTGAGGCGAACACTGACCAATAGAGATAAGAGGATCACAGTTCCACCGTATAATGTCCTGAAACCATTAATTCAATCTGGATTACTGTGCTCACTGGTACTGGGGATTTGAAGGGAATGAAATAACTTTAGAGAGAGGAAACAAACATAAAAATATTGAGACTGAGGACGTGTAATCTACAGAACTTGGTGGACAGAAGATGAACGGTGATATGAGTGAGACATTTAAACTGTTGATAACTAATTAACTGTTAGACACTGGGGAGATTTTTTCATATGTCAGAACAAACTGGGTTGTTTGTGAAATATTTATGGCAAGAGCAACTAAGACTAACGTATGATGCTTGTTAACACACTCATGGCAAGCACCAGACAAATTATAGCAAGTCATAGTTGCCATGGGAAGGAAGCAACAAATAATTTTGTGGCTCAGATTTGCATATTGGATGCACACACACAACAAATCATTAAATCAAATGATTTGCTGAATGCTCGCTTCTTTGTTAAATTAAACAAATGTGCTTGAAAAGTATATTTATTTCTGTATTTTTTTTTAATTTGTATTTCTCTTTATTGTCTTTTAAAAATAATATCCCTAAGTGAATAAACAATATATTAACACATCAATTTCCACCCTACCATAACAATGCACAAAAAAAAAAAAAAAAAATTTAAATTTTTTTTGCAGCACGAAGTACAGTATCATCTCCTAATAATGTGTTTCGAAATATTCATAAGGAAAATTTATTCTAAGATTATCCTTCTATTTGTTTACTACTATAGCAAACTACTTGAAGTTTATTTCCAAGAAAATACTTGATAAAAAATTGAAGTAGAACTGATGCAGACAAAATAGTTGAATTATTGAGTGATCACTTTGAAAGGATATATCATCCACTTGAAGCATTTCAATAACAGACATGACAAGGGTTAATGTGGACATAGGGGTAGAGGAAGTTGTAGCATGTAGGATATTACAGAATGTCGATGTGAATACAGCTATGCATTTGGATGGAATAGCTTGCATATTATGAGATATGCAAGCTATGCTAGGGAATTGGTTGGATTATTTAATCTGAGTCTCCACTCTGGTAAAGTTCCAAGGGAATAGAAAGAGGAGACAAACAAAATAAAAAAACCTTATAAAGGTTCTTTGTGCCCTAGATGAGATTTGGTCTTCTCAGCTACATATTGTTGATACTACAGAAGCTCTATGGAAGCCAAAAAAGGAAGTGTTGAGTAAAAGGTGAAAATTAGTTTTTTTTTTCTTTTCCATGGAAAACAAAGAAATGAGGAATGCACTGCTTGAGAGGGTAACAATAATTTAGACAGTGAATAAGTTCAAGAAGTGGTTTGTTATCAGACTGCATTATCTAAGACAGACCTTCCCACTTCCATGGTCCTGAATATTATATGTATAAAATCTCTCTCTATGAAAATCATTCATGGACAAAACACTCAATCACTCCAGCAACCCACTCCATGCATTCACCACCCTTCAAGCAAAAAAATATAGTATTTAACTTCACTCTTATACAGTACAGCACAAAAAAAAAAGTACTGAATAACTACGATATATATCATGGAGTAAACGGGTTTATCAATAAAGAAATATAGTTGTAGATGTATATATCATCATGTTTACACATGATGATATATACATCTACAACTATCAATGGAATCGTGGTCAAATAAAGCTTTAACGACAGTAGATGACATGTTCGAAATGGGCACCTTTTGACAGGTACTCATTTCGAGACAGGTTTGCAGCACATGAGAAGGTTCTCTGTCATCTTGGAGAACAAGGGTTGGGATATATCATGCACTTTTACCCCTTAGTTCATCAAGGTTTGAAGGAGAGGATGTTTTAATACCCATTCCTTCAACATACCCAATATAAATCACATCACTTGATGCCTTTTATAGTTGTGTAGGAGAATGTGAAGGATATGGGAATTCTGCGAACCTCAAAATGAGCTTCCTGGGGAAGCATTCTGATAATAGGCTCTAGAACCACACGATGTGAGATAAGTTGCTCCCATTTGTTGGAATACACATGCATGAAATGTTTTCTGCACAACACATCCCATGCAAAACCAATACATTCTCGATGTAGCATCCACTATTCAAGGTCACATTACACCATCCTTCAATGAAGTAGTGCCCAATTATGCCATGGCCGGAAACTGCACACCATACAGTGACCTTCTGACTGTGAAGAGGTTTCTCTTGGAAAAATTCAAGTCTCGCGAAACCAAGAAAGCTGCAGGTTTGTCTGTTTACATGACTGCTTAGATGAAAATGCACTTCATCCAAGAACCAGACAATATGGAGGAAAGTTGGATCTTCATAGGATTGGCCAGCACATGTGCAAAGTATCCCCATGATGCAGCATAATCTGTTGCTGTTAAACACTGACCAACCTGAATGATGTATGAAAAGCCACCCAGCTCCTTAAAGATTCTCTGTAGCGACAGCCTCAATATCCCAAGTTTTACCACTGTTTGGTGTCGACTGGCATTTTGGAGACTAACACTTGCTCCATCACACATCCATAATCCTCATTTGTGTAAACAGTTCAGAGTCTCCCCAAATGCCCTTTGATTTGCAGCAGAACACCTTTGGTATGTTGGAAACTCTCAATTAAGGCAATGATGACACTAATGCTGGGGGTACATTTACAGAAACGAACAAACTGCTCACCAACATGTCCTAGGTGTGGACTATTTGTTCTACCAACTCCATATGAAAGAAAATAATGTTCAACAATAAACAGCTTTTCTTCCATTGTCAACACATCACTACAGCTAAATGTAATGGCATTGACTATAGATGTCCTTTAGATTTTATATATCCAGTTTAAAAACAAAAAACTTGTCTAAAAATATATGCATATATTTTTAGACAAATTATATATATAATACCTTTACCATATGCATTTATTTTATTAGTTTATGATTCAGCAGGTCCCCTTAATAGAAAAATAGCAAAGCTTAGTATTCCCTTTATTATTTTATTTATATGACTTAAATTAGCACATGTCAAAAGTTCTACACCATTCTCCATTTTTTTTTGCGGGGGGGGGGGTTCAACCTCCATCCAAAGGACAGCATTTATGAAATCAAATTAGAATAAAGACTTAATATTGTTGGTTCATGTGCAGTTCAGAATTTATCAAATGTATTACATTAAGTGTTTAAAAACAAAAATAGGTAAACATGTTTCCCTTGAGGATGTATTGAAATTTGTATGATTACACATTTTCCAACTGTGTTAGCGGCAATTTACGGAAGGAAGGAAGGAGGTGCCGAGGAGGAAGGGAAGTAATTGTTATCACCTGTATACAAACTTCATTTGTCATAATCGATAAGCAAATTATATGTTTTTAAATCACGATTAATTTATGTCCCCCAGTCAGCTATTGTTATATCCACTTAACAGAACTACGAAATCCATAAACTCAAAAAAGGGCATTCAGAAATATAACTCAGAAATTATTCAAATTCTAATTGTTCCAAATCGTCGCTTTAGAAATCTTACCTCTCACCAAATGCTGTTTTCCAAAAGTCTGCAGCATCACTTTTCGTAATACGGAAACTGTCACCGGCAAAAGTGCCGTTCGGGTATATAGCTTTCAGTTCGGATAACATATGACTGAACACCAAGCTCAACTTAGTTAGGTTTCTTCGGTAATGTGAAGTTTCATCAAACATCTTCTCCTTACCTTCTTTAAATAATTTAATTGCTTGCTTACACTTCCTATTAAGATTTTCTATGAATATTCTAAAATACTCATTCTCGTTTAAAATGTGCATTTTGTCCTCGTGTTTTGCGTAAATTACCCGCAAATGTTGATACGTATCTGGAAGAATATCTAAAATAAACGGCGGACTGTTTTTCAGATTGATTTTAGGATGCTGACACAGTTTTACTACCTTGTCCATAAGTTTCCAAGTTTTTTCAATTGTTCGTCTATCTATAACAAACTTAGGGGTGGCCATGGCTTCAGAAAAAGCATCTTGTAAACGACTGAATAAAGACGATATATTCATTGCTTGCAGATTCCTAGCCCTGTTGCTCACCGCCATTTTGATTCTTGTTTCTCATAAGGCCTATAGTGGTGGGAGTGAATGGATGAACAAATGAATGAATAGGTGGACGAACGAATGAATGAATGAATCACCCTTGAGAATAAATAAACAACCTTTTTTTTTTTTTAATTTTGATGGAGTTATCATTATTTCATGTCTCATATTACTCTTTTTAATTATAGTTTAAACAGCTAAAGTGGTATTTAAAAATTTCTTTACCGTACAAATTTAAGATTTATTTCATTTATGTCAATAAATAAAAAAAAGAAAACATATATATATATATATATATATAATTAACTAAATGAAAGAAACAAAAAGAAGAAGGCACCATGGTAATTCCTCAAGTTTATAAAGAAATCTTATATTATAACAGAGATAAAAACAGGCAACAGTTAGCGCGAAGAGTGTGAATATTAAAAGAAGGGGAAAATGTAGTGCTGTATGGGGGATTCTACAATTAGGGATGTAAAAAATTATAATCATTAACACATGTCATCCAAGTTAAAAGATTGCTGGTATAACTGAGACCGTTACTTTGCAGATAGTGAGATTATTTAGGTAGTGGAATGAAAGATTTTCTACGAGACATGGTTTCAAAGACTTGACGACAACAGCTAATGCGAAGAAAGATCATGAGTGTACCACCAAGCTCTGAAAATGAGGAATTAAATAGATGACCGGTTATAGCAAATGGTTTTATGTCGAGATTGCATAAAAACCTTTGTAAAGAAACGAAACTGAATATTCTTAGAAGTTTTTTCACTTGGTTATACTATAAATTAAAGATGCCAAGAAATTATATGCTTGGTTCAATCATTTATCCAAGTGTAAGCAAATAAAGTTTGCACCTAAAGTAGTTTCGGTGCTGGGGAAACTCGTGGTAGAGGTGGTATGACTTCACATTACTTGCCTTAGTATCCCATAATGCAAAGCACATCATCTTCTGGACATGTATAATGCTATGCATTATGGGAAGAGTCACGGTTAAGTACAGGGTTACCTCTCCAGAAACTCATGAAATCACTAAGATTACCCAACAATGAGTGACTTGAGTGATAATTTAACTGAGTAGTGGCTCTGCTCAGTGATAGGCTCCCCCCTACCACCAAGCAGAACTCCTCATATTCCAGGAAAAGCATCAGCCAAGGAAGTCATAATACAGGCCACCCCAATGGATCCAAATCCCTGGATGCTCAAAAGCTCCCTAAAGTAAAAACCTTAAGGGAGCAAAAAATCTGCTCCCTGGAATCAAACCACCAACCAGTTTGCCTGTTTAAGTATGGGGTTACCTCTCCAAAAACTCGTGCGATCACTCAGATTATCCAACAATGAGCGATCTGAGTGATCATTTAACTCAGCATTGGTTCCCCCCAGTGGCAAACACCCTACCACCAAGCAGGGCCATAATCTCAGCGATGGCCCCACTCAGAGACAGGTAAAGCACTAACCCCAACTAGGGTAACTCATATCTCAGGGAAAGCACTGCCCCTTCTGTGCAAAAGAACATCCGTGAAAGCCAGACCTGGAAACAGCAAAACCCAAGCCTCAGTTAAAACTTCATTGGCTACTGCCTTGCAACAACCACTTCTATACAAGAGCACAACCACTTCTGTACAAGAGCACATCAGTTGGAGCCAGACCCAGAGGTGATTGTCATTAACCATTAACGCTACTGTCAGGATGGGTGAAGTATAAGTGCTTTTAATATTCCCCTTTGTCTGTAATGAGAGTTATTTGAGAAGGAGTTTTTTTGAGTAATTAAGCTCGCACTCTGGAGGCAGTTGTATTAGGTATAATCTTCAGTCTTTTATATTTGTAGTAATGTGTTTCATTGTAATTGACAGCTTGTATGATCAGCGGGTTTGAATGTGAACGAAGACGAATATTTTTCTGCGAGATCGCGGAGAAGGGAGGAAATGTATGGAATGCCAGTTTTTCGATGAATCTGTGAATTTCTGATAAACCATAGGGCGTCAAGAATCATCCTCAGACATTTAAATTGGATTTTTTGTAGTTTTGAAATGTTTGATCATGAAGTGTGACTCCATGCTGGTAAGGCGTAGGTCATAACTGGACATATGACCATATGGTAAAGTAGTAATTTATTCTGTAAGTTTAATTTGTTCTTGCGGTTGATGATTGGATAGAGTTGTGCAATGACTTTGGAAGTCATGGAGCCAATGATATTGATGTGTTTGCTAAAAAGGAGTTTATTGTCCAACAATATCCCAAGGTATTTGGTCTTTGATTGCCATGGAATCTTTTGACCAGAAAACAAGATGTCTTCTTTAATGCAGACCTTTCTTCTTGAGAACAGCATAGCTGAGCTTTCGAGGGGGTTCACCTGAATTCTTCAGTTGGTGAACCAGTTTTCTAGAGTGTTAATACTTCCTTGGAGTCTAGTGATTGCTAGGCGAGGGCTGAGCGACCTTGCTAGAATAGCAGTGTCGTCGGCATAGAGGGCTATAATGGTTGTTCTTGAGTTAAGAGGATGTCTGATACATAAGTTGTGAAACGTATTGAGGCCAGGAGAGAACCCTGAGGTACTCCAGCCAGGATTTTACACCTTGATGGCACAATTCCGTTGTTTTTCTTACATGTATCTTTTACTAATGTATGAGTATATGTTTCACTAGTTTAATTGGGATATTGTTTTCAATTAGTTTGAAGATAAGGCTATGATACCAGACCTTATCAAAGGCCTTGACAACATCTAAAAATACAGCAGCAGTATGAAGGTGCCAGTTAAAACCATGGGTGATATGTTCTGTAAGTTAGTGAATTTGTTGCACTGTGTTGTGAGCTTTCGAAACCCAAATTGCTCATTTGGAATTATTTTCTGTTTGTCCATTGATGATTGTAGTCTTGATAGGATGACATTTTCTGTTATATTGCTGAGGCAGGAAAGAAGACTGATGGGGCTGTAGCTTTGGGGAAGTTGTGGGTTATTACCAGGCTTTTTCAGAGGTATAATGTCAGCGATTTTCCAATCTGTGAGAAAGTACTGGAACATTAAAATGGAATTGGTGATATTAACTAGATAAATTATGGCTTTCCTTGGGAGTAGTTTTATTATTCAATTGGTAATGCTGTCGGGGCCAGGAGCCTTTTTCTTCTTCAGATGGGAAATAATATTTATTATTTCTGTTGGAGAAGTGGGGGTGATGGTTTCTGAATCATCCGTAGGCTGTCATAGTGCATTTTTAACTTTACAATGAACTTTGTAAATAAGATTGATATTTACGTTTATGTAAGATGGGCTGCATTGATTTTCCAGATTGTCAATTAGGGCTTCTACTTTTTCTTCATCTGAGTGTGCAATTTCAAGTTTGGGTTGTCTTTTGGTACGAAGAGATTTTACAAATTTTCACATGGAGTTATCTTCTGGGTTGATTTCCGTGAGTTTGGATTCCCATTTGGAATTCCTGTGTATCTGGAGGGCTCCTTGAACCTGTCTGTTCAGGTTGTTTAAGGTAGTTTTGTCCTGCGGGGCTCTAGTGTTGTGATGTCGTTTTCTGGCTTTTTTTGACCCAAATCAGGTCCATTATCTCTTCTGAGATCCAGTTGGATGCGTGCAAGACAGTAGTTTGAGTGACTGATACTATTGCTGTGCTGATTTGCCTAGTTAAATTGCTTACAGCTAGGTCAATGTCTTCTTTTTTTGCGAATGATAGGGGTGGGCCAATGTGGACTGGGAGGACCTTAGAGAGCTAGTCCCATGCTAAGAAAGAATGATGGGGAGAGCTGATCCTGGAGTCCTAGATTCAGTAGGATGGGATTATGATCTGAGTTAGGCTCTTCTAATGCCTCCAGCTGCTATTGATATCTGGTGTTCCTGAGGGTAACTGTCTAGTATGTCAGAACTTCTTGATGGGCTGTAGTAGGTGGGCTCAGTGGTTCCAGCTACTTTTGATGAATTGAGTGACGTGTAGTTGAATAAGGTACGTCCTTTGGAGTTGATGGACGATCTGAACCAAGCAGTATGTTTGGAGTTGAGGTCTCTAGCTATAATTATGGAATCTGTGGAGCCAAGGATGGAGTCTAAGTCTGCTGTCAATAGTGGAATGCCGGGAGGATTGTACGCTGCATAGATTTCGAATTTGCCTGCGTTATTTGTGTGCACCTCTACACCTGTCACTTTAAAGTTTAAAGTTTGGGGCTGGTCAGTGCATTGTGGCTTAAATAATTTTTAATAAAAATAATTGTGCCGCCACCACTAGAGTTAAGTCTGTCTGTCCTAAACTTCTTAGTCTTGGGTTGGTTGATGGTCTGAGGTGGAATTCAATTATTAAGATTATATCTGGATTGTATCACTTTGCGAATTCTTGCAGCTCAAGAACTTTATTTGTTAAGCCATCGGCATTCCATGCTGCTGTTATCATGAGGGAATTCGATTTGAATTTTTTAAACATTATAGAGAACTGTTAATATGGATTGAGTTTCTAGACAAAATCTCTTTCTGGAAGATGGCGAGGTGCTTTGCTGAATTCGTGCAGCATTGTAGCAAGTAAAGAGGTTAGAGTTGATGTGAGTTTGGAGCTTGTTTGCTCTTGCGATGAAGGAGTCTGAGTTCTTATCGCTTCCGCATATGATTTGGACATGGGTGAAGATCGAGTGCCTTCCTCTGCTGCTGAATGTGAGGTATTATGATCTGGAGGGCGACCTGCTTGTTTATTGTGTTATTGCTTGGAGGAGCGTGGTTCGTTCTTGTTGATCCACGGTTTTTTGGATGGAAAAGGCATCCCTTGTAATTAGCGAGACGTGGTCCTCTACAGTTGGCACAGCAGGCAGGTGTGGATCTGAGCTTGGTGCAGGTGTTATTCTGGTGACCCTCGCCACATTTCAGGCATCTGTAGGCAGCTCTGCATAGCTTTTTTGCGCATGCCCGAACCTTTGGCATCTGTGACACTGCCCTGCTGATGCCTTCTTCCTTAGCGGTTAGGTTGTAATTTTGAGCTTACAAATGTCAGTTACTTCATAAATTTTTTTTTGTGTATTGTCGATTTCGACCAACACCAGCGGCACTGGCCTTTTATCTGAACTCAGCATCCTGCTGACTTTGATTGGGGTAAATCCTTGACTGAACCCCTCTTAGAACCACTTTTAGATTTTTCTTGCTTGCTAGTGCAAAGGTGTGGAGGGGCAATTTGGAGTTGTCCAGCATTTTCGTCATCATGCGATAATCTGTAACAGTTGTATGATGAATCTTTACACCCTCGTCAGTATTTCTTGCCCAGGAGCAATTGATATTTTGTTCCCTGGGGACTTTGAGACTGTGGTCCATTTGTATTCATCTCGAAGGATAACTGGAGGGACCTTTTCTTTTCTATTTTGAGTGACTTGTGTGTCGTATGTTGTTACATCCTCTTCTATTTCATCTACAGATGATAAAGATGTTTTATTAGATTATTCCTCCTGCGAAATTTCGAACTGTCTGGGAGGCTTTGTAGATGGAACAAGTGTAAAGTCCCCTTCCGTGTCCACATTATCTTCTTCCGTGTCATTAACTATATTTCAAATTTCAAATTTCTTTAAAATGAATTTAAGAATGTCAAGTGACATATCTTTTTTTTTAAATTTTGAATGGCATCCTTAATGTCTTTTACGTTCTCCATCCTTGCACACCGTTTGTATTCAAGCAAATATTCCAATGTCTTTAAATATTCCATTTTACCTTGGAGGGTTTAATAACAAATCCCATAGACTTAAGCAAGTCTACCAGCTAAACAATATATAATCGCAAAAATAGTCTCTAAAAGAAGAAAGCTTACCTCTACTAATTATCCTTCGGAAATCCCGAAAATATCACACTAATCAAAACGCGAGACTAATAATAAATACACATAAACGCTAACTAACCAACTTTTTAACCTCGCAATTCTCTCTCCTTTACCCAGAGGTGACAATTGACAATTGACATTTATGTCTTTAAAGGTGAAGCAATATGCTTTTCATATTCCCTGCTATCTGTTGCAGTTACAGTGAGGATAAAATTTATGAGCAGTTTGCTCGCCCTGATTGGGCATGGAGATTATGTCGCTCTAGGAGATTAAAATAGCTTTTGGTGTTCTATGCTTGAATTTGTCCGTTGCCTCGTATGCTACAGCTTGCTGAACCAAATCGTTGTGGTGTATAGAGGTCTTTAGGAAGAACTTAGATGCTCAAGATTGTAGAAAAGACAAAATGTAGGGAATATTTGTATCTCTATGAAGTTGATTGTTTCTAACATACTATGGGGCGTTCAGAATCATTCTCAAGCACTTGTTCTGTACTCGTTGTTTTTTGATAATGTTAGTATTTGAGGTGTGACTCCAGGCTGGAGAGGCGTAGATGATGATAGGACGAATCGTCATCTGGTATAGCTGCAATTTGATTCTGTACTTAGCTTGCTGTTTCTATTATTTAACGGATAGATCTGAACGATGGCTTTAGATGCCTTTGCACATGCAGACTTGATGTGTTGGTTGAAAGTTAGCTTTTTGTCGAGAATTGCACTCATGCATTTTGTTTTCGCCAGGGAATTTTAGTATTGAATAGTAATACATCTCCTGCAGGAGATAATGGCCTTTTCGAAAAAAGAATAGCTGAGCTGTTTTGGTGGTTGCCTTCCAAACATGTATGACATCCCGCACAATTAGATGCCTTCCATCTTGGCCCTGTATTAGGATGACACAGCAATACTAACCAGATCTGTATATGGAAAACAGCAGTGGAGCTAACAGGGATCCCTGCAGCACTCCAGCAAAGATATGGCGCTGGGATGAGGTAGAACCATTGATTTTTGACTTGCATTGATCATTCTGAAGATATGAACCGATTAGATGAAATTTTTAGTGAGATACCGGCTGAGATTAGTTTGTGTAGGAGTCCAAAATGCCAGATTTTGTCAAATGCTTTGGATAGGTCTAGAAAAACAGCTCCTGTGCACTGGCCCAGTTATAGCTGATGGTGATGTATTCCACAATTCTGTGAATTTGCTAGGTAGTACTATGGTGTTGCCGAAAACAAAACTGTTATTTAGGGAGGATGTTTAGGTCATTTACTGAGATTTGGAGTCGTGAGAGGATGACCTTCTCTGCAACCTTACCCAGATAGGAGATAAGACTGATTGGACGATAATTTTGCGGTAGATGTGGGTCCTTGACTGACTTATGTATAGGGATTACATCTGCCAGTTTCCAGGTGGAAAGAAAATAGTGAAGTATTAGGATTGCATTTATTATAATAGTCAGGTGCACTACAGTTTTTTGAGGCAGTAGCTTCATCACCCTGTTTGAAATGCCGTCTGGACCAGGAGCTTTTTTGTTCTTTAAGTAATAATATTATATATTTCGCCAGGTGATGTAGATACAATGGAATCAGTACCGGTAAGTCCTTATAAGGACTGGCTTAAAGGGGCGAAGCAAGAATGCTTTTCATCTTCCCCGTTATCTGTAGAGGACAGTGTAGGGATAAGGTGTTATGAGCAATTAAAGCTCTGATCATGGCATGAGGGTAACAGCAATAGCCGAGCCTCAGTTAGAACTTCATTGGCTACAGCATTGCCATCCATTACCTTCCAAGAGTATTGGATTGAATGAATCAATCACCGCATCTCATGGTCGATTGATTCAACCAAACCTCAGTACCGGTAATTTGAAGTAATGCCGAAGTCATATATCCATATACGAGTTGCCAAAGGGTATCACACCTTATTATTAAATTACTCTGGATTAGAGAAAGATGTTAGAAGTTTTTTCACTTGATTATACTATAAATTAAAGATACCAAAAAATTATATACTTGGTTTATTCCTTTATCGAAGTGTAATAAATATAGTTTGCGCCTGAAGTATTATCAGGAGTTTTCCCATAATGCATAGGATTATACATGTCCGCAAGATGTGCTTTGCATTATGGGATACTAAGGCAAGTGATGTGAAGTCATACCACCTTTACCACGAGTTTGCCCAGTCCCTGAAAAAATACTTCAGGCATAGATTTCGTTTGCTTTTACTTGAATAAAGGATTGGAGCAAGTATATAATTTCTTGGTTTCTTTAATTTATAGTATAACCAAGTTAAAAAACGTCTAACATCTTTCTATAATCCAGAGTAATTTAATAATGAGATGTGACTCCTTTTGGCAACTCTTTAATGAAACTAAATATTACGTTATAAAAGTCTGAGATGAGTTTGGTAAAAGGGAGGATTTTTTTAAGGGTGATGGTTTGCATTTCACTGGAGGAGGTTCAAGCCATTTAGGACATTTATTGATAAGGGATAGAGTAAATGGTCAAAAACAGGGAAATGGGATTTGCGAAAGAGGCAGCGCTCGACACTATTAACGTCAATAATCTCTGTGAATGTGTTATTAAATGATGATAAAAAGTTTGGATGAACTATAAGGAGTAGGGAAGAAGTTGTAGCCTTACCACAAGAGTTGAATAGACTGAGGACATGGGAGTGGGAATTCCGGTTTAATGTTGTGATATGTAAGGTTTTAAAATTTGCAAAACGTAGATGGGATGTAAATTTATTATTGGTTGGGATATATTGTTCGAGAGGACGAAATAATAGATATTGATGTGATAATGGAAAAGGATCTGAAATTTATAGGACATTTTTTTTCCAAAATTGTGTGGACAACACAACGAATTCTGGAAAGATGCAGAGGACACTGACTTGTAATCTCCTTACTTCTACAAGTTGTAGAAGTAAGGAGATTCTGGTTCCATTGTATTAGCCTCTGATTAGGACACATTTGGATTACTGTGCACAGATCAGATTTTGCGTTTTCAAAAGGATGAAGAGATGCTGGAGATGGTCCATAGCAGATTGACCAAAATAGTTTCTGATCTTTGGAATGTTGAATATGAAGAAGGGTTGAGATGACGCAATTTTCGGAGTCTAGTGGATAGGAGGAAAACATGTGATATGATAGAGACTAATATTAGTAAGGAGTTGTAGTAGGATTAACACTGAAGAGTTGTTTCATAAAATATTTGGAGATTGGTGGAGAACAAGAAGTCACTCCTTGAAGCTATGTAAGGAAGGTGAGAGAAAGGGAGTGAAAAACAAATTTTTTGCATGGCGAGTTGTGAATGATTGGAACAGTGGCACACCCAGGGGGGGAGTGATAGGGGGCCTTGGCGATCCCAAACAAAATGGAAAAAACACTAGAAAAGTTTCCAAAAGTCTTTTTCTAATTAAAATTCATTTTGTTATTTATGTGTCGTGCCTTCTATTTCTATACTTATGAATTACGGATCATTGCAGATGCTCGGTCTTACGTCGTACGCAATGCGTAGTGTGTATTCTCAAATCGTCTAATCATCTCGACCTCCCCCCTCAGATTAAATCCTGAGTGCGCTACTGGATTAGAATGTATCGCATGAGAACGTGGTGTCTACAGAGAATTTGAATATGTTTACCGTGTGGTGTGATGATCTGTAGGCATAACAAAAGGGACCAATTAGATGAGTCTGTGATACCATCAGGTCAAGATAATAATAATAATAATAATAATAATAATAATAATAATAATAATAATAATAATAATAATAATAATCTCCCCAAAGGAACACGCCCTTGTCTTGGCGGTGATGCTGGCGTGCTTCAGTGACTTTGAGAGCTATCTGGCGGTAGCATAGTTGCAGTTGGGCCATCCTGGTCAGATAGGTCTCAACTGATGAGCAAGACTAAGAGTGTTCCATCCCGCATCTTCATGGTGACAGGTAAGAAGAAATCCATATCGGATCAGTCGATGCCTGGGTCATCAAGGATTGCATCAGATGTTGGGGATCCTGGGAATCAGGCGACAAGTGGGCTACAGGACCCAGCTCTCCTTGCTGGGCAATCAGGGCAGGAAGCTGAAAAGCGACTGGAAGAAACCAGACATAAAACATGGACTGTAGAAGAAAACACAGAAGTTATGAAATGTTTTTACAGATCAACACCAGAAAAACGGGGTTTTAGAAAGTGTATGCATTTAATTTGGAAACAGAAAATCCCAGAATCTTCAATAACAGAACAAATATTTATTGACCAAAATAATTTTCTTTTCCAGAACAAAATATTTACTGAACTTGAGCTGCAAGAGTTACGTAATAAACCAACAACTCCAATAACAGAAAATCATCAGGAGGTAGCTATATCAAACTTTGGAATTCAACTCAGTAAGCATCAAGTTGACGACTTACTTCAGAATGTTTTGACAGAAGTGCAGTGTAAAATGAAGTCAAGGATTTTGGAACATATGAGCTTCATAAATGAACATTAAAAGCTTTACATAAATCTGAGATAAAACAGATCCTCTTAGACGCAAATGCCGTGATTAAAACCATCACAACCAACAGTATAAAAGAAACAAATCAGCTCCTATACAGCACAGTCTATATCATTACCGTTAAGCTTGGTTACAAACAGCAATAGCAAAAGCAGAGGATGCGACAATCTGCACAATGGAAAATCCGGTTGGAACGAAAAGTCAACAAACTTCCAGCTGATCTGAGCAACTTAAAGAGTTTTAAAGAAGGATGGCTGAAAAATAATAACATCAAAAACAAACTGATTAACACATATAATTTGGCCAACAAAACAATTGCTGAAATTACCGAAGAGCTAAAACAAAGAATTATAGCGACTGCAGAGAAAATTAAAAGATATGAAGCAAGAATAAACCAATTTGTACGAAATATGCAATTTCAACAGAACCAACGTCAGGTCTTTCAGTCTCTCCAGAGAAATACAAATGCAAACAATCTTTCACCAGATTATCAGATAACCATTGAGCAAAACAGCAATTTTCAAAAATCTTGAGGGACAAAAGACATGATCCTTATCAATAAAATAATTCCCAAAAATTCAAAAAGACGAAAAACTAACTTTAACAAGTCACGGATAGATTATAAGAAAGCATTCGATTCCCTTCCACACTTTTGTACCTAAAATCACTACAAATATTTGGAATTTGTAAAAACATAGTTAATTTCTGGCTGCTGTTCTGAAATCATTGAAAACAATTTTAATAGTCAATCTTGAATGATTCGGAGATATTAGCATTAAACGTGGAATTTTGCAAGGTGATTCTTTGTCACTATTGCCCTTGAACATTTCTTTGATATTAAAATTTACCAGTTGTATTTGAATGATTTGAAGTTATATGGAAAATTGGAACAGCAAAAAGACTCTTTGCCTTTCTTTATCTCGTCAGTATATCAAAATGGAATTTAGTTTAGATAACTGAGCATTTTTATCTATTAAACGAGGAAAAATTAATGACAGTAGCAGTTTTAATTTTGATCAGGAGAAATATATAGAAGCAATTTCAGCTGATGAATACTATAAATACATAGGAATATTAGAAGCCAGAGATATTCTCCACTCGAAAGTGAAACAACAGGCAATAGCAGAATACATCAAAAGGGTTAGAAATACTCTGAAAACGAAACTAAACGGATTAAACACAATTAGAACAATGAATTCTTGGGTTATACCGGTGTTCCGATACACAGCTGGCATAACAGATTGGATAAAAGAAGACCTGGTCAAATTGGACCGCAAAACTAGAAAATTAATTACTATGCATCACGCATTACATCCACGAAGTGATGTTGACCTGTTGTACCTACCAAGGAGAATAGGTTGACAGGATCTGCTGCAAGTGAGACAGATTGTGGAAGAAGAAGAAATTAGTTCAATAACTTATATCGACAACAGCTGTGAGCCAATGCTTTCGGCTATTACACAAGAGGACTTTTTAAAAGCAACAGGAAACAAATCCTATAGACGTTATATCGTTTATAGGATATAACGTCTATAAACGTTATATCCTATTAAGGTTATCATAGATGCGAAGTGCATATTAAAATTGCAATACCATTGATATTACATTAAAATATATGATGGATACGAAGCGTATGATGATAAGTATTTGATCCATAATGGCCGGTAAGTGATTAACAACAAAGAACTGGAAAAAATGACTAAATATCGAGATCTGCCAATCGACGTTGGCCGGCTGTGGCTTAAACACACCGAAATCATCCCAACAGTTATTGGTGCACTTCCCGGAACTTCAAAACTATCCAACTATTTACAGCAATTAAACGTCAACGAAGGGACCCCCATATAACATATAAAAAACAGCATTTCTTTGAACAGTCCATATTTTACGACGCTACATGACAGTCCGTCTATTCTTACATTCTTTGGTAGAATCTGAATTGTTCTGTATCACCAGTCAAATTGCTTAATATAATATCTGGTTTTGACTGTGTATCAGTTATGTGAATTTTTTTTAAAATTAATAATAACAATTTATTACATGTGATACATACATTACATAGTTTTGGTTACATATGATACAACATTATATACATTTACAACATTACATGCATTTGTTTACATATGATACATACATGTATTCTGATAATTAATAATAATAATAATAATAATAATTTTTATCACAATAATAATTATGATAATTTATAACATATGATACATACATTACATACATTTGTTTACATATCAGGATTGGCCTATTCCGATAGGTATCAGAGAGTTGTGTATGGTGGGGCAGTTTCAAGGAAGCAGAGGATTACAAGTGGGGTCCCACAGGGCTCAGTACTGGGACCTATATTGTTTAACCTTTATATCAATGACATTATCAGTGGATTGCAAGGGGATATTCAGTTGTTTGCAGATGATGCGAAGCTGGGAAGCCTTATTAGTAATAGTGCAGATGTGGCAGTCCTGCAAGAGGGTTTGAATAAGCTAGATAGATGAGAAAATGAATGGGGATGTCGATTTAATGCAGCAAAATGTAAGGTCTTGAGGTTTGGGAAACATCGATGGGACGCTGCATACTCTATTGGAGGAGGTATACTGGAGGATATAGGGGGAGAGAGGAGATCTGGGTTTGATGATTGATAGAAACCTGAAATTTAGGGGATATATTGCAAAGGTGGTGAAAGTAACACAGAGGTCAGTGTCCTTCTCATTATTGCTGCAATAATGAGAAGGACACTAACATGCAGAGATAAAACAGTTATCATTCCGTTGTATAAGACTCTGATCAGACGAAACTTGGACTATTGTTCTCAGATTTGGTCCCCAGGATTTAAAGGGGATAAATTAACTGTGGAAAGGGTACAAAGGCGGATAACAAAGATGGTTTCAGGATTGTACAATGATAGTTATGAGGATCGGCTGAGGGAATGTGGACTGCAGAGTTTGGTGGATAGAAGAAGGAGAAGTGATATGATTGAGACTTTTAAACTGTTGAGAGGTGGTCACGGGGCTGGCCATCTCGGGGGTGCAGTGGGTGTAATGCCTCCGGGCCCCACGATCGAGTGGGCACAGTCGGTACACATTTGTGGAAACGTATTATATTTCGAATGTGTTTTTTTGTTTGTTTTCCTGTGCCAAAATTTTGCAGGTAAGAGGTTTTACAATACGTTTATTTCGAATCCTTTAATTTTTACCTTTGAAAAATATTTTACGCCCCAAAAAGGTTTCTTGCACTTGGGCCCCTTTATAGAGAAGGTCGGCCCTAGGTGGTCACAGCGTTGACACTGTGGAGTTCTTTCGCTTGGTTGAACAGCGGGAAGGAGTGATGACAAGAGGCCATCCCTGGAAGTTACGAAAGGAAACTGTGAGCAAGAGGGTGAGGAGTGGTTTCTTTGCATGGAGGGCGGTTGAACCATGGAATGCATTGCCTGATGGAGTGGTGAGAGCGAGAACGGTCAATGAGTTCAAGGAGTGGTATGATAGACTTTGTGTTTCTTAGGAGGGAACTCCCATCGATGAGTCTTGATAGACTTTGTATTTCGTAGGAAGGACCTCCCACAATGAGTCTTTTAACTCCATGGAGGCCTGAATAATAATAATAATAATAATAATAATTCATTAAATACATGTATTTACATATGATACATACATGTATTCTGATAATTAATAATAATAATAATTTTTTTAATCACAATAATAATTATGATAATTTATAACATATGATACATACATTACATACTTTTGATTACATGTATGTAATGTTATATCATATGTATTCATATAATAATATCATACATCATATATCAAATATAATAATAATAATAATAATAATAATAATAATAATAATAATAATAATAATAATAATAATAATAATAATAATAATAATAATAATAATAATAAATGTTGTCAGAAAGTAAATTATGCACAGTGTAAGCTAATTCACACAAAGGGCAGTTATGGGATGAAGGAAGTATTGCAGTTGATATAAACTAATGCCAAAATTATACAGAATAATTGCGAGGAATTTTAGGTATTAGTAAAACTTGAAATTATAGAAATCAGTGAGACTCGGTTGATATAGACATAGGGATAGAATGTAAGGGACACAGTATTTTATCAGATGATAGATGGCAGCATGGCAAGAAATTTGCTGATAGCCAAAGAATTGAAGCCAAAAGAGAATATGTGTCTGAAGGAAACAGGCATGCAGAGGGCAGTTCATTTGAGGCAATTTGGTGTGGGATGATAGATAGTACATCAGGATGAATTATATAATTGGTTGCTGCTATAATCCGAGGGGTACAAGGAAGAATGGCATGCATTGGAAAATTTGTGTGATGAGTGCAGGTCGAGTGATTATTATAGGGAATTTTAACTTACATGGAATTTTATAGAAAATGAGGACTTATATTTGGAGATGAAATGGTCAAAATGAAGGAGGGAAGGGAGCTTGAACAGTTGTTAAAAGATAATCAGCTGAGTAGCATGTAAAGGGGAAAGAGGTTTCACAGTGTTGGATCTGGTTACAGCATCAGAGAACATATGAATAACCAATATAGCTATACTGTTTCCACTTGGAGAAGCCACCGTGTGGTCCTTAAGATTATGGAAGAATAACTTTAAATAGTTTTGATGGTAGGGAAGTAAGAGAAGCAAATCGAATAGTTGAGGTATTAAGTGATCATTTTGCAAAGGTGTACCATCTTGGGTGAGCTATTACAATGCTGGATGTGAGAATGACTGATGGGAAAATACAGATGGGACAAACGGAGGTCCTTTGTATATGGCAGAACATTAATTCGAACACTACCATAGGGTTAGATGGCACATTGTTCCATGTATTATGAGAATGCGTAAGAGAATTAGCAACTCCTCTCACAAAGCTGGTTAATGTTTGCCTCAAAGTCGATAGGATTCCAGTAGACTGGTAGAAAGGGAAAATAATTCCGTTGAATAAAAGAGACTCCTAGACAGAAGAAGCAAAGTATAGGTCAATCAGTATATCAGGAGTGGTGGCTGTGGTTTTGGAGAAGTTGATAAAATCAAAATACATGATTAGATGGACAATTATAAGGGATAACATGGTTATGTGAAGGGTAGATCTTTCCTTAGTAATTTACTTACTAACTATAATAATGTAACAGTGGGGACAGATAAAAGAAATGCTTACTTGGTGATACTTGATACTGCTGGTCTTTGCAAATGCATTTCACGGGATTCCACATGGAATTCTATAGCATAAATAGAGTCTCCGTAGCGCAATTGGAAGAACGACGGTACACTGCGCCCTTCGATTGGAATAGGCCTAAGTTCAATTCTCGTCGCGACGGGAGGAATATTTATCTGGTCGATTTCAATCGATGGTGAGTTAGCCGATCTCATAAGGAGGTAGCAGGGTTTTTTCTCCCGGAAACTCGGGTTTTTCATCCCGCATACATACAAATCCGCCCTTCAGAACACACGCAATTTACAGACAAAAATTACTAGTTGTGGTGGTGTTGGAGGTGGGCGGTAGATGGCGTTGATTCGTAGTAGAGGTAAGGTGTAGGACAGTTGAAGATGTCCTCCCGCGATGAGTCTTCGGACTCCTTGAAGGTATCAGGAATGATAATAATAATAATAAATAGGAGCAAATGTGAATTCATCTGAAGCTGGTGATTTTAATACGACGGTGGCTAATGGCGAAATATGAAAGAGTGGTTCTTGGTGGAGGTCACTTGCCCTCTCCTGGACTCCTTTTGGAGGAATCCAGGAGAGGGCAGGTAACCAGAGGTGTACATCACACCTCAGAACTTTATCCGCTGTTGTGTAATTTGTACATTAATGATATTGGAAATAATTTGATGTGATATATCCACTTCTTTCCTGATGATGGGAAACTGAAAAGAGCCATAGTCAATGAAAGTGATGCAGAGATCATGCAGGATAGCTTAAATATGCAGGTGGTGTGGACAAAGTTAAATAGCTATCAATTTAACATAGCTGATTGCAAAGTGATGCTCCTATACTAATGGAATTGAACTGAAAAAAAAATAAGATCAGAGAGAGAATTGAAGTTTAAAAGAGAGAAAGGTGTCAAAATAGCACCTCAGATTACATGGTTGTTGAAAACACACTGACAAGCAGCGACGGGAAGTTATTGTTCCACTGTATAAGGCATTAATAAGGCCACATCTGAACTACTGTGCACAGGTCTAGTCGCCCGGATTTCTTCATGATGATAAAGAGGTGGGAGAATTTACATGCGAGTCACAGAGATAATGGCAGGTTTGTGAGATGGGAATTCCACTGACCAGCCTTCCTATCAGAAGTGATTGAACGTCTGTGTGCTCTAAAAATTAGGTGATAGGCATAAAAGAGGAGACATGATAGAAGCATATACGTTATTAAAAGGATTTTGCAAGATTGACACTGATGACTTTGTTCGGTACAATACAGGAGGGAAGAGAACAAAGGGTAACACCTGGAAATTGTGTAAGAGTATGGTTAACTAGGGATGTTAGGAGTCAATGTATTGCTTCAAAAGTTGTGAAATCCGTTGCTACAAGTGATTGTGAGTGCTTCGTCTATGCACGAGTTAAGGAGAAGTGGTATGATAAATATTCTCTGATTAATGGCTAGCATATCACTATAGGGTATTCCGCGATAAGTCTTCTGATTGAATGGAAATTTTAGTATATAAAAAAATAATATACGAAAAGCTATTTAATCCTGCTAGAACTAATAATCGAATAGTTATTACATTAAAACGATTTATTAGTGAAATATGGTCAAAATTAGGAACCAAAAAGAAGCAGTGAAATAACGGTTTCTGATAAGGTATACAGCTCAGATTACTGGATACAAAATGCAAATTCATACAAAATAAATAGGGTAGGAGAATAAAATACAAGAAAATCCATAATCTTAGCTTTTAAATGCAGACCTGGTTGGCTGAATGGTTAGCATACCTGGCTAGCATGCCGCTAGCATGTTAGAAAGCGGTGGTAAGCATACAAGTCTGGTTGGTCGAGTTGTTAAAGTATCTGCTCTCCAGCCAAAAAGCTGCAGGTTAAAATCTCCCCCTAGCATGGATGTTTGTGATTGCAAAAATACTAGTGGTGGTGGACAGTAGATGGCTTTGGTGTAGATGACCTGGTTTGCTGTCGTTGGTGAATTGTAGTGGAGATGGAGATTTGTAGAGTAAGTGCCCTTCTTCGATGAATCTTTGGACTCTTGTACGTGTCACGTAATAATAATACCTGATCTACAACCAACAGTTTGTGGGTCAGAATCCCGATATGGACATGGATGTTTGTGATTGTCGATGACTTTCATCGCCCGGTGTGAAACCACGAACAGTGTCATTAAAGGAATGAAGTGGCTTGAAAAAGTTCCACGTCTAGAGCAGGGTTTGTAGACTATGTAAAAATAAATAAAAAATATATAAAATTGATAAAATTCGAAAAAAATCCTTATCCTACCCACTATAAGAATCGTACCATAGATTTGTACATAAATTTTATAGAGTGTAGCAATATAAAAAAATACGCTAGGAAATGTTAACAGGAATGAGGATAATCTGTATCAGTGAGATTGATTTTCTTTAGTGCTAAGGGTTTCAGGGGGATTCGGAGAGATAAGAGAAATAGATAATCCCTTCAGTGGGTATAGTAGATAGATTAAATAAGCATTTATTAAATTATACAGTCACCACCACTTGTCATGTTGAAGAAAGGGATGTATAATTCATTGAAATAGGCTAAGTAGGAGCCAAATTTCGTGTGTTGAAAGTTGTTAGAAGAGTGGACTGTGGTTACCAAGGAGTGAAGAATAAAGGATTTCGCCATTTTTGCAGTCACACTGAAGTTGTTCAAGGGAAGAAAGGTGAGTTATGAAGTGTAGCAAATGCCTATATCGTCCTCTGAAATTCATGTAACATTAGAAAATGGCTCAGGTACCTACACTTTACATGTGCTGGCCTTTCAGAAACAACCTAGAAACTTTAATCCAGTGGGAAACTCGAGGAATGGCTACCTCATGGAGAACAAAGAAATGCAGCCGCAAACGACAGGATATAAATTAACAACGCAGCCGATTTTACCGGAGAAAGAATCAGACGATCAACAACAGCAAACGATGGGTTAACCATGCAACAATGGAAGCCATTTTAGCAGTCATACCAGGATCTTCAAAACCAGAAAGCAGATCAAGTGGTACCAATCGCAGGAAGACTTAAGTAAAGGGCCAAAGAAACATGCCTTTTCTCTGTTCAGGATGGTCTCAGTCTACATTGCAGCAAAAATCGAATTGGAGGCGTGACGTTTGAAAGTGCCTATGCATTAGGTAAAACAAAGTGATGCCACCTCAGCTGCAGAGAGTAAACAGTCCACTGAACAAATAATAGTGTGCAGCAAACAGCAAACTCAACAAACAAGAGTAAGCTTCAAATTGTCAATACAGAAGCCAACAGTAATCGAAGTGAAGAACAAAGAATATCAAAATCCAAAATCAGCTGATGCATTTTATTCCTTTATAGGAAGTAAGAAAGGCCATTTGAGCACTAACTTTTGAAGACTGATTGGGCAGTTCAAACTCCATCAGTAGCCAATCATAGGTAGCTCGCCCAAGACTATCACTAATTATAAACAGTAACTGACACAGAAACCGGCAAAGAAATGCTGCCTTCTCCTGGTCCCTAACCCTAAGACAATATGATATTTAGTGAAATACTTTGGGTTCTACAGTCGATTTTCTGGAAATTACGAGACTAAAATCCCGAGTATTGTAGAGAAAACTACGCCTACCCTCTCTAGCTATCGACTATTCTTGGAACCGGTCGAAGAAATATTGTTCTTCTATTTGGCGACTAACTTACATCTGTCTTCGGGCGGCCTACCTCAAAGGATGAAAGCGTCACTTCCACTTGGTTACAGAAACTCAGGTGAGCCTACTTTGAATCTATTACTTTAAAATTGTCTACAAATCTTGAAAGACTGCTTAATCATATTTGATCAATAACTATTCAAGAAATATAAAATCAATTTACGGTAAAATTTGACCAATGCAAGGAGATTATTAAGATTAATACCAATTATGTGTACATGAAGTACTGCTGACCCTTAGAGAAATTAAAAACAGAGTAAAACTGAACAATTAAGCATGACTAAATTATAGAGACAACAGAACTAAGGCAAAAACGAAATTCCCTAAATTAGCATTTTGAAAACCAACAATTGCATAAAAATTATCGCCTCACCAACTGCCTTCCAGAAACTACATCCACTAAACATTTAAAAGACAAATAATTAAGCTAGAAAATTAGTGCTTCTATTGCACCAAAGGATATCCAGATATATCGTTCATCGTTTCGATTACTTCAAAAAGGGAAAGGAGAAGTTTTGCTGTGACCTCCAACCATCCAAGGATGACTCATAAACAACCCTACAAAAGTTACCCTCATAAAGGATCGTAATGGAATTTAAGACAATGCACCAGTCGACCTGGTCGAGTACTTAACACTATATTACCAGAAATTATTCTATCATACCTCCAAATTTTATAGTTTGAGTTATGCACTCTGGTAAGAGAGGTTCACCGGCTATATGTTCACCATTTCCACAAAGAACACAGTAACATCAGCAGCCTTACAGCAAGGTGCATTGTCCCGCTGAAAGGGACAACGGTCAGTTCTGTACATACAAACACCATAAAATACGAAGCATTGCATTGTCCAGAATATTCAGACACCTCACTGATTTGAATGTTTGTGGTATCAGATTCAGAAGTCTGATGTCAAACCAGGAACCACAGGACCATAGAATCATACCGCTACCTACTCTAGCAAAAGACCTTCACCAGGCCGCCATATCAACACCCGTTCATCTGCTGGGTAGACGGTGTAACGTGATTCGTCGGTCCATAACCCAGCTTTACAAGCTTCATCTTCTTACTGTGCATGCTCTTTACATCACTGAAGGTGACACACTGAATGTTGGTTTGGGTAATATCAGACTTGCTTATGGCGGTCCTACCATGGAGACCAATATTGTGAGCCTTCGTTCAGAATGTTTTTGTGTAGATACGTGTTCCATACGATGCCCGGAATATTGGATTCAACGTCTCGGCCAACGACTGGTGATGAACGTGTGATGGATGACCAACCCACAGTGGATAACCACTGCGGCACTTGCAGTTGACTCTCTGCTTCCATCTCAGTACGGTATCACTGATTGTTGATCAGATTTTCCTAATTTGGACATCACACAGGTCTACATGGAATCCTATGACAACACCTTTTTCAAACTCCGTGAGTTCCCTTGTAGCAGACATTTGACACGAACGCAGTTGCACTCACTTGGAAACATCATGTTCCTCCTATATAAATAGGAGGAACATGATGCTCCCAAGTGAGTGCAAGGGTGGCATGTTACATAACAAAATACGCCTTTCCCATGGTGGTGGTGTCAGTTGACTTTTTTTCCCAAACAGGTGTGGTCAGTATCGATATATTAGTATTAACAGACGAAGAGGCAACCAGTTAACAGTCAAAGTTTCAATTGCACAAATACTGTCGACAAACTATGCGCTGGAATAATGATATTTAGTAAGCAAAAATTACAATTGAAACAAATAAACTATAAACCAAAATATACGTAAAATACATGCATTGAAGTAAGAAAATATCAAAGAGACCTTCATGCTATTATGCATTATCGACAGACCACCCAAATTAAGCACAATCAAATTTCTAGATAATTAAACAGAGATGGATTTCTACCATAGAAGAAGGCTCCTCAGTATACCTGTTAACATATTCCATAAATATGGGAATTATGAACACTTATAGCAACATGGCGCAATACCTAGACCACCTATAAGCATACAATTTAAACCAATCTTTAAGGTCGTATACAAGAATAGAGATAGACGTAAACACAATCACCTCATCCTGTATTGATCACATAAATATACGGTCCCCACCACCAATTATGCTGTAGTCGTCATAACGTGCAAACCAGGTCATTATGTCACTGCACTATAGCTGCATAGTAAGGCTTCGCTGACACTTCTTCTTCTTCTTCTTCTGCAGCTTCTCCCACTTAAGTGGGGTCACTGTTTGTTATGAGTCTCCTCCACACCTTCCTGTCTTGGGCTGTCACCACATCCAAGTTCTTCATCTTCAAGTCCTCTTCTACCAGCTCCCTCCATCTCTTCTTTGGCCGCACACGCTTCCGCCTTCCTTGCACATCCATCTGCATGACCCTTCTTCCCACATATTCGTCCTCCCTCCTCATCACATGACCAAACCATCTCAACCTTGCCTCCTGTATTTTCGCTCCTAAGTTCGTAGCTTTCACTGTTCCCCTGACATAGTCATTTCTCAGATGATCATTTCGGGTCACACCGCACATCCACCTAAGCATTCTCATCTCTGCTACTTCCATCCTGCTGATGTTATTTTTCCTCAGGGCCACAGTTTCTATAGCATATGTCATAGCTGGCCTCACTACTGTCCTATAAATTTTGCCTTTCAGATTGATCGGCACCCTCTTATCACATAACCCTCCAGCCATCTCCCTCCAGTTCCTCCAACCTGCTTGTATCCTGCATCCCACTTCCTTCTCACCTCCTCCATCTTCTTCCACTGTCGAACCTAAGTATCTAAAGTCTCTCACCTTCCTGATGACATTTCCTTCCAGCTCCAGGTCTGTCTCCTGGCCACCGCCCACTGCGCAACACATATACTCTGTCTTACTTCTGCTCAGTCTCATACCTCTCTCTTCCAGTACTTTTCTCCATCTTTCCAGTTTAGTTTCCGCTTCTTCTCTTGTATCTACACACAGCAAGATGTCATCTGCATACAACATTGTCCAAGGTGCATCTTCTCTCACCTCCTCTGTTACCACCTCCATCACAATATTAAACAGAAACGGACTTAATGCTGACCCTTGATGCAAGCCAACTGTTACTTGAAAACTTTCTGTCTGTCCCAAACAGGTCCGAACACTTGTCTTCACATTTCTGTACATTTCCTGCACCAACCTGACATATTTCTCTGGCACCTTCTTCTCCCTCAGACACCTCCAGACTTCTTGCCTTGGCACTCTATCGTATGCTTTCTCCAGATCAATAAATACCAGATGTAGCTCCCTTTGTTTCTCTCGATATTTTTCCATCATCTGTCGTAACCCAAAGATAGCATCTGTTGTTGATCTACCAGGCATGAAGCCAAATTGTTCCTTTGCAATCTCCACCTCCTCCCTCAATCTACCATCAAGAACCCTTTCTAGGATCTTCATTGTGTGGGACATCAACTTTATTCCTCTGTAATTTTTACAGTCTTGTGCATCCCCTTTACCCTTGTAGATGGGAACAAGAGTACTCTCCCTCCATTCCTCGGGTATATTTTCCTGTTGGCAAACTTTCATGAACAGGTCCCACAGAAGGTCAATTCCCTCTTCCCCCAGTGCCTTCCATGCCTCCACTGGAATTCTGTCGGGGCCCACCGCTTTTCCATTCCTCATCCTCTTCATGGCCTCCGTCACTTCCATTCTACTGATGTTCTGCACCATCCCCTCAGAAGGCTACCCATCTCCTGTGTGAGTCCTTGCATTTTCCTCATTCAGAAGTCCCTCAAAGTATATTTTCCATCTGTTTCTTATGTCCACATCCATCCATAATACTCTTCCTTCAGCATCTTTGATCTGCCTCACATGTAAGATGTCCTTAGCTGCTTTATTTCTACATTTCGCTAGTTGGTAAATTTTTCTCTGTCCTTCCTTTGTTTCTAATTGATCATACAGATCTTGAAATGCCATGGCCTTCGCCTGTGCCAGAACTCTCTTGGCTTCTTGCTTTCTCTCTTTGTACACCTCTCTGTCCTCTTCCACTCTTGACTCATCGCACTTCTGCTTTGCCTTCCTCTTAGCTGTCACTGCCACTTGTACATCATTATTCCACCACCAACCCTCCTTCTGCTCTCTAATCTTTCCAGATGTCTCACCAAGCACCTCGATTGCACAGCTCAGGATTACTTTTGAATTATGTTTCCACCAATCTTGTACACTTTACAGTCCATCCGAAATCCTCTCTAACACTCTCTTCCTAAAACGATTCCTCACACTCTCTTCTTTTAAGCGAAACCACTTAATTGTCTTCATCCCATGGCAACCAGAAGTTCTTATCTTCGATCTTAATTTAAAGTCTGCGCACAGCAGTCGGTGTTGTTGTGCTACTTGATCTGTTGGAATTACCTTACAATTTGTCACAACCTTAAGATGTTTTCTTCTAGTCAAAATGTAGTCAATTTGTGAGCTGTTGTTACCACCTCTAAATGTTATCAAATGTTCTTCCCTCTTGAAGAAAAACGAGTTCACAATTGCCAGATCACGCGCTACTGCAAAGTCCATAACCCTCTCTTCTTCCTGGTTCATCATTCCCACTCCGTGGCCACCATTCACCCTTTCACAGTCTCTATTCTGTCTTCCTATGTGCCCGTTCAAGTCTCCTCCGACAATCACCATCTCATTTTCTTCCAATTCCCTCATTTCTTCATCTAACACGTTCCAGAACTCAACTTTTTCCTCTGCTGTACAACCAACTTGCGGGGCATATACACATAATACGACCACCCGCTCTTCTCCAAGACCCAATTTCATTCGCATGATCCTGTCGTTCCTTCTACCCACGTCCAGTACTTCACCCTTCATTCTGCCACACACCACAATTCCTACACCATTTCTTCCCTCGTTATTCGCTCCAGAGTAGAACAATTTATATCCATCTCCCAGTTCCTTTGCCTTTCCCCCTTGTCTCCTGCACACATAAAATGTCCAACTTCCTCTTCCTCATCATGTCTGCCACCTCTCTTCCCCTTCCAGTCATGCTTCCAACATTCAGTGTTCCCACTCGCAACATCCTTTCCACCTGCTGAGCTCGCTTCTTTAACCGCACCCGCCCTTGATGCGGTAGCCCTCGTCCACTTCTCACAGCTGTAGGGCGATGTGGCTGCTCGTCGCATAAGGGGTACGCCCTAGCCCTTATATCATTTTCTCTTAGACTCATAATCATAGTTTGAGTTGGCACTGATGTTTTACGACCGGATGCCCTTCCTGACATCAACCCTCGCATTTATCCGGGGTTGGGACCGGCACCTATTGAGGCTAGCTTGCCTCCTTCGGTGGCTGCATAAGATGAAATGACTTAGCAAGATAGGAAAGACTCACCCCTAGCCCTCGAATACTCTAATAGCATCAGGGGGGAAGGAGCAAGGAGAGGAGAAAGAAGCAAAGAAAGAAGAGGAGGGACCAGTCTACAGAATAATATAACAGATATATATTACATGAAGTAAGGTATGGTCCAGCATCAGGTACCTCGGGTTTGCCATGCCCGTACTCACTAAAGTGAGCGCTTGAGGATTATATATTATTATTATATATGACACTATATATTATTATTATGTATATATATTATGTATATTATTATATATATAATATATATTATTATTAGAGCCTGTGTAACTCATTGGATGTGGCGTTTGCCAACCACGGCGCTTGGCCTCACGAAGGAAGACTTGGTTTCGAGTCTAGTCGGCGACTAGAGGAAATTTTTCTAAGCCTTTTTTCGACCGGTTCCCGAGTTAGTCGATCTCTGGCACGGGCAAGCAGGTTTTTCCTCCCGGAAACTCGGGTTTTTCGTCCTGTAAACTCAAGAAAATCGACCGTAGAACCCACATTATTTCAGACATTAAATATATTGTGTTAGGGTTAGGGACCACGAGATGGCGGCACATTTAAGCCGTCTCTCTTCACTGAGTACCGCTTAATTATTGATAGCCTTGGGCCATCTATCTATGATTGGTACCAGTGGAGATTGAACTGCCCACTCAGTCTCCAAAAAGTTAGATAGGGCTAAATGGCCTCGCCTACTCCCGTATACGGGAATAAAAAGGCGTTAGCTGATTTTTTTTTTCTGATTTATATTATTATTACTGGTATTTTATTCACATAATTGATACACAGTCAAAACAAGATATCATATAAATAAAAATATGACTGGTGATTCAGAGCAATTCAGATTCTACCAAAGAATCTAAGAATAGTCCGTCAAGTAGCGTCGTAAAATATGGACTGTTCCAAGTAATGCTGTTTTTTGCAGGTCATATGGAGTCACTTCATTGATTTTTAATTGCTGCAAATAGTTGGACAGCTTTTTGAAGTTGCACCAAGTGCACCGATAACAATTGGGATGACTTTGGTATGTTTAAGCCACAGTCGGCCAACTTCGAATGCCAAATCTCGATATTTAGTAATTTTTTCCAGTTCTTTGTTGTTAATGCTATATTATTATTATTATTATTATTATTATTATTATTATTATTATTATTATTATTATTATTATTATTATTATTATTATATCTAACTAAAGCATTCGATACACTTACACATCAAACCTTGTTAGAAAAGCTGAGACATGTTGGAATAGATGGGCCTCTTCACAGGTGGTTTACAAACTACCTTCAAAATAGAAAGCATATCACACGTATCGGGTCAAAGCGAAGCAGAGAGCTACCAGTAACCTGTGGAGCAACACAGAGAGCTGTACTCTCCCCAACTCTATTCAACATTTACACGCACGATATTAATCAGCTACCACTCAAAGGTAAGATATTCCAATAATGGTTATATATGATAACAAATATATAACCATCCAACATCCACTTTCCAACATACAAAACACACAGAACAGCAAAACCACTACAATCACTCAGGTTGAAACAATACGATATCTTGGAGTTTACTTCGATGCAGATATGAACTGGAATAGCCACATAAACCATCTATACAACAAACTCCGAACAATAAGTGGCAAACTCTACAGGTTAAAAGACATAGTTCCCATACGCCTAAAAACACTAATATACAAAGCACTATGCCAGAATATACTAAGATACGCTATAACAACGAATGCTTTCTGCGCACCCTACAAATTAAATAGATTAATGTCGCTACAATACAAAATAACAAAACCGATCTTTTGGGAACAAAGAGAAAATCACGACCTTATAAACATTGCAATGTCAGAACACAAAATACTGAGAGCAAAACATTTATGTCACTATGCAGCTTTGCTAAAACATTATTTCGATGCCAACTACAGGACAGTCAGAAATACTTACCGTATAATAAGACCTCAGACTACTAATTATATCACATATAAATACAATAATCACTACGGAAAGGCCACGCGAAACTTCTTCATCCCAGACATGAAAAACAAATTACCTTTTGAATAGAGAAACCTTACAAATTACAATAGCCTGAAAAGAGCCTCTAAGGATATACTATGAACATGAAACACGCACCCAAAATACCATACAAAATTAATGAAACACAATATATTCGTTCAGGCTTCCAGTTCAGCGATGCATCAATGCATTCCAAGTTATTGTGCATGCGTGCGTGTGTGTACGTGTGATTGCGTGTGTGTACGTGTGAGTGCGCGCGCGCGAATTTCTCAATCACAGATTTCGCAGCTTCCCAACACAGCAAAAAAAAAAAAAATTCATAATAACCAACTGGTGTCATCCTCAGATAAGCTTACATATAAGCTTCGAGGATGAAAGCAAAGAAATTAGTTCTCATCCAAGATGTATCATATGTAACCAAATGCATGTAATGTACGTATCACATGAAAACCAATGTATGTAACGTATGTATTATATGTAAACCAATGTACGTAATGTAAGTAACACATGTAAACAAATGTAAGTAATGTATCATATGTAATCAAATGTATATAATAACTGTAACAAATGTATGCAATGTAATAAAAAAAAATTCTTTTAAATGTAAAGCATGAGTTTACACTGTATGTTTGTGAGAATAAGGAAACATAATATTCAGATTTCATATGTGTAAATACTGTTGTATAATCACACCTTTTCAAACTTGAAAAAAAAATAGTAAACTACAATATGTAATATAATACTACTTATGTAACTCTGAACAATATAATTGTAAATTATTATTATGATTGTTATTTAAAAAAAAAAACTGTTATCAGCATTACTATTTAAATCTCATTATATGTAGCATAAAGTAGTGCTGAACCTTGTAAAATAATATACTGAATAGATGATCATTGTACATATGTAAATATTTGAAAGAACAATAAAAAAATTTTTTTTTTTAAATTATTATTATTATTATTAACCATGATGTCTATTTTGATTGTGATCTAAGTGGAGGGTCACATTTTGTGATTGGGGGAATATTTCTGTGCAGTTCTTGGATGGAGTCTGCAAAGTATTGGTTAAAGTCATTCACTAGTTGTTGGATAGGTTTTGCATCTTTCATCAAACTGTGTTTTATCGTTTCGGAGGCGGTGGTGTTGGGAACACAATCTAACATCTCATTGATCAGATGCCAGGTTTGTTTCATGCTGTTTCATGTTTGTTTCATGTTGTTTCATGTTTGTTTCATGTTGTTTTGTGCAGAGGTTAGTTTTTCTCTGTAGTAGCTTCTTTTTGCATTTCTGATTTCTGTTGTAAGGCTATTCCTTGTTATCTTTTATTCAGTTTTTAAAGTTGTGTTATTTGGATATCGCTTTAATTCTTTCCATAAAGCGTCCTTTCTGTGTATTTCTAGAATTAAGGTTTTGTGTTATCCACGGATTTTGTGTTGTTTTCGAACGAATTCTGACTTTCTTTGCGGCTTTCTTATATATTTCCTCCAGTGAGTTTAATCTGGGAACACCTGGCATCTGCTGAATCTGATGCCAGGTGTTCCCAGTCTGTTGTTCTTATTTCGTGGTTGACTATTTCTTCGTCTATTATTGTTTTCTGCACAGGTGGTTTACAAACCACTTTCAAAATAGAAAGCATATCACACGTATCCGGTCAAACCGAAGCAGAGAGCTACCTACAACCTGTGGAGTAACACAGGGAGCTGTACTCTCCCCAACTCTGTTCAACATCTACATGCACATTATTAATCAGCAATCTCTCAAAGGTAAGATATTCCAATACGCAGACGATACAGCAATAATATCCATCCATAATAACGCAAGCTTAGCCCAAACAAATATGCAACATGACAGAAATCTGATCACAGACTGGCTCATGAAAAACTCCATACACCTAAACTGAGAAAAGACAAATTTAATGATATTCAGAAATCCACTGACTCGACCAGTTGATAACAAATATATAACCATCCAACATCCACTTTCCAAAAAAAAAAAAAAAAAAAAACAGAGAACAGCAAAATCACTAGAATCACTCAGGGTGAAATAATACGATACCTTGGAATGTACTTCGATGCAGATATGAACTGGAATAGCCACATAAATCATCTACACAACAAACTCCGAACAAGAACTGGCAAACTCTACAGGTTAAAAGACATTGTTCCCACGCGCCAAAAACACTAATATACAAAGCACTATGCCAAAATATACTAAGATACGATATAACAATGTATGCTTTCTGTGCACCCTACAAATTAAATAAATTAATGTCGCTACAGTACAAAATGACAAAACTGATCTTTTGGGAACAAAGAGAAAATCACGACCTTATAAACATTGCAATGTCAGAACACAAAATACTGAGAGCAAAACATTTATGTCACTATGCAGCTTCGCTAAAACATTATTTCGATGCCAAGTACAGGACAGTCAGAAATACATACCGTATAACAAGACCTCAGACAACTAATTATATCACATATAAATACAATAATCACTACGAAATGGCCACGCGAAACTTCTACATCCCAGACAATAAACAAATTACCTTTCGAATACAGACATCTTACAAACTACAATAGCCTGAAAAGAACTCTAAGGGCATACTATGAACAAGAAACACGCACCCAAAATACCATAGAAACGCAATGAAACACAATATATTCGTTATATATTCGTTCAGGCTTCCAGTTCAGCGACGCATCAAGACATCCCAAGTTGTCATGTGTGTGTTGTCATGTGCGATCGTGTCTGCGTGCGCGTGCGAATTTCTCAATCAACTGCTGCAGTGGAAATCGAGTCAATTAAACATAGATTGATTTCATAGCTTCCCAGCACAGCAAATAAACCAATAAATAATTACTGGTGTCATCCTCAGATAAGCTCATAAATAAGCTTCCAGGATGAAAGCTGAGAAAATACATCTCATCTCATCCAAGATAAAAAAAATAAAAAATAAAAGTAATAAAAAAATAAATGTATTATATGTAATGAAATGCATGTAATATATGTATCATATGTTATGAATTGTTATAATTATTATTTGTGAAAAAAAATTATTATTATTATTATCGGAATACATGAATGCATCAAATTTAAAGAAATGTATGTAATGTTGTAGCATACGTAAACAAATGTAAGTAATGTTGTTTCATATGTAAACAAATGTATGTAATGTTGTATCATACGCAATCAAACCTATTTAATGTATGTATCATATGTAAAAATTATTATTTAAAAAAAAAATATATTATTATTACCAACAGACTTCAATGGAGTCAAGAGCAGGGGTGGCTCATGCATAGGCACTGCAGAACCCTCAATTTTTCTCGATACATAAATATATTTATTAATTTATTTATATTTGTTTGTAATATTTAATTTTATCTTCAACAATCCTATACAATTCTCTTATTTTGTATAAAAAATAATAAAAATCCATCTTGTAGCACTTAGGAGGGCGAATGACGCTAGCAGCAGTGTCATATTGCTACGCGCGCAAGCATGTGCACGTTATAGTGAGATGCGAGCTATTAGCGTAATGCGGCACTGTCCGTCGCACAGTTCCACTGTTGTTTATATGCAGTTTGCCAGTAGTAGAGTGTTCATAGTGCTTATCGTGTTTATTCTGTCTGTATAAATATTTGGACATTACAATTAAAGACATAACATTTGTTATAGTTTTTATTTTAGAACATTATTGGGATTATGATAATGGATTTTATTTTTAAGTAATTTTGAATTATACTATACTGTATAATTTTATCGATAATAAACAATATTTTTTCATCTCTAAAAAAAAAAATTAAAATTACGTGACACTTCCAGTGAGCCCAAAGACTCATCGAGGGAGAGCACCTACTCTACAACTCTCTCTCTCTCTCTCTCCACCATTCAACCCACCAACTACAACAACGAATTGCAACTACACCGACGCTATCTACCGCCCACTACCACTTTCACATACAATTTCACAGACTACACCGTCTACTACCACTAATATGTTCACTGACAATCACAAACATCCATGCCCAGGGCGCGATTCGAACCCGCAGCCTTTTGGCTGGAGAGCGGATACACTAACTACTCCGGCCATCCAGGATGGGTAATATACACGAATGTTAAACTTAACTTTAATTAAATATATAACAAAGCAATAACAAAAATATAAAAATACGCTCCAAACCAGACAGAATCTAGGGATAAAAGAAAACATATTAATAAATATGCAAATAAAAGATGACCAATGGATACAACTCAAGAGCTTGCCCAAAAAAAAAAGGTGAATACATAAGAAAAAGAATAACGTAAAGCATAGAAAACATACGGCCTGTATACCTCGGTGGAAGTGGCACTCGCATCCACTATTATTCCTCCACTCTCCTCCAAAATTCATACAAGAGCAACTGCTACTCAACACCATTATAGTCTATCTTAAAACTCATTGAACCAACTTCACTGCCTCCTCTTTTTTATTCCCCATTTACTTCTGTCCTTTGGAACATGTCTTTCCCCACTCTTCCTTTCCGAAAGATTACAACACTGGGCTGTTCAAGCAAAATGTGCACGGATTCCTCCTTTCTTCTATTCCTCTTACCCATACGTGGCACTAATGTGCTACAGGGCTTGTGACATTTCGTGTGTGGACCAGATACATATTTAAAAAATAATAAAATAAGAAACATCCCCAAAACACCATATGACTTTCAAATAAATAAATAAACAAAGGAACAACAACACTACTGAAGATTTGCCTGAATAGTGTTCGTTGTTTTTATTGACCTAACAAAAGCGTTTGTCACGCTAACACACTAAACTTTGTTGAATAAACTAACACATATCTGAATAGATGTCTGTCTACAACTGTGATTCAATGCATAGATGGAAGACAGAATGCACATCACACGTTTAGGATCAGAGCACAGCGAAGCGCTACCGGTAACCTGTGAAGGAGCGGCTCTTTTTCCGCTTCTGTATAACATTATTACTTACAACATTAACCAACTTCCCTTAAAAAGTAATATCGTCCAAAACTCAAACTACATGACCACAGTGTCCATTCACAACGATGCTAACACAGCCTACGCAAATATTCAACAATATGAATCTGATCATCAGGTAGCTAACTGAAAACAGCATAGACATAAACCATCAAGAAACAAAGCTAATGATGTTACTCCCCCCCCCCCCACCATCACACACACACACACACAACCCATCATGCTACTTTCTGACCACAAATGAGAGAACCCAGGCTGTCAAATTGCTAAGAAGAGTCGATTCGTGTTGGAAAGAAAGATATAAGTAGATGTACGAATTCATCACCAAGACGCGAAATCACGTGCTATATACAATTTTCCAATTGTTGCACAAGCAAAATAGATACCACTTTAAAAAAATAGAATTTTCATAAAAGAAAAGCTAATCTTTAAACGTATAATAATGACCACTGATCACATGAAACGCATTGATTACCCTATTATCAGAATGGATTCGCCTTCTTCTGCCATGCGCAGAAGTGTCGAGGGTCTCGTATATGTGGTCGGACATTTAAGTATCTTACTGTCTGACATTATGTACCAAGCACTGATCCTAAAACATCAGTCATCACACCGGTATAAACAACAAGTTATCTCAGACTTTTAGGTGAATATTGATCAAAGCTGGAATAGCCATACAAATTATTTATGCAGCTAAGACCTTTTATTCCGCTGTAGAGAGTAAGCAAGGCCTTGTAAGCTTTATCTAACTTTTGGAGATTGACTGGCTACAACAGAGCTATTAGTAGGCAAACTATACCGATTAATAGATATTGCTCCTTCATAATTAAAAATTATATTACTGCTCTAAACAATTAGGGGATATTTTAGTTTCTATCGGATAATTATAAATTTCTGTAAATAATTATAACTATTGGGTACTTTATACATGAATAAATATTTCTTACTTATGGATTGGGTGTAATTGATGAGATATTGTTTAAATAATCGATATTTTTTACAAATTAACAAATTATACATTTTAGCGTGAAATAATTCCGACAAGAATATCCCCTAATTGTTTTAAACAGTATATATGAGGCATTTTTTCAAAACATTTTAAAACACGCAATTACTTCATACGCATTCTGTGCATACTTAAGAGATTACAATCATTGCAAAATAAAAAGGTAAAAGTCTTCTTATGGGCACAAAGTAAAGGTCTCACACTCATACGGGCCACTGTGACAGAACACAAAATTATTTACGTTAAAATCCAATACACATTCACAATACTTCAGTCTAAACTTCCAGATAGCAGGACCACAGTAAAAAAACTTCATAACATATCAGCTTAATGACGCCAACAGATAAGTTACCTGGAACTTACAGTTACCTGACATAATCAACAACTGACACTGGATGAGATAAACCTAGGGATTTGCAATTGGCACTATATTGATAATATTGCAAGAGTAAAATTTAAAAATAAAAAATACACAATTAGGCTTTTCGTGGGTACTGAAGCAAAACAATGCACCCATCGTCATCTAATATCTTTCTCAAATATATTAGGTACTTAAAATTAATTTAAAAAAAAAAAAGGGTTCAACTCTGACACTATAGTCTCTATAGAAGTTCAGCCCTTACACTGTAGAAGAGTTCAGCACAGCACTAACGTAAACAATCACGATTATTTATCCAAAACATAATTCTCAGTATTTTGTAGCGAACAGTAAATGAAATAATAAAGCTTAAACTCTATTTCAAAAAATTAGCTAATGCCTTTTATTCCCTTATAGGAAGTAGGGAAGGCCTTTTAACCCAATCTAGTTTTTGGAGACCGAGTGAGCAGTTCAATCTCCACTGGTAGCCAATCACAGATATCCAGCCCATTTCTATCACTAATGATAGGCAGCCACCGATAAAGAGACCAACAAACAAGTGTTGCCATCTCTTGGTACCTAACCCTAACAGGATATGTTACTGTTTGAAATAATGTGGGCTGTACGGTTGATTTTCTTCAGTTTGCGAATGAAATACCCGCGTTTCCTTGAGAATAAACCTACATAGGACACAGATCGAGGTTGAAGATAAGCCTAGAAAAAGTTTCTCCAGTCGGCGACTAGACTTGAACTTAGGTCTATCTTCGGGCGGCCAAGCCTAGAGAATGTGATTGCCTCTTCCACAGAGCTACACAGGACTTCTTAAACTATATACATGTAATTTTTTTTTATTGATTTCTAAAATATTTACACAATTACAATAATCGTCTTCAGTGACATTCCTGCTTGTAATTTTTAAAAATTCAGCACTAAGTGCTGCATTTGATTCAGTTTCTACAATGCATTTCAATTAAAATAATAATAATAATCAGTACAGAATGCTAGGAAAATACATTATTTAAATTGCATAAATAATGATATTAACAATGTGCTTTTCATAATTTTTCACATTCATATTTACAATGATTTCTTTAAATTTACAATGACTCATTTTTTATTAAATCGATTATAATATTTACTTGTTTCTTTGGGTGGTTTCTTCCTCGAAGCTTTGCAGAGCTTAGCTGAATATTGTTATAAGTCTTACTGACTGTTCTGTTACATAATCTGCAGTCTTTGGTTATGAGGATTACGTGCAGATGAATCAGGCGGATTAATCCCACCTACTTCGAAGCTTGGGTTAGCTTTTATGAAGAGAGTGAGATTAGCCTTCACTATTTATGTTGTTGTTACTGTTTATGGATGAGATGTAGGCATTGGATGCTGGTGATTTGTGATATGTGTATTTGTGTCAATGGTATATTAACTTTGTTGATATATTTTCCAGAGTTCGTGTTTTAATGTTCTGTAGCAAATATCTTGGTAGGTTGTTGAGTAGCGTGCGTATCTGTTGTGATCTCACAAAAGAACTGTATGAGTTGTTGAAGGGTGTCGAGATGTAGAGAGTTGTTATAGGTCGTGCTATACGAAATGTGTCTCTGTTGTTTTGATAGGTGATGTTGAAGTAATTCCTTATTAAGGTTATGTAGTGTTTAAGATTTTTAATGCTCAGGATTCTTTATCGCCATGTGCTGGTCGGATATTGATTGTTGCATATAAGATGTTTAAACGACTGTTGACACTATTTTCCTATGTAATATTTCTAATTTTGTTAGGTGCTGTTTGATGTGATTGCATAGACTGTTATACCGTATCTGAGTAGGGATTCACAGTTACTCTGATATTGGAGTTTTTTTATGAGTTTGGTACGTAGGTATTCTATGTTTTGTCCATTTAAGGTGACAATCTATGTAGAAACGAAGGTATTTTGCATGTGTTACAGGTTTGATTTCGGGACATTGGCATGTTTTTTTTTTTTTTTTTTTTGTTGTTGTCGTTGTTAATGCAGCGGTATGTGTGACAGTGTATCGATAGTGGTGCGGTGTGCGTGATTCTTGGATTGTGTATTATCAACATCTGTGTTTTAGTGCTGTTGATTACAATTGCGTTTTGGTAGAAGTATGTTGTGATTTCATTTAGGTCTTGTTGTGCTTTGAACAGAGCCGTGTTGATCTCTGTGTGGATTGCTAGTAGTTCGTTGCGTAATTGCGGAGTCATCTGGGTACTGAAATATTTGACTTCTTATGGTCATGTTATGAACATGGTTAATATATATGTTGAATAGAGTGGGTGATAATATGGCGTCTTGAGGGACACCTTGTTTTATTTGTATACCCCGAATGATATATGCACGTAAACACAAGAAAGATATTTAATTAACCAAATATTTTGGACAGACTGGACGTTCTCTTGAAAAAAGAATTTAAGAACATCAACCTCCATTCTTCACAACAAACCTGAAAAGTCTGGATTGGCTCAACACGGCATTGAAACTGACCACAGCATCTTTTGGTCCAGGACTCGCCTCTTACATAGATCCCGTTATAGGTTCGAACGTTTGTTCAAGAAAAGTGTGGAGGCCTTGCTCCATCGTCCCAACCTGAATCGTAATGACTGTATATCTATATCAAAAATCTGGGAAAGTCTAATCAAGATTACTCATTAATTTTTTTTTTTCCAATCATGTCTCTACTTCAAAATATTTCGTTTTATACTTAATACTTAGTGATATAACATCACGCGGCGTGTTCTATTTTTAACGATCTATTGTTACTATTCTAGCTTGTATTTTTTTTTTTTAATTGTTCTTGTAATACTACTGAGGATGGTCTGCTATTTCAAGACCGAAATATTTGGTTAATTAAATATCTTTCTTGTGTTTACGTGCATATATCATTCAGTCTTATGTCACAAGTATCCTTAAAACAGCAAATTTGTATACCCCGGCTGTGACATGTACCTGTTTTTGTTACTTGTGTTCTGTTTGAAAGGTAGTTCCTGAACCATGTATGCAGTGTTCCTCTTACACCTATTGAGTATAGTTTGGTGAGTAGTATATCATGTTCAAGTGTATCAAATGCTTTGGTTAAGTCAAGAAGTATAAGGTAGGTGTACTTGTTTTTGTCGAGAGCTTTGTTTATTGCGCCGGCGATGTCTTTTAATGTTTTGGTGTTTTTTGTTTTCTGAAAGCCGTATTGGTTTTGTGAGATGATGTTGTACTTCTGTAAATAGTTCGGTAGTCTGGTGTGAGTTATTTTTTCTAGAATTTTTGAAATGACTGGTAGGGTAGCTATTGGTCTGTAGTTCTGTGTATCGTTTCTTTTACCATTTTTTTTTTTTTTTTTAAATAACGAAACCTGTGGTGCGTTCATAATTAGAAGAAACACACGTATAAACCACAGTGAAAATTATTTAATTGTAAATATTTCATCCTAAGTATCTTAGGACATCATCAGTACATTATTTAAACAAAAATTAGGAATAACATACAGTTAGGGCGCATGATTACAATAGAATCTCATGAAAACGTGCATAACGTACTAAAGTAGTACAAAAAAAAAAAAAAAAACGTTAATTATTTAACACAGTTTTGTATGATAATTTCCCATACTTTAGGAATAGTAAGAACGTCGTTGCGGTTTAGGTTTGGTCTGTGTAGTAGGGCTTCAGAACTTTCTTTGTATAAACGTTCATGTTTAAATATAGATCTATGTAAAAGTTTAGCCTTTTCCCAATGGATCCTATGGTTTGGATTTTCAATTCCGTGTTGAGAGAGGCCAGATTTCTGCGGTTTAAGAAGACGAATGTGGTCTTGATGTTCCGAGATGCGTTTCTGAACAGACCTACCTGTCTGTCCAAAGTAAGATAATTTGCATGAGCATGGAATCTCATAAACACCAGGTAACATCAAGGGTGAGAATTTGTCCTTAGGAGAAGGTAATAAGTTGTAAATTTGGTTGATAGGTTTGTAAGTAGTGGCAAAATTGTATTTCTTCATAATTTTAGAAAGACGTTCTGAGATGCCTTTAACGTAAGGTATGGGAATCCTATTCAGTTCTTCCTGTCTGGTTTGATGTATGCAGAAGTGACTGATGCTTATTTGAGTTGTTTTGGAATTATATCCATTTAGGATGGCTGTATTTTTGATAACTTCTAATTCCTGGTTTAAAGATTCTTCAGAGGAGCAAAATTTGTGTGCTCTGGAAACTAGTGATTTAATAATGCCAGATTTCTGAGATGGATGATGAGCAGAAGAACTGTGAATGTAGCGACCTGAGAATGTAGGCTTGCGAAAGACGGAAGTGGCGATGGAACCGTCTTCTTTTCTTTTGATGTGTAAATCCCAAAAAGAGATACCCTGTGGAGATTCTTTTTGTAACGTAAAGTTGATGCGATGATGAAGAAGGTTAATTTTATCTAGAAACAGTTGTAATTCAGGTTCGGGATGATTCCATACTGCAAATACGTCATCGACATATCTTAGCCAAATTTTTGGTTTGGGTTCAAAAGTGAATATTTTTTCTTCAAGGTGTTCTAGAAACAAATTTGCTAGGTTTGGTGATAAAGGAGATCCCATTGCTGTTCCTTCCTCTTGCTTATAAATTTGACCTTTCCAGGTGAAGTAACCTGATGCAATAACAAACTTGAACAATTCAACTATATCAGACGGAAATTTTTGAGTTAGTAATTCTATTGTTTCTTTATGGGGAATGTTAGTGAAGAGGGAGACAATGTCGAAGCTGATTAACAAGTCAGTTTTTGATAGTTGAATGTCTTTAATTTTTGTTTGAAACCCATTAGAATTTTTGATTGAAGAGACTGAGTGGCCTATGTGAGGGCGAAGAAGGTTAGATAAGAATCTTGATAACTTGTACGTTGGACAGCCGATACAGTCTACGACAGGTCTTAGTGGAACATTAGTTTTGTGTAGCTTAGGTAAGCCATAAATTCTAGGAGGTCTTGCATGGTATGTCTTAAGTTTTTTGATTGTTTCTTCATCTAAGAAGGAAGTTTCATTAAGTAGCTTATTTAATTTTCTGAGTTGACGATTCGTAGGATCAAAATCCAATTTGGATTAAGTATTACGATCTCGAAGAAGTAAATTAATTTTTCGGTCATATGAATTGGTATCAAGAACCACAGTGGTATTTCCTTTATCAGCTCTAGTAATGATTAAATTTTTGTTAAGTTTTAAGGAAATAATAGCTTTCAATTCCGACGGTGGGATATTTAATTTTGAAGGTTTGGCATTGTAGATCACTTTAGCTACTTCGAAACGAAGTTTGTTGGCTTCAATACTGGAGAGATGCTTGATGTTTCTTTCTATATTATGTATAAAGTCTAAATATGGGAAACACTTTGGTGAAATCGCAAATTTATGGCCTCTTTCTAGAACATTTAATTCATCTTTTGTTAGTTGACGGTTAGATAAATTGACTACCCATTTTTCCGTTGGTAATTTGTTAGTGATATTTTTTGATCGATTTAATAGATTAAGGTATTTAATATGTAGAGCACTATTGCTTTTATCAAAAGCTTTTTTTCCCGAATTCTTTGAGACAGTTATAATTAATTGTAGCAATTCTTGATTTAACGTATTTGACAAATCTGTTTCTAGTTCAGTAATATTTAAATTGTTTTTTGCTAGTTCATGCTTAGACACTCGAAACTGATTGAGTAGTAAGGAATGACTTGCTTTTTGATAGATTTTATGGGCGCCTGGAGATTTGATGGTTTCTTTCAGTTTTGCAAAGGTTGGAATAAGATTATCACGTCTGCACTTTTTTAAAAAAGAAGACGGTTCCATCGCCACTTCCGTCTTTCGCAAGCCTACATTCTCAGGTCGCTACATTCACAATTCTTCTGCTCATCATCCATCCCAGAAATCTGGCATTATTAAATCATTAGTTTCCAGAGCACACAAATTCTGCTCCTCTGAAGAATCTTTAAACCAGGAATTAGAAGTTATCAAAAATACAGCCATCCTAAATGGATATAATTCCAAAACAACTCAAATAAGCATCAGTCACTTCTGCATACATCAAACCAGACAGGAATAAGTGAATAGGATTCCCATACCTTACGTTAAAGGTATCTCAGAACGTCTTTCTAAAATTATGAAGAAATACAATTTTGCCACTACTTACAAACCTATCAACCAAATTTACAACTTATTACCTTCTCCTAAGGACAAATTCTCACCCTTGATGTTACCTGGTGTTTATGAGATTCCATGCTCATGCAAATTATCTTACTTTGGACAGACAGGTAGGTCTGTTCAGAAACGCATCTCGGAACATCAAGACCACATTCGTCTTCTTAAACCGCAGAAATCTGGCCTCTCTCAACACGGAATTGAAAATCCAAACCATAGGATCCATTGGGAAAAGGCTAAACTTTTACATAGATCTATATTTAAACATGAACGTTTATACAAAGAAAGTTCTGAAGCCCTACTACACAGACCAAACCTAAACCGCAACGACGTTCTTACTATTCCTAAAGTATGGGAAATTATCATACAAAACTGTGTTAAATAATTAACGTTTTTTTTTTTTTTTTTTGTACTACTTTATTGTAGATTCTATTGTAATCATGCGCCCTAACTGTATGTTATTCCTAATTTTTGTTTAAATAATGTACTGATGATGTCCTAAGATACTTAGGATGAAATATTTACAATTAAATAATTTTCACTGTGGTTTATACGTGTGTTTCTTCTAATTTCTTTTACCATGTTTGTAAATTGGCGTAATTATTGCAATTTTATTTTTTGTGGAATAATGCCGGTGTCGAATATTATGTTCACGAGTCTCAAATGTATTGGATTTATTTGTTCAAAGGTCTGTGTGTCTTATTTTATCTATTCCTGGAGTGGTCTTTGGTTTTAGTTGTAAGAGTACTTCTTTCAGTTCCTGTTTTGTTACGGGTGGAAAGTATATCGTTTGTTGTTGACTTTATATCGAGTTTTTTGTGGATCGTTGGTAGATTGTCTTTTTTTTTTTTTTTTTTTTGAGTTGTGTGATATTGTTTGTGAGGGCATGGTTGAATGAGTCTGCTAGTTCCTCTTGGTTTGTGTGCTGACCGAAACGTTTTGCAATAAAATCTTGTGCTGATGTTTTATGTTATCAAGTTACTAATTCGTTGAGTGTAACCCATGTTTGCTTCATGTTGTCGTTATATTCCATGAATTTTTGGAAGTAGTAGTGTCTATTTGCCCTACGCATTTTTGTCGTTAGTTGATTTCTTGTGTTTTTGTACAAGGTTTGTAAATGTATGTTACTGAGTGACTTTTTTAGTTTTTTCCATAGATTTTCTTTTACAGTAATACTATTTAGCATGTCGCCATTTATCCATGGATTCTTGTCTGTTAGTCGCCTCGTTTGTGTAGGCTTTGTTGCTTTTTTGTATTTTTCTGTGAACTTTAGTTGGAAATTCTCATATAATGTCACAGCATCATTTATTTTAAATAGGCAATTCCAGTCTGTATTTTTTACATGGTTATCGACAACGCTCTTTAATACGATCGAGTTCTGTCGACTTTTGAAGTGGTGGTGAGAGGGGGGGGGGGTAGGTAACGTAATAAAACGAAATTGAGACAAAGTAGTGATCGGCAATTGGATGTTAATTACTGATGATGTATATGTATGGATGGGAGCTCGTATGTTGATATGATCAATGCATGATTGTATTAGTGAATTGTTGAGCATTTCTTCTCTTGTTGGGGAGTTAATGGTAGGGTTTTTGTTGTACTCACTTAGTATTGTTAAGTTCTGAATGAAACTGAAACTGTATTAATTTATATTTTCTTCAGAACTTAACATACATCTTACATTTTGACATATACTGATATATCAAGCAGAAAATATTGCTTGTAAATTACCAGAAACGTTAATAATTTAAGAATCCTTTTATTTGTTCATTTACTGTGAATAGTCCATTGTTTAAACTTTGCTAAAATTTGTATAAATACTTGTATATTACTGAGAGAAGGCTAATCGGATTAAGTACAGATAGCTAGAGCAAAACATGTACGTTAAAGTACACTGTGGAAGGAGAGCACGCAATCCCCCCCCCCCACTACCACCACCAGAGTATTCCAGGGGAGATTATGGCGCTAGGTGCTGGGAGATGTAAGGTGACGTGAGCAAAGAGGAAGAGATTTAATGACGTAGTAAAGAAGTGTTGGCGCGGAATTTAAAAAGCGAAGCAGCACCAGCTCAGAGCTTTTTGGCTGGCTTTTCTTTAGTCGTTCTCTTCGCTTGTCGATGTTCCTTGGAGAGGATCGTCAAAGCAGAGATCGTGGGAGAATGCCGAGGAATCCTTGGGAAATCGCCGGTTAAAGATTTTGCCCAGCAAAGCTGAATTCCTGTTTACCGCAGAGACAGCTAAGCCTTGCGAGCCTGATGACTAGTGAACGGCGAGCACGTGTCTTCGTCGCCAAAGATATATCCAGTCCGGACCATTCAGTGGGGTAATGCAGACTAAGCAGAAAGAAAAGTGGACCTGGAGGTGATGTTATATCGTGATATGTAATGTTCTAATGGTTCCCAGGAATTGGTAAAGTAGAAACTTTAATCTGTTTAGAGAATGTATAAAGGAAGAAAGACTGTAAATTTTAGTTTGACATTAAGTTTAGAAGGTTGTGACTTTTATGCAAGGACTTTAGAGATATAGTTTAAGAGGACAGTGTAACTCTGAGACATGAATGGAGAAATTAGGGTTAATTTTATTGTCTATGAATGCATATCCTTTAGTATTGTGGAGTTTAAGCTCATGATTTACCTTTGATAGAATGTTTAACTCTACTGATATTAATACATGCTAAGAGAGAGTAAGAAGGGTTAGATAATTATGAAATCAATATTTTTTGAAATCAATATTGAAGCTAACATGTGCCAAAGTTTATTCATGATGTGTAATCTGAGTAGAGTGTAATTAAATGTTTTCTTTAAATTCAATAGTTGACTTGCCTGATTTCATTTTCTATTGCACCGCTCATAAATAATCGAATCACGGCGAGAAGTAATTTTTAGGGGAGGCTACAACTGCTTACTAAGTTAGAGAATGATGAGGTTTCTACTACTTGATATAGTTTAAGAAATTAGGGATAGTGTGCTATGCTAAGTTCTGGTTCTTTGATTTTTCATTGTTCAAAAATCTAGGAGTCAGGTTGGTGCAGTATAATATAAATTTTCCCTGAATCCGAAGAGAGAACCAGCACCAGCACTGAAACAAAGCAATTGCCATTGTCTATTGGGAATCTCTTTGTCTTCTACCCATGTGCAATATCCTTAAAGTTGTTAACGGCCCAAAATAATTGTTGAGACTTCATAAATTAAAGAGTTAGATAAATAAACTGGTATAATTAAGGTTATAACAGAAAGTGTTGAATTAAGGAATTAATAACGATATAGACACGAAGTAAATATAATAAGCCAAGTAATAAGAAGAAATATAAGGAGGTGAGGACGTAACAGTATATCAAGGTATGTGTTAGTGGTTGAAGAAGCGTAGTAAAGAGTATTTATATTAATGCCTGCTATTAGGATGAGCCCATGTGTTGTATGGGGTTCGATGCTGCTTAGCCATACTTGTAACTCATGAAGAAAGCTGAGTGGATTATTAGCTGGGGGTCTGTATATTGCGTATTTGATACTATGTTTGTGTCTGTTTTTGATTTCCAAAATTAGTGTTTCCGCATGTTCAAAATGAATTTGTTTTTCAGTCACATTGTATTTTTCTTTGATAAATGCCACCTCTTCTTTTGTTTGGTCTTCATAAGTTGTAGGTTCGGTAATTATTAATGTTGTATGCGTAAATTTCTGTGTCATTTATTGCAACTTCGGTCAGTATTAGCGCATTTATGTTTGTCATGGTGTAGTTGAGCAGTGTTATCAATGTAAGCCAGTTTTTTTTATACTTATGTTTGTATATACGATAGTGAAGTCGGTATTGGTGGAAATGTTGCTGATCATTTCTTCAGAGTCAAAGACCTTGAAGTTTATATTGTCTGACTGGATATGTTCGCCTATATGTGAGATTTCCTTTATATAGTTTTTAAGTGATTTTCTAATATCTTGTTCTTAAGGATGGGCAGTGTTAGTGTTTTATATTGGTAGGCTGTGTAGGTCGGATTCTCTTACAATTATATAAACTCCAGTGTTTTCATTCTTTCTCAGGAATATCTGGGAATCCTTAGTCCACAGGGAACTTGTAGTTTTTCTCTGTTTTTGTCTTCCTTGCTTGGTATAAAAGATTTTTAAAGTATAGAGTCCAGTGTTCAGATATATAGATTGGTGTTGGTAGTTTCTTGTCAGTTAAGATCGATGTTGTCGGCCTTGTTTTCTTGCTTGCTTCAAGAATGAAGTCTCTCAGACTTCTGGTAAAACGAGCGATGATTGGTGGGCGTCTTTCTTTGTTTTTTGTGGACCTCGGTTAATAGAGGTGATGTCTGTGGTTGCAACTTCAATGCCAATTTTGCTACCGATCAGTTATTTATGTTCATTAAATCTTCTGTCTTTTATTTTGTTATTCCCTCAATTTGAAGTTCTTTTTTCTTTCTTTTCGTAGTGTGTGCTCCATTTGACACTTGAGTGTGTTTACTTCTTTCCGCAAATCTTCATTTTCGCGTTTGAGTGTTTCTATCGCTACTGTTAATTTTGTCTTTATTTCTCGCATAGTCCCTAACATTTCTTCAGAGGTCACGTTATTAAACTGCATGTAATGTTCATATTCCTCAAATTTTTTGTTGATTTGTTCCATGTGTGTATTTAGCAAATATTTAACCATAAGTTTGAAAGAGTCTAAGTTATCTCTTTCAAACTAATTTTAGAATCAGGAAGGGGCTTACTTTGATGTGCATCATTTGATTTTCTTTGGTGTCGGTTCTTTGTTCTTCGTTTTATCACGGCATTGTAGACAGCGCCATGCAGTCGTTTGGCGGCTCCTTTTGCTTTCTGAGATCCCAGAACATGTGAAATGTTGTCTTCGGCCACATCCAGAACAATGCAGCCCGTTCCCTTCGTCGCTTAATGGCTTATTGCACTTGTTACAGATCATTGTGCTTATCCTTCGCTGTCTCAGTGACCTTTAGACTTTCTTCTCGTTAGCGACTGTAGTGCAACTTCTAAGATGGTGTCTTCTTTTGTTGATTGGTGACTGCAGTTCACTCTATGACTTTCAGCACTGAAAATTTGGATATTACTTAGAAGATTTTGATGATTTAATCGTTCCTATCTTCAGCGTGACTAGAAGAATTAAATAGTAGCACTTTCAAATTAAAAACATGAGTTAAAACCACTTTAAACCTTTAAAAACAGGAGAAACTATAACTTAGTGCATGCATCTGTCTGCCTACACAGCGCCCTCTGTGTATAATAATAGAAATAATTTATATATATATATATATTTTTTTTTGACAAAGTTTATTATCCTTTTCATATATACAAAATATTTACAAATATACAATTGAAGTAATACTATTACATTTTTGTTCACTACAAATATTCAGTATTTAATGTAAGTGAATATCTTATTTAAATACATAAATAATAATAATAACTAGCAATGCATTTTCTATTTTTCCATACATATTTACAATTATTCATTTTGGGTTAAGAGAGAGAGATATTTTTCATATTAACGATATTGGTTGTGGAATAATTTTTTTTTTTTTAGATAAATATACATACTTTTTTTCAGCATTTTGTCATTTACATTTCTATTTTCATCAGCAGTTCAATTAATTCTCAAATTATATTAATAGTTTCTTTTTGGGTATCAGCAAGGAATGCTGAATGGATTCATTTCACTTTTTCATAATGCTATTTTCAATTTGAAAAATAATATTAATAATATTTTTTATTAATAATAACACTGCATTTTACGTTTTTTTTTCACATACATATTTACAATTATTAATATAATATGCTAAGAGTAATCTCTTTCGTTTTGACAATATTGGTTATGGATTAAGTTTGTATAAATATATAAACTAGTTTTTTTCCTACATTCTATCTATTACATTTATATTTCAAAATTAACAACAAATAATAATAATAATAATAATAATAATAATAATATTTTTTTTACATTAAAAAAATTTTTTATTACATTACATACATTTGTTACAGTTATTACATACATTACACACATTTAATTACATATGACACAAGATTTCTTACATTTGTTTACATATTATACTTACATTACATACATTTGTCAAAAAAAAAATCAACTAAATGCCTTTTATTCCCTAATTGGGAATAGGCGAGGCCTTTATACCTATCTAGCTTTTGGAGACTGAGTGGGCAGTTCAATCTCCACCGGTAGCCAATCAGAGAGAGCTGGCCCATGTCTATCACTAATTATAGCAGCCACCGATGAAGAGGCTGGCAAACAAGTGCTGCCATCTCTCGGTACCTAACCCTAACAAGATATGTCACTGTCTGAAATAATGTGGGTACTACGGTCGATTTTCTTGAGTTTACGGGACGAAAAACCCGAGTTTCCGGGAGGAAAAACCCGCTTGCCTGTGCCAGAGATCGACTAACTCGGGAACCGGTCGAAGATAAACTTAGAAAAAGTTCCTCCAGTCAGCGACTAGACTAGAACCTAGGTCTAACTTCAAGCAGCCAAGCGCAGAGGACGCAAGCGCCACTTCCACTGAGCTACACAGGCTTACATACAGTACATTTGTTTACATATAATACATACTTTACGTACATTGGTTTTCATATGATACGTACTTTACATGCATTTGGTTACTTACGATACATACTTCTTTTTTTATTATTATTTATTATTTTTGTCTTGGACGAGATGTAATTTTTCAGCTTTCTTCCTCGAAGCTTATTTTTAAGCTTATCTGAGGATGACACTAGTTGATTATTATTTATTGGTTTCTTTGCTGTGTTGGGAAGCTATGGAATCTATGATTGAGAAATTCGCACATGCGCGCGCGCGGGCACACACACACACACGAAACTGGGAATGTATTGATGCATCACTAAACTGGAAGCCTGAAAGAATGTATTGTGCTTTGTTAAATTTATATGGTATTTTGGGTGCGTGTTCCTTGTTCCTTAGAGCTCTTTTCAGGCTATTGTAGTTTGTAAGGTTTCTGTATTCAAAAGGTAATTTGTTTATCATGTCTGGGATGTAGAAGTTTCGTGTGGCCGTTCCGTAGTGATTATTGTATTTATATGCGATATAATTAGTTGTCTGAGGTCTTGTTATACGGTATGTATTTCTGGCTGTCCTGTTGTTTGCATCGAAATAATGTTTTAGCAAAGCTGCATAGTGACATAAATGTTTTGCTGCCAGTATTTTGTTCTGACATTGGAGTGTATATAAAGTCGTTATTGTCTCTTTATTCCCAAAAAATCAGTTTTATCATTTTGTACTGTAATGGCATTAATCTATTTAGTTTGTAGGGGTGCACAGAAAGCATACGTTGTTATATCGTATATTAGTATATTTTGGCATAGTTCTTTGTATATTAGTGTTTTTAGGCGTGTGAGAACTATGTCTTTTAACCAGTACAGTTTGCAAGTTATTGTTCGGAGTGTGATGTGTAGATGGTTTATGTGGCTATTCCAATTCATATCTGCATTGAGGTAAATGCGAAGGTATCGTATTGTTTCAATCTGAGTGAGTGTAGTGGTTTTCTGTGTGTTTTTTATGTTGGAGAGTTGATGGTTATATATTTGTTATCAACTGGTCGAGTCGGTGAATTTCTGAATATCATTAATTGTGTCTTCTATGAGTTTCTGTGTATGAAGTTTCTTCTGAGACACTCTCTGATCAGATTTCTGTCATGTTGCATATTTGTGTGAGCTATGTTTGCGTTATTATGGATGGATATTATAGCTGTATCATCTGCGTACTGGAGTATCTTACCTTTGAGGGGTAGCTGATTGATATCGTGCATGTAAATGTTGTATAGAGCTTTGGAGAGTACAGCTCCCTGTGGTACTCCACAGGTTACTGGTAGCTCTGTACTTCGGTTTGACCCTACGTGTGATATGCTTTCTATTTTGGAGGTAGTTTGTAAACCACCTGCATAGGATCATCTATTCCAACATGCCTGAGCTTTTCTAACAAGGTTTGATGTGTGGGTGTATCAAATGCTTTAGTTAGATCTATAAAGACTACCATGGCAATTTTCTTTTTGTCTAAGGCAGTATTAATTACGTCTCTAAAATCTTCCAAGAGAGAGAGATGTTGTTCCCTTATTTTTCTGAAAACGATATTGTGTTTTGGGGATAATATGAAAGGTCGCTGTATACGCTGTGAGTTTCTTCAGTGCGATCCGCTCCATAATTTGATTGATAATTGGTAATGTTGCTATGGGTCTGTAATTGCTGATTAAATTTCTTTTTCCATGTTTTTATATGGGTGTGATTATGACGGTCTTTAGCATACTTGGTATCTGTCCTGTTTTAAATATTTTATTTATTAATTTTAGTAGGATAGGACCTAAGCTAGTTGCATGTTCTTTGGTTTGATTTGATGTATTACAGAGAGAAGTTCTGCTTCTCTCTGTAATACATTGTATTACTGCTTTTATGGTTGGGAACCATAATGTCTGTTGTGATTGTGGTCCAAGTGGAGGATCTCCTTTTGTGATTAAAGGAATATTTCTGTGCAGTTCTTGGATGAAGTCTGCAAAGTATTGGTTAAAGTCATTTGCTGGTTGTTGGATAGGTTCTGCGTCTTTCATGAAGCTGTGTTTTATGGTTTCGGAGGCGGTGATGTTGGGAGCACAATCTAGCATCTCATTGATCAGATGCCAGGTTTGTTTCATCTTGTTTTGTGCAGAGTTTAACTTGTCTCTGTAGTAGTTTCTTTTCGCATTTCTTATTTGTGTTGTAAGACGATTCCTTGTTATGTTATATTCAGTTTTTAAAGCTGTGTTATTTGGATATCGCTTTAATTCTTTCCATAGAGCGTCCTTTCTGTATATTTCTAGGATTACGTTTTGTGTTATCCAAAGATTTGGGGTTGTTTTTGAGCGATTTCTGATTTTCTTTGCAGCTTTCATGCATATATCCTCCAGTGTGAGTTTAATGTTGTTGTATAAGATATCTGCCTGAATCTGATGCCATGTGTTCCCAGTTGGTTTTTCTTATTTCGTGGTTGACTACTTCTTCGTTTATTATTGTTTTGTGTTCTTTTTCTTGTGTGAGACATTGCATGGATATTGTCTTAGTGTGCAGGTTTAGAGCCGTGAAGTAATGATCTGCTACTTTGCATTTTATGACGGATGCAATGTAACTGTTTGGTGGTGCTCGGACGTTTAAATGATGTAGGCAGGAAGCAGTGATAGTATTTTCGAATATTTCTTCTCTAGTACATGATGTTATTGTTGGTATTAGATTATACATGGATAGCGTGTCTAGGTATTGAACAGTGTTGTTCTGGTTTTTATGCAATATTTATGCTTATGTCGCCGATTATCATTAGGTATTCGGTTGAGCATATTTCTTGGTGTGAAAGCAAGCAATTGAGTTCGTGAAAGAATTTTATCATGTCTAAGTTTGGTGGCCTGTAAATTGCATTTAGTATTACGGGATGCTGTCTATTTGTGGTATTAGTGATTTCGAGACAAAGGGTTTCAGCATGCTCAAATTGATAGGCAGTTTCTTTTGCTATTAATTTATGTTCGATAAATATTAATATTTCACCCCCTGTTTTTGTTTGGCGGCATGATCTATATTGTTGGAAGCCTGGAATTTGGAAAGCAGTCGCTTCGTCAGTAGTTATGGATACCTCTGATAGGACCAATATATCAATAATACCGGTATAATTCTTTAGATAAACCTGTAATAATAACCAATGTTTTTGGATGCTTCTGCTGTTAATATGCAAGATTGAGAGTCCTCTCGCCTGTACTGTGTGTTGTTTCCATCCATCAAGCGATTCGAAAGTACAATTGCTGATGTATTCTGGTGTAATGAAATCTATCTGATGGTTCACATTCATTTTTGTTGTGTGGAAGTCTTCTTTTTGAGCTAAATTGGAGTCTTTTGTTTTACTCTGGCAGACTATCTATGTCTTCCGAGCTTTTTATTTGTATAGACATTGAAGTTTGTGACTTCCTCAAGAGTATCTTGCCGTCTTTGATCCACAAAAATTGATAATTGTTTTCTGTTTTTGCTTTTCTTGCTTGGTTCAACAGATTCTGATTGAATAATAAATTTGTATATAATACACACAATTTAATATAATTGCATACAATTTAAGAGATAATGCTACAATTTTTCACCTGTGGTTCAATTCAGATTGCAATTTATCTCATAATTTGTACAGTGCGCAAGTCATATAGTACAACAATTCGTGTGTTATTAGTAGTAATTACGATTTTAGTAATAATTTTCAAACAATTATAGTTCAGTTACACACGATAGATTACATGATTATCTATCCATCTATGTATATATATATTTTTTCAGTACAGAATGCTAGCAAAATATCATATTAACACGTTCGCTGCCAACTGCGAGTATACTCGTAGTTCGTATATGAGCTTCACGAGCCAACTACGAGTATACTCGTATGTCGATTTACCGACCTCCTATGCCAAACACGAGTTATCCCTTTGCATAATTACATTAATTTGGACCCTTGGATTCTGAATATAGCGGAGAGCATGTCTGGGGGCTTGGTAGAATAGAAATAACTTCGACTAAAATATAGTATATTGTGTATATGCCTCAGATGCCAACTACGAGTATACTCGTAGTTCGTATATGAACTTCACAAGCCAACTACGAGTATACTCGTATGCCAAGCGCGAGTTAATCCGTAGTATAACATCGTAATTTGTAAATCAATTTTAAACTCGGCTATCCTCAATATTTTGTAAAGCATATAAATTGGTTTGTTCTACTAAAATTGTGAGAAAATCTTCAGAAAAGAAAAGTTCAACTAACCTTTTGATACTGAAATTTCCAGTGTCAATTTTAAAACCTGCAGTTTCAACAAAGTCAAATTGTGGGGGCTCTTCTTCTGAATTTTCCCAATAAGTTGATGTTGATGTATTTGGCTGGTTGCTAACTTCATCTTCAAAAGTTTCTTCATCATCGGAGTCATCGCTAGACTCGTCTGTAGGATCATCTTCGGAATCGGAACCAAATATTTCATGAAATTCATCATCGCTCATATTAGCATAAGCTTCTACTTCTATATCAGTAAGTTTTCTTTTACTGGTCATGGCGAAATTGAAGGTTCTTAGAGACTAGAAACTAAAACTGAACTAGACGTAATAAACACTGGCGTCAGCACATGTAATATATAGATGGAAGTGATACGAGATTACTCGTAGTTGGCGTATGAAACAAAATTCGATCTGATAAGCCGGCTACGAGATTACTCGTAGTGACCTTGAAGATGGGAGTGATACGAGATTACTCGTAGTTGGCGTATGAAACAAAATTCGATCTGATAAGCCGGCTACGAGATTACTCGTAGTGACCTTGAAGATGGGAGTGATACGAGATTACTCGTAGTTGGCGTATGAAACAAAATTCTGTCTGATAAGCCGGCTACGAGATTACTCGTAGTGACCTTGAAGACGCGAAAAGCGAAAAGCGCTTGGCGTGCGGGAACAAACTATGACTGAGTAGCGTGGCAGCGAACGTGTTAAATTGCATAAATAATGATATTAACAATGCCTTTTACATCTTTTTTTTTCTGATGCATATTTACAATGAACCATTTAAATTTAAAATGTTTCACTTTTTATTAAATCGATTATAATATATACTTGCTTCTTTGGGTGGCATTTCTGATTTCTTCCTCGAAGCTTTGCAGAACTTATCTGTGGAAGATTATATATGGCGGTGTTTTCGTGGTTTTGATTCTATACCCATCTCAAGCCAGGTGTTGATTTTACTGTTTGCAGATACGGGCTTGGAAGACTACTACTGCCCGACACGATTTAACTTTGTTTGTAAGTGCGGTTGGATTTGGATATGGTGTGTATGAGACCTTGTAATGGTGTTTTTTGAGAGGGTTTGTTACAGGTTTTGGTTGTGTGTGTGGGGGGGGAAGAAGGGGAAATTTCTCTAATTTTCATTCTCGCTATAATATTTATTTATATAGCCCTTGTTTCAGCTCTCTGTAGGTCCCTAGGTTTCTGTGGTCGAACGGCAGTTGGTTTATCATGTCACGTACGTGGAAGTTTTGGGTGGCTTTTCCTTAGTGATTACTGTATTTATATGTTATGTAGTTTGTTGATTGTGGTCTTTTTATCTGGTATATTGTTCTGGTTACTCTGTAGGTTGGACTGAAGTAGTGTTTTAACATGACTGTGTAGTGGCATAACTGTTTCACCTTAAATATTTTGTGTTCTGTCCATGCTGCCTGCATAAGTATGGGTTGTTCCCAGAATATCAGGTTTACCATTTTATTTTCAACCATTGTAACCTGTTGAGTTTATAGTCTGTGCAGAATGCGTATGATATGATTGCGTATCTTGAAATGTTTTCGCATAATGCTTTAGAGATTAGTATTTTTGTGTGGGGGGGGCAATGTCTTTTAATCAATATAGTTTGCTTCCTATTACCCTGAGTTTGTTGTGTACGTAGTTTATATGGCTATTCCAACTTTGATCAGCATCGAAATAAAGTCCAAGATAGGGCATTGGTTTTACCTGTGAGATGATTGTGGATTTTGGATCAGCACTTTATATATAGGAGGATGGATGTCGGATAGTGAGATATTAAGTTTCTATGGGTAGGATGTGTGGGTTTTTGAATATCATTAGCTTTGTTTTTCCAGGGTTTATATATATGCCATTTTCGGTTAACCAGTTTGTGATTTGATTGATGTCGTGTTGCATATTTGTGTACGCGATTTACGTTATTTTGAATGGATACTATGGCCGTACGTAGATTTTATTTTTTGGGCAAGATGACTTATGTTGTGCGTGTATATGTTAAATAGAATGGGAGATAGAATGGCATCTTGCAGTACTCCACATGTTACCGGCACCTCTTTGCTGTACACTGATCTTATACGTGTGATGTGCTTCCTGTTTTCCATGTATGCTTTGAACCACTGGAGTAGGCCACCTCCGATTCCGATATGTGTTAGTTTCGTTAACAAGGTTTTGTGTGTTAGTGTGTCAAATTCTTTTGTTAGGTCAATAAAACGACTAATATTATTCTGTTTTTATCCAATGCAGCGTTTATTAGGTCTGTGAAATCTTCGAGAAGACTTGCTGTTCCTTTTTTTGAAAACCATATTGTGTTTTCGGGATGATTTGGAATGTTTCAATGTATGTGGAGAGTTTGCAATGCACGATGCGCTCCATGATTTGGTTGATTACAGACAATGTGGTGATGGGTCTGTATTACTTATAATGTTTCGTTTTCCATATTTATGTATGGGTGTGATTATTGCCGTCTTTAGTTTCAGGTATATGACCCGATTATAAGATTTTATTCAACAGTTTTAGTATAACTGGACATAGGTTGGTTGAGTGTTTCTTGATGTATTTTGATCTGATTCTATCCCTGGTCCTTTGTTATTGTTAATATGTGAAATGCGAGTTATAGTTATTCTTTTGCTATTGTGGGGAACCACATCGACGGGGTTGCTCGTGGACGTATTGAAAAATATTTCTTTGTGTGAGGAGAGATTGTTACCTGTAGTTTTTAAGAAGCTACAGGAAACAATCCTGTAGCTTCTTGGAAAGAGTTCACGAAGTGCTGATTGAAATTATTTGCCAACTGTTTGAAGGATTTGGGGTCGCAAGCAAAGCTGTGTTTTATGGTTTCTGAAGCAGCGGTTCTGTGTGTATTGTTCAGCATTTCATTAATCAGGTGCCAGATTTTTTTTACTTCGTTCTGAGCTGTTGATAATTAGTTTCTGTAATAGTTTATTTTTGCCGTTCTAATCTGTGTTACTAAGAGACTCCGTTTTCTTTTGTATTCAGCTTGTAAAACGATATTGTTAAGCGACTTCTTAAGTTGTTTCCATAAGGCATATTTTCTATGTATGTCTATTAATATGTTGTTCAGTTACTTACCCATGGATTCTGTTTAGTTTGGAAGCGTATTTTTATTTTTGTTAATGCTTTGTTATATGTATTTGTTAAATGCAAGTTTAAGATTATTATATACAACGTCAGCAGAGTCTAAAGATGCTCTCTGCATCCAGTCTGTTTTTCTGATTTCGTCGTTTACTATTGTTTCGTTTACGGTGCTATTATACTGTTTTGTAGTCTCAGTGAGTTTTAAAGGTTCTTGTTCAGTATGTAACTGTAATGCATTCATATAATACCATGATGCATTCATATAATACCAATTTATACACAAAGTTCTTTACATGGTATTAAAATTCTACTAAAAGGTGGTAATTCTATTTCTATGTACAGTTAGTACTTTATTTCTTCTGCTCGCGTACAAGTTTTTTCTCTCAGCTCATTTTTCTGACTTGTAAAAATCCTGAATGAATTGTTTCCTTTTAAAGGTTCTTCATTCAGGATGTAACAAAGGTCCCCTTTCTAGAAAACATTTTTCCAAGAAAAACTTTTTTTCCTTTAAGCATCCCTCAATTCTCTGGGAAGAACCTTTCCATTTTACCTGGTTTTTTTTCTCTGACTTATGCTTAGATAAGAAGGCGGGATTTGCATCCTTTCTAACTGCCTCTCCTACCTCACAACTTGTGTTATTGTGTTATGAAGATCGCCCTGTCCTTCTCGAGTCATACACTCGTTATCTCCTAATCTCTTGTGTGAAGCAGTTGGTCCTTGCTCAATAGGAGCATAATTGACCACCAATGTATCTTCACCTGTTTCATGCTCACTTTTTTAAGTACCTTCCTCATCTGTCTTCCCCCCCCCCTTCTGCGAGGCCGACTATATCAGAACACCCTAAAGATTCCATAGAGGATGTGTCCTTATATTCTGGTTTTATAGGTGCACTAAGTTAATTGTTTTCCTTTGTCGGCTTCTCCTTTTTTTTCTTGAATTTCCAGTACATGTTAGCACCCTTTCCATTCTGAGCATGTGATTCCTTTCTTTCCTTCTTACCTCTCCTTTGAAAATAGACTTCTCTTCTCGAATAACTACATGAGAATTTGTATTTCTCTAAGAAGTCATTTCCTAGAATTAGTTTCAGATGGGGAGGGAGTTCATGAAATTCTAGTCTAGCCTTGGCAAGACTAGAATTTCATGCCAAACACATGCTATAATCTGGTAATCTAACCTTCAATCTCACTGATTTTGTTGCATGAGGGGAGGGGGAAATTCCTAACAGCTTAACTGGCCTTCTCAGATATCTGTCATTTCTTCTCACATGGGGCTCCAGTTCTCTGAAATAGCTTTCTGATATCATGAACACTTGGGAACCTGTATATATTAATGCCCTGAATTTCTTTCAGCAGATCATTCCCTCTACTGTGATTCCAGATGAATACTCTTGATGTTGGCTTTCCCCTTTCCAGGTTTGTTTGGTGCAAATGTGTGATTCTCCCATTGCGTGATAGTTTCCCCTTGTGTTTCCTCTTTTGATAAAGCAATTTCGAGCAAGAAGCCCAATCCTACTGCAGTGGTAGCACCTTGGGGGCTCTCTGATGTGACCTCTCTCATTATCTCCGTCCGAAGACAAAGGAGATTCTGCAGTGTCTCTATCAGACAATTCTTTTAACCGTTGCATTATCGTGTCCTTCTTTTAAACATATCCTTGTTTTAAGTTAGCGATTAAACACACATAATATACACATTATACACTTCTTATCAGTATTCTACCTGCTATGTTAGTCTTGCACATTAAACTAGTCACAATCATCTATGATCATTGCAGACAATTTACCTTATGGACATTAGCCAATGCTAAATAATCACTTAAAGTTCTTAAATACTGTCCATACTCGATTATTACACTACAATGATTTTTCCCTTTTACTGACTGGGTAATTATACAACAAAATTTGTAGTTTATTATTCCTTGGGGAAGGATCTCCACGTCCGTCTGAACTGTACTTCTTTGTTTGAATTACCTCTCGATACTTCCATAAGACTGCGTCCACGTGGTGGGTCACTATGATCATCAGATTAAGCTATGCTCTGCACCTGACGTTTTTCCCTCGTCTATTCTCGACCTGTTTCGTAATACTGTAGTTTCTACTGCCGGTTCTGGTATACGTCCGCGATATTATTCCATCAGAACATTCTGAGAAGGAGCAAAGACAGCATATGCCGACATTTCATGCTTTCGTAGCGGCAGAAATTCAGACATCGAAGGGAAAGGTGCACCGCCCGATATCATACTATCACCAAGAAACACCTTCAGGAACTTCCAGTCCACGGGAGAAGTCGAATCATCATCCAGCAAAATAGGCGAAAAAAGCCTTGAGAACATTAATATTAACATTTCTGGCTAGATGGGTGAAGCAAAATTTCTTTTCATATTCACCTTTGTCTTGTAATGAAAGAACTTTGAATGGAGTGTTTGTGAGCTATATGCTCGCCCATTTAGGGCAGTGAAGTTAGTTGTGTTGAGCTGAACTTAAGATAGACTTTGGTCTTTTATAATAGTTGATTTCTGCTTCATTATATTCCGAGGCTTCCTTGATTAACGAGTTTGGATGGTTAGTTCTCTTGGTAAAGAACTTCTCAGCTAGATTTAAGAGAAAGGAAGAGATATAAGGGATATTAACTTCTCTATGGATCTGGGTGTTTCTTATAAACCAAGGGGCATCCATAATCATCCTCAGGCACTTATTCTGTAATCTTTGTAAGTTTTAGAATCTTTGAATTTGCAGTGTGGCTCCATGCTGGGGATGCGTAAGTGATAACCGGTCGAATTACCATCTTGTAAATTGTTAATTTTGTTTGCGTGTCCAGTTTACTTTGTCTGTTGATCATAGGGTAGAGCTGTGCTAAGACGTTGGATGTCTTTGAGGTAATGTAACTAATATGTTTGCTGAATAGGAGTTTACTATCAAGAATCACTCCAAGATATTTAACTTCACTCTGCCATGGAGTCTTTACTCCCAATAAATAAATATCCTCCATGGTATGGATTTTCTTTCTAGTAAACAATATAGCTGAGCTTTTCTGGGGGTTAACTTGGATCCTCCAGTCTGCCATCCACTTTTGTAAAGTGTGTATGCTAGTTTGTAGTCTTTTAGTTGCCAGTTTTTGGCTCAGTGATCTTGCCATCAGTGCAGTATCATCTGCATATAATGCAGATGATACTGCACTGGGGTGATAGTATTGCATGGTATCGACGTTTAATCCTGTTTTTGTTGTGGATAAGCTTTAGAATCTCTTCTGGGAGCAGGTTTGTTTGAGCTGGAGTGGTAACGGTGGAGGCTGTTGCTAGGCCAATTTGGATTGTGCTTTCCAGTTTATTGATCGCTGTGTCTACTTCTTTGGATAAGGAGATGGTTGGGACAGCAACTGTGATGTTGCAGAGTGCATTGGGCTTCTTGAGATTTGTGTAGGATTGTCCAGCGATGGTTTCTGTTTCTCCACCTAGGCTAAGCAGAACTGGATTGTGGTCGGAGCTAAGATCATTAATAACCTGTAACTGGAATTGGTGTGGGGTATTTCTGAAAATGGCTATATCCAGCACATCAAGTTTGCCCAATGGTCGGTAGTGTGTTGGTTCAATAGGACCTACTATGGTGATGTTTCTTGTCATAGCGAATTTGTGTAGGCTCTTCCCATTATTATTGGTGTTTCTACTGTTCCACACAGGATGTTTTGCGTTTAGGTCTCCCGCCACTATTGTTGCTTCGTTTGTGTCAAGGAGCTGGGAGAGGTCTGAGGCTAGGAGTGGTTTGCCTGGAGGGTTTTAGACTGAATATAGTTTTAGACTACCTGTGTTGTTGGTATGTATTTCAATTCCAGTTTTTCCAGGTTTGTAGTTGTCATTTTCTTGATCTCATTGTATCTTATGCTTTTTTTAACAAATAGAGCCGTTCCGACCCCTCTGGCATTGAGTGTATCTGTCCTAAGTAGTGTGTAGTACCTTATTTTGGGGTTGTCACAAGGCCGAAGATGTGTCTCGTTGACTAAAAGGATGTCTATGTTATATCTTTCAGCAAATTCTTTTAGTGCTAGGAGGTTGTTGTTTAGCCCGTTAGCATTCCAATAAGCAATCTGTATTGAGTTAGCTATGGTGACCATATTATCCATTGATCATGGAGAAGATGACGTGTGTTTTTGAGGAATTTATTGGTGTTGTCCTGATTGGGATTTGTTTTGCTAAAGGCTGTTAATATCACTCCTAGAGTAGCAGCTAGGATTGCTGCAGAGGTTTGGTTGCAAGATGTCGGTTTGTTACTAGTAGAGACCGCAGATGCGTATGATTTCTCGGGAGTAACAGCCCGCGATCTAATTTCTGGTGTAGTTCACTTCTGATTGGGCAGAGGTAGTGCCTCTCTAGCCTTCTGTAGGTTGAATGGGTGGAGTGAACATCCCTTATAGTTGGCTGGGTGGTAGCCGCCACAGTTCGCATGCTTAGCGAGTGTGGTTCGTGGTTTGACGCAAGTGTGCGAGGGATGGTTGTCACCGCACGTTTAATCCGCTTTACAGTTGCTGTCCTTAAGCTTTTTCTCCTGTTTACCTTTGTTCTCCAATTAAATACGTTCATTCTTCCTGCCCAAAAGCTGATTCTAGTTAGTTCAGCTTATATTAACTTCTCCCTTCGAATACCGTAGCTCATGCTCCATGCATGCGTTATCTAACATGAACTCTGTTTCCTTGACAACAGCCAATCAAATCCAATCAGAAAAATTACACAAAATTTCTTTCTCTTTCAGTAATGATAAATTTAAAAAAATATCATAGTTCTCCCTTAGACACCACTCCTCAGCACTCTGCTAGAGGAAACTTCATCAATGGGCCGACAACCCATTTGGGGAGGTGTTTAGGTGCAGCGCAAAGAAATGCTTCTGCAAAAGGACGGAAATGGCAACGATAACGGCACCAGACTATGGCTTTAGGCAACTGGAACATCTTCTCTCTGACAGAGAAGGAGTTGGAACTGGTTGAGGAAGCCAAGCGCTACTGGCTAGACTTAATCGGCTTTCTTCAACCAAGAGAAGAGGCTCTGGAACTGTCGACCTGGATAAGAGGTGGAAGCTCAACTACTCTGGTGTGAGCCCAACAATATCTGCTCAGGCGGGTGTGGGGATACTCACAAGCCCCCAGCTGTCAGACTGTGTTGCTGAGTGGATCCCATTGGGGGAACAGGTATGTGTGTTAAGGCTTCAGATGAAAAACCATGATTTGGCTGTGGTGCAAGCCTATGCACCTAATCTGGAGTCAGAATACTCTGCCTTCCTAGAGGAAGTGGATGCTGCTTTTGACAGGGTGGCAGACATGTAATCAGTCCTGCTAATGGGTGACTTCAATGCTCATGTTGGAACAGATGACCAGACATGGAGGAGTGTGGTTAGGAGGAACGGTGCCCCTGACCTTAACGCGAATGGGCTGAAATTATTGGACTTCTGCTGTACTAACAGCTTGTCCATAATGAATACCTTCTTCCAGAACTGAGAAGTACATAAGTATACCTGGTACAGGGATACAGTAGAACAAAGGTCTCTGATTGACTTCTTTATAGTCTCAGCAGACCTATTTTCCTCAGTGTTGGACGTTCGTGTGAGAAGAGGGGCAGAATTGTCAACTGACCACCAGCTTGTTGTGTGCACTCTACGGCTTCAGAAACCAGATGCTACCATTAACGCTGGTAGGCCTAAGCAGCTATACCACGTGAAATGGGAGACATTGGAAAATGAGGCTGCGAGGAAGAATTTTGCAGATGACATTTCCTCCAGGTTCAAAGAGATTCCCACGGATACTGCAGATGTTGAGGAGGAATGGAAGCTGTTCAGAACAGCTGTCACTGCCTCTGCACTCTCATGGTGTGGCAGAAAGCGGCTCGGCGTGGCAACGGGCAGTGAGAAAAGGACACCTTGGTTGAATCAAGAAGTCCGAAAAACTGTGCTGGCAAAAAAGGAGTCCTACCTAACATGGCTTAGAGTCAGGTCACCTGAGATGCGTTTGCGGTATGCTGAGGCATGAAAAGCTGCTGCTAAGACAGTAAAGACAGCAAAGCACAAGGCTTGGGATTCCTTTGGAGAAAGATTAGACTCATCCTATGCAAACAAAATATTCTGGCAGACCATCCGCCGCCTTCGAGGGAGGAAATCGTGCACAGCAAGGGCAATTAAGGCCTCTGATGGTGCACTTTTAACAACCAAGAAGGATATCCTCCACAGATGGAGGGAATACTTTGAGAGCCTTCTTAACCCGGGTGGCCTAGCAGTTGTGGACATCCAAGAGGTGCATATCGGGGCAATGACTAGTCTCACAGCAGAAGAGGTCCATTTAGCAATAAAATCGCTAAAATCGGGCAAAGCTGCTGGCGATGATGAAATTCGGCTCGAAATGCTAAAAGCCTTAAATCGAGACAGTTCTCTGGATGACTCGAATGTGTCAGGCTGCTTGGATATCTGGGTGAGCACCAAAGCAATGGCAGACAGGCATAATAATACCAGTCTTTAAGAAGGGAGACCAGAAGGATTGCAGTAATTATTGTGGCATCTCTTCTCAGCCTGCCTGCCTGGGAAAGTGTATGCTAAGTGCTTGGAAAGACAGTGCAGGAGCATAGTTGAGTAAAAGTTCCAGGAAGAACAATGTGGCTTTCGTCCTGGTAGAAGCACAACTGACCAAATCTTCATTTTAATGCAAGTCTTTGAGAAATCTTAGAAATATGCCAAGAATGTCTACACATGTTTTGTGGACTTGGAGAAGGCATATGGGTTCCTTGGGATAAGCTTTGGCAAGTAGTACAGGAGTATTGAGTGGATGGTCAACTATTAGCTGCCATCAAGTCCCTGTATGAATGCCCAGAGTTTTGTGTCAGGGTAAACAGCACAAAGTCTGAACCTTTCACAGTTTCCGTTGGCCTCCGCCAAGGGTGTGTTCTGTCACCCCTCCTTTTCATAATATTTATGGACTGGATCGATAGGCACAGCCGAGGCAGTGAGTGTGTCAGAATTGGAAAGTGTAGCATTGGACGTCTGCTTTTTGCAGATGACCTAGTTCTGCTTAGCTCTTCCACAGATAACCTCCAGCGGACCCTGGATAGGTTTGTAGCTGTTTGTGCAGACGCCGGAATGAAGATCAGTGTGCCAAAACTGAAACATTTGTGGTCTCAAGACAACCATCCCAGTGCACTCTAAATGTAAGTGGAGTCCCAATGAGACAGGTGGAGAAGTTTAAATACCTTGGGTCCATATTCACGGATGATGGAAAATGGGACGTAGAGCTAAATACTCGAATTGGCTTAGCAAGCTCAATATTGTGGGAGCTTTGCCGTTCGGTAGTATTGAAGCGGAGTTAAGCCAGAAGGCAAAGTTGGCTGTCTTCAATACAGTCTATGTCCCCATCCTCACCTATGGTAATGAGAGTTGGGTAATGACCGAAAGAATGCGGACACGAATCCAAGCGGCTGAAACGAGGTTCCTTCGAGGGGTTGCAGGGCTAACAAAACTCGACAGAGTCAGAAGCTCTGCAATTCGGGAAACCCTCAATACTCAACCGCTGCTTCTCCGTGTTGAGAGATCACAGTTACGCTGGTACGGGCACCTGGTCAGAATGCCACAAGAGAGACTCCCTCAGCAGGCCCTCTTTGCCAAGCCAGAGGATGGGAGGCCACGTGGAAGACCAAGGACTCGCTGGATAGATTATATCCAAAATCTTGGGTGGACACGTTTGGGAATCCCACCAGAACACCTGAGCTTGGTGGCAGAGGATCGTGACCATTGGAAGTTTCTCTTGCAGCTGTTGCCCCCACAACCCAATTAGGAAGAGTGGGCCTTGAAGATGCATGTATGTATGTATCATAGGGTACATTAAACATATATATACAGTTTCTTACAATATAATCATAGGAATAAATTAAATAAAATGAATGACATTTTTATGCAGAGCCCTTTTTTTTTATAAATAATATGTATTCTAGATTACATAATTAAACAATAATAAACAAATTTAAAGTAATTATATGAATATTAATTTATAAGCAAGAGACTAATATCAAGTAATATACACAAGTCTTGCTTATGACATGGTGGATTATGTTGGATTCTGAAAGAGGTATTAATAATTTTCATTTATCTTCACTTAGAATCCAACAAACAGATGGAAAATTTTAATATTACATTTAGGAATTTCATATCCTAGTTTGTTTTCTTCAAAATCATAGATAAAGGTTATTAAAGAAATGTTGAAGAGCAATGTCGACAAGGAATCACCTTGGAAAATTCTACGTTTAATGCTGAGATCTCCAAATACTTCATTATTCACTTAATGTTGTTTTCCATGATTTCATAGCAGTAGCCAGAAAGGAACATATGTTTTTGCTAATTCCAAATATTTTTAGTGATTTTAGGATCCAGGAGTGTGGGAGGGAATCGAAATGCAGTGAACAGCTTAAGCATAGTTCGTAGGCATGTTATTGGACGATAGTTACTTTGATCTGCATCCTTATCCTTATCTCTCATGAAGAGAAAAGTGCGCCCAGATATCATCCAGTCTTCAGTCTTCAACTGAGCCTGACTGCAACAAATAATTAAATTGTTCTGCCATTCTATCATGTAGACTGGTTAGATGTTTTAACCAAAATCCATGTAGTTCGTCTTTGCCAGGTGCACTCTAGTTTTTTAATTTTCTAGCTTGAAAACTGACCATTTCTTTAGTGATAATGACATTTTGCATTTGATTTTGTTTCATTTCTGATTCTATTTCATTAATCCATGAAGCATCTTTATTGTGCGCAATAAGATTATCCCAGATTGACTTCCAAAATTTCAGTGTTTCTTCTTTTCTGGATGAATGATGGTTTGCATTTGTATTTCTCTGGAGAGACTGATAGAACTGACGTTGCTTCCGTCGAAATTGCATATTTTGTACTTATTAATTAATTCTTGGTTCATATCGTTTAATTTTCCCGTGCAGTCGCTGTAATTCTTTGTTTTAGCTCTTCAGTAATTTCAAATATTGTTTTGTTGGCCAAATTATGTGTTAATCAGTTTGTTTTTGATGTTATTATTTTTCAATCGTCCTTCTTTAAAACTGTTTAAGTTGCTTTGATCAGTTCGAAGCCGACCTTTCGTTCTAACCGGATTTTCCATGGTGCAGATTGTTTCATCCTCGTCTTTTGCTCTTTTGGTTTGCAACCAAGCTTCACTGAGATGATATAGGCTGTGCTGTATAGGAGCTGATTTGTTTCCTTTATACTGTTGGTTGTGATGGTTTCAATTACAGCATTTGCGTCTAACAGGAGCTGTTTTAGCTTAGATTGTTGTCAAGCTTTTAATGGTGGTAGTCTTATATGGTCATTTATGGAGTTCATATGTTCCAATATTCCTGATTTCATTTTACACTGCCCTTCTGTCAAAACATTTTGAGGTATGTCGTCAGCTTGATGTTTACTGAGTTGAATTCCAAAGTTTGATATAGCTACCTCCTGATTATTTTCTGTTATTGGAGTTGTTGGTTTATTACTTAACTCTTGCAGCTCAAGTTCAGTAAATATTTTTTATGGAAAATTAAATTCTTTTGGACCAAAAGTCTTTGTTCTGTTATTGAAGATTCTGAGAATTTTTGTTCCCAAATTAAACACATACTCTTTCTGAAACCTCATTTTTCTGGTGTTCATCTGCAAAAACATTTCATAATTTCTATGTTTTCTTCTACAGTTCATGTTTTACGTTTAGTTTCTTCCAGTCGCTTTTCAGCTTCCTGCCCTGATTGCCCAGCAAGGACAGCTGGGTCCTGTAATCCACTTGTTGCCTGATGCCCAGGATCCACAACATCTCATGCAGTCCTTGATGACCCGGGCATCGACTGATCCGATATGGATATCTTCTTCCTTTTCACCATTAAGATGGGGGATGGAACATCGTTAGTCTGGCTCCTCAGTTGAGACCTGTCTGACAAGGGTGACCCTGCTGGCAGCTATGCTACCGCCAGAATAGCTCTCAACATCACTGAAGCACGCAAGCCCCACCGCCACGACAAGGCCGTTTTCCTTGGGGGGGGGGGTATTATTATTATTATTATTATTATTATTATTATTATTATTATTATTATTATTATTATTATTATTATTATTATTATTATTATTAGGGCGCTTTAGCAGCGGGCGCTATATCATTAGCAGCAAGCGGTTGCAAGCACGCTATTTCGATGCTCCCATATTTTAAGTTGCAAAGGTGATCTTTCCTTGTGAATTAAAATTTAAAGTACATCAGTGAACTCCGTTCTTCAAGACGAACACATAGATGTAAAAACTGTAAGTATCTGTTAAGTAATAAGTAAAATATAAGTATTCAAAGTTCGAAGTATACGTTGGTCAACTACGCGAGAAGAGAACAAAGGAAGACGCCATATTAGAAATTACAGCAAGATCGTCAAACAAGAAATATGAAGTGCTACAAATGCCAAGAAGACCTAACGGAGGAAGAAAACCACGTAACATGTAGGAACTTCCAAAGAAACATGCATTTTCTATGTTCAGGATTGTCTGAGGCTACTTGCCAGCGAAAATCAAACAAGAATCGTAACGAGTGGAAGTGTCCCCATTGCAGAGACAACAAAGGAATGTCGCCTTCGACCGCAGGCGGAAAACAGCCAATGCAGAAAACAACCGCAGGAAGATAACAGCTATCAACAACAGAGGGAATTAAAAACAAAGAAAACAACAACGGAAACCTAGGTGAGCCAACTTTAAATGCATTACTTGAAAATAGATTACAAAACCTAAAAGTCTGTTTAATCGATTTTGTTGGAGAACTATTTCAAAAACATACCGCACAAATTACAGAAAAACCAGAAAACAATTACCAGTTTATATGGATGAGAGACAGCAAAATATTTCTTAGAAAGACACAAGACGCAAAACCAATCGATATAAAATCCGCAGATGACCTCAACAGGCTGTCACATTGAAAGGAATATTGACAACTCGTAAAGAAGGAACAGCACACCAACCAACATGAATGCAGACCATCAAGCAGAGGTAATCACCCCGGAACATGATAATTGCTACATTCTGAAATCAATAACAGAATGGAAACAACTGACAATCCCCCAAAAAGGACAATCTATTCTCCACGTCAACATCAGAAGCATTCAGAAATACTGCCTGACCCTGCAAGCTTATCTGAAGGAAGATATAGACGAAATAGACATTTTAATACTGACTGAAGTATCTATGACAAACGAAGAGGCATCCACCTACCAAATGCCACACTTCCAACAACACAACCACTGCAGACAAACAAAACGTGGCGGTGGTATAATAATATTTACCAAACATAAACTAGAAGTAACAGAAATAAACTATAAATTAGAATACGCAGAAAACATATGCATCGAAATTAAAAACATCAAACAAGAAAACTCCCTGATATTAAACGCAATATACAGACCACCCAACTTAAGCACCACAAAATTCCTAGAAGAACTAAACAGGAAAGTAGGCACCTCAAAATACTTGATAATAATAGGAGACATTAATATAAACATTAGGAACATAAATAACAACACAGAACAATACCTAGACCTATTATCGGCATATAACATAACCCCATCCATACAGTCGTATACACGAGAAGAGATAGTCGGAAACACAACAACCTCAACCTGCATTGATCATATAATTATAAGGGCCCCTCCAAACAGCCACACAGCAGCCGTCATAACATGCAAACTGCAGACCATTATTTCACAGCATACAAACTTAATGAAACACAATATATTTGTTCAGGCTTCGAGTTCAGCGACGCATCAATACATTCCACGTTATTGTGGCGGGGGGGGGTGCGTGCGTGTGAGAGCGCACGTGCGAATTTCTCAATCATAGATTTCTAGCTTCCCAACACAGCAAAAAAAAAACAATAAATAATAACCAACTGGTGTCATCCTCAGATAAGCTTACATATAAGCTTCGAGGATGAAAGCAAAGAATTAGTTCTCATCCAAGATGTATCATATGTAACCAAATGCATGTAATGTACGCATCACATGAAAACCAATGTATGTAATGTATGTATTATATGTAAACCAATGTACATAATGTAAATATCACATGTAAACAAATGTAAGTAATGTATCATATGTAAACAAATGTATGTAATGTATATAATAACTGTAACAAATGTATGCAATGTAGAAAAAAATTCTTTTAAATGTAAATCATGAGTTTACACTGTATGTTTGTGAGAATAAGGAAATATAATATTTAGATTTCATATGTGTAAATACTGTTGTATAATCAAACCTTTTCAAACTTGAAAAAAAATAGTAAACTACAACATGTAATATTATACAACTTATGTAACTCTGAACAATATAATTGTAAATTATTATTATGATTGTCATATAAAAAAAACTGTTATCATCATTACTATTTAAATCTCGTTATATGTAGCACAAAGTGCTGAACCCTGTAAAATAATATACTGAATAGATGATCATTGTACATATGTAAATATTTGAAGAAAAAAATATATATATTAAATTTACAGAGTTCGCACTCAAAGAGTAACACGAAACACGAAAAAGAATTGCGAAATCTGTAATTGACAAAAGTCTAATCTCGTCCATCACAAGAATCTACTAGATATATTAGATTCTTGCCTCCGTAGTGCAATTGGAAGAACGGCGGTACATTGCGCCCTTCGATTGGAATAGGCCTAAGTTCGATTCTCGTCGCGACGGGAGGAATCTTTATCTGGTCGATTTCAATCGATGGTGAGTTAGCCGATCTCATATGGAGGTAGCAGGGTTTTTTCTCCCGGAAACTCGGGTTTTTCAACCCGCATACATACAAATCGGTCCTTCAGAACACACGCAATTTACAGACAAAAATTACTAGTTGTGGTGGTGTTGGAGGTGGGCGGTAGATGGCGTTGATTCGTAGTAGAGGTAAGGTGTCCTCTCGCGATGAGTCTTCGGACTCCTTGGAGGTATCAGGGAGGTACCAGGAGGTATCATAATAATAATAATAATAATAATAATAATAATATCGACATGATAGGTAAGATGTTTCTAAGAATACCAGTTTCTGGAGTTGAGATAGTGATATATCACCATATCACCATCTCAACTTATCCAGATGTCTCATAAATGTAAATGATATTGCTCATATGATAACTGGACTTGTTATTGCCGTTCTATTTCAAATTCCTTGAATTTCCAGATCACTATATCTCCATATCTCTATATTTTGTCTTTCGTATGCACATTTCTTCTATTTTACTATTGCAACATCTAGTGGCAGACTGGGTCAAAAAATATTGGTTGCCATGAGACCAAAGGAGGGTCTACACACAATTATAAGGCTATCATTTAATTTTTTATAAGAAATGAATGAAATTCTCAAAAAATACATAAGGGGAAAAATGGTATAAATAAAGGTTTTGCGGAATAATCATATATTTTTTAATAATTAGTGTAGATATAGAGTTAGAGTTAGAGTATAGAGTTAGCTGTAAATAGTACTAAGGTCATTAATCGTTGTGAAACTGGGATTAATTGTTCGCAGAATGTTAACAGTATACAGAGTGGGGTAATTTGCACACAGGGATATTATGGGAGGAAGGGAGTATTGCAGTTTATGTATACCAATGCTCGAAGTATTAGGAATAAGTGTGAAGAATTTTTGTCATTACTTAGTACAACATGGCCAAAAATTATAGGAATTAGCGAAACTTGGTTAACCAAGAATGATATAGTTATTGGGATTGAATGTAAGGGGTTCAGTATTTTCAGGCAGGACAGAGATGACAGAATGGGGGGGAGGGGGTTTTATTAATGATAGATGAAACATTAAAGTCAAAAAAGATAGAAATACCTCACTGTGACAGGTATGTAGAGGGCAGTTCATTAGAGGCTGTTTGGTGTGAGATAGAGATTAACAAGGCGAAATATGTAATTGGTTGTTGCTATAATCCAAGGGGAATAAGGGAGAATGTAGATAGCATGTATTGGCAAATTAGCACGATGAGTAAAGGTCAAGTAATTATCATGGGGATTTTAACTTTGGGGACATAGATTGGGGGAAGGAATGGTCACAAGGAACAAAGGAAATGGAGTTTATACAATTGTTAAGAGATAATTACCTGAGACAGCATGTGATGGAAGGGACAAGAGATTCTGGAGTGTTAGATCTGGTCATAACATCGGAGAACATATCAATAAGTAATTTAGTTACAATGTCTCCACTTGGGGAATGAAAGCGATCATGTGGTCTTGACCTGGGAGATTGAAAGACGTACTGAATATTCTATTAAGAATGGGTATATGTGGAATTAGAAGGCTGGTGATTATTGCAAGCTGAGAAGTCAGCTTTCAGCTGTATTATGGCATGAGAAATTCAAGGGGAGAGATGTTGATGGTGCGTGGGAGATTCTCAAGGAGTATTTGAAGAAAGCTGTATCAGACTGTATTCCCAGAGTCAGAAGGAGAAATCAAGTAGGAGTAAAATGGATGACTAATACTATTAAACAGGAGTTGCAGATAAAGAAAAGGTTGTGGAAGACATATAAAGAAAAAGGTGATGAGCGTTCCAATGAGCAATATAAGGAACACGCAAAGAGAGTAACCTGTATGGTAAGGAAAGCCAAAGCTAATTATGAGAGGAAGCTAGCTGATGAATCCAAAAGAAACCCTAAAGAGTTCTTTCGCTATGTGGCTAGTAAAAGGAAGAATATCCATGGAAAGATTACTTTAAAAAGTGTTGATCGTAAGGAAATTACTGAAGCTAATCAAATAGTTGAGTTGCTTAGTGATCATTTCGCAAAAGTGTACCATCTTCGTAGTGATAATGCAGTGTCAGATGTGCCATTGACTGATGAGTATAGAGATAGATGAAATTGAGGTGCTTAATATATTAAAGAACCTTAATGCTAACACAGCTATTGGGTTAGATGGCATATCGGCCCATGTGTTACGAGAATGTGCAAGAGAATTAGCAACTCCTCTAACCAGGTTGTTTAATTTAAGCCTCAGTTCTGGTAAGGTGCCAATAGAGTGGAAAGAGGGGAAAATAGTTCCATTGCACAAGGGAGGCTCTAAGACTGATGTTGCAAATTATAGACCAATCAATATATCTGGAGTGGTGGTTAAGATTTTGGAGAAATTAGTTAAAATTAGAATTCAGGACTGGGTGGACAGCAATATGATACTTTATAAGGGGCAACATGGTTTTGTGAAGGATAGGTCTTGCCTAAGTAATTTGCTTACGTTCTATAATAAAGTAACAGTGGAGTTGGATAAAGGAAATCCTTCCTCAGTGATACTGCTTGACTTTGCAAAGGCTTTTGACAGGATTCCACATGGAACTCTGTTGCATAAATTAGAGCAAATGGATTTGGATCCGAAGATGGTGATTTGGATTAAAGGATGGCTGGCGGACAGATATCAAAGAGTGGTTTACGGAGGAGCTGAGTCCAGGAAAAGGCAAGTGACTAGTGGTGTACCTCAGGGCTCAGTTCTTGGTCCTCTATTGTTTAATTTCTACTTCAATGATATGGGAAATACCTTGAATGGAAATATCCACTTGTTTGCTGATGATGCAAAATTGGGAAGAGCGATAATCAATTCAAATGATGTGGATATTTTACAGGATGACTTAAATAGGCTGACGATATGGACTGAGGTAAATGGCTGTCAGTTCAACGTGGCTAAGTGCAAGGTGATGCACTTCGGGAGGATGACATTGCATGCTGTTTACTATATTAACGGAACTGAACTGCAGGAAGTTGATGAAACAAGAGACTTGGGAGTTATTGTGGACAGAGAACTTAAGTTTAAAGGGCATATTGCCAAGATTTCCAAAACATCACATCAAATTACATGGTTGTTGAGGAACACACTAACAAGCAGGGATAGGGAAGTTATTGTCCCACTCTATAAGGCATTAATAAGGCCGCATTTGGACTTGCACAGATCTGGTCGCCAGGATTTCTTGGTGATGCGGAAGTGGTAGAGAGGATTCAGAGGCGGATTACAAAGATTGTTGCAGGTCTGAGGGATGTTCCCTATGAGGATAGATTGATGATCTGTGGACTCCAAAATCTAGCTGATAGACGTAGGAGAGGAGATATGATAGAGGTATTTAAATTGTTAAAGGGATTTTACAGGATTGATACTAATGATATTCTTAAGACCAATGCAGGATGTGAGAGAACGAGGGGCCATCCCTGGAGATTATGTAAGAGTGTGGTTAACAAGGGTGTTAGGACTAGATTTTTTTACTTGGAGGGTTGTGAATGGGTGGAATGCTTTGCCAGAACTGGTTGTGAATGCTTCAACTGTGAATGAATTTAAGGAGAGGTATGACAGGTATTGTGTAAATAATGATTAGTGTGTCAATGTCGGGTCTCCCGCGATGAGTCTTTTGACTCCATGGAGACACCGTTAAAATAATAATAATAATAATAATAATAATAATAAAAATAATAATAATAATAATAATAATATATTGTACATATTACTGGCAGTATGCAGTAGATACTAAATATAAAAACAGATTATTATAATTAAATTTTTAAATTATTTTTTTTAATTTTAAATAAATGATGAATTTTTTAAATAGTTTGCATGTACTAACATTTTACACACTAACAGGTAATTCAAAAGCATATTTCTTGGAGTACACTATATTAAGAGCAATCGTTTAAATTCACTAGATGGTTGTGCGAATCTGTCAATAATTGCTTCTGCATCCAGTTCATCTAACAGTTCCTTTTCAATGGATAGCAAGATGTATGATTCCAAGTTTTCCTCAGACAGTGGATTTCTTAGTCTTGTCTTTATGATCTTCAGCTTTGAAAATGTCCTCTCACATTGGACTTGGCTAACTGATAGTGCGCAGATGACTTTATAAAGTTCATAAAGGTTATCATATGCCTTGTCACGAAGTCTGTTGGATGCCAGAATATTTAGTACACGTGATGGGAAAGTACTACAAATTTTCCACTTGTTACAACTGGAATCCATATTCTCACCATTATTAAGCAATAGCTTTAATACATCCAAGTTTGAAGCAAAGGAAAACAATTCCAATATTACTTGATCTTTGTTGATATGTTGAGACAGCTTAATAATACCCTTCAACGCTTCATCTTCAACGCCCTTCTCTGGAATAGTTTTAAACTTTGCTGGGTCCAAGCAGGATAAATCTTTATACAACTTTTTATATTGAACAAAGTGTGAACCTAGTGACTGGACTGGACAATGCAGTCCATTATTAGGGTAAACACATTTACTCGAAAATCAGCTGAAGAAGCTAAGGAATTTCCTTCCTCATCTATAAACTCCATGCTGAAAACATGTCTAAACCACTTGTCTGTAAATAAGTTGATAACGGGGCTGTAGTTTCAACTATATACAAGTAAATGCTGGCAATATTGTTCCAAACTTTAGAAGACTTTGAAGTAAAACATTTGCTTCTTGTTTTGTTTTTGCATCAAACTTGTCTGAATCTTGTATCATTGATAAGCATGTCAATAGATTTACAAAAGTACTGACAGCGGCATCATCAATGAATCCAAATATAGTTGTTATTGCATTGAATTTTTCTGACCATCACCAATGTCTCGCCAATTAGCTTTAATCGTTTCATTTTTTCGATCCCAAGTCGGGATTCCAAGCTAAGCTTTATTGCTCAGTCGCAATATTAAAGATCCGCGCCTATATAACGTATTCTTCGGCCTCACATAACCCGAATCAGAACTATTTTTTCAGAGTTATTTATTATATTCTTAAATATAAAGTATCCTCGAAAAATGATTTCATTAAATTTGTTTATTAAAATAGTAATACAACTTAAATTTTAGTTGCATACTTAGTTGCATACAACGTAAATTTTAGTTGCAGTAATAATATTGGAACTTCTATTATATTTTCAAGCTACTAAAAGGTCATTAGCATTTTCAACATATTATCTAATGTTTAAGGAGCACAATTCATCAGGGGGCCCACTTGCCATCGGGTTACCTGACACCCTGGCCAGCCCGCCACTGGCAACATCTTATTGTTCGATAACAGTGATGTCTGGTATATTATGTTTAGGATGGCCACCTCTCCGAATTTTAAAGTCCCATAATACCTTCGTATTTTCATTTTCAATAGCTTTTTCAACTGCTAGTTGCCAAGAGGATTTTCAAGTTGGGAAACTCTATTTCCCAGTGTACAGATTTCTCTATTCGATTATTTGTTTGCAGTCAACTTAATGTTGCTGCAGGATGGAATTAAAGGTCCACTCTCTGTGTTTATCGATCTACATTCGGAATATGAGGCAGATTCCTACTTCACTTTGACTACAATACGCGATGGAATGCACACAGTAATTATATGTGCAAAAATTCTGGATATTACTCTTTTAAAATGCAATTCTTACAAGACATAGTCCCTTCAAATAGAAAAACCATCTATAAATTCTTAGGTGAGTCCATACCGAGAGATAGTATAGCTTGCAGTGGTTATGCACCGCAATACTTAATAAAATAAAAACAACCCATTACAAAACAGGCTGATTGCAACTGCTCTTGAATGCAAAATAGTATCCCTCTTTTTCAACCCTCAACAAATACCAACAATCGACTTCTGACTGTAATAAATCTTCGAAATTATTACACTGTCATGTTGACACTACTTTTCTAAAAATTACCGAACAATTCCATATCAAAAAAGAACTCAGCACATAACATGCAGTATAAGTAATTTTAATAAGGCACAGCAACCACCAATTCTATGTGTACTAGACGTGTTAAATAAGCTTCCATAATGTATGAAGAACGTGGTTACTAATTGAAGAAGGTTAAGAATTTGAATTAGATTAATGCAAAAAAAAAAAAAAACCTAAATTTATGAAAATCTCAAAAGAAACCAGATCCAAGCCAGAAATATTCATAAACAATATCAAAATTGAACATACAACAGAATACAAATATTTAACCACCTACTTTACTGCAGATGGAAAGCAAGATAAAGAAATAAAAATAAGAACAGCCATAGCTAAAGATGCATTCTGGAAAAATAAACATCTGCTCAGAAGTTCAGTGAGTATCGAGAAAAAGAAAAGAATGATAAAAACATTAGTGTGGCCAATTTTCACATATGGAAGTGAGACCTGAATATGCAAGAAGAGAGTAAGGCAACAGATAATGGCCTTTGAAATGTGGTGCTATAGGAGAGCTCTGAAAATCCCATGGACAGAACATGTGACAAATACAGATGTCCTACAGAGAATGAGAACACAGAGATCTTATTACAGGAAATGATCCAGAGAAAGATGAGATTGGCAGGACATGTACTGAGAGTTTCAGCAGGACAGAGGATATTAACAGTTTTAGAAGGAAAAATTATGGGAAAAGGATCAAGAGGCAAAAAACAAAGGCCATGGCTTGAAGATATAAGATCATGAACAGGATCACATGGCTATGCAGAAACAAAAAGGAAAGCCACCAACAGAGAGAACTGGAAGGACATGGCGCTGCACCCTCTCACTGAGAAATCTACATGAAGAAGAAGAAGAAGAAGAACGTGGCTTCATATGCTGCCATTAGGAGCGTCTTGTTATTCCTATACTCATCACCGGCAATAATAATGCCTAAAGTTAAAGTCGCCACATGCTAAGAAAAAGTAATATTATTACATTTACTAAAATTAAGCATATTAAAAATATAAAATAAATGCCCTCAGCATTGAATAATAAATGTATAAGAAAGGTAATAATTACAACACCTTAATTGTACATATATCAGAACCCTGATATATATACATGATAAAATTAATAACAATATTAAACATATAAACCGAAAGGTATCTAGTATAAAACTATTAGTAGTCTAATAGTTTTTAACTATTTAGCTACCATACTTTGATCCCGGTTGTGAACAAAATGTTAACTGTATTGCTGTGGTAAACGCGTGAAAATGTCATGAACAGTGTAACGGCAGATAGGACTGAAATAGGAGTTAAAAGACGCACTATTGTGCATGTGCAGTGCCGGCCCGTGGAATTTTGCTGCCCCGTGCAAAAGCATATTTTGGCTCCCCTTTCCCCTAAAAAAACTCTTTTAATGAAGTATTAAAAGCAATATTAAACTAGGCTTCAACATGTCTGATCATAAATTCTAAATAGTAGTTTTAGTTAATGAAAATTCTTAAGTTAATGATTTTTTTACAGAAAGAGATACAATTAACCCTTTAACGGTGGAAATTTGTTCTGAAAATGTACATCTGCATGGGTAATTAAAATCAAGTGAATACGAGTATACTCGTCAAACGCAGAGCAAATGCTCCTGCTATAAATTTTAATTAGGTTATAACGAAATGAAAATTATTAAAAGTTAGGTTATTTGAAAAAGCAATAATTTTATTGCTCCAGAATTCATTAATATCACAAATATTATCAACACAACCTAAAAAATATTGTTTTTATAATGTATTGCCTGTGAAGCTCAGTGGAAGTGGCGCTTGCGTCCTCTGTGCATGGTCGCTCGAAGTTAGACTTAAGTTCTAGTCGCCGACTGGAGGAACTTTTTCTAAGCCTTTCTTCGACTGGTTCCCGAGTTAGTCGATTCTGACACGGCAAGCGGGTTTTTCATCCCGTAAACTCAAGAAAATCGACCGTAGAACCCACGTTATTTCAGACAGTGACTTATCTTGTTAGAGTTAGGTACCATGAGATAACAGCACGTGTTTGCCAGCCTCTTCGTTGGTGGCTGCTATAATTAGTGATAGACATGGGCTAGCTATTTCTGATTGGCTATCAGTGGAGATTGAACTGCCCACTCAGTCTCCAAAAAGCTAGATAGGGTTTAAAGACTTTGCCTACTCCCTATAAGGGAATAAATGGTGTTTTATTTCCTTATTGGGAATAAAATTTATTTATTTATTTTTACTATTAACTTACAAGTAATGTTCACCACATCATGTAAAATGAAGAACTGCTAAATCACAAACACTTAACTATGGTAAATATAATTTTTTTTTTTTTTTAGATTTTAGAAAACGTGCGATATCTAACATGAGTTAATTTACATTTTCACTGTTCAAATATAAACCTACTGTTTAAAAGTTTTCTTGCTTTCATATTCTCAAAAGATTGGGCGATTGGTAGAGCCTCTGCTACTAATGGCTCACGTAAAAAGTTAAGCAAGTTTGAGCGAGGTTAGTAGTTGGAAGAGTTTCAATCGTTCGATGTTGTTGGCACACTCTCCCTCGGCGAGTCTTTGGACTCCCTGGAGGTGCCATAAATAATAATAATAATAATAATAATAATAATAATAATAATAATAATAATGATGATGATGAAAGCACAAATAAATCCAGTGTCGTCTAATTTCTCTAATCTAAGTGTAGTCTAAGGAAATTCCTCATTGGTTAAATGAGATTTATCCCCAGGTCAAGGTCAACTCACGGCACAATGGAATCGGAAATAAATGCAAGATAGAAGCTGTTCTGCTATTGTCACGTTATCTGATATTAAAACTGACAGTGCGATATTAAACACAACACCTGTGTAGCTCAGTGTTGAGGCGTTTGCACACCAGAGCGTTTGACAACATGAAGGAAGATTAGCTTTCGAATCGTCGGAGACTAAACTAGAGAAAATATTTCTAAGCCTTTTTTCGACCGGTTGCCGAGTTAGTCGATCACTAGCATGGGAAAGCGTGTTTTTTCTCCTGGAAACTCGGGTTTTTCATCCCGTAAACTCAAGAAAATTGACCGAAGAATTCACATTATTTCAGACATTAAATATATTGTGTTAGGGCTAGGGACCAGGAGATAGCGGCACTTGTTGAGCCGTCTCTCTTCACTGCATGCCACATAATTAGTCATAGCCTTAGGCCAGCTATTTCTGATTGGTACCAGTGGAGATTGAACTGCTCAATCAGTCTCCAAAAGGGCTAAAACTGCTTTGCCTACTTCCTCTATGGGAATAAACGTTGTTAGCTGATTTTTTTTTTATTTTTCTTAATCATTTAAAAACAAAGAACTGGTTTTAACAAAGAAGGAATAAATTACTTTTTTATTATTTATTTTTCGTATAGTTTAATCCAATTTTGCAGCCCTCCCAAAAAAACCTGTCACCACGTTCAAATGTATGTGTTGCACTGTCAAGAGTGCTGGCCCTGTGTGTGTGTGTGTGTGTGTGTGTGTGTGTGTGTGTGTGTGTGTGTGTGTGTGTGTGTGTGTGTGTGTGTGTGTGTGTGTGTGTGTGTGTGTGTGTGTGTGTGTGTGTGTGTGTGTGTGTGTGTGTGTGTGTGTGTGTGTGTGTGTGTGTGTGTGTGTGTGTGTGTGTGTGTGTGTGTGTGTGTGTGTGTTGATCGAAAGAATAGTAGCAATGACAGATGTAAAGAATTGAGAATTGGCTGGGCTGTAATGAGGGAAATAGAAAATAGAATGGTTCTGCAGAGTGATACAGGACGAACCGGGAGCTGCTACTAATGCAGAAATGCCTGGCGAGTAGGTTAGCCGATATCAGAAAGAACGAAGTGCGAGAAAAGGTAAATGAATGCTTGACTAAGAGAGAAGGAAAAATCAAGGAACACAAGAGCGCTCTTTAAGAAAATAAGCATTGCTAGGTCATATTGAATACAATGACTCAGTTTCGCTGAACAATATTCAGAGGACTGCTACTTCAGAGAAACACATAGAAAGGGACTATCGTAACGAAGGAAATCAGAATAAGAATAAAACATATAGATAGTTGCAACAAATGAACCCAAGAGGAATGATGAATTATGTAGTGCAGGAATTTAGAACAATATTAAAGATTACCATGAAAACAGTTTGCAGGGAAAGATTATGAGAGTAGGCTTCATCAATGTGGGTTTGAAGGGTTGAAGAGATGAGTGTTGGTAGTGAATAACATTAGTGGTGTGCCACCAGGTTCAGTGCTTGGACCATAGCTGTTTAATTTGTACATAAATGATATAGGAAATAACCTGAAAGAAAATATTCAGTTGTTTGCTGATGATGCTAAATTAGATAGAGTAGTGGTTAATCAAGGTGATGTGGAGAGCTTGCAAGTAGATTTAAACAGGCTGTCAGTATGGGCAATAGATAATGGTATTAGTTTAATGTAGAGAAATGTAAAGTTATGCATTTTGGGATAAATAGATTACAAGCTGTTTATCACATTTATGGCACTCCAGGAAAGAGATGAAGTTAGAGACTTAGGGGTGGTGGTAGTAGACAGAAAGTTAAAGTTTAGAGGACATAATGCTAATGTTTCTAAATTAGCCCATAAGATTATTGGCTAGTGAAGAACACATTAACAAGTAGAAATAAGGAAGTTGTTATTCCTCTTTATAAGGCCTTGATACGTCCACATCTGGATTACTGTGCTCAAGTCTGATCCCCGGGATTTCTTGAGGATAAGGAAGCGGTGGATAGGATTCAGAGGCAAGTAACCAAAATGGTGAGTGGCCTGTGGAATGTGCCCTATGAGGATAGAATGAAGGTGTGTCGATTGCAGAAGTTGGTTGAATGAAGAACAAAAAGGCGATATGATAGACACACTTAAGTTGCTTAAAGGATTTTATAGGATAGATGCAGGGGAAATGTTTCAGCACTTGACTAGAGGAACCAGAACAAGAGGTCATCCCTGTGAGTTGAATAAAATTGTTGTCAGAAGGGGGTGTAAGGACTAGATTGTTTTTGCTTTTAGAGTGGTGAATGAGTGAAATGGGTTGCCGAAGTCATTTGTGGGTGCTTTTTCTGTTAATAGGTTCAATGAGTGGGATGTTAGATTGTGAGTATAGATTGGGTCTCCCGCTATGAGTCTTCAGATTCCATGGAGGTGCCCTTATAATAATAATAATAACATGAGAACTAGGATGTGTGGTATGAGAAGTTTGATATACTGTATATATACATCTGGCTGCATTTGATGAAATGATTATGTTTATGCGTACTACATAGATTATCAGATAGATCGGCAAAAGACATAGACAACAAGTAAGGTAGTAGATCCGTGAACAGTTGAATGATGTAAGTCAGAACACTAGAATTACAAGAGTAGGACGTGCCGGAGATTGCATTGTTTGAGAAATGTGATTTGGAATGTGGAACATGTCACAGAAACTGAGAAGAGTAATAATGGATCTTAAATGAATAGAAATACTATCAGAGCAATGCTTTCTTACAGAGAGAAACTTTATGACTATGAGGGTAAGTTTCCGTTCTTGATGCATGTAATCACTGAAAAGTGTTGTTACAAATGAAATGCAGATGGGAATGAATGATGATCTGGCAAGAATAAAAGATGATTGCTATATTCGAGAGGATTCGAGAAGAGTAAAAAAAGAAAATACAGGAAGTAAACGTGCTAGTTATGATTTTCAATTAGCTTATGGTCAGACATGTCCGCAAAATGCGGACATGTCCGCATTTTGATAATGAAAATATCTGCATACATTTTCGAAAAATCCTCGTTTTTTCCACATTTCTGTAGGAGCATTTTAGATTTTTTCCTCAGGCTTTCTCCTGTGTTGGTAACATTGCTGAAACAAAAATTCAGGAGGTTAGTAATATGATAGATCAATTGAATCAATAATCGAATCGAATTTGCGCTTTTAGATATCCGCACCCTATTTTTTTTTTTCAACTTTTCACTCTTTCTCGCTGGCGCTGGCCTCACGTTAATGGCGTTGCTGCATGCTTAGTGCAATAATAGCGGTGGTGTTTGAATTGGAAATCAAGACGCATCCTTAGTTTTGTTCGTTCGTAATTAGTATTAATGACCTTACCAGGTAATTAAGATATTAAATTATCAAATTATATTAGAATTAAAATATATACCACGGTTCAGGTTATGACATAACCGTTATGTAGGCCAACCTAAACATTATGATATAATTTTATATCATCTTACTTATATTTATTTCAGATTATCTAGAGAATTAGGCCTATGTAGCTCAGTGGAAGAGGCGTTTGCGTCCTCTGCGCTTGGTCGCTCGAAGTCTGACTTAAGTTCAAGTCTAATCATCGACTGAAGGACCTTTTTCTAAGCCTTTCTTCGACCGATTCCCTAGTTAGTCGATCTCTGGAACGGGCAAGCGGGTTTTCCTCCCGGAAACTCGGGTTTTTATCCCGTAAACTCAAGAAAGTCGACCCTAGTACCCATATTATTTCTGACAGTAACATATCTTATTAGGGTTAGGTACCAAGAGAGGGCAGCACTTGTTTGCCAGCTTCTTCAGCGGTGGCTGCTATAATTAGTGATAGACAGCTATCTCTGATTGGCTACCGGTGGATATTGAACTGCCCACTCAGTCTCCAAAAGCTAAATAGGGTACAAAGGCATTGCCTACTCCTTATAAGGGAATAAAAGGCGTTAGCTGATATTTTTTGATTATCTAGAGGATGTCTAAAGCTAAAAGAAAGAGCTCCTTCAATAATAATCATAGGGAAATTTTTCATTGTTTTCACCCTGGGTGTGATCCATGGGAGGCGGAATGTATTGTATGCAGTCCTGGTACATACGTTTCGGTCGTATGCATGGTATAAGAGACTTGGAACAACATGCAAAAACAGAAAAGCATTTAAAGTGTGTTATGGGACAGAGTTCAACAGAAAAATTAAGTGATTATTTTATCAAGCCAAATTCAGAATTGGAAGACAGTGTAAGTGCTGCTGAAGCGGCCCTTGCATATCATACTCTTGTTCATCACAACAGTTTCAATTCCATGGACTGTGTTCCTGGAGTGTTGAAACAAATTTTCACGATTCAAAAATTGCAGCCAAAGTGTCGAGTGGTCCCACAAAAACACAAGTCATTGTAAATTCTGTTCTTGCTCCCCGTTCGATAGAAACTATAATCAAATCCATGGCAGATATTCTCTTTATAGGCATTTCAATAGATGTCAGTAACTATGGTAATGTGAAAGTATTTCCTATCCTTATTTTGGCTACAAGAATGGAGGTTTACAGATTAAAGTAGTGAATGTTGAGAGCAAACCAAATGAACCTACAGAAACTATTTCAACTTATGTTCAGTGAAACACTAAACAATTTGCGACTTCAAAATAAATGTGTTGCTTATGAGGGTGATAATTGCAATACCATGTTTGGGAGTCTTGCAAAGGTCAAAGCAATAATGTATTTGCCAACTTGAAGAGGATGGGTAACCAATCATTGGTCGGAGTGAGATAACCTGCACACATCCTTAATAAGTGCATCCAACATAGACCTGCTTGACATTGACCTACAAACTTTAATAGTTAAAATTTATAATTACTTTTCAATATACATTGTCAGTGTGAAGTCTCTCAAGGAGTTCTGTGAGTTTGTGGATATAGAATACCAACAACTTTTAAATAACAGTAAAACACGATGTCTATCCTTGTGCGGTGCTGTTCAAAGACTAAATCAAATGTATCCAGCTCTTAAATCATTCTTTTTATCTCAAAATAGAACTTTTTTGAAGACCCTTTCAGAAAAATCTATTTATGGCATTTGCAGTCTCTAATTGGTGTGTTCCATTCACATATTAGTAGGCTAGAGAAAGAAGACAATTCCGTTATTGATATAATGGAAATACTATCTTCATTATATGATCTACTTCAAGAAAGGAAAAATGAACATTTCGTACTATTGAAAGCAAAGGACATGTTGAAGAAAATGGAAAGCGATGGCTTCAAATCTGGGGTAAAAGGTTTTGGTGTAATGTGGAAACACTCTATGTGTGGTGTTTAAAATATTTGAACATGTGGATGCAACAGTTAAATTTTCCTGTTTTAAGTGGCTAGGTCTTAACACGTTCATTGCCAATCACGCGATATCGCGCGATGCGAACTATCACCAAACTGCCGATCACGCGTTATCGCGTGGACGTCGCTAACTAATTTTTGAAAAAAAATTTGGCCACCACACGAAATTCCAATTTTCAGCTTGGCAACGAACGATATCGCACGATCAAGCGACGCGAGTTCTCACCAAACGGCCGATCACGCGTTATCGCATGGATGTCGCTAACTAAATAAAAAAATAAAAAAAAATTGGCCACCACACGAAATTCCAATTTTCAGCTTGGCAATGAAAGTGTTAAAGAACTCTCCTGGGAAAGTGTAGAAGAATGTATACACTTCTTGATAGAGCGAGATGTGCAAGTTGATGACAGCAAATGTTTTGACAAATTTTCCAACTTCAAGAGATTTGTTGCTTCATATGATGGAAAAGAAATGTCAAGTCAGAAAGACTGGTGTGACTACATTGAATTCTGCAAGAGTGAAGAACAGTACAATGAAATTGTAATGATGACTCAGTTTCTGTTTGCAATTCCAGGTCACAATGCCAGTGATGAAAGACTCTTTCATTAATACAAGCTCAGTGGACCAAGGAAAGAAATAGACTTACCATAGAATCTGTGAAAGGACTTGCTATAGTTAAATTTAATTACAAATATTTTACATGTAAAAATATGTTCGACTGTTTGTGTCAAAACAAACAATTGCTAAAGAAAATTAGGTCTAGTGAAAAATATGCATGGGCCGCAAAGTAATGTATGTAATGTGATAAGGCTAATTCATTTTCTTGTAAGCCTACTCCTTTTCATAAGACTTATGATAACACTTAAAATCTAATAATTTCGTGTGTTCTATTAAGCATACTCATCACATTTAATTAATGAAAAGCTTACAAAGGTAAAGATTTCAAACATATGTATTTATTTTGTGTTAGATGTTTGTATTCGGGACGAGTTGGTCAGGCGATGGGGTGTCAGAATTTTGCATTTTAGAATATGGTAACCCTAAATTAGCTGTATTTTCCAGGAGTGAAAGCCAGGAGGAAATGGCATGTCTTGATCTTGTCGAAGTAGTCAATAGCAGATGATTTATTTGAACATTACTGTCCACTGAAAATCTTTCAGGAAGTTCAGTGCAATATGTTCAGGTAAACAGACTTAGTGGTTGCTAAGCATATGATCATTGTAGATGATTCTGATAATGGCAATATATTATAGATTGCGACGAGAAAAAGAAACAAACCTTTGATAATAAGGGAAATGTATTTTTTGAATAATAGAGGGACAGTTATCTTAGTAAATATATGGTATAGTGTGCGTGAATACGAAAATTCTATATTTAGTTGTACATGCTAGAATATTATTTTCACTGAGATTTTATCCCTGCTCTACCCGCTTGGTTAATATGATCATATGATCCTGACTTGGAAATGACTAAGCATATTAAGTCACAATTTGAAAAAAAAAATGTTGGAGAGAGAATGGCACCAAGTTGCTTCTATGATCTCCACATTCGCCATCAACGAAGAGTTTCTGTTTTAAGTTGAGGACTTCAGGAAGAAAATATAGCAAATATCGAACCCCATCTTTCATTGCCCAGGATTGTAAACCAAAAAAGAAATGGGTTGTCTTGATCTTGTGGAAGTGCTCAATGGCTGATTATTTAATTGAGCATTATTTTCCACAGGGAAACTTATACCGAACGATATAGACTATAATTTGTAAATTATTGTTTCAATTAATATGAGTTTACCTGTTGTTGGTTAAAAATCGTATCTCAGAGAAAAACAACTTTAATTCTGTTGCAAAGACTGATTTACCTAGAACCAACTCACAAAGGACTCCATCTAGTCTGCGATGGAACTGAACCAGAAAAGCATTTCTTTTCGGTGGGGACCTAGAACCGTTGATCTATATTTTACTCCTCCATTATGTAGTTTTATTTGCAATTAATTTTCAGATATGTAAACCTATCCCTTGAACACTCTTTTTAGAATCACACGCTATAGAATATTTTTTTAACAGTCAAATGGATCTCACAATAAATCCCTTCATTCCGATTTCTCTGATTTTATAAGTTAGTTTCCGATAAACTGGTTGATCTTCTCTGATCTAATCAACACAATCACTAGATTTATTTATTTTAAATTTTGTTTATTGACCGAGCCTGTGACATACAAATAACAGTTTTTATAGAACTTTCACAATGTTTTTTTTCTCGAGATTTGAGAAAGAACACAGTTATGATACAGAGATTTTTGCAATATATTCATTGAATTTAATTTCATTATCTACCATATCCCAAGATCACACGCTTCCTCCATATCCTGTATTACAACATCTCCAATATGCAGCTTAATTTTTTCTGATCCAAAGTGCAGAATCTTACATTGTCTAGCGTTAAATTGACATCCCCCACCTGTCTGTCCACATAACCACTTTATACAAATCGCTCTGAAGCACCAGAACATCTGCATAATTCCTAATAACTTTTCCAAGATTAGCATCATCCGCAAACAGCTGAATCAGCTTACAGACCACTTTCAATATCATTAACAAACAAATTGAATAGCAGTGGCCCTAGAAACTGAACCCTGTGGGACTCCACTACAGAATCTTTTCCTTTTCCATTCAATCTTGTATTCTATTCTTCCTAACCAATGCTCTTCAAGATCTTAATAATCCAGAAGTGGTCTGTAATTTGAAAGGTGGAGACAAAACAACTGTTTTGCTTCCACCTTTATTATTATTATTATTATTATTATTATTATTATTATTATTATTATTATTATTATTATTATTATTATTATTATTATTATTATTATTATTATTATTATTATTATTATTACTGGCAATTCCAGGGAGAACTTAGACACATCGAGGGAGGCTCCAAACATGTTTATCACAACTATTCGACATTCACACAATATTTTTTATCATACCTTGCCTTAAACTTATTCACTGTCACAGCGCCCACTACAGACTCTAGCAGCTCATTCTGCACTCTAAAAGTAAAGTACCCAGCTCTAACACCCTTACTAACTACACTCGTGCCCAGCTTCCATGGATATCCCCTGGTCCTCCCACCACCAGCCCTGATCTTAAAAATATCTTCTGAATTAATCTTATAAAAACGCTTCAGTAATTTGATTGTCTCAATCATATCTCCCCTACTCTGCCTATCAACCAATTTCTGCAACCCACAAATCCTCAACCTGCTATCATCTTAGTCACTTGCCTCAGGATCCTCTCAACCTCCTCCCCATCAAGAAGAAACCAATGTGACTAAATCTGGGCACAGTAGTCGAGATGAGGTATATCAATAACCTGCTTGTCTCTGCTCGTCAAAGTATTCTTCAGCAACCAAGTGATTTGATGAACTGATTTGGCCACTTTTGAAATGTGCCCCTAAACTTCAACTCCTTATCCACCAACACTCCTAAATCTCTCGCCTCATCAATATCCTGGAGTACAGTTCCACCAATGTAGTAAACCGCTGCTAATCTTTTCATCCCAAAATGTATAACCTTACATTTTGCCATATTAAATTGACATCCATTCTCCTTAACCCAGACCTCCAATCTATCCAAATCATCTTGCAAAATTTTAACGTCATCTGCATTCACTATTGCCCTACCCAACTTTGCATCATCCGCAAACAAATGAACTGTTCCTCTCAGATCCTTTCCTGTATCATTAATGAACAAATTAAACAGCAGTGGTCCAAGGACAGATCTTTGTGGAACACCACTAGTCACAGGCCATCTTTTGGACTCTACTCGTGAATAAGCCACTCTCTGATATCTCTCCATCAACCACCCTCCTATCCATCTCATCAATCCTATATCCATCCCCATATGCTGTATTTTACTGATTAGAATTCCATGTGGTATCCTGTCCAAGGTATTAGCAAAGTCCAGTAGAATCACTGTAAACCCATTACCCTTATCCAGTTCATCCATCACTGTGTTATAATACGTGAGGAAGTTACTGAGGCATGACTTACCCTTCACAAAATCATGCTGTCCCTGATACAGTATCCCATTTCCATCTATCCAATCTTGTATTTTCCTCTTGACAATTTTCTCCAAGACCTTGATAACGATTCCTGTTATGCTGATTGGCTGGTAATTTTCAACAACAGCCTTGGAACGACCTTTATGCAATGGAACTATCTCCCCCCCCCCTTGGAACTTACCCAGACCCGAGGCTCAAATTAAATAAAATGGTCAAGGGCACAGACAATTCTTTAGCCGCTTCACGTACAACATGAGCTGGTATACCATCCAATCCCATAGATGTATTGACATTGAGGTTCTGTAATAGACTATCAACACCATGCACTGTCAACATCCAGCCCTTGCAGTTTTACATGCCATGGCACTGAACAAATCAAACTCCTTATTCCACTCATTCACCTAAACTTCATTCAGTAAGCTTGTCATACGTACCAGCCCGATAATTCCACATGTACCCTGTCTTAATTGTAAATTCCACTCATTTAGCTACCTCCCAAGTCAAGACTCTATGATCACTCTCACCAATTGGTGGCAACGTGGTCATATTAATTACAGCCAAATTCTCAGATGCAATTACTAGGTAAGCACTCTCTGACCCCTAGTATTTTCCGTTATATGCTGTCGCAGATAGTTGTCCCTTAATAACAGTATAAAATCCAATTCCTTCCTTCCATGTGCCCTCTCCTCCTTCCAGTCAATGTTACCATAATTAAAAATCCCAATAATAATTACCCTCCTTCCACTCATTTCTTCTATTTGTCTATGCATACTATCCCAACCATCTATTCCATCACCTGGTCTATAGGAGCAGCCAACTGTATATTTTGTTCTGCTAGCCTCTGTCTCACACCAAATAGCCTCAAATGTGCTATTTTCTCTATCCTGCAGTTCCACTTCTATTCTCCTTGGCTGTAGCTCATCAGCTATCATCAATAACACTCCTCCCCCCATTTTATTCTCCCTGTCACTCCTGAATACACCATACCCCTCATATTCAATCCCACCAGCTATATCATCTTCTGTCAGCCATGTTTTACTAATGCCAACTACCTGTGGCCTGGAAATGCCAACCAAGGCCAAAAATTCTTCCTTCTTGTTCCTAATACTTCTGGCATTAGTATATATGAATTGCAGAAGCCCATTTGTCCCATCCCTATTTTGATGCCTTATACTAACTATCCCATTCTGATTTGTTGTCTTTCGTACTCGCTCGGGCATATTACACATATTCATACACTCAACTGTCTCCCTAAAGTCTGCATATCTACTCCTCCCCTTAATAACTCTAGTTTCCCTGATTCTGCACATCCACTTCCACTTCATTCAATAACACCTTTTCAAGTCTCCGTACACCAAATCCATTCAAATGTAAACCATCCATCTTATAAAAATCCTTTTGCCCATCGAACTCACTCAACACATCCACAAATTCCACACCATTCTCCATGCAAAACCCGTGCATAAAGTCATTGGCAATTATGGTCCTCCTTCTAAACACTTCACTGTCATACCATGGGAAAATACTTATCATCCTAACTCTCTCCCTCTTCTCTTTCGCTTCCTCAAATAATTCCTTCACATCCTCTATCATTTCCATTTTGTCTTCTTTCAAATCATTTGTTCCTGCCAAGACTATCATTTCTTTTATCCTCTGCTTTTGCGCTCTAATAGACTCGCTGACGTCCTTAATGTTCGCACCCGGTTGGTACGATTTCGTCAAACTCTCAACTATCACACCTCTTAATAACCAATCTCCATACAGTACTCTTTCCTTCATTTTGTTTACGTTTACGAACATTCTCTTATTTTTTGGATCAGACTTCCGCCGTTTATTAGTTGGTATGTTTGGTACACATTTTTGCATATGCTCCAGTTGCTGCTTTGCTCTATGTATCACTCCGCTCAACCCTGCAATCTCACTACTTGCATCTATCTCACCATTTTCATTATCATTTAAATCATCCATTCGTTCTGTATTTTTGCCTTCAATTACGCTTTCAACGTCGCTCTCTCACCTATCTGGTACTACCTGGCAATTTCTTATCACATCACTGTTTTATATATTCTGACTTTCTTTAACGATATCACTCTCGCCACCCGAATCATGCTTTAGATCCTCATTCTCCTTACACTTTCTGCACATATTCACTCCACTATCACATCTAACCAGATTCCAACCGTTCTCCGCAAACCATACATCTCACAGACAGCGCATTCCATAAACTCATTTATATCCAAATTCTTAAACAAATATGGCGACCTGGCCGCCCTTTTTTTTAAACAGTGCAATGTGGACGTTATCGTATCTTAAAAATAATGATTGAAATAACACAGAAAACACACAAAAATCGCACAGACACACTAAGATACGAAAAGCAAACAATACTACAAAAAATTCTAGTAAAATTGATAATGATAACATAAAATACTACTGATCTCTTCAGGAGCTCTCGACAAGACGACGATTGCCAGTGCAACACCTACCGACCCCTCTAATCCATTTTTGCAATGGAATAATCTTGCCCAGTGGCGCAACCACGGAGGGTGGAGGGAAAGGAGCCAAGCCCCCAAAAGAAATAGGAAAAAAATACTAGAAAAATTTCCAAAAATCTTTTCCTAATTAAAATTCATTTTTTTATTTTTGTTGTGTCATGTCTACTATTTCTATACTACTTATGAATTTGCGGTCACATAAGGTGAGAATACCCTATAGCTCTCGGGAATCACAGCCACTGTGAACGCAAGGCGAACGAAGTAGTGCTTGGGCGGACCGAGTGCTACTTTGTTTGTCCAAGCCAGGCAGAGGAGATCACGGGTATCATGTCTTGGAGATCACTGCAGATGCTCAGTCATAGGTCGTATGCAATGTGTAGTGTCTATTCTCAAATAGTCTACTCAACTCGCTCCCCCAAGATTAAATCTTTAGTGCTCATCCCCCGACCACAAGATTAAATCCTGAGTGCACCACTGATCTTGCCCTCTTTCAACTCGTTAGGGACTGTTGAGGACTTACTGTATTTCTGATTAAACAACCGAGTCAACAAAAGTGTCAATTTCTTAGCGCATTCTTTCATAACACGTGGTGAATTTTAATCGAGTCCATTAGCTTTATTAACATTAAGATGACGAACAATTATAGACTTCTACTTCAGTTGAAGTATTGATTACTCAACTTTGCGTTTCCTTAGAACAATATCATTACCAGCAGTATGAAAAACTTTAGCAAACTGATCACACAACTCCACAATAACTTCTTCCTTGGTCACTCTTGCACCAGCTCTATCCAGGAGAGTTATCTTCCCATAATCATTCTTTCTTTTGCTGGCTGCATAGCAGAAAAACTCTCTGGGATTTTTCTTAGCCTGAAACAGGCTAGTCTCCTCTCATACTAGCTGTGAAATGTACGCTTTGCGGAGTGCGGTCGGAGTGTGGTTAGATGATAATAAAGGATTGAATGTGTGTAGAAAATGTAGGGAGAATGCGGAATTGAAGTGTATTTCGGATTGTGAGTGTGATATTTTTGTCAACCTTCAGAATGAAGGAAACAGGGATATGACAAGAAACGGCAAGGTTGTACATGAAAATTGTGAGAGTGTGAATGTAGAAAGTGTGAATGATAGTATAAATGGTTTCTCAGAGAACAAAAAAGATGAGATAGATGCATTGAGTGAGATCGCGTTGTTGAATAGTGCGATAGAAAGAGCAAAACAGCAGCTAGAGTGCATGAACAAAAGTAGACTGAATGAACCAACCAATAATAAAAGGTATGACAGGAAAAATAGACGTATGAATGTGAACATGAACAAAATGAAGGATAGAGTGCTGTATGGAGACTCGTTAGTACGAGGTGTGTTAGTAGAGGATTTGACAAAATCGTACCAACCTGGTGCGACCATAAAGGACGTAACTGCGTCTATTAGAGAGCAAAAGGAAAGGGTGAAAGAAATGATTGTTGTGGCAGGTACGAATGATCTGAAAGGAGATAAAATGGAAATGATAGAAGACCTGAATGAATTGTTTGAGGTAGCAAAAGAAAAGAGTGAGAGAGTTAGAATGATTAGTCTTTTGCCACGGTATGACAGTGAAATGTTTAAAAGGAGGGCTATAATTGCAAATGACTTTATGCGTGGGTTATGTATGATGAGTGGTGTGGAATTTGTGGATGTGTGGAGTGAGTTTGATGGGCGAAAGGATCTATATAAGATGGATGGCTTGCATTTGAATGGTTACGGTGTAAGAAGACTTGAGAAAGTGTTGCTGAATGTAGTGGATGTGCAAATTCAGGGAAACTAGATTTGTTAGGGGGGGGGGAGTAGAGATACAGTCCTTATGGAGGCAGTTGAATGTAAGAATGAATATAATATGCCAGAGCAAATAAGGACAACAAATCTGAGTGGGATAGTTAATATAAGGCATCAAGGTAGGGTTGGGGCTAATGGGGGTCTTAAATTCATGTACACTAATACTAGGAGTATTAGGAACAAGAAGGAAGAGTTTTTGGCCATGGTTGGCACTTCCAGACCACAGGTTATAGGTATTAGTGAGACATGGCTGACTGTGGATGATATAACTAGTGGGATGAATGTGATGGGTATAGTGTGTTCAGGAATGACAGAGTGAATAAAATGGGGGGAGGAGTATTGTTGATGATAGCTGATGAGCTCCAGCCAAGGAGAATAGAAGTTGAATTGCAGGATAGAGAAAAGAGAACATTTGAGGCCATTTGGTGTGAGATTGTGGCTAGCAGAACTAAATATACAATTGGGTGCTGCTATAGACCAGGTGATGGAAGTGATGGTGGTGACAGTATGCACAAGCAAATAGAAGAAATGGGTGGAATGAGGGTGATTATTATGGGAGATTTCAACTATGGTCGCATTGATTGGAGTGAGGAGAGGACACACGGGAGGAAAGAACTGGATTTTATGCGGTTATTAAGGGATAACTATCTGCGACAGCATGTAATGGAAAATACTAGGGGTCAGAGAGTGCTTGACCTAGTAATTACATCTGAGGATTTGGCTGTAACAAATATGCCCACATTGCCACCAATCGGTGAGAGTGATCATAGGGTCTTAACTTTGGAGGTGGCTAAAGGTGTAGAATTTTCAATTAAGACAGGGTACATGTGGAATTATCGGGCTGGAAAGTATGACAAGCTTAGGAGTTTGATTGGTTCAGTGCCATGGCATGTACAACTGCAAGGACTAGAAGTTGATAGTGCATGGGAGGTAGTTAAGAAGTGCTTGCATGAAGCAATGGCTGACTGTATACCTAGAGTCCGAATAATAAATCAAGTAGGGGTTAAATGGATGAATAACACCATTAAGCTTGAGTTGCAAAAAAAGAAACAACTATGGAGGGAATTTAAGGAGAAGGGTGACCGGCAGGCACATGAACGGTATAAAGCACAGGCCAGAAGGGTGACGAGTGTGGTAAGAAAAGCAAAAAAGGATTACGAAAGAACATTGGCCATGCAGGCTAAAGAGAATCCTAAACAATTTTTTAGATATGTAGCAAGTAAAAGGAAAAATGTACATGGCATATTGATTTTAAAGAATGCCGATGGTAGGGAGGTAACTGAATCAGTTGAGATAGTTGAGTTACTGAGTGAGCACTTTGCAAAAGTATATCATCCAGGTGGTGACATTGCAGAAACGAATAAACCAGTAGATTATACGGGAATTGTGGTTAATGAAGTGGAGGTGAGTAGTCTATTGCATAACCTCAATTTCAATACATCTGTGGGATTGGATGGTATACCAGCTCGTGTTGTACGAGAAGCAGCTAAAGAATTGTCAGTACCCTTGACCATTTTGTTTAATTTGAGTCTCGGGTCTGGGTTAGTCCCGAGCGGGTGGAAAGAGGGGAAAATAGTTCCACAGCATAAAGGTGGTTTCAAGACTGCTGTAGTAAATTACCGACCGATTAGCATATCAGGAATCATTGTCAAGGTCTTAGAGAAAATAGTCAAGAGGAAAATACAAGATTGGATAGAAGAAAATGGGATACTGTATCGGGGACAGCATGGTTTTGTGAAGGGTAGGTCATGCCTCAGTAACTTGCTCACGTATTATAACACAGTGACGGCTGAACTGGATAAGGGTAATGGGTTTACGGTGATTCTACTGGACCTTGCCAAGGCCTTTGACAGGATTCCACATGGAATTCTAATCAGTAAATTGCAGCATATGGGAATGGACATAGGGTTGGTGAGATGGATAGGAGGGTGGTTGACGGAGAGATATCAGAGAATGGTTTACTCGGGAGTAGAGTCCACAAGACGGCCTGTGACTAGTGGTGTGCCACAAGGATCTGTTCTTGGACCACTGCTGTTTAATTTGTTCATAAATGATATAGGAAATGATCTGAGAGGAACAGTTCATTTGTTTGCGGATGATGCGAAGTTGGGTAGGGCAATAGTGAATGCAGATGACGTCAAAATTTTGCAGGATGATTTGGATAGATTGGAGGTCTGGGCTAAGGAGAATGGATGTCAGTTTAATGTGGCAAAATGTAAGGTTATGCATTTTGGGGTGACAAGATTGGCGGCAGTTTACTGCATTGGTGGAACCGTGCTCCAGGAAATTGATGAGGCACGAGATTTAGGAGTGTTGGTAGATAAGGAATTGAAATTTAGGGGACACATTGTAAAGTGACCAAAACAGCTCATCAAATCACTTGGTTGCTGAAGAATACGATGACAAGCAGAGACAAGCAGGTTATTGTTCCTCTGTATCGAGCCTTGATAAGACCCCATCTAGACTACTGTGCTCAGATTTGGTCACCTAGGTTTCTTCTTGATGGGGAGGAGGTGGAGAGGATCCAGAGGCGAGTGACCAAGATGATAGCAGGTCTGTGGAATGAACCGTATGAGAACAGGTTGAGGATTTGTGGGTTGCAAAAATTGGTTGATAGGTGGAGGAGGGGAGATATGATTGAGACATTCAAATTACTGAAGGGTTTCTATAAAATTAATTCAGAAGATATTTTTGAGTACAGGGCTGGTTGTGGGAGGACTAGGGGACATCCATGGAAACTGGGCAAAAGTGTGGTTAGTAAAGGTGTTAGAGCTGGGTTCTTTACTTTTAGAGTAGTGAATGAGTGGAATGCGCTCCCTGAGTCTGTGGTGGATGCTGTGACAGTGAATGAGTTTAAGGCGAAATATGATAGATACTGTATGAATGTCAAATAGTTGTGATGAATATGATTTGGGGCCTCCCTCGATGAGTCCAATGACTCCCTGGAGTTGCCCGTAATAATAATAATAATAATAATAATAATAATAATAATAATAATAATAATAATAATAATAATAATACTCTAATTTCGCCTTTCTTGTTATACTTATCAATCTTCTTGCCCGCACTTTACAGAATTCATGCAATTGTTCACATCTTGGAAGTTTATATTTTCTCCATAATTTTCTCTTCTTCTGCAATTCCTGCTTTATTTCCCTATTCATCCATTTAACACCCCTTTTTTAATCCTTTTTGATTTAGGGACACAGTCTGTTATTGTCATCATCAAATACTCATTAACTATGATCCATGCCACTTTAATCTCTTTTCCTTAAGTTCTTTTTCCCATAGAACTCCTTCCAGCTGTTTTCTGAGTTTTCCATAATCTCCTACCCTATAGTTCCATATGTATCATTTTACTCCGGATGCCTCTGCATGCCTTCGTACTTCCCTGGTCAGGACTACATGATCAACTGGTGGAATTTTGATATATTGTTAACAATATCCAACGTTATCACAAAATCCAGTCCATTTTGCCCAAGAGCTTCTTACATCACCAACTGTGATGGAAGAAACTCCTGGAACACAAGAAATTCTTTTTCTTTTCTCCTATAAGCTATTTCTCTTTCGAATTTTTATTTCGAAAATTGAAACCCCTATTCTGATAGAAACATTATCTTCAGAATCAGATGGAAGTGACATACTAATACAGTATATGTAATTAATCTGATAATGTTTGAGTACAAAAATGCTTTGATGACTAGTGTAATAGATTGTAAATAACATAATATCACATTTTATTAGTAATGTACAAGTAAAGTACATCACGCCGTTTAATAATAATGGCGGACGGCATTGATGATACCAGCTGGTGAGATGGAACTATTAGATTTTTTTTTCTTTTTAGTAATTATTATTATTATTATTTTTAAATGACAACCGATTTCATTGCTCGATCGAATGTTTAAATAATTGTGTTAATAGTAAAATTTATATTTCAGCTGCACTACGCTTCATGTTATTTTTAAGTAGGATATTTTATTATACCGGGTCGTTTGACTTAAACATCGTTAAGTTTGCATGTTCATATGTAATTTTCATGGTTAATCGGCGTAGACAAGAGCTTTAATCAGATGACATTTAAGTGAGGTAGATGATTTTCGTTATATTAAAACGTTATGAAATACTTTTATGTGCTTTTGCAAGTGTAATATGAAATGGGGCGGAACCTGAAAGTGCCTGATATAGGCAAACGGTCATTTGCTGGACGATTAAGACATTTCTTCAGTTGTGCCTGTGACGTTAAATTTTAGGAGTTGAAAAACTCCGTATTAAGAAATGGATTGGTTAGTATCGAAAAATAGGGATGAAATTAAAAGCGTCTGTATTCATTATTTCTTACGACGACTTATAAGTTATGAACGTTTCCTTCAGTCATAATTTTGAATATTTTTCAGCTGACTATCATTTTATTCCAGTTTTATTCCCCCCCCCCCCGCAATCTTTATGGGGGGAACAGCTGGTTTATGTATATTTATTTTATTTTCGCATTGTCAGCTGGGATAATTACCGCTTGTCGTTATTTAAGATATCAAGCTAGAATAATAAATAACACAGGAAATAAAATATTCATTTTTAGTATCTTTCATCGCCATTAAGAGCCTCTTTAGCTTAGTTGGTATAAATGAATCCCCTTGGTCAGAAAGGCCTGGGTTCATTTCCTGTCCATGAGGTGAGAACCTTTATCTGGTCTCTTTCGACTAAAGGTAAGTTAGCTGGTCTCATATGGAGGTAAAGGGTTTTATCACTTTTTTTTGCAGTGCCTCAGTAGTGCAGTAGGCAGGGCATCAGTCTCAGAATCTGCAGTTCATAAGTGATCCTCATCTGGGGCACAGAATTTTTGCCAACCCAGTTGGCTGAGTGGTTAGTGTATCTGCTGTCCAGCCCAAAGGCTGTGAATTTGAATCCCACTGTGGGCATGGATGTTTGTGATGGTTTGTGAAAATGCGATTGGTTGTCGGGGGTGGTAGATGATGTTAGTGTAGTTGCAGTTTGTTGTAGTTGATGGATTGAGTGGTGGATACAGTTGTAGAACAGGTGTCCTCCCTTGCTGAGTTTCTGGATTCCTTGGAACTGTCACATAATAATAATACTAATTAAATATGACTTAACTGCACTGTATCTGCCTGCCATATTTAGATGCAAGTCTTGAAAAGACTGCTTAAATAATTATGCATCTTCAAAAATCTATTAAAATTGATTTCTTAAATTATAGCAGATGATGAGTTTATAAATTTAAATGCAATATATATATTTAGTGAGACTAAGGATATAGACTAATTCCCATGAGAGAGCACTGATACCAGTGGAGCTAATGGGGGGGGGGGGGGCTTAGTTTCATTATGTTTGTATACTAATGCAAAGAGTATCAGAAATAATGGTAATGAGTTCGTGATATTGATTGGTTTGTTTGAGGGACTGGTGCAGCAAACTATCAGGAATTTCCTGGTGGGTTGACATATGGGCTTAAATAACCATTTTTTTTTATTTTTTTTTAAATTGTCATTTCTATATAAAAAGTTATAAAATAAATAATGGATTCGTGGTCCATTTTGAATTTATTCCCCTGGTCTATCCTCTATTGCAAAAGTGATTGACATATATTTAGTATTATTTCTAGGCTTCCATGGAATGACATGGCTCACATTTGGCCAAACTTATTCTTCAGACAATATATGTTGACCTTATCTTGAACACGTTTAGCATGCTCACCATGCAAATAATTTACATATCACTTTTTTTTATTCTCATTATCATCTTTATAATGTCTTCTGTGGATGACCTCTGATTTTCTCATGACATATTCCTATTCTCTGCAATATTTTCCCTATAGTTATATGCATAAACTTATTTGCCTCAAACATCACTTCCTATCTGTCAAGCCTTGCAGAATACATTGTCACAATCTGGTATTCAACATTCCAGAGTCTTGAGACAGTTATTCACTTCTTCTGTTTCTTATAACCAGATATGCAAAACATATGCAAAAAAATGGATAGAAAGGACAAGAAGGGTGAGGGTGTTGCTGATGATTTTAGTGGTATTATGTCCACATAAGGTTGACATGAAAGAGAGAAATAGCAGCAATGGTTGTGAGGCAGTGTGGTGTAACATGGAGGTTGACAGGAAGACATATTTAGTTGAATGTTGCTACATTTAGTTGGATGTTACTGTAGGCTAGGGAATGTGGAGGGTGGTGATGATGAGGAAATGTATAAACAACTTGGATTAGTGAACAAAGGAAGGGTTATTATTATGGGTGATTTTAATTATGGTCATATAGATTGGAATGAAGAGAGAGCATTTGGGAATAAGGAAAATGAATTTCTTGAGGGATAACTATCTCAGGCAGCATGTAAAGGAAGGCATGCAAGGATCAAGAGTTTTAGATATGATCATTTCATCAGAGGATGTCATTCAGAAGTCATATATCTCATATACAAGTAGCCAAAAGGTGCTATGTATCCCATAATGCAAAGCACATACCCTTTCGGATGTGTAAAATGCTATGCATAATAGGAAGAGTCGCTACCCATACTGGTTTCAACCTTTATTGAGGTCTCATCAGTGGGAGCTGTCAAGTGAGTGGTGTTTCACATTTTCCTCCAGTTGGTGAGAGTGGTCCTGAAGTGATTACCTGGGTTGTGGCTAGCCATAAATAGACTTTTGTGAGGAAAGAGTACATGTAGAATTATAAGGCTGGTGATTATGACAAGCTTAGGAGATAGCTTTGAGCTATAGCATAAAATGAGGAGTTGAGTGGTAAGGAACTGACAAAGAAATGCATAACAGCATCAATGTGTGAATGTATTCTGAAGGCCAAAAGGCTGAATAAAGTAGGTGTGAGATGGATGAATGAGGGGACTTAAGCATGAAATCTGGAAGAAGAATCTACTTTGGAGATGGTACAGGAAGAATAATGGTAATAATCAGTCACATGAAGAGTATAAAGAGCAAGCCAGGAGAGTGACTCAGTAAGGAAAACAAAAGCACAGTATCAGCAGAAATTGACAAATCAAGTGAAGAAAAACCCTAGAGAGTTTCTTAGATATGTGGCAAGTAGAAGGAAGAATGATCATGGTTAGATGTTAATGGATGAAAGTGGTAGTATGGTAAGTGCTGCAGAAGAGATTTTTGAGGTATTCAGTGATCAATTTATAAGGGTGTTTCATCCTCATCAGGGTGGAATCATGAGGCACTTAAGTGTACAGGACATAGCAGAGGATGGCTTAATTGTGAGTGAGCAGGAGGTATTTGAGCAAAGAAACTTGATGTCAATAAGGCGATAGAATTTGATGAAATATTACCACGTACTTAAGGGAATGTTCCAGGGAATTGGAGCATTGTTTAATAAGAGTCTTACAAATGTAAAAATGTTATTAGTAAGGATGTGCAGACTAGGTTTTTTTGCTTGAAGAGTGGTGAATGAGTGTAATAGATTGCTGGAGGTGGTCCCTTATAGAGAATTAGTTCAAGGAGAGGTATCATAAGTATTGTGCTAATAATGTTTACTATTACTCTCTCATGAAGAGTCTTTTGACTCCATGCAGATACCCATATAAAATAACTTTGGGTTTTTTAGTTGAGTCTGCCAATACCTTTGGAGGCACATGAATTCAGAAGTTCATTTTAAAACATACTTGTTAAATCTTCCCCTGGAAATGTGGATTTTTATTATTATTATTATTTCATCATCATCATCATCATCATCAAATTCCTGCCATGTACCCTCAAGGGGTGTACAGGATATGATAGCACTACATGAAAAAAATTACATCATTACTAATTTCCTATCTACAATTTTCCTCCAAATCAGTTTGTTACTTGTCAAGACTCCAACATTATCAGATCTTATATTTCTATCGTCTAAGGCACTTTGTACCGTACCAATCCACCTATATCTTGGTCTTCCTCTAGGTCGTTTTGCTGCCAACCTGGCAGAGAACACTTGTTTTGCTCATTTTTTTTCGCCCATTCTGTTTAAGTGACCATACCACTTGAGATTAGCTCTGCTAACGCATTCCTGGATGTTGACAATGTCAAGTTCTTTCCTAATATCCTCGTATTTAATATGATATTGCCATTGATGCCATCTGTTCGCGCCTATAATCTTTCTCAGGACTCTCATATCTGTGGTCTCAAGTCTTTGGTGAAGTGTTTTACTTCTGACCCAGCTCTCAGATCCATAAGTTAAAACTGGTTTGAACACTGTCTTGTATACAGCTAATTTAGTGTTCTGACTAATTTCTCTCTTATTCCATATGAATTTATTCAATTGACTTCCCACCATACCAGCTTTGCTGATTCTGTTGTCTATTTCTATATTTAATTTACCATCTTCACTAAGAATCGTGCCTAAGTAGCTGAAATGTTTTACTTGTTCCAGAGGTTCTCCATTCACAACACAGTTGACATTTTCAATGATTCTGCCTAATTTCATTGTCTTTGTCTTTTTATTGCTGACCTTCATACCATATCTATTATAACAGCTATTCAATTTAGTCAGAGAATCTTGCAGACTTGTAGCAGATTTATTTAGAAGTATAACATCATCCGCATGAAGCAAAGAGCTGACATTAACATCTCCAATTTTGATATCGTGTTTAATACCACTTTCCTTCATAATGTGATCCATATAGATAATGAATAACAGAGGGGATAATGTACATCCTTGTCTCACACCAGATTTAACATTAAACCATCTTCCTGTACTTCCTTCAATTCTAACTACTGACTTACAACTCAAATAAAGACTAAGTATTGCTTGATATAATGCCCCATTGACACCATATAACTGTAGCGTATTGAATAGCTTCTTTCTTGGCACCTTGTCATATGCCTTTTCCAAATCGACAAAACTTAAATACAGGTCTCTGTTATATTCCCATGCTTTCTCGACTATTTGTCGTAAAGTGAAGATCTGATCCTGACAGCCTCTATTTGGCCTGAATCCAGCTTGTTCTTCACCAAGCTTTTCTTCCACAATTATTCTCAACCATTTCTCAAGTATACTTGCATAGATCTTGCCAGGAACATTCAGTAGGGAAATACTTCTGTAATTCTCACTTTCAGTTTTATTTCCCTTTTTATATATGGGTACTATGAGAGCTCTACTCCAATCACCGGGAATTCGTCCCTCTGTCCAGGCTTTCTGAACTATGCAGTGCAGCTACTGTAAGACTCTTATACCACCATGCATCAGCATTTCTGGTCGAATGTCATCTACTCCTGCTGCCTTTCCACATTTCAAGCCTTTCATGGCTTTTTCTACTTCAAGTATGGATATGTATTCCTGACTGCATGCCTCGTCAGTGTTTTTTACCACTGTGCTGTCATCACTGCTTGTTTCATTTAGCAGTTTTTCAAAGTAACTACTCCATACTTCAAGGATATTTTTTTCTCCTGTTTTCATGTAACCTTTATCAACTCCTTTTACAGCACTCTTTCCTCCATTCCTAAGCTTCTTCAACAACCTCCAGAATATTTTGCCACCTTCTTGATATTTATTTTCTATATTCTTGCCAAAGTCCTCCCATGACTTTTGTTTAGCTAGTTTTACACAGTTTTTAGCATTCTTGCATTTGTGTCTGTATTCTCTAAGAGCACAAGCTGACTTATTTGACAGGAACTTTTGATATGCTTTCTTCTTTTCCTTCACTGCCTCTTTAACTTCCTGTATCCACCAGGGAGTTATGATTTTTTTATCCTTGCAGACAACCTCACCACATGCCTCTCTGGCAGAATCAATCAATGTTTTCTTCAGAGTTTGCCACCGAATCTCCAAGGTTTGATTCCTGTTCTCAAACTATTTCATTTTTTCTTCAATAATCTTTGTGTATTTTAGTCTATAGTTCACATCTGAGAGCTGCTCAACTTTTATTTGCTTTAAAACTTTCTTACATGTTATTCTTTTCAATATTTAGGAGGGGAAAGCATGGTGGTGGGGTACTGCTTATGATAAGTGATGACCTATGTCCTCTAAGAGTGGAGACTTTGGAAGGAAGTGAGACAAATGATTTTGAGAGCGTATGGTATGAGGTAGAGGTAGGCAAGACAGGATATTTAGTGGGGTGTTGCTACGGACCCAGGAGCACAGAGGATGGGGACCAGGAGATGTTTAGACAGCTAAGTTTGGCAAGTGCAAGAAGAATGATTGTTATGGGAGATTTTAACTGCAATAGTATAAACTGGAGAGAGGAAGATGCATGTAGCAATAGGGGAATGGAATTTCTAGAATTCTTGAGGGACAAATGTCTTAGGCAACATGTAGAGGGAACAATAGGTTCAAGAGTTTTGGATTTGGTTATAGCATCAGAAGAGTTGATAATAACTGAGTTGATATCTCTCCCACCAGTTGGAGAGAGTAACCATTTGGTTTTGACTTGGAAAATGAATAGACATGCAGGAGTATCAAAGAGACGGGAACTTATGTGGAATTAAGGCAGGTGATTACAATAGTCTTTCATGCAGGGAGGAATTGGAAGGCCAGGATATCATTAGTGCGTGGGAAATTGTGAAAGAATATTTGTTAGCAGCAATGGTAAGTTATATACCACGAGTGAAGAAGAGGACACAATTTGGAGTAAAGTGGATGACAAACAATATTAAACAGGAATTGCATGCGAAAAAGAGGCTATGGAAGAGATATAAGGAGACAGGTGAAGAGAAGATGCGTGAAGAATATAAGACACAGGCCAGAAGAGTGACTAGTGTGGTAAGGAAAGCGAAACTGGAATATGAGAGGAGATTGGCCCTAAGATCCAAAGAAAATCCTAGGGAATTTTTTTAGCTATGTGGCCAGTAGGAGGAGAAATGACTGTGAAGAATGATATTGTGGGATAAAAATGGGAATAGAGTGACTGATGCAGAGGACATAGTGGAATTGTTCAATGAACACTTTATTCGAGTATTTCATCCTAGAGGAGTCGGTTTTAATGCTAGAGGGATAGGGCTGGTTTGAGGTTTAGAAGTACAGGAGGAGAGTCTGTTTTAGATACTGAGTACTTGGATGTCAGTAAAGCTGTGGGACTGGATGGTATTTCACCCCGAGTTTTGAGAGAATGTGCTAGGGAACTGAAAGGTGCCTTTAACGTGGCTTTTCAATGAAAGTCTGGCTTTGGCAAAGGTGCCCAGGGGATGAAAGGAAGGTAAGATAGTGCCATTGCATAAGAGTGGTAACAGACTGGAAGTGTCTAATTATAGGCCAGTCTGTGTGTGTCATAAGTAGTTAAGATCTTGGAGAAAGTAGTCAAGGACCGTATACAGCATTGGGCAGATCAGGGTAATGTTATCTGTGAGATTCAACATGGATTTGTGAAAGGGCGCTCTTGTTTTAGCAATATGCTAGCCTTTTATAATAAAGTTACAAGAGCAGTAGATGAGGGAAAGGCATATACTGCAAATTTTCTTAGACTTAGCGAAGGCATTTGACAGGGTGATAATTAATAATTAAGGAATTGACAGCGTACACTAAAAATATAAATTAAATAAACTTTGATGTATACTTTCTGATATTTCGGCAAACGTCACGCTGCCATCTTCTTGGGCCACCTACTTTGGCCAAACAGGCAGGACAGCAAATATCAGAATCTCAGAACACAAGGATTACATCTGATTTCACCAGTACAGCCACTCTGGGCTTGCAGACCATGCTCTGGATACTCGCCACAGAAGATGGAAGAAAGCCACAGTGATACACCGCAGCAAGTTCAAATATGAAAGACTATTCATGGAATCAGCCTCAGCCCTTAGGAACATGCCAAACCTCAACAAATTTGGATGCATGAGACTGCTCCAAATTTGGGAAACATTTATCAGAAGAACTTCAGCCCAAAGGCCAAGAACTACCAATATAGCCCGCTTGGGGGCACCATCAGGACTTTAGGAAAACGTTAGCTTCCTACCTTCGGTTCTCATTTGCTGTTATGTAGTACTTGTGTGCACGTGTCTTTGTATTAAGTTCCCAAGATGATGGTAACGTGACGTTTGCTGAAATATCGGAAAGTATATATTAAAGTTTATTTAATTTATATTTTTAGTGTACATTGTCAATTCCTTAATTATTAGTTATCATGTTTAACCAGCGTATAAGCCTCTCGACAAGAATTTGACAGGGTGCCACATGAATAGGTGATATTTAAGTTGCAGCACATGGGGCTGGATGTCAGATTGGTCAACTGGATTCAGGATTGGCTGTCTGATAGGTATCAGAGAATTGTGTGTATGGTGGAGCAGTTTCAAGGAGGCAGAGGGTTACAAGTGGGGTCCCACAGGGCTCAGTACTAGGACCTATATTGTTTAACCTTTATATCAATGACATTGCCACTGGATTGCAAGGGGATATTCAGTTGTTTGCGGATGATGCGAAGCTGGGAAAGATTATTAGTAATAGTGCAGATGTGGTAGCCCTGCAAGAGGATTTAAATTAACTAGATAGATGGGCAAATGAATTGGGGTTTGGTTTAATGCAGCAAAATGTAAGGTCTTGAGGTTTGCGAAACATCAATGGGATGCTGCATACTCTATGGGAGGAGTTATACTGGAGGAAGTAGGGGAGACAAGAGATCTGGGGTTGATGATTGATAGAAACTTGAAGTTTAACGGACATATTGCAAAGGTGGTAAAGGTAACACAGAGGATTGCTGCAATTATGAGAAGGACACTGACCTGCAGAGATAAGAGGGTTATCATTCTGTTGTATAAGTCTCTGATCAGACCACACTTGGACTATTGTTCTCAGATTTGGTTCCACAGGATTTGAAGGAGATAAATTAACTGTGGAAAGGATACAAAGACAGATGACAAAGATGGTTTCAGGACTGTACAAGGATAGTTATGAGGATTGGCTGAGGGAATGTGGACTGCAGAGTTTGGTGAATAGAAGAAAGAGAGGTGATATGATTGAGACTTAAACTGTTGAGAGGTGGTTACAGGGTTGACACTGGAGAGTTCTTTCGCTTGGTTGATCAGCAGGAAGGAGTGATGACAAGAGGCCATCCCTGGAAGTTACAAAAGGAAACTGTGAGCAAGAGGGTGAGGAGTGGTTTCTTTGCGTGGAGGTTGGTTGAACCGTGGAATGCATTGCCTGATGGAGTGGTGGGAGTGAGAACGGTCAATGAGTTTAAAGAGTGGTATGATAGACTTTGTGTTTCTTAGGGGGACCTCCCCTCGATGAGTCTTGACAGACTTTATGTTCTTAGGAAGGACCTCCCACGATGAGTCTTTTGATTCCATGGAGCCCTGAATAATAATAATATGAAATTCAATTTTATCCTGCTCAAGACTAAATAGTGATCACTTCCAATTTCAAATCCTCTGTACACTCTGGTGTCCTGCACCAGGGAGAAAACCACTATCAACAATAACATAGTCAATGAGACTTTTCTTATTCCTTGCCTCTTCTCTCCATGTGAATTTGTGCACATTTTTATGTTGGAACATGGAGTTAGTAATAACCAGTCTGTGTCCTGAGCAGAAATCCAACAGATATTTGCCATTATTATTAGCTTTGCTCTTTTCTCCAAATTTTCCCAAAATATTTTTGTATGTCTCACAATCATTTCGTACTCTGCTATTTAGATCCCCAACAAGGACCAACTTTTCCTTTTTCATTGTGTCAGTTGCTTTTTCTAAAGCCTCAAAAAATTCCTCCACTTCTACCTTAGTAGAACCTTCTGTGGGACCATAGGCACAGATAAGTCTCATTGTCCAGTTCCCCATTCTCATATTTGCCCACATTACTCTACTTGAGACTGACTGCCATTCAAGAAGATTAGCCTCATATTTTGTGTTGAATACTATGGCCACCCCTTCTTTTCCTTGATTGTCATTGCCTGAATATAACATTTTGTATTTATTGCTCAGAAAGATCTCACCAGTTTTTGTCTTTTTTGTTTCAGTCACCCCTATTATGTCGATCTGATACTTATCTAATTCCTCAGCTAGCTCCATTTCTTTGCCATTCAGGCTTCTTATGTTGATAGTACCGATCTTTAACTCTGGTGATGTTGAGTTAGTGGTTTGTTTTCAGATTTGTTCCAGTAGCTGACTTTTCGCTGTTCGCCCTGATTCCCTGGCAAAAACAACGGGGGCCTTGTTTAACTGGGCGACGCCCCAGCCGGCCTGAAATTTTGTTATGTCGTACCATCATTTTTTTTATTTTGGTTTAACCAATAAGAATACAATTTGGTCGGCTAAATCCCAAATTGCCAGCCCATCCTCGTTCGTTCAGTATCCAAGTAGATACCCAACAGGGTGCACCACGAGAAGGTGAGGATTGGACATTAGTTTAGAAGCCCTGGTCGGTTCTTTGCATTCCTTTAAAGGCTATGTGGAGGTCTCCTCTCAGTTATACAGCTTTGACCCTTAAGCACCCACTTATTATTATTTTATTATTATTATTCAGGCCTCCATGGAGTGAAAAGACTCATCGTGAGAGGTTCTTTCTAAGACACAAGTCTATCAAGAATCATTGAGAGAGGTCCCTCCTAGGAAACACAAAGTCTATCATACCACTCTTTAAATGCATTGACTGTTCTCGCTCTCACCACACCATCAGGCAATGCATTCCATGGTTCAACCACCCTCCATGCAAAGAAACCACTCCTCACCCTCTTTGTCACAGTTTCCTTTCGTAACTTCCAGGGATGGCCCCTTGTCATGACTCCTTCTCGCTGTTCAATGAAGCAAAAGAACTCCCCAGTGTCAACCCTGTTTAATAAGATGTAGTGACATTGAAATGTATAATCAAATTAGCCAAGTAAATAAGAAAAGGGTGATCATTATGGGTGATTTTCATTATGGCAGTATAGACTGGGAAGATAAGATAGCAACTGAAAGTAAAGAAAATGAGTTTTTGAGTGACAACTACCTGAGGCAGTATGTAACAGAAGGCACCTGAGGATAGGTCTTGGATTTGATCATCTCATCAGAAGATGCTATTATAAATGAGGTGTCAAATCTTCCTCCAGTTGGCGAGAGTGACCTGAATTGATTACCTTGGTGATTGCTAGCCATGTGAGAACTGCTTTTAGGAAAGGGTATATGTGGAACTATAAGGCTGGTGATAATGAAGTTCAGGAAACAACTTGCATGTGTAACATGGAATGAAGAGTTTCCTTGAAAGGAGATCAGTGCTGCTTGGATGATATTCAAGAACTATTTGATAGAAGAAATGTCTAAATGTATTCGAAGGGTCAGAAGGTTAAATAAGGTAGTTGTGAAATGGATGAATGACGAGATTAAACATGTGATATAGAGGGAAAAGGTATTATGGAAGTAATATAACAGGAGTGGTAATAATCAATTCCATGAGAATTACAGTGAACAGGCAAGGAGGGTGACTTGATTGTTAAGGGTAGCAAACGTTCACTACGAGCAGAAGTTAGCTAATGAAGTAAAAAAAAAAATCCTAGATTAGTTTTGTACTTGAGGAATCTGTTTTAGGGCTATTGCTATTTAACCTGTATGTTAATGATATTGGGGAAGTTTAGGATGGGGATATTCAGTTGTTTGCAGATGATGCAAAGTTGGGACAAACTATGAGAAATAGAGCAGATGTTCTTTCCTTACAAGAAGTCTTGAATAGATTGAGTGAATGGGTCTGTGAGTGGGTATACCAGTTCAGTATTGCAAAATGTAAGGTTTTAAATTTGGAAAACAAAGATGAGATGTAGAATTTATGCTTGGTGGGGATATATTGTTGGAAGTGGAGGAAATAAGAGCTCTTGGGGTGATAGTGGATAAGAATCTGAAATTTAGAGGACATAATGCCAAAATTGTGAGGACAACACAACAGATTCTGGGAATGATTCCGAGACACTGACTTGTAGAAGTAAGGAGATTCTTCTTCCATTTTATAAGGCTTTGCTTATGCCACTTATGGACCACTGTGCACAGATTTAGTTACCTAGCTTTCAAAAGGATGAAGAGATGTTGGAAATGGTCCAGAGTGATTGACTAAGGTAGTTTCTGATCTCTGGAATGTTGAATATTAGGGAAGGTTGAGAAGATCCAATTTACAGAGTCTAGTGGATAGAAGGAGGTGGGGTGATATGATAGCGCCATACAAGTTGGTAAGGGGTGTTATAAGATCAATGTTCAAGAGGTTTTTCATAAAATGGTGGGAGATCATGGGTGAACAAGAAGTCATCCCTGGAAGCTGTATAAGGAGGATGTGAACAAGGGAGTGAGAAGCAGGTTTTTTGCATGCAGAGTTGTGAATCATTGGAATGCCTTGCCTTGAGAGTGTGGTGTCGGCAGTGAATTTGAATGTGTTTAAAGCATGGTATGATGAGCTGTGTATAACAAAAGGACCTCCTAGATGAGTTTGACTGTATGGGGGTCTTGGGATGATGATAATAATAATTTATAACTGTCGATGTCACAATAAATTATGAATTATACAATGCCTATTAATGCTTGATTATTATTCAGTGCCTCCACGAAGTCATAACTCATCATGAAAGGCCCATCTAAAACAATATAGTCTATCTGTTCCTGCGCTCACTACGCTATCAGGCAATGCATTCCACTGCCAACCACCCTCTATGTAAATTAGCTACTCTCTCCTTACCCTTTTCATTTCTAATAGTCCCTTGTCCTTGCTTCTTCCTCTTGATCTATCATATGAAAGTGCTCTCCTGTGTCAACCTTGTAACTACCTCTCCTTCTGTTGATCAAGCTCTGCAGTCTTCATGTCCTTAATCTATCCTCATAGCTAACATTGCATATTTCTGCTGGTTACCATCCTTCTCTGTATTGCAGAAATTCCCTCTTGGTTACTTTGACTGCATTTGCGATATGTCCCCTATGCTTCAAGTTTCTATCAGTGATCACCCCAAGGTCTCTTGCCACCTCTAACAGAGTATGCAGTTTCCCATTGATGGATTCTAAACTTCAAGAGCTTACATTTAGTTGCATTAAACTAACCCAATTCATTTGCCCATCTGTCCAGCTTATTCAAATCCCACTGAAGGGCTACCACATTGTCACTATTACTAACAATCCTTTCCAGCTTCACATCATCTGCAAAAAATGAATATTTCCTTGCAGTCCATTGATGATATCATTGATATAAAAGTTCAATATGGATCCTAATACTGAACCCTGAGGGACCTCACTTGTAACCTTCTACTTCTTGGTACACAATCTCTGATATTTATCAGACAACCAATCTCTAACCCATTTAACTAACCTGATATCCCTGCCTATATTCTGGAACTTAAATATTAGGTTATCATGTGGCATCCTGTCAAATGCATTAGTAAAATTCAAAAAAAAAGAAAAAAAAATGCAACATATGCCTTTCCCTCAGAACCACTCTTGTTTCTTTATTGTAAAAGGCAGTTAGATTACCAAAACAAGAGTGCTCCTTAACATATCCATGCCTGATCATATAATATGACCCTCATCTGTCCAATGCTGTATACGATACATCACTAATTTCTCCAAAGTGTTAACTACAGAAGAAATACAAACTGGCCTATAGTTTGACACTTCCATTCTGTCATGACTTATGCAATGGGACAATGTCATTCTCCTTCCACTCCTTGGGCTACTTTCTCAAAACCAGACTCTTATCGAAAAACAGTCAACAAACTGTTATTTCCTTAGGATATTCTCTTAAAATACATAGTGAAATCCCATCCAGTTCCATTTACATCCAGAGAACTTAGTACTCTAAACCTTGAATCCTCCTCATTCCTCTAGTAATAAAACCCTCTTTTCTAGAATGAAATACACCAATAAAGTGATCATTATGCAACTATGTTATGTGTTCTGCATCAGTTTCTTTACTTCCATTTTCAGCTAACAGTGTCATTCTTCCACAGTCATTTCTCCACAGAAATGACTGAACAGTCAAAAGCTTTTGGTAAGTCTATGAAGTCCAGTACCAAAGGAAGTCTGAACTTTGTATTTCTCAACGAACTATCTAAGGTAAAGGATCTGATCTCTAGACTCATTCCTTTCCTGAACTGAAATCTGCCTGTTCTTCAATATCTCAGCTTTGACTTTGGCCTCAATCCTATTTGGAAAATCTTGCTTGAATGAGAGAGAGGGAGGTTAAACTAATAGTTCTTACAATCCTTCACATCTTCCTTCATGTGTAGCAGTATGAATACTGACTTTCAATCTGTAGGCCATACTCCCATATCCTTATCAGTGTACCAAAAACTTATTATTCCTCCTTCCCCTGTGGTCTTAATTAACTCCTCCTGGATTCCATCTACACTGGGAACTTAAGTTTCTTTAATAGTTCTTTCAAATTAATGTCTAAGCAGACTGAAGATTATCCTGTGAGGGATCCCATCCAAATTCCCTCTCCCTCAGTTCTTCATAGTCTTTCCTTCTGTTTCAGGTCTTCTGCTCTTCCATTAGTACTGCTCCATTCTTGCCTTGATTACATCCACTTGTACTTATGCATAAGCTTACAAAATAACCTGAATATTCTTTGGAATTTTGGCTCATCACATTTTTAGCAGAATAATTTCCTTGACATATTGATGTTGGTGTCCAACTATAGGAATGTTGAGGTTGCTTCTGGGAGTAAGTATTGATGATACTAATCTGTTAGCATGAACAATTTCCAAGACTTTTGGATTACATTTCCTTAGACCTGGCATATTCAAGAATAAACTCGTACTCTTTCCCACTTTTGCACCCAAGTCTGATAGAATGTACATCTCCACTACAAAGCAGTCCAAAAAAGTCTATTGGTTTTCATAAAACTCCTCACTGTTCATTAGGCCTGTCTCTGTGGGATCCATAAACTACATGACTGATACATTGGTATGATGTACTTTAATAAAATTATCCTCTCATTTATGGCTTATAACCAAGAAGGGATCTTGTGTGAACTTTTCTTCAGCACCCCACAGTGCTTTTCCCCCACCCCCAAGTAAACTAGCATGCTCCTTAAAAACCATGCCTTTCTTCCTTTTGAAATGTCTGCCATTCCATCTAGTCTCTGTAACATCCAGAATGTCACATTATACCTACCCATCTCTCCCGCTTTCTGTATAGATAGTATCAAGAGAACATTGCATTGATGAGATTAATCCCATGTCTTCTATATCTCTTATCCACAGTTATCCTGCCTTGTACTGGAGACTTCAATATACTTCTCAAACAGAACCCTCTGAGTCCTGAACATGGCTCTGATTATTGTGTTAAATTTGATATAGCATAAGATTCATTGTGCAACCCTATCAGTGATAGGATTGCAGAAGTTCTTTCCATAGGATATGTGATCCACAGCTTAATCTTTATTTGAAACAGTTCTGTTAGGGTTTTCCTCATCTGTGACCTCAGGGATGTGCCTGGTAGTAGTGAGTTCTGCCCCAAGCAGCAGTGTTTTCAAAACCTTCAGATATGATCTGTAAAATTCTGTAGAGTAGTACCACTGGTCTTATAATACAGTGCTTCCCAAACTTATGGATGTAAAGGCCTCCTTTGGAAAAATTAAAATATTTCACGGCTCCCCGTCGAAAAAAAAATTGTAATACATGTAGACATATATTATAATAATATTTATTGTATTTATAGTCAATACAATTTATATTCAAGATTTTGCGTTTGTAAGCTTTTTTGTGCTTCTTATCAATACCTTTGAAATGAAACGTATATGAATAAGCATATATTTACTATATATTTACTAATATTCATTAAGTGCCGAAATACACAGGAAACAAAATTTGTGAACCAACACCAATGTGTGATTTTTTTCCATTAAAGTATAAAAAACAACAAAAAAGAAATAAATAATAAAAATTAAATGCGTTTCTTTTAAGATTAAAAAAAAAACTACTTAGTCTTAAAACATTTAAAATTTGTTTTCATTATTTCACCGCCCCCTCAAAAAACTTACAGCCCCTAAGGGGTCGTAAGTTTTGTTGAGGGGGCCGTTGAATTCATATGAATTCAGTTGAATCAGCTTGTGGCAATTTGTATAACTGATGATTTCAAATAGAAAGCAGGTACACATTCAGATTTTCGAATAGTATGCAAGGGATCATGTGTTAGCACTGAACAGGATAAAAAGTTGCATTAAGCGAATTGTGTGTGAAGGAAGCTCTTTTCATGAAGGAATCAAGTTGCAAACTTGGATGTCTTGTATGTCTCAAAGACATCATCTAGATGATTTAATGTGGGGAAGAATTATTGGAAAGCTTGAAGAAGGCTGCAGAATTACTGAGACTGCAAGAGAGTTTGGAATCTCGCACAGCGTTGTATCCAGGCTCTGGGCAACATTTCAAACCAATGGAATGTGTTCCAGACATTTGCTAAGAGGTCACCCTTGCTCTACCATGGAGCATGAAGACAGATTTTTGGTTATAACTGCAAAACGTAATCGACATGCCATGGCAGGTCAGCCTGCAACTCAGCTCCATTCAGGCACAGGTATGCGGATATCTCGACAAACTGTGGCAAGACATCTGCAAAGTAGGCCTTTATGCCCGAAGTCCTATAGTTTGTATTCCTTTATCCACAGCTAATCACAGAACACGTTTTCATGTGTTGTATCCATAAAAATCGGACAAGACACCAATGGGCTAATATGCTCTTTACAGAGGAGAGTCGTTTTAGTCTTTCCTCCTATTCTATATAAAACTTGATCTGGCGTAAAAGGATTACTGCTTACCATTGCGAGAATGTTCTTGAAAGTGATACGTATGGCTCTGGGATCATGTTGTAGGGTGGCGTTATGCTTAATGGTTGCACTGAACTACAAATGCTGGAAAAGGGGGGCTACAACTGGTTAACGATATTGTAACGAAGTTCTTCAATGTCATGTTTGATTATTCCATTATGCTCTATGCAAAGAATCATTTTTATGTATGACAGTGCTACACCACATTGTACATGAACAGTGGAGATACTTCTGGAGACCAAGGATATTAATCGAATCGAGTGGCCAGCACATACCTCGGATCTCAATCCCATTGAACATGTTTGGCATACAATAAGGAAACACATTGCTGCTTGAAATTCCCCAGCAGAAACAAGCAAGGCCTTATCTATGCTCTGAAGAAGGAGTGGACCAGTTTGACTCAAGAACTCCTGAATTACTTGGTGCTAAGCATGTTATGATGTGAAAGCTGTATTACAGTTTGGGGTGGACATATTCCATACAGAAATGTCTCTCCATAGTTTTCTTTAAGCAATGTACATTAATTCCTTAATTACACCCTTAAGAAATTGTAACTTTTGTCAAAAACGTCATGCTTGATTGTTCCATCATGCTGCAGGTAAAGAATTCATTTTTATTATTATTATTATTATCAACATTTGACCTCCATGTAGTCAGAGACTCATCGTGGGAGGTATGCACTATTGCACACAATGCTCATCCAACCGTGCCTTAAACTGATTCAGTGTGTCTACACCCACAACACACTCAGGCAATGCATTCCACTCACCAACCACTCTCCATGCAAAGTACCTACTCCTCACTCCTCTGTTCATAACCTCCTTATACAGTTTCCAGCAATGGCCTTTTGTTCTATTCCACTCTACCATTCTATGAAAAATCTCTTCCATGTCAACCTGATAACAACCCCTGACCAGCTTATATGTCTCAATCCTATCCCTCTCTTCCTCCTATTCAGTGAGGCACGGCAACTGACATTCTCCCAATCTGTTCTCATACTCCACATTCCAAAGACCACTGACTACCTTTGTGAATCTTCTCTGGACCCTTTCCACGCTGCTGCATCATACATGAGCAGCGGAGATACTTCTGGAGACCGAGGATATTAATCAAATCCAGTGGCCAGCATGCTCCTTGGATGCCAATCCCATAGAACACGTTTTGCTGCTCAAAATTCTCCTCCAGAAACAATCAGTGCCTTATCCTTGCTCTGAAGGAGGAGTGGGTCAGTTTTATTATTATTATTATTATTATTACAGGAACTCAAGGAGCCTTAGATTCACCAAGAGAACCCCTAAGCATCATGTCAAGAACTATCCAACATTTGTGCAAAATTTCCTCTGAATTAATCTTGTAAAAACCCGTCAGTAATTTGTATGTCTCAATCATATCACCCCTTTTCCACCTATCAACCAGTTTCTGTAACCCACAAGTCTTCAACCTGTTCTCATAAGGTTCATTCCATAGACCTGTTACCATCTTGGTTACTCGCTTCTGGATCCTCTCCACTTCCTCCTCATCACCAAGAAACCCAATGATCTGGCATTCTCAAATACCTCTGTTACACGCTGTCATTGTGAATTGAGTGCTGCTCAGACTCCCTACCCGAGCAAACTTCCTTGGCAAGTGCAACCCTCCTTCTGTTATTACCAGGAATTCCCAACCTCGCCCTCCAACCGACCTCAACAACAAATGCTCCCAGTATATCCGAGATTGCCCCGTGGGAAAATTCATCCAACACTTGCAGTTTTACATGCCACGGCACTGATCCAAGCAATCTCGCAGAGGGTGGGGTTTATCAGAAGAAAGTCGATGGAAAAATGGATCTGTGGTTTGTACAACGTGATCCACAAAACCCACTTTTTTTTTTAATTTTTAAGGAGAGATTGGACAGGCCAGGAAATCTCCCCCCCCCCCTCCCGAGCTCAATACATTCACCCATACAATGGCAAGCCAAAACGTAGCAGAATCAGCTTGTCTCCACATGGGCTCTGGTCGGTAATGTTAATTACTGATACCTCTAATTATAGGTATGCAAAAAATTTCTTCGTAAGAAATCTTACCAAGAAACCCTGGCACCCAGATCTGCTCGCAGAAGTCAAGATGGGGTCTTATCAAGACTTGATAAAGAGGAACAATAATCTGCTTATCTCTGCTTATCAAAGTATTCTTCAGTAACCAAATGATCTGATGAACTGCTTTAGCCACTTTTGCTGTGTGTGTTTCCTAAACTTTCACTCCCTATCCACTAAACTCCCAAGTCTCTGGCTTTGTCAATTTCCTGGAGCACAGTTCCATCAATGGGTATACAGCTGGTAATCTTTTCACCCCAAAATGCATAACCTTACAGTTTGCCACATTAAACTGAAATCCATTCTCCTTTGCCCAGACTCCTAATCTATCCAAATCATTCTGCAAAATTTTGATGTCATCAGTATTACCTATTGCTTTTCAACCAACCACTCTCCATGCAAAAGTACTTACTCCTCACTCCTCTGTTCATACCCTCCTTATACAGTTTCCAGCAATGGCCTATGTAAGATCCGTGCAGGATCTTCCTTTCCTAAAGCCACATTGCTCTCCAATAATTTCTTCGGCCCCTGGTATTAATTTACTTTTAATTATATCTAGATATATTTTATAGCATATATTTAATAAGGATATTCCTCTGTAGTTTCTTCTGTTTCCTTTTTTGAATATGTTTATGACTATTGCTGTCTTCCATTCTTGTGGGATGTTTCCTCCTTCTTATATTCTGTTTAGGAATTTAATTAATCGTAATTCTATGAAAAATCTCTTCTATATCAACTTGTTTTTCTTATTGTTTTCATCTCAACAGTATTATTGATTTATCTAACTGTTGTAGTTGCTACATGTGTGTCTGTTGCTTATGTTAGTACTAGTCTGATTACTCCTTTATTCTTACCTGGAAGATGAGGCTGTTGAGACATCCATATAGCAAGGCTAAAGGTGTGGAATTTTCGAGTAAGACAGGGTATATGTGGAATTACCTTGCTGGCAAGTATGACAAGCTTAGGAGATTGCTTGGTTCAGTGCCATGGCATGTTAAACTGCAAGGGCTGGATGTCCATAGAGCATGGGAAGTGATCAAGGAGCATTTACAGGAGGTTATGGCTGATTGTATACCTAGGGTCCGAATAGTAAAACAAGTAGGGGTTAAATGGATGAATAACACCATTAAGCTTGAGCTGCAAAAAAAGAAACAACTGTGGAAGGAATTTAAAGAGAAAGGTGACCTGCAGGCACACGAAATGTATAAAACGCAAGCCAGAAGGCTAACAAGCATGGTGAGAAAAGCAAAAGCGGATTATGAAAGGAAACTAGCTAAGCAAGCTAAAGAGAATCCTAAACAGTTCTTTAAATATGCTGCAAGCAAAAAAAAAATCTGTACACAGCAGAATGATTTTAAGGAATACTGATGGCAAGGAGGTCACTGAATCAGTCGATATAGTGTAATTTCTGAGTGAGCACTTTGCAAGAGTATATCATCCAGGTGGTGACACTGAAAGAATGAAGGAACCATTAGTTTATATGGGAATTGTGATGAAGTGGAGGTGAATAGTCTATTACAGAACCTTAATGTGACTACATCTGTGGGATTGGATTGTATACCGGCATGGGTCTTACTTGAACAGGCTAAAGAATTATCAGTGCCCTTGACCATGTTGTTTAATCTGAGTCTCAGATCTGGTTTAGTCCTGATGGTGTGGAAAGAGGGGAAAATAGTTCCACTGCATAAAGGAGGATCCAAGACTACTGTTGCAAATTACTGACCGATCAGCATATCAGGAGTTGTTGTCAAGGTCTTGGAGAAAGTAGTCAAGGGAAAAATACAGAAATGAATTGATGAAAATGAGATACAGTACGGGACAGCATGTCTTTGTGAAGGGTAGATCGTGCCTCAGTAACTTGCTCAAGTTTTATAACACAGTGACGGTTGAACTGGATAAGGGAAATGGGTGTACAGTGATACTGCTGGACCTGGCTAAGGCGTTTGACAGGATACCACATGGAATACTAATCCGTAAACTACAACATAAGGGAATGGATATAGGGTTGGTGAGGTGGATAGGTGGTTGGTTGATGGAGAGATATCAAAGAGTAGTTTATTCAGGAGTAGAGTCCAAAAGACGGCCTGTGACTAGTTGTGTGCCACAGGGTTCTGTTCTTGGACCACTGCTGTTTAATTTGTTCATTAACGATATAGGGAAGGATCTAAGAGGCACGGTTCATTTGTTCGCTGATGATGCAAAGTTGGGTAGGGCAATAGTGAATGCAGAAGATGTTAGAATCTTGCAGAGTTCTGGGCTAAGGAGAACGGATGTCAATTTAATGTGACAAAATGTAAGGTTATGTATTTTGGGGAGAAAAGATTAGCTGCAGTATACCACATTAGTGGAACTGTACTCCAGGAGAATGATGAGGCCAGGGACTTGGGAGTGTTGGTGGATAGGGAGATGAAGTTTTGGGAGCACATTGCAAAAGTTGCTAAATCAACTCATCAAATCACTTGGCTGCTGAAAAATACTTTGACGAGCAGAGACAAGCAAGTTATTGTTCCTCTGTACCGAGCCTTGATAAGACTGCATCTCGACTACTGTGCCCAGATTTGGTCGCCTAGGTTTCTTCTTGATGGGGAAGAGGTGGAGAGGATCCAGAGCTGAGTGACCAAGATGATAGCAGATCTATGGAATGAACCTTATGAGAACAGGTTGAAGATTTGTGGGTTGCAGAAATTGGTTGATAGGCAGAAAAGGGGAGATATGATTGAGACAATCAAATTGCTGAAGGGTTTCTATAAGATTAATTCAGAGGATATTTTTGAGATCAGGACTGGTGGTGGGAGAACTAGGGGACATCTATGGAAGCTGGGCAAGAGTGTGGTTAACAAGGGTGTTAGAGCTGGGATCTTTACTTTTAGAGTGGTAAATGAGTGGAATAAGCTGCCAGAGTCGGTTGTGGGTGCAATGACAGTGAATCAGTTCAAGGCAAAGTATGATAGATACTGTGAGCATGTCGAATAGTTGTGTGGACATGATGTTTAGGGCCTCCCAGGATGAGTCTAAGCACTCCCTGGAGTCACCCATGGGGGTGCTTAAGGGTCAAACCTGTATAACTGAGAGGAGACCTCCACATAGCCTTTAAAGGAATGCGGAGAACTGACCAGGGCTTCTGACCTAATGTCCAATCCTCACCTTCTCGTGGTGCACCCTGTTGGGTATCTACTTTGATACTGAACGAACGAGGATGGGCTGGCAATTTGGGATTTAGCCGACCAAATTGTATTCTTATTGGTTAAACCAAAATAAAAAAAATGATGGTACAACATGACCAAATTTCATGCCGGCTGGGACGTCGCCCGGTTAAACAAGGCCCCCGTTGTTTTCGCCAGGGAACCAGGGCGAACAGCGAAAAGTCAGCTACTGGAACAAATCTGAAAACAAACCCCAACTCAACATCACCAGAGTTAAAGATCGGTACTATCAACGTAAGAAGCCTGAATGGCAAAGAAATGGAGCTAGCTGAGGAATTAGATAAGTACCAGATCGACATAATAGGGGTGACTGAAACAAAAAAGACAAAAACTGGTGAGATCTTTCTGAGCAATAAATACAAAATGTTATATTCAGGCAATGACAATCAAGGAAAAGAAGGAGTAGCCACAGTATTCAATACAAAATACGAGGCTAATCTTCTTGAATGGCAGTCAGTCTCAAGTAGAGTAATGTGGGCAAATATGAGAATGGGGAACTGGACAATGAGACTTATTTGTGCCTATGGTCCCACAGAAGGTTCTACTAAGGTAGAAGTGGAGGAATTTTTTGAGGCTTTAGAAAAAGCAACTGACACAATGAAAAAGGAAAAGTTGGTCCTTGTTGGGGATCTAAATAGTAGAGTAGGAAATGATTGTGAGACATACAAAAATATTTTGGGAAAATTTGGAGAAAAGAGCAAAGCTAATAATAATGGCAAATATCTGTTGGATTTCTGCTCAGGACATGGACTGGTTATTACTAACACCATGTTCCAACATAAAAATGTGCACAAATTCACATGGAGAGAAGAGGCTAGGAATAAGAAAAGTCTCATTGACTATGTTATTGTTGATAGTGATGTTTTCTCCCTGGTGCAGGACACCAGAGTGTACAGAGGATTTGAAATTGGAAGTGATCACTATTTAGTCTTGAGCAGGATAAAATTGAATTTCATATTGAAAAGAATAACATGTAAGAAAGTTTTAAAGCGAATAAAAGTTGAGCAGCTCTCAGATGTGAACTGTAGACTAAAATACAGAAATATTATTGAAAAGAAAATGAAAGAGTTTGAGAACAGGAATCAAACCTTGGAGATTCAGTGGCAAACTCTGAAGGAAACATTGATTGATTCTGCCAGAGAGGCATGTGGTGAGGTTGTGTGCAAGGATAAAAAAATCAGAACTCCCTGGTGGACACAGGAAGTTAAAGAGGCAGTGAAGGAAAAGAAGAAAGCATATCAAAAGTTCCTGGCAAATAAGTCAGCTTTTACTCTTACAGAATACAGAGACAAATGTAAGAAAGCTAAACAGTGTGTAAAACTAGCTAAACAAAAGTCATGGGAGGACTTTGGCAAGAATATAGAAAATAAATATCAAGAAGGTGGCAAAATATTCTGGAGGTTGTTGAAGAAGCTTAGGAATGGAGGAAAGAGTGCTGTAAGAGGAATTAGAGATGATAAAGGTGAAATGAAAACAGGAGAAAAAGATATTCTTGAAGTATGGAGTAATTACTTTGAAAAACTGCTAAATGAAACAAGCAGTGATGAGAGCACAGTGATAAAAAACACTGACCAGGCATGCAGTCAGGAATACATATCCATACTTGAAGTAGAAAAAGCCATCAAAGGCTTGAAATGTGGAAAGGCAGCAGGAGTAGATGATATTCGACCAGAAATGCTGAAGTATGGTGGTATAAGAGTCTTACAGTGGCTGCACTGCATAGTTCAGAAAGCCTGGACAGAGGGACGAATTCCCGATGATTGGAGTAGAGCTCTCATAGTACCCATATATAAAAAGGGAAATAAAACTGCATGTGAGAATTACAGAGGTATTTCCCTACTGAGTGCTCCTGGCAAGATCTATGAAAGTATACTTGAGAAACGGTTGAGAAGAATTGTGGAAGAAAAGCTTGGTGAAGAACAAGCTGGATTCAGGCCAAATAGAGGCTGTCAGGATCAGATCTTCACTTTACGACAAATAGTCGAGAAAGCATGGGAATATAACAAAGATCTGTATTTAAGTTTTGTCGATTTGGAAAAGGCATATGACAAGGTGCCAAGAGAGAAGCTATTCAATACGCTGCAGTTATATGGTGCCAATGGGGCATTATATCAAGCAATACTTAGTCTTTATTTGAGTTGTGAGTCAGCAGTTAGAATTGAAGGAAGTACAGGAAGATGGTTTAATGTTAAATCTGGTGTGAGACAAGGATGTACATTATCCCCACTGTTATTCATTATCTATATGGATCACATTATGAAGGAATGTGGTATTAATGTGACATTAAAATTGGAGATGTTAATGTCAGCTCTTTGCTTTATGCGGATGATGTTATACTTCTAAATAAATCCGCTACAAGTCTGCAAGATTCTCTGCTAAATTGAATAGCTGTTGTAATAGATATGGTATGAAGGTCAGCAATAAAAAGACAAAGACAATGAAAATAGGCAGAATCATTGAAAATGTCAACTGTGTTGTGAATGGAGAACCTGTGGAACAAGTAAAACATTTCAGCTACTTAGGCACAATTTTTACTGAAGATGGTAAACTAAATATAGAAATAGATAACAGAATCAGCAAAGCTGGTATGGTGGGAAGTCAATTGAATAAATTCATATGGAATAAGAAAGAAATTAGTTGGAACACTAAATTAGCTGTATACAAGACTGTGTTCAAACCAATTTTAACTTATGGATCTGAGAGCTGGGTCAGAAGTAAAACACTTGACCAAAGACTAGAGACCGCAGATATGAGAGTCCTGAGAAAGATTAGAGGCGTGAACAGATGGCATCAATGGCAATATCATATTAAAAATGAGGATATTAGGAAAGAACTTGACATTGTTAGCATCCAGGAATGCGTTAGCAGAGCTAATCTCAGATGGTATGGTCACTTAAATAGAATGGGAGAGGAAAGATTAGCAAAACAAGTGTTCTCTGCCAGGTTGGCAGGAAAACGACCCAGAGGAAGACCAAGATATAGGTGGATTGATACTGTACAAAGTGCCTTAGACGATAGAAATATAAGATCTGATAATGTTGGAGTCTTGACAAGTAACAGACTGATTTGGAGGAAAATTGTAGATAGGAAGTTAGTAATGATGTAATTTTTTCATGTAGTACTGTCATATCCTGTACACCCCTTGAGGGTACATGGCAGGAATTTGATGATGATGATGATGACATTCTACTAATTTTTATTGCTTGTACTTGTGCTTCAATTTATTTGATGCCATGATTATTTCTGTTCATAACTATTTTTTTCTTCCCTGCTTGTTCAGTTATTTTAACTTTAATTTCTAATTTGCATCTTATGGGTTCTTTGGCAGTTGTCATTGTTTTAGTGTTTTCTGTTGTCTTCATATTTTTCTTTTCTGCTGCACTACTGAATGTATTTAGTAAAATTTGTAGGTTATCTTGATTTTCTGCTAATAAGAGCATATCCAATTCTTAATTTTTCATATTAGTAGTTAGCATTACTTCCAAGCCTCCCTTGAGTTTAAAAAACTCATTGCAGGACACTATACACTCACAGACCACAATAATTATCAAACCTTGCTTTGAACACATTCAGTGTTCGAGTACTCACGACCGACTCCAGCAGTGCATTTCATTTGTCCATCACCCAGCAGGAAACAATCTCTTTTTCATCTCTTTACTCACATGACTTGTACAATTTCCAGGGATGATCTCTAGTTCTTGCATCACAAATTATTATTATTCAGCCCTCCATGAAGTCGAAAGACTCATCGTGGGAGGTCCTTCCTAAGAACATAAAGTCTGTCAAGACTCATCGAGGGGAGATCCCCCCCCCCCCCTAAGAAACACAAAGTCTATCATACCACTCCTTAAACTCATTGACCGTTCTCGCTCTCACCACTCCATCAGGCAATGCATTGCACGGTTCAACCACCCTCCACGCAAAGAAACCACTCCTCACCCTCTTGCTCACAGTTTCCTTTTGTAACTTCCAGGGATGGCCTCTTGTCATCACTCCTTCCTGCTGTTCAACCAAGCGAAAGAACTCCCCAGTGTCAACCCTGCAACCACCTCTCAACAGTTTAAAAGTCTCAGATTGGTCAACTGGATTCAGGATTGGCTGTCTGATAGGTATCAGAGAGTTGTGTATGGTGGAGCAGTTTCCAGGAGGCAGAGGGTTACAAGTGGGGTCCCACAGGGCTCAGTACTAGGACCTATATTGTTTAACCTTTATATCAATGACATAGCCAGTGGATTGCAGGGGGATATTCAGTTGTTTGCGGATGATGCGAAGCTTGGAAGGATTATTAGTAATTGTGCAGATGTGGTAGCCCTGCAAGAGGATTTAAATAAGCTAGATAGATGGGCAAATGAATGGGGGTGTCAGTTTAATGCAGCAAAATGTAAGGTCTTGAGGTTTGGGAAACATCGATGGGATGCTACATACTCTATGGGAGGAGTTATACTGGAGGAAGTAGGGGAGACAAGAGATCTGGGGTTGATGATTGATAGAAACCTGAAGTTTAGGGGACATATTGCAAAGGTGGTGAAGGTAACACAGAGGATTGCTGCTATTATGAGAAGGACACTGACCTGCAGAGATAAGAGGGTTATCATTCCGTTGTATAAGTCTCTGATCAGACCACACTTGGACTATTGTTCTCAGATTTGGTTCCACAGGATTTGAAGGAGATAAATTAACTGTGGAAAGGATACAAAGACGGATGACAAAGATGGTTTCAGGACTGTACAAGGATAGTTATGAGGATCGGCTGAGAGAATGTGGACTGCAGAGTTTGGTGGATAGAAGAAGGAGAGGTGATATGATTGAGACTTTTAAACTGTTGAGAGGTGGTTACAGGGTTGACACTGGGGAGTTCTTTCGCTTGGTTGATCAGCGGGAAGGAGTGATGACAAGAGGCCATCCCTGGAAGTTACGAAAGGAAACTGTGAGCAAGAGGGTAAGGAGTGGTTTCTTTCTGTGGAGGGTGGTTGAGCCGTGGAATGCATTGCCTGATGGAGTGGTGGGAGCGAGAACGGTCAGTGGGTTTAAGGAGTGGTATGATAAACTTTGTGTTTCTCAGGGGGGGACCTCCCCTCGATGAGTCTTGACAGACTTTATGTCTTAGAAAGGACCTCCCTCAATGAGTCTTTTGACTCCTTGGAGGCCTGAATAATAATAATAATAATAATAATCATATCACTTCTCCTTCTTCTATCCATCAAACTCTGCAGTCCACATTCCTTCAGCTGATACTCGTAAATATCCTTGTACAGTCCTGAAACCATCTTTGTCATCCGTCTTTGTATCCTTTCCACAGTTAATTTATCTCCTTCAAATCCTGTGGAACCAAATCTGAGAACAATAGTCCAAGTGTGGTCTGATCAGAGACTTATACAACGGAATGATAACCCTCTTATCTCTGCAAGTCAGTGTCCTTCTCATAATTGCAGCAATCCTCTGTGTTACCTTCACCACCTTTGCAATATGTCCCCTAAACTTCAGGTTTCTATCAACCATCAACCCCAGATCTCTTGTCTCCTCTACTTCCTCCAGCATAACTCCTCCCATAGAATATGCTGCATCCCATCGATGTTTCCCAAACCTCAAGACCTTACATTTTGCTGCATTAAACCAAACCCCCATTCATTTGCCCATCTATCTAGCTTATTCAAATCCTCTTGCAGGGCTACCACATTTGCACTATTTCTAATAATCCTTCTTAGATTCGCATCATCTGCAAACAACTGAATATCCCCTTGCAATCCACTGTTAATGTCATTGATATAAAGGTTAAACAATACAGGGTGTTCGGGATAAATTTGACAGTTTCGTAAGGAAAAAGAAAATCTTCTTTGTATCTATTAAATTTAATGAATTGACAAAAAAAACATTACAGGCAGAGTTAATTACAATACTATCAACAAGATTTACTCAAAATAACCACCATTAGCATCGATCACAGCTTCAATTCTGCTTCGGAACCTCGAACAAGCTGATGCTACAGTCTCCCTGGGAAGGGCCGCAAAAACTGTTTTAATTTTATCCATTAACTGGGCTTTTGTATTACTGGAAGTGCGATTGGGGTCTTTTTCAACTGCGCCCCATACAAAATAATCCATGGGGTTAAGGTCTGGGGAGTTTGGAGGCCAAACATTTGGACTGGTGAAGTCGTAGAAATTTTCAGACAACCATTTTTGACTTTTCCCAGAGGTGTGGCAAGGGGCCGAATCCTGCTGCCATACATACGGCCTACCATTGGCTACCCTTGTTATCCAGGGCTTGACTACAGTTAGCAACTCCACGAACAAAGCCCGAATTCCAATGCCAGGGTTCTTCAACACCTGTTCCTGCAGATTTGCGAGGAATTCTGCTGTACGAACGCTATCAGATCGTCTGCTAGGGATCTTTCTTCTTGCTACATCCTCGTAGTCACCATTGCAAGTCTCTAGTTCATGCCTGATTGTTTTTACTGTATTCAGGGAGCATTGGGCAGCAGTCGTAATATCCTTATTTTGATGGCGGGCACGAATCATCATGATACAAGTTATTCTCTTCCATGATTCAGATGGGTTCCAGCTATCCATCCTTTCTGACATCTTGTATATGAATGAAGAAGGGTCCAAACTTTTAAATGAAGAGAAGTGTGTGTTAATACATGTAACTTACGGAAAAATATAATTAATTATAAATATGTCAAATTTATCCCGAACACCCCTGTATATTATTATTTTTATTCTATTTACTATTTAATTTTTAAGGTTTTTCAATAAATTTTTGATGTGTATTTTGCACTTTCATCATTTCATCAATCTTTACTTATTTCATCAATCAATACATTAAATAAGATGGTACTTATAATCACCTTATCTAATTCTTTTGTTTATTTTAATTCAGTCTTTCCTTGTTCTGTATTTATTATAAAATTGTTGTGTGTGTTTGTGTATGAAAAAAAAAAAAAGATTAAATGACTGAAAGTCAAAAGGTAAAAGTAAAAAATACTATTTATTTTCATTCATTTTCGAAATTATGATTTTACAATTGTGTTATAACTAACTGTTTTTATTATCCCAACGTTTCGATCTTCATATCATGATCATCATCTGGAGCATACACAAATATTCAGGACAAGCTGAGTTACATTATAAACCATAAGCTAGGGAAACGATGATTTGATCACATGTTATTCTACTAGCATGACCTCTAGTGAAAAAAAAAAAAATTTATTAATTACATCAAGCTAGATTTAATTTAAGATAACATGAATAAACATTTTTTCTCATAGGTAGTTTTCTTTCAGTGACAATGATGTCCTATTTTTAGTATTACAATTGTTCTTTTTGATTTAGGATCTTGGATTTACTACAGTCCTGTTTATAGTTGTTCTTAGAGATAGGAAGGTTCCGTGGGTCGAATATATGCCTTCCATATGTATGGGATTTTTAGACCTTCATTATTGTTCAGATTGGGGTGGTTATTAATGATCTCACAGGCTTCCTTAAATTTGCTTTCATACCATGTTTTGGTGTGATGTAGGCAACTAGTGCTGAATGCTATGTAAGGTGTTCAGGGCATGATTAGAAAGACCAGCTTCACCATAATTAATATATTTAATGTGTTGTTTATGTTCTTTTTGTCTGATAGGAATTGTCCATCCTGTTTCTCCTATATATGGTATGTTATTATTATTACGGGCAACTCTAGGGAGTCGACAGACTTATCGATGGAGACCCTAACATCATGTCCACACAACTATTCGACATACACACAGTATCTATCATACCTCGCCTTGAACTCATTCACAGTCATAGCACTCAGAACAGACTCTGGCAGCTTATTCCACTCATTCACCACTCTCTAAGTAAAAAACCTAGCTCTAACACCTGTGCTAACCACATTCTTACCCAGCTTCCATGTATGACCACTAGTCCTCCCAGTCCTATTCTCAGAAATATCTTCTGAATTAATCTTATAGAAACCCTTCAGTTATTTGAATGTCTCAATCATATCACCCCCTTTTTCTGCCTATCGACCAATTTCTGCAACCCACAAATCTTCAACCTGTTCTCCTAAGGTCTGTGGAAACCTGCTCTCAAAATGGGCAGGTTTCCACAGACCTGCTATCATCTTGGTCACTCGTCTCTGGATCATCTCTACCTCCTCCCCATCAAGAAGAAACCCTGGCACCCATATCTGGGCAGAGTAGCCTAGATGAGGTCTTATCAAGGCTCGATACAGAGGAACAATAACTTATTTGTCTCTGCTTGTTGAAGTATTTTTCAGCAACCAAGTGATTTGATGAGCTGATTTAGCCACTTTTGCAATGTGCCCAATAACTTTAACTCCCTATCCACCAACACTCCCAAATTCCTGGCCTCATCAATCTCCTGGAGTATGGTTCCACCAATGTGATATACTGCTGCTAATCTTTTCACCCCAAAATGCATAACCTTACACTTTGCCACATTAAATTGACATCCATTTTCCTTTGCCCAGTCCTCCAAGCTATCCAAATTATCTTGCAAAATTTTGACATCCTGTGCACTCACTATTGCCCTACCCAACTTTGCATCATCAGCAAACAAGTGAACACTTTCTCTCAGATACTTTTCTATATCATTAATGAACAAATTGAAAAGTAGTGGTCCAAGAACATAACCCTGCGGCACTCCACTAGTCACAGGCCGTCTTTTGGACTCTACTCCTGAATAAACCACTCTCTGATATCTCTCCATCAACTACCCTCCTATCCATGTCACCAACCCTATATCCATCCTCATATGCTGCAGTTTACTGATTAGAATTCCATGTGGTATCCTGTCAAAGGCCTTAGAAAGGTCCAGTAGAATCACTGTAAACCCATTACCCTTATCCAGTTCAACCGTCACTGTTATAAAACATGAGCAAGTTACTGAGGTATGATCTACCCTTCACAAAACCATGTTGTCCCCCTTACATTATCCTATTTTCATCTCTCCAATCCTGTATTTTTCTCGTTACTAATTTCTCCAAGATCTTGACAACGATTCCTGATATGCTAATCGGTCGGTAATTTACAACAGCAATCTTGGAACCTCCTTTATGCAGTAGAACTATTTTCCCCCTCTTTCCATCCCCCTCAGAACTAACCCAACCCGAGACTCAAATTAAACAAAATGGTCAAAGGCACAGACAATTCTTTAGCCGCTTCACGTACAACACGAGCTGGTATACCATCCATTTCCACAGATGTATTGACATTGAGGTTTTGTAATAGACTATTCACCTCCACTTCATTCACCACAATTCCCGTATAATCTATTGGTTCATTCATTCCTGCATTGTCACCACCTTGATGATATACTCTTGCAAAGTGCTCGCTCAGTAATTCAACTATATCAACTGATTCGGTTACCTGCCTACCATCGGCATTCTTTAAAATCATTCTGCCATATACATTTTATCTTTTTTGAGAACAGGAATCAAACCTTGGAGATTCAGTGGCAAGCCTTGAAGAAAGCCCTGACTGATTCAGCTAGAGAGGCATGTGGTTAAGTTATATGCAAGGATAGAAAAATTAGATCTCCATGACACAGGAAGTTAAAGAGACAGTGAAGGAAAAGAAGAAAGCATATCAAAAGTTCATACCAAATAAATCAGCTTGTGCTCTTAGAGAATACAGAGACAAATGCAAGAATGCTAAACACTGTGCAAAATTAGCTAAACAAGGAGGACTTTGGCAAGAATATAGAAAATAAATATCAAGAAGGTGGCAAAATATTCTGGAGGTTGTTGAAGAAGCTTAGGAATGGAGGAAAGAGTACTGTAAAAAGAGTTAGAGATGATAAAGGTTACATGAAAACAGGAGAAGATATCCTTGAAGTGTGGAGTAATTATTTTGAAAAACTGCTAAATGAAACAAGCAGTGATGACAGCACTGTGGTAAAAAAACACTGACCAGACATGCAGTCAGGAATACATATCCATACTTGAAGTAGAAAAAGCCATGAAAGGCTTGAAATGTGGAAAGGCAGCAGAAGTAGATGATATTCGACCAGTGGAAAGGCAGCAGGAGTAGATGATATTCGACCAGAAATACTGATTTATGGTGGTATAAGAGTCTTACAGTGGCTCCACTGCATAGTTCAGAAAGCCTGGACAGAGGGACGAATTCCCGATGATTGGAGTAAAGCTCTCATAGTACCCATATATAAAAAGGGAAATAAAACTGAATATGAGAATTACAGAGTTATTTCCCTACTGAGTGTTCCTGGCAAGATCTATGCAAGTATACTTGAGAAACGGTGAAGAATTGTGGAAGAAAAGCTTGGTGAAGAACAAGCTGGATTCAGGCCAAATAGAGGCTATCAGGATCAGATCTTCACTTTACGACAAATAGTGTAGAAAGAATGGGAATATAACCAAGATCTGTATTTACGTTTTATCGATTTGGAAAAGGCATATGACAAGGTGCCAAGAGAGAAGCTATTCATTATGCTACAGCTATATGCTATCAATGGGGCATTATATCAAGCAGTACTTAGTCTTTCTTTGAGTTGTAAGTCAGCAGTTAGAATTGAAGGAAGTACAGGAAGATGGTTTAACGTTAAAACTGGTGTGAGACAAGGATGTACATTATCCCCTCTGTTATTCATTATATATATGGATCACATAATGAAGGAAAGCGGTATTAAACATGATATCAAAATTGGAGATGTAATATCAGCTCTTTGCTTTATGTGGATGATGTTATACTTCTAAATAAATCCGCTACAAGTCTGCAAGATTCTCTGACTAAATTGAATAACTGGTGTAATAGATATGGTATGAAGGTCAGCAATAAAAAGACAAAGACAATGAAATTAGGCAGAATCATTGAAAATGTCAACTGTGTTGTGAATGGAGAACCTCTGGAACAAGTAAAACATTTCAGCTACTTAGGCACGATTCTTAGTGAAGATGGTAAATTAAATATAGAAATAGACAACAGAATCAGCAAAGCTGGTATGGTGGGAAGTCAATTGAATAAATTCATATGGAATAAGAGAGAAATTAGTCAGAACACTAAATTAGCTGTATACAAGACAGTGTTCAAACCAGTTTTAACTTATGGATCTGAGAGCTGGGTCAGAAGTAAAACACTTGACCAAAGACTAGAGACCACAGATATGAGAGTCCTGAGAAAGATTAGAGCCATGAACAGATGGCATCAATGGCAATAACATATTAAATACAAGGATATTAGGAAAGAGCTTGACATTGTCAGCATCTATGAATGTGTTAGCAGAGCTAATCTCAGGTGGTATGATCACTTAAACAGAATGGGCGAAGAAAGATTAGCAAAACGACCCAGAGGAAGACCAAGATATAGGTGGATTGATACGGTACAAAGTGCCTTAGACGATAGAAATATAAGATCTGTTAATGTTGGAGTCTTGACAAGTAACAGACTGATTTGGAGGAAAATTGTAGATAGGAAGGTACTAATGATGTAATTTTTTTCACATAGTACTATCATATCCTGTACACTCCGTGAGGGTACATGGCAGGAATTTGATGATGATGATATTTTTTCTTTTACTTTCAACATATCGAAAAAACTGTTTGGGATTCTCTTTAGCCTGCATGGCTAATGTTCTTTCATAATCTGTTTTTGCTTTTCTTTCCACACTCATTACCCTTTTGGCTTGCGCTTTATACTGTTCATGTCCCTGCTGGTCACCTTTCTTCTTAAATTCCCTCCATAGTTTATTTTTTTGCAGCTCAAGCTTAATGGTGTTATTCATCTATTTAACTCCAACTCGATTTATTATTCGGGCTCTAGGTTTACAGTCAGACATTGCCTCATGCAAACACTTCTAAACTGCCATCCATGCACTATCAACATCTAGCCCTTGCAGTTTTAGATGCCATGGCACTGAACCAATCAAACTGCTAAGCTTGTCACACTTACCAGCCTGATAATTCCACATGTACCCTCTCTTACTTGTAAATTCCACACCTTTAGCCACCTCCCAAGTCAAGACTCTATGAACACTCTCACCAATTGGTGGCAACGTGGTCATATTCGTTACAGCCAAATTCTCAGATGCAATTACTAGGTCAAGCGCCCTCTGACCCCTAGTATTTTCCATTACATGCTGTCGCAGATAGTTATCCCTTAATATGACCATGAGGTAATTACCTGGGTGGTTGCTAGCAGTGCGAGGACCTCTGTGAGAAAAGGGTATATGTGGAACTACAAGGGGGGTGATTATGATGAGCTCAGGAGACAGCTTGCAGGTGTAGCATGGAATGAGGAGTTAGCTGGAAAAGAGATTAATGATGCTTATGGTATTTTCAAAAACTGTTTAGTAGATGCAATGTCTAAATGTATTCCAAGGGTGAGAAGGTTAAATAAGATGGGTGTGAGATGGATGAATAAAGAGATTAAGCATGCGATACAGAGAAAAAGGGCATTGTGGAGGCAGCATAAGAGAAGTGGAAATAACCAATTCCATGAGGTCTACAAAGACCAAGCAAGGAGGGTGACTTGGTTGGTGAGGGTAACTAAAGAGAGGTATGAACAGCAGTTTGCTAATGAAGCCAAAAAGAATCTTAAGGAATTCTTTCGATATGTAGCCAGCAAAAGAAAGAATAATTATGGAAGGATGACATTGATTAGAGAAAATGGTATAAAGACAGCTGATACAGAATGTGTGGTGGAGATACTTAATGAACAGTTCATAAAGATCTTTCAATCTTGTGAATGTGACTTAATGGAAGGATTGAGAGCAGTTGATGATGGGGAGGAGACACTGACTGTAGGTGAGCAAGAGGTGTATGGGTAGTTAAGTAAACTAGATGTTAATAAGGCTACGGGACTTGATAATATATCACCACGTATTCTGAAAGAACGTGCCAGGAGTTGACACCTGCCTTGACATATTTTTTTAATATGAGTCTTTCACTCGGTCAAGTTCCTAAGGAGTGAAAGGAGGGCAAGATTATGCCACTTCATAAAAGATGTGATTGGACTCAAGCTTCAAACTATAGGCCTATCTGTGTGGTGTGTCAGGTGTTTGTCATTAAGTTGTTGAAGAAGCTTGTGAGAACTAGGATCCAGAGTTGCGTTGGGTTGTTAACAATGGTATTATCTGTGATGGACAGCATGGATTTGCTAAAGGGAGGTCATGTTTTAGTAATCTACTTACTTATTACAATAAAGTGACTGCTTCCTTGGACAGGAAAAGGATACACAGTAATATACTTGGATTTCGCAAATGCTTTTGATGAAGTACCTCATGATAGGTTGACAGTCAAACTAGAGCAGATGGGGTTGGATATTAAATTGGTGCATTGGATTGGAGACTGGCTATCTGATAGGTATCAACAAGTTGTGTATGGGGGAGCAATATCCAGGAAAAGGAAAGTCACTAGTAGAGTGCCTCAGGGGTCTGTTTTAGGTCCATTACTGTTTAACTTGTATATTAATGATATAGGTGAAGATTTGGATGGAGATATTCAGTTGTTTGCAGATGATGCAAAGTTGGGATGAACCATGAAGTGTAGTGAAGATGTTGTGGCCTTACAGGAAGACTTGAATAGATTGAGTGATTAGGCACAGAAATGGGGATGTGAATTCAAAGTTGCAAAATGTAAGGTTTTAAATTTTGGAAAACAAAGATGGGATGCAGAATTTATGCTTGGTGAGAATATATTGTTGAAGGTAGAGGAAATAAGAGATCTGGGGCTGATAGTAGATAAGGATCTAAAATTTAGGGGACACATCGCCAAAATTGTGAAGACAACACAAATGCTTCTGGGAATGATGCAGAGGACACTGACGTGTAGAAGTAGGGAGATTCTTGTTCTGTTGTTTAAGGCTTTGATTAGGCCACACATGGACTGTTGTGCCTAGATTTGGTTATCGGGTTTTCAGAAGGATGAAGAGATGTTGGAAAGGGTCCAAAGGCGACTGACTAAGGTAGTTTCTGACCTCTGGAATGTCAAGTATAAAGAAAGGTTGAGAAGATGTAATTTGTAGAGTCTGGTGGACAGGAGAAAGAGTCGAGATATGATGGAGACCTACAAGTTGGTGATGGGTTGTTATAGGATCAATGCTGGAGAAGTTTTACAGAGAATAGTGGGAGTCTGGGGAGAACCAGAAGTCATCCCTGGAAACTGTATAAAGAGGGTGTGAGTAGGGGAGTGAGAGGCAGGTTTTTTTTGTGCAGAGTTGTGAATGATCGGAATGCCTTGCCTGAGAATGTGGTGTCTGCAAAGAGTTTGAATGTGTTTGAAACACGGTATGATGAGCTGTGTGTATGATAAAAGGACCTCCCAGATGAGTCTTTGACTCCATGAGGTCTTGGGGTAGTAATAATAATTATTTATAAATTGAAACATCAATAAATTTTCTTATAGATTTTTTTTTGCCCTTAAGAGTGATGTCCTATTTTTCAGTATTAAAGTTATTATTATTGATTTAGAATCCTGGATTTTCTAGAGTCCTAATTATGGTTGTTGTTAGAGTGGAAGGATTCGTAGGACAAATATATGCCTTCCATATGTATGGGATTTTTAGACCATCATTATTTTAGATTGGGGTGATTGATAATGATCTCACAAGCTTCCTTAAATTTGCATTCATACCATGTTTTGGTGTGATGTAGACAACTAGTGCTTTTCCAGTCAATTCTATGTAAGGTGTTCAGAGCATGATCAGAAAGACTAGCTTCACCATAATTATTATATTTGATGTGTCGTTTATGTTCTTTTTGTCTGATCGGAATTGTGCATCCTGTTTCTCCTATGTATCGTATGTTGCAGTTGCAGTAAATACGGTATACTCCAGGGTGGGCCAGCGGAGGAAGAGGGTCTTTGGATTAGTTGAGTAGGTTTTTTAATTTTGCAGGAGGTTTAATGGTGGCTTTGAGGTTGTATTTTTGTAGTACTCTGTTTATTTTGTCTGATGTCCCTTTAACCTTCCAAATTGCACTTCTTATCCATGTTATTCAATGATTTTTAGAGCTTCGTATCCAGATTTAGCTCGACATCTATAGATGTCGTGGCCGGTTGGGGGGTTAATGTAGGGAATGGTTATAGTTTTACTGTAGTATGGTTTGTCTTTGCTTTTTATTGAGGTCTTGGAGAGAATTTTGTTAATATTGTTTTGGCTGTATCCATTTTTTTGAAAAGTATTACTGATCACTTTAAATTCGTTTTTCTTATTACTGTTCACTGGAGCAGATCTTCAGAGCTCCGTTTCTTAGTGTATTGATGACACCTTGCTTTTGTTTTGGGTGGTGGTAGGGGTTTATGTGTATATATTGGCCAGTATGTGTCGGTTTCTGGTAAACAGTGAAGGAAAGATTGCCCGAGGGAAGACGTGTGACAAGTGTATCTAGAAACGGCAGTGTGTTATGTTTTTCAATCTCAGTTGTGAACTGTATATGTTTGTGTTGCTTGTTTAGGTGGCTAAGGAAAGTGTCTGGTGGCCATGAGACTAAATCACGAAAACATCGTCAACGTATCTGAGCCAAACTTTGGGTTTTAAAGGGGAGGAACCTAAAGCATGTTGTTCAAAATGTTCCATATAAAAGTTAGCAATGGGGGGGGATAATGGTGGGCCCATGGCCATGCCTTCTTTTTGTAGGTAGAAAGTGTTTTGCCATACAAAATAACCAGAATGTAATACATGTGCAAATAACGCTGTGATATCTGGAGGAAATTTGTTCTGTAAAAAAGAAGAATTGTATCATTGATTGGGACATTCATAAAGAGGGCAGAGACATCAAAACTGACTAATAGATCATCTTTTTCTAATGTAATGTCTTTGATGATGTTTATGAAGTGTTGTGTGTTTTTGATATAAGAGGGGGGAATGACCTACCAACTCCTTGAGTGTTGCCGCTAATTTTTTGGCTAAGTGATAAGTCAGGCTACCAATCCCTTCGACTATAGGCCTTAATGGTGTGTTTTCTTTGTGAATTTTTGGTAACCCGTAAATTCTTGGGGAACGAGCGTAGTGTTGAAATAGTTTTTTGACCGTATCTTTGGGCCATGTGGTAATTGACTTAAGTGGATTCTCTGTTGTCTTTTTGATTCTGTTAGTTGGGTTATAGTTAACTAATTTGTATGTGTTATTGTCCGAGACGAGCAGATTCATTTTTTCCACATAAGTAGTTCGGTTTAAGAAAAAAAGGTTTGCACTTCCTTTATCTGCTCTGGTTATTAAGATGTTCGGATTTGACTTTAGTGATTTTATCGCTGTTATTTCGTGTTGAGTTAGGTTTCTTGTTATTGTTTTGTTATGATTTAAAATGCTAGCGGTTTCTAAACGTATTTTTTCTGCTATGTTATTTGGAATGAATCTTAGGCCTCTTTCAATATTACAAATAAATTCAAGTTTGCTTATCAATTTGGGTTCTATGGCATAATTTAAACCTTTGTTAATATCGAGATTTCATCTTTGTTTAAAGCGTGGTTGGATAGGTTAACTATATTATTGTTACCTGTCGGTGATTGGTGGCTCCTGTTGTTTCTTGCTTCTGGTTGGTTGTTATTGTTCATTGTGGAGAAATTTGAATATGGCGGCTGGTTCTTTCGATCTTTTAGTCTTTGGAATTTAGAAATTAGATTTGCTTTCTTCGTTTGGAGAATGTGGTTTGCTGTGTTGTCAGTAATCTTTTCCAGGATCATCCAGATATCTGCGTTTACGTAGCTTGAAAGTTCCATTTTTTCCTTTTGTAGCTGGTTTTGTGTAGCAGCTAAGTTCATTCTGGAAGCTTGGATTTGTTCTCTGAGAAGTGCTTTCTCCATGCGGAAGTATATATGTTGCGCTTTTGTTGAGGTGAATTTTCTTTTTAGCCTGATGCAATTTGGAATGATATTGCTGTCCCTACATCGTTTTAAAAAACCCAGTCTATTGATCAAATTAGAAACCTGATTCTTCAGCTTACCGTATTGATTGAATCACTTGTGAGTCGAATCTCCATGAATTATCATAATCCTTTCTTTTAGTGTTACATGGTGATTAGCATAAAAAATACTATTTAATTAGGTAGATTGCATGATTAGTTTTCATAGAAGACTTCTTCAGGTGCATAACAAGAGGGAATAACCAACAAAAAATTGCAAAAGAACAAAGAAAATCTATACATTAAAGCATTAGCATATTAACATTTAAAGCTGTTCTGTGTGTCTCCTCATTTTTGGGTGTGCGCATGTGTTCAACATTTCGTGAATGCCAAAGTTGGATGGCAGTGCAATGGCAGCTGAGATTGGTGTTGAGATGTATTGATTGAGGACGATTTCTTTGGATTCCGCAATTTTTCTTTCCAGTTCATCACAGTATCGAATGATATTTTCAGATTCGTCCCATAAGACTGGATGGATGAAGTTTTCCTCATTAGTATCAGCAGAATTCAGGACAGGGTTCAACAGAGTACTAGCTCTGGTTCTGCCATATGTGACGTCTGTTTTATGTTCCTCAGGACGTAATTTAGATGGGTTTTTCTGTCTGGCCAAAATAAGGTTTATTGCAGTTTATTTTGTTTCAACATTTGCTCAGCAACAATGATCTCTCCTTCATAAACACAGCAACACTCTCCATATGCCTACTCGAATATTCATAGCCATAGACTTAATTATCTGCTCACCCTCCCTTTTCCCTGATCGTCAAGTGTGGGAACACTGATGAGAATTTATTTGGGGATGATCACTTTCCTGTGTTATCAACCTTCCTGCATGTGCAACCATACATTCCATGAGGATGTTATAATGGAAAATTGAGAAAGCTGATAGGCTTACCTTCTCATCATTAGTCGGCAACAGTCGGCTCTTCTAACAATAGCGATGCAGCAAATCATGTAATTTGTTGCATCGATTACTGTATTATTCACCTATGTACACTGTCTTACTCCACTGGTATCTATCCCACAGCCTGGAATTTAGCCTATATTCAACTCATTCCCAAGAAGGGTGACAAGTCACTGCCATCCAACTACTGCCCCATCTCGCTCACCTCAGTCCTGTCTAAAGTAATGGAAAAAATCATCAATTCCCAACTCTTATGCTACCTTGAAGGTACCCATCTAATAAATGATCCCAGTATGGATTCCATCTGCTAATCAACAGGAGATCTGCTCACATATGTCACTCATCTCCAGTTTGTTTGTTTGGAGAAGTTTGGCAAATCCCAAGCAGTTGCACTTGATATCTCCAAGGCATTTGACCAGGCCTGGCACACAAGGGCTTACTAAGCAAGCTGCCATCGTTTGGTCTATCTCAAGACCTCTGTACTTGGATTGCCAGCTTTCTGTTTGGATGCACACTGTGTGGTGGTGGTGGGTGGCCTTATCCTCTCACCATTCAACTAATGCTGGGGTTCCACGAGGTTCTGTCTTCTCACCAACCCTCTTCCTACTATATATCAATGACCTACTTGAGTTGACCTCCAACCCAATACACAATTTTGCAGACAACAGCACATTGCATTCCTCTCTTTCATTTGATAAACCTTACTCTACACCAGGGTTTCTCCAACTTTTTCTACGACGGAACACTTCACAAATCGTGATATTTTCACGGAACACCTTGGTTATTTTGTAATGTATTAATTAATAATTAATTGGTAATTTAGCAGATTTTTTATTGTTAATTGATTATTAATTAACTTTAATTTAAATCAATTAATATAAATTGGTTATATTTAATTGATTTAAATTAAATTAAAATTTAATTTAAATCAATTAAATTAAAGTTTACTTTAATTGATTTAATTAAAGCAACAATAAACCGTCATTAAATTAATTTGTGCTGATTTTCATTGACATATCCTATTCTGATCACCAAATATATTTATAATATTATAAGTACTTACAAGTGAATGCAGACTTTTCTCCTGTGTGCTGGTAGTTTTCTCCCTTCTTTTGTACAGACACACACCTTCAATAAGAGATTTCTTAATACCAAAATTAAACAAAGTGCCTTGTCTCCTATTCATATCATCATCATCATCATCATCATCAAATTCCTGCCATGTACCCTCAAGGGGGTGTACAGGATATGACAGTACTACATGAAAAAATTACATCATTACTAACTTCCTATCTACAATTTTCCTCCAAATCAGTCTGTTACTTGTCAAGACTCCAACATTATCAGATCTTATATTTCTATCGTCTAAGGCACTTTGTACCGTATCAATCCACCTATATCTTGGTCTTCCTCTAGGTCGTTTTGCTGCCAACCTGGCAGAGAACACTTGTTTTGCTAATCTTTCCTCTCCCATTCTATTTAAGTGACCATACCATCTGAGATTAGCTCTGCTAACACATTCCTGGATGCTGACAATGTCAAGTTCTTTCCTAATATCCTCATTTTTAATATGATATTGCCATTGATGCCATCTGTTCACGCCTCTAATCTTTCTCAGGACTCTCATATCTGCGGTCTCTAGTCTTTGGTCAAGTGTTTTACTTCTGACCCAGCTCTCAGATCCATAAGTTAAAATTGGTTTGAACACAGTCTTGTATACAGCTAATTTAGTGTTCCGACTAATTTCTTTCTTATTCCATATGAATTTATTCAATTGACTTCCCACCATACCAGCTTTGCTGATTCTGTTGTCTATTTCTATATTTAGTTTACCATCTTCAGTAAAAATTGTGCCTAAGTAGCTGAAATGTTTTACTTGTTCCACAGGTTCTCCATTCACAACACAGTTGACATTTTCAATGATTCTGCCTATTTTCATTGTCTTTGTCTTTTTATTGCTGACCTTCATACCATATCTATTACAACAGCTATTCAATTTAGTCAGAGAATCTTGCAGACTTGTAGCGGATTTATTTAGAAGTATAACATCATCCGCATAAAGCAAAGAGCTGACATTAACATCTCCAATTTTGATATCAGGTTTAATACCACATTCCTTCATAATGTGATCCATATAGATAATGAATAACAGAGGGGATAATGTGCATCCTTGTCTCACACCAGATTTAACATTAAACCATCTTCCTGTACTTCCTTCAATTCTAACTGCTGACTCACAACTCAAATAAAGACTAAGTATTGCTTGATATAATGCCCCATTGACACCATATAACTGCAGCGTATTGAATAGCTTCTCTCTTGGCACCTTGTCATATGCCTTTTCCAAATCAACAAAACTTAAATACAGATCTTTGTTATATTCCCATGCTTTCTCGACTATTTGTCGTAAAGTGAAGATCTGATCCTGACAGCCTCTATTTAGCCTGAATCCAGCTTGTTCTTCACCAAGCTTTTCTTCCACAATTCTTCTCAACCGTTTCTCAAGTATACTTGCATAGATCTTGCCAGGAACACTCAGTAGGGAAATACCTCTGTAATTCTCACATTCAGTTTTATTTCCCTTTTTATATATAGGTACTATGAGAGCTCTACTCCAAGCATCGGGAATTCGTCCCTCTGTCCAGGCTTTCTGAACTATGCAGTGCAGCCACTGTAAGACTCTTATACCACCATACTTCAGCATTTCTGGTCGAATATCATCTACTCCTGCTGCCTTTCCACATTTCAAGCCTTTGATGGCTTTTTCTACTTCAAGTATGGATATGTATTCCTGACTGCATGCCTGGTCAGTGTTTTTTATCACTGTGCTGTCATCACTGCTTGTTTCATTTAGCAGTTTTTCAAAGTAATTACTCCATACTTCAAGGATATCTTTTTCTCCTGTTTTCATTTCACCTTTATCATCTCTAATTCCTTTTACAGCACTCTTTCCTCCATTCCTAAGCTTCTTCAACAACCTCCAGAATATTTTGCCACCTTCTTGATATTTATTTTCTATATTCTTGCCAAAGTCCTCCCATGACTTTTGTTTAGCTAGTTTTACACACTGTTTAGCTTTCTTACATTTGTCTCTGTATTCTGTAAGAGTAAAAGCTGACTTATTTGACAGGAACTTTTGATATGCTTTCTTCTTTTCCTTCACTACCTCTTTAACTTCCTGTGTCCACCAGGGAGTTCTAATTTTTTTTATCCTTGCACACAACCTCACCACATGCCTCTCTGGCAGAATCAATCAATGTTTCCTTCAGAGTTTGCCACTGAATCTCCAAGGTTTGATTCCTGTTCTCAAACTCTTTCATTTTCTTTTCAATAATATTTCTGTATTTTAGTCTACAGTTCACATCTGAGAGCTGCTCAACTTTTATTCGCTTTAAAACTTTCTTACATGTTATTCTTTTCAATATGAAATTCAATTTAATCCTGCTCAAGACTAAATAGTGATCACTTCCAATTTCAAATCCTCTGTACACTCTGGTGTCCTGCACCAGGGAGAAAACATCACTATCAACAATAACATAGTCAATGAGACTTTTCTTATTCCTAGACTCTTCTCTCCATGTGAATTTGTGCACATTTTTATGTTGGAACATGGTGTTAGTAATAACCAGTCCATGTCCTGAGCAGAAATCCAACAGATATTTGCCATTATTATTAGCTTTGCTCTTTTCTCCAAATTTTCCCAAAACATTTTTGTATGTCTCACAATCATTTCCTACTCTACTATTTAGATCCCCAACAAGGATCAACTTTTCCTTTTTCATTGTGTCAGTTGCTTTCTCTAAAGCCTCAAAAAATTCCTCCACTTCTACCTTAGCAGAACCCTCTGTGGGACCATAGGCACAAATAAGTCTCATTGTCCAGTTCCCCATTCTCATATTTGCCCACATTACTCTACTTGAGACTGACTGCCATTCAAGAAGATTAGCCTCGTATTTTGTGTTGAATACTATGGCTACTCCTTCTTTTCCTTGGTTGTCATTGCCTGAATATAACATTTTGTATTTATTGCTCAGAAAGATCTCACCAGTTTTGATCTTTTTTGTTTCAGTCACCCCTATTATGTCGATCTGGTACTTATCTAATTCCTCAGCTAGCTCCATTTCTTTGCCATTCAGGCTTCTTATGTTGATAGTACCGATCTTTAACTCTGGTGATGTTGAGTTGGGGTTTGTTTTCAGATTTGTTCCAGTAGCTGACTTTTCGCTGTTCGCCCTGGTTCCCTGGCGAAAACAACGGGGGCCTTGTTTAACCGGGCGACGCCCCAGCCGGCATGAAATTTTGTCATGTTGTACCATCATTTTTTATTTTGGTTTAACCAATAAGAATACAATTTGGTCGGCTAAATCCCAAATTGCCAGCCCATCCTCGTTCGTTCAGTATCAAAGTAGATACCCAACAGGGTGCACCACGAGAAGGTGAGGATTGGACATTAGGTCAGAAGCCCTGGTCGGTTCTCCGCATTCCTGTAAAGGCTATGTGGAGGTCTCCTCTCAGTTATACAGCTTTGACCCTTAAGCACCCCTTATTCATATTAGAATTTAAATTAGAATTTAAATCTGTATTCCTATTACTTTTAAAAAACCACGGCACTCCAGTTTCAGAACAAGCACTTACACACTGCAATACGAACTTGCGAAGAAAGTATTCAGTATTACTAGATCTGAGAACTAGATACAAACTACCTTGATCTTCAATTTCAGTGGAAAAATTTTCTTTATACTTCCTTGCTGATTGGTCACTGACATTTGCAACACAGATGTTATTTCGTTCAGTTTTGAGAACACGCTGCCCATTATTGTAATCGTCTTGCAGCAATTTTTATGATTGGTCATAAACGGCGGTATTCTCTTTCCCGATTGTTGAAAGATTTCAATGTGTGAAAATTAACGCTAATTTTCACACATGAATATTTCCATGTTTAAAAATATGTCGCTTGGTCACTGACATTTGCTACACAGATGTCATTTCCTTCAGTTTTGAGAACAGAGGATACGTCACCATTGTTATAATCCGCTTGCAGGCATTTTTTATGACCGGTCATAAACAGCGGTATTCCCTTTCCCTAATGTTGAAAGGTTTCGATATGTGAAAATTAACGATACACAGATGTTATTAGGCGTTCTGGGTCTGAGCTTTTCGACATATTCACAAATATTATTCTTCTCAGAATATTTCTACTATAAAATATTTATTCATGAAAAATGCTTATAAAACTAAAATGACAAATTCCAGAGTTTCTCGCAGAACACTAGTGTTCCGTGGAACACTAGTTTGAGAATCCCTGCTCTACACAACTCACCTCAACCTTCAGAACACTGTCCTCAGTTCTAATTTCCAATGGGGTTCAGATAACCTAGTCAATTTCAATGCTGATAAAACTCAGTACTGTTTTATTTCTCATAAAAAAGAACCATTTTCTCCCAGTATTATTTTTGACAACAACCAAATTTCCAGACAATTTGAGATTTCTCTTCTTGGAATTACCTTGACACCAAACCTCTCCTGGCATAAACACATCACAACCATCGCATCCTCAGCTTCTAAAGAACTATGATTTCTCTTTCGCTCTGGGACGTTACTTCATCCTTGAACAGCTGTTAACTTTATACAAATCACAAATCCGTCCAACCAGAATACTGCTATCATATATGCGATGGAGCCCTCAAAAGCTCCTCCAAAATGCTTGACTCGATACAGAGGAGAGTGATCAGACTTATTGATGATCCATTTCTTACAACTCACTCCCTCCACTTTTGCACAGATGATCGGTCTCCACACTATGTGTATTCTACAAATATTTCCATGGAAAATGTTCATCTGAAATAGCATCAATAATTCCCCACTTAGTACTAAGCTCCTTGGAACATGTGCAGCTGCTGCTCAACATCCCTTCACATTGCACCTTGAAACCCACAGAACAAGTTTCTTCTTTCATCCCTGCAACTGCTGTACTAGAACAGTCTTCCTCCTGATGCATTTCCCAAGGAATACAATATACAGACATTTTACATCAAATGTAAACAAGTACCTTCTTTCCAATCCACCACCCATATTAATATACTATAGGTTGATCAGCCAACCTCTTGTGTATGGGCTCAACATAAATACAAGCCGCCTTAACTGCAATCCCCAAAACATCCAGTTGGTTTTCATGTTTCTCAAAGCCATTGTGGAATGACAGTTGTGCAGCAACCAAAGAAGCTCAGAAGAAAGCTCGGGGTATTTTTCAAAGATGCCCCTCAACAACAACAAACCTCATTACTTTCAAATGTGTTGAGTTTGAGCAAGACACATCCATTGTTAGACTCAAAAGGAATCCTGGATCCATATATCCTACTTAACCTGAACAACCAACATTAAAGAAGTGTGGGACAAAATCTGGTAAATGAAGGGCAGATATACCATCCACCAGCTCTATATCCTTGAACAGAATGGTTGCACAGTTGGTGATATAGTAGCAATTGCAGATACACCAACGAAATTTTTGCAAAAAACATCAGCAACATCTTGGTTGACCAAGTGATAGAGGCTGTTGACTTCACATCAGTTGTTTCAGTATTGTATAATCAAATAAACATCACGGAAAAGGCAATACCTAGAGCAATATTCACTTTTATTGAGGTCTCAGTTTCTAGACCCGGGAAGATGCTAAGGTTATATCAATACAGAAATCATATGCTTTATATATACAAGTAGTAAAATGGTGCATTTTCCACTATCATGAACAATCATAGAAGTATAAGTAGGTTCTGTGAAGGTATATTATAATGATATATGTCAGCCTTTCTAATTTAGTTATCACATTTTTAATATGAATCTCATGAATGGCTGTAAAACTATTATTATTACATGAACACCTCCATTTAGTCCCTAAACTCATCAACGGAGAGCCTAGACATTATACCAAGTACTACCAATATTTTCATGACATCCATTATAATATCTGTTATACTTTGCTTTGAACTCACTCACCGACATGACATCCACAACAGACTTTGTCAACCTATTTCAATTCACTGCTCTCCAAGCAAAAAATGTAGTTCTCATGCCTTTGCTGATCACACTGTTTCTCTAAGCCTTCATCTTCATTTCATTCTCATAAGCATTCCATAGACCTGCCACCAACTTGGTCACTTGTCTGGATCCTCTGCACTACTTACTCACGCCAAGAAATCTGTAGGTTATTATATCTTTATCAAAAGATATAATAACCTACTTATCTCTGCTTGTCAGAATCTTCTTCAGTAACAAGTAATCCTGTGAACTGTTTAGCCACCTTCTCAGTATGTCTTCTGAACTTCAATACCTTATCCACCAAAAACTTCAAATCATCCCTTCATTTTCCTGGAGTATAGTTCTGTCAATGTGGTATTATATAGCTGGTAATCTTTTCACCTCAAAATGTATAACCTTACACTTTGCTACATTAAATCACTATCTGTTCTTCTTTGCCCCTACTGCTGGTCTATTTAAATCACCCTTCAAAATTTCAGCATCTTTATTGACTCTTGTTTGACCCAATTTTGCATCATTCACCAAGTACAGAGTCCTTTGGTCACAGGCCTTCTACTGGACTGAGTTCTGAATAAACTACTGTGTGGTAGTAGAAAGTTTTTCCATTTAGTTACAAACTAAATTAATGTTTTCCAGAAATTATAATTTTGTTTAATCCTTGATCCAAGTGTAAGCAAACAAAGTTTTCATGTGAAGTATTTTCACAACTAGGTTCTTGCTACTTGTATATAGAAGCAGATAACTTAATATCAATTGCCTTAGTACCCACAATGCAAAGCACACTTCTATTCAGAAGCATGATCCCTAAACTTCAAGCTTCTGTCCACCATCACTTCTATCTCTCTCTCGATTTTCCACCTCCTTCACAATTTCCCCATTAATTATATACTCCGTATACTTTGCATCCGTGCCTACCAAATTTCAGAACTTCATTACTGTTATTATTCCTTACCTCTGTTGCATCATAACTCATTATGGAAGTTCAATGCTAGACAACATAGTCTATCGTACCATACCTTGAACTCATCCACTGTTTGCAATTTTACAATCTTCTCAGTCATAAGAGAATGCATTACATTCTCTTACCACTCTCCATGCAAAAAAAATATAATAATCCTCCTAAGCTTCGCATCTGCAAACAACTGAATATCTCCCTGTAGTCCAGTGACAATTTATTTATTAATTAAATTTATTTATTTGTATAGGATTTCCCTTTTCTCCCCCATTCCTTTGGGGTGGGTGGGTTGAGCACTCCTAATGAGGGATTAGGTGTGTATATATATATATATATATATATATATTAGGTATATATATTAGGTATATATCAGGATTGAGGAATACTGAATATGAAGACAGATTGGGAATCTATAGACTGCAGACACTAGCAAACAGGAGAAAGAGGGGAGATATGATTGAGACTTACAAACTTCTGAAAGGGTCATACAGGATTTCAATTGATGAAATTATGGAGGGTGGGAAAAGGACGAGAGGGCATCCTTGGAAGCCGAGAATGAAGGCCACTAAGAAGGGGGTGAGGGCTAGATTTTTCTCTCAGAGGGTGGTGCATGATTAGAATGGATTGCCATTGGATGTTGTGAGTGCAAGCAGTGTGAATGAATTCAAGAATAAGTATGATAGCTGATGTGCGTAGCATGTGGCCTCCCTCCCTCCAGGGAGTCTCTGACTCCCTGGAAGTCTTTCTTAATAATAATAATATTTTATTACTGTAGCTCCATATTTGTTCATGGAGCTGGTTTGCCTGTTCTGAGGGACAAAAAACCCGAGTTTCCATGTGAAAAAACCCTCTACCTCCACACGAGACCGGCTAACTCACCTTAAATTCATCCTTAAAGGTTCCTCACCATAGATGGGAATTGAACCCAGGTCTTTCTGCCCAAATGGCTTCGTCTATACCGACTGAGCTGCAGAGGCTCTAGTGACATAAAGATTGAATAGTAATGGTCCCAGTACTTAATCAATTCTATGAAACTCCACTTGTAACCTTTCTACTGTGATACAGCTCTCCCACCCTTCCCTATTTATACAACTCTCTGATAGCTATCAGAAACCAGTCACCAATCCAATTCAGTAACTTGATATCCAAACCCATATATTGCAACTTAAAACCAACCAGCTGTAGCACTCTGTCAAATGCCTTTGCAATATCCAAAAAAAGATAGTATGTGTCTCACCTTCAAACATTGCTCTTTTTATTCTGTTATAAAAGGCAGTCAGATTACTAAAATGAGCAACAATCAAATCCATGTTGGCCTGTTTAAATATTGCCATCATCTGCACAATTCCTTTATACTTTATGCTTATTACCAGTTTTCTGCAATCTTAGCAGCCACTGAAGAAATAACAACTTTCATATAGCTTAATACCTCCATTCTACAAACGTCTTAATGCAATGTGACTGTCTTAATTCTTTCCAGTCTCTTGGAACCATTGTAAGACTTTCATTAAACAGCCAGATTAATTTCAGGACCAGTTCCACAGCACATTCCCTTAATAAAAAAAAGAAAAAAATAGCAAAGTTCCATCTAGTTCTCCTGCCTTACTGACATCTAGGGTACTCAGTATTTGGAATACTTGCTCTTCATCACTTCTAATGCTTCAACCATACTTATCCCTCTGGAAATAAAGCTTGCTTTATCAGGATGGAGCACTATAATAAAGTGATCATTAAATAACTGTCATCTGCCTTGGTGACCTAAATTTCACCTCTATCCAACATGGTAGTCCGTCTCCAATCATTTTTTGTTCCTACTAGTCACATAGTAAAAAAAAAAATTCTCCGTGATTCTCCTTGGATTACAGTGCTTGTATCTTCTTGTTATTTAAAATTTCATTCCATTTTATACCAGTCACCTTCCTATTCAGAGCTCTATATTCCTTATGCAATTGTCCTCTGCCTTTTTCTTTATATGCCTATGAATGTTCCTGTTTATTTTCTCTAGTCATCCATCTTACTCCAAATTGCTTTATAACTTGATATACAATCGGACATTGCTGTCACTGGCATCACTGTGCTAAATTGCGTGCTTCACTCAGTACTTGCCCACTCAGAAACATTTTAAAATGCTAATTGAAAAAATATATACCAGGTCAGCCTGTTGTAGAAGATGCCCTCATTGACATTATGAATGTGGTAGTTAAAAAAAAAAAAAAAAAAAAAAAAAGGAAGAATTGGAAGAACCATTGCTAACAAATTTAATGAAATAGTTATCGAAGATAGTGTGGAATTTTAAAAACTAATCTTGACACTGCAGTTGTTTCTTGATGGCTTAGATTTGATGATACATCAATAAAAAACAAAACTTACATTTTATCTAGTTCATTGTTGAAGCCTTTTACTTTATTTTTCAGTCTGGTTGGCCGAGTGGTTAGTGTATCCACTCTCCAGCCAAAAGGCTGCGGGTTCGAATCCCACCATGGGCATGGATGTTTGTGATTGTCTGTTAAAATACTAGTGGTCATGGTGGTCAGTTGATGGTGTTGCTGCAGATGATGAGGTTCGCTGTAGTTGGTGAGTGGTGGAGATGGAGAGTTGTAGAGTAAGTGCCCTCCCTCGATGAGTCTCTGGACTCCTTGGAGGTGTCATGTAATAATAATAATTTTTCTTAAATTGGGTATTTATAAATCTTAATATTTGCTATTCTATAATTTAATTGTAAGTTTAGTTTTTTCCCCTTCTCTGTAGTGTGTTGCAAAGTCAATGTGTTGAGTGTACATGTTTTAATTCTAGGGTTTTAGATCTGGAAAGTGCTCTTTTTTCTGACTGCGACTTAAATACAATCCGCAGAATTTGCAATGGAAAACCTGTTCCCAAAGCATTAAGAGCTGGTGTTTGGAAGGTATGATCATGTTTGTATCTCTTAATTTTTCATATTGTACACTATTATGTTAATAACAAAAACTTTACTTTTTATTGATTTATACTTATTGTATAAATCTCATGTGTTCTTCTTTTCTGGATAACAAAAAAGCTCTGTACAGCTCTTATAGCTGATTTTTTTTTCTTTCAATACTTTTAAAACAGTCACTTTTTAAAAAGCAAATCTTGAATTTCTATAGTGTAACCTTTGACATCTTAATGGAAAACAGTATTAGTTACATATGAAAAGCACCAAAGATGCATTTAAGCTATCATGCATTATACAGATATATATTGTGTGAATTGATTTGGCAGATGCCTTGTTTATGCATTCATATTTCCTAAACAAGGCATCTGCTAAATTAATTCACACTATATATCTGTGCAACAATAAGAGTATTTATTTATTATTTTTTTATGGCTTGTGCAGATGCCAAGAATTCATTATTTTCTCTACAAGATTCTTTAGCTTGTAGAAATCACAAAATTAAGTCCATACGTACAAAGTTAAAAGTGTGTAATTTTATATTGTAGAATTCTTAGATTATAATTTCAGTTTGGACATAATAGAAAATCAGGGCAGGGAAGGACAAGTAAATTGGTAAATACTAAGATACGTAAAGGGGTTATTTTGTTATGAAGAAATATTTAAAGAAACTAGTTCAGTGACAATCTTGTAGGCAATTTTATAACTTTGAAATTTTTCTATTTTTTCAGAAATATGTTTCACATAATAATAATAAGATTAATATCTTACCAAAACAAAAATAAATCAGGTAAGGTTCTTCTAAATAACAACAAATTAAAGATGTCAGGAAATTATGGAAAAAATTTCCATAATTTCCTGACATCTTTATGTGAAAATATGTGAAGATTTTGGAAAAAATTGGTTAGTGCTTGCATTCAGAAATGGGTTAACAGTGAATTTCTACTTTGCAATCAGCAACATAAGTTGACTTAGGGAAGGTCATGTTTTGGCAACTTTCTCACATTCTATAACAATGTCACTATTGAACTAGACAAGGGGAATGGATATACTGTGATACTTTTGGATTTTGCTAATGTAGACTTGCATAAATTGGAGAATATGAGTTTGGATTATAGAATATTAGTGTGGATAAGAGGATGACTGAATGGCAGATATCAAAAAGTGGTATGCGGGGGATGTTAATTTGCAAGATTTAAGATAACCAGTGGTGTACCACAAGGATCAGTGTTTGGTCCATTGTTATTCAATGTATACATTAATGACATTAGGAAAGATTTGACAAGCAACACACCTCTATTTGCTGATGATGCAAAGGGTAATAGGTAGGGTAATCAGGAATGCTGCTGATATGCACTACTTGCAGAATGATTTGAATTCATTCACACTGCTTGCATACGCAACATCCAATGGAAATCCATTCCAATCATGCACCCTATGAGAGAAAAATCTATCCCTCACCCCCTTCTTAGTAGCATTCATTCTCAGCTTCCAAGGATGCCCTCTTGTCCTTTACCTACCATCCATTAAATTGAAATATTCCATCAACTGAAATAATGTATGACCATTTCAGAAGTTTATAAGTCTTAATCATATCACCCCTCTTTTTCCTGTTTGCTAGTGCCTGCAGTCTACAAATTCTCAATCTGTCTTCATAATCAGTATTCCACAATCTTGATATCATTTTTAACACTGTCCTTTGTACTCTCTCCACTATATCAGAATCACAACAGAAACCAGGAGACCAGACCTGCACACAATAGTCCAAGTGAGAACATATCAAGGCCTCGTAAAGAGGCAAAACGACATCCTTCTTATATTTACATGTGAACGTTCGTTTAAGCATTGCAGTTATCTTTTGAGTCATCATCATCATCATCATCAAAATTCCTGACATGTACCCTCAAGGGGGAGTGTACAGGATATGATAGTACTACATGAAAAAAATTACATCATTAGTACCTTCCTATCTACAATTTTCCTCCAAATCAGTCTGTTACTTGTCAAGACTCCAACATTATCAGATCTTATATTTCTATCGTCTAAGGCACTTTGTACCATATCAATCCACCTATATCTTGGTCTTCCTCTGGGTTGTTTTGCTGCAAACCTGGCAGAGAACACTTGTTTTGCTAATCTTTCTTCGCCCATTCTGTTTAAGTGATCATACCACCTGAGATTACCTCTGCTAACGCATTCATGGATGTTGACAATGTCAAGTTCTTTCCTAATATCCTCGTTTTTAATATGATATTGCCATTAATGCCATCTGTTCACGCCTATAATCTTTCTCAGGACTCACCTATCTGCGGTCTCTAGTCTTTGGTCAAGTGTTTTACTCTAACCCAGCTCTCAGATCCATGTTAAACCTGGTTTGAACACTGTCTTGTATACAGCTAATTTAGTGTTCCGACTAATTTCTCTCTTATTCCATATGAATTTATTCAATTGACTTCCCACCATACCAGCTTTGCTGATTCTGTTGTCTGTTTTTATATTTAATTTACCATCTTCAGTAAAAATCGTGCCTAAGTAGCTGAAATGTTTCACTTGTTCCACAGGTTCTCCATTCACAACACAGTTGACATTTTCAGTGATTCTGCCTATTTTCATTGTCTTTTTATTGCTGACCTTCATACCATATCTATTACAACAGCTATTCAATTTAGTCAGAGACTCTTGCAGATTTGTAGCAGATTTATTTAGAAGTATATCCGCATAAAGCAAAGAGCTGACATTAATATCTCCAATTTTGATATCATGTTTTAATACCACTTTCCTTCATAATGTGATCCGTATAGATAATGAATAACAGAGCGGATAATGTACATCCTTGTCTCACACCAGTTTTAATGTTAAACCATCTTCCTGTACTTCAATTCTAACTGCTGACTTACAACTCAAATAAAGACTAAGTATTGCTTGATACACTGCCCCATTGACACCATATAACTGCAGTGTATTGAATAGCTTCGCTCTTGGCACCTTGTCATATGCCTTTTCCAAATCGACAAAACTTAAATACAGAACTTTGTTATATTCCCATGCTTTCTCGACTATTTGTCGTAACGTGAAGATCTGATCCTGACAGCCTCTATTTGGCCTGAATCCAGCTTGTTCTTCACCAAGCTTTTCTTCCACAATTCTTCTCAACCGTTTCTCAAGTATACTTGAGAAACGGTTAGATCTTGCCAGGAACACTCAGTAGGGAAATACCTCTGTAATTCTCACATTGTTTTATTTTCCTTTTTATATATGGGTACTATGAGAGCTCTACTCCAATCATCGGAAATTTGTCCCTCTGTCCAGGCTTTCTGAACTATGCAGTGCAGCCACTGTAAGACTCTTATACCACCATACTTCAGCATTTCTGGTCGAATATCATCTACTCCTGCTGCCTTTCCACATTTCAAGCCTTTCATTTCTACTTCAAGTATGGATATGTATTCCTAACTGCATGCCTGGTCAGTGTTTTTTTACCACTGCTGTCATCACTGCTTGTTTCGTTTAGCAGTTTTTCAAAGTAATTACTCCGTACTTCAAGGATATCTTTTTCTCCCGTTTTCATGTCACCTTTATCATCTCTAACTCCTTTTACAGACTCTTTCCTCCATTTTTAAGCTTCTTCAACATCCTCCAAAATATTTTGCCAATTTCTTGATATTTATTTTCTATATTCTTGCCAAAGTCCTCCCATGACTTTTGTTTAGCTAGTTTTACACAGTGTTTAGCATTCTTGCATTTGTCTCTGTATTCTCTAAGAGCACAAGCTGACTTATTTGGCAGGAACTTTTGATATGCTTTCTTCTTTTCCTTCACTGCCTCTTTAACTTCCTGTGTCCACCAGGAAGTTCTGATTTTTTTTTATCCTTGTAGACAACCTCACCACATGCCTCTCTGGCAGAATCAGTCAATGATTTCTTCAGAGTTTGCCACTGAATCTCCAAGGTTTGATTCCTGTTCTCAAACTATTTCATTTTTTCTTCAATAATCTTTGTGTATTTTAATCTACAGTTCACATCTGAGAGCTGCTCAACTTTTATTCGCTTTGAAACTTTCTCACATGTTATTCTTTTCAATATGAAATTCAATTTTATCCTGCTTATGACTAAATAGTGATCACTTCCAATTTCAAATCCTCTGTACACTCTGGTGTCCTGCACCAGGGAGAAAACATCACAGACTTTTCTTATTCCTTGCCTCTTCTCTCCATGTGAATTTGTGCACATTTTTATGTTGGAACATGGTGTTAGTAATAACCAGTCCATGTCCTGAGCAGAAATCCAACAGATATTTGCTATTAATTAAGAAGGAGATGTTAAATCCTGTTTTATTTTATAGCCGGGTACGAAACTCGGCAGTTTAGTTTTTTCGGCATTGAAACTCTATGGATGTCGATGGATTTCGACCCGAGTTTTATACCTGGCTATAAAATAAAATGGGATTTAACATCTCCCTCTTAATTAACAAATTCACCAGTAAAATAGCCTTTCGGCTTATTATCTTTGATATTTGCCATTATTATTAGCTTTGCTCTTTTCTCCAAATTTTCCCAAAATATTTTTGTATGTCTCACAATCATTTCCTACTCTATTTAGATCCCCAACAAGGACCAACTTTTCTTTTTCATTGTGTCAGTTGCTTTTTCTAAAGCCTCAAAAAATTCCTCCACTTCTACCTTAGTAGAACCTTCTGTGGGACCATAGGCACAAATAAGTCTCATTGTCCAGTTCCTCATTCTCATATTTGCCCATATCACTCTACTTGACACTGCCTGCCATTCAAGAAGATTAGCCTCATATTTTGTGTTGAATACTATGGCTACTCCTTCTTTTCCTTGATTGTCACTGCCTGAATATAATATTTTGTATTTATTGCTCAAAAAGATCTCACCAGTTTTTGTCTTTTTTGTTTCAGTCACCCCTATTATGTCGATCTGGTACTTGTCTAATTCTTCAGCTAGTCCATTTCTTTGCCATTATGTTTCTTATGTTGATAGTACCGATCTTTAACTCTGGTGATGTTGAGTTGGGGTTTGTTTTCAGATTTGTTCCAGTAGCTGACTTTTCGCTGTTCGCCCTGGTTCCCTGGTGAAAACAACGGGAGCCTTGTTTAACCAGGCAATGCCCCAGCCAGCATAAAATTTTGTCATGTCGTACCATCATTTTTTTTTTATTTTGGTTTAACCAATAAGAATACAATTTGGTCGGCTAAATCCCAAATTGTCAGCCCATCCTCGTTCGTTCAGTATCCAAGTAGATATCCAACAGGGTGCACCACAAGAAGGTGAGGATTGGACATTAGTTTAGAAGCCCTGGTCGGTTCTCCGCATTCCTTTAAAGGCTATGTGGAGGTCTCCTCTCAGTTATACAGCTTTTACCCTTAATTTGAGTTGTATTTGTAATCTTTGCTACATGGCCCCTGAACTTAAACTTCCTATCTTCTAACACTCCAAGATCCCTAGCCTCATCAGTTTTTTTTTAGCTTAATCCCACCAATATAATACAACATTGGATATCTAATCACACTGAAGTGAATGACTACATTTTTTACATCGAAATCTCAGCCATTTTCACATGCCCACAATTCCAGCCTATATCATTCTGCAAGTACTGCTGCATACATCAGCAGCAATTCTGATTATGCTATCTATTTTTGCATCATCATTATCAAGTAGCTGTTTGTCACTTGTCAAATCCTTCCCAATATCAGATTGAATTTCCCAATATCAGATTGTTATTCAATCTGCACATTAAAAAATTAATGTGCAGATTGAATAACAGTGGACCAAGCACTGATCCTTGTGGTACACCACTGCTTACTTTAAATCTTGCAGACTTGCTTCTCCCGTATACCACTTTTTGATATCTGTCATTCAGCCATCCTCTTATCCAAGCTAATATTCTGTAGCTCTAACCCATAGTCTCCAATTTATGCAACAGTCTACCATGCTGTATTCTGTCCAAAGCCTTAGCAAAATCCAAAAGTATCGTGGTGTATCCGTTCCCCTTGTCTAGTTCAATGGTAACATAGTTATAGAATGTGAGCTAGTTGTGATCTTCCCTTAGTAAACCCATGTTGCTCATTGCAAAATAGAGATTCACTGTCAGTCCGTTTCTGAATGCAAGCCCTAACCAATTTTTCAATTTTTAACCAGACTTTGCATGAAAGTCTGCATGCAAAACATGCTGTATTCTTTTGTACAAAAGAAAGTGTGCATGTTCTTTTGTACACTATTGTCTACATTCTGCATGACACAATTGGATAATTTGCAGATTTCTATTCTTCTCTAGTGCCTTATATATGTAGACATCTTTACACACATTTAATGGGTCCAAACACAAAGTCGAAAACGTTCTCTCCACATCGACATTTCTGTAATAAAGTCCATTCCTGTCATTAACACAGTTATATAACAATATGGCTCTTATATTCACATTCTCACCGTTCTTCCCTTTATATTTTACTTTCCCTGACGATCTGTGTTAGGTGTCATACCAGTTATTAGTTTTTCAAGACTCCTGATATCAAATGCATTCAGGTGTAAGCCATCCCTCTTATACAAATCCAATCTTCCCTCAAACTCACTGCACACATCCAAAAACTTGCGTTCATTCTTTCTACACAGCATGTGCATTGAATCTTTTGCCATCAAACCCATAGTCTCCAATTTATGCAACAGTCTACCATGCTGTATTCTGTCAAAAGCCTTAGCAATATCCGTTCCCCTTGTCTAGTTCAATGGTAACATAGTTATAGAATGTGAGCTAGTTGTGATCTTCCCTTAGTAAACCCATGTTGCTCATTGCAAAATAGAGATTCACTGTCAGTCCGTTTCTGAATGCAAGCCCTAACCAATTTTTCAATTTTTAACCAGACTTTGCATGAAAGTCTGCATGCAAAACATGCTGTATTCTTTTGTACAAAAGAAAGTGTGCATGTTCTTTTGTACACTATTGTCTACATTCTGCATGACACAATTGGATAATTTGCAGATTTCTATTCTTCTCTAGTGCCTTATATATGTAGACATCTTTACACACATTTAATGGGTCCAAACACAAAGTCGAAAACGTTCTCTCCACATCGACATTTCTGTAATAAAGTCCATTCCTGTCATTAACACAGTTATATAACAATATGGCTCTTATATTCACATTCTCACCGTTCTTCCCTTTATATTTTACTTTCCCTGACGATCTGTGTTAGGTGTCATACCAGTTATTAGTTTTTCAAGACTCCTGATATCAAATGCATTCAGGTGTAAGCCATCCCTCTTATACAAATCCAATCTTCCCTCAAACTCACTGCACACATCCAAAAACTTGCGTTCATTCTTTCTACACAGCATGTGCATTGAATCTTTTGCCATCAAACCCATAGTCTCCAATTTATGCAACAGTCTACCATGCTGTATTCTGTCAAAAGCCTTAGCAAAATCCAAAAGTATCGTGGTGTATTCATTCCCCTTGTCTAGTTCAGTGGTAACATAGTAAGTTGTTAAAACATGATCTTCCCTTAGTAAACCTGGGTTGCTCATTGCAAAATAGAGATTCACTGTCAATCCATTTCTGAATGCAAGCCCTAACCAATTTTTAAATTTTTAACCAGACTTTGCATGAAAGTCTGCATGTTTTGCATGTCACTTATAAGTGACGACTTATGTCCTCTAAGAGTGGAGGCTTTGGAAAGCAGTGACACTAATGATTTTGAAAGCATATGGTGTGAGATAGAGATAGGCAAGACAGGATATTTAGTGGGGTGTCGCTACAAACCAGCTAGACAAGGAGCACAGAAGGTGGGGACAAGGAGATGTTTAGACAGTTGAGCTTGGCAAGTGCAAGAAGAATGATTGTTATGGGAGATTTTAACTATAGCAGTATAAATTGGGAAGAGGAAGATGCATGTAGCAATAAGGGAATGGAAATTCTTGATCGACAAATATTTTAGGCAACATGTAATAGAGGGAACAAGAGGTTCAAGAGTTTTGGATTTGGTCATGCTATGACCAAATCCAAATAATAAGTGAGATTACATCTCTCCCACCAGTTGGAGAGAGTGACCATGTGGTCTTGATGTGGAAGATGAATAGACATGCAGGAGTATCAAAGAGACGGGAATATATGTGGAATTAAGGCAGGTGATTACAATAGTCTTAGACATCAACTTGCAGAAGTTTCATGCAGGGAGGAATTGGAAGGCCAGGATATCATTAGTGCTTGGGAAATTGTGAAGGAATATTTGTTAGCAGCAATAGTAGGCTGTATTCCACAAGTGAAGAAGAGGACACAATTTGGTGTAAAGTGGATGATAAACAATATTAAACAGGAGCTGCATGTGAAAAAGAGGCTATGGAAGAGATATAAGTTGACAGGTGAAGAGCAGATGCATGAAAAATATAAGACACAGGCCAGGAGAGTGACTGATATGGTAAGGAAGGCGAAACTGTAATATAATAAAAGATTGGCCCTAAGATCCAAATTTTTTAGCTATTGTGGCCAGTAGGAGGAGAAATGATTGTGGAAGAATGACATTGTGGGATAAAAATGGGAATAGAGTGACTGATGCAGAGGACATAGTGGAATTGTTCAATGAACACTTTATTGGTGTATTTCATCCTGAAGGAGGAAATTTTAACACTAGAGTGATAGGGAAGGTTCGAGGTTTAGAGGTGCAGGAGGAGAACGTGTTCCAAATACTGAGTACTCTGGATGTCAGTAAAGTTCTGGGACTGGATGGATTTCACCATGAGTTTTGAGAGAATATGCTAAGGAACTGACAGTTCCTTTGACCTGGCTTTTCAATGAAAGTCTGGTTACAGGAAACGAGCCCAGGGAATGGAAGGAAGGTAAGATAGTGCCATTGCATAAGGGTTAGCATACTGGAAGTGTCTAATTATAGGCCAGTTTATTTTTCATCAGTAGTTGTTAAGATCTTGGAGAAATTAATTAGGGACTGTATACAACATTGGTCAGATGAGGGTAATGTTATCTGTGAGAGTCTACATGGATTTATGAGTGGGCGCTCTTGTTTTAGTAATATGCTAGCCTTTTATAATAAAGTTACAAGAGCAGTAGATGAGAGAAAGGCATATACAGGTAACCCTCGTATAACACGGATGTTAGGTTCCATAGAAATGGTTCGTTATACGAGACTTAGATCACATAGAAAAAGTAGGGTTATGTTCCGAAATCATTTTTTTTTTTAAATTATATAAACAACAACCATATATCCAACAAAAAAATATTTTTATTTAATTCAGGTAATTCGTGTAAGTTAAGAAAACATAAACTATGAGACAAATACGTAGCTAAAAATTACAAATTGTACATAAATTTCATTGCACATAATGCATAAATGTTTTAGACACAATAAAATAAAGCGCATATTTTAATAGTCATCACTGTCTTCAGAAATAACATTTTGTAGATGTTCTTTAAGTGGCCGGAGGTCGTCACCACTTGAAATCTCTTGGACATCATTTGTATAATTCTTATTGCATACTTCGGCTGGTTTAGTCATCAAGAAGATGACTTAACATCAGTAATAAGACCTTGCTTACCACTATGCTGCAATTTTTTTTATTAAGTTCATAATGTGGCACTAAACAAATATCCAATTGTCTCATGAATTTTCCAGAGTGCTCCATTGAGGGATCATTATCCATAAAATAACTTCCTAACTTTCCAAGTCCAATCCTTCTGCTAATTTCTTTAAACTGAATTCTTTAACAGATTCATCACAATCAGAATCTTCGGCAGAACTTTTCCTGCCATTTGGTTCGTTGCCATCTATTAATTGTACCAGTTCCTCCTCATTTAAATCTGTTTCTCCATCAATTAATTCACTAATTTCGTTTTCAACCATATTGCAAAAGCCCTCTCCATCAAAAATGTGTGCGAAGTTTATTATACAACGTAGCTCGGCATCCACTAGAGATACGAAATTTTGTTCCAGAACGGCTTCAGGCCATATTTTTTTCCAGTAAGCATTCAGCGTAGGGTTGTAATTCCTTAATGGACAGAGAAAAATTTTTACGCAATTCAATATTGAAAATTCTTTCCATGCTTGAGGCAGTGTCATGTTTGGATTAGATTCCATTTTTTCCAAAATTAATTGAAATGTTCACCGAATATAATATGACTTAAATTAGGTATAGTTTCTGGGAAAATTCCCATGCTACTCCTCTTAAACACTATTATTATAATTATGGCTATTATTGCCTATTTTTGTTTAGGAGTGTCCCTTATTTTAAATACATTGGCTATTATTACTCAAAAAAAGAGTATATAAATTTTAGGCCATTATGGGTGGGTATAGAAGGCAATTATAGCAGAATAAAAGAGATGGAAAAATTTTGTACATACCTTGTTTGAATACTAGGATGTCTTCCAATTTCATGATCCTGCTGAAGGTTGTTTATAACGAGGAGGGTTTGACGCGAGAAAAATAAATTTGGAAACCAAGGTTTTGTGTTAATAATATATATATAAATATATATGTAGAAAGTTTTTTACCTTGGGTATAATATATGTTAAAGATACTAAGCTATTTTAAATATAAACCTGGTTTTTACTCCATTTCCCAAGTAAGCAAACAGACAAGTCAGTCAAGTGTGCGCCTGCAAGTGTTGCAAGTCTAGCTGACCCTGCACGTAGTGCAAGTCATGGCAACTTGTGGTAAAGGTAGAATAAGCTCTGATCACTATTCTTAATGTTTACCCTTAATGCAAAGCACATCTCCCAGATGAGATGTATGATGCTATGTATTAAAGGCAAGGGCCACTACCCAGACCGGTTTCGACCTTTATTGAGGTCTCGTCAGTGGGAGCCAGGCTAAGAAATACTAAGTTTTAAGTAATACGGAGCTTATAAATATTTTACCAAAACAAGTTACAATAAGGTGCTTTGACCTTATTAAATAAAAATATCAGGATGAGAGATAGATGTAGAAAGTATTTTACCTTGGGTATAATATATGTTAAAGATACCAAGCTATTTTAAATATAAACCTGGTTTTTTACTCCATTTCCCAAGTAAGCAAACAGACAAGTCAAGTTTGCGCCTCCAAGTGTTGCAAGTGTAGCTGACCCTGCATGTAGTGCAAGTCAAGGCAACTCATGGTAAAGGTAGAATAAGCTCTGATCACTATTCTTAATATTTACCCTTAATGCAAAGCACATCTCCTGGAGGAGATGTATGATGCTATGTATTAAAGGCAAGGGGCCACTAGCTAGACTTGCAACACTTGCAGGTGCAAACTTGACTGACTTGTCTGTTTGCTTACTTGGGAAATGGAGTAAAAATGCAGGTTTATATTTAAAATATCTTGGTATTTTAAACATATTATACCCAAGATCAAAAACTTGAAACATCTATCTCTCATCCGGAGATTTTTATTTAATAAGGTCAAAGCACCTTATGGTAACTTGTTTTGGTAAAATATTTATAAGCTCCGTATTACTTAAAACTTAGTATTTCTTAGCCTGGCTCCCACTGACGAGACCTCAATAAAGGTCGAAACCGGTCTGGGTAGTGGCCCTTGCCTTTAATACATAGCATCATACATCTCATCTGGGAGATGTGCTTTGCATTAAGGGTAAATATTAAGAATAGTGATCAGAGCTTATTCTACCTTTACCACGAGTTGCCTTGACTTGCAGTACGTGCAGGATCAGCTAGACTTGCAACACTTGCAGGCGCAAACTTGACTGACTTGTCTGTTTGCTTACTTGGGAAATGGAGTAAAAAACCAGGTTTATATTTAAAATAGCTTGGTATCTTTAACATAAATATATATATATAATATTGTGTTTAGGGGCGCATATTGGGGGGGGGGGGATAGGAGAGAAGGGGAAGGGTTTACTTATGGGGAAACTGGGGCAGGGGAGGGTGTTAAAGTAAGTATTTAAAATAAGGGACACTCCAAAACAAAAACAGGCTATAATAAAGCTGTAATTATAATAATAATGACGTAAATGTTGATGTTACTCTTTGGTCGAGTGGTTGAATAAGTGAAGTAGTATTATGTGGAAAAAAAAGTTATTTTAATATTCTGATGGCTTAAATTTGTTGGGTGGCCTGGTGCGTTATCTAAAATTAGTAGACTTTTGAAGTCCATATTCTTTTTCTTTGTGTAACTTTTTACATCAGGTACAAAACAGTTGAAAAACCAATTTTCCAACATGCCTTTTTGTTGGCCAGCCAATAAACAGGTAGGTTGGACTTGTCCAGCCCTTTCATCGCACGAGGATTTGCGGATTGGTTAATAAACATTGGTTTTGTCATGTAATCACCTGCTGCATTACTACAAAACAGAGTAATTTTATCTTTGGAAACATTAAATCCAGGAGCTGATCTTTCATTTTTCGAAATATAGGTACGTTTTGGCATTTTTTTCCAATATAATCCAGATTCATCTGCATTGAATACCTGGTCTGCACTGTAACCACCTTCTTTAATAATTTTTAAAAGTTCTGCTGGGTATTTCCGGGCAGCTTCAACGTCTGCCGATTTTCCCTGGATTTTAAGATTATACAAAAAAAAAAACGCTTTTTAAAGTTTTCGAACCAACCCTTACAGGCACAAAATCCATGCTGAGAGATTTCTTCTGAAGAATCTTGATCGAGTTCTTTTAAATGTTTATAAACTTTGAGAGCTTTTTGCTTAATAAGGTGTCCATCCAAAGGAATTTTCTTTTGAGTGCAATCTTCTATTCAAATCATTAGAGATTTCTCCATTTTTTTCTATTAGAATATCGCGAACACGAGCAATGCACTTTGCACTTACTGTCGACAATAACACTTTCTCGGATTTTATGTTCATTTTGTTTGATTGTTCGAATTGTTGATTCATTTAAATTCAGAGTCCTTGCAACAACTCCTGGTTTTTCTCCAATTTTCAACCGATCCAAGATTTAATTTTTTCTTTGAGAGAAATGAATTTTCTTTTCAATGTTGCTTTTTCCCTTTCATTACAGTTTTAGTGGCCATTACAATAAAAATAAACTTTTACATAAAAAAAAAGCATTACATATGTATGTAACTCACCAGAAAATAAACTGTTCAGCTTGAGAATAACACACTTATGATTTTAAATGCGCTTTCCTGGCAGATAACGAATACAATTTTCAATAGTAAACACTTTATACAATAAACCCTAGATGGCGAACCTATGGCACTCTTGCCAGAGGTGGCACGTCTGAGAATTTTGCTGGCATGTCAATGATTTACAGGTGATATTCTTTTATACGCTTATAAATTATTCAAGCTTTTTTTTCAATTGTTACAATATGTACAAGCTGAATTTTGTTTTACACAAGACAGCAGATATAAAGACGTGCATATGATTGGTGCTGTATTAACAAAAGATCGCGCGACCCAAAGGCAAAAGCAAACGACAAGTGTTGAGTTGAAATGCTAATTCTCTTCAATCGAATTCCATAACATCTGAAACTGTCATAACAATATTTTCACTATTAGTTTTAACTCATTCACAAAAAGGTGTCATTTATTGTTCCGATGGAACTTCTCATTACTGACTGGCTCAACTCACACAAACGTTTCAGCCCTTGGATAAATTTTATGGCTTCTTGGCAGGCGAACTTACACATTCATTATATGACATGTGTCAATTCTTGGTAGTCTTTTTTTAAGTTAGCCTTTGTGATCTGTCATAATGACATCGAGAATTTCAAATGCAATAAAACAAACATTTATTTCATAATTGAAAAATTGGACAATATTTTTAGTTAGATACTGTGTTTCGATGCACCATATGGTTTTGCTTAAGTCTATACAGCATAGTTTCTGTGAGAGGGGACATGTGATTTATTAGTTAGCACCATTTTTATTCCATCTGTCTCTAATTGCACTATTTGTTGAGAATGACACAGACTGCAAAAGTCTCTGTACAGTACTTATTCAGTGATACAATAAAACTAAATTCGATACTTATAACTACTTGCACGATACGGGCAGACACAAATTTAGCGAAGATAAAATTTGATTTTTAAGTGTCCCGTGGTGAAAAATATGAAAAAAAAAAAATAAAGGGTTACTAGAAATTGTAGACCACGTTGAATAAGGGATTCTACAATTTGTGGACCACGTTATATCGAAAACGCATTGTATAAGTACCGCGTTATACGAGGGTTACCTGTACTGCCATTTTCTTGGATTTAGCAAAGGCATTTGACAGGGTGCCACATAATAAGCTGATATTTAAGTTGCAGCACATGGGTTTGGATGTCAAGTTGGTCAACTGGATTTAGGATTGACTGTCCGATAGATATTAGAAAGTTGTGTATGGTGAGGCACTTTCAAGGAGGCAGAGGGTTACAAGTGGGGTCCCACAAGGCTCAGTACTGGGACCTTTATATCAATGACATTGTCAGTGGATTGCAGGGGGATATTCAGTTGTTTGCAGATGATGTGAACCTGGGAAGGGTTATTAGTAATAGTGCAGATGTAGTAGTCATGCAAAGAGGATTTGAATAAGCTAGACAGATGGGCAAATGAATAGGGGGGGGTGTCAGTTTAATGCAGCAAAATGTATGGTCTTGAAGTTCGGGACACTGTATGCTCTATTGGAGGAGATATTATTATTATTATTATTTGACACCTCCAGGGAGTCCAAAGACTCATTGAGCAAGAGTGTGCCAACAGCATCGAACGATTGTTCCCCTTCCAACTACTAACCTGCTCAAACTTACTTAACTGAGCCATTCGTAGCAGAGGCTCTACCATTCGACCAACCTTTGCTGGCATCCATCATTAAATTAAATAAGGTAGGACTTAATGAATCACCGTGTCTAATTCCTTTGGTAAATAAGTGCTTTATTTACATCAGTTATGCACATATATGACTGCTTAAAGGGTTATAAACCACTCCTTGCCTCTGCACAAAAAAATAAAAAATAAAAAAGGAGGGGACAACAATTTGCTATATGATGGTAGTCTGGAAGATATACTGGAGGAAGTAGGAGAGACAAGAGATCTGGGGTTGATGATTGATAGAAACCTGAAATTCAAGGGACATATTGCAAAGGTTGTGAAGTTAACACAAAGGATTGCTGCAATGATGAGAGGGATGCTGACCTGCAGAGATAAGAGTTATCATTCCATTGTATAAGTCCCTGATCAGACCACACTTAGACTATTGTTCTGAGATTTGGTCCCCAGGATTTGAAGGGGATAAATTAACTGTGGAAAGTGTACAGAGATGAATGAAAAAGATGGTTTCAGGACTATACAATGTTAGTTATGAGGATTGGCTGAGGGAATGTGGACTGCAGAGTTTGGTGGATAGAAGAAGGAGAGGTGATATGATTGAGACTTTTAAACTGTTGAGAGGTGGTTACAGTGTTGACACTGGGGAGTTCTTTCACTTGGTTGAACAGCGGGAAGGAGTGATGACAAGGGGCCATCCCTGGAAGTTACGAAAGGAAACTGTGAGCAAGAGGGTGAGGAGTGGTTTCTTTGCATGGAGGATGGTTGAACCGTGGAATGCATTGCCTGATAGTTGTGAGAGAGCGAGAACGGTCAATGAGTTTAAGGAGTGGTATGTTAGACTGTGTTTCCTAGGAGGGACCTCCCACGTTGTCTTGATGGACTTATGTTTCCTAGGAAGGACCTCCTGCGATGAGTCTTTTGACTCCTTGGAGGCCTAAATAATAATAATAATATCTCTTCTTCTTAATTCATTTTTATCATATTGAGGTAAAATACTGACGATTTTCACTTTCTCACTCTTCACTTTCACTTCTTTCAACAACCAAAGATAGGGAGTGATCATTGTTTTAATTTTGGGCAGAATATAAATGAGTATCACAGTGAGAAGAAAAATACATCAATTTAATAAGAAAGTTGATTGTATTCAGAGGTGAACTGTAGATTCAAATACTATGATATGAATAAGTGAAATATGGTTGGATGAGGATGATATTCTGAAGAATAGAAATGGAAAGGTGTAATGTTTTTCATTCGGATAGAAAGGGCATAAAGGGAGTGCTATTGATGATAGATGGGGAATTATGCATGCTCTAGGAGAATATAAAAGGGTAATAGTTGCTGTAGTTTTGAGACAGCAGAGTGTGAGGTGGAGGTTAACATAAGAAGATATTTAGTTGAATGTTGCTGTAGGGCGGGAAATTCAGAGGGTAGCAATGAACAAGGTTAGTGAACAAAGGAAGGCTGATCATTATGGATCATTTTTATTATGGTGTTTATAGATTGGAATTAAACTGTATACTCCTGAAGATCAGTTCTTTCCTCTCATTTCCTGGTGTGGGTATACTTTCTTTTTTTCCTGCAAGTTGGCTTATTATGGACTGAATGGAAGATTAGCAGCCACCAGCATAAAAGGACAGAAGAAGTACATCCGTAATCGTCACTATGGTCAGTCAGATCTAGCAGATTATGCTTTGGATGCTACATGCAGAATTAAATGGGAAAAATAACAAGTTCTTGCAGCAAGATTCGAAATGAAAGACTTTTTTAGAATCTACAGCTGTCCTTAAAAAAATAACCTAATATTAAATAAATATGAGCGCTTTTGTAGCTCAGTGAAAGTTACATGTGAGCAGCACTAGATCTCCCAAAGAAAGAGTGCCATAAGTTCAGTTCTAGTCGCAATTAGAAGTGCTTTTACTAAGCCCTTTTTTCAACCAGTTTCCAAGTTAGTCGATTTCTGACACGTGCAAGTGGGTTTTTCTCCTTGAAACTCTAGTTTTTTGTCTCTTAAACTCCAGAAAAATCAACTGTAGAATACTATTTTCAGACAGTAGACATAGTCACTTGTCAGTTGCCTCTCTTCACTGGATGCCATGTATAATTAGTGAGAGAGTCTTGGGCCAGTTATCTTTGATTGGCTACCAGTGGAGATTGAACTGCCTCTTCAGTCTCCAAAAGTTAGATAGGACTAAAACGCCTTGCCCACTCCCTATATGCGAACAAAAGATGTTAGCTGATGTTTTATTTTTATTTATATAAATATGGATGCATTAATCTTCCCCAAATAGGGAAACATTAATAAGTATTCTGTGTTACAACCAAGTCACTGGCACTGTTAGAGGACACACTACCTAGTTAGGATTCTAGACTTGCATCTACTGGGTTTCACTTTGTTTTAGATGTTTTACAGTTTTATATTTTGTACTCCCTTAAGATGTCTTCCATGTCTGAGAAAATAAAAATTTGAAGCATTAAACATTGATTTTATTTCTTTTCTGGTGCTGTTTTTGCTTTATTAAGCCTCTTTCAACATCATATCCACCCAGTACTTAAGCCTGATTATATGGTCAACTGTTATTATCACCAGTTTTGCATCATCAGCCAATAAATGGAAATCATCATTGCCTTCAATTTCTAACGTATATCCTTAAGCAGATTTAGGATAATATGATATTATTACGTGATAAAGTTGACATTAGGATTCCTGTCAACAGTTTCCTTCAAAGTTACCTGTTATCTACATCAGGGCTGTCCATAGCACTGCCTGCGGGCCGCATACGGCCTGTGGTGCAATTTTGTGTGGCCTTCCTGTGGGTTGATTTTCACGAGCGAAAAAAGAAAATAACAATTTGAATCAAATGCATCTTAGATATTTTAATTCTATCACTAATCAATAATCTCGATGTTGATAATTATATTTGGTGTTTTTACATCACTATACACCCACGTGTTTTGCAAATTTTAGATGTGTCAGAGAAGCATTCTTACACTGTTTTTTTCTGACGCGCATTCTCCTGGCGCTCACGGGGAATGTGAGCATGCGATTAGTGTTGTTTGTTTGTTCAGCTTTTGAGGTTGTGTAGCAGCTGCTCACCAAATTACTAGATACACATTGTGATGCGGCCCTCGGATAAAATTTTTTTTCTAATGCGGCCCTTGGATTACCTAAGGTTGGATAGCCCTGATCTACATTATTGTCACATCTTGCATTTTGGACTTGTACAAAGTCCATCTATCTACATACCTACATAGATTTAGGACTTCAAGGATTTTTCCTTCCTGGAACAGAACATTTCTTTTGGTAACCATTCCTGTCCCATTTTATTTAAATAATCATATTATGTTAGGAGTTTTAGAATATTTTTTTCCCCTAAATGTTTATTATTCCTTTTTAATAATATATATTAGTTTTTTCTTCAATTTCCTTACTCAAGCAGTTCAGCATTTTATATTTTAATTATTACACTCTTTCTCTAATTCTCTTTCGAGTTTATTATTACATGACACACCCATGGAATCCCTGGACTTATTATAGGAGGCCATTCTACATATTGCTACACAAACAGCTCTATACGATTCATTATTAGCACTGTACTGTTTACCACTGCTATGCTACACATTAAACATTTTTTGTCTACTGATCGCATGTGTTCTATGGATGATTTATCTGTTTGGCTACAGGAAAAACCTAGCCTCCTTATTAGACTGGCTATCTCACCTTTATTTCAAAAAAAGTTCCATCTAAAAATTCCTTTTGGCATTATGAGATTCAAACCCAAATTATTTTCCAAGCAAATGTTATATGTTACATGATTCTTTCAACCGTGGTAGGGAGGCTACATAATTATATAGATATTCTAGTTTTCTATATGTAGGGTTCCAGTTCCCTTAGTACTACATCAAAAGTTATATTAGATCTTTATTTCTGCCTTATAAGTCATGCTTCATATCAATCCCTGCATCGTGGTCTTCTTCTGGACCTTTTTTCCTACCATCCTGGCAAAAAAACACTTGTTCAGCTATTCTTTCCTCTTCCATTCTATTTAAGTGGCCATACCACTTGAAATTAATTCTACTAACACATTCCTGAATGCTAACAATGTAAAGTTCTTTTCTAAATATCCTTGTTTTACATGTGATACTGCCACTGATGCATCTTTTCACTCTACTAATCTCCCTCAGGATGCATATCTGTGGTCTTTATTCTTTGATTAAGAGTTTTATTTCTAACTCATCTCTCAGATCCATAAGTTAAAATTGGTTTGAACGCCGTCTTTGACTAATCTCTCTCTCTCTCTCTTATTGCATATAAATTTACTCAGTTGACATCCTACCATACCAGCTTTGCTAATTCTGCACTCTATTTCCAAATTTAATTTGCCATCTTCACTAAAAATTGTGCCTAAATAGCTAAAATCATGTTGGAGGCTTAATGGATTTTTTACACCACTCAAAAAGAATTAAAATAGAATTTAATACTTCCTATATTTCGTCCTAGTCACTAGGACATCTACGGGGATTACAAAAATAATTAATGTAACATATACACAAATAACAAACAATACTAAGCCCAACCACGTGGGTGACACTAAAGTCCTATCTAGGTAGAGCGCCCTCTAAGGGCAGTAATAGGTGGCCTCGAATGTAAGGTGGGAACTCTGGTGATGAGTGTTTCCCAAATCTTCGGAAGCTTAATGCAGCCGTATTTATTGAGATTTGGTTGGTTTTTGAGAGCTACTGCTGCTTCTAAGAAAAGTCTCTTTCTTGAATTTGCTGTGGTGGAGCATGGTGGTTTTCTTCCATGATACCCTGTGGGTGGTGTCCAAAACATGGTCAGCCAAGCCTGAATGGCCATAGTTGTGTTTGAAGATATAAGATTTGTGTTCCTCTAGACGGATGGATGCTGATCTGCCTGTCTGTCCAAAGTACGCCAGCTTACAGGAACAGGGTACTTTGTAAACTCCAGGCAGAGAGAGAGGAGGGAGCTGATCTTTCGTAGAACGGATAAGGGTAACAAGTTTGCAGTGGGGCTTATATGCTGTGTGTAGGTTGTACTGTTTTAGTATCTTGGCTATTTTTTCGGATGTGCCACGGATGTAGGGTATGGCGACTTTCCTCCAATGACTTTCCAATGGCTACAGCACTTTCCTCTCAATCGCTGTAGCCATTGGAGAGGAAAGTGCTGTGTATGTGGTTAAGCTCAGTAGTGAGGGTGGTTCCACTGGAACAAAGATTGTGGGCTCTCTTGGTAAGAGTTTTAATATTTTCAAGGTTAAAGCCCTCACCGAAAATTTAACCTTGAATAAGACAGACATATTGGTAAGCTTGATATCTCCTCTTTGTTTACTAATATTCCCTTAATTGACACCTTATCTCTCTTAGAAAACGTTTTTCCCTCTGACATCTTAGATCTCTTTTCCTTTGCCATTAACTCTGGGTATTTCTCTTGGAACAAAAAAATGTACAAGCAGATAGATGGAACTGCCATGGGTTCCCCTCTCTCACCCCCCCCCTTGCCAATTTCTATATGGAAGATTTCGAAACACGAGCCATAGACTCAGCCCCACTCAAACCTTCTATCTGGCTAAGATATGTAGATGATTTGTTCTCTATTTGGCCTCATGGCCCAGACACGTTAGACTCCTTCCTCAGTCATCTCAATAGTCTACATCCAAGAATCCAGTTCACTATGGAAAAGGAAAAGAACAATTGTTTTACCCTTCCTTAGACACCTTAGTCACATGCCTGCCTAATGATACACTTACCTTCACCGTATACAGAAAACCCACACACACAGGCAGATACATTCACAAACTCTCCCACCACCACCCCTCTCAACAATATGGCATTATTAAAACTCTTACCAAGAGAGCCCACAATCTTTGTTCCAGTGGAACCGCCCTCACTACTGAGCTTAACCACATACACAGCACTTTCCCCTCCAATGGTTACAGCGATCACAGTATCAAAAAAATAATCAACTCCTCCCCCATTCCCTGTCCTTCTCGTCAACAAGATTTTAAAAATGCCATCACCATACCCTACATCCATGGCACATCCGAAAAAATAGCCAAGATACTAAAACAGTACAACCTACACACAGCATATAAGCCCCACCGCAAACTTGTTACCCTTATCTGTTCTACGAAAGATCAGCTCCCTCCTCTCTCTCTGCCTGGAGTTTACAAAGTACCCTGTTCCTGTAAGCTGGCGTACTTTGGACAGACAGGCAGATCAGCATCCATCCATCTAGAGGAACACAAGTCTTACATCTTCAAACACAACTATGGCCATTCAGGCTTGGCTGACCATGTTTTGGACACCACCCACAGGGTATCATGGAAGAAAACCACCATGCTCCACCACAGCAAATTCAAGAAAGAGAGACTTTTCTTAGAAGCAGCAGCAGCTCTCAAAAACCAACCAAATCTCAATAAATACGGTTGCATTAAGCTTCCGAAGATTTGGGAAACACTCATCACCAGTTCCCACCTTACATTCGAGGCCACCTACTACTGCCCTTAGAGGGTGCTCTACCTAGATAGGACTTTAGTGTCACCCACCTGGTTGGGCTTAGTATTGTTTGTTATTTGTGTATATGTTACATTAATTGTTTTTGTAATCCCTGTAGATGTCCTAGTGACTAGGACGAAATATAGGAAGTATTAAATTCTATTTTAATTCTTTTTGAGTGGTGTAAAAAATCCATTAAGCCTCCAACATGATGTCCTCACAGCACTTAAGCCTCTACACACGTAAATAGCTAAAATATGTTGCTTTTTCTATAGGTTCTTCATTCAGGATGCAGTTGATGTCTTCAATGTTTCTGCCTATTTTCATTAGCAGTATCTGATTTTCATGCCAAATTTATTACAGCGGTTATTCAATTTGGTCAGGAAATCCTGCAGACATGTCCTGGATTTATTTAGGAGTTTAACATCATCTGCATAAAGTAAACAGCTGAGATTAACATCTCCAATTTTGATATCAGTTTAATATTGCTTCCCTTCATAATTTGATTCATATATATATGAATAACAGTGGAGATAACATACACTCTTGTTGCACACCTGACTTAACATTCAAACATCTTCCTGTACTTTCTTCAATTCTAACTACTGATTTACAACCTAAATAGAGACTGTATTACTCCCATTTACATCATGTAATGAGCATTTGGAACAGCTTTCCTCTTGGCACCTTGTCTTATGCTTTTCCAGATTTACAAAACTTAAATACAGATTCTTATTATATTCCTATGATTTCTCAACTATTTGTCTTAAACTGAAAATCTGATCCTGACAGTCTCTGTTTGGCCTGAACCCACCCTCTTCTCCAAGCTTCTCTTTCACAATTTTTCTTAGCCATTACTCAAGAATACTTGAATAAATCTTACCAGGAACACTCAGTAGAGAAATTCCTCTGTAATTTTCACATTCAGTTTTATTCCCTTTTTTTATAGATGGGTACTATGAGTGCTCTAATCTATTAATCTGGAATACAACCCTCTGACCAGGCTTTCTGAATTATGCAGTGGGTAAAACTTTTATACCTCCATATTGTAATTTCTGGTCGAATATCACCTCCTCCAGCTGCCTTTTCACATTTCAGGTTTGTGATAGCTATTTCAAGTACAGATATATTCCACATGGCATTCCTTTTGAGTGTTTTCTACCATCATGCTGTCATTGCTTTTTTTTTTTTTCATTTATCAATCTTTTAAAGTAATTACTCCATACACCAAGAATATGTTTATTTTCAGTTTTCATATCCCCTTTATCATTTCTAATTCCTTTTTACAATACTTTCTCCATTTCTGAGCTTTTTTCAATAGCCTCCAGAACCACCTTCCTGATATTTATTTTCTGTGGTCTTACCAAAGTCTTCACATGACTTGTTTAGCTAATTTTACACAATGCTTTGCTTTCTTACATTTTTCTCTGTATTCTCTAAGAGCACAAGCTGATTTACTTGCCTTGAACTTTTAATATGCTTTCCTCTTTTCCTTGACTTCCTCTTTAATTTCTTGAGTCCGGCAGGGAGTTCTGATTTTTCTAACCTTGCAGTTTATCTCGCCACATGCCTCTCTGGCTGAATCAAAGTTTTCTTTAGGGTTTGCCACTGCATCTCCAAGATTTGGTTCTTGTTTGAAAACTTACTTTGTCTTGAATAATGTTTGTGTATTTGAGTGTATAATTCACATCTGATAGCTTTTCAACTTTGATTATTTCAAAACTTTCGTACACACCCTTCTTTTCAATATGAAGTTCAATCTTATCCTGCTCAACACTAAATGGTGATCACTTCCTGTTTCAAATCCTCTGTATACTCTTGTGTCCTAAACCAGTGTTTGAGACCAGATGAAAGATCCAGGTGACAGTATAGATCTGGATGAATTCATGCAATTAAATGACTGAAACATTAGATATGATCATATTGGAGAACTCAGAAATCTAGATTAATTTAGGGGGGAAAATGTTAATAGGCAGATAGTAATAATTGAGTCTTAATCATGTATTATGTGCAGATTATCTTGCACACCACTCAAGCATATATATATCAAGATAATCTAAGCATTGTATACACCATTGAATTCTCTTTTCTTTAAGAATGAAAACCACTTAAAACCTGTTTCGTCTCTCTCTCTCTCTCACACACACACACATGCATGCACATTTGTTAAAATATTAATCTCAGTTCACTAGAGGCTGTAAAATAAAACTTTAGTATGTAGTCATGACTGAACAGATGGTATGTTCGATTGTTAAGTTCAGGATGAGATGTATAACCATGTATAACATATATAAATCATAAATAAATTTGTATATAATTATTTTGTAAATAGTTTATTTGAATGAATTAAAATTGAATTTGTTTTTGAAATATTTAAATTTCAGATTTGTTTGGGTGTTCAAACAAAAGATACTTCACTGATTTGGGATGAGATTTTTGATCTTCCAGAACAAGCTATAATTAGACAGGAATGTCAGAATTTAGTTGGTGAGTTAGATGCAAAATGCTTATAAAATAACATTTTGTATATTTTTTTGTTTTAATTGTTTATTTTTATTTTTTTGCTAAAATTGAATTTACTCGACAACGACTTATAAGCAATAATCTTATATTAGATAGGTTAGGAAATGAAGAAGAAGATAAGCTCAGTGTTGTCAGTGATTTAGAATCTGTTTTAACAAGGTATTGCAAAGTGACTGGACAACACTATGAAAAGAATAACAGATGGCTAGAAGTTTTGGAACCTCTCATTGCACTTCGTTTGCCAAAAATGGAGTTATATGATTGTTTTTATTCTCTCCAGAATAACTTTATTTCTAGGTAAATATTAACTTTCATAATTTTAATTTTTTAGATCTAAAATTTAATATAAAGAAAGATATTGTACTTATTTCATTGCCATTACTAATTTTTAAGTTTACACTATGCAAATTGATGATTTTTGTATGATTGTATGGTATTTTTAGGATTTTGTCTCTGTATTGTGTTAAATTATATTGATTGTATTTAGTATGGTGGTTGCCAGTTTTAGCACCTTACCTAGCATTTCACCATATAAAGACTATGTTGTTCGTAGCAATAGTTGATTTTGTAGCTTGCTATACATGCAGTATGTACACATCTCATCGTTTAAAAATGTAGCAGGTGCAGGACAGGAATGTTCATGAAATGTAGGCAGAGGTGCTGGGAGACATTAAGAATTTTGACTTTGGGATTTAGCAGTAGTGGAAATAATGCTTCTAAAATGGGTAACAATTTGTAGATACCAGTAGTGTGTTGGATGGTGGAGAGAATATTAAAGATATGCACATAACCTTGGTTAGTGTAGCAGATGGAGATAGTTTGTTTGATGGTCATGATTGCATGTGTCAATGTAAATTGAAAGCAGGGTGTATGAAGAGAGAAATAGAACTGCTGAGAAAGGAGATGGAAGGAAGATATTAGGAGGATGGAGAGGTTGGCTATTGTGAGAAGAATGAGAGTTGGTTGGTTTATAGTTTATTGGCTCAAAAATAGCAAAGGTCATACTGTGCCATAGTAAATGTTATAGCAATACATGAACAGTCAAAGAAAAATTGTAAACAACATGCATGTACAAAAACCAAGCCAAGCAATTCAGTATATGCATATAAATAAAATTACGACAAAGGTTACAGAAGTACATATATAGTTGAATAGAAATCAGTAAACAACATGCATTCACAAAAATTAAGTTTCACGATGCATTATCTATATGTTAATAAAATTACTGGAAAGGTTACAGCAATACATGAGGTCAAAAGTTACAGCAGTATGTAAATAGTCAACAGTACAAACTAGTAAACAAAATGAATGTACAAAAACCAAGCCATGGAATGCAGTATCTACATATAAATAAAATTACAGTAAATGTTATTACAATAGTACATAAATAGTCAAAAAGAAATTATTATACAATATACATGCATAACAATTAAGTTCAGTAATGCAGTATTTACATATAAACAAAATTATAACAAGGTTACACAATACATAAGATCAAAGGCACTACATAAATAGGCAAAAGTAAACTAGTAAATAATATTTATGTGCAAAAGTTAAGTTAAGCGATGCATTATCTACTTATAAACAAAATTACAGTCAAATGTGTTTGTGCAAATTAATTCTTTGTAGAAAGTTAAAAACATCATGCAATCTGCCTGAGTGTATATGGCTTGGCTAGATAGGTAAAAATTTTATTCCTCTCTTGTGTAAAGTGCTGGCACTTCACCAGAATATGACAAATAAGAAAAATGAGTCTAGTTATAAGAGAATGGTGTCAGAGAGAGAGAAAATGGGAGAGACGTGAACAGAGGAAATTGCAGAAAGTAGAGTGTGGAATCAAGGGATGGAGAGATGAGAGAGAGGAGGAAGATTGGTAGAGAAATGGGAGAGAGATTGGAAGGTATGAGTGTCAGGGATGCCAGTGAGAGAAGGATGAACGAATCTGTTCAGAGTGTCATGTATGGAAATTTGATGATTTAGGGTGTGCCGAGTAGAGTGCCAGAGGAATGCTTACCTGGTGGAACAATAGTGCATGGCAATGGCAGTGAAGAGGGATGAAAATGTGGAGATGAAAGTAACAGTTGGGATGATTGATCTGATAGGTAGCATGAATTGTGTAGTGTGAGATTTGAGGTTGATGAACATGAGCATCAAGAGTTTTGGATTTGGGCATATCATCAGAGGATCTGATTGTGACTGAGATGTCATACTTGCTCCCCATTGTGAGAGTGGCCATGTAGTCCTGACTTGGAGGATGAATAGGCATGTGGAGGTATCAAAACAGAATTTATATGGAATTATAAGACAGGTGACCATCATAGACTGAAAAACCAGCTTACAACAATACAATGGATGAGAGAATTTGAATGAAGTGAGGGATCATTAGTGCATGGGAGATGCTTAATTATTATTATTTTTTTTTTATGATTGTTATTATTTGACACCTCCAGGGAGTCCATAGACTCATCGAGGGAGGGCACCTGCTCTACAACTCTGTCTCTGCCAACTCAATTCACTACCTGACCGCAACTACACCAATGCTATCTACCGCCGACTACCACCACCACTGGTATTTCCACAGACAATCACAAACATCCATGCCCACGGCAGGATTTGATCCCGCAGCCTTTTGACTGGAGAGCAGATACACTAACCACATTAGCGTATTAAGAAAACAACATTAAGAAAAAAAATTGTTGACAGCAATGACAGATTGTATATCTCGAATGAAGAGGATAAAGCAATTTGGAGTCTAATGGATGACAAGAGAAATAAAAGGGAAATTGCAGAACAAAAAGAGATTATAGAAGGCATATAAAGAGGAATGTGGAGAGCAGTTGCATGAGGAATATAGGGCTCAAGCTAGGAAAGTGATTAGTATAGTAAGGAGAGAAAAATTAGAATATGAGAGGAGACTGGTACTGCAATCCAAGGAGAATCCCAAGGAGTTTTTTTTTCACAATATGAGAAGTAGGAAGAAAAATGTTTGTGGATAGATTACTTTGCTAGACGATGTGACCTGGGTGACCAATGCAGATGGTATAGTTGAGCTGTGTAATGATCACTTTATTAAGGTGTTCTATCCTGGTGCAGCAAGCTTTATTTCTAGAGAGATAAGTAGTAGTGAAGTGTTAGCCGTGAACGAAGAGGATGTATTCTAAATGTATAAAGTGGGGGGACCAGATGGAATTTCACCACATATTATAAGGGAATGTGCTATGGAACTGACTGTGCATTAACTTTGTTGTTTAATTCAAGTCTTGCAATGGGACAGGTTTCTGGAGAGTGGAAGGAAAGTAAGATGGTTTCATTCTGTGGCTTTCATCAGGGAGACAAACCATTAATTACATTCAAAAGATGCATCACAATCATGTGCATGTTAGCTCGTGTCTCAATCGCAACTGAAGTACATCTATAGAGTTCAAAGGAACAATTGTAAAAAAGTTGTGTAGATGAAAAAAAAAAATACAATTAATAGTGATCATTAACCAAAACTTGGATATTTGCATGCAGTCTGATGGTTCAGATGATTTCATAGTTTCACATGTTTCTAGGAAAATGCAATCAAATCCGAACTTGCTGAAATGAAGTTTAGCATGATTCCAAAGAACTGTGCCTGGTGTCAGTAGTGTGCCAAGCAAGGCCAGACTTGTTGGATTCAAAAAATCCGACAATATACTCTTGATGTTCAATTCTAATCAATGCAGAACAGCCAGTCTGTCCAAAATAACAAAGATGGCATGAGCAGGATACTTGATAGACACCTGGTAAGGAAAGAGATGGTAATGCATCCTTTGTGGATGTTAGAAAGGAAGACAGTTTCTGAACTGGTTTGAAGGAGGTGTATAGATTGAATTTTTGAAGAATTCTTGCTATTTGTCCAAGGCTCCTTTAAGGTAAGGTATTGAAATTCTTTTCACATCAGATTGTAGTCTGATGGAAGGATAATATTATCAATAATTTTTTGAATGGTAGCTTTGTTGTATCCATTACATATCAAATTAATTTTATGCAGTTCATTTAACAAAAGGAATCATATGAGCTCTATGTATAAGACTTGACAATACCATTTTTTGTGATGAATGATGGTGTGAGGATGAGTGAATGTATCTTCCAGTAATGCTTGGCTTATGATAAACTGAAATTTCAACATGACCTGATTACAAAAAGGTATTACAAAGAATTATTATTTAATTATTTGTAATACCTTTTTGAATACCTTCATTATTTTTAAGGTATTCAAAAAGGGTAGTTGGTTATTGGGCTCGTGTTCAATAGTGAACCTAATAGGGAAGAGTTTATATTCTCTAGCAACTGAAGTAATTCTGAATCAGTATGAGACCAGATTGCAAATATATCATCACCAATTCAGAATTACTTCAGTTCCTAGAGAAAATAAACTCCTTGTACTCCCATATCAAGTTCACTATTGAACGCGAGTCCACTAACAACTATCCTTTTTGTGGTTACCTTAATTATTTGTAATCCCACAGATTGTGTTGAATTTTCAATTTATCGTAAGCCAAGCTTTACTGGTAGATAAAGAGGATTCAAAAGGTGGGAAAGCTAATGGGGATGTCAGTTTAATGCAACTAAATGTCAGGTTTTACAATTTGGGATCCATAGAAGGATTGCTTCATACTCACTTGGTGGAGTTATACTAGAAGTGGAGAAAGCAAGGGATCTTGGAATGATTGTGGATAGAGATTTGAAGTTCCAAAGGCATATTCAAAATTTTGGAGACATCTCAGAGGATTGCTGCAATGTTAAGGACATTGACAATGAGAGGTGAGTGTGTATAAAGCCCCAGTGTATAAAGCTTTGATCAGATCACATCTGGATTTCTGTGCTCAGATCTGGTCACTAGGATGGGGGTTGAAGTACCCTTGGAGAGGGTAAGGATCCTGTTAATAAAGAGAATAAGAGAATATTGAAGAGAATTTATGGCAGAATGAGGGGAAGGATCAAGGACAAGGGGCCATCCCTGGAAATTGCAAAAGGAAGTGGTGAATAAAAGGGTAAGAAGTAAGCTTTTTGCATGGAGAGTGGTATGAGCATGGAAAGCATTGTCTGAGGGGGGGGGTGAATGTGTAGACAATGGATGAGTGAGTGATGTGATACTTTGTGTTGACTAATGTTGACCTCCTCATGATGGGTCTAGTGACTCCATGGAGGTCAGGAAAATAGTAATAATTTCACATAATGCAGTGGTGTTCAACCTTTTTTTCTACGCGAGCTACTTTTCTATAAAAAGTTATTCACCGATCTACTCTCTTATATAGATCACGTTCCCCCAACCTGATATCTGATTACGCACAAATAAACAACTAAAAACTTTATTTGTGTATTTAAAAATTTATTTATCACTTTTAATTATTTTAATACAAAAAACAAATATATTGGAATAAAATATTTATTTCTCTATTTTGGAAAACCAAAGTTAGAAAAAAACAACAGATTGATTACAAACTCACAAGTTACAGGAAATGCTGGCTGATTAAAAAAAGAAAAAAAAAGTTAATGTGAAATTTGGCATTGTTTGGATCTCGCAATATTTTCATAGTCAAGTTGATATGAAGAAGTGGCCAATTGCAGACAATCATCCAAATGATCATTTATAATCTGGTTTCTTAATTGATTTTTTATGACGGTCATATTTGAAAAAGCGGATTCTGACAAGTATGTCGATCTGAAACACGACAGAATTTTTCGCGCAATATCAGTTAATATTAGGAATTTTTCATGTGCATACTTCCAAATGACTTCATTGTTTATTGATTTTAAATGTAAACTATTCTGAATGTTTATTATCTCAAGTTCTACTTCAGCTTGGTTTATATCAAACAGCCCACTAATTTTATTTGAAATTTCTATGATGTTCAAGTTTTCTTGAAATGGATTATTGATAAAAGATACAATCATTTCAGTTTTATTAAAATCTTTAAATGTTGAATTTATTTCTTCCTCAATTAATTCTATTTCACGAATAAATTCTTTTAAATCATAGCGAAGCATTTTTCGATTTTGTTCAAAAAATTTTAATAAATATGGGAGATGTCTAAATTCGCGGTCATTTATATTTTTCTTTAATAAAAGTAAGTATTGTTGTAAAGTTTTTATTGAACTTAACATGTCAATTAAATTTTTATCTCTACCTTGTAACTCTAAATTTAAATTGCTTAATTTTGTACAGAAATCTACTAAAAATGATAAGTGTAACAACCATCTTTTAGCACTCAAATGTGGATAAATATCTTTTTTCATCAAGAAAATTTTTTATATCGTTAATTAATACAAGAAATCTTTCTAAAAATTGACTTCTGCTGAGCCAGCGAACATTATTGTACAACAGAAGTTCTCTATCATCATCTGCTTGTAATTTAAATAACCGCCGTTGCAGGAATTTTCCTCGAACAGAATTTACAATTTTAAATGTAATATCCAAAACATCTTTTGTGTTCAATCTTTTACTACACAGTACTTGTTGGTGAATAATACAGTGATACGTTAAAAAAATCTGGATATTTGTCATCGTTTTTACATAATGAAATGAAGCCTGATTTATTACCTATAATTGCAGGAGCACCATCAGTAGTAATAGACACAAGTTTAAAAAGTGAAAGTTTGTGTTGTTTCACAAATTCATCAAATGCCGAAAAAATGTCTTCTCCCCTAGTTCTTCCCAATAATGGTATAATTTTCAAAAGTTCTTTACTTGAATAATCTTGAAATACCATTAACTGAGCAATATCAGTGAAGTCATTTCATTCATCAAATTGTAATGAAAACGCAACACACTGGTGAATGTCTGATATTAATCTGGTATGGAAACTTTTCTCCGGCAATTGGAACTCTTCCTTTCAGCAATTTGAAACCTTGTCTGCGGCCTAGAAGTAGTCTCTCTCGAGCAACGTCTCGAACCGAGAAGCTCATTTCTCAAAGCGGGAAACTCCTCTCTCAAGCAACGTGGATCCGGGCAGCCTCCTCTTTGACAGCAATTCTGGAACCGGGACCCCTTCTGTTTGTTTCGGTCCCTTTTTATTCGGCCTCCTCTGAGACCTCGCATGAAGTTTGGTAACTCCCAAAGAATCAGTATGAGTCTTTCATCTTAAGTTTCAAGTTCGGCACGCCTTTTGTTCTCCTCCATTTTCTTTTGATTGTAAGTTGCTGGCCATCGGAAAGTTGTTTGAACTCTTTCTGACTGACTTCGGAGATGTTTGCACATAAAGCCTGCAAGTCTTTCTCATACATACAAGTTTCAATAATAATCTTTCTAATGCTGCCATACAGCCTCGGCGACAAAAACATTGCCTTTGTTTTTAACACTAACATATTCTTATTAAAGCAGTATATACAGTTAGCTTCAAAAGAGTTATTTACAAAAACATCTAATACAAACTATACCGAGACAAACGAAGTTTATTTTTTTACAATATTCACATGGGACTTAACCTAAGTAAAAAATCGATTTAATGTGCTTTGGAATATTTAAGCTACAATCGAGTTTTTACACTTTGCTTATAATCATATTCACTCGGCTCGCTGTTTACTTTCACTGATCCAAATTAATTCATTTACCCGGACTTATAAGAAAATTACTGATTTGACAATTTTAACATAAAATAAATAAACAATAGCAATACACTTAAAGCAAATTAAAAATAATACAAAATAATGATAAATAAAATATTATGTTTTCAGTTTTAATTAAATTTGTAAGTAAGGAGGAATACACAAGAGATCGACCAAAAATCGCTCCACTGACATAATGCATTGTATTGGCTTTATTTTATTTATTTTTTAAGATTGTTTTGAAGAATTTGAAATATTAAAACTGATTCGAATGCTAATGAGCAGTTGTCAGATCTCTCTCTCTCTTCCCATAGTAATCAGAGGAAATTTTTAGTTATTATGCAGAGCCTTTTCGGGTGATCCGAAAGAGGCCCTGCATAATAATAATATTCAGGTTACCTAAATATATCATCATATCTTTGTAAACATTCACTGAAGATATGTTCTTTACAGCTACTGGTAGCTCATTTCACACGAATACATACACTTTGACATGCAGTGAGAAGAACCAGGCCCTTTCATGTTTCCTAGCTACACCTTTTTCTCAGTTTGCAGGTATGATCACAAGCTCTTCCCCTCCTCCTATGAGCTGCAAAATTTCACTTGTGCCTGTATTAATTATAGGCTTCCCTTACCAACATTTTTGTTTCTATAACCTTTCGCATCTATCTTTTACTCAAACTTTGAAGGCTACATTCTCAGTCTTTCCTCATATGTGCATTTCCATAGACTAGATATCATTGTGGTTACCCTCACATAGATATGGTCTTATCAAGCCTTATAAAGTTAAAGAAAAATTGTCTTATTCTTGCAAGTTAGTGTTCTTAATACCTAAATTACCTCCTGTGATGATTTCACCACCTTAGAAGTTCTGGCCTCCAAACGTTTTAACTTTCTGTCCACCATCACTCCCAGATCTCTAGTTTCATTGATCACTTGTAGAAAATTAATATAATTAATAAAATTGTGTCCACAATTTTTTTCCTCGGTCCAAATTGATTTGTTACCAGTATTGTACTAATATTGAATGTTATTTGCCCATATAACCAGTTTGTCCAGGTCAGTTTTCAGGGGTTCTGTCTCAGAAGTCTCCCTTATCACCCTTCCTTCCTTTACATCATTAGCAAATTGTGTATTACTATTTAGTCTAACCGTAATATCATTAATATACAGTTGACTTTCACTATTGAAAACTTGTGGGGACCAAGAATAGTTTAAAACAGCAAAAATAACAAAACTACAGTAATAAACTTTAAGGAAAGCACAGATATTTCATTCTGAAAATAACAGTACGTCGTCAGTGTGTGGTAACAACAAAGAGTTCAAAGAACAGAATACAAGATAAATACAGCAATCAGTTTATCAATTAAAAATTGTTGCAGTCTGCTAGAAAAATAAAATTAAAGACAATTTTTGATATTTACATATGAGAATTTCCCAAACTTTTTTTTTTTTTTTTTGTGGAGGGGAGAGAGAGAGACGGAGACAATCATTCTGATTCAAGTTAAGCCAGTGTAAAAAGGCTTCACAACTTTCTTTGAAAATGCATTCATATTTAAAACTGCTTCCATGGAGAAGACTAGTTTCATTCCACAGGATACTGTGTTTAGCAGTGGCGGCCCATACATAAGCACTGCGACACTGCAGCACCCCCAAGGAAAAAATGAAAAATTTAAATTTTGTTTGTGTTTATAAATAATAACAATGCTTACAACATATTAAAGTTTACAGCTTATGTTTTGACATTGATTGAATAGTTAATAATTGGAATTGTTCGATTAACACTTAAGATTACGAAACAAACGCACTGCGTCTAACGCCGATATTCGTTTGCGCTTGTCATTGCACATTGTCATTCAGACATAACGTGCTGAAAAACGATACTAAAAATACACTGCCCAAATGGCAGTGTATTTTTAGTATCCTTTTTTAGCACGTTATTTCTGTGAGATATGAAACGTTTATTATTGGTGCGTGTGTGTGGTGAACTATTTTTTGTCAGTATTATTTTATTTTGTTAAAATAACATATAATTATTTATTATAGATACAAGGCTGAATTATGATGAGTGTCACTGTTGAAAATATGAAAAGAATTATATTTTTTCAATTATCGTTACACGAAATAAATGCACTGCAATCTAACGCCGATATTTGTTTGCGCTTGTCATTGCTATTGATACAGAACTTTTATTATTGGTGTTTGTTTGTGGTGAGGATGAAATATTTTTAATAAAGCAATTTTTAATATGTAAATTTATTTATTAATAAATTTGTTACTGATTAGAAATTTTTTTTTTTTGTATATGCAGCACCCCCACTTAAAATTTTCACCGGCCGCCACTGGTGTTTAGTATCAGTGTTATGCTGTGCCAGATCAGACTTTGGAAGTTTTAGGTATTCATTGTAGTACTGATGGTCATTAATTTTTTTTTTCTCTACAGAACAGTCTGTTTGCCCAAAGTTTGTCAAATTACAAATTGCATTCACAAAAGATCTGGTAAACACCAGCTAAATATAGAGGTGGGTTAATAATTTGTCTTTTATAGATGATAACAGATGAGAAATTTTATTGATAAAAAAATGTGGGATTAAGGTGAAACTTCGTCAAAATTCTACCAATATCTTGTGAGATGTCAGAAATATAACAGATTGGAACCTTTCAGTCTATCGAAGAATCCTTAGGTGTTGGAGCATAGGAATCAGTTATCTATTGGATTTGATAATGGTTGTAACCATTATAATTCCATTCAACTTTTGATATTGAGAAGCCTTGTTGTAAGCCTGAGGGAGAGGAGCAAACATTGTGCTCTATTAGTTAATGACTTTACAACACCAATTTTTTGGGAGGTGATTAGATTTTAGATGATATCCTGCCAGTAAATGTAGGTTTTCAATAAATACTGGTTGACAAGCTACCAGAGGACATGTGATTAAGAAGGATATTTATGAATGGTAAAATCACAAGCATTGTTTTTTTTTTTTTTTTCATAGTGAACTGAATATGTGGGTGAAGGCTATTGATCTAGTGTAGGACAGTAGTAAGTTTGTTTTCCGAATGAAGCCAAACAGCAAAAATGTCACTGCACAATGAAATCAAACATACAGTTGGGGATGAATGAATGAAAACTAGGTATCTTCCAGATGGTTCAAAAAATAGTTTGCCAAAGGTGGATACAGAAGGCTCCCATGGCTGTGCCTTCAGTCTGTTTATAGGTCTTGTTTGCCAGCTGAAATATTCTGATTGTATAACACATTCAAAGAACTTCACATCAGACTTGTATTGGAATATCCTTGATTTTTTTTTTTTTTTTTTTTTCAAAAAAATGTGTGGAATTCTTGAGGAATGAACTGGATTTTTCAATATGGGCAGTTAATGGACATGAAAGAAACTTAGCAGTTCTATATATATGGGAGAGGCAACACAATTCACATTGGATCTTACTGGACAACCTTCTTCTTTTTTTTTTTTTTTTTAGCTTCTAACATTTGCTTACTTTTGAATTCACTAAGTTTATTTTTCCATAGTCATTTCCTTTTATTTTCCACATAGCAAAAAAAATTCAGATTTCTCACACTCTGAGAGCTGCTTAAGGTAGTTCTTCCTCAGTAATTTTAAATTTCTCTTAAACAAAGGAAGATGAAAGAATCTTCCTTGTTTTTCCTCCCTCCAGTCTATAACTTCATGGTTGAAACTACCCATAATGATAGTCTTCTTTGTATTCATAATGTTAATCTATCTGTGCAGTTCACAGTCATCTTCAGATGAGCCTGGCTTGTAGCAACATTAAACTGTGTATTTTGCCCTGTTAACTTCTGTATCTCACCAAATCCCTTGAGTAATACAAACAGTGAGTATTATTGTGATTGTATTACTCATGTTTTCACCACTGCCATTGGAGTTTGCTACTCTAGTTCGATATAGCTCTTGTGCAATATTTAGCAATACTCCCTACCTTTCCTATCTTGTCTGTCTCATGCAGCCATCATGTTATGTTTCCCTGATTATTATATTCATTCCTTTCCCTGATTTTCACTCTTTCAAGCAACTTACACCAAGTTGGCAGATGCCCTAAAATAGTACAGAGAGAAATGTAAGAGAGCTAAGCTATATGTAAAAGGCTAAACAAACATCATGGGAAGACTGGTAAGAATTTGGTATAAAAAATAAATATCAGCAAGGTTTCGAGATGTTCTGAAAGCAATTGAAAAGCTTAGAAATGGTGGAAAGAGGATTGAACAGCAGTAAAAAAATTTTAAGAGGAATGCAAACACATGTATATATCAATACTTGAGGCAGGAACAGCCATCAAAACTTGAAATGTGTGAAGGCAGATGATCTTTAACCAGAGGTATAAAAGTTTTGCAGTGATCACACTATATAATTCAGAGAGCCTGATCAAAATGTCTGATTCTGACCAGGCTCTTATTCCAGTTATCCAGATTTATTTTGTTTCATTTTTCATGTTACCTGTATCATCTCAGATTCTTTTTACCATACTCTTTCCTTTATTTTCCTAAGCTGTTTCTGTATGTTCCAGAACATTTTGTCCTCTTCCTGATATTGTTTTGTATTTTTAATGAAGTCTTCCCATGACTTGTTTAACCACTTTTACATATAGCTTTATCCTATTACATTTTTTTCTATATTCTCTTTGGGCTCTGGCCTACCTACTTGCTAGAAACCTTTGATATGCTTTCTTCTTTTTCATTACTGCTTATTTAACTTCTCGTGTCCTCTATGGTGTTCTTATTTTTCCATCCTTGCAGACAGCTTCACTGCATGCCTCCCTAGCTGAATCACTGTTTTCTTCAAAGTTTTCCACTGAGACTCCCAAGATTAGTATTATTATATGGGTATCTCAATGGAGTCAAGATACATCATAGGAGACCTGTGCTAGCCATTATTCACATAATACTTGTCATAACTCTCCTTTAACTCTTTAACTGTCAGGGACTCGCAACTATCTCTGGCAATCCATTCCAATCATTTTTCACTCTCCAAGCAAAAAATCTACTCCACACACACACATACGCACGCGCACATAACTACATTCTTAGACAATTTCCAGAGTCACCCCCTACTTCTCTCTCTCTCTCTGTTCATCATGTATTGAAAAATTTCTTTTTTTGTTAATCTTATAGATCCCCTCTTTTTCACCTATAAGCTAAACTTTCCAACCCACACACTTTCATCCTATCCTTGTAGGGAGAGTATTCCACAGATTATTCCACATATTTCACTAGCTTGGTCGCTTGCCTTCTCTGAATCCTCTCCACTACCTCATATCCTCAAGAAACCCAGATGACCAACCAAATCTGTGCATTCAGTCAAGATATGACTAAATCATAAACCTGTTAGAAGGGATAATAACTTCTCTATCTTTACTTGTCAATGTGTTCTTCAACATCCTAGTAATCTTTTGAGCTAAAGTACATAAGACTGCATTGCTAACCAAAGGTGCGTAATATATTCAGATTCACAAAGTTCTCTAAGATATCTAGAGCTGCACATCCAGGGGGTCTCTGAAATCCAACATGTCTGCTATCACCTGTAGGAGCTACACTCGGATATATACTTCTGTTGGATTCCAAGTCACATTGGGATAAGGGAAACAAGTCTTCACATATTGAAGCTAGGTCAGCTTGTTTCTTAAGCTTCCATCTGCCTGTCCCATACAGGCATACCTAATTACAGGCAGATCATAAGACAGAGACTTGTATCCCAGTGGATACAAGTCATGGAATAGAGACCAATGAAAAGCTCTATTGAATCATGCTTGAAATTAAATTGTGAAATTAAATAGTTACACTCCTGCCTATTTAGGGATGGTGTCTACCTGTGTGAGATGTGACTAACCATCATTCATATTTTAATCAACTGCCCTCATTTTGCCAACTAGCACACTTAATCTGTCTGAGCCCTATACACTAGGACAGATTTTATCAGATTCAAGTGTCACCCTGGTTCCTAAATTTTTACAGTATCATTGTTTACAGTGTTTTATATATATTCTGTACATATTAGTTTTATTAGTTTAATTTATTGTATATATGCTTTAATATCTGGTTTTCATGAATGTTTTATGAATTTTTCTACACTTTTTTATACTACATCTTACATACATCCTTTACACCTTTTTTCCTACACTCATTTTTATGTCTGTTTATGCTCTTTTATTTATTACCTTGTCTACTGCTAAGAAATGTTTCATTTGTTTTTATAAACAGATTTTTAGTACTTATTTAGTATTTATTACATTGTGTACTGGTGTAGAATGACCAAAGCTGTCCTTGGGGCATTAAATCCAAGCAAACAGACCTATTACAGATTTTTGTTTTCAAAAAATACATGGTAATACCTGCAGCCATTTGGTGCAGAAACAGTTTGAATGTTTGAGTAGTAACAGTTTGAGTTCTAAACAAATTAAGATATATATCTATATGTGTGTGTTTGCACACACATATAAAACTTTGAAATCAGTTTAAATTGCATTTGAGGTTTTCTGTATCATTAAGACAGAAAACCTCAAATACAATTAAAACTGATTTCAAATTTTAAACCTTCATACTAGGCTGTGTTTTACACGTTTTGAAGCCTGCCAGAACTAATTTTACAAATAAAATTCTACCAAAACAAATTGCAACTAACATGCTGTATAAACTTTGTGAAAATGCACCTGCCTGATGCAGAAGGTACGTAACATATGGTCAAGTGAGTTCCCACAGGCTTCAAAATGTGTAAAACACGGCCTAGCATGATTGCATTATAGAAAAAGAAGATAAAGAAATAAATAGAAGGAAACAAAGTGTTTTGGCCGTATAAAGATTGTTAGGTGATTTTTGTGTTGGTTTAAAAAGAAAGCTATTTAATATGTGCATTATTCCATTGTTTATGACTGAAAAAAACAGGAAGACTTTTCTTCAAGACTCTTTCATGTAGTTCAAAGAACCTTATAGAAAAGAATGCTCCACCTGACAAAAAAGGATAGAATTAAAAATAATAGAATTAGGGAGATGGTGGGAATAGAGAATATTGTGAAATATATGGAGATAAGCTAGTCATTTTAGCTGATTAACAGATGAAAGAGGGACAAAATTTAAGCATTGAGTGGTTACCAAGGAAAGAGAAGGAAGGATCGCCAAAGAACAAGACGTATTGTCTACATAGTCAACTAGGATATACAGGGTGTTCGGGATAAATTTGACAGTTTCGTAAGGAAAAAGAAAATCTTCTTTGTATCTATTAAATTTAATGAATTGACAAAAAAACATTACAGGCAGAGTTAATTACAATACTATCAACAAGATTTACTCAAAATAACCACCATTAGCATCGATCACAGCTTCAATTCTGCTTCGGAACCTCGAACAAGCTGATGCTACAGTCTCCCTGGGAAGGGCTGCAAAAACTGTTTTAATTTTATCCATTAACTGGGCTTTTGTATTACTGGAAGTGCGATTGGTGTCTTTTTCAACTGCGCCCCATACAAAATAATCCATGGGGTTAAGGTCTGGGGAGTTTGGAGGCCAAACATTTGGACTGGTGAAGTCGTAGAAATTTTCAGACAACCATTTTTGACTTTTCCCAGAGGTGTGGCAAGGGGCCGAATCCTGCTGCCATACATACGGCCTACCATTGGCTACCCTTGTTATCCAGGGCTTGACTACAGTTAGCAACTCCATGAACAAAGCCCGAATTCCAATGCCAGGGTTCTTCAACACCTGTTCCTGCAGATTTGCGAGGAATTCTGCTGTACGAACGCAATCAGATCGTCTGCTAGGGATCTTTCTTCTTGCTACATCCTCGTAGTCACCATTGCAAGTCTCTAGTTCATGCCTGATTGTTTTTACTGTATTCAGGGAGCATTGGGCAGCAGTCGTAATATCCTTATTTTGATGGCGGGCACGAATCATCATGATACAAGTTATTCTCTTCCATGATTCAGGTGGGTTCCAGCTATCCATCCTTTCTGACATCTTGTATATGAATGAAGAAGGGTCCAAACTTTTAAATGAAGAGAAGTGTGTGTTAATACATGTAACTTACGGAAAAATATAATTAATTATAAATATGTCAAATTTATCCCGAACACCCTGTACATTAAAATAAATTTTAATATACTTCAATATTTCGGCAACATCACGTTGCCATTTTCAAGAAACTTAAGAACAAGACACGTGCACACAGGCACAACAAACAGTGAGTGAGGAAGAAGCAGAAAGCTATTATTTCTTCTCAAGTTCTGATGGTGCCCCCTAGCGGGCATCCATAAATAGGGGGGTGGGGAGTTAAAACGTTTTAATTTGTTAGTGATTTCCTAGTTTTCCAATCGGAAATCACTAACAAATTAAAACAATTTAACTCCATACCCCCCCCCCCCCCCATATTTATGGACTCCCAAAAATACATAAGAAAAATGTGCCATTACGTTCCATATTGGATGGCATTGATTCCTCCACATACAAACTAGCTAAACATTTGGCCAAAGCTCTCATACTACACTGGCAACACACCTTCACACAAAAAACTCAGCCCACTTCAAAGCCAGCATAGAAAACCTTATATTCAAACACATTGACATAATGGTCAGTTTTGATGTCTCCTCCTTATTCACAAATGTCCCACTCAAAGAATCCTTAGAGCTAATCCAAGCTAAATTTCCTCCCGATATCACCACCCTATTTCAGTTCACAATGAACTCAGGCTGTTTTGTTTGGCAAGGAAAATTCTACAAACAAATAGAGGGGACAGCTAGGGGTTCTCCACTCTCCCCACCCTTGGCCAACTTTTATATGGAGACTTGAAGAGAAAGCCTTAAACTCTGCCCCACAAAAACCAACCATTTGGCTTCGCTATGTTGATGATGTGTTCGCTATTTGGCCACATGGCTCCGATGCACTCCTTTCCTTCCTAACACACTTAAACAACCAACACCCCAGAATCAAATTCACTCTGGAAGAAGAAAAAAACAACTGCCTTCCTTTCTTAGACACACTAGTCACCCGCCAACCTGATGGAACCTTGGTTTTCTCAGTCTATAGAAAACCCACCCATACAGGCAGATACATTCACCAACAATCCCACCACCCCGCCTCGCAACAATATGGAGTCATTAAGACACTGCACAACAGGGCTAAACTTATCTGTTCAAATGACAATGCCCTAACCACAGAACTAAACCACATTCTCAACACCTTCTCAGCCAATGGCTACCCCCCCAAAAAATCCAAAAAAATATTGAAACCAGTAAACCACAACTCCCTCACAACAAGGATTACTCTAAATCCATCACCATATCCTATATCCGAAGCCCCTCGGAAAAAATTACAAAAACCCTAAAAAAACATAACTTCTTGTTACAGACCATATTAAAAATTGGTATACCCTTATCCGCTTTACTAAAGACCACCTCTCTCCCACCCCCAGACCTACCTGGTGTATACCAGGTCCCTTGCAGCTGTACGCTGTCCTACTTTGGCCAAACATGCAGGACAGCAAATATCAGAATTTCCACAAGGACTACATCCGGTTTCATCAATACAGCCACTCTGGTCTTGCTGACCATGCGCTGGATACCTGCCATAGAATATGGTGGAAGAAAGCCACGATAATACACCGTAGTAAATACAAATATGAAAGACTTTTCATGGAATCAACTTCAGCTGTAAGAAACAATCCAAACCTCAACAAATTTGGCTGTATGAGACTGCCTCAAATTTGGGAAACCTACATCAGAAGACCTTCAGCCCAATCGCCCAAGAATACCAACATTGCCTGCTAGGGGGCACCATCAGGGCTTTAGGAGAAATAATAGCTTCCTGCTTCTTTCTCACTTACTGTTTGTTGTGCCTGAGTGCACGTGTCTTGTTCTTAAGTTTCTTGAAAATGGCAACGTGATGTTGCCGAAATATTGAAGTATATTAAAATTTATTTTAATGTATATTCTGGTCGATGTTGTAATTTCCTTAAATTATTTAGTAAAAAATGCATAACCATCGTCTATCATGAGAATTGTCTACAAAGGTGTTACATAAGATGGTGGACATCAGCTAAAGACAGTGAAGTTAAGTAGGCCTGAGTCCAGCAGCAATATTCTGCCCTTACAAGTGATATATACCTATGTATTACTAAACAGTTGTGGGGAATTGTCCTTTCAGTAAAATATAAAAATATATTAAATGTATGAAAATGAAGTTATACATAATGCTACTTCACTTTGCTCTTTAAATGTTCATATGAATTACTATATTCTTCAGACTTAAATTTAAATGCATTTAAAAAAAAAAAAGTATTTTTTCAGGTGGTCCCATTTGGCTCTCACTGTTACAAACACATAATCTAGATTATATAACAAAAAATAAATAAAAAAGAAAAATGTTCCAACAGAAAGCGTCATAGACATAATGCTGTTCTAAGGGAAATTCACTGTGGCAACCTATCCACTAAAACAAGCAATCGCCAGCCTGGCTGGCCGAGTGGTTAGCGTATCTGCTCTCCAACCAAAAGGCCACAGGTTTGAATCCAGCTGTGAGCATGGATGTTTGCGATTGTCTGTGGAAATACTAGTGGTGGTTGGCAGTAGATGGCATTGGTGTAGTTGCGGTCAGTTGGTGGATTGAGTGGTGGAGACAGTTGTAGAGCAGGTGCCCTCTCTCGATGATTCTTTAGACTCCCTGGAGGTGTCAAATAATAATAATAATAATAATAATAATTCCTGCAATCCCTGTACTTCAGAAATTGGTTGATTTTGATTAGCAGAAGAGGCTTGTTTTCATTAGGTTATAGTTCAAACTTTTGACATGTTTCTTATCTATTAAATGCTAAAATCCAGTGTAATGCTTAATGATATTTTTACATTACTTTTTTTTTTTTTTTTTTTTTTTACAGAATTTGTCTGAGAAAGGGGCATCCTTATCACTTATTTCGGCTGCTTCTCTTATATCATGATCCAGAACTATGTTCGTTCCTTGATACCAAGAAAATTACTCCTGATACTTATACTGCAAGTTGGGTATGAGCTGTTTCACTTAGTTTTGAAGTTTTTAAAAGTGATAAAAACAAAAATTGAAAAAGAAGAAACTATATTGATGTATCAGCTTAAGATCAATTATTTCTCTTGTTGCATGCAATAAAGATGCGATCAAAATAATAATTCTTCGATAATTTACAAGAGAAAAGGATGCAGCAACACCTTACCTGAGTATACAGACTCAGTTCAGGACATCTACACAGTTCTAGATAAATTTATCATAATGTTAGTAATCTGGCTGATCATGTTCATTATCCTTAATTGTTAGGCAGTCCTAACAATTAAGGATAATGAAGTTCCTCATGGATAGGTGCCTTCCACCCTTCTCTGTCTAAAGCAACATCTTTCATATGCCAAAAACTTTGAAACCTTAATGCAGGTCAAAGGGCTTTATGTCATGTTAATTTTGGTTTTCTCTTGGGTCTTGTACCATCCATAGTGCTCTCAAACACCAGCAAGGAAGTCTGTCCAGATTTCCATTTGCACAGTGTGGCCAAACTAACTGAGTTGATGCTTTTTAACTGTGTTAAGAATTGCCAAATTAGGGATATTCAAATCTTCTAGCAATTGTTTGTTAGACATTATGCTCTGTCCAATGAGTTGTGTTTATTTTCCCTGAAGCATTTCATTTCAAAAAGCCAACAGTTTCCTCTCTGCTTCTCTCTTTACTGTCGAAGTTTTTGCCCCAAGAGAGCTGCTGGCAGTATTATACTTTCATATAACTTTATTTTTATAATTGTACAAATTGTGTTGTTTTTTCAAATTTTATTAAGTTGATTCTTTATTGACTAGAGTAAATGCTAAACTACCTGTATATATAAGGCAGTGTTCAAACAAATTTTAAAGTATGGATCTTAGAAACAAAACTTTGATCAAAGATTGGAAACCACAGATATGACAGTTCTGAGAAAGATTAGGGGAGTGAGCTAATGGCATCAATGGTAGTATCATATTAAAAATGGGAATATTAGGCAAGAACTTGACATCATCATTCAGGCATGTGTTAGCAGAGCTAATCTAAGGCGGCATGGCCACTAATACAGAATGGGAGAGAAAAGGTTAGAGTACAAGTTTTTTTTTCCCCCTGGCTGGCAGGAAAAGAATCAGAAGACCAAGAACTAGGTGAATTGATATAATAAAAAAAGTTCTTTAGTGCAGAAAAATTGTTGATAGGAAGTTAGGAATGATGTAACTTATTCTTGTAGTACTATCATAATATCCTGTACCCCTTCCCCCAAGGGCATATATGTCAGGAATTTGATGATAGTGATGATTCATCATTGACCATGCTATGGAGAGTTTGTTTTATTGTTGCTGTTTCATTTAAATTTGAAGTCAGACATTCTCCTAGGTAATTAAAACCATTAAATTGTATGTATTCCTGATTCAGTGTTTTTTATATATCTTCCAGTTTTCATCTTTGTTTATTTGAATTTACAGCCATGTTAAATTTCTACAGGTTTCTTGTAATTTTGCAATCTGGTATTGGAAATTTGATTTGTTATCTGTTATAGTTGCTGCTTCATCTGCATATACGAGGTGTGGCTATTAAATAACGAGACTAGTTGCAAAAATATGGTGTATTATTACAATTGTACAACTTAATTGTTATCCCCTTCAAAATACTCCCCTCCTCTATCTATACACTTGCTGCATACGAATTTTCCATTGTTGGAAGCAGTGCTGCAAGTCATCAGGTGTTATCTGCTTCAGTAGCGCTGCTGTTTTCTCCTTTACCTCATCCACTGACTGAAAATGAGCACCCTTCAGTGTAGATTTCAACTTTGGAAAAAGGTAAAAGTCGCATGGAGCCAAGTCAGAAAAAAAGAGACAAGTTGATGCACTGAAAAACTCCCACGTCACCAAGAATGAAAAAAGCAAGAATGAGCAAGTCAAAACTGCAGCCAATACCGATTGTTTTTTTTTATATTTATTTTATTTTTTTATAATATATTAAATATATTTATTTTTTTATTTTAATTTCAGGAGGAGATATAAATGTAGAAGGTATTTTACCTTGGGTATAATAAATGTTAAAAATACCAAGCAATTTTAAACCTGGTTTTACTCCATTTCCCAAGTAAGTAAGTAAACAGACAAACAAGTCAAGTTTGCGCCTGCAAGTGATGCAAGTCTAGCTGATCCTACAGGTAGTGCAAGACCAAGGCAACTCGTGGTAAAGGTGGCATAAGCTCCGATCACTAATCTTAATATTTACCCTTAATGCCAAAACACATCTCCTATATATACTGATATATATATATATATCAGTGGTGTGATAATGATTGAATGGGTACCAGACGTCAGACAGTTAACCAACATTATTACCTTGAGGTTCTTGCCAAGCTTAGAGAACAAGTGAGGAAGAAGAGACTCAATCTGTCTAAGAACAACGCTTGGATTCTCCATCAGGATAATGCTCCAGCCCACTGTCTACCTGGCTGATAAGAAGATCCCAGTGTAGGACCATCCATCTTACTCGCCAGACTTAGCTCCATACGACTTTTGTCTTTTTCCAACGCTGAAATCTCTTCAACCTCATTTTCATGCACCTGTAGCTCATCATCCAATGTAGCAGTAGCATTGTGCACCATGTTACATACACCTGATTGATATATCTTAGCAAAGTGAGCACTCATTAATTGAACAATCTCATTAGCTTCTGCCACTAGAGTACCATCTGCATTCAGTAAAATTATTCTTCCACATTCATTCTTTCTTTTGCTTGCAGCATAATGATAAAGTTCTTTTGGATTGCCTTTAGCTTGCATAGCTAATTTCTTTTCATACTCCAATTTAGCTTTCCACAAAATAACACTCAGCTGGTTACTTTTCTGACCTGCACTTTATATACACCTCCAAATCAAAATATTAGAATAATCAAAGAAAATGTGTTGAATGATTTACAATTCCAATTATTGCATAGAAAATAATTATTACCAAATATGAATAAGCATCATCTAAATCTACGTACTTTTTACATTATATAATCATGTAAACACATAAAAATGTAATATAAATTATAAGAAAACTGTTATTTGAAAACATTTACAAAATTAGAATAATTTTTAACATGGTTCAAAATATTAGAAATATTAGACTATTCCAAATTTTTCCAATTGATTTGGGGAGAGCATAGAAATAGCATATATTTCAGTAGCTCTGAGACTGACTTGTATGTGAAGAATTGTTTGTACATGGATTTCAGTTAATCTTTTGCTAAACATGGGTCAAATGGGTGACATATCAGAAGCTAAGAAGTTTCATATGGTATCTCTAAACAATGAGGGCCAAACTCAACAGTTTATAATTAAGGAATTGAAATGTTCTCAAGCAAGTGTGAGTAGAGTATTGAGCTAGTATTCTAATAACAAGAGTTTCCAAATAATCACTGCCATAACTTTTAAAGTTAATAACTAAATCATGAGATGAGAGGAGATTGAAGAATATTGTGAAGAAAAACCTCTTCTGAAGTGTAAGATATTTTCACAGGAGATGGAAAGAACTAGGTGTGAATGTGTCTAAATCTGTGATGTTGAGACAACTTCAAAAATTTGGTTTTAAATCACGTGTGCCTAAGACGAAGCTGCTTATGACTTCCAAGCAAAAGGCAGCTAGAGTCTGATGGTGTAAGTAAAGACTTATAGGGTTAAGAGGACTGGAAAAAGGTATTTTTTAGCAATGGTTTTTTGCCTGCCAGAACAGTCAAACTGGCCCCATGAAAACATTCTTCTACAGACATAGGACACCTTCAGGAATAAGGAGTAACCTATTTTCGGTAGGATTTCAGTTCCAAATACCTACACGGTAAAATTTGTAGCCTATCTTAATTTACGAGCGTAAATTAAGATAGGCTTGTTTGATATAATGCCCCATTGACATCATGCACTGTAACTATTGCTACAATTTTTCGTAGGATTTCGGTCCCAAATACCTTCACGGTAAAATCTGTAGGGCTAAGCATGAGTGTAAATTACGATAGGATAGGATTGTTTGATATAATGCTCCATTGAATACCATACACTATAGCATTTTGAATAGCTTCTCTCTTGGCACCTTGTCATATGTCTTTTCCAGATCTACAAAACTTAAATACAGATCTTTGTTATATTTCCATGATTTCTCAACTATTTGTCATAAAGTGAAAATCTGATCCTGACAACTTCTATTTGGACTGAATCCATCTTGTTCTTCACCAAGCTTCCCTTCCACAGTCCTCAACTGTTTCTCAAGTATACTTGCATAAATCTTACCAGGAACACTCAGTACAGAAATACCTCTGTAATTCTCACATTCAGTTTTATTTCCCTTTTTATATATGGGTACTATGAGAGCTCTACTCCAAACATCTGGAATTCGTCCCTCTGTTCAGACCTTCTGAACTATGTAGTGCAGCCACTGTAAGACTTTTATACCTACATACTTGAGTATTTCTGGTCAAATATCATCTACTCCAGCTGCCTTTCCACATTTCAAGCTTTTGATGACTTTTTCTACTTCAAATATGGATATATATTTGTGATTGCATTCCTGGTCAGTGTTTTTCACCACTGTGCTGTCACTGATTGTTAAATTTAGCAGTTTTTCGGAGTAATTACTCCTTACATCAAGAATATCTTTTTCTACAGTTTTCATGTCACCTTTATCGTCTGCAATTTGTTTAATAGCACTCTTTCCTCCATTTCTCAGCTTCTTCAACAATCTCCAGAATATCTTATTACCTTCTTGATATTTATTTTCTATGTTCTTACCAGAGTCTTCCCATCACTTTTGTTTAGCTAGTTTTACACAGTGTTTAGCTTTCTTACATTTGTTTCTGTAATCTCTAAGAGCACAAGCTGACTTATTTGCCAGGAACTTTTGATATGCTTTCTTCTTTTCCTTCACTGTATCTTATACTTTCTGTGTCCACCATGGAGTTCTGTATTTTCTGTCCTTGCAGACAACTTCACCACGTGCCTCTCTGGCAGAATCAATCAACGTTTTCTTCAGAGTTTGCCACTGAATCTCCAAGGTTTGTTTCCTGTTCTCAAACTCATTCATTTTTTCTTGAATAATGTTTGTGTATTTTATTCTACAGTTCACATCTGACAGCTGCTCAACATTTATTCACTTTAAAACTTTCTTACAGCCAGCAAAGGTTGCTTGATTGGTAGAGCCTCTGCTACTAATGGCTCAGCAAAATGTTTAAGCAAGTTTGAGCGTGGTTAGTAGTTGGAAGGGGTACAATCATTCGATGCTGTTGGCATACTCTCCCTCGATGAGTCTTTGGACTCCCTGGAGGTGTCACATAATAATAATAATAATGTTCTTCTTTTCAATATGAAATTCAATTTTATCCTGCTGAAGACTAAACGGTGATCACTTCCAATTTCAAATCCTCTGTACACTCTAGTGTCCTGCACGAGTGAGGAGATATCCCTATCAACAATAATAAGTTAATGATAAGTCAATGAGACTTTTCTTATTCCTTGCCTCTTCTCTCCATGTGAATTTGTGCAAATTTTTATGTTGGAACATGGTGTTAATAATAACCAGTCCATGTCCTGAGCAGAAATCCAACAAGTATTTGCCATTAGTATTAACTTTGCTCTTTTCTCCAGATTTTCCCAAAATATTTTTGTATGTCTGACAATCATTTCCTACTCCAAGGTAGGAAAGACCGACTTTTCATTTTTCATTGATAAATATAAATCTGACAAAAGTATGCTCTCAACCTCCTGAAAACCAGGCAAGTCTATAAAGCCAAAACAACAGGTAAATTTTTACAATGGAACTGTCATAGGTTTTACAAGAATAACAATGATTTCAAGATTTCGTTGCTGAAACACAAACCTTTCTGTTTTGTCTATAGGAAACATACTTAAGATCCATTGAGGATCCTACCTTATGGAATTTTATTGTTGTACTCAAGGACACAACCAGAGTCATGCTCATGGAGAGTAGCTATCCTAGTGGACAGTCATACTCTTTTTCATCGTGTCCAGCTTAATACTGCTTTGGAAGCAGTAGCAATTTGCCTATCTGTAGGATTCTTGTTACAGTATGTTCAATTTATTTAATACCGAGTGCTGAGTTAAATTAATCTTGATAACCTTATCTTGCAACTGCCTGAGCCCATACTTCTTATGGGTGACTTTAATGGTCACAAAACTCTGTGGTGTAGTGCTAACACAAATAAATGAGGTCAAATCATTGAAAGAATTCTTGACAATAATGACCTCTCCCTTTTGAAATAAGACAGAATTGTTTTTTTGGTAGCAATGAAATTGACGCAGTTATCTGAACCCCATTGGGGGATGGCTTGGAAATCAGAATTGAGGGTAGTGGTGGTTGATATTCTGTAGGTTGAGGTGAGTTGTGCAGCGTAAAGTTTATCAAATGAAAGGGAAAAGTGCAATGTAATATCATCTGCAAAACTGCATATTGGGTTGGAGATCAACTGAAGTAAGTCATTGATATATAGAAGGAAGAGGGTTGTTGAGAAAACAGAACCTTGTGGAGCCCCAGCATTAGTTGAATGGTGAGAGGATAAGGAACCATCCACCATCACACATAGTGTGCATCCAGACAGAAAGCTGGCAATCCAACTGCAAAAGTCCTGAGACAGACCAGTTGATGGGAGTTTGTGCCAGACCAGGTGAAAAGCTTTTGAGATATCAAGTGCAACTATTTGAGATTCACCAAACGTCTCTGTGGCATTTCAGTAACTGCAAAGTCACCACTTGGATCATATACCTTTGCAAAGTGATCACTCAGTAACTGAAATATTTCTTCTGCTTCTGTCACTTTCTACCATCAGCACTAAGTAAAGTTATCTTCTAACAATCATTATTTCTCTTATTGCTACATGACGAAAATACTCTTAGATTTACTTTGTCCTGGTTAGCTAATTTTCTCTCGAAATTTGACCTAGCCTTCCTTACCATAGCTGTTACCTTCTTGCTTATGCTTTATACTGCTCATGGGCATGCTGATCACCTTGTTTATATTCTTTCCAGAATGCTTTCTTATTTTACAGCTCCTGCTTTATATTGCTACACATCCACTTAATCCCTACTTGGTTTATGTTCCTAACCCAGGGTATGCATTCTGATACTGCCTCACACAAACAATTCTTGACTACTTCCCATGCACTAATGACATTCATTCCATGTAGTTTCTTATGCCATGGCACTGCTCCAAGTTGCCTCCTAAATTTGTTCATAATCACCAACTTTGTAGTTCCACATAAACCCTTTCCCTGACTTTCTTGACATGTGGAAATTTCAGTCAAGAAATTTCCACTTGTTGAGCAACCTCCCAGGACAAGACTGCATGGTCACTTTCCCTGATCATAGGCAGAGGTGATAATATCAAGCAGTTATAGATAGATAGATCTGGTGCTATTACCAGATCCAACACACTCTAACTGCTTGTCACTGACATCACATTCTGTTTCAAGTAATTATCCCTTAGTCCCTTAGTAACTGTATAATACCATTTCCATTTTGCCATGTGCCCTTTCATTCCTCCAATCTATATCACCAAAGTTGAAGTCACTCATGATAATTGCTCAGTGTGCACTCATTGTACTATGCTGATGCATGTTGTCCACATTTTCTTCTGGACCTCCTCCCTCCAGGTCTATAGCAGCAACAAACAATATATTTTGTCCTATTGGCATCTATCTCACACCATACAGCCTCAAATGAACCATTTCCATCAGATCTACAATCTTCCTTAACTTCTATTTTTGTTGGTCGAAATTCTTCAGCTATTATTAATAATACCTTTCCTCCACCTCCATTTCTTCTATCTTCTCTGAAAATACAATATCCATTATATTCTATTCCTGATGTGTATTCTGTAAATATTTCCATGGCAAATGTTTATCTGAAATAGCATAAATAATTTCCCGCTCAGTACTAGTCCATTGGAACACTTGCAGCTGCTTCTCAACATCCATTCACATTACACCTTGAAACCCACAGAACAAGTTTTTTTTCTTCTTCATCCCTGCTACTACTGTATATTGTGGAACAGTCTTCCCACTTATGTGTTTCCCAAGGAATACAATAAAGAGGCTTTTGAATCAAATGTAAACAAGTTTCTCCTGTCCTAATGCACTACCCATACACAGTACTAACGTACTATAGGTTGATTAACCAACCTATCATGTATGGCCTCAACATTTTAAAAAAAAAAAAAGGTGACAGACTGATATGAGCATTGAGATAGAGAAGAAATGGTGGTACTCAGTATATTGAAAAATATCAATGTGAATATATCAGTGGACAGAGACATCGTGAGGAATTTTGACGCCTATGGCCAGGAAAGAAACTTTCACCGTTCTAAAAAAAAAAAAAAAAACTTTAAAAATCTCAATTTTTTCGCCTATGTAAAATTAGCACCTATGGTCGGGGCCACATTGGCCATAGCCTCACTATGCCTCTGTTAGTGGGCCTAGATGGTATATCTGCGTGTATGCTACAAAAATGTGCACATAAACTGGCAGTTCTTCTGGCGAACTTGTTTAATCTAAGTCTCAACTCTGTCAAGGTTCCAAGGGAATGGAATGAGGGTAAGATAGTTCCACTACATAAAGGTGGCTCCAAGACAGAAGTAGCAAATTACAGACCTAGTATATCTGGAGTGATGGTAAAAGTATTGTTAAAGTTAAAAGTAAAATTGAGGAATGGGCGGATATGTTGAATTGGATTTTAACGGTATTGATGCGAACACAGATTGTTAAGAAAATAACTATTTATTAACTTAAAAGCTAATATTTCGCTGGTATTATATCCAACATCTTCAGAGCACACAAACAAAGCTTGTTACAATAGCGAGACAACCGCAATCTGGTGTAACAGTGGGGATAGTATAAGTAATTGTAGCGTTGCAACACAAGACTAAAGTCCTAATTAGACGCCAAGTTATTAAAAAAAAAAAAAAACAGTAGTCCAAATAGTAGTTTCTGAAAGTTTTGAAAAAAAATAAAAATAAAAAAATATTAATTTGGTCTTAGGATGACTGTCTCCCAAATCTTTGGTAGATTTATACAGCCATACTTGTTAATGTTTGGAGTATGTTTTAAGGCTTCTGTTGATTCCAGGAACAACCTCTCTGACTTGTAGAAGCTTCTGTGCAGAGCTTTTGTTTTTTTCAATTGATCCTGTGTGCCGTGGTATCCAAAGCATGGTCTGCCAGACCCGACTTGCCATAGCGAAAGTGACGGATATATTTTTTGTGTTCACTGAGGCGGATGTTCACAGTTCTTCCTGTCTGTCCATAGTAGGCTCAATGACATGAACAGGGCACTTCATAGACTCCTGGATGTGATAAAGGAGTGCATTTGTCCTTAGGTGAAAGGATGAGAGTTGCCAATTTCACATAAGGTTTAAATACGGTGCGCAGTTGGTGTTTGTTAAGCACCCTAGATATCTTTTCAGATGTGCCTTTAATGTATGGGATGATGATAGTTTTGTTGTAGTCTTCTGTGGTAGATAGTGGGTGGGGGGGAAATTTCTGGGTAGCATTTAGTATTTTATCTATCTTATGGGGATTATAGCCATTGGTCAGGAAGGTGTGACACAGGTGAGAAAGTTCAGCAGTGAGAGCAATGTCATACCATATTGTTGAGAAGGGTGATGGTGTGATTGTTTGTGTAAATATCTCCCTGTATGTGTGGGTTTTCTATAACCCGAGAATGATAAGGAACCTTCTGGAAGACGTGTGATCAGTGTGTCCAGGAAGGGCAGGCAGTCATTGGCTTCTAGTTCCATTGTAAAGTGGATTTTAGGGTGCTGGCTATTTAGATGCACTAAAAATGTATTCAATGTATCTGGGCCATGTAGCCAAATAGCAAACGCATCATCAACATAGCGTAGCCAGAGACTAGCTGTGAGAGTGGCTGTGTTGATAGCTAGCTTTTCCAGATGTTCTATGTAGAAGTTGGCTAATGGGGGGGGGGGGAAATCCCATAGCTGTCCCATCTAATTGTTTGTATATTTTCACTTTCCATGTAAAATAACCTGCCTGTACTGTAAATTTAAATGGCTGAAATATATCAGTGGAAATTGTGAATTTAGTAAGTTAAGTGTTTCCGTCAATGGTAGATTCGTGAATAATGAGGTGATATCAAAACTCACCATTAAGTCTGAACTGTTTAAGGTGTGGTTTTCTAAAATACTTTTTAGGTGGGTAGAATTTTTAATAAAAGAGGGAGAATTGTTTGTGCAAGTAGCTAGTAGTTTGGCTAAATGTTTAGCTAGTTTATATGTAGGACTATCTACAATAAGGCGTAAAGGTGTATCTTGTTTGGGGATTTTTGGAGCTCCATATATCCTGGATGTTTTAACGTGAAAGGGTTTGAGTTTGTTGACTGTTTCTTTTGGCCAGGAAGTGACTTTGTTCAATAACTTGCACATCTTATTCTTTTGTGAGTTGGTGGGATCTTGATCTATAATTTGATATGTTGACTGGTGTTGGAGAAGAGTGCGTGCATTTTGCTTTCATATTCTGTTGTATCCATTACTACAGTTGTTTCCTTTGTCTGATTTGGTTATTGTAATGTGGTTATTATTGCGTAGCTCTTTTGGAGCCATTATTTCTTTATGTGGGATATTATTTGTAGGAGGCTTAGAATGGATTAGGATATTGGCCACGTCTAACCGAATATTATTGGCTATTGCTGGAGGCAGGTCGTATATCCCATGTTCAACGGAAGCCATTATTTTGGTTTTTGGAACTTCTTTAGGAGTAACGGCAAAATTTCGTTCCCGACTTAATGCACTCGTAGCTTCTTTGGTTAAGGTTACTGATGATAAGTTCACAACAACACCATTTCAATGTAATTGTGGCCGCTGCATAGCAATGCTTTGCTGGAGGATTTCAAATTTTTTTCTGGTGTCGGGTTTTAACTTTGGCAAATTCTTTGTTGGCTGTAGAATTGGAGATTCTGTCCAGGATATCCTGTTGCTCTTGGTTCAAAATGTTAGATAATATATCACGTAGTGCACTGTTGGAAGAATATATTTTTGAAAGTTCTCGGTGAGTAGCGTATAATTGTTTTCCCGTAATAGTGCTAAACTCGCTCATTTATAAATACATTGGGCTTTGGCCGAGTGAAACTTGTTCTTAATTTTTATACAGTTTGGTATCAAATTGGTTTCTTAGCACCTTTTTAAGAAGGCTATACCTGTTCAGTTGCTGCTGAACAGGTTTTTATAGGGGGCAATATGGCCTTGTAAAAGGTAGGTCCTGTCTCAGTAATTTATTTACATCTTATAATAAGGTTACAGTAGAATTGGATAAAGGAAGTGACTACACCATTGATACTGCTGGACTTTGCTTTGCAGAGGCATTTGACAGAATACCTCATGGAAAAACTATTACACAACTTGGAGCAAATGGGAATAGATACGAAGCCGATGGCATGGATGGGGAGGGGAGGGGAGTGATAGACATCAGAGAGTGGTGTAATGTTTCCAAATGTGATCCAGAAAATATATATATGAAAATTCACTCATCTATCTTGATGCTGAATTTGCGTTCATACCATGTTTTGGTGTGAACACAAATTTAAGGAAGCCTGTGAGATTCTTATCAACCACCCCAATCTGAACAGTAATGATGGTCTAAAAATCCCAAGCATATGGAAGGCACATATTCTACCCACGGAACCTTTCTCTTTAAGAGTTAAGTATAAACTGGACTGTAGATAATCCAGAATCCTAAATCTAAAATAACAATTGTAATGTTAAAAATAGGACATGATTGTTACTGAAAGAATACTATCTATAATAAAGAATATTTTTCTCATGTTATCTTAAATAGAATTTAGCTTTGATGTAGTTTCTAAATAATTAAATAATTTGGAATTTTATCTGTATTTTTTTTTTTTTTTTTCACTAGAGGTCATGCCAGTAAAATAACCAGTGATCAAATCATTGTTTCTCTAGCTTACCGTGTGTAATGTAACTCGGCTTGTCCTTATATATACCCCAGATGATGATGATCTTAATATGAAGATTCAAACGTCGGGAAATTAAGAGTTATTTATGACACGGTTGTGAAGTCCATAATTTCTAAAATGGGTGTATTTTACTTCCAAGTACATCCTTTTTGCTAATGGATGATATCCAGTTTCACATGTTGAACTAGAGAAAAATTTACATATTTTGCTTGCCTCAGAAAATCATAAACAGATTTAACTGACTTTTATTCATTTATTTATAATTTTTTATAATTTATTCCAAAAGAAAAATCATGGTAATGCTGATAATATAAGTGGTATTATGATCTATGGACACCTGCTGTATTATGAGCCATGAAAATGCAACCACATTAATTTTTATTTTCTTCCATTTCAGTTTTCCAGTTTGTTTTCTGCCACATGTGATCTTAAAGTTATTCAGACTATGTGGGATATATATCTTCAGTTAGCAGATCCATTTTTAATATTCTTCCTTGCTTTGGTTATTGCAGTCAATGCTAAGTAAGTATTTATTTATTTATTTTTTTATTTGTGATATTCACAAAGTTTAGAGAGGCTGAATGCCTAAAATAGTGTGAAGCTATTTCAGTTTCTAATAATTTTACAAAAATTCTTGTCTCTGATTTTGAAATTTGTAATTATAATCACCTTAATAATTATATAAGGGTTTGCACAGCTGGTTTAAACAGATCTTCATAATGAAAAGCTAGTTTTTATCAAAATAGAAATAGATTTCTTGTTTATTTAAGAAAATTCTATCAAAATACATATTTTATATATTAATTTTCTGTATATAAAACCCTCATTATGGGTTTTTTGTGTGCATTATCAGTGTTATGATTAAATCTAGATTTGTTGGTTGTAATGAAACTATTATTTCATTATTATAAATAGTTTGGTTACTTTCTGCAATTAAATGTTTCATTTGGTTTTTGTTATGATTTCACATCATTACAGTAGATGCTCACTATAGCAAACCCCCGAGAACCAGAGAAGTAGTCTGTTTAAACTCATGGTATGCTGTAGTGAATTTAGAAAGGGGGGATAGAATAATCTCCCATATCCATTCCTAGAAATAAAGAAAATGGGAAGTACAACAAAGGAAATGATGGAAAATTGTATATTAATGACAGAACACTAAGGACTTGCAGGAACCATACATAAAACACAACACAAAAAAGTACATTTCTGAACAATAATGGGAGATATAAGAAATACAAAAACTAGATGAGCAAATTTGTAAAAATGAAAATATAGAAATGATGTTTAAATTTTGAAATGTTATATTATGACTTATTTTTCATGGTATTAACAACACCACAAACACTTTTATCAACAAAGATGTTTTATTAACGCTTATATTTTGCTGATTTTCAACTCAGCATCATCAGAGCACAACACACTTGTAAACATGACAGTGAGTGAGTGAAACAATATAATTGCAAAAGACAAAAGAACTAAAGTCCTATTTTTAGGCACCCTATAACGAGAAAAAAAAAACAGCAGTTATCCAGGAGTTTTTCTTAGGATAACCGTCTCCCAAATTTTTGGCAAATTAATGTAACCATATTTGTTAAGGTTGGGAGAATTCTTCAAAGCCATTGCTGACTCAAAAAATAATCTTTCAGATCTATAATGACTCCTAAATAGCACATTCGTTTTCCTCCATCTAATCCTGTGTGAAGGAGTGTCCAAAGCATGGTCTGCCAGTCCGGACTTGCCATAGTAATAGTAGCGAATGTATCTTTCATGTTCTTCCAGGCAGATGTTCACTGATCTTCCTGTTTGCCCATAATAGGCCAAGTCACAGTCACACAGAACTTCATACACTCCTGGGTGTGCTAAAGGGTGAAGTTTATCCTTAGGCGAGCGGATCAGAGTTGCCAGCTTGACATGAGGTTTGAAAGTGGTGCAAAGGCCATGTTTCAACAATACTTTGGCTATCTTTTCTGATGTACCTCTGATATAGGGAATAGAAATGGTCATGTTGTATTCTTGTGTATTAGGGGAGGGCAAAGTAATGGGCCTATGTAGTATTTTATCTATTTTGTAGGGATTGTAGCTGTTGGCTAAGAACGTATGGCGCAGGTATTGGAGTTCAGTGGTCAGAGCTGTATCGTTAGAACAAATGGCTCTGGCTCTGTGTGTAAGTGTTTTTAAAATGCCGTACTGTTGGACTGGATGATGATGTGATTGTTTATGTAGGTATCTTCCTGTGTGTGTAGGCTTTCTGTAAATAGAAAAAGATAGTGATCCATCTGAAAGGTGGGTGACTAATGTGTCAAGAAATGGTAAACAGTTATTTGATTCTTTTTCTACTGTGAAGTGAATTTTGGGCTCTTTGGCTGTTTAGGTAGGTGACAAAAGCATCCAAAGTGTCTTGTCCATGGGTCCAGATGGCAAACACATCATCTACATAGCGTAACCACACTTGTGGCTTGTATGTAGCTGTGGTAAGTACTTTGTTTTTAAAGTGTTCCATGTAAAAATTTGCTAACGGGGGAGAGAGGGGGGGAACCCATAGCAGTACCATTAATCTGTTTGTAGAATTCCCCCCCCCCCATGTAAAGTAACCTGCATTCATGGTAAATTGAAATAATTCAAAAATATCTGGGGGAAATTTAGACTTGATTAAATCAAGAGCATCTGTAAGTGGTACATTGGTAAATAAGGAGGTGACATCAAAACTAACCATTATGTCTGAATCTTTTAGGATTAGATTTTTAACCAGTGTTTTGAAATGGATTGAATTTATTACCAAAGTAGAGGAGTTGCCAGTAAGGGGGGCTAGCGACTTGGCTAAATGCCAGGCCAGTTTATATGTGGGACCATCTATGCTATCAACTATGGGGCGTAGGGGAATATTAGTTTTGTGGATTTTTGGTAATCCATAAATACGGGGTGATTTAACATGAATTGGTTTTATTTTCCTGATGATTTCATTGGGCCATGATGTCACTTTTTTCAGTAATTTTCGGACTTTTTTCTTTTGAGACATCGTAGGGTCTCGATGTATAATTTGATTTGTGGAACTGTCACATATGAGATCTTGCATTTTTCTGTTATACTCTTCTTTATTCATGATAACTGTTGCATTTCCTTTATCGGCTTTTGTAATAATAATATTTTTATTATTATATAACTTTTTAGGGCAGTTATTTGCTTACATGGCATATTACTTTTTGGAGGCTTAGCCTTGTTTATAATACTTGCTATATCTTTACAAGTGTGTTGTGCTCTGATGATGCTGAGTTGAAAATCAGCGAAATATAAGCGTTAATAAAACATCTTTGTTGATAAAAGTGTTTGTGGTGTTGTTAATACATTGAAAAATAAGTCATGAATAACCATCAACACCTAAGCTTATCTGTTAGATAAATGTTATATTAGCTTAATATCACTTACCTTATTTATTGCTATTGACTTTAATTAAATTAATTTAATTGACCCACACTATTTTCAGACATTAAAAATATTGTGTTAGGGTTGGAACCACAAGATAGCGACACTTGTTAGCCGCCGCCTTCACTGTGTACGGATTAATTAGTGATAGCCTTGGGCCAGCTATCTCTGATTGGCTACCAGTGGAGATTGAACTGTGCACTCAGTCTCCAAAAGTTAGATAGGGTTGAAACGGCCTCACCTACTCCCTATACGGGAACAAAAAGACGTTAGCTGACTTTAATTAATGCCACTGTGGGAAATTTAGTTCTCGTAGTGAACTAAATATGTGCAACCTGTGTACCATTAAAATCAAACTAACCTTAAAACAAGTTCAGCATTCAGTCAACTTTATAATTAATCATAATTATAAAGTTTCGTTATCTAAAAAAAATTAATGATATTGTTTATTAGTCATTAGTTTATATTAGTCACTTCAGTGAGGATATGACAGCTGAACAGCTACCCAGCATTAGTCAGCCTGAGGGCAAGGATTTGCACAGCTGGTTTGAACGAATCATCTTCATAATTGGACATTAGGTCTCTGTCCAGTTAGGAAGCTGACTTGTTCATACTACTAGCAGGCCATGCCAGTCACTTTTATTCTCTACTTCAGAATTTTTTTTTTGAGTAAATGCCAGACATTTTTCAGTATGACTTGATGGGAGAGAATAAAAGGTGGGTGTCACCCCCTTTGTTCTTATTATCATTCCCTTGTATAAGACCCTGATCAGACCACACTTAGACAATTGTTCTCAGACTTGGTCCCCAGGATTTGAAGGAGATAAATTAACAGTGGAAAGGGTACAAAGTCAGATAATAAAGATGGTTTCAAGACTGTACAATGTTAGTTATGAGGATCGGCTGAGGGAATGTGGACTGCAGAGTTTGGTGGATAGAAGCAAGAGAGGTGATATGATTGAGACTTTTAAACTGTTGAGAGGTGGTTACAGGGTTGACACTGGGGAGGTCTTTCACATGGTTGAAGCGTGGAAGGAGTGATGACAAGGAGCCATATCTGGAAGTTATGAAAGGAAACTGTGAGCAAGAGCGTGAGGAGTGGTTTCTTTGCATGGAAGGTGGTTGAACTATGGAATGCATTGCCTGATAGAGTGGTGAAAGCGAGAACGGTCAATGAGTTTAAGGAGTGGTATGATAGACTTTGTATTTCCTAGGAGTGACCTTCCACGATGAGTCTTGATAGACTTTGTGTTTTCTAGGAAGGACCTCCTGCGATGAATCTTTTGACTCCTTGGAGGCCTAAATAATAATAATAATAATAGGATCTATGTGGTATTAGTTTTTGTAAAATCATTCTGTTCTTCATTTATAATTTTTTCTAGTACAGGGTTGATTCTGTTCCTCAGTATTTTGACATATATCTTACAACTTGTGTTTATAAACTTATTCCTCTGTAGTTGTCACAGTTATTCTTACTTCCTTTTTTTAGAGATGGGAATTGCAGTTGCATGGTTCCAGCCATTGGGTGTTCTTCCAGTGTTATATATTTTGTTTATTTAAAGTAAGAAATTGTTGGTGAAATTTATTTCCTGAATATTTTATTGGTTTTGTTGGAATTTTATCTTCTAGTGATTTTCCATTTTTCATTCCTTTTAATGCTTCATTTAATTCTTGTGATGTAATGTTATTTGGAGACTTATCAGTTACATTTTCTGAAAATCATTTAATAGTAATTGATTGTTCATTTCTTTCCCAGAGTTTATAATAATAATCTATCCATTGTTGGTCATCTATCTCTTTAGTATCTTTTGTTTTTCTTTCTGTAAGAACTTTATTTTATATAGATTTTGGGTTGCAGTTTATATTTTTCTAATTTACTAATATAATATAATCGTTGACTTTTTCTGTGGAGTTTTCTTGTCTCTCTTTTTGCTATTGCTCCTTTCCTGTTATATTCTGTTTCGTCTTCCAGTTTCTTTCAGGTAAGCTTAATTTAATGTTTGCAGTTTTTTTTATCTTCAGTTATATTCTTGATTTCATCATTCCATATTCAGAATCCTCATTTTCTTTTCCATTTTCTATGGAAAATGGGAATATTTTCCTGGCAATTATTATTCATAATAATTTCCAGATTTTTTCCATTCCTTCTATCTGTTGTTTCCATTCTGTTTCTTTTAAGTATTTATTTATGTTTTCTTAGTATACATTCATTGCCATTCAATTATTTTTCTTTACCCAGTTTGGTGGTATTATATTTCAGATTACCAAATGATGATCTGAATCAATATTGTAACCTCTGTAAATTCTTACATGATATATTAATTTTGCTAGTTCATTATTGACTATTGAGCAGTCAGTTATTGACTTTTGATCTCTAACTGACCAGGTAAATTTATGAGCATCTTTGTCTAAAAAAAACTATTTATTATTGTAAGGTGCAAATTCTATTAATATTTTCCATTTTCATTAAGACAGTTTTTTCCACAGTTACCTCACAAATGGTATTGATTCATTACCATTTGTGATATTATAAGTGGTATTATAAACTTTAATTTTTATAAAAAAATTAAAGTTTATAATACCATATTCTAGTCTCCTTCAAAGTACTCTCCATGTGTGCCAATGCACTTGTCCTAATGTTTTTTCCACTTTTGGAAACAGTTCTGGAACAGTACAACTGGAATACTGTTTGTGTGTAAAAATAATCATAATTTAAAGTAAGAATATTTTATAATTATTTCTCTGTTAATATATTATTAGTTTTGGTTTCATAACATGTATATCTGCACTTGTGATGCGTTATTGATATTATTATTGTCAAAATGAAATGTAAAGCATTTGAAATTGATATATACTAACTAGATTTTGATAATTGTGTCACCTTCAATTTTTTTATTGTAATTTAAAATTGTTAAGTGTTGAGGTATTCGTGGTGGTTTGTTAGGCATTCTATTTACACTAACAGAGACAACATGGCAGCCATTATACATAACTACTCGCTTGACATTTACATGGAGAGTTCATGTTTGCTGAGGAGTTTGATGGGTGATTGACAGCTGACAGAGGGAGCGTTCAGTTATCGGGGTAACGAGGAAAACAAGAAAGAGCTAATGGAAGTTTAAGAATGCAGACCAGAGAAATTTTGTTATTAGGAAGTTCTTAAGTTTTGCATGACAGTTGGGAGAATATTAATAGAAGATCTCGAAAAGGAATCTTTCAATTATGAGTCTCAAGAAATCATGAGACTGTGAGTCAATCGTAGAACTTGTTGAGACTGTCAACACGTATTTTGTAAATAAAAGATATTGCAGTCGGTATTCTTAGTGAATGTTTGAGAAACGCTGAATGGAAAATTTCATCTTCTGTCTTAAGGACACTGGATTACTATGGAAAAAGTAATCCAGTGTCAGTTTCAAATTTCAATTGGCGAAATTTGAAACTGTAAAGTGGCTTAACATGAAGAGCTCAACTTAAATATGTTATTTATGAAGTAGCAGAAGAAACTTCTTTCTCTCGTACAAAAGTTAGTAAATTGTGCATAAAATAGAACTGCAAGAGGTAAGAATATATATACTTCATTGAGACAGAAGAAATGATATTGAATGCTACATAAGGGAGATAAAAAAACGATCCCATGGAAAGGAAGAAGAAAATTTTATATTTTCGGAAAGGGGGGGGGGGGGGCTAACAAAGAAACTGACTCTTTTGAACATTTTTTCATTCTGAAAACAGGGTGTTTAGTCTGGTAGACATGATTAAGTGTATGTCAAACAGTACAATAATAGAATGAGTCAGAGGATGAATGATTTTAATATTTTCAGTAAGAAAATCTCTAAAGTGTAGATTTAATTTAGAAGGCCTTGGATCCAGTTAATTTTGTAGTTATTTATGTAATTTTATTTAAATGTATATATTGTTTGTTTCATTAAATGTATATATATTTTTTATTTATTCTTGAGTCAGTGATTTTCCAGATTCTAAAAGAAATAGTTAAAAGCCTTTGAACCAATCGAAATTGAATCCTTGTGTAATTAATAAACACTCAGAATAAAATTCTTCTTTATAGAGATAATCTACACATATGGCCTCCAATGGCTTATCTTTCACTTCATCCACATCAACGAATTGCTTGGTTTTCATGGTTTTCTTTATCCACGGGAATAAAGAAAAGTAACATGGAGAGAGATCAGGTGAGTAGGGAGGGTGGGAAACAACCACCATGTTGTTTTTTATCAAGAACTTTTGGACAGACAAGGCTGTGTGGTGGTGTAGCAACAATCCCCGCTACTCCACATTTCTGGCCATTTTCATCACACGCTGTCACGCAATCTTCTGAAAACATTGAGATAAAAATGTTGGTTCATTGTCTGTCCAGGGGAAACAAATTTTTTGTGTACAATTTCATTCACATAAAAAAAAAAATAAACATCGTCTTGACATTTGATCAAACTTGACATGCCTTCTTGGGTCTCGGTGAATTTGCATGTTTCCATTGGCTTGATGCTTGTTTTGTTTCTGGATCATAATCATAGCACCAGGACTCATCCCTGGTCACAACTTTTGAAAGTCCTGGTCATAAAAAACTCGCTTTCTCAAATTGTGGCAAACAATTGTGACAAGGTGCCACACGATAAGCTGATATTCAAGTTGCAGCACATGGGTCTGGATGTCAGATTGATCAACTGGATTCAGGATGGGCTGTTCGATAGCTATCAGAGAGTTGTGTATGGTGGAGCAATATCAAAGAGGCAGAAGATTACAAGTGGGGTTCCACAGGGCTCACTACTGGGACCTATATTGTCTGTGGATTGCAAGGGGATATTCAGTTGTTTGCTGATGATGCAAAGCTGGGAAGGGTTATTAGTAATAGTGCAGATGTGGTAGCGCTGCAAGAGGATTTGAATAAGCTAGATAGATGGGCATATGAATGGCGGTGTCAGTTTAATGCTGCAAAATGTAAGCTCTTGAGGTTTGGGACGCTTCATACTCTATGGGTGGAGTTAAACTGGAGGAAGTAGGAGAGACAAGAAATCTGGGGTTGATGATTGATAGAAACCTGAAATTTAGGGGACATATTGCAAAGGTAGTGAGGGCAACACAGAGGATTGCTGCAATAATGAGAAGGACACTGACCCGCAGAGATAAAATAGTTATCATTCCGTTGTATAAGACTGATCAGACCACACTTAGACTATTGTTCTCAGATCTGGTCCCCAGGATTTGAAAGGGATAAATTAACTGTGGAAAGGATACAAAGGCAGATAACAAAGATTGGGTCAGGACTGTACAATGTTAGTTATGAGGATCGGCTGAAGGAGTGTGAACTGCAGAATTTGGTGGATAGAAGGAGGAGAGGTGATATGATTGAGACTTTTAAACTGTTGAGAGGTGGTTACAGGATTGACACTGGGGAGTTCTTTCGTTTGTTGAACAGTTGGGAAGGAATCATGACAAGGGGCCATCCCTGGAAATTACAAAAGGAAACTGTGAGAAAGAGGATGATGAGTGGTTTCTTTGCATGGAGGGTGGTTGAACCATGGAATGCATTGCCTGATGGAGTGGTAAGCGAGGATAGTCAATGCATTTAAGAAGTGGTATGATAGATTTTGTGTTTCCTAGGAGGGACCTCCCTCAGTGAGTCTTGATAGACTTGTGTTTCTTAGAAAGGACCTCCCGCGATGAGTCTTTTGACTCCATGGAAGCCTGAATAATAATAATAATAATTCACACTTTTTATTATTATCTGACACCTCCAGGGAATCCAAAGACTTATTGAGGGAGGGCACCTGCTCTACTACTCTGTCGCCACCACTCAATCCACCAACTGACTACGACTACAGCAATGCTAATCTATTGCCGACCACCACCACCACTGGTATTTAAAGAGACAATCACAAACATCCATGCATTCGAACCCACAGCCTTTTGGCTGGAGAGCGGATATGCTAACCACTCGGCCAGCCAGGCTGGCAAGACATGCTTCATGACAATTTCATCTCTTCAGAAACTTCTCCAATGGTCTTTCGACAATCTTCATTGATTGTTTGGCAAACCTTTTTGATGTTTTCATAATTTTTACTTGTTGAAGGTCAGCCAGATTGCAGTTGGTCTTCAATTGACATGTCCCCATTTTTGAATTTGGAAAACCACTTGTAGAGCTGCATTTTACCTCACTCATCATTAAGGCTTGCTGAAATATAACAATAGTTTTACCCAAAAAAAAACAAAATTTCATGCACACACTCTCTGTTCCTTGTGCTCAGCCATCACAAAATCACCAAATTTGCTTGCAAGCACTAAAAAAAAAAACAGCCAGAACAGTGAACCAAATGAAGCCAGAATTGGCAAGGAAAACTCCACTTGCCAGACAGGCACACTCACGATGCCTAGTGGCATCATTCATAAATAGAAAATGCATATGTGCTAAGTTCAGATTCCGGTTATTTTTGGGTATCCCCTTGTGTATATATATACGTACAGTTACACCCCGAGTTACATAACACTCGACTTATGTAAATTCACACTTATGTAATAAATCTAGCACGTATGAACATGTTTGCGGCTTTGCACAGGTGTGTCTCTGACAGCCTTATTGCAGTGCAGTGCAGTAGTAGATGCCTTGCGCATTTAGCTCAGTCACTTGTTATCACTGCTAGTTTCGTTGCATTTTTAGCCTTAAAATGGAATGCAAACACAAAACCGAATGCGCTGGTAATAAATCTAAAAAACAAAGGTCTGCAATAACTTTAGAAAAAAGTATAGTTGAAAATAATTCGTATGTATGAAGGTGGGAAAATTCTATCAACAATAGTTCAGGAAATAAATCGACTTATTTCAACAGTAAATACAATAGTGAAGGATAAAGTTCATATTGTTGAAAGCATGAAAGGTGTGGTAGCATTGAAGGATACAATTATTACCAAGAAGAGGCTCGGCCCGATATCAGAAATGGAGAAATTGTGGTGTCACTGGATCGATGATCTGACACAGAAGTGGATACCGTTAAGTTTACTGATTATCCAGGAGAAGGCTATGTCCTTATATAAGGATTTAAAAGAGCAGACCCTCATCATGGACACAGAGAGTATATTTAAAGCTAGTGCTGATGGTTCGAACGATTTAAGAAACGTACGAATCTGCATAGCATCAAAATCACGGGTGAGGCAACAAGTGCAGATACAGATGCGGCAACTTGATTTCCCAAACTTCTGGCAGAAATAACTTTCATCCTGATGTAAAAGTTGTTCACTTTCCTCCCAGAACTACCTCACTGTTGCAACCTATAGATCAAGGCATTATTGTGACCTTTAAAGCCTACTATCTGTGGTGTACCCAAGCAATCAAGGCCATTGATAGGGGTTATGAGCCTTACTCTATGTGATTTCTAGAAGAACTATAATATCCTTAACGCTATCAAAAACATCTGGGTTGCTATAAGATTTTGAAGCTGTTTGGTGTGAAGTCGAGATCAGTGGAATAGTATATCTAATAGGATGCTATTATAAGCCAGGGAATGTGGAGAATATTGATTGTGAAATGTTTAGACAAATTAGTTGGGCAAGTAAAAGGAAGGTGATCTTAATGGCAGATTTTAATTATAGGAATATAAATTGGAAAGAAGGGATAACTAATTAAACTCTACCCCACAAAAACCAACCATTTGGCTTCGCTATGTTGATGATGTGTTCCCTATTTGGCCACATGGCTCCAATGCACTCCTCTCCTTCCTAACACACATAAACAACCAACACCCCAGAATCAAATTCACCCTGGAAGAAGAAAAAAACAACTGCCTTCCTTTTTTAGACACACTAGTCACCCGCCAGCCTGATGGAACCTTGGTTTTTCGGTCTATAGAAAACCCACCCATACAGGTAGATACATTCACCAACAATCCCACCACCCCTCCTCACAACAATATGGAGTCATTAAGACACTACACAACAGGGCTAAACTTATCTGTTCAAATGACAATGCCCTAACCACAGAACTAAACCACATTTCAACACTTTCTCAGCCATTGGCTATCCCCCCCCCCCAAAAAAAAAATCTAAAAAATATTGAAACCAGTAAACCACAAACCCTCCCCCCCCCCTCCTCACAACAAGGCTTACTCTAAATCCATCACCATACCCTGTATCCGAGGCACCTCGGAAAAAATTACAAAAATCCTAAAAAACATGACTTAACTTCTTGTTACAGACCATATAAAAAATTGGCATCCCTTATCCGCTCTACTAAAGACCCCCCCCGCCAGACCTACCTGGTGTATACCAGGTCCCTTGTAGCTGTAAGCTGTCCTACTTTGGCCAAACAGGCAGGACAGCAAATATCAGAATTTCAGAAAACAAGGACTACATCCGATTTCACCAGTACAGCTATTCTGGTCTTGCTGACCATGCACTGGATACCTGCCATAGAATACGGTGGAAGAAAGCCACGATAGTACACTGTAGTAAATACAAGTATGAAAGGATTTTCATGGAATCAGCTTCAGCCCTAAGAAAATCCGAACCTCAACAAATTTGGCTGCATGAGACTGCCTCAAATTTGGGAAACCTACATCAGAAGACCTTCAGCCCAGTCGCCCAACAATACCAACATTGCCCGCTAGGGGACACCATCAGGACTTTAGGAGAAATAATAGCTTCCTGCTTCTTCCTCATTTACTGTGTGTTGTGCCTGCGTGCACAACACACAGTAAACGAGTGTCTTGTTCTTAAGTTTTTTGAAAATGGCAACGTGACGTTGCCGAAATATTGAAGTATATTAAAATTTATTTTAATGTATATCCTAGTGACGTAATTTCCTTAAATTACTTAGTAAAAAAAATAAAAAGAAAGAAGGGATAGTAACAAGGAGAGTGAATTTGTCGAGTTTCTGCAAGATAACTATCTAAAGCAGCATGTGATGGAAGCAACATGAGGTTTATCAGTGGTAGATTTGGTGATATTCTGACAGGATATGGTTGTGAATGAGGTATTGGTTTGGAAGATAGTAGGAAAAAGTTGTTATCATGATCTATATGTGGAACTGTAAGGTGAATGATTATCAGAAGCTCCATAGTCAACTCCACAGTCAACTGTTTGGGTTGATGAACTTCACAATTCATCAACCCAAACAGTACATTGGGTTGATGAATTGTGAACAAAAATGCTGACAGTGCATGGGAAATGATAAAGTAGTATCTAACACAAGCAATGCATAACTGCATACCAAGAGTTAAGTGAATAAATAGAGTAGGAGTGAGATGAATGGTGAAATCAAACAAGCAGTATTACAAAAGAAGTTATGGAGGAATACATGACATTTAGCAGTAAACAGATGCATGAGGAATATAAAGTACAGGCCAGAAAAGTGACAAGCATGATTATAAAAGAAAAAGAAGAATTGAGAGGAGATTGGTTAGTCAGGTCAAAGCTAATCCATGGGAATTTTTCTCCTAATGTGGCAAGCAAGAGTCAAAATAATTATGATAGGTTGATGCTGATGAATGGTTATGGTAGCAGAGTAACCATAGCAGATGATATAGTGGAATTATTTAATGAATACTTCATCAGTGCATATCATAGTGGTGTGAATGATTCTGTGCAACATGTAGAAGGGAGGCAAGAATTAGGAGAATTAAAGGTGAAAGAATCAGAGGTGCATCAATCATTTTAGATAAATTATGGACACTACAACCGTGTTAGAAATAATGATATTTTTATTTTAATTCCTGACATATGTCTTTCATATTAAGGTCATCATCTGGAGTATACACGTATATATGTATACAGAAACAACCTATATTTTATTTCACACGTTATGTTAAAGAGACAATGATTTGATGAGTTGATCAAATCATTGTCTCTGTAGCATACTGTGTGAAATATAATGTAGCTTGTTTCTGTATATATATGTGTATACTCCAGATGATGACCTTAATATGAAGATTGAAATGTCGGGAAATTAAGTATTTTTAAAGAATTTGCAAAAGAGTTAGCCATGCTCTTGTCCTGGTTATTTAATGAGTCTTGCAGTGGGGAAGAACCTAAGGAGTTGAAATAAGGCAAAATAATGCCTCTCCACAAACATGCTTTGAGAATAGAAATTTCCAATTATAGACCTTCCTATATCTGCAGTTATGAACAAAGTGTTGGAAAGATTGGTTAGAAATAGAATCCAGGATTGGGTTGATGAATGTAAGATTCTCTATAATGGTCTACTAAGTTTGTGAAGGGCAGGTCTTGTTTAAGCAATCTGGTTATGTTTTCTGATAAGGTGACAAATGTGTTGGATAAGGGAGAATCATATACAATGATTTTCTTGGACTTTGCAAAAGCATTTGATAGATTACCACATGATAAGTAGTGTACAAGCTGCAGAGGATAGGACTAGATAATATATTGGTTAGATGGATCGTGGATTGGCTCTCTGAACAAGTTGTGTATGATGGAGCTGTGTCTCAGAAAAGGAAGGGGACCAGTGGCATGCCTCAGGGTTCTGTTCTTGGGTCTGTAATGTTGAATCTGTTCGTTGATGATGCAAAGATAGGTAGAATTATCAGGAGTAGTGCTAATGTTAATTCTCTACAGGAAGATTTGAATAGACAGATTGGACATATGAGTGGGGTTGCAATTTTAATGTTAATATATGCAAGGTGTTACAGCTTGGGATATAGAGATATAAGGCTACATACTGTTATTGGTGGAGCTGTGTTTCAGAAAGTGGATGAGATTTGGGATCTTGGAGTGATGGTGGACTGAAGTTTCACGAGCATATCACACGTTTTGCAAAGACTGCACGTCGTATAGCTGCTATGATAAAAAGTACATTGACTTGTATTGATAAGGAAGTGGTGGTGCTTCTATATAGGGCATTGGTCAGACCACATATGAATATTGTGCTCAGATTTGGTCACCTAGTTTTCATTGTGATGTGGAAACACCAGTGGGTCCAAAGACAAATAACCAAAGTGATATCAGGACTCTGTAGTGTTGGCATTTGAGAGAATATGGATTACAGAGGTTGTTGGATAGGAAGAAAAGATGAGATATGATAGAGACCTTCAAGTTAGTTATGAGATTCTATCAGATTAATATAGAAGAAATTATAAAAAGAGTGGACCTTAAGATGGGAAGAATGAGAGGCCATCCCTGGAAGTTGTATAAAGTTGTGATGAAGAAGGATGTAAGGAGTAATTTTTTACGTGGAGAATTGTTAGTGAGTGGAATTCATTGCCTGAGGGCAGGGGGTGTAAATAACTACAAAGCTCATTATGATAGACATGTTGCTGGTTGAGTGGGCATCCCATGATGAGTATGTTGACTCCACGGAGGTTACCAAATAATAATAATAAAATCAAAACTGTTAAATCATGAAAAAATTTTATGGATTCAAATATGAAATTTTACCACTGAACAAGCTGAAAAAGATTAACATGGGAGCAGGGCCGCCGAGAGGGAGTGACATCTCAGACTTTTGTCACAGGCCCAGCATCGAAAAGGGCTCGACGTGTCACATAACTGTGTTTATAATGCATGGTTTTAATTCTCGTAATAATACAACAATGATGAAGGATAATGGCATATCGAAAAGGATACTGTGTTTTGTTTTAGACAGACGGCTAAGCTCTTTAGCTCGCCGTGAGTGACCGGAAGACACCGATTCTCTCGGCTCAGATAGCTGTAGTTATAGCGGGTGATGACATCAATAGGCATTGGTGCAAGATTGTTACAGTCGGCTACGCTAGCACTAGCTAGTAATTGCATTAACAGTAATGTTATGTTTTGTTCTTGTTAGTATTTTCATAGATGATGGTTTTGTGATTGTTTCTAAAGTGTGCAACTGTATAGTGTAGGCCGTGCGCTAAAAAATAAAAGTATTCTTATTAATTTGATTTTTTAATTATTAAAATTATATTTTTAATAATAAAAATTTGACCAACAGAAATGTATCATCATAAATCTGGAAATCAAAAATGAAAGGAGAAACTTGTGGTCCGGGCCCCACTTAAAAAAGTGGGGCCCGGACCACAGACTTCTCACGGGCCCTAAAATTTCTCTCGGTGGCCCTGCATGGGAGTGTTGTGTATGCCAATTTGACATCTTTTTTCCAAGTTTTTTTTTTATTACAATGCAATGACAGTAGTTTCCAAGTATTGATTTTTTTCTTTTTTGAGCAGGTTTTCTGAAATATGTTTTGAATTTAAATTTTTCAAATTTAAAAAAAAAATTATTTAAGTAATTTACGGTTGTGTTTATTTTTATATGCATATTCTTGGGAAATGAAAAGTCATAACATTTTTTTTCTTTCCCATTCTTTATTAAAATATCTTTTTCTTCTTTAGTATTCTGCAGTTGAGCAGGTTCTTCTTTTAGTAGCAGAAATTTTCCTTCCACTTTCTTCTGTTCTGAGCCTTCTCTTTCAAGGTTGTGTATCTGTTTCCATTCAGCATGTCATCTAGCATTGTTTTCCTTACTCTTCCTGTAGGTCTGTTTCCTTCTATTTTACCTTCAGTGGCATCTCTGATTATTCCATTTATTATTATTATTATTATTAAGAGAGAGATTTCCAGGGAGTCAGAGACTCATCGAGGCCACATGCTACACACACCAGCTATCATAATTATTCTTGAATTCATTCACACTGCTTGCACTCACAACATCCATTTCAATCATGCACCACCCTCTGAGAGAAAAATCTAGTCCTCACTCCCTTCTTAGCAGCCTTCATTCTCAACTTCCAATGATGTCCTCTCATCCTTTCCCCACCCTCCATAAATTGAAAAATTTCATCATTTGAAATCCTGTATGACCCTTTCAGAAGTTTGCAAGTCTCAATCATATCTCCCCTCTTTCTCCTGTTTGCAAGTGTCTACAGTCTACAAATTCTCAATCTGTCTTCATAATCAGTATTCCACAATCCTGATATCATTTTTAGCGCTCTCCTTTGTTCTCTCCAATATATCAGAATCACAGTGGAGACCAGACCTGCACATTATGGTCCAAGTGAGGTCTTATCAAGGCCTTTTAAAGAGACAAAATAACACCCTTATCTTTACATGTGAACGTTCATTTCAGCATTGCAATTATCTTTTGCGTTGTATTTGCAATCTTTGCCACATGACCCTTGAACTTCAACTTCCTGTCTATTAACACTCCAAGATCCCTAACCTCATCAGTTTCTTCTAGCCTTATCCCATTGGATATCTAATCATGCCGAAGTGAATGACTTTACACTTTCTGACATCCATTTTCCCATGCCCACAATTCCAGTGTATTCAAATCATTCTGCAAGTACTGCATATGAGCAGCATTCCTGATTTCCCTCCCTATCTTTGCATCATCATCAGCAAATAGCTGTATGTCACTTGTCAAATCCTTCCCAATATCATTAATGTACTGATTGAATAACAGTGGACCAAGCACTGATCCTTGTGGTACACCACAAGTTACTTTAAATCTTGCAGACTCACATTGCCTGTATACCACTTTGATATGTCAGTCAGCCATCCTCTTATCCATGCTAATATTCTATAACCCAAACCCATTTTCTCCAATTTATGCAGCAATCTCCCATAAGGCTTTTAACAAATTGTATTCGGTTAAAACCCTTAGCACAATCCAAAAGTATCTTGGTATATCCATTCCCCTTGTCTGGTTCATTGGTAACATTGTTATAGAATGTGAGCAAGTTGCTAAAACATGACCTTCCCTTAGTAAATGCATGCAGTTCATTGCAAAGTAGAGATTCACTTCTAAACTAAACATATTTGGTCATTTATATAATTCAAATACAACTTATTTATTAATTACTGACCATTTACGAAAAACAAAACTACATTAGAGCCTACCAGTTTCGCCAGCAAACTGTCTGGCTTTTTCAAGGCGTTTACGGAGACATGAAAACTAGTAAATGCAAATTGAAAGGAACATAAAAAACGTTGTAAACCAACTAGTAGCTAAAGTTACATGTTCACGTGACAGAGAGAACTTATTGTTCTTATTCATTATCATGCATGCGTGTTTGTTGTAAATGTGTAATGTGATTACTGGCTAGCTGTAGTTCAGATTGATTTAGAGAGAGGATCAGAGTTTTCCACGAACTGTTTAGGATTGCACCCTGATTTCTGTTGAGGCTTCCACCGGTTATTAACTAGTTTTTACATTTACTAGTTTTCATGTCTCCGTAAATGCCTTGAAAAAGCCAGACAGTTTGCTGGCGAAACTGGTAGGCTCTAATGTAGTTTTGTTTTTCGTAAATGGTCAGTAATTGATCAAAAGATGATAACAGTCTATGGAATGAACCATATGAGAACAGGTTGAAGATTTGTGGGTTGCAGAAACTAGTTGATAGGTGGAAAAGGGGAGATATGATTGAGACATTCAAATTGCTAAAAGGATTCTATAGGATTAATTCAGAGGATATTTTTGAGATCAGGACTGGTGGTGGGAGAACTAGGGGACACCTATGGAAGCTGGGCAAGAGTGTGGTTAGCAGGGGTGTTAGAGCCGGGTTCTTTACTTTTAGAGTGGTAAATGAGTGGAATAAGCTGCCAGAGTCTGTTGTGGGTGCTATGACAGTGAGCGAGTTCAAGGCAAGGTATGATAGATACTGTGAGAATGTCGAATAGTTGTGTGGACATGATGTTTAGGGCCTCCCTCGATGAGTCTAAGGACTCCCTGGAGTAGCCCGAAATAATAATAATTAATAAATAAGTTGTATTGGAGATTCACTTCATTCATTCATTCAACCCATTTCTGAATGCAAGCCCTGCCCAATTTTTCCAAAATCTTCACCACCACTCCTGAGATACTAATTGGTTGATAGTTGGATACATCGGTCTTTGCACCACCCTTGTGCAATGGAATTACCATACACTCCTTTCATTCCTGCGGAATCTTCACTGTTCTGAGACTCATATTAAACAGCCTGGTCAAAGGAATGGCCAATTCAGGTGAACACTCTTTTAGCACACATGCTGATATCCCATCAGTCCTTGTTGCTGAATTCTTATTCAATTTGTGCAACAGCTCTAATACCTCGTCCTCATACACCTGCATTTCTTCATCTAGTGAAGAGGTAACAGTGAGCTGAATGTTGCATACACCAGGTTGATAACTTTTAACAAAATGGGCATTAATTACTGGGCATTAATTAACTGAACAATCTCTTCTGCATCTGTAACTCTCATGATATCAGGATTTAGAAGAGTTATTCTTTCATATTAATTCTTTCTTTTACTTGCAGTATATCGATAGAATTCTTGTGGATTGTCTTTAGCACGCAGAGCCAGTTTCTTTTCATACTCAGACTTTGCTTTCCATAATACAGTTGACTATTATAGCCCGCTGCTTATAATGTTCACATCCCTTTCGCATCGTCCTTTTCTTACGAATCTCTTGCTTAATAAAATTACACATCCATTTGACTTCTACTCTATTTTAATAAATTTAGTTTAATCTTTTATCCAAGTGTGAGCAAAAAGTTTGCGCCTGAAAATATCTTCAGGACTGGGGTAAGGTAGTACAGCACTGGGCAACTCGCAGCAAAGGTGGAGCAAGCCAACATCACTCCTATCTCGGTATCTCCCATAATGCAAAACACATCTCCTTACGGATATACATAATGTTATTCATTAAGGGAAGGGCCACTACCCAGACTAGTTTTGACCTTTATTGAGATCACTTCAGTGGGACCCAGACCCAGAGATGGAGATACCAGGCAGAAGCAATGGCAGGTCATCTTTAGCTATAGGAGTTGCCAAACGGTGTGCCACCTTTTTATTAAATTACTCTGGACCTAGAAAAAAGATGTTGAAAGTTTATTTTTCACTTGGTTAGACTATAATTAATTTAGAGTAATCCTTTATCGAAGTGTGAGCAAACAAAGTTTGGTGGAAGACCAATGCTCCCAGGTGGAGTGAAGAGGATTAAGAAGAGAGAGAGAGAGAGAGTACTACAGTCATAGGGCTTAACTCTAACTGGATTCAAGTCATCCGATATCATTAGCAGCATGCTCCCTCCTCTCTATCCTTCCTAAAAATACTGTACTCTTGACACTCGATATCAGTTAGTAGGTCTGATTCTGATAGCCAGGTTTCACTAATACCTACAATCTGAGGTCGCAACATATTGACTAAGGCAACAAACTCTATCCATTTGTTTCTGATACTTCTAGTATTTGTGTACAGACCTAATAATCTACCTGTTTGTTCTTTTGTATTGTCTTGTCTGCAGTGTGCCTGACACAGTTGGACAACTTGCTGATTTCTATTATTCTCTAATGCTTTACACATGTAGACATCTTTGCACATGTATGATGGTTCCAAACCGGACAAACACAAAGCCAAAATCATCTCTCCTTGTCAATATTTCCATGACAAAGCCCATTCTCGTCATTAACACAGTTATATAACATTGCCGCTCTTACACTCACATTCACACCATTCCTCCCTTTATAACTTAGTTTCCCTGACTCTGTGTTAGGTCTCATACCAGTTATAGTTTTTCTAGACTCCTGATACCAAACATATTCAGTTGTAGGCCATCTCTCTTATACAAATCCAATCTTCCCTCAAACTGACTCCACAACCCTTTCATGTTCTCTCTCATACTGAACTTATTGCAAGTTAAATCATTCGTAGCTACTACAACTACAGTTTCGTTTATTTTTCTTTTCTGATTTTGAATTGCTTCCTTTATATTATTAATTTTCACTGCTGGAAAACTATGTTATAACTCGCTCATCTATAGCATGTTTTATTATAGAGCCACTATACCAAATAATTTCTTTCTTTTTACTAACAACGTCACTTACTTGATTTCCGTTATTTCCTGACTTATCTGTTTCCTTGCTTTGTTTTCTTTTTTTCCTGTTTAATTTTTCTTTTTCTCCTTCGGTTCATTTAAACGTTTCTCAACTTTTTGCAATTCTTGCGTTGTCTCTCTGATGATCTGCTTCAACTTCACTATTTTGGAGGTTAATTCATTTTCATTACCTTCCTCAATAACCTCGTTAGGAGGGCTAACCTTCTTGTTCTCTCTTGCGGTGCTTTTTTTAGCATTGAATTTCTTGCCCTTTTTTGGCACCATTTCAAAGGTATACTAAATATGGAAATATCTAATAAAAATATGTGATAAAATACCAAATACACTAAAAAACACTATAATCTACACTAGTATACTACAAAACACTAATTTTCTAAGGGGAAAACAATAAAGATAGACAATCACCAATTTCAGGTCGAGTCTCAGGATATGTTCAATCCAATTTCCCTTTCTTCTTTTTATCCTTTTTTAACAGATTCCTTTCTTCCTCTATTCTTTTTAAGACCTCTTCATTATTTTATCTGTCCATTTTATTTTTTCCATCCTTCTCCAAATCCACATCTCAAAGCTAATTTCTTTTTTTCATCAATGTTCAGGTTTCAGCTTCATATAAGACATCACTCCACACATAACATTTTATTAGTCTTTTCTTTAAATTTCTATCCATTTTACTTCTGAGTAAATTTCATTTTCTATTAAAGGTATCTTTTTCCATCACTATTCTTGCTTTTATGTCACTTATACATCTTCTATCACTGCTAATTGCACTTCCTAGATATTTAAATGTCCTTTTCTTGATTTAGTTCTTTTCCATTTATTCTTACATCCATAGTTGTCTCTTTCCTTGTTAATTTCATTACTTTTGTTTTGCTTATGTTGATTTTCATTCCATAATTGATACAGGATTCCAGTAATCTGTTCAGCAGATATTGTAATCCTTCCTCACTGTTTGATAATAATGCTTTATCTGCGTATCGCATTGCAAATTTACCTCCTATCTTTATTCCTTCTTCTGCATTCTCTAATGTTTCTTTTAATATTACTTCAGAATACATATTGAACAAAATTGGTGACAAAAAAACAGCCTTGTCTTATTCCTCGTCCAATGCTACCTCGTTCTGTTGTACCATATGTCTCTCACCATGGCAATTTGTCTCATATATAGTGAAATAATTAGCCTTCTGTCTTTCCAATCTATACCAATCTTTTCCATTACTTCCACCATCTTATCCCATTTTACAATGTCAAAAACTTTTTCAAAATCTATATAACAGATATTTACTTCTTTATTCACTTCCAAACTTCTTTCACTTATTATTCTTAGCAGTCCAATCACATCTCTTGTTTCCTTACCCTTCCTGAAACGGTGCAATTCTCTGTGTTAGGATTCTCATAAGTATTTTTGATGTATGGAAAATGAAGCTTATTGTTCTAAGGTCCTTGCACTTCACTGCATTACTTTTCTTTGGTATAGGTATAAATATTAAGGTCAAAATCTTTTGGTAATTCTCCTTTGTTATAAATTAAATTTATTAGTTTTTAAAATATCATCTATACATTTATGTAATAGCAACATAAAGAAACAATTGAAATCATTTTCTTGTTAAAAAACATGGGTCCACATTACTTGCCAGTTATGAAATTTACTTATAAATTTACTTATATTGATGTTTCTTCCAGTTAATCACAGTAAACACCCACTGTGTTTTTAATTTAAATAGTCGAGTTAATTTTTCATAAACTGTATATGTGGGTTAAGAATGAAAATGGTGTATGTCATGAAAGTTTTTTATGCTGTAACATCTTAGTTTGAGAAAATTATTTTTAAGAATATCATTAATGAATTCTTTTTCTTTCTAGAGAGCAGTTGTTATCAATGAAAGATGATTCCAGGCAAACTGTTATTGGTAAGCTGATGTTACAAAATCAGATATAACTTTGCAAATTTTTTTTCTTTATTTAATGAAAGTTTATCTACCTAGGAATGTTTTTTATCTATCATAAATGGTGTCTTTTTAAAGAAGTTTTTTTTTATATGACACCCTCCTAGTCTTTTCAATTAAATGGGTCCACAGTAATATAGACTTTCTGCTAATTAAGGAATGAAACAGGAGTTCTGTTAAGAAGCACATAGACATGCAATCTCTTAAAAACAATTGATATGCTGCTATTTTCAGTTACTTAAAGTATTTTTTTGTTTAATTAAGGAATGCATAGCTTCTGTTGATATTTTCAGTTTAGAAACTTGCATCATTCTAGATACAAGAGTATACAGAGGTTGTGAATTAGAAACAGACCACTTTCTTCTTGTTTCAAACCTAAGATTCCCACCTCAATGATTAATGATAAAAGCTCATTCATCTGAACAGGAACTTTTTAAGATTGGCCTTTTAAATGACCCTAGCATTAAATGGCTCTATATAAAAAAAGAATTAATGAAAATATAGAAAATATAAACTTAGCCAAAACTGTCGAGGGAGAACGAAATAACATCAAAACAATTATAATGGACGCAGCCAATGAATCACTGGGAAAGGAGAGGAAATGGCAGAGAAGAAAGGGAATTAGAAGATGAGATGATCAGATCACCCAAATTATTGAAGACAAAAGGAATGCTTTTGTCTTCAATGAATCACTGGGAAAGGAGAGGAAATGGCAGAGAAGAAAGGGAATTAGAAGATGGGATGATCAGATCACCCAAATTATTGGAAGACAAAAGGAATGCTTTTAAAATACTTAGCAATAAAATCTCAAGATGACTAGATAGAATACAAGAGAAAAAGTGCAATTGCTAGCATGCTGTAATTCTTGTAGATAGGCTTATACATTGGTAACACGACTATTAAATTATTTAAGGAATTTACAACGTATACTGGAATATTAATTAAAAGAAATTTTAATAAATACCTCCTGTATTTTGGCAATGTCACATTGCCATCTTCATGGGAATGTATAACTGACACATGCATGCAGGCACTACAAAGAAGCAAATGAGACAGATGAGAGAAAACTACTGTTGTTCCTAGAGTCCTAAAGGTGCCACCTGGTGGGCTATATTGGGTTGTCTTGGCTGTTGGGCTGAAGTTCTCAAGATGCAAGCTTCCCAAATTTGGGACAGTCTCATGCACTCAAATTTGTTGAGGTTTGGAAATTTTTTGGAGCTGAGGCTGATTCCATGATCAATCTTTCATATTTAAATTTGCTGTGGTGTATTATCTTGGCTTTCTTCCAACGTATTCCGTGGTGGGTATCCAGAGCATGGTCTGCAAGCCCAGAGTGGCTGTATTGGTGAAACCGGATGTAGTCTTTGTGTTCCGAAATCCTGACGTTTGCTGTCCTGCCTGTTTGGCCAAAGTAGGACAGTTTACAGCTACAAAAGACCTGGTATACCCCAGGTAAGTCTAGGGGGAAGTGGTTGGTCTTTGGTGGAGCAGATAAGGGATGCCAATTTCTTATATGGTTTGTAACAAAAAGTCAGGTCATATTTTTTTAAGATTTGGGTTAACTTTTCAGAGGTGCACTGGATATAGGGCATGGTGATGGATTTAGTGTAATCTTTGTTATGAAAGAGGGGGGGGGGATTGTGGTTAACTGGTTTTAATATTTTTTGGGGGTTGTAGCCATTGGCTAAGAAAGTGTTAAGAATGTGGTTTAGTTCAGGGTTAGAGCATTGTCATCTGAACAGATTTTGCCCTGTTATATAGTGTTTTTATAATCCCATTTTGTTGGGGGGGGGGGATTGTTGCTGAATATATCTGCCTATGGGTGGGTTTTCTGTAAACAGAGAAAACTAAAGATCCACCAAGCTGGCGAGTGATTAGAGTGTCTAGGAAAGGGAGACTGTTGTTTTTCCTCTTTTTCCAATGTGAACCAGATTCTGGGGTGTTGGTTGTTTAAATGTGTTAAGGAGTGGAGTGTATCTGAGCCATGTGGCCAAATAGCAAACACATCATCAACGTAAACGTGTGGACAGACTTATGTGTTCGTCGAATATGTTGTTTATTATTTTAACGGTATAATAGAACACAGAAACTAAGTAAATAATTAATTTATTAACTTGATGCTGATATTTTGCTGGTGTTATAACCAGCATCTTCAGAGCACAAAAACACTGTTTGTCACAATACGCGAGACTAAAACAATATGGTGTACTTAAACAAAATTGTAGCAGCAACACAAAGACTAGAGTCCTGATTTTGGCGCCCTCTATCTGAAAAAAAAAAAAAAAAAAAGCTATCATATATTACTAGAGTCCTAGAAAAGTGCTAGTTTTTTCTTAATATGACTGTCTCCCAGATCTTCGGCAAGTTAATACAGCCATATTTGTTGAGATTTGGAGTGTGTTTTAGGGCTTCTGTCGCCTCTAAGAACAATCTCTCTGATTTATACGGGTTTCTGTGTAGTACTTTAGTGTTTTTCCAGTTGATCCTGTGTGCCGGGGTATCCAGAGCATGGTCTGCTAGGCCCGACTTCCCATAATGATAATTCCGGACGTATCTTTTATGTTCGCTGATGCGGATGTTCACAGTTCTTCCTGTTTGACTGTAGTACGCTTGATTGCATGAGCAGGGTACTTGGTAGACTCCTGGATGTGATAAAGGAGGAATGCTGTCCTTGGGTGAGTGGATGAGGGTGGCTAATTTGCTACATGGTCTGAATGTAGTGCGTAGTTTGTTTATTGAGAATTCTTGAGATCTTTTCGGATGTGCCTTTAATGTAAGGGATGGTGACTGTTTTGTTGTAGTTCTCTGTGGTGGATGGTGGGAGGGGTTTCTTAGGAGTGTTTAGTATTTTGTTTATTTTATGTGGATTGTAGCCATTGGCCAAGAAGGTGTGGCGTAAGTGAGTCAGTTCAGCAGTAAGAGCCTTGTCATTGGAACAGATTGCTCTTGCTCTATGGGTTAGCGTTTTTAATATGCCATATTGTTGAGAAGGATGATGGTGTCATGACATGTTCTCTTGACGTTCGAATCCGCCATCTTGCTAAAAGTCACTTTCATCAAATAAGGAAAACTAATTGCAAATTAATCACTGATCTAAGGGTAGAGAAATTTCTATTATATTGCGCCACTCTATCCTTAGATAAGTCTATATGGATTAGTAGGATTAATTCAAAATTAGTTAGCAGTCTTTTCACTCATTCAGGCCGATGGTATTTATTTTCTTTCCTTCTGGGATTCCCGCTAGATCCGAATTTTTGTGAACGGTGCAGTAAAAAGAAATTCAGGCAAACACAATATTTAAATTAACAAACAAAACATTTAATATATGGTTATATAACAATTACATAAATTCCACTTCTAAATATGACAAACCAGTCAAGTTAGCATATCAAGTCATTCATATTAATCCAATCTTCCAAACTTTCACATACAAATTCACAGTTTCAGAATCACAAAGTTCCTATACCCAACTTATTTCAATAGGATTTCTTATTTAATCAGTTTCCATGTATCTCTCAGCTACACTCTATGATTAACTCATAACAGGCACTAACAATGGCAGATATTATTTCAATGTAACTATATTTTCAACTCTCAGCCTCGATGGTATGCTACAGTTAATGTTAGAAACAGCGCAACGGAACTAATACTTAAATCTTCATACACTGAAATAAACTAATATGACTGTCCTTACCAGAAATAATCTTCAGTACTTCCAATATTTTGTGAGCACACTTTCAAATTGTATTTATCACACTTGCGAGACACTAAATAACTAAAACATTACTAATCGCGATTCAAAAACTCCAGATAACAACTATAAGGTACATTAATTATTCTTATTTTTCATTCATCAACTAGTTTAACTCCGTACAATTCCTTTTTCGTAGTATAGAAATAAGTCGTAATTGTAAACTGACTGGATTTATTCAGAATTCTTCGTTGAATGTCCAGTTCTCTAATTATCCGATTACGGCAATAATTTTCTTTTATTACTACGGCTGATTTTGCTTTCAGCCAACTATAAGATTCACTTATAAAAAAAATATCTACTCAACTCCTATCCTTAGGAATCTTTTAATTACTTCTACTTCTTTAGTTTACTTCCTTGCTACCTTATAGTTCCAAAGTTCCGTTCCGACTCCCTACTTACTACTACGTATCTATTTTCTCTTCTCCTCTACAAACGCTCCCCTCACACGCGCTCGTTTATTTTCACGCGTCTCTATGACAACCGATAGACGTAAACATTCTCACGAATGTTACATTAGGTTATATAACTACATTCAGTTATTACATAACGTTAACTTTCATGAAAAGAATAAATAGAATATTTGCATTCCAATAAATGCGTAGTTAAATTACAAATATAAGTTCTTACAATATTGACTAAACAATAAACAAAACAGCTTAATAATATTTAATACAGAATCTATTTACCATTAAAACATTTCTTTGATTAAGCACTTAAATATTTGACATAATTAAGGTAGTTATATGATATTAATTTATAATATATGTTATTTACATCAAATAATATTTACAAATATAGTTCTTGTGACGGAAAATCATGTTGGATTCTGAATCAAATAACATTTATTCTATTTTCTACATAATTAGAATCCAACAATGGTGTGATTGTTTGTGTAAGTATCTGCTTATGTGTGGGTTTTCTAAAAACTGAAAACGATAAGGAACCATCTGGGAGACGTGTGATGAGTGTATCCAGGAAGGGCAGACAGTTGTTGGCTTCCAGTTCCATAGTAAAGTGGATTTTTGGATATTGGCTATTTAAATGTGATAAGAATGTTTTCAATGTCTCAGGGCCATGTGGCCAAATAGCAACCATGGTGATGGACACAACTGAATATGAAAACAAAATGCACACACTATTACAAGATCAGTCAACATACAAAATTATAGATCGCAATCCCACCAACACACAAAAGAATAAGGCACGAAAATTATTGAAAAAAGTCACTTCCTGGCCCAAAGACACAGTTAACAAACTCAAACCCTTCCATGTTAAAACACCGAGGATCTATGGAGCACCAAAAATTCACAAACAAGGCACACCCCTACGCCCAATTGTGGACAATATAAATAGTCCCACATACAAACTGGCTAGACATTTAGCTAAGCTACTAGCCACTCTCACAAACAATTCTCCCTCCTTTGTCAAAAATTCAGCACACCTAAAAAGCATCTTACAACACCTTGCCCTAAAAAGCTCAGACTTAATAGTAAGCTTTGACATCACTTCACTATTCACAAATGTACCACTAATAGAAACCCTCAATCTACTGAAGTCACACTTCCCCCCTGATATATTTGAACTATTCAAATTCACAATACATGCAGGATATTTCACATGGAAAGGGAAAATATACAAACAAATTGATGGGACAGCCATGGGCTCCCCCCTTCCCCCCCCCAGCCAACTTTTACGTAGAACACCTGGAAAAACAAGCAATCAATACAGCCACTCTCAAACCAACACTTTGGCTACGCTATGTTGATGATGTGCTTGCTATTTGGCCACATGGCCCTGAGACATTGAAAACATTCTTAGCACATTTAAATAGCCAACATCCAAAAATCCACTTTACTATGGAACTGGAAGCCAACAACTGTCTGCCCTTCCTGGATACACTCATCACACATCTCCCAGATGGTTCCTTATCATTTTCAGTTTTTAGAAAACCCACACATACAGGCAGATACTTACACAAACAATCACACCATCATCCTTCTCAACAATATGGCATATTAAAAACGCTAACCCATAGAGCGAGAGCAATCTGTTCCAATGACAAGGCTCTTACTGCTGAACTGACTCACTTACGCCACACCTTCTTGGCCAATGGCTACAATCCACATAAAATAAACAAAATACTAAACACTCCTAAGAAACCCCTCCCACCATCCACCACAGAGAACTACAACAAAACAGTCACCATCCCTTACATTAAAGGCACATCCGAAAAGATCTCAAGAATTCTCAATAAACATAAACTACGCACTACATTCAGACCATGTAGCAAATTAGCCACCCTCATCCGCTCACCCAAGGACAGCATTCCTCCTTTATCACATCCAGGAGTCTACCAAGTACCCTGCTCATGCAATCAAGCCTACTACGGTCAAACAGGAAGAACTGTGAACATCCGCATCAGCGAACATAAAAGATACGTCCGGAATTATCATTATGGGAAGTCGGGCCTAGCAGACCATGCTCTGGATACCCCGGCACACAGGATCAACTGGAAAAACACAAAAGTACTACACAGAAACCCGTATAAATCAGAGAGATTGTTCTTAGAGGCGACAGAAGCCCTAAAACACACTCCAAATCTCAACAAATATGGCTGTATTAACTTGCCGAAGATCTAGGAGACAGTCATATTAAGAAAAAACTAGCACTTTTCTAGGACTCTAGTAATATATGATAGCTTTTTTTTTTTTTTTTTTTCAGATAGAGGGCGCCAAAATCAGGACTCTAGTCTTTGTGTTGCTGCTACAATTTTGTTTAAGTACACCATATTGTTTTAGTCTCGCGTATTGTGACAAACAGTGTTTTTGTGCTCTGAAGATGCTGGTTATAACACCAGCGAAATATCAGCATCAAGTTAATAAATTATTTATTTACTTAGTTTCTGTGTTCTATTATACCGTTAAAATAATAAACAACACATCATCAACATAGTGAAGCCAAATGGTTGGTTTTTGTGGGGCTGAGTTTAAGGCTTTCTCTTCAAATGTCTCCATAAAGAAGTTTGCCAGGGGTGAGGAGAGTGGTGAATCCATTGCTGTTTGTAGAATTTTCCTTGCCAAACGAAATAGGGCTGAGATATCGGGAAGAAATTTGGCTTGGATGAGCTCTAAGGTTTCCTTGAGTGGGACATTTGTGAATAGGGAGGAGATGTCAAAATTGACCATTATGTCAGCATGTTGGAGTGAGAGGTTTTCTATGCTGGCTTTGCGGGCTGAGTTTTTTGTGTGTGATAGTGTGTTGCCAGTATAGTGTGTGAGCGCTTTGGCTAATTTGTATGTGGGAGAATCAAATCATTTCCATCGGGACGTAATGGCACATTTTGTTTATGTATTTTTGAAAGTCTATATATATTGGGGGGGGGGGGGGGTCCTAGAGTTAAAAGGTTTTAGTTTGTTGGTAACTTCCACAGGCCAAGAAGTGACCTTAAGGAGCCTTTGGAGTGTTCTAATTTGGGAGTTGGTGGGATTATACTTAATAGGGAGGGAGGTAGCCCGATGATCTAACAATAATGCATTAAGCTTACCTGTGTAGTTGGTTTGGTTGAGAACCACAGTGACATTTCCCTTATCTGCTTTGGTGATTACTATTTCTTTGTTTTTATTCATTTCTTGGAGAGCTTTATATTCTCCTTTGGATAGGTTGGTTTTTTGTGGTCTTGCTTTGGTGAGAACACCTGCTACATCCGGTCTGATATTGTTGGGGATATGGTTTGGAAGGTTGCGGATGCCACATTCTATCTGAATCATTATTTCTTCGGCCGGTATTTTCTTAGGAGTTATGGCAAAATTGTGGCCACGTGCCAGTGTGTTTAGTGCTTCAGGCTTCAAAATAAAGGAAGAAAGGTTGATTACAGTGTTGAGTGGTTGTTGAGGTTCGGAGGTAACCAATGAATCACTGGGAAAGAAGAGGAAATGGCAGAGAAGAAAGGGAATTAGAAGATGGGATGATCAGATTACCCAAATTATTGAAGACAAAAGGAATGCTTTTAAAAAATACTTAGCAACAAAATCTCAAGGTGACTATATAGAATACAAGAGAAAAAGAGCAAGCTGTAAGAAAAAAACATAGAGGGTCCTGGGACAACCTTGTCTCTGAACTTGAAACAAATATTACATGCCCACAGTCTAAAACTTTTAAAATATTAAATAATCTAAATTAAAATAAAATTTAAAATATTAAATAATAAATAAATAAATAGATATCTAAGAGAAAACACATCTTTTACCCATCAATCAGAGTACCTAGCTAAGCTATTATATAAACTTTTGGACTCATAATAAAGATTTTGAAACAATGGACACTCTTGGATCCTGTATCAATAGAATAATAAAATATGGAATAGTGATGCACCACCAAAAGATTGACAAAAGGCAATAGTTATTCGTACACAAGAAGGGCAAAATAACTGTGAAAATTATAGAGCAATTAGTCTCCTAAACTCTGGATATAAAATTTATAGTAAAATTCTGAAAAATGGACTATCCCATTTCTATGAAGATAAGATTGGAGAAGACCAGAATGGATTAAGGAGAGGGTACTTTACCCTAAAAGTTTTATTGGAAAAGCTTAAAGAAAGCAATGTGGAAACCCATATTGCTTTTATCGATTATTCTAAGGCATTTGACAGAATTAACTGCAATAAATGTTTTGAGATAATGGTTAGTAGTTGGAAGGGGACCAATCATTCGATGCTGTTGGCACACTCTCCCTCGATGAGTCTTTGGACTTCCTGGAGGTGTCAAATAATAATAATAATAATATTATTAATAAATGATAGACTTCCTCATCATCTAATTAAAGCAATCCATGATACATATACAGACAACATGATTTAATTCAGCAAAAGTTAATGGAAGAATCTCTGACTGGGAAACTATAAACAGGGGAGTAAAGGCAAGAATGTAGCCTAATGCCTCTTGACTTCTTGTAATTCCTGTGGCGTTTCTCTGATGATTTTGCTTGTTTGGAGGTTAATTTTTTCATTAACCTCCTCCACAACTCCAATAACGTTGGTAGTGGGACTAGCCTTCTTGTTCTCGCCTACAGTTTAGCAATACTTTTCTTGTGCATTTTTGGCACCATTTTTAATTTATACTTATTGTTGAAATATCTTATGTTATAAAATACTTAATATACTAAAAACACTAAAATCTACACTGATATACACAATAAAACAGACAAAAATCACCAATTTTACAGGATGCTAAATTCACCGGGCCAACCACAATTTATCCTCGAACCAATTCCTAATCCCTTGAACCAGCGTTTATACACACATAAACAAAACAAGCTATATTATATTTTAAACAGTATGCCAAAGTGACAGTGATTTGATCAACCATTATTCTACTTGCCTGACCTCTAGTGGGGAAAAAACCTATATCCAAGCAGTATTCTATTTATAACATCATCAGAAGAGAACAAATTCATGTAGATAGTTTTAATACAGCAAAAGTGGTGGCCTAATCCATAATTGAACATGAATATTGTAATATTCACATTAAGATCTGAGATTTCTTACAGTCCTAATTCTAATTAACTATTAGACCAAAAGATGAAGTGGGCAGAATATGTGCCATCTATTCTTTCGATTTTTAGATCACCATTATTGTTAAGATTAGGGTGGTTGATAAGAATTTCACAGGCCTCCTTAAATTTATGCTGATACCATGTTTTGGTGTGGTGTAAACAAGTGCCATTCCAGTCAGTTTGTTCAGTATTTAAATTTCACTCACTCACTCACACACACTTTCATTCAGTTTATAAATGTGTAAAAATAAAGATGTATAGTATATGCAGCCCGCTTATTATTACATTGCAATTACACTGACTTGTATATGTCCATTTACTCATTCTAGTTAATATCTAAGTGGTTAAATTATTTTGATGTATTTGGTAATTTCTGACTATAGTTGAAACCTTTTAAGCTAAGGTTTCTTTATATTGAGTTGAATACTGAGTCTAAAGTCATTATTACAATTTCCTAAGGAGATGAACCTAGTCATTATTTCACCATTAAAAAGATAGCACACAAGAATCCTCAGAAGTACAATAATCTACAGTTTATTTGACCCTTAAGTTACCATAACTTTCTATTCTGAAAGGATCGGATAATTGTAGTACAGTTACGTGGTGATCTACAAAAAGTTGATCGACATGCAAAGGTCAGTTAATTGAAGGTTAGATAAATGATAAATTATGTTAGTTTGGTTTTAGAAGCCCATGACAGTTATATCTTGATAAGTTCCATTATTATTCAGGCCTCCATGGAGTCAAAAGACTCATCGTGGGAGGTCCTTCCTAAGAACATAAAGTCTGTCAAGACTCATCGAGGGGAGGTCACCCCTAAGAAACACAGTCTATCATACCACTCCTTAAACTCATTGACCGTTCTCGCTCTCACCACTCCATCAGGCAATGCATTCCACGGTTCAACCATCCTCCATGCAAAGAAACCACTCCTCACCCTCTTTCTCACAGTTTCCTTTCGTAACTTCCAGGGATGGCTTCTTGTCATCACTTCTTCCCGCTGTTCAACCAAGTGAAAGAACTCCCCAGTGTCAACCCTGTAACCACCTCTCAACAGTTTAAAAGTCTCAATCATATCACCTCTCCTTCTATCCATCAAACTCTGCAGTCCACATTCCCTCAGCCAATCCTCATAACCAAAATTGTACAGTCCTGAAACCATCTTTGTACCCTTTCCACAGTTAATTTATCCCCTTCAAATCCTAGGGACCAAATCTGAGAACAATAGTCTATTTTTGATTAATTTTTTATTGATTATTTTCTTTATTAAGAGAAATGAAGTCAGCATGAAAGAAATTTCTGGAAGACAAGAACATTTTCATTCATCATGGTTTTCTTTTAGGAAAAATAAATATACTCTTGTACAATTGTCTGTATGAAACTAACTAACATATTCAGTTTCATGTGGTGAGATTTTCTCCTCACAAAAGGCAAACAAGCCAGAAGAAAACAGACAATTAACATACATAAAACACTAGCCTCATCTTCCATAATCTTAAAATAACAAGAACAGTAACTGGTTAGTATTTTTCAGGCAAGAACCACGTAAAACTTTTTAGAAAGATCAATATTTAATTATTAGTTTCATACATCATGTCATTTACATCTTCAGATTGAATATAAATAGGAAAAAAGTTATTAACAGAGTGATTTCTAAATTAGTAACTGTTGTATTTTGAATGAACATAAGCCAGTTGTTACGATGTGTTGTGTCACTTAACTCATAACCTAATTCATTAATATGTGGGTCTTTAATATATATCAAAGACCTCCATATTAATGAATTTGATGTATATTTTGATGTGTATTTGATTTGGTATGAGTTTCTCCTGTCAAAGATCTCTGTATTAATGAATTGGGCTATGAGAGAAATTAGAATCATGACTCCTATTGTCACAGTTATTAATTCTGAGATCTCTGTTAATATTTTTTTTCCCTGTTTGTATTTCATCTGAAGACATGTACAACATGATGTACAAAACTAGTAAATAATTGTTGTTCTTTCTAAAATGTTTTATATGGTTTTCACCTGAAAAATACTAACTATGGATATTTCAAGCCACAAAAACCTCAACTCAATAACTGGATGGATGGATGGAATTCAATAAAATCTGGTACAGGGATGTACATGTCAAGATGTGTCAGTGTGTATCTGATTTTGGTTTCATTTGAATCATTTAATTGGCAAAATTTGGGGAAAAAACAATTCATAAGTGATAGGAATTTCACTCTGTCTAGATGGAATTTAATAAAATTGGGTAATTAGGATTTCTGTTAAAATTGGCCAAATCATTTCAATTTTGATTTCATTTTGACATTTGTACAGCAGAATGTTACTTACCTACAGAAATGGGTAGAACTTCCATAAACTATGCTCTTTATGACATTTGCTGAATTTTTAAGATTTGTTATTTCTTTGTAGGTTTGTTATGTGTATCAAACTTCATGCAAGAATTAGAGAAATATTGACAACCTGGCTTTAAGCAATATCAAATAATGTATATAAAGACTTACAGCCATCTAACCCACTTATATTAAGTTAGCTGGCTGTAAGTCAGCTAACTGTTATATCATCATATGCATATTGATGGATCATAACTTCTTCTAAATCACGTTTTATCGTCTTACAATTCTTGCTCTTTAGTATTTAACTAGTTGTAGGCTGATATATCAATCGAATATGAAGAAAATTTATATTATACTGCACCACTCCATATTCTGAATTGCAAGAACAATTTAGATAAATCAACCTTCAACTGTATTATGTTATCATGCTGATTTTAGGCCGAGGTTCTCTTTATTATATAGGGTTCCTGCTAAAATTCGAATTATTTTAATGAGCGGTGCAATGAAAAAAATCAGGCAAATACAAGATTCAATTCAAATAAAATTATTTAATGCAGTGTCACATAAATTACATCATAATGCAGTATTCAAACAGGGACATTACAATTAAATGAATATAAAGCTCTCATTAAGATACTATTATACTTCTCAGCTGAGCTTAAAATTTATAATTAAAACTATATTAACAGATCTTATTCTTCTTGCTACAAAGAACTTCTGTCACAACTTTACTCTGACCAAGATTACATCTCAAAACATTTAAATATCAAATCAGTTCAAGATATTCAGAAAGAATACAACTTGTGAACTATCAGACATTTATTTGTAATTCTCTAAGCTTAGTTAATCAAAATTAGTTCTTGTAAGTTCGAGATTCCTAAATTACAACAAATATGCTTCTCAATATTCTTGTTCAGTCAATTACCACGTAACTCAATAAAAAGCACTTGTCACTTGAAGAGGGAAAAGTCTTAGCACATCACACATTAAATCTTGACTCGCTGAATGCAGCAACTAGAAACAATTTACTTTCGGCGGATTAATTTTCGTTACTTCTCACTAAGTATAGTATAGGTAATCTTACCAGAATATAGCTTCATCACATCTTAAGGAGATTGAACTACACTGACTTTTACTTTGTTGTAACACAAACGTAAAAGAATCTTCCATTTCTGCGACTGATTTATAGACTCGGGAGAATATAACCTTTCTGCACTTGGTTTAAATTATCCACCTATTTTTTCTTTTTCTTATATGTATTAACCTATTTCTAGCACTATTTCACTCTTAGGCGTTAAGAATTTTTGGTAAAAATCCAACTCAGAAAAAGGTAAGTTAAATTGCCAAGTGATTCCCGGTCCTTTAAATTCTGTTTTTGGCACGTCAAAATTCCCCTCCAGCTACCGTTCCCCATACTCCCCTATTCGATTCTGTCTTTACTTTCGTTTTCATATCCTTTCCTTCCTTTTCCCTGCCAATAACTGGTTCTCACCGGTTAGGCTCACATCAAATTTGTTTTTCCCTTCGTATATAGTAGTTCACGCACTAGGAGAAATTTACATGTTTTCTCACAACAATCAATCAAATGATATCACAAAGAATCTTCTGGATATATTAAAATTACATACATTACAGTTTCTAATATTATTATTAAAAGAATAAAGCAAATAAAATAAATGACACTTTAATATAGAGGCGTTTCATGTCTATAATATATTTTAAAATTACAAATATAATTAACTAACAAAACTCAAAAGGAATTACATGAATAACATTTTATAAGCAAGAGACTAACGAAATAGATTTAAATAAGTCCTGCTCATGATATGGTGGGTCATGTTAATTATGAATGAAGTATTATTTTCAAATATCTTCATTCACAATTTAACAAAGGCTCACTCTTTCTCTGAAAAATATAACAGTTTCAGCCTACAATTGCACTGTTTCTATCAGCAGAAATCATTCATATTGATACTACTGTATTTTTCGCCTTGAGACATGCTTTTTTATACCTAAAATTTATCTGAAAATTAGTATGCATCTTATAAACTGATGTGATTTTTTATATATGCAAAGTTATGGTGCATCATTGCTTGTCAGTAATGGTTGATCAGTTTGTGAATAGTTGCACAGTCGTTAACAGTCACATTTAAACTAGTAATCAATATGTTGTTATATTTAATTTTTTAAAATCCCATGGATTCTAAAAAGCACAGACATAGCTATTTGACTGTGTTTAAGCGTAGTGTGATTGAGTATGCAAAACAAAGAATGGCAATAGGGCATCAGAGCAGTAAATTGAACCTCTGTCTACAGAAAAAATTGTTACAAATTTGGTTGAAACGAGCAGCAATTAATAGAAGTAAATTCTAAAAAACACAATCTCCACAGAAAACTGGCAAAATGACCAGAAATTGAAAACGAATTAAAAACTTGGATAATGACTGGGATGCTGCATATCTACAAAAATAATTATTCAGTGAGCAAAATTATTGGCAATAACAGAAAAAAAATATCATTAATTTTACAGGGTCACCATCATGGTGCTTTAGATTTATGAAGAGAAATGATTTATGCATGCATGCAAAAACAAAAATTTCACAAATGCAAGACAAATTCAAAAATAAAATTATCGAGTTTCACAGATTCATCATAAATACTAGAAAACGAGACAGTTTTGAACTTTCACAGATAGTTAATATGGATGAAGTGCCTCTGACTTTTGATGTGCCCTCGACTAATGTAAAACCTTCGACTCCGACTACTCAATTTATGATACCTTCAACCCCGACTCTAAGTTTTCTAGCCATTTCTCCATTTAAGCCTAAAAAGGCTGGTTGTGAAAAGAAGATATAGGTACAGGTAAATCTCTCTTAACGCAATTAATTAATCCATCAATTAATGCTTGCTTAGCGAAATCATGGTTAAGCAAATACAATAAACAATAGGAATAATTAATTCATCCATCAGTTAGCGTAAATTTGGGAAAAAAATTAGAATATAAGCTATATTCAGGGGATAAAATCATCAAAGTTAATAAAAAATCAATTGCTTAAATTTTTATTGAATGTCTAAACATTTGATTGAGCTACTTTTTTACAAAAAATTAAGTAAAGCTGTTTGAATCGTGCTTGACTTTTTCATCTTGTCATGCAGTTCGTGATAGCTTTATCAAGATTTCGGTGGACTTTTGTTGTGTTATCTATTATACTACCCTCTTATCAATCACCCTTACTTTGCTGTCGCACTGTGTTTGCTCAGAATCTGGTCCTGTCTCCTTTTCGGACATAAACGAATTTATATTTAAAAAGCTGCGCCAGTCTATATCCTATGATAGATCAATATACTACTCAGAGAGACATTATCAGTAATCCTACACATATATAGATACTAATTGCTTCTATCAATCGTGGCCAAATTTTATCTAACGTTTCAGCTCCCTCCGCCTTAGGTTCGTACTTTTATGAATGGTGAGTTGACGCTCAATATTAGGCAAAACTCAAATTTAAGAGAGAATACATGTTTATTATCAACCTTATATACAACATACAATATTATCTAGATACACTTTGAATATGTTAAATCACACACATCAATACTAAGTTAGAGAAAGTAGCTCATTCCAAGAACTGTGCAGTGCGTGCATTAAACAATTATCTAGCAAGTTGCTCACTATAGCTTTCAACAATACAATTTCCCCTTCCATCTTTCCCCTCTATTAATTGGGGATTACTAAGTTAATTTTAACTTCAAGCTAAGCTCTAACCATAACCCACGTAATACATGTATATTGTCCTATATTCCTTCTAACAATTCGTCTAATTCATTTCAACAACTGGACATCAGGTTGCACCTTATTGCATTAATCACTTAGAGTTCTCTAATTAGTAATGTCCTGACATGAAACAATTTTCACATTAATCTTCTTCCTACAAACTAGTTCTCAATTCTATAATAACGTTTTACATTACCCTCACTGAGTATGGAATAGGTCTGCTGGTCTGTACTGCCTTTGTTGTTCCTGAGAACTGGATCCTTTCTTGTGCCACATGCAGCGTTAGATTTCTGCTGGATAGGTCTTCCCTCATACGCATTATGGCCACTTCCTTTCTGGAGATTATTCGGGAGACTTCTACGAGTTTAGAAGCGCTTACTAGGAAAGCGTCCGCCAACTCACGCTGGAATTCCGTCTGCTGTATTTCGTGTAGATTACTTCATTTTTCCCGCCGACACATACCTCTGCTTATCGCACGACCTGGAACCACTTTTCGATCAGACGATCCAACAACCAAGAGTCCGGGAAAAAAAAAGCCTTGTATCTTCTTGTGCAGTCGCTTATATTTTCTTTGCACAGTGCCTTCTTTTTCTTTTTTCTGGATATCCTATATGGCGCTATGCCATTCTCATGATGATCTCAGCATTTTTCGCTATGGCAGATTTCTTGGAACTGCTTACGCACTTCGCCTTCTGTGTATTATGCAGCCTCGAGCTATACGCCAGCAAGTATTAGACCTTTGGACCTACTCTTACAAGTCATCCAGTGGAATATTCTTATTTAAGCTAATTTTAACTGAATGATATAATACAAATGATTTCCTGTTCACTTAACAAAATTTTGAATAATATACCACTTTAATACAATGCTATACCTCATCACCCTTTATAATTAATACAGTCTTATGTGGTTTTAACTAAATGCAAGCCTTTCCTTTCATTAAATTTTTAGTTAATCTGTTGAGCCCTGAATGATTTGTTCATGTTCTGAATCAAAATCATTCGGGATGCAACACTTTGAAGCTTCATTCCATATCAGGATCAGCATCAAACAAAATTTCCTTAGCATGCTCAAATTAGCTCAGACTCTTTTGCAGTTAGCTTCTTAATCATAACATTCTCTTCTTGTTCACACTCCTTATTTTCTTCTTCATGTGCATGCTGTTCTTCTAGTTGAAGGAGATCATTCTTGCTTAAATGTTCTGAATGGGAATCGAGCAAGTTTCTCACATCTTCATTATCCAGTTCATTAAATCCAAGTTCTTTTCAATTGTGCTTATTTCTTCAATAATGTTAGATCTTGGATTTTGCACACGATAAACTAACATAGGTTTCAGTTTAAAGTCACCTTCTGCATTGCCTCCTAATAAAAGCATAGGATCTTTATATACTTTGTATCCTGGTTGAGGTGCTTCAGTTTTAGCTAGGAAAGTTTTTGTTGGCATATGCTTCTAAAAGAGACCAATTTTGTTGACATTGAATATTTGCCGGTTATCATAATCATCCTCCTGAATTATCCTTTGCAATTCTTCAGGAAACTTGGCTGCAAAATCTTTATCAGCACTAGCAAATTCCACAGTTACACTTACGTTATGCAATCCAGCTTGATTTTTAAAACGTTCAAACCATCCTAAACTTGCAGTAAAGCTTTCACATTCCTCTTGAAATTTAGTCTCTTTCATTGAGGTATATTGAGAGCTTTTGCCTGAATATTTCCTGTACTAAGAGGTATATTCGTGTTTGGTTATAATCCTCAATCCAGAATGATAGAAGATGCTCCATCTCCATCATTAAATGGCTTCTATTTCGGTGATCTGCATGCTTAAAGAAGTAGTAGCAACTTTTCCTTGTTCTTTGTATTCTTTGCTCTTATTTAATATAGTCCAAACTGTAGACTCGCTGTATCCCCAGTTTCACACAATCATTGTATTACTAGCACCGCTTTCATTCTCTTAATGACTTCCAGCTTTTCTGCTCACTGCAGATTGGCGACAAAAAAAAATTTTACGTAACTTAAAATTTTGCATAATGTAAAAAAAATGATTCAACTGATTAATCACTCGCGTAAAGTGGGAAATAGTATCATTTCACCCAATCCGCTAACTGATTATTGCATATATCTAATTTGCGTTAAGCAAGGTTTTCCTGTACACTTTTCTGGCATCGTTACAAAAACTGTAAAGAATCTCGGTAGTTGTGTTTGGCCTCCAGTAGATTTCTGATCTTTCTTTAGCCCTGAAGTAGAGGTAATGTTTTTATTGCTGCCTTTTACGTTCACGGATTCTAACACCTGATGATGAAAACACTGCAATTATCTTTTTAAATTTGAAGCTATCCTCGTAGGTGCATTTTTATCAGAACCACAAAACCTACTAATTTTTGCAATCACCATCTTATATAATATATTGACACATATTATATTTCCATTTCCCATCTGTTGTTATTGTAAATTGTTCCAAAACAGCGGACTCTGTTAACACTTTTTTTTGCCATTGTGAATTTTTTTCATGGCATGACACTTTCACTGATATATATACATTATCATAAAATATATCCTGAAAATATAACCTGAAAAAAATAGGTTAATCAAGTTATCTGTGAAATAGGAAATTTTAACATATTATCATCATCATCAAATTCCTGCAATATACCCTCAAGGGATGTACAGGATATGATAGTACTGCATGAAAAATTTACACCATTACTAACATCCTATCTACAATTTTCTTCCAAATCTGTCTGCTACCTGTAAAGACTCCAATATTATTAGGACATATTTCTGTCTTCTAAGGCACCTTTTACTGTATCAATCCACCTGTTTCTTGGTCTTCCTCTAGATCTTTTTCCTGCCAACCTGGCAGAAAATACTTGTTTTGCTAATCTTTCCTCTCCCATTCTGCTTAAGTGACCATACCACCTGAGATTAGCTCTGCTAATGCATTCCTCGATGCTGACAAGTTCTTTCCTAATATCCTCATTTTTAATATGATATTGCCATTGATGCCATCTGTTCATGCCCATGATCTTTCTCAGGACTCGTATATCTGCGGTCTCTAGTCTTTGGTCAAGTGTTTTACTTCTAACCCAGCTCTCAGATCCATAAGTTAAAATTCGTTTGGACACTGTATTGTATACAGCTAATTTAGTGTTTCGGCTAATTTCTCTCTTATTCCATATAAATTTATTCAGTTGGCTTCCTACTATACCAGCTTTGTTGAGTCTGTTGTCTATTTCCATATTTAACATGTTCGCTGCCAACTACGAGTATACTTGTAGTTGGTATATGAGCTTCACAGGCCGACTATGAATATACTCGTATGTCGATTACCAACCTCCTATGCCAAGCACGAGGTAACCTGTAGTATAAGCACCTTAATTTGGACCCTTGGCTTGTGCGAAAAGCAGAGAGCACTTCTGGGGGCTTGGTAGAAGGAAAATCATTTCAGCAAAAGTATAGTATATTATATTATATATGAGCCTCACAAGCCAACTATGAATATACTCGTATGTCGATTACCGACCTCCTATGCGTAAGCTTCTAATTCTTCATCAGTAAGCTTTCTTTTACTGGCCATGGCATAATTGAAGCTTTTTAGAGACTAGATGCAATAAACCTTACTGCAATGATTGCTGAACGTCACTGACTCTGAACTCAAGTTACACAGTCGTCAGCACATGTAATATATAGGTGGGGGTGATACGAAATTACTCGTAGTTGGCATATGAAACAAAATTCTGTCTGATAAGCCTGCTGCGAGATTACTCACACTGACTCTGAAGAAGTGAAAGTGCTTGGCGTGTGGTAACAAACTATGCCTGAGGACCGTGGCAGTGAATGTGTTAATTTTCCATCTTCGCTAAAAATCGTGCCTAAGTAGCTGAAATGTTTTGCTCGTTCTATAGGTTCTCTATTCACAATGCAGTTGATATTTTCAATGTTTCTGCCTATTTTCTTTGTCTTTCTCTTTTAGATGCTGATCTTCATACCATATCTATTATAACAGTTATTCAATTTAGTCAGGGAATCTTTCAGACATATAGCAGATTTATTTAGAAGTATAACATCATCCGCATAAAGCAAAGAACTGAGATTAACACCTCCAATTTTGATATCAGGTTTAATACCACTTTCCTTCATAATGCGATTCATATAGATAATGAATAACAGAGGGAATAATGTACATCCTTGTCTGACATGAGATTTAACATCAAACCACCTTCCTGTACATCCTTCAATTCTAATTGCTGACTTACTCAAATAAAGACTAAGTATTGCTTGATATAATGCCCCATTAACACCGTATAACTGTAGCATTTTGAATAGCTTCTCTGTTGGAACCTTGTCATATGTCTTTTCCAGATCTACAAAACTTAAATACAGATATTTGTTATATTCCCATGATTTCTCGACTATCTGTTGTAAAGTGAAAATCTGATCCTGACAGCCCCTATTTGGCCTAAATCCAGCTTGTTCTTTACCAAGCTTCTCTTCCATAATCGTTCTCAACTGTTTTTCAAGTATACTTGCATATATCTTACCAGGAACAGTCAGTAGAGGATTACCTCTGTTAATTCTCACATTCAGTTTCATTTCCATTTTTATATATGGGTACTATGAGAGCTCTACTCCAATCATCTGGAATTCGTCCCTCTATCTTCTTCGTGCCTTCTGAACTCTGCAGTGCAGCCACTGTAAGACTTTTATATCTCCATACTTAAGCATTTCTGGTCAAATGTCATCTACTCCTGATGCCTTTCCATGTTTCAGGATTTTGATGGCTTTTTCTACTTCAAGTATGGATATATATTCCTGACTGCATTCCTGGTCAGTGTTTTTTACCACTGTGCTCTCATCACTGCTTGTTTCATTTAGCAATTTTTCGAAGTAATTACTTCATACTTCAAGGATATGTTTTTCTCCTCTTTTCATGTCACCTTTATCATCTCTAATTCCTTTTACAGCACTCTTTCCTCCATTTCTGAGCTTCTTCAACAACCTCTAGAATATCCTGCCACCTTATTGAGATTTATTTTCTATGTTCTTGCCAAAGTCCTCCCATGACTTTTGTTTAGCCAGTTTTACACAGTGTTTAGCTTTCTTACATTTGTCTCTGTATTCTCTAAGAGCACAAGCTGACTTATTTGCCAGGAACATTTGATATGCTTTCTTCTTTTCCTTCACTGCCTCTTTAACTTCCTGTTTCCACCATGGAGTTCTGATTTTTCTATCCTTGTACACAACCTCTGTGGCTGAATCAATCAGTGTTTTCTTCAGGGCTTACCACTGAATCTCCAAGGTTTGGTTCCTGCTCTCAAACTCTTTCATTTTTTTTTTTTCAAAAATGTTGTGTATTTTAGTCTACAGTTCACATTGTAGAGCTACTGAACTTTTATTCTCTTTAAAACTTTGTTACATGTTCTTCTTTTCATTATGAAATTGAATTTTATTCTGCTCAAGACTAGATTGTGATCACTTCCGATTTCAAATCCTCTGTACACTCTGGTGTCATGCAGTGGGAAAACATCACTATCGACAATAACATAGTCAATGAGACTTTTCTTATTCCTTGCGTCTTCACACTTCACACAGGCCTGGCTGGTGGCCTGTGTGAAGTGTGCAATATACACATGCGCCACAGAAGAAAAGGCTCTTAAAAGATGTCAAAAAATAAGAGATAAGAGTTTAAACGAACAACAAATAGTACAGAATGGTACATATAATTATGAATGTACATCGTCTTCTGTTTGGGCCCCTTCAGATCTCCCTGGAAATGAACAAATAAATTCTGAAATTGTATTCTGGACCCGATTATATCAGTGTAATTTTTGATTAAAATTTACGAAAATATACATAAAATAGTTCTGCTTTATTTTTTGATGTATCATAAACCAACTTATGATTAATTGTTGAGTTCCGTGTAAGGGCCGTATCCTAATTTTAATCGGATGAGATGCATGTGGTCTGGCCCTAAAAGTCGGCTTACTACTGATAACTCATATTCTTCTCGACATTCGAGTCTGTTATATTAGCGGTTTGTTAGGGCGGCGTCAGCGACACAAAATAATCGGCGAACTCTTGAGTGCAATGCGAAACATTCTTGTAAAATTCTCTTATCTATTTTCGTTGAATATTCCTGAGAGAACTAAGTAGGCTAGTATTCTGTAACATTTTCAACAATTTATATTGAAGAATTGTTGGTATAAAAGAAATATTTTGTATAAAAGACATAAAGGTAAAATATTTCGCTTGCTTTAGAAGAAATGTATGTATGTAACTAGGTTAAAAAAGATTTGTAGAAATATGGGGTGAAGTGGAATTCCTGGGTTTTTTGAAATTTTCAAATATGAGTTATAGGTCCAACCCTTAGGGTTGATGTTTTCATTAGAAGAATTTAAAAATTTAAAAAATTATGAATTAATAGAAAATATAGGATAAATATTTGTGAGAACCTCCCAGAACTTTGCCAAAGCAATATTTCAAGGGACTTATCTTCCTTATAGAACCTCAAATACTTGGGTAAAGCTCTGGGAGGTTTTCACATTGGTTAATATTTAATAAACAATAAAGATTTTAATAAAACAGCAATATAACATCTAATACCAATCAATATTTTTCGTTCTTAAATTTTTAAAAGACAGTAATTTTATCTTTATTTTCAAATTTATGTTACTTTAATAAAAATATTTTTTACTTTTTTCATAATTTTATCATTCTCTAATTTTTATACCCATTTTTAAATTTTCCAAAAAACCCAGGAAATCCACTTTGCCCAAAACATGGATTGAAAGAGAAAATTGTCTGGTTGGCAGAATAAACAAAATCGAGAAAAGAGGCTGATAGAGCAATTAAGGAATCAAAGAACGCTGCATAGTTTTCTGCAAGATGGGCAAGACAAGGATAATTCTATTCACACTATCGAACCAATGGACACAAGTGAGCTTAAGCATGATGGTGGAATTGTAACCATTTTGAGGCCTGGAGCTGAAACTGATGAAACTTGCGTTAAGATTGAATCAAATACTGGTACAAGTGCAACTAAACAGGATGATGGGAACTCAATTGACGTAGTGTTTGAAAGAGAATGTTCAAATAGTGATGTAGAAATGAGTGCTGTGGAGATGACTAGCTATTCTGATCTTGTAAACATAGCAGATTGGCCAGAAAACTTACAGAATTTTCAAATTGAAAAGATAGTACTGAAAGGGCCAGCATGAGCTAACATTAAACATTTTCCGAAAGACAGTGTTGGGCAATCATTTAGCAAAATATATTTCCAACGAAAAACAGCAAATGGTGAATTAGTGGATAGAATGTGGCTTGTATATTCAACCAAATTAGATAGTGTTCCGTTTTTGTTGCAAAATATTTAGTAGTGATGAATTTACCTTAGCAAAGGCCCGCATAAATGATTGGGAACACATGATGTTGATTTTGAAGAGACATGAACGAAGCACTCAGAATTTTGATTGTTATGGAAAGTGGACTGAGTTAAAAAAAAAAAAAAAAAAAGACGACTTTCTGGTGGACAAACATTTGATTCTTTGACGAACAAATTCTATTTGAGTGAAGTAAAAATTGGGATGAAGTGCTGAGGAGAATAATTTCAATTATTTTAACGATGGCCTCAGAAAATATGGCATTTAGAGGGTCTTCAGATAAATTATTCACCGAAAATAATGGTAAATTTTTAAAGTTGGTCGAGTTGTTCTCAAAATTTGATCCGTTCTTAGGAAAACGTAAAACAGGCAATAGAAAATCCACACAAGACTCGTTGCTTGGGAAAAGATATCCAGAAGGAAATTATTTTATTGATCACCAAAGTTACAAAGGATAAGATTTTGGACATGGTCAAAAATGCAATGTATTTCTCAATTATTGTGGATTGTACATCTGATCAAAGTCATAAAGAGCAGATGTCCATTGTTGTGCATTACGTCCACATCGAAAAAGCAGCTGAGGATCACAATGCCAGTGTGTAAATTAAAGAAAGTTTTTTGGAATTTATTAACGTTGTAGAAACAACTGGAGTAAAGATGACCAAAGAAATTTTAAATTCTTTGAAACAAAGTGATTTATCTATTATGAATCTTCGTGGTCAAGGCTACGACAATGGAGCCAACATGCGAGGTAAAAGAAACGGTGTGCAGTCTCAAATTGCAAATATCAATCCAAGAGCCTTTTTCATTCCATGTGTCTGCCATTCCTTAAATTTAGTTGTCGTTGATGCAGTAAATGAAGCTTTTGAAATTGTTAATTTTTTTCAATCATTCAAATAATTTACAAGTTTTTCTCGGGATCGACAAAGCGTTGCCATATTTTTCAGTCCATGTGTTGTAAATTGACAGTGAAATCGTTAAGCAATACTAGATGGGAAAGCCATGTTAATGCCGTTAGTGCTTTGAAGACCGGATTGAAAGGTATTTATTCTGTGTTAAAAAAAGTCGTTCAATTGGAAAAAAGATTCACTTACACGTATAACAGCGGAATCAATCGCATCAAAATTAGATAGTTTTGAATTCATTTGTGGATTAATGATCTGGCACGACGTACTTACAGAAATCAATTGTACAAGCAAGTTGTTACAATCACAAAGCATGAATGTTAAATCAGCAGCAACTGCGTTGAATTTCTCATTTCTCATAACTCTGAAGATTCCTTCGAAAATTATATTTCCCAAGCAAAATGCATTGCAATAGATGGGGATTTAACAGTTGATTTTAGTCCTGAATTAGATAATCGGATCCGAAAGAGAGAGAAATTCTTTGACGAGGAACCAGATACCCCAGAGCCCGTTGATGCAAATAGGAAATTCAAAACCAAATTTTTTGACATTTTGTTCACAACAGCAATTACTTCAATGAAGGAGTGTTTTGATTCATTTAGTAGCGTTTTGGAGCCCTTTGAATTTTTGTACAGCATTACAGAATGCGATAACATGGAAGACCAACAATTGGAAGAAAAATGTAATTCATTAGAAAAAGCATTAAGTGACAAAGAAAGCAAGGAAGCAGAAGAACTGCAAATAGAACTGAAATTATTATCTAGAAAAATTGAAGAAAATAGTAGACCAGAAATGGTTTCGAAGTGGATTTATAACAGCAACCTTGAAGAACTCTTTGCAAATTCACTGATTGCATTGAGAATAGTATTGACTTTGCCCGTTTCAGTTGCTAAGGGAGAGAGAACATTTTCTAAATTACAATTAATAAATAACTACCTGCGATCAAGCATGAGTCAAGAAAAACTAAATGGTTTGGCACTAATTTCAATAGAAAATAATATTCCTCAATATATCAACATTGATGTACTGTGACAGCATTTCACTAAAATGAAAGCCAGAAGAGTCCCTTTTAGCAAAATTAATGTGAAGAATATTTGAATATATCTCTTTAGTTTATATTACTATTTTATATTATTTGAAAATTTATATAACTTGAAAAAATTTGTATAAGCAGGACTAATCCGTAGGTAACATTATACTGTAAAGCAGTTTTCATTTGTTTTTCATTTCCTGTTCGTTTTATTCACACTTTATTCAAAAAAACATTTTTGGAAAGACTCCGAACATTAATCGCACACACAAGAAAAATACTATGCGCCGGTCCTGCTTCTCTCCATGTGAATTTGTGCACATTTTTATGTTGGAACATGGTGTTAGTAATAACCAGTCCATGTCCTGAGCAGAAATCCAACAAGTATTTGCCATTATTATTAGCTTTGCTGTTTTCTCCAAATTTTCCCAAAATATTTTTGCATGTCTGACAATCATTTCCTACTCTGCTATTTAGATCTCCAACAAGAACCAGTTTTTCATTGTGTCAGTTGCTTTCTCTAAAGCCTCAAAAAAATTCCTTCACTTCTACCTTAGTAGAACCTTCTGTGCACCATAGGCACAAATAAGTCTCATTGTCCAGTTCCCCATTCTGATGTAATAGGTTTCACGGTATAATAAGAACACAGATGGTTAAGAAAATAACTATTTATTAACTTAAAGCTAATATTTCACTGGTATTATATCCAGCATCTTCAGAGCACACAACACAAAGTTTGTTACAAATGTAAGGCAACCACAATCCGGTGTAACAGTGGGGGCTAGTATAAGTGATTGCAGCGTGCAACACAAGACTAAAGTCCTAATATGGCGCCATCTAGGTAAAAAAAAAAAAAATCAAAGTTTTGAAATAGTAGTCAAAAAAAATTCAAATTGAAAAAATATAAATTAAAAACTATTAATTTGGTCTTAGGATGACTGTCTCCCAAATCTTTGGTAGATTTATACAGCCATACTTGTTAAGGTTTGGAGTATGTTTTAAGGCTTCTGTTGATTCCAGGAACAACCTCTCTGACTTGTAGAAGCTCTGTGCATTACTTTTGTTTTTTCAATTGATCCTGTGTGCTGGGGTATCCAAAGCATCGTCTGCCAGACCCGACTTTCCATAGCGAAAGCTTCGGATATATTTTTTGTGTTCACTGAGGTGGTTGTCCACAGTTCTTCCTGTCTATCCGTAGTAGGCTTGATGGCAAGAACAGTGCACTTCATAGACTCCTGGATGTGATAAATTAGTGCATTTGTCCTTGGGTGAAAGGATGAGAGTTGCCAATTTCACATAAGGTTTAAATACGGTGCGCAGTTGGTGTTTGTTAAGCACCCTAGATATCTTTTCAGATGTGCCTTTAATGTATGGGATGGTGATGGTTTTGTTGTAGTCTTCTGTGGTAGATAGAGGGAATTTATGGGTAGCATTTAGTATTTTATCTATTTTGTGAGGATTATAACCATTGATTAAGAAGGTTTGACGTAGGTGAGAAAGTTCAGCAGTGAGAGCAATGTTCCAATTACATTGCTCTCACTGCTTTGGAACATTGACATTGCTCCAAAGAGCAATGTAATTGTAACATTGCTCTCACTGCTGAACTTTCTCACCTACGTCAAACCTTCTTAATCAATGGTTATAATCCCCACAAAATAGATAACAACTAAATGCTACCCATAAATCTCCTCTATCTACCACAGAAGACTACAACAAACCATCACCATCCTATACATTAAAGGCACATCTGAAAAGATATCTAGGGTGCTTAACAAACACCAACTACGCACAGTATTTAAACCTTATATAAAATTAGCAACTCTCATCCGTTCACCTAAGGACAAATGCACTCCTTTATCACATCCAGGTGTCTATGAAGTGCCCTGTTCTTGCCATCAAGCCTACTATGGACAGACAGGAAGAAATGTGGACATCCGCCTCAGTGAACACAAAAAATATATCTGACACTTTCGCAACACAGGATCAATTGGAAAGAAACAAAAGTAATGCACAGAATCTTCTACAAGTCAGAGAGGTTGTTCCTGGAATCAACAGAAGCCTTAAAACATACTCCAAACCTTAACAAGTATGGCTGTATAAATCTACCAAAGATTTGGGAGACAGTCATCCTAAGACCAAATTAATAGTTTTTAATTTATATTTTTTCAATTTGAATTTTTTTGACTACTATTTCAAAACTTTGATTTTTTTTTTTTTTTTACCTAGATGGCGCCATATTAGGACTTTAGTCTTGTGTTGCACGCTGCAATCACTTTTATTATTATTATTATTATTACGGGTATCTCCATGGAGTCAGTAGACTCATCGCGGGAGACCCAAACTAGCAAAACAATATCTGTCATATCTCTTCTTGAATTCATTTACAGATGAAGAGCTCACAACAAAGTCAGGCAATGAATTCCACTCATTCACCACCCTCCAGGCAAAAAACCTTGTTCTGACACCTTTGTTAACCACACTCTTCTTTAATTTCCAGAGATAACCTCTTGTTCTTCCATCACTATCACACAGCTGAAACATTTCCCCTGCATCAATCCTATAAAAACCTTTTAGTAATTTGAATGTTTCTATCATATCCCCTCTTCTTCGCCTATCAACCAATCTCTGCAATCCACAAGCTCTCAATCTATCAACGTAGGGAACATTTTTTATATCACTCACCAACTTGGTCACTCTTCTCTGAACCCTCTCCACAGCCTCCTCATCTCCAAGGAATCCAGGTGACCAGACCTGAGCACAGTAATCCAAATGTGGAAGTATCAATGCTTTATAAAGGGGAATAATAACCTCTTTATCTCTGGATGTAAGTGTGTTCCTCAACAACCAAGTAATCCTATGTGCAATCTTGGACACCTTAGCAATGTGTCCTCTGAACTTCATCTCCTTATCTACCAATACCCCTAAGTCCCTAGCCTCATCAATCTCTTGGAGTACCTTTCCATCTATGTAGTACACAGCTGGTAATCTTTTAATCCCAAAATGCAAGACTTTACACTTTTCCACATTGAACTGACATCCATTTTCTTTTGCCCATTTTACCAGCTTATTTAAATCCTCCTGCAAACTTTCAACATCAGCTTGATTTTTTATTGCACTACACAACTTTGCATCATCAGCAAACAACTGAATATCTCCCTTTAAGCCGTTTCCTATATCATTTATATACAAATTAAACAACATTGGCCCAAGCACAGAGCCCTGAGGCACACCACTGGTCACCTGCCTCATTCTGGACTCGGCTCCTCCATACACCACCTTATGGTATCTCTCCCTGAGCCATTCTCCTATCCATATCACCAATTTAATATCCATTCCCATCTGCTCCAATTTGCGTAACAGTGTTCTATGGGGTATCCTGTCAAAAGCCTTCGCAAAATCCAGAAGTACCACTGTGTAGCCAGTTCCTTTGTCCAACTCTGATGTTATTCTATTATGGATAGTTAATAGATTGCTAAGGCAGGATCTACCTTTAACAAAACCATGTTGGCCTCTATAGAGTATCATATCCTGATCCACCCATTCTTGAATTTTGTCTTTAACCAACTTTTCCAATACTTTTACCACTACTCCTGAGATGGTGATTGGTCTGTAATTCAATACTGCAGTTTTAGAGCCACCCTTATGCAAAGGAACCACTTTGCCTAACTTCCACTCCCTAGGGACCATACCAGAGTTCAAACTTAAATTAAATATCCAGGTAAGAGGGGTTGACAATTCATTTGCACATTCACGCAACACCCGAGCTGATATTCCATCTAAGCCTACCGCAGTGTTTGCATTTAAGTTTCACAATATATTTAATACCTCTGATTCTTTAGCTTCAATTCTCACATTAGGTATTGCTATAGGTATAGAGATATCCTCACTTGGGTGATAGACTTTTGAGAAGTGATCACTCAGTAACTCGACTATTACATCTGATTTTGTCACCTCAATACCATCAGCACCCACTAAGGTTATCCTTCCGAAGTCATTCTTCCTCTTACTTGCCACATAGCGGAAGAACTCTTTGGGATTACCCTTGATCTCTTTGGCTAAGGTCTTCTCATAATCTGATTTAGCTTTTCTTACTATGCTGGTAACCTTCCTAGCTTGAGCCTTGTACTGCTCATGGGTGTCCTGATCGCCCTTCTCCTTGTAAATTCTCCATAACATTTTCTTTTTTTGTAGTTCAAGCTTGATACTACTGCTCATCCATCTAATGCCTGCCTTGTTTGACCTCCTGACCATGGGGACACAATCTGATATTGCTTTCCTCAGATACCCGCTGATTTTATCCCAAGCACTGCTAACATCTTTCCCTTGCAATATGTTCTGCCATGGGATGGCTGCAAGCTCACTCCGAAGCTTGTTATAATTGCCTAACCTGTAGTTTCGTACATACCCCTTCTTAATAGAAAAATCCACAGATTTTGCAACCTCCCAAGTCAATACCACATGATCGCTTTCACCAACTGGAGGTAACGAGGTCACCTTACTTATGCATATAACCTCTGAACCAATAACCAGGTCCAACACTCTCACACCACGTGTCCCTTCAGTTACGTGCTGTTTCAAGTAATTATCTCGTAGCAGATGTATGAACTCCATATCCTTTTTGCTCACTTATACTAGCCCCCACTGTTACACCGGATTGTGGTTGTCTTACATTTGTAACAAACTTTGTGTTGTGTGCTATGAAGATGCTGGATATAATACCAGTGAAATATTAGCTTTAAGTTAATAAATAGTTATTTTCTTAACCATCTGTGTTCTTATTATACCGTGAAACCTATTACAACATGTCTGATGAACACATAAGCTTATCCACGCGTATAAATATTCCCCATTCTGATATTTGCCCACATCACTCTACTTGAGACTGCCTGCCAATCAAGAAGATTAGCCTCATACTATGGATACTCCTTCTTTTCCTTGATTGTCATTGCCTGATTATAACATTTTGCATTTGTTGCTCAGAAAGATCTCGCCAGTTTTTGCCTTTTTTGTTTCAGTCACTCCTATTATGTCGATCAGGTACTTATCTGATCAGGATTCATAAGAAGCCATTCAGGCTTCTTATGTTCATAGTACTGATCTTGAACTCTGGTGATATTGAGTTTTGGTGAGTTTTAGGATTTGTTCCAGTAGCTGACTTTCGCTGTTTGCCCTGGTTCCCTGGCGAAAACAACGGGAGCCTTGTTTAACTGGGCGACACCCCCAGCCGGCGTGAAATTCTGTCATGTTGTACCATCATTTGAAATTTTTGTTTAAGCCAATAAGAATACAATTTGGTCAGCTAAATCCCAAATTGCCAGCCCATCCTCGTCCAAGTAGATACCTAACAGGGTGCACCACAAGAAGGTGAGGTCAGAAACATTAGGTCAGAAACCCTGGTTGGTTCTCCACTTTCCTTTGAAGGCTGTGTGGAGGTCTCCTCTCAGTTATATGGCTTTTGACCCTTAAGCACCCCTTTAACATATTATTTATATTACAATTTAAATTCATTAGGATTTGGTACGTTTTTACTGACTCTGACTCAACAGCTCTGATTAAAACTTCTGCTTATGAAAAAATCCACTATACTGTTGCTTTGTTGTGCTGTGTGGATGGAGCAAAATGGCCACCTTTTGTAATTTTTAAAAGGAAAACAATGCCCAAAGATAAACTTCCCAAAGGAGTTTGCATTCATATTCATCCAAAAGAATGGATCAGGAAAGGATGACGTCATGGATAGAGGTGTGGTCTGAACATCCTAGCAGTTTAAGTCAGAAACCTGCTTTGTTAGTATATGATCAGTTTAGATGCCATAAAACCGATCTGTTAAGAATGAACTTCACAAAATGAACACAAAAATACCCGTAATCCCAGAGGGCTCATCTGCACACTTCAGCCTTTAGATGTATCAATAACCAAACCATTGAAAGGATTTTTTGAGCAAAAATTGGGCCAAATGGAGACAATCTTGAAATTTTGAGTAAACATCAACTGGTAAGAGAAAGAAGGTCAGAATTTCGCTGGTGTGCAAATGGGTAAAGAGTTCATGGAATGAAGTGAAACCTGAAATTATTATGAAATCTTTTTAAAAGTGTGGCATTAGTAATTCTCTCGACAGTACAAAGGATGATTTATTTCAAGACACCGATGACTTGGTTTCTGATGAAGAATCAAGTTCTGAAATTTTGAGAGTGAAGATGAATAAAGATTAATGAAATTTATAAAAATTATTTTGTTTATTTTATTATATATGAGAGTGGTCTGAATGAAAAAACGAATTTCTAATTTCAATGTTATTTTTATTTTTCAGCATAATCTCCCTTAAGACTAATATATATCCCTCTACAGCTGCAATCACCTCTTGAATCGAGTCAAAACGCTGACCAGCAAGGAGGAGTTTTAGTTTTGGGAAGAGATAGAAGTCAGAGGGAGCCAATTCTGGGGAATAGGTTGGATGTCCTTTCCCATTGCCAAAATACCGTTTTGGGCAAGTGCATTGTCCTGATGAAAGATGATTTTGTTCTTCTGTAAACCGGGTCTTTTCTCACAAATTTTTTCATCTAGTCTGGTTAAAAGATCGGAATAATATTTCCCGGTTATTGTTTTACCCTTTTCAAGATAATTAATAAACAAAATGCCTTTAGCATCCCAAAACACTGATGTCATGACCTTTTCTGCTGATGGAACCGACTTTGTCTTCTTTGGCACTGAACAACTGGCTTCCGTCCACTGTTTTGACTGCTGTTTAGATTCTGGTGTGTAATGATGAATCCATGTCTCATCCATAGTAATAAATTGACGTACAAAATCAGTTGTTCTTGTTAAAATGCTCCAAGCACCGTTCAGAGATTTTCATGCAAGTGTGTTTTTGATCTGCTGTGAGCAAGCGTGGCACCCATTTTGCGCAAAACTTTTTTCATTTGCAATTCTTCATGCAAAATATATCCTACATGTTCTTTTGAAATGCCTAAAGTCTCGGCATTTTAACACACTTTGACTCACCGATCATCCAATATCACATTCTTCACTTGATCAATGATTTCTGGTGTTGTTACACTTTATGGATGTCTTTCACGTGGATCATCTTTAAGGCTGGTACAGCCATGTTTAAACTTGGCAACCCATTTCTTAATTATTGAAAATGAAGGAGAAGAGTGCCCATAAACTTTTATGAACTTCGAATGAATTTCTTTTGGCATTAAACCTTCTTTTACAAAGAATTTTATAACCGCACGATACTCAATTTTATCCATTTCAAGGGATACAGACAACTCTTTTGCTTCAGACAGTTGTATAAAACAAACTACTTGATAGAGAATGACTTGCAATTTCACATGGATGCTTATGACAGATGTACTAACTTAGAAAAAAAACAACTTCCAAATAGTGTTGGCATCTATAGTTGAGGCCGAGAACTTTTCAGACTACCCTCGTATATACTATATATTATTATTATATGTTAGATTATTTTAATGCTTTGATGTTTTTTTAAGAATAATTGTTTTTATCTAATGAACGAATACTGCATGTTTTAAAATTTTAAAAAAATTAATATTTAAAGTTAAATTTATTCATTTTTAAGGATATTTACTCACTTTAGAATAATTATTAATTAGCTAATTATATAATGGATGAGTATTTCAATTAAGAGTTTTTTTTCCTCTCTTTTAAGATGTACTCTCTTCAGCACCTTGTGCCTTAGAAGCTGATGATGTGGAAGATTTCTGTTCTCTCGCTCAGTATTATATGTCATGTACACCACAGTCATTTTGTAAAGTAAGACTTATGTTGAGTTTGCATAGTATTTTAATCAAAAATGAAGTGTCTATACTTCATTAGTTGTAGTGAGAGACTAAATATACCTTCTCTTATGATATCCCTGCCCACCTAACCTTACTGCAAATAACCATCTTTGCAAATACCAGCTCAGCAAACAATTCTTTTAAAAGTATGCCTTTGATTAATTCTAATTCCAGTATTTAACTGTATGTAACAACTTGATAGTAATAAAAAAAAAAAATTTTTTTTTTAAATTCTCACACTCAACTAGTTTTGTGTATCCATCTTCAGGAGTAGTGAATGAAATAAAATAAAAAATTATGCTAAATGCAGGTAAAGATCACAATGTAAATATTTGAAAAAAAGTTCTTGGAAGTTTTTCCACTTGATTATACTATAAATTAAAGATGCCAAGAAATTATGTACTTGGTTTAATCCTTTATCCAAGTGTAAGCAAATAAGTTTGCACATGAATTGTTTTCAGGACTGGGACAACTTGTATAAAGAAGCTAAGACTTCACATCACTTGCCTTAATATCCCATAATGCAAAGCACATCTCCTTGCAAACATGTATAATGCTATGCATTATGGGGAGGGTCACTACCAAGACCAGTTTTGACCTCTATTGAGGTCTCATCAGTGGGAGCAAGACCCAGAGGTGATACTAGGGTTGAAGTAATGCAGAAGTCATATTTTTCATACATGCATAGCCAAAAGGTGTCACACCTTATTATTAAAATACTCTGGATTAGAGAAAGTTATTGGAAGTTTTTCCACTTTGTTATAGTGTAAATTAAAGATACCAAGAAATTATATACTTGGTTTAATCCTTTATCCAAGTGTAAGCAAACAAGTTTGCACGTGAACTATTTTCAGCACTGGGACAACTCATATAAAGAAACTAAGACTTCACATTACTAAGGCAAGTGATGTGAAGTCTTAGCTTCTTTATACGAGTAATTCGATGAAGAGAAATTTGATTGTTATCAAAAATATTGGGGTAAAATCGTTCTTTTTTGTGAGAGATAAGATAGAACTGGGTTTGATTAGCATTGAAGTTCACGAGGTTATCTGAGCCCCCTTGGAGGTCAGAATTGAGGGCGGCGGGGATTAATGTTCTGTAGATTCAAGTGAGTTTTGTAGAATAAGGTTTATCAAATGAAAGGGAGGATGCAATGTGCTGTAATCTGCAAAAGCATGTATTGGGTTGGAGGTCAACTGAAGTAGGTCATTGATATACAGAAGGAATAGGGTTAGTGAGAGAACAGAACTTTTGTTCTGTTTGTGGAACCCCAGCATTAGTTGGATGGAGAGGATCAGGAGCCATTCACCATCATACATCGTATGCGTCCAGACAGGAAGCTGGCATTCATCTGCAGAAGTCCTGAGACAATCCAAATGATGGGAGTTTGCTTAGTAAGCCTTTGTGCCAGACCCGATCAAAGGCTTTAGAGATATCAAGTGCAACTACTTGGGATTTGCCAAATTTCTCCATGGCATTTGTCCAGTGATGGGTGATGTATGAGAGTAGATTTCCTGTTGATTAGCTCATCGACGGAATCCATACTGTGGTCGCTTAATAGCTGGGTACCTTCAAGGTAGTTAGGAGTTGAGAATTGATGGTTTTCTCCATCATTTTAGATAGGACTGAGGTGAGTGAGATAGGGCAGTAGTTAGATGGTAGTGAGTAAGTGAGCAGTGGAGTAGGAGAGTATGTACAGTGGCATAGTATAGGAGTCAGTTCTGGTGCACAGACCTTCAGGACAATTGGAGGAATGCCATCAGGGCCAGGAGATTATTTTGTGTCTAATTTAGACAATAGGTTTCTGATCTCTTTCTGGCAAAAGAATATAGGAGGCATTGTATGTTGGGTAGTTGGAATGACTGGAGGCCATTTGCCATTGTCAGTTATGCATGCATTGGAGGCAGAGTGGGAATTAGCTTTTTCTGTGGGTGACAATGGAATAAAGCCATCTGGGTATGATAGGGGTGGGAATTAGCTTTTTCTGTGGGTGACAATGGAATAAAGCCATCTGGGTATGATAGGGGTGGGAATAGTGTAGGGCAAAAGTTACAACCAATTGCTTTGGCAAGAGATGAAATGGCATGGCTGCCATTTGGGAAGGCTGCAGGTTTCCTGCTTTTTGCCCGTTCAAATTCTATTTTGGAAGTATTAATAGTTTTCTTGCATCGATTTCGAGCTTCAGTATAAGCACTGAAGGTGGACAGAGTTCTTGATTTCAGCCAGTCGTGGTATGCTTGATTTTTCATTTGTACAGCCTTGGCACATCTTTTAGAGAACTAAGGTTTAGATTGGGGACGGCAATTCAGAGTAGTGTGGGGAATGTATGTTTCCATGCCAGTGAGGATTACTTTGGTGATACATTCAGTGCATATGTTTGGATTGGAAGACTGGAAACAATAATCTAACCAAGGAAATGAATCATAGTAGTCTTGGAGGCTGTCCCACTTGGCACTGTTATAATGCCAAACTACTCTTGTGTGGGAGTGGCTGTGTAAGCATTGTTGCATGGAGGAGGAGATAAGCACTCGATTGTGGTCAGAATTGGGACCATGGATGTTGGTGAAATGGATATTCTGGAGGCATATATTTGACCACAAGGGTGTTGCACATTTCCTATGCAGTGCCTGCATACTGGTCTCCTTGGTGGCTACTAGAGGCATCACTTGATTTTTGCAATAGTTTAGCTTGTTTGTAGTCTATGATCCAACTGTTGTCTCCATTTTGGCATTTTTCTTCAAGTTGTCTTTGAAGTTGGCTTACTGTATTTCCCTCTGGGCAAATGTTAAGTCGAGCACTTGTGCGCAATTGGGGGTCAAGTGTCCTTTAACTTGTTGTTATCGCTGTTATTAATTTGGATGCACTTATTGGTGTGTCACAGGTCACTTTCAGGAGACACAGGAAGTTCGTTCCATCCTTTCTTTTGTTTATGGGTCCGAAACGATGGAATTTGACGATGTTTCTGGGATTGCAGTTACATTCTTCTACCAATTTGCTGATGTCTTCTTTTAACTTTTTAATAAACTTAATAATGGCATTAAGTTTCTTGTTTTTGGCCTTGATCGACTCATGTACCGTTGATGCGATTAGGTCGCGGAGTTCGTTAGCTGGTAAGGGTGTTGTTCCTTGCAGGCGCTGGTCGTCGAGTATCTCGAGCTTAGTTTCCAGCACTCAGATTTCAGAAGAGAAAGTTTCAATCTTAGTATTAAGTTGTTGTTCTAGGCTTTCGACTCATTTGCCTCTTAAGTTCAGTAGCTGTTTTATGGAAGGAAGGCATATCAAACAGAAGAAAGGCTGGTTAAGATCGATAAAAAGCTTGTGCACCGATTGATCTATTTTTGCACAGGAAGCATGTAGCCAGTGGCAACAGAAATCGCATACTATATTTTTTTTTGTCAGTAACTTTGGTTTACAACTACGGCACTTCATATTGTCATTCGGTTTGTTGGTGATCGATGGTGCTATGCTCAACTTAGACAAACGAGACTTTCAATCGTTTGCCTAAGTTCAGTAGCTGTTTTATGGAAGGAAGGCACATTGAACAGAAGAAAGGCTGGTTGAGATTGACAACTACGGTTGTCAATCTCAACAACTTTGGTTTTACAACTACGGCACTTCATATTGTCATTCGGTTTGTTGGTGATCAATGGCGCTATGTTGACAGGACTCGAGGTACTCTTTCGTTGTTGGCCTTTGTTGCTGCCATCTTTACTCCGTACAGTAGACATAGCAGGCACTTTCACGTAGCTGTTTTCTAATTGTAAAGATAACTAATTTGATGGACTATGGGTACTTACAAGTTGTGCGGAACTAATCGGCTCCTTAGTACCCTCTGTTAGATTTCTGTTTACTGATTATTTTGCACAAAAAACACTTGCATTAATGATAAAATGCAGGAGCACAAGCTTATGTAGCTTATTCACAGGCACCTGTTCTTTTATCTGTACTGTTGGAGATTTTATGCCTATCTCTAAGGATTCATATAATGCCAGTTTTTTTGTACACCGAAATATGATGGCATTTGTGTATGTATCATCTGATATGAGCTGGATTTCTATAAACTTGAATAACTTAGTTTGTTTTCCTTGGATACCTCTATGATCATGCACATCTAAAAATGGTAATGATCTATTGTTTTCTATTTCAAAAGTGAATTTAATCCTGTGGTTAATATTGTTTAGGCAAGAGACAGATTCTTGTAGTTGGTTAGTGGAGCCAGGCCAAATGATGAAAATGTCATTAACACATCAGAGCCACACTTAAGGACATCTCCCCTGGAGTTCCAAGGTTTTTTTAACTCCTCAAAACAGGACAATTTTACAAGAAGACTAACAATATGATTAAAGACCTGATTAATTAGCTTGAATTAAACAAGGTATAATTTTAGGTGGGAGAGAAATGCCATCACTTGGCGTGAGACCAATATCCTGCTTATTGGAGGATATTGAACCTTGAAACGGTTTGAAAAAGTTCCATGTTTGGTTTCTAGAGTAGGGTTTCCAGACATTAATAGTATGGAAACCAAAAAAAAATTAGAAAAACATCCTTATCCCACCCATAGTACATGCTGTAGGTGAGATAAGCATTAGCAAATAAAAATTTGCCGTGGTTAGCAAATAACCTTTTGTGGATGGGAGCAACATAAAAAAAAAATACAAATGAGACCCATTGTGGATGCATGTTATTCTCCAACTTCTTTGTTATCCAGGTATATAGCAAACAAAGGATAATTGCATTGCTGAAATGAATGTTGGCTTAAAGATAAGTCATTTTGCCTCTTTACAAGGCCTTATAACCTTACCTGGATTACTGTGTGCAGATCTAGTCTCCTGGCTTTCAAGGTGATGCAGAGTAATTAAATTCTCAGAAAATTAGCTAAGCAGGCCAAACTAAATCCAAAAGGTGATCAGCAAGTTAGAGAAAGAATGATTATGGAAAGATTAATTACTTTACTCATTGATGATGGTAGAAAAGTCGCAATATCAGAAGAAATAGTTCAGTTACTAAGTGATCACTTTGCAAAGGAATATCATCCAGGTGGTGACTTTGCATTGCCTCCTCTAATGAAGTTATTTATTCTAAGTCTCAGCTCTTGCATGATTTCAAGATATTGGGAAAGAGTAAAATAGCTCCAAGACAGAAGTAGAAATTACAGACCATTTAATATATCAGGAGTTGGATCTTAAAGCATTGGAAGAGTTGTTTAAAGATAAAATCATCAGAGGGTAGATTGAATATAGTGGTCAGCATGGTTTTATAAAAGGTAAATCCTGCCTACATTTAGATAAGGGGAGATGACTACACCATGATGCTACTAGAATTTGCAATGGCATTTGACAGAATACTGCATGGAAAACTAAGAAGCTGGAGCAAATGGGAATCAATATGAAGCTGGTAGCATGGATGAGAGAGCTACCAAACAGACACCAGATAGTGTATATGTTGAAGCTGACTAGTCGAATACCTCAGGGCTCTGTACTAGAGCGAGCCACTATTTACCTTTGTATATTAATGATATAGGAAAAGATTTAATGGGGACGATATTCATTTGCTTGCTGATGATGCAAAACTGAAGATTGCAATAATTGATAAAGGTGATATAGATATTCTGCAGGATTATATAAATTAAGTGGATATTAAATCCAACATTATTTCAAAGCTGAATACAGAAACTATAAAAGTTTCGTGCCGAATATAGTTAGAAACTATAAAAGTTTCGGTGAAGTTTAACCAGAGAGCTTACAGAAATATACTTGCCGCCATACTATGAGTTGCCCCAGCCAAACAATAGGAAGCACGATCGCTAGTAAGCGTCTGTATACTCACCTCCTATTGTTTTTTTGATAAGGTTTCACTGATTAACCAATTTATTTAAATCATTCTGCAAGATGATTTAAATAAATTGGCCTGGTGAGGAAAGGATAATGATTGTCACTTAAATATTGCGAAGTGTAAGGTTATGCTCTTTGTGTTGAAATGGTTACATACTGTGTATAACATTGATGGCATTGGATTGCAGGAAATTGTCGTGGCCAGGGACTTGTGGATAATGGTGGACAGAGAATTGAAGTTCAGAGGATATATTGAAAGAGTTGGTAAATTGGGAAGAGGATTACTTGGATATTGAAAAACATGCTCACAAGTAAATATAGGAAGGTTTTAGTCTCTCTTTATAAGGCTGTGGTTTGATCACATCTTGACTACTGTGCACAGATTTAGGTGTTCAGGAGTTGGTGGCAATTCAGAGATGATTGACTAAGCTGGTGACAGGTCTGTGCCAGTTGCTTCCTGTGAGGATAGGTTGAAGGTGTACAGATTGCTCAGTTTAGTTAATAGGCAGAAAAGAGGAGACATGATAGCAACTCGTGAGTTATTTTGTATGATTAACACAAGTAAATTTTTTGATACATGACAAATGGAGAACTAAAGGTCACTCCTGGAAGTTGAGTAAGAGTGTGTTTAGTAAGGATGTGCAGACTAGATATTTTGCTTGGTAAATGATGACCGAGTCAAATGGATTGTCAGAATTATTTGTGGGTGCTCTGACAAGTGACCAAGTTTAAGGAAAGTTATGATGGGTATTGTGTATAATGGTTAATGTTGGTCTCCTGCAATGAGTCTTGTGACTCCTTGGAGATACCATGTAATAATGATAATTCTGTATAAGTGACCATACCACTGAGATTAGCTTTGCTAATAAATTCCTGAATGCTACAAATGCCAAGTTCTTTAATATTATCCTCATATTTGATCTAATAGTGGTATATCAGCTAACCTAACCTAACTTTCTCAGAACCCCATTAACTGTGGTCTACAGTCTGTAATCAGGTGTTTTATTTCTTATCTAGCTCTCAGATTTATATGTTAAAATTGGTTTGAACACTGTCTTGTATACAGCTAGTATGGCATTTTGATTAATTTCTCTTATTCCATATACTTTTGTCAGTTGAATTCCTATCATACTAGATTTGCTAATTCTATTGTCTATTTCCAAATTTAATTGACAGTCTTCACTAAAAATTGTGCTTGATCAGCTGAAATATTTTACTTGTTCTGCATGTTCTCTATTCGGAATCAGCTGATGTTTTCAGTGTTATTGCTTATTTTTGTCTGTTTGTTGCTGATTTATATATGTAATTTATTACAGCAGTTATTCAGTTTAATTAGGAAATGGAAACTTGTACTGGAGTTATTTATGCAGTATAATCAACATAAAGTAAAGAGCTGAGATAACATTTGAAAAAATTACTTGTATTAGACTTCCTTACATGATGAAGTGATTATCGGCACATATTTTTGAAATTCTCAAGCTTCTCAATATTCATGTAGCATTTTATTGTGGTCTAGAAAATTTCCACCTTTCTTCTTCACCAAAAACAACCTTTCTCCAATAAATTGTCTGGGCTGTAACATATTTCTTGCTGTTATGGTCTGTTATATTTTGGACATACTGGAGGATCTGTATCTCTTTGCCACAACAAGCATATAACATACATCAGGTTTCATGAACCTGAATAGTCAGTCCTTGCAGAATATGCCAGCTCTACTAAACATAGTTCTTTGGAACAAAAATACTGCAGAAGCGTAGATTACTTATGGAATGAATGCATTGAAGAAGAAAGCTGTGGAACATTACCTCCTCATTTGAAAATGCCTGATGACTTATATTTATCTCCTTTAAGGGAAATAGTACTCATACAATTTGCTAATCTTTTGTAGTTTTTACTTTAGGAATCATTTCCTGGCTTACTAAAACTTTTGTTGAATTTTTTTCATCATCATCAAATTCCTGCCATGTACCCTGAAGGGGGTGTACAGGATACGATGGTACAACATGAAAAATTTACATCGCTACTAACTTCCTATCTACAATTTTTCTTTCAAAACAGTCTGTTACCTGTCAAGACTCCAACATTATCAAATCTTATATTTCTATCTTCTAAGGTAATTTTTACCATATCAATCCATCTATATCTTGGTCTTCCTCTGGGTCTTTTTCCTGCCAACCTGGCAGAGAACACTTGTTTTGCTATCTTTCCTCACCCTTTCTGTTTAAGTGACCATACCACCCCTGAGATTAGCTCTGGCAACTCATTCCTGGATGCTGATAATGTCAAGTTCATTCCTAATATCCTCGTTTTTAATATGATATTACCATTGATGCCATCCGTTCATATCTCTAATCTTTCTCAGGACTCTCATATTTGCAGTCTTTAGTCTTTGTTCAAGTGCTTTACTTCTGATCCAGCTCTCAGATCCATTTGGTTTGAACACTATCTTGTATACAGCTAATTTAGTGTTTTGACTAATTTCTCTCTTATTCCATATAAATTTATTCAGTTGACTTCCTACTATACCAGCTGTGTTGATTCTGTTGTCTATTTCTATATTTAATTTACCATCTTCACTAAAAATTGTGCCTAAGTATCATAAATGTTTTACTTGTTCTATTGGTTCTCTATTCACAATGCAGTTGATATTTTCAGTGCTTATGTCTATTTTCATTGTCTTTGTCTTGTTATCGCTGACCTTCATACCATATCTATTACAGCAGTTATTCAATTTAGTCAGGGAATCTTGCAGACTTGTTGCAGATTTATTTAGAAGTATAACATCATCCACATAAAGCAAAGAGCTGACATTAACATCTCCAATTTTGATATCAGGTTTAATACCACTTTCCTTCATAATGTGATCCATATAGATAATGAATTACAGAGGGGATAATGTACATCCTTGTCTGCACCAGATTTAACATTAAACCATCTTTTTGTACTTCCTTCAATTTTTCAATTTTAGCTGCTTATAATCTTACAACTCAGATAAAAACTAAGTATTGCTTGATACTTAGTCTTACTTAGCCCAACTGCCACCATACAACTATAGTGTTTTGAATAGCTTCTCTCTCTCTCTCTCTTGGCACCTTGTCATATACTTTTTCCAGATCTACAAAACTTAAATAAAGATCTTTGTTATATTCCCATGATTTCTGAACTGTTTCTCATAAAGTGAATATCTGATCCTGTCAGCCTGTATTTGGCCTGAATCCAGCTTGTTCTTCACAAAGCTTTTCTGCCATAATCCTTCTCATCCGTTTCTCAAACATACCAAGAGCACTCAGTATAGAAATACCTGTAATTCTCACATTCAGTTTTATTTCCATTTATATATATGGGTATTATGAAAACTCTACTCCAATCATCCAGAATTCGTCCCTCTGTCCAAGCGTTCTGAACTATGTAGTTCAGCTACTGTAATTATACCTCTATACTCTATAGCATTTCTGGTTGTAGCATACAAAGAAAAAAAATTCATATTATTGTACCATAAACCAAAATATAGAATGATGGTAAAACATGAATTTTTTTCTTTGTATGTTATTTTCTGTTTCCATTTTTTGCCCTGATGATGCCAGTGAATAATAATCATCATCATCATCATCAAATTCCTGACATTTACCCTCAAGGGATGTACAGGATATGATGAAAAATTTACATCATTACTATCTTCCTACCTACAATTTTCTGCATATCAATCTGTTACCTGTCAAAGCTACAACATTGTCAGATCTCACATCTATATATCTATCTTCTAATGCACTTTTTACCGTATCAATCCACCTATATCTTGGTCTTCCTCTGGGTCTTTTTCCTGCCAACCTGGCAGAGAACACCTGTTTTGCTATTCTTTCTTCACCCATTCTGTTTAAGTGACCATACCACCTGAGATTAGCTCTGCTAACGCATTCCTGGATGCTGACAATGTCTCAGTTGTCAGCATCTGTTCACGCCACTAATCTTTCCCAGGACTCTCACATCTGCGGTTTCTAGTCTTTGGTCAAGTGTTTTACTTCTGACCCAGCTCTCAGATCCATAAGTTAAAATTTGTTTAAACACTGTCTTGTATACAGCTAATTTAGTGTTTTGACCAATTTCTCTCTTATTCCATATAAATTTATTCAGCTTTGTTGATTCTGTTGTCTATTTCCATATTTAATTTACCATCTTCACTAAAAATCGTGCTTAAGTAGCTGAAATGTTTTACTTGTTCCACAGGTTCTCCGTTCACAACTCAATTGACAGTTCAATGATTCTACCTATTTTCATTTTCATTGTCTTTTTATTGCTGACCTTCATACCATATCTATTACAACAGTTATTCAATTTAGTCAGGGAATCTTGCAAACTTGTAGCGCATTTATTTAGAATTATAACATCGTCCGCATAAAGCAAAGAGCTGACATTAACATCTCCAATTCTGATATCATGTTTAATACCACTTTCCTTAATGATGTGATCTATATAGATAATGAATAACAGAGGGGATAATGTACATCCTTGTCTCACACCAGATTTAACATTAAACCATCTTCCTGTACTTCCATCAATTTTAACTGCTGACTTACAACTCAAATAAAGACTAATATTGCTTGATATAATGATTCACTGACACCATACAACTGTAGTGGTTTGAATAGCTTCTCTCTTGGCACCTTGTCATATGCTTCTTCCAGATTTACAAATCTTAAATACAGATCTTTGTTATATTCCCATGACTTTTCTACTATTTGTCGTAAAGTGAATATCTGATCATGACAGCCCCTATTTGGCCTGAATCCAGCTTGTTCCTCACCAAGCTTCTCTTCCACAATCCTTCTCAACTGTTTCTCAACTATACTGGCATAAATCTTATTAGGAACACTCAGTAGAAAAATACCTCTGTAATTTTCAAATCAGTTTTATTTCCCTTTTTATATATGGCTACTATGAGAGCTCTATTCTAATCATCTGGAATTTGTCCTTCTGTCCAAGCCTTCTGAACTACAAAGTGTAGCCATTGTAAAACCTTTATACATCCATAGTTGAGCATTTCTGGTCTAATATTATCTACTCCAGCTGTCTTTCAACATTTCAAACTTTTGATGGCTTTTTCTACTTCAAGTGTTGGATCCTACTTCTTCTTAATCTATACCTTGGATCCAACATGTTATTTACTATGATGTTCTTAACAAAATAGAAGGTTGCTAGTTGATTTCTAATTCAAATATAAAGAAAATTTATATTTAAAGACTGCGCCACTTTATATCTGAATTAGTTCAAGAATTGAAGATAAACCAACTCACAACTCTCTCTCCTTTTAGGTGTTAATATTATATATACTGGCTGAGTATATTTGACTTATTTATCACTCCCGCTTTGATTCGAATATTTTATGAATGGTGCAGTAAAAGAGATTTGGCAAAATACAACTTTAGATTAACAAAAACTAACATTTAATTTAGAATCACAAATTTTACACTTAAGATCAAATCACTAAATAAGTTATTATAAACACTTCAGCCTTTCTGATAATAAAGTCATACAAGCTCAGACAATGGTAATTCTGTTATCTGTAATACAGTCTTCTCACAGTTCCTTTTAACTATTTAATAAAATTCCTTAATGATCGTTCACATCAATATCTCATAGTTCTTTAAGTTTCAAATACAATAAAAATTGCAGCAAGCAAACACTTATAAATACACTTTAGCTAATTTCTGCAATAGTTACTGTTAGTATAAGGAAATTCTAGGATGAAACTCACACACTTCTCTGCAAAGGAATATTAATAGTTGGAATAATCTTACCGATAATCTTCTTTCTTCATGAACTTACACACAAACATTTTTTTTAACTGTAGACACTTTTAACAATAATCGGCACTCTTTAAAATAAATCTTCAAAGCATTAACTGAATTAATTCACGGTCACTATACACATAAACAAACGTTCTTGCATGAAGTATTACTGATCACACATGAAATAAGGCAACACACAATAATTCCTTAACTTGAGGTTTTATATGCACAGTTGTTCACTCTTCTGGCATTCAATTAATGCTTTAGACACTACAGTTCTAAACACAGCTAACGGTAAACTTCAATTTTACAGCCTCTACTATTCTAGTAACTCTGTGCTTTATTTCAAGATTCTGTGTGTCCTTGACAGGTTGGCCCTGAAATTAAATATCAACTCAAGTATTGCTAGTCGTCTATTTAGTAGTCACTCAGCTGTCTTCTGCAGCTATAATTGTTATTCTACAATTTATTAGCTAACCGCCTCTCGACTAGTAGACTTTATTAGCTGCTTGAGTGATTTGCCAACTCGCTATTATCGCACTGTGATTCCCTAATGCCGAATGCTCCGATTCCAACCTAATGCCAATCCTCTCTTTTCTCTCTCTCTTAAATTAATATAATTTCAGCGTTCATCGCTTTTTATATCTATTCTTCCCGCCTAAATTGTTCTCGTGATTTCTTTAACTAAAACTCTTTGCAGTAAGCTTTCTCCCCACGTGATGTTCCAAAAACGTGCTCGCTTACCTACATACGTCTTCATGACAACAAAACAAAACATAATAAAATTGAGCTATTACATAACGTTAAATTTCTACAAATGGGAATAAATATCGAATATTTACATTTCAATTAATGCGCAGTTAAATTATCAAATATAAATTCTATATTAACATAGAAATAAGCTAGATAGCTTGATAATATTTTAACACAGAGTTTTTCTACTATTAATACATATATTCTTGATTAAATAATTAAATATTAGATAAAATTAAAGGTAGTTATATGAATATTAAATTATAAACAAGTGATTTACATTAAATAGTATTTACAAATGTAGCCTTTGCCATGGTGGATTATGTTGGATTCTGAGGAGAGTATTAATAATTTAAATTTCTCTTCATTCGGAATCCAGCAAACAAATTTATTGCCTAAGGAATTAAATGAATGCAGGAAGAATGAACTGCTGTGAATATAAAACCTCAAGTTAAGGAATTATTGTGTATTGCCTTAATTCATAAGTGATCAGTAGTATTTCATGCAAGAACGTTTATGTGTATAGTGACCGACGATTAATTCAGTTATTGCCTAAAAGATTTATTTAATGAGTTCCGTATACTGTTCAAAGTGTTTACAGTTATAAAAAGTGTTTGTAAGTTGATGAAGGAAGAAGATTATCGGTAAGAACATTCCAACCATTAATATTCCTATGCAGAGATGTGAGTGTGTTCATCCTAGAATTTCCTTATGTTAACAGTAACTATTGCGAAGATTAGCTAAGGTGTAAATTTAAAAGTGTTTGTTTGTGAAGAGGTATTACTGCAATTTTTTGTTGTAATTGGAACTAAGGAACTGTGAGAAGACTGTATTAGAGATAACAGATTTACATTGTCTGAGTTTGTATGATAGTATTATCAGAAAGGCTGAAGTGTTTATATTAACTTATTTAGTGTTTTGATCTTAAAAGTATAATTTGTGATTCTAAATTAAATGTTTGTTTTTGTTTATCTAAAGTTGTATTTTGCCTGAATCTCTTTTACTGCACCATTTGTAAAATATTCGAACCAAAGCGGGTGAATTAAGTAAGTCAAATATACTCGGCCAGTATATATAATAACAACGTATAAGGAAGGGTAATTGAGAGTTGGTTTATCTTCGATTCTTGAACTAATTCAAATATAAAGTGGCGCAGTCTTTAAATATAAATTTTCTTTATATTTGAATTAGAAATCAACTAGCAACCTTCTATTTTGTCTAAGAACATTGTATTGACTAACAAGTCAGATCCAAGGTACAGATTAAGAAGAAGTAGGATCCAATTGTAAATAATATTTACAATTGGATCCATTTGTAAATAATATTTACAAATGTAGCCTTCGCCATGGTGGATTATGTTGGATTCTGAGGAGAGTATTAATAATTTAAATTTCTCTTCATTCAGACTCCGACACAAGTATGGATATGTATTCCTAATTGCATGCATGCTCAGTGTTTTTTACTCTGTTATTTCAGTGTTTTTATTACTGTTGCTAGTTTCATTTAGCAATTTTTCGAAGTAATTACTCCATCTTCAAGTATATCTTTTTCTCCAGTTTTCATATCACCTTTATCACCTCTCATTCCTTTTACAGCACTCTTTCTTCCATTTCTGAGCTTCTTCAACAACCTCCAGAATATCTTGCCACCTTCTTGATATTTATTTTCCATGTTCTTACCAAAGTCTTCCCATGACTTTTGTTTAGCTAGTTTTACACGGTTTTTTAACTTTCTTACATTGGTCTCTGTATTCTCTAAGAGCACAAGCTGACTTCTTTGCCAGGAACGTTTGATATGCTTTCTTCTTTTCCTTCACTACCTCTTTAACTTCCTGTGTCCACCAGGGATTTCTGATTTTTCTATCCTTGCAGACAACCTCAACACACGCCTCTCTGGCAGAATCAATCAATGTTTTCTTCAGAGCTTGCCACTGAATCTCCAATGTTTGATTCCTGTTCTCAAACGCTTTCATTTTTTCTTGAATAATGTTTGTATATTTTAGTCTACAGTTCACATATGAGAGCTGCTCAACTTTTATTCATTTTAAAACGTTCTTACATGTTGTTCTTTTCAATAGGAAATTCAATTTTATCCTGCTTAAGACTAAATTTTGATCACTACCAATTTCAAATCTTCTGTACACTAGTGTCCTGCATCCGAGAGAAAACATCAATATCAACTATAATATAGTCATTGAGACTTTTCGTATTCCTTGCCTCTTCTCTCCATGTGAATTTGTGCACGTCTTTATGTTGGAACATGGTGTTAGTAATAACCAGTCCGTGTCCCGAGCAGAAATCCAACAAGTATTTTGCATTATTATTGGCTTTGCTGTTTTCTCCAAATTTTCCCAAAATATTTTTGTATGTCTGACAATCATTTCCTACTCTGCTATTTAGATTCCCAACAAGGACCAACTTTTCTTTTTCATTGTGTCAGTTGCTTTCTCTAAAACGTCAAAAAAATTCTTCCACTTCTACATTAGGAGAACCTTCTGTGGGACCATAGGAACAAATAAGGCTCATTGTCCAGTTCCCCATTCTGATATTTGCCCACATCACTGTACTTGAAATTGCCTGTCATTCAAGAAGATTAGCCTCATATTTAGTGTTGAATACTATGGCTACTCCTTCTTTTCCTGAATTTTTCATTGCCTGAATATAACATTTTGTATTTATTGCTCAGAAAGATCTCACCAGTTTTGGTCTTTTTTGTTTCAGTCACCCCTATTATGTCGATCTGGTACTTATCTAATTCCTCAGCTATCTCCATTTCTTTGCCATTCAGGCTTCTTATGTTGATAGTACCGATCCTCAATTCTGGTGATATTGAGTTGGGGTGTGTTTTAGGATTTGTTCCAGTAGCTGACTTTTAGCTGTTTTCCCTGGTTCCCTGGCGAGAACAACGGAGTTCTTGTTTAACTGGGCGACGCCCCAGCCGGCATGAAATTCTATCATGTTGTACCATCATTTTGTAATTTGGTTTAAGCCAATAAGAATTACAATTTAGTGGCTAAATCCCAAATTGCCAGCCCATCCTCGTTCGTTCAGTATCCAGGTAGATACCTAACAGGGTATACCACGAGAAGGTGAGGATTGGACATTGGGTCAGAAGCCCTGGTCAGTTCTTCACATTCCTTTAAAAGCTATGTGGAGGTCTCCTCTCAGTTATACAGCTTTGACCCTTAAGCCAATGAAACATTGAAAATTTTACTATGAAATATTATATTAACCTTGCTAAGAAATTATATTCTTGTTTAACCCTTTATGCAAACAAAGTTTACACAAGAAGTATCTTCATGACTAATATACCTGTATATAGCAACTGGTGACTTCACATCAATTTCCTTTCCAATCACTTATATTCCATAATGCAAGCATAACCCAGACCATTTTTGACCTTTATTGAAATCTGATCAGTGGGAATCAGATCCCAAAGAATACCAGAGTTGAATTTCCTGCCTGGATTGGCTGTCACACCTCCTCTCCAGCCAACATGTTGTAGGTTCGAATCCCACTGTGAGCATGGATGTTTGAAGCCTGCTCTAGACAAGCTTGTATAAACTTCTTGAGTTTGTAAACCTTGTCTTATATATATATATATATATATATATATATATATATATATATATATATAAATGAATGCAGAAGTCATATGTTTTCCATATGCAATTAAAAAAGGTTGTATCACCTTAGAATTAAAATATTCTTGACTGGATTGGAGGTAGTTGTAGAAAGTTTTTTCACTTGTTTTTAAATTAAATTTACCTTGTCAAGTAATGATATTCATGTTTAATCCTTTATTTAAATATAAGCAAACAAAGTTTGCACATTAATTATCTTCACTGCTAGTCTACTAGTATATATAGTGTGATGAATTCACATCAATTGCATTATGGAATACTAAGGAATTTGATGTGAATCATCTGTCTCTACATCTCTCTCTCTCTCTCTCTCTACACTAATAATGAAGATACTTCATGCACACACACTTTGCTTGCTTGCACTTGGATAAAGGATAAAACAAGAATATAATTTCTCATTGAGGTTAATTTAATTTGTAACCAGCGAAAAAAATTCAACAACTATTTCTAATCCAGTCCAGAAAATGTTAATAATAAGGTGATATTATTTTATGACTTGCATATATGGGAAACATATAACTTCTGCATTAATGCAATATATTTCTTTTGGGTCTAGCTCCCACTGATGACACCTCAATAAAGGCTGAAACCAGTCTGGTAGTTACCCTTCCCGTAATGTATATCTATATGAACTTCTTCTCGTAGAAAGGCTTAGAGATTAGTTATACATGCTTATTAAATAAGTTAAGGAATTTACAACGTACGAAGGATATAAATTGATAACTAAATACTTAAGGAATTGACAGCGTACACTAGAAATATAAATTAAATCAACTTTAATATATACTTTCCGATATTTCGGCAACGTCACGTTGCCATCTTTGTGGGAACTTAAGATAAGGACGTGCACGCAAGTTCTACATAACAACAAATGAGAAACGAAGCGTGAAAGCTACTGTTTTCCTAAAGTCATGATGGTGCCCCCTGGCAGGCTATATTAGGTGTTCTTGGCCTTTGGGCTGAAGTTCTTCTGATGTATATTTCCCAAATTTGGGGCAGTCTCATGCATCCAAATTTGTTGAGGTTTGGTATGTTCCTAAGGGCTGAGGCTGATTCCATGAATAGTCTTTCATATTTGAATTTGCTGCAGTGTATTACTGTGGCTTTCTTCCACCTTATTCTGTGGCGAGTATCCAGAGCATGGTCTGCAAGCCCAGAGTGGCTGTACTGGTGAAATTGGATGCAGTCCTTGTGTTCTGAGATTCTGATATTTGCTATCCTGCCTGTTTGGCCAGAGTAGGACATTTTACAGCTGCTAGGGACCTGGTATACACCAAGTAGGTCTAGGGGAAGTGGTTGGTCTTTAGTGGAGTGGATAAGGGATGCTAATTTTCTATATGGTCTGTAACAAGAGGTCGTCATGTTTTTTTAGGATTTTGTTGATTTTTTCCGAGGTGCCTCGGATGTAGGGAATGGTGATGGATTTAGAGTAATCTTTTTTGTGAAGGGGGGGGAGGCAGGTGGGTTGTGGATAACTGGTTTTAGTATTTTGGGGATTTTTTTTGGGGGGGGTAGCCATTGGCTGAGAAAGTGTTAAGGATGTTATTTAGTTCATTGGTTAGGGCTTGGTCATTTGAACAGATTAGTTTTGCTCTGTTGAATAGTGTCTTAACTCCATATTGTTGTGAGTGGTGGTGGTGGGATTGCTGGTGAATGTATCTCAGTTTATAGAAAACCCACCCTGTATGGGTGGGTTTTCTATAAACTGAGAAAACCAAGGTTCCATCAGGTTGGCAGGTGACTAGTGTGTCTAGGAATGGGATATTCTTTTTCTCTTTTTCCAGGGTGAACTTGATTCTAGGGTGTTGGTTGTTTAAGTGTGTTAGGAAGGAGAGGAGTGTTTCCGGGCCATGTGGCCAAATAACGAACACATCAACGTAGCAAAGCCATATGGTCAGTTTTTATGGGGCAGAGTTTAAGGCTTTCTCTTCAAAAGTCTCCATAAAAAAGTTGGCCAAGGGAGGAGAAAGTGGTGAACCCATGGTGGTCCCCTCTATCTGTTTGTAGAATTTTTCCTGCCAAACAAAATAGCCTGAGTTCATTGTGAACTGAAATAGGGCTGAGATATCGGAAGGAAATTTAGCTTGGATAAGCTCTAAGGTTTCTTTGAGGGGGGACATTTGTGAATAAGGAGGAGACTCCACTCCGCTGCACTATTATCTGCTCCACTAAAGATCAACCACTTCCACAAGACCTACCTGGTGTGTACCAGGTTCCTTGCAGCTGTAAATTGTCCTACTTTGGCCAAACAGGCAGAATAGCAAATATCAGAATCTCAGAACACAAGGACTACATCCTATTTCACCAGCACAGCCACTCTGGGCTTGCAGACCATGCTCTGGATACTCGCCACAGAATAAGGTGGAAGAAAGCTACAGTAATACACCACATCAAGTTCAAATATGAAAGACTATTCATGGAATCAGCCTTAGCCCTTAGGAACATGCCAAACATCAACAAATTTGGATGCATGAGACTGCCCCAAATTTGGGAAACATATATCAGAAGAACTTCAACCCAAAGGCCAAGAACACCTGATATAGCCCGCCAGGGGGCACCATCGGGACTTTAGGAAAACGGTATCTTCCTTGCTTCGTTTCTCATTTGTTGTTATGTAGTACTTAATGCACGTGTCTTTATCTTAAGTTCCCATGAAGATGGCAATGTGATGTTGCCAAAATATTGGAAAGCATATATTAAACTTGATTTAATTTATATTTCTAGTGTATGCTGTCAATTCCTTAAGTATTTAGTTATCATCTTTAACCAGCATATAAGGTTTTCTACCAGAAAGGATATAAATTAAATTTAACTTTAATTTATATTTCCAATATTTCGGCAATGTCACGTTGCCATCTTCACAGGAACTTAAAATAAAGACACTTGCATGCAGGCACTACACACAGTAAATGAGGACAAAGCGGGAAGCTATTGTTTGTCCTAAAAGTCCTGATGGCGCCCCCTAACGGGCTATGTAGGTATTCTTTGCTGTTTTGCTGAAGGTCTTCTGATGTAAGTCTCCCAAATTTGGGGCAGTCTCATGCAACCAAATTTGTTGAGGTTTGTCATGTTCTTAAGGGTTGAGACTGATTCCATGAATAGCCTTTCAAATTTGAATTTACTATGGTGTATTACCATGGCTTTCTTCCACTGTATTCTGTGGCGTGTATCCAGAGCATGGTCTGCAAGACCAGAGTGGCTGTACTGGTGGTGGTGGTGGTGGGGGGGGGAAACGTGACTTGACCTCAAGTTATAGACCATATAGAAAATTGGCATCCCTTATCTGCCCCACTAAAAACCAACCTCTTCCCCTAGACCTACCTGGTGTATATCAGGTCCCTTGCAGCTGTAAGCTGTCCTACTTTGGCCAAACAGGCAGGACAGCAAATAACAGAATTTGAGAACACAAGGACTACATCCTGTTTCACCAGTACAGCCACTCTTGTCTTGCAGACCATGCTCTGGATACACACCAAAGAATACGGTGGAAGAAATCCACAGTAATACACCGTAGTAAATTCATTCACCCTCTACATGCAACAAGCCTACTCATGAATATATTCCATATGAATATTTGTTTTGGATGCTTAAAGATCAAAGCTGTATAACTGAAAGGAGACCCCCACGTAACATTTAAAGGAATGTGGAGAACCGAGCAGGGTTTCTAACCTAATGTCCAATCCTCAGCTTCTCATGGAACACAAGTAGAAACCTAACTGGTACACCGGTTAGGTTTCTACCTGGATATTGTGATCAAGAATGGGCTGGCAATTTGGGGTTTAGCCAACCAGATTGTATTCTTATTGGCTTAAACCACCAATAAAATGATGATACAACATGACAGAATTTTATCCCAGCTGGAGTATCGCCTGGTTAAACAAGGCCCCCCCCCCCATGGTTTTCGCCAGGAAAACAGAGCGAACAGTGAAAAGTCAGCTACTGGAACAAATCCTGAAACATAACATCACCACAGTTCAAGATTAGTACTATCAACGTAAGAAGCCTGAATGCAAAGAAATTGAGCTGGCTGAGGAATTGAATAAGAACCAGATCGTCATAATAGGGGAGACTGAAACAAAAAAGACAAAAACTGGTGAGATCTTTCTGAGCAATAAATACAAAATGTTATATTCAAGCAATGCAAATCAAGGAAAAGGAGTATCTATAGTATTCAACACTAAATATGAGGCAAATCTTGAATGGCAGGCAATATCAAGTAGAGTGATGTCGGCAAAATATCAGAATGGAGAACTGGACAATGAGACTTATTGTGCCTATGGTTCCACAGAAGTTTCTTCGAAGGTAGAAGTGGAGGAATTTTTTGAGGCTTTATAGAAAACAACTGATGCAATGAAAAAGAAAATGTTGGTCCTTGTTGAGGATCTAAACAGCAGAGTAGGAAATGATTGTCTGACATACAAAAATATTTTGTTTATTTAGCTATTATTTATAAATATTTATAAATTATTATGAATATTATGTTATTGTTATAAATATTTAGCTGACAAAGTTTATGAATGTTCCATTCAGAAAAGGTTACATGCTGAATGACAAAGCTGGAAATTATGACCAACTGAGGATTATACTGAGTTCAGTGGAATGGGATAGGTTGCTGGATGGAAAGAATATCGACAGTGCATGGGAAGCAATTAAACAATACTTAAATGATGCGATATCAGAATGTGCCCTAGGATTTCGAATAATAAATAGAGTAGGAGTCAAATGTATGTATAATCTTATTAAGCAAGAGATTCGTAAGAAAAGGACTATGTGGAAGGAATATCGTTTGCATAAGGATGACGTCCATTATAAACGTTATAAGCAGAATAGTCACAACTGTTGTACGGAAAGCAAAGTCTGAGTATGAAAATAAACAGGTTCTGCATGCTAAAGACAATATACAAGAATTCTGTCAATATAAGACAATATACAAGAATTCTATCGATATGCTGCAAGTAAAAGAAAGAATGAATATGAAAGAATAACTCTTATAAATCCAGATGGTATGAAGGTTACAGATGCAGAAGAGGTTGTTCAGTTAATGACTGCCCATTTTGTTAAAAATTATCAACCTGGTGAATGCAACATTGAGCTCGTTGTTACCTCTTCACTAGATGAAGAAACATGGGTGTGTGAGGCTGAGGTTTTAGGGCTGTTGCACAAATTGAATTAAGAATTCCGCAATAGGGACTGATGGAATACCATCATGTGTGCTAAAAGAGTGTTCAGATGAACTGGCCATTCCTTTGACCAGGCTGTTTAATAAGAGTCTCAGAACAGGGAAGATTCCAGAGGAATGGAAGGAATGTATGGTAATTCCATTGCGCAAAGGTGGTGCAAAGACAGATGTGTCCAACTATCGACCAGTAAGTATCTCAGGAGTGGTGGTGAAGATTTTGGGAAAATTGGTTAGGAGTCACATTCAGAAATGGGTTGACAGTGAATCTCTACTTTGCAATGAACAACATGGGTTTACTAAGGGAAGATCATGTTTTAGCAACTTGCTCACATTCTGTAACAATGTTACCATTGAACTAGACAAGGGAAATGGATACACCATGATACTTTTGGATTTTGCTAAGGCTTTTGACAGAATACAGCGTGGTACACTATTGCATAAATTGGAGAAAATTGGTTTGGATTATATAATATCAGCATGGATAAGATGCCCTCAGATCCCCCCTTGCAACTCAGATACCCGACAGATGGGGGATCAGAGTCTGCAAGGTTTTAAGGTAGAAAGTGGTGCCACAAGGATCAATGCATTGTCCACTGTATTCAATCTGTACATTAATGATATTGGGAATGATTTGACAAGCGACATACAGGCACCAGGGAGGCGGAACACCCCCCTTTCAAGTCTTCAAAATTCAAGTCATCAGAATTCAAGGAGAACCGGCCTGCTAGTATGGAACTCGGGGGGGGGGGCTCTCTTGAGTCATCAGAATTCAAGGAGAACCGGCCTACCTGTCCGGAATTCGGGGTGTTGGGGGCAGAACCCCCTTTTGAGTCTTCAAAATTCGAGTCATCAGAATTCAAGGAGAACCGACCTACCAGTCCAGATCTCAGGTGGGCGGAATCCTCCCCCCCTTTCGAGTCATCTGAATTCAAGGAGAACCGGCCTACCAGTCCGGGACATGGGGGTTAGGCGCCATAGCCCCTCCCCCTAGTCTAATATAACAATTGTAATGTTAAAAATTGGACTGTTACTGTAAGAAAACTATCTATAAGAAAGAATGTTTCTCTCATGTTATCTTAAATAGAATTTTTAGCTTTGATGTAGTTTTTAAATAATTAATTTGTAATTTTATCTGTTTTTTTTTTTTTCTCACTAGATGTCATGCCAGTAGAATAACCAGTGATCAAATCATTGTTTCTTTAGCTTACTGCATGAAATGTAACTCAGCTTGTCCGTGTATATTTGTATATACTCCAGATGATGACCTTAATATGAAGGTGGAAACATTGGGAAATTAAAAAATATTTATTTATAATACGGTTGTAAAGTCCATAATTTCTAAAATAAGAGTTGTCATGTCATCTTTATCATCTTTGATTCCTTTTACAGTACTCCTTCCTCTATTTCAAGCTTTTTCATTAGCTTTCAAAACATTTTTCACTCCTGATATTTATCTTTTATTTTTTTGTCCAAGTCCTCCCATGACTCATTTAGCTACCCTTACATATAGCTTAATTCTCTTACATTTTCTTCTGTATTATTTTAGAGCATCTCACAGCTTATTTACTAGGACATTATGGTATGTTTTTCTTCTCCATGACTGCTCTTTAACTTCTTGTGTCCACCATGGTGTTTTTTTCTTTCCTCAGGCTACTTCATCACATACCTCTGTACTTGAATCAGTCAACATTTTCTTCAGGGCTTGCCACCGAGACTCCAAGGTTTGGTTCTTGTTTTCAATCTGTTTAATTTTTTCATTGATAATATTTATATAGTTGAGTCTGCAGTTTATGTGTAAAAGCTATTCAGCTTTAATTCTTTTTAAAACTTTCTTAAATAATGTTCTTTTCAGTGTGAAATCCAATTTCAGAGATTCTGTACATCTTATATACTGAACCAGCACGAAGATATTACTATCCACAATGAGAGTCAATAAGTATTTTCTCTTTTCTTGTGTCTTCTGTCCATATGAACTTGTGGAACATTGTTTTATTAATGACTAGTCTGAATCCTCAGCAGAAATCCAGCAGATATTTGCCATTATTATTAGCCTTGCCCTTTTCTCCAAATTTCCCCAAATCTTTCTATATGCCTGTTGGGATTCATTTCCTACTCTTTTGCATTTAGATCTCTAACAAGGGCCTTTTTTTTTTTTTTCTTTTTTTCTTTTTTTTTTTGCTGCTGACAAAATTGTTCCACTTGTTTCTTAGGAGAACCTTCTATGGAACCATAGGCACAAATAAGTTTCATTGTCCATTTCACCATTTTGAAGTTTGTCCACATAACTCTACTTGATGTTCCTTTCTAAAAGTTTATATTCATGTTTGGTGTTGAATGCTATTGCTACTCCTTTCTTTCCTTGGTTGTTGTTATTCAAATATAACATCCTATGCTTATTATTTAGTAGGATCTTGCCAGTTTTTGCCTTCTGTGTCAGTAATGCCAATTATGTCCACTGGGTACTTTCCAGTCTTCTGCCAGTTTAATTTCCTTTTCATTAATACTACTTATGTTGATAAGCTCTGCCTTCAATTCTTCTGACATTGGGTTTGATTTTCTTCTGGATGTTTTGGTTTGTTCTAGTAGCTGGCTTCTCAGTGTTCTTCTGATTCTTAGACAAAAACAGTAGGGACCCTTGTTTAACCCAGCAAGGCCCAATCGGCATGAAATATCATCGTGATATACCATCATGTGCATTTCTAGTTTAAGCCAATAGAGAGTACAATTTGGTCGGTTAAGTCTCAAATTGCCAGTTCATCTTCATTTGTTCAGTACCCAGTGTATACCTTTTAATGGGTCCACAATGTGAAAGATAAGGATTGAACATTAGGTCAGTCCCATTTGGTTTTCTGCATTCTTTAAAGGCAATGTGGAGGTCTCCTTCCAGTTATGTGGCTTTGAACTTTAAGTAACCTTAGCTAGAATTATTCTAAGATTAAAAGTACTTCTTCCATTTTTCAAGCATTTGGAGTTTAGCCTAGGGTGACCAGACGTCCTTTTTTTTTAAAAGAATTGTCCCCTTCTCTGGTCCTGACAAACCTTAATGGGATGCTAATTGTTCCTTTTTATTAATTTTAGTCCTGTTTTGTTCCGTTTTGGAATTTGTGGCATGACTTTATTCTTGTTTGTTTGAATATAGAAAGGATAATCTCTCTGCTGGTGACATGTGATTGCTTGAGATCAAAAACATGCATGCTATGATGATTATCAACCATTATGAACACACTATCTCTGTGACAGGACGAAAATGCTGCAACCAGTGGCAGCACTGCTGCAACCGGACATTAATAAGGTTACTTGTTACTGCCTGGATGCAGCAGACAGAACACAAGTCTACCATACCATTGTTTTGTGCTTCTTATGCTGGTCTGTTAGTTATTGTGAAAGTTAAAGCAAGTATATATTGTGAGTGGTGATATTTTATCCCGATTTTATGCCAAAAAGGAAGTGTAATTTCACTCGGGATTTAAAAGAAGAATATCCCTTCGTTGAAAGACTATGAAGCAACAACAAAAAATTCATAAGGGAAATTAACTGATGAAAGTAAATGTTTTGCAGCTCAAGAGTCTGTCTAGCCTTGCTAGCCGAGTGGTTATCGTATCCGCTCTCCAGTTAAAAGGCTGCAGGTTCAAATCCCGCCGTGGGCATGGATGTTTGTGATTGTCTTTGAAAATACTAGCAGTGGTTGTCGGCAGTAGATGGCGTTGGTGTGGTTGCTGTCAGTTGGTGGATTATGAGTGGTGGAGACAGAGTTGTAGAGCAGGTGCTCTCCCTCGATGAGTCTTTGGACTTCCTGGAGGTGTCTAATAATAACAAACAAATTGCAATGTACTGTGTGTGTCGTTCGGTTTTTTCAGTCGAACATGAAGACCTTTCTGATATAAAACAGCATTTGACGAAGCAAAGACATAAATTGGCAGCTGCTGCTTGCAGTTCAAGTCAAGATGATATATCCTTTTTCACAAAAAATTCATAAGGGAAATTAACTGATGGAAGTAAATGTCTTGCAGCTCAAGAAGGCTTGTTTGCATTTCATGCAGCAAAAAATAAAGTGAGAAATTTATTTCAAAAGAAATTTACACGTGGGCAAACAAAGTGCCAATCAACTTTAGTGAATGTCCTGGCACCTTATGCAATGCGAGAAATAGCAATTGAATTGAAACAAGCCAAATATGTGTAAGTTATGGTAGACACATCAAACCACAGAGATTTGAAATTAGTTCCTGTCCTTGTTAGGTACTTCATCCTGAATAAAGGTATTCAGGTTAAAGTGGTAGATTTTCAGAACATAACAGGAGAATCAGCAGAACTGCTTGCAAATCATATATTGGGTATTGTGCAGAAACAGCAGCTGACTGAGAAAATTATTGCATTTTCTGCAGATTACTGCAACACCAAATTCGGTGGATACAAAACGAGGTGGTTCCAACAATGAACATTCAGACTATTGGCTGTGCTGCTGGCGTTGTTCATAATCGTGTACAGACAAGTGCTGATATTTTGCCTATTGATATCGAAACAATTGTAAATAAAATATTTCAGTATTTCTACATTTACAACGTGAGAGTAGAGGAATTGAAGAATTTTTGAGCATTTACAGAAATTGAATACAAGTGTGTTCTTGGCAGTGTATACAAACAAGATGGTTATCATTACTACTAGCTGTGAATAGGATTATTGACATGTATGATGGACTCATATCTTACTTTTTATCACAAGATAAATGCCCTACATTGTTGAAATAATTTTTCAGTAACCAACAATCAATACTTTGGCTCCATTTCATGCAAAGCCAGCTGAAAACATTCTCAGCAACAATAACGAAAATAGAAAGGGAAAATATTTCGGCAACCGAGTTGATAGAAGAATTGGAATTGCTCAAACAGAAAATTACAAATAAGAAAGCTGAGAACTTCCAAACATTTAAAATGTCATCAATTATTTCAGAGTTCAAAGTTGAGGGTGTCTTTGATGAAAAATAATTTTTAGACACTACAAATTTATTTTATGATACTTTCCTTGAATATTTAAGCAGATGGACTTATCATTTCCAGACATTGAAAGCATTTCACTGGATTAAGTTGCAAACTCCACTAACTTGGGCTGAAGTTGCAAGCAACCTAAAAGCAATCAGTGATGTTGACAGTAAAATATTCAATATTATTGATGAAGATTAATTATTTGATGAAGTCACCATATAAATAATATTGTGAACTCCAAGATGGAAGGATACAAATGCTGAACTGGACAAAAAGTACTGTGACATGTTTAAGGTGCTCCAAGAAAAAACCATCCACTACAAAAACATACTTCTAGTTGTTGCATTTGTTATGGCATCCCAAGAACAAATGCAGCTGTAGAGAGAATTTTTTCTCTCATGAGTTCTTTGTGGTCTGATGAAAAGAACTGCTTCAACACCAAGTTTTCAACACTGTGAAAGCAATACTTTTGATCAAGACACACTTTGACATTTCATGTATTGACTTTTATGAGTGCATCTTAAAAGAACCAACACTTTTGGTAGAAATAATGTCTTCATATAAATATGATAATTCTGATACTCCATAATTATCATGCACACTTCAGTCCTGTGTACTGTAATTATGTTATTTCATTTTTATGTAGAGCATACCAGAAGTGTCCCTTTTTTAATTGCTGAAAAATTCAAAATGTCCCTTTTTTTATTTTGAAAATCTAGTTGCCCTAGTTTAGCCTTTATTATGAAAATTTATGGTGTGCAGCTCTACATGTTGTAGAGCTGCACACACTTTTGGGATTTGTTGTAGCTGTATAAATTAAAATAAAGCCACGAAGGTGCGACGTAACAATACTGAATAAAAATTCATCTATTCCTGAATAAAAATTAATTCCCCTGTATTATAAGTAGTGGATTGCATCTCATTCAGATTGTTGAGGATTACTGCTTGTGTGCCAGATTGCTATATCATCTGCATAGCATACAGATGATATAGCAATATCATCCAATAAGCCAGTGTTTTAGATTTCCCAAGTCAAAGGCTGTGTTTACTATTGTCTGCTGATTTCCATTTCTTCAGGACTTGTTTATATTTAATTAAAATGCAGTATTTTTTTTTTCTTTTTCCCAAATGAGATCTGACTAAGTGTCATTTTACTGTAAAAGCTTTCTGTGTATTTATCATTTGACATACGGGATAGATAGTACTCTGACTTCACGAGTTCTTACATTTCATTCTTGGCACTGTTTGAAATACTTGTCCTGCTAATCTTACCTTCTATATAAGGGACTGTACCATCTTAGATGATTTCTACTAAACATTTTTAAATATTAATAATGTCAGTATTTTTTAATATTTTCATGTTTAAAGCGTTTTTAATAATTTAGATAAATTGTGTTGTCATTAGATTAAAATTTTAATTTTCACAGTAATATATACTTTTTACCAATTAACCTTTCACTAGAATAGCAATTCCTTAAAAGATATCCTACCACAAAGATACGATCTGAGTCTTGATCATAGATATGAATAATTAAACACATCTGTTCATTGATTGCATGTTAATTACTGAAGAACTTATGTCTGTGTGCATGTATACATACAAAATATATATTGTTTTCTCTAGTTTGGTTGTTTGAGCAGTTCTAATTTATCATAGTATTGATAGATGATTAAAATAACAAACATATTTTCAGAGGATTTAAGAAGTAAGGAATACTGTACAGAAACAGTTCATGTTGTAAATTGCGAATAAAAAGAAAAGCATACATATTAATTAATAAGTTTTTAATTTTTTTTATAAATAATTTTATTGCCAAAACTCAATTATGGTAAAATTAGAATTAACTTTTGTGATAAAAAAAATAATCCAGTATGTCCATCATACTTCTGCAGAGTTTAACATGTTTCTTTTTTTTCTTTTTTAAAAAAAAAAAAGTTATTTTATAAAATAATAAGATCTTATTTGTTTAATTGCAAATAACATTTGTAATATTTTTTAAGGATTATGAATTGCTACTCTTTGGAGGTGATGATGATGTAAAAGGCACCATTCTTTCTCAAGCATTATGTATGTGTGTTTCAATGGAGGAATTGATACACAGCAGTATTGATAAGGTAATGAAATATAACTTACTGTGTAAGTTTTTTCTATAATCATGCCTAAGCACAATTCACCATTATAATCAATTTACGGTAGAATACGAATATCTGGTAGCAGCATGTCAATATGCACTCTCACTTGGTATGTCACAGCAATTATTTTTGCAGAAAAATTTTCATTTTTTGTGAGAAGACCAATTGTAGTAATGTAAATAATTACATAATCTGTGTGAAGTATTTTTTACTTGGTTGCAAATTAAATTAAACCATCATCATCAATTTCCTGAACCCCCAAGGTGAGTTCAGGTTACTATGATAGCACTATATGATTAAATTTACATTATTATTAACCTACTGTCAACAATTTTCCTTCAAATTAATCTATTACTTGTGCGCACTCCTATATATACACTCGGGTCTCTTTTTATGCGGATTTGAAGTTATGCGGTGCACGCCCACGGATACAAGACCTTTCAACACTTCTGTGCATGTCAACAGAAGGAAAATCCATTCCAATAATAGGGTAATCCAGCATTTCCCAAACTTTTCCTACAACGGAAACACTTCACAAATCCTGAAATTTTCATGGAATGAAAATTTCAGGATTTGTGAAGTGTTTCCGTTGTATACATTACAAAATGAACACCTTGGTTATTTTGTAATGTATTCATTAATAATTAATTGTTAATTTAGCTGATTTTTTATTAATTAATTAATAATTTATCATTATTAATTAATAATTAATTAAATTTGGCCCAATGGAGGAAAAAAACACCAACGAAATTTCTTTTCTTTGGGAATGAAAATTGCAATTTTAGATCGCTTAGCAAAAGGAGAAGGATCTATGGTGATTGGTAAACATTTTAATTTAGGTGAATTTACTGTAAGAGCAATTAAAAAGAATGAAGTTGCAATAAGAAAGTCATTTCTGGCACAAAACTAAGTGCCAAATTATCATCGTACTCAAGAGATGCTTTATTAGAAAACACGGAACGAGTGCTCGTAATTTGGATTGAAGAATTAACTCAAAGAAGAATTCCTATAAGTGGTTATTTAATTAAACAAAAAGCTCTTCGGTTTTTATGAACAGATGAAGCAATTGGTGCTGTCTACTTCCGCTTCCCAGGCTGATAAAGAATTTTGGGCTAGCAAAGGATGGTAAACCTGGTTTTTAAAAAGGAATGCACTTCATAACGTGAATATTACAGGTTAGGTTGCAGCAGCAGATGAAGAAGCAGCCAAAAATTTTCAAGAGAAGTTAGCCAAAATTATTGAAGATGGTGATATTGTCTCGATCAAATGTTTAAATGCTGATGAAACAGGATTGTTTTGGAAGAAAATCCCTAGTCAAACTTACATCGCAAAGATCGAGTAACGTTGTTACTTTGTAGCAATGCATCGGGAGATCAAATGTTGAAACTCCTCCTAGTAAATCGATTTCTAAGACCACGTGCTCTAAAAGGCAAAGATCTAAAACAGCTTCCGGTACATTGGATGGCTAATACAAAGGCCTGGGTAACAACTGCTGTATTTACTGAATGGTTCAATAATTGCTTTGTACCAGAAGTGGAAACATACATGAAGCAAAAAGCTCTCGATTTTAAAGTTTTATTAATTGTTGACAATGCACCAAGTCATCCGTATTTAGAACATCCAAATGTGAAAGTAGTGTTTTTTCCACCCAATACAACAAGCATTGTTCAGCCATTAGATCAAGGCATAATTGCTACTTTTAAAAAATATTACGTTAAGCACACTTTTAAATTTATATTGGATAAACTAGAAAATAAATCATTAACAGTAACTGACGTTTGGAAAAAATTTTCTATTTTGGACTGTTTAAATCATGTTTCATCTGTTATCATTGAAATAAGACCACACATTTTAAATGCTTGCTGGAAAGCAGCTTGGCCTGGATGTATTGCAAACAGTGCAACCATGCAAACATCTACATTATCAGATGAAATCATTACATTGGCACATGAAATTGGTGGAGAAGGTTTTGATACATTTAGCCAGAACAATGTAGATGAATTGCTTGTGGATAATTCCTTAAGTGACAATGATATTATTGGATATCGATTAACTTTAGATATCGTCGAAGATCCAGAAAACGATAGTGAAGTGGAAGAAAAACCTGTCTCCCTCACTGCAAATTTAATTCGAGAAGGTCTTGAACTGTGCAATAAATTGGAAAATCATTTTCTTGTTAATGACACAAATTTTGAACGAGCCTTTAAATTCCAACATGAGCTGAAGGACTGTATGTCTGGATATCGTGAGCTGTATAAAAAATTAGTGAAATCATCATCGCAAAGTTTAATCACTGATTACATTGTCAGAAGAAAAAAATCAGCATGAGGGTGAAGCTAATTCTCTTTGTGAAGAACCATTGCGTTTACCATACAGATCTGATGCGCTGACTATCTCTTCTGCTGATAAAAGTGATTTTCCACCAGTTCGCAACCGTTGCTGAATATTGTCTAATAGTGATGATAATTCTGATGACAAAATGTCAAAAAAAAAAAAAAAAAAAAAAGTTACTTTTCAATAAAATTAAATGAATAAAGCTTTAAAACAACCTTAGGCATTCTTATTTTTCTGAATTTTCATAAGCTTTTTTTATGCGATTTTAGGTTTATTTTAATTTATTGCTTCGGTTTTATTCAGTTTTAGAAAATTATGGAACGTATCCCTGATTTTTCAACATAAGTTTAGGCCTTTTTTGTGTGATTTTTTATATGTGGTTTTCTGTGGAACATACCTACCACATAAAAAGAGACCAGACTGCTCATATCTAACATTTTGTGCTTCTAAGGCACTTCTGACCGAATCATTCCACATAGAACTTGGTCTTCCTCTGGGTCTCTTTCCTACACTCTTGCAATCAAACACCTGTTTTGCTGACCTTTCTTCACCCTTTCTATTTAAGTGGCCATACCACCTTAGATTAGCTCTACTAACACATTCTTGAATGCTAATAATGTCAAGTTTTTTTCTAATATCTTCATTTTTAATATGCTGATACCATCAGTTCACTCCTCTAATATTTTTTCAGAATCCTCATATCTGTGGTCTGTAGTCTTTGATCAAGTGCTTTATTTCTAACCCAACTCTCAAATCATTAACTTAAAACACTGTCTTGTATACTGCTAGTTTGGTGTTTTGTCTAATTTTTCTCTTATTCCATATAAATTTATTCAGCTGGCAACCCACCATGCCATCTTTGTTGATCCTGTTGTGTGTTTCCAGATTTAACGTGCCATCGTCACTAAAAATCGTGCCTAAGTAGCTGAAATGTTTGACTTGTTCTATAGATTCTCCACTTATGATGCAGTTGATATTTTCAATGTTTCTGCCTATTGTCTTTGTCTTTTTATTGCAGACTTGTACTAGATTTTTTTAAAAGTATAATGTCATCTGCGTAAAGTAAGCAGCTGAGATTAACATCTCCAATTTTAATATCAGGTTTAATACTACTAGTTTGGTATTTTGGCTAATTTTTCTCTTATTTCATGTAAATTTTTTCAGCTGGCAGCCCACCATACCAGCTTTGTTTTTCTGTTGTCTATTTCCAGATTTAACCTGCTATCTTCACTAAAACTGTGCCTAAATAGCTGAAATATTTTACTTGCTCTATTGGATCTCCATTCAGAATACAGCTTAAGCTTTCTATGTTCCTGCCTATTTTCGTAGTTTTGGTCTTTTTATTGCTGATTTTCATGCCTAATTTATTACAGCTGTTATTCAGTTTAGTTAATCCTAGAGACTTGACCAGATATGTTTAGAAGTACAACATCATCTGTGTAAAACAAAGAGCTAAATTTGACATCTCGAATTCTAATATCAGGCTTGATGCCACTTTCTTTCATAATGTGATCCGTATAGATGATGAATAAAAGTGGAGATAATATGCATCCTTGTCTTACTCCTGATTTCACATCAAACCATCTTCCTGTACTTCAATTTAACTGCTGACTGACAACTTAAATATAGACTATGTATTGTTTTGCATAATGGTCTATCTATTCACCCCGTATAACTGTAGTGTTTTGAAAAGCTTTTCTCTGGGCACCTTCTCGTATGCATTTTTCAGATCTACAAAACTTAAATACAGATCCTTGTCATATTCCCACGATTTCTCAGCTGTTTGTCTTTTAGTGAAAATCTGATCTTGACAATCTCTATTTAGCCTGAATCCAGCTGTTCAGGATAAAACAAGAATATGATTTCTTGGCAAGTTTAATTTCATTTACGCTAAATTTTCATATAAATTTTAAGGCTAGTTGGCATTGAGAACTCAATGCTTTAATGCTATTTTTCTTTTAAAATTAGATTCCGAAAGACTCATATAGATTCTACGGAATCTATATGAGTTCTCCTTTCATTGAAAAAAATCTTGCAAACAGCTGTGTGAATTTTGTGTAAATATCTAAATTTGAGCGGTTGTTTAAAAGAAGTGTGGAGGTCTTGCTTCACTTCCCGAACTTTAATCAGAATGACTGCCTATCTTTATCTAAAATATGAGAAAGTCTTATTAGAATAAAACATTAATTTTATTTTTTTTACAATTATGTTTAACCGATATTTCCTCAGTTATAACATTATGCTGTTGTAAGTATAACATTATTATTATTATTAAGAGAAACTTCCAGGGAGTCAGAAACTCATTGAGGGAAGATATAAGATTCCCACCAGCTGTCATACCTTTTCTTGATTTTTAACGCCACTTGCACACACAACATCTAATGGAAATCCATTTCAATCATGCAAAACTCTATGAAAAAAAATCTAGCCTACACTCCTTGACAGCATTCATTCTCAACTTCCAGGGCCCTTGTGTCCTTTCCCCATGCTTCATAAAATGAAAAATTCCATCTGCTGAAATTATGTATAACCCTTATAGAAGTTTGTAAATCTCAGCCATATCACCCTTCTTTCTCCTGTTATGGTTCCCTTCTATGAGGCTTTGATCAGGACACAGATGTGGACTACTCTGCACAGATTTGGTTACCTGGTTTTCACTGGGATGAGGATGTATTGGAAAACGTCCATGGCAGGGTTACTAAGTTATTGTCAGGTCTATAGAATGCCAAATATGAAGAGATTAAGGGAATGCAACTTACAGAGCCTTGTGAATAGGAGTAAGGATGATTTGATTGAGACAAGTCAGTGATTTGTAATTACCAGGTTAATGTGGAGAAGATATTTCATAGAGCAGAGAGAAGCAAGAGTAGAACCAGAGGCCATCTGTGGAAGCTGCATAAGGAGGATGTGAGCTGGAGAGTTAGAAGCAGGTTTGCATGAAGAGTGATTGGTGAGTGGAATGCATTGCCTGAAAGTGTGGTGAGTGCAGAAACTGAATGGATTCAGTATACGGCTCGATCTTTTTGCATGAGAGAGTATTATAGACCTTCCCACAATGGGGCCGTTGACTCCATTCAGGTCAAATAATAATAATAGCCAAAATATTTTACTTCTATAGGAAAATATCAGTCAAAATTCCATGGAAAATGCTGATATTTTCACATTTCCCTCTTTTTTTGTCTTTTAATTTTAGATATAGACAGATTTTTGGAATCAAAATTTAGTTAATATTCCAGAGTACACCACTGATGAATGAGCTGCATACTGAGTTTTATGACTAAAAAATTGTATTTTTCAGATCTTACTACATGGTTATAGCATGTTTAACTGTCTTGTAAAAATAATTATTATTTCAGAAAAAAAAGTTAAGTAAAGAGATTTGAAATAACATGAATAATTCTGAAATAATTAAGATAAATAATATAAATTGTTTTACACATAAAGATACATAATATAAATATTTATATAAATAATGTAAATATGATTTTCAGAATTTAAATGCAAGTACAAATATTCTTTTTCTTCAAATAGGTATATTAATTAGCCTTTGAGAATTTGAAATGATATAAATGAAATATCATTTTACAGGGCAGCAGTGTTCGATATTTTGTAGTTGACTGTCGACCTGCCGATCAGTACAATAGTGGGCATTTGTCTACTGCATTTCATCTGGATGCCAGCTTAGTAAGTTAATCTAATGGATGCTCTCTGATTAATTAAATATTTTTATGAAAAAAATTAGAAATATGTTCTAATAAATTATTTTAGTATTGAAGTGGTTGAAATTTAAAAAATCTTGAAAAAGTTGCAGTGCTACATGAAGCAACCAAAAGGGAGAAAAAATAACTAGGAAATAAATTGTAGAAGTTATCTTCAAGTGCATAATTAAATAAGTTGCTAACAGCTGTAAGTTTTAAAAGAGGTAAACCGTGAGTAGACATATCGGTACACAATAAATAACGGAAAAAACTCACGTAGAAAGATTATTTATTAGTATAATTTTCGCCTGTGTGTCACAGGCATCCTCAGTACATTAAGCTCAAAATTAAACACTAACTGACAATTCCAAAAAGAGCCACCTAAGTAGCTGGGGTAAGATAACTAAAAAGGTCAATAACTTTCCTAAAAATAAAAAAATAATAAAAATAATAATAATAATAATAAAAAGTTAAGAAAGATTAGCTGATTTGTAAAGTACTATCTCCCATAAAGGGGACAGACGTAAGCCGTCGGATCTGTTTAAGTTAGGAGAATGAAGTAGAGTTTCACATGTTTCTTTATCAAGGCGTTCCATGAGAAACTGACTTTTGTGAAGAACTCTTGTCTTTCTCCAATGAACTTTGTGTCTAGTGAAGATGGCATGTTCAGAAAGTCCAGTACTTTTCAGGTTTAAAGTATTCAATATAAGATTGGTGTTCTTCTAGCCGAATAGAGGCAGATCTTCCCGTTTGTCCGAAATAAGATAATCCACAAGAGCACGGAATCTGGTAGACACCTGGATGATTAAGATGTGGAAGCTTGTCCTTAGGAGAAGTGAGAAAGGTGGAGATTTTTCTAAACGGTCGAAAGGCAACAAAAATATTCAGTGGTTTTAAAACTTTTGCTATACGATCCCTGATGCCTTGTACATAAGGGATAGTAATGCGCGTTATTTCCTCTGTGTTTGAAGAGGAAGACATATTAAAACTACTCAAAGTTCTTTCAATGAAGCAATTCTTAAAACCATTAGATAGAAAGGAAGAAGTTATGTATTGTAGTTCTTTCTGTAAAAGATCGTCTGTAGAACAAAAGGAGTGGGCCCGATGAACCAGTGTTTTAATAGTGCCTGCCTTTTGACTGGGATGGTGATGAGATTCCGCATGGATATAATGGCCTGTATGAGTCTTCTTTCTATAAACTGAGAAATGTAGGTTACCATCTGGTTGGCGAAGACTTAGAAAATCTAAAAAGGCTAACTGCTTATTTGATTCTATTTCTAGGGTAAACTTGATCCTAGGATGAAATGCGTTTAACTTAGTGAGAAATTAATATAATAAAAAGTTAGGAAAGATTAGCTGATTTGTAAAGTACTATCTCCCATAAAGGGGACAGACGTAAGCCGTCGGATCTGTTTAAGTTAGGAGAATGAAGTAGAGTTTCACATGTTTCTTTATAAAGGCGTTCCATGAGAAACTGACTTTTGTGAAGAACTCTTGTCTTTCTCCAATGAATTCTGTGTCTAGTGAAGATGGCATGTTCAGAAAGTCCAGACTTTTCAGGTTTAAAGTATTCAATATAAGATTGGTGTTCTTCTAGCCGAATAGAGGCAGATCATTGTAAACGTATTTGATTTTGTAATAAATTCTGGTTATTTTTCCTTTAAAAATAAGTTGTATCAACAAATTGAAGGAACAGCAATGGGTAATCCTCTTTCTCCTGCTATCTCCAATTTCTTTATGGAACATTTTGAACAACGTATCTTTGACAATATTTCTCCCAGACCTACGCATTGGTTCAGATATGTCGATGACATTTTTGCTGTATGGAATGGCTCTTCTGATGAACTTCAACAATTTCTCACTAAGTTAAACGCATTTCATCCTAGGATCAAGTTTACCCTAGAAATAGAATCAAATAAGCAGTTAGCCTTTTTAGATCTTCTAATTCTTCGCCAACCAGATGGTAACCTACATTTCTCAGTTTATAGAAAGAAGACTCATACAGGCCATTATATCCATGCGGAATCTCATCATAATAGCAGGAACTATTAAAACACTGGTTCATCGGGCCCACTCCTTTTGTTCTACAGATGATCTTTTACAGAAAGAACTACAATACATAACTTCTTCCTTTCTATCTAATGGTTATAAGAATTGCTTCATTGAAAGAACTTTGAGTAGTTTTAATATGTCTTCCTCTTCAAACACAGAGGAAATAACGCGCATTACTATCCCTTATGTACAAGGCATCAGTGAACGTATAGCAAAAGTTTTAAAACCACTGAATATTTTTGTTGCCTTTCGACCGTTTAGAAAAATCTCCACCTTTCTCACTTCTCCTAAGGACAAGCTTCCACATCTTAATCATCCAGGTGTCTACCAGATTCCGTGCTCTTGTGGATTATCTTATTTCGGACAAACGGGAAGATCTGCCTCTATTCGGCTAGAAGAACACCAATCTTGTATTGATTACTTTAAACCTGAAAAGTCTGGACTTTCTGAACATGCCATCTTCACTAGACACAGAGTTCATTGGAGAAAGACAAGAGTTCTTCACAAAAGTCAGTTTCTCATGGAATGCCTTTATAAAGAAACATGTGAAACTCTACTTCATTCTCCTAACTTAAACAGATCCGACGGCTTACGTCTGTCCCCTTTATGGGAGATAGTACTTTACAAATCAGCTAATCTTTCTTAACTTTTTATTATTATTATTATTATTTTTATTATTTTTTTATTTTTTTTTTTTTTAGGAAAGTTATTGACCTTTTTAGTTATCTTACACCAGCTACTTAGGTGGCGCTTTTTGGAATTGTCAGTTAGTGTTTAATTTTGAGCTTAATGTACTGAGGATGCCTGTGACACACAGGCAATAATTATACTAATAAATAATCTTTCTAAGTGAGTTTTTTCCGTTATTTATTGTGTACCGATTGCTAACAGCTGGGACACTGCAATGGTATGAATATCCAAGATCATCAAAATACCTTTGCCTTCCCTTTTTATAGATGTGTTCTCTACTCTACTCATTTGTGATTCATCCTTGTTAACCATGCTTTCTGAATTATGTAGTGCAACAGTTGTAAAACTTATTTTTATATGAGTTCTCCCTATGAAATGCTTAAATGTTATCAGTACCATAGATATTAAGGATTGGATAATTCAAAAACCCTACTCCAGAATCAATAAATAAAGTGGTGGTAGTCTCACACTGGACAATGAAATGCATCTCCTGCCTGAAGACAATCTTGGGATTCAAACCCCATGCCTTATTTGCAGAGTTGGTGGGTTATTCATTTAGTTAACCAGGCCTTCAAGTATACCTCCATGTATGAGTATTTCTGGTTGAATGTCATCTACCCCAGCTGCAATTCCAGAGTTCAAGTTTCTGATATTTTCTACCTTAAATATTGATATGTATTCATGATTGCATTCTTCTTGAATCTTTGCCACACTTGTTCTGGCACTGCTTGTCTTATTTAATAATCTTAAAGTAATCACTCCAGATGGCCAGAATATCTCAATCATTAATTTTTATGTTAGCTTTATCATCTGATTCCTAATACAGTACTCGTTGTTCTGTTTCTAAGCTTTGTCAATAGCCTCCAGAACATTTTACCACTTTCATTATATTTATCTTCTCTATTCTTATCAAATGTAAACTTGCATGTACACTATTTTGAGGATATATATCAGGAATTTGATATTACTGAAATCTTCCCATGACTATTATTTAATAATGGTTTCCCAAACTGTGTTCTGCAGGTGAATAAGTGTTCCACAAGAAATTTGTCATTTTAGTTTTCTAAGCATTTTTCATGAATAAATATTTTATAGTGGAAATAGTCTGAGGAGAATAATATTAGTGATTATGTCAAAGCTCAGACCCAGAACACCTAATAACATCTGTGTAGCAAACGTTAGTGATCAAGCCGTATATTTTTAAACGTGGAAATATTCATGAATTATTGTTAAGTTTCACACATCGAAACCTTTCAACATTTGGGAAAGGGAATACCGCTATTTATGACCGGTCATAAAAATTGCCTGCAAGCGGATTATAACAATGGGCAGCATATCCTCTGTTCTCAAAACTGAAGGAAATGACATCTGTGTAGCAAATGTCAGTGACCAAGTGGCATATTTTTAAACATGGAAATATTCATGAATTATCGTTAATTTTCACACATCGAAATCTTTTAACAATCGGGAAAGAGAATACCGCTGTTTATGACCGATTATAAAAATTGCCTGCAAGCCGATTACAACAATGGGTGGTGTATCCTCTGTTATCAAAACTCAAGGAAATAACATCTTTGTTGCAAATGTTAGTGACCAACCAGCAAGGAAGTATAAAGAAAATTTTTCCACTAAAATTGAAGATCAAGGCAGTCTGTATCCAGTTCTCAAATCTAGTAATACTTTCTTCGCAAGTTCGTATTGTAGGGCGAAAGTTTCGAAACTGTAGTGCTGTAATTTTTTAAAAGTAATAGGCCTGCAGATTTAAATTTTAATATGAATAAGAGACAAGGTAATTTGATTAATTTTGGTGTTAAGAAATCTCTTATTGAAGGTGTTTGTGATGCAACAGATAATGAGTCATCCACCACCAGCCTACAAAGCAATCTTCAGGATGTACAAAAGGAGGGGGAAAACTTCCAGCACACAAGAGAAAAAGTCTGCATTCACTCATAAGTACTTACAATAATATTATAAATTTTTGGTGACCAGAATGGGATATGTCAATGAAAATTAGCGCAAATTGATTTAATGATGTTTATGTTTAATGTTTAATTCATTATTAATTAATAATCAATGATCAATTATTAATTAATAATAATAAATGAGCTAAATTAACAATTAATTATTAATTAATACATTACAAATTAACCAAGGTGTTCCGTGAAAATTTCAGGATTTGTGAAGTGTTCCATCGTAGGAAAAGTTTGGGAAACCCTGATTTAATAAATGTTTATTCATTTCTTTCCTTTTTTGCATTTTTCTCTCTTCTTTCTGATCATTTTCTGAATTGCCAGAAACTTTCAATATGATTTCTTTTTTTCCTGGACTGCTTCCTTAGCTTCTCGAGTCCAGCTTTTTTTTTTTTTTTTTTCATCCTGGAAAAAAAAAAACTTCACCATATGCCCACTCAATGAATCAATTGGTGTTTTCTTCAAATTTTGTCACTGGGTATTATCCAAAGTTTTGATCTTTTCAAGCTTTTTAATTTTTATCACATATTTGTTGTATATTTCACACCACAGATTTCCTCTGAAAGCTGCTTGAATTTGGTTATTTTCATAATTGTCATAGATATTTACTTTCAATGTCATATACTGAAAACTAAATGATTACTTCATTTTTTAAATTCATTATATGCTCTTGAGCAAGTGCAATGATGCTACTATTGATTATACAACTGAAAGCTGCTTGAATTTGGTTATTTTCATAATTGTCATAGATATTTATTTTCAATGTGATATGCTGAAAACTAAATGATTACTTCATTTTTTAAATTCATTATATGCTCTTGTTTCCTGAGCAAGTGCAATGATGCTACTATTGATTATACAACAGTCAAACTTTTTCTTGTGCATTCTATTCACGTGAACAGAACTTATGAACATCTTTATGTTGGAGTTGATATTATGTTAATGATTAGTCCACATCCCGAAAACAAACGCAGCAGCTACTTACAAGTATTATTAGCTTTGAACTCGTCTCCATATTTTTCAAAAATATTTCTGTGTGTTGGTATTTCTGTATTCATTTTCTACTCTGCAGTTTAGATCTTTGACAACAACAACACTTTTCCTTTGTCATTTGTCTTATCTAATAACTCATAAAATTCCTCTCCATTTCTTCTATAATCTTCTGTATAATGCAGTCTTAAGTAAGTCACTGTCCAATTTTCCATTTTGAAGTTGTTCATATTGCTCTACTTAAAATTAGTTTCCATTCAATAAAATTATCTTTTTGTTTACTCTTAATGCTATAGCCTGCTACTTCCTTTCCTTGACTACTAATATCTGAATGATTAAGACAAGGGTCAAAGCTGTATAACTGAGAGGAGACCTCCACATAATCTCTAAAGGAATGTGGAGAACTGCTCATGGCTTCTGACCTAATGTCCAATCCTCACCTTCTTGTGGTGCACCCTATTAGATATCTACCTGGATACTGGTAGATATCTAATAGGGTTTTCAAATCCTCTTTACACTCTGCTGTCCTGCACCAGAGTGTACAGAGGATTTGAAATTGGAAGTGATCACTATTTAGTCTTGAGCAGGATAAAATTGAATTTTAATGAGAATGAGCTGGCAATTTGGGATTTAGCCGACCAAATTGTATTCTTATTCTTATTGGCTTAAACCACAATATCAAATGATGGTACAACATGACACAATTTCATGCTGGCTGTGGCATCGTATGGTTAAACAAGGGCCCCCGTTGTTTTTGCCAGAGAACCAGGGCAAACAGCAAAGTCTACTACTAGAACAAATCCTAAAACACACCCCAACCCAACCCAATATCACCAGAGTTCAAAATTGGTACTATCAACATAAGCCTGAATGGCAAAGAAATGGAGTTAGCTGAGGAATTTGATAAGTACCAGATTGACATAATAGGGATGACTGAAACAAAAAAGACAAAAATTGGTGAGATCTTTCTCAGCAATAAATACAAATTGTTATATTCAGGCAATGACGATCAAGGAAAAGGAGTAGCCATAGTATTCAACACAAATCTTCTTGAATGGCAGGCAATATCGAGTAGAGTGATGTGGGCAAATATCAGAATGAGGAACTGGACAATGAGATTTCTATCTTAGCAAAATCTCCCACAGAAGATTTTGCTAAGATAGAAATGGAGGAATTTTTTTGAGGCTTTAGAGAAAGCAACTGACATAATGAAAAAGGAAAAGTTGGTCTTTTCCTTTTTCATTATGTCTCTGAAAGTAACTGAGAATGAAGAGATGAATAGCTTCATCTCTTCATTCTCAGTTACTGTGTTGTAGTGCCTACGTGCACATGCCTTTTTTTGTAAGTTCCTTTTGAAAATGGCAACATGACGTTGCCGAAATATCGGAAATATTTATTAAAGTGTAATTTAATTTATATTCGTATCTACATTGTTCAATTCCTTAAGTGATTTAATAAAGGTTATACTTAATATCCACCACAACTTTCTTCCTCATATCGTCTATGATGCCTTTCACAAGAAGGGCAGAATCTGTGTTTTTGTTAAGTCTAATATTCCATGCCAAAGGTTATTGGATCTGAAATCTCCTTTATATGATCTGCTCTGTCTTAAGATCTTCCTGTCTCTCTCTCTATTGCCTTCATTTGCTGCCTCTGCCATTCTCCAAACTCGGATGATTTCATCGACCTCTTTGACTACCTATCTCTGAAAGTCAATCACATACAATCTAACTACCCCGAATAGTGAGATAATCTTCTTTGGCAATTTCAACATCTAAAATTCCCTTGTCAAACTTCACAGACCAAACTAATAAAGAAGCTGAACTGTTTGCTATCAACAATGATCTAATCCAAATTGTTCATGAACCCACCAGAATTCCACACAATACTCTTCATTCTCCCAACATCTTGGACCTTTTCTTAGCCCTCCCTCCCTCCTCCTCCATATACACCATTGATATGAAATCTCCTCCTGGAAAGGCTGAACATAATCTTGTCCATGTCTTCTTTGCTATAGATTGACTTCTCCCAGTCATTCACTGCTTTGTATCCTGTGTAATCTGCAACAGTGCCAACAGGGATGACCTTTGGGACTTTTGGGTCTGATTACTGCTTCTGTTCTAATAACATAAATTTTTCTCACCAGGATGAATCGGCACAACTGTTTTGAAGCTGTCTAAAAAAATTCAACATATACCCACTAGCTTCAGTCACTCAGCCTACATTGCAGCTCATAGCTGCAAAAAAATATATATATATATCAACAAATTCAAAGCAGACTTTCTAAGAGCAAATGCACTAAGCTAGATTCCTGTCATCATGGCAGTTGTGCATTCTGGCCACTTGCCAAGACTGTGGGATGCGATATCTATCCATGTTTCCACCTCTCACACTTTCTGGCACCAGTTTTTTACTCAAACTCTTGTGTAGATAACCAATGAAGAACTCTGACTATTCCACAAACCATCCCCAGTATACCTCCTCTGAAATTTCATCAGGACAACATCAAAAAAATCTTCAGCAGCCTTGATACCAATAAGTCTCCTGGCCCTGATAGTATTCCTTCAGTTGTACTTGTGCTCCAGAACTCACACCTGTCCTGTATTATCTCTTCAAGCTGTCATCCTCATCTAGCATCTATCCTGCAACCTGGAGGTAAGCATTTGTCCATCCTGTTCCCAGAAAGAGAGAAATGAAAGTCATCCATTTTTTAGAGCTCTACTCCAATCATCTGTAATTCAACCTTCTGACCAGGCTCTCTGAATTATACAATGTAGCCTCTGCAAAACTTTTATACTCTCATATTTAAGTATTTCTGGTTGAATATCATATATACCAGCTGCCTTTCTGCATTTCAGGTTTTTGATGGCTTTTTCTACCTCAAGTATTGCTATGTACTCTTGCTTATATTCCTCTTGAAAATATTCTGCTACTATTCTGTCATTAAAGTCTTTCTAAATAATTACTCCAGGCATCCAGGATATCTTTATCTTCATTTTTCATGTCACCTTTATTATCTTTGATTTCTTTTACATACTCTTTCCTCCATTTCTAAACTTTTTCCATAGCTTCCAGAACATTTTGCCACCTTCTTGATATTTATTTTCCATAGAGAGAGGGCGCTAGTGGGTCAGGCGCTACGAACGTGCTTTGAAGAGCTCCTGATTCAGATAAGTTTTACTAGGAATAATTAAGTATATATGCGTAATTGTTTAAGTAAGAGCGGCTGTAAACGTTGTACGCTACCGATAGTATTAGTGTGGGTTTTTTTTTCTTGCTTAAACTAAATACGAAAACGTTAATATTAGACCTAGTAACCTGCAGAGAAAAAAAAATGGCGGCTGCATTGTCATTCCATGATTTTAATTTGGATTTCAGTAGGTTCGTTAAGTGTGAGGTCTGTTATATGTATTCCTTCGATTACATAAATGATTTGTGGATGTTTAGTGCGGATGGAAGAAGGGTGTGTGCGAAATGTGACCTGAACGAGGAATTGATGAATGCGAATAAGAAGTTGATGACAGAAAGTGCTAGTACCGATTGTGTCGTGAGTGCACGTTTGAAAGAGAATGGCGAGAAAGACAGGCGAAAAAATGTTAAAAAATCAGGAAAAAAGAAAAAGAGCGATTTGACAACCGTAACGGATGTTAAAAGGGACGAAAGTGAGGCGGAAAGAAACGAAATTGAGAGAACGAATGAAAGTAGAAATGGCGTGGTGCAGAAACCGCAAGTAAAAAAAAATCGAAAGAATGAATGATAGCGAAAAAAGAATGACTGATGGCGAAAGTTGGACGCATGTTGGAACGAAAGTACTAAACCAAAGAAAGATGAATGACAGTAAAAGTGAAAAGAATGATAGCGAAAGTTGGACGCATGTTAGTCCGAAAGTACGGAAACAAAGAAAGATATGTGAGAGTGAAAGTGAGAAGAATGACAGTGAAAGTTGGACGTATGTTGGACCGAAAGTACGGAAACAAAGAAGGATGAATGAGAGGGAAAGTGAGAAGAGAGGGTCGAGAGTTAGAAAGTTAGAAAGATTTAATGATAGAGTGAATGTGTCGCGAGGTTCAGAAGGTGAATTGGATTGGATGAAGCAAGAAATGAAATGGATGCGGAATGAAATTAAGAGAATGCAGGTCAAAACTATTAAAATAAATCATGATGGCATGAAAGAGTTAACAAAAGATGAGCGAGTGGCGTTGTATGGCGACTCCATTATTAAAGGTGTGCTAGAGGATAAAATGCACAAGGTATGTTTTCCAGGCGGTAAAATGAGTAGAGTGATTGAGGCATTGAACATGAGGCGGGAACGAGCAAAAGAGTTAATTGTATTAATTGGAACAAATGATTTGAGAGAGAACAAAGAGCATGTCAAAATGAATGTCAGGAGACTGCTTGGAAAGATAAAGGAGAATAGTGTGACAGGAAGGGTGGTCAGTGTGTTGCCTAGGTATGATTGTGGTGAAATGAGGCGGAGAGCAAGGATTATGAATGATATTCTGGCTGAAATGTGTGAGGAGATGGGAGTACAGTTTGTTAATGTGTGGAATGAGTTTGAGGGAAGAAGTGAGCTGTATGGGAGCGATGGACTGCATTTGAGTGGTTATGGTGTGAGTCGCTTGGAGAGACTGCTGCTGGAAGGTAGAGAAGTGAATAGAGAGAATGAATCAGATCAAGAGGGGAGTGATGTGGAAGAGCAGGAGAGTAAGACAGGAGAGATTGAAGGAGTGGAAATGAATGTGGAAGTGAGTGGTATGAGTATAGATAATGAGAGAATGGGTGTGCAAGAGGAGCAGGGAAACGGGGAGGCTCAGGGTGGACAGGGATACACAGCGTGAGAAAGGTGGATGCTCCAAGAGGAGGTGAGAGAATGTGTAGGCAGGAAAGTAATGGGATGATCAGGGATCAAAAGGAAACAGATGGAATTGCAAAGGGTTCTAAAATGAAGAAGCAGAAAGGGAAATGGCCCCAGTCCAGCATGGAGAGATCACATCGAGTGAGTGGTATCAGTGGAACTAGCTGTAGATCCAGAAATGAGTTGTTGTGTTTGTATACCAATGCTAGAAGTATAAGAAACAAGGCGGATGAAATGGTTGCACTAATTGCGTCTGTGCACCCAGAGATTGTCGGAATAAGTGAGACATGGTTAGATGAGGATGACATCCTGACAGGAATAGAGATGGAAAGGTATGATGTGTTTCGTGAGGATAGAAGGGGTAAAAAGGGAGGGGGAGTGCTATTGATGATAGAGAAAGAGTTATGTCCATACAAGGTAGAGATGCAAGGGGGAAATGGGGCCAGTGGTTTTGAGGCAGTATGGTGTGAGATAGAGGTGAATAGAATCAAATACTTGGTGGGATGTTGTTATAGACCTGGTAATGTGGATGGTGGTGATAGTGAAATGTATAGTCAAATAAGCCAAGCAAATAAGAAAAGGGTGATCATTATGGGTGATTTTAATTATGGCAATATAGACTGGAATGAAGAGATAGCAACTGGAAGTAAAGAAAATGAGTTTCTTGAGTTTTTGAGGGATAACTACCTCAGACAGTATGTAACAGAGGGCACAAGAGGATTAAGGGTCTTGGATTTGGTCATCTCATCGGAGGATGTAATTATCAATGAGGTATCAAATCATCCACCAATTGGTGAAAGTGACCATGAGGTGATTACTTGGGTGGTTGCCAGCAGTGCAAGGACCCCTGTGAAAAAAGGGTATATGTGGAACTACAAGGGGGGTGATTATGAAGAGCTCAGGAGACAGCTTGCAGGTGTAGCATGGAATGAGGAGTTAGCTGGAAAAGAGATCAATGCAGCTTGGGGGATTTTCAAAAAATATTTAGTGGATGCAATGTCTAAATGTATACCACGGGTGAGAAGGTTAAATAAGTTAGGTGTGAGATGGATGAATAAAGAGATTAAGCATGCAATACAGAGAAAAAGGGCATTGTGGAGGCAGCATAAGAGAAGTGGAAGTAACCAATTTCATGAGTTCTACAAAGACCAGGCAAGGAGAGTGACTTGGTTGGTGAGAGTAGCTAAAGAGAGGTATGAACAGCAGTTAGCTAATGAAGCTAAAAAGAATCCTAGGGAGTTCTTTCGATATGTAGCCAGCAAAAGAAAGAATGATTATGGAAGGATGACATTGATTGGAGGAAATGGTATAAAGACAGCTGTTGCAGAATGTGTGGTGGAGATACTTAATGAGCAGTTCATAAAGATCTTTCAATCTTGTGAATGTGACTTCATGGAGAGATTAAGAGCAGTTGATGATGGGGAGGAGAGACTGACTGTAAGTGAGCAAGAGGTGTTTGGGGAGTTGAGTAAACTAGATGTAAATAAGGCTGTGGGACTTGATAATATATCACCACGTATTCTGAAGGAATGTGCCAGAGAGTTGACACCTGCCTTGACATATTTTTTTAATACGAGTCTTGCACTTGGTCAAGTCCCTAAAGAGTGGAAGGAGGGCAAGATTGTGCCACTTCATAAAGGAGGTGATCGAACTCAAGCATCAAACTATAGGCCTATCTGTGTGTCGGGTGTTGTGGTTAAGTTGTTGGAGAAGCTTGTGAGAGCTAGAATCCAGAGTTGGGTTGACAACAATGGTATAATCTTTGATGGACAGCATGGATTTGCTAAAGGGAGGTCGTGTTTTAGTAATCTACTTACTTATTACAATAAAGTGACTGCTTCCTTGGACAGAGGAGAAGGATACACAGTAATATACTTGGATTTCGCAAAAGCTTTTGATAGAGTGCCTCATGATAAGTTGACAGTCAAACTAGAGCAGATGGGGTTGGATATTAGATTAGTGCATTGGATTGGAGACTGGCTATCTGATAGGTATCAACAAGTTGTGTATGGGGATGCAATATCCAGGAAAAGGAAAGTCACTAGTGGAGTGCCTCAGGGATCTGTTTTAGGGCCATTACTATTTAACTTGTATATTAATGATATTGGCGAAGATTTGGATGGAGATATTCAGTTGTTTGCAGATGATGCAAAGTTGGGAAGAACCATAAAGAGTAGTGAAGATGTTGTGGCCTTGCAAGAAGACTTGAATAAATTGAGTGATTGGGCAAGCAAATGGGGGTGTGAGTTCAATGTTGCAAAATGTAAGGTTTTAAAATTTGGAAAACAAAGATGGGATGCAGAATTTATGCTTGGTAAGAATATATTGTTGGAAGTAGAGGAAATAAGAGATCTGGGAGTGATAGTGGATAAGGATCTAAAATTTAGGGGTCACATCGCCAAAATTGTGAAGACAACACAAAGACTTCTGGGAATGATGAGGAGGACACTGACGTGTAGAAGTAGGGAGATTCTTGTTCCATTGTATAAGGCTTTGATTAGGCCACACATGGACTATTGTGCCCAGATTTGGTCACCTGGTTTTCAGAAGGATGAGGAGATATTGGAAAGGGTCCAAAGGCGACTGACTAAGGTAGTTTCTGACCTCTGGAATGTCGAGTATGAGGAAAGATTGAAAAGATGTAATTTGCAGAGACTAGTGGAGAGAAGGAAGAGGGGAGATATGATAGAGACCTACAAGTTGGTAAGGGGTTGCTATAGGATCAATGGTGGAGAAGTTCTACAGCGAATAGTGGGAGATCAGGGGAGAACCAGAGGTCATCCCTGGAAACTGTATAAAGAGGGTGTGAGTAGGGGAGTGAGAGGCAGGTTTTTTTCGTGCAGAGTTGTGAATGATTGGAATGCCTTGCCTGAGAGTGTGGTGTCTGCAAGGAGTTTGAATGTGTTTAAGACCCGGTATGATGAGATGTGTGTGAGATAAAAGGACCTCCTAGATGAGTCTTTGACTCCATGAGGTCTTGTTTAATAATAATTTAATAATAATAATAATATTCTTACAGTCTTCCCGTGACTTTTGTTTAGCTAGTTTTACACAATGCTTCACTTCCTGATATTTTTCTCTGTATTCTACTAAGAGCACAGGCTGACTTTTGATATGCTTTCTTTTTGTTCAGGACTGCTTCTTTAACATCTTGTTCACCATAGTGTTCTTGTTTTTCTATCCTTGCAGATAGAAACACAACTTCACCACATACCTCCCTAGCTGAATCAATCAACATTTTCCTCTAGAGCTTGCTATTAAGACTCCAGAGTTTGGTTTTTTTCTACAGTAATGTTTGTATAGTTGAGTCCACAGTTTACCTGTAAAAGCTGCTCAACTTGAATTCTTTTCAAAACTTTCTTACATACCGTTCTTTTTAATGTGATATTTGTTTTTATCCTGCTTAGCACTAACTGATGGTCACTTCCAATTTCAAATCCTCTGTACACTCTAGTATACTGAACCAGCATGAAGATATCACTATCAACAATGACATAGTCAATGAGGCTTTTCTTATTTCTTGCATCTTCTCTTCATGTAAACTTGTGCATATCTATAATTATGTTCAAACGTAGTGTTGGTAATGACTAGTCTCTATCCTGAGCAGAAATCCAGCAGATGCTTACCATTATTATTAGCTTTGCAGTTTTCTCCAAATTTTCCTCGGATATTCTTGTATGTGTGGTGAAATGCACTCTGCTGTTTAGATCTTCACCAAGGACCACTTTTTCCATTTTCTTTTTGTTGGGCTGGCTACTTAATAACTCAGAAAATTTCTCCCTTTTTTTCCTTTGGAGAACCTTCTGTGGGATTATGGGCACAAATAATTTTCATTATCCATGTCCTCATTTTGAAGAGAGTTATGTTTGTGTCAAGAAATTTATCAGTTAAAAAAATTATATAAAAGTATAATATACAGAGGATCAAAAAAAAAAAAAAAAAAGCAGAACTACATCAAATGCACCTCTACAGTCCTGTTATCTTTAGGTTTTCTTGAGTTAAGATTCTGCCATCATATTCTTTTGGATGCTATATGGGTTGTAGATGATCTCCCAGACTCTTGGAATTGTTAATCCATCATTCTTTTTGAGATTAGGATAATGAATCAGCATCTCATAAGCTTCCTTGAATTTTCTTCCAAACCAAGTTTTGGTGTGGTGTAGGACTTGGTGTCTTTCCGATTAATACTGTTTCAAGTTTGGAGTTTAATGTCGGACATACCTGTTTTGCCACAGTGAAGAAATTTAATGCAGCATTTGTGTTCATCTTTTCTTATTGGAAATGTGCATCCTATTTCCCCTCTGTAAGTAAGGTAGGTTGTAGGTGCACTGGATGTTGTAAAATCCTGAATGGGCAAGATAAGGAAGGCAATCTTCGGATGAGCTAAGTATACATTTTAATTTTTTCTGGAGATTTGAATGTTGTCTTAATATTGTATTTATGCTGTGTTTTATTCTTTCTGATATTACCCTATTTTTTCTGATATTACAAATATGCCATAGTATGACTATGGCATATTTGTAATCTTTTTTTTTTTTTTTTTACCTATTGTGACAGATCTTGTGAACTGCTTTTTTTGTCATAGCCATTCCTTATAAAGGTTTGGGTATAATTTCATATTCATTCTTCAGTTCCTGCTCATCAGTGCAAATTATTAGGGGTCTATATTTGAAGGTGCTGAATACTCCTAGTTTTTGTGTTGAATGATGGAGTGAAACTTTGTGTATGTATATTGTATATTGACCTGTGTGTGTGGGTTTAAGGTAAACTGTGAAAAGAAAAGAGCCCAAGGGAAGATGTGTGACATGACTAGAATAGGAAGAGAGTTATTGTTTTCAATCTCATTGGTTGAGATTGGTTGAGAAATGACTAAATTCATTTAATCATTTCTGCAACATGAAATACAGTGGTAGCTTTCACTTATCTTGTAAGTTACGACAGAGAATTTTTCAGATATTCTCGTGAACTGCACCAATGTTTCAACACTTGGCAGCTCATACAAAATTATGATTAATCTCTAATATCTAATTTAAATAAATTTATTTTATATCTAAGCATGACTTCAGTGGCCAAAAGATAAAAATAATATAATCAAAATGTCTTGCTTGCCACAATTTTTTTTTTTTTTTTTTTTTTTGTAATAACTTTACAAAATAATACTGCATTATTACCTTCTTAACTTTATCAATCCTACTTCATCCTACATCAATCCTGATATTGTCTTTGTCACCCATCTCTGAACACTAGACATAGTTTCCTCATCACAGTGGAAGTTACATGACCAAATTTACACATAACATTCCATCTGATCAGAGCTGTATGCAGTAGTACAACTTTTTTTTATTTATCTATGATTGTTTTCCTTATCATAACAGCAAGATGGGAATGTGGCCTGTGAATGTTGTCTGTCAACAGTGTCCTGAATATCATTATCCTGTTTCCACAAATTCCATATATAGCTTAACCGACTCTATATGTATTCCTACACCTTTTTAACTTCAAGTGCAACACTTTGTTTAATTAATTAGCACTGAATAGTTCTGTGACAATTAATGATGCTTATTAATAAAATAAGGATATCAATCCAAATTAATCAGTGCTTGTTAATAAAACTGGCAGGTAATATCTGTTTATAGTTTTCATCCTTCATTGTTGTCTGTATCTCATAAAATAATATATGAATGTATAGTTAAACTGAAATTGTGTATTTACTGTATTTATAATAAAAGAAATACTAAGGTTCTGATTTTTAAGCTGTATGTATTATAGTACGCCCACAGATACGAGGCCCTTCAATACTTCTGCACATGTCAACAGAAGGAGAATCCATTCCAATAATAGGGTAATCAATCCGTCTTGTGGGATGAGTTGTTTATTATATTACACATCAGAAAATTAACTTCTCTTTTATGATCATTCTAAAAATTTTCCCACAGCCATTTTAAAAGTAGTAACTATTTTGCTTGCATAACAGTTGGAAAATGTTACCTATAAAACACGTGATTTCGCGTGTTGTCGATCAATTCGTCCATCGCCTTCTTTCTTTCTCCCCTTCAGCATGAATTGACTCTTCTTGGCAGTCTTCCAATGAGAGCTCTCCCTTCTGTAGTCAGACTATATTCAGGATAAAGAAAATAGTATGACAATACTGTCACCTCTTGCCATAACAAAATAGTCCTGATCACAACTACCTAGGTGCATTGTCATTCTAAAGGAAACTCATTATTAAAATCTGCACTGTAACAAGCTATTCCTGTGGTTGCTATTATTATTATTACATGACACCTCCAGGGAGTCCGAAGACTCATTGAGGGAGGGCACCTACTCTAAAACTCTGTCTCCACCACTCAATCTACCAACTACAATGAACCACAACTACCGTTATCATCTACACCAATTCCGTCAACCACCCACTACCACCACTAGTATTTTCACAGACAATCACAAACGTTCGTGCCCACAGCAGGATTCGAACTTGCAGCATTTTGGCTGGAGAGCGGATACACTAATCACTTGGCCAACCAGGTAGGCGGTATAGTGAGTGGGAATTAGTTGTGTCACAGTTGATGTTTGCTAAATTGCATCCTAAGCTTTGTTTTGCATCTGCAAATTATGACAAGAATTTTGCTCCATCTTGTTGTTTGTAGTGTTGTTGTGAACAGTCTCTTTATTATTTACATGTTCTGGTTTTCCTTGACTTAAGTTTAATCTGGATTAAATTCAGATCAGGCATCAATGCCTTATCTGGAAAAACGAACTCTTTCCAAGGATATTAAAGGAATCTTCAGAGATCATACAGTCATATGGTACCTTAAACAAGAACTAGGACTTCATGACATACTGAAGTCGCTCATACATTTATGCAACCTTTCAGTTCTATTATGTCAGTAATTATCTAGAGATCTTTCACAACAATGAATATTTTGCACTTCACATGTAAAATGACATTCATGACTAATCTATATTATTATTAATGTTAAACATTTCAAAAACAGGTGCTGTTAGAATGGTTCAGAATTTTTATTCTCTGGTATGTTTATCTTCCTGATGAAGCTGTTAGATGGGAAACACAGAAACATGTAGAAGTTTTGATTTTTTACTATATTAAATCTAGGAGTAAATCCTGTAATGTCAGGAAAAATATCATTTCCTACTACACCAAAACTTTGAATTTGTGATATAATATTATTATTGCACGGCTATCTCTTCATGGAATCCAAACACTTGTGTTAGGATCACACTATCCACACAATACCTGTCCTTAAACACATTCTTGGACAAAGATTTTGAAAAGGAAATGTAGTCCTGATGTGATTACTAACCACACTCTCCCTCATTTTCCAGGAATGACTCCTTGTTTTGCCTCTAGCCAAGTGCTGAAATATTTCCTCCATATCAATCCTAAAAACTCTTTTCAGTAACTTAAATATTTCTATCACATCAGCTCATTTTTGCCTATCATCCAACTTCTGCAACCCAAACTTAGTCTTCACACAGCTGTTACATTTAATGTTCATATGTGTCGTGAGTTAACATACTGATAGATTTGAGCTGTGCTAAAGAAAGTGTTTTTAATTAGTGTATGGTATGGCTTTTTGTCGCAAATTATGTGCATATTTTTTTCAGTTTGCACACAAGTCCTTCAGTGGTGGTCACTATATAAAGGACACAAGTCCTTTATATAGTGTTTTACTACTTGTTTGTTGTACTGCTTCAGCTTCTAAAGATGACGTCCATAAAGAAACGTATAGCGGCATGGAAGGCTTCTGTACGAAAGTCTGGCACTGCTTTGGGTTTTTTGCAGTGGATACATTGCAAAAACTGCTATATGCATGCACCAAAAAATGTGAAAGATCTGTGGACTGTTTAGATAAACCAGAAGAAGGAAAGCTTTAACATATGTGAAAAGTGTCTGGTAGATTAGAGCGATTAGAAATGAGAGCAAACGTCGGGACCATAATAGAAGAGCTTTGGCAGGAGTTACTGAAAATGAAAAGCGAAATGAAACATCTGGAAGAGGATGTTAAGCAGCTAAAAGAGAGATTGGCTGATGAGAAGGAGGAAGTTAATATTATGAAGAAAGAGACAAATGATAGTTGTATATCATTGTATGGGGACTCGATCGTTAGAGGTGTGATTACTAATAAAGTGCACAAACCATGCTTTCCTGGTGAAATAATGAAGCAAATAACTGATGCATTGCAGAAAAGAAAATACCTTGCATCAAAATGGTGGTAGTATTGGGCACAAATGATTTAGTTGGGGAGAAAAAGAATGTTAGTAGAAACTTGATGAAGTTGTTGCAGCAGGTAAAGAAGAATAGTGTTGTTGGAAAAGTTATAGGCATATTGCCCAGATATGACAACAGTGAATTCAGAAGAGCAGAGATAATGAATAGTAAGATGGCTGAGTTATATGATTCAATTTGTAAATCTGTGGAGTAAATTTGAAGGGAAGTTGGAATGGTATAAAGCTTATGGATTACATTTTAATGGGTTTGGTGTTGGGCATTTAGAAAGGCTATTGTTTTCTGAGAAGGCACAGAGTCAAGAAGTTAATGTAGCAAATGATCAGAGTCTACCCGTGACGCAGGATAGCACAAATCAACAGATTGTACAGCAGGAGGAATATGGATATATGGTTGAAGGTGTGGTTGCAGCAGCACAGGATGATGGAATTCATAATGGTGAGGATGAGACAGGTAGGAATGGAAATTAGAGTCAGGATCAGGGGAAACGGGAGTGGTCAGACTGAAGAGAGAGGTGTGGTATAGCAGCTAGAATAGAGAATGTTGGTGTCGGTAGAATGACCTCAAACATACAGTGATTGTTATGTTTATACAGAAATGTAGGGAGCATTCGAAACGAGAGCTGAGTTTGTTTCAGTAAGGAAATACCGTGAGTAGACATTGATTAAAAATCATAATAATAGAATTAGCTCACGTAAAATATTATTTATTAGTAGAATTTTCAGCTGAGTATCACAGTCATCTTCAGTACATGTAAAAAGGCTAATTAAACAATAACTGACAATTCCAAAGGGTGCCACCTAAGTAGCTTGTAAGATAACTAAAAAGGGATCATTAAGTTTCCAAACTTATTTTAAAAAAAATATATATATATATATATTTACACAATTAAAAAAAAAAGTATTCTCCCACAAAGGGGATAGACGTAGACCATCGGATCTGTTTAAGTTGGGAGATTGAAGTAAAGTTTCACATGTTTCTTTCTAAAGCAGTTCCATGAGGAAAACCGACTTTTGTGAAGGACTTGTCTTGTTCCAGTGAACATTAATACCAAGCCTCCTCGTCCTAATCTATCTTCCTCTGAATTAAAAGCATTGAAATCACTGAAAAAAAAAAGTAATTATTACGAAAGCTGACAAAGGGAAGGCGGTTATTCAAGATAGAAGATAATGTGAGAGAAAAATGTCTCTACTGCTCCGCGACTATTCAACTTACAGGCCCCTCACATCAGATCCTACCAGTAGTCAATTAAAAAGACTTAATTCTCTTATAGATAATGTATCTATATGCGATGAAGATCAAAAGAAAAAACTTAAATCTCTTTCAGTCATCCACCTAGATTGTATGGTCTTGCAAATATTCATAAACCAGGCCTTCTGTTAAGACCAGTTGTAGACTATATAGGTCGTCCGACTTATAAAATTTCAAAATGTTTATCAAATTTACTCACTTCTTCAACTAGAAGAACTGCTACTTATATAAAAAAATTCTTTGGATTTCAAAAATAAAATTTTGGATTTTCATTTGGACACTTAGGATATTTGGTAGTGCAGATGTTTCAGCAGTTACCAATGTTCCTTTATCTGACACCATTGAATTACTGCAACAAGAATTTCTTTCAGACATTGTTAAAATATTAGATTTTTCATGCAATCTGGTTATTTTTCCTTTAAAAACAAGTTATATCGAATCAAAGGAACAGCAATGGGCAATCGTATTTCTCCTGTTATTGCCAACTTCTATATGGAGCACTTTGAACAACATATTTTTGACAACATTTCACCTAGACCTACTCATTGGTTCAGATATGTAGATGATATTTTTGCTATCTGGAATGGCTCTTCTGATGAGTTACAACAGTTTTTCTCAAAATTAAATGCACTTCATCCAAGGATCCAGTTCACCCTAGAAGTAGAAGTAAATAAGCAGTTAGCCTTTTTAGATTTTTTAATTCTTCGCCAACCAGATGGTAACCTACATTTCTCAGTCTATAGGAATCAGACTCATACAGGCCATTATATCCATGCTGAATCTCATCACCATCCTAGTCAAAAGGCGGGAACCATTAAAACACTGGTTCATCGAGCCCATTCCTTTTCTTCAGAGGAACTATTACAGAAAGAATTGCAATATATTATTTTCTCTTTTCTATCTAATGGATATAAGAATTCGTTCATCAAAAGAGCTTTAAGTAGTTTTGATATATCTTCCTCTTCAAATACAGAAGAAATAACATGGATTCCTATCCCTTATGTGCAAGGCATTAGTGAACACATAGCAAAAGTTTTAAAACCACTAAATATTTTTGTTGCCTTTTGACCCATCAGAAAAATCACCACCTTTCTCACTTCTCCAAAGGACAAGCTTCCACATCTAAATCATCCAGGTGTCTGCCAAATTCCTTGCTCTTGTGGGTTATCTTATTTCGGACAAACAGGAAGATCTGCTTTTATTTGGATAGAAGATCACAAGTCGTATATTCAATACCTTGAACCTGAACAGTCTGGACTTGCAGAGCATGCCGTCAACACTAGACATACAGTTCATTGGAACAAGACAAAATTCTTTCGTTAAAGTCAGTTCCTCATGGAACGGCTTTATAAAGAAACGGGAAACTTTACTTCACTCTCCCAACTTAAACAGATCCGATGGTCTACGTCTATCCCCTTTGTGGGAGATAGTACTTTTTAAATCAGCTAATCTTTCCTAACTTTTTAATTGTGTGTGTGTATGTATGTATATATATATATATATATTTTTTTTAAATAAGTTAGTAAACTTAATATCCCTTTTTTAGTCATCTTACATGAGCTACTTAGGTGGTGCCCTTTGGAATTGTCAGTTATTGTTTAATTAGCCATTTTACATGTACTGAAAATGCCTGTGATACTCGGGTGAAAATTCTACTAATAAATAATATTTTACGTGAGTTAATTTCGTTGTTATAATTTTTAAGAGCTGAGTTTGTTGCTTTGATTGAGATGGTATGCCCCAAAATAGTTGGAATAAGTGAAACTTGGTGGTCTAAGGAGGATGTGATGTTGGGACTAGAACTAGAAGGATATATAATTTTCTGGAAGGATAGAAATGTGAAAAGAGGAGGGGGAGTGCTGTTAATGATTGCAGAGGAATTCTGTCTGCAAAGTGTGGAAGTTGATAGTGCATGCACAGATTTTGAATCTGTGTGGTGCGAAGTTGAAATATACAGGTTAGTATATCTGATAGGATGCTGTTATAGGCCAGGGAATGCAGAGAATACCGATTCTGAAATGTTTAGGCAAATTAGTTGAACATGTAAAAAAGAAGGTGATTGTGATAGAAGACTTTAATTACAGAAATATAAACTGGAGGGACGAAATGGTGTATGGGAACAAGGACAGCGAGTTTGTGGTATTTCTGATAGATAAGTATCTTAAGCAGCATGTGATTGAAGTAACTAGAGGCCGTAATATTTTGGATTTGGTGATTACTTCACAAGATGTAGTTATTAATGAAGTGTTGACACTGACACCGGTTTGTGAGAATGATCATGAGGTACTTGTTTGGGAAGTGATGAAACAAGAAAAGGTCACTGCCAAAAATGGATACATGTGGAAGTATAAAGCAGGTGATTATAGGAAGCTCTATAATCAGTTAACATCAGTATGTCGGATAGATGAGCTGAGTGGAAAAGATGTTGATAATTTGAAACTCACAAGGCAGTATCTGACAGTCAGTGTATGACTGCATACCAAGGGTTAAGCGAGTAAATAGAGTAGGAGTGAAATGGATGAACAGTGAAATTAAGCAGGCTGTGCTTAAAAGAAAATGTTATGGAGGAGGTACAAGGCAGTTGGTGGTGATCGAATCTGAAGAGTATAAAGTGCAGGCTAGAAAGGTGATGAGCATGGTAAAGAAAGAGCAGGTTGTTATGTCTTCTTCCTTCTTTGTCTTTGTGTGTGTGGCATCACTTTCTTGTAAATTTTCTATCTTAAATCCTTGTACCAACTAAGCCTGAAATCTCTAACCTATCTCTCTGGGGCTGCTTCTCTTTTCGGAACTCTGACAAAATTTATTTATTTTAGCTGCGCCAGCCAGAGTCCTAGTGCAGAAGAGTTCTTGCACAAAGAAACCTTCCCAGAGTTTAAGTATTACCTAATCTTATTAAAGTATTAAGTGCCATGACTGCAATGGCCTAACTTTCTTTAATTTTCACTTATTCACAGGGTCTAACTTTAGCGAGTAGTAATTTCAATCTCATGCTCAGACAGACTCAGACTTACATAGGAAAAAACATGTTTATTAATTATCAAGATTACATACATTAAGCTTCCACACATCAAAGATATGTCATATCAAAATTCTAATTTACTAGCTAAACAATAAGGAACATTCTAATTATCAAAATACTCTAATCTTACATCTCTAGGTTAAATAAGTACACATTCATCATAAAACACTAGTTTAAATTCTAAATAAAACTTGCTAACAAAGATCAATTCACATTCAATGTTGCATGCTCATGCTTTCAGACTACTAGATCAATATGACTAACACGTATATTCAAAACTAATCAAGATCAATACTAAAAAACAGGTAAAGCAAGGCAGTGGTAATCAAACAGGCAAGTTATTTATACTCTCATGATTCCTCTAAATCACAAACATGGTTCCCGATATCAAATTAAATTAGTGCTACTAACGACCCATACACATTAACTAGGGTTTAGACAATCTAAGAACGTAGACTACCAGTCCAATTCAATCAACTTAACACATGAAACTGTCTCTAAATTCTCACTATCTTCTTTTCTAATCTCTGTCCATTTTTTTTTACACTTATCACTAATAGATAATACAAAAAATGAAGATTTTGTACGTTACCACCTTGTTAGACGATTTCTCGATCCTTCCGTCTGTTCTTTGTTATGGATTGTCCCTTTTACGGTGATCTGCTGCCACACGGAGTCACATGCTCATCCCGATTTTTTTTTCTTTGTTTCCTCTGGGCTTACGAACTTTTTGTGAAGCTGCTTTTAACACAAATTATCTTCAAAGGGAATCCTTTGCTGCCTTCTCATCGGTTAGAACCAGACCAATGGCCGAAACTCGAAACAATGTCGTCATCTCGTGCTCAACTTCTTCAATTTGCACCATTCTGCAACTAGAAACACGTTGCCACCATGCCATCTTATCAGATATCAGCCGTGCTGATCCGCTTCGGAATTACGAACCATAAACTTGCTGCCACAATGCTGTCTTATCAGATATCAGCTGTGCTGATCCGCTTCGGAATTACGAACCATAAACTCGCTGCTGCCCTGCCATCTTATCAGATATCAGCCGCGCTGACCCACCTCGGAACTACAAGCCTGTAACCCATGTGGGGGTGGGGCACCACATGCGACCGGGGAACACCACAAGAACCAAAACCAGAAATGTAGAAGGAACTAAGAGAGAACCTCCAGCCCCGTGAGTTCGTTTTTAAACTCTTCTATAGCGCCCTCTTCCGTACTCCAAGCTTGTCTATGACGCTTTCCAATTGGCTGTCACCTCCCCGCTGAACGAGGATCGCTCTCTTTGGGGAATGCGAAATTCGAGCGCCTTCCACGAATGCCTACTTATCATTTGTTACGTCATCTTTGGTGGTCACACAGCAACCTTTGTACTTTCGTTCGCACGACAGTATGCGATTTTATACATGGCATAGTTTAATATTGTTGCTTTTGAAAGTTTAAGATTTCTATCTATTTTAGACAATACTTTAAACATAGTACAATCTAATACTTATTTCCTTCTTCAATTTCATTTTAATTTAGGATTCAATTTCTTTCTTTATAGTTTAATTCCCTTCTTAAGCAAAGTTAACAACTGCATTTTTACATATTATGTCTGTTTTGCCAAGAATACAAGTGTGCTTTTGCTTGATATGGTTGTTCTTGTTAAATCTTGAATGGAGCAGTTCTATTCTTGATAGAACCATCATTCAAGATCTAACAAGGTGCAGTATGACAGGAGATTGGCTGGTCAGGCCAAGGTTAACTCGAGGGAATTTTTCCACTACATGGCAAACAAGAGGAAGAATAATTATAGCAGATTAACACTGGTGGATAGTCATGGCAGCAGACTAACAGCTGCAAAGGATATAGTGGAATTATTGAACGAGCATTTTATCAGCGAATATCATACTGGTGTAAATGATGCGGTGGAATATATAGAAGAGAGGCAACTATTAGGAGAATTGAAAGTGAAAGAAACAGAGGTGTATCAGATGTTGGTTGGGTTGGATGTGAATAAGTCTGTGTCCCTGACCTGGTTATTTAATGAAAGTCTTGCAGTGGGTAGCATTCCTAAGGAGTGGAAAGAAGGCAAAATAGTACCACCCCACAAGCATGGTTCTAAGACAGAAGTCTCCAACTATAGGCCAGTCTGTATAACTGCAGTTGTAGTCAAGGTGTTGGAGAGATTGGGTTGATGGATGTAGCATTCTTTATTATGGTCAGAATGGATTTGTAAAGGGTTGGTCCTGTTTTAGTAATTTACTTGCATTTTATAATAAGGTGACAAGTGTGTTAGATAAGGGAGAATCATATACACTGATATTCGTAAACTTTGCAAAAGCGTTTGGTAGATTACCACAGATAAGTTGCTGTACAAGCTGCAGAGGATGGAATAGATAGTATATTGGTTAAATGAATCAGAGATTGGCTTTCTGAATGATACCAGCAGGTTGTGTATGATGGAGCAGTGTCTCAAAAAAGAAGGGTAACCAGTGGCATTCCCCCAGAGTTCTGTTCTTGGGCCCCCCTGCTGTTTAACTTGTTTGTAAACAATATATCATATGGACTGACTGGGGGATCTTTAGTTATTTGCTGATGATGCAAAGTTAGGAAGAATTATAAGTAGTACTGCTGATGTTAATTCCCTTCAGGAAGATGTGAATAGACTTTTTACTTGGACAAAAGAGTGGGGTTGTAGTTTTAATATCAATAAGTGACTGGTGTTGCATTTTGGAGTGCAGAAATATAAGGCTTTGTACTATGTCGATGGTGCCGTATTACAGGAAGTGAATGAGATTAAAGATTTGGGAGTGATGGTTGACAGTAGACTGAAGTTTAGATGTTATATTGCTGGTGTTGCAAAGGCTGCACGTCATAGTGGTGCTGTGATAAGTACTCTATCATGTAAGGATAAGGAAGTGGTTGTGCCACTATATGAGGCACTGGTCAGACCACACTTGGGCTATTGTGCTCAGATCTGGTCACCTTGTTTTCAATGTAATGTAGAGACATTGGAGAGGGTCCAGAGATGAGTGGCTAAGAGAATATTGAGACTTTGGAATGCTGGCTGTGGAGAAATGTTGAAGAAATGTGGATTGCAGAGTTTGGTGGATAGGAGGAAGAGAGGTGATATGATAGAGACATTTAAGTTAGAGGATTTTATCAGAGTAATCCATAGGGCATTATAAAACGAGTAGATGGTGAGATGGGGAAGAACCAGAAGTCATTCCTGGAAGTTGTGTAAAAGTGTGGTGAGGAGCAGATTTTTTACAGAGAATTGTCAGTGAATGGAACGCATTACCAGAATGTGTTGTTAATTCAAGGAGTACTAAGGATTTTAAGATTCTATATGATAAATATGTTGTCAGTTGAATGAACTTCCACGACTCCATGGAGAGTGTAATAATATTGATTATAACTTTCTTTTCCTATTCATATGTTTTCCATACTTCTCCAGACTCTTTCCTGGTGAACCAATCAAAGCTTTCCCAAATTGCCATTTCCCTTACAGAAAAAATCAGATCAACAGTTGAAACCAAATTGCTATTCTCTTAATTCCCCCCCCCCCCTCTGCAGTTTCATCCCTTATTCTTGTTGCTGTTATCCTTGCACAAATTTTTGCAGTGGCAGAATAATGTTTCTGTTTTCTATTAGAAAATACAAACATTAATATTAATAGAAAAGATCAAAAGAAGACCACTTCAATGGTATGGACATGTCGAGAGAATACCATTCAAAAAGGCTATCCAACTTTGCTCTGTATGCAAAATTAAAAGAAAATGGAAGACCAAGAACTAAATGGATAATATGAATAAAGGTCAACTCAGGATTACAAACATATAGACAGTTCACCTGCCACGCAAGAAACCGAGACTCCTGGAGGTTGTTGTGGAAACACGGAAGAGGATAGTAAGTAATTAAGTTTAATGTTATTCCTCTATATTTACTACATCTTGAGTCTCCCCTGTATATTGGTAAAATAATCCCCTATATCTGGTCATCAGGTATTATCTTTCTCCATATTAGTCTATAGGTGTTGCACAACCGTTTCAATTCTGAAGTACCAAAATCTGATTTCAGCAGGCATCTGTTACTGGAAATTTTGAATTCTTCATCTTCCATAATACTTCAACCTCTGCCAGACCTATTTCCCTATTATGTCATTCATCTCTGTATTCATGTAGATAATTTCAGTTTATCAACATCCACAGCTTCATCTTTCTGTCTTGTATTTTTCTAGCCATGTTTATTTTCCATACACCTTAAAGATGGCTATAGAAGCATATAATCTCCATCTAAGACAATAGATAGCAAAACTTTGATATCCATTGACTTTCCCACTCTATTCTTTATCAAGGATGGATTATTTCATCCTTTATATTGATATTTTATCAGTATTTTCCCTCCATCCCAGCTTCACCTTGTAATTCTGTAGTGTTATATTTTTCCAATGCAGCTGTTTCTAATTTTAAGATAATTTCTAATGCAAAAATCTACTAAATATTCACCTAAACCAAATGCTCCCAAAAAAAATGTTCTACTCTTCTATTTTCTGCAGCCTGTGCATTAATATTTCTTAAGGTCATCAAGCTCTTATTTTGAATAATTATCCCCAGCTGCTCCTTATATAATGTATTTTCCTCCATATCCAGATATCTCTTCTTCTTGTTGTGTGTGTGTGTGTGTGTACTTGGATAAGTGGCCATTGTTTCCTATACAAACTTCATTATTCTATCATAAATTCCACTGAACAAATCTGTCATTTACTTGCTGACCAAGCCAGCACCATCTTATTTCCTGAACAAAACATATTCTTTTCTGAAGTTCCTTTTTTTCTTATTTTACATTTTCCATTTTGTCCCACTCAAATCCAAAACATCTAATTTCTTCATCATCATGACGTCCACAACTTCTTATCTTCACCTATAAGTATTCAATATTCCTATTTTTAATTTTCTTTTAAGGTTTGAGTTGTTTACCAATGTAAATGAATTCATCCACTGACAGCTTCTTGTAGCTCTCACAGCTTCACCACAGCCCCATTAGCTAGAACGTTCTTGATGAATTTTATTCGATCAGGCATCCCCTACTAATTGCACTCAGAATTCTGATATGATAGTGAAATCTTGAAATTTTCTTGTTTGCCAGATGAAAGTATACAGGAAACAGTTATCAGATGTAAATAAAGAAAAATTTATTTATTTTTATCATGAAGTTTTCCCACTTGTGCAGATCAATATGTGACATTAATGTCATTGTATTTAATTTACTGTGAAATAGTCTCATTACTCGGTATTTGACCATTCCTTCTCACATATATTTGTTTATCATATTTGTTGAATTCAGTGATGAAATATATTTCACAATATGTAAATGCCCTGTATTTTAATAATTACAGTACTTTCAATTATCTATGCTAATAATAAGGAAGATGTCCATAAATACCCCCCCCCCCCAAAAAAAAAAAAAAATCTCCATTGCCAGAAACTACTAATACAAGGGTGTGCTGAAAAGTTGTGATAATCACCATGAAGAAATTGAGGTAGAACTGTTATAACGTGTTTGCAGTAGGTAATCATATTTTAATATGGCTTAACTCCTTTACTTAACTATCTCTTGTATAATTTGTCCTATCTCAGCAGTGCTTATAATGTGTCTGTCTTTGTCTTACTATTATACACTTCAGCCCCTCAGATTATCACGTGCGCAAGTCTGATCTACAAAGCGATTGTCTCAAGGTTAAGCCAATCACCTTGGTAACAAAGCTTCTGAAGTTAACTTCTCTTAAGGTTCTGGGAAAATTTGTTTGTTCCACTGCACCACCCAGAACCGTTAGATTGGAAAAACTTCTCAGTCAAGAAGTGAACCTTCAGATATGCACGTGGTTAATCTAATCTATTTCTATACTAAGTTATCAGTTATCAGTACCCTCTATAATCAACCATGTTTGCAGTCGGGGTCTTAATTAACAATTTTCTCCCACTTACATCCGAATAATTTATGAGTGGTGCATTGGATTCTTAGACACAGGCAACCAAATTAATAAAAGCAAAAGGTTTATTTAACATAATGATCATCATACAGAATAAAGAACTTTCAATTATCACTGTACTACTAGATTACAAAGTAAAATTAATCAATTACATCACACAGTAATTAATACTACAAAAACATTATGTTCAAAGATTCAAAGCTCGCATTCAGATTATAAAACAATGACTTTTAGGTGTTAATCAAGCTGTATGGATTAGACATCTCTACAGCTCTTAAGCATAGCTGGCAATCAACACAAGTACAATTACAATACATAGCACATATTTCTCACCGACTATGATTAAAATATCACAGTTCTGTCTTAATTTTAAATAGAGTCTCAAAACTTTATGAAGGTCTATGATTCTTAAGTTACAATTACCTTCCTCTCACACATTATTTGATTAAGCTTTACTATACCGAACTCGAGGATTCCTCATGCATGTCCTTTCGATTCTTGGATTCCTTTCCTTCCAAACATTTTTTCCCTCTATGTCATCATCATCATCATCAAATTCCTGCCATGTACCCTCAAGGGGTGTACAGGATATGTTAGTACTACATGACAAAAATTACATCATTACTAACTTCCTATCTACAATTTTCCTCCAAATCACTATGTTACTTGTCAAGACTCCAACATTATCAGATCTTATATTTCTATCGTCTAAGGCACTTTGTACCGCATCAATCCACCTATATCTTGGTCTTCCTCTGGGTCGTTTTACTGCCAACCTGACAGAGAACACTTGTTTTGCTAATCTTTCCTTGCTCATTCTGTTTAAGTGACCATACCACCCGAGATTAGCTCTGCTAACGCATTCCTGGATGTTGACAATGTCAAGTTCTTTCCTAATATCCTCGTTTTTAATATGATATTGCCATTGATGCCATCTGTTCACACCTATAATCTTTCTCAGGACTCTCATATCTGTGGTCTCTAGTCTTTGATCAAGTGTTTTACTTCTGACCCAGCTCTCAGATCCATAAGTTAAAACTGGTTTGAACACTGTCTTGTATACAGCTAATTTAGTGTTCTGACTAATTTCTCTCTTATTCCATATGAATTTATTCAATTGACTTCCCACCATACCAGCTTTGCTGATTCTGTTGTCTATTTCTATATTTAATTTACCATCTTCAGTAAAAATCGTGCCTAAGTAGCTGAAATGTTTTACTTGTTCTATTGGTTCTCCATTCACAATGCAGTTGATATTTTCAGTGCTTATGTCTATTTTCATTGTCTTTGTCTTTTTATTGCTAACCTTCATACCATATCTATTACAACAGCTATTCAATTTAGTCAGAGAATCTTGCAGACTTGTAGCGGATTTATTTAGAAGTATAACATCATCCGCATAAAGCAAAGAGCTGACATTAACATCTCCAATTTTGATATCATGTTTAATACCACTTTCCTTCATAATGTGATCCATATAGATAATGAATAACAGAGGGGATAATGTACATCCTTGTCTCACACCAGATTTAACATTAAACCATCTTCCTGTACTTCCCTCAGTTCTAACTGCTGACTTACAACTCAAATAAAGACAAAGTATTGCTTGATATAATGCCCATTGACACCATATAACTACAGCGTATTGAATATCTTCTCTTACACCTTGTCATATGCATTTTCCAAATCGACAAAACTTAAATACAGATCTTTGTTATATTCCCATGCTTTTTCAACTATTTGTTGTAAAGTGAAGATCTGATCTGACAGCCTCTATTTGGCCTGAATCCAGCTTGTTCTTCTCAACCATTTCTCAAGTATACTTGCATAGATCTTGCCAAGAACACTCAGTAGGGAAATACCTCTGTAATTCTCACATTCAGTTTTATTTCCCTTTTTATATATATTGGTACTATGAGAACTCTACTCCAATCATTGGGAATTCGTCCCTCTGTCCAGGCTTTCTGAACTATGCAGTGCAGCCACTGTAAGACTCTTATACCACCATACTTCAGCATTTCTGGTCGAATATCATCTACTCCTGCTGCCTCTCCACATTTCAATCCTTTGATGGCTTTTTCTACTTCAAGTATGGATATGTATTCCTGACTGCATGCCTGGTCAGTGTTTTTTATCACTGTGCTGTCATCACTGCTTGTTTCATTTAGCAGTTTTTCAAAGTAATTACTCCATACTTCAAGGATATCTTTTTCTTCCGTTTTCATGTCACCTTTATCATCTCTAACTCCTTTTACAGCACTCTTTCCTCCATTCCTAAGCTTCTTCAACAACCTCCAGAATATTTTGCCACCTTCTTGGTATTTATTTTCTATATTCTTGCCAAAGTCCTCCCATGACTTTTGTTTAGCTAGTTTTACACAGTGTTTAGCATTCTTGCATTTGTCTCTATATTCTCCAAGAGCACAAGCTGACTTATTTGATAGAAACTTTTATATGCTTTCTTCTTTTTCCTTCACTGCCTCTTTAACTTCCTGTGTCCACCAGGGAGTTCTGATTTTTTTTATCCTTGCAGACAACCTCACCACATGCCTCTGGCTGAATCAATCAATGTTTTCTTCAGAGTTTGCCACTGAATCTCCAAGGTTTGATTCCTGTTCTCAAACTCTTTCATTTTTTCTTGAATAATGTTTGTATATTTTAGTCTACAGTTCACATATGAGAGCTGCTCAACTTTTATTCGTTTCAAAACGTTCTTACATGTTGTTCTTTTCAATAGGAAATTCAATTTTATCTTGCTTAAGACTAAATTTTGATCACTACCAATTTCAAATCTTTTGTACACTCTGGTGTCCTGCACCAGGGAGAAAACATCACTATCAACAATAACATAGTCAATGAGACTTTTCTTATTCCTTGGCTCTTCTCTCCATGTGAATTTGTGCACATTTTTATGTTGGAACATGGTGTTAGTAATAACCAGTCCATGTCCTGAACAGAAATCCAACAGATATTTGTCATTATTATTAGCTTTGCTCTTTTCTCCAAATTTTCCCCAAAATATTTTTGTATGTCTCACAATCATTTCCTACTCTGCTATTTAGATCCCCAACAAGGACCAACTCTTCCTTTTTCATTGTGTCAGTTGCTTTTTCTAAAGCCTCAAAAAATTCCTCCACTTCTACCTTAGTAGAACCTTCTCTGGGACCATAGGCACAAATAAATCTCATTGGCCAGTTCCCCATTCTCATATTTGCCCACATTACTCTACTTGAGACTGACTGCCATTCAATAAGATTATCCTCGTATTTTGTGTTGAACACTATGGCTACTCCTTCTTTTCCTTGATTGTCATTGCCTGAATATAACATTTTGTATTTATTGCTCAGAAAGATCTCACCAGTTTTGGTCTTTTTTGTTTCAGTCACCCCTATTATATCAATCTGGTACTTATCTAATTCCTCAGCTAGCTCCATTTCTTTGCCATTCAGGCTTCTTACGTTGATAGTACTGATCTTTAACTCTGGTGATGTTGAGTTGTGGTTTGTTTTCAGATTTGTTCCAGTAGCTGACTTTTCGCTGTTCGCCCTGGTTCCCTGGCGAAAACAACGGGGGCCTTGTTTAACCAGGCAACGCCCCAGCCGGCATGAAATTTTGTCATGTTGTACCATCATTTTTTATTTTGGTTTAACCAATAAGAATACAATTTGGTCGGCTAAATCCCAAATTGCCAGCCCATCCTCGTTCGTTCAGTATCCAAGTAGATACCCAGCAGGGTGCACCACGAGAAGGTGAGGATTGGACATTAGGTCAGAAGCCCTGATCGGTTCTCCGTATTCCTTTAAAGGCTATGTGGATATCTCCTCTCAGTTATACAGCTTTGACCCTTGAGCACCCCTTCCCTCTATGTTAAGACTAAAATTCCTGTCAGCTTAGGTTGGTCCTCATGGAATCTGCATACCGATCATCTATGCCTAGAATATTCTTATCGCAAGACAATTCTGCATCCGTAAGGCACATTACCTGGCCACTATCTTTTCCAGGAGTTGCCCGTTGCTTCAAAAACCTCTATTCGTTCATCGTAGGGCTTGGAATCCGTGATCCCTCTAATCACGACCTGACACCTCCTACTTCTGTCACCAAGAGAGAACTGAGACTCCAGACATAAAGCAAGCATAAAATCCTTTGGGGGAGGGGTTTCCAGCCCTTTTATATCAACCCCTACCGGGACTCCTCGTAACCCTAAATTTTCACCTGACACGTTATTCCTTTGCACTTGTGGGTCTTGCCTTTTCGTAGTGTCCTCCTCGAAAACTTAGGTCGCCACGTGCCGTATTGTGTATATGACCGCTTGAGGCAACTTACTAATCCGGTGTCTTGCCCGTGTACCTTGACCTTTTAATTTTAGTTGGTTATATGCAATTTACACAGTAATTCTTTTATATCAATTCTAACAGAAAATATGTATATAACAAATTCATTGTCTAACATACAATTTAGTAGGTATTTTACACGGGAATATTTACAAGTTTTACACTAATTACGGTATCCAATATTTGTCAGGCTATATACAACTTATACAAAAATACAAGGATATCCTTTTCAAGAGTTTTAACTTGTCAAATTATGAATGAAACATTCATTAGTGAATTGTATTCATTCACAATTTAACAGAACCATGTAATTTACATATTATTCTACATATTCCCCACAGAGTGTTATACACTCGTTGCAACTCTGGAACATCATTTGCATTCCTCTGAGGAAAAAAGTCTTTCTCTTGTTGTACAAACCAGTTCTCTGCTTCAGATATGACTTCATCTGCGGTTAAGTGTTTCTTTAAATTTGGGAATAGGAAATAGTCAGATGGGGCCCAGGTCTGGCAGATAAGGTGGGTGAAGCAGATTGAAAACCCAAGTTGTGTATTGTCTGTTGAGTTTCATGAGCAATGTCCTGCAAAAGTGACATGCCTCTGCTCATTTCCCCATGGCGTTTTTTCTTCAGTACTTCCTTCAATTCCTTCAGAGCTGTTGAATAAACTGCTGCTGTAACAGTTTCACTTTTCTTTATTTTGAGGTACTTGGTAAGGATTATACCATCTATATTCCAAAACACAATAGCAAGAACTTTCCTTGCTGACTTTTGAGTTAGGAACTTCTTTGGCTGTGTACCTTTGTGTCTGCACAGCCAAACTGCATTGACTGTTGTTTTATCTCTGGGTTATAGTGATGAAGCCATGTTTCATCGACAGTCACAATACAAGGCAAAAATATTTTCACCTGATTTCTCAAAATGACCCAAAATCCCTTAAAATGATAGCACATTCTCTCTTTTTGTCAGCATTCAAACATTTGGGTATCAACTTCACTGAGAGCTTCTGTATGTCCAGATGTTGGTGGATAATGATCCCAACTTGTTCCCTGGATATCCCCAGAGTCTTTACCATGTTTTTGACTGATATTCGTCTATTATCAAGGATCATGGCATGCACTGCATCGATATTTTCAGGTCTGTTTGCTGTGGAAGGTCTTCCTGACTTGGGGGCATCTGTTGTCTCAGGATACCCAATTTTAAACTTGGTCACCAATCTGGAAACTGTTGGATATGCTGGGGGCAAAGTCTCCTAAAGTCTCACACGAAGTTTGGTGAATCTCAGTTGCAGACTTTTCTTGCAGGACAAAATCTTGATGATGGCCTGCACCTGTGTCTTTGAATTTCTTCAAAACCACTAACATGTCTTCTTATATATCATAAGAACAAATTATTACAATTGGGAGTTAAAAGGGTTAAGTATGTTCTTACTTGTGATTATATCAGTTGTTTTAATATCATTTTTGTTCTACGTGTTTATCAGAACTTTTCAGACCCTCCCTTTTATAGGTATAAAGTATGTTGAGTTTAAGAAAATTTACTTTAATAACATACGAATAAACATTTGTAGCAAAAAATACGTTGATTCACATAAATTATTATTATTACAGTTCATACAAAAGATTTGAGTTTTAAAAAAAGTCAAATGGATTTCTGCTAGCTGCAATTTCTTATGAATTGATTTTTCTTAAAGAGCATAATATCAATTTTCCAGAAAGAATCATACGAATTGCTTATTAAGTTTTCCCTTTTTTTAAAAATGGAATAAACAGCTTAATTTATTTTGAAATCTTGTTTCACAAATCAGATAACCTGCATGTAGTTTATGTTAAATCTACTACTTTGAGGAATTGTTTCATTTGTAGCAAAATTAGCTGCAGACTAAGCCTACTTTATTTCTTACTAAGATTTACAGAGAAAACATTAATCATTAACATTTTTATTTATAGATGTTACATGAACCTGTAGCTTTTGGAACAGCAGTAGAAGCACTTTTTGCAGTTCAGCAGCAAGCATTGGCTGCTGATTCAATTGCTGGAGGTGAACACTTGTGCTTTATGGGCAGTGGTAGAGAAGAAGAAGATCAGTATGTTCATATGGTGATTGCTAGCTTTCTTCAGAAGCACCAACGTTTTGTTTGCATGGCTAAAGGAGGCTATGCAGGTTTGTACATATATGCATACTACCTTCCAAAACTAAAAATAAAACTTAAAAAAAATACTAATACTCGTATGTATATATTGATCTTATCATTATTTTCTAGTCTACATGTGTGTTCTTTTGGTGTAACCAGATGTTATGATAGCCTAGTTATGTAACATTTGTAGTTTTGTCCAAAACCCAATACAGTTTGATTCGCATAATCCCAGAGATTGCAAAGTCATTGTAATTTATTGTGCATCCAAGTGAATATATAATAACGGTATGCATCACAGAAATGTAAATTTGAAATGTGGGTCAAAAATTCCACTTGAATCTCTGCACTGCTTAAATAGGCTATGTGTGTGTGTGTGTGTGTGTGTGTGTGTGTGTGTAGGCATCTCATTCCACTTTTTTGGACCCTAAGAGTGACACACATTCACATTTATTTAGCATTTTATTATTGACCTGTACACCCTTGATACATCTCAGGATGTATCAAGATATCACCATATCAACTGTGACTGATACAAGATCAGTCACAGTTGATATGGTGGTTGAGGAAGTTTCAGATGATTGGAGATTTTGTTGAATTGTGTACTTTTTTTTTTTTTTTTTTTTTTTTTTGGTGAAGCGTTCTTGCTATTTTATCTGTGATTGATTGATTTTATATATGGGAGAATCACTGCTTCTTTATATTCTTGGTTTATTTGTTATTCTATTTAATTTGGAGGTTGAGATAGAATTTGTTTGACCAATATTCTTTGTAGCCATTTTTTGGAGGACAATTAAGATACTGTAGTATACTGAGAAGATTAAGATATTAAGACACTGTGAAGTTGAGTGTGTTTTGCTCTGATATCTCAACTATTGTATCTAGAAATGGTAAAGACCTATTTCTTTCTAATTCAACTATGAATGTGATTTGGGGATGAATGTTGTTTCAGGAAGGTAATGATATCTTCTAATGGGGTAGGAGAACAGGACCAGGTGATAAAAATATTGTAGACGTACTGTCGTCAAATTTTAGTTGTGTTTATTGATACTGGAGGACTATTCTTTCAAACCACTTTATCCATAGGTCAGGTAGCATAAGAGAGAAGTGAGAGCCCATAGCTAATCCTTCTTTCTGTTCAAAAAAACTTCATCTTTTTTTTTTTTTTTTTTTAAAGTGCTATTAATGCAAAGTTTAAAAAGGTCCACTATGCCCGGCAGGAAAATTTTCTGAAGTATCTGTATGGTTTTTATTCTTGGAACATTTGTGAAAAGATTTACTGTGTACAGGCATGCATTATATCAGTAGGAGCCAATGTGATGCCTTTGATATTGGGAAAGTTATGATAACAATATTTTTATCATCTGGCCTGGTTCTACTACTCCATTAGAAGATTTCATTACCTTTCTGAACAACATTCATCCTCAAGTTGAATTAAAAAGAAATAGGTCTTTACCGTTTTTAGATACTTTAGTATATCAAAGCAAAACACACTCAACTTCTCAGTCTGCAGAAACCAGCTAGCACAGGACATTATCTATATGTAACTTCTCATCATCACCAACACAAAAAATAGGTGGTATCCTCCATTCCTTATGCAATAGTCTACAGAATTTCTACAAATATAGATAAAAGAAACCAAGAACTACAGTATCTTAATTCTGTCCTCCAAAGCAATGGCTACAACAGAACATTCGTCAAAAAGAATTATATCTCAGCCTCCAAAACAAACAAAATAACAAATAAACCAATATAAAGGAGCAACGATTTTCCCATATATACATTCAATCAGTCACAGATAAAATAGCAAGAATGCTTCACCAAAAAAGTCTAAAAGTCACTTTCTACCCAATCAACAAAATCTCCAATCATCTGAAACTTCCTCAATCACCACATTGGCCACTTAAAAAACCAGGTATCTGCAAGATCAGTTGCAGTTGTGGACTATACTACATAGGACAAACTAACAGATACGGGAAGATATTCCGATTAGAATGCATCAAGGATGTTGAGAATGAAAGAAAGCACAAATCAAGGCTGGTAGCACATACAATAGATACAGAACATTAGTATAATGGCAACAAACTAAATGCTCTACATTGGTTACTACTTTTACTCAAGAGCATTCAAAGAATTAGCTGAAATGAAGTATCGTCTACAGTGTAACAAAAAAACAAGGGCTGATTTTACATTAAATCTGGTCTTTCTTAATCCATCATGACACACTTGTATCTACTAGCAGTACACAGCAACCCACAAACCTAGCAGTCATTGTAACATATGACATATCACATAGCACATATTCAAAGTTCAAAGAAAAACCTCCATTGACATTAATGGATGTTACAACATTAAATTTATGTATGCATTGTATTGCTGCATTCTATTGCAATTGCTATCAGAAATAATAAGCTAACAAAGAAAAATGCTAAAATAAGAATGACATGCTCCGATTCACACATTTTTTCTGTTAATCTAGCAATCTTGTTAATACAATACAAGGACTATGATTGATTGTGATAACTTTCTGAAACTTCGATATAGACATGTGGTCAAAGCAAAAGAGATTTAGATGATAAAGTTTTGCATGTTTCAGGAATTCACAATCAAATTTAAATCAGTATGAGCTGTGAAGTATCTTAGTTGGGTTCAAAGAAAATATGGCTAACGACAATGGCATGGGATTCTGATTTATTAGGTTTTATCTGCCATCTTATTTTGGACAGTTCTGTTGCGATTAGAAGTCAAGAACAAAGAATTCAGTTACATTGAATATATGTAATCTGATAAATCTAATCTTGATTTCTATACCATTGACATTAGCCATAAAGTTTGCTGGAACTAGCAATTGAGGAACAGGGTGGTAAGAGATGTAATGTTTGGAGGACTCGATGATCTGTGGTGTGCAAGATAGGATGCGTGAGGGGTGTTTGTCTGGAGGAATGATAGAAAGTGTGGCTATGGCAATTAAGAGGGGTGAAAAGGTTAATGAGATGATTGTAGGAACGAATGACTTGATAGGTAACGTAAATTGGGCAGCGAGAGATATGAGATTCTTGCTTCAGGTAGTACGAAAGAAGACACAGAGAGGAAAGATAGTGTGCGTGTTGTCTAGGTATGATAGTGATGAGCTGAGCAGAAACGCAATAATGTTGAGTAACATAATAGCTAGAATGTGTAGAAGAGAGGATTGGAATATGTGGATGCTTGGAGGGTGTTTGAGGACAGAAAGGAATTGTATGCAAGAGACCGCTTGCATTTGAATGAGGAAGGACGTAGGCATCTGGAGAGATTGCTGTTCTGAATGAGTCAGTGTGTAAACACAGGGAAACGAGAATGCCCAGGGTGGATGGTAACAGGGATGTCTTCTTGTGGAAATGAGTACTTGGGAGAAGGAGGATGACATCAGGTAACGCTGAGCCCAGTGGAGTCTAGAGGGGGATAATGCTAGGTATAGAAACAGTGGCATTTTTATGCTTTATACTAATTCAGGAGTATCCAGAATAAAGGAGAAGAATTGGTGATGCTGATAGCATCAGCCTGGCCAAAGATTATTGGGATCACTGAGATGTGGTTGACAGAAGAGGATATAATAACATGAATAGAAGTAGCAGGGTGCAGCATTTTTCGGCAGGATAGGAAGGGAAAGCGCGGTGTTGGAGTACTGCTTATGATAAGTGGCTACTTATGTCCTCTAAGAGTGGAGGCTTTGGAGGGCAGTGACACTAATGATTTTGAAAGCATATGGCGTGAGGTACAGGTGGACAAGACAGGATATTTAGTGGAGTGTTGCTACAAACCAAGGAGCACATGGTGTTGAGGACCAGGAAATGTTTAGACAGTTGAGCTTAGCAAATGTGAGAAGAATTATTGTTATGGGAGATTTTAACTACAGCAGTATAAATTGGGGAGAGGAAGATGCATGTAGCAATAAGGGAATGGATTTTCTATAATTCTTGAGGGACAAATGTCTTAGGCAACATGTAACAGAGGGAACAAGAGGTTCAAGAGTTTTGGATTTGGTCACAGCATCAGAAGAGTTGATAATAACTGAGATGACATTTCTTCCACCAGTTGGAGAGAGTGACCATGTGGTATTGACTTTTAAGATGAATAGACATGCAAGAGTATCAAAGTGACAGAAACGTATGTGAAATTATAAGGCAGGTGATTATAATAGTCTTAGGTATAAACTTGGGGGAAGTTTCATAGAGGGAGGAATTGGAGCCGGGATATCGTTAGTGCTTGTGAAATTGTGAAGGATTATTTGTTAGCAGCAATAGTAAGCTGTATTCCACAAGTGAAGAAGAGGACACAATTTGGTATAAAGTGGATGATAAACAATATTAAACAGGAACTGCATGTGAAAAGAGGCTATGGAATAGATATAAGGAGACAGGTGAAGAGAAGATGCATAAAGAATATAAGACACAGGCCAAGAGAGTGACTAGTATGGTAAGGAAAGCAAAACTGGAATATGAGAGGAGATTAGCCCTAAGATCCAAAGAAAATCCTAGGGAATTTTTTTTAACTAGTGATAGCTATGTGGCCAGTAGGAGGAGAAATGATTGTGGAATAAAAATGGGAATACAGTGACTGATGCAGAGGACACAGTGGAATTGTTCAATGAACACTTTATTGGAGTATTTCACTGGAGGAGTAGGGCAGGTTCGAGGTTTAGAGGTGGAGGAGAGTGTGTTCCAAATACTGAGTACTCTGGATATCAGTAAAGCTGTGGGACTGGATGGTATTTCACCATGAGTTTTGAGAGAATGTGCTAAAGAACTGACAGCTCCTTTGACCTGGCTTTTCAATGAAAGTCGAGCTATGAGAAAGGTGCCCAGGGAATGGAAGGAAGGTAAGATAGTGCCATTGCATTAGGGCAGTACAAGACTGGAAGTGTCTAATTATAGGCAGTTTGTGTGTCGTCAGTAGTTAAGATCTTGGAGAAATTAGTGAGGGACCGTATACAGCATTGGGCAGATGAGGGCAGTACTATCTGTGAGAATCAACATGGATTTGTGAAGGGGCGCTCTTGTTTCAGTAATATAATAAAGTTTATATTATATTATTTAGTTAAAGCCTTTTATAATAAAGTTACAAGAGCAGTAGATGAGGAAAGGCATATACTGCCATTTTCTTGGATTTAGCGAAGGCATTTGACAGAGTGCCACATGATAAGTTGATATTTAAGTTGCAGCACATGGGATTTGGATGTCAGGTTGGTCAACTGGATTCAGAATTGGCTATCTGATAGGTATCAGAGAGTTGTGTATGGTGAGGCAGTATCAAAGAGGCAGAAGGTTACAAGTGGGGTCCCACAGGGCTCAGTACTGGGACCTATATTGTTTAACCTTTATATCAATGACATTGTCAGTGGATTGTAGGGGGATATTCAGTTGTTTGCAGATGATGTGAAGCTGGGAAGGGTTATTACTAATAGTGCAGATGTGGTTTGCCCTGCAAGAGGATTTGAATGCAAATGAATGGGGTGTCAGTTTAATGCAGCAAAATGTAAGGTCTTGAGTTTTGGGATCCATTGATGGGATGCTGCACACTCTATTGGAGGAGCTTTACTGGAGGAAGTAGGGGAGACAAGAGATCTGGGGTTGATGATTCATAGAAATCTGAAATTCAGGGGACATATTGCAAAGGTGGTGAAGGTAACACAGAGGATTGCTGCAATAATGAGAAGGACGCTGACCTGCAGAGATGAAAGAGTTATCATTCCGTTGTATAAGACCCTTGTCAGATCACACTTAGACTGTTGTTCTCAGATTTGGTCCCCAGGATTTGAAGGGGGGTAAGTTAACTGTGGAAAGGGTACAAAGGTGGATAACAAAGATGATTTCAGGACTGTACAGTGTTAGTTACAAGGATCGGCTGAGGGAATGTAGACTGCAGAGTTTGGTGGATTGAAGGAGGAGAGGTAATGTGATTGAGACTTCTAAACTGTTGAGAGGTGGTTACAGGGTTGACACTGGGGAGTTCTTTCGCTTTGTTGAACAATGGGAAGGAGTGATGATAAGGGACCATCCCTGCCCATGGAATGCATTGCCTAATAGAGTGGTGAGAGCGAGAACAGTCAGTGAGTTTATGGAGTGGTATGATAGACTTTCTGAGGGACTCCCGCGATGAGTCTTGATAGACTTTGTGTTTCCTAGGAAAGACCTCCTCATGATGAGTCTTTTGACTCCATGAATTCCTGAATAATAATAAACTAAGATACTCTCCTCAAGTCTCTGTATATTTGATCATCTCTACCTGGAAATGCAAAACTTTATGCAAGTATACTTGAGAAACGGTTGAGAAGAATTGTGTAAGAAAAGCTTGGTGAAGAACAAGCTGGATTCAGGCCAAATAGAGGCTTTCAGGATCAGATCTTCACTTTACGACAAATAGTTGAGAAAGCATGGGAATATAACAAAGATCTGTATTTAAGTTTTGTCGATCTGGAAAAGGCATATGACAAGGTGCCAAGAGAGATGTTATTCAATACCCTACAGTTATAAGCTGCGATATAAGCAGAGCAATGTGGCGAATAAGCAGCCATGGACCAACAGCAACTGAGCTATCAGGGCGTGGGGGAGTAGAAGTGGCAACTCTGTCTCACTTAAAACCTCACAAAGCCCAATGACAACTCAGTGACATGGCGAGTAGTGCCGCCATTAAATAAGTACCTGCTGGGGTCACTGCCCCTGACATTGGGAAGCAGCATTGTCAGTACTGACACAAGGTCGAAGCCAAATGATGACGGAAAAGCTTGTGATCAGAGATTTGCAGATGGCAATATGATTATATTGTGTACGTCTGTAATACTGCAGAGCAGAAAGCAAACGGAGAAACTACTGCTCTACCTTATCTCCAGAACAACCACCATGGCGAGCAAACCCTTACAATTGGCCCCAAGTTCCCGGTGTCCCTTAAGTGGGACGGGTGCGAAGAATCTCCGGGCTCAAAATGGTGTCCACTTTTAAAATTGCAACTTGGAATGTCAGAACTCTGTATGAAGCTGGCAAATTAAGAAATGCCACAAGAGAAATGAAGAGGCTGGGCATCCGGATTTTGGGAATTTGCGAGACAAGATGGCCAGGATCTGGAAAGTGTCAACAAGATAATATGACAATGTATTACTCTGGGAATGATGAGAACAAATATCGACATGGTGTAGCTGTAATAGTAGATGAAGAAATCAATAAATCAGTACTAAATTGGATTCCATTTTCTGAAAGGATAATGCTGTTACAACTTAAGGGAAACCCCGTTAACATAAATATCATCCAAGCTTATGCACCCACAGCTGACAAAAGTGAAGAAGATGTTGAAGAGTTTTATGAACACCTAAAAGAGATTAAAAACCTAAGAAAGAAACATGATATAAACATAGGGATGGGTGACTTCAATGCAAAAGTAGGAAGAGGGGGGGGGTGATGGAGAAATTGTTGGCGAACATGGCTTAGGCACCAGAAACGACAGAGGAGATCGCCTAGTCCAGTTCTGTCAGGAAGAAGATCTAACAGTAGCAAATACCTGGTTTAAACTTCCACCCAGAAGACTGTACACTTGGAAATCGCCTCAAGATAACCAACATAACATTGTCTGAAATCAAATTGATTATATACTGATAAATAAAAGATTCCACAGTAGTATAAAGAGTGCAAAGACTTATCCTGGAGCAGATATCTCATCAGACCACAATCCCATAGTTGCAGAAGTACGTCTTAGATTAAAATCAGCTAAAAAATCACAAAAGAAGAAAAAGAAAATTGATGTAGAAAAACTGAAAGACCCGAACATAAATAAAAGTGCCAAGACACAGCTTAACCTGCGATTACAACAGATTAACATAGAAGAAAATAAAAGAATGGAATCTCTTTGGAATAGCTTAAAGAATGCCATCGTAACAACAAGTATTGAAGAAGTAGGTTATGTGAATAATATAAAACAACAGGAATGGATGACAGATGAGATTCTTTCTCTTATTGATACAAGAAGAATGTATAAAAACAAAGACCTAGCCAGGTATACAGAAACACACAACATCATCAAGAAAAAAATAAAAGAAGCCAAGGAAAATTGGATGAAAAATTTATGTACTGAAATTGAACTGCTTCAGAAGAAACATGATAATTTCAATCTGTATAAGAAAATCAACAAAATTTCCGGAAAACTGAGGAAAAAGCAAATAGTGTCTCTAAGAGACGAAAATGGAAAAATAGTTCTAGAAGAAGAGAATAAAGCATAGATTTGGATAAAATATGTAACAGAACTTTTCAATGATACTAGACAGAAGCCTATAAATATAAAAGATAACATTCGAGGACCAGCAATCATGAAATGCGAAATAGAGAATGCTATACGAACAAGTAAAACAGGAAAAGCCTGTGGACCAGATGGTGTGCAAACAGAATTTTTAAAATTAATAGAACCAGATAACATCAAACTTCTTGAAAAACTATTTAATAAAATATATGAAAGTGATGAATTTCCATCAGATTGGCTCAAATCTACATTTATCACTGTCCCAAAGAAACCCAAAGCAAATTCCTGTGGTGACTTCCGACTTATTAGTCTAATGAGCCAAACATTAAAAATATTTTTGAAAGTAATTCAGAATCGCATTTATAGAAAAAGTGAAGAAACTCTAAGTGAAACACAATTCGGCTTTCAGAATGGTTTTGGTACTAGAGAGGCCCTTTTCTGTACCCAAATATTGATACAAAAATGCATAGAAAAACAGAAATCTGTCTTTATGTGTTTCATAGATTTTGAAAAAGCATTCGACAAAGTCAGACACACTAACTTAATAGAAGTCCTTCAACAAACAAGGCTAGACGAACAAGACATAAGACTAATAACAAATCTGTATTGGAATCAGTCAGCTACTGTTCAATTAGACAACATTACCACCAGTGATATTAACATCAAAAGAGGAGTGAGACAAGGATGTGTGCTCTGACCACTCCTGTTCAATACATGCACAGAGGTAATCTTTAAAAAAGCATTGGAAGAATGTCCAGAGGAGTCGCAATAAATGGAAAGATTGTTAACAACCTACGATATGCAGATGACACCGTGCTAATTGCAGATAACATTATGGATCTCCAAAAACTCATTGACAGAGTATACATAGAAAGCCAAAGAATGGGAATAAATATAAACATCAACAAGACAAAATACATGATCATCAGCAAACATCCAGCCTCATCAATGAAACTGACACTCAATGGGAAAAATATTGATCAAGTGTCAAGATATAAATATCTTGGTTGTTGGCTTAATGAACGGTGGGATCCAGAAATAGATATAAAGACAAGGATTGAAGTTGCACGGCAGTCCTTCATGAAAATGAGAACACTATTCTGCAATAGAGACCTAAACATGGAAGTCAGATGCCGAATGCTGAAATGTTACGTGTGGTCTATTCTGCTCTATGGAGTTGAAACATGGAGAATAAGAAGAATAAGAAGAAGATGTGGTGTCAATGGAAAATTATATCAAGCAATACTTAGCCTTTATTTAAGTTGTAAGTCAGCAGTTAGAATTGATGGAAGTACAGGAAGATGGATTAATGTTAAATCTGGTGTGAGACAAGGATGTACATTATCCCCTCTGTTATTCGTTATCTATATAGATCACATTATTAAGGAAAGTGGTATTAAACATGATATCAGAATTGGAGATGTTAATGTCAGCTCTTTGCTTTATGCAGATGATGTTATACTTCTAAATAAATCCGCTACAAGTCCGCAAGTTTCTCTGACTAAATTGAATAACTGTTGTAATAGATATGGTATGAAGGTCAGCAATAAAAAGACAATGACAATGAAAATGGGTAGAATCATTGAACTGTCAACTGCGTTTGAACGGAGAACCCGTGGAACAAGTATCAAAAAGAGTGATATCAAAAAGTTTTATAATGAGGGGAAGAATCAAGTTGAAAATAGGTGACTAGTGGTGTGCTGCAAGGTTCAGTTCTAGGACCACTACTGTTCATTTTGTACATAAATGATATAGGAAATAACCTGAAAGGAAATATTCAGTTATTTGCTGATGATGCCAAATTTGGTAGAGTAATAGTTAATCAAGGTGATGTGGACAGCTTGTAGGACAATTTAAATTTTTAAATAGGATGTAATAAATTAAAAATACCAAGAAATTATATACTTGGTTTAATCCTTTATCCATAATAAATTTAGTTTAATCCTTTATCCAAGTGTAAGCAAACAAAGTTTGCACCTGAAAATATTTCAGGACTGAGGTAAGGTGGTACATCCCTTGGCAACTTGTAGCAAAGGTGGGCCAATCTCTCATTACTCCTTGTCTCAGTATCTCCCATAATGCATAGCACATCTCCTTGTGGACATATATACTGCTATGCATTAAGAGAAGGACCACTACCCAGACCGGTTTCGACGTTTATTGAGGTCTCGTCAGCGGGAGGCAGACCCAGAGTGGTGATACTAAGGCAGAAGCAATGGAGAGGTCATATTTACCTATATGAGTTGCAAACCAGTGTACCACCTTATTATTAAATTACTCTGGATTTAGAGAAAGGTGTTGGAAGTTTATTTTGCACTTGGTCAGACTATAATAAATTTAATTTAATCCTTTATCCAAGTGTAAGCAAACAAAGTTTGTGCCTGAAAATATCTTCAGGACTGAGGTAAGGTGGTGCAACTCGTAGCAAAGGTGGATCAAGATCTCATCACTCCTTGTCTCAGTATCTCCCATAATGCAAAGCACATCTCTTTGCAGAGATGTAATACTGCTATGCATTAAGAGAAGGGCCACTACCCAGACCGGTTTCGACCTTTTTTGAGGTCTCGTCAGTGGGAGGCAGACCCAGAGTGCTGATACTAAGGCAGAAGCAATGGAGAGGTCATATTTACCTATATAGGTAATTTACCTATACAGATAAATTATATTTACCTATATATAGATAAATATGACCTCTCCATGGCTTCTGCCTTAGTGTCACCACTCTGGATCTGCCTCCCACTGACAAGATCTCAATAAAGGTCGAACCGGTCCGGGTAGTGGCCCTTCCCCTAATGCAGGGGTGGCCAACCTTTTATAGTTCATGCGTCAATGTTTTAGTTAAGATGCGCCATACAAACTTATACCACTTTTCAGAGCTTTTAAAATATGGTAATATGGATATATTTAACAGTTATGTATAAAATGATTTATTATATATATGGTAATATAGACACTTTTAGCAGTTTTAAATAAAAGGATTTCATATAAAGACAAGATAAACATTAATTATTTTATTGACTTTTGAAAGTGCTTTGCTTTTGCTAAGCTTGTAATGTTTGGAGTTAAATCGGTTACAGAACGCATCAAATAGTTTTTCAAATTTGAATCAGTTAGTCGCGACTGTAGTTTGTTCTTAAAAATTTTCATTTATGAAAATGCTTGTTCGCATCTGTATGTAGTTCCAAAATGACAGATATAACTGAGCAAATTTTCTCAGTTCTGGAAAATGTTCACAGGGCAACGATCGCCAGAAATTAATTATATCAGAAGCATCTGGGAGTGATGGATGTTCATTAAATGTCATTTTCAATAAACAATTGGTTCTGAGATCAATAAGTTCCATTTGTATGTTACTAGGCATCAAGATTTTTTGTTCAGTAAGTGAAAAGGGATTTATAAATGCAAGTATGCAGTCTCCTTCTTCGGCAAAGTCGCTAAAATGAATGTTAAAGGACTCTTGTAATAATCTGAGTTTCTCAGTATATTCTGTAAAGTTGCCATTATTTTCAACAGATTCATTATGTTCTTTTAAATGTGGAAATTTACTTAAATCCCCATTTTCTAACTGGGAGATGAACAGTTTTAATTTCATTTTGAATTCAGTGATGTTATTTACTAAGCTAGGAAGCAATTTGTTCTTGCCCTGCAGTTTCAAATTTAGATAATTGAGGTGGTTGATAATTGAGGTTTAGTTGATGTTACCAGGGGTCATCCCTGGTAACATCAACTAAAAATGCTAAATCAAATAGCCATTTCTCATCACACAACAGGGCTTTTTCCTCATGCAGCTCATCCTTCTTTTCCAGAAAATTACGAACACTTTCTTTCAGCTTCCAAAATCTACTGAGAACTTGTCCTTTAGAAAGCCAGTGCACCTCGCAATGAAGGATGAGATCACCATATTCCATATCTAGCAGTTCACAATATTCTCTGAATTCTCTTCTGTTTTAACCCTCTTGCTCTAATTTTATTCACACACTTTACAGCTGGTATCATAACATGCCTCAAATTTAGAGTTTTTCCCACACAGAGATTCTTTGTGTATAATACAGTGATACTTTAGTAGAGAACGGCCTAAAAACCTTTCAAGTAAAGTTACAGTCCCAGAAACTCTACCTATCATTGACGGTGCTCCATCAGTGCACACACCGATGAGCTTACTAGAATCTAGTTGTTGATTTTCTAGACATGACTTTACTTTGTCAAATATGTCTGACCCTCTGGTTTTTTCCATGAAGTGACTCAAGACCAATAAGTTCTTCAAAGATGTTAAAATTACCATCAATTTCTCTTATAAAAATGCTTAATTGGGCTACATCACATATGTCAGCGGATTCGTCCAAGGCTAAAGAAAAGAAAGCACAAGCATGAACATGGTCTTTTAATTGCTCAGTAACATCATGGGACAGTTCTTCGACATGCGTCTTGTAATTGTTTGCTTGGACAGAGCAGTTTGGTTTACTTTTCTTACAACATTCTTATCACCAAGACATTTTGCAAATTTTTCGAGACAGGAGTTAACTTTCTCTCCATCAGAGAAAGGCTTGTGTTTTTTAGCCAACACAAAGGCAATTTCATAAGACCCCTCCAGCATTGCCACACTTTCACAACTTCATTTCACAAATATATTTTTTCTCTTTTTTATTTCTTCCTTTTTCTTAACCACCTATTCTTTCCGCAACTCAGACCCAGGAACTAACTTCAGTTTTTCTTCTAATTCAGCTTGATGTTTTCTATAGTGTCTGTTAAGATCATGTCTTCTATTATCTGAGAGAGCGCTTAAATAAGAACTAATTTTCCCACAGTTCATTAAACTGGCATTTGCTATCACCTTCTGCTTTTCTTCTGCTCATTTTCTTTTGCAAAGTAATGGGTAACTGACTGTAAAAAATTTATTTCAAAAAGTAAAGCTTATTATTAAATAATTTATTTAAATTATTTTATGGTTTTAAACATTATGAACATTCAAAAACAGTTCTACAAGTTTAAGATAAGATTCCTGTTTTCATGAAGGCCTAATGCAGTTCTATAAGTTTAAAAATATTATATATAATTTTTTTCATAGAGTGTTTTCGTCTCTCTCTCTTGTAATATATTATGTCCAATGAAATACAAGATCGCTTCCTGCCATAAAACAGTCGATCCTCATTACGAAAGCTTTGCTGATGATCAGTTAAATTTTAGGAATAAATGTACTATACGTAAATAAAAAGGAAAGATACCGTATTAAAAAAAATATAAAAACACACACATACAAATACCCGAATAATTGCAGGTTTCAGTATCAGCAAATTAAGGGAGCGGGCAAGAACTTGACATATGCGTTCAAAATGAAAAAAAATTATTTTTAAATTTACAGAACTATATTAAGCCTTCATGAAAACAGAAATCTTATCTTAAACTTAAAGAACTGTTAATAAAAATATATAAGTTCGAAAACACAGAATTGTTCACTCACATCTAATCAGAAGTTCATTGAACATTATGACAAGAGTCAGCTGTAAACTGATTGAATAACTGGTGACACATGTCAGCATTTGCCGGTGCATGTTGCTTCAAGATCAAACAAGTATAAGTGCGCACTCTAGAAATCAGTAGTAGGTTAATTGTCTTTTTATATATTTATATATATATATATATAAATCATATACAACATTTTTTAAAATTGTTTCTCTGGGGTTCAATGCGGCACTTTTGGCGCATGCGCCATAGGTTGGCCACCCGTGTCTTAATGCATAGCAGTATACATGTCTGCAAGGAGATGTGCTTTGCATTATGGGAGATACCGAGACAAGGAGTGATGAGAGCTTGGTCCACCTTTGCTATGAGTTGCCAAGGCATGTACCACCTTACCTCAGTCCTGAAGATATTTTCAGGTGCAAACTTTGTTTGCTTACACTTGGATAAAGGATTAAACCAAGTATACAATTTCTTGATATCTTTAATTTATAGTATAACCAAGTGTCAGAACTTTCAACAAATATGATGTCAGTACGGGGAAAAGATAATGGGTTCAGTTTAATGTGAGGAAATGTAAAGTTATGCATTTTGGAATAAATAGTCTACAAGCTGTGTACCACATTGATGGAACTGTACTCCAGGAAATAGATGAAGCTAGAGATTTAGGAGTAGTGGTAGATGGAGTTAAAGTTAATGGACATATGGCTAAGGTTGCTAAGGTAGCCCCTAAGATTTCTTGGCTACTTAAGAACACATTTACAAGTAGAGATAAGTAAGTTGTTATTCCTCTATATATATATATATCCATGCCTGGATTACTGTGCTTGGGTCTGGTCTCCTGAGTTTCTTGTGGATGAGGAAGCAGTGGAGAAGATTTAAATAAGAAACCAAGATAGTGAGTGGTCTGTGGAATATTCCCTATGTGGATAGATTGATGGTGTGTTGAGTGCAGAAGTTGGTTGATAGGAGAAAAAGAGGGGATATGATTGAAACATTTAAGTTTACTTAAAGAGTTTTTTAGGGTTGATGCAGGAGAAACATTACACTTGGCTAGAGGGGCCAGCACAAGGGGTCATCCCTGGAAGTTGAATAAACTTGTGGTTAGTAGCGGTGTAAGGACTAGATTTTTTGCTTGGAGAGTTGTGAATGAGTGGAATGGATTGCCAGAGTCATTTGTGAGTGCTTTGTCTGCTAATGATGCAAACTATTCACACAATCTATTGTATGAATAGTTTGCATCTCCACGATCAGTCTTCGGACTCCATGTAGGTACCCGTACAAGAATGATGATGATGATGATAATAATAATCCTTCTGTGAAATCTTCTATTTGGTATCCATTTGGATACTGACTGAACCAGAATGGCAGGAAATTTAGTACATAGCTGACTAAATTGTATTCTGTGTAGCTACATATTTATTTAGCATAAGGATAAAAATAGAAAAAATTAAATAAACTATACAGATTAGTTGAGTTAGTAAATTAGTAGCACTATTTGCTACTAATTGCAGTGCCTGAGGCCTCCAGGGATTAAATATGTGATGCAGTCTGTACAACACCACATACATACATACATAAAAGGGTGAATGTAGAAGTCACCATAGATTAGTAAGCGTGCTCAGTGGCTTTGTCTGATTCTAAGTCTGTTTAGCTGACTCCAGAGTTGTTGAGATAAATTGAATCTTAGAGGTTTGACAGTTGAATCTGTGATCAGGTACTTTGTTTGTAGTTTGTTCCAGAGTTTTCTCCACCAGCCCTGGGGTCCTTCATTTAGTATTACCACAAGACACATGAACAATCTGGAATTAAGACATTGAATGGAATTGGGGGGGTATCTTGATGTATAGCTAGGCTGTGATGTTATTTCTGATTTTAATTCTTTGAGATAAATAGATTACAAGCCATGTACCATTGATGGAACTGTACTTCAGGAAATAGATGAAACTTGAGATGGAAAGCTTGAAATGTAGTACATGAAAGAGTTGTTGAAAAAAGAAATGAGAGAGAGAGGGAGGGAGAGAGCAAGCAGAGTTCTAATTCTTGTGCAAAGTATGATGGGAATGAATTGTGGTAAAGAACTATGATTGCAAATGAATCGGTGCATAAGATGTTGAAGATGAATGGCATAAAGTTTTTAGATGTTTGGCATAAATTTTCTCCATTTGTGAAACTTTGTAGTATTCACATGATTTAATCTTCAAAATTTTCCATGACCGTTGCCTTAAATACTAATCTCCTTGCCACTCAAGTGGAGTGAAAATAATCTAGAGTTTTTTGTGAGACAGCTTTCAAAGGATGTTATTATAAATGAGGTGTCAAATCTTTCAGGTGGTAAGTGATCACTTGGGTGGTGGCCAGGCATATGAGGACTTTTTGTTAACAATGGATACATGTGAAAGTATAAGAGTTGATTATGAAAAGTTAAGGTGACTTCTTGCAGCTATATGTTCGATTGAGGAATTTGATGGAAAAGAGATCAGTAGTACATGGGCTCTACTGAAAATCTATCTGGCCAATGAAATGTCTGAATGTATTCTAAGGGTCAGTAGGTTAAATAAGATAGCTGTGAAATGAAGGAATGAAAATGTTAAGCATTCACTTTGGAGGAACAAGACAATATAAAGACAGCAAAAGATGTCCTATTAATCTCCTCGAGCGTACAAAAGAAGATGTGAGCAACATGCATTGGCAGATTAGCACAATGAGTGCAAACTGAGCAATTATTATCAGAGACTTTAACTAAGGGGATATAGATTAGAAGGAGCAAATGGTACATGACAAACTTGAAATGAAATCTCTACAGTTACTAAGAAATAATTACCTGAAACGGCACATGATGGAGAGGATCAGGGGTTTTGAGTGTTGTATCTGATAATAGCATCAGAAGATCTATTTATAGCTGCAGTAGCAACCCTACCTCCAATCAGGGAAAGTGTCCATGCAGTCTTTCACTCAGGTTGTTAAACATGTGGAATTTTAGTCAAGAAAGGGTTTATGCAGAACTGCAAAGCTGGTGATTATGATAAAACTAGGAAGCAACATTGAGAAGTGCCATACCATAAGAAACTACATAAAATAAATGTTATTCATGCATGGGGAAGCAGCCAAGGATTGAGTGAGGCAGTATCAGAGTGCATATCTCGGGCTAAAGGGATAAACTGAGTGGGGATTAAGTGGATGAATAGCAATATAAAGTAGGAGCTGAAAGAAGAAAAAGAAAGCATTGTGGAAGGAATATAAAAAAAAAATGTGATCAGCATGCTCATGAGCAATATAACTGGTAATTAATTTACGGAATTGACAACGCATATAAAGTAAATAAATTAAAGATAACTTTAATGAATCACTTCTATATTTCGGCAATGTCACATTGCCATCTTCGGGAACATAAAGATATGGTATGTGCACTAAGGAACTAACAAAGCAAATGAAAAAGAAAATAAGAACTAATTTTGTTCCTAAAGTCCTAATGGTGCCCTCTTGCGGGCTAATTTGGTAGTCTTGGCAGTTGGGCTGAAGTTCTCAAAATGAAAGTCTCCCAAATTTGGGGCAGTTTCATGCACCCAAATTTGCTGAGGTTAGGAACGTTTTTTAGAGCTGCTGAAGATTCTTTGAATAGTCTTTCGTATTTAAACTTGCTGCGATGGATTATTTTTGTCTTCTTCCAACGAATTTTATGGTGGGTATCTAAGGCATGGTCTGCCAGTCCAGAGCGGCTGTACTGGTGAAAACGGATGTAGTCTTGGTGTTCTGAAATCCTGATATTTGTTGTTCTGCCTGTTTGGCCAAAGTAGGACAATTTGCAGCTGCAAGGGACCTGGTATACACCAGGTAGGTCTAGGGGAAGTGGTTGGTCTTTGGTAGAGCGGATAAGGGATGCCAACTTTTTATATGGTCTGTAACAGGATGTAAGGTCATATTTTTTGAGGATATTAGTTATTTTTTCAGAGGTGCCCTGGATGTAGGGGATAGTGATAGACTTGGTGTAGTCTTTATTGTGGAGGGGGGTTGTGGTTTACAGGTTTTAGTATTTTTTGGATTTTTTTGGGGTTGTAGCCATTGGCTAAGAAAGTGTTGAGGATGTAGTTTAGTTCCATAGTCAGGGCCTTGTCATCTGGGCAGATTAATTTTGCCCTGTTATATAGTGTTTTTATCACCCCATATTGTTGTGAGGGGGGGGGGGGATTGCTGGTGAATGTATCTGCCAGTGTGGGTGGGTTTTCTGTAAACAGAGAAAACCAAAGATCCATCAAGCTGGCGGGTGATTAAAGTGTCTAGGAAGGGGAGGGTGTTGTTTTCCTCTTTTTCTAAGGTGAACTGGACTCTGGGATGTTGGTTGTTTAAGTGTGTTAGGAAGGAGTGGAGTGTATCTGAGCCATGTGGCCAAATAGCAAACACATCATCCACATAACGAAGCCAAATAGTGGGTTTTTGTGGGGCTGAGTTTAAGGCTTTCTCTTCAAATGTCTCCATAAAGAAATTGGCCAATGGTGGGGAAAGTGGTGAACCCATGGCTGTCCCCTCTATCTGTTTGTAGAACTTTCCTTGCCAAACGAAATAGCCTGAGTTCATTGTGAACTGAAATAGGGCTGAGATATCGGGAGGAAACTTGGCTTGGATGAGCTCAAAGGTTTCTTTGAGTGGGACATTAGTGAATAGGGAGGAGACGTCAAAACTGACCGTTATGTCAGTGTGTTGGAGTGTGAGGTTTTCTATACATTGACATAATGGTCAGTTTTGACGTCTCCTCCCTATTCACTAATGTCCCACTCAAAGAAACCTTTGAGCTCATCCAAGCCAAGTTTCCTCCCGATATCTCAGCCCTATTTCAGTTCACAATGAACTAAGGCTATTTCGTTTGGCAAGGAAAGTTCTACAAACAGATAGAGGGGACAGCCATGGGTTCACCACTTTCCCCACCCTTGGCCAATTTCTTTATGGAGACATTTGAAGAGAAAGCCTTAAACTCCGCCCCACAAAAACCCACTATTTGGCTTCGTTATGTGGATGATGTGTTTGCTATTTGGCCACATGGCTCAGATACACTCCACTCCTTCCTAACACACTTAAACAACCAACATCCCAGAGTCCAGTTCACCTTGGAAAAAGAGGAAAACAACACCCTCCCCTTCCTAGACACTTTAATCACCCGCCAGCTTGATGGATCTTTGGTTTTCTCTGTTTACAGAAAACCCACCCACACTGGCAGATACATTCACCAGCAATCCCCCCCCCCCCCCCACTCACAACAATATGGGGTGATAAAAACACTATATAACAGGGCAAAATTAATCTGCTCAGATGACAAGGCCCTGACTATGGAACTAAACCACATCCTCAACACTTTCTTAGCCAATGGCTACAACCCCAAAAAAATCCAAAAAATACTAAAACCTGTAAACCACAACCCCCCTCCCCCCTCCACAATAAAGACTACACCAAGTCTATCACTATCCCCTACATCCAGGGCACCTCTGAAAAAATAACTAATATCCTCAAAAAATATGACCTTACATCCTGTTACAGACCATATAAAAAGTTGGCATCCCTTATCCGCTCTACCAAAGACCAACCACTTCCCCTAGACCTACCTGGTGTATACCAGGTCCCTTGCAGCTGCAAATTGTCCTACTTTGGCCAAACAGGCAGAACACCAAGACTACATCCGTTTTCACCAGTACAGCCGCTCTGGACTGGCAGACCATGCCTTAGATACCCACCATAAAATTCGTTGGAAGAAGACAAAAATAATCCATCGCAGCAAGTTTAAATACGAAAGACTATTCAAAGAATCTTCAGCAGCTCTAAAAAACGTTCCTAACCTCAACAAATTTGGGTGCATGAAACTGCCCCAAATTTGGGAGACTTTCATTTTGAGAACTTCAGCCCAACTGCCAAGACTACCAAATTAGCCCGCAAGAGGGCACCATTAGGACTTTAGGAACAAAATTAGTTCTTATTTTCTTCCTCATTTGCTTTGTTAGTTCCTTAGTGCACATACCATATCTTTATGTTCCCGAAGATGGCAATGTGATATTGCCGAAATATAGAAGTGATTCATTAAAGTTATCTTTAATTTATTTACTTTATATGCGTTGTCAATTCCGTAAATTAATTACCAGTTATGTCTAACCAACGTATAAGTCTTACTACTAGAATCATGAGCAATATAACGCAGAAGCAAGAAGGATAACTGGTATAGTAAGAAGGTCTGAATCAGATTTAGAGAAAAAATTAGCTAAGTAGGCCAAAGTAAATCCAAAAGAGTTTTATGCAGCAAGTAAGAAAAAGAATAATTATGGAAAGATTACTAAGTGGTGATGGTAGTAAAGTGACAGTAGCAGAAGAAATAGTTCAGTTACTAAGTTATCACTTTGCAAGGGTATGTCATTCACTTTGCAGTTTCTGATGTGAGAATTGAGGTATATCAACTGGAGGTACTTGGTATATTGAAAAATATTAATGTGAATACAGCAGTGGGCCTGGATGGTATGTCAGCTTATGTGCAAGTGGACTGGCAATATTTCTGACGAAGTTGTTTAATCTAAGTCTCAGCTCTGGCTGGTTTCTCCTTTCCACTTACACTTCTCTCTTACACTTCTTACACTTCCAAGGAAGTGGAAGAAGTGTAAGATAGTTCCATTACATAAAGGTGGCTCCAAGACAGATGTAGCAAACTTCAAACTAGTTAGTATCTCTGTAGTGGTGATTAAAGTATTGGAAAAATTGGTAAAAAATTAAAATTCAGAATGGGTTGGATAGGAATAAGGTACTCTGTGGTGGTGGGGGGGAGGGCATAATGACTTTGTAAAAAAAGAGGTCCTGCCTCAGCAATTTATTCACATTTTATAAATAGATGTCAGCAGTATTGGACAAAGAAAATGGCTACATCATGATACTGCTGGACTTTGGAAAGGCATTTGACAAACTACTCCACATGATGAATACTAGCCAAATGATGAAACATTTCCCCTGCATCTTCTTATAAAATCCTTTAAGAAACTTAAATGTTTCTATCATATCCCCTCTTTTTCTCCTATCAACCAACTTCTGCAATCCACATATTTCAGTCTATCCTCAAGAGCACATTCCACAGGCCAGTCACCTCTGAATCCTGTCCACCACTTCCGCATCCCCAAGAAACAGGAGACCAGACTTGAGCACAGTAATCCAGATGTGGGTGAATCAAGGCCTTATAAAGAGGAATTACAACTTCCACATCTCTACTTGTTAATGTGCTCTTCACTAGCCAAGTAATCTTATGTGCTACCTTAGCAATATGTCCTCTAAACTTTAACTTTATATCTACCACCACCCCTGAATCTCTAGCTTCATCCATTTCCTGGAGTACAGTGCCATCAATGTGATAAACAGCTTGTAATCTATTTATCCCAAAGTGCATAACTTTACATTTCTTGACATTAAACTGATACTCTTTATCTTTTACCCATACTGACAGCATATTTAAATCGTCCTGCAAGCTCTCCACATTGTCTTGATTAACTATTACTCTATCTAATTTCACATCATCAGCAAACAACCGAATATTTCCTTTCAGGTTATTTCCTATATTGTTTATGTATAAATTAAACAGCATTGGTTCCGGCACTGAACTTTGTGGCACACCACTAGTCACCTGCTTTTGCCTTGATTCTGCCCCTCCATATACCACCTTTTGATATTTGTCCAGCAGCCACCCTTTTAACCGCTTATCACTGTCATAGTCCCCATTTGTTCTCATTTTTGTAACAGTGTTTCATGTGGTTTTCTGTAAGATGCCTTTGCAAAATCATGTAGCCATTTCCATTATCCAACTCAGCTGTTACTCTATTATAAAAAGTTAGTAAATTACTAAGGCATGACCTGCTCTTCACAAAGCCATGTTGACCCTCATACAGTATCATATATTTATCACCCATTCTTGAATTCTCTTTTTTACCAATTTTTTCTGATACTTTTACCACCACGTCCAAGATACTGATCGGTCTATAATATGCTATCATAGTCTTAGAACTTCCCTTATGCAAAGGAATAATTTGCCCTCTTTCCACTTCCTAGAAACTCTACCAGAACTGAGATTTAAATTCAACGGCTTGAGCAAAAGGATTGCCAGTTCTCTTGCACATTCTCGTAAAACCCTAGCTGATATCCCGTCTAATCCCACAGCTGTATTTACATTGAGATTCTGCAATATCGTAAGGACCTCCAATTCATCCACCTCTGTTCCCACATTAGTGTCTGTCACATAGGTTAAATCAGTAACCTCACTAGGAAGATATTTGCTTGCAAAGTGGTCACTCAGTAACTCAACTATAAATATTCAGGATATTCAGAATCTTCAAAATCTTCTGGAACTAGTGAACATATACATAGTGAAAAAATGGGATTAAGAATAAATATCACCAAAACTAAAGTCATGGTCATAAGCAAGAAACTAATTCTTAATTCAGCACCTTCTTTAAACAGCAAACAAATAGAAAGAGTGACAACATTTAAATATCTATGATACTGGTTAATTGAAGAATGCATTCCATAAATGGAAATAAAAGTTAGAATTGAAATAGCAAGAAAAAATTTTCTCCTGATGAAATCAACAAATCAGCGCTGTGTAACCGCAATTTAAATTTAGAGCTTAAGAGTATGTATAGTTAAATGCTATGTATAGTCTGTACTGCTGTATAGTGCAGAAACTTGGAACTTGAAGACAACATTGATAATAATAAATAAATAAAAAGCTTGAAGTCTTTGAGATGTGGTTATTCAGATGAATGTTAAAAAACTAATTCTTAATTCAGCACCTTCTTTAAACGGAAAACAAATAGAAAGAGTGACAACATTTAAATATCTATGATACTGGTTAATTGAAGAATGCATTCCATAAATGGAAATAAAAGTTAGAATTGAAATAGCAAGAAAAAATTTTCTCCTGATGAAATCAACAAATCAGCACTGTGTAACTGCAATTTAAATTTAGAGCTTAAGAGTACGTATGGTCAAATGCTATGTATGGTCTGTACTGCTGTACAGTGCAGAAACTTGGAACTTGAAGACAACATTGATAATAATAAATAAATAAAAAGCTTGAAGCCTTTGAGATGTGGTTATTCAGATGAATGTTAAAAATCCCATGGACAGCAGAAACATTCAATCAAAAAGTGCTAGAACAACTGGAGGACATCACATGAACTTTTAGATATCATAAAAAGAAGAAAAACTGCATATCTTGGCCACCTACTTCGTAATAAAAATATAAAGTACTTCAATTGATTATAAAAGGGAAGATAAATTGAAGAAGAGGACAAGGAAGACAAAGAAAATCTTGGTTGGCAGATATCAGAAAGGCATTTGGATGAATTCTGAGGGACCATTGAAAGTGGCTGAGAATTGCTCAAAATTTGGCAAGGTTGTCGCCGACCTCGGATGAGAGATGGCACTCAAAGAAGAAGTCAAAGGCATTGCCAGTTCCATTGCATGTTCTCACAAAACCCTAGCTGATATCCCATCTAATTCCACAGCTGTATTTACAGTGAGAGTCTGCAGTACCTTAAGAACCTCCAATTCACCCACCTCTATTCCCACATTAGCATCTGTCACATAGGTTAAAGCAGTAACCTCACTACAATGATATACCCTTGCAAAGTGGTCACTCAGTAACTCAGCTATTTTATCCACCTCTGCATCCTGATGACCATCATGAGAGAAAGATCAACCTCAATAAGGTTTCTCTTTCATAGTCATTCTTTCTCTTACTTGCCACATATGAAAGATCTCTTTGGGATTTCCTTTTTTCTGCTTGGCTAGATTTTTCTCATAATCTGATGTTGCTTTCTTGCTGTGCTGGTCACCTTTCTTGCCTGAGCCTTGTACTGTTCATGAGTTTGCCAGTCATCTTTCTCCTTATATACCCTCCACAGCATTTTTTTCTTCTTCTGCAGCTCATGCTCAATTATATTACTCATCCATTTAACTTCTACCAGATTAACCCTCCTTATACAATTTAATACTGCTTCCTCTAGATGACCCTTAACTATATCCCATGCACTGCTAACATCCTTACCCTGCAGTATGCCATGTACAGATTTAAGCTTCTTCCTAAGCATGTCATAATTACCTGCCTTATAGTTCCACAAATATCCCTTCTTGATATAACATTCCTAATGTTTTACAATCTCTGAAGTCAAGACTGCATGATCACTTTCAATTGGAGGCAGTGTTGTCACCTTGGTTATGTATATCTCTTCTGATCCTATACCAGGACCAATACTCCACCCCTAGTTCCCTCCATCACATGCTACCTTAAGTAATTATATCTTAGCAGGTGTATAAATTCTATTTCCTTTGTGCTTTCTTTCAGTCTATTTCTCCATAGTTGAAGTCCCCTATAATAATCATTCAACCTGTACTCATTGTACTAATTTGGTGATGCATGTCTTCCAGATCATGTGCGGAACTCCCTAGCCTATAGCAACAACCAACTGTATATTGTCTTACTGGCCTTAATCTCACACCAGATTGCTTCAAATGAACAGCCACCTGCCTGTCTCCTATTCCTTCTGGTTGCAATTCATCTTCTGTCATGAGCAGTAATTCTCCTCCCATCCTATCTTCTCTATTTTCCTTGAAAATACTAAACTTTTCACATTCAATCCCTGTAACTACATCATCTGCTGTTACAGAGTCTCACTAATATCTATAACGTTTGGTAAGGTTGCACTAACCAATGCCAGAAACTCCTCCCTCTTGTTTCTGATACTTCTATCATTAGTATATAGAAACTGCAGCATCCCTTATTCCTCCATCTCCACCTTTACCTTCTGAATTGACCATCCTATTCAATATTTTTGCTTCAGAGACTAGATTCCTTACTTGGTCATTCTCACACTCACTCGCTTCATGGGTGCCTTCATGCAAAATCACTTCCTTCCACCTCAATTGCTTAAGTTTCCCTGAATTTGCACTACAACATGCTCGATGAACGAAGCTCTCTCCAGACACCAAAACCATTTAGATGCAGTCCATGAGCATTGTACAAATCCTACTTTCCATCAAACAGAGACCAGAGATCCACATATTCTTCATCATTCCTTTTGCACAATCTATGTAATAGCCTCATTGGCTATCAATGCCTTCCTCCTCAGTTCGTCTGTATCATGGCGTGATAGGAGACTTACAGGCTTCACCTTCTCGCTCTTCGGTTTTGCCTCTTTTAACAACTCCTTTACATCCTCCCTTGTGAAATACTTCTTGCCTCAAATCATTTGTATCAACCAAGATGGTCATTTCCTTTGACTTAACTTTTTGCATCTGTATGGCGTGGCTAATGTTGTGAATTTTTGTACCCGGGAAACACTATTTTGTCATACTTTCATTAAGTACTCCCCTGATCATTGAATCTCCATACATAATACATAATTTTTTCCTTAACTTGTTCTTCTTGTTTTGTCGTCTTTATTATTCCTTCGGATCACTGGTTTCTTTTTTTCAGTCCTATTTAACTCTTCCTGCTTCTGCAATTTTTTCAGTTTTGTGCTTTGTCCTTATATTGGGGTCCTTATTAATATATAACATTTATTTGAATGAAAATTGTTGATTGGAAGTTAGTAATGATATGATCTTTTTGTATAGTACTATCAGAATATCCTGTACTTCCCCTCAGGGTATATATCAGGAATTTGATGATGATTAAAGAACAGTTTATTGTATACACTACTTTATCATGAAATAATTGAAGCATACAGGTATTTTCAATATAATAATAGTCAGTTTAATTTGTTAATGAACAAGGAGATCTTAAGAGTTGCTTTTGGATCCTCATAATCATTTGATGTAATCAGTTTAAATTTACATGATAGTTTTGCAACACCTTGACCATCTTTACACTTCTTGATGATATTCAATTTCCATCTTGAGATCATTCTTATTGCACATATGTTTTTTTTTTTTTATGTTTGGAGTTTCTTATGTTTTCTTACAATAAAACAAACTCTAAACTGAAGAAGAAAGTGTAGTGCAGTAAGAAAGGAAAGTCTTGCTGTTTTAACATCAATTAGATATTTTTTTCTCATTGTAATTGTTTTAATGTAAAGATGAAGTATTTTGTTTTTGAAAAGAAGAAAATACTGCTTGTCAAACTAGTCATCCAAGAAGGTGGAATAGATGCTATTTTTATTTATTACAGTGCAGTCAAAACAAACCTGGATAATGATAGACATAATTTCATATTTTAGAGAATTGAATATGGAAAAGGGAAAAAAAAGTGGTGAGAAAAGAGTCAGAAATGTTAAATGACTGTCAGATGTGTGTGAAAAGGGAAATAGTGCTGTGGGGAATGTTTGTGAAAAATACAAGTATTGTAGAGAACAAAATGAGAACTCCAAAAATAAGTGAAAGCAAACATATCAGTTGGAAGAGAGCCAAGAAATAAGTATCCGTGTGTTGAGGCTTAAGTGCTGTGAGCAGGACATCATGTTGGATGCTTAATGGATTGTATACAGCACTCAGAAAGGATTAAAACAGAATTTAATACTTCCTATATTTCGTCTCAGTCACTGAGACATCTTCAGGGATTACAAAAAACTAATGTAACATATACACAAATACCACACAATACTAAGCCAACCATGCGGGTAACACTAAAGTCCTATCTAGGTGGAGTACCCTCTATGGGCAGTTGTAGGTGGCCTGGAATGTACGGTGGGATCTCTGATGATAAGTGTTTCCCAAATCTTAGGAAGCTTAATGCAACCATATTTATTTAGATTTGGTTGATTTTTGAGAGCTGCTGCAGATTCTAAAAATAGTCTCTCTTTTTGAATTTGCTGTGGTGGAGCATGGTGGTTTTTTCCAAGCGATAAAAATGACTATGGTCAGCCATGCCTGACTGACCATAGTCATGGTTGCAGATGTATGACGTATGTTCCTCTAGGCGAATGGTTGCTGATCTGCCTGTCTGTCCAAAGTATTCCTCGCCCAGTCTTCACCACCAAAAAGTAATTTTTCGTCCGGCCAATGCACTGTTCTCAGAAAATTATGGAAAGACAAAAGTATCGTCATCACCATAGCGGATAAGGGTAATGCCACAGTCATGCTTAATGCCATGGAATACAATCAAAAAATGGAGATCATCCTCAGAGATCGGTATACCTATATTCCACTAGAACACGATCCCACAAAAGCACAATTTAAAAAATTAAAAATCTTACTTTAAAAAGTATCTTCCTGGCCTCCTGACATTACGAAAAAACTCGAACCTTTCTGTTCTCATCCCCCCCGAATATACGGTTTACAAAAAATTAACAAACCCAATTCCCCACTAAGACCTATAGTAGATGCCACTAACGCACCTTGCTACACACTGTCAAAACAGCTGGCTAACTCTCTGGTCCCCTCACTGGACTTTCCACATCCTACATAAAAAACTCTACCCATTTTAAAACCCTAATAGAAAATCTAACCTTAAATAACACAGGCATATTGGTAAGCTTTGACATCTCCTCACTGTTTACCAATATTCCTTTAATTGATACCTTAACGCCTTAGAAAACGTTTTTCCTTCTGACATCGTAGATCTCTTTTCCTTTGCCATCAAGTGGAACCGATGGTTCCGCCCTCTCATCCTCTCTTGCCAATTTTTTTATATGGAAAATTTTGAAACACGAGCCATAGACTCAGTCCCTCTCAAACCTTCTATCTCGCTAAGAGATTTAGATGATGTGTTCTCTATTTGACCTCATGGCCCAGACACGTTAGACTCCTTCCTCAGTCATCTCAATAGCCTACATCCAAGTATCCAGTTTACTATGGAAAAGGAAAAGAACAATTGTTTTACCCTTCCTAGACACCTTAGTTACATGCCTTTCTAATGGTACACTTTCCATCACTGTATATAGAAAACCTACACACACATGCAGATACATTCACAAACTCTCCCACCACCACCCTGCCCAACAATATGGTATTATTAAAAATCTAACCAAGAGTGCCGACAATCTTTGTTCCAGTGGAACTGCCATTGCAGCTGAGTTCAACCACATACACAACACTTTCCTCTCCAATGGCTACAGCAATCACAGTATTAAAAAAAAAAAAATCAGTTCCTCCCCCATTACCTGGCCATTTCTTCAGAAAGAGTTAAGAAATGCAATGCTGTCACCATACCCTACATCCGTGGCACATCAGAAAAAATAGCCAAGATTTTAAAGTACAACCGGCACACAACATTTAAGCCCCACTACAAACTGGCTACCATTATCCAGTCTACAAAAGATCAGCTCCCTCTTCTCTCAGTGCCTGGAGTTTATAAAGTACCCTGTTCCTGTAAGCTGGCATACTTAACACGTTCGCTGCCACGCTACTTCGGCATGGTCTGTTCCCCTACGCCGAGCAATTTCACTTCTTCAAGGTCAGTACGATAATCTCGTTTCGGAGGTAAGCGTCCTACGAGTATACTCGTAGTTGGCTTGTGCAGAGCATATACGGTCTATGAGAATACACAGTTGTGATGCTAGCCCCACAAGCCAAGCCTTTTCACTTCTTCAAGGTCACTACAATAATCTCGTTCCCGGCGGTAAGCGTCATACGAGTATACTCGTAGCTGGCTTGTGAAGCAGGTTTACCCACTACGAGTATACTCGTAGTTGGCAGCGAACGTGTTAAACAGACAGGCAGATCACCAACCATCTGCCTAGAGGAACACAAGTCATACATCTGTAACCACAGCTATGGTCAGTCAGGCCTGGCTGACCATGTCTTGGATACAGCCCACTGGATCGCTTGGGAAAAAACCATCATGCTCCACCACAGCAAATTCAAAAAAGAGAGACTGTTTTTAGAATCTGCAGCAGCTCTCAAAAATCAACCAAATCTAAATAAATACGGTTGCATTAAGCTTCCTAAGATTTGGGAAACACTTATCATCAGAGATCCCACTGTACATTGTAGGCCACCTACAACTGCCCATAGAGGGTGCTCCACCTAGATAGGACTTTAGTGTCACCCACATGGTTGGCTTAGTATTGTGTGGTATTTGTGTATATGTTACATTAGTTTTTTTGTAATCCCTGAAAATGTCTCAGTGACTGAGACAAAATACTCTAAGTATTAAATTCTGTTTTAATCCTTTCTGGGTGCTGTATACAATCCATTAAGACTCTAACATGATGAACCAAGAAATAAGTAATGGAAGATAAGAATGGGGAGGTAGCTTTTATGATTGAAATAGTTCCATTATACCATCTTTCCCAGGACAAGCATGAGGAGCAATGTCTAGAGCATTTGGAGAAATGTCTGGCAAGTGGTTTCACAGAGAAGAGTAACAAAGGAGAAGCGAGAGGAACACACAAGGAGACGTATTGAAGAGCATAAAAGGAAAATGTTAGGGTGAGTCCATGATTAGAAGCATGCTTAATGAATGCATGCCTTCTGGTGCAACATTTTAATCTTTGCACCCTGAAAGATATTTTAATGTCATTAATTTTCAAAAAGGAAAAATAAAAATGTTAATAAATGTAGCTGTAACAAATAATTTAAAAGGTGATAAATATGAAAAGTGGGAGAATATATGAAGGAGTTACTGGACAAAGCAAAAAAGAAGGGTGAAAGAGTAAAGTTCACAAGTCTTGCCAAGAAATGTGATAGGAATGAATGGAGAGGTGATAGAATTTCAAATTAGTCAGTACATACGTGTATATAGGAAAAATGGTGCCAAGTTTTTAGATGTTTGGAGTGACTTTTCCAGACAAAAGGACATAACATGCTTGATGAATTGCACGTGAATCGATTTGAAGTTAAGCATCTAGAGAAAGTTCTGTTCGGAGAGAGAGAGAATTATCTCATTTAAAATCAGTGATATACTTTAGCTCTTAAGATGAAAAGTGGTATGTGTGCAAACTTTTTTTTTTAGGATTATGAGAATGAGAAAAATCGTAGAATGCTAAATGCAGTTTCTCTGGTCTCAAATCTGAATGAGACACTCATTAAAAGATTTTAGAGTACCTTTGGGCACAATGTGATATTGCAATGTGTATATATATATATATATAATAGTACTAGAAATATAGGGGGGGGGAGTGAAGAATTGGCATTATTATTATCATCCCAAGATCCCGTGGAGTAGGTCTCATCTAGGCGGTCCCTTTTGTCATACACACAGCTCATCATTTAAATACATTCAAATTCTCTGTAGACACAGTTTTGAATGATTGCATTCCGATCATTTACAACTCTCCATGCAAAAAACCTGCTTATCACTAGACTTTGCAAATTGCATCGTCTCAACCTTTCTTCATATTCAACATGCTAGAGATCAAAAACCATTTTGGTCAATTGCCTCTGGACTCTCTCCAACATCTCTTCATTCTTTGATGAGATGTTTGAAGAAAACCAGATGACCATTGATCTGTGCAAAAAATTAGTGTTTTTTGCTTGAATTTACAAAATAGTATAGACATTAGTGAGACTTGGTTGATTGACAGAAGATGATATCAGGTGGTAGAATATAAGGGACATAATTTCAGGGAGGATAGTTTTTTTTTTAATTTTTAATTTTATTTATTTATTTATTTTTTGATAATGACAGTAGAAGTTAAGCAGTAAGGTAAAGTTCAGAGAAGCAGTGCATTTGATGCTATTTTGTATGAGATAAAAGCCAATATGACAATATATGGTTGATCACTGCTATAGGTAAGGAGAAGCAAAAGGAGATATCGATGATATGCATTGGCAAAATTAGCCTAATAAGCATAGGGAAAGAAATCATTATTGGGGACTTAATCTGTTGTGGCACAGATTGGAAGAAGAAAAAATCAGATAAGGGAAGGAAATGGAATTTATGAAGCTGCTGATAGATACTTCTAAAACAGCATGTGATGGAAAGTACCTAAGTTTTAGAGTATTGGATTAGTTTATAGCATCAGACAATTTGTCGATAATTGAGATATACTACTTTGCCTCTGATTTGGGAACGTGATCATAGTCTTACCTTGAGAAGTGGCTAAGCATACAGAATTTTAATTTAAGTAGTGTTATATATTGAACTACAAAGCTGATAATTATGTGAAACTCAGAAAGCAGCTTGGATCATCAGAATAGTGGGAAAGGGTTAAACGATAATTGTTGAAAGGTATTACATTGAAATATCCAGGGTTATGCAGATAATTTGGGTGGATATTAAAAGGAATGAATAATATCAATAGGATTTTCAAACAAAAAAATACATAAATAAAATATTATAATTATATAATGAAAAAGATGATAAACAAACACATGAACAGTATAAGGTAAACAAGCAGAGTGATGACCATGATGAAAAAGATAATTTATTAGATTTAATTTGACAAGTAGGCGAAAGTAATCCCAAAGAGTTCATTTGTTGTATTACCATACATTGAATTTATTACCACACAATGAATGTAATGAATGAATGATCATGGAAGGATAACTAATGAATGATGATGATAAGGAGGTGACAAGGGTAGAATAAATAGAAATTACTGAGTGATCACTTTACAAGTGCATAATATAATGTGAATATAATGCAGTGTCTGGAAACAGATGGATATGAGACTTGAGGTGTATGAATTGGAGATGCTCAGAATATTAAGAAATTTCTATATGAATAAGTCATGAGATTGGATGAGATCTACTTGTGTTTTATGGGACAGTACAAGAGAAATGACAATTCCTCTAACTGAGATGTTTGTCTCAGACCCAACATTGTCCCCAAGAAATAGAAAGAGAAAAAGATAGTCCCATTATGTAAAGCAGGCTCCATGAAAGCTGTAGTAAATTATAGAGCAGTTAGTATCTCCAGAGTGGTAATCAGGTATTAGAAATATTGGTTAAGGACAGGATTCTAGAATGGGAAGATGGAAATATTTTCCATTATGGACAGCATGTGACTTTGTCAAGGGAAGGTCATGTCTTAGTAATAATCTACTCGCTTTCTACAATGTGTGTTTAACTTGATAAGGGAAAAATGCCTTCACTGTGATATTGTTGCTTTTATCAAAGACATTTGACAGGATAGTCACTCCGTAAAACCCTATTACATAAGTTGGTGTAAAAGGAAAATAGATATGAAAGAAAGTGGTGATGACAGACATTAGAGAGTAGTATGTTGGAGTTGTATCAAAGAGAAGGCAGATGACCCATGTGCCAGAAATTTGGGATGCTTGTGTTCAGTTTGTACATCAGTAATATTATTGGGAATGAATTTGGGGAGAGAGACAGAGGAAATATCTGGTTTGTTTATCAATAATGCTTCTGGTAGAAAATCTTGTACATTGGCTTTCAGTAAATTACAACATATACTGAATATTAATTATAATAACTTTAACTTTTGATATTTTGGCAAGATTACAATACCATCTTCAAGAATCATAGAACAATATATGCATGTAGGCACTAACACTGGATAAGTGATGCTGAAGAAAGAAAACCAAAGTCAGGTCTAGAGTACAATAGATATTCTCTGGTAGGATAAATTGGTAGTCTTGGCTGTTGCGCTGAAGATCTGAGGATGAATGCTTCCCAAATTTGGGGCAGTTTCTTGCACTCAAAATTTTAAACTTTGGAAAGTTTTTCAGGGCTGAGGTAGATTCCAGAAATAGCCTCTCATATTAGTATTTGTAGTACATGAGAAGCCTTCTTGCAGTGTGGTGGTGTCTAAAGCATGGTCAGCAAGTCCAGAGTGGCTTTAATGGTGTAATTGTCCATAGTAGGACAGTTCGCAATTGCATGGGACTTGGTAGACACCTGGTAGGTCTGGGTAATGTGGTGGTCTTTGGTGGAATTGATAACAGATGCCAATTTTTTGTGTGGTCTGTAAATGATTGTATTTACAGACCACACAAAAAACACTATAAAAGGTTGTATTTCGTTAGGATTTTCTTTAATTTTTTGGATGTACCCTGGATATATGGAATGGTGATAGATTTTGTGTAATCTCTGTTCTGAGGTGGGAGAGACAGGAGTTACTGTTATGGAGTTTTAATATTTTTTGGATTTTGCAAGGATTCTAGCCATTTACTAAGAAAGTGTTGAGAATGTAGTCAAGTTCAGTAGTTAGGACACTGCTATCAGAACTGATTAATTTTGTCCTCTTTTATAGGGTTTTTATTATTATTATTATTCAGGCTTCCATAGAGTCAAAAGACTCATCGTGAGAGGTCCTTCCTAAGAACATAAAGTCTGTCAAGACTAATCGAGGGGAGGCCCCCCCCTAAGAAACACAAAGTCTATCATACCACTCCTTAAACTCATTGACCGTTCTCGCTCTCACCACTCCATCAGGCAATGCATTCCACGGTTCAACCACTCTCCATGCAAAGAAACCACTCCTCACCCTCTTGCTCACAGTTTTCTTTCATAACTTCCAGGAATGGCCTCTTGGCATCACTCCTTCCCGCTGTTCAATCATATCACCTCTCCTCCTTCTATCCACCAAACTCTGCAGTCCACATTCCCTCAGCCCCATAACCAAAATTGTACAGTCCTGAAACCATCTTTGTCATCCGTCTTTGTACCCTTTCTACAGTTAATTTATCCCCTTCAAATCCTGGGGACCAAATCTGAGAACAATAGTCTAAGTGTGGTCTGATCAGAGACTTATACAACGGAATGATAACCCTTTTATCTCTGCAGGTCATTGTCCTTCTCATAATTGCAGCAATCCTCTGTGTTACCTTCACCACCTTTGCAATATGTCCCCTAAATTTCAGGTTTTTATCAATCATCAACCCCAGATCTCTTGTCTCCCCTACTTCCTCCAGTATAACTCCTCCCATTGATGTTTCCCAAACCTCAAGACCTTACATTTTGCTGCATTAAACTGATACCTTCCTTCATTTGCCCATCTATCTAGCTTATTCAAATCCTCTTCTAGGGCTACCACACCTGCACTATTACTAATAATCCTTCCCATCTTTGCATCATCTGCAAACAACTGAATAACCCCTTGCAATCCACTGGCAATGTCATTGATATAAAGGCTAAACGATTTAAGGTCCTAGTACTGAGCCCTGTGGGACCCCACTTGTAACCCTCTACCTCCTTGAAACTGCTCCACCATACACAACTCTGTGGCTGTCTGATAGGCATCAATCCTGAATCCAGTTGACCAATCTGACATCCAGATCCATGTGCTACAACTGAAATAGCAGCTTATCATGTGGCACCCTGTCAAATGCCTTCGCTAAGTCTAAGAAAATTGCAGTATATGCCTTTCCCTCATCTAATGTTCTTGTAACTTTATTATAAAAGGCTAGCATGTTGCTAAAACAAGAGCGCCCCTTCACAAATCCATGTTGACTCTCACAGATAACATTACCCTCATCTGTCCAATGCTGTATGCGGTCCCTCACTGCTTTCTCCAAGATCTTAACAACTACTGATGACACACAAACTGGCCTATAATTAGACACTTCCAGTCTGTTACCACCCTTATGCAATGGCACTATCTTACCTTCCTTCCATTCCCTGGGCACCTTTCCCACAGCCAGACTTTCATTGAAAAGCCAGGTTAAAGGCACTGTCAGTTCTCTAGCACATTCTCTCAAAACTCGTGGTGAAATACCATCCAGTCCCAAAGCTTTACTGACATCCAGAGTACTCAGTATCTGAAACACACTCTCCTCCTGTACCTCTAAACCTTGAACCTGCCCTATCCCTCTAGCATTAAAACTGACTCCTCCAGGATGAAATACTCCAATCAAGTGTTCATTGAACAATTCCACTATTTCCTCTGTTCCCATTTTTATCCCTCAGTATCATTCTTCCACAGTCATTTCTCCTCCTACTGCCCACATTGCTAAAAAAATTCCCTAGGATTTTCTTTGGATCTTAGGGCCAATCTCCTCTCATATTCCAGTTTCGCCTTCCTTACCACACTAGTCACTCTTCTGGCCTGTGTCTTGTATTCTTCATGCGTCTTCTCTTCACCTGTCTCCTTATATCTCTTCCGTAGCCTCTTTTTCGTATGCAATTCCTGTTTAATATTGTTTGTCATCCACTTTACTCCAAATTGTGTTCTCTTCTTCACTCGTGGTATGCAACTTACCATCATTGCTGCTAACAAATATTCTTTCACAATTTCCCACGCACTAATGATATCCCGGCCTTCCAATTCATCCCTCCATGAAACTTCCCAAAGTTGACATCTAAGACTATTACAATCACCTGCTTTATAATTCCAAATACGTTCCCGTCTCTTTGATACTCCTGCATGTCTATTCATCTTCCAAGTCAATACCACATGGTCACTCTCTCCAACTGGTGGAAGAGATGTCATCTCAGTTATTATCAACTCTTCTGATGCTGTGACCAAATCCAAAACTCTTGAATCTCTTGTTCCCTCTGTTACATGTTACCTAACATATTTGTCCCTCAAGAATTCTAGAAATTCCATTCTCCTATTGCTACATGCATCTTCCTCTCTCCAATTTATACTGCTGTAGTTAAAATCTCCCATAACAATCATTCTTCTTGCACTTTCCAAACTTAACTGTCTAAACATCTCCTGGTACCCATCCTCTGTGCTCCTGGGTCTGTAGCAACACCCCACTAAATATCCTCTCTTGCCTACCTCTAATTCACACCACATGCTCTCAAAATCATTTGTCTCACTTCCTTCCAAAGCCTCCACTCTTAGAGGACATAGGTCGTCACTCATCATAAGCAGTATCCCACCACCACGCTTTCCCCTCCTATCCTGCCGAAAAATACTGTACCCAGCGACTTCTATTCCTGTTATTATATCCTCTTCTGTCAACCATGTCTCAGTGATCCCAATAATTTTTGGCCTGGGTGATGCTATCTGCGCCACCAATTCCTCTCCCTTATTCCGGATACTCATGGCATTAATATGAAGCATATAAATGCCATTGTTTCTATACCCAGCATTATCCCCTCTAGACTCCACTGGGCTCAGTGTTACCTGATGTCGTCTCCCTTCTCCCACGTATCCATTCCCACAAGAGGCCACCCCTGCTATCATCCTCCCTGGGACACACACTGACTCGTGCAGAACAGCAATCTCTCCAGATGCCTACGTCCTTCCTCATTCAAATGTAAGCTGTCTTTTGCATACAATTCTTCTCTTTCTTCAAATGCACTCCAAGCATCCACATATACCAGTCCTCTCTTGTCACACATTCTGGCTATTATGTCATTCAATATTACTGCTCTTCTGCTCAGCTTGTCATTATCATTCCTAGGCAACACGCACACTATTTTTTCTCTCTCTGTCTTCTTCCGTACAGCTTCAAGCAAAAATCTCATATCTCTCGCTGCCCGACTTACATTACCACTCAAGTCATTTGTTTCTACCATCATAATCATCTCATCCACCCTTTCACCTCTCTTAATTTCCATAGCCATCCTTTCTCTGGCAAACACTCCTCATGCATTCTATCTTGAACACCACGGATCATTGAGTCACCATACATTATACCTCTTATCATTCCCTCTCTCCTATTGTTTCCATTCTCTCCTCTTCTATCATTCCCATAGGTCTCTCTCTCTCATTCCCTCTCCTCTACTGCTATTCTCTCTTCTAGCATTCCCATACCTCTCTCTCTCTCCTACTGGTTCCATTCTCTCCTCTTCTAGCATTCCCATACCTCTCTCTCATTCCATCTCTCCTACTGTTTCCATTCTCTCCTCTTCTAGCTCTTCCATATCTCTCTCTCATTCCGTCTCTTCTACTGTTTCCATCCTCTCATCTGCTAGCATTCCCATACCTCTCTCATTCCCTCTCTTCTACTGTTTCCTTTCTCTCCTCTTCTAACTCTCCCAAAATTCTCTCTCTCCCCTAATCTGATTCGCCTTGTGTTTATCTCTTCCATTCTCCTAATCTTATCTTTCATACTTCTGCTCTCATTCACAATACATTCCACTTCCTCTTTCAGCTCATCTATCTCCCTCTGCAGGTCAGTCACACTTAATCTAAATTCACTCTCCCAAATAAAACCATCTCCTTAACTTTCACAGTCACTCACGCCTTCCACACTATCAACTATTATTTTCTCATTCATATATATATTTTTTTCGTTCTCTCCTATCACACTACTTGTCTTCCTACATTCATTCCCCTTTCCTGGAGTAACAAGGTTGGATATTGATATTTCTAATGCACTTATTTCCTCCCACTGCCTGCATTGTGCGCACATACGCTCTCCGCTCTCTTTCACAAGCCACATATCCAATTCCCAAGACGCATACATGCCGCAAGTACTGCATGCCACAAAGTCCCTTATGATATTGCTTATAATAGAGTTATTATAGAGTTCTTAAATGTTCTTATAATCCCATATTGTTGAGAGGAGAGTATCACTGATGTTAAACTAGGAGAACAACAGTTAAAGTGCATAAAGTTAATAAAATATCCTGCAGAATGATCTAAATGGTCTATTAGACTGGTAGTTTGGACAAAGAATAATGTCAGCCATTTCATTGTCAAAATATGAAGTCATCCAAGTAGGAAAAATCAACAGACTGTGTATGCATGCATTTGATGGAACTGAACTTAAAAAATTGAATGGAGCAAGGGATTTGGGAGTAATAGTGAACATTTTTGAAGTTCAGAGGATATATTGCAAAAGTGGGCAGAATATCTCAAAGAATCACTTGGATGTTAAAACTAGTAGATAAGGAAGGTTATCCCTCCTTTTATATCTCTGACATGGCCAAATCAGGACTTATGCACAGATTTGTTGTCTTGGTAAGTGGATGTGTTGAAAGTTTATTTTTCACTTCGTTAGACTATAATAAATTTAGTTTAATCATTTATCCAAGTGTGAGCAAACAAAGTTTGCGCCTGAAAGTATCTTCAGGACTGGGGTAAGGTAGTACAACACCGGGCAACTCATTGCAAAGGTGGAGCAAGCTTACATCAATCTTATCTCAGTATCTCCCATGTAAGCTTGCTCCACTTTTGCAACGAGTTGCCCGGTGTACTACCTTACCCCAGTCCTAAAGATACTTTCAGGCACAAACTTTGTTTGCTCACACATGGATAAAGGATTAAACTAAATTTATTATTGTAAGTGGATGTGGTTAGTAGAATGCAGAAGTAAATGACCTAAATGGTGATATGCCATGGAACATGTAATTGTTAAACTGTGAATGAAACTATGTTGTGTATTTTGTTTTGTTTTTATTCACATTTAACATTGTTTATTAAATATTAATCATGACTTGTATAAAAGTTATTTATTACTCCTTATTTAAGAATTATTAATTATTTATTCTGAACTTAATCAGCTATTAATTTATTAAACAATAATATGTGTATAATTTATTATAACTTATATATATATATTTTAACATGAATATTATTATAGTTATCTGTATACGAAATGAAAGAGTTGATTAAGTAGCTCTAATATTCTATTTATTGTGTTTTTATTAACTCAATGTAGTGGTATAGCCTTATGTAACATTAACGAAAATGTTTACGTTTATTTGTTGTCATGGAAACGCATGAAGTAAACGAGCGCGAGTGGAACAGAGCGTGAGCGGGGAGAAGGAATAATAAAAAAAAAAAAAAGGTAACAAGGAGAGAGTGGAGAGGGAATTTTTGAAGTGAAAGGAAGCAAGGGTATAAACTAGAGAAGTGGAAGTAAATGAAAGGTTCTCAAGGGCAAAAGTTAAAAGGGGATAATATTTATAAGCGAGCAAGGACGAAGTGAATCTTATAATTAGCTGAAGGTGAAGTCAGCAGTAATAATAAAAAGAAATTAATGCCGTAATCGGATAATATAAAAGGCTGGACGTTCAGTGAAGAATTCTGAATAAACCCAGTTAGTCTAGAATTGCGACTTATTTCTAATTTGCCCTAAGGAGAACTGCACAGTGTTTAATTGGTTAATGAGTGGTAACAAGGATAATTAAAGTACCCTACAGTTGATGTCTAGAGTTCTGGAACGCGATTAATAGTGTTTTAGTTATAACTGTGGATAAGTCTTATAGATGTGTTCTTAAGTGAAATAAATATATTTTAAAAGTATACTCACAACGTAATTGATGTACTAGGAACTATTTCTGGTAAGGACTATCATATTGAATTACTTCAATGCATGAAGAATTGAGTGTTAATTACACTACGTTTAACCTAACTTTAACTGTGGAAATTCTTCGAAATTGAGAATTGAAGATAAGAATTGCTTGAGAGATATTTACAGCTATTAGTGCCTGCAATGTTTTTAAGCTTATAGCATGGCTGAGAGATGTGTGGAAACTAATTAGATAGGAAGTTCTATTATGTTTAATTAAGTGTAGGAACTTTGTGACTCAGAAACTGAGAAGGTGTATATGAAGGTTTGGAAGATTGTACTAATGTGATTGACTTGACCTAATGTTTAACTTGATTCTATTATTTAAAATTAGAAGTAGAATTTATGTATGTGTTATATAGCTTATATTAAATGTTTCATTTTGTTAATCTAATTATTGTGTTTGCCTGAATTCCTTTTTATTGCACCGTTCACAAAAATTCGAATCTTGTGGGAATCCCAAGTGGAAAACAAATACTTCGGCCAGAATGAATGAGGAGACTGCTAACTAACTATGAATTGATCCTGCTATTTTATATAGACTTATCTAAGGATAGAGTGGCGCAGTATAATAGAAATTTCTCTACCCTTAGATTGGTGATCAATTTACAATTAGTTGTGTTTTATTTTATGAAAGTGACTTATAACAAGATGGCGGATTCGAACATGAAGAGAACAACGTCACGACATAATTGTGATGTAGATGCATTTAATATGATAGGTAGAAATGATGTGCTGTGTTAAGAAGCATCTCAGTTATTAAAGGAATGTTTGTAGATGCTAAAGAAATATTTAAGTACATGACTTGACAGGAGTGAACCAAGATTCCCCCTCCCCCTTGGGAAGTGTGTAAATGTGTAGACAGTAAGAACTTAGATTAGAAAAGGCTAGTTTTTTGCTTTTAGATTGGTAAATGTGTGGAATGGTTTTTGCAAAGGTGGTTTGAGTGTCTTCTTTGCAAATGATTTTAAGGAGAGTTATGATAGCATTATATGAATAACAGTTAAGTGTGGTCCTCCCACTCTAATAATTAAAAAGTAATACCTTACAAATAGTTTCATCTTAATTGTTATTTGTATACAAGTGCTTAGGTACCCACATGCATGTAGCTTTATTATTAATTTCTATATATTTGCTTTATTATTTACTATTTCATTTTGCTTTTCTTTAGCTCTTCACAGTCTTCTAATTGAAGATCTTGATGCAGGATTATCTGATCACAATCCAAAGACATGTATCCAGTGCAATATAATAACTTCTGATGCTAATATGATGGAAACTGAAGAAATTTCATTTATAAACAGGGTATGTCATTGGTTAATTGTTGAAGAAAAATGTAATCGATTTTTCATATTCATGAGTTCTGGATTTCTGATTTTGGCTATTTATAACATTGCCACTCAAACATCTGCCCATTTCATAACTTGAGGATTTGTGATGTGTAACCACCTGTCCAGAACATGAACATTACTGGCTTCTCATATGTTTCTGTAAATCTTAGAAATAGATATACTATTTAGTATTAGTATTATTCTCAGGGGCTAACATTGGTGAATACAGGCATGGCAAACCCAAGATACCTGAGCTAGACTTAATCTTATTTTCTACAATGTACACTTGGTATATTATATCTCTAAACAGGTCTTCTACTCATCTTTCCTCTACTCCCTCTTACCTCCTACTCCTCCCCAGTGCTATTAGAGCAGTTCGAGGGCAAGGAGGCGAATCTTTCATCTCTAAACTGTAGTTTCCACTATCCACTTTTGTAACATCTGTTTCCCACATTAGTGGTGGCTAGAAGGGCAACTGATTCTCATGTTAGAGATGGCCTGAAATTATTAACCCTTACAGATAGGTATAAAATGCATCTCCCAAGCTGTCTGGTTAGTGAGGGAGATCAGACCAAAACCCCTCATGAAGAAAAACAAAAGAAGATTTGGTCATGCTCAAAGAAGAGCTAAAGAGAATAAAACGGGATATAGGATTAAGCGAGGTAAAAAAAGTAAGGATGAGGAGTTTATACAACTTAAACGGCCACTACTTTTACCATTATGGAACAAATGCAAAAATAAGAGTAGGCGGCTTTATCATAAAAAAAAATCCTTAAAAGAAAATCTAGAAGAAATAAAATGTATCGAACAGAATTGCTGAATTCACATTGAAAATCAACAATAGGTACAAGCTAAAAATAATACAAATTTATGCCCCTATGCAATCTTATTCAGAGGAGTTGAAAGGAAAGTTTTATGAGGATAGCAAAGGTTGGTTGATTGGTAGAGCCTCTGCTACTAATGGCTCCATGCAAAAAGTTAAGCAAGTTTGAGTGCAGTTAGTAGTTGGAAGGGGTTCAATCATTCGATGCTGTTGGCACACTCCCTTGATGATTCTTTGGACTCCCTGGAGACGTCACATAATAATAATAATATGCAAAAAAAAAAAAAAAAAAAATAGTAAATAATAATAAATCATTTTTTGATCATAATGGGAGACTTGAATGCAAAAATAGGAAACAACTTTTCCCAAATTGAAACAATTTGAACTCATGGGTTAGGGGAGAAAAATGAAAATGAAAATATCTTAGTAGAATTTACAGAAACCAACAAACTCTCATGAACATATTCTTTAAAAACACCAAAACTAAAAAATGGACATGGAGAAGTCAAAAAATAAAATAGACTATATCTTCTGCGACAGGAAATATATGACACATGATGTATCAGTTAAGAACAGGAAGTAATAGACTAGTAAGAGCTAATGTTATGCTGCCCATCGAATCAGAAAGAAATTAGTAAATACATCCAAAAAATTTGACCCTAAGACAATAATTGAAAAACAAGAACATATGGAAACACAATAAATAAATAAATTAGATAAAATAAACATTTTTAAAGAGGATCCTTTCCTTTAGAGTTACACAGTGATCAGCATTTGTTTCAGTAAAATTATGGAGACTACAACCATGTTAGAAATAATTGCTTTAATTTCCTGATGTTTTGGCCTTCATATTAAGATCATCATCTGGAATATATCAGCATTTGTTTCAGTAAAATTATGGAGACTACAACCATGTTAGAAATAATTGCTTTAATTTCCTGATGTTTTGACCTTCATATTAAGATCATCATCTGGAATATACACATATATGTACAAAGACAATCTATTTTACATTTCAAGCAGTAAGTCAAAGTGACAATGATTTGATCAACAGTTATTCTACTGGTCTGACCTCTAGTGGGAAAAAACTACCATCAAAGCTATATTCTGTTTATAAGAAAAAAGAACAGATATCTGTTTACATCACACTAAAATGTAGTATGAGTGTAAATTTAAGGAGGTCTGTGAAATTCTTATCAACCATCTGAATCTTAACAATTATAATCATCTAAAAATCTCAAGAGTATGTGTGGCACATACGAGGCTGGTCTGAAAAGTTCTCAGCCTTGACCATAGATGGTAACACTATCGGCAAGATTTTTTATTTTTTATTTTTTTTTCCCTAAGTTGGTACATCTGTCATAAGCATCCATGTGAAATTGCAAGTCATTTTATGAAGTACAGTCATCCCGTGACTTACGTCCTCTTGAAGATACGTCTGTGATTCCATAAGGCAGTGATGGCGAACCTTTTTATGTTGCTGTGCCAAAAATTTACCAATCGATTTGCGTGCCGGGCAGTTTTTAATAGGGGAAAAATTAATCTAACTTAATTTATTTGTTTATAAATTTATAATATATATATATATATATATATATATATACATATATTTATAAAAATAAATTTAACTGACTAGAACCCGAGAAAGTATAACAAAAACCTTTAATACATCACAACTAGTTTCATCGGTGATCCGACTTCTTCAGGTGAGAAATAAAAACATAAGACATAAAATAACACGGTAAAAAATGAACTTTACAGCTTAATAAAAAGCAGAATAATAACAGTCATATTTGAATAGGTGACCGCGTGCTACCGTTGGCATGAGTAGAATGTGTGCGACAGCTAATTTTTGAGCGCCAGTACTGGATTACTGCGCTATGGGAATCGGGTAAATTGTAGCTAAGATTATTGTTTAAATGTGAAGGGTCCAGAACTATTTCTTTTGATTCGATGATTCTTCTTTCGAATTCATCCTTGCAAATATATAAATTAGTAGTGCGTTCCCAATCAACTTGATGTGGCTGTTCTTCAAGGTTAGAGTTTGCCGAGAAAAGGACATGACTGGAAAGGGCGCTCGCTCGTGCTCTACTGTAGGAGATGTCACGTCTATGTTCCTCAAGACGAAGTGAAACAGATTTGTCTGTCTGGCCAAAATAAGGTCGACCACAGTTGCACAAAACTTTATAAACACCAGGAAAATGCAGATGGTTGTGTTTTGGTTTTGGTCGACTCAGAAAAGAACGAAGTTTTGGCAGCGTAGTATAGTCGGTCTTTATGTTGAATTTTTTCAGAATCTTAGCTAGTTTTGGGGTAAGAGTGCTGATAAAAGGCAACTGTATATGAGTGATAGGGTTGGAGTCATCTTCTTGTCGAGGATGTTGGCGTGGTCTCAAGCGTTTAGTGATGTTACGAGACGAATATCCATTATTTAAGAAGGTGTTTTTCAGGAAGTTAAGCTCTGTTTGAAGGTCTTCTTCTGTGGAAATGAGACATCTTGCTCGATGGGCGAGGGTGGAGATGATGCCCAGTTTCTGAGGTGGGAAGTGATGAGAAGAACCATGTAAATATCTATCAGTGTGGGTGGTTTTTCGAAAAATTGAAAATTTAAGACAGTCAGGAAATCTACTGATCTTTAGATCCAAGAAGGGGAGAACGCCGTTAACCTCTAGTTCAGATGTGAATTTAATGTTTTGATGTTGGTTATTTAAATGGTTTAGGAAGTTTTGCAGTTCCTCTAAACTATGTCCCCAAATAAGGAAGACGTCATCGATGTAACGTAACCACAGTTTAGGTTTCAAAGTAGCTGAGGAAATAGCTTTCTCTTCAAAATCTTCTAGAAAAAAATTAGCTAAGACTGGAGATAGAGGGCTGCCCATAGCTAAACCGCTAGTTTGTTTGTATATTTTCTCTTCGTAGCAGAAATAGCCGGAATTGATGCAGTGAGTTAGAAGAGCGAACACTTTTTTAGAAACCTTGTCCTTAAGAAGACTCAGAACTTCATCTGTAGGAACATTCGTAAACAATGATACGATGTCAAAACTCACCATTCTGTCCGAGTCTAAAAGATTCAAATTTTTTATTTTTGAGATGAAATCTTCAGAGTTTTTGATGAAGGAAGAAGAATTGCCAACTAAATGTTTTAAAGAAGCTGCAAGATATTTAGACAGATTGTATGTAGGTGAGTCAATCCCTTCCACAATAGGTCTTAAAGGGGTGTCAACCTTATGGATCTTAGGCAAGCCGTACAACCGAGGAATGAGGGGATGGAGAGAGAGCGGAGAGATAGTCTTGTATGTCTAGGAAGTTCAGAAGTTGATTTCAGAAGATTGTTTGTACGGTTATGAAGTTCTCTTGTGGGATCACTTTCTAGCATAGAATACGTATTAGAACTTAACAAGTTGTTCATCTTACAACGGTAGTCAGCTTTGTCTAAGATTACAGTTGCATTCCCTTTATCAGCAGGTAGGATAATAATGTCATTGTTGTTACGAAGTTGGTGTATTGCTTTCCTTTCTGTCGGCGATAGATTATCTGTAGGACGACGATTGTTGTTAATGGTAAAGATGGCATCGATCCTAAGTAGATTCGCAGTTTGTTTTGGGACCAACGCTTGAGACCACGCCAACATCCTCGACAAGAAGATGACTCCAACCCTATCACTCATATACAGTTGCCTTTTATCAGCACTCTTACCCCAAAACTAGCTAAGATTCTGAAAAAATTCAACATAAAGACCGACTATACTATGCTGCCAAAACTTCGTTCTTTTCTGAGTCGACCAAAACCAAAACACAACCATCTGCATTTTCCTGGTGTTTATAAAGTTTTGTGCAACTGTGGTCGACCTTATTTTGGCCAGACAGACAAATCTGTTTCACTTCGTCTTGAGGAACATAGACGTGACATCTCCTACAGTAGAGCACGAGCGAGCGCCCTTTCCAGTCATGTCCTTTTCTCGGCAAACTCTAACCTTGAAGAACAGCCACATCAAGTTGATTGGGAACGCACTACTAATTTATATATTTGCAAGGATGAATTCGAAAGAAGAATCATCGAATCAAAAGAAATAGTTCTGGACCCTTCACATTTAAACAATAATCTTAGCTACAATTTACCCGATTCCCATAGCGCAGTAATCCAGTACTGGCGCTCAAAAATTAGCTGTCGCACACATTCTACTCATGCCAACGGTAGCACGCGGTCACCTATTCAAATATGACTGTTATTATTCTGCTTTTTATTAAGCTGTAAAGTTCATTTTTTACCGTGTTATTTTATGTCTTATGTTTTTATTTCTCACCTGAAGAAGTCGGATCACCGATGAAACTAGTTGTGATGTATTAAAGGTTTTTGTTATACTTTCTCGGGTTCTAGTCAGTTAAATTTATTTTTATAAATGTATACATCCCGAGTAAATCCTAATTTCAACAATATATACATATATATATTTATAATATTTATTTATATATAAATTTATAATGTTATGTTGGTTTGAAAAAAAAAAACCAGTAGTGAGAAAAATATTTATGCATAGTAACTCACCATTGAAGTTAGCTGAGCAAGGGATGCAGCAGAAGGATGTCAACTTGTCGGCCAAACACTTACCATATTTACTCGACAATAACTCGCCCTCACGTATAACTTGCACCCCTGATTTTACTTTACGAAAAAATACATTAAAAAGTGTTGCATATGCCTCGCACACTAAAAATGTTTAAACAACTTGCTCCCTGCAGTTAACAACATGCCCTCCCCATTATACTGCGGATGCAAGAAAAACGAGTGGTTTTATTGTATCCCTGATTAAGGTATGGAGGCTTTTGCAGTCTATGTAATATATTTCTCAACAGATAGTGCAGTTAGAGACAACTGTAATAAAAACTGTGCTAACTAATGAATCACATGTTCTCTCTCACAGAAACTACACTGTATAGACTCAAGCAAAACCATATGTTGCACTGGAAACAAAGTATCTAACTAAAAACTATTGTCCAAATTTTCAATTACATGAAATAAGTGTTTGTTTTATTGCATTATATGAAATTCTCGATGTCATTATGACAGACCACAAAGGCTAACTTCAAATAAAATTCTACCACGAATTGAAATATGCCACATAATGCATGTGTGAGTTCCTGAGATAGCTGCTCAAAAGAGAGCAGCTGTCTTCATAGCTGCTCTCTGGTGTAAAACAAAATTTAACTTGTACATTTTGTAACAATTAAAAAAAAAAAAGGTTGAATAATTTATAAGTGTATAAAAAGGATATCACCAGTAAATCGTTGATGTGCCAGCAAAGTTCTTGAACATGCCACAGGTTCGCCATCTATGCCATAAGGGAATAAATAACATTTTTCGCTATACTTTCAAACAAGACTCAAGCAAGTGTAAGGTAAAGCATGCACAGAGGCAACAGTGCTTTCAGCGGCAACCTCCCTTGGCAGTCGGAACGTGTCTTCGACAGTGCCTCTGTTGATTTTGTGTTTGAGGAATGGGTTATTTGTGTATTGATCATTAAATATTTCGCGATGTTTTGTGCAATATGGCCCCTACACGTGTAACCCAAAAAACCTAGTGTAGAATCACAGAAAAAAGAGGCAAGTAATTGATCTTGAAACTAAGTCGCAAGTTATAAAGCAACATGAAGCTGGTAAGCCCATCAATGTGATCGCACACGACTTCGGATGGTCTCATTCTACAGTGACAACCATTTTGAAAAATAACGATAAAATCTTAGAGGCTGTGAAAGGATCTGCTTCCATTAAATCGACAATAGTGATGAAGCAAAGACAAGGTCCTATGGGTGATATGGAAAAGTTACTTGCATCATGGATAGAGGACCTGAACCAAAAGCGCATACCCCCTTAGCACTGTGATCATAACCGCTAAGGTACTAAGTCTCTTTAACATGTTGAAGGAGAAAACAGAACCTGGTTATGGCTACGAATTCAACACTTCTTCTGGTTGGTTCGTGCATAATGTGAAAATGTATGGGAATCTGCAAGTGCTGAGAAGGCTGCCAAGGAATTTGTTGTAAAATTGGATAACATTATTATGGAGGAAAATTATTTGCCACAGGAAATATTTAATATGGAGGAGGCATCCTTCTTTCGAAAAAAATTCCCCTAGCAGACATTCATCCACAAAAAGCTAAAATCTATACTTAGATTCAAAGCTCTTAATGCCTGTATTTCGATTCTGTTACGGATAATGTGGCAGGATAGGATATAAACTGAAACCATTTTATGGTACAGTGAGAATCCACGAATATTCAAATACATTAGGAAGCATACTCCCAGTTCATTATCGAAGCAATAAGAAGTCGTGGATTACTCAAAAATTGTTTGAGGATACTTTCATCAACTGTTATGCGAGTGAAAGAAAATGTAGAATTTAAAATGTATAATTCTGGATAATGCTCCAGGTCATTAGTTTTATACTTCTTATAGCAGTGATCTTCACCAAGTTCAAGGTCATGTTTCTCCCTCCAAACACTACTTCATTCATCCAACCGATGGATCAGGGAGTTCTTGCAGTGTTTAAGGTTTATTATCTACGGAGAACTTTTTCACAACCATTTCTGCTACTGAAGGAAACGACCAGACTCTCATGCAATTCTGGAAAACATTCAATATTTATCATGCTATTAGAAACAGTGCTGTGGCTTGGGACGAAGCGACCTCTTAATGTACGAGTGGCATATGGAAAAAGACATTAAAAAGGTTTGTGCATGATTTTGGAAGTTTGTAATAGTGGGCCTAGCAAACAATATGAATCACGAAGTGAATGATGATCACATAATTCAATTCATAGAAAGTTCCCCTGAAGAGTTGACACTGAAGAATTGGTCGAAATGGAGGAACAACTCTTGCAGAAGAGGAAAAACAAGAAAAAGAAGAGGGAAAAGAGAAACAGGAAGAGTAGTTAAACAATTTACAGTGAAGGGTCTTGCAGAAATGTTCTTTGCAATTAACGATGTTCTCAAAATGGATGAAGACGTGGACTCCAATGTTGAACACTACTTAATAATAGAAACAAATGTACATAATGTGTTTGCTTGCTACGAACAAATTTATGATGAAAAGAAGAAGAGGAATAAGCAAACCACATTGGACATTCTCATCAAAAAAATAGGTTACACCAGAAGAGCCATGATCTGATCGTTCACACAGGGAAAGTAATGAAGATGTTATTGTGGAGGAAGATTTGAGTGATTATTATCTTGTTTTATAGTGGCAGTGATGCACAGTATACTTATCACGGTCAAGTCCCTAACCTCAATAACTCTGTTGATTTAATGTATTGACTTATGTCCGAATCGACTTATGTCCTGCCGAATGGAATGGAACGGAACCTGGACGTAGGTTGAGAGATGACTGTAGTTTGTTTTATACAGCTGTCTGAAGCAAAACTATTGTCTATATCCCTTGAAATGGATAAAATTGAGTATCGTGTGGTTATAAAATTCTTTTAAAAGAAGGTTTAATGCCAAAAGAAATTCATTCAGTTCATAAAAGTTTATGGGCACTCTTCTCCTTCATTTTCGACAATTAAGAAATGGCCTGCCAAGTTTAAACATGGCCGTACAAGCCTTGAAGAAGATCCACGTGAAGGATGTCCAAAAAGTGTAACAACACCAGAAATCATTGATCAAGTGCATGATATGGTATTGGATGACTGGCGAATCAAAGTGCATGAAATTGCTAAGACTGTAGGCATTTCAAAAGAACGTGTAGGATATATTTTGCATGAAGAATTACAAATGAAAAAGCTTTGCGAAAGATGGGTGCCACGCTTGCTCACCAAAAACGATCAAAAACGCACTCGCATGAAAATCTCTGAACAGTGCTTAGAGCATTTTAACAAAAATAAAACTGATTTTGTGCATCAATTTATTACTATGGATGATACTAGGATTCACCATTACACATCAGAATCCAAACAGCATTCAAAACAGTGGACAGAAGATGGTTGTTCAGTGCCAAAGAAGACAATTCGGTTCCATCAGCAGGAAAGATCATGGAGAATATTATTCCGATCTTTTAACCAGACTAGATGAAAAAATTTGTGAGAAAAGACCCAATTTGCAGAAGAAAAAAGTCATCTTTCATTGGGATAGTGTGCTTGCCCACAAAGGTGCTTTGGCAGTGGGAAAATTAAAGGATCTGCACTATGAATTGTTGGAACATCCACCCTATTCCCCAAATTTGGCTCCCTCTGACTTCTGTCTCTTCCCAAAACTAAAACTCTTCCTCGCTGGTCAGCGTTTTTCTTCAAATCAAAAGATGTTGATTCTCGTAGACAGGCTTATACGTTGGTTATGCATTTCTAAATAACTTAGGGAATTGAAACAACGTAGATCCGAATATATATTAAATAATATTTTAATAGATATTTCCGATATTTCGGCAATGTCACATTGCCATTTTCTAAAGGAACTTACAAAAAGGCAGGTGCACACAAGGCAATAACAATACAGTAACTAAGAATGAAGATTTGAAGCTATCGTTCTCCTAGAAGTCCTGATGGTGCCCTCTGGAGGGCTAAGTAGGCGTTCTTGGCCGTTGGGCTGAAGGTCTGCTGATGTATTCCTCCCAAATTTGGGGCAGTCGCATACAACCAAATTTGTTGAGGTTTGGAGAGTTTCTTAGGGCAGAGGCTGATTCCATAAATAATCTTTCGAATTTATATTTGCTCCGGTGTATTATTGTTGCTTTCTTCCACCGTATTCTGTGGCGAGTATCCAGAGCACGGTCTGCAAGACCAGAATGGCTATACTTGTAAAACCGGATGTAGTCCTTGTGTTCAGAAATTCTGATATTCGCTGTCCTGCCTGTTTGGCCAAAGTACGACAGTTTACAACTGCAAGGGACCTGGTATACACCAGGTAGGTCTAGGGGAAGTGGTTGGTCTTTGGTAGAGCGGATAAGGGATGCCAATTTTCTGTAAGGCCTGTAACAGGAGGTGAGGTCATGTTTTTTTAGAATTTTGGTAATTTTTTCTGAGGTGCCTCGGATGTAGGGAATGGTGATGGATTTAGAGTAATCTTTTTTGTGGAGGGGGGGAGGAGGGGGCTGTGGTTTGTAGGTTTTAATATTTTTTTGGGGGGGTAGCCATTGGCTGAGAAAGTGTTGAGGATGTGATTTAGTTCAGTGTTAAGGGCTATGTCGTTAGAACAGATTAGTTTAGCCCTGTTGTGTAGTGTTTTTACCACTCCATATTGTTGTGAGTGGGGGTGGTAGGATTGTTGGTGGATGTATCTGCCTGTATGGGTGGGTTTTCTGTAAACTGAGAAAACCAAAGTTCCATCAGGCTGGCGGGTGACTAGTGTGTCTAGGAAAGGGAGGCAGTTGTTTTCCTCTTTTTCCAGGGTGAATTTGATTCTGGCGTGTTGGTTGTTTAAGTGTGTAAGGAAGGAGAGGAGTGTTTCAGAGCCATGTGGCCAAATAGCGAACACATCATCAACGTAGCGAAGCCATGTGGTTGGTTTTTGTGGGGCAGAGGCTAAGGCTTTTTCCTCAAAGGTCTCCATAAAGAAATTGGCCAAGGGTGGTGAGAGTGGTGAGCCCATGGCTGTCCCCTCTATTTGTTTGTAGAATTTTCCCTGCCAAACGAAATAGCCTGAGTTCATTGTGAACTGAAATAGGGCTGAGATATCGGGGGAAAATTTAGCTTAGATAAGCTCTAAAGTTTCCTTGAGTGGGACATTTGTGAATAAGGAAGAGACGTCGAAGCTGACCATTATGTCAGTATGTTGGAGTGTAAGGTTTTCTATGCTGGCTTTGAAGTGGGCTGAGTTTTTTTATGTGTGATGGTGTGTTGCCAGTATAGTGTGTGAGCTCTTTGGCCAAATGTTTAGCTAATTGTATGTGGGGGGAATCATCCCTATTAGATCGGGCTACTTACCTCCCTATCAATTACAATCCCACCAACTCACAAATTAGAAAACTTCACAGGCTCCTTAAGGAAGTCACTTCTTGGCCTGTAGAAGTTACCAACAGATTAAAACCGTTTAACTCTATACCCCCCCCCCCCCCGAATTTACGGACTCCCAAAAATACATAAAGAAAATGTGCCATTACGTCCCATAGTGGATGGCATTGATTCCCCCACATACAAATGAGCTAAACATTTGGCCAAAGAGCTCACACACTATACTGGCAACACACCATCACACATAAAAAACTGAGCCCACTTCAAAGCCAGCATAAAAAACCTTACACTCCAACATACTGACATAATGGTCAGCGTCTCTTCCTTATTCACAAATGTCCCACTCAAGGAAACTTTAGAGCTTATCCAAGCTAAATTTTCCCCCGATATCTCAGCTCTATTTCAGTTCACAATGAACTCAGGCTATTTCGTTTGGCAGGGAAAATTCTACAAACAAATAGAGGGGACAGCCACGGGCTCACCATTCTCACCACCCTTGGCCAATTTCTTTATGGAGACCTTTGAGGAAAAAGCCTTAGCCTCTGCCCCACAAAAACCAACCATATGGCTTCGCTACGTTGATGATGTGTTCGCTATTTGGCCACATGGCTCTGAAACACTCCTCTCCTTCCTTACACACTTAAACAACCAACACGCCAGAATCAAGTTCACCCTGGAAAAAGAGGAAAACAACTGCCTCCCTTTCCTAGACACATTAGTCACCCGCCAGCCTGATGGAACTTTGGTTTTCTCAGTTTACAGAAAACCCACCCATACAGGCAGATACATCCACTAACAATCCCACCACCCCCCCTCACAACAATATGGAGTGGTAAAAACACTACACAACAGGGCTAAACTAATCTGTTCTAACGACATAGCCCTTAACACTGAACTAAATCACTTCCTCAACACTTTCTCAGCCAATGGCTACCCCCCCCCCCCCCCAAAAAAAAAAAATCCAAAAAATATTAAAACCTACAAACCACAGCCCCCCTCTACAAAAAAGATTACTCTAAATCCATCACCATTCCCTACATCCGAGGCACCTCAGAAAAAATTACCAAAATTCTAAAAAAACATGACCTCACCTCCTGTTACAGGCCTTACAGAAAATTGGCATCCCTTATCTGCTCTACCAAAGACCAACCACTTCCCCTAGACCTACCTGGTGTATACCAGGTCCCTTGCAGTTGTAAACTGTCGTACTTTGGCCAAACAGGCAGGACAGCGAATATCAGAATTTCTGAACACAAGGACTACATCCGGTTTTACAAGTATAGCCATTCTGGTCTTGCAGACCGTGCTCTGGATACTCGCCACAGAATACGGTGGAAGAAAGCAACAATAATACACCGGAGCAAATATAAATTCGAAAGATTATTTATGGAATCAGCCTCTGCCCTAAGAAACTCTCCAAACCTCAACAAATTTGGTTGTATGCGACTGCCCCAAATTTGGGAGGCATACATCAGCAGACCTTCAGCCCAACGGCCAAGAACGCCTACTTAGCCCTCCAGAGGGCACCATCAGGACTTCTAGGAGAATGATAGCTTCAAATCTTCATTCTTAGTTACTGTATTGTTATTGCCTTGTGTGCACCTGCCTTTTTGTAAGTTCCTTTAGAAAATGGCAATGTGACATTGCCGAAATATCGGAAATATCTATTAAAATATTATTTAATATATATTCGGATCTACGTTGTTTCAATTCCCTAAGTTATTTAGAAATCAAAAGATGATTGCAGCTGTAGAAGGGTATTTTGCAGATCTTACTGAGAACCACTATAGGGATGGTATAATGGCGCTGGATCATCACTGGAATAAATGTATTAGTATTAAGGTAGATTATGTTGAAAAATAAAAATAATTTTGAAATTATGAATTTCATAGATTAAAAACAATAACTCTCTTCCTTTTCTAGACATATCGTCATACATCTTCCCTCAGACTGCCTCTCCTTCACAGTCTATCACAAAGTCCAATATATACCTAAAAATTCATACCACTATCCAACACAAAAACTAGGAGTCATTAGCACCCTCAAACACAGAGTCCTAGCAATTTGCTCCAATGGAGCAAATTGCTAGAGTTCTGAACCAAGAATTTGAAATTATTAACCATACATTTGTAAAAAAAATTTTTTTTTAAATGTCTACAATAAAAAAACAGTTCACAAGATCCTCCATAAAAATCCTCTTCCATACCTTGCCCACCAAGGGGTTTACAAAATTCAATGAACCTGTAACCTATCTTACATAGGGGAAACAGGACATACCATCGTAATCAGAAAAAATGAACAGAAATGTCACATTAAATACCTCCACTATGGTAAAACAGTTCTTTCACACCATGCACTCCAAACATGTCACAGAATTGACTGGAAAGGCGCCAGTCCTACACTTCACTAAAACCTGGTTTGATAGAAAATTCAAAAAGCTTGTGAAATGTTGAAACATCATCCAAATCTGAACAAAAATGGATTAATTATTCCAAGAATGTGGAGGACCCATCTTCAACCCTTATAGCATCCAGAATAATTCCAAACTGAACGTTTATTTTGCACTTGGTTAGACTATAATAAATTTAGTTTAATCCTTTATCCAAGTGTGAGCAAATAAAGTTTCCCCCTGAAAATATCTTCAGGACTGAGGAAAGGTAGTGCAACAGCAGGCAACTCGGAGCAAAGGTGGACTTTGCTCCGAGTTGTCTGCTGTTGCACTACCTTTCCTCAGTCCTGAAGATATTTTCAGGGGCAAGCTTTATTTGCTCACACTTGGATAAAGGATTAAACTAAATTTATTATAATCCCAAACTGAATAAAACCTTAATACGAGAGGACTTTAGAAATTGTTTAATGTAGTTCCAGTTTTATTTTTTATTATATATAATTGTGTATATATATATATATATATATATATATATACACACACACTACCTCTGTCCAAAAAGAAACCGAACTTTTCGAAAATAGAAGGAACTAGTGGCGCCACCTGTTGTATCTTTTTGTTGTCGAAAGCGGCAACCTTCATTACTGTTGTGTCAACTGTCTATGGCATTTGTTTCATTAGAAGCCGAGTTATAGTGCCAAGAGTGACAGTGTGTTTTGATGAATGGTCAGAAAATGAGTTTCAAACAGAAAGCTGCGTTTGACTTTTGTGTTAAACTTGGTTTAACAAACAAGTTGGTTTCAAGTTTTACCGAAATGCATCAAATGCTTCAAAAAGCATATGGTGATGAATGCTTATCCCGTACTCAAGTTTACGAGTGGTTTAGCCAATTTCAAAGTGGTCGTGAGATGAGACGCTTGAAGACGACGAAAAGCTGGGCCATCCAAAAACTGGACTGAGCGAAATTAACATCCAAAAAGTGCATGATTTCATCAAAGAAAACCTGAAATTGTCCATGAGATTGATTGAAGATGAATTGGGGATTCCAAAATCAACTGTGCACAACATTTTGACCGAGAGTTTGGGCTTCGTAAATTGAATTCACAATTTGTTACCCACAAGTTGATCGATGACCAAAAAATGTATCAAATTGAACACTGCAAGGACCTCATTAAAACCGCTCGTAAGGACTCAAACTTTCTTGAAACAATCGTTACTGGTGATGAAACGTGGTGTTTTGGGTATGAGCCTGAAACAAAGCGCCAGAGTGCTGATGGAGACCACCAGAAGAGGGGCATCTGAAAAAAAAAAAGTCGCTGGTGAGTTTAGTTTTATCTCGAAGTTTTGAAGCGATTGATAGTGAGAATTCGTCGCTTACAGCATGAATATCGTGACGACCGACCATTCGTCAAAACACAGTCACTCTTGGCACTATAACTCTGCTTCTAATGAAACAAATGTCATAAACAGTTGACACAACACTAAAGAAGGTTGACGTTTTCAACAACAAAATGATACAACAGGTGGTGGCACTGATTTTTTCTATTTTCGAAAAGTTCAGTTTTTTTTTGGACAGAAGGTGTATGTGTATTTTTTTTTTTTTTTCCCCGCAGGAGGTCAGGCTAGGGTAAAGGATTAACAAACAATTAGATTCATCTTACTTTTGTATAATGCAGTGTTATGTAGCTTGTATCCTGATGATGACCTTAAAGGTCAAAACGTGAAATGTTACTTTCTTAATGTTAAGTAAAGTAATTATTCTAACACGTATGTTATATCCATAAATTCTTCACTATAATTAGGATTGTAAGCAATCTAGGATCTTAACTCTAATATAACAACACGCATGTTAAATTATGGATTATGCCACTACTTTTGCTGTATTAAAACTATATGTATTTGTTCCCTGATGACGTTATAAATAGAATATTTACTTTGGTGTAGTTTTTTTTTTCTTTTTTTTTTCCCACTGGAAGTCAGGAAATTGAACAAATCATTGTCACTTTGGCTTACTGTTTAAAATGTAATATAAGTTGTCTTTATACATACGAGGGTCGTCTGAAAAGTTCTCGGCCTAACAATGAAAAAACAAATTTATAATTTCAAAATTATTTTCATTTTTCAACATAATCTCCCTTAAGACTAATACATTTATTCTAGCGATGCTCCAGCACCGTTATCCCATCCTGGGATTTTTCTAAGGCATTTGATAGGATACCACACGATAGGCTGTTGCTTAAACTGGAGAATATGGGATTGTAATATAATCTATTGACTTGAATAAGGGGATGATTGACAGACAGATATCAAAAAAGTGTTATACAGTGGGTGTGAATCTGCCAGATTTAAGGTAACCAGTGGTGTACCTCAGGGTTCAGTCCTTGGGTCATTATTGTTCTATCTATACATTAATGACATCAAGCAGGGTCTATCATCAGATTTGCAATTGTTTGCTGATGATGCAAAGATAGGCAGGCAATCAGGGATGCCACTGATATTCAGCAATTACAAAATGATTTGAATAGACTGGAAATCTGGGCAAACGAAAATGGCTGTCAGTTTAATGTTAGTAAGTGTAAAGTTATGCACTTTGGCGTGATTAGAGTTTCAGTGGTATATTATATTAGCGGGATTATGCTACCAGAAACTGAAGAGGCAAGGGATCTTGGTGTATTGGTGGATAAGAGTTTAAAGGTGACATAGCAAAAGTTGCAAATACAACTCAGAGGATAATTGATATGTTGAAGCGAACCTTGACATGTAAGGATAAGGAAGTAATTTTGCCTCTTTATTGGTCTTTGATAAGACCACACCTGGATTACTGTGCGCAGATTTGGTCTCCCGGGTTCCAAGGGAGACCAAATCTGCAATAAAGAAGATAAAGAAAGATAAAGAAGCTGTGGAAAGGGTCCAAAGAAGAGTTAAAAAGATTATATCCGGATTATGGGATTTAGATTATGAGGACAGATTGTAAGTATGTGGATTGCAGACTCTGGTTAACAGGAGAAAGAGAGTGTGTGTGTGTGTTGGGGGGGGTGATATGATAGAGGTCTATAAACTTTTGAATGGGTGATATAGCATTTCAAATTATGAAATTTTTCGTTATATGGAAGCCAGGGTAAAAATGTGTAGACATTCTTGGGATATTCCCAAGATTTCTCAAAGACTTGCCTTAAAGTGAAGATTTGGTCAGTTGTGCTTCTACCAGGATGAAAGCCACATTGTTCTTCCTGGAACTTTGACTCAACTATGCTCCTGCACCTTCTTTCCAAGCACCTAGCATATACTTTCCCAAGCAGGCTGAGCAGAGAGATGCCATGATAGTTGCTGCAATCTCTCTGGTCTCCCTTCTTGAAGACTGGTATTATTATGCCTGTCTGCCATTGCTTTGGTGCTCGCCCAGATATCCAAGCAGCCTGACACACTCAAGCTAGCCAGAAAACCATCTCGATTTAAGGCTTTTAGCATTTTGTTCCGAATTTCCTCGCCACCACCAGCAGCCCTGCTGATTTTGGCAATTTCATTGCTAAATGGAATAATAATTTTATTACTGCACAATACTCAATTTTATCTATTTCAAGGGATACAGACAACAGTTTTGCTTATAATCATAAGCATCCATGTGAAATTGCAAAATTTCACATGGATGCTTATGACAGGTGTACGAACTTAGAAAAAAAAATCATGCTGAAAATGTTGCCATCTATGGTCGAGGCCAAGAACTTTTCAGACCACCCTCGTATATGTGTATACTTTAGATGACCTTTTTATGAAAGTCGAATTGCCGGGAAATTACAACTGTGATAATTGCTCTTATCACAGTTGTAGTCTCCGTAATTTTACTGAAATGAATTTTTGAAGAGGTTGTTGATAAACTAAATGAAGTAGATATCATAGTATCATCTGGAAATAATTTTAAGAGTACTTCAGTAAAGAATTAAAAAAAAAAAAACACTTTCACAGGAAACCATAAGCATGATGAAAAAGAGAAGAAATATATGAAACAAGATAAAACCTCTACTTCAAAAATAGAATATTCAGAATTATGCAAAACTATAAGGAAAACAATAAGATGAAATCAGTCTTATAACACTATCAAAATCAAACAAATAATAGAAAATAACAAAAATATGAAAATTCTCAGAAGAAGCCTGATGATTGAAAACAGACATTTAGTAGCAATGAAAGAAGAGAAAATAATGTACAGTAACAAGAAATACAAAAGGAATTATCAAAAGACTGGAAGAATTTTATAAAGAACTTTTAGACGAATCAGATAAAACCATACAGAATTATTATTATTATTCGTGACACCTCCAAGGAGTCTGAAGACTCATTGTGGGAAGACACCTACCATACAAGAATAATAGAAGTAACTCCACTACTGATGATAATTTTTATCTACCTATAAATGTATAACCTATAAAGAAATACATGAAGATTTATACCAAATGGAAAAGTTCCAGGAGAAGATGAAATCCAAAATGAGTCAATAATTATTGTTGGTGAAGAATGAATAAAACATCTAACAAACCTTATCTTATGTAATGATAAAGGGAAAATACCTACAATCTGGAATAATGAAATATTAACATTAATTTATAAAAAAGGAGATAAAGAAGTAGCCAAAAATTACAGACCAGTTAGCTTATTATCATATATAAAATACTTATAAAAACAATAACTAACAGAATAACACCTATTCTGGATTTAAAACAACCAATAGAGCAGGCTGGTTTCTGAAAAGGATATAGTACAATCGCAGCAAATCATGTAAAAAAAAAAAAAAAAAACAGAAGAATATCAAAAACCTGTCTGCTTAGCATTTATAGATTATGAAAAAGCCTTTGACAGCATCAGAACTTCTGCAATAATAGAAACTCTAGAAAATCAATCCATACCAAGTGAATATGTGGAACAACTTAAAAGAAATATACAAAAATGGAACAGCAACTATATGACAACAAATAGAAAGCAACAAGATCCCTATACAAAAGGGGATAAGACAAGGAGATTCTATATCCTCTAAAATTTTTACAGCAGCACTTCGGGAGATGATTCAAAAAATTAACTGGAGTTCCAAAGGCATGACAGTGAAAAGTGAAAAATTTGCCAATTTAAGATATGCAGATGATATTGTATTAATTTCTGAATCAGCACAAAACCTGCAGGAAATGATAGATATACTGAACATAGAAAGCAAAAAGATAGGTCTTAAAATAATTAAGAAAAAAAAAACATAAGTTATGTTCAATAGGTACTTAAGAGCAAAAACAAAACTTGATGATGATGAGCCAATAGAAATAGTCTCCTCTTATGTGTACTTGGGGCATCTTTTTGACTTTGAAAATAGATTACAGAGCAAAATTAAAAGAAGAATACAGTTAGCTTGGTATTCATTTGGGAAGCTGAACTACATCTTCAGAAATAACTTGCCCATCTGTTTGAAAAACAAAGTATTCAACCAATGCATATACCAGTATTCACCTATGGCTTAGAAACCTGGGCAATAACTAAACAAATACTGGTGACAGAAAGAAGAACGAATCATCCTAGAATAATAGTGTTGTCCATTAGTGTGTTATTCCTAGAATCATCCTAGGTATAATATGGATAAAAAGTGGACGGAATGGATCAGATCACAGACAAAAGTCTTGGATGCAATAAAAATTGCAAAAGCATCTAAATGGAGATGGGTAGGACATTTGGCTTAAGGAATGGACAATAGATGGACCAGGAAAGTAACATAATGGATACCAACCAGAAAGAGAAAATATGGACACCTAGAAACAAGATGTGCAGATGAAATAGAAAAACTGGCTGGAAAGAGATGGATGACAGAAGCAGAAGACCTGGAAAATTGAAAGATCATGAGGGGAAGCCCTTCATTCAGCAGTGGATTGAAAATGGTTGAGGAGGAAGAAGAAGAAGATTACTTCCAAGTCTCCACAGGGTCTGAATACTCATAACACTCACAGACCACAATAACTATTATACCTTTTCTTGAAGACTCACCAAACACACCAAAAGATGCAAAGTTGTCATAAATTTGTAGAAGTGGTGGGTTAGGTAATTCAGAAACCTGCTTTAGATTTCAAACATAGCTTTGTTTAGTTACTTCTGGCCACTAGTAAGTAAATGGTAGTTAGATACTATGTGATGAAATTCATTTACCATCTAACGATATTCACAATCTCCATTCCAGTGGATGCTTCAAATTACTATATATATATATTTGTTTGTTCTTGTGGTATTGTTTACTGCCTATTATTTATAACTTAAAAGGAGTAATTGTCAACAGCTAATCCTGTCTACATGGATGTAATATGTCTTAACTCAAATTAAAAGCAATATATATATATCTACATCTACTAAGGGGGACTACGGAGCTTACCCCCCCCCTCCCCCCGAGTTCCGGACTGGTAGGCCAGTTCTCCTTGAATTCTGATGACTCGAATTTTGAAGACTCGAAAAGGGTCCCCCTCCGAGCCTGCGGCGCCTAACCCCCGAGGTCCAGACTGGAAGGCCGGTTTTTGAATTCTGATGACTCGAAGGGGGGGGGGTAAGCATTTGGGACTGGCGGAAACTCATCAAATTTCTTTTCAAGACAATAAGTTCCATTCGCATGTTACTAGGCATCTTAATGATTTTTGTTCACTAAGTGAAAGCGAGTTTATAATATAAGTATACAGTCCTCTTCTTTAGCATGTCATGAAAACGGCTTTCAGATGACTTGCAATAACTTAATTTTTTTTAAATATTTTATAAAATTGCCATTATCTTGAGAAACTGGCTCAAATCCTCATTTTCTAACTGAGAAGTAAACAGTTCTAACTTCATCTTGAATGCATTGATATCATTTACTAAGCTAGGAAACAATTTGTTCTTGCCCTGCAGTTTCAAATTTAGATCATTGAGATAGCTGGTAACATCAACTAAATATGCTAAATCAAACAGCCAATTTTTATCGCATAAAAGTGCTCTTTCCTCAGGCAGCTCATTTTTCTCTTCTAGAAAATTATGAACAGTATTTTTCAGTTTCCAAAATCTACTTAGAACCAGACCTCTAGAAATCCAGTGCACCTCACAATGAAGAATGGGACTACCATATTTCAAATCTAACAATGTTTTCTGAATTCTCTTTTGTTTAATCCTCTTGCTCTTTGCATGGAGGATCGTTGAACCGTGGAATGCATTGTCTGATAGTGGTGAGAGCACAAACAGTCAATGAATTCAAATAGTGATATGATAGACTTCGTGTTTTCTAGGTAAGACCTCCCACGATGAGTCCTTTGACTCTATGGAGGCCTGAATCATAATAATTATAATAATAATTTTATTCATGCATTTCACCATCAGTAGCATAACATGCTGCAAATTTAATGTTTTTCCACACATAGACTCCCTCACTGTATAATGCAGTGATATTTTAGTAAAAGATGACAGTAAAAGTTTTCAAACAGAGTTGTAGTCCCAGTGACTTTCACTATCATTGACGGCACTCTGTCAGTACAAACTGTTAAATTGGGAAGGAAGAATTTTATGATTTATTAATACTTCATTCATGATTTAACATATATTGTATTCCCTGAGCTAAGTTTGCTCCTATGTAAATTGTAAATTAAACACTTAATTTATTGAAATAATTGTAATTTTTTTTAGTTATTTATTCTGTATAAATTCTTTATATAACTTGTAAATATATCCTAAATGAACTGTGATATATGTTTTTTATTATTGTAAATGAAAGAGAAAGTAAATTTAAGCAATTCTGCTAATGAGATTTGATTGATCACTGTCAAGGAAACTGAGTTATTTTTAGGTAGTGCGTGAGTACTGTATACAAAGGGGAGAAGCGAGTTCTTATGAGCTGAACTGGTCAGAACCAGATTTTGGCAGGGAAAAAAGAACGTAGTTGATTGGAAAACAAAAGTAAAAAGAAGGAGAAGCCCTAGAGACAGCATAGAGATCGGTAACGAGTGGCAGAAGGGGAGTTGATATGTGCTGTAAATCGACTAGGAAAGGATCAGGGATTAATAGGCATTTTGATTTATTTCTATGGGAGTTCTGATACTACGATAAATTCCAAATGTTTAGTAAAATACATAGTAGATAACTTAAACCAAGTGCATCAAGACTTGTGCATTTCTGTGTCTATAATTCAGTTATTATAGAGGAAGATTTCTTTTGAATTGTGTTGCCATAAAGTAAAAGTCAACAAGAATTTCAAATGTACCTATGCGAATTCGATGTGTAGAAGCAGTAAACCGGTAAGAGTTGTCCTTTCTATAACCTATGAAGCTATAACAGTTATCTCCATCAGGTGTATTTTGACCTTAGCTGTGGTGTTGTTTCAATGTTAGATGTTAGATGTACAGAAGTACTTTCCCCTCGAAATAATAAGTGTTATGTTGTTCTATTGAGTGTTAGCTGATTGAGAAAGAATACAGTGTAGCCTGTAATAAGATTAAATATAGTAACATTTGGAAGGTTAAATTTTTAAGAAATATTCTCAACTTGGTTGAGAATAGTTCTTAAAAGATCTAAGTTTAAAACATTAAAAGATCTAAGATTTTACTTAATAGTTCTAAGTAAAAGATGACAGAAAAAGTTTTCAAACAGAGTTGTAGTCTCAGTGACTTTCACTATCATTGACGGCACTCTGTCAGTACAAACATTGATGAGTTTACTATAATCTACTTGTAGATTTTTCTTGGCAATTTGATATTTAACCGACCAATTTATATTCTTATTGGCTTAAACCACATTATAAAATGATGGTACAACACGACAGAATTTCATGCCAGCTGGGGCATCACCCAGTTAAACAAGGCCCTTCACTGTTTTCATTAAAGAACCAGGATGAACAGCGAAAAGTTTGCTACTGGAACAAATCCTAAAACCCACCCCAACTCAAACATCACCAGAGTTCAAGATCAGTACTATCAACATAAGAAACCTGAATGACAAAGAAATGGAGCTAGCTGAGGAATTGGATAAGTACCAGATGAATATAATAGGGGTGACTGAAACAAAAAAAAAGACAAAAACGGGTGAGATCTTTCTGAGCAATAAATACAAAATGTTATATTCAGACAATGGCAATGAAGGAAAATGAGTAGCCGTAGTATACAACACCAAACACAAGGCTAATCTTCTTGAGCGGCAGGCAATATCAAGAAGAGTGATGTGGGTAAATATCACAATGAAGAACTGGACAGTGAGACTTATTTGTGTTTATGATCCCACAGACGGTTCTACTAAGGTAGAAGTGGAGGAATTTTTTGAGGAATTGTGTCAGCTGCTTTATATAAAGCAGCTGACACAATGAAAAAGCAAAAGTTGGTCTTTGTTGGGGATCTAAATAGCAGAGTAGGAAATGATTGTCATACATACAAAAATATTTTCGGAATATTTGGAGAAAAGAGCAAATCTAATAATAATGGCAAATACCGATTGGATTTCTACTCAGGACATGGACTGGTTATTACTAACACAATATTCCAACATAAAAATGTGCACAAATTCACATGGAGAGAAGTGGCAAGGAATAAGAAACGTCTCATTGGTGCTGGACACTAGAGTGTGCAGAGGATTTGAAATTAATTGGAAGTGATCACCATTTAGTCTTCAGCAGGATAAAAATTAAATTTCATATTGAAAAGAAGAACATGCAAGAAAGTTTTAAAGCGAATAAAAGTTGAGCAGCTCTCAGATGTGAGCTGTAGACTAAATTGTACAAACATTGTTCAAGAAAATTGTACAAACATTGTTCAAAAAACGAAAGTCTGATAACAAGAATCAAACCTTGGAGATTGTGGCAAGTCATGAAGAAAACATTGATCGATTCAGCCATAGAGACATGTGGTGAGGTTGTCTGCGAGGATAGAAAAATCAGAACTCCATGGTGGACACAGGAAGTTAAAGAGGCAGTGAAGGAATAGAAGAAAGCATATCAAATGTTCCTGGCAGATAAGTCAGCTTGTGCTATTAGAGAATACAGAGACCAATGTAAGAAAGCTAAACACTGTGTAAAACTAGCTAAACAAAAGTCGTGGGAAGACTTTAGTAAGAACATAGATAATAAATATCAAGAAGGTGTCAAGATATTTTGGAGGTTGTTGAAGAAGAGACAGAAATTGAGGAAAGAGTGTTTTTAAAGGAATTAGAGATGATGAAGGTGACATGAAACTGTAGAAAAGGATATCCTTGATGAATGGAGTAATTACTTAGAAAAATTGCTAAATGAAACAAGCAGTGACAGGACAGTGGTAAAAAAAAAAAAAAAAAAAAGCTCAACAGGCATGCAGTCAGGAATACATATCCATACTTGAAGTAGGTAAAAGCCATCAGAAGCCTGAAATTTGGAAAGGCAGCTGGAGTAGATAATATTCGACCAGAAATGCTCAAGTATGGAGGTATAAAAGTCTTATGGCTGCACTGTATAGTTCAGAAGGCCTGAACAGAGGGACGAATTCCACATGATTGGAGTAGAGCTCTCATAGTACCCATATATAAAAAGGGAAATAAAACTGAATGTGAGAATTACAGAGGTATTTCTCTACTGAGTGTTCCTGGTAAGATATTATTATTACTACCCAAGACTCATCTGGGAGGTCCTTTTATCACACACACATACAGCTCATCATACCATGCCTTGAACACATTCAAACTTCTTGCAGACACCACACTCTCAGGCAAGGCATTCCAATCATTTAGAACTCTGCAAGAAAAAAATCTGCCTTACACTCACCTACTCACACCCTCTTTATATAGTTTCCAGGGAAAACTCTGGTTCTCCCCCCCCCCCCCCGATCTCCCTTTATTTTCTGTAGAACTTCTCCAGCATTGATCCTATAACAACCCCTTACCAACTTGTAGGTCTCCATCATATCTCCCCTCTTCCTCCTATCCACCAGACTCTGCAAATTACATCTTCTCAATATTTCCTCATATTAAACATTCCAGAGGTCAGAAACTACCTTTGTCAATCGCCTTTGGACTCTTTCCAGCATCTCTTCATCCTTCTAAAAACCAGGTGACTAAATCTGGACACACTAGTCCATGTGTGGCCTAATCAAAGCCTTATACAACGGAACAAGAATCTCCCTACTTCTACACGTCAGTGTCCTCTGTATCATTCCCAGAAGCCTTTGTGTTGTCTTCACAATTTTGACTATGTGTCCTCTAAATTTCAGATCCTTATCCACTATCACCCCCAGATCTTTTATTTCTTTCACCTCCAACAATATATCCCCACCAAGCATAAATTCTGCATCCCATCTTTGTTTTCCAAATTTCAAAACTTTACATTTTGCAAAATTGAACTCGCATCCCCCTTTCCGTGCCCAAATCACTCAATTTATTCAAGTCTTCTTGTAAGGCCACAACATCTTCACTACTCTTCATGGTTCATCCCAACTTTGCATCATCTGCAAACAACTGAATATCCCCATCCAAATCTTCACCAATATCATTAATATACAAGTTAAACAGTAATGGCCCTAAAACAGACCCCTGACGCACTCCACTAGTGACTTTCCTTTTTCTGTATATCGCTCCTCCATACACAACTTGTTGATACCTATCAGATAGCTAGTCTCCAATCCAATGCACTAATCTAATATCCAACCCCATCTGCTCTAGTTTAACTGTCAACATATCATGAGGTACTTTATCAAACACTTTTGCAAAATCTAAGTATATTACTATGTATCCTTCTCCTCTGTCCAAGGAAGCAGTCACCTTATTGTAATAAGTAAGTAGATTACTAAAAATGACCTCCCTTTAGCAAATCCATGCTGTCCATCAAAGATAATACCATTGTTGTCAATCCAACTCTGGATCCTAGTTCTCACAAGCTTCTCCGACAACTTAACCACAACACCTGACGCACTGGTAGGCCTATAGTTTGATACTTAGTTCGATCACCTCCTTTATGAAGTGGCACAATCTTGCCCTCCTCCCAATCCTTAGGAACTTGACCGAGTGCAAAACTGTTATTAAAAAAATATGTCAAGGCAAGTGTCAACTCCCTGCCACATTCCTTCAGAATACGTGGTGATATATTATCTGGTCCCACAGCCTTATTAACATCTAGTTTACTCAACTCCCCATACACCTCTTGCTCACTTATAGCCAGTCTCTCCTCCCCATCATCCCCATATATGCAAGTATACTTGAGAAACAGTTGAGAAGGACTGTGGAAGAGAAGCTTGGTGAAGAACAAGCTGGATTCAGGTCAAATAGAGGCTGTCAGGATCAGATTTTCACTTTATGACAGATCGTTGAGAAATCATGGGAATATAACAAAGATCTGTATTTAAGTTTTGTAGATCTTGAAAAAGCATATGAAAGGTGCCAAGAGAGAAGCTATTCAAAACACCACAGTTGTATGGCGTCAGTGGGACATTATATCAAGCAATTCTTAGTCTTTATTTGAGTTGTAATGCAGCAGTTAGAATAGAAGGAAGTACGGGAAGATGGTTTAACATTAAATCCGGTGTCAGACAAGGATGTTCATTATTTTCTGTTATTCATTATCTATATGGATCATATTATAAAGCAAAGTGGTATTAAATCTGATATCAGAATTGGAGATGTTAACGTCAGCTCTTTGCTTCATGCGGATGGAGTTATACTTCTAAATAAATCTCCTAGAAATCTGCAATATTCCCTGACTAAATTGAATAACTGTTGTAACAGATATGGTATGAAGGTCAGCAATAACAAGATAAAAACAATGAAAATAGGCAGACACATTGAAAATATCTACTACATTGTGAATGGAGAACCTATAGAACAAGTAAAACATTTCAGCTACTTAGGCACGATTTTTAGTGAAGATGGTAAATTAAATATGGAAATAGACAACAGGATCAACAAAGCTGGTATGGTAAGACATCAACTGAATAAATTTATTGAGGACTGGTGTCAAGGCTAGCTAGTGAAAGGACGTACTGTCGGAGAGCTCCTGAAAGATTTGTGATTTATTAATATTTTGTTACATTTAATTGTGTAATTTTAGTATATTATTCTAGTTTTATTAGTGTAGTTAGTGTACTGAAGTGTTTTATAACATAATCTATGTCGGGAAGTCGCCGTTAGAGGGATTCATAGTGTGTAATGTTCGTGAAAGCTCCAGATAAGATAAGCGTTATTTTCAGTTATCGTTGATAAATTTACTTTAATATTGCGTAGTTTTGTTTGCCATGCGTATCTTAGTGTGTCTGTTTGTGTGTTTTTGGTGTTTATAATTTATAATTTAATAAAATACATTACTAGTAAGTATGGCTCTAGTATGAAGGAAAATGGTGGCCAGTAATGATGGTTCGCCATCTTCTTTTAAGAACGGTAATGTAAAGGAGATGATTCAGTGTACTATCTGCAAAATGTACGCTTTGCGGAGTGCGGTCAGATGTGGTTAGATGATAATAAAGGAGTGAATGTGTGTAGAAAATGTAGGGAGAATGAGGAATTGAAGTGTATTTCGGATCATGAGTGTGATATTTTTGTCAAACTTCAGATAGAAGAAAATAGGGATATGACAAGAAATGGCGAGGTTGTACCAGACAATTGTGAGAGTGTGAATGTAGAAAGTGTGAATGATAGTATTAATGGTTTTATAGAGAATAAAAGAGATGAGATAGATGCAATGTGTGAGATCGCGTTGTTGAATGGTGCAATACAAAGGGCAGGGCAAAACAGCAGCTAGAGCGTATGAGCAAAAGTCGACTGAATGAACCAACCAATAATAAAAAGTATGACAGGAAAAATAGGCGTATGAGCATGAACAGAAACAAAATGAAGGATAGAGTGCTGTATTGAGACTCGTTAGTACGAGGTGTGTTAGTAGAGGATTTGACGAAATCGTACCAACCTGGCGCGACATTAAGGATGTAACTGAGTCTATTAGAGAGCAAAAGGAAAGGGTGAAAGGTACGAATGATTTGAAAGGAGATAAAATGGAAATGATAGAAGACCTGAATGAATTGTTTGAGGTAGCAAAAGAAAAGAGAGAGAGTTAGAATGATTAGTCTTTTGCCATGGTATGACAGTGAAATGTTTAAAAGGATGGCCATAATTGCGAATGACTTTATGCGTGAGTTATGTATGACGAGTGGTGTGGAATTTGTGGATGTGCGGAGTGAGTTCGATGGGCGAAAGGATCTATATAAGATGGATGGCTTGCATTTGAATGGCTACGGTGTAAGGAGACTTGAGAAAGTGTTGCTGAATGTAATGGATGTGCAAATTCAGGGAAACTAGATTTATTAGGGGGGGGGGGGTAGATATACAGTCCTTAGGGAGGCAGTTGAATGTATGAATGAATGTAATATGCCCGAGCGAATAAGGACAACAAATCAGAGTGGGATAGTTAATATAAGGCATCAAGGTAGTGTTGGGGCTAATGGGGGTCTTAAATTCAAGTACACTAATGCTAGGAGTATTAGGAACAAGAAGGAAGAGTTTTTGGCCATGGTTGGCACTTCCAGACCACAGGTTATTGGTATTACTGAATCATGGCTGACTGTAGATGATATAGCTAGTGGGATTGAATGTGATGGGTATAGTGTGTTCAGGAATGACAGGGAGAATAACTTGGGGGGGAGGAGTATTGTTGATGATAGCTGATGAGCTACAGCCAAGGAGAAAAGAAGTTGAATTGCAGGATAGAGAAAAGAGCACATTTGAGGCCATTTGGTGTGAGATTGTGGCTAGCAGAACTAAATATACAATTGGGTGCTGCTATAGACCAGGTGATGGAAAAGATGGTGGTGACAGTATGCACAAGCAAATAGAAGAAATGAGTGGAAGGAGGGTAATTATTATGGGAGATTTCAACTATGGTCGCATTGATTGGAGTGAGGAGAGGACACACGGGAGGAAGGAATTGGATTTTATGCGGTTATTAAGGGATAACTATCTGCGACAGCATGTAATGGAAAATACTAGGGGTCAGAGAGTGCTCGACCTAGTAATTACATCTGAGGATTTGGCTGTAACAAATATGACCACCAATTGGTTTGAGTGATCATATTGTCTTGACTTGGGAGGTGGCTAAAGGTGTGGAATTTTCAATTAAGACAGGGTACATGTGGAATTATCGGGCTGGAAAGTATGACAAGCTTAGGAGTTTGATTGGTTCAGTGCCACGGCATGTACAACTGCAAGGTCTAGAAGTTGATAGTGCATGGGAGGCAGTTAAGAAGTGTTTGCATGAAGCAATGGCTAACTGTATACCTAGAGTCCGAATAATAAATCAAGTGGGGGTTAAATAGATGAATAACACCATTAAGCTTGAGCTGCAAAAAAAAGAAACAACTATGGAGGGAATTTAAGGAGAAAGGTTACCGGCAGGCACATGAACGGTATAAAGCACAGGCCAGAAGGGTAACGAGTGTGGTAAGAAAAGCAAAAAAGGATTATGAAGGAACATTGGCCATGTAGGCTAAAGAGAATCCTAAACAGTTTTTTAGATATGTAGCAAGTAAAAGGAAAAATGTACATGGCAGAATGATTTTAAAGAATGCCGATGGTAGAGAGGTAACTGAATCAGTTGAGATAGTTGAGTTACTGAGTGAGCACTTTGCAAGTATATATCATCCAGGTAGTGACATTGCGGAAACGAATAAACCAGTAGATTATACGAGAATTGTGGTGAATGAAGTGGAGGTGAGTAGTCTATTGCATAACCTCAATGTCAATACATCTGTGGAATTGGATGTTATACCAGCTCGTGTCGTATGGGAAGCAGCTAAAGAATTGTCAGTACCCTTGACCATTTTGTTTAATTTGAGTCTCGGGTCTGGGTTAGTCCCAAGGGGGTTGAAAGAGGGGAAAATAGTTCCACTGCATAAAGGTGGTTCCAAGACTGCTGTTGTAAATTACCGACCGATTAGTATATCAGGAATCATTGTCAAGGCCTTAGAGAAATTAGTCAAGAAAAGAATACAGGATTGGATAGATGAAAATGGGATATTGTATGGGAGACAACATGGTTTTGTGAAGGGTAGAACATGCCTCAGTAACTTGCTCACGTTTTATAACACAGTGACGGCTGAACTGGATAGGGGTAATGGGTTTACACTGATACTACTGGACCTTGCCGAAGCCTTTGATAGGATACCACATGGAACCCTAATCAGTAAACTGGAGCAGATGGGGATAGTATAGTGTTGGTGAGATGGATAGGAGGGTGGTTGAAGGAGAGATACCAGAGAGTGGTTTATGCAGGAGTGGAGTCTAAAAGATGGCTTGTGACTAGTGGTGTGCTGCAGGGCTCTTTTCTTGGACCACTGCTTTTCAATTTGTTCATCAAGGATATAGGAAAGGATTTGAGAGGAAGTGTTCACTTGTTTGCTGATGATGCAAAGTTGGGTAGAGCAATTGTGAATGCACAGGATGTCAAAATTTTACAGGTTGATTTGGATAGTTTGGAGGACTGGGCTAGGAAAAATGGATGTCAGTTTAATGTGGCAAAGTGTAAGGTTATGCACTTTGGGGTGAAAAGAATAGCAGCAGTATATCGCATTAGTGGAACCATACTCCAGGAGATTGAGGTCAGGGATTTGGGAGTGTTGGTGGATAGGGAAATTGAAGTTTAGGGCGCACATTGCAAAAGTGACTAAATCAGCTCATCAAATCACTTGGCTTCTGAAAAATACTTTAACATGCAGAGACAAACAAGTTGTTGTTCCTCTGTATCGAGCCTTGATAAGATCCCATCTGGACTACTGTGCCCAGTTATGGGCCCCAGGGTTTCTTCGTGATGGGGAGGAAGTGGAGAGGATCCAGAGACGAGTGACCAAGATGATAGCAGGTCTGTGGAATGAACCTTATGAGAATAGGTTGAAGATTTGTGGGTTGCAGAGATTTGACGATAGGTGAAGGAGGGGTGATATGATTGAGACATTCAAATTACTGAAGGGTTTCTATAAGATTGATCCAGGAGATATTTTTGTAAATATGACTGGTGGTGGGAGGACTAGGAGCCATTCATGGAAGCTAGGCAAGAGCGTGGTTGACAAGGGAGTTAGAGCTAGGTTTTTTACTTGGAGAGTGATGAATGAGTGGAATAAGCTTCCAGAGTCTGTTGTGGGTACTACGACCGTGAATGAATTCAAGTCAAGGTATGATAGATACTGTGTCAATGTCGAATAGTTGTTCTTGACATGATGTTAGGGTCTCCCTTGATGAGTCTGTTGACTCCTTGCAGTTGCCCGGAACAATAATAACAATATGGAATAAGAGGGAAATTAGTTAAAACGTTAAATTTACTGTATACAGGACAGTGTTCAAACCAGTTTTAACTTATGGATCTGATAGCTTGCTTAGAAGTAAAACACTTGACCAGAGACTGCAGATATGAGACTTCTGGGAAGGATTAGGGGTTTGAACAGATGGCATCAATGGCAATATCATATTAAATACAAGGATATTAGTAAAGATCTTGCATCCTTATTGCTAATCTTTCTTCTCCCATTCTGTTTAAGTGACCATACCATCTGAGATTACCTAGGCTAACACATTCTTGGATGCTAACAATGTCAAAAACAAGTGTTCTCTGCCAGATTGGCAGGAAATAGACCCAGAGGAAGTACAAGATATAGGTGGATTGATACGGTACAATGTGCCTTAGACAATAGAAATATAAGATCTGATAATGATAATATTGGCGTCTTGACAAGTAGTAGACAGATTTGGAGGAAAATTGTAGATAGGAAGTTAGTAATGATGTAAATTTTTCATGTAGTACCATCATATCCTGTACACCCCTTGAGGGTAAATGTCAGGAATTTGATTCATTTTAGAAATTATGGACTTTACAATCGTGTTTTAAATAACTCTTTTAATTTCCTGACGTTTCGATCTTCATATTAAGATCATCATCTGGAATATATACAAATATACAAGGACAAGCTGAGTTACATTGCACACAATAAGCTAAAGAAACAATGATTTGATCACCGGTTATTCTACTGACATGACCTTTAGCGGGGAAAAAAAAATTACAAATTAATTATTTAGAAACTACACCAAAGTTAAATTCTATTTAAGATAACATGAGAAAAACAATTATTTTTATGGCTATTTTTGCCTGTTTTTGTTTAGGAGTGTCCCTTATTTTAAATACATTGGCTTTTTACTCAAAAATTCTTAGGGTATTATAAGTGTATTTTAAAGGTAAATACAAGGTGTTTCAAAAAGAATGTCCTGATTTGAAAATTGTATATATGTCTACAACCACGAACTACAAATGAATGTGACTTGTACCATGTGAACGGACTTGGCCCAGAATTTGATATGATGACTGCTAGATTCCACTACTTCCACTACTAGTGCCCAAATAGCTACTATGCTTAGTTAATGAGAGGATGCCGTGTAGTCAACAGAAGGCATTTTGTGTTCTCGAGTTTAGCAAGACTGTGTTCGTGATTACGGTGCGACGTGAGTTTAGACGACATTACGGAATTGATCTCTTGTTACAGACCGTATAGAAAATTGGCATCCCTTATCCGCTCCACTAAAGACCAATCACTTCCTCTAGACCTACCTGGTGTATACCAGGTCCCTTGCAGCTGTAAATTGTCCTACTCTGGCCAAACAGGCAGGACAGCAAATATCAGAATCTCAAAACACAAGGACTTCATCTGATTTTACCAGTACAACCACTCTGGGCTTCACTGGACAAAAACATTCGTCGCTGATATCGGCAATTTCAAGAAACGGTGTTTATGTAAGGGGAAGAGTCCTGGACTACCATGCACCTCAGAGGGGAATGTGCTAGCCGAGAACTTACCATCCCTCATGTGACTGTTTGGCATGTGTTGCGACCATGTTAGCTTAAAACTCTGTTCTAAAAAAGAACAGAGTTTTGTGCTAATCTGTTAGAGAACATGTAGGAAGATGTTGTCATCTTCCTACAAAGGTTGATTTTTAGTGATGAAGCAACCTTTCATCTAAACGGTAAAGTTTCGCGCCACAATGTTCGCATATGTGGACTTGAGAATCCACATGAAATTGTACAACATGAACGTGATTCACCAAAATTTAATGTTTTGTGCACTGTTTCTATTAGAAAGGTTTATGGCCCTTTCTTTCTTGAGGAAAAACACTGTTACAGGAAACTCCTATTTTGAAATACTGCATGACTGGCTACTTCCACAGCTGAATGAAGAATCTGAAGATTACGTTTTTCAGCAAGATGGAGCACCGCCACATTGGAACCTCCAAGTCCGTCGGTTTCTAAACGAAACGTTGCTTCAGCGTTGGATTGGACGTACGGGACCCCACGACTTGGCACTACACTCTTGGCCTCCAAGATCTCTAGACATCACACCTTGTGACTTCTTTTTATGGGGACATAAAAGACTGCGTTTATGTTACTCCATTACCCACTGACTTGGTTGAGCTCAGAACCAGAATCATGGCTGCAGTAAATTCTGTGACAGAAGACACTCTTAGATGCGTTTGGGATGAATTCAGCTATCGGCTTGATGTTGTTCATGCAGCAGGTGGAGGGCACATTGAGCATTTGTAATTGTGGTGAGGGAAACTTTAGGCCTTATTTCATACTTGGTAATTTATTTTGTAACTGTACCACATTTTCATTATAAATATAATTATTTGAAATCGGATCATTCTTTTTGAAACACCCTGTATATGCAGACTAATAGAGGAAGAAATTTTGCACATACCTTGTTTGGATGTTAGGATGTCTTTGTTCTCCGTACTTCTGCTGTTAGGCTGTTATGGAGGGAGGGAGGGGGGGTGTTTTAGGCAAGGGTCGAAGATTAATTAGAAAACACGTTTTTTTTAAAAATAATATATATATACATATACAGTAGACTCTCGACTATCCAGCCTAATGTGGCAGAAGGGCAGGCCAGATAACACAAAAGCCAGATAGGCCGGAGTTCTAGGCCTACCTTTTCACACAATGTGAAAAGGTAGGCCTAAGATGAAAGAGTCAAAACTTACAGTTTTTAGTTTTTGAAAAAGTTCTTGATAGATGACTGCTTCACCCTTTTAGCCCTCTAACGCAAGCAGATGATATCAGCTGGCGTCGCTTCCTCCTACTCACTAATGTACTACAGCGCTGCCTCAATCGTCTTGAACCCTTCCGAATGTGGGATGAGATTTTTCCTTTCATCTAATGATTCCTCCTCTTCTTCTTCTTCCCCCTGTGTCACGGTTTCCACAGTATCTTTGTTGGTTATTTCATCAACTTCATCGTTTGACATCCATTCTGTAATGTCCTCTGCATTGACATTGTCACAGCTCGGTACATTTTTGAGCAACAAAACAAGTTTATCGTTTTCATCTTCCACTTTGGTTTCACACACGGGTTCGAGGTTGAAATTTCCACCTTCATGGTCCAAAAGAATTTTCCAAGACTTTACAAGTGATATGTTTCGAATCTCTTTACTAACAATTTACTAACGTATTCCACACTTGTGGACATCCGATACACAACTGACGAAGCAGGGAAATCAGCACTTTGCATGTCTCAACTTGTGTTATGCACTTGGCACATAGGAGGATTGTAGCAGATGTCCGCTTGCAATGCCTTGGCAAAGTAAATTACAGTACGTATTCCTCATTTTATCACAGAGAATTACTGTATTATTATAATTCTCTGTGATAAAATCCAGGCTCCGAATATATGGAGGCCGGATAGTCGAGAGTCTACTGTATATATTATTATTTAAGGGCACTTCTTTGGGGAAGGGTTTTATGGGAAACCAGTGGGAGAGAGAAATACACTTATAATACCCTAAGAATTCTTGAGTAAAAAGCCAGTGTATTTAAAATAAAGGACACTCCTAAACGAAAACAGGCAAAAATAGCCGTAAAAATAATAGTTTTTAAGAGGAGTAACATGAGAATTTCCCAGAAATAATACCTATGAGAAAAACATTCTTTCTTGTAGATAGTCTTCTTTCAGTAACAATGATGTTCTATTTTTTAACATTACAATTGTTATTTTAGATTTAGGATTCTGGATTAGCTACTGTCCTGTTTATAGTTAACTCTTAGAGAGAAAGGTTCTGTGGGTAGAATATGTGCCTTCCATATGCTTGGGATTTTTAGACCATTATTATTGTTCAGATTGGGGTGGTTGATAAGAATCTCACAGGCTTCCTTAAATTTGCTTTCATACCATGTTTTGGTGTGATGTAAACAACTGGTGCTTTTCCAGTTAATTCTATGTCAAGTATTCTGGAAAAGCACCAGTTGTTTACATCACACCAAAGCATGGTATGAATGTAAATTTAAGGAAGCCTGTGAGATTCTTATCAACCACCCGATTCTGAATAGTAATTGTGGTCTAAAAATTCCAATATATGGAAGGCACGTATTCTAACCATGGAACCTTTCTAAGAGTTAACTATAAACAAGACTGTAGATAATCCAGAATCCTAAATCTAAAATAACAATTGTAATGCTAAAAACTAGGACATCATTGATTCTGAAAGAAGAGTTTCTTTAAGAAAGAATGTTTTTCTCGTGTTATCTTAATTAGAATTTAGCTTTGATGTAGTTTATAAATTTTTTTTTTTTTTTTCTCTCTAGAGGTCATGTCAGTAGAATAACCGGTGATCAAATCATTGTTTCTTTAGCTTACTGTGTGTAATGTAACTCAGCTTATCCTTGTATATTTGTATATACTCCAGATGATGATCTTAATATAAAGATCGAAACGTCGGGATATTAAAAGATTTATTTATAACACGGTTGTAAAGTCCATAATTTCTAAGATGAATGCTGATCACCATACAACACTAAAAGAAAGGATTCAGGAATTTGATGATGTAATAAACCTATCAAATATTATAGGGAACATTTTAAAAAAAACAGTGTAAAAACAGAAAAAAAATATTGTACTTATTTTCACGAATGATAGAATTAAAATATTAATGCTACTTTTATTTTAAATTACTAAATCGTTCTCTATTTCACAATCAAAATGAACTCAGAATAAATTATAATTTTGAAAAGAATACAGCTTAAAAATTAGAAAAAATATTGTACATATTTTCTCAAATGGCAAAATAAAAATATTAATGGAACTAAAGCACCTCTGTAACACAGTTGGAAGAATAGCGGTAATTTGCACTCTTTAATTGGAACCTTAGTTTGATTCACATCATGATGAAAGCAATCTTTATATGGGCTTTTTCAATCGAAGATGAGTTAGCCAATATCATATGAAGGTAGTATTGTTTTTTATCCCTGAAACTTGCGTTTTTCATCCTGCATACAGGCAAAATCAGCCATGAGAACAATGCAATTTATAGATAAAATACTGCTTGAGATGGTAGTATGCAATAGATGGCATTGTGTGTTAATGGTGGTAGTGTCATTTTGTGCTTATTTCCTAAAATGACAAGGTAAAAATACTAAGAGAAATTATATAAATAAAGTGGATATTAGATCCAACATTATTTCAAAGCCGAATATAGAAACTATACAAGTTTCGTAAAAATAAGTTGACCAGAGAGCTTACTGGAATACACTCACTGGCATTCACGTGTTGTCTTAGCATGGACCACTTAGAAAACATAAACGCTGCCCAAACATCTTTATATTTACTTTCTATTAGTTCATTTTGATAAAGTTTCACTGGCCTGATAGCTGTATCTAACTGGTTGGTTCTCCTCAGAGACCAGGCAGAAACCTTAAGAGAGCAAAAACTCTCGTTCAGTACTAAGGAACTTGAAATGTCGGAGAGGTGTATTTTTCGTAAGTGAACTCTTGGTTGGTGTGTATAATATTTACTAAAATAAAGGCATCAGTTTGACGATATAAATATAATATAAGTGGATATTAGATCCAGCATTATTTCAAAGCCAAGTATAGAAGCTATGAAAGTTTTGTAAAAATAATTTCATCAGAGAGCTTACAGGAATACACTCACTGCATTCACAAGTTGCCTTAGCATGGACTACTTTGAAAACATAAATACTCTCCAAGCATCTATATATTCACTTTCTATTAGTCCATTTTGATAAGATTTCACTTGCCTGATAGCTGTTCCAAACTGGTTGGTTCTCCTCAGAGACCAAACAGAAACCTTAAGAAAGCAAAAATTCTTGTTCAGTACTAAGGAACTTGAAATATCGGACAAGTGTAATAAGAAAGCAAATAAATAGATGCTTGGGCTGCATTTATGTTTTCTAAATAGTCCACGCTAAGGCAACTTGTGAATGCCAGTGAGTGTACTCCCGTAGGTCAACTTATTTTTACGAAACTTTCATAGTTTCTATATTCGACTTTGAAATAATGCTGGATCTAATATCCACTTATAATTTTGCATCGTCGAACTGAAGCCTTTTGGCTCTTTATTTTAGTAAATATTAACATAAATTTTAGTTTAAATTTTGAAATATAATGAATAATTATGAATTTAATAATCCAAATGAATTCATCCTTTCTTTTAGTGTTACACTGTGATCAGCATTCATTTTAGAAATTATGGACTTTACAACTGTGTTATAAATCAGTTGTAACACAGATTTATAACACGGTTGTAAAGTCCATAATTTCTAAAAAGCAAATGAATTCATGATAAATTATGATGTTGGATAAGGAATTTTTTGTATATTATTATTATTCAGGCCTCCATGGAATCACAAGACTCATCGTGGGAGGCCCACCCTACTCTACAAAAATGCAAGGTTTATCATACCACTTTTTGAGCTCATTGACTGTTCATGCTCTCACTACTCTTCACCCTCTTGCTCACAACTTCCTTTCATAACTTCCAGCAATGGCCCCCTTGTCCTCACTTCTTCACTGTTCCACCCAACGAAAGCACTCCTCACTGTCAACACTCTAAACAGTTTAAACCTAAACTACCTCTCAATTTAAAATCCTCAATCATATCACCTCTCCTTCTATCTACCAAAACTCTGCAGTCCACATTCCATGAGCCTATCTTCATAACTAACATTATACAGTTCTGAAACCATCTTTGTTATCTGCCTCTGAACTCTTTCCACAGTTAATTTATCCCCTTCAAATCATGGGGATCAAATTTGAATACAATAGTCCAGGTATGATCTGATCAGGGCTTTATACAATGGAATGAAACTCTTCTCCGTAGGTCAGCGTCCTTCTCAGTATTGCAGTAATCCTCTGGGTTAACTTCACCACCTTTTCGGATATGTTCCCTGAATTTCAGGTTTCTAACAATCATCACCCCCAGATCCCTTGCCTCCCCCACTTCCTCCAACTGAGTATGCAGCCTCAAATTGATGTATCCTGAACTTCAACACTTTTTATTTAGCTGAATTAAACTGGTATTCCCATTCATTTGTCCATCTGTCTAGTTTATTCAAATCCAAACAAATCAAAGTTAAGCAATACATTACTGAACCGTGTGCCACCCCACTTGTAACCTTCTGCCTTCTTGACACAACTCTCTGATACTTATCAGATAGCCAATCCCGAATCCAGTTCACTAACGTGACATTTAAACCCATGTTCTGCAAATTAAATATCAACTTATGTCAAATGCCTTTGTAACATCAAAAAAAAAGAAAAATAGGAAAATATGCTTTTCCTTCATCAGCTGCTCTTGTCACTTTACTATAAAAGGCAATCATATTACTAAAGCAAGTGTGTCCCTTAACAAATCTACGTTGACTCTCACAGATAACATTACCCTCATCTGCCCAACCCTGTAAATGACACCTCACTGATCTTCCACTGATAAAATAGAAACTAGTCTATAGTTTTGAGACTTCCAGTCTGCTGCCACCCTTATGCAATGGCACTATTTTACCTTCCTTCCACTCCTTGGGTACCTTTCCAATGACCAGACTTTCATCAAAAAGCCAGGTCAAGGGAGCTGTCAGTTCTTTAGTCTCTCAAAACCCATGGCAAAATTTCATCCAGTCCCACTGCTTTATTGACATCTAGAGTACTTAGTATTTGAAATACATTTTCCTCTTACACTTCTAAACCTCAAACCTTCCTTATCCCTCTAGTATTAAAACCTACTTCTCCAGTAATACTCCAATAAAGTGTTCATTGAACAACTGCATTATGTCCTTTACATCAGTCATTCCTAAGCAAAAAAATTCCTTAGGGTTTTCTTTGGATCATGGCCAGTCTCTTCTCTTATTCATATTACTTACCATACTAGTCACTCTCCTGGCCTGAGTCTTATATTATTCCTGCATCACCTCTCTACCCCCTCTCCTTATATCTCTTCCATAACCTCTTTTTTACCTGCAATTTCCATTTGATATTGTTTGTCATCAACTTTAAACTGAATTGTTTCTCTTCTTAACTCATGGTATACAGGGTGCTATTGCTGCTAATAAATATTGCTGCACAAGTTCCCATGCACTGATGATACTCACTCTTCCAATTCCTAACTCCATGGAACTGCTCCAAGTTGATATGTAAAACTATTACACCTGCCTAATAATTCCACATACATTCCTTTCTCTTTGATACTCTTGCATGTCTGTTCATCGTCTAAGTCAAAAACCACATGGTCACTCTCTCCAACTGGGACAGAGATGCCATCTCAGCTATGACCAAATCTAAAATTCTTGAACCTCATGTTCCTTCTACTATATGTTGCCTAAGACATTTGTATGTCAAGAATTCCAGAAATTCAATTCCCTTATTACTACACGCAGTTTCCTCTTCCCAATCCAAATTTCTGTAGTTTTGTTTGACAGTTCTGAATATTGCTTATAAATTTGGGACAATGTCAGGGGTTATTGCAAAAAAAAAAGAAAAGTAGATGCAGAGAATCATCAATTTCAGGACAACTGGATGGAGAATTATTATTTTATTCTGAATAAAGGTTTGCCTGTATGTTTGCTGTGCAATGAATCGTATCCGTCAACAAAAAATACAACTTGAAGAGACACTTTACTTCGAGACATGCGGATCACCCAAAAATTGATGGACAACTACGAAAAGATGAAATACAGAAATCGAAGAAGAACTTGGATACCCAGCAGCAAATGTTCAACAAGCAAAGAATGCAGCACCACAGCATTGTGGTAAGCATTCTAAGTTATTTGGTGAAGGAGAATTTATCAAAGAATGTCTGCTGGATGTTGCAAGTATAATATGTCCTGAAAAGAAAAAAGACTTTGAGAATATTCGTTTGTCGAGACGTACTATTGTCCGACGGATTGAAATTATGGCTGATGATATCAAAAAAAGTTTAAAAGAGAAGATTGCTAGATTGGAAGCATTTTCAATTGCTTTGGATGACAGCACCGATGCCTCCAATACAGCACAACTAGCAATATTTATTCGAGGAGTTGATGCAGATTTCAACATCACAGAAAAATTATTGGCACTTCGGCCGTTAAAAGGAACAACTAACGGTGAAGATATATTTGAAACAGTCAACACAGTCTTCGAGAGATTTGTGCTTAAATGGAGTTCACTATTCTGGCATATGCACTGATGGAGCCCCTGCAATGGTTGATGCACAGAAGGGATTTATTGGAGTTCATGAAAGAGCAATAGAACTACAGATCCATCCAGAAAATTTAACAAATTTTCACTGCATTCCACCAACAAAATCTGTGTGCAAAATCGATTAAATTCACAAATGTTATAGAAGTTGTAGTAGCCAGTATTAATTTTATTAAGTCACGTGCACTTAATCACCGCTAATTCAATGAGTATTTGGCAGACCTATTTTCGGATTATGAAGATGTGTCTTATTATTGTGAAGTGAGGTGATTGAGTAAAGGTAAAATTTTTTTTTTGTTTAAATATTGATGTTGTCGATGTGCCACTTGCATATATGCATTATAAATTTAACTACATAATCATAGATGGTGACTTATACATATCATATTAGGCTATTTATTTAATAGGACATTGATATAAAATCTATGAATTCATATTATACAATTAATTTAATAAATTGAAATTACAAACTTACGTTACATTTAATGACTTTCTGTTACTGAGTACTGGTAGAAAGTTGCTTTATAGAAGGGCTATAGTGTGTACATTTTAATGCTACACAGGCAGTGCTCAAATCATTGCTCAATCTGTTTCTCCCTTTCGATTTGTATTATTTAAGGCAGAAAATAGAGTTTCACTGGAGTATGTAGAAGAGAAAATTGTTAGAAGAGCTTTAGCAAAGATTTTAAGAGCATAAAAGTTTTCGGGAAGACTATTCCACATGCTTAGAATTTCACAGTCTGGATTTTTACACATGGTATCATGCAGACGTTCCCGCTCAAGTTCTTCTAATTCATTTCTAAAAGCAATAAACTTTCTTTTCCGGATAGGATTACACCGGAAGTCGGCTAGTTGCATTTCTAGATCTTTTAAATCCAACCACTCAAAGCCATCTAATTTAAGATCCATGAATTCTGTTTCATCAGGATACTTTACAAATTGGATTGTTTGTTCCAACATTCGAAATTGCTCAAATCTAGAAGAAAACTGCTTAGTTACTGACTTTAGAACTTTGATAGATTGGTTGATATGTTGTTCACGATTTTTGGGGCTGGTTTCGTTGAAAAAATTTTCCCTCTCAGGAAATACTTAAAATTGTTACTTTGTAAATCATGTTGAAATATTTTGAGTTTATTCTCAAAGCTCTTGATCGTGCCAAACATAACATCGACAGATTTTCCGAAACGTTGCAATTGTATATTAAATTCATTCAGGTGCAACGAAAAATCTGTGAAAAACATCAGCTTACTGAGCCAAGCAGAATCGTTCAACTGAGAAAATTTGTGCTCCATGCCCTTCGTATTTAAATATAATTTCATTTCATTTAAACATTCAACAAACCGTTCGAGTACTTGGCCATGACTCAACCATCGAATATTGTTTTACATTAATAGACCATTGTACACTGATTCAACTTCGCTTAAAAGTGAATTAAATTCTCATCACATCATCCAAATCCTTTAAGCCTGATTTCGCACACAGTGTCTCCTGATGTATAATACAATGGAAACAAACCAGGGGATGACCAACATATTCTGTAAATTGTTTGATAAAACTGACATTATGGCCAACCATATTAGGTGCGCCATCAGTTGTAATCAAAAATATTTTCGATAAATCTGTTCGTTTCTCATGGAACACTTTAACAACACAGTCGCATATGTCTTTACCCGTCGTGTTTTGAGGTAAATTTTCTAACTTTATCAATTCCTCATGCATAGAATCACCGTGAACATACCTTGCAATAATAGCTAATCGAGCTGATGACGTAATTTCATCAGCTCGATTCTGTAGTTTCATCAAGACAAATGGAAAAACAACGGCATGAGTTCAAGTCTTGTTGTATTTGATTTTCTATACTAGCATTCATTGATATAACTCTATCTTTAATAGTATTCTTACTTAATGGTAACTCTTTTATGCACTTTACAATAGCTTCCTTATTATGAAAGTCCTCAAATAAAAATGGTGCACACTTTACGAAAGCTTCTTTAATATAATCACCATCACTAAGTGGTTTCCCGTGTTCAGCAATAGTATGTGAAATACTGTAACTTGTGGCTACTAAATTTGAAAGTCCTGAAACAAATTAAAGTCCCTGATTGTGATTCTGCCAGTTTTAGATGTTGCGATATGTATTCTTTGCGTTCTTCAAAAGTTTTTTCTAGGAGCCATTTGTGCTTAGTTTCAAAATGTCTTCTTACATTCCAAGTTCTACTCACAGATAGCTCACCACACAATTTACAGAGAACTTTATCACCTCTATCAATAACACTATATTGTCAGTCCAGGCATCTTGGAAATTTCTTTCACTTCCTTTCTCTGATAATTTTAGTTTTTTTATTAGTGCTAGCTGCCATTGTAAAAGGGTTCACAAATTAAAAAAGAGCACAATTATATATAACGGTAATTAAGCAGTAATAATTAATAAGAAATAACAATTACTGGAAATGAATTATACACCAGCAACTCAAATTACTTAAGTGGCAGACCATGCAAGACTACCACTACTTCTTTCAGCAGGATTGCCAGATTTATTACCGGTACGTTCGTAGCAACCTTGTTACGTTTTACTCTCTATCATGCTACTAAATAGCAGCTATTTAGTAAGTTTTGTTACGACGTCATCGTAAGTTGTTACTATTTGCATTATTTAACAAAATTTACTGAATTTATTGCAACTATAAAAATGTTTTCATTATTTACTCAGATAAATTCAATATTTAATGCTGCGAATTATATTTTCTGTTAAAGTGGTTTTAAATATGTTTAGAACTTGTATTACTCAGTCGAGAGACTTGGAATGCATGCATGAACGAATTTCACACAGAAGTCAAATGAAAACTTTAAGTTTATAATATATAAAGCATGTATTTATAGGTTTTATCGTATAATATTAATAATTTTCATAAGTTTTTATAATATCATATGACTATGCAGAAATTATAATGATTAAGAAAGAAAATGTAAACTTAAAATGCTCGTTGTTTATAGGCTAACTACAAAATAAAATAAAAATAGGCTAACTATAAAATATAATTCTTTCAATTAACTGAAACCTACCTTCGCCTTAACTGAGAACGATCTTACATGATTTATCACAGTTTTTTCATCAGAATACGAATATCTTTCAACATCCAAGTTGTGTCACCTGAAACCCTCAAGTGTGTCAGTGTTGACACGCGTGTCATAGGTTCGCCATCACTGGTCTAGACACATTGCATATGTTTTTGGGACATCTTAAAAATCTGAAAATAAACTTCATGATAGAAAAAGAAAATAACTATAATTTCCCCTTTCTAGACGCACACACTAATGACATGACTACCTAATTGCTCATCATCCTTTTCCATTTATAGAAAACCTGCACATACAGGAAGGTAATTCAGCAATCTCATCACCATCACCTATCCCAACAATATGACATCCTCCAAATGCACAGAATCAGGGTTATCTGTTCAAATGAGACAGCTCTTGATACTGAGTTAAGGACCTTTGCAACATGTTTTTTTGGCCTTTGGCTACAACCTGTATAAAATAAATAAAATACTGCATGTGCACCCCCATTCCTCCTGGAACCAACACATAGGATCACAGCAAAACTATTGCATTTGGGATTGGCAGACTATGCTTTGCTTACTCTTCCTACAGGATCAGATGGAAGAAAACTTCAGTGTTACATAGACATCACTGTAGGTCTGAGACTGTTTTTGGAATCAGCATCGGCTACAAAGCCCCCACTACTACCACTCTCAGTAAGTATGGCTACATTAATTTGCCAAAGATCTAGTAGACAATCATTCTGAAATCAAGTATTGTAGTCTGATTCTCCAAATTAACTTTATGGTTGCCATGTTAGGACGTTCATTTTTCCCAATTTGAATTGTTTCTACAATAATCTTCTGGTTGAATGCTTATCACAGTTATAATTTTTGTGCTCTGAAGATATTGGGTAGAAAACCAGTGAAATATTAGTAAATTCAATTTTTTTTTTTTTTCTCTTGGTGTTGTTACCATGAAACATTGTTATAAATAACCAAGAATATCCAAGTCTTTCTATACGTATAAAACTCGAACTTGTAGAAATAAAGAAATTATTCTTCAACGTTATGGGGATTTGTGCATTAGGACTACTGTGCTGATATGATTGTCTAAACTCTGTGAACGAATATTCAGAACTAGATAAACAATATATCTGGCCTATGAAATTTTACATGTTAAAATAGAAGGAAGGTAGTCTTCAATGTTTTAGAAGTAGGAAGAGAGCAAATGTGATAGAAATATATATATATATGACAGAATGATCATTGACTTGGTTAACACACACAGTTTTATGATGAATTAAATGACTAGAACCGAGATTTAAGTAAAAAGGTTTTAATATAAACACACTACTAGTTTCGGCCTGTAACAGCCTTCTTCAGGTAACATTATAAAAGAAAAAACACTAAACATTGAGGATTAAAAGACTATGAACAACATAGACAGTCTTTATACATGATTAGCCTTTTTACTTAAATCTCGGTTCTAGTCATTTAATTCATCATAAAACTATATATGTATATATATATATATATATATATATATATATATAAAAAAAATAAAAAAAAATCAGCTGACGCCTTTTTATTCTCGTATACGTGGAGTAGGCGAGGCCATTTAGCCCTATCTAACTTTTTTGGAGACTGAGTGGGCAGTTCAATCTCCACTGGTACCAATCAGAGATAGATGGCCCAAGGCTATCACTAATTAAGCGGTGCTCAGTGAAGAGAGACGGCTCAAAAGTGCTGCCATCTCGTGGTCCCTAACCCTAACACAATATATTTAATGTCTGAAATAATGTGAGTTCTACGGCCGATTTTCTTGAGTTTACAGGACGAAAAACCCGAATTTCCAGGAGGAAAAACCTGCTTGCCTGTGCCAGAGATCGACTAACTCGGGAACCGGTTGAAAAAAGGCTTAGAAAAATTTCCTCTAGTCGCCGACTAGACTCGAAACCAAGTCTTCCTTCGTGCGGCCAAGTGCCGTGGTTGGCAAACGCCACATCCACTGAGCTACACAGGCTCTTATATATATATATATATATATAGAGAGAGAGAGAGAGAGAGAGAGAGAGAGAGATTTAATGACTTTAAACCAAGATAAAATATTAAGGTTTAATGAGAACGATACAACTAGTTTCAGCTTTTACAGCCTTCATCAGGTATCCACTAAAGGTAGAAAATAATAATAAAAATTGAAGTTTCTAAAAAACTGAGAATCATAGGTAAAAAAGCAATACATAATTGACATATAAAAAACATATTTTTTCAAGTTCTATCCAACGTGCCATTGTCTATTGCGTGCGTGCTTGTAGGCTCTCGTGAACGCCAGTATTGAACAACTGCAGTATGGCTATCAGGGATGTTGTAACAAATTGTTTTTTAAGTTTTCAGGATTAAGGAGGATTTCCCTGGATTCCACAATTTTCCTTTCAAACTCATCACTGTGTTGGATCCTACTTCGTCTCAATTTGTACCTTGAATCCGACATTTTATATACTACGATGTTCTTAACCTAAAAATAGTTGCTAGTTGGTTTCTAATTCAAATATAGAGAAAATTTATATTTAAAGACTGTGCCACTCTATATCTGAATTAGTTCAAGAATTGAAGATAAACCAACCCTCAACTATTTCTCCTTAATATATATACTGGCCGAGTATATTTAACTAATTTAATTCACCCGTTTTGGTTCGAATATTTTATGAATGGTGCAGTAAAAGAGATTCAAGCAAAATACAACTTTTGATTAACAAAAACAAACATTTAATTTTATAATCACAAATTATACACTTAAGTTTAAATCGGTAATTAAGACATCACAAACATTTTAACTCCTCAGGTAAATTCAATCATTCTACTCATACAATGGTAAATCTGTTGTCTCTATAATACAGTCTTCTCACAGTTCCTTAAGTTCCAAATACAACAAAAATTGCAGTAATACCTCTTCACAAACAAACACTTTTAAATATACACTTTAGCTAATTTCCTCAATAGTTACTGTTAATATAAGGAAATTTCAGGATGAAACTCACACACTTCTCTGTATAGAAATATTAATGGTTGGAATAATCTTACCGATAATCTTCTATCTTCATCTACTTATAAATATACACTTTTTATAACTGTAAACACTTTAAACAATAAACGGCACTCATTAAAATAATTCTTCTAAGCAATAACTGAATTAATCAACGGTCACAATACACATAAACAAACGTTGTTGCATAAATCAAACCGCTTGCACTACATTTGACATCACTTAACTAATTCAGTGTTTTGCTAACAACTCTTGTACTAAGGTAACACACAATAATTCCTTAACTTGAAGTTTAATATGCACAGTTGCCTACTCCTTCAACGTCAATTTAATCCTTTAGGTACCATAATTCTTAACACCGCTATCATTAAACTTAACTTTGTTGCCTCTAATTATTCTCTAGTTACTTCGTGCTATGCTTCAAGTTTCCGTGTGTCCTTGAAAGGTCGGCCCTGAAATTAAATCTCAACTCAAGTATTGCTAGTCTATTTAGTAGTCACTCAGCTGTTTTCCGTAGGTATAATTGTTATTCTACAACTTATTAGCTAACCGCCTCTCGACTAGTAGACTTTATTTAGCTGCTTGAGTGACTTGCTGACTCGCTATTATCGCACTGTGATTCCCGAATGCTCCGATTCCAACCTAATGCCAATCTCTCTCTTATAAATCTCTAATGCTCCCCCTTTTCTATTATTAACTATTAACATTGCTGGCTTAACGGGTGAAGCAAAAGCTTTTCATATTCCCTGCTATCTTAATAGAGACTGTGAGTTGAGAGAGTTTGAGCTAATTGCTCGCCCTGAGTGGGCTAGGAGATTAATCCTCAATGTTGGAGTTGAGGATGGCTTTAGGTCTTTTGTGCTTAGAATAGTCCATTGCATCATAGTCAGCAGCCAGTTGGATCAGTCTGTTAGGGTGCACAGTTGCTTTTGAGAAGAATTTGGTTGCTATAGTCTGCATGAAAGTATAAATATAGGGGATCTCCGTGTCCCGGTGCAGTTGGACAGTTCGGATGAACCATGGAGCGCCTAGGATCATTCTAAGACACTTGTTCTGAATACGTTGTAATTTGATAATATTAGAGTTTGAAGTATGGCTCCAGGCCGGTGAGTCGTAGGTGAGTATTGGACGAACCATCAGTTTGTATATGAGAAGTTTGATTCTGGTGCTCAGCTTGCTGTTTCTGTTAATTAATGGGTAGAGCTGAGCTATGGTTTTTGATGTGTTTGCACAGAGAGTCTTGATATGGGAGTTGAAAGTCAGTTTTCTGTCCAGTACTACACCAAGATATTTGATCTCTGTTTTTCCACTGAATTTTTGTGTTAAATAGGAGAATATCTTCTTTAGGAAGCACTGATCTTCTAGAGAATAGGACGGCTGCGCTCTTCAGACGATTCACCAGGAGTTGCCATTTGGCAAAATATTGTTCAATTTGCAGTAGGTTTTCTTGCAGTTTCTTGATGGCTAGGTGAGGCTTTAATGATCTGGCCAATATTGCTGTGTCATCAGCGTAAAGAGCTTTAATTGAAAATAATGGGTTTTTATTATATCATGCAAGTATAAGGAAAATATGATTGGTGCTAGTAAGGACCCTTGTGGAACTCCAGCCAAGATGTGTTTCTGTGTAGAGACTGCTCCACTTAATCTCACTTGCATGCGCCTATCGTAGAGGTATGCCTTGATGAGTTGAATGATTCCAATTGGTACACCGGATGATATTAGTTTATATAGCAAACCATAATGCCAAACCTTGTCAAATGCACTGGCTAAGTCTAGGAAAACAGCCCCAGTGCATTGACGCCAGTTAAAACCTGTGATGATATACTCCACCAATCTGTGTATTTGTTGTGTGGTGCTATGCAACTGTTGGAAGCCAAACTGCTCCTCAGGCAGGATATTTAATCGGAGTACCGAATCTTGAAGCCTAGTAAGAATTACCTTCTCGGCAATTTTTCCGAGATTAGAGATGAGACTGATTGGTCTGTAATTTTGAGGCAAAGTGGGATCTTTTCCAGGTTTATGAATTGGTATTATGTATGCCAATTTCCAGTAGGAAGGGAAATATTTGTAGTGAAGGATGGAGTTGATTATATTTGCTAAATGAACAATAGCTTTATGAGGTAGAAGTTTTATAACTTTGTTGGAGATACCATCGGGTCCAGGAGCCTTTTTATTCTTTCTTGAATTTCTGAATAATAGCATATATTTCAACAGGTGAGGTGGGTGCAATTTGAGTAGAATGTGTGAGAGCTGAATTGAGTGAATATCTGACGTTAGGGTGGATCTTGTAGATATGACTAATATCAAGGTGGTCGTATGCGGGTTTGCATTGTTTTTCAAGATGATTTGCTATTGCCTCAGCTTTATCAGCATCAGTGTGGATGAGACCTAAATCTGTTTGAAGAGGGGGAAGAGGTTTATTTCTGTTTTTAATCTTTCGGATAAGATTCCATACAGAGTGATTGTCAGTGGAGATGGAGGTCAGTTTTTCTTCCCAGAGTTGAGTTCTATGAGCTGCGAGTGCATCTCTCACTGCAGAATTGAACCTGTTTAAGATCCACTTGTCTTGTGGCACCCTGGTGTTGTGGTATCTTTTTCTAGCCTTATTTTTTTCCCTAATCAGATTCATAATATCTTCAGGTAAGTGGTTGGATTTGTGGGTAGTTGCAGGGGTAGTAACTGCTGCACAGGCTGCTGTAATCTGCTCTGTTAGATTTTTGACAGCTGTTTCGATTTCCTCTTTTGATTTAATGATGGGACCAGGACCAATATATTTTGGAAGCACCTTGGAGAGCCTTTCCCAAGGAATAAATGAGTGAGGGGGAGGGGATAATTTTTCAAGATTTCCTAATTTTAACCGTATTGGGTTATGATCTGATGATAAATCATTGATTGTCATTAAATTGTATTGGAGTCTGATGTGCTGCAGTATGGCTATGTCCAATACATCAGCCCTACCATAAGTGTTGTGGTGGGTGGGATCAGCAGGACCTGTTACATGAAGGTTGTTTAAATCAGCATAGTTCTGTAGTATCTGTCCATTTTTGTTGGTGGAATGGCTATTCCAGGTAGAATGCTTGGCATTTAAATCACCTGCCACAATGGTAGGCTCTCCAGTATCAAATAAGGCGTTCAAATCCGAAAATAATAATGATTTTTGTGGGGGATGGTATGCTGCAAAAATTTTTAATTTGCCTACTGAACTCGTGAGAATCTCAATGCCAGTGACCTCAAGATTGGAGGTAGGAGGGATGTTTGTGGAGTGATGAGAGATAAAATTCTTGATGAAAATTGCCATGCCTCCACCTCTGTGGGTTGATCTGTCAGTTCTGTACGATTGATATCCATAAATTTTGGGATTGTCTACAGGTCTTAGATTCGTTTCGTTTAGTAAAAGGACATCTGGCTGATGTCTGTGGACAAAATTTTGAAGTTCTAGGATCTTATTTCTCAAGCCGTTTGCATTCCAGGCTATTATCTCTAGGGATTCTGGTTTTAATTTTTTACCGTTCATTAGTGAGCACTGAAATGATGACTTGGGTGTCTTTTAGAAATCTGTTAGTAGAACTTTGTGAAGGATTAGATCTGCTAAAATCTAATAGCATATTTGCCAGGGACGCGGTAATGATAGCTGTCAAATTTGGGCGTGATGCTGACTGTTCTAGGGATGTCTGTTTAGGGCGGGTTACATCCGCATATATCCTACACTGCTGTTTTTGAGTTGTTTTTTGGGGAGCCTCAGTTTTTAGCAGATGGGCTTCTGAGTCTTTATTCTGAACTTTAGGAGGCTGTGAAGTAGCCGCTGATGTAGGTGAGATAATAGAAGAGGAGAATGTTCCTTCTTCAGATTTCCTATTATGTGGATTATGCAAACATCCTCTGTAGTTGGCAGTGTGAGGACCACCACAGTTGGCACATTTGGCCGGGGTAGATTTTGGCTTAGAGCATGTGTTGGTCGGGTGGCTGACCCCACACTTCAAGCATTTGAATTCGGCCCTACACATTTTCTGGGCATGCCCAAACTTTTGACATCTATGGCATTGCCCAGTAGAAGCTCTCTTCCTTAACGGTTCTACCGAGATTTTCAATCCACAGATGGTCATCAAGTCATATATATGTTTGTACGTTTGACTGATCTCAATCAACACTAGTGGCATTGGAGTCTGGTCCCTCCTGGTCATTCTGCTGACCTTTATTGGTGGTAAATCATTCAGGTGTAGATCTGTAGTGATTTCGTCTGTGGAGACATCCTCGGGTACACCTCTGATCACTACCTTGAGATTTTTTTCAGAACCAAGTGAGAATGTATGATACTGAATTCCTCTGGTATTTAATTCGAATGTTAAACGACGATAGTCCATCACAGTCCTGGGGTGAATTTTAACACCGTCTGCGACATTCTTTGCATTGTGGTAAGAGATCTTTAAGTTGTTCATTGTATTCCTTAGTGACATCCATTTATTCTTTTCACGCAGAATAATCGGGGGGATCTTTTCCCTTGAGGAGGTAGAAGAGTCTGAGGCAGAGACATCTTCTTCCATTACATCCACATTTGGTGGATCGGAGATCACAGTTTTGCGCTTTTTGCGTGCGCGAACCTCCTGATAATCAGTGTGGTCAGTAAGGGAATGATCTTCAGCTGTTGTTGCTTTTTCAGTAGCGCTGTCTTGAAGTAGTTCTAAAAGTTGAGCTTCGTCTGTATCAACTTCTTGTATTTCGTGAACCTTACCTGGCCATTTTGTGTGAAGCAGATTTCCTATATGCTTGAAAATTGCCAGGAGCTGCTTGAAGTTAAGTTCCTCATATGGTGCATCTATGGTTGGACCCATGTTTTGTTCTGTGGAGCAGGACATGGCTTTCCTTTTCCACAGTATTGTAATAATAGGCAGTTTCTAATGCAGTAGCTGACGCAATGAAACAATGGCGATGCTGATGGCAGTAGGCCTACCGTATCGCCGTTGTTTTGAAAAAAAGGTTGACTTACCTACTAAGTTGATTTCTTGAACCTGTTTGAGAACCAAACCAATTGACTATACCAGTAGGACTATTCACTGCCAATAAATATACTTCTTAAATTCCTTGAATCACATTTTATATCAAATGTCAGAATCAAGAATCATATTTATGAGCACTTGGCAACCGCCATTTTTTTTTTCATCTCTCCCCCTTTTCCAGCGTTCCTCTCTTTTTATATCCGTTTTTCCCGCCTAAATTCTTCTCATGATCTCTTTAACTAATTCCTTTTTTAGTAAACTTTCAGCTTTCTCCCCACGTTCTGTTCCAAAAACGTGCTCATTCACTTACAGACGTTTCCATGACAACAAAACAAAATATAATAAAATTGAGCTATTACATAACGTTCAACTTTACAAACAGGAATAAATAGAGAATATTAACATTTCAATTAATGCACAGTTAAAATATTGAATACAAATTCTTATAATATTAACATAGTAATAAATAAAATAGCTTAATAATATTTAATAAAGTCTTTTCATTATTAACACATATATCTTTGATTAAATAATTAAATATTAGATAAAATTAAAGTAGTTATATGAATATTAAATTATAAACAAGTGAATTACATTGAATAATATTTACAAGTCTAGCCTATGTGATGGAAGATCATGTTGGATTCTGAAACAAATAATAATTACTCTAATCTCTACATAATCAAAATCCAACAACTGCAGCGAAAAATGTTTTCGGATCTATCCCAGCAAACTGAGTGACTTTGGAGATCATCATGAGGATTGTTTGAGAAAAGAACATGACTGGATAATGCAGTTGCATGTGATCTTTTATAGTAGATGTCTCTCTTATGTTCTTCTATACATAGTTCAATAAATTTATTAGTCTGTCCAAAATAAGGAATATTACAATCGCACCGTAATTCACATACACCTGGATATTTTAGGTTATGATGAATAGGCTTCGGATGGCTTATAAGAGAACGGATTTTAGGAAGAGTAGTGAAAAACGTCCTGACATTGTATTTTTTAAGGACTTTAGCCAATTTATTGGAGACTGAACTAATGTATGGGATGAAGATGCTACCTTTAAAAATAGTAGTTTCTGTAGTGCACTACCTAGGAGGATCAGAAAAAATTTCTTAATCATTTTTTCAGAATATCCATTTTGTTTAAAAATAAGAGAAAGGTGATTAATTTCTTTTTGGAGTTCATTTGTTTCATTTAAAAGAGAGCTTGCTCTGTGTCCTTAGGTAGAAATAGTTCTGAGCTTTTGTGGTGGAAAATGATGAGATTGACAGTGCAGATATCTATTAGTATGAGTGGGTTTTCTGTGTATATAGAGATTTTAAATCTATCAGAGCATCGTGTAAGAATTACATCCAGGAACGGAAGGCAGTTATTTCGTTCTAGTTTGGCAGTGAATTTTATATTAGGATGTTGGTTGTTAAGATGAAGAAAATCCATGAGAGATGTGTGCCCGTGACTCCATATGATAAAAATGTCATCAACATAACGCAACCACAGTTTTGGTTTAAATGAGAAGGACGATATGGCTTTCGTTTCAAAATCTTCTAGGAAAATGTTTGCTAGAACCGGGGATAAAGGGTTGCCCATTGCTAGGCTATGGCTTCGGTTTTTTTATGGGTTTTTTTTATATGTCAATTATGTATTGCTTTTTTACCTGGGATTCTCAGTTTTTTAGAAACTTCCATTTTTATTATTATTTTCTACCTTTAGTGGATACCTGATGAAGACTGTAAAAAGCTGAAACTAGTTGTATCGTTCTCATTAAAACTTAATATTTTATCTCGGTTTAAAGTCATTAAATCTCTATTTTTAAAATGTATCATAACAACTGAGTCGAAGCTCATGAATACATATATATATATATATATATATATTTTTTTTTTTTTTTTAAAGAATTGAATAACATAAACCAAGAGTAAAGGAAAAAGGTTTAATGATATCACACGACTAGTTTCGGCTTTTTACAGCCTCCTTCAGGTGTTTTCATATAAGAAAAGAAAAAAAACCTTAAACATTGAAGATAAAAACTGTGAACAGCACAGGAAAGTCACTATACATATTTAATGTGAAAACGTTGTAGTTAATGTATTCAAAGCTGTTCTTTTGTTGGCCACGTTGTTGGGTGAGTGCATGCATATAGCATCTCGTGAGCGCCAGTATGTGATCACAGCAGAATAACAGTCTGGGAGGTTGTAGCTTAAATTATTATTTAAATGTACAGGGTTGAGGATGATTTATCTAGATTCAACAATTTTTCCCCCCAATTCGTCATGGCAACAGAAAACGTTGTTAGATCTATCCCATAGGATTGTATGACTATGGTTTTGATCATCAGAATCGGCAGAAAAAAGGATATGGCTGGATAAAGCACTGGCACGTGTTCTCTTGTAAGTGATGTCTCTCCTTTGTTCCTCCATACGCAATTCAATAGACTTATCCATCTGGCCAAAGTAAGGAATGTCACAGTCGCACCATATCTTGTATACACCGGGATATTTTAGATTGTGATGGCTAGGCTTTGGATGGCTCACTAGAGAGCGGATCTTAGGAAGCGGAGTGAATAAAGTTCTAATGTTCTTTATTATTTAAATTAAGGGGATATTAAATCCCACATTGTTTTAAAATCGAATAAGAAACTCAAAGATCGGAATCAAAGAGTTTCATGCTGAATATAGTAAAAATGTATCGGCGACTACTAGCGTAAGCTAAAACATGTAGTTCAAGTACATAGTACAAACTAAGGTAACTTGTTGCAAAGGTGGAGAAAGTTCTGATCGCTATTCTTAGTATTTTCCATAATGTAAAATCCATCTCCTAGGAGATGTATGATGTTATACATTTTGGTGGGAGGTCACTACTCAGAACGGTTTCGATCTTTATTGAGATCTCATCAGTGAGTAGCTAGACCAAAGTATAATACTAAGGGTATAGTGAAAAGAACTTATATACTCTGCTATACGAGTTGTCAAAATCAAAAAGTTGTCTGCTATGTGAGTTCTAATGTTATATTTTTTGAGAACCTTGGCTAATTTTTGAGAGACTGAGCTTATGTATTGGTATAGATATATCGCCTTTAACATTATTCATTTCTTCAGTATGGCGACTAGGAGGATTAAAGAGGCATTTTTTAGTAATTTTTTGAGAATAACCATTCAGTCTGAAAGTAGATCTAAGAAAATTGATTTCTTTATGAAGTTCATCTGGGTCGTCAAGAAGAGAGCAAGCTCTATGTCCTAAAGTAGAAATAATTCCAAGTTTCTGAGGAGGGAAATGATGGGACTGACTATGGAGATATCTATTGGTGTGTGTGTATGCTTTTTGTACATCGAAATTTTAAGTTTTTCAGAAGAACGGGTCAGTTTCATGTCCAGGAAAGGCAGGGAACCATTAGTTTCAAACTCAGCCATGAATTGGTTATTTGGGTGTTGACTATTGAGATGTTCAAGGAAATCCAGGAGAGAATCATGTCCGTGGCTCCAAATAAGGAAAATGTTGTCCACATATCGTTTCCAAATTCTAGGTGCTAAGGAATAGGAAGAGGTAGCTTTAACTTCAAAATCTTCCAGATGTTAAGTCAAAATCTTCCAGATATATATATATATATATATATATATATATATATATAAATTGCGTTGCTCACTATGTAAATGCAAATGAAATTTTGTAGCCCGTGGTAGGTGGAGGAGAACTCAGGGTCATTCCTGAATGTTGTATAAATGGGTGGCCAGAAGAATGAAGGGTCCAAGTGCTTCTGGTTGAGTGTGTGGTGAGTGAATGGAATAAGCTGCCATTCTGTCTCTTGTTCGCATCTTAAGGCTGGACACAAATGACTGGATGGAAACAAAAGTATCAAATATAGACTAAGTACAACCAATATATGTGACAATTTTAAGGATAGTAAAATATATTTAAACAAGCACTTGACTAGAAAACCTGAAACATCTACTGTTTATTGCAAAGAAATGTAAAGAAGTCCACTACAAATATCTCTGGGTCAAACAGGGCAAACTTTTCATGAGAAGAGATTATACTTCTAAAATATGGCAAATCAGATGCAAAGAAGACTTGTCTAAACTTCAAGCAAACAGCGAGAGTAATAACTGACTTACGAACAACAATGGCAGATGAGAATAACAACTGTGATGTCACTTTCCATAAATGTGTAATTTGTTATGATTCAGTAGAGTTAAGGAGCGTTTTATCCTCTGACAATGTAAGTACCTTGAAGATTTTGCATATAAATATAAGAAGTATACGAGATAAATTAGAACACGTTGAATTACTACTAGACAATTTGAACTATTGGCTAGATATTCGGATATCAACAGAAATCTGGGTCAAAGACGAAGAAATTAATTTATGTAAACAGCCAAAAATGTCAATTTATCTTTAGAGCATCATCATATATATATATATATATATATATATATATATATATTCATGCTTTTTATATACTGACTGAGATCCGAGAATTAGAATAAATAATGAAATTTATTAAAATATGCAACATGTTTCATCGGGATGGCCAACTTCTTCAAGCGAGATAGAACATAGAAAGCAAATAAAAAACACTGTAATGAAACATTGAGTCTATTTTATATTTTTATAATTTATGGTTTTCTAGTGATTCAGTGTTTCTTGACAGTGTTTTTTATTGGCTTTCTATGTTCTATTACGCCTGAAGAAGTCGGCCACCCCGATGAAACATGTTGCGTATTTTAATAAATGTCATTATTTATTCCAATTCTCGGATCTCAGTCAGTATATAAAAAGCATGAACATATCCCAATTCCGAGTCAACACTACAAGTCATATATATATATATATATATAATGGCTGTATATAGGTCGCATTGCTACACAGAGTTCAGGTTTATACAAGAACTTGGTGTAGTCTAGATGAGATCAGAAGTGACAATGTTCTCATAATTGGGGATAAGAATATTGACTTGCTGAAGAATAGCGGCTCCTCTCAAGATTATCTAGATTTACTTGCCATGCATGGACTCTAACAATATATTAATGTTCCCACGAGAGAATTCAATGGTGAAAGAACGTGCCTTGATTGTGTTTGGGAGAAGTGGAAACAAAATCCAAGCAGCAGTTCTGCACCAACCTCTCACGGATCACTTTCCAATTGGTATTAAAGTGCATTTGCAAGTACAGCACAGAGACAGTACAACCAAAAACCTCCCCTACACAATAATTGATTCTAGAGTATTGAAGCGTAACTTGAGCACTGTCTCTTGGGAAGAGATAACGACAGAAACAAATATTGATACGTCGTATCATAAATTTATATCATAAATTAAAAACAATAAAATAGACAAAATGAAAGAAACAAAGCCCTGGATTACACAGGAAATCAGAGATAAAGTGTATAAAAAGTTTAAAAAATACGCACGCAATCAATATTATGAACAGTTTCACGTACTATAGAAATCTAATACACCATAAATTAAAAGAAAGTAAAAACGAATGGAAGTTTGTGAATAAATTAATCCGCAAAGATATGTACAAACAAAGCTCCCCATACTTAAAGATATCGATAGGAATAGAGAGAGAGAGAGAGGATTAGCTGAAGAATTCAATAATCGCTTTGCTACAGTCAATGAAAGCATTCTGAAAAATGCTAAAACCACCCCTCAGAATTGCACTTCCAACAGAATCGACAGCTCCATATATCTTTACCCCACTTGTGAAAACGAAATCAAAAGTGTTATAGAGAGCCTAAAAACAACCAAAACTTCAGGATACGATGGTATTAACACTAGCATTGTGAAAGAATGCCAAATATACATTATGGAACCCCTAATGTATTTTTATCTTATCACTGGTGACAGGCACGTTTCCATCGGATTTTAAGAAGTCCGTAGTTGTACCTATTTACAAAAAGGGGGAACAAAAATAACTTGGAAAAATTACAGACCCATCTCCCTTCTACCGGTCTTTTCGAAAATATTAGAGAAATTGGTAAAAATTAGATTCATGAAATTTTTGGACAAAAACAACTTTTCAAAGAATCAATTTGGGTTCAGGCAAAAGTTTAGCACAGAACATGCTTTACTGAACTTCACAAACACAGTTTATACCTCCATAGATAAACATTATTATTCAGGCCTCCATGGACTCAAAAGACTCATCGTGGGAGGTCCTTCCTAAGAAACACAAAGTCTATCAAGCCTCATCGAGGAGAGGTCCTCCCTAAGAAACACAAAGTCTATCATATCTCCTTAAACTCGTTGACCCTTCTCGCTCTCACCACTTCATCAGGCAATGCATTCCATGGTTCAACCACCCTCCATGCAAAGAAACCACTCCGCACCCTCTTGCTCACAGTTTCCTTTCGTAACTTCCAGGGATGCCCTCTTGTCATGACTCCTTCCCGCTGTTCAACCAAGCGAAAGAACTCCCCAGTGTCAACCCTGTAACCACCTCTCAACAGTTTAAAAGTCTCAATCATATCACCTCTCCTCCTTCTATCCACCAAGCTCTGCAGTTCACATTCCTTCAGCTGATCCTCATAACTATTATTGTACAGTCCTGAAACCATCTTTGTTATCCGCCTTTGTACCCTTTCCACAGTTAACTTATCCCCTTTAAATCCTGGGGACCAAATCTGAGAACAATAGTCCAAGTGTGAGCTGATCAGGGTCTTATACAACGGAATGATAACTGTTTTATCTCTGCAGGTCAGCGTCCTTCTCATTATTGCAGCAATAATCTGTGTTACCTTCACCACCTTTGTAATATGTCCCCTAAATTTCAGGTTTCTATCAATCATCACCCCCCCCCCCAGATCTCTTGTCTCCCCTACTTCCTCCAGTATAACTCCCCCCATAGAGTATGCAGTGTCTCATTGATGTTTCCCAACCCTCAAGACCTTACATTTTGCTGCATTAAACTGATACTCCCCCTTTCATTTGCCCATCTCTCTAGTTTATTTAAATCCTCTTGTAGGGCTGCCGCATCTGCACTATTACTAAAAATCCTTCCCAGCTTCGCATCATCTGCATATAAGTGAATATCCCCTTGCAATCCATTGACAATGTCATTGATATAAAGGTTAAACAATATAGGTCCCAGTACTAAGCTCTTGTAATGATGCTCTTGTAACTTTATCATAAAAGGCTAGCATATTGCTAAAACAAGAGCGCCCTTTCACAAATCCATATTGACTCTCACAGATAACATTACTCTCAAATGCCCAATTGTACAGTCCTGAAACCATCTTTGTTATCCGCCTTTGTACCCTTTCCACAGTTAATTTATCCCCTTTAAATCCTGGGGACCAAATCTGAGAACAATAAGGTCCTTCACTACTTTCTCCAAGATCTTACTAACTACTGATGACACACAAACTGACCTATAATTAGACACTTCCAGTCTGTTACCACCCTTATGCAATGGCACTATCTTACCTTCCTTCCATTCCCTGGGCACCTTTCCCACAGCCAGACTTTCATTGAAAAGCCAGGTTAAAGGCACTGTCAGTTCTCTAGCACATTCTCTCAAAACTCGTGGTGGAATACCATCCAGTCCTAAAGCTTTACTGACATCCAGAGTACCCAGTATTTGAAATGCACTCTCCTCCTGTACCTCTAAACATAAACTAACATTCGCAGTATTTTTAGATATACACAAAGTTTTTGACACTGTATCACATGAAATTTTAATAAAAAAAAATTAGAAGTCATAGGAATACGAGGTCCTGGCCTAAATTACTTAAATTCAAAAATTACTTAAATGCCAAATCTTAAAAAATAAACAACAGTTACAGCAGCTCCAAAACAGTAGATTGTGGTGTACCACAAGAATCTGCCATACGACCAATTTTATTTAATATTTATATCAATGACTTCTGCAATCTTAAACTAAACAGTAAAATAAATACTTTTGCAGATGATACAGTACTAATATTCCCTACGGACACAGCCAAACAAATGCAAACCATAGTGAATGCTGATCTTCATGTTGGAGGCTTAATGGATTTTTTACAACACTCAAAAAGAATTAAAATAGAATTTAATACTTCCTATATTTCGTCCTAGTCACTAGGACATCTACGGGGATTACAAAAACAATTAATGTAACATGCACACAAATTTCATACAATACTAAGCCCAGCCACGTGGGTGATACTCAAGTCCTATCTAGGTGGAGCGCCCTCTAAGGGCGGTAGTAGGTGACCTGGAATGTAAGGTGGGACCTCTGGTGATGAGTGTTTCCCAAATCTTCGGAAGCTTAATGCAACCGTATTTATTAAGATTTGGTTGGTTTCTGAGAGCTGCTGCTGCTTCTAAGAAAAGTCTCTTTCTTGAATTTGCTGTGGTGGAGCATGGTGGTTTTCTTCCATGATACCCTGTGGGTGGTTTCCAAAACATGGTCAGCCAAGCCTGAATGGCCATAGTTGCATTTACAGATGCAAAACTTGTGTTCCTCCAGGCGGATGGATGCTGATCTGCCTGTCTGTCTGAAGGCAAGTGTATCATTAGGCAGGCGTGTGACTAAGGTGTCTAGGAAGGGTAAAACAATTGTTCTTTTCCTTTTCCATAGTAAACTGGATTCTTGGATGTAGGCTATTGAGATGACTGAGGAAGGAATCTAACGTGTCTGGTCCATGAGGCCAAATAGAGAACACACATCATCGACGTGTCTTAGCCAGATAGAAGGTTTGAGTGGGGTTGAGTCTGTGGCTCATTTTTCGAAATCTTCCATATAGAAATTGGCAGGGGGGGATGAGAGGGGGTAACCCATAGCGGTTTCCTCTATCTGCTTGTAGATTTTGTTCTTCCAAGAGAAATACCCAGAGTTAATGGCAAAGGAAAAGAGATCTAAGATGTCAGAGGGAAAAATGTTTTCTAAGAGCGATAAGGTGTCAGTTAAGGGAATATTGGTAAACAAAGAGGAGATATCAAAGCTTACCAATATGTCTGCATTATTCAAGGTTAAATTTTCTGTGAGGGCTTTAAAGTGGGTCGAGTTTTTTATATAGGAAGTGGACCTTCCGGTGAGGAGGGTCAGAGAGTTGTCCAGCTGTTTAGACTGTAGCAAGGTGCATTGGTGGCATCTACTATAGGCCTGAGTGGGGAATCGGGTTTGTGGATTTTTGGTAAACCGTATATTCGGGGGGGGGGGGACAGGAGCGGAAAGGTTTAAGTTTTTTCATGACGTCAGGGAGCCAGGAAGATACTTTAAGTAAGATTTTTAATTTCTTAACTTGTGTTTTTTTTTTGGTCGTGTTGTAGCAGGATGTAGGTAGCGCGATCGCGGAGGATAATGTTCATTTTACGATTGTATTCACTGGTATTAAGAACGACTGTAGCATTACCCTTATCCTCTCTGGTGATGACGATAGTTTTTTCTTTTCGTAGTTTCAGGAGAGCCGTGCGTTGGGCATACGATAAATTACTTTTTGGAGGCGAAGAATGAGCGAGGATGTTGGCTACGTCAAGTCTGATGTTGTTAACTATCTTCGACGGGAAACGACCGATTCCCTATTCGATGTTAACCATTACATCAAACACCGGCACTTGCTTCAGAGCGACAGCAAAATTACAGCCGAGGCAAAGGGCGCTGACAGCATCGTCTTTGAGCCTTTTGGAAGAGAGGTTTACTACCGTCTGGAGCGGTTGAATTTGTGGTTGTGGTTTGTCTTTAACCAGGTTGCTATATTTCTTGACGTGTTTATTTTTTATTTTTTGAAATTCTCTCTGTGTGGATGTTTCCGAAATGCCAGAGAGAATTGACCAAAGTTCAGGGTTAATCACGGTGGAGAGCTCTGAATGTAAGGAGCCAATGGCAGCGTTCATCACTGAGAAGGTGGCACGAATAGAGGCGATTTGCTCGCATAGTAATGCCAGGCTGGCACGGTTATATATACAGAGTGCTTTTTTGGAATGGAAATTGATCTTCATTTTAACGCAGTTCGGTATCACTCTTGTATCCCGACATCTTTTTTAAAAGGCCAGCCCATTTAGTTGCTGAGATAGTCGTAGTTTTGACTTACCGTATTGCTTGGATTTGCATGTTAAATCTTCTCCATGAATGATTAGAATTCATGTCTAGAGGCTTAAGTGCTGTGAGGACATCATATTGGAGGCTTAATGGATTTGGGGGCTGAATATAAGGAGCCATTGGCTCCTTACATTCAGAGCTCTCCACCGTTCTTAACCCTGAACTTTGATCGATTCTCTCTGGCATTTCGGAAACTCCCGCACAGAGAGAATTTCAAAAAATAAAAAATAAACACGTCAAGAAATATAGCAACCTGGTTAAAGACAAACCACAACCACAAATTCAACCGCTCCAGACGGTAGTAAACCTCTCTTCCAAAAGGCTCAGCGATGATGCTGTCAGCACCCTTTGCCTTGGCTGTAATTTTGCCGTCGCTCCGAAGGAAGTGCCGGTGTTTGATGTAATGGTTAACATTGAATGGGGGATCGGTTGCTTACCGTCGGAGATAGTTAACAACATCAGACTTGACGTAGCCAACATCCTCGCTCATTCTTCGCCTCCAAAAAGTAATTTATCGTATGCCCAACGCACGGCTCTCCTGAAACTACGGAAAGAAAAAAGTATCGTCATCACCAGAGCAGATAAGGGTAATGCCACAGGCGTTCTTAATACCAGTGAATACAATCGTAAAATGAACATTATCCTCCACGATCGCGCTACCTACATCCCGCTGCAACACGACCCCACAAAAACAGAAGTTAAGAAATTAAAAATCTTACTTAACGTATCTTCCTGGCCTCCTAATGTCACGAAAAAACTTAAACATTTCTGCTCCCCCCCCCAAATATACAGTTTACTAAAAATCCACAAACCCGATTCCCCACTCAGGCCTATAGTAGATGCCACCAATGCACCTTGCTACAGACTGTCTAAACAGCTGGCCAACTCTCTGACTCCCCTCACCGGAAGGTTCACTTCCTATATAAAAAACTCGACCCACTTTAAAGCCTTCACAGAAAATTTAACCTTGAATAATGCAGGCATATTGGTAAGCTTTGATATCTCCTCTTTGTTTATCAATATTCCTTTAACTGACACCTTATCTCACTTAGAAAACATTTTTCCCTCTGACATCTTAGATCTCTTTTCCTTTGCCATTAACTCTGGGTATTTCTCTTGGAAGAACAAAATCTACAAGCAGATAGAGGGAACCGCCATGGGTTCCCCCTCTCACCCCCCCCTGCCAATTTCTATATGGAAGATTTCGAGAAACGAGCCATAGACTCTGCCCCACTCAAACCTTCTATCTGGCTAAGATATGTAGATGATGTGTTCTCTATTTGGCCTCATGGCCCAGACACGTTAGACTCCTACCTCAGTCATCTCAATAGCCAACATCCAAGAATCCAGTTTACTATGGAAAAGGAAAAGAACAATTGTTTACCCTTCCTAGACACCTTAGTCACACGCCTGCCTAATGATACACTTGCCTTCACTGTATACAGAAAACCCACACACACACAGGCAGATACATTCACAAACTCTCCCACCACCACCCCTCTCAACAATATGGCATTATTAAAACTCTTACCAAGAGAGCCCACAATCTTTGTTCCAGTGGAACCACCCTCACTACTGAGCTTAACCACATACACAGCACTTTCCTCTCCAATGGCTACAGCGATCACAGTATCAAAAAAATAATCAGTTCCTTCCCCATTCCCTGTCCTTCTCGTCAACAAGATTTTAAAAATGCCATCACCGTACCCTACATCTGTGGTATATCCGAAAACAATAGCCAAGATACTAAAAAGGTACAACCTACACAGCATATAAGCCCCACCACAAACTTGCTACTCTTATCCGTTCTACGAAAGATCAGCTCCCTCCTCTCTCTCTGCCTGGAGTTTACAAAGTACCCTGTTCCTGTAAGCTGGCATACTTTGGACAGACAGGCAGATCAGCATCCATCTGCCTGGAGGAACACAAGTCTTACATCTGTAAACGCAACTATGGCCATTCAGGCTTGGCTAACCATGTTTTGGACCACCACCCACAGGGTATCATGGAAGAAAACCACCATGCTCCACCACAGCAAATTCAAGAAAGAGAGACTTTTCTTAGAAGCAGCAGCAGCTCTAAGAAACCAACCAAATCTTAATAAATACGGTTGCATTAAGCTTCCTAAGATTTGGGAAACACTCATCACCAGAAGTCCCACCTTACATTCCAGGCCACCTATTACCGCCCTTAGAGGGCGCTCCACCTAGATAGGACTTTAGTGTTACCCACGTGGTTCGGCATAGTATTGTATGAAATTTGTGTGCATGTTACATTAATTGATTTTGTAATCCCCGTAGATGTCCTTGTGACTAGGACGAAATATTATTATTATTATTATTATTGTTCCGGGAAACTCCAAGGAGTCGACAGACTCATCGAGGGAGGCCCTAACACCATGTCTAGAACAACTATTCAACATTCACACAGTATCTATCATACCTTGCCTTGAACTCATTCACGGTCGTAGCACCCACAACAGACTCTGGAAGCTTATTCCACTCATTTACCACTCTCCAAGTAAAGAACCTAGCTCTAACACCCTTGTCAACCACGCTCTTGCCCAGCTTCCATGCATGGCCCCTAGTCCTCCCACCACCAGTCATATTTTCAAAAATATCTTCTGGATCAATCCTATAAAAACCCTTCAGTAATTTGAATGTCTCAATCATATCACCCCTCCTTCGCCTATCGTCCAATTTCTGCAACCCACAAATCTTCAACCTATTCTCATAAGGTTCATTCCACAGACCTGTTATCATCTTGGTCACTCGTCTCTGGATCCTCTCCACTTCCTCCCCATCACGAAGAAACCCTGGTGCCCATAGCTGGGCACAGAAGTCCAGATGGGGTCTTATCAAGGCTCGATACAGAGGAACAACAACTTGTTCATCTCTGCATGTTAAAGTATTTTTCAGAAGCCAAGTGATTTGGTGAGCTGTTTTAGTTACTTTTGCAATGTGCCCCCTAAACTTCAACTCCCTATCCACCAACACTCCCAAATCCCTGGCCTCATCAATCTCCTGGAGTATGATTCCACCAATGCGATATACTGCTGCTATTCTTTTCACCCCAAAGTGCATAACCTTACATTTTGCCACATTAAATTGACATCCATTTTTCCTAGCCCAGTCCTCCAAACTATCCAAATCATCCTGTAAAATTTTGACATCTTGTGCACTCACAATTGCTCTACCCAACTTTGCATCATCAGCAAACAAGTGAACACTTCCTCTCAGATCCTTTCCAATATCATTGATGAACAAATTGAAAAGCAGTGGTCCAAGAACAGACCCCTGTGGCACTCCACTAGTCACAAGACGTCTTTTAGACTCCACTCCTCAATATACCACTCTTTGATATCTTTCCTTCAACCACCCTCTTATCCATCTCACCAACCCTATATCTATACCCATCTGCTCCAGTTTACTGATTAGGGTTCCATGTGGTATCCTGTCAAAGGCCTTGGCAAGGTCCAGTAGTATCAGTGTAAACCCATTACCCCTATCCAGTTCATCCGTCACTGTGTTATAAAACGTGAGCAAGTTACTGAGGCATGATCTACCCTTCACAAAACCATGTTGTCCCCCATACAATATCCCATTTTCATCTATCCAATCCTGTATTCTTTTCTTGACTAATTTCTCTAAGACCTTGACAATGATTCCTGATATGCTAATCGGTCGGTAATTTACAACAGCAGTCTTGGAACCACCTTTATGCAGTGGAACAATTTTCCCCTCTTTCCACCCGCTCGGGACCAACTCAGACCCGAGACTCAAATTAAACAAAATGGTCAAGGGCACTAACAATTCATTAGCTGCTTCTCGTACAACACGAGCTGGTATACCATCCAATCCCACAGATGTATTGACATTGAGGTTATGCAATAGACTACTCACCTCCACTTCATTAACCACAATTCCCGTATATTCTACTGGTTTATTCGTTTCTGCAATGTCACCACCTGGATGATATACTTTTGCAAAGTGCTCACTCAGTAACTCAACTATCTCAACTGATTCAGTTACCTCCCTACCATCGGCATTCTTTAAAATCAATCTGCCATGTACATTTTTCCTTTTACTTGCTACATATCTAAAAAACTGTGTAGGATTCTCTTTAGCCTGCATGGCCAAAGTTCTTTCGTAATCCTTTTTTGCTTTTCTTACCACACTCGTCACCCTTCTGGCCTGCGCTTTATACCGTTCGTGTGCCTGCCGGTCACCCTTCTCCTTAAATTCCCTCCATAGTTATTTCTGTTTTTGCAACTCAAGCTTAATGGTGTTATTCATCCATTTAACCCCTACCTGATTTATTATGCGGACTCTAGGTATACAGTCAGCCATTGCTTCATGCAAGCACTTCTTAACTACCTCCCATGCACTATCAACTTCTAGTCCTTGCAGTTGTACATGCCATGGCACTGAACCAATCAAACTCCTAAGCTTGTCATACTTTCCAGCCCGATAATTCCACATGTACCCTGTCTTAATTGAAAATTCTACACCTTTAGCCACCTCCCAAGTTAAGACCCTATGATCACTCTCACTGATTGGTTGCAATGTGGTCATATTTGTTACAGCCAAATCCTCAGATGTAATTACTAGGTCAAGCACTCTCTGACCCCTAGTATTTTCCATTACATGCTGTTGCAGATAGTTATCCCTTAATAACCGCATAAAATCCAGTTCCTTCCTCCTGTGTGTCCTCTCCTCACTCCAATCAATGCGACCATAGTTGAAATCTCCCATAATAATCACCCTCCTTCCACCCATTTCTTCTATTTGCTTGTGCATACTGTCACCACCATCTTTTCCATCACCTGGTCTATAGCAGCACCCAATTGTATATTTAGTTCTGCTAGCCACAATCTCACACCAAATGGCCTCAAATGTGCTCTTTTCTCTATCCTGCAATTCAACTTCTATTCTCCTTGGCTGGAGCTCATCAGCTATCATCAACAATACTCCTCCCCCCATTTTATTCTCTCTGTCATTCCTGAACACACTATACCCATCACATTCAATCCCACTAGTTATATCATCTACAGTCAGCCATGTTTCACTAATACCTATAACCTGTGGTCTGGAAGTACCAACCATAGCCAAAAACTCTTCCTTCTTGTTCCTAATACTCCTAGTATTAGGAACAATATAGGAAGTATTAAATTCTATTTTAATTCTTTTTGAGTGTTGTAAAAAATCCATTAAGCCTCCAACATGATGTCCTCACAACACTTAAGCCTCTACACACGAATTCAAATAAACTCAGTCTGAATGTCTCAAAAATAAATATGTAAATTTGAACTTGCGAAATACCACTGGCAAAATGAACTTCACTGCACATTTAATTTGGCATGATTGGAATTGCAGGACAAATTCAAATTGCAACTGTGAGGAAATAGAAAAAAGTCAATGTAATAACTTACTTGGTATTAAAAATTGATAGTAATTTAAGCTGGAAACTGCATATTATCGTTGTAAATAAAGTAATGATTATGCTAAACAGACTTTACTACCTAAATAGATTCGTAAATTTAAATATGCTAAAAATATATTCTGCCTGGATTCAAAGAACCCTACAATATGGTTTGTTAAGTTGGGGAAGAATCTCTCACATTACGGTGAAACCTTTAGTTTTGACTCAGAATAAAATAATTCAAATCTTAACTTGAAGCAAATACAAGGATACTGCAATGTGTAATAAATACACTATACTAAACATACTATCTCATAGATATTGTGACTGTTAATATTTGGTCCCTTTACACTAAGTATAAGAAATTTTCTTTTGAATTTATTAATGGACCATAGTGCTTTATAAATATGTACAATCGTTGACAAGTTTCACTAGTTTAAGTCTGTCTGGCTTCTTCAGGACAAGAAATGGGTACACTAATGTTAAATGCTAAAAAAAAAAAAGAATGAAGTAACAACAGTTAAATTGAAACGACGCATAGCATGGAGTCTTAGTCATTGTTTGTTGATTGCGTTTTATAGTTTTTTGTGAATTTATTAAGCTTTTCCAAATGTCTTTTATTATCATGCCTTGATTTCTGTTGAGATTGCCTCCTGTTTGGAGTACCACTGCAGCTTCTTTAAAGTTTCTGCATCTGAAATTTTCTTCAATGTACGGCATGGAGCTGTTGTCCCAATCGATTGAGTGGTTTGAAATCGAAAAATGATGGGCTAATCCTGAGGTATCTGTTCTGTTGTTGTTGACATCCCCTATATGTCCTTTTTTTTTTTTTTTGGATTTCCCGGCTTCGTGATGTTTGACCTATATAATTCGGTCCACAGGAACATGGGATATTATATACGCCTGCGTACTTGTTGAAGGCGATGCTGTCCTTAGGAGGTCTTAACATGTGTCGTGTAGTTTGAATAGGTTTGAAGGCAACCCTGATGTTGAAAGACCTCATGATTTTTGCTATTTTTGTTGAAACTGAGCCGGAATAAGGTATGACAGTGGATGATGTATACTGCATGACTGGAGGTTTCTAAACAGGAATCGGACATATTAAAAAAAGCTTTCAACACAATAGCTCCAAACACATCCCAAAAATAAATTTCATAAGCAACATTGAAAAAGGAATTTCTTCATTTTCAGAGACAGTAACAAATGAATAAGATTAAAAAGCACCGTCATCCTCTCTACCTCAAAACCACTGAAACATAATATTACCTCCTCTGAAAGGAAAGTGCTCTTAAACTTAAGAAAGAACAAAGACATTATCATCCTAAAAGCAGACAAAGGCAACTCAATATGAATACCAAAGATTACATAATGAAGATCGATGATTTAGTTTCTGACAGGTCTACCTATCATATATTAGATGTAGATCCAATCATGAAAATCCACAAAGAGACCAATCTCTTAATACATAATGACTAGATGGCCTCTTGAATTACAGCGAAATCTAAAATGTCTACATCCATTTGCACCATGCTTGTATGGTGTACCAAAAGTTCATAAAGTTGGAGTTCCGCTCCACCCGATCGTGGACGGTAGAAATTCTCCAACATACCTACTAGCCAAACACCTAGTCGGTCTGTTGAAAGAGAAGATAAAGAAATCTGACTCTTTTTATAAATAATTCTAAGTATTTCAGTGAAAGATTAAAAGGTATCAACATCTCAAATATGGACATACTTGCAAGCCTAGACGTAGTGTCATTATTCACGAACGTACCAGTTGAAGAAGTGATTAAAATCATAGAAAAGCTCTATCCACACGACATTGCTCAGCTTTTCTGCCATTGTTTCAAATCAAACTACTTTAACGTAAATAATATAATGTATGAACAACTTGATGGTTTAGCCATGGGCAGTCCCTTGTCACCACCTTGCGTGGATCTGTTCATGGAAAAACTAGAAGCTGACAACCTATCCAAAATAAATCCGTAACCATTAGTCTGGTGGAGATACGTGGACGATGTCTTCATTATTTGGAAAGACACAGAAAATGCCTTATGCGAGTTCCTTCAAAAAATAAATTCTTTCCACCAAAAAATCAAGTTCACGTTAGAGTTAGAAAATAACAATCACTTACCTTTTCTGGGCACACTAATAAAAAAACAAGAGAATAGACAAATCAAGCTCACAATCTACTGCAAACTTACAGACACTGTACGTTATCTTCACTTTAAATCTACTCACCATCATGCACAAAAACTTAGCATTATACATATGCTTAAAACTAGGGCATCAAATATCATCACAGAAGAAAAAGATCTGCTTGATGAACTCTCACTCGTATCTCAAGCTTTAGTAAGAAATGGTTACCCCCCAAAAAAATATAATCCAAAAGATTCTCAATAGAAACAGACCACAGTGACAAACTCCAGTCATGCAGTATACATCGTCCATTGTCATACCTTATGCCAGCTCAGTTTCAACAAAAATAGCAAAAATCATGAGGTCTTTCAACATCAGAGTTGTCTTCAAACCTATTCAAACTACACGACACATGTTAAGATCTCCTAAGGACAGCATTGCTTTCTACAAGTACGCAGGTGTATATAATATCCCATGTTCCTGTGGACTGAATTATATAGGCCAAACATCACGAAGCCTAGAAATACGAAAAAAAAGGACATATAGGGGACGTCAACAACAACAGAACAGATACCTCAGGATTAGCCCATTTCTCGATTTCAACCCACTCCATCGATTGGGACCACAGCTCCATGCCGTACATTGAAGAACATTTCAGATGTAGAAACTTTAAAGAAACTGCAGTGGTACTCCGGACAGGAGACAATCTCAACAGAAATCAAGGCATGATAATAAAAGACATTTGGAAAAGCTTAATAAATTCATTGTTTAGCAGAACTCAACTTTGCGAAAAACTATAAAACACGATCAACAGACAATGACTAACACTCCATGCTCTTGATGTTACGCATCATTTCAATTTTAATTTAACTGTTGTTATTTCATTCTTTTTTTAGCATTTAACGTTAGTGTACCCATTTCTTGAAGCGAGACAGACTTAAGCTGGTGAAACTTGTCGACGATTGTATATATTTATAAAGAACTGTGGTCCACTAATAAATCCAAAAGAAAATTTCTCATATATCTCTTAGATATTTATATGCCTATTGGGTACTACTATTCATAAAAAAATGACAATGAATATGTAAATATCAAACAAGATGCTTTCCTTAGTAGAAATAAGGGCCTAAAATATATAGTTCCTAAAGCAAATAAAGAAGCAATACACAAACATTATACTTATTTAACACCAAAAATATTCAACACCAAAAATATTCAACACACTACCTTTAACAATAAGAAATTAAATTAACCCAAACAAATACAAAACACGAATAAAATAATATTTATTTTCACACAGAAATGAGGAAGTTTTGTTCATAATAATAATAATATAAATGATTGGTTATTGCATATTGGTATTAAAGTGATCCTGTTACAGGTATAAAATGTAAAAAAATTTAAATGCTATTTAACTACTTTGTTTTTATTTTGTTTTTAATTAATGTTATGCAACTTTCTCTGTACATATTAGCATGTCTCCTGTGATTTTATTATGCTATTTATATTATAATAATATATAATATGTATATTATATGAATGTACATAAGTGTATATAATGATAATGCATTACATAACTTTTTGTAACTTTATGCATATCATAACCTGGATGAGCTGCTGCTCTTAGGTTACACATGTGATTGTCAAAAATTTGTACTAGAATATGAAGCTTACAATAAGTGAATATTTTAAATGTCAGGTATGATGAGTATTTAGGTATTGCATGACTTACAGAGCACCCTCCATCAGTGATTTCCTAGAGATGCTCATATAATAATAATTCCTTTGACAGTTTAAGAGATGGGTTTAACTAACATATAATTCACTAAACATGAATACACATTTCATATAAATATATATAGAGCTATGATCTTCCTCTTCTTCGAGTCACCTATGTTACTCTTTTTGTTTGTGATGATTTTGATTTTAAAAGTATTGCATGGTGTACTAATGTAATAAACATGATGGTTGTAAACTTGTTTCAGATAAGGTCAGCAGTTATGGAAAGGTCCTCGGTTGTAAAAGAGAGATTGGTTGAGTACATTACTAATCCTCAGCAACCTGAAGAAAGGTATTGTGAATTTTTTGTTCCTAATATGATAGTTTCTTTTTATTTAAATATACCTGAGTGTTAATCATACGCAAATTCATTTTTTTGTAGAATTCACAGTGCTTTGCACAAATGAAACTTATTCACTCAATGTTTCATCCCCTGTGTTGATAACATCATCAGATGTTAACAAAAATAACCACAAACTTAATCTGTGCAATCACCAGGAATTATACTTCGGCATTCTAAACAGGATATTGGCTAATGGAAAATAAGGGCTTGTGGTGTTGAAAATGTTTCACAAAATTAGGCCATTGGGTTAGAAAAACTAGTTGTTGTTTTTTTTAATACACAGATTCTTAACATGTTTTGCTTTATACCTAGTAGATTTATCAAGTAAATTTTTAAAAAAATTGAAAAAGTAAATCAATTAAGTACAAAGATTTATCAGGTTTGAACAAATGCTTGGAAAAATTAATATATGAAAATACAATATATGAACCGTTCCTTAGGAAACAGTGACTTTGTTCTCATGTCCTTTATCAGCTGTTTGCTTCTTGCATTGCTTGAAAGGGATTTCCACACATTATGCCTTGATTCTTCTTTGGGAATCTGTATGAGCAGATTATTTATAATAAAGTGTCAAATCTTCTCAAAAAAAAAAAAAAGCAGTATAGCTACCAACAAACCCATGGAATGGAATAAATCGATTTTTTTAAGTGCAGTTAAGCCTCTCTAATGCTGCAGTGAATTACTGCACTGTTCTTCCTCACTGATTTCATAAATTTGGCCTATTTGTCTACCAGACATCAGACAGTGGACTAGCATGAGCTCTGAGAAACTGTTCAGAGTGGTTGAGGATCACTCAGAATTTGCCAAGATGATTTCAACCTTTAATAGGAGATGGCCCATTTACACTATTTAAGGTTGTCTTTATGTTTCATAATTGTGATAGTTTATTAATCTTACCAGGCCTTCATTTTTTCACTGCTTTAAGTTACTTTAACAAATAAATTTTTTTTTCTCTCTGTTTATCATCACCTCTCTCTCACTCAGGAATTCATAATGCATGCTCTTTATGATAGACTTCTAGAAATAATACTATGAAATAGAATAATAAAATCTTTGACTGGCAAATAAGTCCAATTTCAAGTCGATTCCTAGGCCTTATCCTTTAGATAAGGCCTAGGAATCGACTAGATATTGTCCTATTATTATTGTTATTATGTTAAAATATCTAAACAAAGTCATTTATTGTTGCTTTCTGTTATCTAGTGGTGAGTTTGATATTTTAGTGATGGTATTTAGGAAGAAAAGAAAATTCTATTCTTGTTGGCAAAGTTCACAAATGATTTAAAGATAATTCTGTTGTCACTAAACAGATATCATCCTATTATTATGTTAAGATTCTCTTGTTATAGGGATTTTTTTTTCCCTTCTCATTTCTTCATATGTAGCTCCGACTTGTAACAAGTAAATAGTGGAGAGCCAATTCATAGGCTTTTTTATCTACCCTTTCTATTTCAATAGGTTGAATAAAGACATTGCCTATCAAGCTGAGCTATGTCTAGCAAAGAAAATTTTAAGTAGCCTTCTTTCCCAAAAGAATAATATGTTCACTCGACAACCACAAGCAGTTGATTTGAATACTACTATAACATTGAGATTTGTAAATATCTTTAGGTGGTAGAGTCAGTTCAGTGTGCTTAACATGAAACACCAACCTGCTTATTGGATGGCTGAAAAAAATTACTGCAATAATTTTTACAGTATTTTCTAATTGTTCAAAGTAAACTTTGAACAGTTAGAATAATTTTAAAGTCAAAACTTTAAAGGGGTGCTTAAGGGTCAAAGCTGTATAACTGAGAGGAGACCTCCACATAGCATTTAAAGGAATATGGAGAACCAACCAGGGCTTCTGACCTAATGTCCAACCCTCACCTTCTCGTGGTGCACCCTGTTGGGTATCTACCTGGATACTGAACGAACGAGGATGGGCTGGCAATTTGGGATTTAGCCGACCAAATTGTAATTCTTATTGGCTTAAACCAAATTACAAAATGATGGTACAACATGACAAAATTTCATGCCGGCTGGGGCATCGCCTGGTTAAACAAGGCCCCCAATGTTTTTGCCAGGGAACCAGGGCAAACAGCAAAAAGTCAGCTACTGGAACAAATCTGAAAACAAACCCCAACTCAACATCACCAGAGTTAAAGATCGGTACTATCAATGTAAGAAGCCTGAATGGCAAAGAAATGGAGCTAGCTGAGGAATTAGATAAGTACCAGATCGACATAATAGGGGTGACTGAAACAAAAAAGACCAAAACTGGTGAGATCTTTCTGAGCAATAAATACAAAATGTTATATTCAGGCAATGACAATCAAGGAAAAGGAGGAGTAGCCATTGTATTCACCACTAAATACGAGGCTAATCTTCTTGTATGGCAGGCAGTCTCAAGTAGAGTGATGTGGGCAAATATGAGAATGGGGAACTGGCCAATGAGACTTATTTGTGCCTGTGGTCCCACAGAAGGTTCTACTAAGGTAGAAGTGGAGCAATTTTTTGAGGAGTTAGAGAAAGCAACTGACAATGAAAAAGGAAAAGTTGGTCCTTGTTGGGGATCTAAATAGCAGAGTAGGAAATGATTGTCAGACATACAAAAATATATTGGGAAAATTTGGAGAAAAGAGCAAAGCTAATAATAATGGCAAATATTTGTTGGATTTCTGCTCAGGACATGGACTGGTTATTACTAACACCATGTTCCAACATAAAAATGTGCGCAAATTCACATGGAGAGAAGAGGCAAGGAATAAGAAAAGTCTCATTGACTATGTTATTGTTGATAGTGATATTTTCCCACTGGTGCAGGACACCAGCATGTACAGAGGATTTGAAATTGGAAGTGATCACCATTTAGTCTTGAGCAGGATAAAATTAAATTTCATATTGAAAAGAAGAACATGTAAGAAAGTTTTAAAAGAATAAAAGTTGAGCAGCTCTCAGATGTGAACTGTTGACTAAAATAAACAAACATTTTTGAAAAAAAAAAAAATGAAAGAGTTTGAGAGCGGGAACCAAACCTTGGAGATTCAGTGGTAAAACCTGAAGAAATCACTGATTGATTCAGCCAGAGAGGCATGTGGTGAGATTGTCTGCAAGAATAGAAAAATCAGAACTCCACGGTGGACACAGGAAGTTAAAGAGGCAGTGAAGGAAAAGAAGAAAGCATATCAAAAGTTCCTGGCAAATATGTCAGCTTGCACTCTTAGAGAATACAGAGACAAATGTAAGAAAGCTAAACACTGTGTAAAACTAGCTAAACAAAAGTCATGGGAGGACTTTGGCAAGAACATAGAAAATAAATATCAAGAAGGTGGCAAAATATTTTGGAGGTTGTTGAAGAAGTTTAGAAATGGAGGAAAGAGTACTGTAAAAGGTGTTAGAGATGATAAAGGTGACATGAAAATGGGAGAAAAAAATATCCTTGAAGTATGGAGTAATTACTTCGAGAAATTGCTAAATGAAACAAGCAGTGATAGCACAGTGGTAAAAAACGCTCGATACGCATACAGTCAGGAATATATATCCATACTTGAAGTAGAAAAGGCCATCAAAGGCTTAAAATGTGGAAAGGCAGCAGGAGTAGATGATATTCGTCCAGAAATGGTTAAGTATGGTGGTATAAAAGTCTTGCAGTGGCTGCACTGTATAGTTCAGAGGGATGAATTCCTGATGATTGGAGTAAGTTCTCATAGTACCCATATATAAAAAGGGAAATAAAACTGAATGTGAGAAGAGGTATTTCCCTACTGAGTGTTCCTGGTAAGATATATGCAAGTATACTTGAGAAACGGTTGAGAAGAATTGTAGAATATAAGCTTGGTGAAGAACAAGCTGGATTCCGGCCAAATAGAGGCTGTCAAGATCAAATCTTCACTTTACGACAAATAGTGGAGAAATCATGGGAATATAACAAAGATCTCTATTCGAGTTTTGTAGATCTGGAAAAGGCATATGATAAGGTGCCAAGAAAGAAGCTATTCAATACGCTACAGTTATATGATGTCAATGGGGCATTATATGAAACAATACTTAGTCTTTATTTGAGTTGTAAGTCAGCAGTTTAGAATTGAAGAAGTACGGGAAGATGGTTTAATGTTAAATCTGGTGTGAGACAAGGATGTACATTATCCCTCTGTTATTCATTATCTATATTGAACACATTATGAAGGAAAGTGGTATTGAACATGATATCAAAATTGGAGATGTTAATATATGCTCTTTGCATTATGCAAACGATGTTATACTTATCAATAAATCCGCTATGAGTCTGTGAGATTCCTTGACTAAATTGAATAACTGTTGTAATAGATATGGCATGAAAGTCAGCAATAAAAAGACAAAGACAATGAAAATTGGCAGATTCGTTGAAAATGTCAACTGCACTGTGAACAGAGAACCTGTGGAACAAGTAAAACATTTCACCTACTTGGCACGATTTTTAGTGAAGATGGTAAATTAAATATGGAAATAGACAACAGAATCAATAAAGCTGGTATAGTAGGAAGTTGATTGAATAAATTCATATGGAATAAGAGAGAAATTAGTCGGAACACTAAATTAGCTGTATACAAGACAGTGTTCAAACCAATTTTTACTTATGGATCTGAGAGCTGGGTCAGAAGTAAAACACTTGACCAAAGACTAGAGACCGTAGATATGAGAGTCCTGAGAAAGATTAGAGGCGTGAACAGATGGCACCAATGGCAATATCATATTAAAAACGAGGATATTAGGAAAGAACTTGACATTGTCAGCATCCAGGAATGCATTAGTAGAGCTAATCTCAGGTGGTATGGTAATTTAAACAGAATGGGCGAGGAAAGATTGGCAAAACAAGTGTTCTCTGCCAGGTTGGCAGAAAAACGACCCAGAGGAAGACCAAGATATAGGTGGATTGATATGGTACAAAGCACCTTAGACGACAGAAATATAAGATCTGATAATATTGGAGTCTTGACAAATAACAGACTGATCTTGAGGAAAATTGTAGATAGAAAGTTAGTAATGATGTAAATTTTTCAGGTAGTACTATCATATCCTGTACACCCCTTAAGGGTAAATGGCAGGAATTTGATGATGATGATAAAGTCAAAATACAATGATTTTAGTTACTTATTTACTAGTAGAGGCCTTCCTTGTGGCCATCTTGTTTAACAACCTGGAGTCCCTCAAGGTTGTTTAGCTCTAGTCCATCCACTGTACTAATGTGCTGTATTTTTATGACCCATCTTGTTTGGGATTCATGCATGAAGGGGATAAAAAATAAATAATTAATTAAAAAAAAACATGATCTGACATCAAAGGTTTGTCAGATATTATGTTAGTATGACAAAATATTTTATAACTAGTTTTCCTATCATCAGTCTTCATCTAATGGATCTGTTATCAGGTGTTCAATATGATTGACTCTTATTGTTTGCTCTTCCTCCAATCCTTATTCTCCTATTTGTGCTTCAATTACTTGTTTTGCTAATTTTTCATCTTTCATGTTGTATAAGTGATCATAGATTAGCTCTACATACACATACTCGAATATTTATTATTATATGGGTGCCTACATGAAGTCCAAAGACTCATCACAGGAAACTAAACTGTTCCCACAATCTTACCTCTTCTTAACCTGATTGACACACAAAGCAGTCACATCCAACTCTGGTAACCCATTCCACTCTCCAAGCAAGAAATATAGTTCTCACATCCTTGTTAACCATACTGTTATTCAATTTCCAGGGATGACCCTTGTTCTTCCCCCTCCCTATGGAGCACCTGTTCTTGGTGGTGAAAACCTCCCAGTAATGGTACTGGCCTTTTCATTCTTTCTGTTTTTCTTTAATTCTCGTAGAAAAGCTTATACGTTGATTATACATGATTATTAATTAACTTAAGGAATTCACAACGTACACTAGAATATAAATTAAACTTTAATATATATTTCCAATATATCGGGAACGTCACGTTGCCATCTTCAAAGGAACTTAAAATATAGACACGTGCACAGGCACTACTCATAGTAAATGAGCACGAAGCGCAAAAGCTATTGTTTCTCCTAAAAGTCCTGATGTACATCTCCCAAATTTGGAGCAGTCTCATGCAACCAAATTTGTTGAGGTATGGCATGTTTCTTAGGGCTGAGGCTGATTTCTTTTTCTTGAACTCTTTTTCTTTACTTTTTTTCCTGTATTCTATGCTCTATTTCTCCTGAGTGTTTTTTACTATTCTTTCTTCCAGACTATCATCACTGGGATCCAATGCCTTGCCTCTGTGTTTGCTGTGCGATGCAACCCATGAACATCTGGAAAGGGGGAACCTGACAGTCTTGCACTACTTTGGCAAGGCAGGTGGTACTGGATGGCCTTGCCAGAATCGATCAGCTGGTCAGCTTGCTCACTAGAATCAACAAATGACCATGAGGTGAGAGACTAAGTTCAGTAAGTCTCTTGCCTCATAATCCATCCATGGTCTTGCTGTTTGTGCTGGCACAACATCTGGGGTAGCCCTGGCATTCCACTCCTGAGCATAGTCATTGCTTGCCAGTCAGTGGGCATCCATATGTGGCTCTGTGGTGGGCGAGGAGCTCTGGTGCCAAACCAGAAACCCCCTTGAATATGAAATGTTTATCCTAAAATGTTTTAGGGACCCCTGACAAAGTCCCAACCAAGTACTGATACCATAGATATAGTGTTTGGTAACAGAACTAAAAAAACAAAATATATGATGCTGGTATAAATGTACTGGTGTTTTTGATCATTCATGCAACATGTGAAAAGCCAATAGGGAAAATGTCACCCTTCTTTATTCAAAAGGGTTTAGGACTGACAGGACCTCCCAAAACTGTTAAGAAATTACATTCTGGTGATATCCTTGTGGAAACATAGTATCAGCAACATTTTGAGAAACTACTGGGAGCAACATCAATGGGTGGAATACCAATCACAGTAACACCTCATAAAACACTCAATTCTTGTAAAGGAAGGATATCAGAATTGGGATCTCATTGATGTTCCTGATGAGATATGTTCAGAGTTTAAAGATCAGAGAGTAACAGGTGTGAGACACATCTTAATACTTAGTGTCATTCCAGGATGACACTAAGCATGCCAGGATGGTCACCTGGTTCCAACCAGGATCATCATCCTTACATTTGATACACATAAGCCTCCAACATCTGTAAAAACAGGATGTCTTAACTGTCCTGTTATAGCACACATCCCTAATCCACTAAGGTGCTTTAAATGTCAGAAATATGGACATGCCAAAACTGTCTGTCGTGGCTCTACCACCTGTGCTCGATGTGGAAGTAAAGAGCATGATAACAAATCTACAAAAAAAAGCTAAATGTGCAGGCTGTCTAGGAGATCATTCAGCTTACTTTCATGAATGTCAGAAGTGGAAAGATGAAAAAGAAATACAAAAAATTAAAACAGAACAGAACACCATATCAGGATGCAAAAAAGAAAGTTGGCCACCACTAAACCTATACTGAGATGGTAGCAATTAAAAAAATGTCAAAGCTACTCAACTCATATGTCTATTCTACCATCTGATAATTTAACTATACCTGAACTATTATTGTGAGTGCTTCTCTCTATCAATTGCATGACATAGTCTTACTCCAGAGGCAACTCCAAAAATGGTTCCATTCAATGAGAGCTCACTTGTCAAAAAAAATTATGGCACTTAAAGATAAACCACCAGACAATTACATAGGGGAAAAAAATGGATGCTTCAGTATTCACTGAAAGTAAATTTAACTTGCCAACTGTCCCTGACACATCAGATGTATTGAATATTTTACCAGAGGAAGAGATGGACACTAGCTGTGCATACTTCCCGAAAACAATTGACAAATACACACCTGACAAAAGTAAGTCCTCAACCTCCCAAAAACCAGGCAAGTCTATAAAGCCAAAATAATGGGAAAATTTTAACAATGGACCTGTGGGCCTCACAGAAATATTGATGATATCAAGATTTTTCTGTTTCTGTCTGTAGAAAACTTACTTAAGATGCAGTGAGGACTCTACCTTAAGTAGAGTCCTCACTGCCTCAATGAATTCCACTGTTGTGCTCAAGGACTCAATTGCAGTTGGTCCTGCTGATGGAGGAGTAGCTGTCCTAGGAGTGAGCAGTCATACTCCTTTCCATCATGTCCAACTTAATGCTGCTCTGGAAGCAGTAACGATTCGTCTGTCCATGGGAGATCTTATTACAGTATTGAAAGTTTAGTTTTCACTTGGTTAGACTATAATAAATTTAGTTTAATCCTTTATCCAAGTGTGATCAAACAAAGTTTGCACCTGAAAGTATCTTCAGGACTGGGGTAAAGTGGTACAACACCAGGCAACTCGTTGCAAAGGTGGAGCAAGCTAACATCACTCCTATCTCAGTATCTCCCATAATGCAAAACACATCTCCTTGCGGATATGTATAATATTATGCATTAAGGGAAGGGCCACTACCCAGATTAGTTTCGACCTTTATTGAGGTCTCTTCAGTGGGAGGCAGGCCCAAGTGGAGATACCAGGCAGAAGCATTAGCAAGGTCTTTCAGGTTCAAACTTTGTTTGCTCACACTTGGATAAAGGATTAAACTAAATTTATTATAGTCTAACCAAGTGAAAAATAAACTTTCAACATCTTTCTCTAAATCCAGAGTAATATAATAAAAAGGTGGCACACCATTTGGCAACTCCTATAGGTACAAATGACCTTGTTAATGTTCTGCCTGGTATCTCCACTTGAGCCTGACTCCTGCTGAAGAGACTGCAATAAAGGTCGAAACTAGTCTGGGTAGTGGCCCTTCCCTTAATGCATAACATTATACATATCTGCAAGGAGATGTGTTTTGCATTATGGGAGATACTGAGATTGGAGTGATGTAGCTTGCTCCACCTTTGTAACGCGTTTCCCAGTGTTGTACCACCTTACCCCAGTCCTGAAGATACTTTCAGGCGCAAACTTTGTTTGCTCACACTTGGATAAAAGATTAAACTAAATTTATTATACTTATTACAGTATGTTCAGATTATTTACCTCTGAGTGCTGAGTTATATCGATTTTGATAACCTTATCTTGCAACTGTCTAAACCCATACTTCTATTGGGTAACTTTAATGGTCACAACATTCTGTGTGGTAGTTCCAACACAAATAGATGAGGCTGAATCATTGAAAGAATCCTTGACAATAATGACCTCTCCCTTTTGAATAATAGACTTGATACTTTCTGCCATATGCCTACCTGCTCATATTCTATAATTGATCTTACAATTTGCTCCCCCCTTCCATTCTTTCACTGCTCACATGGAACATCGAAGAGAACATATATGGATCCCCATATGGAAAATGGACCAGGCTTGACTGGAACACTTTTTCCTATCTTGCAAAATTTAATGCTGATATAGTCAAACACCTATCAGTGAAGCAATAAAGCATATAACAGGCTGTCCAGGCTGCAACAGCCTCTATTCCAAGAACATCATCTCAGTTTCCAGTCTATCCAAATACTTAGACTGGCTGGCATTCTGGGCTCCACCAGAATGCCAGCCAGCCAAAAAAAATCAACAAAGAATATGGAGTATTTCATAGATACCCCACAACATCAAACATAACTTTTAAGCGTACTTGGACCAAAGCATGTTATATGAGATGTCAGAGTCAAAAACGATCTTGGATCCAATTTACCTCATCAATTAATCATATTACCAGTGCAAAAATTGTATGGGTTAAAATCTGGAAAATGAAAGGTAGATATAGAACACACTGTTTGTCTACTTTAGACCATAATGGAAGTATTATTGCTGATCCCAAAGCTGTTGCAGACACTTTAGGAGAAAATTTTGCTGGAATCTCAGCAACAGTTTTATATCCTGAATATAAAATTCAGGATATAAAATTTTTAATACTGAAAGAGCAGCAAGAGACACAAAGGCTAAATTTTCTACCAGTGGACTTGAGCCATACAATCAGCCATTTGTTAAGGAGGAACTAAAAAGATCTCTTTTTCTGTCTCACCCTAGTGCATTAGGGCCTGATGACATCCATTATGAAATGATAAAACATCTACCAACATCTTCTATGGATCTTCTCTTAATATACAATATAATACTTGCAGAGGAAGAGTTTCTGAGTTCTTGGCATAAGTCAGTTATCATTCCTATCCCAAAACCAGGAAAGGATCCAACACAAGCAAATAATTATTGATGTATTTCTTTGGCCAGCAGTCTTTTTAAGATGTTAGAGAAAATGATTAATGCTAAACTTCTCTTGTATTGAGAAGGCAATGATCTTCTCTCCAATACACACAATGTGGCTTCTGTAGACATTAACTTTAGACCGTTTGGTTTGTTTATAAACTTGTATAAGAGATGCATTTCTGAAGCAAGAACATCTGGTATCAGTTTTCTTTGACATTATTATTATTATTATTACAGGCAACTCCAAGGAGGCCTTAGACTCATCGAGGGAGGCCCTAGCATCATGTCAAGAAGAGCTATTCAACATCCACACAGTATCTATACTTTGCCTTGAACTCATTCACAGTCATGGCACCCACAACAGACTCTGGCAGCTTATTCCACTCATTCACCACTCTCCAAGTAAAAAACCTAGTTCTAGCACCCTTGCTAACCACACTCCTGCCCAGTTTCCATGGATGGCCCCTAGTCCTCCCACCACCAGTCCTGTTCTCAAAAATATTATCTGAATTAATCTTATAGAAACCCTTCAGTAATTTGAATGTCTCAATCATATCACCCCCTTTTCTGCCTTTCAACCAATTTCTGCAACCCACAAATCTTCAACCTGTTCTCATAAGGTTCATTCCATTGGCCTGCTATCATCTTGGTCACTCACCTCTGGATCCTCTCCACCTTCTCCCCACGAAGAAGAAACCCTGGCACACAGATCTGGGTACAGTAGTCAAGATGGGGTCTTATCAAGGCTCGATATAGAGAAACAATAACTTGCTTGACTCTACTCGTCAAAGTATTCTTCAGTAACCAAGTGATTTGATGAGCTGATTTAGCCACTTTTGTAATGTGCCCCTTAAACTTCAACTCCCTATCCTCCAACACTCCCAAATCCCTGGCCTCGTCAATCTCCTGGAGTACAGTTCTGCCAATGTGGTATACTGCAGCTAATCTTTTCACCCCAAAATGCATAACCTTACACTTTGCCACATTAAATTGACATCCATTCACCTTAGCCGAGTCCTCCAATCTATCCAAATCATTCTGCAAAATTTTGACATCATGTGCATTCACTATTGCTCTGCCCAACTTTGCATCATCAGCAAACAAATGAACAGTTCCTCTCAGATCCTTTCCTATATCGTTAATGAACAAATTAAATAGTAGTGGTCCAAGAACAGAACCCTGTGCCACAACACTAGTCACAGGCCATCTTTTTGACTCTACTCCTGAATAAACTACTCTCTGATATCTCTCCATCAACCATCCTCCTATCCATCTCACCATCCCTATATCCATCCCCATATGCTGCAGTTTACTGATTAGAATTCCATGTGGTATCCTATCAAAGGCCTCAGCAAGGTCTAGCAATATCACTGTAAACCCATTACCCTTATCCAGTTCAGCCTTCATTGTGTTATAAAACAGCAAGTTACTGAAGCATGATCTACCCTTCATAAAACCATGCTTTCCCCCATACAGTATCCATTTTCATCTATCCATTCCTGTATTTTTCTCTTGACTACTTTCTCCAAAACCTTGACAGTGACTCCTGATATTCTGATCGGCCGGTAATTTGCAAGGTCCAGCAGTCTTGGAACCTCCTTTATGCAGTGGAACTATTTTCCCCTCCCCCCCCCCCCCCCCCGGACTAACCCAGACCCAAGACTCAAATTAAACAATGGTAAAGGGCACTGACAATTCACGTAAGACCCGAGCTGGTATACCATCCAATCCCACAGATGTATTCGCATTAAGGTTTTGTAATATACTATTCACCTCCATTTCATTCACCTCGGTTCCCTTATAAGCTATTGGTTCCTTCATTCCTGCAATATCACCACCTGGATGATATACTCTTGTAAAGTGCTCGCTCAGTAATTCCACTATACAACTGATTCAGTTACCTCCATACCATTGGCATTGCTTAAAATCATTCTGCCATATACATTTTTTATTTTACTTGCAGCATATTGAAAAAACTGTTTGGAATTCTCTTTAGCTTGCATGGCTAATTTCCTTTCATAATCCACTTTTGCTTTTCTTACCACACTTGTTACCCTTTTGGCCTGTGCTTTATACTGTTCGTGGGCCTGCAGGTCACCTTTCTCCTTAAATTCCCTCCACGGTTGTTTCTTTTTTTGCAGCTCAAGTATAATGGTGTTATTCATCCTTTTAACCCTTACTTGATTTACTATCCGGACTCTAGGTATATAGTCAGCCATTCCCATCTTCAAACGCTCTTTTACTGCTTCCCATGCACTATCAACCTCCAGCCCTTGCTGTTTTACATGGCATGGCATTGAACCAAGCAATCTCCTAAGCTTGTCATACTTCCCGGTAATTCCACATGTACCCTGCCTTAATTGAAAATTCCACGCATTTAGCCACCTCCCAGGTCAAGGCTTTATGATCACTCTCATCAATTGGTGGCAACAGGTCATATTCAATACAGTCAAATTCTCAGATGCAATTACTAGGTCAAGCACTTTCGAATGCCTAGTATATTCCATTACATGCTGTCTCAGGTAGTTTTCCCTTAATAACTACATACAATCCATTTCCTTCCTCCCATGTGTCCTCTCCTCCTTCCAATCAATGTTACCATAGTTGAAATCCCCCATAATAATTACCCACCTTCCAATCATTGCGTCTATTTGCTTATGCATACTATCTCCCGTAGACAGGCTTATACGTTGGTTATGCATTTCTAAATCACTTAGGGAATTGAACAACGTAGATCCGAATATAAATTAAATTATACTTTAATAAATATCTCCGATATTTCGGCAACGTCACGTTGCCATTTTCAAAAGGAACTTACAAAAAAGGCATGTGCATGCAGGCACTACAACACAGTAACTGAGAATGAAGATATGAAGCTATCGTTCTCCTAAAAGTCCTGATGGTGCCCTCTAGCGGGCTAAATAGGTGTTCTTGGCCATTGGGCTGGAGGTCTGCTGATGTATGCCTCCCAAATTTGGGGCAGTCGACAACCAAATTTGTTGAGGTTTGGGGAATTTCTTAGAGCTGAGGCTGATTCCATAAATAGTCTTTCGAATTTGTATTTGCTACGGTGTATTACTGTAGCTTTCTTCCACCGTATTCTGTGGCGTGTATCCAGAGCATGGTCTGCAAGACCAGAATGGCTGTACTTGTGAAACCGGATGTAGTCCTTGTGTTCAGAAATTCTGATATTCACTGTCCTGCCTGTTTGGCCAAAGTACAACAGTTTACAACTGCAAGGGACCTGGTATACACCAGGTAGGTCTAGGGGAAATGGTTGGTTTTGGTGGAGCAGATAAGGGATGCCAGTTTTCTGTAAGGCCTGTAACAGGAGGTGAGGTCATGTTTTTTTTAAATTTTGGTATTTTTTTTTTTTTTCTAAATTTTCCTAAATTCCTAAATCCATCACCATTCCCTCGGATGTAGGAATGGTGATGGATTTAGAGTAATCTTTGTTGTGGAGGGAGGCTGTGGTTTGTAGGTTTTAATATTTTTTTGGGGGGAGGGGGGTAGCCATTGGCTTAGAAAGTGTTGAGGATGTGATTTAGTTCAGTGTTTAGTGCCATGTCGTTAGAACAGATTAGTTTAGCCCTGTTGTATAGTGTTTTCACCACTCCATATTGTTGTGTGTGTGTGGGAGGGGAGGGGATTGTTGGTGAATGTATCTGCCTGTATGGGTGGGTTTTCTATAAGCTGAGAAAACCAAGGTTCCATCAAGCTGACGGGTGACTAGTGTGTCTAGGAAAGGGAGGCTGTTGTTTTCCTCTTTTTCCAGGGTGAACTTGATTCTTGAGTGTTGGTTGTTTAAGTGTGTAAGGAAGGAGAGGAGTGTTTCAGAGCCATGTGGCCAAATAGCGAACACATCATCAACGTAGCAGAGCCATATGGTTGGTTTTTGTGGGGCAGAGGCTAAGGCTTTTTCTTCAAAGGTCTCCATAAAGAAATTGGCCAAGGGTGGGGAGAGTGGTGAACCCATGGCTGTCCCCCTCTCTTTTGAGGGGCTACCTCCCCCCCCCAAAAAAAATCCAAAAAATATTAAAACCTACAAACCACAGCCTCCCTCCCCCCCTCCACAACAAAGATTACTCTAAATCCATCACCGTTCCCTACATCCGAGGCACCTCGGAAAAAATTACCAAAATTTTAAAAAAACATGACCTCACCTCCTTTTACAGGAATTACAGAAAATTGGCATCCCTTATCTGCTCCACCAAAGACCAACCACTTCCCCTGGACCCCTGGTGTATACCAGGTCCCTTGCAGTTGTAAACTGTCGTACTTTGGCCAAACAGGCAGGACAGCGAATATCAGAATTTCTGAACACAAGGACTACATCCGGTTTCACAAGTACAGCCATTCTGGTCTTGCAGACCATGCTCTGGATACACGCCACAGAATACGGTGGAAGAAAGCTACAGTAATACACCGTAGCAAATACAAATTCGAAAGACTATTTATGGAATCAGCCTCAGCCCTAAGAAATTCCCCAAACCTCAACAAATTTGGTTGTATGCGACTGCCCCAAATTTGGGAGGCATACATCAGCAGACCTTCAGCCCAATGGCCAAGAACACCTACTTAGCCCGCTAGAGGGCACCATCAGGACTTCTAGGAGAACGATAGCTTCATATCTTCATTCTCAGTTACTGTGTTGTAGTGCCTGCATGCACATGCCTTTTTTGTAAGTTCCTTTTGAAAATGGCAACGTGACGTTGCCGAAATATCGGAGATATTTATTAAAGTATAATTTAATTGATATTCGGATTTACGTTGTTCAATTCCCTAAGTGAATTAGAAATTCATACTATCTCCACCATCTATTCCATCACCTGGTCTATAGCAGAACCCAACTGTATATTTTGTTCTGATAGTCTCAATCTCACACCAAATAGCCTCAAATGTGCTCTTTTCACTATGCTGCAGTTCATCAGCTGTCATCAATAACACTCCTTACCCCACATTTTTCTCTCTGTCCCTCCTGAACACACTATACCCTTCACATTCTATCTCACTAGTTATGTCATTTTCTGTCAGCCATGTCTCACTAATGCCAATAACCTGTGGCCAGGAAGAGCCAACCAAGGCAAAAATTCTTCCTTCTTGTTCCTAATACTCCTGGCACTAGTATACACGAAGTGCAGAAGCCCGTTAGTCCCACCCCAACTTGATGCCTTATATTAACTATCCCATTCTGATTTGTTGTACTTCTTACTAGCTCGGGCATATTATACACATTTTTACACTCAACTGCCTCACTGATGTCTGCATATTCCCCCCCTCCCAATAGCTCTAGTTTCCCTGATTCTGCACATCTACTGTCACTTCATTCAGCAAGACTTTTTCCAGTCTCTGCACACCAAATCCGTTCAGATGCAAACCATCCATCTTGTATAAGTCCTTTTGCCCATCAAACTCACTCTACATGTCCACAAACTCCCACCATCCTGCATAACCTGTGCATAGAGTCATTTGCAATTATGGCTCTCCTTCTTAACTCTTCTCTGTCATACCGCAGCAATAGACTCACTATCTTAATTCTCTCACTCTTTTCTTTTGCTACCTCTAGTAATTCCTTCAAGTCCTCTCGCATAGCAAATTTTTAACCTTTTAAATCATTCATTCCTGCCACTGCTATCATTTCTTTCACCCTCTGCTTTTGCGCTCTAGTACCCTCACATCCGTAATTTTCGCACCCGGTAAGTACAATTTTGTCAAACTCTCATCCATTTCACCTCTTACTATTGAATCACCATACAACACTCGCTCCTTTATTTTTCTTACACTCCCAATCAAAAAAAATGAAGAGTTAGGTGCAATGAAGGAGATTGCATGGCTGCGTGGAGTGATATATAGGCCGAAGTGGCAGCTGGACCGATTACAAAATTGTTTACCGAGTGCTCATGCTCTCATTTTTCTTACAACCCATTTGCTTCTTTCCGTTAGTTGATGCACTCGGTAAACAATTTTGTAATCGGTCCAGCTGCCACTTCGGCCTATATATCACTCCACGCAGCCATGCGATCTCCTTCATTGCACCTAACTCTTCATTTTTTTTGATCAATCAAACTATTCTCTTGCTCTATACTTTTACTTTAACTCTCACTTTCAACACTGCTCTCAATGCTATCTGGCACTACATCACAAATTCCTATCATATCACTATTTTCTATTACATTATGGCTTTCATCTACTACATCAATCTTGCAACCTGAGACACTTTGAATCCTCGCTTTCCTTACACTTTCGGCACACTTTCTCACCACTATCATTATCGAACCAAACTCCAGCAGCTCTCGGAAAAACGTACATCCCGCAGATGTTACACGAAACGAACTCCCTTTGGTTAAATTTTTTTTTAAACAAAGACGCCGATGATTTGGACGCCATTATCTATCTTCTCATTCGAGCCATGTGCTACACTACGTATCTATCGTATCTTATCAGAATACTAATTTAACACTAATTAAAACAAACTTTTTATGCTAAACAGATTAGCTCCACAATATACTATAATTCTGGCACAATTTTTAAACTGATAACGCTATTTTTTTAGAACTAAATAACTTATCTTTCGGAGCTCTTCACCCCTATATCATCATGTTCAATGGAAAAAGCTTATGACACAGCCCGGAGATATGGCATATTAAAAGACCGCTATAACCTAGGTCTCAGGGACACCTTCCTATATTTATTTAAAACTTTGTCTGGGTGAACTTTTCAAGTCAGAGTGCAAAGTCAACTCTTAGCCATATCATCAAGAGTAGGGTGTCTCCCAAGGCTCTGTCTTAAGTGTGACACTTTTTTTTTTTTCCACTGGACAGCTTTCTCCCTCTGTAGACGATGTATATCTTGATGACTTCACAATTTACTGTCACTTTTTTAACATGAAGGTAATTGAAAGACAACTTCAGCAAGTAATTGCTCATGTTTCTCTATGGGCACTTAGTAATGGGTTCAGGTTTTCAACAGAAAAAAAGTGTCTGGGTACTCTTCTGTTTGAATATGCACCCTTCACTCAGATCCTGAAATAAGAATGGGACTCACTGTTATTCCAGTAGTAGCAGAAACTAAGTTCTTGGGAGTCATCTTTGACAGAAAACTTGCATTCCTCGCACACATCTGTCAACCAAGAGAGCATTGAATCTCCTTTGGATTCTATCCTCTACTGAATGGAGTACCAATCAATCTTCATTGCTTGGAAGTTTTTTTACACTTGGTTAGACTATAATAAATTTAGTTTAATCCTTTATCCAAGTGTAAGAAAACAAAGTTTGCACCTGAAGTATTATCAGGACTGAAGCAACTCATGGTAAAGGTGGACCAAGCTCTCATCACTCCATGTCTTAGTATCTCCCATAATGCAAAGTGCAGCTCCTTGCAGACATGTATAGTGTTATGCATTAACTTATACATTCAAAGCTGGATTATGGGTCTCAAGTCTATGGTTGTGGAAGGCCGAATAACCTGCGATGGTTGGATCCCATCCATCATCAGGGTACACGGATGAATGGGATCCCACCATTGCAGGTTGAATCCCACTTGGTATCTTTTGCATGTTACCCACTCAAAGTCTTTATGTTGAAGCAAATGAAATGCTCTATCATGGGTGGAAACAGTTGTCTGTTAATTATGCCCTAATGATAGTTTTTTACAGAGCATCTTATGTCGAATTGTCTTTTGTCTGTGTTGAGAAGCTCAATATCATGCACACATCAGTCTGCTATATGTCCTTTTGGTATGCCAACTATGCAAGCTGTTGGCATGAATGTTGACAACATTGCCTACACCAAACATAACAGCATACCTCCATGGCAGGTTTGCACTTCATCCTGCAATCTCTCATTTGTCAACTACAGAAGTCTCATACTCCATCATCTGTCTATCTGCAATTGTTTAATGCACACAGAGCAGCCCACTCTGATTTCTTGCCCATCTATACTGATGGCTCAAGAACTGATACCTGTGTTGGCTGTGCTGCTGTGTTTCTTCACATAACTATCTCCAACCAGATCCCACCTGATTGCAGTAATTATGCAGCACAGTCGCATGCTATTCAGCTTTCACTTGTGCATATAAAAGAAAACCACTACCAAAAGTGTATAATTTATACTGACTCATTGAGCTCTGTACAGGCTATCTTCTCCTATGTTTAATCTATACCCAGTATTGTATGAGGTGCTGCATGAGATGAAATCCTTAATTTTGAATGTGGTTGTGCTGGATTCCCAGCTACATTGGGATTAAGGGAAATGAGGCTGCAGCTGCTAGATCAGCTCATACTTTATTCACGTATTGTTTGACATTACTATGTACAGACTATAGACACTATAAGATCAAAGCTAATTGATAAATGGCTGTCTTCAATGCTACCTGGAATGAACAAATTATATGACATTAAACCTGAAATTAAGCATTGGTATTCTAGTCAATGTAGAAAGAGAAGAGAGGAAGTTGTTCTTGCTAGGCTCCACATAGATCACAGTCATCTTACACAATCTTATTTACTGAGGACTGATGAACCTCCCATGCATGTAGAAATGCAATTCAGTACTTTACACGAGAGAGAGGAATAAAATTTTTATCTATCTTGTCAAGCCATATAAACTCAGGTAGATGTTATCAGTCTCATACAGATTGCACGATGTTTTTAACCTTCTATAAAGAATTAATTTGTACAAACATATTTGACTGTAATTTTGTTTATATGTAGATTCTGCAGTGCTTAAGTTAATTTTTGTACATACATATTATTTACTTATTTCTCTTTGACTGTTTATGTACTGCTGTAATCTTTGCTGTAATTTTATTTATATGTATATATTGCATTGCTTGGCTTTGTTTTTGCACATGTGTATTGTTTACTAATTTGTATTTGACTATTTATGTATTGCTGTAACCTTTACAGTAATTTTATTTATTTGTAGACATGGCATTGTTAAACTTAATTTTTGTGCATGCATATTGTTTACTAATTTCTCTCTGACTATTTATGTATTGCTGTTCTTGCACCAATAAACCAACCAACCATCTCCCTCTATCCAATTGCTAAAATATTTCTTATGCATAAATCCACTAAAACCCTTTTAGTAACGTACATGTTTCTATCATAACCCCCTCTTTTCCACCGTCAACCAACTTGTGCAACTCACAGACCCTCAATCTATCATCGTAGAAAGCAATCCACAGATCACTCACCATTGAGGTCACTCATATCTGGATCCTCTCCACTGCTTCCTCATTCCCTAAGAAACCCCAAAATGCCTAGGTTATCTTTAACCTAGCAACCTTTTTTTGAGCTATTATCTTTTGCCCACAATGCCAATTTGCTTAAATCATCCTGCAGGATGTCTACATCACCTTGTTAACTTTACTCTCCCCACTTCTGCATCATTAGCAAACAACTGAATAAACCTCTACAAATTATTTCCTGTGCCACTAATACACAAATTAAAGAGTACTGACCCTAGTACAGACCCCTGAAGCATTCCACTAGTCACACTTCTTCATCTTGACTCCACTCCACCATCACTACTTTTTGTCTGTCACCCCCCTCCCACTCACACACACATCCATGGCACAGCTTTATTATTATTATTTATATGGGCACTCCATAGAGTCAAAGGACTCATCACAGGAAACCTTCTCTACTCTATCCATTAGCACAATACCTATCATACAACTCTTTAAACTTATTCACTGTTGGGGTGAATAAACTTATTTATTCTTTAAATAAGCTTTAATAAACTTTTAATATACTTTAAACTTATTCACAACCACCTATGGCATTCCATTCAACTCATTCACCGCTCTCTAAGAAAATAACCTAGTCCGCACACCCTTACTAACCACACTCTTAGAGAGCTTCTAAGGGTGATGTCTTGTTTTCTTCCTACTCTTCATGTACTGAAAAATTTCTTCTATGTTAATCTTATACAGTAATGAACAGATTAATCTAAACAAGCTGAATTTTTGTAAAGCATTTGATTTTTGTTTCACTTCACAATAATTTTGGTTTTGGTATAGTTCACTATTTTGGTTGAGTGCTGCGTGTTTTAAGTGTCTACAATATGTAGTAATAGTGTTGTGCGTTTTTAATAGTGTAAATAAGTTGAGATTTGTAGTGTTTTATTCATTTTGTATTGCTGTAAAATGGATCTCCAAGAAAGCGTTCAAAAATATGAACTCTGTCTCAGCACAATCCATGACTCATAGATAAATTGCCATTGCCAATGTGGTATTGGTTTGGGTACTGTTAATGTAATTTTAAAGAGGTTCAGGGAGACAGGTACCTTTTCTTCTGAGAGAAAAGGAAACTACACTTGCTCAAGATAGTTTACTAGATAGGAAAAGCAAAATGAATCCAAGATTGTTTGCCATAGACAGCTAGTCAGAGTAATATTTCTTACATGACAGTTTGTAAAAAATTATTGGAAGCAGTGAGGACTGCCCACAGACCAAGAAAGAAACAACTGCTGATGAAGGCTATTCAGGACAACAGTCCAATCTTTGTACACCAGTGGTGTACAAAGATTGGACTGTTGAGAAGTCGAAGGTGGTCATATTCTCAGATGAGAGCCATTTCTTTGTCCAAGAAGAGTGAGTACCCTATGTTTGCGAATCAGCAGCTGAGAAGACTTCTCCTGCCCACTTTCAACAAGCTCCTAAACACCCAGCAAAAAAAGATGTTTTGCAGTTGTTTTACACATGATGGTTCAGGATTATTTGCCTGTTGATGGTATGATGATTTTTATCATACCATCAACAGGCACAAATTTTATTAGATAGAAATTGTTTCTCTAAAATGTGATTATTGGGACTAAATTGTTTGCTACTGCACTTCTGATCACATCCTAAGATGCCAGTAACATTTTCTGTCTTTTCAACTTTAAGCTTAGATAGCAGTTCCCAGAAGGACGTAGCAAGGTTCCTTCTCTCAGATACTCGGTTCGACGCCTACAAATACAAATTGTTTGGTAAATACAGCCTAAATTCACTCTTCTCTTGACCTCAGCTGCCTCATCGTTAAAAACTAAATAGCCTAATTCGTACTGGCTGTTAAAAACCACTTCTTTAGAAGTAGTAACTTTAATTGTGATATATAGGCATAAAACAATACAGTATTAAGTGCATTATTTGTTGAGAATATTAACAAAATTTCGTATCATGAATAAGAAAAATTGAATGGGGAACAATAACGAAAGTTATTGTTCCCCATTCAATTTTCTTAATAAACATTAAGCATTTTCTTAACCCTTTCTGCCCTAGTGATTCCAATTGGAATCACTAACTGTCTTGGCTTTTGTAGCCCATATTACGTGGCGAATGATTCCAATTGATATCGTACATCGTAGTTCCATTTCTTTAATATAATAACAGGTATGTATTATACGTATAAATCTTACCAATATCAGTTTTTATGACTTAGTAGAATAATATAATCTGTATATTGGATTATAGAATATAAGCTCTGAAGTTGAATATTCTACCAGAATATAATGATTCCATATGGAATCAGTCAGTCAGAATTCCTATCCTGAAATGTATTTTTCATCAGAATACTTGATACTCTTGCTTTTTTAGACCTAAAGACAAAATAAATAGAAAGAAAAAATTTTTTGACTTGGGAAAAAAATTCAGGTCAGAAAGGGTTAATAAACGATAAATTTATATATGTATTAATTTAAATATTCTCCCTACCTGGTTGGCTGAGTGAATAGCATCTCAGCTTTTGTACTGTTTCAAATTTCCAGATGGATGTTTGTGAATAATATTAGGTAATAGATGATTTTCATCGCCTGAGGTGAGATAGCCGTCGCCATTCTACTTATTGAAAAATTTCCAGGTTCGGCATCTAGAGCAAGGTTTCGGGAATGTGATGTAGTGCATTCCCTACCCATCATTGTCACCATCATCATTTATTTATGTATGAATAGGGACATTTATACACATTATGCATATAACGACTCATGGAGATAAAGTCTATTAGATGAAAGTGAGCCAGAGAAATGGAACCAGGGCAAACAGCAACAAGTCAGCTACTGGAACAAATCCTAAAACTTACCCAAACTCAACATTACCAGAGTTCAAGATCGGTACTATCAACATAAGAAGCCTGAATGGCAAAGAAATTAAGCTAGCTGAAGAATTGGATAAGTACAAGATCGACATAATAGAGTTGACTGTAACAAAAAAGACAAACTGGTGAGATCTTTCTCAGCAATAAATACAAAATGTCATATTCAGGCAATGACAATCAAGGAAAAGAAGTTGTAGCCATAGTATTCAACACTAAATACGAGGCTAATTTTCTTGAATGGCAGGCAGTCTCAAGTAGAGTGATGTGGGCAAATATGAGAATGGGGAACTGGACAATGAGACTTATTTGTGCTTATGGCCCACAGAAGGTTCTACTAAGGTAGAAGTGGAGAATTTTTTGAGGCTTTAGAGAAAGCAAATGAAAAAGGAAAAGTTGGTCCTTGTTGGGGATCTAAATAGCAGAGTAGGAAGTCATTGTCAGACATACAAAAATATTTTGGGAAATTTCCGAGAAAAGAGCAAAGCTAATAATAATGGCAAATACCTGTTGGATTACTGCTCAGGACATGGACTGGTTATTACTAACACCATGTTCCAACATAAAAATGTGCACAAATTCACATGGAGAGAAGAAGCAAGGAATAAAAAAAGTCTCATTGACTATGTTATTGTTGATAGTGATATTTTCCCACTGGTGCAGGACACCAGAGTGTACAGAGGATTTGAAATTGGAAGTGATCACCATTTAGTCTTGAGCAGGATAAAATTAAATTTCATGTTGAAAAGAAGAACATGTAAGGAAGTTTTAAAGAGAATAAAAGTTGAGCAGCTCTCAGATGTGAACTGTTGACTAAAATAAACAAACATTTTTGAAAAAAAAAAATGAAAGAGTTTGAGAGCAGGAACCAAACCTTGGAGATTCAGTGGTGAGGTTGTGTGGAAGGATAGAAAAATCAGAACTCCATGGTTGACACAGGAAGTTAAAGGGGCAGTGAAGGAAAAGAAGAAAGCATATCAAAAGTTCCTGTCAAATAAGTCAGCTTGTGCCCTTAGAGAATACAGAGACAATTGTAAGAAAGCCAAACACTGTGTAAAACTGGCTAAACAGAAGTCATGGGAGGACTTTGGCAAGAACATAGAAAATAAATATCAAGAAGGTGGCAAGATGTTCTGAAGGTTGTTGAAGAAGCTCAGAAATGGAGGAAAGAGTGCTGTGAAAGGAATTAGAGATGATAAAGGTGATACGAAAACAGTAGAAAAAGATATCCTTGAAGTATGGAGTAATTACTTTGAAAAACTGATAAATGAAATAAGCAGTGATGACAGCACAGTGGTAAAACACACTGACCAGGCATGCAGTCAGGAATACATATCTACTTGAAGTAGAAAAAGCCATCAAAATCCTAAAATGTGGAAAGGCATCAGGAGTAGATGATACTTGACCAGAAATGCTCAAGTATGGAGGTATAAAAGTCATACATTGGCTGCACTGCATAGTTCAGAACGTCTGGACAGCAGTTCAGGCTGTCCAGGCGTTCGAAACTGAATGTGAGAATTACAGAGACATTTCATTGCTGAGTGTTCCTGGTAAGGTATATGCAAGTATACTTGAGAAACAGGTGAGAAGGATTGTGGAAGAGAAGCTTAGTGAAGAACAAGCTACATTCAGGCCAAATAGAGGCTGTCAGAATCAGATTTTCACTTTCGACAGATAGTTGAGAAATCATTGGAATATAACAAAGATCTATATTTAAGTGTAGATCTGGAAATGGCATATGACAAGGTGCCAAGAGAGAGAGAGAAGCTATTCCAAATGCTACAGTTATGGTGTTAATGGAGCATTATATCAAGCAGTACTTAGTCTTTATTTGAGTTGTAAGTCAGCAGTTAGAATTGAAAGAAGTACAGGAAGATGGTTTAATGTTAAATCTGGTGTCAGACAAGGATGTACATTATCCTATCTTATTCATTATCTATATGGATCACATTATGAAGGAAAGTGGTATTAAACATGATATCAGAATTGGAAATGTTAATCTCAGCTCTTTGCTTTATGTGGATGATGTTATACTTCTAAATAAATCAGCTACAAGTCTGCAAGTTTCCTTAACTAAATTGAATAACTGTTGTAATAGATATGGTATGAAGCATTAAAAAGGTCAGCATTAAAAAGACAAAGACAATGAAAATAAACAGAAACATTGAAAATATCAACTGCATTGTGAATGGAGAACTTATAGAACAAGTAAAATATTTCAGCTAAATAGGCACGATTTTTGTGAAAATGGTAAGTTAAAGATGGAAGTAGACAAAAGAATCAACGAAGCTGGTATGGTAGGAAGTCAATTGAATAAATTTATATGGAATAAGAGAGAAATTACCCAAAACACTAAATTAGTTGTTTACAAGACAGTGTTTAAACCAATCTGAGAGCTGGGTCAGAAGTAAAACACTTGACTAAAGACTAGAGACTGCAGATATGAGAATCCTGAGAAAGATTAGGGGCATGTACAGATGGCTTCAATGGAATATCATATTAAAAACGAGGATATTAGGAAAGAACTTGATATTGTCAGCATTCAGGAATGCATTAGCAGACCTAATCTCAGGTGGTATGGTCACTTAAGCAGAATGGGAGAGGAAAGATTAGCAAAACAAGTGTTCTCCACCAGGTTGGCAGGAAAAAGGCCCAGAGGAAGACCAAGATATAGGTGGATTGATATAGTAAAAAGTGCCTTAGAAGATAGAAATATAAGACCTGATAATATTGCAGTAATTACTTTGTATTTAACACTGATTTTGAGGAAAATTGTAGATGGGAAGTTTGTAATGATGTAAATTTTTCATGTAGTATTGTCATATCCTGTACACCTCCTTAAGGGTATATATCATGAATTTGATGGTGAGAAAAATGTGTTCTACATTGATAGAGTTCATGCCTAAGCAAATTAATGAACTGATTAAGAACAGACTAGCACATATAAATTATTAGGTAAAGTTGGAGTCTAATTTTTATGTTTATTTCTTGTGAAATTAAAATTTTTCCTTAAAATGTGAGTGTTCAGATTAATTTGTTTGCCACTGTAGTATCCCTTTAGTAACCTCTGCCGGTCAGCTAAACTCTGCAACCCACACACCCTCAGTCTGTCCTCATAGGGAATATTCCATGGACCTGTCACCAGCTTAGTCACTTGTCTCTGAATTGCCTCCACCACCCTGTGATCCCCAATGCAGGTGATGAAATATGTGCATAGTAGTCAACAAGTGGCCAAATCATAGCCATATAAAGAGGGATAATCTCCCTATCTTGCCAATGTGCTCTTGATAATCCAAGTAATCCTCTGAGCTATTTTGCCAACTCTTGCAATATGTCCTTTGAATTTCAAATCTCTGTTCACTATCACACTTAGATCCCTATCCTCATCAATTTCCTATAATCTAGTACCACCAATATGATATTAAGTGTGTAATCTTTTCATCCTGAAGTATGAAACCTTGCATGTAACAACATTGTATTGATGACTATTGTTCTTTGCCCACACTGCCAATTTATTTAAATCATCTTGTAAGATATCTACTTCACCTTCATCAACTATTGCCCTCCCTAACTTTGCATCATTGACAAACAACTCAATGCCCCCTACCCCTTCAAATCTTCTGCTATGTCATTAATATACAAATTAAAGAGTAATGGTCATTGTACAGAGCCCTGTGGCACTCTACTTCTCACCCTCATTTACCTTGCTTCCACTCCACCATACACCACCCTCTGATGTATCACGTTAAAAATGAGGATATTAGAAAAGACTTTGCCATTGTTAGTTTTCAGGTATGTGTTAATAGAGCTAATCTCAGGTAGTGGTCACTTAAACAGAATAGGAGAGGAAAGATTAGGCAAAACAAGTATTCTCTGACAAGTTGGTAGGAAAAAGACCCTGAGGTAGACCAAGATATTGGTGGATAGATAAAAAGTGTCTTAGAAGATAGAAATATAAGATCTGATAATATTTGAGTCTTTATAGATAGATAATAGATTCATTTGGAGGAAAATTTTTGATAGGAAGTTAATAATGGTGTAACTTTTTCACGTAGTACTATCATAACTATCCTGTACACCCCCTGGCGGTACATATCAGGAATTTGATGATGATGATTTGTAAAATTGCCCCGAGTTAAAGTATGTGATATATCATAAAAACTGTATTATACTTAAAAAGAAATTCATGTTTTCATGATTATTTTGTTTGTTTGCATATACAAGCAAACAAAAGCATGAATGAAATATCCTCACAATGAAAGAAATATAAAAATGCAGGAAACTCTCACGTATAAAACTTTCAGTTTCAAAATGTATAAAAAATCAAATGTTTGTTAAATATCTTGCTGAAGATGCTGCCAGCCATATAGACATCAAAACATGTTGGAAGAATGTATCTAGTGTTAATAAAAAAAACATGTATGATTTAAAATCCAGTTGTTTTAAAGCCCTTCGATTGGAAAAGACCTGAGTTCGATTCTCGTCATGATGAGGGAAATCCTTATATGGTCTTTTTCAGTTGAAGGTGAGTTAGCTGATCTCATAAGGGGGTAGCAGGATTTTTTTTTCCCCCAGAAACTCAGGTTTTTCAATCCTGCATACAGACAAATCAACCTTCAGAACACACATGCAATTTGCAGACAAAAAATACTGTTGTTTGTGATGATGGGTGATAGATGGCGTTGATAGTAGCAGTGTTGTAGTTGGAGAATTAAGTAGTAGTGGAGAGGATGAGATGTATCTAGACAAATAGTGTGCCCTCCTACGATGAGTCCTTGGACAACCTGTATGTGTCACATAATAATAATAATAACTCAGTTGTTTATTAAGTCATTGTAAATCTACTTATAGTAGATTTACATTGACTTAATCATAAGAATTTTTAGTGTAGGTTTGTGTGTGAATAAATTATGTTCTTCATGAAATATCTTTTCCTTGACCACCTGACTGGAACTTGAAGCTGTCAGCTTGTACAGTGGCTACTTTTGTGTTCTAGTATTTCAGTTTATCTTAATATTCCAGTTGATGATTTTTAGGAAAATCATTTTGCATTAAAATACTTTAATTTTTAATCTAAAGGCATGTCAGCAACACTGACAAAGGAAAAAGATATCGTGGCATGGCACCAGTTTTCAGTATTGATGATGACCAAGAGGGTAAGTTCTTTTTCATTCCCTTTGCAGATATTACTGAACTTTTTAACATATAAGCTGCTTGTAAACTGTTATTATTATTAGTGGTAGTAACAAACTTCCATAGACAACAGCAGGAGTCTCAAACTCAATTGGACTGCAGGCCATATGCTAAAAATGTGTATCTCAAGTGGGCCACAAAAAATTTTCGACTAATAAAACCTGCACTAATTAGAATCAAAGGGAAGTGAAAAAATTAGTATAAATAAATTGGAAAATTAATAACAAAAATTTTATTTATTCAAAGTCATTAGTGATTATGACAACTCAAAAAAAAATAATAATATAAAGAATATTTTTATTATATTAATATTTACAGTAGATAGCATTTAATCCAAATTAAACCGAAATTAAATTTTATTTGAATAAATCAAATATTTTTATATTTATGCATTCTAAAAAAAAGTATAAACTCTTATTAATAACCATCACAAAAATTTACAGAGCCTCCTGTCAGTTTGAAATTTTTTGTGTTTGTGTTGAAATAAAATACTTATTTTTTGGGGGGAGCGGAGTCTATATTTTGAGGAATTTTTTAAATGTTACTAAAAATATTTTTGGGAAAAATACTATTTTGGGGTTAATATATATATACTTGCATAATATAATTATAGTAATTTAATTTCAGTATTTTATTTTTTCCCGACTTGGCAACGTTTATTATTAACCAGCCAGCCAAAATTTGGACTCAAAGATTGTGAGCATACGACCTTCATTATGGCAGAAAGGTTGACGTCGGTTAATCTTGATCTGTGGGCTGTTTTGTTACCTTTCTTACATGAGAATAATTGTTCACATAAATAGGTGTTTCCAAAATAACATAGAATATTTGCTGCAAACATTTTTATTTCTGGATATTTTTGATCGAAATAACTGTATATTTTTGGTACACCAACTTCTTGGTATTTTGCTTTTAGAATGGAATCATTTTGGAAATCAATAAGGTCCATTTGAATACAAATAGGAGCTTTTTTGAAATTAAAGGGAAAAGGATCTGTAAAAAGCAAAAAAACTTCTTCTTGCTCCTTAAAATCTTTAAATCACCTATCAAATTCTTCTTTTATCTTTTCTAGTTTGGGACAATATTGAGGAAAAGGTAAAACTTTGATTCTTATTGTTTAACTGTTCACACATAGGAAAGTAATTTAGAATATTCTCTTTTAAATGATTTTGAGACAAAACTAACTTACATCTAAAACTTGCCAGTGCATCGTACATGTGTGTTACTGATCTTTCCCCTGAAGTTTGACATTTAAATCATTCAAATGTCCTGTAATATTAACTAATAATGCTAGATCTTGTACCCATGTCTGATCATTAAGAAATGCAACATCGTGATTTTTCATTTCTAGGAACAATTTGATCTCCACTAAAAGTAAAAAAAAGCTTTTTAGAACCTTATGACAAGATAACCAATGAATCTCTGTGTAATAGGGTAGCCCTTCAAATTCTCTCTCCAAGTCTTTTAGAAATTGTGCGAACTGGCGGTGAATGAGGGCTCTGGATCGGATGAAGTTCACAGTATTTGTTACAGACTTGAGAACGCTGCTCATTTCCAACACTTTGGAGCACAGGACCTGCTGATGAATGATGCAGTGGAAAGATTGCAGTTTTGGAATGTCTGGTTACATTTCCTTTAACTTTGCTGCAAGTCGTGGCACAAAACCTTTATTTTTGCCTGTCATTGCTGGAGCACCATCGGTTGTCACTGCTATGAGCCTGTTCAGAGGAAGTTAGTATTTTTCAAAAATGCTCCACATGGCGTCGAAAATGTCTTCCCCTGTAGTGGTTCCATGGATGGGAATCATTTCCAAGAACTCTTCAGTAATATTCATGTTGTCATTGCAAGCCAGAAGAAACAAAACAACTTGAGCCACGTCGTAAATATCGAAACTTTCATCAAGTGCAATTGAAAAGCACCGCAAAGCACATTTGCGGATATTTCTTGCAACTGGTCAGGCAGATTATCTGCCATTTCGGTTATTCTTTCCATCACAGTATTTCTGGACAAAGAACTATCGCGAAATACTTGCACATTTTTGGGACATACGTTTTCGGCTGCTTTTATCATACACTCCTTAACCAAGGAACCGTCACTAAAAGGTTTGGAATGTTTCTCCAATAAATAGCTGATTTCATAACTGGCTCTCACTGCTGATTCATTATCTTTTATAATTTTTGAAAATGCTTGTTGTTGACTTTGAAGTGAATTCTTCATACTTCTTAATTTTTCTTCTCTTAGTTTACCCTCAAAGCGTGAATATTGTTCTTTGTGAATTTTATCGTAGTGCCTTTCTATATTATATTCTTTGGCGACACTAATTGTTTCGTTACAAATAATGCACACAATTTAAATTTTGTCCTTTGTTTCAGTGCAGAAGTAATTTAATTCTCATTTTTCTTGAAATTTTCTCCTCTCAACAATTTTTCTTTTTCTTGTTGGCTTGGAAAGCAACATTGCCTTGGTGAATAAATATATTATTAATATTATTATTAATATATTATTACTGAGCCTGTGTAGCTCAGTGGATGTGGTGTTTACACACCACGGCGCTTGGCCGCACGAAGGAAGACTTGGTTTCGAGTCTAGTCGGCGACTAGAGGAAATTTTTCTAAGCCTTTTTCGACCGGTTCCCGAGTTAGTCGATCTCTGGCACGGGCAAGCGGGTTTTTCATCCCGTAAACTCAAGAAAATCGACTGTAGAACCCACATTATTTCAGACATTAAATATATTGTGTTAGGGTTAGGGACCACGAGATGGCAGCACATTTGAGCCGTCTCTCTTCACTGTGTACCACTTAATTAGTGATAGCCTTGGGCCATCTATCTCTGATTGGTACCGGTGGAGATTGAACTGCCCACTCAGTCTCCAAAAGTTAGATAGGGCTAAATGGCCTCGCCTACTCCCCGTATACGGGAATAAAAAAGGCGTTAGCTTAGTAGCTGAGTTAATATTATTAACAATTTTTATAAAAATGTTTGAATAAAAATGCACAAAACTGTAGACTAGTGCACGATATTATTGCAAATAAAAATAAAAAATAATAATAAAAGGGATTCTGTCACTGCTAGGTTGTCTTTGAATCATGCGCAGTGAACTTCAAATATCACTGATTGACTGTAGCAGGCAATTATAAACTCATAGCTGGATTCCCATGAGTGCATATGCTGCACATCATGTGAACAGCTGGTAGCCAATAGAATTCAACTTTTTCAGTACGCTACCGGCAGCATGCTATAAATTAACAATGAAAGCATAAATATAGTTTGATTGAATTAGGATCGGATCTAACATTGAAATTGCTATATAAATTTTTATTACTGCAATTACATTATAGCAGGTCATTGCATCCATATTGTAACTATAAATGTCATATGAAAATGAATAAATCGATACCATATTTACTCGCACTTTTTTTCCCAAAAATTAAAGCTAAATAATCATGGTGCGAGACATGTGGGGATTTTTAGAAACTAAAGTTTTCAGGAAAAAAAACTAAAAATGTGGATGACTTACCAAGAATCTCCTCTTCGTTATAGCTACTTACAACCTCGAGTGCGGTTTCCTTGTGTGCATTGTCATCTTCTTTCCCATTATTCCAAGTAAAAATTACAAGTAATTTACAAGATTTCAGATACGTAATGAACACCCTTCTTACGTATCAGCAGAAATGGTAGGCCAATAGAGATAGAAGAGCTATGAAGATGTGGATATGATTGGTGCAGTATTAACAAAAGATCACGTTACCAAAACACAAAGTCAAGCCGACATTTTTCAGCATTGTCCAACAACAAAATAGCTTTTTCTTCAAAATTATTTCTTTGGCAATACCGTTTCACTTCTGGACAAAAAATGGTTAACAAACCATTCAGTAAATAACTCCTTGGTAATCCATGCTTTTCTATTAGCTTTCCATATTACAGGTAAATTCGTTTTTATGGTACCTTTTAATGCCCTCTGATTTTCTGAATGGTAAACTGATAACAATTTTAATTTATAATCGCCAGAGTCATTTGATCCAAAGAGTGACGTTAAACAGTCTTTGGCTGCTTTGAACCCAGTTGCTGATTTTTCTTTGATAGAAATTTAGCTTTTTGATGGTAGCCACTTCCAGAACAAACTACTTTCGTCAACATTGAACACCAAATTTGGTGAAAATTTTTCACATTTAATTATTTCCTTTAGTTTTTCTGGAAACTTATTTACTGCTTCAACATCTGTATTTGCAGCTTCTCCTGTTAATTTTACACTATGAATTCTGGCTCATTTTTTAAATTTTCCAAACCAACCACGAGAAGCCGCAAAATTTTCCACAACTTCTTCAGTTTGTTTAGATTTCGGGTGATTAAACAAAAATAATGCTTTTTCTTGAATCACCATTTGAGTTAAAGTCATATGACATTGTGACATGTCATCTATCCACAAACTTAACATTTTCTCCTTAAGTGTGTTAATTTTGCTACTGTAACATCTGTACAATTCTGAGCAGACTGTTTTATTTTTTCTGATTGACTAAGTATGGTTGTTTAAGTTCACTGCACTTTTGACTAAGTATGGTTGTTAAAGTTGACTGCACTAATCCTAAAGAATGTTCTACATCAGATTTTCTTTCAACACGTTGTACGATATTTAATTTAGTTTCTAAAGAAATTCCTTTTCTTTTCCTTGATCCTAACATTTTAACTAAATGGGTAGAAAAACAAAATATCAATTAATATTTACAAAATATACAATAATGCTATCTGAGACCATACGTCATTTATTGCAATGCATCACACTGAAACACACCCTACGAAGTGTAACCAACAACTAAATTAACGCGGATGATGCGTAAAACTCTTAAAACAGACACACCCACATCTTGGGAGTACCTGACGAGTCGCTGTCGTTTGACAATCGGATTATTGCTGGGCATTGACCTTAAAATTTTAATATTTTTACGAAAAATGGGGTTTGAAATTGCAGACTTTGTTATATCGAGGCTTCGTTACCAGAGTAACATTAATCGAGGTATAAAAAAAATCTTATGTGCAAGGAACTGCCTTTGGTTCTCTGCACTCAGGCAGAGAGAGATTACATTCTCATTGATTGTTGAGATGTTTTACATAAGAATAACAGTTGTTATACAACAATATTGCACTTTTCATACCAATAATAGTTATTATAACATGATACTACAACTTACATGAAAATAACAGACAATATTACATATTTACAAGAAAGTAACAGCTGATTATTATTCACACTGATAAGATAAAAGTCTCTTTCTTCTCCCTTTCTTTGAGAAAGGGAGCAATGATGTCACTTCTATGTTTGAAAGTGGACTGTGATGCAGTCACCCTACTCAGCCAGGAATGTATTCCATGAGTTCCAGTCTTCGTGAAAAAGGTCTAGGGTTTTGTTCTGCATGTTGTAGTGAATAATGTATGATATGTCTGCTCACCTTTTGTTTAAAGGCTGAAGGAAATGGTCAACTGCCTCCCTCAGTGAAATTCGTGCTGTTTGGTCTTGAATGTCGAAGATAGTAACTGTATAATATTGTTTTCTCTGTGATGAAGAGGTAGTTGCTAATCGAATGGTTTTTTGACTCTGTGTGCACAAGATTGAGGTATTCCTCTTCTGTATGGAGACAACTGCAGGATAAGACTGCCGTTTCCCCGAGATAAATAGGTTAATTTGGTGTTTAAGGGGCATTCTAAGTAGATATGCTGGACTGTTCCTGCTCGGTAGCAGAACAGACAGTTATCCAAAAGATTCAGGTCAAATTTCTGTAATATAGCTGGAGTGGGTAGGGCATCGTGCCGCATTCTCCACTCAATATCTGCATTTCTGTCATAGGGTGGTGCGTGATTGGAATGGATTGCCATTGGATGTTGTGATTGCAAGCAGTATGAATAAATTCAAGAATAAGTATGATAGGTTGTGTGTACTATGTGACCTCCCTCGATGAGTCTCTGACTCCCTGGAGGTCTCTCTTAATAATAATAATAATAGTTACGTTTGGTGGCTGGGTTAGAAGTAAAACACTTGACCAAAGAATAGAGACTGCAGATATGAGAGTCCTGAGAAAGATTAGAGGCATAAATAAATAAAGAGGATTAGGAAAGAACTTGACATTGTCAGCATCCAGGAATGCATTAGCAGAGCTAATCTCAGGTGGTATGGTCACTTAAACAGAATGGGAGAGGAAAGATTAGCAAAACAAGTGTTCTCTGCCAGGTTGGCAGGAAAAAGACCCAGAGGAAGACCAAGATATAGGTGGATTGATACGGTAAAAAGTGCCTTAGAAGATCGAAATATAAGATCTGACAATGTTGGAGCTTTGACAGGTAACAGATTGATTTGGAGGAAAATTGTAAATTGGAAGTTAGTAATGATGTACATTTTTCATGTAGTGCTATCATATCCAGTGCATCCCTTGAGGGTACATGCCAGGAATTTGATGATGAGGTTTGGTGGCTCTTGTGTGATATAGTAGGTTCCACTGAAATAATGTTTGGTTGGATGATACAGGATTGTCCGATGAAGTGCTTTGGTTGAACTGTTGTATTAGAGTGCTGTAGATTTTGTTTATATTGCAGTGTGTAAGTCTGTCCCATGCATTGTTGGTCGTATTCTTCCTTTCCAGTAATAGGCCTAGTGGCCTATTATGGTCTCTTCCCATTTTTTCAAAGGCCATCCATTATTCCTTCTCCCTTGAGGTCTGTATCGCTCTTCTGGGATCTTCCTTCACTCATTCTTTCTTTATGGTGTCTCCATCTTACTCTATAAAAATTGATGTGGTCTAAAACAGATATCACCTCAATTCCTTTAAGATATCGCTATTTCTCTTGGAGTCTTGTCTATTATATCCAGCTGGTTTGCACATTAATCTCATTTTAGAGCTTATCAGTCTTTTTCTATCTGCTTGAGTTATGGTCCAGGCTTTTGAACAATACGTTAGGATAGGCCTAGCTATTGAGTTGTGGATTTTTATTCTCGTTTTCTTGCTTATTAAATTTGGATTGAATATATGATTAATAATTTTTGCTATTTCTATATAATTGTTTATTTTATGTTTCATGTCTTTCTCTCCATCATAAGATAAGTGGTAGACTAGATATTTGAATGTATTAATCTGATCTATAATATCATTATTGATGCAGATTTTGCTTCTAATTGGGTCTCTGCCTTTAAATGCCATGACTTTGGTTTTAGAAGTGGAGATTTCCATATTGTATGTTTTTGGTATTTCATTTAATGAAAAGGCTGCTTGCTGTAGTGAGTCTTCATTATCTTCAATTAAAACTTGATCATCGGCGAATAAAATTGTATCAATGTTAGTGTAATCATTTGTGAATGCCAAAACTGGTTGTTTCCCTCCACTCTCTTATAATATTATTAATATAGATATTAAAGAGGAGTGGCAATAGACTACATCCTAGTTGGACACCTGCATTTCAAATGTTCTGTGATATCTCCAGAACATTTGAAAAGTTGCATATTGGAACTTTCTCCTGAACTCCTATGGTTCTTGCATTTTTTAAGTGTTGACAAAATCTTCAATGGTAAAGGAGTCTGTTGAATTATTTGCAGATAATGGTTCTGTGAGTGGGTTGTCATCAATTATCCATAATTCTTTATTACTAAAAATACACCTATATAGCCACAGTAATGACTATTTAATTTGTAAATATTTCATCCCAAGTATCTTGGGACATCATCAGTACAGTAGTTCAAACAATACTGGAATAACATACAGTTAGGGCGCATGATTACAATGGAATCTCAATATGCGTGCAGTAACATGTTATAGAAGTAAATTAAATATAACTGGGGAAAAAAAAAAAAAAAATATATATATATATATATATATATATAAGATTATTTTACACAATTTCATAAATAGTCATTACTGTGGTTAGTACATGTGTTTTTAGGTGATGAATTCATCACAGGTTTTGTTATATAAAAACGTATAATTCTTTACAGTATTTAAGCCAGTCCCCCCAAAGGTATGGTATTGATCTTGATCGATTCTCTAAAGTTGTTATTCATGTGTCATAAATTTATATGTTTGTGTTTGAGGTTTAGCAATGTTGTTTTCTAAATTGGTAACGAAATTGTTCCATCGAATGCTGTCTTTTACATGTTTCTCTTTTTGCTGTTACTCTTTTGTGTTTATATTCAATTTCGTCCTCAACTTTGTTTGTGCTTAACCATTTTTTATATGCCTTCTTTTTTTCATCTATGATTTTCCTGATATCTGGATCCCAGTTATGAAGACCTTTTTTTCTTTTCCATTGTTTTTTCATTCCCAAGATTTCTCAGGCTGAATCTCCTAAAATATTGCAGATATAATTGCACTCTTCATTAATAAATTCATCTGAGGGTAGTTGCTATCATTTTTCATTTATTTTTTGCTGATATAGTTTTCTTTTATTGGAATCAGATAATGAACTGACTTTGAACCTAAGTTCCTGGTTGTCTAATGGATACTGGGGGAACCATATTGATGTTACACATAGACTCTAACATCAAGAATGAATCTACCTATTTTATTATTTGCTATTGTATAGTCTATAATAGATTTTGATCTTCTTGCTGACCATATGAATTTATGAACATCTTTGAGTTTGAACATTGTATTCATTATTCTTAAATTATTGTAGATAGAGAAATCGATTAATCTTTGGTCGTTTCTATTTTTTATTATTATTATTGCATAACACCTACAGGGAGTCCAAAGACTCATCGAGGGAGTGTACCTACTCTACAACTCTCAGTCTCCATCAACAGCAACTACCTTCTTCATCTATCCCAACGCCACTGACCACCACTAGTATTTTCACAGACAAACATCCATGCCCACGGTGGGATTCGAACCCGCAGCCTTTTGGCTGGAGCGCGGATATGCTAATCACTCGGCCAACCAGACCGGCATTTTTTTTAATAATTCTCCAAAAGTTCCAACATGATTTTGGATTTTCATATTGCCTATGCGAGCATTTAAATCATTCAGCAGTAATAACATGTTATTTTTATTTTCTGTTATATTTTGGAGTTGGTTATAGAAGTCCAAACTTTTTTCTTCTTTCCCCTCCTCTGGAGCATATAATCCAAGAACTGCAAGATATCCTCTATTAAGTTTCAATCTGAGTTGTAATATTCAGTCAGTACTGCAATTTTGATTTTTTTTTGTTATAGACTTTCATCTGTTTGGTTTTCTTTGTGAAATAAACTTCTTACATTCCAGGTAGCAAAATAAGTGATAATCTTTTTCCAATCAGCACCTTTAACTAGTCTGGGGTCATTTCCTTTTTGATCAGTGCTTGAATTTGAGACTTGAATATAATTGGAACACTTGTGAATTGGTTACTAGCTAAAGCACAAGGTGTCCCTAGTGATTGGGCTGCCACCTTCAAGCAACTAGGCTTACCTTTGTTAGTAGGTAATGGAAAATATAGTTTGAGAGAAAAGAGTCACCCTCCCTCACCCTCGAATTGCTCTAATAGAACTGGGAGATGGGGGGGGGGGTAAGAGAGAGAGAGAGAATAGATGAAAGAAAAGTATAAGACTAGTCTACAGTTATAATATACAAAGTGTATATTGTAGGAAGTAAGATCTGATCTTACTTCCTACAAAAAGTCTTTGCCCACCCAAAGTACTATTGGACTATAGGTTTACAACCTTTTGTGAGTGGAAGTCACATAAAATAAACCATTGATAACCACTTTACTGTGAATACTTATGGCAAAAAAACTTAGGTGTCATTGTAAATTATATATTTAGTTTAATCCTTTATCCAAGTGTAAGCAAACAAAGTTTGCGCCTGAAGTATCTTCAGAACTGGAGCAACTCGTGGCAAACGTGGACTGAGTTCTCATCACTTTCCTTGGTATCCTATCCCATAATGCAAAGCACATCTCCTTGTGGACATGTATAATGCTATGCATTATGGGAAGGGTCACTACCCAGACCGGTTTTGACCTTTATTTGAAGTCTCTTCAGTGGGAGTCAGACCCAGAGGTGATACCAAGGTTGAAGTAATGCAGAAGTCATATTTCCATATGCCCATTGCCAAAAGGTGTCACACCTTGTTATTAAATTACTATGGATTGGAGAAAGATGTTGGAAGTTTTTTTTCACTTGGTTAGACTATAAATTATATATTTAGTTCAGTGTAAGCAAACAAAGTTTGCTTAGACTTGGATAAAGGATTGAACTAAATATATAATTTATAGTCTAACCAAGTGACAAAAACTTAGGTGTCATTGATTATTCATAAATAATAGCACTTCACTGTATAAACAACACCAAGAGGGAAAAAATAAATTTATTGAACTTTATTAATATTTTGGACTATAAGTTATAATGTTCTGGAAGTGAAATCTCGACAATGAAACAAAAAAGACAAACAAAGATTAATAACAGCTGAAATGAAATTTATGAGAAAAACTGCAAAGTATACTCTATTCAATCACAAAAGAAATGAAGAAATTATGAAAGAATTAAACCAGGAATCAGTAATAGAAAAAAATTTAAAAATATAAACATAAATGGATGGAACATGTTGAAAGATTGAAAACAGAAAGATTACCAAAACAAGCCTTAAATTACAAACCACTAGGAAAAAGAAAACCAGGACGTCCTCTTAAGAGATTCAACGATGACTTCTAAGGCCAGAACAGACCATTCTAGGCCTAAATCCTTGACAAGCATGATGATGATTAATATTTTGCTAGTTTTCTGCCCAGAGTCTTCAGAGCACAAATTATAACTGCGACAAGCACAAAGCATGGAACTAAATAATTGTGGTAGCAATTCCAGTTGTATCTGAAACAGAACTGATGTCCTTACATGGCACCCTCTATGAGCCAAATAACCATAAAATTAATTTATTGAAGTTAGGCTATTAGGTCTCAGAATGATTGTCTCCCAGATCCTTGGCAAATTACTGCCACCATACTTGTTGAGGTTTGGAAAGTGCTTTGTAGGTGATGCCTATTCCGAAAATAGTCTCTCAAACCTATCTACAATAGCGACTTCCATCTGATCCTATGTGAAGGAGTATCCAAAGCATGGTCTGCCAATCCCAGCCTTCCATGTAGATTATAGAGGATGTAATTTTTCTGTCCTTCAAGGTGGATGTTAACTGATCTACCAATCTGTCCAATGTAGGTTAAACTGCAGGCACAAGGAACTTTATATATTCAAAGAAGGTAAAGTTATTCTTCAGAAGAATGGATGAAGGTAGCTAGCTAAAAGAGAGGTTTGAAAGTGGCATGGAGATCATATTTGTAGACACTTTGGCTATCGTTTCTAATTATTATTATTATTATTATTTGTCACCTCCAGGGAGTGCAAAGACTCATCGAGGTAGGGCATCCACTGTACAAGTCTGCTTCCACCACTCACAATTCACCAACTGACCGCAACTACACCAACACCATCTACCGCCGACCACCACTGGTATTTCCACAGACAATCATAAACATCCATGCCCACGGTGGGATTCGAACCAGCAGCCTCTTGACTGGAGAGTAGACACACTAACCACTCGGCCAGCCAGGCTAATGTACCCTTAATATATGGGATGGGAATAGTTTTACTGTGATCTTGTGTGTTTACAGGAGAAAGAGAAAAAGGAGTTGCTGCTGCATTTTATCTATTTTATAGGATTTGTAGTCATTGGCTAAAAGGTGTTGCGAAGATACCTGAGCTCTAACTCTGCGAGTCAGTGTTTTGAGAATGCTATACTGTTGGGAAGGATGGTGGTGTGATTGCTTATGTAAATACCTTCCTGTTTGATTGGGTTTTCTGTACATGGAAAAGAATAATAATGAGCCATTTGGAAGAATATATCTAGAAAAGGGAAGAGAATTGTTACTTTCTTTTTCTATGGTAAAGTTTATTTTAGATGATGGATGTTAAGATGCATTAAATTGTATCCAATAGGTTGGTTTGGTCGATTGGTAGAGTCTCTGCTACTAATGGCTCGCAAAAACTTAAGCAAGTTTGAGAGCACGGTTAGTAGTTGGAAGGGATACAATCATTCGATGCTGTTGGCACACACTCTCCCTTGATGAGTCTTTGGACTCCCTGGAGGTGTCACATAATAATAATAATCATGGGGCCAAATAGCAAACACATCATCGACAGAGCACAGGTAAACTGTTGGTTTAAGTGAGAAATCCACTGCAGTCCCATCCAGTTGTTTTGTATAATTTACCTTTCCATAAGAAATAACCTAAATACATGGTGAATCTGAATTGAATTATATCAGAGTGAAATATGGATTAATGAGGTTAGGGATATCTGTCAAATGTACATTACTGGACAGTGAAGTAATGTCAGTAGATGAGAAAGAAAGAGTTGCCTCTAAGGAGAAAAATTATTTGGATATAAACGTTTGGCTAGTTTGTAGATGGGGCTGTCTGTGCTACCTGCTATTGTCAAAGGGGGGTATTAGGTTGGTGAATTTTGGGGACCCTAGGTGGTTTGCTTTGAAAAGGTTTAAACTTTTTGATAACCTCTTTGTGCTAAGATGTAACTTTTTTTAATAATGCATTCACTTTTTTTTTCTTTTCAGATTTTGTTCCCAATTTCCAGTCTGTAATTTGATAAGTAGAACAATCCTTAAGCAGATTGCTTATTTTTAGCAGGTTTTTAATACTTCAATATTTTGTTTATGTCACAGCAACATCTTCTGAATACAATATTAAAATTGTAATAACACACAAAAAACAATAAGCAGAAGATATGAAATTAGACTTTATGAATTTTTGGTATTTCTGAGAAACATCATATCAACCTTTCTTCATATTCAACATTCCAGAGATCAGAAACTATTTTCATCACTTGCCGCTGGACCCTGTCCAACATCTCTTGATACAACCAGGTGTCCAAATCAGTGCACAATAGTCCATATGTAGCCTAATCAAAGCCTTATACAATGGAACCAGAATCTCCTAACTTCTACAAGTCAGTGTCCTCTGCATCATTGCCAGAGTTTGTTGTGTTGGCCTCATAATTTTGGTAGCATATCCACTAAATTTTAGATCCTTATCCACCATCACCCCAAGTCTCTTATTTCCACCACCTTTAACAGCATATCCCCACCAAGAGTAAATTCAACATATTCCATCTGTTTTCCAAATTTTAAAACTTTACATTTTGCAACATTGAACTGACATTCTCATTCCTATTCACTTAGTCTATTCGGGTCTTCTAAGGCCACAACATCTGCTCTACTCCTCATAGATCATTCCAATGTTCATCATCTGCAAACAACTGTATTTCCCAATTCAAATCTTCCCTAATATCATTAAAAATACAGCTTGAACAGCAGTAGCCCTAAAACAGACTCCCTGAGCACAGCCAATCTGCAATCCAATGAACTAGTGTAATATATAACCCCTTCTACTCTAGTTTGACTATCAACTTTTTCACATGGTAATCTGTCAAAAGTCTTTGCAAAGTCTAAGTATACTACTGTGTATCCATCTCCTATGTTCAGTGCTGCTGCTGTTATTACCTTATTGTAACAAGTAAGTTGATTACTAAAACATGACCTCCCTTTAGCAAATCCATGCTGTCCATCAAAGACTACCATTGTTGTCAACCCAATTCTGGATCCTGATTCTCATCAGCCTTTCTAACACTTTAAGCACAACACCTGACATACAGATTGGCCTATAATTTAATGCTTGAATTCTGTCACCTCCTTTATGAAGTGGTACAGTCTTGTCTTACTTCCACTCCTTGGGAACTTGACCCAATGTAAGAGTTATATTAAACAAATATGTCAAGGCAGATGTCAACTCCCTGGCACATTCCTTCAAAATATGCAGTAATATATCATGAAGTCCCATAGCCTTATTGATATCAATTCTGCTTAATTCTTCATATACCTCTTTCTCACTCACAATATCTCCTCATCATTATCATCCACTTCTCTCAAACTCTCCATGATGTCACATTCACAAGGATGAAGGACCTTTATGAACTGCTCATGAAATATCTTACCTATATCCTCTGTACCGGTATTCTCCAATCAATGCCATCCTACCATAATCTTTTTACTTTTGCTGAATATGTATCAAAAGAACTCCCTAGGATTTTTTTTGGCTTAATTAGCTAACTGTTGTTCATACTGAACTTTTGTTATCCTTACCAACAGAATCACATTCCTTGCCTGTTCTTCGTATTCATTATGCAATTTATTATTACCATTCCTCTTGTGTTGCCTCCATAATGCTTTTTTTCTCTATATTGCATGCTTAATCTCTTTGTTCCTCCATTTTACACATACTTATTTAACCTTCTGACCCTTTGGAATACATTTAGCCATTGCTTGTACTAGATAGTTCTTGAATATCACCTGAACAATCCTTTCTACTCAACTCCTCATCCCATGCTACAACTGCAGGCTGTTTCCTGAGCTTCTCATAATAACTAACCTTGTAGTTCCACATATACCCTTTCTTCACAGCAGTTCTCACATTGCTGGCAACTACGCATTAACAAATGCATAGCAAAGTGTACCAAGTCTATAGCAACATGCAACAGAATATTTCATTCTATTCACCTTTGTCTCATACCATACTGCCTGAAAACTACTACCACTATTTCACCCTTGCATCTATATCTTGTATGGACATAACTTTTTCTATCATCAATAGCACTTCACCTCCCTTTTTTTGCTCTTTCCATCTTCAAAAAATACATCATAGCCTTCCATTGTTGTGTCCTGAATAAACTAAGAAATGCTTTAACACGAATTATTCAGGACACAACTTTATTTAAACATAGGCAGAGAATGTGGCATGTTGGCAATAGATTAGAAAGAGAACTTTATGTATATAAATCAAAATTAAGAGCAAGAAATTATATAAAAATGAAAGAAAATTTGTAAGACCTAACCTGTATTGCATGTGGGTCAGATATAGAAATTAATTAAAGCTGTTAAACTCATTTAAGAACCCCATTTCATATATTATAAAGTAACAAAGCCTGTAAGCCAGAGTCTAAGGGTCACCTTTAACCGTCCTGTGTTACGCATACCAAAAGGGGGTGAAGGTAGTTATAGGAAAGAGAAACTAAAGCGCTTTCCAAGAAGAACACAACAAGCGCACGTGCGATGTAATAGAGGGAGCTGGACGCCATGACGTAAACACACGTGACTGGGTTGGCGGGCATCGCGATAGCCGAGAAACACCGAGAAGAGAAAGAAAATAAAAAGGCCAAGCAGACCGCAATCGGGGCTTTTTTTGAGTTCCTATTTCCTGACCTTTCTCAGACGTAGGTCCAGTCCGCTCCGATGGAGAAGTTCCTGACTGGCCGTGGAAGGCATTGGTTCATCTGTCGCAGCGCTTGAAAAGGGCCAAGCTATTTCCTAAGACTAGGATAGCTGTGCGATGTCGTGTGATGGAAGAACCAAGCAGATGCCGTCCGTTCTGGCCGTGCTTCCGAGCCATATAACCTTTCCCACCGAGGTTCTAACCATATAGTTTATCGAAGGTGATCAGACAAAAAGCAGAGTGAAAAAGCCTTGATGCCCAGACAAGGCAAGAAGAAAGACATAGTATCAATACAGAGACGGTAAAGTAGACTTTTGTATTGTGATTTCCAGTTAAGAAAGAGTGTGTTTCCCTAAGAACTTTTGTGAAGTGGACTAATTTTATGGAACTTTAAGAGCTGTCTACAACTTGGCACAGGCCCATTTGTTTGAGAATTGTCTGCCTAACAAGGCCATGTTTATTCTGCAGGAATTAATAGTAAATGTGTAGAATGAAATAACTAATGACCACTTGAATGTAGAAAGTGCGATAAGTGTTAATGAGATAATGTTTAGTTACTTATAATGGTGGTCTAAGCAAGTTTATTTATATGTTTTGTATCCTAGTATTGAACCAAGGATCTTACTTGAGAATAATTCAGATCAATTAGTAGTAATGCTTACTTGTATGATTTCTCTCTTTTATTAAACATGTTTCTTAGTACCTGCCTGACCTGTTGTTAACATATGAATTCAAACAGCCACTCATAAAATTATTGACGAACTTAGCGGGAAGAACCCACGTGTATGATTAACAAAGAGGGCCACGACTGCACATAAGAAATTAGCGAACTGAAATAAAATTTTATTATAGTTTAATTATTGTGTATCATTCTGAGAGAGCCATCCTGGGTAAGAGTCCCATCTATCCTCTGTATTGGCTGGCGCAGTTATAATATAAATTTGTGAATGCTTATCAGGTGGACTGTCTTAGAGTGATGTGTAAATGGTCACATCCCACACAAGGACAAAGCCCTAAACACTAAGTAAACTACACGTGGTTAAACTATAGAAAGGCCAATAGGACTGCTTAATTAAAAGGGAGATTTAAATAAAGAACGGAATAAGTGTAGTATGTCTTAAAAGTGAAGGTTATATACGGGAATAAGAGATGAGTTTAACAATAAAGTAATAAGAATAAACAGCATATAAACACTACTAAATAAAAAGGGATCCATAACACCATCTCTATTCCTGTTAGGATGAGACATCCTCATCCAACCATGTCTCACTTATTCCAACAATTTTTGGGTGAACAAAATCAATTAACACAACCATTTTATTTCTCTTGTTTCTTATACTACTAGCATTCGTATATAAACATAATAGCTCCTACCTGGATCAATAACAAGTTTTACTGATACCACTTATTATATGACTTGTCCATACTTTCCTCAAACCATTTCTTTTTCTCCTTTCTTATTCAAGAACCCTCTTCAAATCCAACTGTTTTCCCAATATCCCAAGTCATCCCCCTTCCCTTTTTGTCTATACACACACACACACACACACACACACACACACACACACACACACACACACACACACACACATTGACATCCTCTGGGAGCATCAACCTTGCTCACACTGTGTTCCTCTGTCCACCCTGAGTCTATTTCCCCATTTGTCTTGCACACTTGTTCTCTCATTCTTTACACTCATGCTACCTACTTCATCATTCATAAGCACTACTTCAATCTCTCCTTCCTCACTCTCCCACTCTTTCACATTGCTCCTTAATTGCTCAGATTCATTCTCTGCACTTATTACTCTCCCAATCAGTAGCAGCTTCTCAAAATTACTTACACAAAAACCATTCAAATGAAATCCATCATTCTTATACAGCTTAATTCGTCCTTCAAACTCATTCCACATATAAACAAAGTGTGCTCCTTTCTCTTCATACATTTCTGCTAACATATCATTCATAATCATTGCTCTCTGCCTCATCTCATCAATGTCATACCTGAGCAAGACACTGACTACCTTACCTGACTTGATAACCAGTCTGACATTCTCCTTGTTTCCAATCAAGTCATTTGGCCCTTCTGTATGCCAGCCTTGTTGGCCAAGTGGTTAGCTTATCCACTCTCCAGCCAGTAAGCTACAGATTCAAATCCCACCAAGGGCATGGATGTTTGTGATTGTCCTACTAATCATTTACCATATGTACTGCTGTAACCTGTGTCATGGTGCTGTATGACCTTTGATGTCTTTGCACCATAAAAATGAAATCAAAATCCAGAAAATCGAAAGAAGACCCTGCTACTATTATCAACTCCTTTGCTACCTTATTCCTCATATCCAATGCCTCAATCACTCTATTCATTTTACCTCCTGGAAAAGAAACCTTGTGCATCTTCTCGTTTACCACACCTCTAAAAATCGAATCGCCATGCCACTTGCAGGTCTTTCATTATTCATTCTGACATAATTTTTCGTCTTCTTCACTCTTCCATACACATCTCTAATTCTCTTCATGTCATTCTGCATCTGCATTATCTCTTGCATCCTCTTTTTGCTATCATCCACTCTCTTTGTTTTATTACCAGTCACACACACACACACTTGTTTGCCACCAATGCTGCTTGCCACCTTACTATTGTGCACTCTTTTTGAATGTCATTATCATCATGGCTTTATCATCAACTGAGCTTTTTTCCTTGCTATCCACACACACTCTCTGAACATTCACACAATCTTCAACTGCCATGTCAGTTATGACACCATGTTCCCCACTCATATTTAACCAAGCCTCATGGTCTGTCAGGATTGCACTTCTTACATACCCACTCTTGTTCTTTTCTTTTATTCATCCTCTCTACATAAATGTCTGCAGTATTTTCCCATGCATACTTACTACATTCATGGAACCATATCATTTTTGAGAAATCCATGCCGTTTACTTTGTCTTCTGCACAGACCTCTGCAATGATTTACCTTCCACCGCCTTTTTATATATTAGTGTGCTAATAAAAACAACGAATTTATGATATTGCCTAAGAAATTTTTTCATACATCCCCACATTCATATATCTGACAGTAACTTAATCTACAATTACAATTTAGACAATATCGGCACATATTTAAATATAAAATTTACTTATCTTGCTGCAGCCAGCCCACACAACAACTGATGTAAATTTTTACAATTTTAAAATTGTATTCCTGAAGATGTCTCTGTTACAGAGGAAATATTGAAATGATTAAACCTACTGTTTAATTATTTTTCTTTGTGCTTTAGTTCTTCCATTGAATTGTATTATGACTCATTTTTCTGTTGTAATCCATTTGGCCCATAATAGCAGTTTCATTTCCTTTATCTGCTTTTGTTATAGTATTTTGTTTGTTGCTATATAACATTAAGTGCTGATATTTCTTTGAGTGAAATGTTGTTCTTGGAAGGTTTGATTTCATCAAAATACTGGCTGTCCAAATGATTGGATGCAGCCAGTGTTGTTAGCCAGTAGCTAATAATGTTATTAGCCACTGGGTGAAAGATCATAAATTGCCTCAGTAGCACATAATAGCTGTAATTTTTTTTTTTTTTTTTTTTGTATCTCTCATCCAGCATATTTTCCTAAGGTGATGATACACCATTTTTGCTACTTGTATGTGGGAAATATATTACTTCTTCATTGATTCAACTTTGGTATCTTCCTTGGTCTGACTTCTACTAGTGAGACTACAGTAGTCAAAACCAGTTTCAGTATTCTTTCATTTAAGGTTACACGGTGAACAGCATTCATATTTAAGAATTTAGGGACACAAAACACACATGTTGAAATGATTATTTTACTAATTATTAATAAAATAACAATTGACGTTTTGACCCCTGTATCGAGGTCATCATCAGAAGGATACATGTGTATAGGAACCAAGCTTTGAGAGCATAGGTGTGCAAGAGGAGCAAGGAAATGGGGAGGCTCAGGGTGGACAAGGGTACACAGCATGAGAAAGGTGAATGCCCCAAGAGGAGGTGAGAGCATGTGTAGACAGGAAAGGAATGAAATGACCTGGGATCAGGGGCAAACAGTTGGAATTGAAGGGGATTCTAAAATGAAGAGGCAGAAAGGGAAATGGCCCCAGTTGAGCATGGAGAGATCACATCGAGTGAGTGGTATCAGTGGAACTAGTTGTAGATCCAGAAATGAGCTGTTGTGTTTGTATAAAAATGCAAGAAGTATAAGAAACAAGGCAGATGAAATGGTTGCACTAATTGCATCTGTTGACCCAAAGATTGTCAGAATAAGGGAGACATGGTTGTAAGAGGATGACATCCTGACAGGAATACAGATGGAAGGGTATGATGTGTTTCGTGAGGATAGAAGGGATAAAAAGGGAGGGGGAGTGCTATTGATGATAGAGAAAGAGTTAATGTCCATACAGGGTAGAGATGCAGGAGGGAAATAATGCCAGTGGTTTTGAGGCAGTATGGTGTGAGATAGAGGTGAATGGAATCAAATACTTGCTGGGATGTTGTTATAGACCAGGTAATGTGGATGGTGGTGATAATGAAATGTATAATCAAATTAGCCAAGCCTCAAGAAAAGGTGATCATTATCGGTGATTTTAATTATGACAATATAGACTGGAATGATGAGATAGCAACTGGAAGTAAAGAAAATTAGTTTCTTGAATTTTTGAGGGATAAATACCTCAGACAGTATGTAACAGAGGGCACACGAGGACTGATGGTCTTGAATTTGGTCATCTGTATTTTGTCAGCTAAATTGGCGGAGAGGGATCTTAAACCTCTCTCGATATGATAAATTATATCAAGTTTGTTTACTGACCTCGGATTAAACATAAATATAATTTAATCTGTAAACAAGTAACAGAAAAACTTTTTACAATGACACTAGATACCTTTGTGCATTGTGCCTTTTCATTAATGTTTTTAAGCTTTTCCCTCTCAAAAATAAAATACAAGCATGATCATGATAATTGGAAGTTTTTAAATAAGCGATAATGCATAGTGTATGTATTGTTCAGATATCAAAATTGAACTTGACTTAATTTTAAAAAAAAAAAAATGTACTTCAAAAAATTTTGAGTGAATTCTGCTTATGGGTATTTTTAATAAAAGCCTTATTAAATATGCCTATCAAAGACTAGCATTGTGGTTACACAAGCATTTCCTTGTAATAAGATTTTGTGGTTAAAATTTAGAATGGTTGTATAATTTTCCAGTAATAATAATAATGTAGTTTTAAAAGAATTTTCTTCAAAATGGTTGTGGTGCTATTAGTCAGAATCTCCTTTATTAAATCAGTTTTGATTTCTAGATGGTGGTCATTTTGGAGACTTAGAAGATGATGCATTTGAAGAGGTTAGTATTCACACTTGGATCAAAAAGCCTGGAGTTATTGGATCATTTAAATGTGATGAGATTAAAGAAACTGGAGCTATGTTTCCAAGGTAATGTATTACTCTGTAAAACTTAGCAGCATGTTTAAAAAAAACAAAAACAAAAAACAGTGGACTTAAATAAAAATCGTTATCATGAGATACTATATTAATTATAGCATGCTGCTTCATGACAAGAATATACAAAGGGTTTGAAATTTGAAGTAATCATTTAGTTTTGAGCAGTATAAAATTGAATATCATATTAAAAAGAAAATTATATAAGAAAGTTTTAAAAAATCTGATTTGAGCAGTTTTTATAGGCAAACTGTAATCACAATTACACACATTATTCAGTAACAAAAATCATACGGTTTGAAAACAAGAACTATATTTTAATCGCTGACCAATCCTGAAAAAAATATTGATTCAGCATCAAAGGCATATGAAGAGGTTGTCTGCAAGGATTCAAAAATCACAACTCCATGTTCGACTTAGGAAGTTAGAGGCAGACAAGTAAAAGAAGAAAGTGTAGATTGCTGGAAAGTGAGTTATCATGTGTGCTCTCAGAAGAATACTCTGAAAAATGTAAGAAAGCAAACTGTGGTAAACTAGCACATGAAATGGGAAATAAATATCAGGAGGGTGGCAAAATATTCTGGAGGCTATTGATAAAACTTAAAAATGAGAGAAATGGTACTATAAGAGGAATAAAGTGTCAGGAAAACTGAAAATAGATATTCTAGATGTCTGGAGTAATTACTTTGAAAGATTGCTAAATAAAACAAGCAGTGACAGCACTGTCAGTAGTAAAAAAAATATCAAGAGGAATGTAATCAGGAGTATATATTAGTACTTTAATGTAGAAAAAGGCATCAAAAGTGTGAAATCTGGAAAGGCAGCTAGTGTAGATGGTATTCAACATGCTATAAAAGTTGTACAGTGTGACTACACTGCATGATTCAGAAGGCCAAGAGAGTTGAATTCTAGATAGTACCATCTATAGCTGACTTTTAGAAAGCATTTGACAGTGTAGATCAGAAAGTGGCATGGACTGTACTCAAATCTTATGGAGTGGACAAGAACATGATGTCTCTTACAGAACATCAGTTACAATGCAGAGGCTGTTGTGAGAAACTGTGGAGAAATAGGAAGATATTTCCAGACAACAAGAAACAAGGAGATCCAATATCTCCAAGCATCTTATCCTGCTTTTAGAAAAAATAATGGATGTCATAAAGGATAATATAAGGGGAATTTAAATTCAAGGTACTAAGATAAACAACTTGCGATTTGCAGATGACATCGTCATTATTGAAGAAGATGAAGAGGAACTAGAAAGAACAGTGCTAAAGTTAAGTGAAGAAGGAAATAGATATGGGCCAATAATGAACATCGATAAAACAAAAACAGTGATATTCAGTGTATCACAAAGTAAACATCAAAGAAAATCTAATGCACAAAATAAATCAAAGGAAACTAAAGATTTTTGGATTTAAAGATATCTGCAGAATGGATAACAGTAGAAAGATCAAAACCTTGATGTTTGGTACAATGAACAGTATAAATAAAAGAGGATGGCCAAGGTGAAAGTAGGTATATGGTGTGGAAAGAGTGTAGTATTTGAGTAATCTGGCAGTGGACAGAGAGAAGTTGCAAAGGATGGTGAAGGAGGCATTGGACCCATAGGCAATGATGATGATGACCTATCTATAGAAAGCGAAATAAAGCTGAATGAGAGAATTACAGAGGAATTTTCCTACTGAGTGTGCAAGCATACCTGGAGAAAAGGCTATGAAAAATTGTGAAAGTGAAGCTTGGTTGCTGGTCTAAATCAACAGATCAAAAGAGGTTATGTGGTCAGGATCTGTATTTAAGTTTTGTGGACTTTAAAAGGCACATGACAAGGTGCCAAGAAAAAGTCTGTTCAAGGCACTACAGTTATATGGTAGAAATGGGGCATTATATCAAGCCATATACATATAGTCTACATTTGAATTGTAAGTCCAGTTTGAATTGAGAGAGATACAGGAAGATGGTTTGATATTAAGGGCAAAACAAGGTTGCTCATTATCTCCACTCTTGTTCATCATCTATATGAGTCACATTATCGTGACCATAATATTTAAAATTAGTATTATTATTAAGTAATCATCTAGGGAAGATGTATATCACCCACACTCTACTTTCTCTTAATCTCATTCGTGCTACATGCACTCACTACTTCAACAGGCAAACTGTTCCATTCACTCGTACATCTGGGAGAAAAAAATATTGCTCTTTCATGGAAACTTCACTTCTACAAATGCCCTTGTCCTCTCCCCACCTTTCATATAATGAAAAAATTTTATCAACTGATATCTTATAATGCCCACCACTCAAAAGTTCATAGACCCGTTCGCACCCAGAGGGGGGGCAAGGGGCCCGGGCACCCCCCAAAGAAAAGGAAAAAACACTAGAAAATTTTCCAAAAATCTTTTCCTAATTAAAATTCATTTTTTTTATTTGTTGTGTCGTGTCTTCTATTTCTATACTACTTATGAATTAGCGATCACTGCAGATGCTCAGTCATAGGTCGTATGCGACGCATAGTGTGTATTTGCAAATTGTCTACTCAACTGGTCCCCCCCCCCCCAAAGGTTAAATCCCGAGTGCTCGGCCCCCTCCAAGATTAAATCCTGAGTGCGCCACTCTCATAGACCTTTATCATATCAACCCTATTCTGTCTACCAGTGTCTGCAGTCCATATGCTCTCAATCTGTCCTCGTAATTCACATTCCGTAATCCCAGTGTCATCTTTGTATCTCTTCTTTGCAGTCTTTCTACAGCTTCTCTATTCATTTGAAACCCAGAAGATCAAATCTGTGCAGAGTAGTCCTGGTGCATTCATATCAAGGCTTTGAAAAGAGGTAAAATGGCTTCCATATCTTTACATGTATTCCTCGTATCAACATTGTAATTATCCTCTGAGTTGTGTTTGTAATTTTCGTAATGTGACCTTTGAACTTCAAATTTCTATCCACCATAACTCCAAGAACTCGAGCTTCATCAGTTACTTCAAGCATAATGCCACCAATATAATATGCTGTTAGATATCACACTTTGCATTACTTGAGTGAAAAGAAACAGACACTGCATAAGCATTGATTAGGAGCTATTTAACAACATCAGTGGTTCAATGTATTCCAAAGGTGAAAAAGCTAAACAAGGTAGGAATAAAATGGATGAATGAAGAGACTAAGAAGAAGGCACTATAGAGGCAGCACAAGATGAATTTTGGTAGTGATCAGTAGCATGAAGAGCACACAAAGAGCAGGCCAGAAAGGTGATTCAGTTGGTGAAGACAGCAAAAGTGCAGTATCAGAAGAAATTAGCCAATTAAGCTAAGATAAACCCTGGTGAGTTCTTTTGATGTGTAGTAAGTAGAATTAAAATGACTGTCAGAGGATATAGTCAAAGTATTCAGTGATAAGTTTATCAGTGTGTTTCATCCTTGTGAAGGCAACATCAGGAGAAGCTGGAATGTAGAGGATATGGCGAAGGAGGTGATGAATGAGCAGGAAGTATAAGGAATTAAGTAAACATGAATCTTGCAACTCTCAAAGGATTGGAAGGTGGGCAGAATTGTTCCACTTAACAAGGAGGGGGGGGTGAGATTGAGGCTATAAATCATAGGGCAATCTGCTGGGGGGGTTGTTAAGATGTTGAGGACTAGGATTTAGAAGAGGTTGCTAATAGCAGTATTCTTTATTATGATTCCCCCTAACAGCATGGGTTTGTTAGGGGGAAGTTGTGTTCCAGCAATCTGCTTATACGTATTACAAGGTGATAGATTCACTCAATAAAGGAGATGCATATATGGTAGTGTACTTGAATTTTTCAAAGGGCTTTGATAGACTGCCAAATGACAAGCTAGTAGCTAAATTGAAACAGATGGGATTAAATAACAGTAGTGAGTTGTATAGCTGATTGGCTGTCAGACAGGTATCTGCAGGTTGCATATAGAAGAGTGGTATTCCAAAAGTGGAGAGTCACTAGTGAAGTGCCACAGTGATCTGTTTTGGGACCATTATTGTTTAACTTATATGTTAATGACATTGGGATCAGAGACTGGTGTTGGGCAGCTGTTTGCTGACAATGCAAAGTCAGGAAGTGCTCTGAGAAATAGAGCAGATGTTGTCGCCTTGAAAGAGGATCTGAATAGACTATGTGAGTGGGTAAATGAGTTGAGGTGTTGTTACCAGATTAATGAGGAAATATTCCATAGAGTAGAGAGAGAGGCGAGGGTAGAACTAGAGGCCATCCCTGTAAGTTGTGAGAAGCAGGTTCTTTAAATGTAGTTTAAGGTTGCAAAGTGCAAGTCTTGAAATTTGGTAGGCAAGGTTGGGATGTAGAGCATACAATTAATTGAGAAATTTTGAAGGAGGTGGAGGAGATGAGAGATCTTTGGATGATGGTGGTGGACAGAGACTTGAAGTTTAGGGATCTCATTGCTAAAACCGCAAGAACATCCCAGTGGATTATTGCAATAACGAGGAGGACATTGACATGCAGAAACAAAGAGGTTATGGTTCCCTTTCATAATGCTTTAATGCTTTTAGTGGAATGACAATGTACTGGAGAGGGGGTCCAGAGTTGGTTTACCAAGTTAGTGTCAGATATGAGGAGAAATTGAAGAAATGCATCTTACAGAGCCTTATGAATAGAAGAAGAGGGAGATATGATTGAGACATGTAAGTTGATGAGGTGTTGTTACCAGATTAATGAGGAGATATTTCATAGAGTAGAGGGATGCAAGGGTAGAACTAGAAGCCATCCCTGGAAGTTGGGAGCAGGAGAGTGAAAAGCAGGTTCTTTTTATGGAGAGTGAATGGAATGCATTGCCTGAAAGTGTGATAAGTGTGAAAACTGTGAATGGGTTTAAGGCACAGTTCAATAATCTTTTTTTTGCATGAATAAGTATAGACCTCCATGGAGGTCAGCCACCCATTTATCCAAACTAATAGTTTATATTCTAATCCCATATTCTCTGCTTTATGCAACAGTCTTTCATTTAGTATCATAGAGTATCCATTCCCTTTATCCATTTTAGCTGTAATATTATATTATAAAATATGAGCAAGTTACTCTGACATAAGTAAACCCATGCTATTCCTTTGCAAAGTATATCTTGTTATCCACCCATTTCTATATGTGAGTTCTTACCAACTGCTCTAAAATCACAATTACTCCAGAAATACTGATACATCAATAGTTACACATATCAGTCTTTCCACAACTCTTGTGCAGTGGGATTATCGTGCATTCTTTCCATTCTTGTGGGATCTTTCTTGAGCTAAGACTAGAACAAACATGTCAATGGCCTAGCCAGTTCTATTGAATCCCTATGCTGATATCTCATCTGTTCCAACTGCCAAATTGTTATCCAGGTTATGCAGCAGCTGTAGTACCTCCTTTTCATACACTTCTATCTCTTCATCCAATGTAGTCATAGCACTATATAAGGCTCACTTCACTATCAATATCACTATCAATCTTTTCATATTGTAATGTTACTGGCCTTGCTTTATATGTATTCAGTGACTCGTCTCACTGTTATATTCTCATGTTTTTCCTTCCAAATCATCATCTTTTGGATCTCTTATTAAATCAGATTGCACATCTCCATTTAACTCCCATTTAGTTTGATCCTGAAGCTCTAAGAATACATTCAGATACTGCAACTGATACTGTGGAACTAAAGATAGTATTCTCCTGAGTTTTTCATAATTTCTAGATTTATAGTTCAGCATATAACCTGTCCTGATTGGAACATCCATATTGTGGGCTACTTCCCAGGTCAGTATGATATGATCTGTCACCAGGTGGTGACATCATGCAAAACAGCTACATTCTTAACTGAGACACCTTCTGACACTCTGATAACTCATACTGCTCGAAAATGTTATCATGCAACAGTTCAATAAATTCTCCTTCATTCTTATCGTGATTTTTTTCTACTGCCCAATCAATATTCAGATAATTTAGTCACTCAAGGACTTCTCAAAACAGTAATAGAAGGTCAAATTCCTGGAAAAACAGGCAAGGATAGATGGTGTATCTGAAGTGACTGATCTTCAGAGAGTTGAAGCCCTCAGAAGAGAGCTTCTGAGGGCATACAACAGGACTACCTAGCAAAGACTGTTGTGACATATCACCAAGGAACAGAGTGACCATATAGCATTTGATAATGTACACTGAATACATGGATGAATGGATCATAAATACTTGTTTAGTACTCATCAGGGTAATTTGGCAGTGCTTTCTTCATCCCAACAGCTGAAACTCCAGGTCTGTAGCAACATCCTGTTAGCTACCACTTAACACCATTTGACCTCAAACACAGAGCTACGCAGGGTATTATTGCCATTATTGCTTTCACGTGTTTCTATCTTAATTGGATTCAAGTCATTTGATATCATTAGTAGTACTTCCCCTCCTTTTCTGTCATTCTTAAAAATACACTATCCTTTACACTCAACAGTTACGATTTTAGGCCACAACATATTCACCAAAGCAACAAACTTAACCAATCTGTTTCTAATGCTCCTGGCATTTGTGTATAGCCATAAGTTACCTCCTCGCTTTTTCTTATACTTAAATGTACACTCTGCTTGTCCCATGACTTTCTCTTTTCCCTCCACACACACTAACTCAAAATACCTAAACCCAAAGTCTAGTCCACTCATTCAGCAGATTTGTAACCATGCTCGTTGACATTCATGTTACTATTACATCTAGAAATGCTAGTTGCACTTAAACACACATCCTCAGCTTTTCTTCCAAGATAATCTAGTTCCCCTGACTCTCTACATTAGTTCTCCTTTCCAGTAAATAATTCCTCTTGGCACCTAATACCAAATCCATTGAAGTTCAGGCCATCCCTCCCATCTTTTCTATCATAGAAGTCACTCCGCACATCCAAAAACTCACAGCCATTTTTTTCTACATAGCCTGCACATTGAATCATTTGCCAATTTCCTGAGATGTGTGAAGTATTGTATGAGGGAGAACATGAAAGAGTTAGTTATTGGAAGAAGTGAAAAAGAAGAGCTAGAAGGTGAAGTTTGTGAGTCTACTGCCACGCTATGATAGAGGCAAACCAAGAAGGAGGGTGATGATAACTAATGAATCAATATGCAGGTTGTGCAATAGGAATGATGTTGAGTTTGTGGACCTATGGTCTGAGTTTCATAGACATAAAGATTTGTATAATGCTGATGGACTGCACTTAAATGGAGTTAAGTGTCTAGAGAGAGAGAGTTTTCTTCACTGAGAGTGTGGAAGTGCAAAGGCAAGAAAGCTAAAGAAATCAGAGCAGAGGCAAGCTAATGTGTATGCGTAATTGCACCCATCATGCAAAAAAAAAAAAAAAAAAAGCAAATTCTAGACTCAAGCAACAATATCAAATGAGGTTGTCAATTCAGGCTGTAAAGATGGTTGCGGCCTAATGGGATTCTTTTGTTTCTATATATTGTTATTATTATTGCACTGACATCTCCTTTACAAGGCTTTGTAAAGAGATAACTCCCTTATCTCTGCTTATTAGTGTGCTCTTCAATAACCAAGTCTGTGAGCTAGCCTTGCAACTTCATGGCCATTGCCAGTGCCACTTTTACAGTTTATCCTTTAAACTTCAGGACTCCCTGTTCACTCACCCTCAGATCCCTAACCTCATCAGTTCAATGTAGTCCTTATCAAGGGGCAATGATTTTTGACTTTGCCATATATTGAACTGGTAGCTGTCATTCTTTGCCTACATGGTCACTCTATTTAAATCATGTTACAGGATCTCTCCATCACTTTTATTAACTGTTGCTCTTCCTATTTAAGCAATACCAGCAAACAAAAGTATATTTTATCTCAGATTGTTTACACTATCATAAATATTTTGATTAAATAGCAGAAGCCCAAGTACAGAGCCCTGTGGAACACCACTGGTTACCTTTCTATTTGATTTTGCTCTACCATACTTTCTGATGTCTGTCCGTCCCCATTTACTCCAGCTAATATAATAGTGTTCCATGTGTATCCTGTCAAATTTCTTTGCCTTTGCAAAGAAATTACAACATAGACTAATATTAACTACCATCTTCCTATTCATTTGCTGCCTCCTATCCAGGAGGTTGATTACCATGATGTAACGGCATGTGGTGAAGATCCTCTCTCTTTCACATCATATCTTCCACATCATCATCATGTCAAAAGTATTCATGGCTGTAAATCCGTATGTTCGTGGGGTTGGTTTGCCTGTTCTGAGGGACAAAAAATCCGAGTTTCCTGGTGAAAAAACCCTCTTCTTCCATATCAGACCAGCTAACTTACTTTTCAAAAGAGACCAGATAAAGGTTCCTCATGTCATGGACAGGAATCAAACCTAGGTCTTTCCAACCAAAGGGCTTTGTCTTACAGACTGAGCTATGAAGGCTCTACAATATTAATATTTCCAGTATTTGGACACAATCAAATTTCCATCATCAGGGAACATAATATAATTACACACAGGTACTACACTGAGTAATGAGGCTGAAGCATTGCAAACTTAACATAAGCCTAAAGTCTTAAATAGTGTCCTTAGTAAGCTAAAATAGGTGTTCTTGGCTGTTGGAGTGAAGTGTGGAGGATGAGAGCTGTCCAAATTTGGAGCAGTGTCATGCAACCAAATTTATTGAGGTTTGGGTTGCTTCTTAAGGCAGAAGAGCAGATTCAAGGAATAGTCTCTCTTATTTATATTTGCTCAGGGTGGAGTAGAGTGGCCTGTGGTGGGTGTTCAAAGCATAGTCACCAAGTCATGATTGACTGTAGTGGTCTAAACATATATAGTTCTTATATTCAGTGATTCTGTTGTTGGCTGTTCTGTCTGGTTGGCCATAGTAGGATAGTTTACAACTGTAAGGACCTGGTAAACACCTGGCAGATCTAGGGACTGTGGCTCGTCTTTGATGGAGCAGATAAGGAATGCTTTGGACACCTGCCATAGGATATACTGGAAGAAGGTCACTGTAACAATCTTCATTGAATTTGTTTCTGCTTTATGAAGTTACCCTAACTTCAACAAATCAGTGGGAGGATCATCGTGGAAGGAATGGCATGAATGTGTGGTAAAGTTCAGCTATGTTATGCAAATATGATATGAATATGAATGGTATTGAACATAGTTATGTATCTGACAAAGGGGTGGAAATGTATGCTTTGGGTTCAGACCTTTTGAGTGTGTCTGGAGAGGAAAAAGAGTTATGCAATGAGACCAAGCAGATTGCATATCTAAGTGTAAGAAAAGGCCAGGTAGCAATTTATTATGTCTGTACACAAATGCCAGGAGCATTTGGGAACAAAGAGGTTGAGTTACTTCTGAATACATTTTGGCCTAAGATTGTTGGCATTAATGAAACCTAGCTATCAGAATCAGATGTTGTAGTGGAATTGAATGTGAAAGGTATAGTATTTTTAAAAATGGCAGATGGGGGGGGGGGGTACTACTAATGATATCAGACAACAACTTGAGTCCAGTTAGGGTAGAAACACGTGAAAGCAATAACGTCCCAGGTAGTGGTAAGGTTAAGGCTATCTGAAGTGGAAGCTAACAGAATAAAATACATGGTGAGATGTTGCTACAAACCAGGTGGTTTAGTTGCATGGAACGATGAAATGCATCGCTAAATTACCCTGATGGGTACTAAATGAGTGATCATTATTAGTGACTTTAATTATCCAAACATTGATTGGGTAGAAGAGTAATCTCATCACAAGAATTGAAGTAGAATTTATTAGGTTCTTACAAGACAACTTTCTCAAGTGACATGTGAAAGAAGGAACTTGAGATCAAAAGATGTTAGATTTGATCATAGCATCAGAAGTGGTATTTGTTAAGAATATGACTATTAATATTATCCAAACATTGATTGGGTAGAAGAGAAATCTCATCACAAGAATGAAGCAGAATGTATTAAGTTCTTACAAGACAACTTTCTCAAGTGACATGTGAAAGAAGGAACTCGAGATCAAAAGATGTTAGATTTGATCATAGCATCAGAAGTGGTATTTGTTAAGAATATGACTATTAATATTATCCAAACATTGATTGGGTAGAAGAGAAATCTCATCACAAGAATGAAGCAGAATGTATTAAGTTCTTACAAGACAACTTTCTCAAGTGACATGTGAAAGAAGGAACTCGAGATCAAAAGATGTTAGATTTGATCATAGCATCAGAAGTGGTATTTGTTAAGAATATGACTATTAATATTATCCAAACATTGATTGGGTAGAAGAGAAATCTCATCACAAGAATGAAGCAGAATGCATTAAGTTCTTACAAGGCAACTTTCTCAAGTGGCATGTGAAAGAAGGAACTCAAGATAAAAAAATGTTAGATTTGATCATAGCATCAGAAGTGATATCTGCTAAGAATATGACTATTTTACTACTGTTTGTGAGAGTGATCATGCTGTCTTTGTGGGAAATAAATAATTATATAGATGTTCTATTTAGAACAGGTTATGTGCTGTGAACTACAATGCTGGAAATTATGACCATCTTAGGAAAATATTATCTTTGGTCCCATGGTATCAGTTATTGAATAGGAAAGATATCAGCAATGCATTGGAATCTTTGAAAAAAGTTCTTAAATGAGGTAGTATCCGAATGTATGCCTAGAGTTTGAGGAATTAGTATGGTGGGAGTTAAATGGATGTGCAACCTTTATTAAGCAAGAGATCCACTGGAAGGAATATTGTGAGAATAGTTGGTAGTGGAGTTATGAAATATATAAGCACAAGTCAGAAAATTAAAGAATATTGTGTAGAAAACTGAAATAAGAGTATGCAAAGAAATTGGCTATGCAGACTAAAGCCAATCCAAAAGAATTTTATCCTTATGCTGCAAGTAAAAGAATGAATGTTGAAAGAATGAATAATTTTAGTGAATGCAGGTGGTACTTCAGTGTCAGAAGCTAATGAGATTGTTCAGTTAATGAGTGCTTAATTTGTCAAGATATATTAACCAGTGTGCAGTGCTTGCACTAGTTTTTGAAATTGAAATTTATTAAGACCGAAAAAGTGATACAAATGATAACATAATACAATAGTGATGCTTGTTACAGCAATACAAGTGATAATGGAACATAAAAAATATTAATACTGTATATGTTATAAATATAATGTAACCACTTAAAATATAATATCACCACTTGAACAATAATCTAGAGATTGATATGTTAAGGAAAAGTCTTATGACAATAAACAGGAAAAGGAAATATAAGGAGCTGTACAGTGTGTGTAATCAAGCGCTGTAGCCATACTGGTTACTAGAAAAATTAAGTGTAGGAGATAGTCACTACAAAATCAAATTATTATCTATGAGGGCTCACATAATATGGTATATACTTAGTCATGATATAGTAGAATCATAATTAGACATAATATATCAGTTACAATGATTTCTTATACATTTAAAATAAAAGTCACCTTAATAATATTCCCTTTAATACTTAGTGATATAACATCACGTGGCTTGTTCTATTTTTAATGATGTATTGTTAGTATTCCACCTTGTATTTTTTTTAAAAAACTGTTCTTGTAAGGCCACTGAAGTCAGACTGAAAATAAAATTTTGCTAATTAAATATCTTTCTTGTGTTTATGTGCTTATATTATTCAATCTTTATGTCACAAGTATTAATAATAATAATTCTCCTTAAAATATCAAATTTTAATCCTTCACGGGGAAAATGCCACCAAAATAACCGGTAAATTAGAAAAACTTTCAGTTATACAAGGTAGGTTACGAGCTATGATCAATTTTTTAAAAAAATGCCGTACAACAAGATTATTCTTGTTGTACGGCATTATAATATTTGCCGGAATACCAGCTTATCTTTAATCCACAACCAACTTAAAGCTGCTAAATGTGATCTTGCTATTAACAATCATCATATTTCTGATCTTCGCACCTATATTTCCACAAACTTGGATCCACATCTTTCGCACATAGTTCTAAATGTGGCTAAACGTTCTACTCAACGAGCATATAATAAACTAAGTCAACATCTAAACCGCAAATATGAAGCTCTTTCTTCTAAACAATTCAAGCCCTTCAAAACTTCAGATAATTGGATTGTCAATATATCCGGACGTCCTCTAACTGATAGCGAAACCCTCATCCTGTCATAATGACATGATTTTTCTATTGTTCCTAATAAGATACCATATCTAGATTTCCTAGTTAACATTGAATGGAATCTCAATCATCTAACTAGTGATAAAGCTAATGCTCTTCGCCTAGAAGTCGCTTCTTCTCTACTTAAGGCCAAACTTTCTCCTTCCAACATATCTCTTTCTGAAATGAAATCTTTACAGTCCTTTAGAAAAAACAATCACCAAAGCTGACAAGGGGAAAGCAACGGTAGTTACGGACTCTGCAAATTACAGAAGAAAACTTTCTCTTTTACTTAGAGATCACTCCACATATCAAGAAATTGATTATGATCCAACCAACACACAACTAAAGAAATTAAATTCTCTCCTAGATGAAGTCATCAGTTTAGATAGAGACACAATTGAAAGACTTGAAACTCATTTTGCAAGACCTCCTAGATTTTATGGTCTTCCTAAAATACATAAGATTGACTTTTCTCTTCATCCAATAGTAGATTGTATTGATTCTCCTACTTACCGTATAGCCAAATATCTAGCTAAATTATTGAAATCTCACATAGGCAACTGTAGTTCCTTTCTTAAAAACTCCTCAGATTTCTTAGAAAAATTGAAAAATATCTCATTGCAACTTACAGATTTTATGGTGAGCTTTGATATAGAATCTTTATATACAAATGTACCTCTCAAGGAGACATTAAAATTACTGGCTGACATCTTTCCAGAAGACATTATAAAACTATTCAATTTCGTAATACACTCTGGATATTTCTTATGTCAAAACAAATTTTACAGCCAAGTAGAAGGAACGGCCATGGGAAGTCCTCTCTCTCTCTCTCTCCTGCTTTAGCCAACTTTTATTTAGAACATCTAGAAAAAGTCCTCTTCTCGTCTATTTTCCCTCAACCATCCTTTTGGGTAAGATATATAGATGACATCTTTACTATATGGCCTCACAACAAAGACTCCTTACCTTCTTTTTTTTAAACGGTATCAATTCCTTACATCATCGTATAAAGTTTACTATGGAAAAAAACAACCAGTTATCATTTTTAGATGTTCTCCTCATCTGGTCACCTTCAAATACTCTTACAACTACAGTTTACAGGAAACCAACATTCACATGTTGGTATATTCTTAAAGAATCAGCCCATCATCCTTGTCAAAAAACAGGAATCATAAAATGTCTAATCAGAAGAGCCAAAACTAATTGTTCTACTTCTAATTTTCTACAGAAGGAACTTTTTACTATCCAACAATACATGAAACTCAATAGCTTTTCCGAAAAGAGTACACAACATCTCGATTCTTATAATCCATCACTAAACAACAAAGATTCAATACGTCGAGTTCCAATTCCATACATCTCTGGGATTTCAGAACCTATCTAAGAATTCTGAAGAAATGAGTTAACAGCTACATATTCACATATTAACAAATTATCTTCCCATTTTCCTTCTCCTAAAGACAAATGCTCAACTATGCCTCTTCCTGGAGTTTATCAAATTCCCTGCAACTGTGATTTCTTCTATTTTGGACAAACTGGATGCTCTCTTGAAAAAAGAATCCAAGAACATCAATCCTCCATTCATCACAACAAACCTGAAAAATCTGGATTGGCTCAGCATGGGATTGAAACTAACCACAACATCCTTTGGTCAAAAACTCGCATCTTACATAGATCCCGCTTTAAATTTGAATGTTTATTCAAAGAAAGCGTAGAGGCGTTACTCCATCGTCCTAACATGAATCGGAATGACTGTATATCTGTATCAAAAATCTGGGAAAGTTTAATCAGGATAACTCATTAATTCATATCAATTTTGTTATTTAATATTATCAATTGCTATCTTTATTTCAATCATGTCTCTGCTTAATAATATTCCCTTTAATACTTAGTAATATAACATCACGTGGCTTGTTCTATTTTTAATGATCTATTGTTAGTATTCCACCTTGTATTTTTTTTTTAAAAACTGTTCTTGTAGTGCCACTGAAGATGGTCTGCAATTTTCAGACTGAAATATTTGGCTAATTAAATATTTCTTGTGTTTATTTTTTATTATTATTATTATTTCGGGCGACTCCAGGAGTCCTTAGACTCATCGAGGGAGGCCCTAAACATCATGTCCACACAACTATGCGATTACATTCTCACAGTATCTATCATACCTTGTCTTGAACTCGTTCACCGTCATAGCACCCACAACAGACTCTGGCAGCTTATTCCACTCATTTACCACTCTAAAAGTAAAGAACCCAGCTCTAACACCCCTGCTAACCACACTCTTGCCCAGCTTCCATAGGTGTCCCCTAGTTCTCCCACCACCAGTCCTGATCTCAAAAATATCCTCTGAATTAATCCTATAGAATCCCTTTAGCAATTTGAATGTCTCAATCATATCTCCCCTCCTCCGCCTATCAACTAGTTTCTGCAACCCACAAATCTTCAACCTGTTCTCATATGGTTCATTCCATAGACCTGTTATCATCTTAGTCACTCGCTTCTGGATCCTCTCCACCTCCTCCCCATCAAGAAGGAACCGAGGTGACCAAATCTGGGCACAGTAATCGAGATGAGGTCTTATCAAAGATGAGGTTTACGTGCTTATATTATTCAAAAGTCACCTCTTAATCCCATGAGGTAGTCTCTCAATCTTTTTCTGAAGTTACTGACTTTATTTCATTTGAGTTTATTGTAGCTGCTTGTTGCTAGTTATTCAAAGGATTTAAGAAAAAATTCTTTGTTTGCCTTGGGAACTGCTAGCAAGTTTTGGCTATGGCATAAATCATAGTCTACATTATGTACAGAAAAATGTACAGTTATTTCTTTCATATAATATACAGCAATAAAGGTAGTTTCTGTAATGGCAAAATATAAATATAATAAATGGCAAACAAGTCATTTGGTGAATATGTGAAGTCAGTAATGGTTAAAGCTCTAATTACTCTATTTTGTATTCAAAAGAAGTAGATTGTTGTAGTGATCTTCACCCAAACAGGTGATATCATATTGCAGTGAATAATTTACCCAAGAATAGTACTTGTATAACCATCTTAAATATGCTTCATTTAAGAATTTTTAACATAATACAGGGTGTTTCAAAAAGAATGACCCGATTTCAAATAATTATATTTAATAATGAAAATGGGGTACAGTTACAAAATAAATTACCAAGTACGAAGTAAGGGCTAAAGTTTCACTCACCACAATTACAAATGTTCAATGTACCCTCCACCTGCTGCAATGGACAACATCAAGCCGATAGCTGAATTCATTCCAAACGCGTCTGAGAGTGTCTTCTGTGCACAGAATTTACTGCAGCCGTGATTCTGGTTCTGAGCTCATCCAAGTCAGCGGGTAATGGAGGAACATAAACACAGTCTTTTACATATCCCCATAAAAAGAAGTCACAAGGTGTTGATGTCTAGAGATCTTACAGATTAGCGCAAAAATCTGTTTTTTGTCACTTACACGAAGAGCTTCCACCGGTTGCAATCTGTATGGCTTCATAAGTAAATGCCGTCATAACACATGCCAAACAGTCACATGAGGGATGGTAAGTTCTCGGCTAGCACAACGAGTGGACTTGTGTGGGCTTCGCTGAAAAGCCTCTTGAATTCGTTGCACATTCCCCCTCTGAGGTGCGTGGTCATCCAGGACTCTTTTCCTTACATAAACACCCTGTTTCTTGAAATTGTCGATACCAGCGACGAATGTTTTTGTCCAGTGGTGGATCAATTCCGTAACGTCATCTAAACGCACACTGCACCGTAAACACGGACTCAGTCTTGCTAAATTCGAGAACACAAAACTCCTTCTGTTGACTAGACGCCATCTTCTCATTAACTAAGCGTAGCGGCTATTTTGGGCGCTAGTAGTGGCATCTAGCAGTCGTCATATCAAACTCTGGGCCAAGGCTGTTCACATGGTACGTCGCATTCATTTGTGGTTCGTGGTTGCATAGATATACAATTTTCAAATCGAGACATTCTTTTTGAAACACCCTGTATATCATGTTATTTATGAACCTCAGCTTGCTTGTTACAAATGAGATATAGGAGTTCCATTTCAAATTGCTGTCAATATGGAGGCCAAAATCCTTGAGCGATTTTTTACTAAGCTACAGGTACGATTTGGATATCGCTACATTTCGTTTCATGCCCTTTTACAGTTATATTGTGATCTAGGTTGTCTGTTAACATCAAGTGTGTGTGTGTGTGTGTATATATATATATATATATATATATATATATATATTTATTTTATTTAGTTTTATTGGTATTAATTTTAAAGCCGTTTTGCTAAACTAGTTAGTGTCATCATAGTTGATCTGATTTTCTAGATCCTCAAGGGTTGTTTCAATATATATTAGTGCTGTCTTCAGCGAACAGTATCATTTTGCCAAAGTTTGTACTAGCACAGACCATTAACATATATTAAAAATAGGATGGGTCCCAGCGCCCAACCTTGTGGGACTTTGTATTTTATTATTTTTGTTGTGCTATTGAAGGTGCCATAGTTGGTATATTGTTCTCTGTTATTGAAATAGAATTTGACCCAGTCACCAGTAACCTCTCTAATGCCATATCTAAACATTTTCAGAAGTAGTAGTCACGATGCACACACACACACAGAGTCGAATGTTTGGGTGCTTAAGGGTCAAAGCTGTATAACTGAGAGGAGACCTCCACATAGCCTTTAAAGGAATGCGGAGAACCGACCAGGGCTTCTGACCTAATGTCCAATCCTCACCTTCTTGTGGTGCACCCTGTTGGGTATCTACTTTGATACTGAACGAACGAGGATGGGCTGGCAATTTGGGATTTAGCCGACCAAATTGTATTCTTATTGGTTAAACCAAAATAAAAAATGATGGTACAACATGACAAAATTTCATGCCGGCTGGGGCGTCGCCCAGTTAAACAAGGCCCCCGTTGTTTTCGCCAGGGAACCAGGGCGAACAGCGAAAAGTCAGCTACTGGAACAAATCTGAAAACAAACCCCAACTCAACATCACCAGAGTTAAAGATCGGTACTATCAACGTAAGAAGCCTGAATGGCAAAGAAATGGAGCTAGCTGAGGAATTAGATAAGTACCAGATCGACATAATAGGGGTGACTGAAACAAAAAAGACCAAAACTGGTGAGATCTTTCTGAGCAATAAATACAAAATGTTATATTCAGGCAATAACAATCAAGGAAAAGAAGGAGAACACAAAATACGAGGCTAATCTTCTTGAATGGCAGTCAGTCTCAAGTAGAGTAATGTGGGCAAATATGAGAATGGGGAACTGAACAATGAGACTTATTTGTGCCTATGGTCCCACAGAAAGTTCTACTAAGGTAGAAGTGGAGGAATTTTTTGAGGCTTTAGAAAAAGCAACTGACACAATGAAAAAGGAAAAGTTGGTCCTTGTTGGGGATCTAAATAGTAGAGTAGGAAATGATTGTGAGACATACAGAAATATTTTGGGAAAATTTGGAGAAAAGAGCAAAGCTAATAATAATGGCAAATATCTGTTGGATTTCTGCTCAGGACATGGACTGGTTATTACTAACACCGTGTTCCAACATAAAAATGTGCACAAATTCACATGGAGAGAAGAGGCTAGGAATAAGAAAAGTCTCATTGACTATGTTATTGTTGATAGTGATGTTTTCTCCCTGGTGCAGGACACCAGAGTGTACAGAGGATTTGAAATTGGAAGTGATCACTATTTAGTCTTGAGCAGGATAAAATTGAATTTCATATTGAAAAGAATAACATGTACGAAAGTTTTAAAGCGAATAAAAGTGAGCAGCTCTCAGATGTAAACTGTAGACTAAAATACAGAAATATTATTGAAAAGAAAATGAAAGAGTTTGAGAACAGGAATCAAACCTTGGAGATTCAGTGGCAAACTCTGAAGGAAACATTGATTGATTCTGCCAGAGAGGCATGTGATGAGGTTGTGTGCAAAGATAAAAAAATCAGAACTCCCTGGTGGACACAGGAAGTTAAACAGGCAGTGAAGGAAAAGAAGAAAGCATATCAAAAGTTCCTGGCAAATAAGTCAGCTTTTACTCTTACAGAATACAGAGACAAATGTAAGAAAGCTAAACAGTGTGTAAAACTAGCTAAACAAAAGTCATGGGAGGACTTTGGCAAGAATATAGAAAATAAATATCAAGAAGGTGGCAAAATATTCTGGAGATTGTTGAAGAAGCTTAGGAATGGAGGAAAGAGTGCTGTAAAAGGAATTAGAGATGATAAAGGTGAAATGAAAACAGGAGAAAAAGATATCCTTGAAGTATGGAGTAATTACTTTGAAAAACTGCTAAATGAAACAAGCAGTGATGACAGCACAGTGATAAAAAACACTGACCAGGCATGCAGTCAGGAATACATATCCATACTTGAAGTAGAAAAAGCCATCAAAGGCTTGAAATGTGGAAAGGCAACAGGAGTAGATGATATTCGACCTGAAATGCTGAAGTATGGTGGTATAAGAGTCTTACAGTGGCTGCACTGCATAGTTCAGAAAGCCTGGACAGAGGGACGAATTCCCGATGATTGGAGTAGAGCTCTCATAGTACCCATATATAAAAAGGGAAATAAAACTGAATGTGAGAATTACAGAGGTATTTCCCTACTGAGTGTTCCTGGCAAGATCTATGCAAGTATACTTGAGAAACGGTTGAGAAGAATTGTGGAAGAAAAGCTTGGTGAAGAACAAGCTGGATTCAGGCCAAATAGAGGCTGTCAGGATCAGATCTTCACTTTACGACAAATAGTCGAGAAAGCATGGGAATATAACAAAGATCTGTATTTAAGTTTTGTCGATTTGGAAAAGGCATATGACAAGGTGCCAAGAGAGAAGCTATTCAATACGCTGCAGTTATATGCTGTCAATGGGGCATTATATCAAGCAATACTTAGTCTTTATTTGAGTTGTGAGTCAGCAGTTAGAATTGAAGGAAGTACAGGAAGATGGTTTAATGTTAAGTTGAACCATCTTCCTGTTTAAATCTGGTGTGAGACAAGGATGTACATTATCCCCTCTGTTATTCATTATCTATATGGATCACATTATGAAGGAATGTGGTATTAAACCTGATATCAAAATTGGAGATGTTAATGTCAGCTCTTTGCTTTATGCGGATGATGTTATACTTCTAAATAAATCCGCTACAAGTCTGCAAGATTCTCTGACTAAATTGAATAGCTGTTGTAATAGATATGGTATGAAGGTCAGCAATAAAAAGACAAAGACAATGAAAATAGGCAGAATCATTGAAAATGTCAACTGTGTTGTGAATGGAGAACCTGTGGAACAAGTAAAACATTTCAGCTACTTAGGCACAATTTTTACTGAAGATGGTCAACTAAATATAGAAATAGACAACAGAATCAGCAAAGCTGATATCGTGGGAAGTCAATTGAATAAATTCATATGGAATAAGAAAGAAATTAGTCGGAACACTAAATTAGCTGTATACAAGACTGTGTTCAAACCAATTTTAACTTATCGATCTGAGAGCTGGGTCAGAAGTAAAACACTTGACCAAAGACTAGAGACCGCAGATATGAGAGTCCTGAGAAAGATTAGAGGCGTGAACAGATGGCATCAATGGCAATATCATATTAAAAATGAGGATATTAGGAAAGAACTTGACATTGTCAGCATCCAGGAATGCGTTAGCAGAGATAATCTCAGATGGTATGGTCACTTAAATAGAATGGGAGAGGAAAGATTAGCAAAACAAGTGTTCTCTGCCAGGTTGGCAGGAAAACGACCCAAAGGAAGACCAAGATATAGGTGGATTGATATGGTACAAAGTGCCTTAGAAGATAGAAATGTAAGATCTGATAATGTTGGAGTCTTGACAAGTAACAGACTGATTTGGAGGAAAATTGTAGATAGGAAGTTAGTAATGATGTAATTTTTTCATGTAGTACTGTCATATCCTGTACACCCCTTGAGAGTACATGGCAGTAATTTGATGATGATGATGATGATATCAAGAAAATTGGCTACTGTGTACATTCCTTTATTTATCCCACTATAAACTCCTTTTATGGAACTGCAATAGTGCTTTTTACTTATTGAATCCAGATATGAACTCATATTGATTAGGTGCATTACAAGATATGGAATTTAGTGAGCTATTTAATCATTTATTGGGATTTTAATAACCTTTGGGACTGTAACTAACATAATATTGGTCTGTAATTTCTGATTTCATTTCTGTTACAGAAGAACTGAAGCAATGTTTAAGTGTTCTATAAATTTTCCTTGTTCAAAAGATTTATTAATAATTTAGGATTGAAAGAGAGATTAAATTTGACATGATTGAGAAAGAAAGAGTAAAAGTGTTGAACATAAGAATAGTATGACTGGTGTAATGAATGAAGATTTGGCTGTAATGAGGGAGATAGCTTGATTATGCAGAGTGATACACAGGACAAAGCAGGAGCTGGAGTGAATGCAGAAATGTCTGACGAGTAGGTCAGCTGATAACAAAGAAAGAAGTGCAATAAGAGAAATGAGAGCTTGACCTAGAGAGAAAGAAAAATTAAGGAGCAAGTCTTGTACGGTGATTTAATCATAAAAGGTGTGATCGACAAGAGATGACAAAATCATTCCTTCTGGGTGTGAAAATTAATGATGTCTGTGAGTCTATTAGAGCACAAAAGGGTGGGGTGAAAGAGATGATCTTATTAGCCAGAACGAATGATTTGAAAGGAGAAGAGAATGACATGAGAGAGGACATGAAATCATTACTGGAAGTAGCTAAAGAAAACAGTGAGAAAGTTAAGATAGTGAGTCTGTTGCCAGTGTATCACAGTAGAGCTGAGGAGGGCCATAATAGCAAATGACTAGATGTATAGGTTATGCAGGAGGAGTGGTGTGGAGTGAGTTTGACAAGAAGGATGGTTTGCAACTGAATGGATTTGGTACTCAGAGACTGGAAAAAGTGTTGAATGAAGTGAAATTGGTTGTGCAGAATCAGGGATTCTAGAGCTTTTGGCAGAAGGGGGTGGGAGCTGTTGAGTGGATATGCAGACATCAGTGAGACAGTTGAGTGTAAGAATGTATATAATATACCTAAATTAGTACCACTGGTAACAAACCAGAATGAGATATTCAGTAAAAAGCTTCAGGATAGCGGTGAGCCTAAGGGACTTTTGCACTTTATGTACACTAGTCAGAACAAACAGGGAGAATTTTTGGCATTGGTTAGTTCATCCTGGCCAAAGGTTATTGGCAATGAGACATGGCTAACAGAAGATGATATAGTTACTGGGATAGAATGTGAAAGGTATAGTGTGTTCAAGGAGAATAGAGAAAAGAATGGGAGAGGAGTGTTATTGAAGATAGCTGATGAACTGCAACCAAAGAGAGTAGAAGTTCAACTACAGGCCAGTGAAAATAGCACATTTAAGGCTATCTAGTGTGAGATAGAGGCCAGTAGAATATACAGTTGGATGGTGCTATAGACCATGGAATGAAAAAGATGATGGAGATAGTATGCATCAGCAAATAAACTCAGTGAGTGGAGGACAGATAATTATTATGGTGGATTTCAAGTGTGGGAACATGGGAGGAAGGAAATGGATTTTATGCAGTTACTAAGGGATAATTACCTGAGACAGCACATGGGAACGGATATATAGGGTTGGCGAGATGGATAGGACAGTTGTTGGAGAGATATCAGAGAGTGCTTTATTCAGAAGTAGAGTCCAAAAGAAGGCCTGTGGCTAGTGATGTGCAGCAGGGTCTGTTTTAGGACCACTACTGTTTAATTTGTACCTTAACAATAGAGGAAAATAATCTGAGAGGAACTGTTAAATTATTTTTTCCTGATGATGTAAAGTTGGGTAGAGCAATAGTTAATACAGATGATGTCAAAGGAGAATGGATGCCATTTTAATGTGGCAAAGTATAAGGTTTATGCATTTTGTCTTGAAAAGATTACTAGCTATATACCACATTGGCTGAATTGTACTCCAGGAAATTGACGAAACCAGTGACTTTGGAGTGTTAGTGGATGGGGAGTTAAAGTTTAGGGGACACATGGCTAAAACAGCTCATCAGATTACTTTGTTACTGAAGAATACTTTGACAAGCAGAAACAAGCAGGTTATTGTTCCTCTTTATCGAGCTTTGATAAGACCCCATCTTGACTACTGCATGCAGATCTAGGTACCAGGGTTTCTTGGTGATGAGGATGGGGTGGAGAGGTTCCAGAGGCAAGTGACCAAGATGGTAGCAGGTCTATGGAATGAACCTTACAAGAACAGGTTGAAGTTACAGAAAGTGATTGATAGGCGGAAAAGGACTAATATGATTGAGACATGCAATTTGCTGAGGAGATTTTATAAGATTAATTCAGAGGAAATTTTTCATATAACTGATTATATTTTTCCCTTATATAATTATCCCTCATATAACTGATTTGCATCTGATAATGGGAGAACTAGGGACCATTCATGGAAACTGAGTAAGAATGTAGTTATCAAGGGTGTTAGAACTAGGTTTTTTGCTTGGAGAGTGATGAATAGGTTGATGACGGAGTCTGTTGTGAGTACATTACTGTGAATGAGTTCACAGCAAAGTATGATAGATGCTGCGCAAATGTTGGATAATTCTTAACATGTTTAGGGTCTCCCTCGATCAGTCTAAGGACTACTTGGAGTAGCCCATAATAATTATAATGTGTAAAGAACTTATGTGTAATTATAATATGTAATTTTTTGACATTTATATGATCACATCCCATTTTTTCTGTTTTTTTAATCCGATTACACTTCTTACCTCATTCTCATTTACTGCGTATACATATATCGAATTCTTAATCCACAGAAGGTCACTCACATATTTTATTCTGTCTATAGAATCAAAATCACAACTGCCATAGTTTGTAGTGGCTATTCATTTCATTAATTACAGCAGCAACATTGTTGCCCTCTGGAATTCATGTTTTCTGCTTTGTATTACCAATTATTTATCATGTTAGCCAACCTCTGTTCTTTACTTTTATCGCTCATACAATAAAGAAATTTTGTTAAGAGATAAGAGATACCTGTAAGTATTTAGCAAAATTTTTATACTTGTGTTCAAACATTAAATTGTAGGGATTTTTCCTATGCTTATAATATAGTTTTTTTGGGGAGTTTTTTCACTCATATTTTTTAGCTCATCTGTTATCCAGTGTATGTGAAGATCCTTTTTAGCAGTAATTATTTTATGATATTGCAATTTGTTGTCTACATATTTAATCATTTTGATAAATTCCTCATATAACTGATGATTTGCATCTAATAGATCATTTTGAGACAGTTGATAATATTTATGTATTTTTCAAATTTATTATAATTCGTGCCAATTTCTAATTTTTCATGCCTACCTACACTTTGCTAAAATAGTCTGAAAGGATACCTCCAGCCATTTTGTTTTGTAATAAATATGTAATCAGTACAACTTACTGAGTTTACTTCTCTTGTTTTGCGATCTGTGTATGCAAGATACCCATGTGAAAATAATAAATTTTTGCTATTATTCTACATAAATCCAAATTCATACCCCCCCCCTTCACTAGTATAATATTATGTTTTAAGGTCTTTATGACATTATTTAGCTCTGTTAGAAAAATATCAACTGGGTCATGTGCGTGGTATATAGCAAATGTGAATATATTCTTTACTGTGTCATAAATGATTCGTTTTAGCACTGTGCATGATTCCAGTTGAAAATGAAAAGTATTTTTCCTAGCATACTGATTTAATCTCCACATGAACGATTATACTTACAACATTCATAATGCGTATCATAATTAAAAAGAGAATATTGATCAATTTCAAGTTGTTTGATTCATATTTCATTTACTACTAGTGCAACTATATATCATTAGATTTCTGAGAAAAATAACATAAAATTATCAAAATTTGACATTAACCTAATATTTACACAATATAAGTTTAACATTGTTTGACATTCTTAGATGAATTTGAAGTAGTATCAAAATTTTTTTACAGAAGTTATATTATACAGATTTTTACAGTTGACAGTCGCACCAAGAACTAGATTATTCGTGTGTTCTGTTGAGTTCATTTTGGTCAGAGTTCTTTCAGTTGTTCACAGATAGATATAGATTTCATTGCCTTCATTGAGGTCATCAGGTGTTTTTATCCATATCACTTTTGTGTTGTCATCCTTTCTCATGAACAAATTATCATCTCTTATCCACACCTACTTTACTGTGCCACTTGCTCTCTTTTGTTTTCCTTGATAAAGAAGTTGCTTATTACATTTTGTCAAGTGATCATTTATATAGACATGCACAATCTTTAACTGTTCATCAAACTGTTGGGCTGAAATCTTGAGCATCCATTTACTTCTAACATTTTTGTTCACTAATTGAATGATAACTGGCTTGGTATCTGTTTTCCTGCTAGTGGGTATTCTGTGAGCATGCACAATGTCGTCCTTTTAATCTCCGAGTAGATTCACCAGTTTTTCAGTGATAGTGTGCGTAATTTTATTACGAGCTTGTGGTAAACCATCTATTTTAATATTGTTCTTCAACTTAGAGCACTGCTGCATTTCATTGACCTCCCATTTCATTCATTTGTACTTTCAGTAATTTATTTTCATATGCTAGTTCTGCATTGTTATTAGACGACTCCTTGATTAGGTTTTCATTGCATTCTGCCTTATTCTTTAAATTCGAATGCAGGCAAAGCTGTACTCCAGCGATTACTTTAAATCATTTATTTCAGCTTTAAATAATTTTTTCAATTCCCATCTTATTGTGGAGTTATCTCCTTTTAATTTCTACTAATAGCATTTAGATCTTATATAAATCCAAATTTATATCCCCCACTGGTATAACATTGTCATGTGCTAAAGCCTCTATGACATTAGTATGTTATTTTCAACCACAAAATTAATTTAATATGATAACTGAACTGGGTTTTATTGGTCGGAGTTTGATACAACTAGTAACCAACTAGTTTTGCCACATTAACCAATGGCTTCATCTGGGTTTTTGGTGAACATACAAATATAAACTTAAAAGAAAAAGCTTTGATTATGAATCAATACATAACTGTAAAAATACTGAATGCATAGGAACCGTTATACAATATAAATACGTGGAGCACTGTTGTCACATGATCAGTCATTGTTCAGCAGGTGCGCCCTATAGTTAGCTGCAAAATTAAACTCTGATGTGTTGAGAGATCTTATAAGCGATTTCCAAATGTCACATAGGGATCATCCCCTGGTTTCTGTTCAGGGTACCTTGTGATTGGATTACCACTGTGGCTTCTTTCATGTTGCAGGAGCTGTAGTCATCATCTATGTATGGCATAGAACTTCTATCCCATTCATTGTTGTGGTGAATGTTGGAAAAATGGAATGCCAACTCTGAACTGTCCTCTCTGTTGTTGGAGTGTCTATGAAAGTTTTGAAGTTCAGAGGACACATTGCAAAGGTTGTTAAAACATCTCAGAGAATTGCTGCATTGTTGAGGAGGACATTGGCCACAGGAGATGTTGGGCAAGTGTGTTGATACCAATGTATAAAGCTTTGTTCAGACCACATCTGGACTCAGATCTGAACACCCGGATTTGAAGGTGATGAGGTAACCTTGGAGAGGGTGTAGAGATGGATATCAGGACTGTACAGTGTTGATTATGAGGACAGACTGAGGCTACAAAGTTTGGTGGATAGGAGGGGGGGGTGATCAAGACATTTAAACTGTTGAAGGGTTATTATTGTATTAACAGTGAGGAGATTTTTCATATGGTAGAATGAGGGAAAGGAGCAATTAGAAGGGGACATCCCTGGAAGTTGCAAAAGGGTGGGCTGAGTGGTTAGTGTATCCGCTCTCCGGCCAAAAGGCTGCAGGTTCAAATCCTGCCATGGATGCTTGTGATTGTGTGTGAAAATATTAGTGGTGGAGGTGAGCAGTAGATGGCATTGGTGTATTTGCAGTTTGTTTTAGTTGGTGAATTAAGTAGTGGAGACAATTGTAGATGCCCTCCCTCGATGAGTCTTTGGACTCCCTGGAGGTGTCACATAAATAATGTTTTTTTACATGGAGAGTGGTAGGAGCATGGAATGCATTGCCTGAGAAGGTGGTGAACATGCAGGCTGTTGATGAGTTTCAGGAGTGGCATGATAGACTTTGTGTTGACCTCTCACTATGAGGCTAGTGACTCCATGGAAGTCAGGAAAATAATCATCTGTGGAACAGTTCAAAGGACACTGAATAAAAAAAACAAGATGAGAAACTCAACTAAAATTTTATAAAGTAATGGAGTAACTATTATATGGTTCAGAAACATGGACTGTTAAAATGAAAGGTGAAAGTATTATAAAAATTAAAGATAGACAAATAGAAGAAATAAAAAGGATACAGCTTAGTTGAATGAAAGATATCTTTAAAGGTGATAATCCATATGATAACTCTATTATATGGTTCAGAAACATGGACTGTTAAAATGAAAGATGAAAGTATTATAAAAATTAAAGATAGACAAACAGAAGAAATTAAAAGGATACAGCTTAGTTGAATGAAAGATATCTTTAAAGGTGATAATCCATTATTTTGAAGAGGAAAGCTTTTGATCAGTGTGGCTTATCTGTAATTACATATGGCAGTTGAAATCCTGAACTTAAAATATGATTCAGAAATTGAAAGTTACCTAGAGAAGAATGGTAATGAAAATGCTTGGTATAACACTTAAAGATAGGGTGCCCTCTCATTTGAAGAACAAACATACAGGACATCATCAGTTAAATTATGCATTGGAGTGTAATGGAGATTGGCTGGACTGGCCTAAATTATTGACAGAATGGAGACCTATGGATTGGTAGTAGACAAAGGGGAAGAACAAGAAAGAGATAACAAGATGAAATTGTTAGGATTGCTGGAATGCAATGGAGGAGAAAAACTGAAAATATAATGGAATGGAGAAGACCTTTGTCCACCAGTGGGCTGATTCAGGTTGAAGTGCTAATATTGTTTTTAAACAGCAGAGAAAGAAAGAAATGAGAGTGAAAGCCAAGAAATACATGCTGTTATATTCAAGGCTTTGAATTTGGGGAACTTAGTTATGTGTTTTGATTCGTTGTTTACCATAGTGATAATAGCCTGTACATGGCAGTATTTGGGATTGGGGCTCCAAACTGGAACATGTTGCTCACTCTGAAGAAACAGTTTCCTGCCTGCAAAGTCATTCCAATGGCCTCAGCCCAGCAAGATTATTTGTTAGCTGGCCCAAAATCCTCCTGATTCTTTGCCATCTACTTTCAGGTTCGGTTCTTTATAAAGAATAAAGTGTGAAAGCCAAGAAATACATGCTGTTATATTCAAGGCTTTGAATTTGGGGAACTTAGTTATGTGTTTTGATTCGTTGTTTACCATAGTGATAATAGCCTGTACATGGCAGTATTTGGGATTGGGGCTCCAAACTGGAACATGTTGCTCACTCTGAAGAAACAGTTTCCCGCCTGCAAAGTCATTCCAATGGCCTCAGCCCAGCAAGATTATTTGTTAGCTGGCCCAAAATCCTCCTGATTCTTTGCCATCTACTTTCAGGTTCGGTTCTTTATAAAGAATAAAGTAGTTCTGCAGCCTGCAGAACTACTTTATTTCTGTATCCTCAAATGGGAAAAATTCTTGATTCCTCCAGTGAGTTTAGCATGTCTTAAAGGGTGTAATCTACACTGGTTGATGGTGAGATGGAACCTTACTCTTGAAACCAAAAATGGCAGCTGCCATTTCAGGCAACTAATAAGTAAGTTGGTCATATGTCACTGGACATTGCAAGTCATCTGACCTAGAAATTTATTTAAAATTTATTCATATTAATATTTATAAAAGAAGAATTCCTTTTTAAATATCCATTTATGCATTTAAATAACTGTAAAATAATGAAAGAAAATATTTAATGTTATTAAATCTTATGTTTCACTTTTATTTTCCAGCTGCTTAATTATTACAGATTCCCATTTATTCTTACTGAGAGAAGCTTCTCACAAAAAAGGTTTTGCTCATATTGTGTCCAGACATCCTCTTTCTTCCATAGTCAAAATAACAAGTAAACGGAAGCAGCCAGAATTTATCACATTTAAGTATGGCTATCAAAGTGCCAGTTCTGGTGGTGAATATATCATTACAAATATGGACCGTTTATTAATACCAAAGGCTTCTTCTGCTATACCTATTATAAAAGACCATATTGTGAATACTTTACAAAATAGTGAAAGGTAAAATTGCTTATAGCAATACAGCACTAAATGTGAACTATCAAGTTAGGCTCTACCTAGTCCAGGAAAACTTTGAATCCTCCATTGTGTGTTGCCCACAATCTATGGCAACTAACTGCCAGTATTCTGTACCGTGTTGTGAACAAAATATGTGTTGGACCTTGAAAAACTGACAGAATCACTACAAAGTCATTGTTCAGACTTAAACTAGGACTGATCTGTGTAAGCAAAGATATGTGTCGTGTTTGTATAATAAGATTTTATTGTAAATATGAATGATTGAAAGGAAAGTTTTGGCTGTACATTTAAAAGCTCTTTGGGTGACACTAATTATTTTTTAATAAAAACTATTAGCAGATACTCTTCTAGATCATTATTGTTATGTATATAGGTCATTATGCTTTTAAAGAATCTACAGTTTATAGCCTAAACATATATAGCACTCAGTTTTTCAGGAGACTTTTTTTAAATGCTTTGTCCATGACAAATTATAACATGATGTACAAGCCTAGGAAATAGTAAAATTAAATTATAAAAAGTGGGCTATTTATTCTTCCTGTTGCTTTATATAAAAATACAAATGAATATACAATATCTGATATGAAATTTTATGGAAAATGAAAACTAAAGCTATAATGTTTAATAAATCCCATTTATAAGAATGGGAACCATTATAAATATATCAAATGAAGCTACCCACAATGACTCTTCTATTATAATCCAATATATTTTTAACATAAAGTAGTCGAGATTAAGAATGTGGTATTTTTATTATTATTATTATTATTTTAAAGGTATACTACAATAGAGATCAGGGCTGTACTTATGCACAGGCACATGAGGCTGTAGCTGGGGAGGCTCTGAAAAATTAGGGCCAATTTAAGAGCTCCAAACAATAAGTGGGGATCCTGGAGCACTCTAGTGCCTTGGGTCCCATCTGCCTCAGGAAAAGTGTAAGTACAGCCCTGACAGAGATGTGAATTTTTTTTTTTTTAATAATGACCCAACACATGAAAGGTCACAAAATGTATAATACAGCAGTACGCTATGTGAGTTAAGTGATTAAGGAGAAAGATGTGATTTATTGATAAAATGTGATCTTTTAAAGAGTTAGAGGTTTTACTCAGTGGGAAAAACAGTATGGTGGAAAACTGTTCCAAAAAAATGTATATTTAGGCTTAGATGCTGGTTTATACTCATGGTGCAGTTTAATGGAATAATTACAGCACAAAGAGAAACCTTCTATATTTAATAAATATAGAAGGTTTAATCATTTCAGTATTTCATTTCTGTCACAGAGACATCTCCAGGAATACAATATTAAGGCTGTAATAACACACACAACAAACAATAAGTGGAAGAAATGAAATTAGACTATATGAAGACTAAAGTCTTATGAGGGGGCTCTATTGGGGATAACCTTAGATATTGGGCAGGAGGTCTAAAAATTAAAGTTTCCTAAATCTTGGGAAGTTGAATGCAACCATCCTTTTCTTTTAGTGTTATACAGCGGTCAGCATTCGTTTTAGACAAATTATAGACTCTACAACCATGTTAGAAATAATAATTTTAATTTCCTGACATTTCATCCTTCATATTAAGGTCATCATCTGGAGTATACACACACACACACAGAGACAATTACATTTCACACAGTATGCTAAAGAGACAATGATTTGATCAACAGTTATTCTACTGGCCTGAACTCTAGTGAAAAATTAATTAAATTAAATTAAAATTAAATAACTACATCAAAGCTATATTCTATTTAAGACAGGGAAAATTGTTTTTCCTATAGATAGTTTTATTACAGCAAATGATGTCCTAATTTAACATGAGAATTATATTATATTTAAGATCCTGGATTACCTATAGTCCTATTTATAATTAACTCTTAGGGAGAAAGGTTATGTGGGTAGAATATGTGTCTTCCATATTCTTGGGATTTTTAGACCATCATTATTGTTAAGATTAGGGTGGTTGATAAGAATTTCACGCACCTCCTTAAATTTACGTTCATACCACGTTTTGGTGTGATGTAAACAAGTGCTTTTCCAGTCAATTCTATGTAAAGTATTCAGGGAATGATCAGAAAGGCCAGCTTCACCATAGTTATTAAATTTAATGTGCCATTTATGTTCTTTTGTCTGATAGGAATTGTGCGTCCTGTTTCTCCTATATAGGGCAAATTACAGGTACAGTGAATGGTATACTCCAGAGTGGGCCAGCAGAGGGAGTGGATCCTTGGATGAGTTGAGTAAGTTCTTAAGATTGTATTTCTGTAGTATTCTTTATTTTATCTGATATCCCTTTAATATATCGAATGGTTAGTTTTATTGTAGTCTAGTTGTTTTTTGTTTTTAAATGAGGTCTTCTGAATGCAAAAATTGAAGGCAACCATATTTATTAAGATTAGGTTGATTTTTTAAATCTGTTACTGATTCTAAGAAAGACAAATACTTGAAAGTCTCTTCTTAGAATCAGTAGCAGATTTGATAAATCAGCCTATAAGAATAAATCTTAAATATATAATAAACCTCATCTTAATAAATAAGGTTGTATTAACCTCCCTACCAGCCAATGTGGATGAAATAGTGACACCAAATTGCACTTCTTATCCATATTATTCAATGGGTTTTAGAGCTTCGTATCCAGATTTATCTCGACGTCTATAGACGTCGTGGCCGGTTGGGGGGTTAAACTTCCCAAGACTTGGGAAACTTTAATTCTTGAGTCTGCCACAAAACATCTAAGGATAACCAATAATCCCCATAGAGCCCTTCATAAGACTTTATTCTTCATTTAGTTTAATTTATTTTCTTCTACTTATTGTTTCTTGTGTATTTTTGTGTGTGTTATTACAATTTTAACATTGTATTTCTGAAGATGTTTCATTGACAGAGATAAAATACTGAAACAATTAAACCTGCTGTTTCATTAATTCTCTGTGCTGTAATTATTCCATTAAACTGTATCATGAGTATTCCAAAGAAAAAAAAGGTGGATGGAACGAAGGAAGATGATAAGTTTGGTATATTTGGAGTTGGCTAGTGATGTACAAACAGAACGTCCTGTTTGTTCAAATAATGAGTGGAGGTTCTCGCTCTGTGGCTCTAGTTCTTCAAATTGTTAATGGAATTTGTGCCATTATAACATTTATTAGACACAAGCATTCACAAGAATATAGTAATTTCATTATTGCAAATATTTCGACCAGAAACTAACTGGTCATCATCAGTGTATCAGCATAATCATAGGTGAAGCTACAACGAAGAATGTTAATCCTATTTACAGAGCTGAGCCATGTGCTGGATGCCACTTGGCAGATAGTTACAATAAAATAAGATTACAATTTAAGAGGATGAGACTCTCCCAAATCTTGGTAATAGAGAGAGACAATCATTCCAATTTAAATGTGGACCATGTAGAAGTGATTCAACACCCTCTTTAAATAACCAATCAGACCTAAACCTGCCCTGATGTAAAACGTATTGGACCATAGGATATCATGGTAGTGTCCACTGTATGCTAAGTGAGGCCAAATTTTTCAGGTTTATTGTTAATATATGATTGGTGTTCTTGTAGTCATTTTTCAATATAATGTCCCATTTGTCCAAAATACGAGCAGAGGTACTCACAGTGAACTTGGTAAACACCAAAGAGAGAGGGGGGGGGTATCTTTCTTGAGTGATAACCAAGAGGAGATCTTCTTGATAGGGAAAAAAGTAGGAACTAAATTATGTCTTTTCAGAAATCATAGCAATCGTCTCAGAGATGCCTGTGATATATGGGATAGGGACTTGCCATACAGGTTCATAGTTTTTGGCAGTGGGCTTTTAAGAGTGCAAGATACATTTAAACTTCCTTGAGGTGAAACCATTCTGTAGTTCTGATGCGTTGGATTGGTGCTCAATTCTTGTTGAAGAACTTGGAAATTTAAGCAGATAACACGTGCTCTGTTGAGAAAAGATTTGAAAATGCTTATTTTTGGAGATAAGCTAAATCTTGCCATGTAGTGGCCTGTGAAGATAGGTTTATGGTGAATAGAAGTAGCAAGTATTTCAGAAGGGTATGAGAAAGGAGGACGTCCAGGAAGGCTAATTGTCCATCTTTTTTTTTGCCATAATGAAGTTGATACATGGGTGTATCAACACGTTGATTTTGGTTAAAAAGGCAAATAGAGATTCTTCTGTGTCTGGCCAGATATTAAAACATATCATCTGTGTATCGAATCCAAAAGGAAGGTTGGGGTTGTATTAATAGTGAATTTTCAGTATTCTCTAGGTAGAAATTAGCCAGTGACAAGGGGCACTTGCTATGGAACTTCCCATGGCAGTTCCTTCAATCTGTTTGTACAATGGGTTCCTGCAGATGAAATAGCCTAGGTACATGACAAAGTCGAACAGTTCAACTATGGAAGAAATGCACCTGATATCAGTTGAAGAGCATCAGCCAGAGGCTCACTAGTAAATAAGGACTGGATATGAAAGCTAATTGGTGAGGTCTGTAGACTGAAGAGTTAAGTTTTTTTTATTTTTGTCAAAAAAACTTATCAATTTTTCATTGAGGTCTGTGTGTGCGCCAATACGGGAGCTTAAGCTAGGAATTTGGCTAAGCAATAGGTGGTTGCATACATGTATCGAATAAAGATTCTAGTTCTTATGATTATAAGAAGATGGAGTGTCCAGTTCAGTGGAGCAGTGTTCATGAAAATACTTATAGAAAAAGCATGGTGCAGAAAAAGCTCTAATGGGAAAGTGACTAAAGGAAGACTGTGAGCAGTCTTCCTTTAGTCACTTTCCCATAAGAGCTGCCTCCACGTGAGGGAAGTGATCACATGGTCTTGACTTGAGAGGGTAGCAAAATATGTGGAACTACAAGGTGATTATGATACATTTGGTAGGGAGCTTGAAGCAGTACCAATGTATAAAGTTCTGCAAGGGAAGGATGTTCACAGTGCAAGGGATATCTGGAAGCAATATCACTCTGTGTATCCAAGGTCAGGAGGTAAATCAGGTAGGAGTTAGATGGATGAGTAATATCATTAAGCATGAACTCCAAAAAAATGTGGATGGTATATATCAGAAGAAAGATGCTCAGCAAACTCATCAGTACAAGAAATTGGTAAAATTAGATTATGAAAATAACTTAGCCAAGCAGGCGAAAGGAAATCCCAAAGTTTTTATTGTTATTATTATTGTGGGAAGTAGGAGTAAGAATGACTATGGAAGGATATTTTTAATGAGTGCAGATGGTAGAAAGGTAACAGAGGCAGACGAAATTGTGGAGCTACACAGTGATCATTTTGCTAGGGTATATCATCCTAGTGGATATTGTTATGGCAGAAGTGAAAGGGACTGATATGAGAACAAAAGTTGATGAATTGGAGGTGCTTTGGATACTGCAGAATCTAAATGCAAATACTGCTGTGGGATTGGATGGGAATCCAAACCCAAAAGGATTGGATTCCCACAAAATCAGCTTGCATTTTAAGAGAATGTGCACGGAAACTGCGATGCTTTTGACTAGGCTTTATGCAAAATAATTCCTTTGCATGAAGGACGATCTAAGTCTGTGGTAGCAAATTATAGATCAAGCAGTATTTCCAGAATGGTGGTAAAAGTACTGGAAAACTTGGTTAAAAACAGAATTCAGGAACGGGTATATAACAATATGTTGTATGTGGGACAGCACGGATTTGTGAAGGGTCAGGGTCATGCCTTAGTGATCTACTAACATTTTATAAGAGTGATAGCTGAGTTGGGTAAAGGGAATAACTACACGATGATACGGCTGGATTTTGCATAGGCATTTGACAGGAGATGCGTAGAACTCTGTTACACAAAAAAAAACTTTAAAAAATTTTTTTTTTAAATGGTGATGGATATGAAACTGGTGATATGGTTAATAGGAGGCTGATGGACAGATATCAAAAAGTATATGGAGGAGCAGAATCCAGGAGAAGGCAGATGACTAGTGGTGTGCCTCAGGATTCTGTGCTTGGACCACAGGTGTTTAATTTGCACATGAATGATAGAGAAAATAATTTGAATGGAGATAGTTGTTTTATGATGAATGCAATATTGAGTGGGATAACAGTTAATCAAGGTTATGGAAATTGCTTGCAGAATGATATAAATAGACTAACAATATGGACAAAACATAATGAATGTCAACTTAACATGGACAAGTAAAGTTATGAATTTTGGGATCCAAAGATGAAAAGCTGCGCACCACATTGAGGGAACTGTACTCCTGGTAATTGATGAAGCCATGGATTCTGGAGTAGGAGTGATAGAAAGTTGAAGTTCAGAGGGAATATTGTTGAAGCAGCCAGGGTAACTCACATGATTACATGGATTAAAGAATACATTAACAAGCAGAAATAAGGAAGTTATTCCTCTTCATAAAGCCTTGCTGTGATCACATCTGGATTACTGTGTTCAGGTCTGTTCACCTGGGTTATTTTGAGAATGAGGAAGTAATGGATAGGATCCAGAAGTGAGTGAGCAAAATGGTGAGTGGTCTGTGGAATGCTTCATTTGAGAATAAATTGAAGGTTTGTTTATTGATAGATGAAAAATGGGAATATGATAGAAACATTTGTTACTTAAAGGATTTAATAGGATTGATGCAGGGAAAATGGCTCAGCACTTAGCTAGAGGGAGCAGAACAAGAGGTCTGCCCTGGAAGTTGGGTAAGAGTGCGGTTAACAAGGGTGTGAGGACTAGTTTTTTTTTCCTTCTCTTGGAGGGTGGTGAATAAATGAATAGGTTGCCTGAGTGAGTTGTATTTTGTGTGTTATGAGCCTTAGGACTCCATTGAGGTACCTGTGCGATAATAAGTTCTAGTCGTTGACTGGATTCAAACTGAGAACGGTTTTCTTTGGGTGGATAATTAAATTATTCAAATTTAATAATACTCCAGCACCCGGAAGTAATGTACAGTCAGGGTCAGATACACAAGCTGTTCTGCACTTGAGCCAGCCTCCCTTCTCTACCTCTAAGCTTGACCATATTTCTATACAATAACGAGAAATCCAAGTGTTAGTTACCGCATGATGATTTAATGGATGGCAGTACTATAGGGCAGCGGTTCCCAAACTGTAGGCAGTAGGTTTTGTTGAGGAGGGCCGTGAAATAATGAAAACAAATTTAAAATGTTTGAAGACTAAGTAGATTTTTATATTTTAATGGAAAAATTCACACATTGGTGTTGGTTCACCCTTAATGAATATTAGTAAATATTGCTTATTCATATGTTTCATTTCAAAGCAGTGGTTAATTGTATTTACTTCGAATGCTCTCCAGGGAAGCTCCAAATCTTCCTGTCCCTTTCATCACACGTTTGTAATCAGGGACTGTTGATATTGACTTTATATACATATCAAAACTCGTTTTATATTATCACTGTCATCCGAGCTAGTTTTCTGTTACCAATAAAAGTTTCGCATATACTTCACACATGAAAAAAAGCTTAAACAAGTTCATGTGGGGAGATAGTAACTCGCATACAGTGGTGAACAACAGGCCCTCCCTAACAGCCACTATACTGCAGAGGCAATAAAAACAAGTACTTTTATTATGCCAGTGAATAAGGTATGAGGAGTCTGTGTAATATACTTCTCAACAAATAGTGCAATTAGAGACAATTGGAATAAAAACAGCACACTAATTAATGAATCACATGTCCCCTCATACAGAAACTATGCTGTATACACTGAAACAAAACTATATTGCATGGGCAAACACAGTATCTAACTAAAAACTATTGTTATTAATTAGATGTGTGCGAGTTCGATTTCCCAAGGCAGCAATAAAATTCAACCAAACGTGTTAAAATTAGTAAAAGTGTTAAAACTAAGTAATATATATATATATATATATATATATATATATATATATATATATATATATATATTACTTGGCATTTGGCAGTTTCACATATGGAATTCGGTTGAAGAGAGTTAGCATTTCAACTCAATTGTCAGCTATGCTTTTATCTTTCGGTTGCTAGATATTTTGTTAATACCTCACCAATCATATGCGCGTTTTAATAACCTGCCCTTGCTGTCTGTTTCGTGTTAGGCTTAATTACCGTAAAGGGAGAAAAGTCACAAAAGAGAAAAATGTTCCTGGTCTGGGGATTCCCTTATTCAGGTAATATTCTCTAATTTCATGTTATCAGTCTGTGGTGTGCCAGTATCGGTAAGTGGTGATATTATTTGATCTATTCTACGTTAAAAAATTTAACCCTGAGATGGATAAGTGGCTGATAAAAAAAAAATAATAAAAAATCCCGCGAACAATCAGAAGCAGAAACAGACTCAAAAAAAAAAGGACAGTATTTCATATTTTACCAGAACAGCCCGCATCGTCTTCAGAACCAAACGGTAAGAGGCAAAAAATGTAATACATGCATTTGATTTTTGCAATATTCGTTGTGTATGTTTTGTATTGAATATAAATACAATAAATATTATAATAATATATCTCTCTGTTACGATTTTTTTTCGAGGGGGGGGGGCGTGAAATATTTTAATTTTTGCTAAGGGGGCCCTGACATCCAGAAGTTTGGGAAGCACTGCTATAGGGTTAACATTATTTGCATATACAGGTAGCCCTCGTATAACGCGGATGTTAGGTTCCACAGAAATGCCGTGTTATATAAATCGCATTATGCGAGATTCAGATCACATAGAAAAAATAGGTTTATGTTCTAAAATCGTTTTATATATACTCGGGTCTCTTTTTATGCAGATTTGAAGTTATGCGGTGTACGCCCACAGATACGAGACCTTTCGACATTTCTGCGCATGTCAACAGAAGGAGAATCCATTCCATAATAGGGTAATCCAGTGTTTCCAACGAAGGAAACACTTCACAAATCCTGAAATTTTCATGGAACACCTCGGTTATTTTGTAATGTATTCATTAATAATTAATTGTGAATTTAGCTGATTTTTTATTATTAATTAAATTTGTCCCAATGGAGGGAAAAAACCAAAGAAAAGCAATTTCTTTGGAAATGAAAATTGCAATTTTAGATCGCTTAGCAAAAGGAGAGGGATCTACGGTGATTGGTAAACATTTAATTTAGGCGAATCTACTATAAGAGTAATTAAAAAGAATGAAGTCGCAATAAGAAAATCTGTCATTTCTGGCACAAAACTAAGTGCCAAATTATCATCATACTCAAGAGATACTTTATTAGAAAACACGGAACGAGCGCTCGTAATTTGGATTGAAGAATTAACTCAAAAAAGAATTCCTATAAATGGTTATTTAATTAAACAAAAAGCTCTTCGGTTTTATGAACAGAAGAAGCAATTGGAGCCGTCTACTTCCGCTTCCCAGGCTGATAAAGAATTTTCGGCTAGCAAAGGATGGTAAACCGGGTTTTTAAAAAGGAACGCACTTCATAACGTGAAGATTACAGGCGAGGTTGCAGCAGCAGATGAAGCAGCCAAATATTTTCAAGAGAAGTTAGCCAAAATTATTGAAGATGGTGGATATTGTCCCGATCAAGTGTTTAACGCTGATGAAACAGGATTGTTTTGGAAGAAAATGCCTAATCGAACTTACATCTCAAAGTCTGAGAAAAAAAGCAAGTGAGTTTAAAGCAAGAAAAGATCGAGTTACGTTGTTACTTTGTAGCAATGCATCAGGAGATCGAATGTTGAAATCCCTCCTAGTAAATCGATATCTAAGGCCACGTGCTCTAAAAGGCAAAGATCTAAAACAGCCATCCGGTACATTGGATGGCTAATACAAAGGCCTGGGTAACAACTGCTGTATTTACTGAATGGTTCAATAATTGCTTTGTACCAGAAGTGAAAACATATATGAAGCAAAAAGCTCTCGATTTTAAAGTTTTATTAATTGTTGACAATGCACCAAGTCTCATTTGGATGTTCTCATTTAGAACATCCAAATGTGCAGGTAGTGTTTTTCCCACCGAACACAAGCATTATTCAGCCATTAGATCAAGGCATAATGGCTACTTTTAAAAAATATTACGTTTAGCACACTTTTCAATTTATATTGGATAAACTAGAAAATGAATCATTAACAGTAACTGACATTTGGAAAAAACATATTTTGGACTGTTTAAATCATGTTGCATCTGCTATCGATGAAATAAGACCACAAACTTTAAATGCTTGCTGGAAAGCAGCTTGGCCTGGATGTATTGCAAACAGTGCAACCATGCAAACATCTACATTATCAGCTGAAATCATTACATTGGCACATGAAATTGGTGGAGGTTTTGATACATTTAGCCAGAACGATTTAGACGAATTGCTTGTGGATAATGCCTTAAGTGATGATGATATTATTGGATATCGATTAACTTTAGATATTGTCGAAGATCCAGAAAACGATAGTGAAGCGGAAGAAACCCCCCCCCCCCACTGCAAGTATAATTCGAGAAGTTCTTGAACTGTGCAATAAATTGAAAAATCATTTTCTTGTTAATGACACAAATTCGGAACGAGCCTTTAAATTCCAACGTGAGCTGAAGAACTGTATGTCTGGATATCGCGAGCTGTATAAAAAAATTAGTGAAATCATCATCGCAAAGTTTAATCTGATTACACTGTCAGAAGAAAAAAATCAGCACAGAATGAGGGTGAAGCTAATTCTGTTTGTGAAGAACCTTTACCATACAGATCTGATGCGTTGACTATCTCTTCTGGTGACGAAAGTGATTCCGCACCAGTTCGCAAACGTTGCCGAATATTGTCTAATAGCGATGATAAATCTGATGACAAAATGTTAAAAAAAATTTTACTTTTCAAATTAAATGAATAAAGGTTTAAAACAAACTTAGGCATTCTTATTTTTCTGAATTTTCATAATCTTTTTTATGCGGTTTTAGAAAATTATGAACGTATCCCTGATTTTTCAACATAATGTCTACCGCATAAAAAGAGACCCGACTCTGTGTGTGTGTATATATATATATATATGTAGAAGGTATTATACCTTGGGTATAATAAATGTTAAAGATTCCAGGCTATTTTAAACCTGGTTTTACTCCATTTCCCAAGTAAGCAAACAGACAAAGAAGTCAAGTTTGCGCCTGCACGTATTGGAAGTCTAGCTGACCCTCAAAGTAGTGCAAGTCAAGGAACTCATGGTAAAAGTAGAATAAGCTCTGATCACTATTCTTAACATTTACCCTTAATGCACAGCCCATCTCCTTGAGGAGATGTATATGATGCTATGTATTAAAGGCAAGGGGCCACTATCCAGACCTTATGAATAAGTAAAGCCGTCTCTAAAAATTCGGACGATCCCTAGGCCACTCAATTGTGGGCGAAAGACCGTCCATCTCAGCATTGGCTCCACTCAGTAATGGCCTTCCACCCGCCTATCACCGAGCAGAATCGCTCATATCCCGAAGAAAAGTATTCACCAACAAAGCCCCTCATCAGGCTGTGCCAGAAAACACTTTCCCCAGAGACTCAAATTGCTCCCTTCAGGCAAAAACCTTAAGAGAGCGAACTCATAATAGCCCTCCACCGGTTCCTACCCCTATTGAGGTGTATTTAAGTAAAGACCTCTCTAAAAATTAGGACGATCCCTAGACCACTCAATAGTGGCCGAAAGACCGCTCAACTCAGCGTTCCACTCAGTGACAGGCCCACAGAAGAACTTCTCAGCGTTGGCTCTACCCAGTGGCAGGCTCACCACACCACCAGCAAGAGCCATAATCTCAGCGGTGGCCCTACTCAGAGACAGGCAAAAACCTATCCCCAAGCAGAGCCTCTTAAAGCCAGCCCCCACAAGTTCCGACCCCTGTCGAGGTCTCATCAGTGGCAGCCAGGCTAGAAATACTAAGATTTTAGTAATACAGAGCTTAAGTATTTTACCAGAACAAGTTACCATAAGGTGTTTTAACCTTATTAAATAAAAATCTCTGGAGGAGATATAAATGTAGAAAGTATTTTACCTTGGGTATAATAAATGTTAAAGATACCAAGCTATTTTAAACCTGGTTTTACTCCATTTCCCAAGTAAGCAAACAGACAAACAAGTCAAGTTTGCGCCTGCACATATTGGAAGTCTAGCTGACCCTCAAAGTAGTACAAGTCTGTTTGCTTACTTGGGAAATGGAGTAAAACCAGATTTAAAAATAGCTTGGTATCTTTAACATTTATAATATATATCTTTAACATAATAAGGTTAAAACACCTTATGGTAACTTGTTCTGGTAAAATACTTATAAGCTCTGTATTACTAAAATCTTGGTATTTCTAGCCTGGCTCCCGAGACCTCAATAAAGGTCGAAAACGGTCTGGGTAGTGGCCCCTTGCCTTTAATACATAGCATTATATACATCTCCTCAAGGAGATGGGCTATGCATTAAGAGTAAATATTAAGAATAGTGATCAGAGCTTATTCTACTTTTACCATGAGTTGCCTTGACTTGCACTACTTTGAGGGTCAGCTAGACTTCCAATACATGCAGGTGCAAACTGGACTTGTTTGTCTGTTTGCTTGCTTGGGAAATGGAGTAAAACCAGGTTTAAAATAGCTTGGGATCTTTAACATATATATATATATATATATATATATATGTTAAAGATACCAAGTTATTTTAAATATGAACCTGGTTTTTTACTCCATTTCCCAAGTAAGCAAACAGACAAGTCAGTCAAGTTTGCACCTGCAAGTGTTGCAAGTCTTGGCTTACTTGGGAAATGGAGTAAAAAACGAGATTTATATTTAAAATAACTTGATATCTTGAACATATATTATACCCAAGGTAAAAAACTTTCTACATCCATCTCTCATCCTGAGATTTTTATTTAATAAGGTCAAAGCACCTTATGGTAACTTGCGTTGGTAAAATATTTATAAGCTCTGTATTACTTAAAACTTAGTATTTCTTAGCCTGGCTCGCACTGATGAGACCACAATAAAGGTCGAAACCGGTCTGGGTAGCGGCCCTTTAATACATAGCATCATACATCTCCTCCAGGAGATGTGCTTTGCATTAAGGGTAAATATTAAGAATAGTGATCAGAGCTTATTCTACCTTTACCATGAGTTGCCTTGGGCTTGCACTACGTGCAGGGTCAGCTAGACTTGCAACACTTGCAGGTGCAAACTTGACTGACTTGTCTGTTTGCTTACTTGGGAAATGGAGTAAAAAACCAGGTTCATATTTAAAATAACTTGATATCTTTAACATATATTATACCCAAGGTAAAAAACTTTCTACATATATATGTGTGTATATATATATATTCTACCTTTAAAAATATGTTGCAAAACATGTTGCGTTTTCAAATAAATCTCAATTTGTTATAATTCTGGGGTTTATAGTCAGTTTATATTAAAAATGAACATATCCCAACCCCGAGTTAATAGTAGCAGTCATCATTTCCCTTCTGACGAGGGTAATTATGCACTTACGAAAGCATATCAGAAGACACTCAGCAGCATTGGAATTAATATCAACAGGCTTATCTTCTTGAAAAGATATGTTTTCCTCAATTATTCCAAAGTTCCTACAATTTAAAGAAATCATTACTACAGAAAGAGCGCACCGAATTTACACTAAAGCTAAACTAGATCTTTTAACGGAGAGGATTTGCGATACAAAACGCAATTTATCTTTGCTTTTCACAGAAAAAACATCATTAGAAAACCAATTAGCAGCCTGCTTAGATCTTGATTCTTGGAATTACGTTAAAGAATTAAGTACACACCGCGCATTACGATATGAAAACTTAAACACAAGCTAATCAGAAAGTTCAACTTACTGAAGTCAAGACAAGAAAGGTCTACTCTAAATAATTGTCATAACAGACTTAAAAATTTGGTGATTAACAAATCGTCTTACGTGCTAAGTCCCGATGAAGAGAAAATTCTCGAAAAAGGTCTAAATTTTGTGTTGGCACCAAAATGCATTCCTAAAGAACTACTTTTAACTAAGATGGAGAAAGCAGCTTCGCTACTTCCTACCGCAGACGCTAGTTTACTTCGCATAGAAGCAATCAACAACGCAAAACCTCCTGATAATATATCCCCTGGTGAGAGACTTGCAATTAAAAATCTACGGATTAAGAAGGATATCGTCATCTTAAAAGCTGATAAGGGGAATGCAGCTGTAGTTCTAGATAAAACAGACTACCGAGAAAAAATCTTAACATTGTTAGAGTCAGATAGTTATTCGGAAATTGAGAGGGATCAACAAGAGAAATATACAATAGAACCAATAATCTCCTACAAAAGACCACAGAAATTCCACGAAATACACGGCTTTCCATCCGTTACACCCACTGATTCCAAGGCTTTATGGTCTCCCTAAGTTACATAAAGAAAACTATCCACTGAGACCTATAGTAAACAGCATTGACTCACCCACTACAGATTATCTAAATATCTCGCGTCATCGTTAAAAGCTTATGCGAGAAAATCTTCTTATATTAAAAACTCAAGAGATTTTGTCTCTAAAATCAAGGACTTTAAACTCAAATCTTCTGACATCTTGGTGAGCTTTGACATAGTAGCACTCTTTGCCAACATTCTGACACACGAAGTTCTCCATATTTTAAAGAACAAGATTTCAAATAAAATGTTCTCTCTACTATCTCACTGTGTAAACTGTGGCTATTTTGAATTCGAAGGTAAACTATATAAACAGGTCAAAGTATTAGCTATGGGAAGCCCCCTCTCTCCTATACTAGCCAACATTTTTTTTCGAGGATTTTGAACAAAAGGCAATCTCCTCTTTTAGTTTAAAACCAAGAATTTGGCGTAGATGTGTGGACGATATATTCCTCATATGGGAAAACGGTATTGAGAATCTTCACAGGTTTCTCAACCACTTAAACAACCTCCATCAGGATATCAAATTGACCATGGAGATTGAAGAAAATAGTTCCCTCTGTTTCCTTGATGTTAAACTCACCAAGACGCCTGAATCAATAAAAGCTTCTATATTTAGAAAGCCAACACACACGGACAGATATTTGTATGCGTCCTCACATCACCATCCAGCGCAAAATTTGGGTATTACATCAACTTTTGCGAATCGTGCAAGATCTGTACTGTCAGATGAAGAACTAAAAAAAAAGAACAACTGAAATGGACCTTTAAAAGCAATGGCTACTCTTTAAAAAGTATCAACAAACAATTATCCCACCGTCAACGTAGCAACGTAGAGACACAGAACGACTCCAAAGGTTATATCTCCTTGCCATATATTAGCACACTATCCAAAAAACTGAGTAGAATCTTAAAGAAATTAAACATGCAAACGTACTTCTCGACTCTTCCAAAAATAAGATCAAGTTTCAGCAACTATAAACAATCTCACAACCTTCTACAATTTCCAGGTGTATACAAAGTCACATGTGAGTGCAGAAAACCTTACTATGGCCAAACGGAGAAATCTATTCTCCTACGTCTAGGAGCACCAGAGAGACATTGCTTATAAGAGAACCAGAGCAACTGCCCTGTCCGGCCATGTCCTGTTTTCAATAACACGAACAACGAAAGCCGCCAACATGAAGTAAATTGGACAACAACTTCAAACCTACACATTTGCCATGATGAGTTAGAATGCCGCATTGTAGAGTCAAAAGAAATCACCTTGGACCCTCTTCATATGAACAATAATCTCAGCTATAATTTGCCTGACTCTTTCAGCTCTACTATCAGATACTGGAGATCTCGTGGTTCCACACACGCACAAGTGTACAACAATAGAACTTTAACACGGACTATAGCACAAGTTCATAACTGTAATTTAGAGTCGAATATCATAACTTTATAATTGTATAGCTTTAGAGTGTCTCAATGTTTATTTCAGTGTCTTTTAATATCTTTCTATGTTCTTAACGCCTGATGAAGTCAATCTCGACGAAACATGTTGCGTTTTCAAATAAATCTCAATTTGTTGTAATTCTCGGGTTTATAGTCAGTTTATATTAAAAATGAATATATATATATATATATATATACACACACACACAACAATGACCAACAAAAAAAAAAATTTTATTTAATTCAGGTAATTCATGTAATTTAAGAAAACATAAATTATGAAACAAATACATAGTATAAAATTATAAATTGTACGTAAACTTCATTGCAAATAATGCATAAAGGTTTTAGACAAAATAAAATAAAGTGCATATTTTAATCTTTCATAGCGCGAAGATTTGAGGATCGGTTAATAAACATTGGTTTGTCATGTAATCACCTGATGCATTACTACATTAAGATTTCCATTCAAAGGAATTTTCTTTTGAGTGCAGTCTTCTATCCAAATCATTAGAGATTTTTCCCAATTAGAATATCGCGTACACGAGCAACGCGTTTCGCATTTATCGTTGATCCAGCAATAAACACGTTCTCGGATTTTATGTTCGTTTTGTTTCAATGTTCGAATTGTTGATTTATTTAAATGCAGAGTCCTTGCAACAACTCCTGGTTTTTCTCCATTTTTCAACTGATCCATGATTTTAATTTTTTCTTCGAGAGAAATTAATATTTTCTCAATGTTGGTTTTTCCCTTTCGTTGAAGTTTGTGCCCATTACTATAAAAAAAAAAAAAATTTACATAAAAAACGGATTATGTGTTAATTATATATGTAACTCATCAGAAATTAAAGTGCTCAGCTTGAGATATTTGATTATGATTTTTAATGCGTTTTCCTGGCAGAAAACGAAGATAATTTTCAACAAACACTTTATACGGTAAACAATTGATGTACATGCGTGCTAAAGGGTATTTCCCCTAATATAAATTCGCTACTTATAACTACATGCGCGATACGGGCAGACGCAAATTCAGCGAAGATAAAATTTGATTTTCAAGTAGCACGGTGAAAAACATATGAAAAGATAAAGGGTTACCAATTTGTAGATCGTGTTTTTATCGAAACCGCGTTTTTTTTAAGTACCGCGTTGAACAAGGGTTACTACAATTTGTAGACCGTGTTGTATAAGTACCGCGTTATACAAAAGTTACCTGTATATTATTTCATCCATGTTACAAGGATATCAGGTACGATATTGACATTAGTTGGATGACAGAGCTGAACACATGCACTGTTCTAATATAATTATTTTATAAAAATTGAAGTTATCATTATGGTTCACTGATCATGATTGGTTACTGGTGGCGATTGAGTTGTCTCCTCAGTCTAAAAATAAAAATAAATAAATAAACTGGCCTCGCCTATTTCCTACAGGGAATAAAATGCAAAACGCGTCAGTGGATTTATTATTTTATTTTACATGCGTAATTCATTTATAATACATGATATATTCAACTCAGTTACAAATCACTCACAATTACAAAATATGAAGGGTAGAGAGATGCAGTTTGCTAGTAATGCTGTGAGCTTTGGCCAGGATGGTGAATGAGTTGAAAATGGCATTAGTTGTGGGGAGAATGAATTACGTGTATTCTAATTACTTAAATAAAAACATTCCTAATGCAACTTTAACAGAACATTGCGTTTTGTCTCACTTTCAGGCGAAATATGTATAAATCAAAATTATCTGTTAAGAACGTGAACGAAATTAGAAATGTCCATATGTAAAATGACAAGGATAATTCATTGCCTTATAAGAATATGAACTTCATGGCTCATTTCATAAAGTACAATTTTTGGGAGACTTTTTTTTTGTTGTTGTTGAGTTCCTATGTTTGCATTTTTTTTTTTTTTAATCAAACAGAAAATCAAACTTTATATTATTTCTTACACATTTTTCTTTGTCCTAAGTATAATACATTTGTGCTTTTAAAAAGTAAAGTTAAATTTTCGGAACTAATTTTCCTGCATAATACTCGACTTGATATGAACGAGAAAATCATACATATATGAAATGTCTATTTCCTAGGATTAGGTGAGGTCGTTTTAGCGTTCTAGCTTTTGGACACTCAGACGGAAGTTCAATCATCACTAGTAGCCAATCAGAGATAGCTGACCAAGACAATCACTAATTATACGTGGCATCCGATGAAGAGATTATCTAACCACCATGGAGTCAAAAGACTCATCATAGGAGGAGGGGTTCCACTGTCACACATCCAGTTTATCATATCGCGCGTTAAATATGTTCACCATCTCTGCGCTCAACACTTTCGGACAATTCATTCCAATCGTTCATCACTCCATGCAAATAAACCTGCTCTTCATCACCCCCCCCCTTCCTTACACAGCTTCCAGGGATGACCTCTTATGCGCTCCCTGCTTTAACCCTTCTATGCAAAACTTCTCCCACATTAATCTGGTAATAAACCCTTAACAACTTATATCTCTCAATCATATGGCCTCTTCTCTGCCAATTTCTGTCAATTGCATTTTCTCAATCTGCCTTTATACTCAACATTTCAGGACCACAAACCACCTTAGACAATCGTCTCTGGACCTTTACCAATACATCAACTTTTTGAAAACTACGTGACCAAATCTGTGCACAATAATCCACATGTGACCTCATCAAAGCCTTCTACAAGTCAGTCTTCTCTGCATCATTCCCCCTTATCTGCTGTGCTGTCCTCCCAATTTTAGCAAAATGTCCCCGAAATTTTAGGTCCTTGCTCACAATTACTTCCAGATCTTTCATCCCTTCTACCTCTTCCAAGATATTCCCACCGATTGTGTACTCTACATCCCATCTTTGTTTCCCAAATATCATATTCTTTGCAAGATTGAATTGACAACCCACTCATATTTCAATTACTGTATCTTAACTTTATCACAATCCCTCTACCAATATTGAACTCTGCACAGATAGAAGTGAGTTGAGTTCTGAAATGGAACAGGACATATACTTGAATGAGAAACAGAAACCTGAGTCATTGAATAGTTAGCTCCTGCAGCTCCGAACTTCTTTCAATTGTGAAAGACTTTATTGGCCTGTAATACGTTGGTTTAATATTTTTATTGTAAAATTTTCGGCTAAGTTTCATAGCCATTGTCAATACAGTTATAGAAAAATTCAAAAAAGAACAAGTTAATTGAAAGCACGTGGTATTATGTGCAATATCGGCCGTAGGAAAGTAGCTCTATCTGCATTAATAGACATTCAAAGTAAACTACAATAATAATTTAGGTAATTATTTTTTAATTATAAACAATATTAAATTACAATTAGGGAACACATGAAGGGTGAGTATTGGTTAATATAACTTCCCAAAATTGAGATGGTTTAAGGCAATCGTTTTTGTTCAGATACGGATTGTGTGCTTCACAGCTTTGTAGTAGTCTTTCTAGAAGAACAACTTTTGTGTAACATTTCCGTTTTATTCCACTGAATTCTGTTTTGTAGATAAAGCGTGGTCTGCTAAACCGGATTTGTTGTTCGTGACGAAAAATGCATTTCTGATGTTCTTCCAGACGAATTTGTGCAGAATCGACCAGTTTGTCCATAATAGTATAAGCCACAAGATAATCGCCTCAAGACAACCAACATAATATTGTCCGAAATCAAATTGATTATATACTGATAAATAAAAGATTCCACAGTAGTATAAAGAGTGCAAAGACTTATCCTGGAACAGATATCTAATCAGACCAAAATCCCATAGTTGCAGAGTACGTCTTAGATTAAAATCAGCTAAAAAATCACAAAAGAAGAAAAAGAAAATTGATGTAGAAAAACTGAAAGACCCGAACATAAATAAAAGTGCCAAGACACAGCTTAACCTGCGATTACAACAGATTAACATAGAAGAAAATAAAAGTGTGGAATCTCTTTGGAATAGCTCAAAGAATGCCATCGTAACAACAAGTATTGAAGAAGTAGGTTATGTGAATAATATAAAACAACAGGAATGGATGACAGATGAGATTCTTTCTCTTATTGATACAAGAAGAATGTATAAAAACAAAGACCTAGCCAGGTATACAGAAACACATAACATCATCAAGAAAAAAATAAAAGAAGCCAAGGAAAATTGGATGAAAAATTTATGTACTGAAATTGAACTGCTTCAGAAGAAACATGATAATTTCAATCTGTATAAGAAAATCAACGAAATTTCCGGAAAACTGAGGAAAAAGCAAATAGTGTCTCTAAGAGACGAAAATGGAAAAATAGTTCTAGAAGAAGAAAATAAAGCACAGATTTGGATAAAATATGTAACAGAACTTTCCAATGATACTAGACAGAAGCCTATAAATATAAAAGATAACATTCAAGGACCAGCAATCATGAAATGCGAAATAGAGAATGCTATACGAACAAGTAAAACAGGAAAAGCCAGTGGACCAGATGGTGTGCAAACAGAATTTTTAAAATTAATAGAACCAGATAACATCAAACTTCTTGAAAAACTATTTAATAAAATATATGAAAGTGATGAATTTCCATCAGATTGGCTCAAATCTACATTTATCACTATCCCAAAGAAACCCAAAGAAAATTCCTGTGGTGACTTCCGACACAGGAATTTTCTTTGGGTTTCTTTGGGATAGTGATAAAAGAGGAGTGAGACAAGGATGTGTGCTCTCACCACTCCTGTTCAACATATATGCAGAGGTAATCTTTAAAAAAGCATTGGAAGAATGTCCAGAGGGAATCACAATAAATGGAAAGATTGTTAACAACCTACGATATGCAGATGACACCGTGCTAAGTGCAGATAACATTATGGATCTCCAAAAACTCGTTGACAGAGTATACATAGAAAGCCAAAGAATGGGAATAAATATAAACATCAACAAGACAAAATACATGATCATCAGCAAACATCCAGCCTCATCAATGAAACTGACACTCAATGGGAAAAATATTGATCAAGTGTCAAGATATAAATATCTTGGTTGCTGGCTTAATGAACGGTGGGATCCAGAAATAGATATAAAGACAAGGATTGAAGTTGCACGGTAGTCCTTCATGAAAATGAGAACACTATTCTGCAATAGAGACCTAAACATGGAAGTCAGATGCCGAAATGCTACGTGTGGTCTATTCTGCTCTATGGAGTTGAAACATGGACATTGAAGGCGACAACCATCAAGAAAATCGAAGCCTTTGAGATGTGGCTATACAGAAGAATGCTAAAGATATCATGGACAGAAAAAATTACCAATGAAGATGTCTTAAAATCTATTGGCAAAGCTAAACATCTTGTACAAATAATCAAGAAACGAAAAACATTTCTTGGCCACATCATGAGAAACAGCAATTACCAACTTCTACAAACTATTTTGGTAGGAAGAATTGATGGCAAAGGAACTAGAGGAAGAAAAAGAATATCATGGTTTGACAACATGAAGACGTGGACAGGAAAGAGCAGTGCACAAGTGCTCAGATTAGCACAAGAGCGCAGTTTGTTCGCCAAGATGGTCGCTTACCTTCGATAGATGATAGCACAATAAGAAGTATAAGCCACAAGTGCAGCCGATTCTATAAACTCCAGGATAAGATGGAGGAGGATATTTGTCATTTGGTGAGATAATGAATGTATTAAGTTTGCAAACTGGACAGAAAGCAACTTCTACATTAATCTAAGGAAGTATTCTTGCTATTTGTTCAGCAAGCCCCTTAAACATAATGAATATACAAATTCTAGTAATTTCTTCTTGAGGAAGGTTAGAAAGACGGCCATAATTATTATTTTTTCGATAATTTTGCATTATAACCATTTGCACTAAAGGTAGTTCTGATAATAAACAGTTCTTTGTTTAAAAGAGAATCAAAAAAAATCAGCTGCTGCCTTTTATTCCTGTATTGGGTGTAGGTGAGGCCGTTTTAGCCATATCTAACTTTTGGAGACTGAATGCGCAGTTCAAATTTCAATCTCCACTGTAAGCCAATCAGAGATAGCTGGCCCAAGGTTATCATTAAGTGGCACGCAGTGAAGAGACGGCTGAAGTGCTGCCATCTCGTGGTCCCTAACACAATATATTTAATGTCTGAAATAGTGTGGGTTCTACAGTCGATTTTCTTCGGTTTACGGGAGAAAAACCCACTTACCCGGGATACAGATCGACTATCTCGGGAATAGGTCGAAAAAAGACTTAGAAAAATTTGCTCTAGTCGCCGACTTGATTTGAAACCGTCTTCCTTCATGCAGTCAAGTGCCGTAGTCTATAAACGCCCACATCCACTGAGCTATACAGACTCAAAGAAAATTTGTAGAACAAATTTTATGAGCCCTGTCAAGTAAAGATTTGATTACACCATATTTCTGACAAGAGTAACGATGAAAGTTAGAATCAATGTATTTACTAGTATTAAAGAGCGTCCGTAGCTCAATCAGTATAGACGGTGCCTTTTGTGCGGAAAGACCTTGGCTCGATTCCCGTCAGTGACGTGAGGAGTCTTTATCTGGTCTCTTTCGACGAAAGGTGAGTTAGCCGGTCTCATACGGAGTAGGGTTTTTGAACCCTACTCCGTATGAGACCTCCGTGACCACACGAATCTACGGACATAAAACACACCAGGAGGCATAGGACTAACTACCTTATCTCTGATACTATAGCGGTTAAGTGAATAGAAATCCTCAACACTGCAAGGTAAAAGAGGAGGGCAGGAATAAGAAGAATAAGTATTTACTAGCCACGTTACCAGCCAAGACGTCTTTGATATTACATTGAAATATATGATGGATACGAAGCATATGACGATGCGTATTTATCCATAATGGCCGGTAAGGTGGCTAGAATGAGAACATTTTATGTAGCTCAGTCAGTATAGACTGAGCTATGTAGAATGTGATGTGAGGAACCTTTATATCTAGTCTCTTTCAACGAAAGGTGGAGTTAGTCAGTCTCATGCGGATAGGGTTTTTTTCACTCGGAAACTCGGGATTTCGTTTCCCAGAACAGGCAAACCGGCCCCGTGAACACACACATGGTTTACAGTCATGAATACATTCCATCTATATGCCGGTTCCGAGCACCGATAAAATTAGGGTGGGAGGGTTGGGAAAAGTAATGGTGAACTACTCTCTAAAAATCTAGGAAACGACTGAAGCGATAAATCACCACCAGAAAGAACATCCAGAAAAGGAAGATAATTGCTGTCTTCTACTTCTAGGGGTAAATGAATTAATTTTTCTAAGAAATGCATGAAGATCAGATAAAGAGGAGTTCCATACAGCAAACACATCAACGTATCTGTAATAAACCGATGGTTTAGGTGAAAAAATGTCCACAATATGTTGTTCGAAATGTTTTATAAAGTAATTCGCTAGAGTTGGGGAACGGGGAGACATCATAGCTGTTCCCTCGCTCTGCTTGTATACTTTGTTCTGGCATCTAAAGTATCCTGAATTAATTACGAAGTTGAATAATTTTGAAATATCTGAAGGAAAGTTTTTGTAAAGCAAATCAATCGTATCAGTCAGAGGATATATGTAAAGAGCGAGACTACATCAAACTAACTAGGAGATCACATGCTTTCAATTAATTTTTTTTTATCTTCCTATAATTGTATTGACAATGGCTATGAAATTAAATTGTTCATATTTGGTCTAATGTATTAAAACTAAGAATTTTATTCTTAGTTTTAATGATTACAAATACAAAGAGCCAACAAGTTTCACTACCCACTGTCTAGCATTTTCAAGGCTGTACTGGTGTGAAAACAAATGCATCAAATTAAATGAAAACACACACTTTAGTAAATGCTAGGCCGTTACATGATAATTCTCAATTTTTCAAATGTAACGGCCTAGCAGTTACTAAAGTGTATGTTTTCATGTAACTTGATGCATTTGTTTTCACACCAGTACAGCCTTGAAAATGCTAGACAGTGGCTAGTGAAACTTGTTGGCTCTTTGTATTTGTAATCATTAAATCTTATGGTCTTTTAACAATAAAATTTCTTAGTTTTAATGGCTATGAAATTTAGCCGAAAATTTAATAATAAAATCACTAAACGTAAATATTTATGGTATTAACATTTTATAATGAATTCTTCCGCTTACGTCTCGATTTTCAGACGAATTACGCTTTTGTTAGAACTGCTAAGAAATCTCCAGATGCGCCCCTCTTACTTAATGGAGGCAATGATCCATTCTTTCCTTCTTCCTTATTACCTCACCAAGTAACAAGGTCTGGTTACTTAGGTGTCATGTTCACTCTTATCCTGAAGATTAATATTAGAAGTATCCCAATGTGCAACTTCTGTAATAATCTGCACGTTGACTTTTAGTAGTACTCAAGTAGAAAGTGGGTCCTGCGAAAACGTTTTTAATTTACTCTTGCACATAAAATCTATCATTTTTAAATCTGTGTATTTTACGTAATTGAGAATGACAATTGGATGTGTACAAGGGATCATGTTACAAACTCTTGTAAACATACCAATTTATTATTATCTAAGACCTCCAAGGAGTCAAGGACTCATCGATGAAGAGTATAAATCACTCAATCCAACTGTCATACCTTCCCTTAAATCATTCACACTACATGCACTCACTATCCCTAGGTAAACTATACACTCACTCGCTGCTCTATGAGAGAAAAACCTAGCTCTTACCCCTTTCATGACTGTGAACAAACGTTACTTCCATGGATTCCCCCGTCTTCTCTCCTCACCTTGCATATAACGAAAATTTTCATCAGACGCTATCCTATAGTACCCATTCAAAAGTTTATAGATTTATCATATCCCACCTCTTTCTCCTGTTAACCAGAGTCGGTAATCCATATGATCGCAATCTGTCCTCATAATCTAAATCCCATAATCCGGATATAATCTTTGTAACTCTTCTTTGCATCTTTCCACAACTTCTTTATCCCCTTGGAACCCAAATCTGTGCACAATAATCCAGGTGCGGTCTTATCAAGGCCTCATAAAGAGGCAAAATGACTTCCTTATCCTTACATGTCAAGATTCGCTTCAACATTGCAATTATCCTCTGAGTTGTATTTTCAACTTTTGCTATGTGACCTTTGAACTTCAAATTCCTATTCACAAATATGCCAAGATCCTTTGCCTCCTCAGTTTCGTGTAGCATAACCCCACTAATATAATATGCCGCTGGAAATCTAATCACGCTAAAGTGCATAAATTTCACTTACTAACATTATGCTAATCATTTTTGGTTACCTAATTTTCCAGCCTATTGAAACCATTTTTTAGCTGCTGAATATCAGTAGCATCGCTTATTGCCGTGCCTATCTTCGCATCATCGGCAAACAATTGCACATCTCCTGTTAGACCCTTTCTAATGTCATTAATATATAGACTGAACAACAAAAGTCCCACGAACTAAACCCTGAGGTACACCACTGGTCACCATAAATCTGGTAGATTCACACCCACTGTATACCACTTTTTGATTACTGCTTGTCAACAACCCACTGATCCAATTAGAGTATATATATATTAGATCAGAATCCCATATTCTCCAGTTTACGGAACAGCTTTTCGTGTGGTATCCTATCAAATGCCTTAGCAAAATCCAATATTATCATAATGTGTCCATTCCCTTTACCCAACTTAGCCATAACACATAAAATATGAGCACATTGCAAAAACATGAACTTCCTTTAATAAACCTATGCTGTTCCTTGCAGATTATAGCTTGTCTACCCATTTCTATATAAGTGAGTTCTTACCAACTTCTCTAAAATCTTCACTATCATACCAGAGATGTTGATAGTTACACGTCAAGTTTTGCATTCCCCTTGTACAATGGAACTATCATACATTCCTTCCATTCTTGTGGTATCATTTCTTAGCTGAGTCCCAAGTTATGCAAACATGTGAACGGCCTAGCCAATTCGGCTGAACATTCCTTTAGCAAACGGGCTTATATTCCATCTGTCCCTATAGACAAGTTCTTATCCAGGTTAAGCAACAGTTCTTCAACCTCATTTTCATGCTCCTCTAACTCTTTATCCAAGGTAGCATTAGTACTGTACACCATGTTACATACACCTGGTCGATATATATTATCACTCATTAATTGAACAATCTCATTAGCTTCAAACACTAGAGTACCATCTGCATTAAATAAAGTTATAACTTCACATTCTTTTTTTCTTTCTTTTGCTTACACCATAACGATAAAATTATTTTGAATTACCTTTAACTTGCATGGCCAATTTCTTTTCATACTCCGTAGCTTTCCAGACAATACTCCTTACTTTTCTGGCCTGTGCTTTATATATTTAATAACTCCTCACACACTCTGATTCTCATATTCTTTCCACATCTTCTTGTGGATTTCTTGATTAATAAGGTTGCAAATCCATTTTACTCCAAACTTATTTATTCTTCAAACACTAGAGATACATTCAGATATCATCTCAGTTAAGCACTTGTCAAAGATTCCCATTCATTCCAAAAATTTTTTCCCATTCAGTAACTGATACCATGGGACCAAAAATAGTATTCTCTGAAGTTGATCATAATTTTCAGCATCGTAGTTCAGCATGTAACCTGTTCTAATGGGAGCATCAATACAATTAGATACTTCCCAAGAAAGCATATCATGATCACTGTCACCAACTGGTGGTAAAATAGCCATATTTCTTATCAGTGACCCCTTCTGACGATATGATCAAATTCAACACTGTTTACCTTGAGTTTCATTTTTCACATACTGCTGTGAAAGTTGTCTCGCAACAATTCAATAAATTTCTCTTCCTTCTTATTAGTTAGATAAAGTTAGATAGGGCTAAATGGCCTCGCCTACTCCCTATACAGGAATAAAAAGGCATCAGCTAATTTTATTTATATTTTCTTCTTATCATTAGATTTCTCCTCTATCCAATCAATGTTTGGAAAATTAAAGTCATCCATAATCAGAGCCGTCACCAGATTACATCGCGCCCTGAGGCAAACAATTAAATATCGCCCCTGGTGGATTTTAAGACAAAAATAAAATCTCCAATTGCTATTTTGTTTTTATTACAAGAAATACATTAATGCAAAATGATTACATAATATTAATTAAATGTTTTGCTCTACGGGGATATCGTACAATTAAATTCTTTATAAGCTCTTCTCTAGGAGTATGTCCGCCTCTATCGATATAGTTACTTGACCAACCAATCTTTCTTGGGTCGTTGATGTTCGCAAATAATTTTTAATCAATTTAAGCTTGGAAACATTTCTTTCCGCACTTGCTACACTAACAGAAATTGTTAGCGTAACGACGGCGCCTATCCAGGGCCGGCCATCTCGGGGTGCAATGCACCCGGGCCCCACGATCGAGTGGGCACAGTCGGTACACATTTGCAGAAATGTATTTTTTTTCTTTTCTTCTTCTAATTTTGCTTATAACTAATGGGATTTCATCGACAGGATTTTAGGTCCCCTGGTAATAATAATATCTCTGTGTTTCTCTATTATATTAGGGTTTTTGCTTAACCCTTTTGATGCGTTTATGCAGTGTATAAAAATTAACAAAGATGATTTCGTTTTTACCTTAAAATGCTAAAATGCCTGATTCATCATTAGTTTTTTTCTAATCTGTTACACATTTATATCATTTGGCTCGTTATCGAAACCGTTGAAAAAATATTTATTATATTCTTTATATATGGTTAGTCTAGAGCAGGGGTGGACAACCCTTAACATACCTGCCAAACGTGGCACGTCAATGACTTTTTTCCGGCACGCAACCCAGGGCATATCTTAAAAAATAATTAAATAAAAAAATACATTTCAAACATCTTCGCTGAAACATATTTTAACTTAATATAATACAATTTTATTAAGTACAGCTATACCAAATAAAAATGCAATAATTAATTAAACTCTACCAACTATTTCGTAATATTAAGTAATAAGAATATTAGAAACAAACATCCTATTTCCAAGCCATCGATATATCTCCGCGATATACTGATGTACAAGTTTTGTTCAGTTCAGTTGTTGCGTTATTCGTCAGGCATCCAGACGTGGCGTGACTCCTTTACCATTCCTAAAGAACGTATCCGTTTTCAAAAGTGTATTTGGATTTGAATTTTATTAAATCGTAAGTCACTAAAATATCGATTGGAAGTATTTGTCAATTAATATGTTTAATTTATTAGATATAAAAGCAAATTTCCTTTACATTGATTTTCGGAAACTAAAGTTTTCAGTTTTTTTCGTAAAATTCCCGCATATATTGCAATTGCTATTTCCTGCCTAGAGAGCAGTTTCCTTGTCTACATTCTACCCAAATAGCACCATTTGTTTTCTCATTATTTTAAGCAAAAATTAGCAGTAATTTACAACACTTGAGATACTTAATGAACAATCCTTCACGAATGACTAATGAACAGACAGCCATGGTACTAGGCCAGTAAAGATATGTGCATATGATTGGTGCGGTATTAACACGATATTGGATCGCGCGAGTCAAAGATAAAAGTCAGCAGACAATTTTTGAATTGAAATGCTAATTCTCTTCAACCAAATTCAATATCTGAAAGTGCCATAACAATATTCACTATATATTTCCTAGCTTTAACACGTTTACGAATTTTAACACTTTCTGTTGATTTTCATTGTTGCTCTGCATTTGAGTTGGATAGATCCCACACATCTAGTTTTTAGTTATTTGCCAGTGCAGCATATGGTTTTGCTTGCGGCTAAATAGCATAGTTTTTTTTTTTTGGGGGGGGGGGACATGCGATTCATTACTTAGTGCCATTTTTATCCCAGCTGTCTCTAATTGGATTATTTGTTGAGAAATATATTACACAGACTGCAGATGTTTCTACCTTATTCAGTGAGTAAAACGACCTGCTTTTACTTACGTCTGCAGATGTATTGGCTAGTATTGGGGGGGGGGGGGGGAAGGACATGCGATTCATGTTAGTGCCGTTTTTATCCCAGCTGGCTCTAATTGGATTATTTGTTGAGAAATATATTACACAGACTGCAAATGTTTCTACCTTATTGTGATACAATAAAATGACCTGCTTTTACTTGCGTCTGCAAACGTATTGGCTAGTATGGAGGGCGCGTGGTTTGCCACGGGAAATAAGCCACTATTGCCATAAGGTGAACGTGATTAAAGTTTTTTTTTTCTGTGCGAGGTTATTTTACTATTATTACGGGCAACTCCAGGGAGTCATTAGACTCATCGAGGGAGGCCCCAAATCATATTCATCACAACTATTCGACATTCATACAGTATCTATCATAACTCGCCTTAAACTCATTCACTGTCACAGCATCCACCACAGACTCAGGGAGCGCATTCCACTCATTCACTTCTAAAAGTAAAGAACCCAGCTCTAACACCTTTACTAACCACACTTTTGCCCAGTTTCCATGGATGTCCCCTAGTCCTCCCACAACCAGCCCTGTTCTCAAAAATATCTTCTGAATTAATTTTATAGAAACCCTTCAGTAATTTGAATGTCTCAATCATATCTCCCCTCCCCCGCCTATCAACCAATTTTTGCAACCCACAAATCCTCAACCTGTTCTCATACGGTTAATTCCACTGCTATCATCTTGGTCACTCGCCTCTGGATCCTCTCCACCTCCTCCCCATCAAGAAGAAACCTAGGTGACCAAATCTGAGCACAGTAGTCGAGATGGGGTCTTATCAAGGCTCGATACAGAGGAACAATAACCTGCTTGTCAACGTATTCTTCAGCAACCAAGTGATTTGATGAGCTGATTTGGTCACTTTTGCAATGTGTCCCCTAAATTTCAATTCCTTATCCACCAACACTCCTAAATCTCGTGCCTCATCAATTTCCTGGAGCACGGTTCCACCAATGCAGTAAACTGCCTCCCATCTTTTCACCCCAAAATGCATAACCTTACATTTTGCCACATTAAATTGACATCCATTCTCCCTAGCCCAGACCCCCAATCTATCCAAATCATCCTGCAAAATTTTGACGTCATCTGCATTCACTATTGCCCTACCCAACTTCGCATCATCTGCAAACAAATGAACTGTTCCTCTCAGATCCTTTCCTATATCATTTATGAACAAATTAAACAGCAGTGGTCCAAGAACTGATCCTTGTGGCACACCACTAGTCACAGGCCATCTTGTGGACTCTACTCCTGAGTAAACCACTCTCTGATATCTCTCCGTCAACCACCCTCCTATCCATCTCACCAACCCTATGTCCATTCCCATATGCTGCAATTTACTGATTAGAATTCCATGTGGTATCCTGTCAAAGGCCTTAGCAAGGTCCAGTAGAATCACTGCAAACCCATTACCCTTATCCAGTTCAGCCGTCACTGTGTTATAATACGTGAGCAAGTTACTGAGGCATGACCTACCCTTCACAAAACCATGCTGTCCCCAATACAGTATCCCATTTTCTTCTATCCAATCTTGCATTTTCCTCTTGACTATTTTCTCTACGACCTTGATAATGATTCCTGTTATGCTGATTGGCCGGTAATTTTCAACAGCAGCCTTGGAACCACCTTTGTGCAGTGGAACTATTTTCCCCTCTTTCCACCCCCTTGGGACTGACCCAGTCCTGATGCTCAAATTAAACAAAATGGTCAAGGGCACTGACAATTCTTTGGCCGCTTCACGTACGACACGAGCTGGTATACCATCCAATCCCACAGATGTATTGACATTGAGGTTCTGTAATAGACTAGTTACCTCTACTTCATTCATCACAATTCCAGTATAAGCTGTTGGTTCTTCCATTTCTGCAAAGTCACCACCTGGATGATATACTCTTGCAAAGTGCTCGCTCAGTAATTCCACAACATCGACTGATTCGGTTACCTCCCTACCCTCAGCATTTTTTAAGATCATTCTACCATGAGCATTTTTCCTTTTACTTGCAACATATTGAAAAAACTGTTTGGGATTCTCTTTAGCCTGCATAATTTCCTTTCCTTTCGTAATCTGCTTTTGCTTTTCTTACCACCCTTGTTACCATCCTGGCCTGAGCTTTATACTGTTCCTGCACCTGATGGTCACCCTTCTCCTTAAATTCCCTCCACAATTTTCTTTTTTTGCAGCTCAAGCTTAATAGTGTTATTCATCCATTTAACCCCTACTTGATTTATTATTCTGACTCTTGGTATACAGTCAACCATTGCCTCCTGCAAACAGTTCTTAACCACCTCCCATGCACTATCAACATCCAGCCCTTGCAGTTTTACATGCCCTGGCATTGAGCCAAGCACACACCTAAGCTTGTCATACTTACCAGCCCGGTAATTCCACATGTACCCTGTCTTAATTGTAAATTCGACTCCTTTAGCCACCTCCCAAGTCATGACCTTATGGTCACTCTCACCAATTGGTGGCAACATGGTCATGTTCGTTACAGCTACATTCTCAATTGCAATTACTAGGTCCAGCACTCTCTTCCCCCTGGTATTTTCCAATACATGTTGCCGTAGATAGTTGTCCCTTAATAACTGCGTAAAATCCAATTCCTTCCTCCCATGTGCCCTCTCCTCTTTCCAGTGAATGTTGCCATAATTGAAATCACCCATAATAATTACCCTCCTTCCACTCATTTCTTCTATTTGCTTATGCATACTATCCCCACCATCCACTCCATCTCCCGGTCTATAGCAGCACCCAATTGTATATTTTGTTCTGCTAGATTCTATCTCACACCAAACAGCCTCAAATGTGCTTTTTTCCCCATCCTGCAGTTCAACTTCTATACTCCTTGGCTGAAGCTCATCAGCTATCATCAATAACACTCCCCCCCCCTTTTTTATTCACCCTGTCACTCCTGAACACGCTATACCCATCGCATTCAATCCCACTAGCTTTATCATCTTCTGTCAGCCATGTTTCACTAATACCGACAACCTGTGGCCTGGAAGTGCCAACTATGGCCAAAAACTCTTCTTTCTTGTTCCTAATACTCCTGGCATTAGTGTACATGAATCGCAGAAGCCCATTTGTCCCATCCCTACGTTGATGCCTTATACTAACTATTCCATTCTGATTTGTTGTCCGTCGTACTCGCCCGGGCATAATATACTCATTCATACACTTAACTCCCCCCCCCCCTAAAGTCTGCATATCTACTCCCCTCCCTCTTAATAAATCTAGTTTCCCTGAGTCTGTACATCCACTTCCACATCATTCATCAACACTCTTTCAAGTCTCCGTACACCAACTCCATTCAAATGTAACCCATAAATTATGCAAAACTTTTCAATTTCTTTTTTTCGCAAAGTAAAATCAGGGGGTGCGAGTTATACGCGAGGACCAGTTATATTCCAATAAATATGGTAAGTTATTTTTAAAGCTATGCGAAATGTATTATCAATATTCAGGATTATGAAGTGCTGTCTGCACGTGATTAGATCTCAACTACGTTAATTTCAACTCAGTTAATAGTGATAGATAAGGGTGAAACTGATGTACTGAAGTAAACAAACGAAAAAAATAAACACATTCCTTGAGTGTTTCTAAAATTTTGTAATATTGCAAAAAGTATGTATATATTTAACTTTATGTTAATTCGTGGGATAAAAATATTTAATATTATTTACTTATTCGACAGGCAAAGCCTAACCCATAATATCCATGTCAAGAAAGTATCCCTCCGGGTGTCAGAAAAGGAAATCAGCAGAAAAGAAAAAAGAAAAAAAGCAAAATCTCAGAAAGTCACAAGTAGATTTGTTTTCATGGCTACAAAATAAATCTGACAACGAAATTGCTACGACTTCAGCAGTTGCGATTCAAACTTCAACTGAAGAAGAAAACTCCAAACAAACTACACAACTTTTCAACGAAAATGTAGAAACTGTGGGATTCGTCAAAAAATACGCCTCTGATTATACAAACGTTTCTGCTACAGCAAATAACGATGAAAACAATAATAACGATGGTGATCAAGTGAATATAAATGATCCAGGTTTGTGGCCAAATATTATAACTGATAAATTTAGATTATTTTATGTTAAAACCGGACTTAAACAACATCATCAAGACGCATTCGTTAAGAATGTTGAAGGTAGATGATTTTCTACATCGTACTATTTTAATAAAATGCCAAATGGTGAAACTCAGCTTCGCAGCTGGTTAGTTTACTCAAAAGCTCAAGACTCATTATTTTGCTTTTGTTGTGTATTATTTTCCAAAAGAAGAGGAAAAGATCAATCAACACGATTTATATATGGGTTTAATAAATGGAAAAACTGTCATCTGTAATTCGAGATCATGAGCTTTCTGTTGGTCACTTTAATTCTTTTATTGCTTGGCAAGAATTATTAAAAAGGTTTAATTTATGTTCGACTGTTGACAGAACAAATCAAATTAATATAAATAAAGAAACGGAACGTCTAAAATTAGTATTCCAAAGAATTATAGATGTAATTCTATTTTTAGCAAGTAATAATTTGTCATTTCGAAGATCCCATGAAACTATAGGAAGGCCGAATAATGGACATTTTTTAAGTTTAATAGAATTATTAAGTAAATATGATCCTGTGCTAATGGATCATGTAAACAGAATTAAAAATACGAAAAAAAGAATTGTGCATCATTTGGTGCATAGATTTCAAGAGGAAATTATTGATGCATTAGGTAATGAAGTCCTTAATAAAATTAAAGATGATATAAAAGCAGTCATATATTACAGTATTCAAATAGATTGTACTCCTGATATTTCTCACAAGGAACAAGCTTCAATAATTATTAGATATGTAAATTTTGTAGACAAAAAATTAATTATAAATGAGTTATTTATAGGATTTATTGAAGTAACTGATGTGACTGGTGAAGGACTAGCAAATTCGCTTTCAAAAAAAAATAGGTGAACTTGATTTAGATATTATGAATTGTAGAGGGCAAGAATACGATAACGGTAGCAATATGAAGGGAACATATAAAGGCGTACAATCTAGAATAATTAGTTTAAACCCTCATGTAATTTATGTATCTTGCTTATCACATTCTTTTAATTTGATAATTTGTGATGCTGCTTCCAGTAGTATATATTGTAAAAAAAATTTCGGAATATTGCAACGTTTATACTGCGTATTTTCTGCATTTACAAAAAGGTGGGAAATTATACAAAAGCGTTTAAATATTACGCTTAAACCATTATGTGATACTCGATGGGAAGCCAAAATAGACGCAGTGTATTACTTCAAAATAGCAATGTCAAAGCAGTGTATACACAATTTGAACAAACTTATGCCTTAGAAGAATTTATTGTTGCAATTAACGATAACACAGCAGTATCCGAAGCTAAAAGTCTACTAGATTCATTACAAGAAATGCCATTTATTTTAAACTTATCGGTATGGTTTACAATATTGTCAAAAATTAATAGTATCAACAAACTATTTCAAGCAAAAACAATTTTTCTTGACTCTGCTTTTAATTTAGTGAATAAAATTAAAAATGAAATCCAAAATTTAAGATCAAAATTTAACACATATTTAGACAACGCAAAAATGATAGCACGAAACTTGAATATTTCCAAAGACTTCCCTGAAAAAAGAATTCGAAAAAGAAAAAGATTATTTTCCGAACTAGCAGAAGATGAAGTTTTACTAAACCCGGTAGAGGAATTTAGATGTCACTTTTTCAACGTTGTGATTGATACTGTTATTGTACAAATAGATGAGAGATTTAAAAATATACCCAATGTTATTTCTTATTTTAAATTAATCACTGATATAAAAACATTAGAAAAAATGAACTAGAAAACCGCTCAAGGGATTTTATAAAATATTATAGTAAAGATGTAAATGAAGACTTAATCCAGGAAATTGATTTGTTACGAGAATTGATCTTGGACCAAAATAAATGTAAATAACGCGCAAGGCATATTAAATAATGGGTATAATGAACTATTTCCAAATGTGCTAACTGTATTGAAAATTTTCTTTATGTTACCAGTTACTATAGCAAGTGCAGAGCGTTCTTTTAGCAAATTAAAATTGATAAAGAATTATGTATATTATTTCTGGGAAAACTCCCATAAAGAATTATCTTCGGTCAAGTATGTGCGAAGAATGCTTAAATGCACTTGTTATATTAATCATCGAAAAGGAAATTGCCAAAAATTGTAATTTTTCGGAAATGATTAATGACATAGCAAAAAAAAAAAAAAAAAAAAAAAAAAAAAAAAAAAGAAACTCGCATATTTGCATAAATACATATTAAGGCAATTAAATTTATTTTATTTTTATTACTTTAAACAATAATTGTAAATAGTTTTTGTGCGCTAGTTGGTGAGCCAGGTTACTTTTGTTTGTGTTAAATATTTATTTTAATTATTTAATACTTTTGTTTTGTGTTCAGTAAACCTTATGTTCAGTTAACCTGTTATATTTCGAATGTTTTTTTTTTTGTTTTGTTTTTTGTTTTCCTGTGCCAAAATCATTTGCAGGTAAGAGGTTTTATAATACGTTTGTTTCGAATCCTTTAATTTTTACCTTTGAAAAATATTTAGGGCCCCAAAAGGTTTCATGCACCCGGCTCCTTTATAGAGAAGCTCGGCCCAGCGCCTATCGCAATATGGCTGAACGAACGCCCTTATTAAACCGCGCCGTGAGGCAGACTGCCTCTATGCTACACCCTGTCGACTGTACTGCCGATAATGATCACTCGTTTGGTACCCATAAGGCTAAATTGGAGATTCATTTCTTTGTCCCTTGCAAATGAACAGCCAGTTATGTAGCAACATCCTACCATATATTTCATTCTGTTAGCCATCACTTCACACCAGACAGACTCAAATTCATCGCTACACGAGACATTGTTACCATCATTGTTTTATTATATTTCTACATTAACGGGACTGAAGTCATCTGATATGAATAGTAATACTCCTCTCCTATCTCTTCTGTCATTCGTAAAAATAGTATGCCCATTGCACTCGATCCCAGTTACCATATCTCATCTATAAAAGTTTCCTGGCATGAAGAGACATAATAAATTACTACATAGCCTATTCTTATTATATATGTAATTTACTTGGTCTTTTTCTAGAACCTTCTCTTTTACCTCCCCAGACACTCAAAAAGATCGAATTCAAAGCATATATTTCCACCCCTTCGCCACAAACGTAACCACGTTCGAAGACATATCTTTCAATTGGTGAGAGTGATCATGGGGTCTTGACTTGGGAGGTGGCTAAAGGTGTGGAATTGACAATTAAGACAGGGTACTTGTGGAATTATCAGGCTGGTAAGTATGACAAGCTTAGGAGATTGATTGGTACAATGCCATGGCATGTACAACTGCAAGGGCTAGAAGTTGACAGTGCATGGAAGGTGGTTAAAAAGTGTTTGCATGAAGCAATGTCTGACTGTATACCTAGAGTCCGAATAATAAATCAAGTAGGAGTTAAATGGATGAATAACATCATTAAGCTTGAGCTGCAAAAAAAGAAAACTGTGGGGGGAATTCAAGAAGAAAGGTGACCGGCAGACATGAACAGTATAAAGCCCAGGCTAGAAGGGCAACGAGTGTGGTAAGAAAAGCAAAAAAGGATTACAAATGAACATTGGCCATGCGGGCTAAAGAGAATCCCAAACAGGTTTTTCGATATGTTGCAAGTAAAAGAAAAAATGTATATGGCAGAATGATTTTAAAGAATGCCAATGATAGGGAGGTAACCAAATCAGTTGATATAGTTGAATTACTGAGCGAGCACTTTGCAAGAGTATATCATCCAGGTGGTGACATTGCAGAAATAAATGAACCAATAGATTATATGAGAATTGTGGTGAATGAGATGGAGGTGAGTAGTCTATTGCAAAACCTCAATGTCAATACATCTGTGGGATTGGATGGTATACCAGCTCGTATCATACGTGAAACAGCTAAAGAATTGTCAGTACCTTTGACCATTTTGTTTATTCTGAGTATCGGGTCTGGGTTAGTCCCGAAGGGGTGGAAAGAGGGGAAAATAGTTCCACTGCATAAAGGAGGTTCCAAGACTACTGTTGTAAATTACCGACCGATTACCATATCAGGAATCGTTGTCACGTTCTTGGAGAAAGAATATAGGATTAGTCAAGAGAAGAAAATACAGAATTGGATAGATGAAAATGGGATATTGTAGGGGGGGGAGAACATGGTTTTGTGAAGGGTAGATCATGCTTCAGTAACTTGCTCACGTTTTATAACACAGTGACGGCTGAACTGGATAAGGGTAATGGGTTTAGAGTGATTCTACTGGACCTTGCCAAGGCCTTTGACAGGATACCACATGGAACTCTAATCAGTAAACTGGAACAGATGGGGATGGATATAGGGTTGGTGAGATGGATAGGAGGGTGGTTGATGGAGAGATACCAGAGAGTGGTTTATTCAGGAGTGGAGTCCAAAAGACGGCTTGTGACTAGTGGTGTGCCACAGGATTCTGTTCTTGGACCACTACTTTTCAATTTTTTCATTAACGATATAGGAAAGGATCTGAGAGGAAGTGTTCACTTGTTTGCTGATGATGCAAAGTTAGGTAGAGCAATTGTGAGTGCACAGGATGTCAAAATTTTGCAGGATGATTTGGATAGTTTGGAGGACTGGGCTAGGGAAAATGGATGTCAATTTAATGTGGCAAAGTGTAAGGCTATGCATTTTGGAGTGAAAAGATTAGCAGCAGTATATCGCATTGGTGGAACCGTACTCCAGGAGATTGACGAGGCCAGGGATTTGGGAGTGTTGGTGGATAGGGAGTTGAAGTTTAGGGGGCACATTGCAAAAGTTCCTAAATCAGCTCATCAAATCACTTGGTTACTGAAAAATACTTTAACAAGCAGAGACAAACAAGTTATTGTTCCTCTATATCGAGCCCTGATAAGACCCTATCTGGACTACTGTGCCCAGATATGGGCGCCAGGGTTTCTTCTTGATGGGGAGGAGGAGGAGGTGGAGAGGATCCAGAGACGATTGACCAAGATGGTGGCAGGTATGTGGAATGATTGCAAAAATTGGTTGATAGGCAGAAAAGGGATGATATGATTGAGACATTCAAATTACTGAAGGGGTGTCTATAAGATCAATCCAGAAGATATTTTTGAGAATAAGACTGGTGGTGGGAGGACTAGGGGCCATACATGGAAGCTGGGCAAGAATGTGGTTAACAAGGGTGTTAGAGCTAGGTGTTTTACTTGGAGGGTGGTAAATGAGTGGAATAAGCTGCCAGAGTCTGTTGTGGGTGCTATGACCGTGAATGAGTTCAAGGCGAGGAATGATAGATACTCTGTGAATGTCGAATAGTTGTTCTTGACATGATGTTAGGGCCTCCCTCGATGAGTCTGTCGACTCCTTGGAGTTGCCCGAAATAATAATAATAATAATAATTTATCACGTTTGCAAGCCACAGCTGAACTTTCACACATATTTCCCCCATTCCTTTCTTTCTTCAGAAATATGCTATAAAAGAAAGAGCTGGAGGAAGACAGCATATTTTGTGCTTCAAGTCTTTTACCTTCACATCTATAAAAGAAGTCACATCTATAAAAGTTTCACTAGAAAGTAATTAATTAAAAATGGTTAATAAATTGATATGGTGGAAATCAACCAGCTAACGCCTTTTTGTTTCCGTATAGGAAGGCGAGGCCGTTTTAGCTCTATCTAATTTTTGGAGACTGAGTTGGCAGTTCAATCTCCACTGGTAGCTAATCAGAGATAGCTAGCCCAAGGCTATAACTAATTAAGTGGCATGTAGTGAAGAGACGGCTCAACAGGTGCCGCCATCTCGTGGTCCCTAACACAATATTTTTAATGTCTGAAATAGTGTGGGTTATACGATCGATTTTCTTGAGTTTACGGGACTAAAAACCCGAGTTTCCGGGGGAAAAAACCGCTTGCCCGTGCCAGAGAGCGACTAATTCGGGAACCGGTCGAAAAAAGCTTAGAAAAATTTTCTCTAGTCGCCGACTAGATTTGAAAGCAAGTATCTTCCATCGTGCGGTCAAGCGCCATGATGGGCAAACGTTACATCCACTGAGCTACACAGGCTCCTGATATTGTGATTATTCCCCTATAAACAGATCTACTGAGCATTCATCTTTATTTTTTTTAACGCTATTCTATAGTCGATTTTGAGTCTATTGGACAAATAACCTAAATTTCTGGAGGTGGGGAAAAACGCTTGCTCGTGTGAGAGATCGTCTAACTCGGAAACCGGTGAAAAAAAGACAGCGAAAGTTCCTATAGTCGACGACCTAGATCCGAGCTGAGAAAGATTTTCTTCGATCTACAAACGATACTTCCACATAGCAAGATCACCTTTTCGATAGAATGAAAGAAAAAAAAAGACACCAGAGTAGCGTTTCTGTTTAGCACACTATTAAAGACGAATTATTATTTAGCATAGATTAGAATTTATACAGGATAATATATACTCGTTTTCCTTACTGTACTAATAAAAATAAAAATTAAAAAAATACACTAGACATAATGAATTATCTTCTTATACTGTTTTGCAATAAGAGTTCAAATCCCTGTCACAAGTATAATAGCACAGCCCACAGAATCATCATCTGTCCATTACCTTTGCCAGACGCATAAGGGAGGCCACTGGACCAATAAAAGCACAGTCTACTATCAACAGCAGTGAATTTTCGAACATTAGAGAGAAAACATTCGTACAAACCATCTTCAGAAAAGTGAAGAACATAGCCTCTTCCAGCACCTCATCTCCATCCTCTTCTACCTCAATTGCTACCCCGTTAGAATCAATGATCATATTATCATCATCCTAAGACCCCCATGGAGTCTATCATATTGGATGTCCTTTTGATACATCATACGGCACCTTAAACACACTCAAATTCTCTTTGCAGATACTACCCTCTCAGACAAGGCATTCAAATCATTCACAACTCTGCATGCAAAAAACCTGACCCCCCCATACAGCTTCCAGGAATGATCTCTTGATTTTTCTTTGATCTCCCACAGTTTTCTGTAAAACCTATTCAACAGTGACCCCTCACCAACTCGTAGGTCTCTATCATATCACCCCTCTTCCTCCTTATCCACTTGACTGTACATTGCATCTTCTCAACCTTTCCTCATATCCGACGCCAGAAATCAGAAAGTATCTTAGGCGGTTGCCCCTAGATCCTTTTGAAAACCACGTGACCAAATTGGTGCACAGTACGTGTGCGGACTAATCAGAGCCTTATACAATGGAACAAGAATCTCCTTACTTCTAGAAGTCAGTTTTGCATCATTTCCAGAATTCGTTGTGTTGTTCTCACAATTTTGGCAATGTGTCCCCTAAATTTCAGATTCTTATCTACCATCACCCCCAAAATCTATTATTTTAGCCGCCGTATCGCAATTGGAAGAATAGCGGAATATTGCCACCTTCGATTAGAAAAGACTTGGATTCGATTTTTCGTGACGAGGGGAATCCTTTATATGGGCTTTTTCAATTGAAGGTGAGTTACCCAATCTCACACTGTGGCAGCAGGGTTTTTCACCCCGGGTATATACAAATCGGCCTTCAGAATGCACGCTATTTATAGACAAAAACTACTTTTTTGGTGGTGATGATTGGCGATAGATGGCATTGACAGTGGAGAATAAAGTGGAATGGGGAGGGTGAGATGTGTTTACCGAAGTAGAGTAGTGTGCCCTCCAACGATGAATCCTTGGACTCCCTCGAGATGTCACGTAATAATAATAATATCCATACCAAGCATATATTCTACATCCCATTTGTTTCCGAAATTTTAAAACCTTATATTTTGCAACAATGAACTGCCATCCCCATTCACTCAATCTATTCAAGTTCTCTTGTTAGGCCACAAGATCTTCTCTACTCTTCATAGTTCGTCCCAACTTTGCATCATCTGCAAACAACTGAATATCCCCATCTAAATCTTCACGAGTATCATTATTAACATACAGGTTAAACAGCAATGGCCCTAAAACAGACCCCTCAGGCACTCCACTAGTGACTTTCCTTTTCCAGGATACTGCTCCCCCATACACAACTTGCTGATACTTATCAGATAGTCAGTCTCCAATCCAATGCACTAATCTAATATCCACCAATCCGCTTTAGTTTGACTATCAACTTATCATGTGCTAATCTATCAAACGTCTTTGCAAAATCTAAGTATACTACTGTGTATCCCTCTCCTCTGTCCAACGAAGCCATTGTAATAAATCAGTATACTGTATTACTAAAACATGATCCCCCCCCCTCCCCTTTAGCAAATCCATGCTGTCCATCAAATATAATATAATATAACATAATACCATTGACCATTGTTTTCAACCCAATTCTGAATCCTGGTTCTCTCTAACACCTTAACCACATCTGACACACAGATAGGCCTATAATTTGATGATTTAGTTCTATCACCTCCCTTATGAAGGGGCATAATCTTCCTTCCACTGCTTTCGAACTCAACCCAGTGCAAGACTCATATTAAAAAACTATGTCAAGGCAGATGCCAAGTTCCTGACACATTCCTTCAAAATAAGTGATTTTGCAGTGCCACGACCTTTTTAATATCAAGTTTGCTCAATTTTCCATATGCTTCTTGTTCACTGATAGTCAGTCTCTCCTCATCATCATCATCATCAACTGCTCTCAAATTCTGAATAATGTCACATTCACAAGGATGAAAGACCTTTATGAAATGCTGATTAAGTATCTCCGCTATATCTTTATATCTTCTGCAGCAGTTGTTCTTATATCATTTTCTCCAATCAATGTCATCCTTCCATAATCTCTTTTTTTTTTTTTTTTTTTTTTTTTTGCTGGGTCATATCAAAACACTCTCTAGGATTCTTTTTGGCTTCGTTAGCAAACTGCTGCTCATACTTCATTTTTGCTACCTTTACTAACCAAGTAACCCTCCTTGTTTCTTGTTGCCTCATGGAATTGATTACTCTTATGCTGCCTCCATAATGACTTTTTCCTCTGTATTGCATGCTTAATCTTTTCGTTCATCCATTTCACACCTACCTTATTTAACTCTTCTGATCTTTAAAATACATTTAGACATCGCTTCTACTAGATGATTCTTGAATGTCTCCGAAACTGCATTGATCTTTCCAGCTAACTCCTCTTTCCATGCTTCAAATGCAAGCTGTCTCCTGAGCTCCTCATAATCAACAGCCTTATAGTTCCACATATACCCTTTCCTCACAGTGGTCCTCATATATAGGGCCGACTCTAGCGGCGGTGCACGGCGTGCATTTACACGGGACGACACGTTTTTTTCTGCAAACCGGGTCTTTTCTCTCTAATTTTGTTTCACGAATTGTTTCGTATAGTCTAGTGAAAAGATTGGAAGAATATTCCCCGGTTATTGTTTTACCCTTTTCAAGATAATTAATAAACAAAATGGCTTCAGTATCCCAGAACAGCGATGCCATGATCTTTCCTGCTGATGGAACAAACTTTTTCTTTGGTGCTGAACAACCGGCTTCTGTCCACTTTTGATTGTTTGGATTCTGGTGTGTAATGGTGAATCCAAGTCTCATCCACTGTAATAAATCGACGCACAAAATTAGTTTTATTCTTGTTAAAACGCTCCAAGCACTGTCCAGAGATTTTCATGTGAGTGTGTTTTTGATCTGCTATGAGCAAGCTGAGCACCCATCTTGTGCAAATCTTTTTCAATTGCAATTCTTCATGCAAAATATGTCCTGCATGTTTTTTTTGAAATGCTTGTAGTCTCAGCAATTTCATGCACTTTGACTCGACAGTCATCCAATATGATATCGTAGATTTCATCAATGATTTCTGGTGGGCACTTTTAGGACGCCCTTCATGTGGATTATCTTCAAGGCTGGTATACAGCCACGTTTAAACTCAGCAACCCATTTCTCAATTGTCGAAAATGAAGAAGAGTGCCCATAAATTTTTCTGAACTTCGTATGAATTTCTTTTGGCGTTAAACCTTCTTTTACAAAGAATTTTATAACCGCAGGATACTCATTTTTATCCATTTCAAGGGATACAGACAACATGACAATGTTTGCTTCAGACAGCTGTATAAAAGAAACTACTTGATAGAATGACTAGTAATTTCACATGGATGCTTATGACAGATGTAACAAATTAGGAAAAAAAAATCTTACCGATAGTGTTGCCATCTATGGTCTAGGCCGAGAACGTTTCAGACCACCCTCGTATTTTGTCGCACTTATTATTCCTGATACCTCCAAGGAGTCCGAAGACTCATCGCGGGAGGACACCTACAACTATCTCAACCACTACACCGAACCTCTAGTACGAATCAACGCCATCTACCGCCCACCTCCACCACAACTAGTATTTTTTGTCTGTAAATTGCGTGTGTTCTGAAGGGCCGATTTGTCTGTATGTGAGATGAAAAACCCATCTTTCATCAGGACAATGCACCTGCCTGCAAAGGTGTTTTGGCAATGGAAAATTAAGGGATCCGCCCTATTCCACAGATTTGGCTCCCTCTCACTTCTCTCTCTTCCCCAAACTACAACTCTTCCTCGCTAGTCAGCGTTTTTCTTCGAATCAAGAGGTGATTGCGAGCGGTATTTTGCAGATCTTACTAAGAACCACTATAGGGACGGGATAATGGTGCTAGCGCATCGCTAGAATAAATGTATTAGGCTTAAGGGAGATTAAATTGAAAACTAAAAATAATTTTGAAATTATAAATTCGTTTTTTCATTGTTAGGCCTAGAACTTTTCAGACCACCCTTTCTTACCCTATACACCTTCTGCAACTTAAAATTCCATGTCTAGCAACTTGTCAAGCTAACACTGCATAGATACTTTCCCCATTTGGAGGATAGTTATAAGCAACAGATCTTCAGATCCTATGACCAGATCTAGCACTCTTAAATGCATCAAAGTAATTATTTCTTAGTCATCAACTTTTTGATATGTATGCTAAAGAGTGTACACAGGATATACTCAACAATTTTCCTCCAAATTAGCCCATCATCCGTTATTACAAAAAACTGGATTTTGTCATTAATAATATATATATATATATATATATACATACACCTACTAGGGGAGGATCCCCCCCCCCTGACGCCTACGGCATCTCCCCCGAGTTCTGGACTGGTAGGCCGGTTCTCCTTGAATTCAGATGACTCGAATTTTGAAGACTCGACACTCAGGATAGCCCTGAGTTTCAAAACGTTTCAAATAACTTGACAAAAAACGTGACAAAACAAGGCTCATCATTTTATATTATAGAGTGCATAAGGAAACGCTGAGTTGTTTCTCCATTAATGAACAGGTGGCTTCTTCTGGGTAATTTAAGAGCTAAAAAAAACACAAATTCTCATTATACAGACTATTATTAACATTACATCTCCATGAAGTCTAGATTCATCACAGAAGGCAAACACTGTTACACATATTTATTCTTATGACAAAAATAATGCGATGCAACTATAGGTCAATGCTTAGTCCAGAAAGCCAATCCCGAGCCTCCTCATCGGCACCTTATGGATGTCTTGGAGGTTATCATGAAATTGGCACCTCGGGGCATTTGCTCATAATATGCGCGATTGTCTCGGGCTATGGGGGGACAGTCACAGTAAGGATGGTCTGACAGATTCCATTTGTGTAGTAGGCAGCCACATCTGCCCTGGTTAGTTTGATTAACTGTAGACAGTTAATCAAATCTTCCTAGGAAGATTTGGTCATCTGTTCAGAAATAAAAAGAAAGAAGTTAAGAAATAAAAGCCATCAAACTGTGCTTTAAACTGATTCAATGTATCCGCAGTCACCACAATGTCAGGCAAAGCATTACACTGACCAATCAGTCTCCATGCAAGGAACCTACTCCTCATGCCCCTGCTCACACCCTCCTTATACAACTTCCAGTTTTGTCCCCCTTGTTCTACCTCCTTCCCCTATTCTACAAAAAATTTCTTCCACAATTAACCTGGTAACAACCCTTTACCAACTTAAATGTCTCAATCTTATCTCCTCTCACAAAGCTTTGCAAACTGCGTTACTTCAATTTGTTCTCATATCTGCTATCCGAAAGACCAGTTACAACCTTAATTTTCTCTACACCCTGTCCAACATATCATCACCAAGAAAATCAGGGAACCAAATCTGTGGACAATCTATATGAGGCCTGATCAAGGAACCAGAACCTCTTTATTTCTAAAAGTTAAGGTCCTCTTCATCATTGCAATAATCTCACATAACTTGCACAATATGACCTCTGAATTTCAGATCTTGGTCCACCACCGCAGCAAGGTCTCATCTCAACTTCCTTCAAAAAATTTTCCATTACATGTATATTTTGAATCCCATTGTCTACCAAATTTTAGAAACTTACACTGGGCAACATTAAATTGGCAGTTCCATACTTTTGCTCACTTATACAACCTATTCAAGTCATCTTGTTAGGCCATGACATCCATTTGATTCACCATCACTCTTCCCGGTTTTGCATCTCTGCAAACAGTTGCATATTATTATTATTCAGGAATCCACAGAGTCAAGAGACTCATCGCAGGAGATCCTTCGTATGAAACAAACTCTATCACACCACTCCTTGACTGTTCTTGCTCTCACCACTCTATCAGGCAGTGCATTCCACAGTTCAACCACACTCCACGCAAAGAAACCCCCTCCTCACCTTCTTGCTCGCAGCTTCATTTCATAACATTCAGGGATGGTCCCTTGTCATCACTCCTTCCCGCTGTTCCACCAAATGAAATAACTCCCCAGTGTCAACCCTGTAACTGCCTCTCAACTGTTTAAAACTCTCGATCATATCACCTCTCCTTCTATTCACCCAACTCTGCAGTCCACACTCCCTCAGTCAATCCTCATAATTAACATTGTACAATTTTGAAACGATCTTTATCTGCTTCTGCATTCTTCCCACAGTTAATTCATCTCATTCAAATCCTGGGGGACAAATTTCCGAACAATAGTCTAAGTGTGGTCTGATCAGGGTCTTCAAGCTCTGCAGGTCAGCATCAATCTCAGTATTGCAGCAATCCTCTGGGTTACATTTTCCCCCTTTGCAATGGGCTTCCTGAATTTCAGTTTTCTATCAATCATCACCCCCAGATCTGCCTCCCTTACTTCCTCCAGTACAGCACCTCCAATTGATGTATCACAAACTTCAAGACTTTACATTTTGCTGCATTAAACCAACACCAAATTCATTTGCCCATCTGTTCTAGTTTATTCAAATACTCTTGCAAGGCCACCACATCTGTACTACAGCTCACATCATCTGCAAACAACCGAATATCCCCTTGTAGTCCATTGACAATGCCATTGATATAAAGGTTAAACAATACAGGTTCCAGTACTGAGCCCTGTGAAACACTACTTGAAACCTTCTGCTTCCTTGATACTGCCCCACCATACCAACTTTCTGATACCTATACCTATCAGACAGCCAATCCTGAATCCAGTTGACTAACCCAACATCTAAATCCATATGCTGTAACTTAAATATCAGCTTATCATGTGGAGCCCTGTCAAATGACTTTGCAAAATCCAAAAAAAATGGCAGTGCATGTCTTTCCCTCATCAAGTGCTCCTCACTTGATTATAAAAGGCAATCATGTTACTAAAGCAAGATCTCCCCTTAACAAATCCATGTTGATTCTCACAAATAACATTATCCTCCTCTGCCCAACGCCATATATAGTCCTTCACTAATTTCTCCAAGACCTTAACTACTGATGATACACAAACTGGCCTATAATTAGACACTTCCATATTGTAATAGATTCAACGGTATTGATATGAACACAGATGGATAGAAAAATAACTATTTATTAACTTAAAAGATAATATTTCGCTGGTATTATATCCAGCATCTTCAGAGCACACAACACAAAGTTTTTTACAAATGCAAGACAACCACAATCCAGTTAAACAGTGGGGCTAGTATAAGTAATTGCAGCATGCAACACAAGACTAAAGTCCTAATAGGGCACCATCTAGGTTAAAAAAAGTAGTTCCAAGTTTTGAAATAGTAGTCCAAATAATAGTCTTAGAAAGTTTGAAAAAAAAATAAAATAAAATAAAAGTAATAAATATTAATTTGGTCTCAGGATGACTGTCTCCCAAATCTTTGATAGATTTATACAGCTATACTTGTCAATGTTTGAAGTATGCTTTAAGGCTTCTGTTGATTCCAGGAACAACCTCCGACTTGTAGAAGCTTCTGTGCATTACTTTTGTTTTTTCAATTGATCCTGTGTGCAGGGGTATCCAAAGCATCATCTGCCAGACCCGACTTTCCATAGCGAAAGCATCGGATATATTTTTTGTGTTCACTGAGGTGGTTGTCCACAGTTCTTCCTGTCTATCCATAGTAGGCTTGATGGCAAGAACAGTGCACTTCATAGACTCCGGGATGTGATAAAGGAGTGCATTTGTTCTTAGGTGAACGGAGGAGAGTTGCTAATTTCACATAAGGTTTAAATATGGTGCGTAGTTGGTGTTTGTTAAGCACCCTAGATATCTTTTCAGATGTGCCTTTAATGTATGGGATGGTGATAGTTTTGTTGTAGTCTTCTGTGGTAGATAGAGGGGATTTCTGGGTAGTATTTAGTATGATATCTATCTTATGAGGATTATAACCATTAGTTAAGGTGTGATGTAGGTGAGAAAGTTCAGCAGTGAGAGCAATGTCATTGGAACAGATTGCTCTAACTCTATGGATTAGTGTTTTTAAGATACCATATTGCTGAAAAGGGTGATGGTGTGATTGTGTAAGTATCTCTTTCTGTGTATCTATTCCTTTGATCACATAAATGATTTGTGGATGTTTAGCGTGGATGGAAGAAGGGTGTGTTTTTTTTTTGAAATGCCTTACCTATTAGAAGTGGGAAGAAATTTTCCAATGTTTTTAAATTTTAATTTTATTCAAAATATTTTAATTTCACTTACATTACTACAATAGTTTCACTGTTCGTTATTTTCACTCCCAAAAACGAAAAGGCACTGCTTTTCGTTTTTGGGAGTGAAAAGGTTAAGCAATGTAGGTCCCAGTACTGGGACCTACATTGCTTAACCTTTATATCAATGACATTGTTAGTGGATTGTAGGGGGATATTTGCATACAGTTCCTTACACCATATGCTTTCAAAACCATTCGAGTTAGTCTTCCAAAGCCTCCACTCTAAGAGGACATAAGTCATCCCTTATCATAAGCAGTACTCCACCATTTTCCCCTCCTATCCTGTTGAAAAATGCTGTATCCTGCTACTTTTATTGCTGTTATTATATATCATTTTCCATCAACATCTCAGTGATGCCAATAATCGTAGGCCAGGCTAACGCTATCAGCACCACCAATTCATCTCCTTTATTCCAGATACTCCTGGCATTAGTATAAAGTATAAAAATGTCACTGCTCCTATACCTAAATCCTTACCCCACCCATGGTACTAGTAATGTATTACACATTTACAATCTTTCAGGGGTAGGAGTCACAAAGTCACACTGGTGAGAGCTTCACTAATATTAGCAATTTTTATGCCAAAACAATATTGTTTTATTGTGATTAAGTGATTCACAGTCTCGCCTTCATATCCATTTTCCATCCTGGTGCAGCAGGCTTTAATCCGAGAAGGATATGGAGTTGTAAAATATTAGAAGTGCATGAAGACTTATTCCAAATATTCATTTTTTTTTTCCCCCTTGCCTAAATGTCAGTAAGGCAAAGGGAAAAATAGATGAAATTCCACCACATTTTAAGGGAATGCATTCTGCAATTGACAGTTCCATTAACTTGACTGTGTAATAAGTCTTGTAATGGGAAAGGTTCCTGGAGGGTGGAAGAAGGTAAAATGATGCCATTGTATGAAGGTGTTGGTGGAGTAGAAGTATCAAACTATAGGATTGTTTATATTTCTTATGTAGTTGTTAATGTTTTGGAGAAATTGATAAGAACTTGTATGGAGAATTCGGCAGATGAGGGTAATATTTATGCATGCTAGGATGGATTTGTTAAAGGGTGCTCTCGTTTTAATAATCTGTTTACCTTTTATAATAAAAGTAAACAGAACAGTGGATGAGGGTAGGGCATACACTCATTTTTTGTGATTTTGTAAAAGGTATTCAAACATAGTTCACCATGACGTTTTTTTTTTTTTTTTTTTTTTCTTTTTAAAGTTGCAACATACAGTTTGTATATCAGGTGAATGGATTTTAGATACATATGTTTTTCATGGTTCAAGCAATGGGACCATTACTGTTCATTCTTTATGTCAATGATATTCCCGTGTGACTACAGGAGACATTCAGTTGTTTGCACATGATGTGAAGTTTGGAAAGGTTATTGGTAATAGTGTTGACGTTTTGGCCCTTCAAAAGGATTCGAATAATCTGGAAAGGCAAGTAAATAAATAGGTATGTCAGTTTAATGCAACTGAGGTTTTGAAATCCACAGATGGGATGCTCCATAGCCATTTAGTCTGGTAGACATGATTGAGTATATGTTAAACAATCCAGTAATAGAATGAGTAATTTTAATATTTTTGGATAAAAAAATCTTTAAGGTGTAGATTTTAGAAGGCCTTGGATCCAGTATTTTGTTATGTAATTTTATTTCAAGTGTATATATCGTTTAGTTTTATTAAATGTGTATATACTTTTTTTGTTTTGTATTTTGTCTTGAGTCAGAGATTTTTCGGATTCGAAAAGAAATGGTTAAAAGTCATTGCACCAATTGGAATTGAATCCTTGTATAAATAATAAATACTCAGAATATAAAAAAATATCTTAATAGAAATAATCCCATAACAAATGACGATTAATAATCTTATCTAAACAAATATAGTGCAACATATTGCATATAATGCAATATAGTGCACAATAGAATATGTTTGAGCAATGAATCAGACAAAGCTTGTCTGATTATATGGATTAGACATATGCCAGATATGTCAAAACATATCTGGCCCCATGGACCAAAGTTAAAGGACAAAAATGCAAACTATTATAGTCTAATCCATACTGGCTCCTATACTCAATGAAGCATCTTCTCTAATGTACAGCATATAAAAATTACTTATGCTAGCAATATATAGTAAAAATTCTTCCTAACATCGATTTTAGGCCAGGTGGCCTTTTCCAGTCTCATACCATCTCTTTCTTGGTCTTCCAATTATTCTTTTTCCACTTATTTTATATCTGTATAATATTTTTGGTAGTCAGCTGTTGTCTATTCGATGTTCTATTCATTTTTGTTTATCTTGTCTTATGTAGTAATTAATTGGTTTTATCTTCAGGGATTGCAGAATTTCTTCATTTGTTTTATAGCAAAAATTAATTATTTAAATAATTTTAGACTGTAATGTGAGCTAAGTCAAAACTGCATGGTCATTCTTTCCAACTGGGGCAGAGATGCCATCTCAGTTATAATTAGATCTTCTGATGCTATGAAGAAAACTAAAACTCTCGAATCTCAGACATTTGTCCCTTAAGCATTGCAGAAATTCCATTCCCTTATTACTACATGCAGTTTTTTCTTCCCAATTTATACTGTTGTAGTTAAAATCTCCCACAACAATCATTCTTTTTGCACGAGCCAAGAGCTCAACTGCCTGAACATATGCTGCTCTTCACCCTCTATGCTCTCTAGCTTGTAGCGACACCCAACTAAATATCCTGTCCTTCCCACTTCTACCTAATGCCATATGCTTTCAAAACTATTAGTATCATTGCCCACCAATTCCTCCACTCAGAGGACAAGTCATCACTTATCATAAGCAGTACCCTATCATTGCATTTTCCTTTCCTATCCTGTCGAAAAATGCTATATCCTTCTATTTCTATCAGTATATAATACTCCATCAACCATGTCTCAGAGATCCCAATAATCTTTGGACAGGCTGATACTATCAGCATCTCTAATTCATCTCCTTTATTCCAAATACTCTTGGGCATTAGTATAAGAATCAAGGCATTGTCACTGTTTCTATACCTATCATTATCCCCTCCAGACTAGATTCAGCATTGCCTGATGTATTCCCCCTTCTCCCAAGCACCTATTCCCACAAGAGCCAATCTCTGCTACCATCCATCCTGGTAATTCTAGTTTCCCTGCAGTGACACACACTGACTTGTTCAGAGAAGAGCATTCTCTCCAAATGTCTACATCCTTCTTCATTCAAATGCAAGCCATCTCTCGCATACAGTTCAGTTCTGTCTTCAAATGTCTTCTGAGCATCCACATTCCAAAGCTTCTCTTTCAGCACATTCTGGCTATTATACTATTCGTTATTGATGCTCTTTTCTGCATTATCATACCTGGACAACACACTCACTGTTTTTCCTATATCTTCTTCCATACAACATCAAGCACGAACCTCAGATCTCATGCCACCCAACAGTAAACTATTAGTAACACTACAATCAGCCTGTCCTGGCCAAGACAAACATGCTTTTAAGATATGGGCAATTCTAAAGAGGCTCTGGTGACATTTATCATTTCAGTTCCACAAGATACTACATATCTTTCTAGTTAGAGCAAATGCTATCTCTTTCTAGTTAGAGCAAATGCTATCTAGATCCACTAAGTGGTAGTTGATCTTAATTGTAAATGAAACACCATTGTGTGTGCTTATTGTAGGATGAAGTAGCTGTTGTTATATCTGGTCACCAGAGCAGGTATTCTGATTTCTGTCCATTACTCCCCAATCTTCTCAACATATAATGTGAGCAATATCCTTTAAGGACATACCAAGGGTACAGCAGTTCTGCATGTTGACCACCTGAGAGTGTACAGGACCAAAACTTGAGTTTAAAGATTCTTTATCAGATCACATCTGACAGAGGTTGTTTAATGGTAGTAATTGTATGTGATGGGCATATCAATCATGTTATGGTATGGAGACTGGATCTTCTGTAGGGCAAAATGTCTACGAGTATCTCCTTCCACAGTGTGTTCCCTGCTGTTTTGTCTTCACCACTGAAATATGAAGATGATAGTAAACCTAAATACAGTTCCAAAAAAAACTTGCTTAAAAAATTCTCCAAAAATATTTAAATTCAAACATTACCAAAAAAAAAAAAAAAAAAATACACACACAGTCATACTCCAACTTACGCGAATCCGGAGTTACGTGGTTTCTTATATGCATGTATTCCCGTCACGCCTAACCACTAGTCTTATCTTTCTGGCGCCGGCCGCATTTGCCAGTGTCGCACATGCTGTGAATAAGCACTGACGTGTTTTGTGCGGTCTCCATTCATACACGATTTTTATAGTCTACAAACCTTGCGATTGTTTAATGTTATGTTCTTGATAAAAATTTTAATCACATAAAAAATAATAATGTCACCCAAAAGAAGCAAGGCCGATTCTTCTACAGCTAGCAAGAAAAGAAAAACATTCAAAGCATACTACACACGCCGTTCGTTTGCAAGTCTGAATGAAGCTATCAGGGAAAATGAGCAACTGTCTGTTAAAGAGTTTTGGAAACAGTTTAATGGTTTAGATGCTGTAAGGATTATCGGAGATTCTTGGGGTGTCTCCGATATTACAGACACCCTTCAGTAGCGAAGAGTCTCCGATATCGGAGACTCTTCGCTACTGAAGAGTCTCCGATATCGGAGACTCTTCAGTAGAAGTGTCTCCGATATCGGAGACACTTCTACTGAAGAGACCGAAACCTTAGATCCAGTATTACCAGAAAAGCACATGACAATTGCAAAATTAACGGACGGTCTCAGCTTAATTAAGAAAGGTTTACAGATTTTGGAGGACATAGATTCTAATAAGGAACGAATTGTAGCCACAAGGCAAGGAATAAAAAAAATCACTGGCTTGCTATGAAGAAATTTTGCGGGACAAGAAAAAGACATGCCATCAGACAAATCTATTGGATTTTATGAAACCATCGACATCGAAATAACTTTCTTTTTTTTTTTATGTACGAAAAACTACAGTTATGATTATATTTCTTAAAAAATATAGGTGTTTTTGTAAACCTTTGGTCCCAATTGTATGTTTGTATATATAAATTACTTGCAAAATTATACCCCGAGTTACGTGAATTCGACTTATGCGCTTTTCGTTGGTCCCACCTACTGCATAACTTCAGGGTATCACTGTATATACATATATTTCTACATTATTTTCAACATCCATAGTATCAACAAACACTTGCAGACATCCAAACTGATCTGTCTAGACCAAGCTCGAAATTCTTGCCACAACCACCAAAGCTCATCTGAAATGTCCAGATTATCTCCTGAATAATTTCTTCCAAATAACCCAGGTCAGCAATCAAGGAACAGCGATAAGAGCTATGATGTATAGAGATTCGATGATCCGTGGTGTGCAAGCTAGGATACCAGAGGAGTATTTGCTTGGAGGAATCATAGTGTGTGTGTGTGGCTATGGCAATTAAATGGGGTGAAAGGGTGGATGAGATTATTGTGATGGTGGGCACAAATGACATGAGAGGCAATGTAAACCGAGTGGCGAGAGAGAGATCTGAAATTCTTGCTTGAGGTTGTACGAAAGAAAATGCAGAGAGAAACGACTGTGTGTGTGTGTGTGTGTGTGTGTGTGTGTGTGTTGCCCAGGTATGATAGTGACGAGCTGAGCAGAAGAGCAGTAATAATGAATAGCATAATAGCCAGAATGTGTCAGAAGAGAGGATTGAAATATGTGGATGATTGGGGGACATTTGAGAGCAGAAAGGAACTGTATGTGAAAAACCGCTTGCATTTAAATGAGGAAGGACGTAGGCATCTGGAGAGATTGCTGTTTTCTGAATGAGTTGGTCTGCCAATGCAGGGAAAATGAATTCCCAGGGGGGGGGACGACAGGTAACACTGGGGTATGGAGGAGATAATAGGTATAGAAGCAGTGACATAAAAATGTCACTGCTTCTATACCTATTATATGCTTTATACTAATGCCAAGAGTATCCAGAATAAAGGAGATGAATTGGTGACGCTGATAGCATCAGTCTGGCCAAAGATTGTGATCTCTGAGATGTGGTTGACGGAAAATGATATAACAGGAACAGAAGTAGCACAGTACAGCATTTTTCGGCAGGAAGGGAAAAGGTGGTGGTGGTGGAGTGAAGTTTATAAGTGATAACTCTCTAAGATGTCCTCTAGGAGTGGAGGCCTTGGAAGGCAGTGACACTAATGGTTTTGAAAGCATATGGTGTAACGAAGAGGTGGGCAAGAAAGGATATTTAGTGGAGTGTTGATACAAGCCAAAGAGTACAGAGGGTAGGGAGCAGGAGATGTTTAGGCAGTTGAGGTTGGCAAGTGCAAGAAGAATAATTATTATGGGAGATTTTAACTGCAACAGTATAAGCTGGGAAGTGGAAAACACATGCAGTAATAAGGGAATGAAAATTTTAGAATTCTTGAGGGACAAATGTCTTAGGCAACACGTAATAGAGGGAACAAGAGGTTCAAGTTTTTTGGATTTGATCACAGCATCAAAAGAGCTGATAATAACTGAGTTGACATCTCTGCCATCCAGTTGGAGAGAGTGACCATGTGGTTTTGACTTGATGAATAGACATGCAGGAGTATCAAAGATCAAAGAGATGGGAACGTATGTGGAATTATAAGGCAGGTGATTATAAGAGTCTTAGACATCAACTTGGGGAAGTTTCATGGAGGGAGGAATTGGAAGGGTGAGATACTATTAATGCTTGGGAAATTGTGAAGGAATATTTGTTAGCAGTAATAGTAAGCTTTGATTCTTTAACGATACTTGTGACAATGATTAGAAATATATACAAAAGAATAATGTTTAATTTGCCAAATATTTCGGTCTGAATATTACAGACCATCTTCAGTGGCTACATAGAAATAGTTTTAAAAAACAAGGTGGAATATGAACAACTGATCATTCACACATAGAACTCGTTCTATGTCATATCACTAAGTATTAGAAGAGTAAACATTTTTAAAGTCATGATTAAAGATATTAATTCAGAAATTCATATAATTATCTTAAATAAGATTAGACTAATATAGGAAATTTACATAAAAAATAAATAAATGTGTTATCCTTACTATTACAAATGTAATAGTAAGCTGTATTCCTCGAGTGAAGAAGAGAACACAATTTGGTGTAAAGTGGATGACAAAAATCAATATCGAACTGGAACTGCAGGTGAAAAAGATTATGGAAGAGATAAGGAGAGGGGTGGAGAGCAGATGCATGAAGAATATAAGAGACTCAGGCCAGGAGAGTGACTAGTATGGTGAAGACAAAACTGGAATACGAGACGAGATTGGCATTAAGATCCAAAGAAAATCCTAGGGAATTTTTTAGCTATGTGGCCAGTAGGAAGAGAAATGATTGTGGAAGAATGACATTGTGGGATAAAAATGGGAATAGAGTGACTGATGCAAAGGACATAGTGGAGTTGTTCAATGAACACTTTATTAGAGTATTTCATTCTGCAGAAATAGGTTTTAATACTAGAGGGATAGGGCAGGTTCAAGGTTTAGAGGTGCAAGAAGAGAGTGTTTCAAATACTGAGTACTCTGGATGTCAGTCAAGCTGGGGAACTGGGTATTTCACCATGGGTTTTGAGAGAACGTACTAAAGAACTGATAGCTCTGTTGACCCGATTTTTCAATGAAAGTCTGGCCATGAGAAAGGTACCCAGGGAAAGGAAGGAAGGTAAGATAGTGCCATTGCATAAGGGCAGTAGCAGACCAAAAGTGTCTAATTATAGGCCAGCTTTTGTGTGTCATCAAGAAGTTAAGGTCTTGGAGAAATTAGTGAGGGACTGTATACAGATCTGGGCAGTGAGGGTAATGTTATCTGTAAGAATCAACATGGATTTGTTAAAGGGGAGATCTTGCTTTAGTAATATGATTGCTTTTTATAATAAAGTGACAAGAGCAGTTGATGAGAGAAAGGCATATACTGCCATTTTTTGGCTATTGCAAAAGGCATTTGATAAGGTACCACATAAGCTGATACTCAAGTTGCAGCACATGGGTTTAGATGTCTGGTTAGTCAACTGGATTCAGGATTGGCTGTCTGATAGGCAGGGCTGCCAAGAGGGGGTGACATCTGAGACTTTTGTCACGGGTCTGGCCTTGAAAAGGGCCTGGGTTTCACATCTTAAAAAACATTCAGAATTTATTTTCACCTATATTAAATTTTCAAACAATGAATCAAGAAATTTCTGACTCGTGCAATAATTTAATAAATAAATATTCAAAAGCCTTAACATCATCTCTGAAAGACGAAATCTATCCCATAAAAAAGATTTATAACACCACATTTAAAGATGTTATACCAGGACTAGATTTATTAAATACCATTTATAAATTTCAACTTCACGGTGTTTTTCCTGAAATATATACTTCAATCAGAAGTTTTTTGCACAATACCAGTAACAGTTGCCAAAGGTGAAAGAACGTTTAGTAAACTTCCAGCAGTAAAGAGCTTCAGTAGATCATCAATGCTCCAGGAAAGATTAAACGGCCTAGCTTTGCTATCAATAGAACATGACCTGGCAATGAAAATTGATTATGACGAGGTGATTAAAGATTTCGCTAACCATAACGTGAGGAAGTGGATGAGGCAATAAAAATTCTTTTTATTTAATGTTTGTATTTTGTATGGTAATGTATCGAATTTTGAATTTATTATATACTTTTTTAAAATTAACGTTTAATGTTTTATATGACTTTTTTTATTAAACCAAAGTAATGCTTATTTTTAAGTGGGGTCCGGACCACAGACTAGTCACGGGCCTGAACATTTCTCTCGGCAGCCCGGCTGATAGGTATCAGAGAGTTATGTATGGTGGAGAAATATCTCCTTGCAATCCATTGTCAATGGATTGCAAGGAGATATTCAGCTGTTTGCAGATGATGTGAAGCTGGGCAGGGTTATTAGTAATAGTTTAGATGTGGCAGCCCTGCAAGATTATTTGAATAAACTGGACAGATGGGCAAATGAATGGGATGTCGGTTTAATACAGCAAAATGTAAAGAGGGAGATAACAAAGATTGTTTCAGGACTGTACAATGTTAGTTATGAGGATCGGCTGAAGGAATGTGGACTGCAGAGTTTGGTGGATAAAAGGAGAGGTGATATGATTGAGACTTTTAAACTGTTGAGAAGCAGTTACACGTTGACACTGAGGAGTTCTTTTACTTGGTGGAACAGCAGGAAGGAGCATTACAAGGAACCATCCCTGGAAGTTATGAAAGGAAGCTGTGAGCAAGAGGGTGGTTGAACCATGGAATGCATTGCCTGAAGGAGTAGTGAGAGCAAGAACGGTCAATGAGCTCAAGGAGTGGTATGATAGATTGTTTCCTAATAAGGTCCTCCCACGATGAGTCTCTTGACTCCATAGAGGCCTGAATAATAGCCCATGCCTAATCTCATATCTTTTTTGACCTTCAGTGGCTTAAGATTTCTTTGCCTTACGTATCATTGATTTGCTGTTGCTATCAGTCTCCCTAAAAAACAAAAAAAATTCCTGACAATCTTCACTTACTCAACTCTCCAGTTCTTTTCTTAGCTAGTTCTAGGTACACCACTGAGGTGATCAGATCACAATCTCACCCAAGTCTGATGTCTTTGACACATTAAGTGGGTATATCCAAATTGTAGTTTTTCAAGAGCAGTTAAAAAATCCTTAGAAATGGCTTGAGACAAAAACTCCAGCTTCATTGGCTTCTTACAACGAAGTCTGCAACACATGCAAAACCATCATTAATATTATTAACATCCGTCCTCCATGGAGTCCGAGACTCATCGTGGGAGGTACACACTAATGCACACAATGCTCACCCAACCGTGCTTTAAACGGATTTAATGTATCTACATTCACAAGGCATTCAAGGCAATGCATTCGACTCCATCTAGGTCTAACTTTGAACAAGCTATATGTGGAAACTAACTGCCTATTGCCAATGATAGCTGTGCTTTCTGGTCTTCATAAAAGCTGTTAAAAGCAACTTCTGTACATTTGTGTTCCCATCTCTCTCACCCAGATTGTAGTATTACATCACCTAAAGATAAAGAAATGCTCCTGAACTAATACCTGTTCTCTATAGAGGTGAACTGATTACACCTTACCTGACAATCATATCACTCCTGTAGTTTACTCTGCTTCAAAAAAATAATAAAGTGACATTAGAATCCTTTTTGGTTCAAGATTCACATATCCAACTAATTACTCTACAGAAATTCGAAATCTTCCCGACTTTGGAATACTGCTCTCACATCTATGATGGTGTACCTAAAACCTCTAAAAATTCTGTGCTGTTCAGAAGAAAGCAGTTTGGTTAATATATGACCCCTCTTCTCACACAGATTCTCTTCAACCATTGTCTCAGACTGTCAGTTTCTGCATCGTCTCTTCTATAGATATTTTAATGAGCACTATTCAGCAGAACTGGTATCCATCATTCCTCCAACATTTCTGCTAAATCTGTAGTAACTTAAGCCAAGTTGACAAACATCTTGTTACAGCTAAATGATTGACTAACAAACCTGTATACAGAATAGCTTTTCCCCAAGACTACAACCTCCAGCTTTTCAAAAAGAATATCAACACATTACTTTGCTTTTTATTCCAACCTAAACACATGACATTTGCTACAGGACCTTGCAGCTTTTTGTGTAAGTGAAAAAATAAAATAAAAACTGACACTGGATAAGCTTATTCTTCCCATTATGAAAAATAATTACACTAAAAAAAAAAATATTTATTAAACCAAGGACAAAACAAAAAATATTTGAAACTATTGCACATACAAAATATACAGAATGTTCAATAAAATACAGTGTGAGGAGAATAACTTTCAAGCAATAGCTCACTCAGAGGATACTGATACATTTTAATATTGCATAGGTATTCCTCCTCACTCTTGTAACAGATCATTAAAAGGCATAGGATCAATATTCCATTCTAATTTCCTTTGATTCAAAGGATATGTTTTTTATATATATATATGATCTTATGACATATCACAAGACAACATTTCAAATTCTGTCTCTGTAAATTAGTTGTCTTCCTCAACCCAGGCAATAATCTTCTCATCACAACCAGGCAGAATGTCTTCATCGTGTAGAATCTGTAAATTAAAAGTAATACATAATTTTCAGTACTTCAGTTGCTAAAAGTATCCAAATTAAATCAAAATTGATGTTTCCTGATTTTGAGCTTCATGAGATATGACAATTATAGATATTCTGGAAATTAATATTTAAAGATTGGTATGGGGAGATTTAGGATATGGGATTTAAGGTGCGATATGATAAACTGTGTCATCTAATTAATATGGTCCTCCTGTGATGAGTTATGACTTCATAGAAGTCCTGAACAGCAATATGACAGATGTTGTGACAATATTTTTTATGACTAGCTTCATATGAATAATGAATTTCTTTTCTCCTAAATTGAAATCATAATTATTACTTGACACCTCCAGAGAGTTCAAGGACTCATCATGGGAGGGCTCTCTACTTTACTTCGCTAAATACATCTCATCCTCTCCACTACTAAATTCTCTTACTATGACACTACTACCATCTACAACTCATCACCAACAACAGTATTTTTTGTCTATAAATTGCATGTGTTCTGAAGGTTGATTTATAAAAAAAAAGTTGATTTATCTGTACGTGGGATGAAAGACCCGAGTTTCCGGGAGGAAAAACCCTGCTACTTCCGTATAAGATTTAACTTGCCTTCAATTGAAAAAGCCCATATAAAAATTCCCCTGGTCACAACGAGAATTGAAACAGGTCTTTTCCAATCGAAGAGTGTAATGTTCCACTGTTCTATATATATATATATATATATATATATATATATATATACACACACACACACACACACACACACACACTCTATAATATAAAATAAGCTTTTTGCGTCACGTGTTTTGTCAAGTTATTTGAAACGTTTTGAAACTCAGGGGCTACCCTGAGTGTAGAGTCTTCAAAATTCGAGCCATCAGAATTCAAGGAGAACCGGCCTACCAGTCCGCAACTCGGGGGGGTTGGGTGCCATAGGCACTGGGGGGAGGAGGACCCCCTTTTGAGTTTTCAAAATTCAAGTCATCAGAATTCATGGAAAATCGGCTTGGGGAGGGGGCTTTTCAAGTCATCAGAATTCAAGGAGAACCGGCCTACCAGTCAGGAACTCGGGGGGGGGGGGGGGGGGATGCCATAGGCATCAGGGTCCCCTAGTATATATAAAAAATAATATATTTGGCATATATGTCAACTCACAAAAAACATTTAAGGTGTCAGGTCTTAAATTTTACTAGCTCTTACATTTCAATCCTGTAAAATATTACCAATTGCATATACACGCACCTACATGTTGGTCTTCCTCTGGGTCTTTCGCTAGTTTCTTTGCCTCAAATATTAGTTTTGTTAATCTCGTCTTCTGTTTAAATGGTTTGATATTATTTTCCATACTAACTGGTCTTTCATGTGATTGCTCTCATTCAAAATAAATTTATTCAGATGGCTTCCCACCATTACTTACATAATTTTTCAATATTTAAGTTGAAATTAAAAAAAAAATTACGATTCTCTGAAATGTGTACCTGTTCTATGTTCAGTATAGAGAATGCAACTTATGTATTCACTTTTTCGCTTATTTTAGAGCTTCAGCATGGAAGCTAAGTAAGAGTGCAATTAGGAAATTGTGTAGTCCAGATTCTCCACATGGCATGTAGTCACTGTATGAAATATTTACCTTCAGATAGTGAGACTCCTTCCATGTTTATGATTACATGTCACATAGACCTGGTAATGTGGAGTAGCTGACATGAAGTGTATAAGCAAATTATGGCAAAACAGATTGGTGAAAACTTGATGTTAATAAGACTGTGGGATTTGATATATTACCACATATTTTGAAGGACTATGCCAGGAAGTTGACATATGAGTCTTACACTGGGCCAATTTTCAACAGAGTGCACTGCTTCATAAGAATGGTTACAGAACTCCAGTGTGTCATGCACTGTGGTTAAAGTATTGGAGAGGTTAGTGAGAACCAGGATCCAGAACTTGGTTGACAACAGTGGCATTATCTTTGATGGACAGCACAGATTTGCTAAAGGAAGGTCATGTTTTTAGTAATCTGCTTACTTATTACAATAAGGTTTCAGCTTCATTGCATGAGGGGAGATTGATACACAGTGATCGTTGGAGGTTTAATGGAATAGTGACAGTACTGAGAGAGAATTAAAAACTAATTTTAATGCTTTCAATATTTTGTCTCGGTCACTGAGACATCTTCAGGAAGTAAAAATAACACTTGTAGATGTTTCACTGAGTATTGTTGTTGCTTTTGTATTACAAGTGTTATTTTTACTCCCTGAAGATGTCTCAGTGACCGAGACAAAATACTGGAAGCATTAAAAGTTAGTTTTCAATAATTTCTAAGTAGTATGATGTCCAAAATGATGTCGTCCTAACACTTGAGCCTTAACACAGATACACAGTGGTATATTTAGATTTTGCAAAAGCTTTTCATAGATTACCACATCAAAAGTTGATAGTCAAACTAGAGTAGATGAGGTTGGATATTAAACAAGCGAACTGGGTTGGCAATTGGCTGTCTGATACGTATCAACAAGTTGCTAGTAGTGTGCATCAAGGATCTATCTTAGGGCCATTGCTGTTTAACCTGTATGTTAATGATATTGAGGAAGATTCTGATGTGGTTTTTAATAAATTTAGTTTAATCCTTTATCCAAGTGTGCGCAAACAAAGTTTATGCCTGAAAGTATCTTCAGGACTGGGGTAAGGTGGTGCAAGCTACTATCCCTCCTATCTCAGTATCTTCCATAATGCAAAACACATCTCCTTGCAGATATGTCTAATGTTATGCATTAAGGGAAGGGCCACTACCCAGACTAGTTTCAACCTTTATTGAGGTCTCTTCAGTGGGAGCCAGGCCCAAGTGGAGATACCAGCTAGGAGCATTAGCAAGGTCATCTCTACCTATAGGAGTTGCCAAATGGAGTGCCACCTTTTTAATAAATTACTCTGGATTTAGAGAAAGATGTTGAAAGTTTATTTTTGACTTGGTTAGAATATAATAAATTTAGTTTAATCCTTTATCCAAGTGTGAGCAAAAAAAGTTTGCACCTGAAAGTATCTTCAGGACTGGGGTAAGGTGGTACAACACCAGGCCGACTCCTTGCAAAGGCAGAGCAAGCTACTATCCCTCCTATCTCAGGTGGGATAGTAGCTTGTTTGCTCACACTTGGATAAAGGATTAAACTAAATTTATTATATTCTAACCAAGTCAAAAATAAACTTTCAACATCTGATGTGGTTATTCAGTTGTTTGCAGATGATGGGACAAAAATGGGATATAGAATTGATATATTGTTGGAGGTGGAGGACATAAGAGATTTTGGAGTGATCGTGGATAAGGATCTAAAATTTAAACTATAATAAATTTAGTTTAATCCTTTATCCAAGTGTAAGCAAACAAAGTTTGCACCTGAAAATATCTTCAGGACTGAGGTAAGGTAGTCCAAGTGTAAGCAAACAAAGTTTGCTTACACTTGGATAAAGGATTAAACTAAATTTATTATAATCTAACCAAGTGCAAAATAAACTTCCAACATCTTTCTCTAAATCCAGAGTAATTCAATAATAAAGTGGTACACCTGTTGGCAACTCATATAGGTAAATATGACCTCTCCTATTGCTTCTGCCTTAGTATCTCCACGTTTGGGCCGGCCTCCCACTGACGAGACCTCAATAAAGGTCGAAACCAGTCTGGGTAGTGGCCCTTCCCTTAATGCACAGCAGTATACATGTCTGCAAGGAGATGTGCTTTGCATTATGGGAGATACTGAGACAATGAGTGATGAGAGCTTGGTCCACCTTTGCTCAAAGTTGCCTGGTGTTGCACCACCTTACCTCAGTCCTGAAGATATTTTCAGGCACAAACTTTGTTTGCTTACACTTGGATAAAGGATTAAACTAAATTTATCATAGTCTAACCAAGTGCAAAATAAACTTCCAAAATTTAAAGTACATACTGCCAAAAGTGTGAGGACAACACAAGAATTCTGGGAATGATGGAGATGATACTGACTTGTAGAAGTAAAGATATTCTGGTTCCATTGTATTATTGCATGGCAAGTTATGAATGATTGGAATGCATTGCCTGAGAGTGTAGGATCTGCAGAGTATTTGAATATATTTAAGGCATGATATGATGAGCTGCACATATGACAGGGGAACCTTCTACGATGAGTCTGACTGCACATGGAGTCAGACTCATTAAATAATAACATAATAACAAACAGAAGCAAGATAAATTTTAAATACTGTTTGAATCATTCAATTTACCTCCTCTTTTACCATTCCAAATTCTGGATCTAGGGTCTTGAAATGAAAACGGAAGTGACCGGGCCTGTCGAATAACATTTTGAAGTCTTTAAGTGTGACCTCACCAATTCTGTAATACACATTCACAAAAATATTACCTTTATTTAAATAAATATTTACTTTACTTCGAATAAATATTTATTTATTCAAAGTAAAAAGGAAAAAAAAAGCTTTCTTCCATATAAGAGCATACTACAAAAATACTATGTTTTGCATGTTCTTCTGAAGGAAAATTCACCATCTCAGTGCTGAAATGTTACATTTGAAAGGTATTTCAAATTACATTTGAAAAGAATATAGTACTGAAGTGAATGGTCAATCATTGACCATTCAGTTCAGTACTGTAATCTATATACCTTTTAATGTACAGCAATACCTAAGTTACTCATGTAATGCATTATATTACATGAGTGATGTGATGCATTATATTACATCACATTATGATGTAATGTGATGTGATGCATTGCATTACATCACATCACATTACATTACTCATGTAATGCATCTTGCAAATCTGTTACACAGGTCTATAATGCATTATGTAAGTGTTCTGCAACTCTAACTTTGTGTAACTTGAGATTTGAGATGGAAAAAAAAATAGTTACATAAAGGAAAGATATGACTCCAAAACCTAATATAAAGTTAAATGTATCACAATTTAAACTTTCTAGCTTTTTTGACAAAGATCTGGGTTCAAATCCTACCTGGAATTTAAAGAATCTTTATTGTGGCTTTTCAACTGAAAGTGGAAGTTTTTTTTTTATGATATATAATAATAGATTGCTCTCTGATACTACATAAACAAAAACATGTGACATGGTGTGTATGATTCCAACATCACTGGAAGTATGTCATTATGGCAACCTGTATGCCGTTTAGTGGAAGAATTGGCAACCGTTATGCGCCACCGTGCAAAATAAGAGAAACATGTGGATCATTTTTTAATTTTTAAAAAATTTCAGTGGGCTATTTGGCTGGTTATTTTCTTTTCATGCTTTTCTTAAGTGGAGTTTAAGTAACTTGGCTGTAAGATCGTCGTTATTGTGCTCTTCTTTATAATGGTTGTTTGTTACTTTCTGTTCACATTATATTAGGTATTGCAGCTAATTTTTTTTTTATGATGAATGCAGCATGAAGGAGTGCATGTGTTTTGTAGGGGGAAGGTATGTAGTTTAGCGTATATCATGAGGGGGACAGGAAGGGTAGGTGGGTTTTAAGGTGGTAGACGTGCATTTCGGAAGTGGCAAACCAGGGTGGTTTTTTTTTTTTTTTTTTTTTTTTTTTTTTAAAGGCTGCAGATGTTTTCTTGAGGTGGGACACAGTGAGTGAGCTCTTTGTAGGAGATATGTATTTTTGAGGTCAGCATCTTTGAGCTGGGAAATGCAGGTGAGTGTTTACAGGGGCAAAACTGGTTGGTGGAGGTCCTTTTGAGCTGGAGAAGATCAGTGGGTGTGATGTGGCAGCCTGGGTGGGTGGGGGGGGGTAGGCATGGTGGCATGTCAGTTGTCCAGCAATGTCACTTCTGATGATATGTCTAAGTGGTGGGTGGGTGTTTATGAGGTGGGCCACAGCAGGAGTGTGTGTGTGTGTGTGTGTGTGTGTTCCATCGAGTTGTTTCCGACTCCTGGCGACTCCACGAACATAATCTCCATTCCGATCTGACCATGTCTTTCAGAACCTCCAAGCACACTCCAGTTGCTTCTTTAACTACATTCACCCATCTAATTCTTGGTCTTCCCCTTCTTCCATCAACTTCTCCAGACTGTCATTTGCTTGCATAATATGTCCAAAGTATGACAATTTTTGCTTGATGATCATAGCTTCGAGGGAGTAATCTGGCTTTATTCTGTCTATTACTGATTTATTGGTTTGCTTTGCAGTCCACGGTATTCTTAGTAAGAATCTCCAAACCCATAATTCAAATGCATCTATCTTCCCTTTTTTCACTCTTTCTCAGGGTCCACCTTTCACATCCATACAGTACCATAGAGAATACCATTGCTTTCATGATTCTGATTTTTGTTGCGAGGCTAATATCTTTAAAGATCTTGCTTAAATTTGTCATTGCTTTCTTTCCAAGTAATAATCTTCTAACTTTTTCAGTACAATAACCATTTTTATCAATTCAGGATCCTAGGAGCACAAAATTGTTAACTGCTTCCATTTTCTCCCCATCTACTTCAAAATCATTAAGTTCACATGCTGCCATAACTTTTATCTTTTTCAGGTTACGTTTAAGACCATATTTAGCACTTTCTTCTTTAACTTTCATAATAAGTTCCTTCAAATCTTCTTTGCATTCTGCTAGCAAGGTGGTATCATCGGAAGTATCTGCATACCTCAAATTATTTTTTTTCCACCAATTTTAATTCCAACTGAAGACTCCTCCAGCCCTGCCATTCTTAAAATGTATTCGCTGTACAAGTTAAATAGGTACGGAGATAAAATACATCCTTGTCGCACCCCTTTACCTATTGTGAAATACTCAGCTTTTCCAAGATCTGTTCAGACAGTAGCTTCATGTTCATAATAAAGATTCCTCAGAAGGATAATGAAATGCTCTTGGACTCCAATTGTTCTTAACACATTCCACAGTTTCACATGATCTACAGAGTCAAAAGCCTTGCTACAGTCAAGGAAACAAAAGGTAGACATTCTTGTGATATTCCTGTGATCTTCTCTTATCCATCTCACATTGGCAATTTGATCTCTTGTTCCTCTGCCTTTTCGAAATCCTGCCCGTTCACCTGGCATTTCTCTCTTTATGAATGTTCCAGTCTTTTCTGAATGATCTTAAGTAAGACTTTACTTGCATGAGAAATCAATGCTATAGTTCTGTAATTTTGGCACTCTCTTGCATCGCCTTTCTTCAATAAAGGTATATAAACTGATTTTTTCCATTCCCTAGGCCATGTAGTTGTGATCCAAATTTGCTGGCAGAGCTGTTAAAATTTTAACCATCTCTTCTCCCAGGGCTTTGAGCAGCTCAATGGGTGTTCCATCTCCTCCTGGTGCTTTCTTAGTGGATGGCTGTTGCAGTACCCACCTCACTTCACTCTCCAGTGGTACTGGCTCCTGTGTATAATCCTGCTCTTCAAATTTCTCAGTAATTTTGGAGTCCTTTCTGTAAAGGGACTCTGTATACTCTTTCCATCTTTCTTTGATGTCTGCAGCTTCTGTAAGATATCCTTTGTGTTTACTTTTCAATACTGTCACCTTGGCACTAAACTTCACTGTTAGTTCTCTGATCTTTTTGAAAAGATCTCTTGTTTTGATCTTCTATTTGTTGGCATTCCTGGTTAAAGTATTTTTTTTTCTTGTCTCTTCTGGCTTGTCGTTGAAACTTTGCATTCAAATGCCGTACTTCCTGCAAATTTCCTGTGAACTTCATTCTCCTCCTTTCCTGAGCAGTTTTGAAATCCAAATGGCTGTCTGAATCTTCTGACAGCCATTTGGACTTCTTCTTACAAACTGTTGGAATATTCTTCTTTGCTTCTGTTTTAATTATATCTTTAATCTCTTCCCATAGTTCATCTGGTTCTCTTTCACACAAATTGAGTGTGCTGAATCTGTTCTGTATGCTAATATTGCATTCAGCTGGTATGTTTCCAAGATCATATCTGATCGACATTTGTGTTGTTTCAGTTTCCGTGGTTTCACATGTATCATAGCCACTAATAACTCATGGTCTGTTCCACAGTCTGCACCTGGAAAAGTCTAGACAGACTGAATTGCATTTCTCCATCTTTGTCCATGTATATAGTCAATTTGTTGAAAGTTTATTTTGCACTTGGTTAGACTATAATAGATTTAGTTTAATCCTTTATCCAAGTGTAAGTAAACAAAGTTTGCACCTGAAAATATCTTCAGGACTGAGGAAAGGCAGTGCAACACCAGGCAACTCGGAGCAAAGGAGGACCAATAATGCTTCCTCAGTCCTGAAGATATCCAAGTGTGTTTGCTCACACTTGGATAAAGAATTAAACTAAATCTATTATAGTCTAACCAAGTGCAAAATAAACTTTCAACATCTTTCTATAAATCCAGAGCAATTTAATAAGAGAGAGGTCATCTTTACTCCTATAGGTAAAGATGACCTCTCCATTGCCTCTGAGCCTGGCTCCCACTGAAGAGACCTCAATAAAGGTCTAAACCGGTCTGGGTAGTGGTCCTTCCCTTAATGCATAACATTATACATATCGGCAAGGAGATGTTATTTGCATTATGGGAGATACTGAGATAGGAGTGATGACAGCTTGGGCCACCTTTGCTCAGAGTTGCCTGGTGTTGCACTACCTTTCCTCAATCCTGAAGATATTTTCAAGCGCAAACTTTGTTTACTCATACTTGGATAAAGGATTAAACTAAATCTCTTATATAGTCAATTTGATTTCTGTATTGTCCATCAGGTGATATCCACGTGTACAATCTTCTTTTGTGCTGTTTAAAGCAAGTGTTAGCAACAAACAAAGAATTCTCTGCACAAAACTCTACTAGTTTCTTCCCTGCAGTGTTATGAATACCTAAACCAGAACGACCTGTTATTCCTTGTTCCTCAGTCTCTCCCACTTTTGCATTCCAATATCTGGTAAGTAATCATAAATCTCACTTTGGTGCTGCATCTATCACTTCTTGTAACTTGGCATAAAATTCTTCAATGTCTTCTTGTGATGCCTCTGTAGTAGGTGCATAAACCTGAATGATGGTCATATTCATTGGATGCCCACTAACTCTGAGAGAAATGATTCTGTCACTCACTGGATTATAACCCAATACATACTTAGCCATCTTTTTCCTGAGTAAGAAAGATACTCAATTTTTTCAATTTGAGTCATGTACTGAGTAATACACCATATAGTTCCCTGACTGAAAATGGCCCATTTTCCTGTCCATCTAAGTTCACTTATTCACAATATATCCAGCTTCTTGTGCTTCATTTCCATCTTACCTCGGTTCATACTTCTAACATTCCAAGTTCCAATCCTGTGGTTTCTAGTGAAACAGTGAGCCTCCTTTTTCCAACCAGCAACATCCGTGACCAAGCTTCCTTCCGGGTTTGACTTGGACACATCATAAAAACTAGTTCTACTTGTGGAAGCCCTCTGTTCTTCCCCAGTTGCATGTTGGATGCCTTCAGGCCCAGGGGTCTTACCATCAAGCACCATATTGTACTTTCTCATTTTTGGCATGCTCATGGAATGATCTTGGCAAGGTACAGAGGTGGTTTGCCATTACCTTTCTCTGGAATATTTTTCCAACTTTCCTTCCTAAAGGGCTTCTGTATACTCTTTCCATCTTTCTTTGATGTTTATGAGGTGGGTCACAGCAGGAAGGCCTACCTAAAATCATTTTTAGGTGAGGCACAATCGGTGGGTTAGTCTCCAACGGCCACAGGTGTTTAGTACTTGTTGGCCACATTTCTGGTATTCATTTTTTCATGGTTTTTTTTTTTGTTTGTTTGTTTATTGTTGAAGTGGTGATTTGTTCATTTCAGTGAGTATATGGTAAGGTTATTTCGAGGGCCATGGAGAGGTCCTCCAGGAATAATAACCAATACATGATAGACACTAGAAACACTGCTAACAAGTACCAAACACCAGTCCTTTACAGATTTGATTTAGTGTTTTGGGTTCATTTGACATGAGTTTTGTTTTCTTGGATTAGTTTTGTGGTTGTGAAACCAGTGTCACTTTTAGTAGACCAAAAAGCCACAGTGCATCGGCTCAAGCTTTATACCCACCACGGTATAGTATATTAATTTGGTATTCAATGTAATTTGGAAGAAACAGCCGATATTTTTACATGAAGGGAAACTGAGATTTCACATTTTAATAAATTTCATGTTAAGTTTCATTACTGGAAGTGAAGAAATACTACCAGTGATTGTATGTAACAGTCAATGTAACAGAAGAATATACAGCATGCAACATAACTTATTAGCTTTCACATGGATAATGATAAATTTTTTAACTTCAACTTTCAATTTGCATGATTGTAAACAATGCCAAGCATAGGCAGAAATAAATGTAGAACTTTAAATTTCTTTGCTGCAACAAAAAATAGATAAATATCATAAGTATTTGAAGTTAATGAATAGTTGATCATTGTTTGAAGGAGGAAAAGAAATTCTAATATGTAGCATTTATTATATTCTGGGCAAAATTAACAGTTCGTAGATTACAAATAATGAATGTGAAATAAAAGCATCATTTAAAGATTTGTTTCGTTGAGATGTTTGTAGTGATTATTATTACATGACACCTCCAAGGAGTTCAAAGACTCATTGAGGGAGGGCGCTTACAACTCTCCGTCTCTACTAAGTCTACCAACTACAGCGAATTCGCAGATCTACACCAATGCCATCTACTGCCCACCACCACCACTAGTATTTTCACAGACAATCACAAACATCCATGCCCACGGCAAGATTCAAACCCACGGCCTTTTGGCTAGAGAATGGATACACTAATCACTCGACCAACCAGGCTGGCATTATGTGGCATTTTTTTCTGGATATTACTTGGCTTGTTTCCTTTTTAAAATTCGATGTTTTCCAAATCTGCCACAGAACGAGTTCTAGTCTTCAGCATTGTAGTGACACGCTTACATGTCAAATTATGCCATAAATGCTAATTAAGATTCCCTTTCAGAAGAAAAGCTCCTCTACCACTATTTCCAATTCAAACGAGACTTTTTCAGGCTGTTGCTATTGATGTAGTAAATCCACTGCCAATTACTAAAAAAAAAAGGCAACAAGTATATTCTAGTAGCAATAGATATGCTAACTAGATTTCCTGAAGCAGTTGCAATGAAAGATAAACTGAAAGATAAATTGCAAGAAAGTTCTTGAATATGATTATTTGTAGATATTGAACTCCTTAGACTTTACTCTCAGATCAAGGAGCAAATTTTACATCTAAACTGTTGTTACAATTCTGTAAATTATTCAATGTTAGGAAGATTTTTTACTATACCTTACCAACTACAGTGTAATGGTATGTGTGAAAGGAAGAATAAAAATATACAGCAAATACTTTCCAATCTGGCAAACACTAAAATGAATGATTGGGACACATCTTTCTCAAGCATTATTTGCATGCAGATCTGCTTTTCATTGTGCTATCAAGGAAAAACCATCTTTTGCTTTATATAGTTTTGATCCAATCTTTCCTAATGAACTTGTTTCAGTCATTCCTAACACAGGATACAATGACATAAATGAGTACCTAGAAACAGTAGTAGCTTGCCGGCAAAGGTTGGTCGATTAGTAGAGCCTCTGCTACTAATGGCTCGGTTAAGTAAGTTTGAGCGCGGTTAGTAGTTGGAAGGCGACCAATCATTCGATGCTGTTGGCACACTCATCCTTGATGAGTCTTTGGACTCCCTGGAAGTGTCAAATAATAATAATAACAATAAAATTTCCACTACTCCTAGGTTAGTAGGTGAAATAAGTAAATTAAGTTCAGAGAAAACCAGATAGTATATTAATTGTTTCAGAAAGTATAGGTCATTTGCACTGAGAGACTTAGTATTGTTAGATGATAAATCTAGTATAAAAAGGGTTGTGAAATTAGGAAGGAAAGCTTCAGGTCCATATAGAATTCTAGACCAATTTTCTCCTGTGAATTTTTTTTATTATTATTATTTGACACTTCCAAGGAGTCCTCGGACTCCTTGGAGGTGTTCAATCGAGGGAGGGCACCTTTTCTACAACTCAGTCTCCACCATTCAATCGCCAACTGACTGCAACTACACCAATGCCATCTACCATGAACCACCACTGGTATTTTCACAGACAATCACAAATATCCATGCCCATGGCAGGATTCGAGCCTGCAGCCTTTTAACTGGAGAGCGGATATCCACTCGGCCAACCAGGCTGGCTAAAAAATAAATGCCACCTTCACATGAGACTGGTTGGTGCACCTTCAGTTGAAAGGCCTTGATAAAGGTTCATTCAGATGTATAAAAATGCTATCCACAATGGAAATGACCACTGTCCAAACCTTTTTTATTTCTGGCCACTGCCCAGAAATTTAATTATGTTAGTAGACAACATGAATAAAATATTGAAAAATGAGGATTGTTTTCCTGATACTAATTCTGCATCTCATTCACAATTAGATAGTAGGAAAAAGAATAGTTTCAAACCTCATAATTCAATTACACAGCAAAGGAGAAAATTAAGAAATTCAGGTAAAACAAAAACCTAATGCAAGAAATTCTAGAAACCCAAGGGTACATAATTCAGATAATGTACAAAATAACAGTGATGATAATCTAAAAGAATTTAATATAGATGAGATTGTAGCAGAATATCACAGATTAGTTAACTTAGAATTAAATAAACCAGAGGAATGAGAAAATACCTCTAATTTAGTTAGTGAAGATAAAGAATCTCAGCCTGTAGAATTTGATTCTGATAGTGATGATTCTGTAAATTTAAAATATAATTCAAATAATTTAAGTGAAATATATGAAAAGTACAGAAATGATGAAATTTGTATATATAATGAATAGGAAGATGTAAATTCTCAATTATATCTTTGGCATCAAATGATTCTGAAACTAGTAATCATTCAGAGATTGTAAATAATGATCAGTAAGAACCTCTTTATTATTACGGGCAACTTCAAGGAGTCCTTAGACTCATCGAGGGAGGCCCTAACATCATGTCAAGAACAACTATTCAACATTCACACAGTATCTATCATACTTCGCCTTGAACTCATTCACAGTCATGGCTCCCACAACAGACTCTGGCAGCTTATTCCACTCATTTACCACCCTCCAAGTAAAAAACCTAGCTCTAACACCCTTGCAAACCACACTCTTGCCCAGTTTCCATGGATGGCCCCTAGTCCTCCCACCACCAGTCCTGTTCTCAAAAATATCTTCTGAATTAATCTTATAGAAACCCTTCAGTAATTTGAATGTTTCAATCATATCACCCCTCTTCTGCCTATCAACCAATTTCTGCAACCCACAAATCTTCAACCTGTTCTCATAACGTTCATTCCATAGACCTGCTATCATCTTGGTCACTCGTCTCTGGATCCACTCCACCTCCATTCCATCAAGAAGAAACCCTGGTGCCCAAATCTGGGCACAATAGTCTAGATGGGAGGCTTGATACAGAGGAACAATAACTTGCTTGTCTCTGCTCTTCAAAGTATTCTTCAGTAACCAAGTGATTTGATAAGCTGATTTAGCCACTTTTGCAATGTGCACATTCAACTAAACTGCCCTAAACTTCAACTCCCTATCCACCAACACTCCCAAATCCCTGGCATCAATCTCCTGGAGTACAGTTCCACCAATGTGGTATACTGCTGCTAATCTTTTCACCCCAAAATGCATAACCTTACATTTTGCCACATTAAATTGACATCCATTCTCCTTAGCCCAGTCCTCCAAACTATCCAAATCATCCTGCAAAATTTTGACATCCTCTGCATTCACTATTGCTCTACCCAACATTGCATCGTCAGCAAACAAATGAACAGTTCCTCTAAGATCCTTTCCTATATCGTTAATGAATAAATTAAGCAGTAGTGGTCCAAGAACAGACCCCTGCGGCACACCATTAATTACAGGCCATCTTTTGGATTCTACTACTGAATAAACTGCTCTCTGATATCTCTCCATCAACCACCCTCCTATCCATCCCATATGCCACAGTTTGCTGATTAGAATTCCATGTGGTATCCTGTCAAAGGACTTAGCAAGGTGCAGCAGAATCATTGTAAACTCATTACCCTTATCCAGTGCCGCTGTCACTGTGTTATAAAACGTGAGCAAGTTACTGGAGGCATGATCTACCCTTCACAAAACCATGCAGTATTCCATTTTCATCTATCCATTCCTGCATTTTCCTCGACTACTTTCTCCAAGACCTCGGCAATGACTCCTGATATACTGATAGGCCGGTAATTTACAACAGCAGTCTTGGAACCTCCTTTATGAAGTGGAACTATATTCCCCTCTTTCCACCCCCTCGGGACTAACCCAGACCCGAGACTCAAATTAAACAAAATGGTCAAGGGCACTGACAATTCTTTAGCCGCTTCATATACGACACGAGATGGTATACCATCTAATCCCACAGATGTATTCACATTGAGGTTTTGTAATAGACTATTCACCTTCACTTCATTCACCACAATTCCGTATAAGCTGTTGGTTCCTTCATTCCTGCAATATCACCACCTGGATGATATACTCTTGAAAAGTGCTCACTCAGTAATTCCACTATATCAACTGATTCGGTTACCTCCCTACCATCGGCATTTTTTAAAATCATTCTGCTGTATACATTTTTTCTTTTACTTGCAACATATCGAAAAAACTGTTTGGGATTCTCTTCAGCCTGCATGGCTAATTTTCTTTCATAATCCGCTTTTGCTTTTCTTACCACACTCGTTACCCTTCTGGCCTGTGCTTTATACCGTTCATGTGCCTGCAGGTCACCTTTCTCCTTAAATTCCCTCCACAGTTGTTTCTTTTTTTGCAGCTCAAGCTTAATGATGTTATTCATCCATTTAACCCCTACTTGATTTACTATTCGGACTCTAGGTATACAGTCAGCTATTGCCTCCTACACACTCCTTAACCACCTACCATGCACTATCAACCTCCAGCCCTTGTAATTTTACATGCCATGGCATTGAACTAAGCAACCTCCTAAGATTTTCATACTTATCAGTCTGGTAATTCCACATGTACCCTGTCTTAATTGAAAATTCCACACATTTAGCCACCTCCCAGGTCAAGACTTTATGATCACTCTCACCAATTGGTGGCAACATGGTCATATTCAATACAGTCAAATTCTCAGATGCAATTACTAGGTCAAGCACTCTTGAACCCTTAGTATATTCCATTACATGCTGTCTCAGGTAGTTATAACTGCATAAAATCCATTTCCTTCCTCCCATGTGTCCTCTCCTCCTTCCAATCAATGTTACCATAGTTGAAATCTCCCATAATAATTACCCTCCTTCCAGTCATTGCTTCTATTTGCTTATGCATACTATCTCCACCATCTTTTCCATCACCTAGTCTATAGCAGCACAGAACTGTATATTTTGTTCTGCTAGTCACAATCTCACACCAAATAGCCTCAAATGTGCTCTTTTCTCTATCCTGCAGTTCTACTTCTATTCTCCTTGGCTGCAGTTCATCAGCAATCATCAATATCACTCCTCCCCCCATTTTATTCTCTCTGTCCCTCCTGAACACACTATACCCCTCACATTCTATCCCACTAGCTATATCATCTTCTGTCAGCCATGTTTCATTAATGCCAATAACCTGTGGCCTGGAAGAGCCAACTGGGACTAACGGGCTTCTGCATTTCATGTATACTAATGCAGAAGCCCGTTAGTCCCATTCCTATCCTGATGCCTTATACTAACTTTTTTATTTAAGATCTAGGCATAAGAAAATAATTCTAAGTTTGTGTTAGATATAGCTAAATATAAAAAAATATATAAAAAAAAATCAGTGAAAGATGAAACTGATGTAAAAATGGTCATAATTTAAAATTATGAATATTTTTACAAATTGTTTATGTTAGTACATTATTAGTTTTGGTTTCATAACACATATGTCAGGATTTGCAATACACCCATTATTGATATTGTCAAAATGAAGTATAAAGCAGAGATTGTTTATTTCATCTCTATAAAGAGAATTTTACCCTGAGTGTTTAGTAATTACACAGGGTTCAATTTCCGATTGTTGCAACAACTTAACTATTTCAATTAAAATCCAATAAAATCACAGCTTCAAGATAAAATAAAAAAAATATATATACACATTTAATGAAAATAAAACAATACATACATTTTAAATAAAATTACATAAATAACTACAAAATTAACTGGATCCAAGGCCTAAAATAAATCTACCTTTAGATATTTTCTTATCCCAAAATATTAAAATCATTAATTCTCTGACTCATTCTATTATTGGATTGTTTGATATATACTTAATCACATCTACCAGACTAAACACCTTGTTTTCACAAAAACAACAAAAATGTTCAGAGTTAGTTTCCTTGTTAGGTCATTTCCAAAAATATAAAAATTTTCTTCTTTTGCATGGGATCCTTTATTACTCTTATGTAGCATACAATGTTATTCTTCCTGTCTCACTGAAGTATAAATATTCTTACCTCTTGGAGTCCTAAATTGATGCACAATTTACAAATTTTTGTACCACAGAAAGGAGTTTCTTCCACTACTTCATAAACAACATATTTAAGTTGAGCTCTTCATGTTAAGCCACTTTACAGTTTCAAATTTCACCAATTGTTTTTTCCATAGTAATCTGGTCCTCAAGACAGAAGATGAAATTTTCTATTCAGTGTTTCTTCAAACATTCAATTAGAACATTGACTGCAATATCTTCTTTTATTTACTAAATGCTTGTTGACAGTCAGCTCCTCGGGTTTAAAGACTCACAGTTCTATGATTCCTTTTCAGAATCTTGTATTAATATTCTCCCAATTGCCATGTCATATCTAATGACATATTACCACACATCTTAAGGGAATGTTCCAGGGAACTGGCAGTAACATTGGCTTGTTTAATAAGTCTTATAACAGCACAGGTTTCAACACAGTGGAAAGAAAATAAATAAAATTGTTCCACTGCATAAAGATGGTGATAAGGATGTGGATTCAAATTATTGGTGAATTCTGTATATCTGGAGTTGTGGTGAAGGTACTAGATAGATTGGTAAGAAGTAGGATTGGGCTGAGAAACAGAATTGGGCTGAAAACAGCAGTATTCTTAGTATTCTTTGTGGATATCAGCATGGGTTTGTTAAGGGAGACGATCTTGTTCTACTAACTTATGTACTAAAACAAAGTCATGAAATCTTGGACAGAGGAAATGCATATATAGTGATGTACTTGGATTTTGCAAAAGCTTTTGATAGGCTTCCACACAACTAACTAACAAATAAATTGAAACAGATGGGATTGGATAACAGACTTCTGAGTTGGATCAGTGACTGGCTGTCAGATAGGTATCAGAAAGTTACATATGGGAGTGTGGTATCCTGTAAGAGGAACAGGGCAGCATTTACCATAAGGCACATTAGGCGCAAGCTAGGGCCTCACTATCTATGGGGCCCACATTTTAAAACCTTACATTTGAACAAACATTTGAAAATTCGTGAAAAAAAATTTCTTTTATATTGTCAGTAAAGTGAAAGAACATAAAGTTGTCTTGTTCCATTGCATTCATTTGAAGAATAAAAGACAGCAAATTTACTATTACTAGATTCATTGCAAAGGCTGATCTCTGGTCATTTCAGGATTGATTATTTTTGCACACATGAAATTTGTTTATTTTCAAGAAGAGACCAATAAATTGTGCAGCATAAAAGGGTCAAATATTGTAGGACAGTAAAGGAAATTCCAAGTAACACAGTACAAATAAAGACAAGTGACACAAAGGTCACTCCACCACAGTTAATCCATTAACGCCTCTAAAATCGCCAGTCAGGGATTAACGATGGGGGGGGGGGGATTGTATGATAAAAGGTGGAATGCCGATGAAGTTTTGATCCATGAAAAATGGTGGGTGGCTATTTCATCCACCTCGGCCGGTAGGGAGTTAAGTGTCGTTCATCCACACACATAACTGATAGCTTAGTTGCCGTTATTTGGCTAGTATTTGTAAAGCAATATACAAGCATATATACCTAATTATATGGTTAAAGTAGTTGTCACAGTCAGTAAGAATATATTTTTCAATGAATTTATTATTTTTATTTTACTGTTACTCATTTATTTTAACAAAATAAAGATACTGTTTCTATTTTTGTATTTTTTTAGCTTTTAACATAATTATTTTATTTATGATGTGATAATAGCAGAACACCTTCTATCTTGCATTAATTTCGTTCACCACAATGTTAGGTAATGCATTCCACTCCACAACCATTCTGCTTGCAAAGAACCTGCTCACACCCTCCTTAAACGGCTTCCAGGTATGTCTCCTTGTTCTATGAAAAATTTCTTCAACATTAACCTGGTAACAACTCTTCACCAACTTAAATGCTTCCATCATATCCCCTCTCTTCCTCCTGTTCACACGGTTTTGCAAACTGCATTCCCTCAAACTGTCTTCACACTCCACATCCCAAAGACCAGTTACCACCTTAATCAGTCTTTGAACCTTTTCCAATGTATCATCACCATAAAAAGCAGAGGACCAAATCTGTGCACAATAATCCATATAAAGCCTGATCAAGGCCTTATACAATGAAATCATCTGCATGTTAAGATCCTCTGCATCATTGGCATAATCTGATGCATCTTCACAACTTGTGCAATGTGACCGCTGAACTTTAGCCCACCACCACGACTTCCAGGTCTCTTGTTTCCTTAACTTCTTCCTAAATTTCCCCACCAAGTGTATACTTTGCATATCATTGCTGATGACCAAATTTCAGAATCTTACACTTTGCAACATTGAGTTGACCATACCATACTGTTGCTCATTCATACAATCCATTTGAGTCCTCCTGTAAGGCCACAACATCTGCTCCCCTATTTGCATCATCTGCAAACAGTTGTATATCACTAGTTAAACCCATCCCATTATCATTAATACACAAACTAAATAACAATGATGCCAAAACAGACCCCTGTGGCACATCAGTAATGGCTATCCTCTTTCAAGATAGTGTTACCCCCTCCCCCAGCTTGCTGATAAATATCTGATAACTGGTCACATATCCAACTGTTATAATTTACTTGATACAATAAATGAGTAGTGGGAAACAAAGCAATTACATACAGAATGTACAAAAGCAACAAAGAACAGAGCATTGTATACATTTTGGCATGATTTAATTTGGCTGTGTGTCTGGAGTTACACATGCTAGAGAAGTTGGTGAGGATTAGGATTTACAAATGGGTTAATAATAATAGTATTCTTTATGATGATCAGCATGGGTGTTAGTAGTAGATCATGCTTTTAGCAATTTGAGCTTATTACAACAGGGCCTTTGATAGACTGTTCCATAACAAGCTGGTAGCTAAACTGAAACAGATGGAAATATATAATATGATGAATACAATGTGGCCTAATACTGTTGGCATTAATGAAACCTGGCTATCAAAACCAGATATGGTAACTGGGATCAAGTGTAATGGGTATACTACTTTTAGGAATGGCAAAAGAGATAGAGGAGGGAGAGTACTACCAATGATATCAGATGACTTAAGTACAGTTAGGATAGACATGCAAGAAAACTACGATAACAATATCCTATGTAACAGCGAGTTTGAGACTATCTGCTGTGAAGTGGAGGCTAACAGAATGAAATATATGGTGGGGTGTGTGTTGCTACAGACCTGGCAACTCAGTTGTAGAGTATGAAGAAAATAGCCAATTTAGCCTTATGGGTACTTATGGATGACTAATTATCCAAACATTGATTGGGTAGTTAGATTTGTTCATAGCTTTTGAACTTATTCAAAAGATATTCATTAGATTTGTTAATCTTAAGAATATGACCATTTTACCACCACTTGGTGACAGCAATCATGCTATGCTTTCCAGGTAAAAATGTAAGTTATTAAATGGGAAAAAATGTCAGCAATGCATGGGAATCTTTGAAAATGTGCTTAAATGAGGAGGTATCTGAATGTAACTCTAGTTTTCGAAGAATAAATAGGTTGGGAGTGAAATGGATGTGCAATCTTATTAAGCAAGAAATTCACAAGAAGATAATGTGGAAAGAATATTGTGAGAATAAGAGTGTGAGGAGTTATGAAATATATAGAAGCGCAGCCTTTTGGTTGGAGAGTGGCTATGCTAACCACTTAGCTAACCAGGCTGACTTTGAATGAATTTTTGATACTCCATATATTCTGAATTTACACGAGTCTCAAGTTTAAGATTCCTTGGAATAAGAAGAGACTGTCGTTTATGAACTTTTAATTTATTTATTGATGAAAATAAAGTGAATATCCTCACTGAAAACTCAGGCTTACTCAGCATTTCAGACCTCTCAGCGATTAATGCTTTCTCATGACACCTAACTCTGGTTGCATTTAAATCCAAACCATTAGTCTTACATAAATCCCTTCATCCATCGAATTTAATCCACACAAACTCCACATCATTTGTCCTGTACAACCTCAAACTGACTTATTTGCAATCATTGCCCTTCTCAACTTACCTCTATCATACCATAGCAGCAGTCATTTATTCTCTCTCATTTTCAATTGTACCAGCAACTCTAATATCTTCTCTTATACCACACTTTTCACCTGACAGATCATTTGTACCTGCCAAAATAATAATTTCTATCCCTCTGTATCTTATTGGCATCACTAATATCCTTAATGTTTGTCCCAGGGAAATGAATTCATCATGCTCTCCTCAAGTGCACCTCTTATAACCAAGTCTCCATACAAAAATCTCTCCTTATACTCATTTTGTTCTTTCATACTTTTTTCTTTGCCTAATACTGCTCTCCCTTCTTTTGCTCCTTTTCTATACTACTTGCTAGTCATTTCTCCAACTGCTCTCTTTCATTTTTCCTGCGAAGGACCCCACACAAGTCCTCTCTCACCACCCATCTGGAAAGCTTTCTCTAGAAGTGTAACAGGTTTCTCAGGATTTCTAGAGACAAAAACATGGAACGTCTCCAGTAAGCAGTATGGTGGAGTTCTCACACTAGATAATAAAATTCATCTACCACTTAAAGCATTGACAAACATTTAATGCCATAATGAGATCTGAACCCATCGCTTGTTGTTTGGAGAGCTAAAAGTTGCTATCCACTTGGCCCACAAAAATGGAAATTTATTAATTTTACAAGTACTGTACAGTAGAAAAAGTTTCATCCTAATATCTGATGTTAAGAAAAGTCTGAAAAATTCACAAATTTGAGTTATTCAACTCAAAATTTTAGACTTTGCAGACTTCACTGCTTGCACAACAAAAGCAGCTTTCATGCAAATTTTGGTTTTTTAGCATGACAGGAAGCGAGTATGTGAGTTAATCATATAGCAATATGTAAGAATAACAGGATTATTTAATAATTTTAACTGTGAAAAGGTAAGACTTATATTCATTTTAAATTATTATTATTATTGCACCCTAAATGGAGCTGGCAGAATCATCATGGGAGGTTCATTCAACTGACAACATATTTATCATCATCTTCTTCGGCACTAAAGCCACATGTAGGGCCTTGGCCACCCATTTTTGGGTTTCATAACTCACTACGAGGTGGGGTCGTTACTCCACGCTCAACCATGTGCAATTGTCTGTGAAGTGAAGCATTGTGTTCTTAAGAGACCGGTTTGCCTGCTTTGCAGGAGGAAAAACCCTGCAGTCCATGCCCAAGACCAGCTAACATGGTCTATGTCTGAGAAAGATCCTTAGCTCCACATGTCAGCGACGAGAATCAAAACGTAGGACACTCCTTTCCCAGGCATATGGTTGCGGAGCGAGTAACCACTTGGCTAACCACATGGACACATATTTATCATACTGATTCTTAAAATCCTTAACACTCCTTGCATTAACAACACATTCTGGTAATGTAGCCCATTCACAGATAATTCTCCATGTAAAAAATTTACTTCTCACAGCCCTCTTCACCACACTCTTACATAACTTCCAGGGATGACCTCAGGTTTTTCCACTCTCACCTTCTACTCTTTTTATAATCTCATCTGAATTAATCTAGTAAAATCCTCTAACTTAAATGTCTATCATATCACCCTCTATTTTCCTCCTATCGACTAAACTCTGCAATCCACATTTTTTCATACTCTTTCTTAGACAGCAAGTCAAAAGTCCTGATATTGCCTTAATCACTCACCTCCAGACCCTTTGCAATGTCTTCACATCACATGGAAAACAAGTGACCAAATATGGACAGAAGAGTTTAAGTGCAGTGTGACCAGTGTTTTATACAGTGGCACAAACACTTCCTTATCCCTACATGTGATAGTACTTCTTATCATAGCAGCACTAGGATGTGCAGTCTTTGAAACACTAGCAATATGCCCTCTAAACTTCAGTCTACTGTCCAACCATCACTCCCAAATCTTAATCTCATCCACTTCCTAGAGTACGGCACCATCAATATAATATACAGCCTTGTATTTCTGCGCTCCAAAATGCAACACCCTACACTTATTGATATTAAAACTACACCCCCTCCACTTCTTTGTCCAAGTCAAAAGTCTATGCAAACCTTCCTGAAGGAAATCAACATCAGCAGTGCTTCTTATAACTTTCCATTATCAGCAAACAACTGAAGATCCCCAGTCAGTCCACATGAGATTTTGTTTACAAACAAGTTAAACAGCAGGGCCCAAGAACAGAACCCCGAGGCACCCAAATAGCCTCCTTTTATGAGACACTGCTCCATCATACACAACTTGTTAGTATTGTATCCCAATTTATATAGTATGCCGATCTCCTATCCATCTATTCTCATCCTCTGCAGCTTGTGCATCAACTTATTATATGTATAATATAATCCTTTATCCAAGTGTGAGCAAACAAAGTTTGCGCCTGAAAGTATCTTCAGGACTGGGTTAAGGTGGTACAACACCAGGGCAACTCGTTGCAAAGGTGGAGCAAGATACCAACACTCCTATCTCAGTATCTCCTATAATGCAAAACACATCTCCTTGCGGATATGTCTAATGTTATGCATTAAGGGAAGGGCCACTACCCAGACTAGTTTCGACCTTTATTGAGGTCTCTTCAGTGTGGAGCCAGGCCCAAGTAGAGATACCAGGCAGAAGCATTAGCAGGTCATCTCTAGCTATAGGAGTTGCCACCCTTTGGCAACTCATCTTCCCCACTCTTCATGGTTCGTCCCAACTTTGCATCATCTGCATACAGCTGAATATCTCCATTCAAATCTTTGCCAACATCATAAAGTTTTCCATCAAGATCACCTTTTTTACATGCCTAACTAATTTGCCTAAACATTTCACAATCAATATTCTCTGCATTCCCTGGCCTATAACAGCATTCCTATCAGATATACTAGCTTGTTAATTTCAACTTCACACCACATAGATTCAAAATCTGTGCATGCATTATCAACTTTCTCACTTTGTGAACACAATTCCTCTGCAATCATTAACAGCATTCCCCCCCTCCCCTTCTCACATTTCTATCCTTCCAGAAAACTATATACCTTTCTATTCCCAACATCACATTCTCCTCAGACAACCAAGTTTCACTTATTCCAATTATCTTTGGGCATGCTGACTCAATCAGTGCAACAAACTCTGCTCTCTCGTTTCGAATGCTTACGTTTGTGTACAAACATAACAATCTCCTGTCTCTTTGAGGCCATTCCAACAGCACCAACATTCTCTATTTTATCTGCTATACTACACCTCTCTTCAGTCTGATCACTCCCATTTCCCTGATCCTGACTTGGATTTCTATTCCTACCTGTCTCATCTTCACCTTTATGCATTTCATTACCTTATGCTGCTGCAACCACATCTTCAACCTCATAATAATACTATCCTGCTTCACAAGCAGACTCTGATAATTTACTGCATTGTATGCAGTCTCAGAAAACAATAGCCTTTCTAAATGCCAACCTATTCAAATGCAATCCATCATCTTTAAACCGTTCTAACTTTCTTTCAAATTCACTCCACAGATTTACAAATTGAACCCCCTTTGCCATCTTACTATTCATTATCTGTCTCCTTCTCAATTCATTGTTGTCATATCTGGGCGACACACCTACAACCTTTCCAATAACACTATTCTTCCTTACCTGCTGCAACAACTTCAAGTCTATCAGCATTCTCCCCCCGCCTCCAACTAAGTCATTTTTGCCCATGACTACCACTAATTTTGATGCCTTTTCTGCAAAAGGCATCAGTTATTTGATTCTTTGTTCCAGCAGAAAATAATGTTTTGTACACTTTATTACTCATCATGCCTCTAACGATCTAGTCCCCATACAATAATATATGACTATCCTTTGACTTTTTCTTCGTAATACTAACTTCCTCCTTCTCATCAGCCAATCTCTTCCATCTTCTTTAAATGTTTAATATCCTCTTAAAGATGTTTCATTTTGCTTTTCATTTTCACTATCTCTTGCCTAAACTCTTCTACCATGCTCCCATTTCTAATCACTCTAATCTATCAAGATATTTTTCACATATGTTAATGCTTTCCTTCTTCTCATTTACCAAAACAGTACATAAATCTTTCACATTTTTCAGAGCATACATATAGCAATTGAAGGCAAGGCTAGACCTTTGTACCAAAGCCTTCTGTGTCACAGATGTGCGTTTTCTTTAGAGACGCCATTTTCCCATTCACTATCATAAGCAGAATGTTTGCTTGTAGTAATTTTTGGAAGTTTGCTCCATTCAAGTTATGTGAAGTGAGATGGTAAGTTTTTCTTCAACTTTAAATTGAATTATGGGAAAAAAAATAATAAATTCTGTTTCATCAGCTAACTGTATTAAGCAAATGAACAGAGAAAAAGAAATAAGAACATGCTGTTAAAATGTAGAAGGATTTCAGGAATCATGAATTCCAAAGGTGATGCAGATAATAAAATAACCAAAATTAAGAGAACCTTACCTTTTGGGAATAACACAAAGGAAAGGAGTAAGCGACTTATCTGTATAATAAATAACTTTAGTATATGAGCAACATTCTAACCTTCGAACATCTTCTAACTGATGAACTGGTAAGCCTGAAAAATTTGTATACTTAGCAGTGGAAACTACACTGTAATGGATGAAAGATTAGACAGTAGTACACAATGAAAGATTTCAATCAATTAAAGTAATATACACATTTTCATCCAAGTTTTAAAAATATGACAATTACTATAGTCATAAAATTATTTTCAGAAGATTAAAATCTTTAAAAAAAAAGTTATTTGAGATTAAAATTATGTTTCAGCTAGTTAGATTTTTATCCTATGTTTTAAACTAAAAGTTAATGTCACATTGGCAGGTATGAAAAATGACAAGTTTGAACTAAGAGATATGAAATTGATTTACTGGAAGAAGCAAAAAGAAGAGCAAGAGAATAAATAATTGAGTCTGTTGTCATATGATGAGAGTGAATTGAGGAGAGAGAGAGAGAGAGAGAGAGGTTGTGAATGCAAATGAATCAATGTATAGAATGTGTAAGAGGAATGGTGAATAATTTGTGAAGGTATGGAGTGACTGATAGCAAAAGGACATATATGAATAATGGCCTGCACTTGAAGGGATCTGGAGGGAGTTAGTGTTGTAAAGAAACTGTTAAAGTGGAAAAGCAATTAGAACATAAAAATATATGCATATGCAGGCAACTTTTTATGCAAGTTTGCTGACCCAGCTTACTTAGTGGATATCACTTCCCATCTCCAACTAGTAAGCCATGGATGTTAGTGTCTTCAGAAGGTATATAATTTCATTATCAGTGCAAGGTTACTACCATACAAGAGGCTTGAAAAGGCTTGTAAAACTTCAATGTTTGAAATTTTTGAGAAGGAGGGCGATTATTATAGGATGCATGGTCAAACTATAGACCTAAGATGATATTGCACAATTCTTCCATAATAATGCCACACACATATCAGAAACATTAGGAAGAATTTATGATACTGATTAATTCCTCTTGGTCAAAAATTATAAACATTGGTGAGACTTCGTTGATGGAGAAGGATATATAGTTACAGGAAAATAATGCAAGGAATATTATATTTTCAAGGAGGACAGAGAGAATAGGATGCGAGAAGGTATTCCTGATAATAGAACTGAAGCCAATCAGCATGAAGGCAGTAGCAGGATCATGGAAGGCAGAACACATAAGGCTATGTGGTGTGAGACAGAAATCAACTGGATGAAGTATAGTTTGTTGCTGCTATTTGGCATGGACATGCTAAGTCAGAGGTAAATGAAGCCTATCAAACTGGCATTCTCAAATGCCAGTTTGATTATGGTGAATTAAAAAAAGGAAAGGACACACACAGGGTGGGGGAGTGAAACAAATGCAGCTACAGAGATATTTACCTTAAACAATATGAGGAGGAATTGAGTATACTGGATCTACTGACAGCACAAGATTTCTTTATAACTAAGAAAGCAACTAATGGAGGTAACCAAAACATGTAGTTATCAGTTAAGAAGTATATGTGCATCCACAATGGTTATAATGACAAATGTAGAAGTCTCCTACAGCAGTACAATGGTATTCACAACTGCATAGGAAGCACACTGACAGTGTACTGGAAATGGTTTAGGGAATCAGTATCAGACTGCATAAAGGGTCAAGAGAATAATTAGGAGTAATTTAATTAAATGAATGAGTAATAATATTAAGCAGGAAATGCAATAAAAAGAATAGAATACCATAGAGGAAACAATGATAACTGATAGGCACACGCAAGAAGAGTGACAGCAACTGTGCCTTCCTTACTATGAAGAGTGATAAAAAAAAGGTACAATCTGATTAGAAAAATTAGCCAAGGGCCAAAGGAATTTTCATGTTTCTCTACCAGGTGGTGCATGTCATCAGTACAAGATCAGTGACAGAATTGATCCAACAAAGGTAAGTTTTATTTCTTGTAACATTTTCAAAAAATATTTTATGCATTTCACCAAAAATTTATTTATTAGACTGAATGTACAGTAATCATTGACAATATTAGGTTTCGTGGCAAATTAATGCATAATACAGTTAAAGGCACAATGGCAAAACAACTAAAACCACACATGTGGGAGAGAAAATATGAGACGAGTAGTGTGGACTTTTCTAAGATGGTTGTTGGGAGTGTAATATGTACATGTAAACAAACAAGAGCAAGTGTGGAGAAGTAACAGATGAGGGAGTGGCATGTGATATTTTAATAGACTGTAATGGTCTAAATACAGGTGGAGAATGAGAAGTGAATATCACACAAAAAATAGAAGGCAGTGATGCAAGATATAAAATGACATCAGCCAGAAGGATGAGCATGAAAATATGAATGCAGAAAATGTGATTATGAATATTGAAGTAATCAAAAAAAGTAAAGGTGAGCATCATTATTGAAATGCAAAGTGAACCTGACTCATAGAACAATTGCCAATACAAAAGTAGGAATAATGTCCGACATGAAATATGGCATGATTGCTGAAATGCAGGAGTTGAAGAATGAAATGATCATGGTAAGAAATGAAATGGGTCACATGCAAAATGAGATTGAATATTTGGTAGATATGAATGGAAGAGTGCAAAAGAATGAAATAAAAAAAAATAGTAGAAAAAAAGCAATAGCAAATGATTCAAGAACAGTGGAGATTATATTATAAAAGGTGTAGTGGATGAGAGGATGCACAAAACGTTTTTTTAGAAGGGAGAACAAGGTGATTGATGCTATAGATAAAGGAAGTTTGTGAGGATGTGTGTTAGTGGAAATGATCTTAACAAATGATTTGGTTGGGCATAGGAAGAATATGAGGATGGATATCAGAAGATTATTGAGAAGGGTGAAAGACAAGAGTGTAGTAGAAAGAGCAGGTATGATAAGTTGAGACAGTGAGCAAAAATCATGAATGGCATGCTAGTAGAGCAGTGCAAGAAAAAACTAATATAGTGTAATGATGTGTGGAATGCAATTGAGTGGCAAACGGAATTGTATAACAGATGGATTATATTTAAAAAAGATTTGGTGTGAATTGACTGAACACTCTTGATAGAAGGAAGCATAATGAGTGATGATAGCAGAAAGGCAGAGTGGATGCAAATGAGCAGGAGAGTGATCAGGAGAAATGAAGTGTCTATGAATAGAGATGATTAGTGCGAGAGATGAGAATATGAGAACATAAATGCAAGTTGATCAGGAAAATTAAAGAAACCAGGGAGGAGTATAAGAAAATCATATTCCACAAGCAATAATGAATGTGTCTCACGAGATACGTATGGTGAACACAGGAATGGGATGGCCTGGAATGCACAGGAGTAGTTCAGTCTCGGAAGATATATGAAATAAATGGAAAAGGTGAGCAGACAAGAGTAGGTGCGAAATCACAGTATGGAGTTATTTATGAATGCTAGAGCATCAGAAATAAGGGAGATTAAATTTTTGCATTGATTGAATTTATTTGCCTGAAAATAGTTGGAATAAGCGAACATGGTTGGATGAGAATATGCTGACAGGAATGGAGATGGAAAGGTATTTTTCATGAGGATAGGAAGGGCAAGAAGAGAGGGAAGGGGAGTATGGCTAATAATAGCAAGAAAATTATGTCCAGACAAGTATTGAGATACAAGGAGAAAATAGTGACAGTGATTTCACAAAGCACACTGCTTTGTGAAATCTTTGTGATCCCTCTGGTCTGAGGTAGAGATAGATAGTGACAGGATGAGATATTTAATTGGACAGGCTACAGATCAGAGAATGTGCAGAGTAGAGACAAATATATAGGTAAACTGGGCTTAATGAGTAAGAGAAGAGTGATCGTCATGGGTGTTTTTAATTATGGCAATACTGATTGGAATGAATTTGAGTAATGCCAATATGTAACAGAGGGCACACAAGGATTGAGTTATTGTAATAGCTAATCTTTTCCCAGTTGGTGAGTGACAATGAGGTGATCACTTGGGTTGCAGCCAGTCTTGTGTAAACTTCTATTTTGGGATATATGAAAACTACAGAGGCAGTGATTATGAAAAACTTTGGAGACGGTCATTAACTATAGCATGGAACAGAGGGCACACAAGTGTGGATTTGAGTGGAAAGAAGATAGATGCTGTTTGGTTGTTTAACCGACTGTATTTCAAAGATCCCTCAGGGGGATCTTCGAATTATATTATACTTGACAAAAAATTAAGGCAATTAATCTTAAGTCAACAGCTTCTGTATACAGTTAAACTAGTTGTGAAGATACTTCATGCAGAAGGATTGAGTAAAGGATTAAAAGAAGAATAGTTTTGTCAAGTATAATATATTACACTAACTAATTCTTGTGAATTCAAGAAACAAGATTCACTTTTGCTACAGACAATACTTTACAATTGAACAACCAATTATTCCATATAAATCACAAATCCATCCAACTTTTGTCCTCACATTTTAGGTAGTGCCTCTGATAACTTCCTAAAAATCCTTGATGCATCACAGAATATGATAATTATTATTAATACTAGACTTCTTATGGAGTCAAAAGATTCATCATGGGCAGTACAAACTGTTACACATAAAACCTGCCAAACTGTGTGCTTTAAACTCATTCAGTGTACCCACATTCATCACAATATCAAGGCAATGCATTCAACTCACTCACCAACCACTTTCCGTGTAGAGAACCTGCTGTTGTGTCGGAAAAAGAGCTGACTCACTATTTGTAAGCCATCTTGTTTCCAACCCAACACACAGTGACGATTAGACCTAAGGATAAGGACATGCTTATACCTCCAGAGACAGGGCTAAGAGTGTTGTATATATGTTCACTCAAAAGCATATCAAACTGACTGAGATTGTTAACATTAAATAAACTTAAGAATCTGTATTTAGAATTGATAATGTCTGTGTAAAATAAGCAAAGGGAAATTGTGTCTCAGGACCGAAATTGTTATTATTAAATGTGCATAAGAGATCTATGTTTTAGACCATGTCAAAACAATTCGGAGTTGGGGTGACCAATCAGCCATGGCTAAGAGTATGACAGTCACAGAGAGAGGGCGCTTGCATTTGTAATATAAGGCGCGGCATGAGACTCAAACTCTCTCTCTCTCTCATTTTCTGTTCCTGCGTTCCCGTCCAATCCTGGATAGCTACAGAAGCTTGTCGCCGGTGCCCAGCAACACTCTCCCGGTTGCCGTTGTACCGAGTTGAATAAAGCCACCAAAGGAATGAAGTCAGAATTTCAGTAAAGAGCCATTGGTAAGCAATGCCAACGTGAAGTCAGTGGAAGTAAGTCGCTGATGCCACAGAAACACATGGTGAGAAAATACGGAAGTCTTGCATATCGGAAGTGAAAGCATGGAGGGAAGTCACGGAACTCCATGAAAAGAACAAGATGGTAATGTACAATTTTCATACTCATTATAGAATTGTAAAAGGAATAGGAGCCAAGGATTTAAGGAGCTCCACACATTAACTTACCCATAGTGCCTAAAAGACTGCTTGGACTGATCTGTCTTTGTCGAATAAGCTGGTGCCACTCTAAGCTTGTGCTGAGAAAGGAACCTAACCCTTGAACTGTTTGTCAGGAAGAAGCTATATGATATTATTATTCAGGCCTCCAAGGAGTCAAAAGACTCATCGAGGGAGGTCCTTCCTAAGACAAAGTCTGTCAAGACTCATCGAGGGGAGGTTCCCCCCCTGAGAAACACAAAGCCTATCATACCACTCTTTAAACTCACTGACCATTCTCGCTCCCACCACTCCATCAGGCAATACATTCCACGGCTCAACCACCCTCCACACAAAGAAACCACTCCTTACCCTCTTGCTCACAGTTTCCTTTCGTAACTTCCAGGGATGGCCTCTTGTCATCACTCCCTCCCCGCTGTTCAACCAAGCGAAAGAACTCCCCAGTGTCAACCCTGTAACCACCTCTCAACAGTTTAAAAGTCTCAATCATATCACCTCTCCTTCTATCCACCAAACTCTGCAGTCCACATTCTCTCAGCCGATCCTCATAACTATCCTTGTACAGTCCTGAAACCATCTTAGTCATCCGTCTTTGTATCCTTTCCATGGTTAATTTATCCCCTTCAAATCCTGGGGACCAAATCTGAGAACAATAGTCCAAGTGTGGTCTGATCAGAGACTTATACAACGGAATGATAACCCTCTTATCTCTGCAGGTCAGTGTCCTTCTCATAATAGCAGCAATCCTCTGTGTTACCTTCACTACCTTTGCAATATGTCCCCTAAACTTCAGGTTTCTATCAATCATCAACCCCAGATCTCTTGTCTCCCCTACTTCCTCCAGTATAACTCCTCCCATAGAGTATGCAGCATACCATTGATGTTTCCCAAACCTCAAGACCTTACATTTTGCTGCATTAAACTGACACCCCCATTCATTTGCCCATCTATCTAGCTTATTTAAATCCTCTTGCAGGGCTACCACATCTGCACTATTACTAATAATCCTTCCCAGCTTCGCATCATCCGCAAACAACTGAATATCCCCCTGCAATCCACTGGCTATGTCATTGATATAAAGGTTAAACAATATAGGTCCTAGTACTGAGCCCTGTGGGACCCCACTTGTAACCCTCTGCCTCCTGGAAACTGCTCCACCATACACAACTCTCTGATACCTATCAGACAGCCAATCCTGAATCCAGTTCACCAATCTGACATCCAGACCCATGTGCTGCAACTTAAATATCAGCTTATCATGTGGCACCCTGTCAAATGCCTTCGCCAAGTCTAAGAAAATTGCAGTATATGCCTTTCCCTCATCTAATGTTCTTGAAACTTTATTATAAAAGGCTAGCATATTGCTAAAACAAGAGCATCCTTTCACAAATCCATGTTGATTCTCACAGATAACATTACCCTCATCTGCCCAATGCTGTATACGGTCCCTCACTACTTTCTCCAAGATCTTAACAACTACTGATGACACACAGACTGGCCTATAATTAGACACTTGCAGTCTGTTACCACCCTTATGCAATGGCACTATATTACCTTCCTTCCATTCCCTGGGCACCTTTGCCAAAGTTAGTCTTTCATTGAAAAGCCACGTTAAAGGCACTGTCAATTCCCTAACACATTCTCTCAAAACTCGTGGTGAAATACCATCCAGTCCCACAGCTTTACTGACATCCAGAGTACTCAGTATCTGAAACACACTCTTCTCCTGTACCTCTAGACCTCGAACCAGTCCTATCCCTCTAGCATTAAAACTGACTCCTCTAGGATGAAATACTCCAATAAAGTGTTCGTTGAACAATTCCACTATGTCCTCTGCATCAGTCACTCTATTCCCATTTTTATCCCACAATATCATTCTTCCACAGTCATTTCTCCTCCTACTGGCCACATAGCTAAAAAATTCCCTAGGATTTTCTTTGGATCTTAGGGCCAATCTCCTCTCATGTTCCAGTTTCGCTTTCCTTACCACACTAGTCACTCTTCTGGCCTGTATCTTATATTCCTCATGCATCTCTTCACCTATCTCCTTATATCTCTTTCATAGCCTCTTTTTCGCATGCAATTCCTGTTTAATATAATGTTAGATATTAGCCTGAATTTTAATTAAGTTGTGGGGGGGGATAGAGCTTGAGCACAAATTAGAATAATTTTCCATGTTAAAATACAAGACAGAATACATCTGACATACTTTGTATAAAGATTGTATATAATTGTGCTTGGAAATGAGCACTGAATAACCCTGTATGGAATAATCGAGTCTGAACATAATAATATAACAGAGATATAGGACTGTTTCATTTAAACATAAGAATTGAAATTTTGGATATCTTAACCTAAAGAGAGAGGGGGGGGGGAGTTCAGACTCTCTAGCATTGAAATTATTACTTAAAGTGTATCTATGCAAATGTTTATAATAAATGTGCTTCTTTATATCAAAGTTCATGAGTCTGTTGTCCTCTGAGATTGAATTACCACTTATAAAACTTTCGGACCGGTATGAGTGAAGGGGGAAGCAATTTACGTAAGAAAGAAAAGGGAGGAACCACGACTGCACATCACGTGATCCCCTTTGCTGTTTAGCGTTATATATTTGAATATCAGAATTTAGTTGCTGGCTGGCACAGTCGTTCTAAACAAAAAATATAAATTTGTCGGCAATGAAATAACTAATATGAATGAGAGATAAATAATACATACAGAATAATATAACATAAGAATAAAAGTAAAAGTGACGAGGCGGCGACGTAACACGGCTCATACCCTTCTTATGGATTGATTAAATCCACCTCTCATAATTCACTGCACTTTCTTTCATCTAGACTTCAGCTGTTGCTTGCATTTTGTGCAGATATTTCAGTGATCACTGTTCATCAGAAGGAGCATCGATAGTTTCTCACTCTTCTCTGTGCAGCAGCTACTCAAAAACTCTTAACTTGCAGAACAATTTTTCCTCTCTTTATTAGCTTCCTCTATTCATTATAATTTCTAATGAATAGCTACTGCTATTCATTAGACAGAATCATTTTATGTATTCCTAAAAGATACAAATGTTAACATATTTCTTCTTTTGTCCCAACTTCCTTTCTATCCAAGTCCTCATATTAGAGCCTTTTGCATTGAAATATCAAAAAAAGCATAAAATAGGTTATTTCTACCATCAGCAAAAATATAAGGTTTCAACGCATTTCAATTGAAATTTAAGCAATAAAAAAAAACTTACCAAGTGCTTTTGGTGGATGATTGGTTTCATCAGCTATAGGATCTAACTTGGAATTGCTTTCTAAACAAGGATTAGGCTCATTATTGGAAACATGCTAAAATAGAGAAAAATCTTATTTCAGTTGGAAAAAACTATTATTATTGTTGGTGAAAGAAAAAAAAGTTTTGATATTAATAATTAGGAATATTATTGTATATTTAGAATAAATCAGCCTAAGTTTGTGACTGATGGCGTTGCATAAGATGAACAGCTGTTGCAGTTTTTTTTTTCCCCCAGATATATCAGGAGTGAAAGTGTTAAGGAGTGGTATGATACTTTGTATTGACTAGTGCTACCTCCCACAATGAGTCTCAACTCCATGGAGGTCAAGAAGATAATATTGTCTTGATTTTGAACTATTTCTATGTTTCAATTATGGCAATGAAATCCCCATTTAAAATATTTCCATAGTATCATGTAATATTTTGTAACATACTACATGTCAATTGAAAAATGTGACAGTTAAGAGACAGCAGTGCATCTGCACAAAATGTAGAGAATGGAGAGTACTGGCTGATTTCAGTGTTGTAATCCAGATTTTAGATACTGACAATTAGAGAGATGACTGGAGTAGAGGACATTGTTAAGTATTGTAAAGCATGTAAATGGAGATGCCTGGCTATATTAACAAAGTGACAAACAAAAGGTGAGCAGAAGAGAAGGGCTTATATCCAGCAGTGGATGGAAACAGACTAAAGAAGATGAAGATAGGTGATTGGAAATGGATGGTGCTCTGACAAAGATACAGGTAGCACGTTCAAGGCAAGCATGATGTGGTGATGGATTAAACTTTAAATAGTGAGTGGAGGCATAGTAGTTCTGACAAATGATCTGAATTGTGTTGGTGAATGTCAAGCAAAAGGTAGAATAACTGAAGAGATAAAAATACTGAGAAAGAGAGAGATTAGGTGACTTAAAAGGAAAACAAATGTAGAGTTTTATGATAACAAAGAAGGAGGGGGGAGAAAGAGAGAATGGGTAAACTAGAGAAAGAGGAGGTGAAAGTGTAGTAGAGCAAGGAATGAAGAGAGAAGAGTACGACAAATGAGAGAAGAGCAGAGGGGGGGGGGTTCTCCTTAGCCTATATCCTTAAAATATGTGGTGGCTTCAAATTCTGAGACTACTTAATGTTTCAAGATGAGAGAGAGAGAGAATACATTGAGGGATGCAGCTGAAAAAAAAGAGCTGCAAAGACAGGTAATGTACAGTGATTCGATGATTTGTGATGTACAGAATAAAATGTTAAAGTAAGCTTAGAGAAATAGTGTATGCTAAGGAAAGTAAGAATTTAGATGAAATAACAGCAATGGTTGAAACAAATGACAGAAAGAGGCAACTTGAATTGGATGGTACAAGATTTTAGGTCACTGTTAAAGACTGTGCATTAGAAAAGTGGAAGAGAGAAGATAGTGAGTGAATTAAAAAGAAAAGCATTAATAATGAATGACATTATAGCAAGAATGTGAATACTTGGTATATGCCTGATGATTTAAGAGCAGTATGCAAGAAATATGTTGCATTTCAACATGGAAAGAATGAAGGCATTTTGAAATATTGTTCTTTAAGTATTGCAATAGGGAAATGAGAGTTGCCCAGTAATGAAGCATTCCTTAAATCTCACTAAATATGGCTGTATTAAATTTCCCCAAAATCTAGAAGACAGACTAGAGGAGGTCTTAAATGGCCGACACTTGTAAACTTTTTTTTTTAATTCAATATCAGATAACACCAACATAGAATTCGGTATTTCGTGTCCATTACAATTCTGAATTGTTACTACTAATGCATTACTGACTACTATTAGTGCTTGCACATTGTAACAAGCTTTGCATCGAAGATGATGGTTTGAAATCCAGCAAAATATCTGTAGCTAAATAAATTGCTTATTTATGTGATTTATACCATGAAACCTCAGATGGATAGATTCCAAAACCTAAGCTTGTCTATGAACCACAAAACCAGTTATCTAAACCTTTCATTCCAGTTTAAATAAAGTTATCATGTCACCCTTCCAATGCATTTGCAAAAAACCATGTGCATTCCTCTCATCAACTACTTTTGTAACTTTATAAGATGAGATTACTAAAACAAGACTACCCTACAAGTTTATGCTAAGTTGTAATAAAGAATCTCAACCTCATTCACATTCCTGTATATGAACCATTTCAACTTTTACAAAATTTTTATCACTAAAAAAATACAAACATAAAGTTTGATGCTTCTATTTTAGCACCATCTTTATGCAAGTGTAATAATACTTCCCTTTCTTCGTAATAGAAAAGAACCATTTGCAAGAATTTCATTAAAGAGCCAGGCCAAAAGTTGGCAGTTCCATAGCATATGTCCTTAAAATATGTGATGCCTTCAAATTCTCAGACTACTTAAGGTTTCAAATGCATACATTTCAGTCACTTCAATCTCTTTTCATTCCTTCCCTCTGAAACACCTGCATCACATAATAAAATAGCCTGATAAAGTGATTGCATAAAAGAAAGTGGTTAGTAAACTCTTGTAACAATAAGATGCGATTACTAAAACAAGACTATCCTTCAAGTTGATGCTAGGTTTTAACAAAGAATCTCAACCTCATCCACATTCCTGAATATGAACCATTACCAACCTTGCCAAAATTGTTGTCACTAAACAATTGTTGAGAAGGATAAAAGATAATAATTTGATAGGAAAGGTAGTCAGTCTGCTGCCCAGATATGAGTGATGAAATGAGGCAGAGAGTAAAGATTGTGAATGATATGTTAGCAGAAATGTTGAGGAGAAAGGAGTGCAGTTTGTTACTTCCCTCTGAAACACCTGCATCACATAATAAAATAGCCTGATAAAGTGATTGCATAAAAGAAAGTGGTTAGTAAACTCTTGTAACAATAAGATGCGATTACTAAAACAAGACTATCCTTCAAGTTGATGCTAGGTTTTAACAAAGAATCTCAACCTCATCCACATTCCTGAATATGAACCATTACCAACCTTGCCAAAATTGTTGTCACTAAACAATTGTTGAGAAGGATAAAAGATAATAATTTGATAGGAAAGGTAGTCAGTCTGCTGCCCAGATATGAGTGATGAAATGAGGCAGAGAGTAAAGATTGTGAATGATATGTTAGCAGAAATGTTGAGGAGAAAGGAGTGCAGTTTGTTAATATGTGGAATGAGTTTGAAGGATGAGTTGAACTGTATAAGAGGGATGAACTGCATTTAAAAGACTTTGGTGCGAGTCATTATGAGAGACTGCTGCTGGAAGATAGAGAAATGAGTGCAGAGAATGAATTCTCTAGGTTAACTTCACCACCTTCCTAATATGTTCCTGAATTTTAGGTTTCTATCAATCATCACCCCCAGATCCCTTGCCCACCCTATCTCCTCCAGTACAGTTCTTACGAAAGAGTATACAGTGTTATATTGCTGCTTTCTCTATATTATATCTTATTCTACCTCTATAATAACCCTCCTTCTAATCTACTGTTGTGCCCTTAAGATATTAATTCAGATCTATCTCCTCTTCAGATATTGGCAAAATTTATATTTTGCTGCACCAGCCAATATCCTATAACAGAAGAGACTCTTGTTCAGGGAAATATTTCTAAATTTTAAAAGGTACACACAGTATTTTATCTCACGCTAGCGCTGTGCAGATTCAGTTAGCTGTCTTGGACCGAATCTCACTTAAGCAATTATATCTAAATTCCTTCCCTGCAAAAGGTTCTATTTCATAAGTCGCGGTTTGAATTCGTAATCAGGCATAAACTCAGGTATAAGGTACAAAACATGTTTATTGGAAAAACATAAAACATTTACAGCTATGTAAGTTAAAATACTCAATGGATCAAAATTCACTCTAAGTTAAGGGTTATACTAAATCACAATGAATCAGAACAAGTTAAATCCTTCAATTATGAAAGGATAAGATTAGGTTTAAGCATAATACTACTACTATATAATTCCTTTCACAAGTTATTCACAGAATACGCATTGAACACTTTCATTAATATTCTATCAATAATTATCTTAATTCTAAATTTCATTTAAGCAAGCCTAGCCATTCACAAATTACTGCCTATTAACAACTCTTCTTTGTTCCACAAGAGCTTAATTAATTCAGTCAAATTCTCACTAAAAGTTCTCTACTAGTGTCCTTTAGTTACAATGCACACAAATTTCTTGTTCTTCTAAACGAATTTTAACATAGAACGAAAACTCTTACATTACCAGATCTTTTCAGGTTTCATGCCGTCATCTCATGTAGGACTGGATTACCTTATTGCCTATTCTTCGGCTGTCTTTGCGCCTGGCGATATGCTACGCTTTTTCTTCTAATCGTTTCCGACTGTTGCATGCTGTCTACTGCTCTGCAGGAAACATTCTCCAATGGGACATTCTGCTGAGGCTCAATTCCACATAGGCTGTGGTATCGCGATCAGCTCTGCTCGAAAATCTTCAAGCATTCTCAAGAAAGAACCTGCCATCCGTCATTACCATAGTCAGCCCATCGCTCTCTCACGAATCCTCCAACCAACTCCCCCTAAAACTCTAATCCCACAACCGAAGATCAAAAGGTCAAAAAGCCTCCTAAAACGGCGTGCTTCGTCTTTTATTCGCCCTATTCGGGTGCCCTCTATTCGATGTGGTTTTCACCCATGAACCCCATCGTTCATGCCCCTTGGTTGATCCTACAACTCTCCCTAACCTGTTAGGTTACATTATTCTAGGTAGCCACTCTGACGTCATTTTTCCGGTAGGTATAGCCTTCATCACTATGCTAGACTCGTACAGATTACACGCGATTATTCCGGATTACTACTTATAATTTTTCTCAGAATTTCTCGATGTACTAGACAGCTTACTTGGGAATTACAAATAACCTAACAATAACTCTCACTATATTGCACACATGGACTACACATTATTACAAAACATAAAATAATACTTTATAATTATTAGCTGATGTGCAGATATCTCCTTAATAAGTAGTAATTATCATGTTAAATCCTGAATAAAGAATTTTCTTGTAAAGCTCTCCATTCAGGATCTAATAACAGCCTCCCATCGATGTATCACAAACTTCAAGACTTGACATTTTGCTCCAATAAACTGTCATCCCCAGTCATTTATCCATATGTTCAGTTTATTCAAATCCTCTTGAAGGACTACCACCTCTATACTATTAATAATAACTCTTCCCAGCTTATCATCTGCAAACAATTGAACAGCCCCCCCCCCCTTGCAATCCATTGACAATGTCATTAATATAAAGGTTAAACAATATAGGTCCCAGTACCGAGCCTTTAGGACCTCCCTTGTAAGGTTCTGCCTCCTTGATACTGTTCACATATACACAACTCTGATACCTATCAGATAGCCAATCCTAAATGCAATTTACTAACCTGATCTAAACCCATGTGCTGTAATTTAAATATCAGCTTATCATGTGGTACCTTGTCAAATGCCTTGGTAAAATCCAAAAATATGGCAGAATGCCTTTCCTTCATTAACTGCTCTTGTCACTTTATTTTAAAAGGCGATCATATTATTAAATAAGAGCATCCCTTAACAAATCCATGTTGACTATATCAGATAATATTACTCTGATCTGTCCAAAGATGTATATGGTCCCTCACTAATTTCTCCAAGATCTGATCTTAAAACAACTAATGAAACACAAACTGGTCTATAATTTGACACTTCCAGTCTGCTACCACCATTATGCAATGGGTGGTAGCAGACTGCCTTATTGGCATCTAGTGACTCAGTATTTGAAACACATTCTCCTCTTGCAGTTCTAAACCTCAAATATTCCCTATCCCTCTAGTATTAAAACCTATTTCTCCATGATGAAATATCCAAATAAAGTATTCATTGAACAACTCCACTATGATCTTTGCATCAGTCACTCTATTCCTATTTTTATGCAACGTCATTTTCCACAATCACTTGTCGTTGGCCACATAGCTAAAAAAATTCCTTAGGATTTTCTTTGGATCTTAGGACCAATCATCTCATATTCCAGTTTTTCCTTCCTTACCATACTAGTCCTGGCCTGATGCATCTTCATGCATCTGCTTCCTGCTCTTCTCCTTATATCTCTTCCACAACCACTTTAATCTGCAGTTCCTGTTTGATGTTATTTGTCATCCACTTTACACCAAATTATGTTCTCTTCTTCACTCGTGGTATACAGCTTACTATTGCTTCTAATAAATATTCCTTCACAATTTCAAACACTAATGATATCTTGCACTTCCAATTTCTCCCTCCATGGAACTGCCCAAAGTTGATACTAAGACTATTATAATCACTGGCCTTATATTTCCACATGAATTCCTCTCTGTATGTTTGTATACAAACAAACACTAGAAGTGTAAGAAACAAGGCAAATGAAATCATTGCATTAACTGAGTGTTCACCCAAAAATTGTTGGAATAAGTGAGACATGGTTGGATGAGGATGATATTCTGACAGGAATGGAGAAGAAGCATTATGATGTGTTTCGTGAAGACAGAAAGGGTAAAAAGGGAAAGGGAATGCTATTGATGATAATTCTTTCTCTATGTCCACACAAGATAGAGATGCAAGAAGAAATAGTGTGAGGGGTTTTAAGGCAGTACAGAGAGATAGAGACAATTAGAATGAAATACTTAGATGTTGTTATAGACCTGGTAATGTGGAAAGTAGTGATCAGACCATTGTCTGATCACTACTTCATTCAGAGCAGGGAATGAAAAATTAGACAGAAAGGAGAAATGGAGCTTCGGAGATATTCAAGAACTATCTAGTAGAAGCAATTTCTAAATAAACTTCAAGGGTCAGAAGGTTAAATAGGGTAGGTGTGAAATAGATAAATGAAGAGATTAAGCATGCAATTCAGAGGAAAAAAAGCATTATGGACACAACATAAGAAGAGTGATAATAATCAATCCACGAGGATTGCAAAGAACAAGCAAGGAAAGTGACTTTGTTAGTAAGGGTAGCAAAAGTGAAGAATGAGCACCAGTTAGCTAATGAAGCTAAAAAGAATTCTAGCAAGTTCCATCTACATATAGCCAACTGCTTATCCTCCATCAACCAATCCTCCAAATCCTGGCAGCATCAACTTCCTGCAGTCTATTTCTATCAATATAGTACACAGGTCATCATATCATCCCAAACTATATGACATTTCAATTATGCAACATTCAACTGGTAGCCATTATTTTTTGTCTATAATACTAGTCAATTTAAGCCACTCTGCAGAATCTTTGTCATCTTCATTAGCCATTGCTCTCCCTAGTTTTGCATTATCAGCAAACAAACAACGGACATTTCCCTTTAAAAATTGTTTCCTGGATCACTACTGTACAAATTAAATCACAGTAGCAGCAGCTGCTGTCACTATGATTTAATTCCATAGAGTATGTCACTACAACTTTGATCCACAGAGTACATCAATTTTCCCATATGCCACTCTTTGAAGCTTGTCCATCAGTCATGCCTTACCTATTTCTCCAGCTTTATATTCATCCTTATTTGCTCTAATTCATCTAAGATCCATATGTTGTATCCTGTTAAAATGCCTTTGCAAAGTTCAACAGTATCACAGTGTATCCATTTCCTTCATCTAACTTAACTGTTACTATTATATGCCCTTCACAAAACGATGCTGATTCCCTCCACAGAATATATTACTGTCTACCCATCCTTTTTACCAACTTCAATACCTAAATCACTACTTGTGAGATACTGATTGATCTAATTTGCTGCATATACCTTGGCTGCCTCCTTTATACCATGGAACTATTTTGTTTCTTTCCACTCCCCTGGCATGTTCCCAGAGCTGAGACCTAAATGGTTTGGTCAAAGGAACTGCCAATTCCTCTGCACATGTATAATACATGGGCTGATAATACCATGGCTATGTTTATATCAATATTTGGCAATATCATAAGCACCTCCAATTCATCTATTTCTATTCCTGCATCAATCAATGCCACATATGGCACTGCAGTAGCTCCACCTGAATCATTTAATTAACTCAACTATTTCATTTGTTTCTACCAAAGATTTTCTTTGGCATGCTCAGCCAGCTTCCTCTCAATCTTTTTTTTGTCCTCCTTATTATATTAATCACCCTTCGTGCATGTGCTTAGTACTGCTCATGAACTTGCCAATCACCTTTCATTTTATATCTTCCATAACTTTTCTTTTTCTGCAACTCCTGCTTAATGATGCTACTCATCCATCTAACTCTTACCTGATTTATCATCCTAGCTGTGGGTATACATTTAGTACCCTAATCTGGAAAACTACAGTTATTGCAATCTCTCAGGTTAATATCACATGATCACACTTTGAAAATAATATACTTGCACTTATTGCAAAAATTTCTCATTATTGCAGATGCTTCTATCCTTAATATAAACTGCAATATTCCCTTTAGCCCATAACCTCACTCACTCATAAAGGGAGGGGGAGTGCTATTGATGATAGAGAAAGAGTTATGTCCATACAAGGTAGAGATGCAAGGGGGAAATGGGGCCAGTGGTTTTGAGGCAGTATGGTGTGAGATAGAGGTGAATAGAATCAAATACTTGGTGGGATGTTGTTATAGACCTGGTAATGTGGATGGTGGTGATAGTGAAATGTATAGTCAAATAAGCCAAGCAAATAAGAAAAGGGTGATCATTATGGGTGATTTTAATTATGGCAATATAGACTGGAATGAAGAGATAGCAACTGGAAGTAAAGAAAATGAGTTTCTTGAGTTTTTGAGGGATAACTACCTCAGACAGTATGTAACAGAGGGCACAAGAGGATTAAGGGTCTTGGATTTGGTCATCTCATCGGAGGATGTAATTATCAATGAGGTATCAAATCATCCACCAATTGGTGAAAGTGACCATGAGGTGATTACTTGGGTGGTTGCCAGCAGTGCAAGGACCCCTGTGAAAAAAGGGTATATGTGGAACTACAAGGGGGGTGATTATGAAGAGCTCAGGAGACAGCTTGCAGGTGTAGCATGGAATGAGGAGTTAGCTGGAAAAGAGATCAATGCAGCTTGGGGGATTTTCAAAAAATATTTAGTGGATGCAATGTCTAAATGTATACCACGGGTGAGAAGGTTAAATAAGTTAGGTGTGAGATGGATGAATAAAGAGATTAAGCATGCAATACAGAGAAAAAGGGCATTGTGGAGGCAGCATAAGAGAAGTGGAAGTAACCAATTTCATGAGTTCTACAAAGACCAGGCAAGGAGAGTGACTTGGTTGGTGAGAGTAGCTAAAGAGAGGTATGAACAGCAGTTAGCTAATGAAGCTAAAAAGAATCCTAGGGAGTTCTTTCGATATGTAGCCAGCAAAAGAAAGAATGATTATGGAAGGATGACATTGATTGGAGGAAATGGTATAAAGACAGCTGTTGCAGAATGTGTGGTGGAGATACTTAATGAGCAGTTCATAAAGATCTTTCAATCTTGTGAATGTGACTTCATGGAGAGATTAAGAGCAGTTGATGATGGGGAGGAGAGACTGACTGTAAGTGAGCAAGAGGTGTTTGGGGAGTTGAGTAAACTAGATGTAAATAAGGCTGTGGGACTTGATAATATATCACCGCGTATTCTGAAGGAATGTGCCAGAGAGTTGACACCTGCCTTGACATATTTTTTTAATACGAGTCTTGCACTTGGTCAAGTCCCTAAAGAGTGGAAGGAGGGCAAGATTGTGCCACTTCATAAAGGAGGTGATCGAACTCAAGCATCAAACTATAGGCCTATCTGTGTGTCGGGTGTTGTGGTTAAGTTGTTGGAGAAGCTTGTGAGAGCTAGAATCCAGAGTTGGGTTGACAACAATGGTATAATCTTTGATGGACAGCATGGATTTGCTAAAGGGAGGTCGTGTTTTAGTAATCTACTTACTTATTACAATAAAGTGACTGCTTCCTTGGACAGAGGAGAAGGATACACAGTAATATACTTGGATTTCGCAAAAGCTTTTGATAGAGTGCCTCATGATAAGTTGACAGTCAAACTAGAGCAGATGGGGTTGGATATTAGATTAGTGCATTGGATTGGAGACTGGCTATCTGATAGGTATCAACAAGTTGTGTATGGGGGTGCAATATCCAGGAAAAGGAAAGTCACTAGTGGAGTGCCTCAGGGATCTGTTTTAGGGCCATTACTATTTAACTTGTATATTAATGATATTGGCGAAGATTTGGATGGAGATATTCAGTTGTTTGCAGATGATGCAAAGTTGGGAAGAACCATAAAGAGTAGTGAAGATGTTGTGGCCTTGCAAGAAGACTTGAATAAATTGAGTGATTGGGCAAGCAAATGGGGGTGTGAGTTCAATGTTGCAAAATGTAAGGTTTTAAAATTTGGAAAACAAAGATGGGATGCAGAATTTATGCTTGGTAAGAATATATTGTTGGAAGTAGAGGAAATAAGAGATCTGGGAGTGATAGTGGATAAGGATCTAAAATTTAGGGGTCACATCGCCAAAATTGTGAAGACAACACAAAGACTTCTGGGAATGATGAGGAGGACACTGACGTGTAGAAGTAGGGAGATTCTTGTTCCATTGTATAAGGCTTTGATTAGGCCACACATGGACTATTGTGCCCAGATTTGGTCACCTGGTTTTCAGAAGGATGAGGAGATGTTGGAAAGGGTCCAAAGGCGACTGACTAAGGTAGTTTCTGACCTCTGGAATGTCGAGTATGAGGAAAGATTGAAAAGATGTAATTTGCAGAGACTAGTGGAGAGAAGGAAGAGGGGAGATATGATAGAGACCTACAAGTTGGTAAGGGGTTGCTATAGGATCAATGGTGGAGAAGTTCTACAGCGAATAGTGGGAGATCAGGGGAGAACCAGAGGTCATCCCTGGAAACTGTATAAAGAGGGTGTGAGTAGGGGAGTGAGAGGCAGGTTTTTTTCGTGCAGAGTTGTGAATGATTGGAATGCCTTGCCTGAGAGTGTGGTGTCTGCAAGGAGTTTGAATGTGTTTAAGACCCGGTATGATGAGATGTGTGTGAGATAAAAGGACCTCCTAGATGAGTCTTTGACTCCATGAGGTCTTGTTTAATAATAATAATAATAATATCGTCTGCTGAGTGTACTACTCAGTTTCATAACTTGGGCAAAATTCAGGTTGCTGGTTCACTCAATTATCTCAAAGATTCCAGCACACACACCTCCTTTAACCATATTCACAGACTGCACATTTCTAACTTTCAATGATCAACACTTTCTCAAGATACCTGACCAACTTCAAATTCATTCAAATGCAAATCACCATCAGTCTTATGTTGTTTCATCCATTAAACTCATCCACAAACTCCACATCATTCCTCTGCACAATCCATTTGCAATCATGCCCTTTCTTCTAAACTTGCCTGCATCATACTGTTAAATTGTGAATGAAATTATTTTGTATGTTTTAATTCTTCATTCACATTTAACATAATCTACCATGTTATAAGCAAGACTTGTAAATATCATTTGTTGTTAGTCTCTTACTTGTAAATTATTATTCATATAATTACTTGGAGTCTGTTTATTATTGTTTAATTAATTAATCTAAAGTATGTATTGGTATTGATAGGACTCTATATTAAAATATCATTCAGTTTATTTTATGAATTCCTGTGTAAATGTTGTAAGAAACTGTGTGTAAGTAAATTTAAATGTATATTAGATGAACTGTGATATATTTTTTTTTTTTATTAACATTACTGAAAGAGAAAGTAATTTTATGTAATTCTTCTGAATGCATTTGATTGGCTGTTGTCAAGGAAACAGTTAATTTTAGATAGTACATGTGTGGAGTGTGAGCTATGGTAAACAAGGGAGAAGGTGTTGATATGAGCTGAACTGGCTAGAACCAGATTTTGGCAAGAAGAGATTGAAGGTATTTTATTGGAAAACGAAAGAAAGAAGGGGAGAAGCATTCAGGACAGCAAGGAGTAAAATAACGGGTGGCAATAAGGAGATTTGGAAATGCCGTAAATAAATTAAGAAGGAACCGGGAAATTAATAGGCAATTAGGAATATTTATACAGAATTCTAAAATTACGATGAATTCCAATTGTTTTGAGGAAGAATAGTGCAAAGTTGAATTTAATGCATAGAAGAAAACAAGGATTAAGTAGATTACCTAAAACGAGTGCGTCAAGACTTGTGAAGCTCAATGTTTAATATTTCAGTTATATAGTGAAGATTCCTTTTGAATAGTGATACTTCAAAGTGATAGTTAACTTCAGTTTTAAGTAGATGTGCAAAGGATATAACCCGGTAAGAGCCGTCCACTTATTTTATATTTCAGCGTGAAGAAATAAGAGTTAGCTCTGCCTGATATATCTTAACATTAATTGTGGCGTTCTACTAAAATTAACCAAAGTATGGAGCTTAAAAGTGTTTTCCCCTTGAAGTGATAACTGCCTCATAATTGAATTAAATGTTGCTGACTGAGAAAGAATTAGAGAGTTCAACTATAAGAGTATTTACTGTAAGATTCTGTAACATTGAACTGTGCGAACCATTTTAATTATTCAGAAGAATGTAGAATTAACAGCTGGATGTCTGATGCCTAATGTTTTATGTTTGTTATGAATACCTGATCTAAGTTGATTTGCATTATCTTGTTTTCAAAGTTATACTTAATGTACACGTTATATAACCCTGCATTAAATGTTTTGTTTTATTGCATTTTTGAAAATTATCGAGACAACTACCGTGTTTGAATAAAAACTTTAGTTCAATATAACTAAAATCTACATTCGACGTTTCGACCTTTATGTCAAGGTCATCTTCTGGAGCATACAACTATACACAGAATATATGTATATAGATACTTGTTGTGCTCAATGTATTTCTACAACCAACAGATAACACTAATAATAGGACTCTAGCGTTGATGTATAATTTTTTTTTTTTTTTAATATATATATTTTTTATTTATTTATTTTATTTTTTTTATTTCACCAGAGGTCAGGCCAACAATTGTTGTAGCGGTTGGTCAGTGTCTTTAACAACCAGTTTGATTGTAGTGTAGCTTGTTTTCTGTGTATAGTTGTATGCTCCAGAAGATGACCTTGACATAAAGGTCGAAACGTCGAATGTAGATTTTAGTTATATTAAACTAAAGTTTTTATTCAAACACAGTAGTTGTCTCCATAATTTTCAAAAATGCATTCGGATCACACGTAAGCCTAAAAGAAAGGTTTTGTTTTATTGATTTCAATTTGGTGTTTGCCTGATTCTCTTCATTGCACCGCTCATAAAAAAATATCGGAATTCGCGGAAGCCTTAAATGATAATATTAACCTCAGCCTGTATAAAGTGAGATTGCAAAAGTTAGTTGATGATTGATTCCACTATATTATATAGACTAGTCTGAATATAGGGTGGCGCAGGATAATATAAATTTCTCTGTATTCAGATCAGTATCATTCAGCATCTAACAAATAAAAACAGATAATTTACATAAGAATAACGTTCCAACAAGATGGCGGATTCAAAGCCAGGATGTACGATCCAACAATACCATGATAGCAGACTGACACTCTTTATTCTTATTCACTTGTACCAGCAAACTCTCATATCTCACTCATACTACACTTGCCACCTCATTTGTCCTTGCCAAAATAATCATCTTTCACTTCCTCTCTTGGGATCATAACAGTCTCATTAACATTCTAATATTAATTCATAACTCACAACATCAGAAATTAATTACTCCTATATCTCATTGATAATTAGATCTGATACTATGACCAAATCCAAAATGTCCATCCCTCAACAATTCTTGAATGCTAACACCTTTTGGGATGATTCATTGTTTCAACCTATGTTTGCACAGTTTAAATCCTGCAGGTAACAGACCATTTTATTTTGCAAGCTTCTTTAATTATTGTATAATTCGTGCATGCAGCTAAATGGAATTTTAAAATGTAAATTAGGAATTTTTATGTGATACACAAAACCAAGTTATTAGCATTTAAAAGGCATTACATTTCAATATCATCAATATATCTAAACATTATTTTTTACTTCAAAATTATAACATCACAAAAAAACTTGCCTTGTAATTTTCAAGAGCATTCACCCTTTCCAATAGAGCTGAAATACCTTGCTCAACTGTATCCAAAGTATGCTGATAAGGATCATTAGAAGAAAAGCAATGCCGAAGACTTAACAGAGCTTCTCTTACAACTTGTAGCTCTTCTCTCTAAAAAATAAAAAAAAAAGTATTAATGAATTCCACTTGCATGCCACAACCATGTGAGAGGAATTCAGTGGAATTCAAAGATTTCAATTCCATGAAATCTCTTGTAAAAATATGCTGCAAACCTTCACCCTTATGATATCAATAATATCCCACATCATCCAATCAATGAAACTTCAGAAGGCATTTCCATCAAACAGTGCTCAAACCGGGTTTAGCAGAGACTTGACTCTGACTTCGTTACTATAATATATAGGCACCTTCATGGAGTAAGGATTTATCAACCAGAGGACCCTTTGCTAGTGAAGCAATGCTTATTTTCTTCCTCATCTCCATGGAGTCAAATACTAACTAATCATTATTCACACAATACTTACACCACTTCTAGAACTCATTCCCCAAAACTTCAGTATCACTCCTATAAACCACCTTGAATAAAAATTCCACCTTTTGGCTTACTAACTAGCCATTTTGACATACATATACCTTCAACAATCCAAGATATACCAACTCCATTGACTTGCCAGAATCTTGATCACTTGCCTCTGGATTCTCCCTACCACTACCTCATCTACATGGAATCCAAGCTGCGGTCTATGTATAGCATTTACATATGGCTTTGCTAAAACCTTATGAAGGGAAATTATAATAATCCTATTATTATTATGATTCTCGTGGAAAGGCTTAGACATTGGTTATGCATTTTATACTAAATAATTTAAGGAAATTACAACGTCAACTAGGATATACATTAAAATAAATTTTAATATACTTCAATATTTCAGCAACGTCACATTGCCATTTTCAAGAAACTTAAGAACAAGACACATGCATGCACAACAAACAGTAAGTGAGGAAGAACCAGGAGGCTATTATTTCTCCTAAAGTCCTGATGGTGCTCACTAGCAGGCAATGTTGGTATTCTTGGGCGATTGGGCTGAAGGTCTTCTGATGTAGGTTTCCCAAATTTGAGGCAGTCTCATGCAGCCAAATTTGTTGAGGTTTGGATTGTTTCTTAGGGCTGAAGCCAATTCCATGAAAAGCTTTTCACATTTGTATTTACTTCGGTGTGTTATCATGGCTTTCTTCCACCGTATTCTATGGCAGGTATCCAGCAAGACCAGAGTGGCTGTATTGGTGAAACCGGATGTAGTCCTTGTGTTCTGAAATTCTGATATTTGCTGTCCTGCCTGTTTGGCCAAAGTAGGACAACTTACAGCTGCAAGAGACCTGCTATACACCAGGTAGGTCTGGGGGGGGGGGGTAGAGGTTGGTCTTTAGTAGAGTGGATAAGGGATGCCAATTTTTTATATGGTCTGTAACAAGAAGTTAAGTCATGTGTTTTTAGGATTTTTGTAATTTCTTCTGAGGTATCTTGGATATAGGGTATGGTGATGGATTTAGAGTAATCCTTGTTGTGAGGGGGAGGGAGGGGCGTTGTGATTTACTGGTTTCAATATTTTTTGGATTTTTTGGGGGAGTAGCCATTGGCTGAGAAAGTGTTGAGAATGTGGTTTTTAGTTCTGTGGTTAGGGCACTGTCATTTGAACAGATAAGTTTAGCCCTGTTGTGTAGTGTCTTAGTGACTCCATATTGTTGCAAGGAGGGGTGTGGGATTGTTGGTGAATGTATCTGCCTGTATGGGTGGGTTTTCTATAGACTGAGAAAACCAAGATTTCATCACGCTGACAAGTGACTAGTGTGTCTAAGAACGGAAAGCAGTTGTTTTTTCTTCTTCCAGGGTGAATTTGATTCTGGGGTGTTGGTTGTTTAAGTATGTAGGAAGGAGAGGAGTGCATCGGAGCCATGTGGCCAAATAGCGAACACATCATCAACATAGCGAAGCCAAATGGTTGGTTTTTGTAGGGGCAGAGTTTAAGGCGTTCTCTTCAAAAGTCTCCATATAAAAGTTGGCCAAGGGTGGGGAGAGTGGAGAACCCATGGCTGTCCCCTCTATTTGTTTGTAGAATTTTCCTTGCCTAACAAAATAGCCCGAGTTCATTGTGAACTGAAATAGGGCTGTGATATCAGGAGGAAATTTAGCTTGGATTAGCCCTAAGGATTCTTTGAGTAGGACATTTGTGAATAAGGAGGAGACATCAAAATTGACCATTATGTCAGTGTGTTTGATTAAGTTTTTCTATGCTGGCTTTAAAGTGGGGCTGAGTTTTTTTTTATGTGTGAAGGTGTGTTGCCAGTATAGTGTGACAGAGCTTTGGCCAAATGTTTAGCTAGTTTGTATGTGGAGGAATCAATGCCTCAATGCCATCCACTATGGGACATAATAGCACATTTTCCTCATGTATTTTTGGGAGTCCATAAATATGGGGTGTATGGAGTTAAATGGTTTTAATTTGTTAGTGATTTCCATAGGCCAAGAAGTAACCTTCTTAAGGAGCCTGTGGAGTTTTCTAATTTGTGAGTTGATGGGATTGTATTCGATAAGGAGGTAAGTAGCCTGATCTAACAATAGAGCTTTTAGCTTACCTGTGAAATCCTCCTGGTTAACACATTCGCTGCCAACTACGAGTATACGCGTAGTTCGTAAATGAGCTTCACAAGCCAACTACAAGTATACTCTTATGTCGATTTACCAACCTCCTATGCCAAACACGAGTTATCCCTTTGTATACTTAATTTGGACCCTTGGATTCTGAATAAAGTGGAGAGCATGTCTGGGGGCTTGGTAGAAGAGAAATCATTTCAACTAAAATATAGTGTATTGTGTATGTGCCTCAGATGCCAACTACGAGTATACTCTTAGTTCGTATACGAGCTTCACAAGCCAACTACGAGTATACTCATATGTCGATTACCAACCTCTTATGCCAAGCGCGAGTTAATCCGTAGTATAACACGTAATTTGTAAATCAATTTTAAACTAGTAAAATCAATAAAAATAAAAACCAATCAATGAAATAAAAAAGCACTCAGTAAAATAAAAAAAAAACAATTTATTCAAATTAAGAATGGTACATTTTAAAACAATTTTCCACGTACAATGATAGTTTTTCCTGGCAAACAGGACAATAATAACGTGTTTCGCATCTACGTTTGTTTCTTGTACAGACACGGCACGGCTTTGTCGGGCGATTCTTTTTTTCTGTTGGTGGTAAAATTTCCAAATAATGAAAATCCCAATTCCTCCTGATATTCTCTGATGCTGTAAGTTCATCCATCCCAACAAAAATTGAGATAAATTGATCTCTAAATTTTAATGCAGACATTGCATTTCCAGTAATCATGTTATAAAATTTATGCGCATTTTGAATATATACCTCAAAAATGCATATTGCCAATTTCTTTGGCCATCTAATTGTCTTTCGTAAGGTGGAATAGTATGAAAGCATTTGATCAGACAGATTGGTGCCTGACATACCCAAATTATAATCCCTAACGATATTAGGTTTTAACTGAAATTTACCATTCCGATTTTGTGCTTCAACCATTTCAAATTTGTGCATATTTGAAATGGAAAGGACTTCCCTCTTATCCTTGCATTTACTGACTACAACAGGACCTCTTCTTTGCCAGACAAATTCCCCTTTCTTTAGTTTCTTTCGAATAACATCTGGTGGATTGTTTTTCTTATTATTTCTCAGCGTTCCACACACATACGTTTTTCTGTTGGTAAGCGATTCTGTTAGAGCTACAGAATTATAAAAATTGTCCATATGCAATACATAACCCCTGTCTAAATATTCTTCCATCAAGTGGAATACAACATCATATGCGTGACCCATTTTCGCTAAAGACGATTCAGATTTTCCTGTATAAATTTTTATTTTTTATCACCAATCCATTTTATTCGCACAGTTCATAGAATTTCACGCCATATTTATGTTTTTTGTTTTTGTGTATTGCCGAAATGCCAGTCTACCGCGCCACAACACCATTGACTCATCAATACATAAGTTTCTGTCTGGTGTGTAGCAATTTCGCATTACACTATTAAAATGATCTAGGACTGGTCTTAAATTTGTGCAATTTATCATTAGCTGCTTGGGAATTATCTGTGAAATGCAAATGACGCAATAAAATTTGAAATCGATTTCGGCTCATTTTAGAGCGCCAAAATGGCAAATTGTAAAGTTGATTTGTACGCCAATAATGCTCAATAGACGGTAAATTACAAGGCCCATATGAAGTAAAATTCCAAGAAATAATTTCATTTCAGGTATGTCTGTTGCTTTCCAGTTAGAAATTCTTCGACTTTTTTTGAAGTGCGCTCGGCTTTACTCAATATTTTGTGAAGCATATAAATTGGTTTGTTCTACTAAAATTGTGAGAAAATCTTCAGAAAAGAAAAATTCAACTAACCTTTTGATACTGAAATTTCCAGTGTCAATTTTAAAACCTGCAGTTTCAACAAAGTCAAATTGTGGGGGCTCTTCTTCTGAATTTTCCCAATAAGTTGATGATGTATTTGGCTGGTTGCTAACTTCATCTTCAAAAGTTTCTTCATCATTGGAGTCACCGCTAGAGTCGTCTGTAGGATCATCTTCGGAATCGGAACCAAATATTTCATGAAATTCATCATCGCTCATATTAGCATAAGCTTCTACTTCTATATCAGTAAGTTTTCTTTTACTGGTCATGGCGAAATTGAAGGTTCTTAGAGACTAGAACTGAACTAGACGTAATAAACACTGGCGTCAGCACATGTAATATATAGATGGAAATGATACAAGATTACTCGTAGTTGGCGTATGAAACAAAATTCAATCTGATAAGTCAGCTATGAGATTACTCGTAGTGACCTTGAAGATGGGAGTGATACGAGATTACACGTAGTTGGCGTATGAAACAAAGTTCTGTCTGATAAGCCGGCTACAAGATTACACGTAGCGACCTTGAAGACACGAAAAGCGCTTGGCGTGCGGGAACAAACTATGACTGAGTAGCGTGGCAGCGAACGTGTTAAGCAATACTGTGGTGTTCCCTTTATCAGCTTTGGTGATTATTATTTTCTTGTTTTTCTTTAATTCTAGTAGAGATTTAATTTCCTTACTGGGCATGTTGGCTTTTGGTGGTTTAGCTTTGGTCAGAACACAAGCCACATCCAGTCTAATATCGTTGGCAACGTGGTTTGGAAGGTGTCATATCCCACATTCAACTCCTATCATATCTTCAGCAGCTATTCTTCTGGGCACAATGGAAGTTGTGGCCACGTGCGAGGGCGTCGAGTGCTTTAGGTTTCACACTAAATGACGAAAGGTTGACTACCATTTCAGTAGGAAGTTGTGGTTTCGAGATAGTTTTTTTTAAATTTTCAAATTTTTTGATGTGTCTATCTCGTACTTTTTAAAATTCTTTCTCTGCTGCAGTGCACGAAATGTCGCATAAAACAGACCAAATTTCGTGGCTTAAGGTGCTTGAGAGGTCATCTTCGAGTGCCCAGATAGCTAAGTTAGCATCATTCAGGAAGCAGTGAGTCGTGGCAATTTGTCCCCTGAGCAAGGCTTGGCTGGCACAGTTATAAATACAAAGAGCCTTTTGCGAAGAGAAACTGTGCTTGAATTTGACACAGTTAGGAATTACCTGGTTATCCCAGCAGCGTTTTAGGAAGGCGAGACTATTCAGTTGTCTTGATAGCTTTAACTTCATTTTATCGTAATGGAGTGCTGTACGTGTGATATCATCTCCGTGGATTTTTCGTAATTCTCGTGGAAAGGCTTAGATGTCGGTTATGCATTTTTTACTAAATAATTTAAGGAAATTATAACGTCAACTAGGATATACATTAAAATAAATTTTAATATACTTCAGTATTTCGGCAACGTCACGCTGCCATTTTCAAGAAACTTAACAAGACACGTGCATGCAAGCACAAGAAACAGTAAGTGAGGAAGAAGCAGGAAGCTTTATTTCTCCTAAAGTCCTGACGGACAATGTTGGTATTCTTGGGCGATTAGGTTGAAGGTCTTCTGATGTAGGTTTCCCAAATTTGAGGCAGTCTCATGTAGCCAAATTTGTTGAGGTTTGGATTGTTTCTTAGGGCTGAAGCCGATTTTGAAGAGAAAGCCTTAAACTCTGCCCCACAAAAACCAACCATTTCGCTTCGCTATGTTGATGATGTGTTCGCTATTTGGCCACATGGTTCTGATGCACTCCTCTCCTTCCTAACATACTTAAACAACCAACACCGCAGAATCAAATTCACCCTGGAAGAAGAAAAAAACAACTGCCTTCCTTTTTTAGACACACTAGTCACCCGCCAGCCTGATGGAACCTTGGTTTTCTCAGTCTATAGTAAACCCACCCATACAGGCAGATACATTCACCAACAATCCCACCCACCCCTCATTGCAACAATATGGAGTCATTAAGACACTACACAACAGGGCTAAACTTATCTGTTCAAATGACAATGCCCTAACCACAGAACTAAACCACATTCTCAATACTTTCTCAGCCAATGGCTACCCCCCACCTAAAAAAAAATCCAAAAAATATTGAAACCAGTAAACCACAACGCCCCTCCCTTCCCCCTCACAACAAGGATTACTCTAAATCCATCACCATACCCTATATCCAAGATACCTCAGAAGAAATTACAAAAATCCTAAAAAAACATGACTTAACTTCTTGTTACAGACCATATAAAAAATTGGCATCCCTTATCCCGCTCTACTAAAGACCAACCTCTCCCCCCCCCCCCCCCAGACAGCAAATATCAGAATTTCAGAACACAAGGACTACATCCGGTTTCACCAATACAGCCACTCTGGTTTTGCTGGATACCTGCCATAGAATACGGTGGAAGAAAGCCATGATAATACACCGAAGTAAATACAAATATGAAAAGCTTTTCATGGAATTGGCTTCAGCCCTAAGAAACAATCCAAACCTCAACAAATTTGGCTGCATGAGACTGCCTCAAATTTGGGAAACCTACATCAGAAGACCTTCAGCCCAATCGCCCAAGAATACCAACATTGCCTGCTAGTGAGCGCCATCAGGACTTTAGGAGAAATAATAGCTTCCTGGTTCTTCCTCACTTACTGTTTGTTGTGCCTGCATGCACGTGTCTTGTTCTTAAGTTTCTTGAAAATGGCAACGTGATATTGCCAAAATATTGAAGTATATTAAAATTTATTTTAATGTATATCCTATTTGACGTTGTAATTTCCTTAAATGATTTAGTAAAAAATATTATGATTCAGTCCTCCAAAGAGTCACAAGATGCATCATGTGAGGCCCATCCTAAAAAACACAAAGTATACTATATGACTCCTTGAACTCATTAACTGTTCATGCTATCACCACTATCACACACAATGCATTTCATAGTGCAACCGCCCTCCATGCAAAGAAACCACTCCTCACCCTCTTGCTCACAGGTTCCTTTCATAACTTCCCACTGTTCCAACCAACGAAAGCACTCCGCAGTGTCACTGTAACTATCTTTTAGCAGTTTAAAGTCTCAATCATATCACCTCTCCTATCTACCAAACTCTGCAGTCCACATTCCCTCAGCCTATCTTCATAAATAACATTGTTTAATCATGAAACTGTTTTTGTTATCCATCTCTGCACTCTTTCCATGTTTTCATCATTCCCTTCAAATCAAGGGTGACCAAATCTGAGAACAATAGTCCAAGTATGGTTTGTTGAGGGCATTGAAATAGAATGATAACTAATCTCTGCAGGTCAGCATCCTTCCTAGTATTTCAGCAATCCTCTGGGTTACCTTCACCACCATTCCAATGTTCCCTGAATTTCAGGTTTCTGTCAATCATCACCCATATCCCTTGCCTCTCCTACCTCCTCCAGTACAGTTCCTTCAACAGTATACAGCCTCCCATCAATGTATCCCAAACTTCAAGACTTTTGCTGCATTAAACTGGCATCCCCCACTCATTTACTCATCTGTCCATGCCTTTCCTTCATCAACTGCTCATCACTTTATTATAAAAGTCAATCATATTAAGGGGCAGTAGCAGACTGAAAGTGGTAAATTATAGGCCAGTTTGTGTGTGTCATCAGTAGTTGTTAAGGTCTTGGAAAAATTAGTGAGGGACTATATACAGTGTTGGGCAGATGAGGGTAATGTTATCTATGAGAATCAACATGGATTTGTTAAGGTTCACTCTTGCTTTAGTAATATGATTACCTTTTATTATTACGGGTGACTCTAGGGATTCCTTAGGCTCATCAAGGGAGGCCCTAAACATCATGTCCACACAACTATACGACATTCTCACAGTATCTATCATACCTTGAACTCACTCATCGTCATAGCACCCCGCAACAGACTCTGGCAGCTTATTCCACTCATTTACTACTTTAAAATTAAAGAAACCAGCTCTAACACCCCTGCTAACCACACTCTTTGCCCAGCTTCCACAGGTGTCCTCTAGTTCTCCCACCACCAGTGCTGATCGCAAAAATATCCTCTGAATTAATCCTATAGAAACCCTTTAGCAATTTGAATGTCTCAATCATATCTCCCCTTTTCTGCCTATCAACTAATTTCTGCAACCCACAAATCTTCAACCTGTTCTCTTATGGTTCATTCCATAGACCCGCTATCATCTTAGTCACTCGCCTCTGGATCCTCTCCACCTCCTCCCCATCAAGAAGGAACCTAGGTGACCAAATCTGGGCACAGTAGTCGACATGAGGTCGTATCAAGGCTCGGTACATAGGTACAATAACTTGCTTGTCTCTGCTCGTCAAGGTATTTTTCAACAACCAAGTGAGTTGATAAGCTGATTTAGCTACTTTTGCAATGTGGCCCCTAAACTTCATCTCCCTATCCACCAACACTCCCAAGTCCCTGGCCTCATCAATCTCCTGGAGTACAGTTCCACCAATGTGGTATACTGCTGCTAATCTTTTCACCCCAAAATGCATAACCTTACATTTTGTCACATTAAATTGATATCCATTCTCCTTAGCCAAGAACTCCAATCTATCCAAGTCATCCTGCAAGATTTTGACATCTTCTGCATTCACTATTGCCCTAACCAACTTTGCATCATCAGTGAACAAATGAACTGTTCCTCTTAGATCCTTCCCTATATCGTTAATGAACAAATTAAACAGCAGTGATCCAAGAACAGAACCCTGCAGCACACCACTAGTCACAGGCCATCTTTTGGACTCTACTCCTGAATAAACTACTCTTCGATATCTCTCCATCAACCACCCACCTATCCATCTCACCAACCCTATATCCATTCCCATATGTTGTAGTTTACGGATTAGAATTCCATGTGGTATCCTGTTAAATGCCTTTGCCAGGTCCAGCAGTATCACTGTGTTATAAAACTTGAGAAAGTTACTGAGGCATAATCTACCCTTCACAAAGCCATGCTGTCCTCCGTACAGCATCTCATTTTCATCAATCCATTCCTGTATTTTTCCCTTGACTACTTTCTCCAAGACCTTGACAACGACTCTTGATATGCTGATCGGTCGGTAATTTGCAACCATAGTCTTGGATCTTCCTTTATGCAGTGGAACAATTTTCCCCTCTTTCCACACCTTTGGGACTAAACCAGACCGGAGACTCAGATTAAACAACATGGTCCAGGGCACTGATAATTGTTTAGCTGCTTCACGCAAGACCCATGCCGGAATACCATCCAATCGCAGAGATGTATTCACATTAAGGTTCTGTAATAGACTATTCACCTCCATTTCATTCATTACAATTCCCATATAAATTAATGGTTCCTTCCCCACCTGGATGATATACTTTTGCAAAGTGCTGCTCAGTAACTCCACTATATTGACTGATTCAGTGACCTCCTTACCATCGTCATTCCTTAAAATCATTTTGCCGTGTACAGTTTTTTTCTTGCTTGCAGCATATTGAAAGAACTGTTTGGGATTCTCTTTAGCTTGCATAGCTAGTTTCCTTTCATAATCCGCTTTTGCTGTTTTTTATCACACTCGTTACCCTTCTGGCCTGCACGTCACCTCTTTCTTTAAATTCCCTCCACAGTTGTCTCTTTTTTTGCAGCTCAAGCTTAATGGTGATATTCATCCATTTAACCCCTACTTGTTTTACTATTCGGACCCTAGGTATACAATCAGCCATAACCTCCTGTAAATGCTCCTTGACCACTTTCCATGCTCTATCGACATCCAGCCCTTGCAGTTGTATATACCATGGCACAGATCCAAGCAATCTCCTAAGCTTGTCATACTTGCCAGCACGGTAATTCCACATATACCCTGTCTTAATCGAAAAGTCCACACCTTTAGCCACCTCCCAGGTCAAGACCTTATGATCACTCTCACCAATAGGTGGCAACATGGTCATATTCATTACAGTCAAATTCTCAGATGCTATTACCAGGTCAAGCACTCTCACACCCCTAGTATTTTCAATTAGATGCCGTCTCAGATAGTTATCCGTTAATAATTTAATAAAATGCATTTCCTTCCTCACGTGTCCTCTCCTCCTTCCAATCAATGTTACCATAGTTGAAATCCCTTATAATAATTATCCTCCTTCCACTCATTTCATCAATTTGTTTATGCATACTATCTCCACCATCTATTCCATCACCTGGTCTATAGCAGCACCCAACTGTATATTTTATTCTGCCAGTCTCAATCTCACACCAAATAGCATCAAATGAGCTCTTTTCACTATCCTGCGATACAACTTCAATTCACCTTAGCTGCATTTCATCAGCTATCATCAATAACACCCCTCCCCCCATTTAATTCTCTGTCCCTCCTAAACATACTATAACCTACACATTCTATCCCACTAACTATATCATCATCAGTCAGCCATGTTTCACTAATGCTAATAACCTGTGGCCAGGCAGAGCCAATCAAGGCCAAAAATTCTTCCTTCTTGTTCCTAATACTCCTGGCATTAGTATACATGAAATGCAGTGATCCCTTTGTCCCACCCCTATCTTGATGTGTTATTCTAACTATCCCATTCTGATTTTTTGTCCTTAGTACTGGCTCAGGTACATTATATACATTTTTACACTCAACTGTCTCACTGATGTCCACATATCCACTCCCCCCTCCCAATCCTTGGTAATTCTAGTTTCCCTAGTTCTGCACATCCATTTTCACTTCATTCAACACTTTTTCCAGTCTCCGCACACAAAAGCCATTCAAATGCAGGCCATCTTGTATAAATCCTTTCGCCCATCAAACTCATTCCACACGTCCACGAATTCCACACCACACCATATGCATAACCTGCAAATAATGTCATCTGCGATTATGACCCTCCTTCTAAACTCCTCGCTGTCAAACCGTGGCAACAGACTCACCATTCTAACTCTGTCACTCTTTTCTTTTGCCATCTTTAACAATACTTATACTTTCAAGTCCTCTCTCATAAAAACTTTATCTCCTTTCAATTCATTCATACCCGCCACAACTATCAATTCTTTCACCCTCTGTTTTTGCGCTCTAATACTCTCACTTACATCCTTAAATTTCACACCCAGTAAGTACGATTTAGTTAAACTCCCATCTATCACTCCTCTTAATAACGAGTCACCATACAACACTCTTTCCTTCATTTCAGAAACTCTCCCACTCTTACACTTATTTTCCCTTTCAAACACTTGTTTATTTACGTTAGCCGAATCACTCCAGAAAGAGTTTTGCAGGTGCTCTAATTGCTGCTGTGCATTTTGTATCACTGCGTGCAACCTAGCGATCTCACTTCCTACAAATAATTCGTCTTTTTTTTTTTTTATCATTTAAACCATTTTCTCTCTCTGTATAGTTGCTTTCAATCTTTCTTTGATCACCGCTCTCCCATTGCCATCTTGTACATTGCAATTCCCTATCAAGCCACTATTTTCACTCAGATTCTGGCTTTCTTCAACCATAACTGTCTCACAACCTGATACATACTTCAACTCCTCACTTTGCTTACACTTTCTGCACATTCTCCCACCACTATCACTTTCAATCCAAACTCAAGCCTCATTTGGAAATGCATACATCCCGCACATCACATTGGACAAACACTCTCACATTAGTTTTTGAACAAAGGCATCGTATTTTTGGACGCCATTATCTTACGTCGCATTAGCGCCATGTGCTAATCTATGAAATGTATCGTTAAAATACTAAATTAAATAAAACGAAAATCACACCAAAATCACACAGACATAACAAGCTACCAAAATTAGACAATATTATGTTATGATTTAAACCTATATTCTAATTTTCACTCAAAATTATACTTAGCTTTTGGGAGCTCTCTGAAAATACCACAGATCGTGCAGCCCTCTAGTGGCTACTGCAAGAGGGCTATTTTATAATATTATATTTATAATATTATATTATTATAATATTTATTATAAAGGCAACCTTTATAATAAGGTGATAAGAACAGTTGATGAAGAAAAGGCATATATTGCCATTTTTGGATTTATCGAAGGCATTTGACAGGGTGCCACATGATAAGCTGATATTTAACTTGCAGCACATGGGATTAAATGTCGGGCTAGTCAAATGGATTCAGGATTGGCTGTCTGATAGGTATCAGAGTTGTGTATGGTGGGACAATATCAAGGAAGCAGAAGGTTACAAGTGGGTTTCCACAGGGCTCAGTACTGGAACCTGTATTGTTCAACCTTTATATCAATGACATTGTCAATGGACTGCAAGGGGATATTTACTTGTTTGCAGATGATATGAAGCTGGGAAGGGTTATCAGTAATACTGCAGATGTGGTAGCCCTGCAAGAGGATTTCAATAAACTAGACAGATCGGCAAATGAATTGGGGTGTCGGTTTAATACAGCAAAATATATTAAACCGACAGTCTTCAAGTCTTGAAGTTTGGGATCCATTGATGGGAGGATGCATACTCGATTGGAAGAATCTTATACTGGAGAAAGTAAGGGAGTCAAGAGATCTGGGGGGTTATGATTGATAGAAAACTGAAATTAAGGGAGCATATTGCAAAGGTGGTGAAGGTAAGCCAGAGGATTGCTGCAATACTGAGAAGAACGCTTACCTGTAGAGATAAAAGAGTTATCATTCTGTTGTATAAGACCCTGATCGACCACATTAAGACTATTGTTCTCAAATTTGATCTGCAGGATTTGAAGGGAATAAATTAACTGTGGAAATGGTACAGAGGTATATAATAAAGATGGTTTCAGGACTGTACAATGTCAGTTACGAGGATAAACTGAGGGAATGTAGACTGCAGAGTTTTATGGATAGAAGAAGGAGAAGTGATATGATCAAGACTTTTATACTGTTGAGAGGCAGTTACAGGGTAGACATTGGGGAGTCTTTTGCTTGGTGGAACGGCAGGAAGGAGCAGTGACAAGGGGCCATCCCTGGACGTTACAAAATGAAGCTGTGAGCAAGAGGATGAGGAGTGGTTCCTTTGCATGGAGGGTGGTTGAACCGTGGAATGCATTGCCTGAGAGAGTGGTTAGAGCAAGAACGGTCAATGAGTTTAAGGAATTGTATGATAAACTTTGTGTTTCCTAAGAATGACCTTCCACAACTGAGTCTTGACTGCATGGAGGCCTGGATAACAACAATACTAAAACAAGATTGCACCTTAAGAAATCCATGCTGACCAGCAGATAATATTACTCTCATCTGCCCAATGCTGTAAATGATCCATCACTAATTTCTCCAAGATCTTAACCACCGATGAAATACAAACTGGTCTATAATTTGACACTTCCAGTCTGCTACTATGTTTATACAATGACACCATCCTTCCCTCCTTCCACTTCTCACGTATCTTTCACATGGCAAGACTGTCATTGAAAAGCCCAATCTACAGAGCTGTCAATTCCTTAGCACATTCTCTCAAAGCCTGTGGCAAAATTCCATCTAGTCCTATTGCTTTATTGACATCCAAAGTACTCAGTATTTGAAATGCACTCTTCTTTCACTTCTAAACCTCGAACCTGCCCAGTTCTTCTAGTATTAAAACCTGCTTCTCCTTAATGAAATATCTCAATAAAGTGTTCACTGAACAATTCCACTATGTCCTTTGCATCAGTCGTCTATTCTTATTTTTATGCAACAATATCATTCTTCCACAATCACTTCTCGTTGGTCACAGCAAAGTTAGCTGAAAAATTCCTTAGGATTATCTTTGAATCTCAGGAACCATCCTTTCACATATTTCAATTTTCCCTTCCTTAATATCTAGTCACTCTCTTAGCCTGAATTCTATATTCTTCATGCATCTGCTCTCCACACCTCTTCTTATATCTTTTCCATAACCTCTTTCTACCTGCAGTTCCCATTTCATATTGTTTGTCATGCATTTTGCACTAAATTGTGTTCTCTTCTTCACTTGCAATATAAAGCTTGCTATTGCTGCTAATAAATATTCCTTCACAAGTTTCCAAGCACTGACGATATCTTGCTCTTCCAATTCCTCCTCCTATGGAACTGCCCCAAGTTGATATCTAAGATTATTATATTATAATCATTTGCCTTATAATTCCACATACATTCCTTTCTTTTTCATACTCTTGCATGTCTATTCATTTTCCAAGTCAAAACCAAATGGCCACTCTCTCAACTGGGGAAAGAGATTCCATCTCAGTTATAATCAGCTCATGGAATGCTATGACCAAATCTAAAACTCTTGTTCCTTCTACAAGATATTGCTTAAGACATTTGCCTCTCAAGAATTCAAGAAATTCCATTCACTTATTACATGCAGTTTCCTCTTCCCAATTTTACTCTCCCATAACAATCATTATTCTTGCACTTGCCAAGCTCAACTGCCTAAACATCTCCTGCTCTTCACCCTCTATGATCCTTGGCTTCTAGGAACAGTCCACTAAATATCTTGCCCTGCCCACCTCAACACCACATGCTTTCAAACCATTAGTGCCAGTGCTTTCCAAATCCTCCACTCCAAAAGGACGCAAGTCATTACGTATCATAAGCAGTATTCCAACACTGCATTTTCCCTTCCTACCCTGTAAAAAAAAAATCTTGTACCCTGCTACTTCTATTCCTGTCAGTATACCATACTATGTGAACCATGTTTCAGGGATTACAACAATCTTTGAACAGACCGATGCTATCAATGCCACCAATTCATCTCCTTTATTTCAGGTTACTCCTGAATAAAGGAGTTGAATTATAAAGAATCAAGGTATTGTCACTGTTTCTATACCTATCCTTATCCTCTTAAGACTCCATGGAATTCAGCATTACCCAATGTATTGCCCCTCTCCCAAGCACCTATTCCCACAAGAGACCACCCCTGCTACCGATCCATGCAGATAATTCTAATTTCCCTGCGTTGACACATTGACTTGTTCAGAGAGAAGCATTCTCTCCAAATGTCTACATCCTTCCTCATTCAAATGCAAGCCATCTCTTGCATACAGTACCTGTCATCAAATGTCCTCCAAGCATCCAAGCAGGGGCAAATTCTCCATGCTTGCTGCACAAGCTCATTAATTGAGAAAGAAATAATATTTATTTGTCAATAAATGCATGCATTTATCTTCTTCTGGTTCCCATCTGCCATACGGCCGCGGGAGGGTAGCTATATGCTACCATTCTAGGGAGAGATGATTATGAGCAAGGTGGTTTCCCGTTGCCTTCCTTGCCGTAAGTATTTATGACTGTAGCCTGTGTGTTCACGGGGCCGGTTTGCCTGCTTGCGGGATGAAAAACCTCAGATAAACTGGTGAAAAAAACCCTGCGGCCCACGCCCAAGACCGGCTAACTTGGCTATGGCTGAGGAAGATCCTTAAGCTCCTCACGTCGTGGACGGGAATCGAACCTAGGACACTCCTTCCCCAGGCATATGGTTGCGAAGCGCAAAGCCACTAGGCTAACCGCGCGGACCATGCATTTATAAGCATTCCATTTTTGCTTTTATTTTTGTAGACAGAAGACGTCTTAAGCTTGCGCGGCAATAATTGAGCTTGTGTTGTGTACTGAAGGATGATGCTTGTTCATCTAGTCAAAGCTACCTTTGGCTTGCTCGGTTGTAGAAGCTTCCAGGTCCTCGCAGCAGCACTGCGATTTCATGCACGTGCATAGCCATTTCCGCTCCCTTCACGTAATCTTAAACATAAAGCCATACACAGTCAAAGTAGCTCTAGCCAGTGAGCTTCAGCCAACCTTAAAGTGTGCATGTTGCATGGGAAAATTAAGTTACAACCAACTTTTTATGATGATGTTATTGACCAGTTCATAAAGAAGAACCATAGGCTAGAATTTGTATTCAAGTAGCTAAATTGAAAAAGATAGAATATCATTTGTAAAATGAATGTTGTATTTGTATGATTAAATGTATATAAATTTCTAAATATATAGTTTTAAATGGTCAGTAATTCATTATTCTGCTAATCAGACTTCAATCACACCTCTCACTCCCTGAATGATAACAAGAGCAAGTGTGAATTTCAAGACCAGCATTCGCCCCTGCATCCAAGTATTCCAAGCTTCTCTTTCGACACATTCTTTCTATTATATTATTTATTACTGATGCTCTTCTTCACAGTTTTGTATTATTACACCTGGGCAACACACAAACTATCTTCCCTCTTACAGTTTTCTTCCATACAACCTTAAGCATGATCCTTAGATCTCTTGCCGCTTGATTCACACTACCTCTCAAGTCACTCGTGCCACCATTTCAATCAAATCATCAACCCTTTCATCTTGCTTAATTGCCATAGTCACACTTTCTATCATTCTCTCAAGCAAACATTCCTCAGGCATTCTATCTTGCACACCATGGATCTTCGAGTCTCCATACATCAACACCTATTACCACTCTGTTTCTTCTTTTCTCACCTACATCCCCCTACTCTCTCTCTCTCTCAACACTTTTTTTTCTTTGTTCCCATACTTATGTTGTTCTGTCATCTTTTCATTTTCTCCCTCTTTTACTGGTTCTAATTTCTCCTCTTCTATCAGTCCCATAACTCTCTCACTCTGATTCATTTTGCATTCATTGTTTCCAGTTACCTAATCTACTTTCATGTTTCTTAACGCATTCCCAAGATATTCCACTTCCTCTTTCAGTGCATTTCTCTCTCTCTCTTTTTCTCTGCAAGCTACCTACTCTGTTATTCATCATTCATCTTCCCAATTAAAACCATCTTTGAAAACTTCACAATGATTCAAATTTACCATACTCCCCATGTTTTTTTCATTTACATTCTGCTGGTTATCCTCAGTCTCGATCAAGCTACTCATCTCTTTCTCAGTCTGTATTCAGTTTCTGATGTAATGTTTCCAAGGTCTGTTATACTAATGTGTAAATCAAAGTCTTCCCATTCTCTACATATGCACTCCCCGATCTCTCAACTGCCACACATCTGTCTGTCTATCCCTGCTTAATAAATTTAGTTTAATCCTTTATCCAAGTGTGAGCAAACAAAGTTTGCGCCTGAAGTATCTTCAGGACTGGGGTAAGGTGATACAGCACCAGGGCAACTTGTTGCAAAGGTGGAGCAAGCTACCAACACTCCTGTCTCAGTATCTCCTATAATGCAAAACACATCTCCTTGCGGATATGTCTAATGTTATGCATTAAGGGAAGGGCCACTACCCAGACTAGTTTCGTCCTTTATTGAGGTCTCTTCAGTGGGAGCCAGGCCCAAGTTGAGATACCAGGCAGAAGCATTTGCAGGTCATCTCTACCTATCAGAGTTGCCAAATGGTGTGCCACCCTTTTTTAATAAATTACTCTGGATTTAGAGAAAGATGTTGAAAGTTTATTTTTCACTTGGTTATCCCTGCTTGTTAGGGTGTTTTTATAGCAAAGTAATCTAATGTGCTATTCTACCCATCTTCGCAATATACAAATCTCCAACCCTTCAACTTCCAACTCCTGGACTCAATTTCCTGAAATTCAGTTTTATTATGCAGTACACAATTTCTGATCTCTTCATCCTGATGTGTATAACCTTACACTTGGACATATTAAATTGCCAGTCCTTTATCTACACCACTAGTCCAAGTCATCCAACAGGGTCTCTACATCTTCAGTGACCATCAATCTTGCCAGTTTTTCATTATCAGCAAATAAATGAAAATCTTTAAGTGATTTCCTACATCACTTAAGTACAAATTAATTTCATTGATGCCCATTTGTTTCAAATTTCTATCATGTACCTTAACGGTTGAGAAGAATTGTGGAAGAAAAGCTTGGTGAAGAACAAGCTGGATTCAGGCCAAATAGAGGCTGTCAGGATCAGATCTTCACTTTACGACAAATAGTCGAGAAAGCATGGGAATACAACAAAGATCTGTATTTAAGTTTTGTCGATTTGGAAAAGGCATATGACAAGGTGCCAAGAGAGAAGCTATTCAATACGCTGCAGTTACATGGTCAATGGGGCATTATATCAAGCAATACTTAGTCTTTATTTCAGTTGTAAGTCAGCAGTTAGAATTGAAGTACAGGAAGATGGTTTAATGTTAAATCTGGTGTGAGACAAGGATGTACATTATCCCCTCTGTTATTCGTTATCTATATGGATCACATTAAGAAGGAATGTGGTATTAAACCTGATATCAAAATTGGAGATGTTAATGTCAGCTCTTTGCTTTATGCGGATGATGTTATACTTCTAAATAAATCCGCTACAAGTCTGCAAGATTCTCTGACTAAATTGAATAGCTGTTGTAATAGATATGGTATGAAGGTCAGCAATAAAAAGACAAAGACAATGAAAATAGGCGGAATCATTGAAAATGTCAACTGTGTTGTGAATGGAGAACCTGTGGAACAAGTAAAACATTTCAGCTACTAAGGCACGATTTTTACTGAAGATGGTAAATTAAATATAGAAATAGACAACAGAATCAGCAAAGCTGGTATGGTGGGAAGTCAATTGAATAAATTCATATGGAATAAGAAAGAAATTAGTCTGAACACTAAATTAGCTGTATACAAGACAGTGTTCAAACCAGTTTTAACTTATGGATCTGAGAGCTGGGTCAGAAGTAAAACACTTGCCCAAAGACTAGAGACTGCAGATATGAGAGTCCTAAGAAAGATTAGAGGCGTGAACAGATGGCATCAATGGCAATATCATATTAAAAATGAGGATATTAGGAAAGAACTTGACATTGTCAGCATCCAGGAATGCGTTAGCAGAGCTAATCTCAGGTGGTATGGTCACTTAAATAGAATGGGAGAGGAAAGATTAGCAAAACAAGTGTTCTCTGCCAGGTTCGCAGGAAAACGACCCAGAGGAAGACCAAGATATAGGTGGATTGATACAGTACAAAGTGCCTTAGATGATAGAAATATAAGATCTGATAATGTTGGAGTCTTGACAAGTAACAGACTGATTTGGAGGAAAATTGTAGATAAGAAGTTAGTAATGATGTAATTTTTTCATGTAGTACTGTCATATCCTGTACACCCCTTGAGGGTACATGGCAGCAATTTGATGATGATGATGACCTTTGCAAAGTCCAGCAGATGTACTGTATAGCCATTTCTTTAACTCAAATGTCACTTTGTTATAAAAAGCAAACACTAACACAAGATCTATTTAGAAAGCAATGCTGTTCCTAGAGAATATCATATTCTTGTTCATTCATTCCTGAATTATGCCTTTCACCAAGTTCAATACCCCAAAACACCACTCCTGAGATAGAGGTAGCATATTATAGGCCAATCACTATCTTGGAACCTCTAACACTACTCCTCTCCAGTCCATAGGCACTTTCCCAAATTTGAGTTAAACAGCTTGGTCAGAGAAAAGGAACTACCAATTCCCTTGCAAGTTTTCTTAATACATGGGCTGATATCTCATTCCATGGCTGCATTTGCATTAAGGTTATATTACAAAAACCTGCAATTCATCTGCCTCAATTCTCACATCTGTCATTGCAGTATCTACAGTTGAAATACCCTTACAAAATGATCACTCATTACCTTAAATATTTCATTTGCTTCTGTTACCTCTTTAAAATATTTACTACTGATACCTAAACTACTCACCAGTAGTTTATTCCATTCATTCATCACAAGAACTTCCCTCATTCAGCTACCAAGAATTACAGCAAGTTCTCCTTCCATCCATTCTTTGCTGCAAAATTTCCCTTGTATCATAAATATATACATATTGGAAAGATCTTATGGTATACAAAAAGATCCCTTTACCAACTTATGTTTCTATCATATCAGCACTTCTATTTCTCAAACACTACATATCGCATCTCTTCAGCTCAGCTCCACATGCAAAACTCCAAGCCCGATATAGTCTTAGTTACCTATCACCAGATCTGATCGTTTTCTTGTCTCCATGGTCCAGACAACCATATCTGAGCACAGAAGTCAATCCTTTTAAAATGAGAGTAACTTTCTTATTCTTACATTCACTGCTCTCCTAAGCATTGTAGTTATCTGATATGACTTGCTCATCTTAGCAGTATGGCTTCTGAACTTTAACCTTCCTTCTCTCCACTGTCACTAGATCTCTAGCTTCACTGATTTGCAATTTCCTGATTTATATAATAATGCTCCAATTTCCAGGTCCTCAAGTCCAAAATACATGATCTTGCACTTAGTGAAATTAATCTAATATTAACATTTTCTCATATAATCAGTCTGTTCAAGTCAGCTTACAGGGATTCTATCTCAAGATGTCCCTTATCATTCTTTCCATTTAGTATCAATAAATAGCTACAATCATCATCTAGAGGATGATTGTAGGGGCGGACCACCAGTTGCAAAGTGGCAGACTGCAAAGGCTTCATATCCAGCCTGCAAGCTTAATGATTTCTTTTTTAAAAATCAATGTTTTTAACATCCTGTGGAGATTAAAACAGAAAAAAATTCTAACTTCTAAATGTTTTATGACAGCTTTAAACAAAAATAAAACTTATTACTATAATTCTTTGTACCATGTTTCTATCATCAAATGTTGACAACACTGAATGGAAGTTACTTGTCACACAGCCATTTCAAGCCACACGATACAATGTCAATAAGTTACAGGTTACCCATTGTAATAGATAGTGTGTTAATAAAAAGTTACCTCGATAACTTATTTTTTTTTTGCCCATAACAATGTCTGAATTTAAAGTTAAAAAAAGAAAAATAGATCAAGAAGGCAGAACTTATCAAAAAAAATAGGAGAAGGCATATTTTTTTTGTGGAAGTAAAAATATTCCAACATGTTTGTTATGTAGACAAAGTGTTGCCGTGGTAAAAGAATATAACCTAAAATGCTATTATGAAGCCAACCATAAGAACTGTGATAAATATACAGAAAAGATGTGTGATGACAAACTTAAAGATTTAAAAAATGAACTAAGTTTCAACAGAGGATATTTTTGAATGTTATCACAACAAGTGATGCTGCTGTTAAATGCAGTTAAGTCATAAGTGAAAAAATTGCTTCGAAACCTTTTACTGATAGAGAATTTATTAAAAGTTGTATTTTAAGTGCAGTCAAAATCATAGGTCTGGAAAAAAAGCAAACATTTCAAAGTATAAGCCTATCAGGAAATACAGTTGTGGAGCATGTTGAAGATATAGCAAGATATATTGCGTGAAAAAATAAAGTTTTGTAGTATTTTCCCTTGCAGTTGCCGAATGTACAGACATTAATACTTCCCAGTTAGCAATATTTATTCATAGTGTTGATGATGATATGAATGTGACTGAAGAACTACTGGATATAGTGCCTATGTCAGGAACAACGACAGGAAATGACTTATATTTATGTATTGAGAAAAGTCTTGAAAATGCTCAAGCAGACTGGTCAAAATTAGTAAGTGTGACTACAGATGGGGCTCCTGCTATGGTTGGTGTTACCATCGAACTTGTTACAAAACTTCAAATGAAAAAGGAAATGTTGTGCAAGGACAAAACTTAAATTATTTCATTGCATAATACACCAGGAGTCACTTTGTGCTAAAAAACTAAAGATAGAACACGTCATGAGTGTAGTAATTAAAACAGTAAACTGGATACGCTCTCATGCCTTGAATTATCAACAATTTAATGCTTTGTTGAACGAATTGGATTTACAATACAGCAGTTTTGTTATATTATATGGAAATTAAGTGGCTTAGTCGTGCCGTCGTTTTAAAAAGATTTCTTGGACTTTTAAAAGAAATTGACATGTTTACTTCATCCAAAGGAAAACTGATTCCTCAGCTCACCGATGAAGACTGGTGTAAAAACTTGGCCTCTTTAGTTGACATAACAAGCCACTTAAAACACTTTGAATACTGCTTTGCAAGGACGTGAGCAGTTGATACGTCATATGTATGATTCGATTAAGTCATTTCTGGCAAAACTATCTTTGGCAAACCCAGTTGGCAAATAATAATTTAGCCCACTTTCCTACACTTAAGTTGATTTCTCAAAATAATAATGATGCTGAAAAGTACATTCCTCAAATTGAATTGAAAATTGAATTTGAAAAAAAAAAAAAAAAAAGACTTTCTGATTTCAACCAGTTTGAAAATGAATTATTATTCAGTTCACCTTTTTTAATTAATATTGAAAATGTTGAAGAATTACAAATGGAAGTAATTGAACTCCAGTGCAATACTGAACTAAAAAATAAATATAACGAAGTTGGCATACCAAATTTTTATAAATACCTCGGCAGTAAATATCCCAAATATAAAATTTATTGTGCCAAAATGTTGTTAATCTTTGGAAGCATCTGTGTATGCGAGCAGTTATTTTCAATTATGAAACTGAATAAGTCAAAGTTCCGCTCGCAGATAAAAGATTCTAGATTAAATGCAATACTTCAATATTGCAACACAAAACGAAAAAGCAGATATGTTAGTACAGAGGAAAAGATGTCAGGTCTCAGGATCAAAATCAAATTAAAAAAAAGGACTCAGACAATTTTGACTTACAAAAATAAAGATGTTTATATATTTAAATAATTTTCTTGAAGTATGAATAAAATGTAATTGAACTCATATTTCCTAAACTTGCATTTTTAAAATTTAAAAATAAAAATGGTTATAAATTTAAATAATGGTGTAAAATGTGTTTACATAAGTCGTAAAGGCATGGCAACAAAAGGTCCATTAAAGCCTTTCTTTTTTAAAGTTTATGTTCAGAATAATATTGAATATGGCCAGAGTCTGATATACATCTAATTGACTGGCCCTCTGCTGCGTTTGAGTTCCCTTCTCTAGACCATTACCAATATCATTATTATAGAAGATAAACAGATACAGAACCCTATAGTATGATCTTGCACTTGGCAGCTTCCTTTCTTATATACACAGTATTGTGACAGTATATTGAGGATATACACAGTATTGTGGTATATCCTCTTAGATATTGGACTTTGAACAATATGAACAGATTGCTAAAATAAGACTTACCAATGTTGTCTTCTACAAAAGATCACAGAGTTATCTACCACTTCTGGAAGTAGGTCCTAATCAGTCAGTTAATATAATAACTACTCCAGAGATATATAGATGGTCTATAATTGCTTGCATCAGCAACAGGAATCATGCACATGTAAAGACTAGTTAAACAGATTAGGGATGCTAATTCTTCTGCACCTTTTAGAACTCATGCATGAAACTATATCCTTAATACTTCTACCACATTCATCTCTGTTTTCATCTAGTTATGCAGTTGTTTGTAGATAATGCAAAATTAGAAAAAACTATCAATACTAATGTAGATGTCATGGCTTTACTAGAAATAGATATGGTGAATGGACAAATAAGTGGGGCTAACTGTTCAATGTTGTAAAGTGTAAAGTTTTAAAATTCAAGAAGCAACGACAGGATGCAAATTACACAACTGTAGGGATATCTTAGAGGAGTTTGAGAATATATAGGATCTGGTGAGGGGGGGGGGGGAGGAGATGGTAGATACAGACCTAAAATTCTGGGGGGACATTGCTAAAATTGTGAAGACAGCAAAACAGATAATAGCAATAATGCAGAGGATAGTGACACATAGAAGATTATTTTTCCAATACATAAGGCCTTAATAAAATTGTATATGGATTACTGTGCACAGATTTGGCTTTCAAAAGTATGAAGACATATTGCAAAGGGTCAGAAATTGATTCATGTGGTTTCTACTCCCTGGAACACAATGAAGAAAAATCGAATAAATGCAATTTGCAGAGTCTAGTGAGGAGCAGAAAAAGAATGAGGGGATATATTATTATCATCATCACCATCCCAAGACTCCATGGATTCAAAGACTCATCTAGGAAGTCCTTTTGTCATACACACAGCTCATCATACCATACCTTAAACACTCAAATTCTCTGCAGACACCACACTCTCAGGTAAGGCATTCCAATCATTCACAACTCTGCATGCAAAAAACCTGTTTCTCACTCCCCTGCTTGTACCCTCCTTATACAGCTTCCAGGGATGACCTCTGATTCTCCCTTGATCTCTAACTGTTGTCTGTAAAACCTCTCCAACATTGATCCTAGAAAAACACTTTACTAACTTGTCTCTATCATATCACCCAACTTCCTACTATCAAATACTCTTCAACCTTTCCTCATATTTGACATTCCAGATCAAAAACTACCTTAGTCAGCTGCCTCAGGAACCTTTCCAACATCTAGGTGAAAACTAGGTGCCCAAATCTGTGCACAGTAGTTCATGTGTGGCCTAATGAAAGCCTTATACAATGGAACAAGAATCTCCATGAAAGTCAGTGTCCTCCACATCATTGCCAGAATGTGCTGTGTTGTCCTCATAATTTTGCAACATGTCCTTTAAATTTTACATCCTTATCCCATCACCCCAAGATCTCTTATTTCCTTCACCTCCAACAATATATATCCTCACCAAAAGTAAATTCTACATCCCATCTTTGTTTCCCATATTTTAAAACCTTATATTTTGCAACACTGAATTTGCATCCTGATTCCCGTGCCCATTCACTCAATTTATTCAAGTCTTCTTGTAAGGCTTCTATAATCTTCATAGTTCATCCCAACTTTGCATCATCTGCAAGCAACTGAATATCCCCATCCAAATCTTTGCCAATATCATTAACATAGTGGCTTTCCTCTTCTGGGATATTGCTCTCCCCATACACAATTTGCCTGTCAGATAGCCAGTCTCCGATCCAATGCACTAATCTAATATTCAATCCCATCCGATCTAGTTTGACTATCAACTTATCATGCAGTAATGTATCAAAAGCCTTTGCCAAATGTAAATATACTACTGTGTATCACTCTCCTCTGTCCGAGGAAGCTGTCACTTTATTGTAAAAAGTAAATAGATTACTAAAACATGACCTCCCTTTAGCAAATCCATGCTGTCCATCAAAGATAATACCATTATTGTCAACCCAATTCTGGATCCTAGTTCTCACCAGCTTCTCCAACTTCACCACAACATTTGACACACAGATGGGCCTATAATTTGATGCTTGAGTTCTATCACCTCAATTATGAACTGGTATAATTTTGCCCTCCTTCCAGTCATTTAGAACTCGACCCAGTGCAAGACTCATATTAAAAAATATGTCAAGGCAGATGTAATCTCCCTGGCACATTCCTTCAGAATACATGGTAATATATTATCAAGTCCGACAGCCTTATTAACATCACGTTTGGTCAATTCCCCACACACCTCTTGTTCACTTACAGTAAGTTTCTCCTTCCCATCATCACCTACTCTCAATCTCTCCATGATGTCACATTCACGTGAATGAAAGACCTTTATGAACTGCTCATTAAGTACCTCCACTATATCTTCTGCAACAGTCATTCTTATTCCATTTTCTCCAATCAATTTCATCCTTCCATAATTATTCTTTTTTTTTTTTTTTTTTTGCTGGCTATATATCGAAAAAACTCCCTAGGATTCTTACAAAGATCAGGATTCTTGACTGATCTTTGTAATTCTCATGGAATTGGTTATTACCCCTTCTTTTATGCTGCCTCCATAATGCTTTTTTTTCTCTGTATTGCATGTTTAATCTCATTATTTATCCATTTCACACATACCTTATTTAACCTTCTGACGCTTAGAATACATTTAGACAGTGCTTCTACTAGATAGTTATCGAATATCCCTCAACCTGCATTGATCTCTTTTCCAGTTAACTCCTCATTCCATGCTACATCTGCAATCTGTCTCCTGAGCTCTGCATCATCACTAGCCCCTTAGTTCCACATATACCCTTTTCTCACCTGCTGCAACCACCCAGGTAATCACTTCATGGCCACTCTCTCCAACTGGAGGGTGATTTGACACCTCCTCACCTAAGGCAGTTGTCCCTTAAAAACTCAAGTCATTTTCTTGACTTCCAGTTGCTATCTCATCATCCCAGTTTATATTGCCATAATTATCACCCTTTTCTTATTTGCTTGGCTAATTTGATTATATATTTCATAGTCACTACAGTTCACATTACCAGATCTATAACAACAATGAACCAAGTATTTCATTCTTCTTACCTATATCTCACACCATACTACCTTTTAAACCACTGACACTGTTTCTCTCTTGCATCTCTACTTTGTATGGACATAACTCTTTATCATCAACAACACTTGATGATTGAGACATTTAAGGTAAGGGAGTATTTATCAGATTAATGTTCAGGAAGTTTCATAGAATGGAAGGAGATGGGTGAGCGATGGGGGAATGAGATTAGTTTTCATGCATTGAGAATGGAATGCATAGCCAAGTGCAGAAATGACGAATGCATTTAAGGCTTAGTTTGATGAGATGTGTGAGAGAGAGAGATCTCGCAATGAGTCTTGATTCCATGGAAGTCTGTTAACATTTCAACTGCCATCTGCAAACTTAACACTTGCCTTTAATATATTAAGTAGAAAAGTATACTTATGCCATAGTTAAATATTGTTAATGTCACTATTTTGTTTATATTCACATTCAAAGACCAATTTCAAATAAATATGAACTTCTTACCTGTATTCTTGATGATACAGGCAAAGCCAAACTGTTTTCCAGCTTTACTATCCTTTTGGCTTGGTCAGAGAGTCTTGCTGACAAGGTTGCCTGAAAAATAAATATTATTATTAAGGATTATTATTCAGGATTTCCATGAAGTCACAAGACTCATGTAGAGTCCATCTCAGACAAAATATTAAACCACTCCATTAAACTCATTAATTTTCATCCTCACACCCTTTCAGATAGAATACCAGCAGAAATAGTAAAGTTATTAGAAGGTGACAACATTAACATATTAGTAAAGCTATTTAATAAGATCTACGATACAGGCATAATTCCTCAAGACTGGTTACAGTCGACCTTCATCATGCTACCTAAAAAAGTAAATGCGAAAAACTTGTAATGACTATAGAATGATCAGCCTAATGAGTCACATTCTCAAAATGTTTAAAATAATTCAAAAAAGAATATACAGAAAATGTGAAGACACTATCAGTGATACCCAATTCGGCTTTAGAAATGGCTTGGGAACAAGAGAGGCCCTTTTCTGTTCTCAGATCTTATTTCAAAAATGTATTGACCAAAACAAAGTAATATTCATTTGCTTCATCGACTTCGAGAAAGCATTTGACAAAGTCCAACATGCTAAAATGATTGTACTATTAAAAAGAATTGGATTAGATGGTAAAGACATCAGGATCATTGAAACCTTATATTGGAACCAAAAGGCATCTGTTCAAGTTGATGACATTATTACAGGCTCCATTAACATCAAACGAGGAGTAAGGCAAGGATGTGTGCTGTCACCTCTTCTTTTTAAGATCTACTCAGAAGCCATATTTCAAAAAGTCTTGGAAGGAAGAAAGGAAGGGATTAGTGTAAATGGTGAAATCATCAGCCGATATGCCGATGATACAGCTCTTCTGGCTGACAATATTCAGGATCTTCAAAATCTTTTGGAACTAATAAATGCAGAGAGTGAAAAAATAGGATTAAAAATAAATATCACCAAAACTAAATTCATGGTCATAAGTAAGAAACCGATTCTTAATTCAGCACTTTCTTTAAATAGGAAACAAATAGAAAGAGTGGCAAAGTTTAAATATCTCGGATGCTGGTTAAATGAAGAGTGCAATCCAGAAATGGAAATAAAAGTTAGAATTGAAATGGCAAGAAAACATTTTATCTTGATGAAACCAACACTGTGTAACCGCAGTTTAAACTTAGAGCACGCATGGTTAAATGCTATGTATGGTCTGTACTGCTGTACGGTGCAGAAACTTGGACCTTGAAGACAACATCAATAAAAAGACTTGAAGCCTTTGAGATGTGGTTATACAGACCAATGTTAAAAATCCCATGGACAGCAAAAACATCCAATCAGGAAGTACTGGAACAAATGGGGAAATCACGTGAACTTTTAGATACCATAAAAAGAAGGAAAACTGCATATCTTGGTCACCTACTTCGTAATGAAAAATATAAGATACTTCAATTGATTATAAAAGGGAAGATAAATGGAAGAAGAGGACAAGGAAGACAAAGAAAATCTTGGCTGGCAGATATCAGACAGTGGACTGGTATGAACTCTGAGAGACTGCTCAGAATAGCTGAGAATCGTTCAAAATTTGCTAAGGTGGTCGCCGACCTCCGATAGGAGATGGCACTCAAAGAAGAAGACACCCTTTCAAGAGACACTGCATTCTATGGAAATCACTAGACAAAGAATTTCAAAGTTTTTTCCGATTCCCTGGAAGCCTAGTGGCCCTTCAACCTTTTTTTTTTTTTTTTTTTTTTTTTTTTTTTATATATACAGCATCCTCTCCTTTCTTGTGTATGACATCACAATGTTTCTCTAATGCGAAAAAACCCATTAAAAACAGAAAAAGAAAGCGAATGAAGTGAGATGGTGTCAAGTTGCTAGCCTGGTTGGCAAAGTTGTTAGCTTTTCTGCTCTCCAACCAATAGTTTCAAGGTTCAAACCTCACCTTGGGTATAGATGTTTGCAATTGTCTTTAGGTGGCAGATGAATTTCATCACCTGGTGTGAGACTAATTCTCCACTTATTGTTGAAGGCCTGAACTAGTTTGAAAAGAAAAGTTCCATGCTTGGTTTCTAGAACAAGGTTTCCAGACTATGTAATAAATTAAATTTAAAAAAAATGCAAAAACAGAAAAATAATCCCTAACTCATCCACGGCATAAGTACTATAGGTTAAAACACTTTCATAGGTGAAAACCATATTTTAAAAAAAAAAAGGCATATTCAGTGGAAAAAAAATAATTCATATTTTATCTAAGCTATGTTTTTTTATAAAATGCCACACATTTCAATATTTAGAATCCCCTCCCCCCAACATCATACCTGAATTTTCTAGCCAGTGTTTATGAATTTTTCATCTTTTTTCTCCCTCCTCCAAATATACTCTAATATCAATTTTTTTCAAAAATTTTTATGTGCATACAAGAAAGTTTCATTCATCACCTATCATACATTAGTACCAAAGATGGGCTAAAGATCAGATAATCTGTAAACCTACTCCAGAGACCAAGAAGAGAACTTAAGTCACTACCTCTAATAAGCAACATGGTGATAACAGAAGAAAATGTAAATCATCCAGAATCTTGTATCAATTTAATTCCCACCAGTAAAGCTGTGGGACTGGATGGTATTCACCATGGATTTTGAGAGAATGTGCTAAAGAACTGACAGCTCCGTTGACCTAGCTCTTTAATAAAAGTTTGGCTGCGAGAAAGGTACCCAAGGAATGGAAAGAAGGTAAGATAGTGCCACTGCACAAGGGAGGTGTCCAATTATAGGCCAGTTTGTGTGTCATCAGTAGTTGTTAAGGTCTTGGAGAAATTAGTGAGAGACTATATACAGTGTTGGGCAGATGAGGGGTAATGTCATCTGTGAGAACCAACATGGATTTGTTAAGAGGCACTCTTGCTTTAGTAATACGATTGCCTTTTATAATAAAGTGACAAGAGCAGTTGATGAGGGAAAGGCAATTACTGCCATTTTTTTTTTTATTTTCAAAGGCATTTGACAGGGTGCCACATGATAAGCTGATATTTAACTTGCAGCACATGGGCTTAAATGTCAGGTTAGTCAAATGGATTCAGGATTGGCTGTCTGATAGGTATCAGAGAGTTGTGTATAGTGGGGCAATATCAAGGAAGCAGAAGGTTTCAAGTGAGTTTCCACAGGGCTCAAGTACTGGTATCTGTATTGTTCCAACCTTTATATCAATGAGATTATCAACGGATTGCAAGGAGATATTCAGTTCTTTGCAGATGATGTGAAGCTGGGAAGGGTTATCAGTAATACTGCAGATGTGGCAGCCCTGCAAGAGGATTTGAATAAACTAGACAGATGGGCAAATGAATTGGAGGTGTCAGTTTAATGCAGCAAAATGTAAAGTCTTGAAATCTGGGATCCATCGATGGGAGGATGCATACTCGACTGGAGGAGCTATACTGGAGGAATTAGAGGAGACAAGAGATCTGGGGGTGATGATTGATAGAAAACTGAAATTCAAGGAGAATATTGCAAAGATGGTGAAGGTAACCCAGAGGAGTGCTGCAATACTGAGAAGGATGCTGACCTGCAGAGATAAAAGAGTTATCATTTTGTTGTATAAGACCCTGATCAGACCACAGACTACTGTTCTCAAATTTGGTCCCCAGGATTTGAAGGGGATAAATTAACTGTGGAAAAGGTACAGAGGCAGATAACAAAAACGGTTTCAGGACTGTACAATGTCAGTTACGAGGATTGACTGAGGGAATGTGGACTGCAGAGTTTGGTGGATAGAAGGAAAGGTGATATGATCGAGACTTTTAAACTGTTGAGAGGCAGTTAAAGGGTAGACATTATGGAGTTCTTTTGCTTGGTGGAATGGCGAGAAGGAGCGATGACAAGGGGCCATCCCTGGAAGTTACGAAAGGACTGCGAGCAAGAGAGTGAGGAGTGGTTTTTTTGCGTGGAGGGTGGTTGAATTGTGGAATGCATTGCCTGAGAGAGTGGTTAGAGCAAGAATGATCAATGAGTGGTTATGATAGACTGTGTTTCCTGAGAAGGACCTCCACAATGAGTCTTTTGACTCAATGGAAACCTGAATAATAATAATCAATTATTCTAAATTCTTGAAATGCAGTCAGATGTTCCATCACCATCCTTCAATACTTCATGTGTTCTCATTTTTTCTTTCTTTATTTGCAATCATCACACTGCACCCACTATCTTCTATATTTGTCTCCTGATTCCTTTATCCTATAATCTAACTCTTCTTAACCTAGCAATCTTCCAGGTTGCAGCTGCATGATCACTCTCACCAATTAGCAGTAAAATGCATCACATTTATGGCAACTTTCTGTAATGATATAACCACATCTAGTGACTTAAATTTCCCTCCACCAAATAACTGGAAGATGCCTCTCAACTTTATGAATTCCTTTTCTTTTCTCATGTCAACTATTTCTTACAACAAATCTGTCCTAATAATTAGTCACTTGTAATGATTATATACCTTGTATCCACCAAAGATCTGCTATTTAATGATATAATCATTTATTTTTGAACTTCCTACACCCCAGATAATTGCATCATCTAATTACAGCCTCAAACCCACTTTTTTTTTCCAAGTTATCACCACCTTTATTCTGTTATCAGCAGCAATCTTCCTTCTATATTTTTCTTGAGAATAATGCAATGTGTAAAACAATGGTGGGCAAATTTGACAAGATTTTGTTTGTACTTAATAGAATGGAAAGATCTGTGGATGGAGAATGAAACCGGTGAGGCGTTTCATATTTTGAGAGTGAGTGCAGTAGTATGAGCAGAATAAGAAAGTGATAAGTTGAAAGATGAAATGGGAGAAGATTCAGTTGTGAATGGCATGTAGTATGGGTGGCAGCAAGAATGAAATAATAGAAAATGAATAGTAGAAAATCAAGGTGTATCTGGAGGAACAATATCACACTATATACCCAAGGTCAGGAGGGTTAATTAGGTGAGAGTTAGATGGATGAGTAATATCATTAAGAATGAGCTGGGAAAAAAAAATGCTGTGGAGAGTATATAAGTAAAAAGATGACCAACAGATGAGTAAACAAAACGAATTCCCAAAGAGTTTTTTGTTTTTTAATCCCCCACATTATGTGGCAAGTAAGAGGAAAAATGACTACGGAAGGATAACTTTAATGAGTGCAGATGGCACAGAGGTAACAGATGCAGAAAAAAATTATTGAGCTACTGAGTGACCAATTTACAAGTTTATATCACCCCAGTGAAGATATCATTATGCAGAGGAGAAAGGGACTGATGTCAGAGCAGGGATACTTGAATTTGGAAGTCCTTAGGATATTGCAGAATCTGAATGAAAAGATAGCTGTGCATTTGCATAGGTTATCCGCTTGTATTTTAAGAGAATGTGCTGGGGAACTGGTGTTGCCTTTGATTAGGCTGTTTAATTTAAGTCTCAGCTCTTTCAAAATCCCAAGAGAGTGAAAAGAGGGCAAATTAATTCCTCTCAGTCAAATTATAGACTAATCAGTATCTCCAGAGTGGTGGTAAAAGTACTGGAAAGGTTGGGCAAAAAGAGAATTCAAGAATGGGTAGATAAGAATTTGATATTCTTACGAGGCACAGAATTTCTGAAGGATTGGTCATTCCTTATTAATCTACTAACTTTTTATAACAGAGTAACAGCTGAGTTCGATAAAGGGAATGGCTACATGATAATACCGCTCATTTTTTCAAAGACATTTGTCAGGATACCACATGGAACTATTATGTAAAATATAACAAATGGGGATAGATATGAAACAGGTGATATGGATAAAAGGGTGGCTTATGGACAGCTACCAAAAAGTAGTATATAGAGAAGCAGAATCCAGGAAAAGGCAGGTGACTAGTGGTGTGCCATAGTGCTCTGTGCTTGGACCATTGCTGTTTAATTTGTACATAAAAGACATAGGAATTTATTTGAAGTCAGATATTTAGTTCTTTGCTGATGACGAAAAGTTCGGTAGGGTAATAGTTAATCAAGGTGATGTAGTGAGCTTGCAAAATGATTTGAATAAGCTGACGGTATTGGCAAAACACAATGAATGTCTATTTAAAGAATAAAGTTATGCAATTTGGGATACAAAGATTACAACACATTGAGGAAACTTTGTTATATAGTGAAACCTGGAGGGGTATCCATAACTATATAGTAACATGAATGATATAGTAAACGACTTTTTATTATGGAAATATTTTGCCTTATGTATCATAAGACATCATCAGCACAATTTTCGAGCAACAATAGGAGTCGAATTAAAAAAAAAAAATGCTTAGATCGGAATCCTTCTACATATACAGTTGCATGTTCATGGCTTAAAACTAATGAGCTGAAATTAAAACTAATTAAATTAAAATATAACAGCTAAATTTATTTAATATAATTGAGGATAACAATTTCCCAAACTTTTGAAATAGTGAGACAGTTGTTTCGATTAAAATTATTATTATTCAGGCCTCCGTGGAGTCAAAAGACTCGTCATGGGAGGTCCTTCCTAAGAAACACAAAGTCTATCAAGACTCATCGAGGGGAAGGTCCCCCCCCCCTAAGAAACACAAAGTCTATCATACCACTCCTTGAACTCACTGACCGTTCTCACTCTCACCACTCCATCAGGCAATGCATTCCATGGTTCAACCACCCTCCATGCAAAGAAACCACTCCTCACCCTCTTGCTCACAGTTTCCTTTCATAACTTTCAGGGATGGCCTCTTGTCACTCCTTCCTGCTGTTCAACCAAGCAAAAGAACTCCCCAGTGTCAACCCTGTAACCACCTCTCAACAGTTTAAAAGTCTCAATCATATCACCTCTCCTTCTTCTATCCACCAAACTCTGCAGACCACATTCCCTCAGCCAATTCTCATAACTATCATTGTACAGTCCTGAAACCATCTTTGTTATCCGCCTTTATACCCTTTCCACAGTTAATTTGTCCCCTTCAAATCCTGGGGACCAAATCTGAGAACAATAGTCTAAGTGTGGTCTGATCAGGGTCTTATACAACCGAATGATAACTGTTTTATCTCTGCAGGTCAGTGTCCTTCTCCTTATTGCAGCAATCCTCTGTGTTACCTTCACCACCTTTGCAATATGTCCCCTAAATTTCAGGTTTCTATCAATCATCAACCTCAGATCTCTTGTCTCCCCTATTTCCTCCAGTATAACTCCTCCCATAGAGTATGCAGGTGTCCCATCGATGTTTCCCAAACCTCAAGACCTTACATTTTGCTGCATTAAACTGACACTCCCCATTCATTTGCCCATCTAGCTTATTCAAATTCTCTTGCAGGGCAACCATGTCTGCACTCTTACTAATAATCCTTCCCAGCTTCGCATCATCTACAAACAACTGAATATCCCCTTGCAATCCACTGACAATGTCATTGATATAAAGGTTAAACAATATAGGTCCCAGTACTGAGCCCTCTGGGACCCCACTTGTAACCCTCTGCTTCCTTGAAACTGCCCCACCATACAAAACTCTTTGATACCTATCGGACAGCCAATCCTGAATCCAGTTGACCAATCTGACATCCAGACCCATGTGCTGCAACTTAAATATCAGCTTATCATGTGGCACCCTGTCAAATGCCTTCACTGTCTAAGAAAGTGGCAGTATATGCCTTTCCTTCATTAGGTTCATGAAGTAACGCTTGATCACTTTATATAAAGTTAAGGTTTCTTATATATCTATGTAGCAACTTAGCATTATTCCACTTGATACTGTGGCTAGTGTTTTCAATTCCAGGTTGTGCAAGGCCAGATTTATGAGGTTTGATGAGATGGATTTTGGTCTTGATGTTTTCAGAGATACATTTCATATTTAAGAATTTAGAGACACAAAACACGTGGTGAAATGATTATTTTCCTAATTATTAATAAAATAACACTTGACATTTCAAACCTTGTATCAGGGTCATCATCAGAAGGATACATGTGTATAGGAACCAAGCTACATGCTGTTGCACTCTATAAAGGTAAATTAAATCTATGTTGTTAACTAATCTTTTTAGTTCAAAATAAAACGTCAAAATAAAATAAAAATAAATAAATTAAAAAAAAAAAGAAAACTACAATAAATTCTGCTAAAGTCCTCACATACTAAGATTCTTCTGGAATTGTACAGTTCATATTGTTATACTAAGATTTTCTTCTGGATTTGTACAGTTCAGGTTGCTATTGAATGTTCTGACAAAAAAAAAAACTTCAAGTCTTCTTGTATTGAGATTGCTATGAAGATTGCAGATGGGTCCTCTGCATTCTTGGAATGGTTAGACCATCATTTTTATTCAGATTATGTTTGAGCATTTCACATGCCTCTTTGAATTTCCTTTGGAACCAACGTTTGGTGCGGTGTAGAGACTTGGTACCTTTCCAATCAATTCTTTGGGATGGTTCGTCCTGTTTCCCTTATTATTATTATTAAACAAGACCTCATGGAGTCAAAGACTCATCTAGGAGGTCCTTTTATCTCACACACATCTCATCATACCGGGTCTTAAACACATTCAAACTCCTTGCAGACACCACACTCTCAGGCAAGGCATTCCAATCATTCACAACTCTGCACGAAAAAAACCTGCCTCTCACTCCCCTACTCACACCCTCTTTATACAGTTTCCAGGGATGACCTCTGGTTCTCCCCTGATCTCCCACTATTCGCTGTAGAACTTCTCCACCATTGATCCTATAGCAACCCCTTACCAACTTGTAGGTCTCTATCATATCTCCCCTCTTCCTTCTCTCCACTAGTCTCTGCAAATTACATCTTTTCAATCTTTCCTCATACTTGACATTCCAGAGGTCAGAAACTACCTTAGTCAGTCGCCTTTGGACCCTTTCCAACATCTCTTCATCCTTCTGAAAACCAGGTGACCAAATCTGGGCACAATAGTCCATGTGTGGCCTAATCAAAGCCTTATACAATGGAACAAGAATCTCCCTACTTCTGCACGTCAGTGTCCTCCTCATCATTCCCAGAAGTCTTTGTGTTGTCTTCACAATTTTGGCGATGTGACCCCTAAATTTTAGATCCTTATCCACTATCACTCCCAGATCTCTTATTTCCTCTACTTCCAACAATATATTCTCACCAACAATATATTCTGCATCCCATCTTTGTTTTCCAAATTTTAAAACCTTACATTTTGCAACATTGAACTCACATCCCCATTTGCTTGCCCAATCACTCAATTTATTCAAGTCTTCTTGCAAGGCCACAACATCTTCACTACTCTTTATGGTTCGTCCCAACTTTGCATCATCTGCAAACAACTGAATATCTCCATCCAAATCTTCGCCAATATCATTAATATACAAGTTAAATAGTAATGGCCCTAAAACAGATCCCTGAGGCACTCCACTAGTGACTTTCCTTTTCCTGGATATTGCACCCCCATACACAACTTGTTGATACCTATCAGATAGCCAGTCTCCAATCCAATGCACTAATCTAATATCCAACCCCATCTGCTCTAGTTTGACTGTCAACTTATCATGAGGTACTCTATCAAAAGCTTTTGCGAAATCCAAGTATATTACTGTGTATCCTTCTCCTCTGTCCAAGGAAGCAGTCACTTTATTGTAATAAGTAAGTAGATTACTAAAACACGACCTCCCTTTAGCAAATCCATGCTGTCCATCAAAGATTATACCATTATTGTCAACCCAATTCTGGATCCTAGTTCTCACCAGCTTCTCCAACAACTTAACCACAACACCTGACACACAGATAGGCCTATAGTTTGATGCTTGAGTCCGATCACCTCCTTTATGAAGTGGCACAATCTTGCCCTCCTTCCACTCTTTAGGGACTTGACCAAGTGCAAGACTCGTATTAAAAAAATATGTCAAGGCAGGTGTCAACTCTCTGGCACATTCCTTCAGAATACGCGGTGATATATTATCAAGTCCCACAGCCTTATTTACATCTAATTTACTCAACTCCCCAAACACCTCTTGCTCACTTACAGTCAGTCTCTCCTCCCCATCATCAACTGCTCTTAATCTCTCCATGAAGTCACATTCACAAGATTGAAAGATCTTTATGAACTGCTCATTAAGTATCTCCACCACACATTCTGCAACAGCTGTCTTTATACCATTTCCTCCAATCAATGTCATCCTTCCATAATCATTCTTTCTTTTGCTATCTACATATCGAAAGAACTCCCTAGGATTCTTTTTAGCTTCATTAGCTAACTGCTGTTCATACCTCTCTTTAGCTACTCTCACCAACCAAGTCACTCTCCTTGCCTGGTCTTTGTAGAACTCATGAAATTGGTTACTTCCACTTCTCTTATGCTGCCTCCACAATGCCCTTTTTCTCTGTATTGCATGCTTAATCTCTTTATTCATCCATCTCACACCTAACTTATTTAACCTTCTCACCCGTGGTATACATTTAGACATTGCATCCACTAAATATTTTTTGAAAATCCCCCTTATGTATGGTATGTTACATGTGCATTGTATTTTGTAAACCCTTGGGTGGGCTAGGTGTGGCAGAAGATCCTTGGAAGAACTGAGTAGGTGTCTTAATTTTGTCGGGGGTTTAAAGGTGGTTTTGATGTTGTATTTGTGTACAACACAAATTTCTGGAATTTGCAAAAAAAATTGCCCATTTTTTTTGCAAATGCCTCTAACATATGGTATGGCAATAGTATTCTTGAAATCTTTTTTTTTTGTTTTTAGTGGTATCTCTGTGGAGGATCTTGTGGATGTTTTTCTTACTGTATCCATTTTTTTATAAATTAATGGTTGATGATCTGATATTCCTGGTTAAGAGCCTGTTCATTTGAACAGATAGTTTGAGCTCTGTGTTTAAGGGTGCTTATGACCCCTAGTTTTTGTGTTGGGTGGTGATAAGTTTTGTGTATGTACTGGCTTGTGTGTGTAGGTTTGCAGTAGACTGAGAAGGAGAGACAGCCTGAGGGAAGACGTGTAACGAGGAATGGAAGAGAGTTGTTTTTTTCTATTGCAATGATGAATTGGATGTGTTTGTGTTGTTTGTTCAGGTGGCTAAGGAATGTATTTAGTGTGCGGCCGTGGGGCCAAATGGCAAAAATATTGTCTAGGTATCTGAGCCAAATTTTGGGCTTTAGGCACACCGACTCTAGAGCTCATTGCTCAAAGTCTTTCATATAAAAGTTAGCTATTGGGGGAAAGTGGTGCCCTCGACAAATTAAGACACCTGCTCAGTTCTTCCAAGGATCCTCTGCCACACCTAGCCCACCCAGGGGTTTACAAAATACAATGCACATGTAACATAACATACATAGGGGAAACAGGGTGAACCATCCCAATCAAGAAGGATGAACACAAACAACATATTTAAATACCTCCATTTTGGAAATACCGGCCTTTCTGACCATGCACTCCAAACATACCACAGAATTGATTGGAAAGGCACCAAGTCCCTATACTGCACCAAAACCTGGTTCGAGAGGAAATTCAAAGAGGCATGTGAAGTGCTCAAACATAATCCAAATCTGAATAAAAATGGTCTAACCATTCCAAGAATGTGGAGGACCCATCTGCAACCTTAATAGCAATCACAAAGAAAAATCTCAATACAAGACTTGAAGTATTTTTTTTTTTTTTCCTCAGAACATTCAATAGCAACCTGAAATGTACAAATCCAAAACAAAATCTTAGTATAACAATATGAACTGTACAATTCCAGAAGAATCTTAGTATGTGAGGACTTTAGCAGAACTCATTGTAGTTTTCATTTTTTATTTATTTATTTTATATATATAATTTTTTTTTTTTTAATCACTAGAGGTCAGGCTAAGAAAAAGATTAGTTAACAACGTAGATTTAATTTACCTTTATAGAGTGCAACAGCATGTAGCTTGGTTCCTATACACATGTATCCTTCTGATGATGACCTCGATACAGGGTTTGAAATGTCAAGTGTTATTTTATTAATAATTAGAAAAATAATCATTTCAACATGTGTGTTTTGTGTCCCTAAATTTTTAAATATGAATGCTGATCACTGTGTAACCTTAAAAGAAAGAGTCAGATACATTCATTTATAGATCTTTCTGTTTTTCCATGGTAAGAAAATGGTACTTCATATATGCCAGGTAGCATCATTGGTGAGAGTTTGTCTTTTAGAGGAGGTAGCAAGTTACGAATTCAGCTGACAGGTAGCAATGATTTGACATTTTTTCATAATTTTTGCCAAAATGTTCAGAGATGCCTTTAATATATAGTATAGGAATCCTGTGGGCTTCTTGTCTTTGTCAATTTATAGAAGAGTGGTTGATTATTTTTTGGGTGATTATTGGATTATATTGGAATTTAGTAAGGCTGCTTCTTTGACAATTTTCAATTCCTGTTTTAGAAATTTTTCCAAAGAACAAACTTTGTGTGCTCTGAATACTACAGATTTTATGATGCCATATTTTTGAGAAGGATGACAAGTAGACGTATTGTGGATATAATGTGAAAAAGTTTGTTTTCAGAAATGGATCCATCATGCTTACGAATGTGTACATCAAGAAAAGCATCAAGATTTGCAGCTTGCTACCTTCTCCAAAAGACAAACTCGCAACCAACGATGCTACCTGGCATATAGGAAGTACCATGTTCATGTAAATTGTCTTACCATGAACAAACAGGAAGATCTATAAATAAATGTATCTCTGAACATTAAGACCACAGCCATCTCATCAAACCTCATAAATCTGGCCTTGGACAACATGCAATTGAAAATGCTAAGCACAGGATCCAATGGAATAACGCTAAGCTGTTACATAGATCTATATATAAACATGAACATTTATATAACAAAAGTGCTGAAAAGTTCATAAACCTAATCTTAATCGAAATGACTGTCTCACTTCCAAAAGTTCAGGAAATTGTTATCTTCAAATGTATTAAATAAATTTATCTGGCATATTTTAATTTTAATTCAATTAGTTTTAATTTTAGTCCATTAGTTTTAAGCCATGAACATGCAACTGTATATGTAGAGCAATTCCAATCTAAGCATGCACACTACTTTTTTTTTATTCAATTCCTATTGTTGCTGGAAAATTGTACTCATGCCTTATGATACATAAGATGAAATATTTATATAATAAAAAAAGTTATTTACTGTGGCATGTGTTATTTTATAGTTATTGACGGGAACTGTACCCCAGGAAACTGACGAAGCCAGAGATTTGGGGGTAGTAGTAGTAGATAAAGAGTTGAAGTTTAAAGGGCATATTGATAAAGCAGTCTAAGTAACTCACAGGATTACTTGGTTATTAAAGAATACACTGACAAGCAGAGATAAGGGAGTTATCATTCCACTTTATAAAGCCTTGATATGACCACATTTGGATTAATGCATTGAGATCTGGTGACCTCAGTTTCTTAGAGACGAGGATGTGGTAAAGAAGATCCAGAGATAAGTGACCAAGATTTTGAGAGGTCTGTGGAATGCTTTCTATGAGGATAGAGAGAAGGTTTGTGGATTGCAGAAGATAGGCAAAAAAAGAGGAGTAGGAATATGATTGAAACATTTAAGTTACTTAAATGTTTCTATCAAGAGGACAGATTATAGAATTTTTTAGGATTGATGCAGGGGAAATGTTTCAGCTAGATGGAGCAGAACAAGAGGTCATTCCTGGCAGTTTAAGGGTGTGTGAACTAGAATTTTTTGCTTGGAGAGTGGTGAATGAATAGAATGGGCTGTCTGAGTTAGTTGCAAGTCTGATGATGGTTTCAAGGAGAGGTATGATAGATATGGTGTCGATAGTGTGTTCTCCCATGATGAATCTTAGGACTCCATGGAGGTGGCCATGCAATTATAGTAATAATATTCAGTTTATACATATGTGAAGTGGGACAAGGTTATTAGCAATCTACCAATATGTAGCCTTTCATGAGGATTTGAATAAGCTGGACAGATGAGCAAATGAATGGGTGCATCAATTTAATGGAACTAAATCGTATGGTCTTGAAGTTTGGAATTCATCGATGGGAGGCTACATACTCTGTTGGAAGAACTATACTCAATTAAGCAGAGGAGGCAAGAGTAGTGCAGTAAGTTGAATAACACAGAAAAGTGACAATTCCATGGTATAAAGCCCTGATCAGACCACATCTGTATTATTGCATTCAAATTTAATCAGGATTGGAAGGGAACCTTGGAGAGGCTGCAGAGGAGAATAACAAAAGTGATATCAGGATTGTAGAATGTTAGCTAAGAGGAGAGACTGAAGGAATTTGATAGATAGAAGAAATGATATAATTGACACATTTAAGCTGTTGAGAAATAGTTACAGACACTAAGGGAGTTCTTTCATACAGTAGAACAAGGAGAAGGAGCAGGCATAATTCCTGAAAGTTACAAATGTAAGAGCAAGAAGTGAGAAGTGGTTTTTTTGCTTGACAGGTGGCTGGACTGGAATGCATTGTGTATAAGGTAGTGAGAGCACGAATGGTTAATGAGTTTAAGGAGTGACATGACAGGCTGTTTGACTATGAAGGGTCTCCCATAATGAGTCTTGCAACTTCATGAAGGTGCTGAATAATAATACTCCTAGTATTCATGTTAAAACAGAGGAGTATAATGCTAGCATTCCTCCTATTGTTCATTTGAGCGTCCAATCTATTTGACATGCAATAAAACCATTTAATTCCAATACAACCCATTATCTCAGTCTTCCTCTCATCCTGAGATTTTTATTTAATAAGGTCCAAGCACTTGTGGCAACTTGTTTAGGTAAAATTTATAAGCTCTGCATTACTTCAACCTTGGCATCTTTGGATTTGGCTCCCACTGACGAGACCTCAATAAAGGTCGGAACCAGTCTAGATAGTGGCCCTTTCCTTTAATGCATAGCATCATACATCTCCACAAAGGGATGTGCTTTACATTAGGGGAGATACTAAGGAAAGTGATCAGCGCTTACTTCACCTTTACCATGAGTTGCCTCAGACCTGAACTATGTTCAGGTGCAAACTTGACTTGTCTGTTTACTTACTTGGGAAAAAGGATTAAAACCAAGTTTATAAAATTGCTTGCTATCTTTAACGTATAGTATACCCAAGGTAAAAAAATTTCTGTTATGCATAAAAAATGTGATGCAAAAATGGAGCACACACGTGAGCAAGTAACTGGAGGGAGTCTGTGTGGGGGGGAGGATCTACTAGGCAGACTGCCTCTGTACACAGTCAAGAATTCTTAGGAAAGTTTAGAGTGCACCAACTCAAATGTGAGAATAATATTCAGAGGATGGTCAGATTTTAGATTTATAGTGTTCGGAGTTCAGAAAGAGAAGTACTATTTTGAACAAAAAAATACCAATTATTTTAGCAGATGATGAGACTAAATTAAGGAGGATAAAAATCCCTTATTGTTTTTCAGCCAGTAAGCGAAACTGTAAGATCGAGAACTACGATCTAAGTGTTTCATGCCGACGAACTGTCAGCGAATCCAAGCGTAAGTGACCACTTGGTAGTGCCACACCAAGGCAACTCGATGCAAAGGTGGAGCAAGCTCCCTCACTATTCTTGATATTTTCTCAATGTAAAAACACATCTCCTAAGAGATGTAATACTGCTTTACATTATGAGAAGAGGTCACTACCCAGACCAGTTTCAACCTTTTTTGAGGTCTCATCAGTGAGTAGCTAGACCTAGAAGATATCAAAGTTTTAAGTGAAAAGAACTTGCATACCTTTGCTATACGAATGCCAGAAAGGTCAAGTGGTCACTTCGTAAGTGACCACTTGAATGCCAAGTGGTCACTTACCCTTGGATTCGCCGACAGTTCGTCGGCATGAAACGCTTAGTTTCATGCCGACCATTCTGGCATTCGTATAGAGAAGGTATGCAAGTTCTTTTCACTTAAAACTTTGATATCTTCTAGGTCTAGCTACTCACTGATGAGACCTCAAAAAAGGTTGAAACCAGTCTGGGTAGTGACCTCTCCTCATAATGTAAAGCAGTATTACATCTCCTAGGAGATGTGTTTTTACATTGAGAAAATATCAAGAATAGTGAGGGAGCTTGCTCCACCTTTGCATCGAGTTGCCTTGGTGTGGCACTACCAAGTGGTCACTTACGCTTGGATTCGCTGACAGTTCGTCGGCATGAAACGCTTAGATCATAGTTCTTGATCTTAGAGTTTCGCTTACTGGCTGAAAAACAATAAGGGATTTTTATCCCCTTAATTTATTAAGGTCACCAGAAAAAAATAGCCGTTTGGCTTTTCTTCTTAAAGATGATGAGACTATTGAACTAAAAGCCTTTGAGATGTGGATCCTCAGAAGAATTCCTAGAGTCCCACTGACTGCCAAAAATACTAATTTAGAAATATTAGAAACGACCTGCGAAGAGAGGAAGCTGTTGAAAACCATTAAGAAAAGGAAAACTACCTACCTTGGTCACATACTAAGGCATGAATTCCTACAAAAAAAACACTTCTAGAAGGAATAATACAAGGAAAAAGAAGAAGAGGAAGACAAAGAACAGACTGGATGGGAAATATTAAGGACTGGACCATTTTGTTCTGTGAAGAATGCAAAAGAGAAGCACAAAACCATATACATGGTGGAAGCTCATGGTAGTCAACCTCCTGGAAGGAGATGACATCTGACAAGGAGACTATTGATGTAATATGTTTATGAAGAGATAAGCCAGATATGAAAATCAGACTCAAGAAGGTGTGGAACTGATCTGGAAAGGATACTGGAACATTATCACAGAGGATATGAAAGAGTTATTGAAAATAGCAAAAGAAAAGAGTGAGAGAGAAGATAGTGAGTCCATTGCTGCAGTATGAGAGTTGAGCTGAGAAGGAGGGCCATAATAGCAAATGAATCAATCTATACGTAGGTTATGCAGGAGTGAGTAATAGGTGAAAGGACTTATACAAGTAGGATGGTTTGCATCAGAATGCACTTGTTGTTCAGAGGCTAGAAAAAGTGTTCTTGAATGAAGTGAAAGTGGATGTGAAGAATCAGGGAAACTAGAGCTTTTAAAAGGAAGCTGTTGAGCAGATACACAAATACCAGGGAGACAGTTAAGTGCAAGAGTGTGCATAAAATGCCTAAGTCAGTACCGCTGGAAACAAACCAGAATGGAAGCTGTTGAAAACCATTAAGAAAAGGAAAACTACCTACCTTGGTCACATACTAAGGCATGAATTCCTACAAAAAAACACTTCTAGAAGGAATAATACAAGGAACAAGAAGAAGAGGAAGACAAAGAACAGACTGGATGGGAAATATTAAGGACTGGACCTTGGTCCAGACCTTAATATTTCCCATCCTTCACTGAAGTGTAGGATGGGAAGTTATGGACCATCCTACACTGAAGTGTAGGATGGCCCATAAAGTGTAAAAACCCTTTCAGCAGACCACAAGGACAGTGGTCTGCCGAAAAGGTTTTTACACTTTATGTACACTAATACTAGGAGCATTCAGAACAACAGGGCATTCATTAGTTCATTCTGGCCAAAGATTACTGGCGTTAGTGAGACATGGCTGACAGCAGCAACCTTCATTAGTGTTGTGTCAAATGTTTATGACATTTGTTTCATTAGAAGCAGAGTCACAGTGTGTTTTGACGAACGGTCTGTCATCATGATATTCATGCCATACGTGACGAATTCTTTGCTATCAATCGCTTCAAAACTTTGAGATAAAACTCACCATGGACCGTTTGGCCAGGCAGAATGAATTCTTCGTGGATAATGCCCTTGGAATTAGTAGAAACAAATCAGCATTGTCTTTTGACTTTTCCAAGCGACTTTTTTTCAGATGCCCCTCTTCTAGAGTCTCCACTCAGCACTATGGCGCTTTGTTTCGGGCTCATACTCAAAACATCACGTTTCGTCACCAGTAACAATTGTTTTCAAGGAAGTTCGAGTCCTTACAGTTTTCAATTCGATAAATTTTTTGGTCATTGGTTAACTTGGGGGGAACAAATCGTGAATTCAATTTATGAAGCCCAAACTCCCGGTCAAAATGATGTGCACAGCTGGTTTTGGAATCCCCAATTCATCTTCAATCAATCTCACAGATGATTTTGGGTTTTCTTTGATGAAATCACACACTTTTTGGATGGTAACTTAGCTCAGTCCAGTTTTTGGATGGCCTGGCTTTTCGTAGTCCTCAAGGAAATGGAATCACTTAAACTACTCGTAAACTTGAGTATGGGATAAGCATTCATCACCATATACCTTTGGAAGCATTTGATGCATTTTGGTAAAACTTTAACACAAAAGTCAATCACAGCTCTCTCTCTGTTTGAAACTCATTTTCTGACTGTTCGTCAAAACACACTATCACTCTTGGCATTTTAACTCTGCTTCTAATGAAACAAATGTCATAAACAGTTGACACAACACTAATGAAGGTTACTGCTTTCGACAACGAAAAGAAACAACAGATGGCGCCACTAGTTTCTTCTATTTTCAAAAAGTTCGGTTTCTTTTTGGACAGAGGGTGTAGTTAGTGGGATAGAATGTGAAGTATATAGTATGTTCAGGGAAGATAGAGAGAAAAGAATTGGGGGAGAAGTATTATTGATGACAACCAATGAACTGCAACCAAAGAGAATTTCAACAGCAGGCCTGGTGTGAGAGAGAGTGGACAGCAGAACAGAACAGTATAGTTGGAGGGTTCTATAGAACAGTAGGTGTAAAAGATAATAGGATACATTGCCAGATAAACTCAATGATGAAGAAGGGCAGGTAATTATTATGGGAAACTTCAACTATGGGAACATTGACTAGAAAGAGGAGAGGACGCATGGGAAGAAGGAAATGGAATTTATGTTGTTACTAAGGGATATTCCTCAAGGACTAATGAGTATAGGCATGGCAAATCCAAAGTACCTGATGCTGGACCATGCCTTACTTCATGTAATATACATGTGTTATATTATCTGTAGACTGGCCTCCCCTTTTTTCTTTCCTTCTTGCTCCTTTCCCCTATTAGAGTATTTGAAAGCTAGGAGTGAATCTTTCCTGTTTTGCTATTTCATTTCATCTTATGCAGTGGGAGTCTGCCTCACCTAGTAGGTGGAAGTCCCAACCCACCTGCCAATGTGGACTGAATTAGGGAACAAAACTTCAGATATGTGGAAAGGGCATTTTTTACTGCAACCCTACCACTTTTTTCTTGCAGAGACTTCACTCCAAAATGCTAATATGGTTGTGATTTATAATACATCTCATGCTGCATCAGTTGCAGCACAGAATAATTTTAGAGTAGAATAATTTCAAACCATGTTCAGGGTTTAGGCAGAGGATCCTGTTCGAGAAGTATATTACAGTATCCAACAAAAATCGGTAATGTTATGAATGAGGAATGGTAAGGGTACCAGAGATTGGATCCGCTGCTTAGACAGATCATAAAAAAGTACAACGAATTTAGACTCCCTATAGAATGTGTTTCTTTGACTGCTATAAAGCTTTTGACTGTGTTCAACATGTGAAACTGTGGGAAGTAATGGGTGAAAAGAATTGGTTTTCACTATAAGGGTGATAACTAATTTGTACAGGGGGGGAAGAAACCATGGTAAGAACAGGTTTTAGATTAAGGCTTCAGGTTGGAAAGGGAGTTAGGCAAGGATGTTTATTTTCTCCTCACTTGTTTAGTATCTATGCTGAGGACATTATGCATGAAACATTGGATGAGCTCAAGACAGGAATTGGGATAGGTGGTAGATTGTTCAGTAATCCGAGGTATGCTGATGATACCGTACTCTGTAATGACAAGAAAGAACAGGGATAAATTCTTGATAAAGTTAATGAGATATCAGAAATAACAGAGGACTTCAGCTCAATCCTAGCAAGACAAAGATTATGGTTCTCAAAGGAAATACAGAGAGAGAAGCTCTTGATAGAGGAATAATACCTTAATGGAGAAAGAATTGAGGAAGTCAACAAGTTTGAGTACCTGGGATCCATTATTAATATGAACAATTGCTGTTCAGAAGACATCAGAAGAAGATTAGGAATGGCAAAAACAGTCAGACTTGTCTAAAATTTGGAAGGATGGATCTATCTCCACAGGAAAAAAAGTTGAGGATTTTGGATGCAGTTGTTTTTCCAACAGCAACTTATGAATGTGAGACTAGGAACCTAAAGAAGTCAGATAAGAAAAGGAGAGCTGCTTCTGAGATGTGGTGTTACAGAAGGCTGTTGACAATATCATATACTGAAAGGCATACAAACAAATGGGTGTTAGAAAAGATCAGTAGAACTTTAAGGCTCCTTAAGGATACTGACAGAAGAAAGTTAGAATAGGATGGAAGGGAGGACTTCTCAGAACAGTAATAGAAGGTAAAGTTCCTGAAAAAAGTGGAAAGGATAGGCCATCAATGAGATGGATGGGATAAATGTGTGTGTGTGTGGTGATGACTGATCAGAGAGTTGAAGCCTCCAGAAAAGTATACAAGACTAAATAGCGAGGACTGGTGTGCACATCACTGAGCATTGGAGTAACCATAAAGCATCTGTGATGTGTAATGAACAGATGATTAAGGAATAATTACCTGAGGCAGAATGTGATGGGATATACTAGGAGTTAAAGAGTGCTAGATCTAGAAATTGTATTAGAGAATTTGTCTATAATCAATATAACCACATTTCTACCAATTGATGAGAATCATCATATGGTCTGTCTTGTCAGAAATGGCTAAATATGTGGAATTTTCATTTAAGAGTATATTGTGGAATTACAAGGCTGGTAATTTTGACAAGCTTAGGAAATTGATATGCCATGGCACTAATCCAAGCAAACTGCAAGGGCTGGATGGATAGCGCATGGAAAGTGGTAAAGGAGTATTTGAGGGAAGGGAAATAAGAAGTGATGAGTAGCAATAAGAAGTAATAACAAGCAAATAAAAAGAAGCAATGTGAAAGAGCAAGAGAGTAAGGAAGGAGAGATTGAAGTGGTGGTTATGAATGAAGAAGCGAGTAGCATGAGTATAGAGAATGAGAGAACAAGTGTCGAAGGCAAACAGGGAGGCTCCATCAATGCTCCAAGAGGATGTGAATGTGTGTGTGTAGACAAAAAGGGGATGACCTGGGATCATAGGAAAACAGCTGGATTTGAAGAGGGTTCTGGGACGAGTAAGGAGAAAAAGAAATGGCTTGAGTTAAGTGTGGAGAAGTCACATCTAATAAGTGGTATCAGTGAAACTTGTTATAGATCCAGGAATGAGCTGTTATGTTTGTATATAAAAGCTAGAAGTGTAAGAAAAATGGTTGCATTAATTGAGTCTGTTCATTTAAAAATTGCTGGAATAAGTGAGACATGGTGGGATGAGGATGACATCCTAATAGGAATAGAGATGGAAGGGTGTTTGAGGAAGAAAGAAATGGTAAAAAGGAAGGGGGAGTGCTACTGATGATAGAGAAAGAATATGTCCATACAAGGTAGAGATCAAAAAGGGAAATAGTGGATGTTGTTATAGTCTTGGGATTGTGGATAGTAGTGACCATGAAATGTATAATTGAAGCCAGACAAAGAAGAAAAGGGTGATCATTATGGGAAATTTTATTTATGGCAATATAAACTGAGATAAGATAGCAACTGGAAATAAAGAAAATGAGTTTGCGTTCCCCCCCCCCTTAGGGACAACCACCTCAGGCAGTACATACACATGAGAATTAAGGGATTTGATCACCTCAGAGGATGTAATTATTAATGAGGTGTCAAATCTCCCTCCAATTGGTTCTAGTGACCAGGAATTCATTGTCTGGATGGTTGCCAGCAATGTGAGGACCTCTGTGAGGAAAGGGTATATGTGAAACTACAAGGCTGGTGATTATTAGGAGCTCAGGAGACAGCTTGCAGTTGTAGCATAAAATGAGGAGTTGGCTAGGAAAGAGATCAATGCTGCTTAGGTGATATTCAAGAACTATCTAGTAGGAGCAATGTTTAAAAAGGTATTTCAAAGGTCAGAAGGAGGCAGGCGTGAAATGGATGAATGAAGAGATTAAGCATGCGATACAGAGGAAAAGGAATTATCGAGGCAACATATGATTAAGAGAAGAGGTAATAATCAATTCTATGAAGATTACAGGCAATGTTCCCTCTAATTTTTTGCTGAGTGTGTGCAGAAATTTGCATGTGCACAAAATTTGCCTTCTGTTGAAAAGTATGTGCGCACCCATACGCGTCACCATACTGATCATTTAAGCAAAAAAGTTAAGATTTTAGTTGACATCAGAAGGTAAAGAGGACGTCAGTCAGGTCATCCCAACTCCCCGCCGTGTTCCCACACATGGCAGTAGCCACCCCTGTAAACAGTCGAAAATCACGATTCACAAGCCTTGGGCAGGACTCGATCCAGGGACTTCGCGCATGCGAGGCCAACACAATACCGACTGTACTAGATAGGATTCTAAGCGTGTGTATTATTACCATCACCAAGTAAGTTGTGTGATATCAATCACAGAGCTAACATAAATATTTTATATGTATTTAATATTGATCTGATTAGAAGTAAGAAATAAAGTAAAAAAAAAAGATAACACTAGTGACTGATTGCCTTTAATTAAATTTTCTAACTTTGCAAATAACTCTAAACATACATAATAAAATATTCCCATTACTAATTCTCACCTTGTTAAACATTCATAATAAATTTTAATTTCATCTCAAAAATCTAGTGTGCGCATATTTTTTGCTTTGTGCACTAGTTGTAAAACGTGTACGTGCGCACATCTTAGAGGGAATATTGATTACAGGTAAGAAGGGTGACTTGGTTGGTAATGTAGCAAAAGTGAAGTATGAGCAACAGTTAGCTAATGAAGCCAAAAAGAATCCTAGGGAGTTACTTTTGATATGTAACCAATAACAGCAAAAAAGAATTATGGAAAGATGACATTGATTGGAGAAAATTTGAAGGATAAAGTTGAGATATTTAATGTGCATTCGAGTAGCAAGGCTTATACGTTGGTCATACATAATTGGCAATTAGCTTACGGAATTAACAACGCATATGAAGGATATTAATTAAAGGCAACTTTAATGAATAACTTCTATATTTCGGCAACATCACGTTGCCATCTTCAGGAACATAAAAATATGGTATGTGCATGCAGGCACTAACAAAAGCAAACGAGGAAGAAGGCAAGAAACTAATATTGTTCCTAAAGTCCAAATGGTGCCCTCTGGCAGGCTAATTTTGTTGTCATAGCCGTTGGGATGAAGTTCTCATAATGTAAGTCTCCCAAATTTGGGGTAGTTTCATGCACCCAAATTTGTTGAGGTTTGGAACTTTTTTTTTAAAGCTGCTGATGATTCCTTGAGTAATCTTTCGTACTTAAACTTGCTGCGGTGTATTATTTTAGTTTTCTTCCAACGAATTCTATGGCAGGTATCTAAGGCATGGTCTGCCAGCCCAGAGTGGCTGTACTGGTGAAACCAGATGCAGTTTTTGTGTTCTGAAATCCTGATATTTGCTGTCCTGCCTGTTTGGCCAAAGTAGGACAATTTGCAGCTGCAAGGGACCTGGTATACACCAGGTAGGTCTAGGGGAAGTGGTTGGTCTTTGGTAGAGCAGATAAGGGATGCCAACTTTTTATATGGTCTGTAACAAGTAGTAAGGTCATATTTTTTGAGGATATTGGTTTTTTTCTCAGAGGTGCCCTGGATGTAGGGGATGGTGATAGATTTCGTGACATCTTTATTGTGGAGGGGGGAAGGGGGGTTGTGGTTTACTGGTTTTAGTATTTTTTGGATTTTTTGGTTTGTATTCTACAAACAGATAGAGGGGACATCCACGAGTTCACCACTTTCCCCACCCTTGGCCAATTTCTCTATGGAGACCTTTGAAGAGAAAGCCTTAAACTCCGGCCCACAAAACCCCACTATTTGGCTTCGATATGTGGATGATGTGTTCGCTATTTGGCCACATGGCTCAGATACACTCCACTCCTTCCTAACACACTTAAATAACCAACACCACAGAGTCCAGTTCACCTTAGAAAAAGAGGAAAACAACACCCTCCCCTTCCTAGACACTTTAATCGCTCGCCAGCTTGATGGATCTTTTTTTTTTTCTGTTTACAGAAAACCCGCCCATACTGGCAGATACATTCACCAGCAATCCCCTCCCCCTAACAATATGGGGTTATAAAAACACTATATAACAGAGCAAAATTAATCTGCTCAGATGACAAGGCAATAACCACTGAACTAAACCACATCCACAAAGTTTCTTAGCCAATGGCTATAACCTCAAAAAAATCCAAAAAATACTAAAACCAGTAAACCACAACCACCTTCCCCACCTCCACAATAAAGATTACACCAAATCTATCACCATCCCCTACATCCAGGGCACCTCTGAGAAAATAACCAATATCCTCAAAAAATATGATCTTACTTCTTGTTACAGACCATATAAAAAGTTGGCATCCCTTATCCACTCTACCAAAGACCAACCACTTCCCCTAGACCTACCTGGTGTATACCAGGTCCCATGCAGCTGCAAATTGTCCTACTTTGGCCAAAACAGGCAGGATAGCAAATATCAGGATTTCAGAACACAAAGACTACATCCGGTTTCACCAGTACAGCCACTCTGGGCTGGCAGACCATGCCTTAGATACGCATAGAATTCGTTGGAAGAAAACTAAAATAATACACTGCAGCAAGTTTAAGTACGAAAGATTATTCAAGGAATCATCAGCAGCTCTAAAAAACGTTCCAAACCTTAACAAATTTGGGTGCATGAAACTAACCGAAATTTGGGAGACTTACATTATAAGAACTTCAGCCCAACGGCCAAGACAACAAAATTAGCCTGCCAGAGGGCACCATTAGGACTTTAGGAACAATATTAGTTTCTTGCCTTCTTTCTCATTTGCTTTTGTTAGTGCCTGCGTGCACATACCATATTTTTATGTTCCTGAAGATGGCAATGTGACGTTGCGGAAATATAGAACTTATTCATTAAAGATGCCTTTAATTAATATCCTTCATATGCGTTGTTAATTCCGTAAGCTAATTACCAGTTATTTAATGTGCAGTTCATAAAGGTCTTTCACATTCTGTGAATGTGACATCATGGAGAATTTGAGAGCAGTTGATGAAGAGAGATTGACTAAGTGAGCAAGAGGTATATAGGGAAATTGAGCAAACTTAATGTTAATTAAGGCTGTGGGCCTTGATAACAAATTGCCATGTATTTTGAAGGAATTGCCAGGGAGTTGGCATCTGCCTTGATATATTTACAATTAAATAATTTTCACTGTGGTTAATACGCATGTTTCTTTTGATTATGATCTCACCACAGGTTTCGTTATTTAAAAAACTTGATATATTTGTTTAATACAAGTCTCTATTATTATTATTTGACACCTCCAGGGAGTCCATAGATTCATCAAGGGCACTTGCTCTACAACTCTAGTCTCCACCAACTGACCGCAACTATACTAATGCCATCTACTGCCAACCATCACCACTAGTATTTCCACAAACAATCAAACATCCATGCCCATGGCAGGATTTGAACCCACAGGCTGGAGAGCAGATACGCTAACCACTCGGCCAGCCAGGCTTGCAAGAGGGTGAGGAGTGGTTTCTTTGCATGAAGAGTGGTTGAACAGTGGAATGCATTGCCTGAGAGAGTGGTTAGAGCAAGAACAAGTGATGCCTCGTATGGTGAAATGGATGTAAATGGTTTTTTTTTTTTTTTTTTTTTTTTTAGAGACAACTTAGAGATAACTTCCACATCCAAGTAGGCCTTAACAGCACCTCTGCCCCAACATGCTATTATTCTCTGACTCCTTCCAGCACAACCAGGTGGAGTAAGCAGGACAATGTGTCTGAAAACTGGGAAGACTTTAACAGACATGTTATCATCAGATTCAGTCCCATGTACTCATGCTATCAATCAGCCAGCCTATAGAAACTGCTTTACCCTCACAAATGGAGGAGGTGCTGACTGCCAAGTTCATTAATATGATTGCTGAGCATGCTCTGCAGGTCCATCCCCTGCACTACATGTAAAAAGAAAGGGAGAACAGAACTGGAGACCCTACTCTAGATGAGACATGACAGCAGTTACTTCATGCCTCTAATATGCATGGTAGTGGTATTTCACTGGGTAACGAGCGACATCTACCATGAAGAAATTGCTAACTAGATCTCTAACTAGGGAAGATATGTATATTAAAATGGCTATAATTACCTCACCAGAGCTGTGTTTGTGTTCTTGGCCCTTGGGAGTGATTTGTGCACCATAACAGCCCACCGATTTGCACAAGTCAACAGTAGATCACATTTTATTCACTCCTCTTCTAAACTATGAAGTTTTCCTCAAATTTCTGCTTTTATTTCTCTCCCAGTTCTATACTAATCTCTCTTTAATATCTCCTTTTGTCCTCCCTTACTCATTCTTCAAGTATTCTACTTATCAAGGAGTAGGCATATGGAATTTTCCTATTATTATTATTACCCCAAGACCTCATGGAGTCAAAGACTCATCTGGGAACTGGAACTCATCTGGGAATTTTAAATAACTCTTGTTAACATTAATGATATAATTAACTTAATATACTCTATGTTATGAATACTATGATTCCATGTATATAAACATTCTTTGAATCACCTATAAGAATTAGAAATAAAATTATAAAACTAAAATGGTTACTTTTGCACGTGTAGTTGCAGTCAAACTCTGAAGGGTATCTTCATATTGCATCTTTTGAGTAGTAATCATATCATCTCGCTTTTCTATTTCTTCCTACAAATATTAGAATTAGTTAAAACAATTTCCTCAAATTCCATGCAAGACATTATAAACAATTATTTAAATAATATGCTAAGGAGTGTGTGCCATATAATGTAACTATACTTCCAATGTTAAGAACACAAATTCAGGTAGCTGACTAAATATATTAGCAAATTTTATTATTATTATGCAAAATCTCCAAGGACTCATCATGGGAGAGCATTCTAATCCATTAGACAACTCACCATCTCTCCTTCTTAATCATCCAACTACCACCAAGAACAGCATTTTTTTGTCTGTAAATTGTATGTTCTCATGGCCTATTTGCCTGTATACAGGATATGAAAAACTTTGGTTTCCAGGAGAAAACCCTGCTATCTCCACATGAGATTGATGAAATCCCAAATCTGAAGATGCTGCAATGCATCTTCAGATTTGGGATTTGAACAAAAACTGCAAAAGTACATGACTAAGTTACACTTTTGTTAGCTGGTTTGAGTGTATTCTAAATGAGTTGTTTATTGGCATGGATCAAATATTACATCTCTTTTGCACATTCCCTTAATATACGTAGTGACATCTAAGATAAGTGGCTCTCTGAATACCACTAAAAAGTTGTGTATGATCCCACCGGCTGCATAATTTTTGCCAGCCTGGTTGGCTGAGTAGTTAGCATATCTGCTTTCCAGCCAAAAGGCTGTGGGTTCGAATCCCACCATGGGCATGGATGTTTGCGATTGTCTGTAAAAATAGTAGTGATAGTGGTTGGTGGTAGACTGTGTTGGTGTAGTTGCGGCTCGTTATAGTTGGTGGATTGAGTGGTGGAGACAGTTGTAGAGTAGGTGCCCTCCCTCGATGAGTCCTTGGACGCTCTATAGGTGTCAAGTAATAATAATAATAGAGTGGTCTCAAAAAAGAAAGGTAAGAAATTATTACTAATAAGAGACCTCCAGGGAGTCGGGGACCCAATGAGGGAGGCTGCATTGAATTCATTCAATGCAGCTTCATTCACTCTGCTTGCACTCAACATCCAATGGCAATCCACTTCAATCATACACCATCCTATGAGAGAAACATCTAACCCTCACCCCTTTATAGTAGCATTCATTCTCAGCTTCCAAGGATGCCCTTGTCTTTTCCCCACCTGCCACAAATTGAAAAATTCCATCAACTGAAATCCTGTAAGTCTCAATCATATCACCCATCTTTCTCCTGTTTGCTAGTGTCTGCAGTCAACAAATTCTCAATCTGTTCTTCATAATTAGTATTCCACATTCCTGAAATCATTTCTAACGCACTCCTTTGCACTCTATATCAGAATCACAATGAAAACCAGAAGACCATTCCTGTGCATAATAGTCCAAATGAGGTGTTATCAAGGCCTTGTAAAGAGGCACAATGATATCCTTATCTTTATATGTGAGCATTCATTTCAGTTGCAATTATCTTTTGAGTTGTATTTGCAATCTTTGTTACATGCCCCTGAAATTCAAATTCCTATCTGCTAACACTCCAAGATCCCTAGCCTCATCAGCTTCTTCTAGCATAATCCCACCAATATAATAAGACATTGGATAACTAAATCATGCCAAAGTGAATGGTTTTACATTTATTGACATCCATTTTTCCATGCCCTCAATTCCAGCCTACTCAAATCATTCTGCAAGTACTGCATATCAGCAGCATTCCTGATTACCCTACCTATCTTTGCATCATCAGCTATTTGCTGATATCTGTATCTTGCTTGTCAAATCCTTCCCAATATCATTAATGTACAGATTGAATAACAGTGGGCCAAGCACTGATCCTTGTTATACACCACTGGGTTTTTTTTTTATTTCTTTTTTTAAATTAATTATTTTTTATTTATTAATCTTTGTACTGGTTATGGGCAGTACTACACTTACATCACGTCCAGACTTGATATAGGCCTAAGCCTTTACAAGTGTTTTACCTTATGCCTGTTCTAGTTATCATTGCAGTCATTCTCTGGTGGCAACACCATGCCACTAACGTGCCCTGTAGGGCCCTCAAGGAAAGAACTTTTATATCCTTCTGCATAAGCCCAAGCTGTTTTAAGTCCTTATAACTATCTACACTCCATACACCATGTAAAGAGATGGTGATGATAAACCTTGGAGTTGCCCCATGCTCCTCCCGTATCTTACTAACTAGATCTTGGTTTTTTTATAATAATTTACTTTATTATTATGGCTATAGGCTAGTGGGTGCCCTGTTCCCACCACCTGGGCATCAACTACCCAAATGTCACCATCTCTTTTAATCACTAATTCTGGCTTACGCAAACCCACGGAGGTCCTATAATGTGGTTCCACCGCAGTCTCCCAACTTTTGTTCTTAAAGCGGTCAGAATAGAGACCACTCATCATGCCTCCTCACGGGTATCTCATGGGTGCGGAAGCAACATTGGGCTATATGAGACAATGTCTCACTGTAGTGGTAGCCAGCCCTACAGTTAGAGTCGTCACTACCCCATCGAGCTGTGCGGACTTGAGTAGGCAAGGCATTAATCCTTGTCCTGATAAAGCCAATATACTCGAACCCAGGGAGGAGTCTGGTGCCATCCCTTACCCAATCATGCTGGGGAGGACCAGATATGACTCTTTTAAAGGGGCACCATCTACAGAACAGTGCAACATAGATGCCCATCTCTTGTGTTCCACGGGTGCCGACTCGATTAAAGTACCTTGATAATGGGACCAGCCTTTAGCCTGCCTAAAGTCTTCTTGTATTAATGGGCTATAGAAAGTCTCTCTGCAGATGGGGGAAGAAGATAGTTCTAACTGCACGATTCTTGACAGCCACAGGAGTGGGATCAGCCATCTGAGTGATGGAACCCCAAGCCCACCATCCTTCACCCTCGCATGGAAATATGCAGGAGTGTCAGACGGCAGTCGGAGCCATGATCTCACGGCTGAACGGATAGCCCTGGGGATATTCGGGACAGTACCGAGATATGTGTCCTACCAAGCACCAACTTGTGGTAAAAGCGAGGTAGGAGATAGCAGGAAACGAGAAACAGTCTTTGCTAGGGCTTGAGAGGAGCTTTCCTCAAAAAAGCAATCCCAGCTTCTAGGATAGAAGGGACAGAAGACCTTCCCTTTGAGGTGAACATGATACTGAGGTATCTCCACTCTTCCAGGATGGTCAAAGCATGCAACGGCCTCCCGTGCAGAGAAAATGCTACAGTCCTGACCTTAAGCTTCTTGTCACGACCAGAGGGGACAAGAGCTAAAGAGCAGGACTTCTCTACATTAATAGAAAGGCTTTGAATAGAGAAGAAGTCAACTGCCCGGTCAAGGAGTTCCTGAAAGCCTATCTTAGTAGAGGCTGCGAGAATAAGATCATCCACAAAGGGCATAGCATTAAAGGAAGAAGCACCTAGAGAGCCTAATGGCTAGGAAGAGAATGAAGAAACTCATCTATGATGCAATTAAAGAAAAGATAGAGGATCACCCTGGTGAACACTCTGCACTGCTGGAATAGAAGTTGCATGGGACCCTGTAGTGATAGTGATGGAGCTACCAAAGTATAGCTCCATAACATAGGAAAGAAAAGGTTCTGGACATCCAGCAATAGACAGTGCTCTAAGGAGAGCAGGAAGGGAGATGCTATCAAAGGCCTTTTAGAGGTCCAGCGATGCCATATATAGAGGCTTAAGGTGGCGTCGGGAATCAGAGAGAAGAGAAGAGAAGAAAGAAGATATATTCTCAGCACAGCCATCCGGAAGGACAAAAGCTCTGTCTATAATCATGCTGTATATGTTGCTGAAGTCGTTTAACTAATATTTTATGATACAGTTTAAGTGACACAGGGGAGATGGTAATAGGTGTAAAGTCTGATGCACAGCTCGAAGTTTCTTTCTTCAGAATAAAGGATAGTTCTTGAAGCATGTAAGTATGGTGGTATTACTTTACTGGAAAGGAGAATATCCACTAAGTCTTGATCAATCTTCAATGGCACCTTCCGAAGCCTAGACGCAGGAAAGCCATCAAGTCCGGAGGCAGAGAAATGGGATGGAAGAGCTGTTTTAATCTCCTGGAAGGAGACAGGCTGGTATATTTGAAGGGCAGGAATGGACCTCAATATCATAGGCCCTCTTCCTCTGCTTCCTATTTGACAAAGTCATTGTAGAATGAGACGTAGGCTGATGTTGACGAGGCATGAAGTGTTCAGAGGAAGAGGGCCTATGCAGGCCATCGATAAAAAGAATAGAGGGCAATGTGCCAAAACTATCCTTGACGGTGCTTCCCCTCCACCTCTAGCAGACTTACATGATGATTTTGTCAAATTCTGGAGTACAGTCTTTTCTGCTCCACCTCCACACTTCCCTGATTATGATGACCAACCTACGATATTGAGGTCCATTCCTGCCCTTCAAATATACCTTCAGCATGGAGGTAGTCATTCAACTGATCTGTGATATCCATTCCCAGAAGGTGAGTCTGGATGAGATATTTAAGAATTTGATGGTTATATTCTGGAAGAGGAAGATCATCTAACAATGATGTCAGTCTGAGAATCAAAGCCTCTTCAACAGCTGGATGGTGGCTGGAAGATGGATAGGGAGGGATAGGAGATACGGAGATATTACCTGTCCCTACCTGTGGTGGATGGGTTGCCAATTCTTGAAGTAAGGTTTTCTAACTGGCTTTCCGTCTGACACTTGATGGCATCCAAGGATCTTAATGGGAATGCCTTAAATAAAGCCTCATTGATTTTTTTATCCCTCAAGCCGTCAACTCAATCTCACGAGTGGCGAGGATCTTTTCTTCTTCAGCAGTCCAACGTGCTTTGATACGCTCTGTTCTTATTGCGTGTTGTCTTCAGCTGGATGTTTCAAGGTGTGATGCATGCCAAGGCCGACTGCAGTAGAGAATACACGATCACAGACCTGACATATGAAGTGTCTAAGATTGGGAACTCCTTGCCCGTCAGAACAAGCATGATGAGAACTTGAATAAATGAATTGATGACAGTCTTTGCAGAGCTTTCTTCCTGAGGATGCCACTGGGACGGGTGGCAGGATCACCTCCAAACAAGACACAGACATCTGGATTCACACTCGACAAGTTTCTTGGCTCCGGCCTATAAGAGTCGGACCTTCATCTGATGAGTTATTGCAAACGAGGAAACCTAACCCTGGAAGGGAGAAATAGCGTAGCAGGCCAGTCAGTCACCCGAAGGTGTCCAGGAATTGCGCCTAGGAGGCTGCCTACTGCTGCACTTGAAGTGTCTCAGGGGATGTGCAAGCCAAGACAACAACGCTTTGGATTCCCTTAAATCTTGCAGACTCGCATTCCCCATATACCACTTTTTGATATGTTAGTCAGCCATCCTCTTATCCTAATATTCTATAATCAAACCCATATTCTCCAATTTATGCAACAGTCTACCATGCTGTATTCTGTCAAAAGCCTTAGCAAAATCCAGAAGTATCATCATGGCATATCCATTCCCCTTGTCTAGTTCAATGGTAACATTGTTATACAAAGTGAGCAAGTTGCTAAAACATGACATTCCCTTAGTAAACCCATGTTGCTCATTCCAAAAGTAGATTCAGTGTCAACCCATTTCTGAATGCGAGCCATAACCAATTTTTCCAAAAAATCTTCGCCACCACTCCTGAGATACTAATTGGTTGATAGTTGGATAACGTCAGTCTTTGCACACCCTTGTGCAATGGAATTACCATACATTCTTTCCATTTCTGCAGAATTTTCCCTGGTCTAAGATTCATATTAAACAGCCTAGTCAAAGGAATAGCCATTTCAAGCTGAACACTTTTAAGCACACATGCTGATATCCCATCAGTCCCTATTGCTGAATTCTTATTCAGTTTGTGCAACAGCTCTGACACCTCATCCTCATACACCTGAGTTTCTTCATCTAGTGAAAAAGTCCCAAGAATCTCTTCTTGGCCATTGCTGTAACTTTGTGGAATTTAAACTTTTAAGCTTGGACAAATGAGCAGAGATTGCAGTTTTAATATTATATTTATTTATTTGCATAGGATTCCACCTGTTCCATTGTCCCTTAGGACTGGTTGAGCCCTCCTAATGAGGGATTAAGTATATATTTTATGACTATAGATTGATCTGTGCTCATAGGCTGGTTTGCCTGTTCTGAGAGATGAAAAACCTGAGTTCCCAGGTGAAAAAACCCACAACCTCCGTACAAGACTAGCTAACTCACCTTTAGTTGAAAGAGACCAGATAAAGGTTCCTCACATCATGGATGTGAATCGAACTCAGGTCTTTCTGACCGAAGGGCTTTGTCTATACCGACTGAGCTACAGAGGCTCTTAATATTAATAAATGCAAGGTACTGCACTTTGAGATACAGAGATATAAGGCTATGTACTGTATTGGTGGAATGGTGCTTCAGGAAGTGGCAACATTCAGGATCTTGGAGTGATGGTAGACAGCTGACTGAAGTTCCGAGGGCACAATGTGCAAGTGTTGATGGTCTCTTTACCATCAACTTGGCAGGGATACAACTCTCCTGAGATTGTGAATGATATCCTCAATCTCTTTTCTATCCTTTGTCTCTCAAAAAATGCTAATGCCTTTTTTTCTCTTCCAAACAGTGTATTATACTCTGCCAAAACCATCATCATAACACTAATTATGGGTATAGACCATATTGGTCTGTTCTGGAAGACCAGAACAGACCAATATTATCCATCCGATATCCTTTTTTGAAGTCTATCCTGCCCTCTCTTTCCAATTGACTTGTATTTTAGTATTTGTTTAGGATATCTGGTGTTGGCCATTCGGCTCTGCCAACCACATCATGTTTAACCCCTTAACATACAAAGACGTCTGTGACACGTCTTTTGTTTATTGCACCAAAATTGATTTTGAATTTTGGCTTCACATATAAATACAACCGAATATAGATGCTAGACAATCTTGTGCCTATTTCCTTTCAGCCAGAAAAGTTGCCAATGGCATGTATCGGCTATTTCATTTGTGTTTGCACAAATTCATCATTATTTTCAAATAATGATGAATTTGATCCAGCAAATCACCCTCGCTCAAAAAATTGGCAGAAAAACGACCGCTTTCTGATTTTTAATTGGTACATTAAGGGGTTAAGACTAATGTTTTGTACATCAAGTGATTTGATCAAAACCACAAACTGTCCTTTTATTCCTAAATACTCTATTTTTGCATATAAATGCATCAGCATGCACTAGGACTCCTTTTCTTTTCTCCCCAAATTCTCATCTTATCATCCTAGAAGACATTGATTTTGTAGCTCCTATTTTGAGTTCACTATTATACAGCAAATTATCTTTAATACAATCATCATTCCTCACAATACTAGCCTACTAAAATGTTCTAATTCTTGTTAAATCTGCAAACAGTAAAGAAAATTATAACTTATTCTTTTTAAAAAAAGTTTTAAATAAAATATATACAAATGGACAAATACCAATAGAATGGAATACAAGTATAGTAATACCTATATTTAAAAAAAGGGAGATAAAACAAAACCTGCTAATTACAGAGGTATTAGTTTATTGAATACATGCTGAAAAATATATAGTAGAATACTTAATGAAAACTGAAAATATACAGTGAAAAAAATATTATCAGAATGTCAAAATGGATTTAGAAAAGGATGCTCTACAATGGATACAACTTTCTGTTTAAAACTACTTGCAGAAAAAAAGAGAATTTAATTTAGAAACTCATCGTTTGTTTATAGATTACAAAAAAGCATTTGTAACACTCTTCAATATTTACATTAATAAAATATTAATACAGTGGAACACCTTAAACAAATCAGGTATAGAAATTTCCTGGAATAACAATAAATACACTATATTATTGCAGATGATCAGGTAATAATATCAGATAGGGAAGACAATTTACAATCCATACATAAAATTTAAAACAATGGCATTTTGTGGACAAACTCCAGTTAGAAGTAAAATAGTTAATTATAAAATAATAGAACAGATAAATACTTTGTTATCTTGGATGTGAAATATTATATTAAGGAGAAAAAGACAAAATTAAAAACTTAAAGTTTTAGAGATTATAGGCCTGACAGAAAACTCAATCCAAATATAGTACAAAATGAAACACACTTGAAAATATACAATACTTTAGCAGTGCCCACATCATTATATGGCACTGAAATTTGGGCAATAAACAAGCAAGATAAACAAAAAGAAATGAGATTTATGAGAAGAACTGCAAAATACATATTATTAGACAAAAAAGGAATGAAGACATTTTAAAAGAACTAAAAACAAAATCAATAGAAGAAAAACTAAACAATTATAAACAAAAATGGATAGAACATGTAAACCAAATAGCCAACACCCAATATCCTAAACAAATACTAAAATATAAGCCATAATGATAAAAAGTTATTTTTGAGCAAAAGACCTATGGGAGAGATTGACTTCAATTTGGGTTTATATAGGTCAAATTAATTTGAAACTAAGTAAGAAAATATCGACAAGTTTCGCCAACTTAGCTGTTTGGCTTCTTCAGGGTAAAAATAGATGTAAAACAACTTAAACACTAAAACTGTTCACTAAAACTATTAATGAAGGAAGAACTGAATACAATTGTATTTTTTTACAAAAAACAGAAGAACGCATACATCACATGCATGGAGCGTGTATGATCTCACTTATGTAGGAAAGTTCTGTAATTAGCAACAAGATTTAATTCTGGCATGCTTAAAAGATCTTATGAGGGTCTTCCAAATATCAGAATTATTCCTTGGTTTCTATTTAAGTTATGTTTAGAATGGATCACTGTTATGGCTTTTTTTGCGATTCGGGAGAGGATCTCCTCCTCTAAGTAGGGCATGGAGACTTCGCATATTTCTTCAAATATGTCGGAGTCTATAAAACCAAATTGAAGTCAATCTTTCTTCAAATATGCTGGAGTCTACAATATCCCCTGTTCGTGCGGATTAAACTATATTGGTCAGACCTCTAGAAGTTTTGAAATCAGAAAAAAGGAACATGTAGGAGATGTAAACAATAACAGAGAAGACAACTCGGGGTTAGCATTTCATTCCTCCAGGACAAACCATACCATAGAATGGGACCAAAGCTCCATGCCCTACTTAGAGGATTTCTGCTCCCAAATCATAAAAGAAGCCGTAACAGCGATCTGTTCTAAACATAACTTAAATAGAAACCAAGGACTAATTCTGCCTGATATTTGGAAGACCCTCATAATATCTTTAAGCATGTCGGAATTAAATCTTGCTGCTAATTACAGAACGTTCCTACATAACAAGTGAGATCGTACACGCTCCATGCGTGTGATGTGCGCGTTCTTCCATTTTTTGTTAAAAATACAATTGTATTTGGTCCTTCCTTCATTAAAAGTTTTAGTGAACAGTTTTAGCATTTAAGTTGTTTTACATCTATTTTTACCCTGAAGAAACCAAACAGCTTGCTGAAACTTGTCGGTATTTTCATACTTAGTTTCAAATAAATTTGACCTATATAAATCCATCTCCCAAAATAAGCCAATTGGAAAGAGAAGGCAGGGTAGACCTAAAAGAAGGTTATTGGATGGATAATGAGACCGGAACAGACCAACACGGTGTTATGTCTTCGTACTAGCCCTGTTATTGTTAGTTATATTATTTACTAATCTTAGTTATTCTCAGCTATTCCGTTGCCGACAAATTTATATTCTTTTAAGTCTACTGCGCCAGCTGGCAACTGAATTTTGACACACAATTTAAAACTACTGAAAAACAATATAGGGATCAAGTGGTTTGCAGTTGTGGTCCCCCTTTCTTAGTTGCTAATGGATTCCCCTATTACTTATGCATGGTCCGAAATTTAACAAGTGGTAACTCTATTCTCAGAACAATGACAGACTCATGAGGTTTCAATTAAAGAAATACATTTATTTAGACAAATACATATATACACTTTAGTTAGAAATTCCAATTCTAAAGAGCCTGAACTTCCCCCCCTTTTAAGTTAACATATCCAAAAGGTTTACTCTGAAGTCTTATTCTAGCGATCTCATACTCTTCTTTGTGTAACTACGTTCAGGCTCGGTTAATTCTTAGAGTTGCTCAGTTCCCATATATAGGAATAACACATACATAGATACATTCTACAATCCTAAAGTTGCAAAATTCACATGAGACAATATTCTCTCTTATGCTCAGGCTTTATCCTCCCCCAAAATTCAGTTAATATTCAAAATTTAATTTAACACAATGATATAAATGTTTCTTTCAACATAAACAGTCCGAAGCCTTGGTTCCCAGCTCAGCTTAAGCTTAGGGTGTCACTTGCTCTTTAGATATAGACAGTGTCCAAAAGAATACAGTTCTTTAGATACAAAGTGGAAGCTGACTATATGGAGCTCCTTAACCCTCTGGTTCCTATACCCTCTCTGGTTATTATTCAATTTTAATACGAAAACTTGCACCTTACTGTTCTTGCTTTTCTGGTAGTTGTTGGGACTTCCTTAGTTAGATTTCTGGGTTTCCTCACCGTATATTTCTTATGGCGTCTGCGACATACTTCTATTCTTTTCGAAAAGGTTCACCTCTTCGCTGATTTATACGTTGGCATGGCTAACCAACGGCTCTTTTTCTGGAACTCTGGCCGCATTCCTCAGTTATGGCAATAGTCGCCACTGCACGCACAGCAACGGGAGAATGTTGCTGAGCACGGCGGCAAGCTTCACAGCTATCCAGCACTTGGATCAGGAACCAGGAACAGAAAAATAAGAGAACGATTGAATTACGCACTGAAACCTATATAGTTAATGTGAGCACCCTCTCTTGGTGACTACGTCATGCACATAGCGGCGGCCAATTGGTCACCACAACTCTGAACTGCTTTTGACATGGCTCAATACATATATCATCTTATATACATCTTTCAGCATTTATACAAAATTTTCCTTTGTTAAATAATCCACAAACATTATCTATTTAAGTTATGGGTTACTCAAAATTCACTTAATATCTACTAGAAAAATGGTTAGACATAGTTCTGACTTACCAAAATGCACATTTTTTTCTGGAGGCATAAGCATGTCCATATCCATGGTTTTTAACGTTACCTTATGTTGGGTCGGAAATAGGATGACTCGTTAAAAGTGAATCGGCACTTTTTCCGACACAACAACGGTCTATACCCGTAATTAGCGTTATGATGATGATTCTTTTTTAATCTGAAAATCCTAAATCAAACTTTTAGGTCATATCTAATTTCAAAAATAATTACTCTTTCTTAAAAAAAAAAGATGTGATATTTTTTTCTTACCTTCAAATGAAGAATTTCCAGTGTCTTCTCTTCAAGTTGTCTGTACAGTTTTTTCTACAAAAGCAACAAACAAGTGTCTTAATACTATTTAAAAATGCTATCTAAAGCAAATCAGTAGAAGTCATCACTTGGTATAACACTACCTATATTTTTTTTTTTTTTTTTTTGTAACATGAGCACACACATCGGGTGATGCTTAGCCTACTTACAGGTACTGATGGATTTTAAGTTAAGTCTTTTATGAACGACATTCATAAACTGCTGCTTCACGTAGAGGACAGTCAGTGACAAGTACAAAGATGCAATTACCATTGTACAAAACTTTGCTACAATGATATGTAATCATGCAAGAATATGATTACTAGTTTCTAAGCAGAGAAATTGTTGGCTAAGCAGAGTCGACAATTGAAGTATATTGAATAGATAACTTTTGTCTAAAAGTTGTTCTTAGAAGTTTATAACTCTAAGAAGGGTAGAAATTTAACTGCGCTGAATATACTCTACTGTTAAGTTGCTATTGTCTTAATAAGAACTTTATTTCATGATCATTTTAGTGATGTTTAGATCTTCTTTGATTAATGTAAAGTCATGAGTTAGTGTATTAAATGTCTTTATTTAATTTGAATCTTGTGCTCGCCTGAGTTCATTTCATTTCACTGCTCATTTTAACAGTTCGAATCTAAGTGGGAGCTCTATTTAATGTGAAAGTAAGGAAAGATTAGACAACCACGACTGCTATATAACTTAAAGGTAATTTGATTAAGGAAAGTTCTGTCTTATTTAGATTACTGTAGCATTGTACTTGCTGATGATTGATTCCTTAACATTATTCTTACAGCCTTAAACACAGAGAGGCGCAGTTAAATATAAATTTTCTTTGTGTTCGTAAATGGAATCAATCAGCAGAAAGAATTAGGGAATTACCGACCTCGTTGATAACCTCCCTTATTGTTTTAACTCATGTACAGTATTACCCATATAGAGATTAGGTCTAGACTGTCTCGTGATTGAATACCAAAAATAAATTGGAAAACTGCATTCAGACGAAATAGAACACACAATGAAGAAGAAAGACATCACAACAAAATGGCACAGTCAGCAGGATTGTTGATTCATGAGTATTAATTAATTAGGTTTTGAAATTAGCTTAAGAAGGATTAATTCTTATAACTTTAGTAACAAAGTTGAGTGAATCACGGTGAACAGGTTGCGAAACGAATCAGACAAGGAATTGTGTCTCATTTAATTTTAAAGTTTTGATTAATTAGAATTGTAACTGATAAACCAATATGGCTCTTGCGTCAAGCAAGGGAATGGAGGACAGCGAGTTCTTCTGAATTGTAAACCCCCAGCAGGTCTTTCCTCAATTTTCAGGGGAGGAAGCGGACAATGTACTGGCTTTTTTCTCTTTTGTTGAAAAACTCAGCGATAGCAAATTGGAATGACTTCCAGTTATTGATATTACTCCGAAGTAAATTAACTGGTAAAGCAAAGACACTTCTGTACTCATTTCTGGTCCTTAAAGAGACAATGGAATATTCAAAATTTAAGGACGTGCTTATCTTGGAATTCTATACTAAGAGCCGCTGCCAAACCTTTAGACAGCTCCACGATTGCATACAAAATGACACAGAAATTGTAACTAGCTATTTCATTAGATTAATGAGCATTGCTAAATCTATGAGAACATCCCTGCAGAAAAACCTCACCTGGATTGGATCACATTCCAACAATTTCGACTGGGGTTGCATGAAAAGTTAAGAGAGGTCATCTACAAAAAAAGGGCCATCAATTTGAAGGGTGCTATGGTTTGGCCAAGGAAAGAGAGAGGATATTGGAAGAGATGGAACAGATATGCTCCATGAGACAATTGCTAATACAAGACTATGATGCACAACTTCCACTCCTGCCAATTCTTAAGTGCTTTTTGGGATGCACTCAAGACGTTAAGGATAACCTCCCTTATCAGAAGCCCATTGCTATCAATCAAGAATCAATGAATGGAGAGAACATGACAGAAAAACAGCTCAAAATTAAAGAAAAGGGGAGCGAAGACCCAGTTTGCAAGGGATAACCAAACCCTTGTTTTTAAGTTCCAATGCCAAGCTTTCCTCTTGTCTTGATATCCTAGAGAAGCAGGCTAAATTACTGAAACCGTGTGGAAATGAAGTTAATATTGATGCCTCTACCACTTTGAGTAACAAGCCTGATTCACTAAGCCATGATTCCCACAGAATGCAAAACATAGCAGTGGCAGAGGTGAAAGGAAGGCTACCCTTGTCGCTCGTGCGGGGCCGAGTTCAAGAAATTCCGTGCGATATACTGCTGGATACCGGCGTTCACATATCAGTCATTCCCAACTCCCTGATAAATAAGTTTATTGATAATTTCCCTGATAACAACATCTTGGTTCAAAAACCCATGAAAATCGCTGAAATCGCTAAGGTTGAGCTAATCGCAACAAGAAAGATAACTGCCAATTTTTCCATACCTTGTTTTCCGGTGGAATTTTCGCATGAACTCATTATTCTTCCAGAAATCGCTGACATAAATGATCAGGTCACACTAGGACTTGATTTCCTGGAAAAAAATAAGTTCATGTGCGATTTTGCCTCCAGAACCATTTTCCCGTGCGGTATAAGTTATCAACCAATATTCGACAAGGAGAATGAGAAGGGAGAACGTAACATGGAGATTGAAATCTTGAGCCCAGGGGACAGACTGAGTGAAAATAAAAGGAACTTGTTGCATGAGGCCACCAGCTCAGCAGGGTCAGAGACCGATAAAATAGAAATTGGGGAATTCATTCAATCGATTTTTCAGAAGTATCCCCAAGCATTCACTGAAGATATTAGCTCCTTAGCCTGTACAGACATTCCATCCAAATCACTGCAGAATCGCCCGTATACATTAAGAAATACAAGACCCCCCCCCCCTTAAATATTTTTGACAAACTTCAAACCCTCTTAAATGATTATGAAAAGCAGGGATCATAGAAAAATCTAATTCTAGATGGAATAGCCCCATTTTATTAGTGGAAAATCCTGATGGAAGCCTAAGATTTGTGTTAGATCCACGTGAGATTAATAAGGTCACAAGGCCCATTGACTTCCCTCTCTGCAACAGAGGAGCTTCTGACAAGTCTAGAGGGAGCAAGGTACTTTTTGAAATTAGACCTGAACTCAGGCTATCTTCAGATCCCTCTTAAGAAGGAAGATAGACAGTTCTTTGCCTTCACCAGTCGATGGCAGAAGTACCAGCTCTGTCGACTTCCTCAAGGGGCCAGAAACTCAGCCATGAGTTTTCAGTGTCTAATAAACGTTGCTCTCTTTGACATGTTGGGGAAGGGAATCATGTACTTCAAGATAACCTATTGGTCTACACTCCAGATCCAAGGTCTCATAAGGAATTATTAAATGGTGTGTTGGATAGACTGAACAAGTCACGTCTATCATTAAAGTGCTCAAAGTGTAAGCTCTTCATGAGGAAAGTCTAATACCTAGGACATGTTCTGAGTGAGGCTGGGATAGTCCCCACTCAAGAAAACATCACTGCGATTCTAAAAGCAAAAATCCCCACCTCAGTGAGACAGGTTCGAAGGTATTTGGGAATGGTAAACTTCTACCAAAAGTTCATTCCCAATTGCTCTCGAATAATGGAGCCCATAGTCAAGCTAACCAAGAAAGGAACAAAATTCCTTTGGGGAGAGGAACAGCAACTAGCCCAAGAATCCCTCAATCTAGCATTAACCAGATCTCCTGTCCTCACTTATGTCACACTTGGGGAACCCTTCTATCCTGCAGCAGATGCCTCAAATGACACTATTGCATCAGTGATAGAACAAAAAAAAAAGGGGGGGGGGAATCAGACCCATTGCATTCTTAAGTTGAAAACTCTCTGTATCGAAAAGAAATTATTCAGTTATTGAAAAGGAAACGTTAGCTATTGTGCATGCCTTGAGAAAACTCAAATATGTGTTTCTGGGACAAAAAATTTTTTTGAGGTCCAACCATAAGCCACTAACTTTCCTATCCTCAATAAAGGATATAAACCAAAGAATAATTCGCTGGGCCTTGGAATTGCAAGAATTCCAGGTACAGATAAGCTATGTCCCTGGAAAGTTTAACGTAGTTGCTGATTACCTATCCAGAGCCTTAGATGATGGAGCAGAGGAGAACACTAATACAGAGGGAGAGATAATAAACTCAATAGTCAAGATTGATAGGGGGGGGAAGAAAACAGAAACAAACCCCCACATCTACAGAATTGGAACAAATTTTTCATAATAGAAGTACAGAAACAAGATCCAACATGGGGGAGAATATATCAATGGATCAAAGAAGGGGAGAAAATCTTAAAGGAACATTCCTTCTTGCACTCCCTATTCATGGACAGTGATGGCCTCCCTTTTAGCAAAACAGGACATCAGGACATTGGAAAGATAAAATAGTAGTTCCTACAAGTCATGATTCCCTGGATATTACATTCCTTTCATGATGCTGACCTGGTGGGCCACCAAGCATTCTATCCAAGGTTTCTTAAGAACATGGGGCAGAATAAGAGACATATGTATGGAAGGGAATGAGGCAAGATGTCGAGAGTTATGTATCCTCATGCCAACTATGTCAAAGAAAGTCAAGTTACGGTGGAAAGGCCCCTCTCCAACCTTTCCCTATTCCCAGTCATCCATTTCAAGCTGTGGCCATGGACATAATAGGTCCACTCCCAACTAGCTCTAAGGGAAACAGATACATACTTGCTATAATTGACATGTTTTCTAGGTTTCCCGAAGCCACAGCTATGAAGGACCAGACTGCACAAACAGTGGCAAACAAGTTATTTAAATTAATCATTTCAAGGTATGGAAGCACTCAAACACTCCTGATCAAGGCTCAAACTTCACAGCTGAAGTTATGCTTCATTGTGTAAATTGTTAAAAATAAAAAAGCTTTTCACTACTCCTTATCATCCCCAAGGAAACAGAATGTGTGAGAGGATGAACCGAACCCTGAAGCAAACTCTATCCAAACTTGCGAATGACCATTTATCAAACTGGGATAATTTCCTCTCACACACCCTCTTTGCCTGTAGGACAGCCCTACATGCTGCTATAAGGGAAGCCCCCGCAGTGATTCTGTATGGTTTTGAACCACTATTTCCCAGTGACTTCAAGGAATCGTGTGCAAGCTCTGGATTCCCGGACATCGACGACTACCTTAACGATATGATTGCCGAGAACAAGATTGTACATGACCTAGTAGCAGAAGCCAGTCAAAACAGCTCACAAAAGGCTAGGGCATATGCAAATAAATTTAGAAACTACAAGGAGCTAAAACCTGGGAACTTAGTGCTCCCAAAGCAACAGCTTAGTAACAAGAAAGGGGGGGGGTTGAGAAAATGTGCAGTGGGACCCTATGAGATTATCAAAAGGACATCCGCAGTGAACTTCTGAATAAGGGAATCAATAGGACGTGAAAGGACACTAATCGTTCACTCGGACCGATTAAAATTATTCAAGAACAGGTCTGACTGATTGGTCTGCCTAGGAGATTCACTAGAGAGGGTATGGGAAAAAAAGAGGAATCACCAAAGAGTGATTAATTTTATAGAAAATACCAATGGAATGGAACTCCCAGTCATGAAACAACCAAGACGCAGCACTAGCGACCGAGAAGGAGATTTCTGCTTTGAAGAAACACTCCCATACTACAAATATAGGAAACAAACTGTCCCCAATAATAAGAGCAGTAGAGATCTGAATGAGAAAGTAGAGAAGGAGAAATACACAAACCATGATGAGGAATCCGGTTTTGTTCAGACAAGATATAATCTGAGACCTCTAAAAAAAAAATAAGAAGTCTGGATCCTCCATAAGATCCAGATGGACCTGTATGAAAAAATATTTTCTTAAAAAAAAAATTTTTCAGTGGAAGAGTAATCATTTGTTAAATTCTGAACGAAAGGAATTATAATATAATAGTGTTCATTCAGGATTTAACATAGTCTGCCATTCCCTGAGCCAAATTTGCTCATTAGACAAATAGTAAATTATTCACTTACTGATATATATTCCATAATTATAAAATAATTGTATGATCTAATAGTTGTTAGTTACTTATCCTCTACTAATTCTTTGTAGAATATATATATCCTATGTGAACTGTGCAAGGAAACTCTGAACTTAGTCTGTTTATGTGGACCGTTGCCAAGGACATAAGCCAGTATAACAGAAATTAAGTGCTGTATGAAATTACAAAGTTATCTGCCAACGCACATTTTGGCGCTAGTTACTATACCGAGCTAACGGTATAGTAACTAGCACCAAATTAACTATCTGCCTGAAATTAATACAAAAAATATTTACAAAAGATGAATAAAATAACAAAAAAATATATAATTTAACACAACAGGTAATAAACTCAACCAAGCCAAAATTATTAATTTATTATATCGATAACGTGGGAATCTTCCTTGTACTCAAATAAATACTCAAGAAAACAATAAAATCTTAACAGGAAGTAAAAAAGACCCCCCTAAAAATATTACTCCAGTAATTATTCTCAATAAAAGAATGTTTGCATACTCAGCCATAAAAATTAAAGCAAATCTTCCTCTTCTATACTCAACATTAAACCCTGAGACCAACTCAGACTCTCCCTCAGCAAAATCAAACGGAGATCGGTTGGTTTCAGCTAAACAAATTACACACCAAACTAGAAACAACGGAAAAAAAAACAATATTTGGTCACCTGCCTCATTCCATTAAATTTATTCTTCCTCCACCTAAAATAACTCCAATTACAAGTAAAATTATCCCCACTTCATAAGATACTCTCTGAGCAACCGAACGATAACACCCCAATAAAGAATATTTAGAGTTTGAAGCCCAACCTGCCATCATAATAGGAAACACTCTAAATCTCGACAAACATAAAAACAATAACATCCCATACTCAATTGAAATCACCCCTCTCCATAAGGATACACAGCTCATAAGCATAAAGCCAAAGCCATCCCAAAAACAGGGCTAAAATAATATAATACTCTATTCCCCTCTTTCAATTTCGTTTGCTCCCTTAAAAACAGCTTTGCCCCATCACTAAAAGGCTGAAGCAATCCTAACCAATCTTCCCTATTAGGCCCTTTATGAATCTATATATACCCAAGTCCTTTTCGCTCTAATATCGTTAAAAAAGCTACTCTTACTAATACCGAAACAATTAAAATTAAATACAAAAAAAAGGTTCCACCTTTAAAAGATTAAATCATTTTTGAGTCTTAAACCCAACGCACTTATCTCTGCCATTTTAAGCCTTATTTAGATACCCTATAACATTAAATTCTAAATCTAATAAAATAAGGAAATAGCCTTTTTTTTTTACTTTCTTCACTTAAATAATCTAAACAACCCGGTCCTTTCATACTGAGTTCGTTTTCACTAAAACACAGAATCCAATCTGGCTCACACCGATTTGAAACTCAAATCATGTAAATATTTAAAAGTCGAACAGACTCTCTTTTTCAGCTCCTACACCAAATAGACAATTTAATTCAACATCGAGGTCGTAATCTAATTCATCAATAAGAACTCTCCAAATTTATAACGTTGTCATCCCTGTGGTAGCTTTTCCAAATTTAAACATTAAGATCACACAATTAAATTAGTTAAATTCATAACATAAACCAGCATATGCAATTACCGCCCCAGTAAAACCCATTTCAATTTAAAATCAAGACAAAACAATATAAACAAAAATAGATAAAGCTCAACAAGGTCTTATCGTCCCATGTTATTTCTGTCGTATTTTTACAACAATTGCAATTTCAACAATACTAAAATTTAAAAAGCCTTCATTCATCAAACCTTTCCACAATCAATAGATTAATGATTATGCTACCTTTGCACAGTCAAAATACTGCAGCTCTTTAACTCTTCAGTCAGCAGGCCTAATTCTTTATCCTTCCCAAAGAACCATGTTTTTGATAAACAGGTAAATAAAATATTTGCCAAGTTCTTTAACTTTAATTCAAAAAAAAAAAAAAAAATACATACATTAATTTAAATTTTACTTTCCATGACTTATCTACTAATATTCACATTCTAATACACTTCAACTACTCTCCTCTAATCTTTCTATTAAAAAAAAAAAATTTTTGTTACTACACAAAACACTTCTAATCATCCATCAATATTTTATCTTATATTTATAAATAAATATATTGCTAGTATAATATACTATAATTAAACTCCTACTATAACTAAATTAAATCAATTAGAACCAGATACCCAACTCATCGAATAGCATTTCACTTCAAACAGATATTTCCAAAGTTTACTGCAACAAACTTTACAATCTCCGCTGGCCCTGAGCCCTTCGGGAAATACAGCTCCTGATCTTTATTGTAAAACTCTGATACAAAAGGTAATTATTTATTATCCTATTCCAAACATTTTAAACCCATCACTGTTCATTATTATAGTTAAACTTTTATCTTTTCATAGTCATGGGTGATTTCAATGCTAAAGTTGGGAAAGGTAGAAGTGGAGATGTAGTTGGCGAACATGGACTGAGCACAAGAAATGAGAAAGGTAACCGTCTTTTTCAATTCTGCCAGGAAGAGGAGCTAATAATCACAAACACATGGTTTAAGCTACCACCTCGAAGATTGTATACTTGGCGATCACCACAGGATAATAATGGGAATATAGTCAGAAACCAAATTGATTACTTACTAATTAATCAACGATTTCGAAGTTATATAAAGAGTACAAAAACCTATCCTAGTGCAGATATTGCTTCTGATCATAACCTACTGGTGGCAGAGTTACAACTTAGACTGAAAGCTATGCTTAAGAAACATCAACAAAAAAGGTTTGATTTGGGAAAATTAAAAAACACAGAGATAAGAAGCAAATTGAGTCAAGATCTGAATCAAGAGCTAGCACTTATCAAGAATGATGACATCATGAGGGTTGATGAATCATGAGACAAATTGAAATCTGTCTTCATAGAGAAATGTACCAATACCTTATGTCCTAATAGAGCAGTAAAAAAGAAAGATTGGATGAATGATGAAATTCTCTCTCATGGATCAACGCAGATCATATAAAAATCATAATCCAACAAAATATACAGAGGTTCAGAAAATTATTAAACACAAGATCAAAAAAGCAAAAGAAATCTGGATGAATGAAAAATGTAAAGAAATAGAAATTCTACAGGAAAAACATGACAATTTTAATCTACACAAAAAGATGAAAGAGACCTCAGGTATATATAAGAAAAAAACAATTCTGTATCCTTCGAAACAAAAAGGGAGAAATTATATCCAAAAAGGATGACAAAATACAAGAATGGGTGAAATATATAGAACTCTTTACTGATGACAGACAGAACCCAGAAAATACTTATGAACATATGGAAGGTCCATGCATTCTAAAATCAGAGGTAGAATGTGCATTGAACTCAGCTAAAAATGGTAAAGCCCTAGGACCAGATAGAATACCGGCAGAAATAGTAAAGTTATTAGAAGGTGACAACATTAACATATTAGTAAAGCTATTTAATAAGATCTACGATACAGGCATAATCCCTCAAGACTGGTTACAGTCGACCTTCATCATGCTACCTAAAAAAGTAAATGCGAAAACTTGTAATGACTATAGAATGATCAGCCTAATGAATCACGTTCTCAAAATGTTTCTGAAAATAATTCAAAAAAGAATATACAGAAAATGTGAAGACACCATCAGTGATACCCAATTCGGCTTTAGAAACGGCTTGGGAACAAGAGAGGCCCTTTTCTGTTCTCAGATCTTATTTCAAAAATGTATTGACCAAAACAAGATAATATTCATTTGCTTCATCGACTTCGAGAAAGCATTTGACAAAGTCCAACATGCTAAAATGATTGTACTATTAAAAAGAATTGGATTAGATGGTAAAGACATCAGGATCATTGAAAACTTATATTGGAACCAAAAGGCATCTGTTCAAGTTGATGACATTATTACAGACTCCATTAACATCAAACGAGGAGTAAGGCAAGGATGTGTGCTGTCACCTCTTCTTTTTAAGATCTACTCAGAAGCCATATTTCAAAAAGTCTTGGAAGGAAGAAAGGAAGGGATTAGTGTAAATGGTGAAATCATCAGTAACATCTGATATGCTGATGGTACAGCTCTTCTGGTTGACAATATTCAGGATCTTCAAAATCTTTTGGAGCTAATAAATGCAGAGAGTGAAAAAATGGGATTAAAAATAAATATCACCAAAACTAAATTCATGGTCATAAGTAAGAAACCAATTCTTACTTTAGCACTTTCTTTAAATAGGAAACAAATAGAAAGAGTGGCAAAGTTTAAATATCTCGGATGCTGGTTAAATGAAGATTTCGCGGAAACGTGGACCTTGAAGACAACATCAATAAAAAGACTTGAAGCCTTTGAGATGTGGTTATACAGACGAATGTTAAAAATCCCATGGACAGCAAAAACGTCCAATCAGGAAGTACTGAAACAAATCGGGAAATCACGTGAACTTTTAGATACCATAAAAAGAAGGAAAACTGCATATCTTGGTCACCTACTTCGTAATGAAAAATATAAGATACTTCAATTGATTATAAAAGGGAAGATAAATAGAGGAAGAGGACAAGGAAGATGAAGAAAATCTTGGCTGGCAGATATCAGACAGTGGACTGGTATGAACTCTGAGAGACTGCTCAGAATAGCTGAGAATCGCTCAAAATTTGCCAAGGTGGTCGCTGACCTTCGATAGGAGATGGCACTCAAAGAAGAAGATCTGCCAACGCACATTTTGGCGCTAGTTACTATACCGAGCTAACAGAGATCCACGAGGCAGATTTTGGCACGAAGAAGGAGAGATGTGCTGTTGAATAAGAAAAAAAACGAGGCATGAAGGATAGACCCGGGTTGAAAAGACAAGGGAGCTCTCTGTTTTTCTCTCACTCTTTCGCGGGCTCATGTTTGTATCCTGATTCTAATTCCCTCGTCTTGTAATTGTGAAGGACGAGAGGCATGACAGGGATTGCCAAAACTTGAAGGATAGTCATTTTAGAGGAAGCAGGCATGTGTCCTGAGCCAACAAAATCGTTATGGTGAATCTGGATCATATCGAACTAAAGTGACCTAAGAGAAAAAGCTATTGAGAAACAAGGAAGTGTTTTCCAGAACAAGTGATAATAGGCAAAATATATCAACCGTCCCGGTAAGGAAATCCTTTCTATGTCTTTTGTGAATGTATTACAATAAAGGAGAAGCGTATTGCCTTAATCACAGTTCAAGTTTGAATGTGTGATATCTTGAAGCTTGTTCCAAGAGAACGTGATAGAAGTTAGAAACTGACTTACTAAGATTTACTGTAATAGACTGACAGGACTTTAGAATTCCTTGTGTGTATTTAGCGATATGTGTTTTGTATATCCTGAACGGCTAAGCAGAGTCGACAATTGAAGTATATTGAATAGATAACCTTTGTCTAAAAGTTGTGCTTAGAAGCTTATAACTCTAAGAAGGGTAGAAATCTATATGTTAAGAATTTAACCGCGCTGAATATACGCTACTGTGAAGTTACTATTGTCTTAATAAGAACTTCTTTATTTCATGATCATTTTAGTGATGTTTAGATCTTCTTTGATTAATGTAAATTCATGAGTTAGTGTATTAAATGTTTTTATTTAATTTGAATCTTGTGCTTGCCTGAGTTCATTTCATTGCACTGCTCATTTTAACAGTTCAGATCTAAGCGGAAACTCTAATGTGAAAGTAAGGAAAGATTAGAGAACCACGACTGCTATATAACTTAAAGGTAATTTGATTAAGGAAAGTTCTGTCTTATTTAGATTACTGTAGCATTGTACTTGCTGATGATTGATTCCTTAACATTATTCTTACAACCTTGTACACAGAGTGGCACAGTTAAATATAAATTTTCTTTGTGTTCGAAAATGGAATCAATCAGCAGAAAGAATTAAGGAATTACCAACCCCGTTGATAACCTCCCTTATTGTTTTAACTCTTGTACAGTATTATCCATAGAGATTAGGCCTAGACTGTCTCGTAATACCAAAAAAAACTTGGAAAACTGCATTCAGGCGAAATAGAACACACAATGAAGAAGAAGAAAGACGTCACAACAACACAAAGTATCATACCACTCCTCAAACTCATTCACACTTTCACTATCCTATCAGGAAATGCATTCCATGGTCCAACACTCTCTGGGCAAAAAAAAAAAAAAAGTCACTTCTCACCCTCCTACCCTTTCCAGGAATAGCTCCCTTATTCTAGTTTTAAAAAGAAACTCTCCAGTGTCAACCATGTAACTACCTCTCAAGAGAGTTTAAGTGTCTCAATCATACATCGTCTCTCCTATATACAAAACTACAGTCCACATGAATCAGTTTATCCTCATAATTAACACACAGTTCTAATATCATTTTTGTTATCTGAAGGGGGTTAATTTATCCCCTTCAGATCCTGGCAAACAAATCTGAGCACAAACAAGATTTGATCTTATCAGAGCTTTATACCATGGAATAATCACTATCTCTGCTGGTCAGCATCCTTCTCAGTATTGCAGCAATCCTCTAGGTTACCTTCACCACCTTTATTATATGTCTGCTAAACTTCACGTTTCTATTAATTAAATTACATGGTCCCCTGTCTCCTCCACTTGCTCTAGCACAGTTCCGCTGAGTATTCAGTATGCAAGACAAACAAGTAAAAGAGGAAGAGAAAGAATAAGAGGCCGTTACTAGAAGTTATTTGAATGTGGTAAGCAAAAGAACAGTTTTACACTGATTAATTTGTAACTGGTAATCTGATAAGTTAAAAAAAAAACTGACATTATTTACTGAATGCAACTGCCCATAAGTATAAATAGCATTATTGAAAGTATAGCTTACATTTTCCTCTTCTAAAGTCCTCCTAACAAGTTCTAGCTCTTGGAGTTCTAATTTCACTTTGCCAGTAACATCTTCTTCTCCTTCAACTTCTCTTTTGCTATCAGAATCCTACAAAAAAAAAAAGTCTTATTAGATATCAAAGAAGATAATATCTCATATTAGATGTGCTAGCAAATGAAATTCCATACATTCACACAATATATGAGGTGGTCTGAAAAGTTCTCAGCCTAACAATAAAAAAACAAGAACTTATTTTTATATTTCAACATAATTTAAGACTAATACATTTATTCCAGTAATGTTCCAGTGCCATTATCATGTCCCTGTAGTGGTTCTCGGTAAGATCTGCAAAATACCATCTTACAGCTGCAATAACCTCTTGATTCGAAGAAAAACTCTGACCAGCGAGGAAGAGTTTTAGTTTTGGGATGAGACAGAAGTGAGAGGGAGCCAAATCTAGGGAATAGGGTGGATGTTCCAACAATTCATAGTGCAGATCCCTTAATTTTTCCATTGCCAAAACACCTTTGTGGGCAGGTGCATTGTCCTGATGAAAGATGATTTTCTTCTTCTGCAAACCAGGTCTTTTCTCATGGAATTTTTTTCATCTAGTCTGGTTAAAAGATCAAAATAATATTCCCCGGTTACTGTTTAACCCTTTTCAAGATGATTAATAAACAAAATGCCTTTAGCATCCCAAGACACCAATGCCATGACCTTGTCTTCTTTGGAGCTAAACAACCGGCTTCTGTCCACTCTTTTGACTGCCGTTTGGATTCTGGTGTGTACTGGTGAATACAAGTCTCATCCATAGTAATAAATTGATGCACAAAATCAGTCTTATTCTTGTTAAAATGCTCCAAGCACTGTTCAGAGATTTTCATGCAAGTGCATTTTTGACCTGCTGTGAGCAAGCACAGCACCCATCTTGTGCAAAACTTTTTCATTTGCAGTTTTTCATGCAAAATATATCCTACACATTCTTTTGATATGCCTATAGTCTCAGCAATTTCACACACTTAGACTCTATAGTCATCCAATACCATATCGTGCACTTGATCAACGATTTCTGGTGTTGTTACACTTTTTGGACGTCCTTCACGTGGATCATTTTCAAGGCTGGTACGGCCATGATTAAACTCGGCAGCCCATTTCTTAATTGCCGAAAATGAAGGAGAAGAGTGCCCGTAAACTTTTATGAACTTCGACTGAATTACTTTTGGTTAAACCTTTTACAAAGAATTTTATAACTGCACGATGCTCAATTTTATCCATTTCAAGGGATACAGACAAATCTTTTGCTTCAGATAGCTGTATAAAACAAACTACTTGATAGAATGGCTTGCAATTTCACATGGATGCTTATGACAGATGTACCAACTTGGAAAAAATAAATAAATAAATTTTGCCGATAGTGTTGCCATCTGTGGTCGAGGCCGAGAACTTTTCAGACCACCTTCATAATTTTTGTAACACTCAAGAGTTAGAATTATAGCTATTGAGTCAGAAGACCCAACAGCTATAATTTCTATATATATTGTTCTATGAAAAATCTTATTCCAATCCTCTTGGAAAAGCCATCACATCATTATTATTAACCACCCAACTGGGATCAAATATAGTAAAAATATGCTTTGTATCCATGTAATTTTTTCTAATATGTAATAGTTATAACGACTTCAATGGACACTTTGCATACATGCAATATGGACGTACATATGCATTCAGGCTGGTAAAGTGGTTAATAACCGCTTCACCTCATCTGCCTTCAATCCAGTGATAGTATCATTGACAAAGTTTAAGAATAGGTTAAGAATCAAAAGTCCCAGTACTGACTTTCCTTTTCCTTGATATAGCAGTCCCATATCCAACTGATATTTATTAGACAGCCTTCCAAACCAATTCACTAAGTTCATATATAACACCATGTGCTGCAACTTAATTTATCATGTAGCACCCTGTCACATACCTTTGCAAAATCCAAAAAAGAGTATATGCTTTTTTATGCAAACATCTCATCTCCCTTTTACCTTGCGGTGTCAAGGGTTTATTACTCATCAGACCTCAAACCGTTGACAGGATAAGGTGGTCAGCCCTACACCCCGGTGTATCCTATGTCCTGTAGTGTTGTGTTCTCAAGGCCGGTTTGCCTGCTTTGCAGGATGAAAAACCCCAAGATAAACTGGGGGAAAAAAACCTACTGTCCACACCCAAGACCTGCTAACTTGGCTATGGCTGAGGAAGATCCTTCAGCTCCTCATGTCACCAACAGGAATTTAACCTAGGACACTCCTTCCCCAGGAGTATGGTTGCGAAGCACACAGCCACTAGGCTAACTGCACAGACTTATGCAAATATTTGTCATTTTATTATTATTATTATTATTCCTGATACCTCCAAGGAGTCTGAAGACTCATCGTGGGAGGACATCTTCAACTGTCTCTACACCTTACCTCTATGACGAATCAACGCCATCTACCGCCCACCTCCAACACCACCACAACTAGTAATTTTTGTCTGTAAATTGCGTGTGTTCTGAAGGGCTGATTTGTATGTATTATAAGACAAATTACTGAAACATGTGTCCTTTAACTGATCCATGCTGACCTACAGATACCTTCATCAGTCCAATTTTGTAAATTATTATTACACCCTCCATGGAGTCGACAGACTCATCACGGGAGGTTCATTCAACTAACAACATATTTATCATATAGAATCTTAAAGTTCCATTCAGTGACAATTCTCCATGTAAAAAATGTACTCCTCACACCCTTCTTCACCACAATTTTACATAACTTCCAGGAGTGACCTCTGGTTCTTCCCCTCTCACCTTGTCTTTTTATAATCCCCTCTGGATTAATCTGATAAAATCCTCTCACTAACTTAAAGGTCTATCATATCACCTCTCTTCCTCCTATCCAAACTCTGCAATCCACATTTCTTCAACCTCGCTCCATAGCCAGCATTCCAAACTCCTGATATTGTCTTAGTCACTTGTCTCTGGATCCTCTCCAATGTCTCCACAACATATTGAAAACCACATGACCAGATCTGAGCACAATAGCCCAAGTGTGGTCTAACTAATGCCTTATACAGTGGCACAACCACCTCTTATCCTTGCATGTTAGAGTACTTCTTATCATAGCAGCAGTAAGAGGTGCAACCTTTGTAACAGTATTGGTATACCCTCTAAACTTCAGTCTACTGTCAACCATCACTCCCAAATCTCTAATCTCATCCACTTCCTGCAGTACAAGACCATTGATACAGTACACAGCCTTATATTTCTGCATTCCAATATGCAACACCTTGCACTTATTGATATTAAAATTACAACTCCACTCCTTTTCCCAAGTAAAAAGTCTATTCAAATCTTCCTATAGTGATTCAGCATCAGCAGTGCTTCTTATAATTCTTCCAAACTTTGCATCAGCAGCAAATTGAATATCCCCAGTCAGTCCAATGATATATTGTTTACAAACAAGTTAAACAGCAGGGGCCCAAGAACCCTGGGGCATGCCAGTGGTTACCCTTCTTTTTTTGAGACATTGCTCCATCATACACAACCTGCTGACATTGTTCAGAGAGCCAATCTCCGATTCATCTAACACCAATATACTATCTATTCCCATCCTCTGCAGCATCTACACCAACTTATCATGTGGTAATCTATTAAACGCTTTTGCAAAGTTTAAGAATATCATTGTATATGATTTTCCCTTATCTAACAGACTTGTCACCATACCATAAAATGCAAGTAAATTATTAAAACAGGACCTACCCATTACAAATCCATGCTGACCATCATAAAGAATGTTATGTCCATCAACTCAATTCAGTATTCTATTCTTTACCAATCTCTCCAACACATTGATGACTGCAGTTATACAGACTGGCCTATAGTTGGAGACCTCTGTCTTAGAACCATGCTTGTGGAATGGTACTATTTTGCTTTCTTTCCACTCCTTACCCACTGCAAGACTTTTGTTAAATAACCAGGTCAAGGGCATACCCAACTGTGGTGCACATTCCTTAAGAATACGTGGTGATATGTCATCCATTCCCACAGACTTATTCACATCTAACCTAACCAACATCTGATACACCTGATTCTTTCACTTTCAATTCTCTTAGTATTTGCCTCTCTTCTATATATTGTACCAAATCATTTATACCACTATTATATATGCTGATAAAATGTTTGTTCAATAATTCCACTATATCCTTTGCAGCTGTTAGTATTAATCTGCTATAATTATTCTTTCTCTTGCTTACCATGTAGTGGAAAAATTCCCTTGAGTTAACCTTGGCCTGACCAGCCAATTTCCTCTCATACTGCACCTTTTCTTTCTTTACCATGTTCTTCACCTTTCTAGCTTGCATTTCATACTTCCTTCATGGATCTGATCACCACCAACTGTCTTCTACATCCATAACATTTTCTTTTCCAGCACAGCTTGCTTGATTTAACTGTTCATCCATTTCACTTTCACTCTATTTACTCGCTCAATCCTCAGTATGCAGTCATACACTGCTGTTGTCAGATACTGCCTTGCGAGTTTCCATGCATTGTCAACATCTTTTTACACTCAGTTCAGCCCAACATACTGATGCTAACCAACTACAAAGCTTCCTATAATCACCTGCTTTATACTTCCGCATGTACCCATTTTTGGCTGTGATCATTTCTTGTTTCATCACTTCCCAAACTATTACCTCATGATCACTCTCACCAACCGGTGGCAGTGTTAACACCTCATTAACAATTACATTTTGTGAAGTTATCACAATTTCCAAAACGCATTAAAGCCTCTAGTTGCTTCCATCATGTGCTGCTTAAGATATGTTTCTCTCAGGAATTCCACCAACTCTCTCTCCTTGTGCACTATCTCCTCCTTCCAGTCTATATTCTTGTAATTGAATATAGACCTCAGGATCACCTTTTTACATGCCCAACTAATTTGCCTAAACATTTCACCATCAGTATTCTCTGCATTTCCTGGCCTATAACATCATCCTATCAGATATACTAACCTGTTTATTTCAATCTCTCACTAATTTCTTCAAAATCTTAATAGATAAAGAAGAAACAGAAACTGGTATTCAAATATAGTCTTCAGACTATACCACAATCCTTATGCAATGGCACCATTCTATCCTTCTTCCACTTCTTGGGTACTTTCCCAGTAGCTAGACTAATTGAAGAGTGAAGTCTCTAGGGCTGTCAGTGACAAGATTCACCTCATCTACCTCCAAATCCAGTGATAGTATCACTGACAAAGGTTAAGAAGCAAAAGTCCCAATTAATGCACGTTCTTGCCACATTCTCTTAAAACGTGCAGTGAAATCCCATCCACTCCTTCTGCTTTACTGACTTCCAGAGTACTTAGTACCTGCATCATGTCATTCTCAATGCACATCTAAACCTTCATCCCTCCAAGAATAAAATCTTTTTCAGGATGAATTACCCCAACAAAGTGATCATTTAACAATCTAATATGTCATCTGCATTGGTTACTCCATCCCCATTGCCATCTAACGGTCCATTTGCCCACATAATGAAAGAATTCCTTAGGATTTTCCTTTGACTGGAATACTAGTCTTCTCATATTCCATTTCTACTAGTTACTTTCCAGGCATGAATCACATTCCTAATGCAACTGCTTTTCACTTCTTTAACTTTTACACAACCACTTTTTCATCTGTAGTTTCTGTTTGATTTCATTAGTAATTTGACACCAAAGTGTGTTATCACTTTAAGAATGCAATTTACCATTGCTGCTAATAAGTATTTTTAAACCAGCCGCTAGTTGGTTTGTAAAATTGCTATAGTCACCTGACATTACAATTCCATGAATTCCTTTCTCCTTTGATTGGAAAAGACCTGGGTTCGATCCTCGTTGTGATGAGGAGAATCCTCATATGGGTTTTTACAGTTGAAGGTGAGTTAGCTGATCTCATATGGTGGCAGCAGGGTTTTCTCTCCCAGAAACTCAGGTTTTCATCTGGCATACAGACAAATTGGCCTTCAGAATACATGCAATTTACAGACAAAAAATACTGTTGTTGGTATGATGGAATAGATGGCATTGATGGTAGAAGTGTCGTGATTGGAGAATTAAGTAGTCATGGAGAGGAAGAGATGTATTTAGCAAAGTAGCGTGCCCCTTCCACGATAAGTCCTTAGACTCTCTGGAGGTGTCACATAGTAATAATAATAACTGATAGCTTCCGCAAGTGTCTGAGTCTCCAAGACTACTAGTCACGCTCACCAATCAGAGGCAAGGCTAATAACCCTCAGTATCAGATTCGCTGATGTTAGGACCAAATTGTAAATTTTTGATTGTCGTGTTTCCTCTAGTACACATACCAGCCACTGAATTAGAAACATATTCTATGCATAGGCATGTGACAGCCAATGCTCATCCTCTTCAATTCTCTTTGCATAGAGGCCTGAATAATAATAACAACAATATGTGAATTCCATATTCTTGGGATTTTTACTGTAGATCATCGTTATTGTTAAAATTATGGTAGTTGAAAAGAATTTCATAGGCTTCCTTAAATTTACGTTCATACCATGTTTTGGTGTTATGTAAACAACAGGTGCTTTTCCACATATTCTATCCACTCAACCTTTCTCCCTAAGAGTTAATTATAAATAGGACCATTGGTAATCAAGGATCTTAAATCTAATATAACAATTCTCGTGTTAAATTAGGACATCATTTTTAAACTATCTATATAAAACAATGTTTCCCTGATGTTATCTTAAATAACATATACAGTATAAAATAACTACTTTGATGTAGTTATTTTATTTCATTTATTTTATTTTCACTAGAGGTCAGGCCAGTAGAATAACTCTGATCAAATCATTGTCTCTTTATCATTGTGTGAAATGTAATATAGTTTGTCTCTGTGTGTATGTGTACTAAAGATGATGACCTTATATGAAGGTCAAAACATCGGGAAATTAAAATAATTATTTCTAACACTGTTGTAGAGACCATAATTTGTCTAAAATGAATGCTGATCACTGTGTAACACTAAAGGAAAGGAGTAACTCATCACATAGATCTCAACTATCCAGTCATGAAACAGGATAACTGTTTGATTTTACTATGCTTTTACTTAACACTGTCAATTTCATGAACGTAGTATGATTTTCTTTCCAACAATAGCAAAAAAAAGGAAAAGATAGGATAGCTGAGTACGTGAAGAAGAGGCTGATGCAGAGTGAATTAAAGAGAATTGGAGATATGTACTATGATTGGTTAAATTATAAATTAAAGCTGCCAAGAAATTATATTCTTGGTTTCATCCTTTATCCTAGTGTAAACAAACAAAGTTTGCATGTGAAGTAACTTCACAACTGGGCTACTTGTATATAGAGGCTAATGACTTCTTACAATTGCCTTCCTATCCCATAATGCAATGCATATGCGCATTGCATTATGGACATGTAAAATGCTATGCATTATGTGATTTACCCAGACCAGTTTTGACCTTTACTGAGGTCTCATCAGTTGGAACCATACCCAGAAGTGATACCAAGGTTGAAGTAATGCAGAAGTCATATTTCCTTAAATTTATTGCAATTCTGTAATTTCCGTAATAAGGTGCAACACCTTTTGACTACTTGTACAAGGGTGGTCTGAAATGTTCTCGACCATAGATGGCAACAAGTTGGTACATTTGTCATAAGCATCCATGTGAAATTGCAAGTCATTCTATCAAGTAGTTTGATAGAATGACTTGCAATTTCACATGGATGCTTGTGAAATTGCAAGTCACTCAAAGATCATTCAAGTCATTCAAGGGATAAAATGCTCAATTTTATCCCTTGAAATGGATAAAATTGAGTATCGTGCAGTTATAAAATTCTTTGTAAAAAAAGGTTTAACGCCAAAAGAAATTCATTCGAAGTTCATAAGCACTCTTCTCCTTCATTTTCGACAATTAAGAAATGGACTGCCGAGTTTAAACATGGCTGTACCAGCCTTGAAGCAGATCCACATGAAGGATGTCCTAAAAGGTGCAACACTACCAGAAATAATTGATCAAGTGTATGATATTGTCGTGACGTTCTATTTTCATGTTATGTTCTAAATCCGCCATCTTGGTTCAAGTCACTCTTATCAATATAACAACTAATTACAAATTGATCACCGATCCAAAGGTAGGGAAATTTATAATTATACTGCGCCACCCTATTTTTAGATTAGTCTATATAAAATAGTAGGATCAATTCTTAATTAAGTTAGCAGTCTCCTCATTTATTTAGGCCGAATTATTTACTATTCCACTTGGGGTTCCTGCAAGATTCGAATATTTATGAACGGTGCAATAAAAGGGAATTCAGGCAAACACAATATTTAGATTAACAAAATAAAACATTTAATATATGATATATATAACAAATACAAGAATTCTGCTTTAAAATGAAACAATACAATCAACTTAATACATCTTACTAAGTCACTCATGCCAATTCAATGTTCTAAACTTTCACATACAATTCACAGTTTCAAAATCACAAGCTTTCTTAACTCAAGTTAATAAAATGAAACTTCTTATTTAATCAGTCTCCACATATCTATCAGCTGTACTTAATGTTTAAAATTCACAGGAAGCACTAATCAAGGTAGACAATATTCCAAGCAATCTTATTTCGGACTTTGAACTTCGAAGATATGTTAATATTAGAATAAACAAACAAGTATAACTACTCTTACCAGACACAATCTTCAATACATCAATTAATTGTGAGCACACTTATGAATTAACTTATTTACGTTAGCGGAACACATTAATAAAAATTCTCCAACGATTTAACTGAACTACTGTTAATCGCGCTTCACTACTCTAAAAAACACATCAATAAGGAACTGATATCCTTCCTTGTTTACTTTTCTCAAACTAGTTAATTTCAATATAATTCTTCTCAGGGCAACATAGAATTAATACGTAATCCTAGACTAACTGGAACTAATCAGAATTTTCCATTTAATGTCCAGTTCTTTATTTATCTGGTTATGGCATTAATTTTTCTTTACAACACAGCTGACTTCACTTGCAGCTAAGTATATGATTCACTATGTTTTGGTTCACTTCTAAACACTATTCTCATGAATTTCTGCCGTAGAGAACTTATAATTTTCTTCCACTTCCTTTGCTTGTATCCTACCTTCCTTCCCGCTCCGCAAAAACTTCCTCTCTTCCCTCTAATTAAAAATTTGCTATTACTTTTCCTCTCCTTTCAGTCCGAAGGTCACGCTCTCTTCGACTCGTGCTTGTTTATTTCATGCGTCTCCATGACAACAAATGAATGCAAACATTTCGCTAATGTAATACAATGCTCTACTACTACATGAGTGATTACATAATGTTAAATTTTCACAAATAAGAATAAATAGAATATTTGAGCTACTTAATCAGCTTTTTCATTACGTATAGAATTAATTATAATATTTTTTGTTACATCATATATATATTTTAGTTATCATAAATTCTACAGATATTATTGTTTAATAAATTAATAGTAGGTTAAGTTTAGAATAAATATTTAAATAGTAATCCTAAATTAAGGAATAATAAATAATTTTTATACAAATCATGATTAATACATAATAAGCAATGTTAAATGTGAATGAAAAAAAAAAATAAATTACACAACATAGTTTCATTCACAATTTAACAATATGGTATTGGATGACTGGGGAGTCAAAGTGTGTGAAATTGCTGAGACTATAGGCATTTCAAAAGAATGTGTAGGATATATTTTGCATGAAGAATTGCAAATGAAAAAGCTTTGCACAAAATGGATGCCACACTTGCTCACAGCAGCTCAAAAACGCACTTGCATGAAAGTTCCAACAGTGATTGGAGTGTTTTAAGAAGAATAAAACTGATTTTGTGCATCAATTTATTACTATGGATGAGACTTGGATTCACCATTACACACCACAATCCAAACAGTAGACAGAAGCCAGTTGTTCAGCACCAAAAAAGACAGTCTGTTCCATCAGCAAGAAAGGTCATGGCATCAGTGTTTTGGGATGCCAAAGGCATTTTGTTTATTAATTATCTTGAAAATGGTAAAACAATAACCAGGGAATATTATTTTGATCTTTTAACCAGACTAGACAAAAAATTGTGAGAAAAGACCCGGTTTGCAGAAGGAAAAAATCATCTTCATCAGAACAATGAACCTGCCCACAAAGGTGTTTTGAAAATGGGAAAATTAAGGGATCTGCACTATGAATTGTTGGATCATCCACCCTATTCCCCGGATTTGGCTCCCTCTCACTTTTATCTCTTCCCAAAACTAAAACTCTTCCTCATTAGTCAGCGTTTTTCTTCAAATCAAGAGGTGATTGTAGCTGTAAAGAGGTATTTTGCAGATCTTACTGAGAACCACCACAGGGACGGGATAATGGTAGTACTGTAGCATTGCTGGAATAAATGTATTAGTCTTAAGGGAATTATGTTGAAAAATAAAAATAATATTAAAATAAATTAGTTTTTTCAATTGTTAGGCCAAGAACTTTTCAGACCATCCTCTTAAATGAAAATTCCCAAATGCTCTCTTCATTCCAATCTGTACCACCATAATTAAAAACACCTATAATAAATTATGCTTCCTTTGTTCACTAACCCAGTTGTTTATAGATGACTTCATTATCACCCTTCCCATTTCCTTGCCTATAGCAACATCCAACTAAGTATGTCTTTCTGTCAACCTTCCCCTCACACCACACTAACTCAACCATTGCCACTATTTTCTTCTTTCATGTCCACCTTATGTGGACATGAAAATCCCCTGCTATCATCATCAGCACTCTCCCTCCCCTCTTGTACTTTCTATCCTCATGCAAAACACTGTAACCTTCCATTTCTATTCCCATTAGGATATATTTATCCAAACATGTTTTACTTATTACCATGATTTTGGAGGGAATAAACTACAGTGAAATCATTCCATCTCCATTATTTTTGATAGTTCTTGCATTTGTAGATAAAATAGTTGAATTTTAGGTCCACCACACCTGCCCTTAATCACCTTTATCACTGCTTAACACATATCTGCTGAGTCTCAACTTCCCCATCCATATCCCAATTATTCAATTTCTATGCTGATCATCCCCATACATACATTCACTATTACTTACAACATCCACTTCCCTTGTGCCATATCTCCCTCTACACCCAGGCTCCTCTGGTTTCCCTGTTTCTCTTGCATTCCCATTTTGTCTTCATCTCTTGCACTACTTTTTACATTGACAGGCACTTCTGTCTCTTCAATACCACTCTCCTGATCTTTCACTTCATACTGTGCTTCTGATCTCTTGCTCGCATCACACACTGCACTTCTGTCTAGCAATACTTTCTCCAAGACACTCACTCCAAAGCCATTCAAATGTAATCCATCATGTCTGTATAATTCCATTCTTCCCTCAAATACATGCCATATGTCCATAAACTGTCCTCCCCTTCTGCTCATGCTGCTCCATGTGGCGGTCGAGTTAAGCTAGTCTAGAAAACGTGTTTTTAAAGTTAAATATAGTGTGGCTTTTTGTCACAAATTGTGCTAAAATTGTGCATCGGTTAGAAACAAGTGTCCTTCAGTGGTATTATTGTTTAGAACTGTGTTGTATATATTGTGTTTTCACTGCCGTTTGTTTCACTATATCAACGTGTAAAGATGGCATCCAACAAGAAACGTACGTCAGCGGCGCGCAGGACTTCTACTTCTACACGAAAGGCTGGCTCAGCGTTAGATTTTTCGCAATGGATGCGTTGCGGAAACTGCTACATGTATGCACCGAAAAATGTGAAGGATCTGTGGTCGGTCTGGCAAAATGAAAAGAAAGAAAATGTCGACGTATGTGAGAAGTGTCGGGATAGGCTGGAGCGTTTAGGAATGGAAGCTGACATCGGGACCGTAGCGGAAGAACTTCGGCGGGAGTTTATGAAAATGAAAAATGACCTTCATCTTCTTCATGAGGAAGTGGAAGTGATCGGTAAGGAGATACTGGAAGTTAAAGCTGAGTTTAATGTGTTAAACAGAGAAATTGGGACTATAGAGATTACTTTAGCTGAAGTAACTAGAACAGGATTACATATGGGTGAGTCTTTGGTGAATGATTCAGTAATAAATAGTATGGGAGTGATTCGGAGTCAACATAATAAAACCACAAGTGGCCAAGAAGAAATGATGGGGGGGGGTGGGGGGGGGGGGGGGTGGGGGGGGGGGGGGGTGGGGGGGGGGGGGGGTGGGGGGGGGGGGGGGTGGGGGGGGGGGGGGGTGGGGGGGGGGGGGGGTGGGGGGGGGGGGGGGTGGGGGGGGGGGGGGGTGGGGGGGGGGGGGGGTGGGGGGGGGGGGGGGTGGGGGGGGGGGGGGGTGGGGGGGGGGGGGGGTGGGGGGGGGGGGGGGTGGGGGGGGGGGGGGGTGGGGGGGGGGGGGGGTGGGGGGGGGGGGGGGTGGGGGGGGGGGGGGGTGGGGGGGGGGGGGGGTGGGGGGGGGGGGGGGTGGGGGGGGGGGGGGGTGGGGGGGGGGGGGGGTGGGGGGGGGGGGGGGTGGGGGGGGGGGGGGGTGGGGGGGGGGGGGGGTGGGGGGGGGGGGGGGTGGGGGGGGGGGGGGGTGGGGGGGGGGGGGGGTGGGGGGGGGGGGGGGTGGGGGGGGGGGGGGGTGGGGGGGGGGGGGGGTGGGGGGGGGAGGTAGCTATTTCCTCACGGTCATTCCTACACTCATGTCTCAGGGGAAGCTAGACACATACTTGATTGCTTCCCTCCTAATTTCTCTCATTTTCCTGGTTTTGCATTTCCAAATTCTCACTGAACAATGCTTTCTCCAAACAACTAACTCTAAAATCATTCAAGTGCGGTCTCTCAATTATTTCATTATTTCATATAGTCATTCATTATAATGGTGGTGGACAGTGGATGGCATTGGTGGATGAGGTTGAGTGGTGGAGATGGAGAGTTGTAGAGTAGGTGTCCTCCCTCGATGAGTCCTGGACTCCCTGGAGGTGTCAAATAATAATAATATCCTCTTTCATTGCGTATTTCTCACCTTTCATTTGTGCCTGCCAAAACAATTAACTCCACTTCTTTCTTCTGCAAACTTACAGCTTCACTACATCCATTTTTCCCCCACCTTATTTTTCAATGAGAAAGTGATGAAAGCATGTTTCTATGCTTTCATCACTTTCTCATTAAATATATCTTTTATCATCAAATCCCCATACAATACTTTCTCCCAGTTTCTAGCACTTTTATTCTTTTCCCCATTCATTCAATCTTTCTTGTTCCATCTAGCTGTACCACATGCAATTGTTGCTCCAGTCATTCTAGCTCATGTATCTTCCAGTGAAAGAGTCTGTATAAGAGTGCAATTTCTTTGCAATTACTTTTATTCACTTTCTTCAAACTCATTCATATTTTGTGCACTATCATTCACTGCTTCTGCCACATTCTTCATAACACTTTCACAATTCTGCCTTATATCTTTAATATCAGTAGCTTCATTCTTCTGCTCCCGACATGATCCACAATTATTGCATTTGCTCAGGAAACATTTCTGACAAACATTCTCACTCATGCCACAAACTGTTAACTCTCAGCAATGAATACATTAAACAAATGCTACATCGCACTAAATCCTGCATATTAATATTAATTAACATTGATATGTTGGTCACCATTTTTCTTGTACACATCAATGGCATAATGTAGAATGCTTTTAAAATAATATCACACAATAATAATCACAAATAAACAGCACAGTTAAATATAAAGAAAATAACATCATTATAATTAACAATATTGCCAATAATTACTACAAATAAGGACTTGTCTGAGCAACACTTGTACCACAGCCACTACTAAGGACGATGCTAGTGCACTCCATATCCTCCATCTCCTCTAAGATATCCCCCATCAATCACACTCCGAATCCCATCTTTGTTTCCAAATATGGAAAGAGAATTCTTTCAAGTATTTCATACTGAAATATACAATACTTCTTGAACTGATAACTCTAATAGTTCTCTTGTATCTTCTACATGTCAGTTTACCACCAGCTCTATCCATAATTTCTTTTCACATTGCCTGAACAACAGAAAACTTTCAAATTCCTTTTGCATTTTTACTGAGAACCTCATATGCACCTTCTCTTTCCTTTATAAGAGCTGTCACTTTCCTGGCTTATACTTTAGGTCATGATTTATGTTTTATTATAAAGAGGAAATTTTTTAAAGTTGTCTTCAGATTGCAGAAATAGCTGTTCACAATATACCTACATGCACAAAGATAAATTTACTGCTAGAGGTACAATTATGACATTAGTTAATAAATTCAAAAAATAACAAAATAAAACAATAGTAATAATTAACTAAATTTCGAGGAAAGTCAATATTCTTACAATATTCACTGCATCGAGAAGTTGCAAACATCTCCCTGTCTTTTCCATTAGTTGTCTTTTACATTGAGCCTATAAGAAAGTTTGGATAAATTATTTTATTTTATTTTTTAACAATAATATCCACATACATGTATTTTGTGCAAGTGTATAGAAAAAAAATACTAACAGATTTTGGTAGCATTACTCAGATATGGAACATGGACTAGATATCTAAACGGTTATAAAATGCAGTCAATTAGTCAAAAGAGAGGTGGACACTGGGGAGTTCTTTTGCTTAGTGGAATAGCTGGAAGGAACAATGACAAGGGGCCATCCCTGGAAGTTACGAAAGGAAGCTGTGAGCAAGATGGTGAGGAGTGGTTTCTTTACGTGGAGGGTGGTTGAACCATGAAATGCATTGCCTGAGAGAGTGGAGAGAGCAAGAACAGTCAATGAGTTCAAGGAGTGGTATGATAGACAGTTCCTAAGGAGAATCTTCCACGATGAGTCGCTCGACTCCATAGAGGCCTGAATAATAATAATATCATCCATCCTTATCATTATTGCTTGTTACATAGCATTATTAAAATTATATTACACTGAGGGAATGACTACATTATTATGGGAAGCCAAGTGTTTTTAATATCCCAGCTGATCATAATGTTGAGGATACTTAGAATGACAAATATTTAATAAGTATTCAACTGCCAAACATTAAATTTTTATACTCTTAACTAAGAGATTAAATTCCAAACATCCTCCGTGTTTGGGGCTTACAGCTATGGCAGCTTGCATAACAAATTAGTAAGTTGTTGGTATCTCCTAATGTAGTGGTTGTCTTACACTGTTCCAGGATGATCTGAGCAACTGTTGCATAATCTGCAGTGCTATGCAAGCAAAAGAGTTTGCGGTGGTAGTAGGAACAAATGACTTGATAAGAACTAAGAAAAGTAAGACTGGATATCATTAGATTGCCGAGAAGAATAAAAGATTAGTAATAAGAAAGGTAGTGCATTGCCAAGATACAACAGCAATAAGCTGAGGTGAAGAGCAAAGATTATTATTATTCTAAGACCCATGGAGTCAGACTCATCTAGGTTCTTTTGCCATACATACCTTGCCTTCTTCCACAATCTCCAACCATTATATGAAAAAAATCTTAAACATTAATCCAATAGCAACCACTTACCAACTTATATGTCTCTATCATGAATAACGAACGATATGTTAGCAGAAATGTGTTAAGAGAAAAGGAATGCAGTTTGTGAATGTGTGTGTGTGTGAGGAAAATGAAGGATGACAAATATATAATAATGATGGACTGCATTTGAATGGTTTTGGCATAAGTCATATGGAGAAGCTGCTGCTGGAAAGGAGAGCAATTATTATTATTACGGGCAGCTCCAAGGAGTCGAGGAGTTAGACTTATCGAGGGAGGCCCAACATCATGTCGAGAACAACTATTCAACATTCACACAGTATCTATCATACTTCACCTTGAACTCATTTACAGTCATGGCACCCACAACAGACTCTGGCAGCTTATTCCACTCATTTACCACCCTCCAAGTAAAAAATCTAGCTCTACCACCCTTGCTAACCACACTCTTACCAAGCTTCCATGGATGGCCTCTAGTCCACCCACTACCAGTCCTGTTCTCACAAATATCTTCTGAATTAATTTTATAGAAACCCTTCAGTAATTTGAATGTCTCAATCATATCACCCCTTTTTTGCCTATCAACCAATTTCTGCAGCCCACAAATCTTCAACCTGTTCTCGCCAGGTTCATTCCATAGTCCTGCTATTATCTTGGTCACTCGTCTCTGGATCCTCTCCACCTCCTCCCCATCAAGAAGAAACCCTGGCGCCCGTATCTGGACACAGTAGTCTAGATGGGGGTCTTATCAAGGCTCGATACAGAGGAACAATAACCTGTTTGTCTCTGCTTGTTAAAGTATTTTTCAGCAACCAAATGATTTTATGAGCTGATTTAGCTACTTTTGCAATGTGCCCCCTAAACTTCAACTCCCTATCCACCAACCCTCCCAAATCCCTAGCCTCAATCTCCTGGAGTACGGTTCCACCAATGTGATATACTGCTGCTAATCTTTTCACCCCAAAATACATAACCTTACACTTTGCCACATTAAATTGACATCCATTTTCCTTAGCCCAGTCCTCCAAACTATCCAAATCATCTTGCAAAATTTTGACATCCTGTGCACTCACCATTGCTCTACCCAACTTTGCATCACCAGCAAACAAGTGAACACTTCCTCTCAGCTCCTTTCCTATATCATTAACGAACAAATTGAAAAGTACTGGTCCAAGAACAGAACACTGCGGCACACCACTAGTCACAGGCAGTCTTTTGGACTTTACTCCTGAATAAACAACTCTCTGATATCTCTCCATCAACCACCCTCCTATCCATCTCACCAACCCTATATCCATCCCATATGCTGCAGTTTACTGATTAGAATTCCATGTGGTATCCTGTCAAAGGCCTTAGCAAGGTCCAGTAGAATCACTGTAAACCCATTACCTTTATCCAGTTTAGTGGTCACTGTAATATAAAACTTGAGCAAGTTACTGAGTCATGTCTACCCTTCACAAAACCATGTTGTCCCCCATACAGTATCCCATTTTCATCTATCCAATCCTGTATTTTTTTTCTTGACTATTTTCTCCAATTCCTGATATGCTGATCGGCCGGTAATTTTCAACAGCAGTCTTGGAACCTCCTTTATGCAGTGGAACTATTTTCCCCAAATGTATACAAAGATATCCAAATGTAAACAAACAAAGTTTGTTTACATTTGGATATCTTTGTATACATTTGAAGTATCTTCAGGACTGAAGCAACTCTGGTAAAGGTGGACCAAATCTTATCTGGGAGATACTCTGGGAAATACAGAGACAAGGATCAAGATCCTTGTCTCGGTATCTCCCATAATGCAAACCACATCTCCTTGCAGAGATGTATAATGCTATACATTAAGGGAAGGGTCACTACCCAGACCGGTTTCGACCTTTATTGAATGTTCTAGTACAGGTCAAGCTCCAAAAACTCAGCGTTGTTCCCCTCAGTAACAGGCTCACCCTGCCACTGAGTACTCTTAGAACCGGTTGGCTCTACACCGTGGCAGGCTCACCCCACCACTGAGAAGAGCTGCTTATTAGCTCATATCTCATCCGAGGGGTAACAGTAAAAGCCGTGCCTCAGTTACTACAGCATTGCCATTCATCACCCAAGCTTCCAACCGGTTTCGACCTTCATTGAGGTCTCGTCAATGGGAGCCAGATCCAGAAGTGGTGATACTAAGGCAGAAACAATGGAGAAGTCATATTTACCTATATGAGTTGCCAAAAGGTGTACCACCTTATTATTAGTAAGCTGGTAAACCTCATTAATAATAATTCAGTGGGAGCCAGACCCCAGTAGGTCTGGCTCCCACTGAATTATTAAAGGTCTAAACCGGTCTGGGTAGTGGCCCTTCCCTTAATGCATAGCATTATACATGTCCGCAAGGAGATGTGCTTTGCATTATGGGAGATACCGAGACAAGGAGTGATGTGAGCTTGGTCCACCTTTACCAGGAGTTGCCTCAGTCCTGAAGATACTTCAGGCACAAACTTTGTTTGCTTACACTTGGATAAAGGATTAAACTAAATTTATTATAGTCTAAACAAGTAGAGAAAAAAAACTTCCAACAGAAGAAAGAATGCTTATGGCAGAATGACTGATTGGAGAAAATGACAAAAGAATAACTCTTGCAGAGGATACAGTTGAGATGTTAAATGTGCACTTCATAAAAGGTGCTTCATCCTATCACCAGGTTTTGATGGAATGTGACATGGAGCTCACATCAGCCTTGACATACTTGTTTATGTATGGGGTTACACCAGGTTAAGTTCAAAAGAAATGGAAGGCCAGACTGTACTATTTCATAAGGGAGGTGACATACCTAGCTTCAAATTATAGGTCAAAAGGTGTGGGGGGGGGGAGGTAAAGTGTTGGATAGATTAGTGAGAACCAAGATCAAGAAATGGGTTGACAACAGTGATGTTCTCTCTGATGGTCACAGCATGGATTTGCTAAAGGAAGGTCTCATTTTAGTAATCTTACTTATTATAGTACGGTGACAAGTGCACTGGACAAGGGAGATGGATACACAGTAGTACATTAGAACATGAAAGTGTTTTCGATAGATTGCCATGTAAGCTGATAGTTAAACTAGAACAGATAGGGGTTTAAATTAATACACCGGATTGGAGATTAGCTATCTGAAAGGCTTTAGCAAGTTGTATGAGGAGGGAATAACATCCCAAAAGAGGAAAGCCACTAGTGGCGTGCCTCAAGGGTCTATTTTAGGGCTATTGCTAATAAACCTGTATGTTAATAATATTGGATTTGAACGAGGATATTCAGCTGTTTGCAGATGATGCAAAGTTGGGAAAAACTAAGTAGGACAGAAGTAGCTTTACAAGAAGACTTGAATAGACTGAAAAGTTATAGGAGTGGCAGAGTGTTGTTCAAATGTTGTAAAGTGTAAGGTTTTAAAATTCATAAAACAAAGATGGGATGTAGAATATACACTTGGTGGCTATATATTATTAACATCTGACCTCCATGGAGTCAGACTCATGGGAGGTACACACTATTGCACATAACTCATCCAACCATGCCTTAAACTGATTCAATGTGTCTACATTCACAACATACTTAGGCAATGCATTCCACTCACCAATCACTATTCATTCAAAGAACCTGCTCCTCGCTCCTACACTCACACTCTCTTTATACAGTTTCCAGCGATGACCTCTTGTTCTACCCCATCACCCATTCTATGAAAATTCTCTTCCATGTCAAACTGATAACAACCCCTGACTAGCTCATATGTCTCAATTATATTCCCTCCCCCTCTTCCTCTTAATCATGAGGTCTGCAACAGTGTATACTTTGCATCCCATCCTTGCTTACTAAATCTCAAAACCTTACACTTCGCAACATTGAACCGACAGTTCCATTTACCTGCCGATTCATGTAATCTATTCAAGTCCTCTTGGAAGGCCATAACATCTGCCTGACTCCATTGCCAGTTTTACATCATCTGCATATCATTAAACCCATCCCAATATCACTAACATATTGGGATGGATTGAATGAGTGACAACCAGTCATTGATCCAACTCAGACGTCTGTTATCAAATCCCATCTGTTTCAAATTTATTTACCAGCTTGTTGTGTGGCAGTCTATCAAAATATTTACAAAATCCAAGTACACCACTGTATATGCATCTCCTCTGTCCAACGTATTTGTCACCTTGTTATAGTACATATGCAAGTTTGTGAAACATGATCTCCCCTTAAACTCATGCTGATAACCACATAGAATGGGTTGATATCATGCTGATAACCACATTTCTGTATCCTACTTCTCAACAATCTCTCTAGTACCTTCACCACAGCTCCAGATATACAGATTGGATTATAATTTGAAACTACAGCCTTATCACCAGTGCAAATGGAACAATTTTAACCTCCTTTCACTCTCTTGGAACCTGTGCTATTGTAAGACTTGTTAAACAGGCATGCCAATTCCGTGAAACATTCCCCTTAAGATGTGTGGTGATATGTGATCAAATCCTATTGCCTTATTGACATCAAGTTTATTTATTTCCTCAAATGCTTCCTGATCACTCATAATTAAGCCATCCTATCCTATGTCATCTATGCTTAAGTTCCTCATGATCCCTCCCTGATCAGGATGAAACACCCTTATAAATTGATCACTGAATACTTCAACAATGTCTTCGGTAGCAGTTACCATTTTAACACTTTCATCCATTAACACATCTTACCATGATCATTCTTCCTTCTACTTGCCCCATATCCAAAAATCTCTAGGGTTTTTCTTTACCTGGTCTGCCAATTTCTGCACTTTTGTTTTCTTAACTAAGTCACTCTCCTGGATCGTTATTTATACTCTTCATGCAATGGATTATTACCATTATTCTTCTTGTACTGCCTCCAAAGTACTTTTTCCAGATTTCATGCTTAAGCTCCACATTCATCCATTTTACACCTAACTTATTCAGCCTTTTGGCCTTCAGAATACATTCACACATTGATGCTGTTATATATTTCTTTGTCAGTTCACATGTAGCATTTATTTCTGTTATAGCTCCAAGCTGTCTCCTAAGCTTGTCATAATTACCAGCCTTATAATTCCACATATACATCCTTTCCTCACAAAAGTCTGCATATGGCTAGTCACAACCCAGGTAATCACTTCACGATCACTTTCACCAACTGGAGGAAAGTGTGAAACCCCTCTCTCACAATCTGATGAAATGATCAGATGTAGAACTCTTGACCCTTGTGTGCCCTCCTTTACATGCTGCTTGAGATAGTTATCTCTCTCTCTCTCTCTCTCTCTCTCTCTCTCTCTCTATTAAGAACTCAAAAAATTCAATTTCCTTATTGCCAAATGTTATCTCTTCAGTCCAATCTATACTGCCATAATTGAAATCACCCATAATAATTACCTTTCTTTTGTTCCCTAATCCAAGTTGTTTATACATTTCTTCATCACCACCCAGGTCTATAGCAACATTCAACTAACTAAATATGTCTTCCTGTTAACCTCCATGTTACACCACACTGCCTCATAACCATTGCCATTATTTCCCTATTTTATGTCTGCGTTATGTGGACATAATTCCCCTGTTATTTGCTTGTACAAGTGATGTAGGAGAAATATTTCTGCAACACTAGTGGGGGGGGGGGGGGGGGGAAGAACAAGAGTTTATCCCAGGAAGTTGGATAAGAGTGTGATTAGCAAGGGCATGAGGACTTGATTTTTCACTTGGAGAGTGGCGAATGAATGGAATAGAATGGGTTGCCTGAATCAGTTGCGATTTGTCTGTTAATAGTTTCCAAGAGAGGAAACCATTAACCAGGAGGGGTATGACAGATAGTCTTGATAGTTTGGATCTTCCACGATGAGTTTGCAATGGAGGTGCCTATACAATAATAATAAATGTATTATTATTACTAGATTGAATTAGAAACCAGCTTGCAGCAGTAAAGTGGATGAAAGAATTTGAAGGAAAGATATCATTAGTGAATGGGAGATATTTAAGAAAAACTATTGACAGCAATGACAGATTGTTTACCTCAAGTGAAGAAGATAAAAAGGAATTTGGAGTCAAATGGATGCCAAAAGAAATAAAAATAAAAATAAAAAGAAGAAAATGAAATTATGGAAGGCATATAAAGAGAGGTGCGGAAGTCAGTTCATGAGGAATATAAGGCTTAGGCTAGGAAAGTGAATAATTTTGTAAGGAGATAAAAAATTAAAATAGAGAGTGGCACTCCAAGGAGAATCCCAAATAGTTTTTTTTCTGCTATGTGTCAAGTAGGAGGAAAAATGATAGTGGACAGATTATCTTGTTGGGTACAGATGAGAATTGGCTGACCAAAGCAGATGATATAGTTGAGCTATTTAATGAGCACTTGATTAGTGTTCTATCCTAATATTAAAATCTTTATTCCTAGAAGGATAATGAGTGGCGATGTGTTAGAAGAAAATGAAGAGGATGTATTCTGAATGCTGAGTATGTTAAATATCAATAAGACATTTGCCAGCCTGGTTGGCCAAGTGGTTAGCATATCTGCTCTCCAGCCTGCAGGCTCGAATCCCGTTGTGAGCATGGATGTTTGTGATTGTCTGTGAAAATGCTAGTGATGGTGGTGGGGCAGTAGATGGCATTGTTGTAGTAGGTGGAGAGAGAGTTGTAGAGTAGGTGCCCTCCCTCGATGAGTCTTTGGACTCCCTGGAGGTGCCATGTAATAATAAAGACAGGAAGACTAAATGAAATTTCACCACATGTTTTAAGGGAATGTGCCATAGAACTGACTTCCATTAACTTGGCTGTTTAATCAAAGTCTTGCAATGGTCCAGATTTCTGGAGATGGAAGGAGAGTACCATTGCCTAAGGACGGTGGTAGAATGGAGGCAGTATCAAACTATAGGTCTGTATTTCTTTTGTAGTTAAGATTTCGGATAAATTGATAAGAATAAGTAACACTGATGCAGGCCAGCATGGATTTGTTGAAGGGCACTTGTTTTAATAATCTGGTTACCTTTTATAACAGAGTAATAAAAGCAGTGGATCAAAGCAAGGCACATAATGTCTTTTTTTTTTTTTTTTTTTTTGGATTTTTCCAAAATATTTGACAGGGTGTCACATGACAAGTTGATTTTGAAGTTGTCATATGGGAAAACTTGTGAGCAAGGAGAATCCCAATCACCAATCCAATCCATTCAGTTTAATGTATTGGTGATTGGCTCCTCTGATAGATAGACAGCTATATATGGGGAAGCAGTATCAGGGAGTAGGAAGGTTACAAGTTGAGTTTTATAGGATTCGGTCTTGGGATCATTGCTGCAAAATCTAGAGTCAATGATATTGCCACAGGACTACAGGGAGATGTTCAGTTGATTGCAGATGACGAGAAGATTGGGAGGATGATTAATAATAGTTAATGTTTAGGCTTTTCAAGAGGATTTGAATAAGATGAAAAGATGGACCAATTAATGGGGATGTCCATTTAATGGAACTAAATGCAAGGTTTTGAAATTTACTTTTATATAAAAGTAAAATTAAAATGTAAGTGACTAGTATTTTAAGGAGAGAAAAATTAGAATATGAGAGGAGATCCTCACTGCATCCAAGAAGAATCCCAAAGGTATTCTTCCATTATGTGGAGAGTAGGAGGAAAAAAGACAGTGGGATCCATAGATGGGATTGCTTGATACTCACTTGGAGTTATAATGGAAGAAGTGGTGGAAGAAAGGGATCTTAGGGTGATTGTGGATAGAGATTTAAAGTTTTGAGATCATATTATTGTTTATATACCATTTTCTGAGCAGGTGAGTGTGTCAGGAAAATGAAACTAGAATAGCACAGTAGGATAGCCTCATGTGAAGATAGTGGCTTGTATACCGAAGGGGTGTTACACTATATTACAGAGCTAAGTGGAATATGAGGGAAATAACGACTAAGAATGCTAGCAATAACTGACTTTTCTGTATATAAATGCTAGGAGCATTAGGAATAAAGGGAATAAGTTTGTGATATTGACTGACTCAGTTTCTCCAAAGGTTGTTTATCAGTGAAACTTCATTAACTGAGGAGGATATTCCAACAGGGATAAAAATCAAAGGGTATAGCATATTTTGTCAGGAAATGGAAAGTAAACATGGTGGGAGTGCTACTTATGATAAGAAATGAACTGTGCAGTCTCAGGGTGAAGAACCTGTGTGGAAATAGCACTAATGGGTTTGAGAGGATATGGCATGAGATAGATGTTTATAAGACAAGATATTTCAGATGTTGCTACAGACCAGGAAATATAGATGATGACGAGCAGGAAATATTTAGGCAAGTGCAAAGAGTAATCATTATGGAAGACTTCAACTATAGTGATGTAAACTGGGCTGATTGCTAGTGGTATGACATACTTGTTCCTGTTGGTGAGAGTGACTGTGTAGTCCTGACTTAGAAGATGAATAGGCATGTGGATTTAACAAAACAGAAAGAAGTTATGTGGAATTACAACGCAGGTGACTATCACACTCAGAAACCTGCTTTCAGCAGTACAATGGATGAAAGAATTTCAAGAAAGAGGATCATTAGTGCATGGGAGATGCGTAAGAAAAAATTGTGGACAGCAATGACAGATTGTATACTTCTAGTGAAGTAAAAGCAATATGGAGTCAAATGGATAACAAAAAGAATAAAAGAGAAATTGCACAAGAAAAAGATTATAGAAGGCATATAAAGAGAGGTGAAGAATAGTTGCATGAGTTGCATCAATGATATTGTCACAAGACTACACAAAGATGAAGATGTTCAGTTGTTTGCAGATGATGTGAAGCTTGGGAGGGTTATTAGCGATAGTTCTGATGTTTTGGTTCTTCAAGAGGATTTGAATAAGCTGGAAAGGTGGCCAAAGTCATAATGGTGCCCGCTTAATACAACTCTATTTAAGGTTTTAAAATTGGAATCTGTGGAAGATATGCTTCATATTCACTTGGTAGAGTTATACTGGAAGAAGTAGAAGAAGCAAGAGATCTCAGGGTGATTATGAATAGAGATTTGAAGTTCTGAGGACATACTGCAAAGGCTGTGAAGACAACTCAGAAAAATTTGGCAATGCTGAGGAGAACACAAACCACAAGAGATAAAAGTGCTGGTCCTATTGCATAGAGCATTCACAGAAATCCATCCACATCTGAATTTCTGTTTTGCAAATCTGGTTGCCAGGTTTTGAGGGGGGGGGGGATGAAGTAACCTTGGTGAGGGTGCAGAGATATTTAAGTTGTTGAAGGGTTATTATCATATTAACACAGAGGAGATTTTTTGTGTGTGGTAGAATAAGGGAAAGAACAAGGACAAGAAGCCATTCCTGGAAGATAGAAAAGGAGGTGGTAAGTAAAGGGGTAAGAAGAAAGTTTTTTGTATGGAGAGTGGCAGGAGTATGGAATGCATTGCCTGAGAAGGTGGTGAACATACAGACTGTGGATGATTTTAAGGGGTGGTACGATAGTACGTGTTCACTAGTGTTGACCTCTCATAATGGGTCTTGTGACTCCATCGGAGTAAGGAAAATAATAATCTGATGTGGCCTTTCTTACCATACCAAGCATCATTCTTGCTTGTACTTCGTACTGCTCTATGCTAATCACATTTTTCTTTATATTTCCTTTCTAATGATTTATCTTTCGCAATCTTGCATTTTATCCTGACACATCAAATTTATTCTCTTCTTAGTTTATACTCATAACTGTGGGTATGCAGTCAAACTACTTCTCTCAAGACCATGACCCATGTCCCATGAACTACTGACCTTTCCTTCTAACTTCAAGTCATGGCTGTTCCAAGATGTCTCCTAAATCTGTCATAATTACCAGCTTTACATTTCCACATAAATCCTTTCTTGACAGAGAATTCCACATTGAGCAACTGTCCAGAAAAAATACTGCATGATTCCTCTCCCCAAATGGGGAGAGGAATCATGCAGGAGAAAGAGTGAATACCTTGTTTATGAATGCATCTGATTTTATTACCAGATCCAGCACTCTCGAACCCCTGGTCTCCTCCATGACATGCAGTTTCAGGTAATTATCTCTTAGCAACTATAAAACTTCCATTTCCATCTTGCCAATTACCCTTTCCTCCCTCCAAACTATGTCCCCATAATTGATACCTCTGATAATTGCTTGGTTTGCACCCACTGAGCTAATCTGCCGACGTATAACATCCACACATCTTCCTCTGGGTCCCCTGATGTACTGCAGCAACCAAAATATATTTGGTCATATTTGGCATCTTTCTCACACCAAATAGCCTCAAATGAACCATCTCCCAAGACCTAATATCCTCTTTAACTTCTTAACATGGTATGAACGCAAATTTAAGGAAGCCTGTGAGATTCTTATCAACCACCCCAATCTGAACAATAATGATGGTCTAAAAATCCCAAGCATATGGAAGGCACATATTCTACCCACAGAACCTCTCCTCCCTAAGAGTTAACTGTAAACAGGATTGCATATAATCCAGAATCCTAAATCTAATATAACATTGTGTAATGTTAAAAATAAGACATCATTGTTACTGTAAGAAAACTATCTATAAGAAAGAATGTTTCTCTCGTGTTATCTTAAATAGAATTTAGCTTTGATGTAGTTTCTAAATAATTAATTAATTTGCAATTTTATCTGAATTTTTTTTTCTTTTTCACTAGAGGTCATGCCAGTAGAATGACCAATAATCAAATCATTGTTTCTTTAGCTTACTGTGTGAAATGTAACTCAGCTTGTCCTTATATATTTGTATATACTCCAGATGATGACCTTAATATGAAGGTCGAAACTTCGGGAAATTAAAATAGTTATTTATAACACAGTTGTAAAGTCCATAATTTCTAAAATGAATGCTGATCACCATGCAAAACTAAAAGAAAGGACTCGTTAACTTCTCATTTTGTTGGCTGAAGCTGTTCAAAACTTCAACCAACAAAACAACTGACCTTCTGTCCTATTCCGTCTTCCTCCCTGAAAATACAGGGACAGAATGTAAAAGGGAACTAACTATATCATCATCATTTTCTGTTAACCAGGTCTCACTGAAGCCTATCATTTTTGGCCAAGTCAGGTTACCAATGCCAAGAGCTCCCCTCCTTTATTTCGGATGTTGTAGCAACCATGTACATGTATTTCAACATCCCCTTGGATTCACAGTTTCTCCTGTGTGGCATCATTATCATTACCAACCCATTCAGATTTGAAACAAAGCTGCCTTCAGCATTGCATAATCAATTCTGTACACACTTATTTGTTTCTGGGTGGCTGAATTAAATGTAATACAAACATAACTCCTTGTGTTCATCAATTCACTCCATACATCTTACATTTATAAATTGCACACCTGTCTTCTGCACATTTTTCTCATCGACTCATTTGCAATTATGCATCTTTGATTCAGTCCTGTTATGCTCAGTCTGGCTTTTTAACAGCTTTTTTTTCCTATAGTAAAATTGATAAATATTCCTCTTCAATATTTCCTACTGTTCTGTCATTACTTGTTTCATTTAATAGTCATTCAAATGAATTACTCTGGATATCTAGAACATATTTTAGTTTTCCTATCACCTTTATCATCTCTGATTCCTTTTACAGTACTCTTTCCTCCATATGTAAGCTTTTTCAATAACTGTCAGAACATTTTGCTATCTTCCTATTTTATATATATTCTTACCCAAGTCTTCCCATGACTTATTTAGCTGTTTTCACACATTGCTTATCTCTTACAGTTTTCTCTGTACTATTTTGGGGCATCAACCAACTTATTTGCTAGGGACTTTCAGAATGTTTTTATCCTCAGGAATGCTTCTTTAACTTCTCATGTCCACTATCTTTCTTTTTTTGCAAATAACTTCATCACATGCCTCCCCCTAGCTGAATCAACATTTTCTTCAGAGTTTGCCACTCAGATTCCAAGGTTTGGTTTTTGTTTTCAAACTGTTTTATTTTTTCTTGAGTATTGTTTATATAGTTGAGTCAAAAGTTCACCTGTAAAAGTGTCCAACTTTAATTGTTTTTAAAACTTAACTAAGATTTTTTTTTTAAACTAAGATGTTTGGGGTGCTTAAGGGTCAAAGCTGTATAACTGAGAGGAGACCTCCACATGGCCTTTCAAGGAATGCGGAGAACCGACCAGGGCTTCTGACCTAATGTCCAATCCTCACCTTCTCATGGTGCACCCTGTTGGGTATCTACTTTGATACTGAACGAACGAGGATGGGCTGGCAATTTGGGATTTAGCCGACCAAATTGTATTCTTATTGGTTAAACCAAAATAAAAAATGATGGTACAACATGACAAAATTTCATGCCAGCTGGGGCATCGCCCGGTTAAACAAGGCCCCTGTTGTTTTCGCCAAGGAACCAGGGCGAACAGTGAAAAGTCAGCTACTGGAACAAATCTGAAAACAAACCCCAACTCAACATCACCAGAGTTAAAGATTGGTACTATCAATGTAAGAAGCCTGAATGGCAAAGAAATGGAGCTAGCTGAGGAATTAGATAAGTACCAGATCGACATAATAGGGGTGACTGAAACAAAAAAGACCAAAACTGGTGAGATCTTTCTGAGCAATAAATACAAAATGTTATATTCAGGCAATGACAATCAAGGAAAAGAAGGAGTAGCCATAGTATTCAACACAAAATACGAGGCTAATCTTCTTGAATGGCAGTCAGTCTCAAGTAGAGTAATGTTGGCAAATATGAGAATGGGGAACTGGACAATGAGACTTATTTGTGCCTATGGTCCCACAGAAGGTTCTACTAAGGTAGAAGTGGAGGAATTTTTTGACGCTTTAGAAAAAGCAACTGACACAATGAAAAAGGAAAAGTTGGTCCTTGTTGGGGATGTAAATAGCAGAGTTGGAAATGATTGTGAGACATACAAAAATATTTTGGGAAAATTTTGAGAAAAGAGCAAAGCTAATAATAATGGCAAATATCTGTTGGATTTCTGCTCAGGACATGGACTGGTTATTACTAACACCATGTTCCAACATAAAAATGTGCACAAATTCACATGGAGAGAAGAGGCTAGGAATAAGAAAAGTCTCATTGACTATGTTATTGTTGATAGTGATGTTTTCTCCCTGGTGCAGGACACCAGAGTGTACAGAGGATTTGAAATTGGAAGTGATCACTATTTAGTCTTGAGCAGGATAAAATTGAATTTCATATTGAAAAGAATAACATGTAAGAAAGTTTTAAAGCAAATAAAAGTTGAGCAGCTCTCAGATGTGAACTGTAGACTAAAATACAGAAAGATTATTGAAAAGAAAATGAAAGAGTTTGAGAACAGGAATCAAACCTTGGAGATTCAGTGGCAAACTCTGAAGAAAACATTGATTGATTCTGCCAGAGAGGCATATGGTGAGGTTGTGTGCAAGGATAAAAAAATTCAGAATTCCCTTGTGGACACAGGAAGTTAAAGAGGCAGTGAAGGAAAAGAAGAAAGCATATCAAAAGTTCCTGGCAAATAAGTCAGCTTTTACTCTTACAGAATACAGAGACAAATGTAAGAAAGCTAAACAGTGTGTAAAACTAGCTAAACAAAAGTCATGGGAGGACTTTGGCAAGAATATAGTAAATAAATATCAAGAAGGTGGCAAAATATTCTGGAGGTGGTTGAGGAAGCTTAGGAATGGAGGAAAGAGTGCTGTAAAAGGAATTAGAGATGATAAAGGTGACATGAAAATGGTAGAAAAAGATATCCTTGAAGTATGGAGTAATTACTTTGAAAAACTGCTAAATGAAACAAGCAGTGATGACAGCACAGTGATAAAAATCACTGACCAGGCATGCAGTCAGGAATACATATCCATACTTGAAGTAGAAAAAGCCATCAAAGGCTTGAAATGTGGAAAGGCAGCAGGAGTAGATAATATTCGACCAGAAATGCTGAAGTATGGTGGTATAAAAGTCTTACAGTGGCTGCACTGCATAGTTCAGATAGCCTGGACAGAGGGACAAATTCCCGATGATTGGAGTAGAGCTCTCATAGTACCCATATATAAAAAGGGAAATAAAACTGAATGTGAGAATTACAGAGGTATTTCCCTACTGAGTGTTCCTGGCAAGATCTATGCAAGTATACTTGAGAAATGGTTGAGAAGAATTGTGGAAGAAAAGCTGGATTCAGGCCAAATAGAGGCTGTCAGGATCAGATCTTCACTTTGTGACAAATAGTCGAGAAAGCATGGGAATATAACAAAGATCTGTATTTAAGTTTTGTCGATTTGGAAAAGGCATATGACAAAGTGCCAAGAGAGAAGCTATTCAATACGCTGCAGTTATATGGTGTCAATGGGGCATTATATCAAGCAATACTTAGTCTTTATTTGAGTTGTAAGTCAGCAGTTAGAATTGAAGGAAGTACAGGAAGCTGGTTTAATGTCAAATCTGGTGTGAGACAAGGATGTACATTATCCCCTCTGTTATTCATTATCTATATGGATCACATTATGAAGGAAAGTGGTATTAAACCTGATATCAAAATTGGAGATGTTAATGTCAGCTCTTTGCTTTATGCGGATGATGTTATACTTCTAAATAAATCTGCTACAAGTCTGCAAGATTCTCTGACTAAATTAAATTGCTGTTGTAATAGATATGGTATGAAGGTCAGCAATAAAAAGACAGACAATGAAAATACGCAGAATCATTGAAAATGTCAACTGTGTTGTGAATGGAGAACCTGTGGAACAAGTAAAGCATTTCAGCTACTTAGGCACGATTTTTACTGAAGATGGTAAATTAAATATAGAAATAGACAACAGAATCAGCAAAGCTGGTATGGTGGGAAGTCAATTGAATAAATTCATATGGAATAAGAGAGAAATTAGTCAGAACACTAAATTAGCTGTATACAAGACAGTGTTCAAACCAGTTTTAACTTATGGATCTGAGAGCTGGGTCAGAAGCAAAACACTTGACTGCAAACAAGAGACTGCAGATATGAGAGTCCTGAGAAAGATTAGAGGCATGAACAGATGGCATCAATGGCAATATCATATTAAAAATGAGGATATCAGGAAAGAACTTGACATTGTCAGCATCCAGGAATGCATTAGCAGAGCTAATCCCAGGTGGTATGGTCACTTAAATAGAATGGGAGAGGAAAGATTAGCAAAACAAGTGTTCTCTGCCAGGTTGGCAGGAAAACGACCCAGAGGGAGACCAAGATATAGGTGGATTGATACGGTACAAAGTGCCTTAGACGATAGAAATATAAGATCTGATAATGTTGGAGACTTGACAAGTAATAGACTGATTTGGAGGAAAATTGTAGATAGGAAGTTAGTAATGATGTAATTTTTTCATGTAGTACTGTCATATCCTGTACACCCCTTGAGGGTACACGGCAGGAATTTGATGATGATGAACTAAGATGTTAAATAAGCAATTGATTAATGCTTTTAAGTGTGACATGTGCAAAGCCTGAGTGCAGCAAGGAGAAGGAATTAATGGCAACAGAAGGAAGCACGTGAGGAATTAAACCAGATGTTCACAAAATAGAACATTACACTGTATATTGAGGAAATATCCTCGTGCAGCCTTTCTTAGTATTGTTCATGGCTCACTAGTTGGCCACATTCATCACTCTAGTGCGACTTTCCTGTTGGACTATGAGAGAATTTTATTATTATTTTTTTTTTTTTTTTTAAATCAGTTTAAATTTTCAGATATAGATTAGAATATGATATATTAAAAACCTAAAATTAAAAATGTTCTACATAATTCATTTATGCAAAATTTTAATTAGGATATCATTTTGCCAAATGCTGTATTTCTCAACAAGCAAATGTACAGTAGTACCTAAATTCAGCCATGTCACCACTGTATGTTGATAAATGCACATTCTGCCTTGTTATCTGCTGGATTGCCAGATATGAGAAATGCAGTTTGACAAGTCTCTTGTATAAGAGAACAGAGCATATGATAGGAAATTGATAGTAAGGAAACTGATACCAGCTAGATTAATGTGAAAGATTTTTCATAGAATTGATGGGGAGGAAAGAAACAAAACAAGAAGCAGACCTGGTAATTAAGAGGAGAGTGCAGATGTGAGAATGGGTTTTTTTTGCATAGAGGGCAGAATGCATTCCAACAGCACAAGTACAGAAACAGTGAATGAGTACTCATTTTCCCATATATTCAATGCCATTTTATTCTTAATCTGCACTCTAAATCAAGACCATCAAATTTTTGCAACACTCAAATTCTATCATTACTGCTCTTCTATTGCACCATCTCTAGCATCTCTCGTCACGTAATTTGTGCTGTCTGCCACATCGTTTGTGTCACTGGGATTTTGTCCACAGCAACACATTCTTTTCTGAACAAACCACCATAACTAAAAATCTTGTTGATATTACAAAGATTCCTTGGATAGCATAAAACAGCCCTCATGTTGTCCATTTGGAGTCCGAGGAATTCCAAATAGTGGCGTAGGAAAATAAGTCCTACTGCATGGCTTCCTAGGTCACTAAACTGAACTTCTAGATTTCCTATCAAGAGTACAACATACAACCTGTTGTATCAACAAGTGAAAGATTTGACTGAGCTATATCAGCAAATAATTGCTATTTGCAATTTATCACAGACAGCTACTACATCCTTTCAGGTGCAAGTGAAGATGTACTAAAGTTACTCAAATGTAGCTAATTTCTGCATTTGTAGGATGAAAATTCCATGATTCTGTCAGAATAACAAATATCATTTTGCTATGGGTAGAAACTCTGCTGAACATCCATATAAATTTCAGTAAACATGCTGATGAATGCCAGAAATCTGAACAGTGCCTACAAAGCAAAAGATCTTTGATAAAAATAATAATGTGACCAAGGGACTGATTTGGAATGGATAATCCTTATGAAATAACAATCTTGAATGTTAGATTAATTTTAAAAAAATTCTACATTTAAGAATAAAATTATTAAAATCTCACCAACTCTGATGTGCCTCGAGGAAAAGATAGATCAGCCACAGTTTTGTCTGTCTGTATTCGAACGTCACAAGTGTTTTTGTTATGGCTTCCATGAAAAAGCTAAAAGAAAAAGTTAATTACTAATTTTACATCAGTGAAGTATTAGTACTGATAAGCAGTAGTTTAAGAGGAATTTAAAATATCAAAATTTTTACTAAACAAATCATTAAAAATTAAATGTACAAATGACATTACTAGAATGAATTGATTAATTATTGAAATAATTCATTCTAGTAATGTCATTTGTACATTTAACTTGTAGACTTTATTAATTAAAAAGTTTGTTAATTTTATTCATCAAATGCTTTGCAAAAGTATTTTATTACCACAGTAATAAAATAAGATAAGTTGGTGTACAAGCTGCAGAGGACAGGAATAGATAGTATATTGGTTAGATAGATGGGAGATTAGCTCTCTGAACAATACCAGCAAGTTTTGCATGATGGAGCTGCATTTCAAAAAGAGGAAGGTGACCAGTGGCATGCCTCAGGGTTCTGTTCTTGGGTCCCTACTGTTTAACTTGTTTGTTAATGATATTTCATGTGGATTGACTGGGAATCTTCAAATGTTTGCCGATGAAGCAAAGTTAAATAGAATTATCAAGAGTCATGCTGACATTAGTTCTCTACAGGAAGATTTGAATAGACTTTTAGCTTAGACAAATGAGTGGGATTGCAGTTTTAATCTTAAATGCAAGGTTATACACTTTGGGATACAGAGATATAAGGTTATATGCTGTATCGCTGGAGCTGCACTTCAGGAGTGGATGAGATTTGAGCAAGTGATGGTAGACAGTGGACTGAAGTTCTGAGCATCTGTTGCAAAGACTGCACATCATATAGCTGCTATGATATATTATGATTACGGGTATCTCCATAAAGTCAGATTCATTGCAGGAGACCCAAACTAGCAAAACAATATCTGTCATATCTCTTCTTGAATTCATTTACAGATGAAGAGCTCACAACTAAGTCAGTCATGAATTCCACTCATTCACCACCCTCCAGGCAAAAAATCTTGTTCTGATACCCTTGTTAACCACACTCTTCTTTAATTTCCAGGGATGACCTCTTGTTCTTCCATCACTATCACACAGCTGAAACATTTCCCCTGCATCAATCCTATAAAAACCTTTCAGTAATTTAAATGTTTCTATCATATCCCCTCTTCTCTGCCTATCAACCAACCTCTGCAATCCACAAGCTCTCAATCTATCAATGTAGAGCATTTTTTACATCACTCACCAACTTGGTCAGTCTTTCTGAACCCTCTCCACAGCCTCCTCATCTCCAAGGAATCCAGGTGACCAGACCTGAGCACAGAAATCCAAATGTGAAAGTATCAATGCTTTATAAAGGGGAATAATAACCTCTTTGTCTCTGGATGTCAGTGTGTTCCTCAACAACCGAGTAATCCTATGTGCAATCTTGGACACCTTAGCAATGTATCCTCTGAACTTCATTTCCCTATCTACCAACACCCCCTAAGTCCTTAGCCTCATCAATCTCTTGGAGTACTGTTCCATCAATGTAGTACACAGCTGGTAATCTTTTAATCACAAAATGCATGACTTTACACTTTTCCACATTGAACTGACATCCATTATCTTTTGGCCATTCTACCAGCTTCCTGCAAACTTTCAACATCAGCTTGATTTTTTATTGCACTACCCAACTTTGCATCATCAGCAAACAACTGAATATCTCCCTGTAAGCCATTTCCTATATCGTTTATATACAAATTAAACAACAATGGCCCAAGCACAGAGCCCTGAAGCACACCACTGGTCACTTACCTCATCCTGAACTCTGCTCCTACATACACCACCTTCTGGTATCTCTCAATGAGCCATTCTTCTATCCATATCACCAATTTAGTATCCATTCCCATCTGCTCTAATTTGCATAACAGTGTTCCATGGGGTATCCTGTTAAAAGCCTTAGCAAAATCCAGAAATACCACTGTGTAGCCAGTTCCTTTATCCAACTCAGATGTCATTCTATTATGAAAAGTTAATAGATTGCTAAGGCAGGATCTACCTTTAACAAAACCATGTTGGCCTCTATAGAGTATCATATCCTGATCCACCCATTCTTGAATTTTGTCTTTAACCAACTTTTCCAATACTTTTACCACTACTCCTGAGATGGTGATTGGTCTGTAATTAACTACCACAGTTTTAGAGCCACCCTTATGCAAAGGAACCACTTTGCCTAACTTCCACTCCCTAGGGACCATACCAGAGTTCAAACTTAAATTAAAATTAGAGCAGTTGATGATGGGGAGGAGAGACTGACTAAGTGAGCAAGAGGTGTTTGGGGAGTTGAGTAAACTAGATGTAAATAAGGCTGTGGGACTTGATAATATATCACCGCATATTCTGAAGGAATGTGCCAGAGAGTTGACACCTGCCTTGACATATTTTTTTAATACAAGTCTTGCACTTGGTCAAGTCCTTAAAGAGTGGAAGGAGGGCAAGATTGTGCCACTTCATAAAGGAGGTGATCGAACTCAAGCATCAAACTATAGGCCTATCTGTGTGTCAGGTGTTGTGGTTAAGTTGTTGGAGAAGCTTGTGAGAACTAGGATCCAGAGTTGGGTTGACAACAATGGTATAATTTTTGATGGACAGCATGGATTTGCTAAAGGGTGGTCGTGTTTTAGTAATCTACTTACTTATTACAATAAAGTGACTGCTTCCTTGGACAGAGGAGAAGGATACACAGTAATATACTTGGATTTTGCAAAAGCTTTTGATAGAGTACCTCATGATAAGTTGACAGTCAAACTAGAGCAGTTGGGGTTGGATATTAGATTAGTGCATTGGATTGGAGACTGGCTATCTGATAGGTATCAACAAGTTGTGTATGGGGGTGCAATATCCAGGAAGAGGAAAGTCACTAGTGGAGTGCCTCAGGGATCTGTTTTAGGGCCATTACTATTTAACTTGTATATTAATGATATTGGCAAAGATTTGGATGGAGATATTCAGTTGTTTGCAGATGATGCAAAGTTGGGACGAACCATAAAGAGTAGTGAAGATGTTGTGGCCTTGCAAGAAGACTTGAATAAATTGAGTGATTGGGCAAGCAAATGGGGATGTGAGTTCAATGTTGCAAAATGTAAGGTTTTAAAATTTGGAAAACAAAGATGGGATGCAGAATTTATGCTTGGTGAGAATATATTGTTGGAAGTAGAGGAAATAAGAGATCTGGGAGTGATAGTGGATAAGGATCTAAAATTTAGGGGACACATCGCCAATATTGTGAAGACAACACAAAGACTTCTGGGAATGATGAGGAGGACACTGACGTGTAGAAGTAGGGAGATTCTTGTTCCATTGTATAAGGCTTTGATTAGGCCACACAGACTATTGCCCAGATTTGGTCACCTGGTTTTCAGAAGGATGAAGAGATGTTGGAAAGGGTCCAAAGGCAACTGACTAAGGTAGTTTCTGACCTCTGGAATGTCGAGTATGAGGAAAGATTGAAAAGATGTAATTTGCAGAGTCTAGTGGAGAGAAGGAAGAGGGGAGATATGATAGAGACCTACAAGTTGGTAAGGGGTTGTTATAGGATCAATGGTGGAGAAGTTCTACAGAGAATAGTGGGAGATCAGGGGAGAACCAGAGGTCATCCCTGGAAACTGTATAAAGAGGGTGTGAGTAGGGGAGTGAGAGGCAGGTTTTTTTCGTGCAGAGTTGTGAATGATTGGAATGCCTTGCCTGAGAGTGTGGTGTCTGCAAGGAGTTTGAATGTGTTTAAGACTCGGTATGATGAGATGTGTGTGTGAGATAAAAGGACCTCCTAGATGAGTCTTTGACTCCATGAGATCTTGTTTAATAATAATAAATATCCAAGTAAGAGGGGTTGACAATTCATTTGCATATTCACGCAACACCGTGATATTCCATCTAAGCCTACAGCAGTGTTTGCATTTAAATTTTGCAATATATTAAATACCTCTGATTCTTTAGCTTCAATTCTCACATTAGTTATTGCTACAGGTACATCTACAGATATCTTCACTTGGGTGATAGACTTTTGAAAAGTGATCACTCAGTAACTCTACTATTACATCTGATTTTGTCACCTCAATACCATCAGCACCCACTAAAGTTATCCTTCTGAAGTCATTCTTCCTTTTACTTGCTACATAGCAGACGAACTCTTTGGGATTACCTTTGATCTCTTTGGCTAAGGTCTTCTCATAATCTGATTTAGCTTTTCTTACTATGCTGGTAACCTTCCTAGCTTGAGCCTTGTACTGCTCATGGGTGCACTGATCGCCTTTCTCCTTGTAAATTCTCCATAACATTTTCTTTTTTTTGCAGATCAAGCTTGGTACTACTGCTCATCCATCTAACGCCTGCCTTGTTTGACTTCCTGACCATGGAGACACAATCTGATATTGCTTTCGCTGATTTTATCCCATGCACTGCTAACATCTTTCCCCTGCAATATGTTCTGCCATGGAATGGCTGAAAGCTCACTCCGAAGCTCACCCCTTCTTAACAGAAAAATCCACAGATTTTGCAACCTCCCAAGTCAATACCACATGATTGCTTTCACCAATTTGAGGTAACGAGGACACCTTACTTATGCATATAACCTCTGAAGCAATAACCAGGTCCAACACTCTCACACCACGTGTCCCTTCAGTTATGTGCTGTTTCAAGTAATTATCTCGTAGAAGATGTATGAACTCCATTTCCTTTTTGCTACGTGATACTTCTGCCTTCCAATTGATATCACCGTAATTAAAATCCCCCTTAATAATCACTAAACCTACACTCATTGCACTAATTTGCTGATGCATGAATTCAATATCTCCCCCTGTACTATAGCAGCATTCAACTGTATATTTGGTTGCATTGGTCACTATTTCGCGCCAGACCGCCTCAAATGAACTCTCATTCACATGACTATCATCTTGATATGCTACTTTCTTTGGCTGCAACACATCAGCTATCATCAACAGTACTCCTCCCCATGTTCTATCTTCTCTATCCTCCCTGAAAATACTGTACCCATCACATTCAATTCCAGTGACCACATCTTCTGCTGACAGCCCAGTTTCAATAATGCCTACAACTTTTCGCAAGATTGCACTGACTAATGCCAAAAATTCTTCTCTTATTTCGAATGCTTCTTGCATTGGTATACAAATATTGCAGATTCCCTCTAGATCTTGTACCGGCTTTAGAACTGATATATAAGTCACTAATTTCAGTAGTCCCATGCCAATTTTTATCCCCTCCCTTCTGCAATTTATTCTGCGTATAAAGATCAATAAATATACAATCAGTGCTAAAATTTCTCTCTCTTACACTCAACCTTTTCAATATTAGTTTCCCTGCCCAATTACTTCAACTTGTTCAGAAAACAGTAACTTCTTCAATCGCTTATGTGCTTCCATATTCAATGCAATCCATCCTAGCATACAACTGTCTTTTTCCTACAAACGCACTCCAAACATCAACAAATTTATGACAGGAAAAATAGACGTATGAATGCGAACATGAACAAAATGAAGGATAGAGTGCTGTATGGAGACTCGTTAGTACGAGGTGTGTTAGTAGAGGATTTGACAAAATCGTACCAACCTGGTGCGACCATAAAGGATGTAACTGAGTCAATTAAAGAGCAAAAGGAAAGGGTGAAAGAAACGATTGTTGTGGCAAGTACGAATGATTTGAAAGGAGATAAAATGGAAATGATAGAAGACCTGAATGAATTGTTTGAGGTAGCAAAAGAAAAGAGTGAGAGAGTTAGAATGATTAGTCTTTTGCCATGGTATGACAGTGAAATGTTTAAAAGGAGATCCATAATTGCGAATGACTTTATGCGTGGGTTGTGTATGACGAGTGGTGTGGAATTTGTGGATGTGTGGAGTGAGTTTGATTGGCGAAAGTATCTGTATAAGATGGATGGCTTGCATTTGAATGGTTACGGTGTAAGAAGACATGAGAAAGTGTTGCTGAATGTAGTGGATGTGCCAATTCAGGGAAACTAGATTTGTTAAGGGAGGGGGGGGGAGTAGATATACAGTCCTTAGGGAGGCAATTGAATGTAAGAATGAATATAATATGCCAGAGCAAATAAGGACAACAAATCATAGTGGGATAGTTAATATAAGGCATCAAGGTAGGATTGGGGCTAATGGGGGTCTTAAATTCATGTACACTAATACTAGGAGTATTAGGAACAGAAGGAGGAGTTTTTGGCCATGGTTGGCACTTCCAGACCACAGGTTATTGGTATTAGTGAGACATGGCTGACTATAGATGATATAGCAAGTGGGATTGAATGTGATGGGTATAGTGTGTTCAGGAATGACAGAGAGAATAAAATGGGGGGGGGGGGGGGAGGAGTATTGTTGATGATAGCTGATGAGCTACAGCCAAGGAGAATAGAGTTGAATTGCAGGATAGAGAAAAGAGCACATTTGAGGCCATTTGGTATGAGATTGTGGCTAGCAGAACTAAATATACAATTGGGTGCTGCTATAGACAAGGTGATGAAAAAGATGGTGGTGACAGTATGCACAAGCAAATAGAAGAAATGAGCGGAAGGAGGGTGATTATTATGGGAGATTTCAACTATGGTCGCATTGATTGGAGTGAGGAGAGGACACATGGGAGGAAGGAATTGGATTTTATGCGGTTATTAAGGGATAACTATCTGTGACAGCATGTAATGGAAAATACTAGGGTTTGGCTGTAAAAAATATGACCATATTCCACCAATTGGTGAGTGTGATCATAGGGTCTTGACTTGGGAGGTGGCTAAAGGTGTAGAATTTTCAATTAAGACAGGGTACATGTAGAATTATCGGGCTGGAAAGTATGACAAGCTTAGGAGTTTGATTGGTTCAGTGCCATGGCATGTACAACTGCAAGGACTAGAAGTTGATAGTGCATGGGAGGTAGTTAAGAAGTGCTAGCATGAAGCAATGGCCGACTGTATACCTAGAGTCTGAATAATAAATCAAGTAGGGGTTAAATGGATGAATAACACCATTAAGCTTGAGCTGCAAAAAAAAGAAACAACTATGGAGGGAATTTAAGGAGAAAGGTGACCGGCAGGCACATCAACGGTATAAAGCGCAGGCAAGAAGGGTGACGAGTGTGGTAAGAAAAGCAAAAAAGGATTACGAAAGAACATTGGCCGTACAGGCTAAAGAGAATCCTAAACAGTTTTTTAGATATGTAGCAAGTAAAAGGAAAAATGTACATGGCAGAATGATTTTAAAGAATGCCGATGGTAGGGAGGCAACTAAATCAGTTGAGATAGTTCAGTTACTGAGCGAGCACTTTGCAAGAATATATCATCCAGGTGGTGACATTGCAGAAACGAATAAACCAGTAGATTATACAGGAATTGTGGTGAATGAAGTGGAGGTGAGTAGTCTATTGCATAACCTCAATGTCGATACATCTGTGGGATTGGATGGTATACCAGCTCATTTTGTACGAGAAGCAGCTAAAGAATTATCAGTACCCTTGACCATTTTGTTTGAGTCTCGGGTCTGGGTTAGTCCCGAGCGGGTGGAAAGAGGGGAAAATAGTTCCACTGCATAAAGTGGACTGCTGTTGTAAATTATCGACCAATTAGCATATCAGGAATCATTGTCAAGGTCTTAGAGAATTAGTCAAGAAAAGAATACAGGATTGGACAGATGAAAATGGGATACTGTATGGGGGACAACATGGTTTTGTGAAGGGTAGATCATGCCTCGGTAACTTGCTCACGTTTTATAACACAGTGACGGCTGAACTGGATAGGGGTAATGGTTTTACAGTGATACTACTGGACCTTGCCAAGGCCTTTGATAGGATACTACATGGAACCCTAATCAGTAAACTGGAGCAGATGGGGATAGATATAGGGTTGGTGAGATGGATAAGAGGGTGGTTGAGGAGAGATACCAGAGAGTGGTTTATTCAGGAGTGGAGTCTAAAAGACGTCTTGTGACTAGTGGAGTGCCGCAGGGCTCTGTTCTTGGACCACTGCTTTTCAATTTGTTCATCAATGATATTGGAAAGGATTTGAGAGGAAGTGTTCACTTGTTTGCTGATGATGCAAAGTTGGGTAGAGCAATTGTGAGTGCACAGGATGTCAAAATTTTACAGATGATTTGGATAGTTTGGAGGACTGCGCTAGGAAAAATGGATGTCAATTTAATGTGGCAAAGTGTAAGGTTATGCACTTTGGGGTGAAAAGAATAGCAGCAGTATATCGCATTGGTGGAACCGTACTCCAGGAGATTGACGAGGCCAGGGATTTGGGAGTGTCGGTGGATAGGGAGTTGAAGTTTAGGGGGCACATTGCAAAAGTGACTAAAACAGCTCACCAAATCACTTGGCTTCTGAAAAATACTTTAACATGCAGAGACAAACAAGTTGTTGTTCCTCTGTATCGAGCCTTGATAAGACCCCATCTGGACTTCTGTGCCCAGTTATGGGCACCAGGGTTTCTTCGTGATGGGGAGGAAGTGGAGAGGGTCCAGAGACGAGTGACCAAGATGATAGCAGGTCTGTGGAATGAACCTTATGAGAATAGGTTGAGGATTTGTGGGTTGCAGAAATTGGGCGATAGGCGAAGGAGGGGTGATATGATTGAGACATTCAAATTACTGAAGGGTTTTTATTAGATTGATCCAGAAGATATTTTTGAAAATATGACTGGTGGTGGGAGGACTAGGGGCCATGCATGGAAGCTGGGCAAGAGCATGGTTGACAAGGGTGTTAGAGCTAGGTTTTTTTACTTGGAGAGTGGTGAATGAGTGCAATAAGCTTCCAGAGTCTGTTGTGGGTGCTACGACCGTGAATGAGTTCAAGGCAAGGTATGATAGATACTGTGTGAATGTTGAATAGTTGTTCTTGACATGATGTTGGGGCCTCCCTCGATGAGTCTGTCGACTCCTTGGAGTTTCCCGGAACAATAATAATAATAAAAAATACCAGACCATATAAAAAAAAAAGTACATGTAAGGAGGGATGAGGAGGTGGTGACTCTATATAAGGCCATATATAGACTATTGTGCTCATATTTAGTCACCTGGTTTTCATTCTGATGTGGAAATACTAGAAAGGGTTCAAAGAGAAATAACATAGTGAAATCAATACTCTGGAATGTTGGTTATGAAGGGCTTTTGAGAGAATGTAGATTACAGAGGTTAGTGGATAGGAGGAAATGAGGAGATAGAGATGTTGAAAATTTATTTATCACTATCACTAGGTTAGACTATAATAGATTTAGTTTAATCCTTTATCCCAGTGAGAGCAAACAAAGTTTGCACCTGAAAATATCTTCAGGACTAAATATAGTGTTGTACTATCTTATCCAGTAAGTAGTGCAACACCAAGGCAACTCGTGGCAAAGGTGGAGCAAGCTACCAGGCACTTCTAACCCATTATCTCCCATAATGCAAAACACATTTCCTATGTGGATATGTATACTGTTATGCATTAAAGGGATTGGCCATCTACCCAGACTAGTTTCGACCTTTATTGAGGTCTCTTCAGTGGGAGCCAGGCCCAGAGCTGGAGATACCAGGCAGAAGCAGTAGCAAGTCATCTGTGCCTATGGGAGTTGCCAAAAGGTTTATCACCTTTTTTAAAAATTACTCTGGATTTAGAGAAAGATGTTGAAAATTTATTTATCACTAGGTTAGACTATAATAGATTTAGTTTAATCCTTTATCCCAGTGAGAGCAAACAAAGTTTGCGCCTGAAAATATCTTCAGGACTAAATATAGTGTTGTACTGGATAAGATAGTACAACACTATATTTAGTCCTGAAGATATTTTCAGGCACAAACTTTGTTTGCTCTCACTGGGATAAAGGATTAAACTAAATCTATTATAGTCTAACCTAGTGATAAATAAATTTTCAACATCTTTCTCTAAATCCAGAGTAATTTTTAAAAAAGGTGATAAACCTTTTGGCAACTCCCATAGGCACAGATGACTTGCTACTGCTTCTGCCTGGTATCTCCAGCTCTGGGCCTGGCTCCCACTAAAGAGACCTCAATAAAGGTCGAAACTAGTCTGGGTAGATGGCCAATCCCTTTAATGCATAACAGTATATACATATCCACATAGGAAATGTGTTTTGCATTATGGGAGATACTGGGTTAGAAGTGCCTGGTAGCTTGCTCCACCTTTGCCACGAGTTGCCTTGGTGTTGCACTACTTACTGGATAAGATAGTACAACACTATATATATTTAGTCCTGAAGATATTTTCAGGCGCAAACTTTGTTTGCTCTCACTGGGATAAAGGATTAAACTAAATCTATTATAGTCTAACCTACTGATAAATAAATTTTCAACATCTTTCTCTAAATCCAGAGTAATTTTTAAAAAAGGTGATAAACCTTTTGGCAACTCCCATAGGCACAGATGACTTGCTACTGCTTCTGCCTGGTATCTCCAGCTCTGGGCCTGGCTCCCACTGAAGAGACCTCAATAAAGGTCGAAACTAGTCTGGGTAGATGGCCAATCCCTTTAATGCATAACAGTATACATATCCACATAGGAAATGTGTTTTGCATTATGGGAGATACTGGGTTAGAAGTGCCTGGTAGCTTGCTCCACCTTTGCCACGAGTTGCCTTGGTGTTGCACTACTTACTGGATAAGATAGTACAACACTATATTTAGTCCTGAAGATATTTTCAGGCGCAAACTTTGTTTGCTCTCACTGGGATAAAGGATTAAACTAAATCTATTATAGTCTAACCTAGTGATAAATAAATTTTCAACATCTTTCTCTAAATCCAGAGTAATTTTTAAAAAAGGTGATAAACCTTTTGGCAACTCCCATAGGCACAGATGACTTGCTACTGCTTCTGCCTGGTATCTCCAGCTCTGGGCCTGGCTCCCACTGAAGAGACCTCAATAAAGGTCGAAACTAGTCTGGGTAGATGGCCAATCCCTTTAATGCATAACAGTATACATATCCACATAGGAAATGTGTTTTGCATTATGGGAGATACTGGGTTAGAAGTGCCTGGTAGCTTGCTCCACCTTTGCCACGAGTTGCCTTGGTGTTGCACTACTTACTGGATAAGATAGTACAACACTATATTTAGTCCTGAAGATATTTTCAGGCGCAAACTTTGTTTGCTCTCACTGGGATAAAGGATTAAACTAAATCTATTATAGGAGATAGAGATGTTCAAGTTAGTTAAGGGATTCCATCAGATTAATACAGAAGAAATTATAAAATGAGTAGATGTTAAGGTGGGAAGAACAAGGGTCAATCGCTAGAAGTTGTATAAAAATGTGGTGAAGAAGGGCATAAGGATTAGATTTTTTTTTTTTTTTTTTTAATGTAGACAGTTGTTAGTGAGCAGCACGAATGCCTGAGTGCAGGTAGTGTAAATAACTACAAAGCTCATTATGATAAACATGTTGCTGGATGAATGGCCCTCGCATGACGAGTCTGTTGACTCCATGGAGGTTATCAAATAAAAAAACAATGTTTCTCCAATATGTGAATGACTGAGTGAGGAAGAGCTATAACTCTTTTATAAAAAGAGTGGATGTTAAGGTGGGAAGAACAAGGGGCAATAGCTAGAAGTTGTATAAAGATGTGGTGAAGAAGGGCATGAGAATAAGATTTAAAAAAAATTTTTTTTATGTAGACAGTTGTTAGCGAGTGGCATGCATGCCTGAGTGCAGGTAGTGTAAATAACTACAAAGCTCATTATGATAGACATGTTGCTGGATGAGTGGGCCTCGCATGATGAGTCTGTTGACTCCATGGAGGTTACCAAATAATAAAACAATGTTTTATTATTTGGTAACCAACATTATTTGTTGGTTACCAATATGTGAATGACTGAGTGAGGAAGAGTTATATGGGGAATTAAGCAAACTTGCTATTGATAAAGCTGTCAAGACTTGATATATCACCATGTATTTTGAAGCAATGTGCCAAGGAGTTGAAATCTGCCTTGACATTTGTTTAATGAGTCTTACATTGGGTCAAAACTCATGGGAAGGCTTACTTATGTGTTCGTTGAAAGTCGATTAATTAAAAAAAAATTTTTTTTATTATTTGACACCTCCAGGGAGTCCAAGGACTCATCGAGGGAGAGCACCTGCTCTACAACTCTGTCTCCACTATTCAATCCACCTACTGACTGCAACTACACCAACGTCATCTACTGCTGACCACCACTAGTAGTATTTCCACAGACACTCACAAACATCCATGCAAATTGCGAGATTCTAACCCGCAGCCTTTTGGCTTGAGAGCGGACATGCTAACCACTTGGCCAGCCAGGCCGGCAAATTTTTAACGGCATAAATGAGAACATAGACTGATAAGAAAATAACAATTAACTTACTGTTGATATTTCGCTGGTATTCTATCCAGCATCTTTAGAGTACAAAAAGCAGGGATATCGAAAGCTTTAGATACCCCTGCACACAGGATCAATTGGAAAAAAAACAAAAGTACTGCACAAAAGCTTTTATAAGTCAGACAGATTGTACTTGGAATCAACAGAAGCTTTGAAACATACTCCAAACCTCAATAAGTATGGCTGTATAAAATTTGCCAAAGATTTGGGGAAAAGTCAGATTAAGACTTAACTAATACCTGCTTTCTCTCTCTTCTCACCCCCCCCTTCAACATAGATGCTGCCTAATTAGGACTTTAGTCTTTGTGTTGTATGTTATAATTATACAAACTAGTCCCACTGTTATACCAGCTTCTTGTAGTCTCGCATACTGTGACAAACTGTTTTTGTGCTCTGAAGATGCCAGATAGAATACCAGCAAAATATCAGTAATAAGTTAATAGTTATTTTCTTATGAGTCTGTGTTCTCATCTATACCATTAAAATTAATCAATACTGTTAGATCTAAAATGGGCAACCTCATTTACAATGTCACCCATCCAGATTCTAACAGAATATGTCCCACTAAGAGAGCATACTTGTCGTTTCAGCAATTAAGTTCATGTCAAAAAAGAATTAATGTCATGATCAATAAGATGAACGAAATATTTAGTATGTGCTTTGACAGATCTAAATTAGAATTGTAGATGTAAGATAATCAAAGAGTATATGTAAAGATAATTACTAGAAATTTATAACTACACATGCAAGAGTGTCAGTACACCTGCCTAAGAAAGGGCAAAGGTCGCTCAAATACCACCGTAATATTGTAAGCACCCGTGAGTGCTAGTTCGTGGAAAATATCTAGAGGCACGCGTTCGCGAAAATGGAAAGCCTTGTGTGGCGGTGCGATGAGGTCACCCAGTCAGAGACGAATCGAATGGCAGAATATGCAAAATCTAACTCGAAAAGAGGACACTGGAAGGGGAGAATATATGCAGCAACACAGGCCTGATCCCCCCATTTGTTTGTTCCGGTTTTCTCTCCGTGTACAGTGGTCAACGATGTCCAACGCCTATGTTCCCGGAGTTGACTACCGTAGGTCCCGGCAAAGCATCGCAGCAGAGTACGGCAGATGAAATTGCGGGCCATCAGCAAAGAAAGTGCACCGATGTAATTCTTGAAGAAGCAACCGCCAGACTCTAAGAATACATGTGATTCCCACATGGCAGCAAACCTTGAACAACAAAGTTTTCCACTATGAAGAAAGGACGGAAGGAACCCCAAAAACATGTGCAATGCAGATAAGTACTTTACTTATTCTTTGTTCCTTAAACATTACGATGATTGTGAATGGAAGAAATTTTGTGTTCAGAATGAAAAATGAACTTTGAACATTAAGCAGATTTTAGAACATTTTAAATCTCAGACTGACCGTCCAAGAATCATGAATTTGTTAAGAACCAATGTTTTAACCTATACGAAAAGGAAACAAGATGTGTTTGTGTCTAACGAGCACCTGACAACTGTATATAGTATTTTAACCATTTGAAGGAAACATTCTATGTAATGAGAAATTGCATATTTAAGGTATGAGAGAGTGAGTGAAACCTTAGATGATTTTAACTTAGTATTGTTTACATAATGTCTGTGTCTTGTATTACTTGAGTTCATTAAATCTGTTTCATGTGTGTGTGATCTGACCAAGCAGACTGACTCTTACCACTCATAAAAATTACAAACCTGTTAATCTGTATATGCCCGTGGGGATAACCAAAGTTAGTTAAGAATATTTTAGTTAAGAATTATTAGTTAAGAAGGAAGGGCTATGACTGCAAGATTAGAACACCTACGGCCTCTAATTTAGTTGTAACCACATTAGTGGTATCTAATTTCTGTGACCCTCCCTAGGTTGAGACATACTTGTTTTATTTCACTGTACCTAAGCTCAGGCTGGCGCAGTATATAAATTTGTCTGAGAAAAAAGGGGATACCTTACACAAGTTAGAGAGTAGGTAATCTAAGGGCCCTACATAGTATTTGATAGACAAAGTTTAGAGAAAAATTTTAAGAAAAGAATTAGAGAGAAGGACCACAAACAACAATACACTTTAACTTAACACATAACACTGAGTCAAGTTCCAAAAGAGTGGAAGGAAGGCAAGATAAAGGTGGTGACAGAATTCAAACATCAAATTATAGACCAATCTGTGTCAGGTAAAATGTTACATTTCACCCGAAACACAGCAGGTAAAATGAATGCGGTTAAAATGTTTGGAAAGTCTGGTGAGAATCAGAATGCTGCTGTCACCTTATTGTATTACAATAAGGTGACAGCAGCATTGGATAGATGACACAGTAGTATACATAGACTTTGAAAAGGATTACCACATAAGTGGATAACCAAACTACATCAGATGGAGTTAAATATTAGACTAGTGCACTGGATTGGAGATTGGCTATCTGATAAGTATCAACAAGTTGTGTATGGGGAAGCAACATCCCAGAAGGAAAGTCACTAGTAGTGTGCCTCAGGGATCTGTTTTAGGGCCACTGTTGTTTAACCTGTATGTTAATGATATTGGGAAAGACTTGAATTGGGATATACAGCTTTTTGCAGTTGGGGCAAATTATGGGGAGTAAAGCGGATCTTGTAGCCTTACAAGAAGATTTGAATAGACTGAGTGAGTAGGAACAGGAGTGAGGATGCTAGTTCAATGTTGCAAAATGTAAGGTTTTAAAATTTTTATTATTATTATTACGTTACACCTCCAGGGAGTCCAAATACTCATTGAAGGAGGACACCTTCTCTACAGCTCTATCTCCACCACTCAATCCACCAACTACAATGAACTGCAACCACACCGATGACATCTACCAGCCACCACCACCACCACTAGTATTTTCACAGACATCCATGTCCATGGTGGGATTTGAACCTGCAGCCTTTTGGCTGGAGAGCAGATAATGCTAACCACTCTGCCAACCAGGGATGTAGAATTTATTGTTGTTGGGGATATATATTACTGAGGTGGAAGAAATCAGAGATCTTGGGGTGATGGGATAACAATCTAAAATTTAGAGTTGCAAAATTATAAGGACAACAAATTCTGGCAATGATATGGAGAACACTGACTTGTAGAAGTAAAGGAATTCTGATTCTGTTGTGTAGGGCCATGAATGGGCCACATGTGGACTACTGTGCACAGAATCGGTCACCTAGTTTTTGAAAGCATGAAGACATGGTGAAGGTCCAGAGACAATTGACCAAAATAGTTTCTAATCTCTGGAATACTGAGTATGAAGAATGGTTGAGATGAAGCAATCTGCAGAGTCTAAGTGAATAGGAGAAAGAGGAGTGATATAATAGAGATGTTCAAGTTGGTAAGAGGTTGTTATAGGATTAATATTGAAGAGGTTTTTCATACAATGGTGGGAGAACAAGAGGTCATCCCTGAAAGCTGTATAAGGAGGGTGTGAGAAGCAGGTTTTTTGCATGGAGAGCTGTGAATGATTGAAATGCACTGCCTGAGAGCATGTTCTCTGCAGAGAATTTGAATGTGTTTAAGGCATGATATGATGAGCTGTGTGTATGACAAAAGGGACCTCCTAGATGAGTGAGATTCCATGGAGTCTTAGGATAATAATGTTTTACTGTCTGTCTATATGGCTGACAGCATCTGCAAGAAGATATTTAACAAACACACAAGAAACTCAACCATTTCCCAAAGGCTGTTATTTCTATAAACTGAAAGTACTGCATTGATAGTTTAATCACATGTATCATTAGGCACATCATGCACAGTTTCTATATTGTTGTGTAAACTCTGTATGTGCTAGCATAGGAGAGGTCATAACTGTTACATACTAATTAATGATTCCAGGTGTCATAAAGGAGTCCCGGTAGGTGAGTCAGTATAAACTGAAGCCCTTTGGTCAGAAAGACCTGGGTTCGATTCACGCCCATGATGTCAGGAACCTTGATCTGGTCTCTTTCGACTAAAGGTGAGTTGGCCACTCTCACATGGAGATAAAGGATTTCTTCACCCAGAAACTCTGGTTTTTAGTCCCCCAGAACAGGTCACATGAACACACGCATCTACAGACACAGGACACACCGGGAGGCATTGGGCCAACCACCTTATCCTTGAGATGGCTGTGAAGTCAACAGCTAAAGAGCCTTAAAGGCTCATAAATAGCTTAAGATAAGACAAGATGGCATGAAAATTCCTTGGTTTTCATTTAATGTGTGCTGTCTGAGCAAATTATTCTCTTCTAAATAAGGCACGCAGAAAGCTTACCAATTTACTGTGACATTCTATGCTGCAAGTTGCTTTTCTTCCTCTCTCGCTCATGGATTTCAAGACTATTCTCAGTTTGACTTACACCTTTCTGCAAGAACAAGTAATCTTATATGCTCCAGGATGTTTATAGATGGAATGTTGTCTTTAGGTAAATGTAGAAAACTTACTTTGAGGTCTTTGTATGGAATAACCAATAACCAATGCATCATTAGTCACATTTCCTCCTAGATATATTTGAATTCAAATTTACAGTGCATGCTGGTTATTTTACATGGAAAGAGAAAATACACATAACTAGATGGGACATTCGTGGTATCCTGCTTCTACATACCAAGAAAACCAAGCACTCAAAACAGTCACTCTCAAACCAGTTGTTTGACTGTGCTATGTTAATGTGTTTGCTATTTCGCCACATGGTCTAGTCACAGATACATTTTTAGCATATTCTGAATATCTTAGTGCAAGATACTCAGAATACATAGCCAATACTTGCCAGCCTAGTTGGCGGAGTGGTTAACACATCCGCTCTCCAGCCAAAAGGCTGCGGGTTTGAATCCTGCTGTGGGCATGAATGTTTGCGATTGTCTGTGGAAATAGTAGTGGTGGTGGACAGTAGATGGCATTGGTGTAGATGATGAGGTTGAGTGGTGGAGACAGAGTTGTAGAGAAGGTGATCTCCCTCGATGAGTCTTGAACTCCTTGGAGGTGTAAAATAATAATAATATCCTAAAATACAGTTCACAATGATAAAGAATGTAATAACTGTCTGCCGTTCCTAGATACAGTCACATGCTTTCTAAATGGTTCATTAACTTTGTTTGTATTAGGCCTATTGGCCTGTTACGGAGCTGTCCTAAGCCCTTCCAAGCTGTACCCGTCCCGAGGATAAGGTGGCTAGCCCTATGCTTTCCAGTGTGTCCTATATCTGTAGATGCATATTTTTCTATTTACATGATACTACTCAAGAATTAAACCAAGAATCAATAATAGAAAAAAATTAAAAAATAAACATAAATGGATGGAACATATTCAAAGAACGAAAATAGAAAGATTACCAAAACTAGCCTTAAAGTACAAGCCATTAGGAAGAAGAAAACCAAGACATCCTCTTAAACGATGACTTCGAAGGATTTAGGCCAAGCTAGGCCTAAATCCTTGATATATATGAAGATGATAGGATACTACACATATTAGAAGATATTCCATCACCCAGCTCAACAATATAACATCCTAAAAATACTAACTCAGTAAGCCATCTGTTCCTATGATAATGCTCTTATCACTGAACTCACCTACCTTCACTTTTAGCCAATGGCTGTAATCTCCAAAAAATCGAATACCCAAATGTTCCCTCAAATCTCACCCCCTTACCTAATACACAAGACCACAACAAAACTGATTTTATTCCATACATTCAAAGCACATCTGAAAAAATACCCAGAGTACTTAATAAATACAAGCTCCACACATCAAAGTGGCAACTCTCTTTCATGCACCTAAACAAGTTTCTCTCTCGCTCTTTTATTTATTTATTTTTATATAACACATCCAGAAGTATACGAAGTACCTGGTACTTCGTGACCTGACTTACTATGAACAGACAGGAAGATCTGTTGATATCAGACTTGGAAAACAAATACATTCAGCATCATTGCTATAGCATGCCATAGACACCTTTTTGTACAGGATTAGATGGAAGAAAATAAAAGTGCTAGACAGAAGTCATTACAAATCAGAAAGGCTGTTTTCAGAATCAGCCGCAGCTTTAAAACATTCCTCAAAACCTCAAAAAGCATGACTGTATCAATTAGTCAAAAATCAAGGAGACAGTCATTTTAAGATTCAATCAATACTTGTTAATCTCTCTCTCTCATATATATATATATATATATATATAGATATAGATAGATATATATATATATATATATATCTATCTCCAACAACAGATGGTGCCAATGAGGACTTTAAAATTATAATAGAGAATACAATGAGCTAAACTGTTACTCATATTAATGAATTGTTGCTGTTCATGTACTGCAATTTTTTTTTTTTTTTTTTTGCTCTGAAGATGCTGGGAATAATACCAGCAAGATATCAAATAAGTAAATAAATAGTAATTATTATTTTCTTATTTTTATTATGTGAATTAAAACTGTTAAATAAACAAAACATGAATTGTCAACATATGCCTTTCTACTGTGTGTGAAGTCTTCAGATTGATATATGGCGAGTACCTCCAGTTCATCTACTGCAATTCTGACATCAGGGGTGTCAGATCAACAACTGCAAAATCTCCAGCTGGATGATTCAGCCTTGCAAAGTGATCACTTAGCAACTCAACTATTTCCTCTGCTTCAATAACTTTTCTAACATCAGAATTGATTGAGATCATCCTTCCATAAATGTTCTTTCTAGAAGTTTTTTTTTCTCACTTGGTTAAGACTATAATAAATTTAGTTTAATCCTTGATCCAAGTATAAGCAAACAGTTTGCACCTGAAGTATCTTCAAGTCTTGGCAACTCGTGGTAAAGGTGGACCAAGCAAGCTCTCATTTCTTGTCTCGGTATCTCCCATAATGCAAAGCACATATCCTTGCAGAGATGTATAATGCTATGCATTAAGGGAAAGGCCACTACCCAGACTGGTTTCTAACTTTATTGAGGTCTTTATTTGATACATGGCAAAAAACTGTTTCGGCTTTATTTTGGCTTTTCTTACCATACTAGTGGCCCTTCTTGCCTGCACTTTGTATTACTCATAAGTATGCTGATCACCTTTTTCTTTATATTCCCTTCCGTTTTTGTTTTTTTTACAGCTGTTATATATATATATATATATATATATATATATATATAGCTATTCATCAACATACCCCCCCCCTCCCACTTGGTTTATCCTCTTAGCTATTGGTGTGTAGTCTGTTACTGCTTCTCACAAACGATCCCTATCAACTTCCCATGCACTACTCACATTCTTCACTTGTAAGTTCTTCAGCCAAGGCACTGCTCCAATATGCCTCCTAATTTTGGCATTGGTTAGTGCAACCTCTGCTAAACATTACTAATGCATTACTGAGACTTGACTAACAACAGTTGATGTAGTTACAGGGATTGAATGCGATGGCTTTAGTATTTTCAGAGATGATAGAATAGACAGGATGAGGGGGGGGAGGTGTGGCAAGCACAAAGAATGACTATGGAAAGATAACTTCAATGAGCACAGATGATAGAGAGGTAATGAAGGCAGATGAAACTGAGCTACTGTATAATCATTTTCAAGGATATATCATCCAAGTGAAGATAATGTTATGACAGAGGTAATAGGGACTGATGTGAGAACAGATGTTGAGGAATTGCAAGTTCTTAGTATATTGTTGAATCTTAATGCAAATACAGCTGTGGGATTGGATGGATTATTGCTCGTGTTTTACGAGATACAGGGGAACTGGTGATGACTTAATATGCTGTTTAATTTAACTCTCAGCTCTGGAAAGTCTAAAGAGTGTAAAAGAGAGCAAAATAATTCCTTTGCATAAAGGAGGATCTAAGTCTGTGGAAGCAAATTCGAGACCAATTAGTATCTCAGAAATGGTGTTTTAAGTACTGGAAAAGTTGATAAAAAAGAGAATTCTGGAATAGATGGATAATAATAAAATGGAGTAAAAATTTACATCGAGGAATTAAACTTTCACCTACAGTTAACTTAAACACTCTCCTCTTTGAAGACGACCAAATAATAATTACAAATTCTGAAGATAACTTACAGAAAGCTATTTTAAATCTAAATGAGATATCCAAAGATTATGGTATGATAATATCAACGGAAAAATCAAAAACTATGGCCTTTAAAGGACAAGATCCAGCAAGAACTAAAATAGTAATAGATAACAAGATCTTAGAACAGGTGAATTCATTTAACTACCTAGGATGTATGATCACATATGAAAATGAAAAAGATATAAATGTAAAAACTGCAAAATATTTAAAAATAACAGGAGTAATTAACTCTATATTTAAACCAAACCTAGTTCAAACACAAACCAGGCTAAAAGTATACAATACATTAGCCTTACCGGTCTTAATGTATGGAAGCGAAATCTGGACAATAAAACAAAAAGACAAAGATTAACAACAGCAGAAATGAAGTTTATGAGAAAAACTGCAAAGTATACTCTATTTGATCACAAAAGAAACGAAGATATTATGAAAGAATTAAACCAAGAACCAGTAATAGAAAAAATTAAAAAATATAAACATAAATGGATGCAACACATTCAAAGAATGAAAACAGAAAGATTACCAAAACAAGCCTTAAAATACAAGCCATTAGGAAAGAGAAAACCAGGACGTCCTCTTAAACAATTCAACGATGACTTCTAAGGCCGGAACAGGCCATGCTAGGTCTAAATCCTTGATACGTATGATGATGATGGATAAGAATATGATACTCTATGAGGAGCAGCACGGCTATGTGAAGGGTAGGTCATGCTTCAGTAATGTATTAAGTTTTTGAAATAGGATGACAGCTGAATTGGATAAAAGGAACAGTTACATGATAAGTAGTATTTGCACTCTCCATGGAGTTAGCAGACTCATTGTGAGAGCTTCATTCAATTGATAATATATTTATCATACTGAATCTTGAAATCCTTAGCACTGCTTACATTAACAACACATTCTGGTTAATGCATTCCATTCGTTCACAATTCTCCATGTAAAAAATCTACTCCTCTTCACCACACTCTTACATAACTTCTAGGGATGACCTCTGGTTTTCCCCATCTACTCTTTTTATAATCTCATCTGGATTAATCCATTAAAATCCTCTCACTAACTTAAATATCTCTATCATATCACCTCTTATCCTCAGTTTATCATATCTAAACTTTGCAATCCACATTTCTTCGACTTCTCTCCATAGCCAGCATTCCAAAGTTCTGATATATTGTCTTAGTCACTAATCTCTGGACCCTCTCCAATTTTTCCATATCACACTAAAAACCAGGTGACCAGATCTGAGAACAATAGTTGAAGTGTGGGCTGACCAGTGTTTTATACAGTAGCATAATCATTTCCTTATCCCTACATGTTCTTAAAGGCTGCACATTGTAGCAACACTACAATGTGCAGCCTTTGCAACACTAGCAATATGCCGTCTAAACCTTAGTCTATTTTCAACCATCACTCCCAAATCTCTAATCTCATCCACTTCCTGCAGTACGGCACCGTCGATATAGCACACAGCCTTATATTTCAGCATTCCAAAAGGCAACACCTTGCAATTATTACTATTAAAATTACAACTCCCACTCCTTTGTCCAATCCAAAAGTCTATTCAAATCTTCCTGAAGGGAAGAGATCCCTGGGGAATGCCACTAGTTACACTTCTTTTCTGAGACACTGCTCAATCATACACAACCTGCTGATATCATTCAGAGAGAAACTCTCCAATCCATCTAATCAATATACTATCTATTTATATCATCTGCAGCTTGTACACCAACTTATGTAGCAATCTATTAAAGGCTTCTGCAAAGTCCAAGAACATCACTGTATATGATTCTCTCTTATCTAACATGCACATTATCATATCATAAGATGCAAGTAAATTGCAAACACAGAACCTAACCTTTACAAATCCATGCTAACCATCATAAAAAATGCTGTGTCCATTAACCTAATCCTGTATGCTATTCTTAACCAATCTCTCACACCTTGACCACAACTGCAGTTATACAGAATGGTCTATAACTGGAAACTACTGTCCTAGAACCATGCTTGTGGAGTGTTACTATTTTGCTTAGTTTCCACACCTTAGGAACCCTACCTAGTGTAAGACTAGCATTAAATAACCAGGTAAAGGGCATAGCCAAGTGTGATGCACATTCCTTAATAATACGTGCCGATAATGTCATCCATTCCAAAAGCTTTATTAACATGTAACCCAACCAACTTGATAAACCTCCGATTCTTTCACTTTCAATTCTCCTAATACTTGCCTATCTTCTATATATTGCACAGCATCATTTACACCCGTATGATAATAAACTGCTCGTTCAATAATTTTACCATATCCTTTGCAACTGTTATTCTAATGCCATGATTATCCAAAGTGTCAACTTATCATAATTATTTTTTCTCTTGCTTGCCATATAGCAAAAAAATTTCCTATAGTTAACCATTGTCTGAACCAGCAAATCTCCTCTCATACATCTTTCCTCTCCTTACCATGCTCGTTGCCTTTCTAGCTTGCACTTCATACTCTTCATGGATCAAATCACGACCTTGTCTTGTACCTCCTCCATAGCATTTTCTTTTCCAGCACAGCTTTCTTGCTTTCACTGTTCATCCATCTCACTCACTCACTCAAGCCTTAGTATGCTGTTAAACATTGCTTTTATACATTGCTTTTGTCAGATATGTGGGTTTTCATGCATTGCGAGTTTTCATACATTGTCAACAATATATGAAACTATAACTGGAAACTGTCCTAGAACCATGCTTGTGGAGTGTTACTATTTTACATACTTTCGTTTTGTTGCCTTTGTGCATGTTACAAATATATTGCACTACCTGACAAAGTACCATCGGCACATGACATATTGGAAGATTAAATATTTGTAATCCTTTCTAAGTGCTATTTCACCATCACTTAGAAAGTAAATTTGCAAGATGCAAGTAAATAATCCATGGGATGTGTTAAGGCATCTCTCAACATGTATGCCTTAACACATCCCACTTGATAGATTACTACATGCGTTGAAAGTCAAACTAGAATGGATGGGGTTAGTTATTAGATTAGTGCATTCAATTGGAGAGTTACCTGATATCAGCAAGTTGTATTTATTATTATTATTATTATTTGTGACACCTTCATGGGAAAGGGGGGAGGGAACAATATCCCAGAAGAGGAAAGTCGCTAGTGGCGTGCTTCAGGGGTCTGTTTCAGAGTTATTGCTCATTAACATGTTAATAATAATGGAAAAAATATCAATGAGAATATTTAGTTGTTTGCAGATGATGCAAAGTTGGGAAGCACTTTGACCTATGAGCAAATGTTGTGGTCTTACAAGAAGACTTGAACAGACTGACTAAAAGGGTACAGGGGTGTCACAAAATATTGCACAGGCACCTGTGGGAGACCCAAATCATCAACACAATATCTGTTGGACCTTTCTTTGAAACCATTAACTGACAAAACGCTTACTGACTCAGGCAATCCATTCTATATATTCACCACTCTTCAAGTGAAAAATCTAGTTCACTTTTGCTAGCCACTTAACTTCCAGAGATGTCCTCTTGTTCCGTTCCCTCTACCTAAATATGGTAAAACATTTAACTTGCATCACTTGTATAAAATCCTTCAACTTAAATGTTTTCAACATTTCTCCCCTTTCTCACCAACTATGGCAATCCACAAACCCTCAGTCTATTCTCATAGGGAACATTCTACAGACCACTCACCACTAGATCTTTTCCACCACTTCCTCATCCCCAAGAAACCCAGGTGACCAGACCTGAACACAGTAATCCAGATGTGGCCTTATGGCTTTATAAAGAGGAATGATAAAACATTTATCTTTGCTTGTCAGCGTGTTCTTTAAGAACCAAGTAATCCTGTGCACCTTAACAATATGCCCCTAAACTTTAGCTCTATCTACTACTACCACCTAAACCCGGGCTTCATTAATTTCCTGGAGTTCCCTCAAGCTGGTACACAGCTTGTAATCTTTGTATCCCATAATGCATAGTTTTGCACTTTTCCATATTAAAATAATATCAATTCTGTTTAGCTCATACTATCAGCCTATTTAAAATTATCCTGCAAGCTCTATATCACCTTGATTATTTATTAATCTACTTAACTTTGCAACATCTACATATCTCCCTTCAAATTATTTCTGATATTTAAGTACAAATTATACAGCAGTGGTACAAGCACAGAGCCCTGTGGCACACCACTAGCTACAGTACCTTCTCCTGGATTCTGCTACTCCATATACTACTTTTTGGTATCTGTCCATGAGACACCCTTTTTATACATTTCACCTTTTTCATATCCATCCCCATTTATTGCGTTTTGCATAATAGAGTTCCATTTGTTATCCTGTCAAACTCCTTTGCAAAAACAAGCAGTATCATAAAGTAGCCATTCCCTTTATCCAACTCAGCTGTCACTCTATTATAAATAGTTAGATTACTAAGGCAATACTTACTCTAAGGAATAGCATGGCTATGTGAAGGTATCATATTCCAATCCATCCATTCCTGATTTCTCTTTTTGATCAACATTTTGAGTACTTTTTCCACCACTCCTGAGATATTTACTAGTCTATAATTTGCTGCCACAGACTTAGAGCCGCCTTTATGCAAAAAAATTATTTTGTCTCTTACACTCTTATGCCTTTTCTAGAGCTGAGACGTAAATTAAACAGCCTCATCAAAAGGCATCACCAGTTCCCCTGCATATTTTCTTAAAATGTGAGCTGATATTCCATCCAATAGTAGTGTTTGCATTCAGATTATGAAATATCTGAACTCCAATTTATTAACCTGTTCTCAACATTAGTCCCTGTTCATCACTTGAAGAGTCTAAAATTTGGGTTTCTGTCAGGAAAAGCAAGCAGGTTTTTTTGTTATAATATCTTCACTTGGACGATATACCCCTGCAATATGATCACTCAGTAACTTGATAATTTTGTCTGCTTCTTACCTCTCTATCATCTGCACTCATTAAAGTTATCCTTGAATAGTTATTCTTCCTTCTACTTGCAACAAACTCTTTGTGATTTCCTTTCACATGTTCATCTAATTTCTGCTCATATTCCAATTTTGCCTTCCTTATCATGCTGGCCACCTTCTTTTATTATTATTGTATGGGCACCTCCATGGAGCCCGAAGAATCATTGGGGGAGACCTAATCCATTTACACAATCTCCTTGAACCCATTAATAGAAAAGAATTCACAACTAACTGTAGCAACCCATTCCACTCATCCACCACTCTCCAAGCAAAAATCTAGTCCTCACACCCCTACTGACCACACCTTTATTCAACTTCCAGGAATGATCCCTTGTTCTGATTCCTCTAGCCAAGTGCTGAACTATTTCACCTGCAGCTATCCTATAAAATCCTTTAAGCAACTTAAATGTTTCTATCATATCCCCTCTTTTTCTCCTATCAACCAACTTCTGCAATCCACACACCTTCAATCTATTCCACTGGCCACTCTCCTCTGAATCCTCTCCACTGCTTCCTCATCCCCAAAAAACCCAGGGGACCAGTAATCCAGATGTGGCAGTATCAAGGCCTTATAAAGAGGAATGACAACTTCATTATCTCTACTGGTTAATGTGTTCTTCAATAGTCAAGTAATCTTATGGGCTACCTTAGCAACATGTTCTCTAAACTTGTCTACCACCACCACCCTAAATCTCTAGCTTCATCTATTTACTGGATACACAGCTTGTAATCTATTCATGTCAGCCTGGTTGGCCGAGTGGTTAACGTATTTGCTCTCCAGCCAAGAAGCTGTGGGTTCAAATCCCGCATAGGCATGAATGTTTGCGATAGTCTTCCACCTTCATACACCCAAGTATAGATACTCCCCCAATATGGACTGGGTCACCATGGGAGTAGTAGACCCAAAACCTCCCTCAATGGGAGAGGCCTTCACCCTGCAGTGGGTAGAAAAATAGGCTATTCATCAATCTATTTATCCCAAAATGCATAACTTTACATTTCTCGACATTAAACTGACATCTATTAACTTTTGCTCATACTGATAGCCTATTTGAGTCGTCCTGCAAGCTCTCCACATTGTCATGATTAATTATTATTCTACCTAATTTTGTATCATCAGCAGACAACAGAATATTTCCTTTCAGGTTATTTCCTGTATCATTTATATACAAATTAAGCAGCAATGGGACTAGTACTGAACCTTGTGGCACACCACGTCACCTGTTTTTGCCCTGATTCTGCCTCTCCATATACCACTTTTTGATATCTGTCTAGCAGCCACCCTCTTATCCACTTAATCAGTGTCATATTCATCCCCCATTCCTTGCTTGATCCTTGTATTGTTCATGAGTAACTGTCACCTCCCTCTTGATATACTTTAATAAATTTAGTTTAATCCTTTATCCAAGTGTGAGCAAACAAAGTTTGCACCTGAAAGTATCTTCAGGACTGGGGTAAGATAGTACAACACCGGGCAACTCTCTGCAAAGGTGGAGCATGCTAACATCACTCCTATCTCAGTATCTCCATAATGCAAAACACATCTCCTTGCAGGTATGTATAATGTTATGCATTAAAGGAAGGGCCACTACCCAGACTAGTTTCTACCTTTATTGAGGCCTCTTCAGTGGGAGCCAGGCCCAAATGGAGATACCAGGCAGAAGCATTAGCAAGGTCACCTCTACCTATAGGAGTTGCCAAACGGTGTGCCACCTTTTTATTAAATTACTCTGGATTTAGAGAAAGATGTTGAAAGTTTATTTTTCACTTGGTTAGACTATAATAAATTTAGTTTAATCCTTTATCCAAGTGTGAGCAAACAAAGTTTGCGCCTGAAAGTATCTTCAGGACTGGGGTAAGGTAGTACAACACCAGGCAACTCATTGTAAAGGTAGAGCAGGCTAACATCACTCCTATCTCAGTATCTCCCATAATGCAAAACACATCTCCTTGCAGATATGTATAATGTTATGCATTAAGGGAAGGGCCACTACCCAGAAATATCTGAAATATCCACAATGCTTTGCTGCCTTCCAATCAAGGCCACATGATCACTTTTCCCAAATGGTGTCAATTTACCCACCTTAGTTATGGACAGGTCTTCAGACCCTATAACAAGATCCAACAAGCTCATACCTCAAGTCCTCTCCATCATATTCTGCTTCAGTAATTATCTGTCATCAAAATTCCATTTCGTTCCTACCATGTGATCTTTCCTCACAATCTGTCATCGAAGTTGAAGTCCAACATAAATGTAAGGTTTTGTAGAATTTATTGGGAATATATTGTTGGAGGTGGAGGATGTCAGATATCAGGATGATGCGATTCATTGCCAAAACTGTGAAACAACAAATTCTGGCTATGATGTGGAGGACACTGACTTGTAGAAGTAAGGAGAATCTAGTTCTATACTATAAAGCCTCGATTAGAACACATGTGGACTATTATGCACAGATTTGGTCACCTGGTTTTTAAAAGGATGAAGAGATATTGGAAAGAGTGCAGAGGCAATTGACTAAGGTAGTTTTTGGTCTCTGGAATATTATGTATGATTAAAATATGAGAAAATACAATTTACAGTCTGGTAGATAAGAGGAAGAGGTTTGATATAATAGGGACATAAAAGTTGGCAAGAGGTTGTTATAGGATTAATGTTGAAGAGGTTTTTCATAAAATATTGGGAGAAAAGAAGTTGTCATCCCTGGAAGCTGCATAAGGATGGCATGAAGAAGGGAATGAGAACTAGGTTTTTCTGAATGGAGAGTTGTGAATAATTGGAAGACATTGCTTTACAGCAGGGGTCTTCAACGCATGGCCTGAGGGGCCACCTGTGGTCTGCAAAGCTCTTTGCCATGGCCAGCCAGCCATTTTGAAAAAATGGCTACTTAACATTAAAATGCAATTAAATAAAAAATAATTTCAATGAACCCTGCAGGCCACTAAGCTATAACTGCAGTATTTAGAATAGTAAGATGCTGTCCAGATTCACAAGGAATGCTGTGCATTTGATACTTTACATAAAATCCTATAAAAATAAATATTAAATAAACTTGCTTCTTCAGCCATCTACGCACCAAGCAGTACTTAAGTACTACTACTAATGTTGCAGGTAGATGGCTGAAGCAGTAGTTTGTTCAAGTGCGCTGTCTAGTGTGTTCCAGATACATCTTGAAGGTTCTCGACACTTTGTTATTTTCATATAAATACAAGAGGATATCATCCGCAGTCAGCAAGTCATTCTTGAACAGTGTGACATTAGTGTATAAGCGCATGCAGGTTCGTCGTGTCAACCATAGCTATTGTGGTTTTATGTTGCCAGACTTTTTTCATTAGTGTGAGACATATTCAGTGGATAATAACTGCTACACGGCCATTTTGGATCATTTTGTGGGTTCACCTTCTATCACTATAGCATCTACGAGTAAAAAGCGTAAATCAAGTGATTCTTGTCGGGTTTTTAACGAAAAGTGGACCAATTTGTACTTTTTTGTGATGATCAATGATAAGCCAGTGTTACAAACAGACAAAAGTTTGTAATTTCTGTAAGTATGCCCCAAGCAAGTGTCATCATTGCCTTAATTAAAAGGTTCTGACACACTGGAAGCATTCTCCCACAATGCAAAGGACATTTGGGGAGACCACGAACTGTTAATAGAAATGATAATCATAGGCTGTGCTGGAGCAAGTATTATAGTCTCTGAAATGCAGTCAATGCTGAATAACAGTAAAATTTGAGATAAAGGTGGTTACTGCAGAGAATCTTAAGAAACCTTTTCCTACATCATTCAAGTGGATCAGTGTTTAACAGCAACAGATTATACTGCACAGTGGGGTAATGTGCACATGCACTGGCCAATGTCTGGAAACATCTGTCCTTCCTTCATAATGTCTGGTTCTCAAAGTGCATTTCCATCTAAGCAGATGAACCTACAGATTTCTCGAGACCTAATTTGTCCAAAAAAACATCACAGAGAGGTCAATGCGTCGTTTTCAGTTTCTGGCCATGGCATAATTGGGCCCTACTTCACTGAAGGGGTGGTGTAACCATGACCTTGAATAGGGAATGCTATATCAAGAACAAGTTGATTCCATTCACCTAGGATGTGTCGTGCAAAAAACATTCCATTTTGTGCACAGGTATCCCAACAGGATGGAGCAACCTCTCACACATCATGTGGTTCTAGAGCCTATTTACCAGAAAACTTCCCCGGGAGGCTCATTTTGGGGTTCACAGAATTTCTGTATCCTTCAAGTTCTCACATCAGTTGAATGGCTTTGTTTGAGGTGCTAAAGGAATGGATATTTCACCATGACCTGCCTTCAAACTTTGATGAACTAAGGAATGAAATTACAATAATATATCCAGCAGATGTCCCAACCCTTGTTCTCCAAGATGACGGATAACCTTTGCATGCACTACAAAACTTGTCTTGAAAGACAAGGTACCATTTCAAGCATGTAATCTACTGTCGTTCATGCTTTATTCAACCAAGATTCCACTGATAGTTGTGGATGTATATATTATTATTTACAGCATCTCCATAGAGCCAGGAGGCCTAAATCAACCATCATACACACAAATCCTATCATATCTTTCCATGAATCCATTCACCATAATGCATTGCATTAGAGTGTGGTGTCTGCAGAGAATTTGAATGTATTTAAGGCATAATATGATGAGCTCTGTGTGTGTGACAAAAGGGACCTCCCACAATGAGTCACTCAAGATAATATGGAAAAAGTAGGTTATATCAACTATGAAGGTTTAACTTAACTTTATATTCATGAAAACTGAAATGTCACTCTGACATGTTTCGCTGTTTATATGGATGACAGCATCTTCAGTAAGATATATAATGAAAAAATGTGAGTGTGTACCTCCCACAATGGAGGTTAGGTGTTAATAATAAAACTCAAACATTTCTAGCAATCATTATTCCTATAAATTGAAATATATTGAAAGAATCTAGAATGTATCACTTTTAAAGAAAAAACAGCTGTTGGAAACTTTTTTTTTGGGGAGTGTGTGCGAGTTCTAAATATCTTCCTGAAGATACAGTCAGTCATGAATATCACAAAACATGTTGGAATAACGTTGTTTTAATGAATAAGACGTCTAGAATCAACCCTAGTTAATCATTCATAGTTGGTCTATAGTTTGTCATATCCATTTTACAATCACCCTTACGCAATAGCACTATCTTACCATGCTTCCACTCCATGGTCATCATTTCCATATGTTGCCTATGGACAAATGCCTTAGGCAATACAAATGTTGTCTAAGGTATTTGTTCCTTGAGAATTCCAGAAATGCCATTTCCTCTTCCTAATTTATACTGCTATAGTTAAAAATATCCATAATTATTCCTCCTTTTGCACTTGCAAAACTCAATTCCCAGACATTTCCTGCTCTTCATCCTCTGTGTTCCCTGGCCAACTTTCCAATAAAGATCCTGTCCTGACCACCAACACCATGTTCTCAAAACAATTAGCGCCATATCCTTCCAAATCTTCACCTTTGAGTAGAGAACTCATTTATAATGCACAAATCATGAATGGTATGCTGACAGAGATGTGTCAGCAGATGATACAGTTTGTAGAACTATGGCATACATATATTTAAGGGAGAATAATTGTAGAAAAGTGACTGAATGCATTTGAATGGCTTTGAAGCAAGTGAAATGGAGAAACCGTTGCTATTAAAAAAAAAGTGCAGTGTGTGCAATGCAAGCAAGAAAACAGAAGAGGTGAAGTGAAAGATCAGGAGAGTAGAATGGAAGGGACTGAAATAGGTAGTAGCGTGAGAAATGAAGACAGAACAGGAATGCAAGAGGAACAAGGACACGGAGGGTGGTGGTGGGGGGACAGGTGAACTTGAAGATATGGCATAGGGAGAGTGGATGCTGGAAGTAGGGAGGAAAGTGTGTATGGACATGATCTGAATGGAATGGATCAGGTTACAAGAGGGGTAGTTGACACTGAGAAGATATGGGGTGAGCAGTGATAAAGGTGATTGTGTAAGGACAGGTGAAGTAGTGGGAGAATTGCAGACAACAGTTGTCTTGGATAGGACTGGTTGCAGACTTGAAAGTGCACTGGAACTCACTTTTAGCACACTCTCCCCTCACAAGGGAGGAAGGAGTGCACTCCCCACCTTGTTGTCCTTTCAATGCTCATGAAAAACACAGTACCATTTAATTTCCATTCCTGCTAAGATATCATTCAACTATGTTTTACTGAATGAGTTCATTCGCCCAAAAATTTTTGGAATAAGCAAAACATGGTTGAATGAAGATGATATCTTAGAGGGAACGAAAATAGAAAGGTACAGTGTTTTTTTGCAAGGATAGAAAGGACAAGAAGGGAGGAGTGCTGATAGCAGAGGAATTATGTCCACAAAGTAGACATAAATAGTGGCAATGGTTATGATGTAATGTGGTGTGGGTGGAGGTTGACAGGAAGACATACTTAATTGGATGTTGTAATAAGCCAGGAAATGTTGAAGGTGATAATGAAGAAATGTATAAACAACTTTGGTTAGTGAACAAAGGAAGATTAATTATTATGGACGTTTTTAATTATGGTGGTATAAACTGGAATGAAGAAATAGCATATAGGAATAAGGAAAATGAATTTCTTGGGTTCTAGAGAGCCAACTATCTCAGGAGCATGTAAAAGCATGTGAAGATTGAGTTTTAGATCTGATCATTTCATCAGAGGATATGACTGTGAGTGGGGTTTCACACTTTTCTCCAGTTGGTGAGTGATCAGCTGGGTTGTAGCTAGTCATATGCAGACTTCTCTGAGGAAAGGATATACAGTCAGGTCTCTTTTTATGCAATATATACGTTCCACAAAAAACTGCATATAAAAAAAAAATCGCACAAAAAAGCCTAACTTAAGTTCGAAAATTAGGGATACATTCCATAATTTTCTAAAACCGAAGCAATGAATTAAAATAAACCTAAAATTGCATAAAAAAATTCATGCAAATAAGAATGCCTAAGTTTGTTTTAAAGCTTTATTCATTTAATTTTATTGAAAACTAACTTTTTTTTTTTTTTTTACATTTCATCATCAAAATTATCACTATTAGACAATATTCAGCAATGTTTGTGAACTGGTGCAAAATCACTATCATCACCAGAAGAGGTAGTCAGTGCAGATCTGTATGGTAAAGGCAATGGTTCTTCAGAGGCAGAATTAGCTTCACCCTCATTCTGTGCTGATTTTTTTCTTCTGACAATGTAATCAGTGATTAAACTTTGCAATGATGATTTCACTAATTTTTTATACGGCTTGCGATATCCAGACATACAGTTCTTCAGCTCATGTTGGAATTTAAAGGCTCGTTCAGAATTTGTGTCATGAACAAGAAAATGATTTTCCAATTTATTGCACAGTTCAAGACCTTCTCAAATTATATTTGGTGAGGGGGAGAGGTTTTTCTTCCACTTCACTATCGTCTCGTTATTATTATTCAGACCTCCATAGAGTCAAAAGACTCATCGTGGGAGGTCCCTCCTAGGAAATACAAAGTCTATCATACCACTCCTCAAACTCATTGACTGTTCTCGCTCTCACCACTATCAGGCAATGCATTCCACGGTTCAACCATCCTCCATGCAAAGAAACCATTCCTCACCCTCTTTGCTCACAGTTTCCTTTTGTAACTTCCAGGTATGGCTCCTTGTCATCACTTCTTCTCACTGTTCAGCCAAGAGAAAGAACTCTCCATTGTCAACCCTATAACTATCTCTCAACAGTTTAAAAGTCTCAATCATATCACCTCTCCTTCTATCCACCAAACTATGCAGTCCACATTCCCTCAGCCGATCCTCATAATAACACTGTATACAGTGCTGAAACCATCTTTGTTATCCACCTTTGTACCCTTTCCACAGTTAATTTTATCCCCTTCAAATCCTGGGGACCAAATCTGAGAACAATAGTCTAAGTGTGGTCTGACCAGGGTCTTATACAACAGAATGATTAATTATTATTACTACCCCAAGATCTGGATCTTCGATGATATCTAATAATATCATCGTCACTCAAGGCATTATCCACATAAACAAAAACAGGCTATAATAGCCGTAATTATAATAATTATCCACATGTTTGTTTCGAAACCATAGTGCCGTGATTTTTTTTTAAAAGTAATAGGCTTACAGATTTAAATGTTAATATGAATAAGTTTTAATATTTTAAATTTTAATATTTGTTTAATTTTAGTGTTAAGAAATTTCTTATTGAAGGTGTTTGTGATGCAACAGATAGCTATTCATCCACCTCCAGCCTACAAAGCAATCTCCAGGATGTACAAAGGGAGGGGAAAACTATCAGCACACATTAGAAAAAGTCTGCATTCACTCATAAGTACCTATAATAATATAATTGTTTGGTGATCAGAATGGGATATGTCAATGAAAATCAGCACAAATTAATTTAATGTTTGTTTAATTAATTATTAGTTAATGATCAATTATTAATAATAAATCAGCTAAATTAACAATTAATTAATATATTACAAAATAACCAAGGTGTTCCATGAAAATTTCAGGATTTGTGAAGTGTCCCGTCATAGGAAAAGTTTGGGAAACGCTGGACTACCCTATTATCGGAATGGATTCTCCTTCTGTTGACATGCGCAAAAGTGTCGAAAGGTCTCGTATCTGTGGGCGTACTATACTGCATAACTTCAAATCCGCACAAAAAGAGACCCCAGTGTATATGGAAGTACAAGGCTGGTCATTATCATAAGCGTATGGTACAGCCTCATTCCATGCGCATGGAATGAGGAATTGAGCAATAAGGAAATAAATGCTGCTTGGTAACTGACAAAGAAATACATAACGGAATCAATGTAAAATGGATGAATGAGGAATTAAGCTTAAAATCTGGAAGAATGCACTTTGGAGGCAGTACAGGATGAATAATTTTAATAATCAGCACATGAAGAGTATGAACAGCAAGTAAGGAGAATGATGCAGTAAAGACAAAAGTGTAGCATGAGTAGAAATTAGCAAATCAGGTGATGAAAAACCATAGGGAGTTTAATATTTTTTGGTTTGTGGCAAGTAGAAGGAAAAACGATTATGGTAAGATGTTAATGAATGAAGATGGTAGAATGGTAACTGCTGGAGAAGCCATTGTTGATCAATGTAAGTATAGAGGACATAGGAGATGATGGCTCAACTGTGATTGAGCTGGAGGTATTTGAGGAAATAAATAACCTTAATGTCAATAAGATTTGATGGCATATCACCATGTGTCTTAAAGGAATATTCCAGGGAATTGGGAGTAGCATAGGTATGGTTATTTAATAAGTCTTACAACAGCACAGTTTCCACAAGAGTGGAAAGAAGGTAAAATTGTTCCACTGCATAAAGGTGGTGGATATACCGATTAGTCTATAATTTGTAGACTGGAGTTGTGAAGGTACTAGGGATTGGAAAGAAGTAGGATATGGAAATGGGTTGATAATAGCAGTATTCTCTATATTTGTCAGCATGGGTTTGTTAAAGGGAGATCATGTTTTATTAATTTACTTATGTACAACGTGACAAATGTTTAAGACAAGGGAGATGTATATATGGCGGTATTCTTAGATTTTGAAAAAAGCTTCCGATAGACTGCCACACAAGCTGTTAAATAAATTGAAACTGAGAGGATTGGATAACAGACTTCTGAGTTGGATCAGTGACTGGCTGTCAGATATCAGAAAGTTGTATATTGGGGTGCAATATTCGAAAGAAGAAGGTTACTATTGGTGTACCACAGGGGTCAGTTTTGGATCATTATTGTTCATATTAATGACATTACGATGGGTTTTAACTGGTGATATGCTGCTGTTTGCAGATGATACAAAATTGGGGTGAGCAATGCAGTCAAGTAGATGTTATGGCCTTCCAGGAGGACTGGAATAGATTGTATGAATGTGCATATAAGTGGAACTGCCGGTTCAATGTTGCAAAGTGTAAGGGTTTGAAATTTGGTAAGCAAAGTATACACTTGGCAATTAAACTTTAGAAGACGTTGAGGAGATGAGAGATATAGGAGTATTGCTGAACAAGGACCTGAAATTCATGGGCCACATTGCACAAATTGTGAAGCTGTCACATCAGATAATGGCTATGATGCAGAGGACCCTGATGAGCAAAAATAAAGTGGTTATGATGGCATTGTATAAGGTCTTCATTAGACCACATGGATTGTGTGCAAATTTGGTCATTGAGTTTTCATGGTCATGAGATATGTTAGAAAGGGACCAGAGAAGATTCACAAAGGTGGTCAGTGATCTTTGAAATGTGGAGTACAAGGATAGATTGAGATCAGTGGTGCACCCAGCGAGGGGGCCAAGGGGCCCTGGCCCCCCCAAAAGAAAAAGGAAATAAACACTAGAAAATTTTCCAAAAATATTTTCCTAATTCTTTTTTTTTTTAAATTTATGTTGTGTCTTCTATTTTTATGCTACTTGTCATGTATTGGCAATCACTGCAGATGCTGAGTCATAAGTCGTATGCAATACGTAGTGTGAATTCATGTTGTTACCAGTTCTGCCTTCTCACTGAAAGAAGTTCATGACATACGAGTGAAATATATAGAAGTAATAAATTAAATTTGGTTCTCTCACGTACATGTGTGAAGCCTTTATTTAAAAATTATATTATGGAACTTTTTTCAACCAACTTCAGGCCTCTAATAAGTGGAGCAGTGGTCTGACATCAGACAAAATCCATCTCCCACCTAAAGACAATGACAACCATACATTCCTGTGGTAGTATTCGAACCTATGACCAGTTGGTTGGTGAGCAGATATGCTACTTCTCGGCCAACCAGGCTAGTAACTGGTATGTTTATCTTATTTAACCATAATTGTCATCCACTTTACTCCAAATTGTGTCCTCTTCTTCACTCGTGGTATACAACTTACCATTGCTGCTAACAAATATTCTTTCACAATTTCCCACGCACTAATGATATCCCGGCATTCCAATTCGTCCCGTGTCAACTCAGTTATTATCAACTCTTCTGATGCTATAACTAAATCCAAAACACTTGAACCTCTAGTTCCCTCTGTTACATGTTGCCTAAGACATTTGTCCCTCAAGAATTCTAGAAATTCAATTCCTCTATTGCTACATGCATCTTTCTCTCTCCAATTTATACTGCTGTAGTTAAAATCTCCCATAACAATCATTCTTCTTGCACTTACCAAACTTAATTGTCTGAACATCTCCTGGTCCCCATGCTCTTTGCTCCTGGGTCTGTAACAACACTCCACTAAATATCCTGTCTTGCCTACCTCTACCTCACACCACATGCTCTCAAAATCATTAGTGTCACTTCCTTCCAAAGCCTCCACTCTTAGAGGACATAGGTCATCGCTTATCATAAGCAGTACCCCACCACCACACTTTCACCTCCTATCCTGCTGAAAAATGCTGCACCCAGTGACTTCTATTCCTGTTATTATATCCTCTTCTGTCAACCACATCTCAGTGATCCCAATAATTTTTGGCCAGGCTGACGCTATTTGTGCCACCAATTCCTCTCCCTTATTCCGGATACTCCTGGCATTAGTATAAAGCATATAAATGCCATTGTTTCTATACCCAGCATTATCCCCACTAGACTCCACTGGGCTACGTATTACCTGATGCAGTCTCCCTTCTCCCAAGTATCCATTCCCACAAGAAGATACCCCTGCTATCATCCTCCCTGGGACACACTGACTCGTTCAGAACAGCAATCTCTCCAGATGCCTACATCCTTCCTCATTCAAATTAAGTGGTCTCTCGCATACAATTCCTCTCTTTCCTCAAACGCACTCCAAGCATCCACATATACCAGTCCTCTCTTGTCACACATTCTAGCTATTATGTCATTCAATATTACTGCACTTCTGCTCAGCTCATGTGTCAGTTTGTGTGTCATCAGTAGTTAAGATCTTGGAGAAAGTAGCGAGGGACCGTATACAGCACTGGGCAGATGAGCATAATGTTATCTGTGAGAGTCAACATGGATTTGTGAAAGGGCGTTCTTGTTTTAGCAATATGCTAGCCTTTTATAATAAAGTTACAAGAACATTAGATAAGGGAAAGGCATATACTGCAATTTTCTTAGACTTAGCAAAGGCATTTGACAGGGTGCCACATGATAAGCTGATATTTAAGTTGCAGCACATGGGTCTGGATGTCAGATTGGTCAACTGGATTCAGGATTGGCTATCTGATAGGTATCACAGAGTTGTGTACGGTGGAGCAGTTTCAAGGAGACAGAGGGTTACAAGTGGGGTCCCACAGGACTCAGTACTATGACCTATATTGTTCAACCTTTATATCAATGACATCGTCAGTGGATTGCAAGGGGATATTCAGTTGTTTGTAGATGATGCGAAGCTGGGAAGGATTATTAGTAATAGCACAGATGTGGTAGCCCTGCACGAGGATTTGAATAAGCTAGATAGATGGGCAAATGAATGGGGGTGTCGGTTTAATGCAGCAAAATGTAAGGTCCTAAGGTTTGGGAAACATCGATGGGATGCTGCATTCTCTATGGGAGGAGATATACTGGAGGAAGTAGGGGAGACAAGAGATCTGGGGTTGATGATTGCTAGAAACCTGAAATTTAGGGGACATATTGCAAAGGTGGTGAAGGTAACACAGAGGCTTGCTGCAATTATGAGAAGGACACTGACCTGCAGAGATAAAAGGGTTATCATTCCGTTGTATAAGTCTCTGATCAGACCACACCTAGACTATTATTCTCAGATTTGGTCCCCAGGATTTGAAGGGCATAAATTAACTGTGGAAAGATTACAAAGACGGATGACAAAGATGATTTCAGAACTGTACAATGATAGTTATGAGGATCAGCTGAGAGAATGTGGACTGCAGATTTTGGTGGACAGAAGAAGGAGAGGTGATATGATTGAGACTTTTAAATTGTTGAGAGGTGGTTACAGAGTTGACACTGAGGAGTTCTTTCACTTGGTTGAACAGTGGGAAGGAGTGATGACAAGAGGCCATCCCTGGAAGTTACGAAAGGAAACCGAGCAAGAGGGTGAGGAGTGGTTTCTTTGCATGGAGGGTGGTTGAACCATGGAATTCATTGCCTGATGGAGTGGTGAGAGCAAGAACGGTCAATGAGTTTAAGGAGTGGTATGATAGACTTTGTGTTTCTTAGGGAAGGAGACCTCCCCTTGATGAATCTTGATTATATATTCCTAGGAAGGACCCCCCCCCCCCCCATGATGAGTCTCGACTGCAATGGAAGCCTGAATAATAATAAAAAACGGCTTCACAACACATTGGCAATTCATTTCTGCACCCATTATGCCCTATGCAAAAATTTATTCTGAACTCCCTTCAATGTATCCTTATACAAATCTAGGAAATGCCTCGCATTATCACTTTCCACCACATGAACGCCTTTCTGCAATTAATGCTGTAAAATTCACATACCAACTCAAAAATCTCAGTCAGTGACAAAGTTTTATAATGTGCCTAGGAATAAATGAGGGGAGAAAGAGGAATCTTGACTAGATACAGTCCAGTGTTCATAAGAAAGAATTAGAAGAATCTGCTCTCTGGAAGTTGGGAAAAGTATAACAAGCAAGGAAGTGAGGAGGACATTTTCCATAGATGCAGTGGGTTCATTTGAGTTAAATGTGTAATAAATATGGCAAGCGTAGTACATAAAGGCCTCCATCATTAAGTCTTCTAAGACTGTAGGGAGAAGGAGCAAAATCATCGAGAACTGATTTTCTTATGTTATTTACAAAGCACAAATAATCTAGAAGCCTAGATCTTAATCTTTATTGTGCATGAATGCATCCGACACTGAATAAATCTGTATTAACAATATGAAACTACAGGCAAAGTACCATGATACTGCAGTTCAAAGATGAGTACATATGAACAAGATATTAAAATAAATAATTCCAAAATATTGAAATTAATCAATGGGGGGGGGAAGCTTGTAGAAGCATCAACAGCACATATAAAGCTGGTACAAAATACAGTAGTAGCAGTATTTTTTCAAATTTAAAAATGATAAAAAGATAAGAATACGCACTCCGTGCTTGGTGCAGCCGAGGAGAGCAGACAGGATTCTTCGTCGTGACGGCTTCGGCATGACGTCACGGCTAAGAAAGAGTTAGAAGAGAAAAGATTATTGAAATCTAGTGGTGCAGATTGAGTAAATAAACAGAAATTAAAAAAGTGATATAAATCAGACATTCAACAGGACATCCACAAAAGATTGCTGGTAGTTTAAATGCAAATATTTATTAGATTAAATAATGTCAGTAAATGACAGTTTGGAGTGTCAAGAATCTTTACATGAGATGAAAGTGATGCAAGTGTTCAGAACTATAGCTGCAATGTTTCTAATTTTGTTTCTCTCTCTCACTCACTCACACACACACACACACACACACACAGTGAAGTCACGTTTGATGGATATACTTCATTAAGTAATCCAATAGAAAATAAATTTAAAAAAGTCTGAGTATAAGGCAGTTGCAAGCAAGTCTGTCATTTTCTACCAAATATTAAGAAATACGCATACTGTAGTTTAATATTTCTCAATATTTCCACTTTTTTTTCCTTTTAAGATTAATTATACCACCACTTTATATATTTATTAGGTGAACTGTTATGCACCATCAAGTCATTTTTGATTCTTAGTGACCATATGAAGAAAAATTCTCCATCTTTCCCTTGGTCTCTTGTCTTTTCTTTCAACCATTGTGATTTCAAATTGGTAAGTTCCATTATGTTGTCCAACTCTTTTGCTGTCTTCCTCTTCTCATGCCCTCAACCGTCTCCAACATTGCCTTTTCCAATGATTCATCTGCTTGCATAATATACCCAAAGTACATTAACTTCTGTTTATGTTTATGTGCCTCCAAAGAGCATTGTCTTTATATTTGGACCTTCATGTGCATAATTCAAATGAATTAATTCACTACCTTTTTTCTTAATTATCAGGCTTTTATATTCATGCATCACAAATAAAAATGCCACTGCTTTAACAATTCCAACTCTAATGACCTTACTAACATCTTTCATAATTTTTGTCAGGTTTAACAAAAAGCTCTGCATCCCCCCCCCCTTACACACACCCACAGCTACCCTTTTAATTTAATACTCACATTAATTATTTCTTATTCTGGATCCCAGTAAATCTCAACTTTCAGCCACCTTTATTGTATCTCCCTCAATCAAATTCATCCAAATTGCCAGAAGCCACCTCTTTTGTTTTGCTGTTTAAATTATGCCCTACTTTTTTGCTTTTCTTCTTAATCAACTGCCCGAGATCTTCCCTAGTTTCTACTAAGGGCTGTATCATCAGCATATTTTAAATTATTTTTCTGCCCAGCAATCTTAATTCCTGCTAGATCTAAGTCAGCCTATATTTTCAAATTTAAAAATGATCAGAATACGCACTCCGTGCTTGGTGCAGCCAAGGAAAACAGACAGGATTTTAAAATATTAAAAAGGGAAGCAATATACAACCCTGCCATATCCCTTTTTCCACTTGAACACTTCTTCCCAAAACTTTTTACTGAAGCTTCTTGGTTGTCTTACAGTTCTGTAATCAAGATTATGATTATTACGGGTATATCCGTGGAGTCAGTAGACTCATTGCGGGAGACCCAAACTATCTAAACAACATCTATCATATCACTTCTTGAATTAATTTACAGACGAACTCACAACTGAGTCAGGCAATGCATTCTGCTCATTCACCACACTCCAGGTGAAAAACCTCGTTCTCACGCCCTTGTTAACCACATTTTTCCTCAATTTCCACGGATGACCTCTTGTTCTTCCATCACTATCACGCAGTTGAAACATTACCTCTGCACCAAACTTATAAAATCCTTTTAGTAATTTAAATGTTTCTATCATATACCTTCTTCTCCGATTATCAACTAACCTCTGCAATCTACAAGCTCTCAATCTATCAATGTAGGGAGCATTTTTTACTTCACTCACCAACTTAGTGACTCTCCTCTGAACCCTTCCACAGCCTCCTCATCTCCAAGGAATCCAGGTGATCAGACCTGAGTAATCCAAATGTGGAAGTATCAATGCTTTATAAAGGGGAATAATAATCTCTTTATCTGTGGATGTTAGTGTGTTCCTCAATAACCAAGTAATCCCATGTGTAATTTGGGAAATCTTGGCAATGTGTCCCCTGAACTTCATCTCCCTATCTACCAACATGCCCAAGTCCCTAGCCTCATCAATCTCTTGGAGTACTGTTCCATCAATGTAGTACACAGCTAGTAATTGTTTAATCCCAAAATGCATAACTTGCACACTTTTCCACATTGAACTGACATCCATTTCCTTCTTCTTCCTTTCCAGGCTTATAGGCCAAGTGGCCTGTTCCAGACTCAATTCCATCTTTTTAAGGGTCTTCCTCTGCATCGAGTACCTTTTGGGTGGTAATTTAGAATTTGTTTAGGTATTCTGCTTCTATTCATTCTTAGTATGTGTTCTTTCCATTTTTCTCTATAGCAAATCACTGTTTCATTTAGGGAGGTTGTAATTCCAAGTTTTTTTCTGATTTCGCTGCTTTTCATTTTGTCCATTATTTTGACTCCTTCAGTTCTGCGCAGAAATTTCATATCAGATGATTCAATTCTTCCTTCATCTGCTTTTTTTTTATTGTCCATATCTCACTGCCATAAAGTAAGTTTGGTTTAGCAACTGTATTGTAGATTCTTATTCGTGTGTTTTTGTACATAATTGGGTTTAAAAATTTTATTTATAATGCCTGTTACTTTTAAAAAGTTTGATATCTTCGGTTCTATATCAGCTTCATTTTCATATGACATTGTGCAACCTAAATATTTGAATGTATTTAGTTGCTCTATTATTTCGTTGTTTATTACTATTTTGCTTCTTATTGGATTAGCACCTTTGAAGACCATGACTTTTGTTTTGTCTGTTGATATTTCCATACCATATGTTTTTATCAGATTATTTAGGCTGCGTAATGATTTTTGTAGTTCATCTTCATTATTTCCAAGGATTATTTGGTCATCAGCAAAAAGAAGAGTAGCTAATCTGGTGTTACGGTTTATCTTGAATGCTCCTTCATTAGTTATCTTACATTCTTTTATGATTTTATCCATGTATATATTAAATAAAATTGGTGAGAGAGGGCAACCCTGACGTACTCCTCGATTTATTGGTTTCCAGCTTGATGTTGAATTATTGTATTTCACAGATATTTTATTATCTTGAAATATATTATATAAGGCTCTAAAGAATTGGTTTGGTATTTCATATTCTTCTAGGATTTCCCATAGTTTTTCTCTGATAATTTTATTAAATGCTTTGGTGTAATCTATAAAAGCTATGTGTGTTTCTATGTTCATTTCTCTGTGTTTTTCAATTAATAATTTTAATGTAAATGCAGAGTATATGCAAGACCTGCCTTTTCTGAATCTGTTTTGTTCTTCGATTAATTTTGGTTCTACTATACATTTAAGTTTATATGCTAAGACTTTTGCATATACTTTATAACAGGTACTAAATAAGCTGATTCTACAATAATTGTTGCAATCAGATTTGTGTCCTTTTTTATGGATGGGAATAACTATTGCTTTGGTCCAATCTTGTGGGCTTTTTCCTTCTTTTCAGATCATATTATAAAAGTTAAGTAACCTGAGTGAGAATTCAAGTCCTGCATATTTGACAAGTTCCAAGTTTATATTGTCTTCTCCTGGAGCCTTTCCAGTTTTGCTTTGAGTTAATTATCATCATCATTATTATTATTATTCAGGCCTCCATGGAGTCAAAAGACTCATCGTGAGAGGTCCCTCCCTAAGAAATACAAAGTCTATCATACCACTCTTTAAACTCATTGACCTTTCTCGCTCCCACCACTCCATCAGGCAATGCATTCCATGGTTCAAACACCCTCCATGCAAAGAAACCACTCCTCACCCTCTTGCTCGGTTTCCTTTCGTAACTTCCAGGGATGGCCTCTTGTCATCACTCCTTCCCACTGTTCAACCAAGTGAAAGAACTCCTCAGTGTCAACTCTGTAACCACCTCTCAACAATTTAAAAGTCTCAATCATATCACCTCTCCTTCTGTCCACCAAAATCTGCAGTCCACATTCTCTCAGCTGATCCTCATAACTATCATTATACAGTTCTGAAATCATCTTTGTCATCCGTCTTTGTAATCTTTCCACAGTTAATTTATGCCCTTCAAATCCTGGGGACCAAATCTGAGAATAATAGTCTAGGTGTGGTCTGATCAGAGACTTATACAACGGAATGATAACCCTTTTATCTCTGCAGGTCAGTGTCCTTCTCATAATTGCAGCAAGCCTCTGTGTTACCTTCACCACCTTTGCAATATGTCCCCTAAATTTCAGGTTTCTAGCAATCATCAACCCCAGATCTCTTGTCTCCCCTACTTCCTCCAGTATATCTCCTCCCATAGAGAATGCAGCATCCCATCGATGTTTCCCAAACCTTAGGACCTTACATTTTGCTGCATTAAACCGACACCCCCATTCATTTGCCCATCTATCTAGCTTATTTAAATCCTCTTGCAGGGCTACCACATCTGCACTATTACTAATAATCCTTCCCAGCTTCGCATCATCCGCAAACAACTGAATATCCCGTTGCAATCCACTGACAATGTCATTGATATAAAGGTTAAACAATATAGGTCCTAGTGCTGAGCCCTGTGGGACCCCACTTGTAACCCTCTGTCTCCTTGAAACTGCTCCACCATACACAACTCTCTGATACCTATCAGACAGCCAATCCTGAATTCAGTTGACCAATCTGACATCCAGACCCATGTGCTGCAACTTAAATATCAGCTTATCATGTGGCACCCTGTCAAATGCCTTTGCTAAGTCTAAGAAAATTGCAGTATATGCCTTTCCCTCATCTAATGTTCTTGTAACTTTATTATAAAAGGCTAGCATATTGCTAAAACAAGAGCACCCTTTCACAAATCCATGTTGACTCTCATAGATAACATTACCCTCATCTGCCCAGTGCTGTATACGGTCCCTCGCTACTTTCTCCAAGATTTTAACAACTACTAAAGACACACAGACTGGCCTATAATTAGACACTTCCAGTCTGTTACCACCCTTATGCAATGGCACTATCTTACCTTCCTTCCATTCCCTGGGCACCTTTGCTGAAGCCAGACTTTCATTGAAAAGCCAGGTTAAAGGCACTGTCAGTTCCCTAGCACATTCTCTCAAAACTCGTGGTGAAATAACATCCAGTCCCACAGCTTTACTGACATCCAGAGTACTCAGTATCTGAAACACCCCCTCCTCCTGTACCTATAAACCTCGAACTAGCCCTATCCCTCTAGCATTTAAACTGACTCCTCTAGGATGAAATACTCCAATAGTGTTCATTGAACAATTCCACTATGTCCTCTGCATCAGTCACTCTATTCTCATACATGGGGGTGCAACACTGGAAGCGGGCTCGACCCGGGTCCTAAAGTTGCAAGTGGAAGACGTGGTGATGCAAGTGGAGTCCTTATTAGAAAAAATTTTCTAGAGTGATATTTTCCAAGTTATCAGAGATGTTTACAAAGGGTAGTTTTCTGTTTTGAATGTTTTCATCAGACCATAGATCTTGGTAGTGATTTTGCCATGTTTCTATTTTAATGGTATTAATATCTGCTTTTTCTCTAGTTTCATTGGTTAGATCTTTGAGGAGTTTATATGCATTAGGTCTTTTGAGCATACAGTCTCTCTCTAATTTTGTTACAAAATTGTTCCATCCATTTCTGTTTATTCTCCTGCATGCTGCTTTTGCTATTGCTTTTTTTCTGTTATATTCGATTTTTGATTCTATTGTTTTTAGGGCGAGCTAGTTTTTATATGCTTTTTCTTTTCTTCAATAATGCATTTAATTTCATCATCCCAGTCCCTAAGGCCTCTTTTTCTTTGTTCCTAAACTTTCTTTTGCAGCTTTTGTCATTATGGTTTTTAGGTTTGACCATTCTTTTTCTATGTTCTGATTTTGTTTTATACTTGGCATCCAGTTCTTTATTCTTTTTTGGTACAAGTCTTGAATACTACTGTCGTCCAAAAGTCTAACCTTGAAAGATTCAAAATTTCTATTTTCCTTATGCTTTTTTGTTGTTTTCCATCCTGGTTCCCATTTTATGTTTCCAATTAAAAAGGTAATGATCTGAGTCTATTTCAGATCCTCTGTATACTCTTGTATCTATTATCATTTCTGACATTTTGATATTGCTGATTATGTAATCAATAATGCTGCTTGTGTCTCTTGCTTCCCAGGTGTATCTGTGGATGTCTTTATGTTTGAAGAAGGTGTTCATTATTTTAAGGTTATTGCTTATAGTAAAATCTCTTAATCTATTTCCATTTCTACAGTTAAGTTCTCCGATAGGTCCTATGTTTGGTTTATATGGTTTATTGCCAATTCTTGCGTTAAGATCTCCTATAACCAAAATGTGATCCTCAGGATTGGTCTTATTTAATATGTTCTGCAGTTGGGTGTAGAAGTTTTCTGAGTCCTCCTCTTTTCCTTCTTCAGGTGCATAAGTTCCAATTACTGTCATATAGCCTCTGTCTATTTTAATTCTCATTTCTATTATTCTATCGCTCCAAAAGTTGCAATGGATTATATTGTTTCTAAGAGATTTATGTAGAAAGATGATTACACCAGATTTAGCTCTCTCTCTCTTCTGCTTTTACCTCACTATATATATATAATTTTCAGTTTTGTCTGTTTCTCTCTGCTTTTTTTTTTAGATTCTGTAATCCATTTCCTTTTGCCCATTTTACCAGCTTATTTAAATCATCCTGCAAAATCTCAACATCAGCTTGATTTTTTTTTTTTTAATCGCACTACCCAACTCTGCATCATCAGCAAACAACTGAATATCTCCCTGTAAGCCATTTCTTATATCATTTACGTACAAATTAAACAACAATGGCCCAAGCGCAGAGCCCTGAGGCACACACTGGTACACCTGCCTCATTGTGGACTCTGCTCCTCTATACACCACTTTCTGGTATCTCTCCTTGAGTCATTTTCCTATTCATATCACCAGTTTAGTATCCATCCCCCATCTGCTCCAATTTGCACAACAGTATTCCAGGGGGTATCCTGTCAAAAGCCTTAGCAAAATCCAGAAGTACCACTGTGTAGCCATTTCCTTTGTCCAACTAAGATGTCATTCTATTATAAAAAGGTAATAAATTACTAAGGCAGGATTGACCTTTAACAAAACCATGTTGGCCCCTATAGAGTATCGTATCCTGATCCACCCATTCTTGAATTTTGTCTTTAACCAACTTTTCCAATTACCACCACTCCGGTGATGAACTGGTCTGTAATTAACTACCGCAGTTTTAGAGCCACTTTTATGCAAAGGAACTACTTTGCCTTCCTTCCACTCCCTAGGGACCATAATACAAGATTTCAAACTTAAGTTAAATAACCAAGTAAGAGGCGTTGACAATTCCTTTGCACATCCAAGCAACACCCAAGCTGATATTCCATCTAAACCTACAGCAGTGTTCACATTTAAATTTTGCAACATACTAAGTACCTCTGATTTCTTAACTTCAATTCTCACATTAGTTATTGGTACAGAGATATTCTCACTTGGATGATAGACTTTTCAAAAGTGATCACCCAGTAACTCTACTATAATAAATTTAGTTTAATCCTTTATCCAAGTGTAAGCAAACAAAGTTTGCACCTGAAAATATCTTCAGGACTGAGGTAAGGTAGTGCAACAACTGTACAAACTTTGTTTACTTACACTTGGATAAAGGATTAAACTAAATTTATTAGTCCAGCCAAGTGCAAAATAAGCTTCCAACATCTTTCTATAGAGTAATTCAATAATAAGGTGGTACACCTGTTAGCAACTCATATAGGTAAATATGACCTCTCCTATTGCTCCTGCCTAGTATCTCCACGTTTGGGTCTGCCTCCCACTGAAGAGACCTCAATAAAGGTTGAAACCGGTCTGGGTAGTGGCCCTTCCCTTAATGAATAGCAGTATATAAATATCTGCAAGGAGATGTGCTTTGCACTATGGGAGATACTGAGACAAGGGGTGATGAGAGCTTGGTCCACCTTTGCTCAAAGTTGTCTGGTATTTCACTACCTTATATCAGTATTGAAGATATTTTCAGGTGCAAACTTTGTTTGCTTACACATGGATAAAGGATTAAACTAAATTTATTATAGTCTAAGTGAAAAATAAACTTCCAACAGTAACTCTACTATTACATCTAAATTGGTCACCTCGATACCATCAGCACCCACTAAGGTTATCCTTCAGAAGTTATTCTTCCTTTTATTTGCTACACAGTGGAAGAACTCTTTGAGGTTACCCTTGATCTCATTGGCTAAGGTCTTCTCATAATGTGATTTAGCTTTTCTTACTATGCTGGTAACCTTCCTGGCTTCAGCCTTGTACTGATCGCATTTCTCCTTGTACATTCTCCATAACATTTCCTTTTTTTGCAGATCAAGCTTGACACTACTGGTCATCCATCTAACACCTACCTCGTTTGTCTTCCTGACCATGGGGACACAATATGATATTGCCATCCTCAGATACCCACTGATTTTATCCCATGCACTGCTAACATCTTTCCCCTGCAATATGTTCTGCCATGGGACCGCTGCAAGCTGACTCCGAAGCTTGTTATAATTAGATGCTCAGGTATTCTCATTGCTCTCCCATTCCAGTCTGTTGTGATCCACACAGTCAAAAGCTTTCTTATAAAATTGATAAAGCAGATGAATATTTCTTTTTGAAATTCTTTTTCTTTCCATAACCAATCTCATGTTTGCTATCTGGTCTCTAGTTCCTCTACCTCTCCTAAAGCCTGCCTGTTCTTCTGGAATTTTTCTATTCATATATGGTGCCAGCCTATTATGGATCACTTTCACAGCATTACTTTACTTGAATGTGAAATTAAATTGATAGTTCTGCAATTCTCACAATCTCTGGGATTTGATTTTTTTTTTTTAGAATTGGGATTAATACCAATGTTTTCCAATCTTTAGGCCAGTATATTTTCTTCCAAAATATTTTCTTCAGGTGAATTAGCCTGCTAGATTTATCTAATTTTTGTTGCACACAAATGAATGATGTAGTTTAGAATACCATAAACACATCAATCTTTGTTTTGTTGCATCTTGATTTAGTTACTTAATCTACTTTTTAGATTAGGTAACTAAACACTTCAGTTTCAAAAATATTTGCATTTAAAATACTGGAAATTTTGTAAATATCCCACATTTTGTCAAAGTTATAATTGGTTTTGTTTATTAATTTATTTATGTTAGGTACCTAAATTATTTACATAGATTTTGGAACAATGAATATCCCTTTCCAATGTAGAAAATTATAATTAATATCTAACTGAATAACCAAATTACTAAGCAAGTTCTATAATAATTAGAACATATGAAGTTGTGATAAACAAAAAAACAAAGAATAAGAATATTTGTGGTAGTTACAAATATGTAACTAAATTATCAGTCAATGAGAGGTTTACACCAGCTTCTACAATTCACCATGTTTTAAATTTAGTGAACGTGCAACTGGAATTTCTCTGGTAAGGAATTCCATTCATTTACCCTTCCATTCCAAAAAACTATTTTTCATTTCTTTTTTAAAACTCTTATTAAAAGAACTGCCAGTGATAGCTTGTTTTTATTTCTGACTCTTTTAACCATTGAACATCTCAATATCTTCACATTAATATGATAGGCTTGCCAGCCTCTGACAATCAAACATGGCGTCATAAGCCTAATATCATTATAGTAGTTATTTATTATTAATATCTAACCTCCACAGAGTCAAAGGACTCATTGCAAGTCCATATACTCTCTCATATATTCAAAAAGATCATCAAATGGTGCCTTAAACCCATTCAGTTTCTATACTCTCCATACTTTCAAGCAACAAATCCTACTTACCAATTGCTCCATACAAAGAACCTGCTTCTCACCCTCCTTAATCCTATCTAAATAGCATACTGTGTCTCAGTTCTGTATACTGTCCATTAGTGGGATAAAAAAAAAAACCTAGGCCACTTTGTTATCTTATGATTTACCTTTGCTTGTTACTGACAGTTTACACAGTCAATTCCAGCAGTGTTTGTATAAACTCAAATCTGTTTATCAGTTACATTGTCCATATCCCAAGAGATGTCATTTCTGAAAGCCAGAAGGCACTCTGCAAATTAATCCTTATGTGATCTAATAAAGGTTGCTAACACTTGTCTTTTTTACTATCAAAATAATAGCATTCGCTACTTTTAACAACATACCCAATGAAATTCAATTCTCTATCAAACTCTCCTCAAAATCCCTTACTCCTATTTTCTACAATACCACCAATTAATATAGTACTTTGCCATGAATCTATATTCAGTAGTTCAAAACTAACTGGAAGTCCATTATCTTCCAACTTTGTCAGCTAATAACCCTGTCCTAACTCTGAATTAGGAGAGGAACATTCGGTGTTTGTACACAAACACACCTTCATATAATTTCTACTAACATAAGTGTAGAATAAGATGAGATAAGTTAATGAAAGAATCAAAAAAGCAAGAATAAAGACAGTCGATTTGGGCAATGGAGTATATGTGCAGTCTCTTCCCCCTCCTCTTGGTCTCTAATGGTAATGAGATAATTAAAAGATGCAGGCACACCCATGAAGCCAAGGGGATATTGCAGATGTATACCAAAGCCAGAAGTATTAGGAATTCGGGTGGAGTTTGTTATCAGTTAGCTTAAATTATCCCTAAGATTTAGGGATTAATAAAACTTAGTGGACAGAAGAATAGTTACAGAAATAAAATGAATTGTTTATTTTCAGGGAGACAACAGGGGTAATGCTACTGATAACAGAAGGATTGCAACCAACAAGAGCAGATATTCAGCAGGAAGGTATGAATGAGTACGTAGAACATTTAAAGTTCTGATATGAGATAAAACAGGACAAAATATATAGCCAATTATTGCTATGGACCAGAGAGTTTACAAAAGAGACAGATGAAATGCATCAACAAATTAGCTCAATGAGTACATGGTGAGCCATTCAAAAGATATAGATTAAAAAGAAGAAAGGACAGAAGGAGAAGAAATTGAAGCTATTGCAAGATAATTACCTAATCCAGAATGTGATGAGTGGAACATAAAATCTCACAGTGCTGGATCTGGTGACAAAACAGAATTTGTCAACAACTAAGATACACCTTCAATGCAGAGAGAGCAATCATGCAGTCTTGATCTTAGAGACTGCTAAGCAATCTCCCTGTCCACAGGTGGGTCAGATAGGCAAGAAAAGCTTCTGTGGATGATTGAATTTTCGGTTAGAGATAGTATACAAGCAAAGAATGAGATTAAAACAAGAATTAGAAATCTATTGGGAGATTTCTAATGCTGATCTTAATTGGCTAATCTGTATGTCTACAGTGGTTAAGTGTTGGAGAGGTTGAGGATCATTAAAAATTGGATTAATAACAGCAGTATCAATTGTTGTATCTATGGAAATATCTGTGGAAGAGATAGAATGTAGAAGACTAATCATCTGCGCAATGACAGCTGAAGAGTGAGAAGCTGCTCTCATCTGAACAGTATCAAAATATTTTTAAAAGTCTCAAGTGCACCGCTCTAAATATGATAGCAGTATTCCAAAGTTGGGAAGATTTGAGATTTGTACAGAACAAGAAACTAGTAAGCTGAAAAGTAATGTATTGAGTAAAAAGAGATGCCAAGTTTTTGAAGTGCTAGGAGTAAGTCAGTCCAAGAAGACAGAGAGTTAGTCTTTATTATTATTATCTGAGACCTCCAGGGGGTCAAGAACTCATCAAGGGAGGTTATACATCATGCAAAATAGCTGTCATACTTTCCCTTAGATGCACTCATTACTTCAACAGGCAAACTATTCTACTTACTGTTCTGTGAGAGAAAACAAGCTCTTACCACTTTTTCAACTGTGAACAAACTTAACTTCCATAGATGCCCTCATGTTTTCTCTTTGCCTTCCATATAATGGAAAATTTTGTCAGATGATATCCCATAACACCTAATTCATAAGTCTATAGACTTCTATCAAATCAACTCCTCTTTCTCCTGTTAGAGTATATACTCACAATATGTTCTCATAATCTAAATTCCATAATTCCAATATAATCTTTGTAACCATAACCTTGGAACCCAGAAACCAAATCTGCACACAGTAAATCAGTGGATTGCAAGGAGATATTCAGTTGTTTGTAGATGATGTGAAGCTGGGAAGGATTATTAGTAATAGTGCAGACGTGGTAGCCCTGCAAGAGGATTTAAATAAGCTCGATAGATGGGCAAATGAATGGGGGTGTCGGTTTAATGCAGCAAAATGTAAGGTCTTGAGGTTTGGGAAACATCGATGGGACACTGCATACTCTATGGGAGGAGTTATACTGGAAGAAGTAGGGGAGACAAGAGATCTGGGGTTGATGATTGATAGAAACCTGAAATTTAGGGGACATATTGCAAAGGTGGTGAAGGTAACACAGAGGATTGCTGCAATTATGAGAAGGACAATGACCTGCAGAGATAAAAGGGTTATCATTCCGTTGTATAAGTCTCTGATCAGACCACACCTAAACTATTATTCTCAGATTTGGTCCCCAGGATTTGAATGGCATAAATTAACTGTGGAAAGATTACAAAGATGATTTCAGAACTGTACAATGATAGTTATGAGGATCAGCTGAGGGAATGTGGACTGCAGAGTTTGATGGATAGAAGGAGAGGTGATATGATTGAGACTTTTAAACTGTTGAGAGGTGGTTACAGAGTTGACACTGAGGAGTTCTTTCGCTTGGTTGAACAGTGGGAAGGAGTGATGACAAGAGGCCATCCCTGGAAGTTACGAAAGGAAACCGAGCAAGAGGGTGAGGAGTGGTTTCTTTGCATGGAGGGTGGTTGAACCATGGAATGCATTGCCTGATGGGGTGGTGAGAGCGAGAACGGTCAATAAGATCAAGGAGTGGTATGATAGACTTTATGTTTCTTAGGAAGGGACCTCCCTTTGATGAGTCTTTTGACTCCATGGAGGCCTGAATAATAATAATAAATAGTTCCATAACGTACAGGAGTTCCAAGAAAGATTGCAAATTACAGACTGATCAGTATCTCAGGAGCAATAGTTATGCTACTGGAAGAATTCCTCCCCCTATTTGTGACTCCCACCCACCAAAGATTGGAAGAGACCTATAATGCACTAGCACCATGGGTAAAGATAATTTTTTTCTATTTTTGTTTATTTCTGAAATTGTTATTGCATTTTTTTTATGTTTATTCATTTACCTAGGCCAGAAACCCTGCTCTAGAGAGCAGACATGAAACTTTTTGAAGTCATTTCAGGGTCCAGTAAGTGATGGGGGGAGGGGGACATCTCACACAGGCAATGAAATTCACCTACCACCAAAAGACAATCACATCAAACCTACAGCAGGATGAAGTCCACAGTCTTTTTGGAGATGCTAACCAACTTGAGTATTCACAGCCAACCAGGTTGATTAAGAACAGAAGACAATCAGTGGTACCATCATTTTTTATTTTGGTTTAACCAATAAGAATACAATTTGGTCGGCTAAATCCCAAATTGCCAGCCCATCCTCGTTCGTTCAGTATCAAAGTAGTACTGTCATATCCTGTACACCCCTTGAGGGTACACAGCAGGAATTTGATGATGACAATCAGTGGATAGAATGTAGGTGTATGAAGAACAGCACAGTATTGTGAAATGTAATTTTTGTCTTCATGTATTCATTTTCCATAATAAAAGTGAAAGCAGAGTTGGTTAAAGGAAATGGCCATATCATGATACTATTACAGGCATGCTGCAAATGACGAAATGGCAATAGATATGAAACTGGCAAGATGGATAAGACAGTGACTGATAAACATCAGAATAATATATTGTGGATCAGCATCAAGAAGAAATGATTGACAGAGTGCTATTATGGTCTGCATCTAGATCGAATATTTTAATTTATAGATTAAGGATATAAGAAATGACTTAGGAGGAGAGGAAATATATCTAGTTGTGGCAATAGTTAATAATGCTGGGGATGAAAAGAATAACTGATGGATAGGATTAAAATACAAAAACTGATGAGGCTAAAGATGTAGGAGTAAATGGACATGGAGTTGAAGCCAGAAGACATACTATAAAAGTAGAAAAAATAGCATAAAGGATCACTTGAATGCTGAAAAACACAAATTGGAAATTATAATCCCTCTTTATAAGGTTCTGATACAACCGCATCTGGATTGCTGTGCACAGGTTTCGTTACCTACTCTACCCTACTCAATGACCTATTTAGTAAAGAATAGAATTCAAGATTAAGGTAATAGATAGGATTCTCTAATAATGGTCAGCACAATTTTATGAAAGGTACATCTTGCTTTAAACATCTATTTGCTTTAATTCGATGCATAATATTTAAATGCATGTCTTTTTATTAATACAGTTTCTTGCAAGATGTTGAAAGTTTATTTATCACTAGATTAGACTATGAGAAATTTAGTTTAATCCTTTATCCCAGTGACAGCAAACAAAGTTTATGCCTGAAAATATCTTCAGGAATGAATATAGTGTTGTACTATCTTACCTGGGTAAGTAGTACAACACCAGACAAGTCGTAGCAAAGGTGGAGCAAGCTACCAACATTCCTATCCCAGTATCTCCCATAATGCAAAACACATCTCCTTGTGGATATGTATGCTGTTATGCATTAAGGGATTGGCCACTACCCAGACGTTTCGATAGTACAACACTATATTCAGTCCTGAAGATATTTTCAGGTGCAAACTTTGTTTGCTCTCACTGGGATAAAGGATTAAACTATCACAGTTTCTTGCAAAAAAAAAAAAAAATCTCAACTTATTTGTCAGTGAATAGGATCAAACATATCACACCAATAAAATCCTCAGCCTCTACTTTTTTCTAACTAATAATGCTGTGCAAATCCACCCATCTTTAGACAATGTTTGATTTGCACTTGCATCCTGAGAGCAAGGTGTTTTACTAGGTGGTAGGCTTTTACTTGTCACTGAGTGGAGCTACTGCTGAGCGTCTCCTATCTTGATACAATCAGTTTAGTAGCTAATCCTTTTTGGGTCATTCAGTGAGATTTAGAATGACCTTGTAAAGTCACTCAGTTTTAGGAGAGGTATCTCAGCACTTTAATAATAACCTCAATAATGGTTCAAACTGGTCGAGATAGTAGCTTTCCATAATGTTTTTTGCATTATGGAATACCGAAGCAACTGATGTTAAGGCAACAGCTTTTATATATATATATTATTCCAGAGCAAATTGCATTGTTGGGCATTTAGAAAGGCTACTGTTTTCTGAGAAGGCACAGAATCAAGAAGTTAACATAGAAAATGATCAGAGTCTACTTGTAAAGCAGGGTAGTGCAGCTAAACAGACTGTACAACAGAAGGAAGATGGACACATGGTTGAAGATGTGGTTGCAGCACAAAGTGATGGAATGCATAAAGGTGAGGATTAGAAAGGTATGAAATGAAATCAGAGTTAGAATCAGGGAAACAGAAGTGATCAGATCAAAGAGAGAGGTGCAAGTGTGGTACAGCAGCTAGAATAGAAAATGTTGGCGCTGGTAGAATGGCCTCAAAAACACAGGCTATGTTTTTGAGGTAACTGGTATAAGTGAAATTTGGGTGTCTGAGAAGGGGAATAGAAATGGAAGGATATATAATCTTTTGAAAGGATAGGAAGGTGAAAGGAGGAGGGGGGGGGGTGATGTTAATGATTACAGCCAAATTGTGTCCACAAAGTATGGTAGTTGATTTTGAATCCATGCGATGTGGAGTTAAAATCAACAGGATATTATTATTATGTGACACTTCCAAGTAGTCCAAAGACTCAGAGGGAGGTCACCTACTCTACACCTCTCCATCTCCAGCACTCAAATCCACCAACTACAGCAAACGGCATCATCTACAAAAATGCCATCAACTGTCCACCACCACCACAGTAATATTTTCACAGACAATGGCAAATATCCATGCGCACAGTGAGATTCGAACCCACAGCCTTTTGGCTGGAGTGCAAATATGCTAACTACTCAGCCAACTAGGTCTATATCTGATAAGATGCTATTGTAGACTCAGGAAATGCAGAGAGTACTGATTGTGAAATGTGTTTAGGCAAATTGGGCATGTAAAAAGACGATATTGATGGGAGACTAATTACAAGAATAGAATGGAAGGAGGAATTACAAGAATATAGAATGGAATACGTTTGTGGATGGAGTGCGTTTGAGGAAAGAGAGGAGTTGTATGCGAGAGACCGTTTACATTTGAATGAGGAAGGACGTAGGCATCTGGAGAGATTGCTGTTCTGAACGAGTCAGTGTGTCCCAGGGAGGATGATAGCAGGGGTGGTCTCTTGTGGGAATGGATACTTGGGAGACAATGTCAGGTAACACTGACCCCAGTGGAGTCTAGAAGGGATAAGGCTGGATATAGAAACAATGGCATTTATATGCTGTATACTAATGCCAGGAGTATCCGGAATAAGGGAGAGGAATTGGTGGCGCAGATAGCATCAGCCTGGCCAAAAATTATTGCGATCACTGAGACGTGGTTGACAGAAGAGGTATAAAAACAGGAATAGAAGTCGCTGGGTATAGCATTTTTCATCAGGATAGGAGGGGAAAGCGTGGTGGTGCGGTGCTGCTTATGATAAGTGATGACCTATGTCCTCTAAGAGTGGAGAATTTGGAAGGAAGTGAGACAAATGATTTTGAGAGCGTATGGTGTGAGGTAGAGGTAGGCAAGACAGGATATTTAGTGGGGTGTTGCTACACACCCAGGAGCACAGAGGATGGGGACCAGGAGATATTTAGACAGCTAAGTTTGGCAAGTGCAAGAAGAATGATTGTTATGGGAGATTTTAACTTCAGTAGTATAAATTGGAGAGAGGAAGATGCATGTAACAATAGGGGAATGGAATTTCTAGAATTCTTGAGGGACAAATGTCTTAGGCAGCATGTAACAGAGGGAACAAGAGGTTCAAAAATTTTGGATTTGGTTATAGCATCAGAAGAGTTGATAATAACTGAGTTGACGTCTCTCCCACCAGTTGGAGAGTGACCATATGGTGTTGACATGGAAAATGAATAGACATGCAGGCGTATCAAAGAGACGGGAACTTATGTGGAATTATAAGGCAGGTGATTATAATAGTCTTAGACGTCAACTTCGGGAAGTTTCATGGAGGGAGGAATTGGACAGCCGGGATATCACCAGTGCGTGGGAAATTGTGAAAGAATATTTATTATCAGCAATGGTAAGTTGTATACCACGAGTGAAGAAGAGGGCGCAATTTGGAGTAAAGTGGATGACAAACAACATTAAACAGGAACTGCATGCGAAAAAGAGGCTATGGAAGAGATATAAGGAGACAGGTGAAGAGATGCATGAGGAATATAAGACACAGGCCAGAAGAGTGACTCGTGTGGTAAGGAAAGCGAAACTGGAATATCAGAGGAGATTGGCCCTAAAATCCAAAGAAAATCCTAGGGAATTTTTTAGCTATGTGGCCAGTAGGAGGAGAAATGACTGTGGAAGAATGATATTGTGGGATAAAAATGGGAATAGAGTGACTGATGCAGAGGACATAGTGGAATTGTTCAATGAACACTTTATTGGAGTATTTCATCCTAGAGGAGTCAGTTTTAATGCTAGAGGGATAGGACTGGTACGAGGTCTGGAGGTACAGGAGGAGAGTGTGTTTCAGATACTGAGTACTCTGGATGTCAGTAAAGTGTTTCAGATACTGAGTACTCTGGATGTCAGTAAAGCTGTGGGACTGGATGGTATTTCGCCACGAGTTTTGAGAGAATGTGCTAGCGAATTGACAATACCTTTAACGTGGCTTTACAATGAAAGTCTGGCTTTGGCAAAGGTGCCCAGGGAATGGAAGGAAGGTAAGATAGTGCCATTGCATAAGTGTGGTAACAGACTGGAAGTGTCTAATCATAGGCCAGTCTGTGTGTCATCAGTAGTTGTTAAGATCTTGGAGAAAGTAGTGAGGGACCGTGTACAGCATTGGGCAGATGAGGGTAATGTTATCTGTGAGAATCAACATGGATTTGTGAAAGGACGCTCTTGTTTTAGCAATATGCTAGCCTTTTATAATAAAGTTACAAGAGCATTAGATGAGGGAAAGGCATATACTGCAATTTTCTTAGACTTGGCGAAGGCATTTGACAGGGTGCCACATGATAAGCTGGTATTTAAGTTGCAGCACATGGGTCTGGATGTCAGATTGGTCAACTGGATTCAGGATTGGCTGTCTGATAGGTATCAGAGAGTTGTGTATGGTGGAGCAGTTTCCAGGAGGCAGAGGGTTACAAGTGGGGTCTCACAGGGCTCAGTACTAGGATCTATATTGTTTAACCTTTATATCAATGACATAGCCAGTGGATTGCAGGGGGATATTCAGTTGTTTGCGGATGATGCGAAGCTGGGAAGGATTATTAGTAATAGCGCAGATGTGGTAGCCCTGCAAGAGGATTTAAATAAGCTAGATAGATGGGCAAATGAATGGGGGTTTCAGTTTAATGCAGCAAAATGTAAGGTCTTGAGGTTTGGGAAACATCGATAGGATGCTGCATACTCTATGGGAGGAGTTATACTGGAGGAAGTAGGGGAGACAAGAGATCTGGGGTTGATGATTGATAGAAACCTGAAGTTTAGGGGACATATTGCAAAGGTGGTGAAGGTAACACAGAGGATTGCTGCTATTATGAGAAGGACACTGACCTGCAGAGATAAGAGGGTTATCATTCCATTGTATAAGTCTCTGATCAGACCACACTTGGACTATTGTTCTCAGATTTGGTCCCCAGGATTTGAAGGGGATAAATTAACTGTGGAAAGGATACAAAGACGGATGACAAAGATGGTTTCAGGACTGTACAAGGATAGTTATGAGGATCGGCTGAGAGAATGTGGACTGCAGAGTTTGGTGGATAGAAGGAGAGGTGATATGATTGAGACTTTTAAACTGTTGAGAGGTGGTTACAGGGATGACACTGGGGAGTTCTTTCGCTTGGTTGATCAGCAGGAAGGAGTGATGACAAGAGGCTATCCCTGGAAGTTACGAAAGGAAACTGTGAGCAAGAGGGTAAGGAGTGGTTTCTTTGTGTGGAGGGTGGTTGAGCCGTGGAATGCATTGCCTGATGGAGTGGTGGGAGCGAGAACGGTCAGTGACTTTAAAGAGTGGTATGATAAAGTTTGTGTTTCTCAGGGGGGACCTCTCCTCGAAGAGTCTTTTGACTCCTTGGAGGCCTGAATAATAATAATAATAATACACTACCTCCTTTGAAAACAAACAAGAAGGTGTATGGAAACAAGGAGGGCGAGTTTGTTGAATTTCTGAGAGATAAATATCTCAAGCAGCATGTGACTGAAGCAACTAGAGGCTTTAATGTTTTAGATTATTTGGCGATAACTTCACGACATGTAGTTGTTAATCAGGTGTTGACACCGTTGCCAGTTGGTGAGAGTGATCATGAGGTACTTGTTTGGGAAATAATGAAACACTAAGGTTACTGCCAAAAATGAGTACATGTGGAAGTATAAAGCAGGTGATTATGAGAAGCTCTGCAGTCAATTAGCATCAATATATCGGGTAGATGAGCTAGGCAAAAAAAAAATAAAATATTGACTGTGCATGGACACTCATAAGCCAAATCTGACAAAATGTATACCTACATACCAAGGGTTAAGAAAGTAAATAGAATAGGAGTGAAATGGATGAACTTTGAAAACAAGCAAGCTTGTTTTCAAAGTTCATCCTCCATAGCATTTTGTTGGAAAACAAAATGCTATGGAGGAGGTACCAGACAGTTGGTGGTGTTCAAATCTATGAAGAGTATAAAGTGCAGGCTAGGAAGGTGACAAGCATAGTAAAGGAAGAAAAGGTGCAGTATGAGAGTAGTGTATTAACCTTGCATTAAACTTGGCTGATCAAGCCAAGGTTAATTCAAGGGAATTTTTCCACTATATGGCAAGCTATATGGAAAGAATAATTATGGTAGGTTAACGCTGATAGATAATCATAGCAGCAGAATAACAATTGCAAAGGATATAGTGGAATTATTAAATAAGCACATTATCAGCATATATCATACTAATGTAAATGATGCATGCAACATAAAGAAGGGAGGCAAGTATAAGGAGAATTGCAAGTGAAAGAATCAGAGGTGTATCAGGTATTGATTGGGTTAGATGTCAATAAGGCAGTGGTAATGGATGACATATGATTATGTATTCTTAAGGAATGTACACAACAGTTAGCTATGCCCTTTACCTGGTTATTTAATGAAATTCTTGCAGTAGGTAGGGTTCCTAAGGAGTGGAAAGAAGGCAAGATAGTACCACCCCACAACCATGGTTCTAGGGCAGAAGTTACCAATTATAGATCAGTCTGTATAACTGAAGTTGTGGTCAAGGTATTGGAGAGATTGGTTAGGAACAGAATATAGGGTTGGGTTGATGGGCATAGCATTCTTTATGATGGTCAGCATGGATTTGTAAAGGGTGGTAGGTCTTGTTTTAGCAATTTACTTGCATTTTAGTTTAATCCTTTATCCCATTGAGAGCAAACAAAGTTTGCACCTGAAAATATCTTCAGGACTGAATATAGTGTTGTACTATCTTACCTGGGTAAGTAGTACAACACCAGGCAACTCGTAGCAAAGGTGGAGCAAGCTACCACCACTCCTATCCCAGTATCTCCCATAATGCTATTCTTGAATTTTGAAGGGGGGGGGGGGGACATTCGACAGATTACCACGAAAAGTTGGTGTAAAAGCTGTAGAGGTTGGGAATAGATAGTATATTGGTTAGATAGATCAAAGATTGGCTCTCTGAATGATACCAACAAGTGGTGTATGATGGGGCAGTCTCAAAAAAAGAAGGGTAACCAGTAGCATGCCCCAGGGTTCTGTTCTTGGGTCCCCTGCTACTTAACTTGTTTGTAAATGATATATTATGTGAACTGACTGAGGATCTTTAGTTGTTTGCTACTTATAGCAAGTAGCACTACTGATGTTAATTCCCTACAGGAAGATTTGAATAGACTTTTGACTTGGAGGAGTGGGGTTGTAGTTTTATTATTAATAAATGCAATGTGTTGCATTTTGGAGTGCATGCAGAAATGTAAGGCTTTCTACTATACTGACAGTGCTGAACTGCAGGAAGTGGATGAATGGGAAATTTGAGAGTGGGAGTGATGGTCGACAGTAGACAAATTTAGAAGGCATATTGCAAGTGTTGCAAAGGCTGCACATCACAGCAATGATAAGAAGTACTCTAACATATAGGGATAAGTGGTTGTGCAACTGTATAAAGCACTCGATCAGACCACACTTGGACTATTGTGCTCAAATCTGGTCACCTGGTTTTCAATATGATGTGGAAACATTAGAGATGGTCCAGAGATGAGCGACTAAGACAATATCAAGACTTTGGAATGGTAGCTATGGAAAGAGAGGTCGAAAAAAATGTGAACTGCAGAGTTTGATGGATAGGGGGAAAGACAGGTAATATGATAAAGATGTTTAAGTTAGAGGATTTTATTGGATTAATCCAGGAGATTATAAAAGGAGTAGAAGGCAAGAACCAGAGGCCATCCCTGGAAGTTATGTAAAAATATGAAGAGGGATGCGAGGAGTAGTTTGTTTACATAGAGAATTGTCAGTGAACGGACCACATTACCAGAATATGTTGTTAGTGAAAGGAGTGTTAAGGATTTTAAGATTCAGTATGATAAATATGTTGTCAGTTGAATGAACCTTCCACAATTAGTCTACCAACTCCATGGAGGATGTAAGAATATACAAGTAGCCTAGTCATGAAAATACTTCATATGCAAACTGCTTACACTTGGGTTAAGGATTAAATGAGAATATAATTTGTCAAATATAATTTACATAACCTTACTTATTGATGACCTAGACTGTATGAAGAAAGTATGACAAAGTGTTATCTAATCTTTAAAAGGCACGTGGCATAACGATAAGTAGAGTAAAAACACATTAACACAGTACAAACTAAACTAATGAAATTACTGCAAATATTTCCAACTGAAATTAACAGTACAGTCTTCCCATGTGGAACAACAAGCAATATAAGGCAGATAACAATTTGATGATCATTGAAACAGTTGCTGCATGCTAGAGAAATCATAAATAATTTCATAATTCCTTTTTATGCAAAATTACTCAAGTAATTTTATAACAAAATTACATATTGTATTATCTCGTATTTACAAATATACAGTAGATATTACGAATTTGGATTATTTGCTAAACTAAAATAGCATGTTAGGCACTTCCTTCTGAGAGCTATAGGGTGAATTCTGAATCATTGGCATATTTCTTTTCTTTTTTTTGGGGGGGGGGGGGGGGAGAAAGAGTTTACAGCTTCCTTTACAACCAACTTTTAAGATTACGAAATACTAATGATAGCCCTTCAAATAAACAACTTCAATTCATGCCATGGATTGAAGTTATAACAAATTACTGTTCAGAATTTTATGAAAATCGCCCATACATATACATATACACACACACACACAACGAGATGCTAAGTTTAGTAAGAATGCACACTCCCTGCGTTTGACAGGTTGCTTTATATCAGTGTTTCCCAACCTTTTTGTTGTCGCGGACCCCTGTAACGAATGCTAATATTAGCATAGAATACCAGTTGTGGTGGAGGTAGGTGGCGTTGATTCGTAGTAGAGGTTCGGTGTAGTGGTTGAGACAGTTGTAGGTGTCCTCCCGCGATGAGTCTTCGGACTCTTTGGAGGTGTCAGGAATAATAATATGTCACTGACCCTATGTAGCGAATGTTAATTCACCGCGGCCCCCATAAAATTAAAAATTGAAATTTTTTATATTTTACATATCATAAAGCTGAAGTAATAAATTGTAAAATTGCAACACCAAATGTGTGATTTATGACAATGCAATACTATTATAAATGGAGATAATCGGAAGAATATGAACACATCAATTGGGCCAGGTGTGTGAGCAACATAATAAAGTTGAATAAAAATAAACTATCCCGCGAACCCCCGGTTGGGAGACACTGCTTTATATGATACTCAGATCGCACCTGTTTGTGTCCGACTGCCATCCTGCTTTTCTCGATGTGTGCTAGTATATAATGGAAGACAACCATTTGCAGATCACGACCTTACCTATATGCAGATAACAGTTCACTTACTGTAGGAAAGGTTAGGATTTTTGACCTCAACCGGTTCCAGCTTAGATTACCTATGATTTGGTGTAACTACCCGGATATGACCTCTGATGATGCACTTTTAAGATAAAACATAAAACCTTTAGAGCTCGGGCCTTTTAAAAAAAAAAAAAATTAGTGTTGCACTAACTATACGAGCCATGTCTTTCAGATCTGTCTACCAGAAGGTACTGCATGATAAACAAAATCCATGTACACAGTACAAACTGATTTACTCAATTGTCGAATGTCACTTCGATAACAGTAGCGCATAAACTAAAGTTATGATTTCAAAACAAATTTCCAAAGCTGGATTCATGAATCAGCCTAATAAAAGGAAACAAATACAGAAAAGTTCGGAAACGAAATAAGTTAGCAGTGGGTAAGGTGGAGGAATAATAGTCATCATAAAAGTTTTGTTAGCGGTTAAAATACCCAAGTATGAGAAGTTAATGCAGTGGTGTAGCTAGAGCTTTTGCCACCCCTCTCAATGCACACCAAAAATACTACAAAAAATCAAAACGACGTATAGGGAAATAAATTAAAACACTGTTTATTTTTGAAGTAAAACTTTAATTTTAGCATTCTAAAATGTTATTTTTCTTGCTTTTCTGTTTGCAAAATCATTGATGACATGGCGAAGTCTATTTCAAGATAATGTAGGTAATTCTTAATCAATTTTATATAGAAAAACTCCTCTCACAACTAGCAACACTTAAAGCAATTGTGAGGAAAATTCGCAGTAGTATTACAATATTTGGAAATGAGTTCTCGAGACTGTACTTTAGAATTAACTGCAAAAGTTCAAATAGGTTCAAAGTGCCGCCCGGAGTGGGTCGCCCCCTCCGCCCCTGAGTTGATGTGGAGGGGCAGGATATTAAAAATTATATTAGGTAGTCAGTCACCTGTTAATCTTTTCTATGTTACTACTTATGTCATCACTTTAATCCCACACACCCCGCTTAGTTTACGAAAAATTGGTAGTTCTGGTTAACAGGTATTCTCAAGTGTAAACGCAGAAATGGATAAGCGGGTGTCGGACCTGGAGGCAGCCAGGGGCCGCGACCTAAGTGGGAAAATTAAAAAAGATTTATTATTATTATTATTACGGGCGACTCCAGGGAGTCCTTAGACTCATCGAGGAAGGCCCTAAACATCATGTCCACCCAACTATACGACATTCTCACAGTATCTATCATACCTTGCCTTGAACTCGCTCACCGTCATAGCACCCACAACAGACTCTGGCAGCTTATTCCACTCATTTACCACTCTAAAAGTAAAGAACCCAGCTCTAACACCCCTGCTAACCACACTCTTGCCCAGCTTCCATAGGTGTCCCCTAGTTCTCCCACCACCAATTCTGATCTCAAAAATATCCTCTGAATTAATCCTATAGAAACCCTTTAGCAATTTCAATGTCTCAATAATATCTCCCCTTTTCCGCCTATCAACCAATTTCTGCAACCCACAAATCTTCACCCTGTTCTCATATGGTTCATTCCATAGACCCGCTATCATCTTAGTCACTCGCTTCTAGATCCTCTCCACCTCCTCCCCATCAAGAAGGAACCTAGGTGACCAAATCTGGGCACAGTAGTCGACATGAGGTCGTATCAAGGCTCGGTACATAGGTACAATAACTTGCTTGTCTCTGCTCGTCAAGGTATTTTTCAACAACCAAGTGAGTAATGAGCTGATTTAGCTACTTTTGCAATGTTTCCCCTAAACTTCATCTCCCTATCTACCAACACTCACAAGTCCCCAGCCTCATCAATCTCCTGGAGTACAGTTCCACCAATGTGGTATACTGCTGCTAATCTTTTCACACCAAAATGCATAACCTTACATTTTGTCACATTAAATTGACATCCATTCTCCTTAGCCCAGAACTCCAATCTATCCAAGTCATCCCGCAAGATTATGACATCTTCTGCATTCACTATCGCCCTACCCAACTTTGCATCATCAGCGAAACTGTTCCTCTTAGATCCTTCCCTATATCGTTAATGAACAAATTAAACAGCAGTGGTCCAAGAACAGAACGCTGCGGCACACCACTAGTCACAGGCAGTCTTTTGGACTCTACTCCTGAATAAACTGCTCTTTGATATCTCTCCATCAACTAACCAAGATTTATAAGAATAGTATAGATATTATTACGCATTTCGATGATGAATTGGAACAGTTTCTACTATTTTTCAAAGAAGATCAAGACAATTTTGATACTGCCACACAAGTATACCCAGTGGCGTATCTTCAGCTCTTGTCGCTCGAGGCGGTTCCTGAGTTTGGAGCCCCTCTCACTACACACTAAAAATACTACAAAAAGTCAAAACGACGTATACGGAAATAAATTAAAACACTGTATATTTTAGTTGTAAGTATAGTTGTTAAAAACTAATTATTAAGTAATAAAATTACTAAGTTAACATAAAAGAATCGTCGAAAAATAAAATTGTCTCTCACTTCAATAGTGCCGCCCGGGGAGGATCACCCCCCCCCCCCACCTACGCCACTGAGTATACCAAGCTGCAAGAGAAGCGTCATCAACTTTTCCAAACCTAGAAAACGTTTCTAGAGGGTGGTCGTCCCTGTGTAAACAACTCAGAGCTTGAAAAAAGTTAAAGCTGAGTCGACACGAGACCCTTCCATCACCAAATCTCAGAACCGGATGCGAATTAAACCTAGCGATTAAAATTTCGGAGCCGATATCACGCTGCTTACGATTTTAAGATTTAGCTCTCACGTAATTCACGTACGCAGAGCATGTGTCATGTATCATCATCTCATCCGCTTGAAAACGGGTTGAATCCACTAAGAAGAAAGGTTCTCCACTTATCGCGATCTTTAGCCATCTCGATCATGCTTCTATAGCTGGGCAGATGGGAATGTTCTTTCAACAACTTTATCCCAGTACTTCTTAGTCTGCTCTAGTCAGTGGCGGCCCGTACATAAGCACTGTGACAGTGCAGCACCCCCAAGGAAAAAATGAAAAATTTAATTTTTTTTGTGTGTTTATAAATAATAACAATGCTTACAATATTATATAAATGCAATACAACATTTTTAAGGTTACAGCTTATGTTTCGATAGTGATTGAATATTGATTGGAATTGTTCGATTAACGCTTTAGATTACGGAACAAATACACTGCTATCTATCGCAGTGTCAATATTGTCACGTTCGACCAATCGTAGCCAGTCTCGCCGATATTCGTTTGCGCTTGTAATTGCACGTTACAAGTCGTTCAGACACTGCCCGTTTGAGCACTGTATCGTATCCTTGGTGATGATGATAGGAAGGCAGTGGTGACTTTCTGCAGCTCAGTGTTTTCATTTAGAGCTTCAATTCCCATAAAGTTGATTTCCCTGGAAATAAATCTTCCTGTTTCATAGATCAAGCAGGAAGAAATGCCGAGATGTTTGCCTCGTAGCAGTGACATAAATTGTGCAACTACATATCAGAATAACAGGCCGTCTCACCGACTTCTAAACACACTACCTTAACCTAACCCCGTTCTCTATCAAACATGCCAGGCATGCTTGCTTTCTAGAATTTCGTTTATCACTCCATTTCCATGTCCTTTGGCGCCAAAATGAAGATCTTAATTGAGCATTCCCACTCAAAACTCTTAACTACTATTCTTCAATAAACGAATCTGCATCTTTACACTCATTTTCTGCACAATAATTTAGCACAACCACTGCACCAATTTTTATCTCGCATCCAAATGGAACCAACGTAACAGCCAAAGATGTCATAGCTTTCCTAACTCCTGCATAGATGATAAAAAGGAAGAAATAACCTCCAGGTATACCAAAATCAGCTCGCTGCATGTGTTTAGCCTGATAACACAGACACACACACGAAAAGGTTATTAGTAAACCTATAGTACATTTGTACTGTGGATATGCCAAGTTTTTTTTCCCCTTTTTTAGGAATTTTATATTTTTTGTTGTAATTTTTAATTTGTTTTTACACTATCTAGAAATCCTGCTCTAGAGACCAAACATGGAACTTTTTCAAACCACTTCAGGACTCTCATAAGCTGGGCGGTGGTCTCGCATTGGATGATAAAATTCATCTCCCACGTAAAGACAATCACAAAAATCCATGCCCACAGCGGGATTAGAATCCGCGATTTGTTGATTGGAGAGCAGGTACGCTAAGCACTCGGTCAACCAGGACAGTACTTTAATCTTTCATACTCACTGGCATCAACCGTACAACATGGAAACAAGACCATTCGGCGAATTTCAAAAATCTGATTTAAGAAATTGATCAGTGATCAATATAAATTTCGCCAATGGAGAACACATGATTTGCAATGTCTGATAAATCTTAAATATAAAAACGCAGATGGAACTGATATTCAGCGCAACCCAGTTCTGCCGAAATTTCTCTATATTTACGTTGGTGGACTATACACCTAGTTCACCTGGACAACCCATTTTACCAGGCTGATGGACTTCTAGGAATTAACCAATGTAGATAGACAGCAAGGTATGATGATGAGAAAGACGTCTTTAAAGGTAAAGGTCAAAATTCTGGTTGATGACTTCACGAGGAGTAATACCATCAACTTGGCATATCGGAGAATGGAAGTAGTTAAACACCATATTTCAAACCCTCTCCCTTTTCTTCCAGCATGTAAGAAGTTACATTTAAGAAGATCCAACATGTCTTTTAGAGAGTTAGTTTGAGTTATTCAGCAGACTTTCTTCTAGATAGTATATTGGATAAAATGTAAAGAACTTTAATTAGGGCATAAATTTTACTGCCACACTTTGGCCAATGTCGTCTGGAAAGAAGATGTTCTGTGGACAAATATTTCACACTCTAGGTGCTCTACAGTTTCTACTCTTGGCCCAACTTGCAAAACAGTTGGTTAAAATCTTCTCTATGTAGTTTAACAAAGAACTGGTTTGTTTTCAATACCTCATTTGAATTTGCCTCAAACAGCCATGAAAAGTTGAGCAAAGAAATATATAACATGACGATAAAGGGCAGACTTTCTGAAACATTCCTCATCCAATTATCTAAAGTGGTCTCAGTGCCAACTCTCATTTCCATTTCGCTAGGACATTCTTTTCCTGATAGAAATTTAACTCGTTCAATTACTACTCGTTTGTTTCTCTCCTTACATACTCTCGGACTGCTTTCATCAGCAGGGTAGAATAACTCTTATCCCATATCTATGTACGAATAATAATAAATGGATGAAACTACTTCTTTGCCAAGTCCGTTTCTATTTTATTCTAATCCATCAAATCATTCAGAAAATTTTGACAACTCATTTTGATTTGGATCCTTGAATACAATGTCTATTTGCCTTCTTAATAGTGAAGTAGTCGTCCTTAAATCTTATGTGAAATGCCAATTGGATTTTTCTTCCAAAAACTACTGATCCCAGATGAAAATACGGAGAAATTTGATGTCATCTCTTCACATGCTTACTGAATAATTATTTACAGTATACAAACTCCAATCTCTTCCTCACCAATAATCCCTCTAATACTGTGTTAGGTGTAATATGAAGTAGCTAGAGGACTAACAGCTAAAAGTCGATTGCCTCGCTATTCGTATCAAGCTGTTATATGAGATGTCATGGGAAATGAGCTTCATGATTTACATGCTTGATTCCTTTTGTCCGGATTATTGCTATCTACAACGATTCAGAACACATCACTGAAATAATTCTTATGAAGTATGGAAACATCCTTTCCTCATTCCACTTCTCTCTTATCTAAGTTTCAATTTTCCAGGAAGTGTGTAAAAGCTATTCATTAAAACAAAATTAGACAACACAAATGACAACGTTTTCCTTTACAGTTATTTCAAACCTCAAAATAGATTAGGAAAAATAATCCATATTCAAAACCGATTTAGAAGGTGAACAAAAAACACTTGCATAGCTGTGGCGCTTGCGTCCTCTGCGCTTGGTCGCTTGAAGTCAGACTTAAGTTCAAGTCTAGTCGCCGACTGGAGGAACTTTTTCTAAGCCTTTCTTCGACCGATTCCCGAGTTAGTCGATCTCTGGCACGAGCAAGCGGGTTTTTCCTCCCGGAAACTCCGGTTTTTTTTATCCTGAAATCGACTGTAGTACCCACATTATTCCAGACAGTGAAATATCTTATTAGGGTTAGGTACCAAGAGATGGCAGCACTTGTTTGCCAGCCTCTTCATAGGCGGCTGCTAAAATTAGTGATAGACACGGGCCAGCTTTCTCTGATTGGCTACCGATGGAGATTGAACTGCCCACTCACTCTCCGAAAGCTAGTTAGGGTATAAAGGCCTCTCCTACTCTCTATAAAAGGGAATAAAAGGCGTTAGCTGATTGATTTTTTTTTTTTTTTTTTTTACACATAACTGAAAGTCGTGCTCTCAGTGTTTAAGACCAAGTTACTGAAAATTATTTTCACCCAATCCAAATTTTTCTTTCACCTCTCTACTGCATTGTTATCCACAAAATTAAAGTCAATCGCTTGGCTTCTTACGCCTCCATTTATTGAATTGGTTATTCCATAAATGTTTTCGTGGTGGTATATCCAAGTAATTAACGTTCAATTCCTCTGAGGTGGTTTTTTTTTCCCTTATACGAAAGAAGTCAGAAGATTCTTATAAGAACTGTTGGGGGATGCCTGTTCATATTTCGTCCAAATGTTGCTGTAGTAACTAAATATTTTAAACAGAACATGTATTGTAGACATTATGAATTAACAGTTACCGTATACTGTATTTCTGCCTATATACTTATTCCTTATTACAAGGATAGAAAGAGACGGATATATAAGTTAAGAATATTCAAAGCGGGTGTATCGTATAACAAGTGTTTACTTGTCTTAGGAGAATACGTTCAAAGGAAATAATGGTTAAGTTTTGTAATTCAATATAAGGCTGTATAAGTCACTCAACAAAAAATACTACCAACAACCAATCGTGATTACTTCTAAAAACTTGGAAATGCATGCAATCAGATCGGTTGAAATTCTGACGGTTCACATCGAGTTTCATATGTTTCAAGGAACAGACGATCAAATTTAAGTTAGTGAAGTAAAATTTTTGATAAGCAAGCCAAGATTTCATATTCCAAGAAAACTTCATTAGTCCTGATGTTACTGTATTCTAATCTCAGAAGACCGGCTCGTCTGTCCGAAATAAGTCAACAGCGACAGGGTACTCAATAAACAACACCTAAGATGAGGCGGTAACTTATCATTGATAGACGTTGGGGAGAGAGAGAGAGAGAGAACGCAGTTTCCGAAACAGCTTTAAGGTGGTGCATAGATTAAACTTGCGAAGAATCTCGTGCAATTCTTCTGGTGTTGCCATGTCCTATTCTGAAGAATTCTACGGCACCGTCTGAATCGCCGTTCTGGCCGCATACTCTTCAAAAGTAGTAAAACTTCTAAGTCTTTACTCACTTACACAGACACGACACTGATCTTTATAGATCCTGCGATATCTTATGTATGGGATCTATATATACACTATGTTGACAAAAGTATTTGGACACCTAGTTGTGGTAAAATGAAAATACATTTTAATTACATTTCTAGTACCGAGTGGGGCCACCTTTGGCCTGAATGACAACTACCGTGAAGGGTGATTGCGGTCAAATTTAAACCAATTTCTGATACATCGCAACAGGAATATTCTTCTATTCCTCGCACAAAGCTATCTGCGTTGCTGATAACAGCAGCTATGGTCTAGGGCGAATTCGGCGTTCTAATTCGTCCCGAAAGAAGTTCGATGGGAGTTGAGGTCTGGACTCAGAGGCGAAGTCCAACACGCAGTTCAGTTTGTAGCATTTTCGTGCTGAAACATGTAAGGGTCACTGGCAAAGTACTTCCACCGCATTGGAAGTATGGAGTTGTCCAGGATGTCCCAGTAACCATCAGAATTCATGCATAACCACCAATAAAACAAGCACCATCCAACTGAAACACTCCATACATTACCGAGCTTCCACCAAATTTGACAGTTGGATTGATAAAGTCCCGCAGGAACTGTTTCCCCGGGTAATCTCCAGATCCAAACAATCAAAGTGAATCATTTGGAAGCGTGATTCGTCGCTTCATGGAACACTTTACTAATCATCTATAGTCCAGGAATGGACTAAAAGACACCGGTGCAAACGTTGTTTGGCGTTGAGGAGGGAGATATGTGTGGCTTGTTCGCAGCAGCTTTGCCGTGATAACCTAAAGGCATTCAACTCTGTAAACAGTTCTAGTGCTGACAGATGTCCCTGCATTTTCCAGGTTGACTGCGAGGTCCACCGCTGATGACGTCTGGGATGCTCGAACATTCCGAGACAGAGCCCGTCGATCACGGTCAGTGAGTGTCAATGACCTGCTATGGCATTTTCCTGTTGTGATAGCACCATCAACTTTCCATCTTCGAATGACATAAACATCGGTGAATTCGGTATACTCAGACCCGGGGCAGAGCTGACTACTACCGGGTGCGTCCCCAGTTGTCGGATCGGGGAACAGCCTTCAGATATGGAGGCTAGCTGCGATATAAGCAGAGCAATCTGGCGAATAAGCAGCCGTGGACCAACAGCGACTGAGCTATCAGGGCGTGGGGAAGCAGAAGTGGCAACTCTGCTTCACTTAAAACCTCACAAAGCCCAATGACAACTCGGTGACATGGCGAGTAGTGCCGCCATTAAATAAGCACCTGCTGGGATCACTGCCCCTGACATTGGGAAGCAGCATTGTCAGTACTGACACAAGCTTGAAGCCAAATGATGACGGAAAAGCTTGTGATCAGAGATTTGCAGATGGCAATATGATTATATTTTGTACGTCTGTAATACTGCAGAGCAGAAAGCAAACGGAGAAACTACTGCTCTACCTTATCTCCAGAACAACCACCATGGCGAGCAAACCCTTACAATTGGCCCCAAGTTCCCGGCGTCCCTTAAATGGGACAGGGGTGCGAAGAATCTCCGGGCTCAAAATGGTGTCCACTTTTAAAATTGCAACTTGGAATGTCAGAACTCTGTATAAAGCTGGCAAATTAAGAAATGCCACAAGAGAAATGAAGAGGCTGGGCATCCGGATTATGGGAATCTGCGAGACAAGATGGCCAAGATCTGGAAAGTGTCAACAAGATAATACGACAATATACAGGGTGTTCGGGATAAATTTGACATATTTATAATTAATTATATTTTTCCGTAAGTTACATGCATTAACACACACTTCTCTTCATTTAAAAGTTTGGACCCTTCTTCATTCATATACAAGATGTCAGAAAGGATGGATAGCTGGAACCCACCTGAATCATGGAAGAGAATAACTTGTATCATGATGATTCGTGCCCGCCATCAAAATAAGGATATTACGACTGCTGCCCAATGCTCCCTGAATACAGTAAAAACAATTAGGCATGAACTAGAGACTTGCAATGGTGACTACGAGAATGTAGCAAGAAGAAAGATCCCTAGCAGACGATCTGATTGCGTTCGTACAGCAGAATTCCTCGCAAATCTGCAGGAACAGGTGTTGAAGAACCCTGGCATTGGAATTCGGGCTTTGTTCGTGGAGTTGCTAACTGTAGTCAAGCCCTGGATAACAAGGGTAGCCAATGGTAGGCCGTATGTATGGCAGCAGGATTCGGCCCCTTGCCACACCTCTGGGAAAAGTCAAAAATGGTTGTCTGAAAATTTCTACGACTTCACCAGTCCAAATGTTTGGCCTCCAAACTCCCCAGACCTTAACCCCATGGATTATTTTGTATGGGGCGCAGTTGAAAAAGACACCACTCGCACTTCCAGTAATACAAAAGCCCAGTTAATGGATAAAATTAAAACAGTTTTTGCGGCCCTTCCCAGGGAGACTGTAGCATCAGCTTGTTCGAGGTTCCGAAGCAGAATTGAAGCTGTGATCGATGCTAATGGTGGTTATTTTGAGTAAATCTTGTTGATAGTATTGTAATTAACTCTGCCTGTAATGTTTTTTTGTCAATTCATTAAATTTAATAGATACAAAGAAGATTTTCTTTTTCCTTACGAAACTGTCAAATTTATCCCGAACACCCTGTATTACTCTGGGAATGATGAGAACAAACATCGACATGATGTAGCTGTAATAGTAGATGAAGAAATCAATAAATCAGTAATAAATTGAATTCCATTTTCTGAAAGGATAATGCTGTTACAACTTAAGGGAAACCCCGTTAACATAAATATCATCCAAGCTATTGCACCCACATCTGACAAAAGTGAAGAAGATGTTGAAGAGTTTTATGAACACCTAAAAGAGATTAAAAACCTAACAAAGAAACATGATATAAACATACTGATGGGTGACTTCAATGCAAAAGTAGGAAGAGGGGGTGATGGAGAAATTGTTGGCGAACATGGCTTAGGCACCAGAAACGACAGAGGAGATCGCCTAGTCCAGTTCTGTCAGGAAGAAGATCTAACAATAGCAAATACCTGGTTTAAACTTCCACCCAGAAGACTGTACACTTGGAAATCGCCTCAAGATAACCAACATAGCATTGTCAGAAATCAAATTGATTATATACTGATAAATAAAAGATTCCACAGTAGTATAAAGAGTGCAAAGACTTATCCTGGAGCAGATATCTCATCAGACCACAATCCCATAGTTGTGGAAGTACGTCTTAGATTAAAATCAGCTAAAAAATCACAAAAGAAGAAAAAGAAAATTGTTGTAGAAAAACTGAAAGACCCGAACATAAATAAACGTGCCAAGACACAGCTTAACCTGCGATTACAACAGATTAACATAGAAGAAAATAAAAGGGTAGAATCTCTTTGGAACAGCTTAAAGAATGCCATCGTAACAACAAGTATTGAAGAAGTAAGTTATGTGAATAATGTAAAACAACAGGAATGGATGACAGATGAGATTCTCTTATTGATACAAGAAGAATGTACAAAAACAAAGACCTTGCCAGGTATACAGAAACACATAACATCATCAAGAAAACAATAAAAGAAGCCAAGGAAAATTGGATGAAAAATTTATGTACTGAAATTGAACTGCTTCAGAAGAAACATGATATTTTTAATCTGTATAAGAAAATCAACGAAATTTCTGGAAAACTGAGGAAAAAGCAAATAGTGTCTCTAAGAGACGAAAATGGAAAAATAGTGTTCTAGAAGAAGAGAATAAAGCAGATTTGGATAAAATATGTAACAGAACTTTTCAATGATACTAGACAGAATCCTATAAATATAAAAGATAACATTCAAGGACCAGCAATCATGAAATGCGAAATAGAGAATGCTATACGAACAAGTAAAACAGGAAAAGCCAGTGGACCAGATGGTGTGCAAACAGAATTTTTAAAATTAATAGAACCAGATAACATCAAACTTCTTGAAAAACTATTTAATAAAATATATGAAAGTGATGAATTTCCATCAGATTGGCTCGAATCTACATTTATCACTGTCCCAAAGAAACCCAAAGCGAATTCCTGTGGTGACTTCCGACTTATTAGTCCAATGAGCCAAACATTAAAAATATTTTTGAAAGTAATTCAGAATCGTATTTATAGAAAAAGTGAAGAAACTCTAAGTGAAACACAATTCGGCTTTCGGAATGGTTTTGGTACTAGAGAGGCCCTTTTCTGTACCCAAATATTGATACAAAAGTGCATAGAAAAACAGAAATCTCTCTTTATGTGTTTCATAGATTTTGAAAAAGCATTCGACAAAGTCAGACACGCTAACTTAATAGAAGTCCAACAAATAAGGCTAGACGAACAAGACATAAGACTAATAACAAATCTGTATTGGAATCAGTCAGCTACCGTTCAATTAGACAACATTACCACCAGTGATATTAACATCAAAAGAGGAGTGAGACAAGGATGTGTGCTCTCACCACTCCTGTTCAACATACATGCAGAGGTAATCTTTAAAAAAGCATTGGAAGAATGTTCAGAGGGAATCACAAATGGAACGATTGTTAACAACCTTCGATATGCAGATGACACCGTGCTAATTGCAGATAATATTATGGATCTCCAAAAACTCATTGACAGAGTATACATAGAAAGCCAAAGAATGGGAATAAATATAAACATCAACAAGACAAAATACATGATCATCAGCAAACATCCAGCCTCATCAATGAAACTGACACTCAATGGGAAAAATATTGATCAAGTGTCAAGATATAAATATCTTGGTTGCTGGCTTAATGAACGGTGGGATCCAGAAATAGATATAAAGACAAGGATTGAAGTCGCACGGCAGTCCATGAAAATGAGAACACTATTCTGCAATAAAGACCCATGGAAGTCAGATGCCGAATGCTGAAATGCTACGTGTGGTCTATTCTGCTCTATGGAGTTGAAACATGGACATTGAAGGCGACAACCATCAAGAAAATCAAAGCCTTTGAGATGTGGCTATACAGAAGAATGCTAAAGATATCATGGACAGAAAAAATTACCAATGAAGATGTCTTAAAATCCATTGGTAAAGCTAAACATCTTGTACAAATAATCAAGAGACGAAAAACATCATATCTTGGCCACATCATGAGAAACAACAAATACCAACTTCTACAAACTATTTTGATAGGAAGAATTGGTGGCAAAGGAACTAGAGGAAGAAAAAGAATATCATGGTTTGACAACATCAAGACGTGGACAGGAAAGAGCAGTGCACAACTGCTCAGATTAGCACAAGAGCGCAGTTTGTTCGCCAAGATCGTCGCTGACCTTCGATAGAAGATAGCACAATAAGAAGAAGAATCGGTGAATTCGGTATACTCAGACGGGGATGCAAATTCACGGACAGAAATGACACCAACTACTATCGCATGCCTGACATCTGTCTGTTTCAGACAAATGTGGCATCTTGACATCGAGTACAGAGGAAAACATGCAGCACCATCCTACCTTTTATTACTAGACCTACGCAGATACTCCCTGAATATTTTGCAAGTACTAGGATCCGAAATTTGCATATAACGTAAGGTGATCAGATGCTTATCACCATAATGTATATACACCTGCTTGGAAAGAAGTTAACGATATCCCTATGGGCAAGGTACATCATGCCACATAGCGAGTTATTTGTTTGTAGCTTGTATAAATTGGAGGAATATGCTCCCAAGTCAGTGCAACTCTGTCTGGGTGAAATGGCTGCTGGAAGGGCACTGAGGGAGTTTGAAAGAGGTGTTGTGATTAGGATGCCATGTTGCAGGCCTATCAGTTCAGCAAATGGTTACAAATTGGGCTACCATAAGTAATCAGGGACACTATACTCAGAAGTATAGGGAGTCAACTGCAAGTGCTATCCAGAGCGGACGACTCACCAGACGTGTCTTTAGGGTGTCACTCAGGATAATATGTAAAAACAGTGATTCGTCGGCCGACATGTTGAAGGCGGAGTTCCGAGCATCGACTGGTAACACATATAAATCAAATTCATCTGTTTACTGCTTTCACGTTTCTGTGCGAGACCTAAAATTCCTTATCTGAGCAGAGAAGCAGCAATTAGAGTGATTAATTACATTTAATCATTCCGCTCACACAGATGCTGAGAAAGTCTGTGATAGTGGAATGCGTTGGTGAGGGAAGGGTTTTTGGAAAGTAGAGTGATTTCAATAAGTTTTTTTAAAACATTTAAGATGACATTAAATACCTAGAACAAAAATGATATTAAAGCAACTGATATAACCACAAGAAAGAGCACATCTTAAAACCCTTTAACCCCAATGTTTCATCAAATTGTAATAATTGGTTCTTTTTCCTTTAGAATATATAAGAAGACATGTCAGAGGTTTTGAATAAATTCGAAGATACAGAGGAGCGGGCCGTCATCCAGTTTTTCGTGCTGCAAGAAAAGTCCGCAACTGAGATGCGCCAAACTTTGTGCAAGACTTTAGGGATTGTACCCCAACATATCAAACAGCTGCCAGATGGGTGACACAGCTTGAACTTTCAATGACAATACACAACTTGGGCTTTCAATGTCTGCCTCACTCATCCTATTCGCTAGACCTGGCCACATCGGACTATTTCCTATTCCCAACTTTAAAGAAACACTTGAAAGGAAGAAATTTTACCACACATGAAGTTATATCTGCAGCTGAGGACTGGTTTGTGCAACAAGGGAAAGACTTTTTCTTAAAGGATTGCAAATGATGCAGCAGCAGCGTTGTAACAAGTATATAACAATTCGTGGGGCAGTGACGCACCCAAATGGGGGACAAAGGGCCCTTCCCCCCCTCCAAAGAAAAAAAAAACTAGAAAATTTAAAAAATCTTTCCTAATGAAATTTCATTTTTTTTTATTTATGTTGTCTTCTATTACTTTACTACTTATGAATTAGCGATCATTGCAGATGCTCAGTCAGAGGTCGTATGCGATGCGTAGCGTGTATTCTCAACTCGTCCCCCCCCCATCACCAATATTAAATCCTGAGTGCGCTACTGTCGTGGGGAATTTGTAGAATAATATATGTTACAGGGTTCTACCTCAATTCCTTCATGGTGATTATCACAAACTTTTCAGTACCTTCGTAGTATGCAACTGAAGGATAATAAAAATGAAAAATTATATGTAGTAGGGTTCACGCCCCCCCCCCTGACGCCTACGGCGCCCAGCCCCCCCGAGTTGCGGACTGGTAGGCCGGTTCTCCTTGAATTCCGATTACTCGAATTATGAAGACTCGACACTCAGGGTAGCCTCGAGTTTCAAAACGTTTCAAATAACTTGACAAAAAACGTTACAAAAAAGGCTTATCATTTGATATTATAGAGTAGATATATTTTAAAAGTAGCTTTTATTACTATATGGAATAAATAATTGTCATTTGAGGTGTAAATAAGGGATAGTTTCATGGAAAGATAATACATTTTGCACATTCTTACTCAAATAAACAAGCTGTTACATGTAACATGCGCCACTTATCCCTACGACTTCTGCTTTTAACCAAAAATGAAATCTTATTTCCAGAATCTATGTTTTTCATCATTGAAAGAGTATAAAATAGCTTGCAGCAGATGCCATTCCAGAAGTCGTAGAAAAGTGACCAATTTTTTTCGCTTCCAAAACATGGTCTGTGGTGCTGGAAAACAAGTGCAAATAGCAAAAGGAAGCATTTTGTGAATGACCACGCACGACGACTAATGTACACCGCCAAAAATTAGTTATGAATTTCCGTTACAAAAAAAAAGCATAGTTTTAATCCAAATAATAAAAATTATTTCTTCTACTTTTTTTTACACTAAAGGCAAATTTGTATTATTTCATCCGTTTCGCAATTTTTATACAGATTTTTACTCACGACTCATTTTTCATATTAAACTTGAATGAAAAAGGTATTGAGAATGTCCAATACTTGGCGACTGCTAATACTGCAGTCAAAATGACCGCCAATATCGAATTAATAAAATTTTCTTGAATGATATCAATTTTAACAATGTATTATTAATACTGAATGCTTTCAAATAATGCATATATAGGATATAAGGTTTAAAATATTCGTGACGCAACATAAATACCATGATAATGATTAAACCGACAATCTAAAACCTTTTTATCAAGTTATATGACTAAAGGAAGGAAAGTAGAATCAAACTCACCTAGGATAACAATTTAAGAAATTTCAAAACAGTGAAACAGCTTTTTTTTTTTTTTTTAATTAGTAAATCATACAGGTAGGGCTGCTTAGCTTTCGTCATGAAGCAAACGGAAGTTGAGCAAGCTAAAAAGCAGTTAAGTTCACAGCATGGATGAGAAGATAGGTGGGGGGGGGGAGGGAATGTGTTAAGGTGAGGCCGATAGTTGCTAGTTTTTTACTAATGGAGAATAGGTGAAAGGTGTTTGAACAACTCACCCGCACCCTTCCCCTGTCAGGACCGTAATCAATAAACCGGCAGAGACATCCAGGTTAGTTTTGGTTATCGCCTTTCCAGCAAGGCGTGAGAAGGCGACCTTCGAAATGAGACGCACTTTAATGACACGTGACCTAGCCTACATCAGCACCAGCGGAGTACAAGTACATGAAACCTCTGGCGATGAATCACAAGCACCTGTTGTAATTGGTACCGACAAAGGAGGTTACCAGCTGATAATGTTTTTTTTTTTTTTTTTTTTTTTTTTTTTTTTTTTTTTTTTTTTTTTAAAGCACACAAGGAAGACAACTCTGAAAAAATGATAATCAGGAAATGAGAAAGAAGGAATTAGAAAATGAATCAACAACTCTTCAACTCCTTGGAAGTGACACAAAAATTAAGAATCATACACAAATGAAGAATCAAGGTATATTTCAGATACAGTTTTATTCTTCGAGCCAATTTCTTTATAGTTACATTATTAACAAGGATTGAGGTCCGCTGAAAGTGATGCTGTTGTTCATCGATGATTCATTGTTAATATCAAACTTGAAAAAGGTATTGAGAATGTCTAATACTTGGCGACTGCTAATATTGCACTCAACGTACATAAAATCCTTAACTAGAGTCAAACAAAAAGTAGATTTGTACCGGCGAATAGAAGTTTTATACATGGCTCATATTAGGGATCTGAACTTTATCATGAATTGCAGCATAACATTGCTACATATTTTCACGGGTATCAAGAACTAACTTTGATCCACAAACTTGGACTCCAATCTTAGTTGCGAATAATTCAATAATATTAAACTCAAATATAAACATTTGTGTGTGTCGAACTTATTGAAAATACAACAGCATTGTGACCAGTTATCCTTATAGAAAATAAAATCTAAAGTGCCCGAGTTCCCGAATCCTCTGGAGAAATAACCTACCTTCCTCCTTTTCCGAAGTCTGAGTATTTGAGTGAACAAGGAATACGATGAAATTTGATGTATAGCATTTATAAGTTAAAGAAACTTAAGTTTAGTTGTGCATTAAAATTGTCTTAATATTGCGAAGAGGAATTTAATGCATCAAGGAAGACTTCCAGGGAAAAAAAGGAATCGTCAATAGTTTCTTTTACATAAAATGAAAGTCAAGTAAATCATTACGCGCATGTACACATGCACGATATTAATGTTGGCGTAGTCAAACTATTCATTGTAACGTTTTGGAGATTTGTCTAATTTTTAAAGCTTATTATGTCGCACCTCCAAGGAGTCCTTAGACTAATCGTGAGAGAGTCCACTACACAACTTACCGTCCCATCCACTTAATCCTCCTACCACTACACCATCTACCGCACACCGCCACGAGTAGTATTTTAGTGTTTGTAAAATCCGAGTTTCCGGAGGAGAAAATCCTGATACCACCGTATGAGATCGGTTAACTCACCTTCAAATAAAAAATCCATGTTAGCTTTACAATGCCACTTATATCGAAAAAAAAAAAACGATTTTCCTCCATACATTTGACATATTCATGAATTCAGCCTAACTTTTCTAACAACGTAAAAAAGTAAATTTGTTTTACTTTATATAATTATTAATTATCCATAAGGGTAGTAATTGATTTCGAAACGAAAAGTTGCGTACCAAATTGTTTAATACGTAAAAAATAAATAATACAAGCTACAATACAGTAAGTAACCTTATAAGCCGTGGTCATGTTATATATGTTACCGCTAAAGCTCGAAAGCCGTTAATGTGCACATTACCTAGCTAATCTGCAGATTAACTGATTTGCTCGGTTAACGTGCAGAATCAAGAGTTTTCCGCATTTTACCTAGGTAATGTGCAAATTAATGGCTTTCGTATCGTTAAAGTTCAAAAGTTTGTATCTCTCAATTCTTTTCCCTGCTCCTTCCCCCCCCCCCCCCTCTCCATCCACTTTTAGTTTGGTTTCGCGAGGTTCTTGTCGTCGAAAGAAGATGTCCCTGCTGTAGAAATATCTTTACGTCAAACAGCAATAAAACAATTCCTTGGTACTGACTGGGCAGGGTTTCAGAAAATGTGACTAAATCTAAATGTACCACAAATAGGTGTGCTTGTTGCAAAAACCAATTGCTATGTAATTCAAAACCAATCTTTAGATTGCACTAATAAGTAAACATTCATATGTTTTGCAAATTCATTTCCTTAATTGTAGTAATATTTTAAACCGTTTGATTCTTTGTATTATAGTTTTTTAATTGCTGTTGTTCCAGCAAAGATCTTATTTTCACTTCAACGAGTGCCTAGTAGGTAATGTGCAGATTACCTAGGTAATTTGAGAAATGAAACAATTTTCTGCACGTTAACGGATCACCCTAGTTAATCTGCAGAATAACTGATTTCTGTACTTTAGCGGTAACATATATATGTATAAAGATTTCGCACTCCAATGATTGTCTATCATGGTGTGTGGTTTCCTCCATCTGCTGAACAAGATGGAGCAACTTCGAAATAATCTTTTTTTTTTCATTAAATAATAACTGTTGCATGCATTGTCTTATTATCAGGCCTTATAATTTGGAATTAATTACCAGCAGTAATATATCTTTAAAGCCAATGTTTCTACAGTCATTCAATACTGCAGTTAATCTTGAATGTGAATCTTAACTGATTTCGACGATTTTTTCGTAGTCAGAATACCAAATCTGCTTAGAGTTAATTCGCGATCAACTAAAACTTAATCGCGACTTTGGAATGTATTCGAGGGAAAGAGTTATCTTTACATTATGAAAATCAGAGTGTGGGAATTTTTTTTTAAATCGATCGAAGGAAAAAATATCCTCCGTTAAGACTTGAAAAATGATTAGGTATGAATATCTTATCAGTAGCTCTTTGGGCATAAAAACAGATAATTTCCATTAATGTATTTGACCAGAATTTTAAAAAGATGTGTAACAGCTAATGAAAGTAGAAAAATTCGATTAAGTCGAAAGACTGGTCCTCCGCTCTGGTTTCGTACGTTCCGCTTATTGACACCAAGCCCAAAGGGAAATCGACAAATGTAAGCAACAAATCCGATGATTATCAGGTCCGGTTTTTGTCAAAGTACTGCAAAACTTTCTTTACGTGATGTACCCATTCCCAACACTGAGTGACTCCGAATGCAAATTTATACGCAAGACTGGCTTACTACTCGAAATAGGTTAATTTCAAAGAAACAAGTACACCTTATTGGGATTTAATCCGATAAGAACTTGGTGAGAAAGGAAGGGAATGCAATGGGCTATTATTCCCATAAAAGAAAAAAATAATAATTTTTTTAGAACATATTAGAAGGGGTTTACTGCGAAAAGTAAACGTCATTTATAGAAACATCCGTTATGTTGGAGATCCTAATTGAGCTGATTTAATAGCATTAAATCAATCATTCTTTATATGTTTCGTATAGACATTCACTCGTAAGCCACTGTGTACACAGGCCGCAAGATGTTTCTATATGGTTAGGTGTTAAATGAACAAGATACATTATCTTTGACACGAAAAATTGAAGCATCTGAATGGAGCAGTTGAACTTCATGAAACGTTGTGCAACCGAAAAACTTCAAGTTAAGTTCAGCTGTAATCCAGAATCAGTTTTGTCAAGCTGGAGATGTTATATTAAGCTAACATCTACGGTTCAGAATTCTTTGCACCTTCACAATACTGGAGGTCAAACGAATTGTTAAATTAGTGGCTTGTTATGTTAGAAAAAGGTAGTCGAGTCTAGATTTATGTAATCCTAACAAAACAAATAGAATTAGAGTAACGTATTCTAAATGCTAACATTTAGGGATGGTGAGGCTGAACAATCAGAAGAGTAAAAACACGTAAAGAAATCATCAGATAAAGCAGGTGCATTTGTTAATAGCATAATCTTATGTTGGCATTTATCATCTTAACTGAACCAGAGCCCTTTTGAACGCTTGACACTGTTTTTCCTCTAGATTGAAACTTTTTTTTTTAGTTTGATTTTTTTTTTTTCAAGTGACTCAATTTTTATTTTTTTTTTTTATTGAAATCTAAATGCCACATGTCAAGGAGTCAGATTTATCATTATTCGAATCATAATTTACCAAACTCTTTCTACAAATGATCAGATTAAAAACGAATGAGATGATTCGAAAAGGTTTATAATGATACCGAATTTCAATGAAATCCGTCCAGACGAAGCCGAAGAAGAGTAGAACTATGGTACCATCTTATGAAACTAATATTGTACTATTGGCTGTGATGTAATTTAGTCTATACATTGTCTCTGAACTGGCATGTACACGGTAATGAAAAACTGACGTTTCCAGGAAAAAAAAACATGCTATCTTCCTATGATATCGGTTAATTCACTTTCAATTGAAAATTCCCAAACAAAAATTTCTTGCCTTGTGACAGGAATAACTCCGATCTTTTCAAGGGCGTAGCGGCTCCTAATCATGACATTGCGCTACGGAGGGGGGCGCAAATATGAACGTAACAGGTGTTAAATGCACCTAAAAACGAATGATAACTGCCCAAATGAAATGCAGATGCTTTAGGATATACACCTGATATGTAAAGAAATATTTTAAAGAATAAATAAAACAAAAATAAAACCTTGAAGTATGGGGGGGGTAAATAAATATAACATAGATCAACAAAGCTGTTAGATATTTAATACGCTTTGTTAAGAGAGGGAAGTAAAGAGCACACCCACGATGCAACAGCATAAAACTGAAAGGAAGTCATACTTTGGGTCTTATACTATTGCTCTGACTTCTTGTAAGGATAATTTATTCTGAAACGCCATATACGACCATCAAAGCCCACCTTTTATTTTTTTATTTATTTTTAATCGCATTGATGCTGTAACAGAGTAAACATGCATTTAAATTTTCTCCTTGCTCAAACCTCTTTAGCAATCACTATCAAATCGACAATGTATGTTCTTCACCTTTTGTTTAAATGACCCTGGATTATTTGCTGATGCAAGTTAATCATAAGTGGATTCCTCCTCCAAACTGATACCATTTTCAATTATTTTGAGAGAGATCTATTAATAATACAAATTGTCTGACTACCATTCAATGGTAGTCAGAATCGCTTAAAAATGCAGATCTATCTCAAATGATTGATGGTGAAATCTTAAATATAGAATTTAATGTTCCACATAAACAAGTTAAATTTTCATAATTAACATGCTAATTTCATATAATTTCGTTTTAACAATTATAAGAAAAAATACAAAATTTTCGCACTCCACTTTAAGTACTATTTATATTTTTGGCAGCCTAGAATACTTAATCTACAAAATTGATGATACATATTCAAACATGTATCTAAATATATCTTCAAACATATTTAAGTTATAGTTCAAATTTTTTGGGAACAATTTTTTCAATGGCATCGAAATTTAAACTTGCACTGGAAACAGTTTAAGCATTGAAACTAGTCGTAATATAAAAACAGTAAATGTTGTTTTGGCCGTGGATAGCACCAAGTCAAAATAAAATATTTTCGCGCAGCATGAAGTACATGCACACTCTGGACATCAGTCTAAAACCTACATGCTCAATTCCTATAGCGACTTCTACTGGCTTAAAATTGGCAGATCGCACAGTGGTTGAAAAACGTAGCTTATTCGTTTAATTAAGCTTAGGCAGTGAATAGGAAGTTATTTAACAGCAAGTAAACTGAGTATTCAGTCAGTCATGATTTTTGAATCGAAAAAGGAATCATTTTGATGAGTGTTTAAAATCATGAAATTTAATACAACTTTAATTAACTTATGTTCAAGATAGTTGAAAATTTAACAAAAAGCATCTATTTACCATTTTCTGAAAATATGACGCGAATATTTCGGAAGCCCCTCTGCAAGTTAAGTTCATATAAGCTTATAGTAAATACATCATTAAAAGTTTTTCTCCCACAAAAGATAAAAATATTGCCTAAAATTGAGTCAAATAGTTAAATTCGATATATCGTTACTTCCGCTTTAACAGGTGTCCCTTGATCTGCATAATCAGAGAATATTAAATGTAAAATCCAAATCTCAACTATGATTTAAATAAAGGCGGGGGATAAAAAAGAAGCTAAGTTTTGCATTTCTTTACCTTTAAGGCACCATCATCATGTTGAAATACGGATACAACGAATAACAGACGGAAGGGCGTATATGGCTAAGCGAACCTGCGCCGTATAATGTTCTGATCTCCAGACTTGACAGCATTACAGACCTGACCATTACGGTCACGAATTCTTAGAGTTTTTTCCATTCCCCTCCCCCCACTTCCCATCACGTTACTTGCCGACATCCCAGTCATGTACAAGTTGTCCGAAACAAGTTTGGGAGATAATGGGGAGGAAACAGATGGGGGGGGGGAGTTGAGGTTAAGAAAGAAAGCAAGAGAAGGACTGGTGCTGGCCGACCTGCCTAGTGAGTGTAGTTCTGTAATTACTGAGTCGTCATTTATGGCAAAAGAGGTTTAGCACTGTTAAAGCTTTCGATGAGAGTTTGGCGACAGCTTCTTAATTATCGATTAAGATATTTAGTAATTCCTATTTATTTTATTTCACTGTTTCATTCGAAGGCTGGTTCGATATACGGCTGAAAAATTCTAGAGGCTATTGCTAAAAATTAAGTTTACGGCACTTCAGTATATTGCTTCAAGAATGCCCCGCAAGGGGGTGGGAGATTTTCAGAACATGAAATTATATTTAAAACATTTAAGTAGCACTATTGACTTTACATGAAAAACGTATGGGAATTGAAACAAATTAAAAATTATATTTAAGGTTGTTTCGTCTATACCACAAAGCTGAAAAAATCTTTGTATTTTTTCTGCAATGTATTGATGTAAAGCACTCTTGCTCAGATAAATTAAACTGTCCCCCACCAAGCAACAAAAATATCTAAATTATTATAATGCGATTTAACATTACATACGACACAACATAAATGTTACGTTTGTGTGTCCCATCTTACGTGGTCATATTTGTGACATATCGTCTCCATCGAACGGCGAGATTGATGAACTGTATTGGAAAGTGTAACCTTGATTGATTACTGCACCGTTCTGCAGACGCTTAATTACTATATTCTTTCGTGACAAGAAAACAGTACCCACCTCTTCGTTCAAAAAAAATTTAGGCACTCGACCTAAAACTATCCTTACTTGGAAAAAAAAAATATATATATATAGTTTTTATGTTTTGTCTTTAGAAGTATACAGAGCTGCCAAAACGTACCAAAGCAAGAGGGCACTCTTTCCTGTATCCTACTGTCCCCCCCCCCCCATGTGCAAGCGTCTGTCTGTAGACAAATTCCTGAAGTAGCATTCATTCCGATACAAGGAATGAAAGCTTATACAACATGGACGCTAGACACAGAATTCTTAACAAAGATGCCTTATATAAACCTTCATCAAAGCATTTTAACAAGATGTTACTGATGAACGTTTATATAAGCCCAATTTATTTTTATTTTTTTAATGTGAATCCAAATCCACGAAAATATGTTAGTCTATAGTACATTATGTTTAGGGTAGGTTAAAGGTTAGATAATCCGGAAACTTTACTCTTGAGACAAAACAGAACGTTCTCAAGCCACTTCAGGTCTCCAATAAGCAAGATGTATTCTCACATACTGGGTAATGAAATTCATCTACAAACATCTATAAATCACCCCAAACATCCATCGCGGTAGAATACGAGCTCAAGTTTTACAGCCTATTGGAGAACACGTTAACCACTCAACCACCAGACCGACCAAACTTTGTTGCATCCATCCACGATGTTTGCTAATCTTCTACACCTCCGAATAAAGAAATTAGAATAATCAAAGAGAATGTGTTGAATGATTTGCAATTCTAAACTTATTGCATAGAAAATAATTATTACCAAATATGAATTTGCATCATCTAAATCTACGTACTTTGTAGATTATACAATCATGTAAATATATAAAAATATAATATAAATTATAAGAATATTGTTATTTCAACAACATTCACAAAATTAGAATAACATTGTTAACGTAGTTCAAATATTAGAATAATGCGAAAATAAATCCACAAAAATTAAAAAGGAAAACATGATAATTAGTACTGTACTTTATTGCATCCCCCTTAGCTTTTATGACCGTTCGCAAACTGTTGGGCATATTTACAAGCAGTTCAATTTTCTCTTTTTTTTTTTTTTTTTTTTTTTTTTAATCGAAACATGCCCACCATATGGTCTGCAGGCTAGAAACAAGTCCATTTTTGGATCTCTCGGGGCAACTTCTTGAAGACGTTTCTTCATAATTCCCCACAAATTCTCAATGCAGTTTAAATCTGGTTTGCCAAGGAATTACAGTGATTTGCCTTTCTTTGAGCCATCTAGTAGTGGATTTGAAAGTGTGACAAGAAGCTGAATCTTGCTAAAAAAAAAAGGAAATCACCATCATATATGGTGCTCAACAATTTCTGTACACTTTAGAATTGACTCTTGTACACAATACACAGCCTACCTGAATCTTCTGCGGTCATACAAACCCGTATCATGACAGAGGTTGCGAATTTCACCGAACGTTTCATGCATTCTTTATCAAAATGTTTCTTGCTTAACAAAACATACTTTCATCGCTAAAAAGTACATTTATTCCCCACTCCTCTTAACCGAACAGTCTTAGCTTACACCATCGCACTCTAGCTGCCTTTTTCTTGGAAGTCATAAGCAACTTCGTCTTAGTCACACGTAATTTAAAACCCTAATTTGTGAAGTCATCTCAACGTCGTAGATTTAGACACATTCACGCCTAATTCTTTCCATCTCCTTTGAAAATACTTTACACTTCGGAAGCGGTTTTACTTCACGATATTCTTCAATCTCCTCTCATCTCTTGATGTAGTTATTACCTTTCGAGAATATTGTGGAGTATTGAGAATACCATTTCAATACTCCACTTACGCTTGCTTGAGAACACTTCAATTCCTTAGCTATAAATTGTTGAGTTTGGCCTTCTTTTTGTAGGACACCATACGAAACTTCTTAGCTTCCGATATATCACTTGTTCGACCCACGTTTAGCAAAAGATTAACTGTTTTTTTTTTTTAAAGGTTTTTTTTTCCTAAACGTTTTCTGTATGTTAGACGACGATCAAAGTAACAAGAGTTATTTTCATGGATTAGAGTCTTGTTGCAATTTTTTTTTTTTTTTTTCTATGAGCTTCGTGGTTAGGAGGAAACCTGAAACAGTTTTTCTGGGATTAGAAAATGATCTTCGTCTGTCAAAGTAATTTTACAGTGAGCTCAGATCTTTGTCCAGCGTTTCCTCAAAGCTTTGGAAAGGTACTGTCTTAGATGACGATTGCTCTGCCATCAGCATGAATAGATAAACTTTCGACTGTCTGTTGGAGGGATGACGCCTGTGTTCAGGTTGAATAGAGATAAGGCGAGGACAGATCCTTCAGGTCCATCTTGCCGGATAGACGTTCTGCTTTTTAGTGAATTCAGATGAACCTTTATTGTCCTATTGGAGAGCATTTGTTCTAATAATTTTAAAGTTTTTTTTATTTGTTTATTTATTTTTTCGATAGTTGATTATTTTGGCTGCTTTATACGGTATGCCTTTCTTCCATATGGCGTCATAAGTTGATGTTAGGTCTATGAAGGCAGCACCTGTTTTTAAACTCTTTTGGTATCCAATTGCCTTAGTATCCCAAAAACATTGCGTAAACATAAGATGCATACTGTGTATGAGTACACAGTATGTTTTTGCATTAGGATACTATAATAAAGGATACTAACGTAATTGATGTGAAGTCAGCAAGCAGCCTTTATACAAGTAAGCTAGTCGTGAAGTTATTTCACGACTATGCTTACGATTGAGTATAGGATTAAAACAAAAATATAATTTCAACAGGGGCGAATGCTGGTCTTGAAATTCACGCTTGCTATCATTCAGGGAGTGAGAGGTGTGATTGAAGTCTGATTAGCGGAATAATGAATTGCTGACCATTTAAAACTGTATATTTAGAAATTAATATACATTTAATCATACAAATACATTTATTTTACAAATGATATTCTGTCTTTTTAAATTTAGCTCCTTAAATACAAATTCTACCCTACGGTTCTTCCTTATGAACTGGCCAATAACATCGCCATAAAAAGTTGGCTGTAACTTAGTTTTCCCGAGCAACACGCACACTTGTAAAGGCTGGCTGAAGCTCACTGGCTAGAGCTACTTTGACTGCGTATGGCCTATGTTTAAGACGACGTAAAGGGAGCGGAAATGGCTATGCGCACGCATGAAATCGCAGTGCTGCAGCGAGGACCTGGAAGCTCCTACAACCGAGCAAGCCAAGGTAGCGTTGACTAGAAGAGCTTTGACATCGGCCTTCGATACACAACGCAAAGCTCAATCATTGCCGTGCAAATTTAAGACGTCCTCTGTCTACAAAAATAAAAGCCTAGATGGAATGCTTATAAATGCATGCATTTATTAACAAATAAATATTACCTCTTTCTCAATTAATGAGTTTGCGCAGCAAGCATGGAAAATTCTCCCCTGAATTTCAAATACAGCTTTATAGCTTCTGTTGTAAGACAACAGCTGACGCATACTAACCCAGTCTTTAACTTATCGGTATTAGTTCTAACCTTTATCCAGCTTCCGAAAGATTTAATGCTACCTTAGCGAATTAGAACTCTAAGTGACTGACACACACACAGAGAAATGCAAAGATGGTGCGGTTATGTGCACATCAGACAAAAGCTATTCTAATTAGGTGAAATTTTGCAAGCGTGAGGCACAACTTTTCTTAACTGAAACTGCAGTAACCTGTTCTGGTTATTTCATATAAGGAAAGATATCGCTTCTGGAAGAAAACATTCTTCTTAGATAAGTCGGATTCTTGGAAGGTGATAACTGGGTGGTTTCAGTGATTCGCTGTATCCTACGGCAGTGGCGATGAACTTTTCTTTAGGAAATGATTTTGCTTTTTTCTGTTATCTAAGGAGACTTCAGCGACGCATTCAAAAAAGTGCTCGTACTAAAGCTGAAAACCGTGACACGCAACGTAGCTATGCCAGAATGTCCTACATGACGCCTTATTAGCGATAAGTGTGTTATCTGAATGAAAGATTACAAAAATACCAACCCACAGGCCCAGAGACCTTTGACATCTACTTGTGTGTCGCAGGAAAGCGCGAACCGACAATATTATATTAGGATTTCATAGTTCTCGTGTATGAGAACAAGTTATTCACAGAAATAAATAAATCAAAAAAAAATTCGCCTCGTAACATCTCATAACAAAAAATTTTGCATCGCCGGAGTGAAGCCTTTCGGCTCTTTATTTTTGTAAATACTTTACGTACCGACCGAGAGTTCGCTTACGGAAAATACACCTCTCCGACGCTGCGAGTTCCATAGTACTGAGAGAGTTTTTGCCCAGTCTGAAGAAAACCGACGAGTTTGAAACAGCTGTCGGGCTAGTGAAACCTTATTAAAATAAACCAATAGGAGGCGAATATACGGGCGCTTTGAGCGTGCGCCGCTCCTATAAGGTTCGACTAGGGCGACTCGTAGTATGGCGCAGAGTGTATTTCCGCAAGCTCTCTAGTCAATTTTCGCACGAAACTTTTATAGTTTCTGTATTCGGCTTTGAAATAATGTTTGGATTTAATATCCACTTAATTTATGTAATTTTGCATCGCCGAAGTGAAGCCTTTTGCTTCTTTATTTTAGAAAATCTTTTAATGCTTAATTTTTTAAAGTTAAAAGCGTTAAGGGATAGGAAATGTTGCATCGTTATTACTGAAACAAACTCAAGCTCAGTAAAAAAAAAGGAGGGGGGGGGATATATGAAACGAATTTGAATGATTCTGTCACATCGTTTTTATGCTTGATTAGCCGGCCGAGTGGTTAGCGTATCCACTCTCCAGCCAAAAGGCTGCGGGTTCGAATCCCGCCGTGGGCATGGATGTCTGAAAATAGTGGTGGTGGTGGTATAGTTCGCCCACCGTTTGTAGGTCCCTGCTTCGCGTCTTTCCAAGAAGAGTCGATTCATGCTGAAGGGAAGAAAGAAATGAAGGACGTCCGAATTGGTCGCCAACACGCGAAATCACGTGCTTTATAGGTAACATTTTCCAACTGTTATACAAGCAACATAGTTAACTACAATAATCATAAAAGAGAAGTTAATTTTCCGATCGGTAATAATAAACAACTCATCCCACAATACAGACTGATTACCCTATTATCGGAATGGATTCTCCTTTTTCTGAGATGCGCAGACGTGTCGAAGGATCTCTAATCGGTGGGCGAACTATAGATGGTTGGTGTAGATGAAGTTAGTTGCTGTTAGTGGAGTGGTGGAAACGGAGAGTTGTAGAGTAGGTGCCCTACCTCGATGAGTCTTTGGACTACCTGGAGGTGTGTTACATAATAATTAAAGTTCCAGAGTTTTGCTTCAGCATATGTAGAATCTTTTTAACATTTTAAGATACCCTGGACTGGACCCATTCATGGTATCATAAGATTGGTTAACGTTATAAAAAAAAAAAAAAAAAAAAAAAGGAGGCTAGTCGATATCTGTTGTAACATTTTAATTCTATTTTCGTGTGTTTCACAGTCAGAGCATAAGAAACGACACAGCCTGGTTGGTCATAAGGTACATGCAGCTCGTTATATAACGAATTCTGAGAACATAAAACTCTGTGTAGGTTTATATATAAAGATTAAAACCCAGCAACCGATGAATTGACTGGCGAATAGTAAAATTGGTTAATTTTGTAAGCAGGTTGCTTGCATCAAAAACATACAGATCATGTTTTCTAAGAAAAGTTTGATTAGTGTATGAAATCCCCCTGATAAGGTTTTTCTCTATATTCTTTAAACGATTTCCAAGTTTCTTTGCCCTCAAATATATCTATAGCCCGCTTACTCTTGTTTCTTCCTTTACCTGACATCGGTCGTCAGTATTTCATTCTTTCTCCTCTAGTAAAGAATGCTTTGCCGATCTACCTTAACATTACCTGCTACCAAATCTTAACTCATCTTCAGTACACATTTTAATTCATCTGAACAACATTTCAGTCCAATTTTCGACATCGCACCTGTTCATTACCTTGCCCTTTTCTCAACTGGTCTTTTGAAGTGATATTCATACTGGACTTATATTAAAATAACAAAACAAAAAAAAATGCTGGCTGCTATCAAAAAGAATTATTTGCTATTAGCCTTTTTGGGGTTGAAATTATTTTCGGTGTTTGCAATTCCAAGTATGGTTTGATAGTTCAATAAATTGCAGAACCATTCTTTAAAAACTGCAGTAGATTTGAAAGCATTGTTCACATTTAGAGCATTAAAAGTGCTGAAAAAAAAATCGTTCCAGTGAATAAAATATTTGCATATATTTCAACAAGCTCTACTTGATGTTTGAAGTCATTCTCATGAATGTAAACATTTTCGCTCTAAATAAAGTTTCGTTTGTTGCAGACTTAAAGTGGACATTGCTTTCATGACAAGTACATGTGCATAGAAATTAATGTATACGTTAGAGTCAAAATCATTGTGAATAAATAGAAGAGATTTACTAAAAAGTCGCTTCAGCGCAAAAGGCACACCAAGAAAGTAACCTAATGTGATAATGTTTGTACACTATGCACGCGGGGAACAGATCATTGCATTTTCCTTACAGTTTTCAGTGAAAACGTAGCTTTGCCAATAACGAATTCATTTGTAAGTGCAGTGAAGAAGAAAGGCCCAAATATAACAGAGGGATAAGAGATTAAAAAAAAAAACTGGCATTGTTCCAACTGACCACAAGCAGTTATTTTAAAAATGAAATTAGCTGATTCAAGCGAGTGTAGAAGGTAAAAAACAGGTGGCCGTGACCGTGCAACTAAGCGATATATCGGAACGATATATGTACAAAAGGTTGTAATAGATAAAAATGAGCAACATCATTATTTATGCTTCTAAATTTGAGTTGATGAAAAAAGAAAAATTATATCACTACTTCGAGAGGTTCGAAAGAAAGGGTGAGACTTATTTAACCTAACCCTTGGATTTATTTAATTATTTCTACGTTGCAAATGGCGACAAGTTGTATTTTACGTCAATCCCACTAATGAAAACTGAAACATGGTACCTTATTACAGTAAGAGCATGAAGAGAGCAGTGCTATGAAGATCAAAATATTCTTTTAATACCATGATAAATAAATGCGCCATGTTTTTAATAGCGATGAGAATCGCTATCAATATAATAGTGTCACACCGGGTAATTGACAACCATCTACCACCTAGACAGTTACGAGAGTAACACATTAAATGGAGCATTGATTCATTTCCTGTGCTTTAGCGGTTGATTCATTAACCTCTCCAGTGTAAAACGATGTAAACAGTCCTCATTTCTGTCCATACACCCAGTGAGTGCAAACAAAAGCTTGTGTGTTTGAGAGGGTGCTCGTAGCAAACTTTCGATAGCACACTCGAGTGATTGTACCATATCACTTCATTACAGCATACTTAAGTTACTAATTTCATTATTTCCCTATTTCTAAATGGAATTTATCAGCAGAAGAATAAACCCTTCTAAAATACTTGGAATTAACTAGAAAGCACAAGTTATCTTTAAGTGTACAAAAAATCTAGCGCTTGGGTACAAGATGTATGAAAGGACTACAAATCAACCAACATTTGATAAACATACTTTACAGCATTCGTTTATCATTTTATAAGCCTAGCATTACACACAAATTCCAGAATGTCCAACTTCTACGGCTCTAAATTCCAATCTCCAAACAATTATTCAGTACTGGTTCTGATAACCTTGTTAAAACTAAAGTCTTATTTCTTGCAACCCCGGGAAGAGATGAGATATCTCTTCATAGAGAACTTTTGGCATAAACAAGGCCTCCTCAGCACCCAAGAAATCAGGTTTTATTCCTCTTTTGCTGAAGTGTTACTTCTCAACAGCTATAAGAATACCATGCATATCATCCAGTCATTGAAGAGTCTAAGTCGCAGATCTCTAGGATGATGCCCTAAGAACTCTCTAAAAATACTCGACTCAGTACGGAAGAGAATTAAGTTGATTAATGACCTCTCTCGTTCTTTCCAATTCATCCACTGGTTCTCACAGATGTTCGTTTTCTGCCGCTCACATTTTCTATAAATATTTCTATGGTAACTGGTGAGAAACGGCATCGATTTCCCCTGTTCTTCGAAATCTGTGCAAACACGTGTAGCAAATATTCAACATTCCTCTACTGTTCAACTTCAAACTCACAGAATAATTCTTTCTTCCTCTTCATTCCTTCTACTGCTCTCTTTTGAATAAAATTCCTCTTTATTTCCTAAAAAAAAAAAAGTACAATTTTCCTTAATTTCTGCTCATGAAGACACTATACCTCTGTGTATGGGATTGTCATTAAAAAATTTCAATTCTTGTATAGTGTAATAACCGAACCCCTCCCAAAACAGCTGAAATCAAAATTTTATTTATAGTTAGATCCTTCTGTGTGGTTTGTAATACGAAACAAATGTTAAGTCTTGACTGACTTTAGGGATTAAACACTGGCGAAGACCATTTATTTTTCAGTTTTGTTTTTATAGAATACAAAAAGGATGTTAATCAAGAGGAAATATAATTAACTGTTACTGTCAAACTGAACACCGTTTTAGGTTATAGGACAAGATCACTACACAATAGACTAGACCCACACCCGGACAAACTGATTTTACGTGGACCACGGTTATCTGAACGTATTTACACATGTCAGTTAAATTACGCATGTTCCGGTCGTTTTGTTTATTTTCGAGATAAAAAAAACGCTTCCACCTGTGTATAAGAAGTTGCAAAACTTATATTAAAAAAAAACAAAAAAAACTTTAGCCTATTTTGAAGTATTAAATTTTTTAAAAAAATGTCGATCTTAGTAAGTAGGATTATCCCCACTTGTTAATCCCACGACTCAAAAATCGACAGCAGAATTCACACGATGATACCAGTTTGGATTGGGAACAACATTAATAGTTGTCTGCCGCATCCCGTGCTGTTGTCTTTTCAAATGACATCCAGCTGGTCGGTTTTATACAGAGATGGCACTTTTTTTTTCTCTTTTTTTTTCCCCTTCCTCCCTCACGATAAGCAAGCCGTCTAGAAGAATACGCACAGTTGTCAGACCTCATAGACTTAGTCGCTTCGGCCGTAATTCCAAACAACCCCCAACCTATATATAGATAACACTAATCTTCCGAGATGACGAAGGTGGAAAAGTCTGTCATCAATTTTCAAAAGTAGGGATAAAGAGTGCCGCCTACGTCCTTTAGTGAACAAAAGAAAGTATACATTTGAGTCTCGTTTTCATACTTCAGCTGTCGAACATATTTTACTGCAGGATGCGGAGAAAATTGTTAAATCATTCTCACTTTGGCGTATAACAATTATTTAATAATGAAATTATAAAAATTTTCTATTGAAGTTTTCCGATTTTTTTCTTCTTTCATCGAATGTGGGAAGTTATTTAGACTAAACAATCAGAATCTTCATACTTAACATCCTAAATTTTATAAAAATAACAAAAAGGACGCTGCGCTTAGGTCACTAGGAATTAGAAATATTGAAAATAAAAAGGTCATGTTATGCAGATGATTATATGAATTGCAATGACATCGTCAATTTAATAAATGTCAACTTTCTACATGTAATAACTAAATGCATCACAAATATTAACGTAATACTTAAATGTATTTATCCAATTGACTATAATAAAGACAATTAGGATTAGAGAAAGGAACAATTCAAATACATAAAGTATATGACAACTTTATTTTTAAGGCAATTTTACTAAAATCAAATTACTATAAAAACTGGGAACTTCTTTCGCTAAATCCAAGAAAATAACGAATGCTATCAAGCGGATTAGTTTTTACTTACGTATGCAGAATTTACGTGCTGGAACGACACGATGATGCGAGTATATCGGAAGAGGAAGGTACACAACCAAGTGGCAACTGTCTAAAGAAGCACACACGGGGAATCAGTTTTGAAAAGGAAATGTTGTAATAACAATTCACGCTTTGGTGAGCAGCAAACCTGAGAACTGGTTGAGAAATGAACTGTACCTTTACATCCTGGGAAAAGACAATGTGTTGACCCAAATGTGAAATAACTTTCGGTGCTTACGTCTACCTCACCCACCCATCAAGTAATCGCTCGTTCACGTCGGCAGACTTACGTGGGTTCGTTCCATTGGAGGCAACTCAATCTAATTCCCTCGAATACTTAGCTATGGCTAAATATAGGATAGAAAACAATGCTAATGATACGCAATACTTAATTATGACGTAGTAAACAAAACCCAAGGAATTTTTATAACGAGTCTGCTTGATTACCCTTCTGAAGACAAAGTTTAAGGGTTCATTCAAATACACCATTCTCTTATTCACATTTGGGGCAAATGTTCCCATAGAATTAAAATGTGCGATGTTATCATACTTTCAAGGAAGTGAGAGAGGTGATACATGATTCTAGAATCAGCCATCCTTGGTGGTTGAATAAGGCAAGCCCATCTTACGAGTAGCTTGGGGATTCAGATTTTGAGCACTTAAATTTGATAATTTATTATGGTTTCCCAACAATGTTAATAAATGAAACCCATGTATTTTCAGACACTTAAGATGCAGCGTTTTTGGTATTTTAGTATCTCAAATATTTCATTTTTTAGCGATTCAAGAAGAATATTTGTGTATAAATAACTCAAATGCAGAACGTTCGGAAATAACAGCATTCATCCTTTTGTGAATGTCTAATTTTGTGTTGACATGAAAATAACAGGCGTATCTATTCTCGCAAACATTTTTTTTTCCATATTGAGAGTTATGAAGTTTACTTTTAAATTATAGCATTGATCTGGAAATTTTATGTCAAGGTTTCGAAATACACTTAATCAAATGTGTCATTTTTGAATCTATTTTTTTAAGGAAGAGTTTTCTTATTGTAAAATGTTACACCGAAGTTTTCTCTAAAATTAAGGAGATTTAAGAATACCTTAATCTTTCTTGCTGTGGTATTAATATGCAAATACATACATCTCAAACTAAATATGATCCTAAAGTCAGTTTTTATGTTACAGTTACTCCTACGTTAATTCCTGTTTACAGGAAGCGTAGAATGTTGACACAGTTAGGCCAGCAAATTTAATTAGAATAAAGATTAGATATTAAAAATAAAAGAACACTTGTCTCATATTAAAGTTTAAATTGAAAGTAAATTAGATACAAAAGATTTTGGCTTATCTCAAATCAGTAAATGAATGGTTAGCGCAAAATTAAAAATGTAATTCCTTGTTTTTGAATTTCAATGTAATTTCCTTGATACACATGCAAAGATGCCATTCGTCATGCGAATGGCATCTTTGCATGTGTATCAAGGAAACGCGATAGGCGTTTTCGCTACGTGTACATATAAGATCCCATTAGACATTGTAGATCTTTTGAAACTGGTTATGAATTTACATATTTTAGCTGGAATGGCGAACTCAACGGGCAAATAAAGGGAATTGCGCTGGATTTTGCGAGCGAAGTCTTCACTAATCCCATATTTTCTCCTTGTATCCGTTATATGGATAATATTTTCAGAACCTGGACGTTAAGCACTAAAATGTTCCTCTAAAAAGTTAAACTTACACCAGGTTTTAGAAATAGAATCAAGCTAAACTATCCTTTTCTGGCGTCCTTAAACAGCGAGAAGCAAAACGTTCCCTCGCCACCTCTGTCTACCGCAAATCTACTTTCTTTGGTCGCTATCTCGATCTTTCACAGAAGTACGGTATGAGCAAATCATTGCTATGAAACTCTCACATAATTTGTCCATCAGAAGTATCTTTTTTTTTTTTTTTTTTTAAACAGGAAAGCTTCACGATATGAAACTTGTTTAAATGGCTACAATCCAAGGAATAATAGACACAATCATCAACCGTTTTTTCTCTGTTCTACAAGAGCCGACTCTCATTGGATATCCGCTGCTTATATTCGAGGTACTTCTGAACGTGTTGTCTTTATCCTAAAAGCTATCTTGTAGCTACGTACAAGTCCATCAATCAAATCAGGTTTCTTTAACCTTCTCCAAAAAATAAAGTACAAACTATTGCTACCTACAGTTTCGAACAAACTAGTCGCTCCGTTACAGAACTCATTTCTGAACACCAATCATATGTTAGAATGAAATACACGTCATAAGTTCATCGTTGCATAATATGGATTTAATAACACTAGCAATCCTTTGGATAAGTGGTACATAGAAGCACCTACGAGTTGGGACTAATTTAAAGAAAGTTCTTCCTCGTCCGAATCTCGGTGATAAACCTGTACAAAAAAGTGTGGCAGAGAGGTGAATTTAAAGTGCATTTCTTAATTTTTAAAATGTGTACGTGATCCTAATAAAACAATTATTTACTGCTGCTCTCGCAACCGCGCACACACACACACACACAAAAAAACATGGAGGATGGCAGTTTTTTATGCTGGGCCATGGAAATGTTTTTGAATTTTCTATTATTCACTTGTTAACACCGACGATGGTTTATGAATCAAGCCGAAATATGCGCACTTTTGCAACACAAAAGTTGCAAAATCTGTAGCCTGGTATTTCAAGGGAGAGGAGTTGGGCTATATTGAACAGCTGGAGATTGTGTAGACTGAGGTCGTCTGGAATTAATAAGAGACTATTACAGCAACGTATTAGTTGCGTGTGTTGTCTGTTTCTGCAAGATGGAAAACCTTTCACCTTTGTACGAGACGTAATAATCCCTGTTCAGATTTTTTTTTAATCAACTTTTTCGCGCACTAGCCTATAAGCTGGAAAAAAAAAAAATGGGGAAGATCACGAAGGTCATGGAACGAGTCACTCAATGGACCATCCAACGATGCGGTAAATGCTGATTTTCATTTCGAACTCTCCTTGTAACACTTACTGAAATTGTTTTGTTGAGTTTACAAATAAACTTTAATTTTATTTTTGTTCTCAGAAGGAACTAATTTGAAAGTTGAGTAGAGAAAGTTTAAAGCACTTAATGCAGTTAAGTATTAAAAAACGCATTTGCAAATTATTGAATGAATCCTGATTGCGCATTTCAGCAAATTTATGTTCTAACATCACGTTCAGTTTTGCTAGGAGTTGCAAAATGAATTTTATTATTATTTATTTGCATAAAATGCCGGACCTTATATGCTGTACACCGAGGAGCAGGGCCGGCGCTAGAGTTTATGTCACCCACGGCAAGACATGCATTTGACGCCCTTATTCACCCCAACGTAAAATGAATTTTTTTTTTTTTTTTTTTTGAAATGCCTTACCTATTAGAAGTGGAAAGAAATTTTCCAATGTTTTTAAATTTTAATTTTATTCAAAATATTTTAATTTCACTTACATTACTACAATAGTTTCACTGTTCGTTATTTTCACTCCCAAAAACGAAAAGGCACTGCTAAGAAATGTTAAAAATGTACTTTACGAGCTTTCTGGGTTGCAAATTCTTTAACAATTTCCTTTAAATTTAAATTTGTGCCAAGCTGGTGTTCGATGAACACCAGCTTGGCACAATTTTTTTTCGTTCAGACATCGACGATAATTTTTAATTAATTTTAATTTGGAGAAGCTCGCAACACTTACTGGTAATGTTAATAAAATTCTGAAAGCCACTTTCCCTTTTTTGAATTTCGCTAGCGCCTGTAAATTCTTGCGATTCTAATTCTGGTGATTCGGAGATCGGTTCTTCCGTAATTTCTAACGTTACGTTTTTCTCATTAGTTTCTCGACTTTGTGAAGTTGAAGCAACTGTTTCACCAACACTATCATTAGAATTATCTGATTTTAAGAATTTACTCAAGGAACCACCCCTTTTTTTATATAGTTGCGTCTTTTCGTTTACGGTATTGAGTCCCCGATAACAATTTTCTTCCGTATCCCGACATAATTAACGAGATTTGTCAAATGCTTCCCTATGAAGTTAGTCGTGCCGCCAAAAGTTCCAAGATGCGCAAAGTGAGCAAATCTGCGCGAATATGAATCGACTTGCTCAGTCAATCAATATTCATCTCGCGCCGGGTAATATAAATAAAAAATATTTAAAAAATAATACGCCTGAAAATTTTGTATAAATTTATGAAAATATGCCGCCCTTGCCATTTTTTTCGCCCTGGGCAAATGCCAGTTTGCCTATGCGATAGCGCCGGCCCTGCCGAGGAGTAAAATGTAGAAAACAGTAAATAGATTAAAGACGAATAATAACAGGCATAATGTGTTAGTTATAGAAACACGTTCACGCCAGCCCATACACACCTACAGATTACAAAAATCTACGGCATATTAGCGGCTTGTGTAAGAAAGAGGTCAAGGGGAGGGAGGGTTAGAGAGTACGAATTTCTTGATATTTCTTGAACAACTGGGAGGGGGGGAGGATTTCACTCTGAGGAAGACGGTAGGGAGGCCGTCTCACAGAACAGAGGTAAATGAAATAGAAGCTGTTACAGTAGGTTCCAAGTAAAGAAATTTTGATTAGCAGAAAATAAAAGTAGAGACGTACCGAAACGTATGGGCATCTGGACAAAAATCAAAAAAAATTTTACGTGCAATTCTTAATGCAAATCAAAGTAGGATTTCATAAGTAAAATTCACTTATGAAACAGTTTTGTATATACAAATAGTTCTGACTGCTTGCTATCCCATAACAATTTATTCAATTCACATGCGATCTTTGCTTACTCTATTGTCTATTTTCATATTTAATTTGCCAACTACATTAAAATGTGGTTCCTAAATAGCTGAAGTGTTTCTATAGGTTTCCTCCACTCAAGATATAGTGGATGCATTCAATGCTGTTGCCTATTTTAAGAGTTTTTATTGTTGATTTTCATAGATTAATTACAACAGTTATTCAGTTTAGTTAAGGAATCGTGCAGACCTGTATTGGATTTATTTAAGGGTTTAGTATATCTACATAAAGTAAACAGCTGACATTGACATATTTAGTTTTGATAAAAGGCTTTTCTTCATAATGCGATCCATAGAGATGATGAATAAGAGTAAAGAAGGGGTGCACCCTCTTTTCATCACTGATTTTACATTAAACTATATTCCCATACCGCTTTCAATTCTAACTCCTATCTTCCAACTCAATTATAGGTTATATATTGCTGAATACGTCCTTCCATTTACATCATACAATTGTAGAGTTTTAAGCAGCTTTGCTCATAGTATCTTGGCATATACCTTTTTTCAGATCTACAAAACAAATACAAATCCTTGTTATATTCCCATGGTTTCTCAACTACTTCCGTTAAAATGAAAATTTGATCTTAACAACCCTTGTTTGGCCTGAACTTTGTTTTTTTCCAAGCTTCCCTTCCACAAGTTTGCTTAGCCACTTCAAGTATTCTTATATATAAATCTTATCCAAATTCTCACATTGTTTACAGATGGGAACTATGGTTGGATTTGGAATCAGTCGGCCGTGAGATGCGGTGATTGATTCATTCAATCCAATACCCTTGGAGGGTAATTGATGGCAATGCTGTAGCCAATGAAGTTCTAACTGAGGCTCGGCTATTGCTGTTACCCTCCTGCCATGATCAGAGCTTTAATTTCTCAATAACACCTTATCCCTACACTGTCCTCTACAGATAACGGCGAAGATGAAAAGCATTCTTGGTTCGCCCCTTTAAGCCAGTCCTTATAAGGATAAGATGGGAACTATAAGAGTAGTACTTCAAATCATCCCAAATGCCAATCTTCTTAATTATGCAATGCAACCGTCTGTAAACTTTTATAGCTCCATATTTGAGCATTTCTGGTTGAATTCAATATGATCCACTCGAGCTATCTTTTCATATTTCACCCTTCTGATGACTTTTTCTACCTCAAGCATTGATATTGTGCATCCTTCATTGAACATTGTTCTATCAGATTGTTTAACTATCTTTTCAAGTAATTAATCCAGACAACTAGATTTTTTATGTTCAGTTTGTCATTTTATCATCTGATTCCTTTTACATATTCTGCATTTTTAATGCTAGTTATCAATAATGTGTATTGTTACAGGGAACAAAATGGAGACTTAGCTTCCATGACAGGGGGGGGGGTGAGGCTTAGCACGTAATTACCCGAAAGCTTACTATTGGAATAAAAATTGAACAGAGGTTAACTGACGCAAATAACAAAATTCATTTCGTGAATGGAGAGCATTTAGAAGGAATGAATCATGCGATTTTTTTGTAAACTGTTTGGTGTTAACATTAAATTCATTGAAAGTTGAAATAAGACTAAATTGATGTGTGTGTGTGGTTAAGACACAGTAAATATTTCCTAGTCGGGAATGGTTGCATATGAAGATTTTAGCGCAGACAATGTATCCTAAGGCCTTCTAGGGAACACCTGGAGAGAGAGATCGTGAACTCAATGAACTTCCGTTTTTTTAAAAAAAAATCCCGGTGGTGAAGGAGAAAGAAAAAAAAAAAAAACGAGGTCAAGATACTTCCCCTATAGCATGAACGCAGCATTCATTGTCAAGACGGCAAGGGGAAATCCCAAAATGGAGTTTTGTTTTGGCTCCTGAGAGTTGTGATGATAAGCAGAAGTGTTGTATCGGCGAAATCAAGTCATTCGACTTAATGAAACGGAACTACTAGTTTTCATCTTGGAAAACAAAAATCAAACTTCTCTAACACACACGCAATTACTATTTGCAATATCTTGAAAATATTCGAATAAATGAAACATTTCTTTCGATTAAAGAAAAGAAGAAAAAAAAAGTTCCAATGATTGAAGAGTAAACCAGCACATCACTATCTTACTATTCCGCTGATTCCACTGCGAGGTGCTTGTTTAGAACAGAATTTCCAGTTAATCTAAAAAAAAAAAAAAAAGGTATTATTAGGACAATGGGCAGGTGCGACTGTGAAAAAAAAAAAAAAATCAATGCTTTAATATTTTGGGTTGTAGTTTCCAATGTCCACCATCTCACATCAAACCTTTGCAGATCATCCCTTATCTCGTTCTTCTCTTTCCTTTTCAATGCTTCGTTTTGTCCGCCTTTCGCCTGCCATTCCAATAATATGACCCGCCCATCTCCATTTACATGCTTTACAATACTTCATAATTTCTTCTAATTCCAGTATTTTTTTTTTCTTCTGTACTTTTGTTATGTGGAGCATTCTTCTCTCCAAGGCTCTTTGGACCACATGCAACCTGTCATGTTTTTCAGTTGTCTTCCATGTCTCACTTCCATAGATAAACACTGGAATAATGCATATGTTAAAAGATCTTTCTTTTTAATCATTATAGATAAGTCTTCTTCTAACAAGTAATCTTTATATAATCAAAATGCTTTGTTCCCTTGTGATTATTTTACATTTTATCTTGCTTTTCCTTAAAAGCAACTGACCAAGGTCAATATAGTCCTCGGCAATTTCAATGAGATTATCTGTTAATTTTGGTATAATCTGTTTGGTTTCAGTTCAATTAATCTTTAAACTTTTTTCCTGCTTTCTCTCTCTCAAGGTCATTTAGCTTTTAATGAGCTTCTTTATTTTTTGCTAATAGAACAATGTCATCTGCAAAAAAAAGTTATGCTTTACTTTTTCAGAACATGATAGGATCCAATCTATAGAATGAATATTGCAGGTGACAGATTGCGACTGTTTCAGTGGCGGCTCGTACATAAACACTGAGACACTGCAGCGTCCCCAAGGAAAAAATGAAAAAAAATTAAATTTTGTCTGTGTTTATAAATAATAACAATGCCTACAACATTATATAAATGCAGTACAACATGTTAAAGGTTACAGCTTATATTTCAACATTGATTGAATAGCTAATAAATGGAATTGTTCAATTAACGCTTTAGATTGCGAAACAAATACACTGCGATCTAACGCCGATATTCGTTTGCGCTTGTCATTGTTATTGATATGAAACTTTTATTATTGGTGTTTGTCCGTGGCGAGGATGAAATATTTTTAATAAAGCAATTTTTTAATATGTAAATTTATTTATTAACAAATTCATTACTGATTAGAAAAAAAAACAAGTTTTTTTTTTGTATATGCAGCACCCCTACTTAAAATTTTCACCGGCCTCCGCTGGACTGTTTATTGCATTGTTTCATTTCACTTTAGCTAGTCTGGTCTAAGTAAAATTTGTCACAGAGCTGACGGATTCTGTAGGTCTAAGTATTATTTGAATGTACTTATCTTTTGAATATCTTAAAGTTTCGCGAGTTTTAATGTTTCATGTTCACAATACTTTCTGTGATGAGCAGACTTTTCTTTTCCTCAAGGTTACTTAAAAATGCCTTCCAAAACTCTTGATTTATTGTATTGGCAAAGCTAACCTTGAATGGAGGTATTTCGTAGGCCACTTTATTGCGGTGGGTGATAATTGATATTGCCAAGAAATCAAAAGAATATTCGGATATAGTTTCCACACGAGGTTAAAGAAGTTTCACTCCTATCATCCATTATAGGATTGATAATATGAACATAAAACCAGTAACTTGACTCGTGGAAGTAGTAAAAGTGCGATATGAAAAAACAGGATGGAAAGCAATAATGAATACGACATGTCCGAATGAACCCAGAAGCCTATCAAACTGTCCTCTTGCCTCTGATGACCCCACTCGTCTCCCTCATAATGCAACATTAAGAGTTAAGTGACTACTGCAACTGGTTGGATGTGTGGAGTCTTCAGTTTCGAACCAGTAGACAAATTCGAATGCCATTTCGACGTGGATGCATTTAGGTAGTAGATAACTCATCAGCATTCCTGTGTGTGAGACCCTGCTTAATGGAGGCCTGAAGTGCTTAAAAACCTTCATTTGATTCCTAAAACAGATTTTCTGTATTATCTTATTGTTGAAAACCTAAAACTTTCGTTGGTGGGATTTACGTAAAAATGCTGCATTAACACTCTGGTAAACTTCCTTGATTACTCAAACAAGGGGAGAGTTCGTAATATTTCTATAGATAGTCGTGAACACATCATTCCCTCCCCCTTTATAGATGTAAACCCGAAATCTGAACCGTTGATTTGATCCCTTTCCCATTGAACGCATTCCGATTAAATCTTACAGTGTATAGTAATTATATTAAACAGTCACATGAATTCCAGAATAGATATATTAATAGGTGCCACTTTCTCATGATGTATTTGTAGGCATGAATTACAATGCATCACATGCGAATATCTTTGTTTTTCCATAAAAAGGAAAAATAGTTGTTTCTTAACAACAGAAAAAAGGTGTTGGTAGCCAAGTTTTAGAATTTTTTTTCTAAGAGCAACATCTAGATTCTAGAAGAACCCTATCGAAATGGGCCAAAATCAACAATAAGAGAGATACATAATGTGTAGCTGCCTGTTTAAGCATACGTGTGAAGTAGTCTGTAAACCAGGTTAAAAAAAAAAAACTATAGATTGGAAATAAATCGTTAGTATTCGGCGCAATTACTTTCGTCTATTTGAACGACTGGCTTTCAATTAGCCCATCTAATTTTCTCCTCAGGGAAAGACTGTAGTAACTGAAAGCATTAGAACATCGACAACTTGAACACGTTGCGTAGTTTTATCAGGTTGTCGATTGAAAGGCTGTTTATGCTTTAGCAATTTGCTGGCAGTTTTTCATTTAAAACGTTTGAACCACACTTGTAATAGGTTTTGCGACTTCTCGTGTTGTGGACGGTATATTGATATAAAGTCTAGTGAGCAGCACCACCACTGCTTTTGTTTGGACTTTATCTGTCTTATTCCCCCTCTATATAATAAGATAGTTTTGTTTATTTGAAAACAGATGTGCCGTTATCTTTTGATATGTTTCCACCGCAGCAAGAGTTCCTGTTTGCTACGTTAAAAAGCTGATACAGATTCCAAATTATCTACTTATTACAAATTATTTATTGAAAGAGTTGTAAAAAAAAAATAAAAAAATAAAAAAAAAAACATCGGAAGTGGCTGCGGAAAATAAGTTTTATTGTGAAGAAAATGCTACCCTACTTATCCAACTTCAGACTACCTAGAAAGGTACAGACCGAAGTGCTTGCAAATAAAGAACTGCAGATTAAAATGCATCTCATTTTATCCAAAGGATGGGGGGGGGGGGGTGTAGGAGGTATTCTTAATATTCTTCTTTATCGCTTTTCGGCTGACTTCATCAAGTCGCTTTAACCGAATGTTTAAAAAGGTTCTAAATGGCATTTCTAACTGCTTTGGCATAAGTTATCTCTGACCATTCCTCACTCTCTCTTTTGCTCCAAACAATCAGTTTGCATAGCTTAAATTGATAACTACCAAATTAATACAGTGATAAAACTCCGGGTCTTTTAAATTTTTTTTTTTTTAATTATAAAAATATACATACCAGATTTTGCAAGAACGTTAACTGTTCTTTTGTCACTTTGATATCTTCGGAAATTTGGCCAAGCGTTTCATTGAGATCGCGAGCATTACGGGGCTCGGAATTCCGCTGTCTAGAGGGATCTTCAACAGCTAAAAATGGATTAACACTTGGTGAATTTTCAAAATACCTAAGTTCTCCTTACTTAACTTTAATATCTACTCTTAAATGGCATGTTATTCGGAAATGTAATGAAGTGGAGGAAACATTAATGTTGTGATTATGAATTCGAAATAAAATTGGGGAGAGGAGACAAGTTTCAAATTTATACACTTAATTATGATTAAAACATATTCCAATGATACACGAAAGTTTTTATTTTTAATTTTATTATTTTTTTTTTAGCTTCACCCAGTGTCATAATTAAGTGGGTTGACCGTTTGGATTTACGGCGGAAGCAACTCAGGCTAAGAAGTTAGTATTATGTCTGTAAATTGATGTAAGAATGAGAACATCGACACCTAGGAATGCAATAATCTCAGGAGCAACTAAATATATCTTCTCCATTCGAATCGATAAAAAAGCAACATACCAAATTCAACGAACGATCTTGTAATGTGGATTGTTCAGGTTTATTATTACTTCATAAGACACTGCCACATGATACGATATCGTTCCTGTTTTTAAGAAACACGTGGCAAATGACAGTGTTTCGTGGACTAACAAGGGCTATTTACGATTTCAGATTAAAAATGAGGATTTGGAAATTATGTTACAAAATTTTATTTCGATATTTGAAGGAGAAAAGCAGCTCCTTCAATCAGCAATGGGGATTCTAATCTTTTCTACTCGCCCATTCACTTGTTACTGGCCAATGTGGGAAAATGAGGGAACCATCCATAATACAGGTCTGCAAATGCAGCAAGCATTGTTTGAATATTCAGCTGTCTGTCTATTAACTTCACTCATTTAAGACTGTAAAAATCCATTTAATAGAAAATATGATTCTTAAATCGACTTTTTTCTTCTGTTCAATTGGCGAATTCAATTTGGGGAGTCAACTTTGAGGGTGGTTCACCCAAGGTATATGGCTCTTATTCAGTTATGTTCGTGTGGAACTAAGTTAATTTTTAACCAAAGTTTACCTAAAGATTTCTTGTAGTATTATCTCTTTCTCCGATTGCGAATTACTTGATTTGAAAATGTATTTCCTAATGACATACAGAAACAACATTCAAGATTTGTGTAAGAGTTTAAAATGATTTTACAATAATATTTAAAATAATACTAGTTTCTCTTCAAAACAAGACACGATCATTGTCAGAATTCAATTCAAAAACTAATAAAAAGGACTGAACCACTCACCAAGACCAACGTCAATGGAAGGAAGGTCACTCCTGCTGACCAGCAGGTGCCGTTCAGTTTTCGGTGTTCCACGAAAGTACCACTGGGATGATTCGTACACAGCACGAGCAGACAACATTTCGCTTGGAGTGGGGCTGCTGGTAGAACTTGCGCCATCTACTTCTCCACCCCCGTGGACCAGCCGCTCCGCATCTAATAAACTAGTAGCTTTCCTAAGACAGGTGGGCCTGCTGTATTCCGACAACAAAGACGAGGGGTTGGCATCTTTCCGTGACTGGTGAGAGGGCAGGTGATCGGTCGACTTCGGGGGTCGAGCTAGGGGCGTCTGACTTTTCCTGTAACAAAGCAGATGTTTATTGGAATGGTACATTCAACTCTTCGGTAATCTCAATTTCATATTTAATGTCAATAGCACTGCGAGTTGCTGTATTTCATAGTAAGCATCTTCAGTTTCTCTCTTTTCTATCAGATTTCGTTAAAACGTATTATTGAAATACAAAGTCGAGTTAAGTACTCATTTAGATATTGTGAAATTGATAGAAATAGGAAGTCACGAAGAATTCAGTGAGTAAATTTTAACGAACATTTAGTTGATTTCAAACGATAGTAACCCCACTCTCCTGTATTTGGAGGACAAGAGTTTAATATCTTCTAACGAAAGTCTAGCACCTGAACTCACCTTCTCCCTATCCCAATCCAACCCAAGCGAAACACTGTAGTTTATTATAAAGGAAAAGAAAATGCGCAAATATGAAATTTTTAAATATTTTGCCCACATTTATTAATTTGCATACACTGGTTAAGACTCTAGGTGATTGAAGCGAGTATATTTACCATTAATATAGTGTTAAAAGCTACCTCTACTTTATAATTACCTATTTAGTGTAATTACTAGAACAGTACATCAGGTCTACTGCCATACCTGTCTTTTGCGACCATATCTGCTGATGTCAAAAACGACTGCCATGTGGGAGAGCTATTTGTTCGTTTCGCCTGCAATATCATGTGGCAACTGTAGCAAATAGTGGATCGCCAAAATTCTTCGTTCGTGTAGGGAGAGTCTTTAGCTTTGGTGGAGTTCTTCATGCACGGCTTCTACGTTTGTGTTCTTGGTACATGTAAGAGCAGCTGTGATTATAGAAAAGTATTGATTGAAATGGCTTACTGTAATTGAAAGTTAGCGGCCATAAGTTAATGTTTATATGTACTTTCCACCGTGCGTGTGACAGCACAGGAACAGTACAATCAAGTATTTATGTGAGGGGGGGGGGGGGAAATAACGCGAAGAATACATAACACCTATAATTTTATATTTTTCTTGTTATAAATTGTCCGTATCTCTAAGGCATCTGTGGATTTATGTTAAGCCATTGTCGGTATTAACCACATGGAAAAAAATCCTTTAACAAATCTATTATTCGCTTGCAATAGCTGAAACACCTTTTGTTTTGATTTATTTTTTTTTAATTGTTAATTAAATTGAAAAAAAAAATTGAAATTTTTTTGCAACCATGTTCCCTCAGATATCCCTTCTGTATTCTAGTATAAAGGTGTTTAGTTTGCAAGGGAAAAAAATCCAAATGATCTAATATGCACATTATTCATATTCGAACAACAGATATATTATGACTATTGCTGTTTTTCATTTTCTCCCCTCGGTATTGAACCTTCACAAAATGTTGCTAAACACCAATCAATCAGATCAACTCATTACAGCTGAATACTGAATATATTTGGTATTATTAGCTGGAGGTAGCTTCCTTAGCGAATAAACCCATAACTGGCTTCCACAAATCAGTACATTTTTCGTAAGCTACTTTGGATTTTGTTGCTCAGCAGTACCAATATGGCTTTTTTATATCAACCCCACATATCAGTCGCGTGCGAGTTACTAGATAAAACAAACGTGTGGTGTATCGTTTTAAATGCTGTTGTCCAAAAAATACTTAGATAAGATTACAAATACAATGCACACACAAGCCAAGTCGCCAATAACCAACTGAGGAAAGAAAAAAATATTCATGCATGCACACACACACCGGAGCAATATATTACTGTTGGATCTTTATTCTATGATAATGTTTGCAAAATCTGGACAATCAGCTAGCAAATGATAACCACCCGAGCCTAAGTTATCACTACAGACTGTTGCTTCGAGGAGCGTGACTCTTAGTTCTTTGAAATCTGGCGGTTTTGAATACTTAGCAAGATGATATTATACTAAGTATTCGAGACCTTAAGTGTGCTATAGGAAGAAAAAGAAAAAAAAACCTGCTTTTCAAGTACAGTAACTAAGGCATTATGAAATTTAAGCCTTTTGCAATGATGTCGAAAGTGTATTACTGCAGTAATAAAGTGTCGCATTCATTACCATGAATGCTTTGCGGGTTTTGAACTAGTTATGTATAAATCCAGAAGCGCAAACTATTTTAATTAATATCGAATGCGGTGTTTCCTACTCACATGAATGCCTCATGGCTACACAGAAAATTAAAATTAACCATGAAGTCCGTGATTTCACGCATTAATTGGAAATGAACGCTTCAGAAGTTGGGTGTCGTATACATTTACGTACCCGTGCGAATAATTTACAAATTAGTCTTATTTAACTGAAATTGATCGATTGCCAGGTGAAAAAAATAAAACACAGTCCCCTAGCCAGAACTTGCTATTATACATGCAGGGAAGGAGCACAGAATGACCATAATAGAAGATTGTGTAGGTTGTATCCAAAAAGGAACACTCATGATATTCTTAAATAAATTGCAATGTTATTTATTTATTAAATAAAATGCAGAAACTTGGACTTCCCTCCTGTGCATTCCGCTTCAACTACAAAAGTAGTTTATAGGGTGTGGGGAAAACTTTTCGTAAGAGAGGGTTCTTTTCTACATACCTTCTGCATCCAAACACTGACGATCTGCTGATCTTGTTAAGATAGACTAAGAACAAAACCAGGACACTTAGAGGTGGGGGAGAGGGTGTTATTCAAGAAGAATGGACCAAATTTGAGGTCATTGTAAGGACTCCTGCTGGTCAAGAATCCATTTCCCACCTAAGAGATCGTTCATAAATTACGAGTAATATATGCGAGTGGGCGGGGGGGGGGTTGTAGTTTTGTAACAGTACGGAACGAGAAGGATCTAAGAATGTCACTTCAAGTTTCGTTTTTAGAAAAATATTTCTCAGATTGGGAAGTAAAAACCGATAAAGACATGAATCTTTTTATGAGAGCAATACCCGATTCAATCTACGAATGGATTGCAATTTTTATTTATATTTTATTACAAATATTAATGAGCATGCGTTATTGTTCAATAATTAGTTTAATTTGCTGCTGACAATATTTATTAGTTCTAACTTGCTTTCGGATTTGTATTCAGTTGACAGTTTAAAGAAAATGGTATCAACAAGTGCTCTTAGTTTAAAAATGATATAGACACCGAAAAATTAGAATATGAAAAGAAATAAATAAACCTTTGCAATAAATAAGCGAAACATGTTTCATTTTTGAAAATCACTGAACAAGGAAAACATGTAAGACATTTCTCTTGAATTTTTCACCTCCGAAACTGAACCCTCATGCAGTACTGCAAATACTAAAAGAAATGGCAGTAATATTTCTAGAGGGTGTTATAGGAAGTTCACTAGATGAACTCTCAGCTTTGAACTATGTGATGAACTTAATATAAATAACTTGTGATTTGCTGCATTCACAGAATGTGAGGCTAAACCTTAGGACACACACACACCGTGCATTTTAATGCTGTGATAATGGAACTCTGCACTAGTGTTCAAATATGGAATTTCGAGCTATTTCAGGCCAGATAAGTTAGGTATACCGCCTGAAAACATTCACAAACATCCATGCTTACAATGAGATTCAAATGCACAATATGTTGGCTAGAGAAGGAAGATGCTATTCATTCTTTCAACTGTCGGTCAATTGTGAATATTAAATTTATTGTCCTTCAATGTTTCCTCAAGTGGAGAAAAAGTTACACGGAAGCCATGGTTGGCAATATGGAGAACACATGAGTGGATAATACTGTTTGATTAAAAATTGCAGCATGATGGACTAAATGAGCAGAAACATATTGCTTAGATTCAGTTAGCTTTTAGACCAGTTTCCTGTTTTTCAACCTAAGACCTTCCATAGATGCTTCACATCTTGCAAATACAAATAGCAATTAATGGTTAGATGTTGGTGAATGTACTCGTTAGAAATATAAACATTAGAAACCTATGGTTTGCGCTTCTTTAAAAGTGGCAGAACCATATACTCTGATTCAGTTCATTACGTCATTGGTAAACATTATTTACATTAATCTATTAGTTCACCTACATATCTTATTCCAGATCAGACATCACGAAATGCGATGGACGTTTGATTATTTAGCGTGTGATGACACAACCGCCCCGAGGACCAGCTTATGAAACCAATATAATGTAATTGTACATTACATATATTCTCCTCCAGCAACATCGTTAACGACTGAGCTACGAAGGCTGGGAGGGATGACGCTCTCCAGTTAAAGTCGTACAATGAGACATGACCATGAAAACGGGTCATGTCATTTATCCAAACGGCTAAATTTGGCCAGTGATAACGAATTTATCATTACTACAGCAAATACAGAACAACATCAAAAGAGCACACTTTGGATTAATGACAGCTATTTTAATACCCAATAGAATTTTAATTTAAAAATGATTAGAACAACAATGATTAAAAATGTTAATACGGAAAATTTATACAGTAGCTCTAAAAGATGAATCGAATACTAATAACTATTAACATTTTTATTCAAAATTTTATCAAACGTTGTAGAGAAATTGAAAATAAAAAAAGTATTGAAAATGATAATGATTATATAATCAAAGAGTATGAAGTTTAAAATGCCCTTCCAAAAATGAAAAAGGTATCTGGATTCGATGCAGTACTAACAGAAATATGGAAGCAGGAAGAGCTCGCTCACATATAATACTTGAGGAATCTTAAGTGAAATGTTTAAAAGAAGAAAGAACAGCTAAAAATAGAATGAACGACAGATTATTATTAAGTAATGAGAGAATAGACATAAGAAATTACAGATCTTCTCCAAGTTTTTTAGTGCAGTGTTTCCGAGACTTTCGTTCCCCGCTACTGCTCCTTTTTGAAATTTTAGTAATATCGTCATACTCCTCGAAGGCAAAGACAGTTTCACGGAAGTATATTTCATTCAAACACGAATGGTATTTAATATTTGCGTTTGGAAAATTACAAACATCAATTTCCCGAGTAGTACAACATTAGTACAAATTATAAAGATATGAAACATTTTTTAAAAAAATATTAAATACATTACAATAAACACAAACATGATTAACCGTTGCAGATGCACGCATGGGTGGTGAGACAATCACCCAGGACCGTTATAATTTAAAATACGAATGATTCCGAAATTTAGCAGCGAGTTCCAACTGCTTGATTCGAACTGTGAACGTAAACTTTTAATGCAGACAACTTGAACTACGAGGCTGGAACGCGATCGTGCTGTTAACCAGACGCTGCCCTAACGGAAAACCGTCGAAACACGCCAAGACACACATTTTATTTAAAATTCCTTTACCTTTTTCAGTTATTGAAAAATTAATTATAAAATAGACTACGTGCACTTATATAAAACGTGCACTTATATGAAGAAAGCTGTCAATTGATAATAAGATTGATAAGTCTTGTGATAGACGTGGAACGCATTAGCAGCACTATGTGTCCTTGTGGCACAATGTTCAGAATTGGTGTATTTATTATTAAAATGTCATGTAGTTGCTCAAATAAGCATACTAGCAGTTGCAGGGCTGATGGCATTGGGAAACAGTTCAAAGATAATTCAGGTGGACTTTCAACTCCAACTTTAGATATTAAATAAATTACCAAAAATAGTAAATGTTTTTTTTTTTTTTTTTTCATTGGAAGCCTCAGTAGATTACAATGGTTGAACAAGGCTTTTTCCCGTTTAGGTTAACAGAAATATTTTGTGCAAGCATCTTTTTTGCATAAACTCGCCTAACAATGAATTATAATAAAATTCTTTGTAAAAGAAGGTTTTACGCCAAAAGAAATTCATTCGAAGTTCATAAGAGTTTATGGGCACTCTTCTCCTTCGTTTTCGACAATTACGAAATGGGCTGCCAAGTTTAAACGTGGCTGTACCAGCCTTGAAGATGATCCACCTAAAGGATGCCCAAAAAGTGTAACAACACCACCAGAAATCATTGATCAAGTGCACGATATGGTACTGGATGACCGGCGAGTCGAAGTGCGTGAAATTGCTGAGACTAAGGCATTTCAAAAGAACGTGTAGGATATATTTTGCATGAAGAATTGCAAATGAAAAAGTTTTGCGCAGGATGGGTGCCGCGCTTGCTCACAGCAGATCAAAAACACACTCGCATGAAAATCTCTGAACAGTGCTTGAAGCGTTTTAACAGGAATAAAACTGATTTTGTGCGTCGATTTATTACTACGCATGAGACTTGGATTCACCATTACACACCAGAATCCAAACAGCAGTCAAAACAGTGGACAGAAGCCCGTTGTTCAGCGTCAAAGAAAGCAAGGTTCCATCAGCAGGAAAGGCCATGGCATCGGTGTTTTTTGGGATGCTAAAAGGCATTTTGTTTATTAATTATCTTGAAAAGGGTAAAACAATAACCGGGGAATATTATTCTAATCTTTTAACTAGACTAGACGAAAAAATTCGTGAGAAAAGACCAGGTTTGCAGAAGAAAAAAAATCATCTTTCATCAGGACAATGCACCTGCCCACAAAGGTATTTTGGCAATGAGAGAATTAAAGGATCTGCACTATGAATTGTTGGAACATCCACCCTATTCTCCAGATTTAGCTCCCTCTAACTTCTGCCTCTTCCCAAAACTAAAAGTCTTCCTCGCTGGTCCGTGTTTTTCTTCGAATCATGAGGTGATTGCAGCTGTACAGGGGTATTTTGCAGATCTTACCGAGAACCACTAAAGAGATGGTATATAATGGTGCGGGAGCATCGTTGGAATAAATGAATTAGTCCTAATTGAGATTATGTTGAAAAATAAAAAATAATTTTGAAATTATAAATTAGTTTTTCCATTGTTAGGCCGAGAACTTTTCAGACCACCGTCGTATTTTGCTTCAACTAACATTCTGCCCTCTGCGCTTTATTTAGTTTTCAGTACTTTTATACATATTTAATACTGAATAATTACTGTTTAATCTAAAATTCTTACGAAAGTTTAATGTGACGATAGTATAGTAACAAATTCAATAGAATGAATAAAGCGTTCGTTCAAGTTTATTGAAGGTAAGGACTGTGAGTTTATTTCAAATTTTTAAATATTTTTCATTGAAATAAACAAATGATTGCAGTTTTTAATAGGGATTTAAAACAAAATGCTTATTTGCGGCTGATACCTCTATTTATTTCAAAGTGGCAACATGAAATGGCCTTTCCTGTAATTGCAGCAAGATGTTTAGAGGCTAAGAACCTTCATTATGTTTGAAAGACGGAGTATATCGTGTTTTCTTTATTCTTCTCTTCTTCCATGCATTCATAATAACCTCACAAATGTCAACTTTTCAGATCCGCCCCTTATTTCGAAAAGGACAGGACGACATCGCAGGAAGACCTGCACAGGGAGATGAATCTTAAATAAAAAAAAAAAAGAAAACTGACAGTTGTCTACAAATAACACGCTATCAAAAACTGAACAAACGAAAGACTGCAATAAAGAACAACATCTAAACACAGTTCGAAGGAAGTTTTAGCAAAGGGAAGATGAAGCAACTCGCACTTGCAAGTCATGCTGCTCTAGGCAAGTCTGTCGCATATCGATAGGCTATGTGGCAGAACAGTATTTACAAAAGAAAAAAAATGCTCTATAAAATGGGCAGTTCATAGTTTTTGTGAAATACATAATAATATATGCATTGTTTTAACACGTAAATATCCCTAAATGGTGAATGATCCGTAAATAATAAAATGGGTTAATCCGACTCTCGGTTGATTATGTGGCAAACCAATGGCGTCAGCGTATTATGCAGCAATACGATGGCGACAGACATTATTAGGCCATATGCCTCGCTCGTAAATACTACTGACTGTAATACTGATAATTCCAGGCACTTGACTTTCATTTTTGCGTCATTTAAAGTTTAAACCTGATGAAATGAAAAAATTAATTGTCGAATTCTTAAAAAGATCCAATTCATCCAGTTTCATATTCCATGTGTGTGTGTGTGTGTGTGTGTGTGTGACCATATTTTAGGACAAAATCGCATCTGAAACTAAACAAACCTAGAGCGAAATTTATGCAATGTGTTCATGCAAGAATATCCCATTTAATAAGTAACCATTGAATTACTCTTTAAACCCTCTACAAATAACTTAAATTTAATAAACAATTCTCAGTTAACCACTCGAAATATACGAGTCTTTTTTTTAGTCTCGTTTCTTTCACCATTTGCTTGTAGTGGCTCCGTTTTCAAAGACCATCCCTTCATTTTTTCCTTGATCTTTCTCGTTTTGGTACTCAGTTCTTTATTTTATTAGCCCATCTGTAATTCTGCATTGTTTCTGATTTTTACATTCTTTCCGTTTTGGGATCTAATCATTTATTGATTATATTTATTAAGGCCTAGGTTCGAGTCTCGTCATGACGGGAGGAATCTTTATGTGGACTTTTTTTTAATCGAAGGTGAGTTAGCCGATCTCATACGGAGGTAGCAGGGTTTTTTCTCCCGGAAACTCTGGTTTTTCATCCCGCATACAGACAAATCGGCCCTTCAGAACACACGCAATTTACAGACAAAAAATACTAGCTGTGGTGGTGGTGGGCAGTAGATGGTGCAGATGTAGATGATTGGTAGTAGAGGTTCGGTGTAATGGTGGAGACGGAGAAGTTGTACAATAGGTGTCCTCCCGCGACGAGTCTTCGGACTCCTTGGAGGTGTCACGAATAATAATAATATTTTACAATTTTCTCTGATTTAGAGTTTGTTTAATATTGTTACACCTTCAATTTGTCTCAGTAGTTTCATTGATTTGTCTAATTATTATAGTTGCTGCATGTGTTTCTGTTGCATATGTTAGTACTGCTTACTCGTGTATAGAGTCTTAGTTTTGTTTCTTTGTTATGTTCTTATTCTTACAGACTGTTGAAAAATCCAGATATTCAACTAGAAATTATTGCTTCTTCGTGTACTTGCCATAATCGTTTATTTCTATTCCTAAATAGTTTATCTTGCTAAGTTGATCAATGAGTTGCTCGGCAATTGTCATTTAGTTTTTTCTGTTAAAATCTTCATATGTTTCTTCTGTGATGCCTTAATGAACGTATTTAGTAATCTTTGTAAGTCATCTTCATTTTCTGCTAGTAATATTATATCATCAGCATATCTAATTATTCTTAATTTTTCTTTGTATTTTGCATTACTCTATTTGGTTTACTTTTATTTCATTCATTATCAAATTAAATAAGGTAAGACTTGATGCATAAACTTTTGGTTATTTTTTTTTTGTATTATATATATATATATATATATATTAAAGATACCAAGAAATTTTATACTTGGTTTTAATCTTCTTCCCAAGTAAGCAAAACAAAATTTAGCGCGTGAAATGTATTAATGTCTGACTACTTGTATATAGAGGCTAATGACTTCATATCACTTGCCTTAGTATGTATCCCATAATGCAACCCCCCCCCCCTTTTCAGGCGTGTATAATGCAATGTATAATGTGAAGGGTCGCTACACAGACCGGTTTCGACCTTTATTGAGGTCTTATCAATGGGAGCCAGACCCGGGAGAGATACCAAGGTTGAAGTAATGCAGAAGTCATATATATTTCATATACAAGTAGACAAAAGGTGCTTGATCTTCTTAATAAAAATCTCTGTATGAGAGAAAGATGTAGAAAGTTTTTTACCTTGCGTGAAGTATAGGTTAAAGATACCAAGAAAGTGCTTTGCATTATGGGATACATACTAAGGCAAGTGATATGAAGTCATCAGCTTCTATATACAAGTAGCTCAGACGTGAATATATTTCACGTGCAAAACTTTGTTTAGGTTACTTGGGAAAAGAATCAAAACCAAGTATAAAATTTCTTGGTATCTTTGACGTGTTTTACACCCAAGGTAAAAAAACTTTCTCATAATCCCCATTGTTCATCGAATAACTGAACTATTATATTTTCAATTATTTGTGCATAATTTTAATGCGGTGTAGAGCAGATTTATTCCTTTATAGTTTTCTGGATTTGCCTTGACTCCTTTCTTAAAGATTTGCATTGCTAAGCTCTTTCGCCAATCATTTGGAATTTTTATCTTTTGTTAACCTTATTTAGCATATATAGTTCTTTTGTTAATTGTTTCTTTTTTCTTTTGCTTAATTGTTTCCTATATTGCTAATTATTTCAATATTTCATTCTATCTTATCTATTCCAGATGATTTTCTGTTTCTTCTTTGAGTAACATCAAAATCATGTCTGTGATGTTTAGATGGATATCACTGCACATTTCATCTCTTGGGGTACTACATAAAAATGTTTCATTTTTCTTCAAAATGGAAACATTCTTTCTCTATCATTTGTAAGTTCAACAAAGACATTCAACAAATAATTAACAAATATTCGCAGAATAACTGTAAATAAAGCATATCAGATGAACAGGGAAAACGCTGTCACCGAATGCCGTGAAAGTTTTTGCAGGCGAAATTGAGTAGAGTGACTCAGAGCACAAGTCAAATGAGATCTGAATTGACCCTTTGCAGAGCTCGTCTCGAAATGGAATCAATCATGCTTTTATAGATCCGGGATTAGTCTGGCCATGATTAAAATCTCTGTGCGTAGCTATTCGAGTATCTTTCTCTTGAAGATATTATTAGATGACAGATATTTATATTATCTTATTCATGTAACGAAATAAACTATTGGGCGATTAAGGTGTGGCGTTCTTTATAATTTATGGCCACTTGATTAGAAACATGGTGTAACACCTCTCAGTTGCGGAACTACAGACTGTTGTTCCCTAACAAAGATTTTATTAAGTCACGCGTTCATCCATCAGGCCCTCTCATCTCAAAGAGCAGTTCTGCATCGAATCTCCTTATCTTTAAGAAGAGCTGCCCCAGATTCGCCTTGGCATTGATTCCAAAAGATCTCGGAAGCGTTCTTTAAGAATAAGTAAAACACGACGCAAACTTTCACGAGGTACACGAATTTGTCCTTTCTTATTTTGAAGTATAAGGGCGAACAGCAGACGAATCAAGGACGAGGCACTAAGCCATCAGTACATTACATAACATGCAAGGCCAAACTCGTGAAGACGAGCTAACACTACTGTACCGATAGTGGCTCTTGGTTACAACCCAACCAGGCATTGTTATAAGAAGCGGTTTCTAGTTAAGAAGCAACTTTCCAGATAAAACTTCGTCATTTAGTCCTTTCAGAAGCATCCTTGCTATTCAGAGAAGGTAAAGAATAACAATAAGCAAGGACATTGCTCGCATAGATTAAAATAATAAGAATGCGCCTGACACTAAGAATTTTCGAAATGCCTTAAGACTTCTGAACAATTGGACGTTTAAACAACTCATCTCTTTAGTACCATCAGAATAATAGCAAGCATTAAACCTAAATAGACACTATAATAAAATTGGTGTTCCCATTTCAAGTACTATATATCATTACTAAGACCGGCTTTCCGAAGGTCTTAATGTGAGAATGTGGCGAATTTGTTTTTCCTAAAAAGTCAGAACTATTTTTTTATTTTTATCATTCATCGTTTTATGAACACTGTTCGGTTTGTAATGTAGAGCCATAGCATGTATCAGATACATTACGGAGTTCAAATCCGGGTCAAGAACACCTAAAGAATTCCATGTGGATCCTGATAGGTTAAAACAAGATGTAGAGAAACTTAAATTATACATAACTTTATAAAATATGCGTTCAAGGTCCCTAAGAGATAGGAACCCGATACTGTGCATCCGCAGTATCCCCTAGAAGTCAAAACTCCAGATACTATTGCGATATGATGCTGAAAATACTCAAAGCTTCTTTTTTTTTATTATTTAAAAAAAATCTAAACTTCTTGAATACAGTTTTAAAATATAAAAAGCCCAATAACAAAAGTCACCCGAATTTCGGTGGTGTTAGTTATATAAAGTAATGAGGTAATTCAACATTTGAAGTTAAGTAAATCGAACTTTGACTTTCAGGGAAAGGTTTGCTTATTATCAAAAGTAAAGAAATTATTTAAAAGTATCTTATTTTCAGTTCAAATAAATATCAACTCATATGCATATCCCGCCATATTCTTTGATGTACAGGATGTAAACAAAGTTTCGCAATTTAAGTTAAATATTGTAACAAGTGAAGTAGCCTCACCTTATGGACGGTCCACCGATAACTGTTCTTTTTTCCGACAGATGGCGGTGAGAATGTGGCGAATTTGTTTTTCCTGTAAAGTCAGAACTATTTTTCTTTTTATCGTTCATGGTTTTTTGAACACTGTTCGGTTTATAATGTAGAGCCATAGCATGTATCAGATACATTACGGACTTCAAATCCCCGTCAAGAATTCCTAGAAGAAAAAAACAAGAGAAATAGATTAAACTGCCTTCAACATTATCTATAAAACACATACCTAGTAGCGACCTTTATTCCCCAAAACACCTAACGATATTAATACCAGCTGTTAGTAATACATGACATCACCAATCTAAATAAACAGCCACTGCCATACAAAGGACATATTTCCGGCTAAAACAGATAAACCTGTTTCTTTACTGAGATATGAATACCACACTCACGTTTGTGTGCAAACCATCTTAAGACATTCATGTATAAGAAGTATTTCCCTAAAACGCTACATAAATCATTCCTATCTCCTACCTGGATGAAATCCTTTCTTTGAAAGTCACGTAAGTTATGTAAGTCTTTACTACATCAAGGATTAGTCGTACAATGAAAAGGATGATGAGGTAGTGGGTTGGCAGAGCTACGAGGTCACAGTATTATAACAGTGGATAAACTCTAAATTGCAGAGCTTAATTTTTTTATTTTTTATTTTGATGTTTAATACACCGACAGGGCCATTTAGTATGAAATGCCAGACAAGCGGAACTATTCTAGTAAACTCCATTTGTAGATCGATGGTTTTATAAATGAGAAATAATCTGATGGAAGGTTACGGAAATACAAAAAAATAGTGGGAGGAGGAAGATTCAACAAATAATACGCTAAGCTCAAGGACAAAGTTAAACGAAAATTCAGATCCTGCTTTTGACAAAGCTTGACGGGTTGGAAGATTTTTTTTTTTCGCAGCTAAAGTGCGATATGGCGGATTTATGATGGAATGGGGAGGCTCCACTTTTAGTTTCTGCACTGAACGTGCCTTCGTGCCATAAAGGTCTTAGTGCCGAAAAAGAGTAACAATAAGGCTAACTCAGGAAAGAAAAAAAAAATCCATCCTTTCCAAAACAATTACGAACATTCCAGATTTGTGTAGTGATACCAAAATGTTTATCTTTTTCATGTTTCTCAAAAGTGAACCAGATCCTGCCTGAGATGGCCATAAATATGAAGCAGAAATGATTTCTTAGCATAATAGATCACACGATAATATTTTGAAAAGATGTCTGAGTTTTACAAATAACTAAAACGAAAGAATCTATCATTTTAAAGTACTGCGCACGGATGCTTGAAACCATAAAACGATACATAGACGGAGAGGAGTAAAATGTATATTTTAAGTGGGTCAAATGCCTTTTTTTTATACAGTAGGTTTTTGTGTTTTGCCTGTATTGACTCTGTACATCTAAGTCTAATATAAGAGTTCAATTAGAGATTAATCTGTAAATGTACAATTAACTAACAAATTGTTACCTGAGAGAACGAATTGGAATCCTTATCGTAGTTTTTTTTTCTCCTGGCTGCGATGGTAGGTATATCAATATACATTTATTAGGTATATACATTTCAATTTATCGCTGCTGACTGGCACGTTGCCAACAGAATTTAAAAAGGATGCGATACCATCCTTTTATTTAAAGAAATTCTTATGCAAAAAGTACCTTAGAATTATAGGCTGATCTCTTTCGGTTTTCTCTAAACTATTAGAGAAATTAGTAAAAGTTTTGGGAAAAATCAAACTTCTTTGAGGACCAATTTGCATTCAGATGGATGCTGAGAACAGAACACGCCTTGCTAGACTGCAGACTCGATTTACTTTTCTCGAGATCAATACAGACTAAATTGAGTAGTTTTTCTAAACTTACCGGAAGGTTTTGGCACGGTATCCCATGATTAATAATCATGAAAACTGGAGAACAATGTGATTTAGAAGTAATTCTCTTAATTGGTATAAAAGTGTTTAAAATTAATATCCGTGATGCAGATTTTAAAACATTCTTAGCAGTTTCCTTCAGGCTGAACTTACTCTCAATGGCACACACACACACACATACACACAAAATATCATTTTTTTTTATACTGGGATATTCAGTGATTAACAAAACTACCTTTTCATCTCAATATTCGTGCAGCAAGAATTCTAAAAAGAAATGCTTCAAAAATGCAACTACACTGAAGTTGAAAACAAGAAAAAGTACAATACTACTACTAAGGAAACGATTTTAGATAATCATTACAGTGTTTTTCATGATAGCATTTTTTGTATAGCACCATCAAACAAAACGATTGCATTTAGAGCGGTTTTGGGCAGATATAGTGTAGATATATATATTTCCATCATAATTAATTCTAAAAATACCGAAAGTTCTTAGCAAATAACTCGGAAGATGCCCTAAAGAATGCAGAGAGAAATGTAAGGGCTAAAGCTATGCGGAAAAGTAGGTAAACAAATCATGAAAAAAGTTTGGTAAGAATAAAGAAGTTAAAAATATCAGAAAGGTAGTGAAATGTTCTGGAGGCTGAAAAAGCTTAGAAATAGAGGAAAGAGTACTGTAAAAAGGAATCAGAGATGGTAATGACATGAAAACTGAATATAAAGATATTAGCGTAATAACTTTGAAAGACTTAAATGGGACAAGTAATGATGACAGAACAGTAATAGAATTATTCAAGAAGAGAAAGAATGCAAATAGGAGTACATATCAACACCCGAGGTAGATAAAGCTACCAAAAACTTGAAGTGGGAAAAGGCAGCGAGAGTAGATAATATTCGACCAGAAATGCTCAAATATGGAGACATAAAAGTTGTGCATTGGCCACACTGCGAAAGTCATTTAGATTGTGTTGGAGTAGAGCTCTCATAGCCCCATCTACGAAGGGGGTGGTCTGGAAAGTTCTGATAAACACCTAGACAAAAATTATATTAAAGCAATTGATACAACCATCAGAAAGAACATACTAGTAGCAGAGTTATTAAGGTAACTTATGTCCTCGCATGTTCTTTCTTGTGGTTATATCGGTTGCTTTAATATAATTTCTGTTCTAGCTGTTTATCAGAACTTTCCAGACCCCTTCCCAATATAAGAAAGGAGAATAAAATTGGATATGAAAATTGGAGGAGTTTCTCTGTTAATTGTTCCAGGTAAGATTTATGCAAGCATACTTGAGAAGAGGCTGAAAAAATTGTGGAAGAAAAACCGGGAGATGAGCAAGCTTGGTTCAGGTCAAACAGAGGTTCTCAAGATCAGATTTTCATTTTACGACAAATACTTCGTGGCCCATAAGTCACGAAGGGGTTTAAACGTTTAATAACTTTTTATTTATTAATTATTTTTATTCCTTTTTTTGTAATAATATGATAATTCGCTCTTTGCGTTAGAATAATCGAATGCTGATTTTCAAAATAAAATTGCACGATTTTAGTTCGTTGTTGGGTTGTAAAATTTTCCGTGATAATTTTTGAAATGTTCCTTAGAATAACTGAAAAAAATTAATGCTCAAAACGTTATTCACATTTTAAACTCCTTCGAGACTTATGGGCTACCCTATAGTTCAGAAATCATGGGAATATAACAGGAATCTGTACTTAGCTAGGTACTGGAAAAATATCTGGAAAAGATATACAAGGTGCCAGGAGAGAAGCTTTTCCAAACGCTACAATTACACTAGAGAAATGGAACTTTATAGTATAGAGCAATACATAGTCTATATTTAAGCCAGCGGTTAGAATTGAAGGAAATACCGGAAGATAATTTGATGAAAAATCAGTTGTAAAACAAGAGTGCACACTGTCTCCATTTGTATTCATCATCTATCTGGATCGTATTAGGAAAGAAAGTGGCAATAAACCTGTATTTAAAATTGGAGATTTCAAACCTAGATATTTTCTTTATGTAGATGATGTTGCTCCTAAACAAATCTACTGCAACTCTCCAGGATTTTAACTAAATTGAATAACAGCTGGAACAACTTTGGCATAAAAACTTGCAATAAAAAGACTAAAACTATGAAAATGAATAGAACATAGAAAGCTTCAACTATATTCTCAATGGAGAATCCAAGTTAAATATTGCAGTTATTTAGGCACTTTTAGTGAGGATGGCAATTTTAATATGGAAGACAGCAGAATTAGCAAAGCTGGTATAATAGGAAGTCAAATGAAGACATTTGTGTAGAATAAGAGAGAAATTAGCTAAAAATAAAAAATCAAATAATAAAATAAACAAAAAAACTAGAAGTATATAAGACCGTGTTTAGATATTTTGATTTATGAATCTGAGAACGAGGCTAGAAATAAAACACTCGATCAAAGAATTAGATACCACAGATATAAGAGTTCTAAGAAAAATTAGGGGAGTGAACAGACGGTATCAGGGACAGAATCATGTTAAAAGTGAAGATATTAGGCAGTATCTTAATACTGCCAGCATCCCGAGAATGTGTGAACAGAGCTGATCTACGTGTAAGATGGAATGGTCACTTAAACAGAATTGGAGAGGAAAGGTTAACAAAACGGGTGTTTGATACCAAGATGGTAGGAAAGAAACCTAGAGGAAGACAAAGATCATGGATTGATTCAGTCAGAAGTGCCCTAAATGACCGAAATATTAGATACGACAATATTGGAATGCTGCTAAATAATTGACGAATTTGTAGGAAAATTTGTTAATAGGAAATAAGTAATAATGTAAACTTCATTCATGTACTGTCTTAATATTCTCTGCACTCTTTGAGGGTACATATCAGAAAACTGAAATATTACGAGATCAGTCCTAATCGTTTTGCAAATAAAAATGATCCGCCTGAAGCGAAACCAGATCACATGAATGTGGTCGGTTGTTTGGGATACGTTGGAACTGTGGCCACAGTCTTAGTTCCAACGTTCCAAAGGCTCCCATATAAACTTATTCGTGTGTTTATACTAAATCGAAGTTTATTCAATTCATTTCAATCAAACTAGGTAGTATTGTACCCTAGCAAATCATATTGAAAGATAATGTATAATAACAGGAAAAACCTTTAAAGGAACCGAAATGTTAAATTTCAATAAAATCTGAGTAGCTGGAGCTTGGTACAGACGAACAAGTTATTCCTAAGCTTTGTCCACAGTCTAGGAATAACATTTGTTCCTAGATTATCTGAAATCGATTACTGATATCTAGTGTATGTGTGTAGTGAAGTGGAAACAGTTTGCGAACCTCTAGTTTGAGAAAGAAATAGCTGGAAATAGAACATGGTTAAGCATCGATTGCACAAAGCCGGATTGTTTGTTAATTATGTAGCTAATGCTGTGAATGATAGTCTGTTATCATATACTTATTTTTATTGTGGTGATTCATTATGATAAAATAACACGGTCATACTGTAATTTTTTGTTGTTGTTTTTTATAATAATCTGGCAGAATTCAGCGATTGAAATATTCTATATACACTTTCTATTTTATATGTAGAGCTGTTATTGAAAAGAATGAGATAAGGCGTATATAATTTTTCTACTCAGCGCAAACACCTTGTTTTCAAGTGGTTATAGAGATCGATTTACGTTAAAGCACGTGGAAAATTGTCGTAACAAAGACTTTACCACTTGGGACATGGTTTTCTCCCAGTTCCCTACATGCGACTGTAAATTATATTATAAAATTATAAAATTTTATTTTATTTCTTCCAATAACTTATTCTCGTAGTTTAGGGAATATTGTAAATTTATTGTATACAAATTTAAAGAAATTAAAACCACCAAAAGTTACTTTTAAATAGACTTGAAAAAAGAAAATCCACTTTGTCTGCAAAACTGAAAGAGCAAAAAAATAAAAAGATGAAAAAGCCGACTATTTTAGAATCGAAAACGATATTTCTTTAGGCGGTGCAATCCAATATTACTGGCTTGCTTATGGAAATATGGGCGATCTGTATTTTATGGGTGAGGGGAATTTATTTTTCCCAGAAGTATAAGTACACTGTGTTGAAATAATATTAGATAGCAACATATTTCACAGAAACCCAACATTCAACACATCAATAGCGTTCCAGTCTCTTTTCCTTTCCCGTTTGATTCTGATCCCATTTCCTCCATTTCTAAACACTCTCTGCCGGTGTGTGTGTGTGTGTGTGTGTGTGTGTGTGTGTGTGTGTGTGTGTGTGTGTGTGATAATCAATCATGTATTTGGACCATTCCTCCTTTAAAATGATCACAAGTCTGTAAATCACTGTTGGGCGAGTCTAATCCCACATCTAACATTCGAAGTTCTGAGGTATAATAAATTTAGTTTAATCCTTTATCCAAGTGTGAGCAAACAAAGTTTGCGCCTGAAAATATCTTCAGGACTGGGGTAAGGTGGTACAACACTAAATTTATTATACTCTAACCAAGTGAAAAATAAACTTTCAACATATTTCTCTAAATCCAGAGTAATTTATTAAAAAAAGGGCGGCACACCATTTGGAAACTCCTATAGGTAGAGATGATCTGCTAATGCTTCTGCCTGGTATCTCCACTTGGGCCTGGCTCCCACTGAAGAGACCTCAATAAAGGTCGAAACTAGTCTGGGTTGTGGCCCTTCCCTTAATGCATAACATTAGACATATCCGCAAGGAGATGTGTTTTGCATTATGGGAAATACTGAGATGGATGTGTTGGTATCTTGCTCCACCTTTGCAAGGAGTGCCCTGGTGTTGTACCACCTTACCCCAGTCCTGAAGATACTTTCAGGCGCAAACTTTGTTTGCTCACACTTGGATAAAGGATTAAACTAAATTTATTATACTCTAACCAAGTGAAAAATAAACTTTCAAGAAGTTCTAAGGTATTCTACTGGATTGAATCGGGGCTTCCTGCAGGCGAATCAAGCTTATCACATCTTTTTCCTCAAACATGTCACAATAGTTCCTACAGTATTACGTGGGACACTCGAATCGAAAAAGAAGAGGATCTGTTCCATAAAACTATCAGATCGTATGAAGCACTGAATTATCCGGAAAAGCTGTATATCAGCAGGTGTTCATTCTTCCAGGCACTGAGGTACACCACTCAATCTTGTGGTACTCAATACCACGAGAAAACTCCGACCATGTCACTTTGCGGCGGATTATGATACATTGCAGCATGAAGCATTCCACAGGCGTTCGCAACACCAACACTCGCAATTCAATCAGAAAGCGTTTAGCGTTATTCTTGCTTCATATCAGGGACTTTCAAGCCCTAATGATTAGTTACAACATCTTTATTGTAACTAATCCATCGGAGTCTGTGCTGTTGACTGTCATGATATGTTTGGCCTATGTGCAGATGCCCTTCTGTAGAAACCGAGAGTGTGCAGTTTTTTTTTTTTTTTTTTGCATAATGTCCTAATCAGCATTATACTTGTAGACTTTCGAAACTCTTGATTGATCGTTTCCACATTGAACAGACGAGATCAATAGCATCCCTTCGTGCTAGCATCCTGAGTCGTCTTGTGAGTTTCTTGGATGAAGTGATATTCTAACATTTCATTGGCTGATAATGTTGCCCACAGTTAATTTTGGGTGATGCAGTTTCACAATGGACAGGCTAATAATATATAACAAGCATTTCGAAGTCTGAGTTCCTCTCCAAGTATCATTCGTAGTACACAGATATACAGCAGAATTGCAGTTTTATTATTATTATTTTAATATATCGCCTACCCAAGAAGAAAGGTTTATCAACATATAGCATATTAGTACTAAATTGGATGGGTTGAGTTACATAATTCAGGACTCTGTTCTAGAGATTAAATATTTTAAACATGCAGTTTTTTTTTTCTTTTTTTCCCCGAACCCATTTGAGATCACGCAATAAATAGAATGATAGTCTTATCTCACACCGGGCGATGACAATTATCTATTTGATATAGATGCAATATAAATCTTATACATCCCGATACATATTGGGATTCATATATTCAGTGAGTTAGCTTTTTTTTCTCTCCTTATAATCAATTTTCAAGAAAAACGATTTTCTTCATGTTGAATGAAAAGAGTTTGTGTTAACATTTCGCTCCTTCAATAGAAATTCATTCATTCCGTTTCTCCAAATACAGTATTCTTACCAAAACTAGCTGGACAGCATTCTGTCCAACCATCTTGAATAGTTGGACTTGACTCGTAATCAAATTGTGCACACATTTCATATTAATTTAAATGTGTTTTCCCCTCTCAAAATGGTAGTGTAGATATTCTATATATTCTGAATTTATAAATAAACAACCAAAATCAAAGTAAATTATTAAGCATGTATCCCATTCCATAAAGAGGCTTAAGTACGGTTTTGGGCCGCGGAGGGAGATGTGTAAAAGAGAATGCTTTGTTTCACAGCATTCTCTTTTACACATCTCCCTCCGCGCCATACACGGCGAACTATTGTCATTCGGGTGTAACATATGAATTAGGCCAAAGGAAAACAGTCTCTTTTGCAATAATTCCAATTAATGGAAATGAAATTCTGACCTCCTAGTTTCCTGTTATGGACCATTATCCTAATTATTTACATTATAATGGTTTAAAAAAGGTATTAATTAATCGTATAAATTACGGAGAATATTTAAATTACTTATATTGATTTTATTGGTAAAGCATGTGATGTCGACTTTAACCCCAAATTAAAAAAAAAAAAAAAAATACATATTACCATAAGCATTTTTCTCTTGTTATGCTGATCATAAATTCGCATTTCTTTGCTCTGTTATTATTATTTTCTTTTGCATAATCGATTTCTAGGTTTTGAACATTCTTCAGCTGGACGCTTCAAAATGGAACCATAGAATTGACCTTGACCATCCCGTATTATAAAACCACCCACGTCTGTCGTTAAAGAGATTTCACTAGAGTCGTATGGCAAAACAAATTCTTTTAAGTGCATAATAACGTCAAGTGAATAGATTAACCCACAAAATGCCTGTTTTGAAAGCAGAATTAAACGCCACTGACATCTGACCGAAGTGGATTTCACTCACCTGTTTCCCCATGGCTCAGCTAAAGTGTCCGTTCGTGTCACTGAAAATGGTGCGTTGCCTCCAAACGCATTCACGTCAGGTCTTAACGAGGGACGTTGGAAATACAATTCAGTCAACAGCATTCTACGCCCGAGGGAAGGAAAGAGAAAGGGGCGCAGAATCGCTCCCTCGCTGTGAAGTCGCAGCACAACAGGAGGTTTCTAATTGTCTTTTTGGCTGCTTTATAAGTAGAGTTTTTTTGTGAGAAGAAAATTTAAATGAAAGGGTAAGACTGGTCCCATCATACAAGATGCCAAGTTGGTCAAATACCGCAAGCCCTCCGGGCAGTTCTCGCCGAATAAAAGTTGTATGGGTTGTTCCATAATTACCACAAGGGTGTTGGACTATTTGAACCTCTGCAAGACCGAGTATTAGATATCCAGAAATAAAAATAATCGCATCACCTCGATGCTGGTTGGTCAGCTGAAAGTTGCAAATGAAAATTAGAAAATAGCTGAATTAAAGCAATTAATAAATATGTCTCAATATATTTATTGTTCTTCTCCCCTCCCCCAATGTTTCATATAAAATCTTCTCTTAAGAGGTCCTTCTCTTACTAGGAATTATTTTCAAGATCATATCAAATAATAGATAATTTAATTAGTTTTATTACCTTTCTGATATAGTATCTTAACTGGAACATTCATGGTAGTATTACCAGTATTGCAGAACAATTATTAAAGAAATGCAAAAAAAAAAAAAAGACATGGAACACATTCCCTTAATAAAGGAACGTAGACTGAGTCCTGTTCAACTGCCTACAAAATGTTTAGTACCTGAGACAAACCTTTACGGGCTGCAAACTAAACAGAAACTAAGTAATGAAATCTGAGATAGTGAACACTATAACGATGTGGTCCACAAGAGAGGGAAACATCAGATTTACACCTGCTGAAGACCTATATCCATTGCTGAATATAGGCCTTCTTCTTAACTTTCCAGTTCTGTCTGTCTTTAGCCAATGTCCGCTATCTCATGTCAAACCGTTCTAGAACATCCCTTAACTTGTTCTTTGGCGACCTTTCCTTCTCTTGGTGTCTACTCACTCAATGCTTAATTTTGGCGCCTCTGAGGCTCTTTGGGCCACACGTAACCTGTCCTCCTGTTTTTAGTCATTATCCATGTCTCACTTCCATAGGCAAACACTGGAATCTTCTTCTTCTCTCTTCCATCATCTATGTGGATAATGATGAGGCCGAATGAACTCTTTCCACTTCTGTCTGTCCCGGGAGAGGCCGAACAATTCTGTCCAGTTTGGTGTCACTTGTTGTGATTTGGTTTTCAGGTCCTCTTTTATTTTGTCTATCCATCTAATTCTGGGCCGTCCTTTGGATGGCCTAATAAATAGCTATCTTTTTAAGTACACGTGCAATTCTCCTAACAAATAATCCTTATACAGCAAAAATGATTTGTTTCCTTGTACGATCCTTCTACTTATTTCTTTTTCTTGTTTTTCCTTAAAACTGACTAACTGACCGAAGTAAATAGTCCTCCACAATTTCATAGGTTTATCTGCTAATCCACTTTTTCTGATGTGAATTTGTCATCAGTTTTATTTAGTTATGTTAATCTATAGACATTTTTCCAGCTTTCTCTGACAAGGTTATTTGGTATTTCCAGAGTTTCTTCTTTATTTTTGGCTAAGAGAACAATACACGAATCATCTACAAAACGTAATTGATTGCGATTTTTGCCATTGATGTTAATTCCATAGTTTTTCCATTAAAAACTTTGGAATTAGTCAATCAGGCAGATAAGATATGAGGAATTGTCTTAAAAATCACTACGAGAGAGCTGATATAATGTATACAGAACGTGAACAGGACTTATTCTATTTTTCTTTGTCAATGGCTCATGTATTGCATTTCAGTATTAATCTTATTTGTACTAATAATTTCCCTCTAATAATACTTTAATAATTTCCCTCTAAATTATCGGTTGTCATTGTCCTGAAGATGTTATCATTCAATGTATCTAGATTATTTCCATTTGATTGGAAATGAGAGGACACATTGCAAAATATACAACAGCAGATGTCTTAAATTATTAACCGAACGGAGATCTATGGATGGCAATAGGCGAAGGGGGGTGATCATGGAAGAGATGTCGAGATGAAATTGTTAGGATTACTGGAATACAAAGGATGAGAAAAACTGAAAGCAAAATGGAATGGAGAAAATTAAGGCGATCCAGGTTGAAAAATTAGAGGCTATCGTCTCATTAAATTGAGAAATATGTTCGGGATTATATTTCCGATATGTAATGACAATAAAAATAAGTGCTCTGGGTCTTTTATGTCCTAAAGGGAATAAACGGAGCTCTTTTAGGCCTAACTTTTTAAAGTTAGATGAGCAGCTAGTCTGTCCTTCAGCATTCACCGATAGTCAGTTCAAGCTATCAATAAACCCACGGTGAGTGAGCTGGTCTCACATGAATCTGACAGGGTCTTGTGTGTGTGGGGGGGGGGGGGGGGGAGGTGTAGAATCACGCTGTGATCTTAAAACAATTAATTATGCTTTCACACTTAACCCTTTAACGAACTAATTAAAATTCAGAAAGCGGTCGTTTTTCTGCCAATTTTTTGGGCGAGGGTGATTTGCTGTATCAAATTCATCATTATTTGAAAAATGTGAAAAATGATGAATATGTGCAAACGCAAACGAAATAGCCGATACACGCCGTTGGCAACTCTTCTTGGCTGAAAGGAAATAAGCACAAGATTGTCTAACGTCTATATTCGGTTGTATTTATATGTGAAACCAAAATTCAAAATCAATTTTGGTGCAATAAACAAAAGACGTGTCACAGACGTCTTTGTATGTTAAGGGATTAATGTGGCTTCATGACCTTAGTTCCTTTGACTGTAATTCTAACCTAACTCTTTAGTATGCAAGCATAATTAAAGGTTTTAAGATCACAGCGTGATTCTACCTTACCCCCCCCCCCCATATACACACAAAGTTAAACGATCACGTGCTTATGAAGCACATGAACTTCAAATATATCTGCGTGATTTTCTGATTTTCCTTTTGGTTGATTAATTCATGTACTTTGAATGGACATAAAGCGAACACATTGTTCGTATTTTTATCAGTTTGGTGAGGTGAATACCTCTGATAAACAAAGTTTTTGTATTCTTTCAATTAGTCAATGTTTTTGTAAACAGCTATTTAAAAATGACATGCGTAGATAGGGTTGTCCTATTTTTATTCAAGAGGAGGTGATATGATAAATCCCCAAAACAGACTCCTTTTTCACGAGTATTACCAAGTTTCATCGAAGAAAGCTTACAACGATGCAGTTGTAAGCTTTCTTCGATGCCCATTCCTAACGGAAATACCCCTGCGCCCTAAAGAATGGAATGAGCGCTGATTGGATCTTATTATTATTATTTGACACCTCCAGGGAGTTCAAAGACTCATCGAGGGAGGGCACCTGCTGTACAACTCTGTCTCCACCACTCAATCCATTAACTACGCCAACGCCATCTACCGATGACCACCACCACTAGTATTTCCACAATCACAAACATCCATGCCCACGGCGGGATTCGAACCCACAGCCTTTTGGCTGGAGAGCGGATACGCTAACCACTCGGCCAACCAGGCTGGCTAATAAACGGGCGGAAAAAACCCTGCTGTCCACGCCCAAGATCGGCTAACTTGGCTAAGCTAGCCGATCCTTCAGCTCCTCACGTCTTCGACGGGAATCGAACCTGGGACACTCCTTCCCTTCATATGGTTGTGAAGCGCAAAGCCACTAGGCAAACCGCGCCCACAAGGGAGGGCACCATCTTTATCTATCTCCAAGTCAAAATAGCCTAAAGAGGGATCGGTTTCCCAAACAATTACTCGCTCGAGTCTTAAAATGTGTCTCCACACGTTTAAGACCGGGCTGTGAAGTGCTTAAGAGAGAGAGAGAGAGAGAGAAAGAAACTGGCATATTTCCAAGTAGTTGTCATCTCTGATTATCCATGAATTATGACATTTTCTGAAATAAAAAAAGGGAAAAACTTGACCTTTTCATTCAAAGCCATTACTTTTGGCAAAAGTTTGAATCAATGAAAAGTCTAAAGATCAGCTCGCTTTTTTTGTGATAAAAGTTCACTTTTTTGATGAGTTCATCTCATAATAAATGTATTTTGTTCTTCTTGTATTTTGATGAAAACTGTTCTTGATCAAATATGAATTGAAACATTCAAGAAACTGGGGCAGTTGTTTCAGGAATAGTTCTTGTATCTTACATTAGCATATTATTTATTCAAAAAAAATCAATAAGTTGAAGAATGAAAGTGTTCAGATGGCAAGATAAAATTGTTAGGATTCGTCTGCTGAAAACAAAGACTCGGCCGATTTTATCTTATGATTTCAAAATATGGTTGCGTAACCATTAAGATATTATCAGTCACCAAAACAAAATTTATCTGTAAGTTAATTTCATTTATTTATCATATTTTTTGTGTGTCGCTTGTAATACAAGAGGAAGTTGGATGAAGCTCTTGGTGACAGGGGATTTGGAATTTATCTCACCAAAAATTCCGAAAGAAAAAAAAAAAAGCTACATTATGATATTTCTCCCACACTTATCTATTACCCATTAAGTTTTATAAAATCTCACTTCAGAATTCTGATATCTATTCGATGAAAAGTTAAATTATTATCCGATAACATGTTTTACAATTGAGTTTGCTGAAGCAAAATTATTTGCTTCAGCAAATCATTTTGTGAATAAATCATTCAGCTTTCAACTATAAATTCTAGGATTAAAATTATGAATAACAATATGTAGGCAAATTCTGTAAAATTCACACACCAAAAAATTTCATGTTCATTTAGTTTTGATTAAATCATATAAATAAAATGTAATTCTTTATAATATCAAGGAGTAATAAAATGGATAACCACATAAAACTCAACGCAAGCGTATACTAGAGATCGCCTACAGGTGGCGCTAGCTCCCGTGCACAACAGTAATTTTTTGTTTGTTTGTTTGTTTATATACGAGTTTACTTCTGAATGCCATTTGAAAATGGTTGCATACACGAAAAAAAAAAGTCCTTATTTGAAATGAGATAAATGAATTAATTGTATGAATTTGCAGATATACGAATCTTCTCAGTATTTCTAAGTGACCTTAATTTATACAATTCATTAAAAGGAAAAAAAAGGAAAACGAGTATAAAATTCTAGTCAACATATGTTATTGTTAACTATTCGCTTCGTAACAAAAATCGGACTTCTTAATCCGATAAGCATCGATACCGGATTTAGAAATAACAATAGAAAAAAAAAAAAAAAACCTTCTTCCTTCTACACAAGGAAGAAAATGATATGTTTATAGCCATCAAAAAAGACATTTTAAGTTATCTAAATATAACTATTGCAGGACTTTCAGCTTTTTCCCCTTTAATCTGATTAGTAAATACGACCCGGAGGGTAGGGAGAAAAGGGAAGACCCACAAAATGCACTTGCTCTGTCATTCGCAATATTTTCTCGTATTACAGATCAAAAATTACTCTCTAGGTATTTTCCCACCGATGTTTACATTCTTAACCCTAAGAATTTATTTTCCGGAAATGTTCCAATGGCTAAACATATTTATAAAGCTAATCACGAGATGTCTTTTTCTCGTTCACCAGTTATACGTACCTCGTGAAGTGATGAATGGCACGTGGACATGCTTCGCTGCCAAAAACTGTAAAGCTCTTTCCACGTTGTCTCTGCGCGCTGCCGGGGTTGCAGGCATCAGGTCAATGCCCATGACTGCTTCGCCACCTAGTAACGACATTTGGAAATATCGTCAATGGAAAGTTCAAATAACTTTTAACTGGACAGGGAGTGGGGCCACCAGGTAAGGTATCCGCAAACGAAATCCAGAGGTACTCTTTTATGACATAACAATTCAGGAAAAATTTATTTTTTATCCAAAATGAAAAAGTAATTGAAATTAAAAATAAATAAATAAATAAAATTGCAGAAAAAAAGTAAACGAGTCAAAATATTATTGTACTCTCAACTACGCAAACAAACGTTTGAAGATGGAAAAGCAGTACCCATACACAAGCAGTTGAACGGGTATGCACAGCTAGTACAATTGATATACCCCATTTAATTATAGTTTGGACCGATCAAGACCGTTGACTATCTCAATAATAAAATTCTATTTGCAATAAGCAAAGTCATTACTAAATCATGACAATCATTTGAAATTAAAATACGAAATATTTCAGAAGAGCAAATTCCTTTATACAATTTGTGTTGCTTAAAACGACCATAAATGGCATTTAACAACATACTACATGTCTCATATATGAGACATTTAATCATATACAGAACAATATACGAGACATCATATATATGCTAAAACAAATGTTTTTATATATTGATAATGACCACTTAACTCCAGTTTCATCCTTTTGAGGACTTGCCATCGCACTACAACCATATCTTCGAGGCATCCACCTTTTAAGAAATATTCTGAGTTTGCTGTAGGGGCTAAACTTAGAACATTCGTAACATCTGTGCAGGTTTTGCTTTGTCTTTACTGGGTTATAAAATAAAGATTTTTATCCTTATTTGTAGGATTAGATTTTAATGAAGTGGACCTATTTCTTTACTTATGCACAAGAGTTGACCAGTGTCAATGCTATGCTTCTATTTATTCTTTCAGTTGTATCTTAATCTTGAAGTATGTGACTCACATGCACTACTGCTTGTAGCCTTTTTTTTCCCTCCCAGAATTATCCGTTGGGACCAAATTCGATTCCAAAATAGTAGCTACAGAATTTTTTAAATTCTTGTATTATTTTTTGATCTGCTTGTTTTGAAGGTTTCAGTGTTGGTTTTGATATGATCAAGTTCGATTAAGCGACTAAATTACATCGCAATATTTGCTCAGTGAAGCATAGGAATGTATGCAAAAATTATTCAGATATTTTGTGTTATGAATGCTAATGGTGTTACGCTTGCACAACTCAGTTACGTACACATGCAAGCGAATTGATTTACTTAATATTCGTTGTTGCTGCTATATATATGTATATATATTTATTTATTATTTTTTTTTCGAAAATTGTTTGTATTTATATACTGAAATTCTTTTGTGGGAGCACTACACTAGTATTTTAAATGCAACTATTTAAGAAGCAGAAGTAATGGATGCTGTGAATGACAGCTTAGGGTGTAAATTTTTACTTATGCATTTACTCCTTTCTTATTTTGGGTGAACAGATTCAATGTGTTAGGCAGACGTCCAACCTATAACAACAACAATCCTTACCATTGGGATAATCATAGTTTTATTTTGTAATCCACGTTGTGAAGTTACTTCTGTTACATCCCTAAAAATTATTGTAAGGTGGGAACTGTAAGGTGGCTAGGAAATTGGTATACTTGGTTTGTTGATCACGTCTTCGTTCCGACTCATTTCGCGAATTGGTTGAGTAGAAAACGACTCTATTCAACCTATTCAGAAAAAGAGGCATCCATAGTTCTCGGAAATCTTGTAGACTTACATATTTTTTACATTGATCATCAATGTATCATGAATAGCAAATGTATCATCCACTTCATGATGTATTTATCACAAGGTGAATTAACTTCATAGATTCGCCTAAATTCTCTATACGTAAAACATAGTGGGTGAATGAAATGTTGTCTAGGCTGCACTTATGCTTAGCCTTGCACAAAACGTCTCTAGGACGACTTCTAGGGAAAGATCTCCGCATTGACATATATCGAGCTCTGAATTATCTAATACAGTATAATAATGCCGAGGGGGTGGAAGAGAGAGAGCGAGTGAGCCTGGAATATCCAAGTAACTTGAATATTTATTGTGATGTATAACCCATTCCATTCTTTGTTTACTTAAAAAAAAAAAGGGCCAAAACAGATATTAAATGGAGAGCTATTCACATCTTTTTAAATTGCTTCCCTGTTTAGACCTTTTAACAGTTCATGGAATTAGCCTAATCACACATGCACTTTCATTAAACAGAAACATGAACAATTCGCATTCCACATAGACTAGTTGGTAATCGTGTATTACAGTCCGTATCCTATTCATTGCATTGTCTTAATCAGCTACTCTTCTGTTTTAGTGTGGAAATATCAGTGTCCGCGCGGTTAGTCTAGTAGCTTTGCGCTTCGCAACCATATGCCTGGGGAAGGAGTGTCCTAGGTTCGATTCTCGTCGACGACGTGAGGAACTTAAGGATCCAAGAGAGCCGGTCTTTGACGTGGGCAGCAGGGTTTTTCTCCCCAGTTAATCTGGGGTTTTTCCTCCCGCAAACAGGCAAACCGGCTCCCTGAACGCACATGGACTATAGTCATGAATACGTCCCAGCCATATGCCGGTCCTGAGCCCGGATAAAATTGGGGGGTTGGGGAAAGCAATGGTGAACTAACCTGTAAAAATCTCACCAGGAATACTTTGTGGGCAATGCCTACAAAGTCACCTCCGGTCGGAAACGACTGAAAAGGAAAAATCAATCAATGTGAGACAATTTACATGATAAATATCCTGTAAAATGTTTAACTGATCGAGAAGGGTGTTCGTAAATTGTTTGGAGACAATTCCAATCCTATATTATTATTTATTTATTTTATGCATATATTTATTTATGCATATTTATATAGCAATATTCACTTACCCTTCTGTGCTAAATATTGGTTATAGTAAAACTGAAAATGTTATTGTAATACTTTAATTGTACGCATACCGGCCATTAAATCACAAACTTTTATTAATACCGTTAATAAAAAGTTGGACCTCCATTAGCGACTGCCAATACCGATCCTCTTCAATTCCCTGTGAATAGTTTGGTGAGATATGAATCGGAAACAGCTTTCATTAAATGCTTCGGTCAACTGCTGCACACAAGAAGTTCTCTTTGTCCGTAAAACGTTCTCAGACGACGTCGCTCTCTTTCCTAACAGACCCTCTTAGAACTACAGTTACGCCTCTTAGATAAGCAATGTGAATTATTTTTCCACTGATTAAACACCCAGAATATCTCACCTTTTGAGAAACCAGTCAGCTCTGCAGTTTTCAAAATTGTGGCGCCAGCCAGACGGGCACCCACAATAAGCGTTTATCGAACTCCGAAAGATCCTTTCTTCTTCCCATTGTGAGCAATACTATTGTCGATTACTGATCAGCAGCATTCCTAAATAGTTGCCTACGTGGTGACACGCATGACCAAGTATTTTGCATCTACACTGCGTAAGTGACGTTTACGTACATCTTCATGAAGGTTTCTAATTCAGTAACCGGTATGCGTATATTTGTAAATATTTTGTATATGTCATTAGGATAATAAACTTTGTCGATATGGCAACACACACACACACACACACACACACACACACACACTGTTTGTGCACTTACCCCAACTCATTTGAGAAAGCATTTCACTAACCAACCACTCGGTATGCAAAAAATGCTTCACTCTCTTATGCACCACACTTTAATACAGCTTACAAGAATGACTTTTGTCCTTATCCGCTTCCGTCCTTTCATAAATATCCTGGGTCTCTATTTCGTAAGCTCCTCTTAATAATTTATGTTTCAATCATATCACCCTTCTGCGCCAATTTACCAAACTCTGTAAATTACATTCTCTCAACCTGTCATCATCATAGTTAGTATCCTACAGACCCGATACTACTTTTGTCATCCACCTGTTATGAACCTTTTTCCAGAGCAGGCATCTCTCTCTCTCCTAGAATTCTGGGACACGAAATTTGAGCGCAGTAGTCCAGGTGTGGTCTGTGCAAAGCCATGTTCAGCGGAATGATCACATCCTTATTTATACTTGCCATTGTTCTTCTTAGTATAGTTTCATTTCTTTGTGCTGTTTTTATCACTTTTGAAACATGTCCCTTCAATTTCAATTCTCTGTCCACTAATATCTCAATATACCTGGCTTCCTAAATTTCCTGGAATACAATGTCTTCAATGTACACCGTTACATTTCCGAGTTACATTTATTGATGTTGAATATTGGCATCATGCTGGTCTGCCATTTAACAGTCATCCTCGTTCCCTTCTATATTAATAGCTCCATATTTAACTTATTTAAATGCATCCCAACTTAGGCATGTAATTCGTTTCTTCAATCAGACTCATCCCATAATCAAATCCTCTCTACCAACACATTCTAGCTGCCATTTGATTATTTCATTATCAGTACTTTTCTTGATTCTTCAATGCGATATCTACAGGGAGAGCAAGCTCACTATTCTAGAACTATTACTTTTTGATCTAGCAGTTACCATCATCGCCCTCAACTCCCTCAGATGATTTTCGCTGCTTCTCAGATCATTCGTCCCAACCATCGCAATCATTTCACATACATTCTCACCACGCTTCATAACTTGAGTTCCACAATTTAAAGAACTTCCCGGCAAACATTCTTTTAACAAATGTTTGCATTGCGAATCCCCTAGCATTATTATTATTATGCGACACCTCCAGGGAGTCCACCACTCAATCCACCTCCTACAACGAACCGCAAACACACCAAAACCATCTACTGCCCACCACCATCACTAGTATTTTCAAAGACAATCACAAGCATCCCTGCCCACTGCGGGATTCGAATCCGCAGCCTTTTGGCTGGAGAGCGGATACAATAACCACTCGGCCAACCAGGCCGGCATTATTTTCTTAACTTTTCCTCTACCTGCTATCCATATCTACTAATTTCATTCTTTAACTTCCAGTTTCCACAAATCCCTTATCCAAACTCTGAATCTTACTCAATACTGTCAGTAGCCACTCGCACAGGAGTGGCTCTAGTTTTTTTTTTTTTTTTTTTTTAAATCTCGGTTTCCATTCTTCAGTCACCCCGAAATGATTCTTTCATTCACGTTCTGCCTTATGCTTTCACGTATCATCACTTCAATAAGCTTACATTTCTCTCTCAAATATATATCATCGTATATTATCATCAGCTATGGTCAATCCGCTGCTAGATGAAGGACTTTCCAAGATTACTCTAAAACTGTCTGTCCATGGCTCTCCTTTCCCATGTCACTCCTGCAAATCTGATGATATCCTCAATTCGCTGTGATTTGGGTCGGCGTCGTGTCGTTTTTTCTCTTGGAATCCAATCCACTACTCCTTTCGTCCATCGTTGATCTTGTCTTCGAGCAATATGCCCAGCCCATTGCCTCCTCAGATGTTTCACTCCTTCTATGATGTCAGAGACTTTTGTTTGATTTCTTATCCATGTATTCCTTTTGTGATCCAGTCTTCTGATATTAAGCATACTAAATTGTGTTGTTCTTAATTTTTGAATTTCCTTTGCATTTAGTTGCTCATGTTTCACAGTCATATGTCAATATAAGAAGAATACATTGGCTAAAATCTCTTCTCTTGAGGCATACCTCAGGTTTCATCATGCACTATAAAAACTTGAAAACGATTCACAAAATAATGAAATTAAGTTTAAATGTTAAAACATTTGCACTTTTCGACGCATCGCCTCTGTCAAGGCGTCAAAAACAATCAAGGCGTTTTCGTTCTGTACATATGAAGTATCAAAATCGCAGATAGGCCACGTTAATAACTAGACTGTTTTGGAGACTTGATCTCGGTATTCTTCGCTTACATCGTTACATTTTGTTCGCAAGACCACTAAACGGTGATTTCCAACATTTATGTTGTGTACAATTATCGTCTGTGATCGCTGGTGACCAGTTTATTGGTCTATATACCTTGCAAAGTCTGACACATTTATGATGAACTACCACCCCTCTTAGAAAACTTTTGTCTTAAAGCTTCCCATATGTGAAAAAAAAAAAAAATACAGACATGTGTTTCATTGAGATTTTGTATCCATCAATTCATTTTTTAATGTAAATAAAAAATCATATTTTTCTTTGTGTTTCCTTGAAAACGCATTATTATTGCTTGTACAACATCGCAGAAAGTAATTGTTTGTTTGACCCAACCGTTGAGAATGGAATCCCATATTCATTGTCATTTCTGACTGAGGTCTCACGAACAATACAATATATTGAAAAAATGAGAAAGTTACCAGACATCTTGTGTATTCAGAAAAAAAATCGAATCATCTTAATATAATTTGCACTATTAAAATAAAAAAGCCGTTTTTTTAATACAAACCACAAGCTCTGTCATAAATTCTGAAACTTTTTAAGGTTCAGTTCTATCTGTTCTACAACAAAAATGAATTAATAATATCGTTCATATTAATAACAAATCATTAGACTTGCAGAACTTTTTTCCAATCACAAATGCAAGAAATCCTCGTTTAGATCACACTTAATTAGCAAGTTTCAGAAATACACCAAATGTTCCAAAAAAATGGGACATGGAAGAGAAAGAGACAGATGCTTGGAAGCAAGAACACATTTTTCCCCCCTCTTCCATAATCATTCGAAGTCTATGATTGCCCATTATGTGTTTGTTATATTGATGTTATCCACATCGTTGATTATCTATTTAGCTGGGCTTTTTATAAACCTCAAAAAGAGAAGAACAAAACTTTACCATACCAAAAGGTAACCACAAATATCGCAGAGTGCAGGCAGTGTAGTAATATAAAAGAGATTCAAGAACATTTATTAGGAATATATAAAAAAATTACTATTGGTTTGAGTTATAGAGTAATTTATTTACATGCAAATAAAATGCATTTACGATGCAATAAATAATAAAATATCTCTTTTAAAATGCACTTTAGGAGCAATCAGTTCCTATCGCTACTAGTGAAAATCGGTCCAAGTAATGTAAAAACCGAAAATCTTTTCTCCACGTGCTATTTCGATTTGCAACGTACAGTAGTGTCACTTTGAAAGAGCACTTGCAACTAATGGCCAAATCTGCATGACTGCCTTCGACTTTTGGATTTTCCTTTTAGTCGTCACCGGAACGTGTGTTCCACTTGATAAACACTGGGATTAAACATCTGAATCTAGCCTAATAACGATTGGAATAAATCCAATCCAACTGTTTACTTGAAATTATCAAAGTACTAGCGAATTTAAGAATTTTAGTCGGTCCTGACCTTTTAATTACACGGGGATGATTTTACCTTGAATTTGGTATGGTGAGCTGAAGCGATGAAAATAAATTTCTGTGTTGGGAGTTGAACTGTAAAAGAGAGCGTGCCTAACGAACTGGACAGTCGTGCATACGATGACCGTGGTCACCAAGCACGGTCGATGTACTCAACTGCAACGAATTCGTAAATATAACAACGAATGGTTTGCGACTTTTTGAATACGATTCCAATATAATTTAAGACTTATATTTACAGGAACTTGAAGTTATCTTTCTCTATTATATCAGATAATATGAAACATTTGTTTGCAGAGACGTTTTACGCAACTTTAGCCATCTCATTAAGCACAATTAGAATTATAAACGAATATATTTACCAAGCACTTCTATTAATTCAGCGAGTACGACGCCATCTTGTGTGTCTCTTCGTAAATCACGAACACGACGGCAACCAGACTTTTTCTTCAACTGATAATTAACCCAAGTCACGTAAGCTTGAAGTTGATTCTAGAAAAAGACATTTTGAATAATTATTATCACACTTTTTTTTTCAGTATATTAAACGACAAGCATGCAAAAAAAAAAAAAAAAAAAAAATCAAGCAAGGCAATATTCATATTAATACAAAGAATTAGTTGAAGCATTTCTATAATTCCGTACAGGGAAAGAAGCAAAAGAAAACCAGATCAATGTAAATCTTTCAAACTTCTTCTTCTTCTTCTCTATGGATAAAAAAAGGTAAATATTCTTGAAGGATTTTTGTATCCCAATTAAATAACACATTTGCATAATGTTCGGCTATATATATATATATATATACGTGTATATATGTATATATATTCCTCTTCATTCTTTCCCCCCTATCTGTTAACCATAGGATTAGAGCTCTTCCTACTTTGTTCTTTGTCAACACTTAACGCCACGAAAAGGCGTTAGTTGAAATAAGAGAGACTTTGAAGCAGGTCTCTCTCTCTCTCTCTCTCTCACCAGTATGCTATGAGTCACCGTAACTCAGTCGGTAGAGACGAAGCCCTTTGATTGGAAAGACCTGGGTTCGATTCCCGTCCATGACATGAGGAACCTTTATCTGGTCTCTTTCGACTAAACGTGAGTTAGCAGGTCTCATACAGAGTTGGAAGGTTTTTCACCCGAAAACTCGGATTTTTCGTCCCTCAGAAGGGGCAAACCGGCCCAAATACACACACACACACACACACACAGATATACAGTCATAAAATACATACTTAATCCTTTTGGGGCTCAACCAATCCTAATGGACGGTGGAGGAATGGGCGGGGGGATACCATACGAATAAATAAATAAACAAACCACTATGCTAGGATTAACAGTAGTCCATTTCCCAATAAAATTAATGACTTTCGCCAAAGATATCCCTTTAAGTTAGACAATGTTAGACTTGCAACATATTGAAGGTGGCTTTGCCTCCTGAAACACTCATGGAGCTTCTTGGTGCTCATATCTGAGATATGAGCACCGGAAGAGCACATCATGTTTTGGTTCCCAAATTTCAGGTTGCTACGGATCAGAAAAAGTGACATGCAGGGATTTGGAATAAAATGTTTCCTAAGCCTGTCACGCACGCTAATTCTGTGTAGGAAATAAATGCCGCTTTCTTTGACAAGGCTGCTTGTCGTGGTATTGTAGCGTGCGTGACAGGCTTAGGAAACATTTTATTCCAAATCCCTGCATGTCACTTTTTCTGATCCGTAGCAACCTGAAATTTGGGAACCAAAACATGATATGCTCTTCCGGTGCTCATATCTGAGATATCTGAAGTGGTCTTCGCAACCAACGAACTTCGTGCCTCATGTTCCTTGCAATCCGTTAATACCTTGATATTACTGGATTGCAATAATTTCCGCCAGGCATAAGATATACACACACATCAATCAGCTTTATCAGAGAATTCCTCACCATCTTCGCAAACATCCTTTTACTAGGTATACCTCAGTAAAATAATGCCATCAAACGATGCAGTGGAAAATGTGGCACAGTGTTTTCTCACCTACCCCACTATGCAGATTGAATCCACTTTTCGGAGAACAGCTGTTACCGAACCGAAACTTTTTCTCATAGGGTGTGTTTTCGTAACAAATTAATCGGAAGCTACTGCTCTAATTTAGGGCTGTTTTCACTCAGAAGAATACCACAACATCGCCCAGGCACAGCCAAGAAACTGCCAAATTTTCTACTATCTAATCATGGCTGTGTAAGCAGTAAATATACAACTTTTACTGCACAGAGGAGAGCACGACACTGTTAATGAAAGAGGCAGCTTTCAATCAACTCAGCGCTTTGAAATTCCAACGTTTACTACCCAGACATCATGACCGTAGTGAGAACTCTGATCCTTGACCTCTTTTATTGATTGAACCCAGTATGAAAGGGATCAATTTCTGACCGAGCAGAGCAACAGCATCAATATCGTCATTCTAATGACATCACTCGAAAGAAACAGAGAGAGAGAGAGAGAGATCTATACCTTGCGATCTGCCTAGAAAGTGAGATTCCTGTAAATTATTGTCTGTTGATCTTTCTATATAAAATTGATTTTTTAATAAAAATCATTTTATCGATATACTGTCTGTCAATAGCATCAATCTAAAAAAAAGAAGAAAAAAACTACATCTTGGTCGTCCCAGTCAGCTATACTTATAATTTCTGTTTTCAAACAAAAAACCGAAAAAGTCGCGCAATCCCACATCTTTCTTTCTTTCTTTCTTTCTTTTTCCTATATGAAAATGGAGAGGAATAATGTTCATTCTTCGTCTTCTTCACCGCCTTTTCCGTAGCGTGGGTTCGAATTCCGTCTATGAAGCGAAGAACCTTCATTAGGCGTTTTCAATGTGCTGGTTTCATATAGTGGTGGAGGATATTTTTCCCGGAAATTCCGGGGTTTGCCGTCCCTCAGCAGGCAAACATGCAATCGACAGACCAAAGTACTGTACATTATAACCAACGGCTTCATTTTGGTTTCATAAGATGATGCCGTATCACCCGTGTGGGACTGATGGCTATTGCATCATCGTGCGTTAATTAATTAAATAATCACTGCCTTTGCGTGGGTTAAACACTTTCTAAACCATAATATGGAGGGGGGGGGAGACGCCGAACTGTAGGAGTACCTGAAACATACTGCATTTCGTATGGAAGGTCAAGCATAATACTTTATCCGCGTTATCCTTGCAATTGCATCGGATTCACTAATTTTTACCAGACGATCATCTTTCTCGGTATTTTGCCAGTGGACTCTCTGATGTGTGTTCTCCACAGACAGAGGCGGTTCACTCGAGATAGTATTTTCAATTATCACAACAATCGCGTCGGTCAATCAAAATCCACATGCAGTATCAGCAGCAGTTTTCTATCACCGTGTGAGTAGATGTTTTGCCAAACAGGCATAAATGGAGCTTTGTAACAGAAACTATGTACGTTAGAAAATCTTGATAGAAACACCTTTCACGTGTGCTCGATGACGTTCCCTTGGCGTGCAACAGAAACATGGTTCATGCATGACGGGGATCCACCACGCGTCAATCGTGTGGCTGAAGTATCTTCATCAAGGCTTCCTGAGAGATGGATTGGTTGAGGAGAACCAATTACATGATCTACTCGGTAAACCTGACCTAAGTCCGAATTTTTATTTGTGGGACCATTTGAAATCATTGATGAACTCTGCTCTAGTGGGAATGTTGAACTGCCAGAACGTATCGAACATGCAGACATCAAGCCAGAAACTTTCAAGCTGTTGAGGCTGTCAATGGAAGTCATTTTGAACACCTACTGTGAAGTACATTCATTGTACAGTTTTTTTACTTTCAAATGATAACCGCGAAATCCATTGGAAAGGGATTTCGTGGTTATCATTTGACATGCTGCCTTCTATTAGCATTCCTGTTTGTGGACGTTCTTGCTGCCACAACAAAGTGAGCTTTCCATACCTATGTTTAGTTGGACCTTGCGTGAATTTTTAGTTGTAGAATATGCCTTTAAATTTCATGAGAGAAGTATGGAATCACCCTGTATATGTGATAGAACTCACGTTATTTCAGACAATAATACTACATAAGGTTATGAACAGAAGATAGTGAGAGTTGTCTACTGCAATTTCGTCACTTGTTGGTATACAAACCGTCGGTAAAGTGGGGATTTATAGATTTACTAAAATCAATTCTGATAACGACTAAGGAGAAGCCAGCTGCATAACTAGCTGTGATCCTAATTTGTCCAGTGATTATAGTATCTATTCTCCACCAAACAAGCTTCGTATTCGATACCCGTTGTGGGTATATTTTTTATGATTGTTCCTAGGATATCCAGCGCCCTGCTTATCAGAAACCTGGAAAGGCTTGAAATTTTTCGTGTTTGGTCTCTAGAGCAGGATTTATAAATAATCTAAAAAAATACAAAAATTATATAAAATGAATAAAAAAAATAGAAAACGAATAAACAAATAAGTTAATACAACCTTTTCCAAGTGGGAGTAACATGAAAAAAATCCAAAACTTGGCTAAAAGAGTAAGTTTAATCTTCTACACACACACACACACACACACACACACAGCGGAGATTGTTGTACAACATTCTGCCTACTACAAGAGAATCAGATCTTTGCCTCTTCTGTGATACTTCAGAAACCTTGGAACATATCTGATTATAGTCAATGAAGAAGGCGATTATCATATATGCCGTGGGTATTGCCTCTAGCACACCTCTATACACAACTGAGAACACTACTTCACAGAGACTAAAGAGGACACAAATATGTAATTTCCTCTTTATTTCTGCTAAGGATGTATCCACAACTTTTCCCTAAAACACACCCGATAATCGACATTACATTCATGGTAAGAAAATTGCATAATAGACTCTTTGTTGAATATTACTATCACTGATTTCGAAATAACTATAGCCCAGTTGATATTATCATTAATTTTAATGTATGTTCAAAATGTAAATAGTTTATTTTATTCATTTGTATACCTTTGCCAAGTTGAATAAATACTATTGGCCCTTATATTCACACGGCACAAAGCTATATACATAACTCTGGGGAAAAAATTAAACCCTTAAAAAACTGCTTTATAGAAAAAGGTAGATAGAAAACCAGAAGCGTCTCTCCAAAAGAATAGAAGATCCCTTCTGCCTTCTATTACACTGGAAAGACATTTGGCTTGTTAAATGAAAGGGATATAATAATAATAATAATAATAATAATAATTATTATTATTATTATTATTACTACTACTGCCAAATAATAATAATCAATGAACCGATAAGCAATGACGGTTCATTGCTTATCGGTTCATTGATTATATAGCACATATATAATATATATACAATACATATATATATGTGTATATTATATATTATATATAATATATATACAATATTATATATAATATATATATAATACATATATATACAAATAGCACATATATAATTTTAATATGATTCACTTTGACCTGCAATCAGCATAAAGACAATGTGGTACCATTAATATCTTTCGTGTTTCAATTAAAATATTAAGGCAATTCCGCGAAGTCAACCTCCATCTATGAGTTCTCACACGCCTCTCCAACCCATTCTACAAATAGCATATTTTAAAAGTGTTTTTAAGGTCCATTATATTCTCGTGCTATCTTCGGACCAAATCCATATACTCGACAACCGTGGTAGGACGTCCTGTTGAAACGTAAGAGCACTTGTCACAGAATTACATCATCGTGCTGAGCTATCTACGATGTCACAATATTATATTATACCAGTGCATTATACTGTTCGCAACAAAGTAATGATACAATCTAAATGCATCTCCACGTAAGTGTAGCAATGGTGGTAAGAGTGTATTACTACACTTCCGCCAGCGTGCTTCACGGTGAAGATAAAGGTAGCACTAGAGGAGGGGGGGGGATGTGGCCAGGTACGAAAATCAGTAAGATTCACAGAATATCTTTTCTTTCTTCGCCGTCCATCTTCTGAGCAGACAACATCACTGTAATCGTCCATGAGATCAACATGTTTGACCATGCTTTTTGGGTCACATCTTGTCCATGAAATCTCATCTAATCCCGTGTCCTACATGCGGCATGTACACTGACGTTAGTGCTGTAACTAGAGCGAGGCACTCGCCTCATCTGCAGGAAAGCTATTAATGCAGCAATCTATTCAAAAATACAGTAAAAATATACAATAATGTCACAGAGGGAGCCACTAGAACTCCTATTATATCATGATTTTAGAGTTAATATTTGTGAATGCTCAGGCGTTCCAGTACTTTTGGAAACATAGCCTACATAAGACATGGCACAGTTACAGTATACAAATAACCATAAACATTTGTTCCAGTAATCGTAAAATAATTTATAATGAATTGCATGTGATATATTCGTTTAGTGTAACTATAGCAAGATATACTTTCTCTGTCTGTCTGTTTTATTAGAATGATATGTAACTGTAGTGAGTGCATTCCTTCAAATCACAAGAATTTTGGTGAAGTAAAGAAATTCACGTTGGGTGTGTCGTCGCGTAAAGACGTCTCCAAGCTTTTTTTCCCGTACATTACTTGGAAAAGCTGCAGGCATCATACTGTCTACATCCACTTCTTTGACGCAATCAATATTACACGTACGTGGCACTTTTTTTAAGCTAATAACACGTCATTTCCGTCATGCAGGTTGCTTTCATCCAGTCTTCATTGCACGCATTCTTTCCTTCCACCCTTATTTTAGTAAATGTTTCTAAGCTCTTGAACATACCAGACATATTTTTAAGTTTTGTTTTTTTATCTTATTACGAAAGAGTGCTTATCTTGATTACATACATCCCTGTATGACAAAAATCTCTCTCTTTTTTCTCTCTTCAGCTGAATTCTAAGACATGCATAAAGTGAATTGCTCAACGAATACATCTTACTGGTGACGAGTCCCTAAAATAAAGTATTCTTAGATTTTCTTGTAGTTAAACTCTCTCTTTTTTTTTAGATTTTCGATTTGCAATGGAGCTGTAAAACTTATTATTCTCATAAGTCGAAAGAAGAAGAAAAAATAATACGTTTCTGATTTTCATCGTTCTTTTATCGTGCAGTTCTGAGAGAAGACAGACAAAAAGAGAAAGATTTATTTTCTCTATTTTCTCTAAATGGTTTAAGCACAAGTAATAATCATGATTTATTTTTTAAAAAATGTAGAAGCCTCAGTGTCCAAAAATATTACACGAGTAATATTCAGTCTAAAGGCCCAGATTTTGGAAGTCCATATAGAAAGCTTTATTTCTTGCATATTTTACGCATGCGTCTTCTGATGCCTCGTTGACTGCCTGCCACCGTCAGCTTATCCATTACAATAGTGGTAACATAAACAGAATAATATAGTTTATGGTGACCTTTCAGGAGCTATATCGGACAAGAGCCAGAGCTCTAGTCCGAAATAGCTGTCCTAAAGCAAACGATATTATAGCAAGAAGTATCTGAGACTCCTCCAAGATTCTTTCATCTTGCTCACTTAACTTTTTTTCCCTTCTGAACGTACTTTCTTCAGATAAGTAATTAAGTGAATAAGTCAACTGAAGCTAGTTTTAAATTGTGAAGTCTCTCAAGGCGACATGGTATTCAGGCAAATGCCGGAATTGTCTTAACTCTTATTTATGTCTCCTCTTCATTTAATCATAATAAAAACTAATTTCAGATAAATATAAAGTCATGTAAGTTACATGGGCATAGATATATAATGAAAATATTATCATCAGATGAAATAAATCCTCTGACGCCTTTTCATTCATCAAAGGATCGGGAACATTCATTTAATCTTAACTTAGACTCCTGAGTTCAGTCTGTAATATCGATGTCCTTGCTTGGAAAGAATTCGATTAAAGCAAACTTTTATAAAGACTTTTCAACTGAAAGTGAGTTTGATGATCTTATTATATAGTAGCAGGGTTTTTATCTTGGAAATTCGAGTTTTTCCTCCATCAAAACAAGTAAAACGCCTCAAGAACACGTGCGGTTAACGGACAAAGATACATTCGAATTTGGAGCAGAGTAAAATGATTTATTATTATTATTATTATTATTATTATTATTATTATTGCACGGCACCTCCATGGAGCGGTGAGAACCCATCAACAGAAAAAGTGAAAAACGTAGTCCTTACGTCTTTGCTATCCACACCCTTACCTAATTTCCAAGGATGATCTGATCTCTTGTCTTGTCCCCTCCGGCCAAGTTATAATATATTTTAATTAGTTCCCTGAATGTGTTCCCAGCATGTAATCTCTGTATCCCAAAATGCATAACGTTACTCTTTTTCACATTAAATTGACATCCATTATGATTTTTCCATACTGTCAGTCTATTTAAATCATCCTGCTAGCTCTCTACATCACCTAGAGTAACTGTTATCCTCCCAGATTTGTATCATCACAACTGAATATCTGCCGTCAAATTATTTCCTATATCCTTTATGTACAAATTAAACAGCAAACAGTAATGCGGAGTGGACGCTCGCAATGAGTCCAGGGACTCCAATAATAATATTTATTATTATTATTATTATTATTATTAATGGCTTTTAGGAAATGAATAAGCGATAGTCTCCTCCTATCATAATCTCAGAGTTTGAGGCATCCACTCCGGAGTGTGCTAGATAAGAAGTGACATTTCTGATTGTTATTAGTATTTATTTACATATACTCAGGTATGTGTTGTGTTACTCAGTTTGTAGGATTAGAACGTTGAGTTTCTTCAGGAATAAAACAAGGTCTCCTTGTTTGAATCAGAAATGTATTTATAATTAAATTAAATTAATTGAAAATTTTCATGCAAATCTTAATAAGCTACTTTACACACTGCTAGAAGAACCTTTGCTAGAATTATGATGATTTAAAAAGAAAACCCTGCTGAGCACAACTTTCTTAGCAAGCTTTCTACCAAAAGAATTACAAGGTTCGTTTTTAATTTCCAACTGTTGGGTATACAGGTAACGTTTAGCTTCTTTGGTCTTATAGATGAGGCGATTGAAAGGACGTAGGCATTTCAATATCAATTGAAATGTCTACGTCTATTGTGCATCAGCTATCAGCTGCTAATTATTCTGGTTGAAGAACGACTCTGAGGGTTGCTCTTTATCGGTACACTTATGATACCGAGAAATATCGACAGTTATTATTGAGCTAAGTTCTTTGTTCTGAAGGGAAATTTGGATGGAAGAGAATTCGAATGTATTAGGAACAGTTGTTGCTCTTTCATTTTGATGAAACAACAAAGTGCTTTCCAAAAGTTTCCAAGACTGGCTAGAAAACAATGCAGACTTAATTGAGTTAGTGATCGTTGCTGTTCAAACTAAAGTAATTTAATTCCCTTGCGAATGATACGTAGATACCAGTGTTTCTGTCGCTACAGGAAACACTGCTCGTAATTTTCCTTGGAGATCACGTTTAGCTGCTGGCTAGAACACGTGTAATATTGTTCGCTGACTGTTTTGTTTGCAGGAAAGAATGCCTGATGTACAATCCCTTCACATACTGCAATTCACATTACTTCACCTTAAACCTAGAAATGTCTGAGTCCTTTCCACGGCCTCATCTCTAAGTACAATATTTCGTGCAGTTTTACCTAGTTTAAAACAAAATTTGATAAACTTTTCTCTTTTACCTCTTAAAATCGCAGAACCCAATTAAATAACAGAATAATTACCTGGCATTTACCTGGAAAAACATGATGTGCTATAACAATGACACTCGACAGACCAATTCACAATGAAGTTATACAGCAATGCCTAGAAGCGCAAGTGTCATCTTTACACGTCATTTGCTGCTAGTCTATGACAGCACTTCGTATTGAACAGAAATTGTTCAAACTCGTACACAGTTTTCTTCCCAATCGTGATATTTATATTAAACGTACTTCAATCCTTTCGAAAAGAAGGTTGCATAAAAACGTATGTAACAGACAAAGATATATATTAAAAATAGTAATCTGAAATTTATTTAAAGTTCGATATATTGCTAAAAAAATCAATTTAACATTTTAATAAATTTCAGAAAATCTGTGGATAAAAAAAAAGAGAGAAATCCAACTTAAATTCTTATATGATTCTGAAATATGGACTTTTACAAAGAAATATCAAAGAAGATACAGGCAGCAGAAATTAAATTTTTAAGCTAAGCACAGTTACGGGATGCACAAAATTGGACGATATAAAATGAAGACACTAGAAGAGAGTGGCTATTTACATAAATAAAAAGATCAGGGAAGACAGAGTGAAATAGAAAGAGTATTTATATAGGATGGAGAGATATCGGTTACCAATAGAAGTGGATAAATATAGATCCAAGAGATAGACAGAGGAACACCACTCGAGATGGAATGAAGCTGGAACAGGTAAATAGCTAATCCTTGATAAAGAAGAAGAAAATAGTAATAGATTTTTATAGAGATGTTAACTTTAGGTTTAGTGGAATTATATCCGAAACAATTAAATCTATGAAGCCCTTCATATTACCTGTATTAACTGCGTGTGTAATCTCCAGGTGGAATGGGAGTTTTTACAAATTTAGGAGAATTGGAATAACATAAACGCCGCGTCATCCCCTAGTTATATCCCTTGTGACTGTGATTGAAAATAAATAGAGAATAAACTGAAAATGAAAAAAGACGTTTCTGTACTTTTTTGGGTTACCGAGTCCATTGGAATTTATATCCCCCATAGCAAATAGATACTTTATACTTTTTGGAAAAGATCAAGTCAAGTTATGACTTTTTTTGCTTAACAACAACTAAACAGCTTTCTACAACAAACTCTATTTAATCATATATCATGTTCAAAATGCAAAAAAATGACAAAAAATATCATACCGTCCACTGCTTCCATGTTGTTGAAGTAGCTTCAGTGGGACTACAAGTGGCCATGAGGGAAGGCATCTGATAAAATATGTAGGCTGCTTCCTGGACTACGTGACCGTAAAACCGTTGTCCATTGCCACCTGCTCGAAAGAAATGCATTGCACAGGTGAAAGATCTGGCGATTCTTATTTGTTTTCCGACATTATTTGTATACATCTTAATAAACTGAAGATTTACATGTTGGTAATAGTTATTAATAATTAATCTTAACTTATATACATGCACATAAATTTATTTGCACAATAATAATAGCTACTTAAATCCATAACCTAATGGCAAAGTAGCTTTCGTATCGCCAGTTCGAGTGAGCAGCATGAAGGAGATAACATGTAGTCTGCACTTAGAGGGCGGGGAAGCTATAATAATGATGGCAATTCGGTTTACAAGTAGAAGAATATGTCGCGAGCCAGTGGCTGCCTGTCCTCATTCTGGCCAGTAATTATAAATGAAAACTGCTAAACCCTGAATCTAAGCTGGCTGTTAAGCCAAACGTGCACCATTCATAAATAACTAGTGCCGCAACTTAATGAAGGTTCAGGCGATCTGAAAGTCAGCTTCGTGAACAGAAGCGGAACTAGGTCTACCTTCTGAAAAAGTTCCCATTTGATCATAGGAAAAAGAAGTAATCGTGCAATTTGGATGTTTAAGCACATAACATATATGAAAGATTCTTGAATTATGCAAAATTCGAATAATACATTCCTCTACCTTTAAGAAAAGTCCTGCTATATACCTTTTTTTAATTAAACAAGATCAAAGAGTAAGCTGGCCTTGTTGGCCAAGTGGATCGCTTGCAACCTCTCCAAATGGCCGTGAGCTCGAATCCTGCTATGACATGGGTATGTAAAGATCTGAACACAAGTTTAAATTTCATATCTTGTCTCTGGAGCAACATTTATGGATTATCAAACCCTTTAACCCACCCACAGTAGGCTAAGGATTAGATATAGGTGAAATTGCTAATAGATGGAATTCACAATTAAAATACGTGTACTGGATCGTTTATAATTAACACAGAGATAGCTAAGACCATGAGAATAGTGCATTGCCTGTTACATGCGTTTGTTCGCCATGATATATCTATTTTGCAGAAAACAAACCCTCTGCATGCTTACTGGTGAAATACTTGGATTATATTATATACTAAGCATATATATTATATACTTGGGTTATATAACCTTTTAACCTATCCATGACACTAAATATAAGATGTATTTATTTTCATGGGATTCACATTAAACATATTCTGAAACTTGATATAGGAAGCCTTCAGTATATCATATGAGTTCATACCATTTGGAATTCAATGTTCATATTCCATCCATTCATTGGGCATCATCAGATGCCGTATGGTCATTCAGATGCTCGATGATGTGCCACACCAATCTTCGCCATGTGGTCCTGTTTTATACTTTTCTGGAGGATTCCACTCTCTTTGAAGATCAGACACACCATCCATCTCATTGAAGCCTACCGCTTCCTCTTTTTTCAGAAACTTTACCTTCTATTTGAGGAAGTATTTTCTCAACCACATTTCCAGATTAAGAAATGGCCATTACTCAAAACTACTATTTTCTTTATGACTAAATATAAGCCTGACTTTGTTTTTCGGTCATGGAAATTAACAGACTTAAATGAATGCCTATCCCACGATATTATGTTGATTGTTTTCCTGACTTAGAAAGATATTCCGATTATTAGCATTTTATGATTTTTGATGCATTGTGGGGAAGGAGTTCCTTCCCCTTCTTCTTCAAGTGTCATCCCCTAGAAGGAGGTTGGCAACCATGTCACGGAACGTTTTTATTTCTTTTGCTGCTCTGGAACATTTATGGTACTTCAAGCCAGTCCGGTCCGTAATGTCTTCGAACCACATTCTCCCGGGTCTACCTCTCCCTCTTTTTCCACCCAATTTCCCTTCTAATATTAATTTCTGAATGCCTTCTTGTCTAGTTAGATGTCCAAAATATTTAAGTTTGCGTTCTTTAATTATTTTCATTACTTTTCTTTTCATTTTTGCTTTCTTTAAAACATCTTCGTTTTTCATTTTCTGTGTCCATGGTATTTTCAACATTTGTCTGATAGTCCACATTTCGAAAGCTTCTAATTTTTTCTCTGTTTCTTTATTTAGAGTCCAAGTTTCACTATTGTAGAGAAGGCTTGACCAGATATAGCATTTTATTAATCTTTTTCTTGTGTCTATGTTAATGAGTCTGGATGTTAGAACAGTTTTCATATCAATAAAGGCTTTTCTTGGTATCTCTATTCTTCTTTTTATTTCTTTAATGGAATTTCCTCTGTCTGTAAACATTTGTCCCAAATATACAAAAGACTGAACTTATTCAATTTTCTTTTTGTTAACAGTTATGTTTAGTTTCTTATTTATTTGATCTTTTGATATAATCATGCACTTTATTTTCTTCAGGTTAATAATTAATCCCATGTCTAAGCTTCTGTTGTAAAGTTCTGTGACTAAGTTTTGAAGATCATCTTCAGATTCAGCTATACAGACTTGTCATCTACATACCTGAAGTTGTTGAAGTTCCTACCACCCTTCAGTTCTGAAATATTTTTAAAAACCTGCTCACTATATATATTGTACAGTAAGGGTGATAAGACACATCCTTGTCTTACTCCTTTTTTGATTTCAAAGTTGTCAGAATATGCATTTTAATATCTTATTGAGACCATTTGATTCCAGTTTATATTTGTAATTATACGCAGATCTTTTCCTTTTAACCAGCTATTCTGTAGAATATGCATTAATTTCCCGTGATCTATTGAATCAAATGCTTTGGTGTAATCAATAAAACAAAGATATATGCTTTTCTGGTTATCAAGGCTTCTTTCACATAATGTTTTCAAATTGAAAATTCCTTCTCTTGTACCTTTGTTTTTTTGAAAACCTGATTGAGTGTCTTCTATTTCTACTGACAAAGTGCCTTTATTCTTTCTAGTATTATTCTCGGCAGTAATTTTGTAACATGGCTTGTTATTAATTAATCTATTTAAATATAATAAAACTTATTAATCTATATTCTGAACATTCAAAAGTTCATTCCCCACAATGCACGAAATGTAAAGAGCACTCCTTTCCAAAAACTGGGGAAGGAGCCCTATTTACTCTATAGGGAGTGAAATAAACTCCTTCTGGAAAGAAATGCATGAGACGAAATTTAATAATCTCGAAAGTTAGGTTTCTGTGTGAATATTTATGGAGTTCATATTCACTATTAAAAATGAAGGATATATACAGTATACAACTTTGATTTTGACATATTAAAGAAAATTTGTGGCAAACCTTAATTGGTATTAAAGATATCTGTAAGTACACTTACTGTATATGTGAGCTTTTTCCTTTTCACAAATATCAGTTTCTTTATTAATTTATGCAATGTATACACAATACGCAACAATAGCCAATTCAAAGGTAGTTGCAAAATAGAAATCTAAGGAACCGACTTAAGAAACGTTTCAAAAAAAGATGCAACTTAGATTATAATAGATTAGCTCAGAGAGAGAGAGAGAGAGGGGGGGGGTATTGGTTGGAATCACTCCGAAAGCAATTCAATATAGACTTAGGTTTATGTACACAGTTTTAAGCTACCTTTTGCTTCAAGCAACGAAGTTGTTTTTTTTTTGGGATGATGTTCGATTACATTGTCGTGATACATTTTCATTAATTGAATCTGTAGATTTAAATCTCGCCCTTATAGGAATATTTTACTTTGGGAACAGAAAATATTCGCTCGGAACCAAGAACTTATTTCTAATCATGAGTGAGTATTAGCCGAAGAATATTACTCGCAATTATCGCATCCTCAAATATTCTGTTAATATCCAATCGCTAGTTACATATTCGGTTTGGCTGGCCGAAAAGATAGCGTCTTCATAATTCAACCAACAGGCTGTGGATTCTGATTCGCGGTGACATGGATGTTTACCAAGACGTTGAGGTGGAGGTGATTTTCATCGCTGTATGGATGACAATTTTTTCCCCTTTTCTTTTGATGCCAAAAACACATGCAGTTAATAGACGTTCACCTCACGGCTATAGATGCCCGAGCCATTATAAACAATTTATCCCTAATCAATATTATCATTCCTTGTGGCATAATTATTTATTATGCGAATTAATTTTTGTATCGTAAATTATTATAATTATTATTTGACACTTCCAAGGAGTCCAAAGACTCATCAAGGGAGAGTGTGCCAACAGCATCGAACGACTGGTCCCCTTCCAACTACTAACCGCGCTCAAACTTACTTAACTGAGCTATTAGTAGCAGAGGCTCTACCAATTGACCAACCTTTGCCGGCATTATTGATGATCTAAATACATATATTGATCCCTAATCGCACAGATTCTGAAAGCATCTCCTTTTCAACAATATTTAGAGAGCTATTCCATATTTCCATTCCCTTCAAATCAGAAGAGGTGAAGAAGACATTCGAAATGTGCCATGGGAGTAACATTACTAATTCCATTGAACAGATGATCTGCGTAACAATTAAATGTTTTTGTAATTCTGCAGAAATGAAAAATGAAACACAAATGAAAGAAAAGTGCAGAAAAGACTCTGGCATGAAATTTCTTATTGTCAAGATTTAAATTTTTTAAATTTTAAAGGTAAAATTTCGAGAAGTTTCGAGTTTATTTCATTTTATTGCTATAAAATCCTCATTATGCATTTCTTATTGTGCTAATGAATATCGATATAAGATTTCTATGACCCCTCACGTTGGGGGCGAATAATAAATGAGGAGATGGTGTATCTCTGTACAATTTTTTTTTTCTTCCATCTCGGTCTACTTCACTGCGACAGCAGCTTTGTCCTGAGGGTGTAACTATTGCTTATGCTTGTTTACGACTGTGAGGAACATTTCCGATACTCTGTAGTTTCTGCCAATGCAAACGAGCATGTTTTTTTTTTTTTTTTTAATTTTCTCACATCAAAGGATCAAAGAAATTTAGTCCCGTTCATCTTGATCCCATCTGTAGACAGCTTGTGACTGATTTTTCTTCCATCCACATCTCTACCAGATTGCTAGATCTTAGTGGGGTTCTGACCCGCAATATTCGAAAGTGTGACTCATACGCACCTTCTCCATCCTTAATAACACACAAAATTGTTTTCTATCTAAGAGATCTAATGACGCTTAAAGCGGGTCTCATTACGTAGAAATTGGGTTAATTTAATTTCTAAGAGGAGTTCGTTATCGTTATCTAAGAAGGGATAAATTTCGCAGCTAGAATTTATTTTTCAGTTATAAATGTCGGAAAACTACATATTATAATTACACATAACTTAAAGTTCTTTACACATTATTAATAAATCTCTTGAACATAGAAAATTTATAGAACATTTAAAGGTTGTTTCAGTTCTTCAGTTATTTAAAGGAGGTAACAGAAATGAAATCAGAAATTACACACCAATATCTCTTTATTATCTACACTTTCCAAGGTTATTGTAATCCTAATAAAACAACGATTAAATAGCTACTTACGAGAGCAGTCTGAACAGTTCTAGGCCTCGACTATAGATGGCAACACCATCGGCACGATTTTTTTTTCTAAGTTGGTACATCTGTCATAAGCATCCATGTGAAATTCCAAGTCATTCTATCAAGTACTTTGTTTTAATTCTTTGTAAAAGAAAGGTTAACGTCAAAAGAATTCATTCGAAGTTCATAAAAGTTTATGGACACTCTTCTCTTCGTTTTCGACAATTAAGAAATGGGCTGCCGAGTTTAAATGTGGCCGTACCAGCAGGGCCGTCGCCAGATTAGATCGCGCCCTGAGGCAAACAATTAAATATCGCTCCTGATAGATTATAAGACAAAAATATAAGATATTCTCCAATTGCTATTTTGTTTTTATTACAAGAGAAACATTAATGCAAAACGATTACATAATAATATTAATTAAATGTTTGTTCTACGGGGATATCGCACAATAAAACTGTTTCTAAGATAAGCTCTTAATTTAAATTATAAGCCATGTTCGCCTCTATCGATAGAGTTGCTGAACCAACCAGTCTTTCTTGGGTCATTGCTGTTCGCAAATAATTTTTAATCAATTTAAACTTAGAAAAACTTCTTTTCGCACTTGCTACGCTAACAGGAATTGTCAGCATAGTAACTGCGCCTACCGCAATATGACTGAACTAGCTCCCTTATTAAGCCGCGCCGTGTGGTCCACGTGAAGGATGCCCAAAAAGTGTAACAACACCACCAGAAATCATTGATCAAGTGCACGATACGGTACTGGATGACCGGCGAGTCGAAGTGCGTGAAATTGCTGAGACTACAGGCATTTCAAAAGAACGTGTAGGATATATTTTGCATGAAGAATTGCAAATGAAAAAGCTTTGCGCAAGATGGGTGCCGCGCTTGCTCACAGCAGATCAAAAACACACTCGCATGAAAATCTCTGAACAGTGCTTGGAGCGTTTTAACAAAAATAAAACTGATCTTGAGCGTCGATTTATTACTATGGATGAGACTTGGATTCACCATTGCACACCAGAATACGAACAGTAGTCAAAACAGTGGACAGAAGCCCGTTGTTCAGCGCCAAAGAAGACAATGTCGGTTCCATCAGCAGGAAAGGTCACGGCATCGGTGTTTCTTGGGATGCTAAAGGCATTTTGTTTATTAATTATCTTGAAAAGGGTAAAACAATAACCGGGGAATATTATTCCAATCTTTTAACCAGACTAGACGAAAAAATTTATGAAAAAGACCCTGTTTGCAGAAGAAAAAAATCATCTTTCATCGAGACAATGCACCTGCCCACAAAGGTGTTTTGCCAATGGGACAATAAAGGGATCTGCACTAGGAATTGTGGGAACATCCACCCTATTCCCAAGATTTGGCTCTCTCTCTCTGACGTCTATCTCTTCTCAAAAAAAATTTTTCCTCACTGGTCAGCATTTTTCTTGAATAAGAGGTGATTGCAGATGTAGAGGGGTATTTTGCAGATCTTACTGAGAAACACTACACGGACGGGATAATGGCGCTGGAGATTGTTGGAATAATAAATGTACTAGTCTTAAGGGAGATTATGTTGAAAAACGAAAATAATTTTAAAATTATAAATTCGTTTTTTCATTGTTAGGCCGAGAACTTTTCAGACCACCCTCGTAAATTCCATATTCTTTTACCCGCCTAATCAATACGGATTCAATATGGAATAAAGTGGTATTGGAGCTTCATAAAACAGTTTATAGTTTGATAAATAAATAAATGTACACAGCAGCCATTTTTCTTGATATATCTAAATCATTTGACTACGTGCATCATGACCTATTACTACTAATAATAATACTGAAAATATCTAGATACGGCATTAGAGTAGTTAATAAAGACTGGTTGAAATCCTGTCTGAATAATAGAAAACAATATACCAGCAACAGAACATTTAATAGCAAAAAAAAAAAAAAGAATAATAATAAAATACGGAGAGGAGATGAGGTTCGGTGTCAAACAAGGTTCGGTGCTAAGACCCATCCTATTTTTGATAATGCTAATGATCTGTGTGAGTACAGACAGACTTTTGTCTGTCTGTACTCACACAGATCATTAGCATCGTTCATCGTTCAACCTTCCAAATATCTAGCAAAGTATAATAAATTTAGTTTAATCCTTTATCCAAGTGTGCGCAAACAAAGTTTGCGCCTGAAAGTATCTTCAGGACTGGGGTAAAGTGGTACAACACTGGGCTACTCCTTGCAAAGGTGGAGCAAGATACCAACCCTCCTATCTCAGTATCTCCCATAATGCAAAGCACATCTCCTTGCGGATATGTATGTTATGCATTAAGGGAAGGGCCACTACCCAGACTAGTTTCGACCTTTATTGAGGTCTCCTCAGTGGGAGCCAGGCCCAAGTGGAGATACCAGGCAGAAGCATTAGCAAGGTCATCTCCTCCTATAGGAGCTGCCAAACGGTGTGCCACCTTTTATTAAATTACTCTGGATTTAGAGAAAGATGTTGAAAGTTAATTTTTCACTTGGTCAGACTATAATGAATTTAGTTTAATCCTATAGGAGGAGATGACCTTGCTAATGCTTCTGCCTTGGTATCTCCACTTGGGCCTGGCTCCCACTGAAGAGACCTCAATAAAGGTCGAAACTAGTCTGTGTTGTGGCCCTTCCCTTAATGCATAACATTAGACATATCCGAAAGGAGATGTGTTTTGCATTATGGGAGATACTGAGATAGGAGTGTTGGTAGCTTGCTCCACCTTTACAAAGAGTCGCCCGATGTTGTACCACTTTACCCCAGTCCTGAAGATACTTTCAGGCGCAAACTTTGTTTGCTCACACCTGGATAAAGGATTAAACTAAATTTATTATAGTCTAACCAAGTGAAAAATAAACTTTCAACATCTAGCAAAGTACCTCAAGTGTTTCTCCAATAAATCATCATCTTTCATCAAAAACACCACAGATTTTGTTTCGCATATAAAAGATATTCCCATTAATGAAAATGTCATTCTAGCAAGTTTTGACATTATATCTTTATTTACTAACGTTCCTACAGACGGAGGTACTTACATTAATAAAGGACAAATTATCCAAAAAAAAAATGTTTGCCTTATTAAAGCATTGCATTCATTCTGGTTACTTCAGATATCAGGACTCCGTTTACCAACAAAAACAAGGCCTGGCAATGGGCAATCCTTTGTCCCCAGTTCTAGTTAACATCTTCCTTGAAGATTTTGAAACGAAAGCCATATCTTCTTTCTCATTTAAGTTATCTCGGTTTTTTAAGTCATTAAATCTATGTTTTAAAATGTATCACAACAACCGAGTAAAAGCCTATGATCATATATATATATATGCAGAAATATGTCTTAGATGAAGCATGCAAATATCGAATAAAAGTATGCACCAAATTACAAGATGTTCAGCCACATTGCATGTCTCAATGAACGCGAATTTTATCTTGGCGTAGTCTAAAAAAGTATTTAGTTTTCTCGCTTCAAATACATTTTAAAAAATTAACAGTTAATGTAAAACTAGTCCACAATTTTATTAAGATTAGATCACACGTTATACTTAAACTAAGTGTTATCAGCAAAAAGGAAGAATGGAAAGTATTTTTAATATGTTCTACAGCACACTCTCGTTTGCAGTTGTTTGTTGAGTTCCACTATTGCTTCATTATGAAGCTAGAAGGTGCTATAAAATCCATATATGGCGCAAAGAGCAACATAAAAAAGATTCTGAAAATTTTTAGCTATCACTTATCACTCAGTGTGACCGTGTCCATGTGATAGGAAGGAGACAAACTGCTAAAAGAATTTCAGATAGAGTTTGGGTGCAAATTAAAATATTCTCAATAAAGTACTTGAAATAAATGATCCGCTGTGAAAACAGTGTAATAAAGAATAGAAGATATCACGAAAAAGAAGTATATTTCCCTCTATACACTACAGGTATGCTGTCACGCGGATTCTATTTCTGTATATATAGACGTCTACAAAGAAATCGATCTTTGAGAACCGGCATGTACAACTTGCAACGTTTTCTGAAGTCTGCGGCCATTTAACAGTCAGGTTACACTCATGGGTGTTAAAGCATAACATTCAAACAATGTGCTGTCATTTATTTAGTGATACCAACCATTTGCTCGAGGGTCATGGAGTATAACTGCAATGGTCTTTTTTTTTTCTTTTTTTTTGGTTCTGTGTAGCAACAGCATAACTAACGTCTAGACAACAAAACATGTAATGATAATGATCGCGGTGCTGTAAATAGAAATTCTACCTTGCGACTCTGTCATCGAAACAGTTCATTTGTTATGTTTCTAAGGGGGAATTAGCGTAACTGATTGAGAAGTAATCTTTTTCGTCATAAGCAAAATTAGGAATTACCTACAATTAGTGCCACCATGCATGTACGACCTTCACGAACTACATTTTACAGGAAAAAGTCTAAAGGAAAATAAAGAAAGCGACTTGAATATGCTTTCGGAGCAAAGACTTCGCTTAAAACATTCAGCTGAAAAGCCTAAGCTATCTCCTCAGTCTTACTGAAAACTAATCAGAAATTTTTCTCACTCTTTTTCATCAAGTGGTACGTACATATTCAAAAGCACCATGGATCTATTTTTTTTTCAATTAAATTTATTAAGACTGAAGAAGCATACAAATGATAACATATTACAATAGTGATGCTTGTTTACAATATAAGGGATAATAGAACATAGAATAAATACTATATGTATTATAAATATAATGTAATATTTGAAATATAATATCGCTACTTGAACAGTAGTATAGACACTGATATTACTATTACGTGACATCTCCAAGGAGTCTAAGAGGGGCTCATCGCGGGAGAGCACTCTACTCCACTCCGCTACACACATCTCAGCCTCTTAGGAAAAGACTTATGATAATAAGCAGGAAAAGGAAATATCGGGAACTGTACAGTTTATTCACTTATTTGTTAAAACTGGGATATGGGAGTTCCATTTCAGGTTGCTGTAGATATGGAGGCCCAAAATACGTGACTGATTTTTTGACTAAGCTACATGTATGACGTCTACAAAGATCTAGAGATTGTCGATTTCACTACATTTCGCTTCATGCCATTTTAAGTTATATTCTTTAGTTTATCAGTTAACGTGAACTATATATATATATTTAGTTTTAATGGTATTCATTTTAAGGCCGTTATTGCTAAAACCACTTCCGATTTTCTAGATCCTCAAGGGTAGTTTCAGTGTATATTAATGCCGTACATCAGCGAACGATGTACGGCATTGAACGATGAACGATGCTAATGATCTGTGTGCCAGAGATTGATCATCCAGAGATTGAGACCTTTGCTAAGAATATCCGTTTCCGCATCCGAATATAAAACAAGAATAAATATACTCTTATCAGGAAATTTAATAATCTAAAATGATACAAAACAGATCTGGTCATAGTGAAGCCCGTATTAATCCTGAAAAAGTTGTAGTGTAGTGAACAAATCTTCTTATATTTTAACGGATGCGGAAACGGATATTCTTGGCAAATGTCTCAATTTCATTCCCTCACCAAAATTTATCTCTAAAGAATCTCTTCTTACAAAAATAGAAAAGGCAAGTTCACTCATTCCTAATCATTTGGCGAAACTTCTTCGTATTGAATCGATTTTCATTATCAATAATGCTAAACCTCCAACAGATAATATTTCTTTGGCTGAAAGACAAGCCCTAAAAAATCTAAAACAGAACAGTAACATTATTATTTTACCTGCGGACAAAGGCAATTCCACGGTCATCCTCAATTCTGAAGATTACCACAATAAAATGCTTCAATTACTTGAAGATAATTCGACATATTCAATTCTTCAGGAAGATCCTACAAGAGAATTACAAACCCGTACAAACAACTTGTTAAAGACTGCGAGTGAACTTCCTCATAATGTTCGCTTCTCTTTACGTTCTCTACACCTCTTATCCCACGCATCTATGGAGTTCCCAAAATACATAAAGAAAACATCCATCTTCGCCCAATTGTGGAAGGAATTGACTCACCTACGTATAAACTTTCCAAATATCTAGCAAAGTACCTCAAGTGTTTCTCCAATAAATCTTCATCTTTCATCAAAAACACCACAGATTTTGTTTCTCATATAAAAGATATTCCCATCAATGAAAATGACATTCTAGCAAGTTTTGACATTATATCTTTATTTACTAACGTTCCTACAGACGAGGTACTTACATTACTAAAGGACAAATTATCCAAAAAAAATGTTTGCTTTATTAAAGCATTGCATTCATTCTGGTTACTTCAGATATCAGGACTCCGTTTACCAACAAAAACAAGGCCTGGCAATGGGCAATCCTTTGTCCCCAGTTCTAGCTAACATCTTCCTTGAAGATTTTGAAACGAAAGCCATATCTTCCTTCTCATTTAAGTTATCTCGGTTTTTTAAGTCATTAAATCTATGTTTGAAAAAAAAAAAAAAAATATATATATATATACAGGGTGTTCGGGATAAATTTGACAGTTTCGTAAGGAAAAAGAAAATCTTCTTTGTATCTATTAAATTTAATGAATTGACAAAAAAACATTACAGGCAGAGTTAATTACAATACTATCAACAAGATTTACTCAAAATAACCACCATTAGCATCGATCACAGCTTCAATTCTGCTTCGGAACCTCGAACAAGCTGATGCTACAGTCTCCCTGGGAAGGGCCGCAAAAACTGTTTTAATTTTATCCATTAACTGGGCTTTTGTATTACTGGAAGTGCGATTGGTGTCTTTTTCAACTGCGCCCCATACAAAATAATCCATGGGGTTAAGGTCTGGGGAGTTTGGAGGCCAAACATTTGGACTGGTGAAGTCGTAGAAATTTTCAGACAACCATTTTTGACTTTTCCCAGAGGTGTGGCAAGGGGCCGAATCCTGCTGCCATACATACGGCCTACCATTGGCTACCCTTGTTATCCAGGGCTTGACTACAGTTAGCAACTCCACGAACAAAGCCCGAATTCCAATGCCAGGGTTCTTCAACACCTGTTCCTGCAGATTTGCGAGGAATTCTGCTGTACGAACGCAATCAGATCGTCTGCTAGGGATCTTTCTTCTTGCTACATCCTCGTAGTCACCATTGCAAGTCTCTAGTTCATGCCTGATTGTTTTTACTGTATTCAGGGAGCATTGGGCAGCAGTCGTAATATCCTTATTTTGATGGCGGGCACGAATCATCATGATACAAGTTATTCTCTTCCATGATTCAGGTGGGTTCCAGCTATCCATCCTTTCTGACATCTTGTATATGAATGAAGAAGGGTCCAAACTTTTAAATGAAGAGAAGTGTGTGTTAATACATGTAACTTACGGAAAAATATAATTAATTATAAATATGTCAAATTTATCCCGAACACCCTGTATATGCAGAGACTCTCCTCCTACACAAATGTTGCTACAAATTTGAACGTTTATTTAAAGAAAGTGTGGAGGCCTTACTTCAACGTCCTAACTTGAATCGTAATGACTGTATATCTATATCAAAAATTTGGGAAAGTTTAATCAGGATAACACATTAATTTTTTTTAAATATCCTATATTAGTCTAATGTTATTTAAGATTATTATATGAATTTCTGAATTAATATCTTTAATTATGACTTTAAAAATGTTTAAAGTCTAATTCTTAGCGATACGACATCACGCGACTCGTTCTATGTGTGAATGATCAATTGTTCGTATTCCACTTTGTTTTTTAAAACTTCCTATGTAGCCACTGAAGATGGTCTGTAATATTCAAACCGAAATATTTTGGAAATTAAATTATTCTTGTGTTAACGTGTATATATTTCTAATCATTATGTCACAAGTATCGTTAAAAAATCAAATCTCTAACGTGTATATGACTGAATTAGTGAAAACCATTTGTTAACTGAGTAAACTTAACTAAGAGAGAAATGATTTGAGAAGTGTCTATCTAAAGTAAAAATGTGAATGAAGGAACTTAACTTGAGTGTAACATTGTTTAAATTATCCATTTGTATTACATGATTTTGCATGTCAGTTTATATGAGAAGGTCAGATCAGTATTGAACAGTTTGTATAGATAAGCATAAGACATTCACTTAGCTAGCAATGCAGAAGTTTTGATAATTTAATACAAGATTTCGTGTACCTGTTTTTTTTAGCATTAATAAACATGTTTTGTTACTTGAAACTGAGTTTTGCCTGAATTCGAGATGTCAACCTACCACTTATAAAATTCGAACCAAATAGCGGGAAAGAGTTTAGAAAATTATATAATAGAGATTCGATCTTAGGTCACGACTGCAAGGAACCGAGATCTATATACTCGCGTGTGAATTTAGATTAACGTATATGCCTAAAACCTAGGAATATTTCCCTGAGCCTGAATTATATTCTTGTTATAAAAAGCTGGCTGGCGCAGTTAAAATATAAATTTGCCAGTTTCTGAATAGGAAATATCCCTAGGAGTCAACCCAGGTTATATATGGTAGACAAAATATTAAGATATAAGATAGAGAGGTAGAGAACAATATATATAACAATGAACGATAAGTAAAAAACGTTACACTGGACTTCACCAGACTCAAAAATTAAAAAAACTGCATAAATTAACTTTATAATTTGCAAAACGGTGAAATCCTCTCTTCTTAATGTCAAAACCTTCAGTGCTGAACTAGATAAAGACCATAAACTTCCATCTGCCAAGATCCGATTAATATTTCATAAAAAAGAAACAAAGTAAAGCACTTCAAACCAGATCTGTAAAAATTCTATTTGGTTATTTTTCTTTTATAAAGGCACATAAAAATGAGATCAGCCAATGTATAAAGGGAAAAAATGAATGTCTTCATTATTATTTATTGTTGTTGAATTTATGGTTCAAAATGAATGAAATTTTCTGAAAAAATATTATAACCAGCTCAGTTGGCAAATAATGAGACTAGGGTAGCAAAAAAAGAAGGCCTAACGACCATCTGAATAAACTAAATCATGACCAAAACAGCAAATATTACAGAAGCCTACAAAAATCAATTAGATGGGATGTGCAGAAATGAAAAATAAAACTTGCTGATTGATAGAGCAGATAAATATAAAGAAGCCTATTTATGTCACGACTCCAAATTTTTGTACAAGAGATTACCAAAGACCGTTCTTTCACCACTTACCAAAAAATATTCTCAAAACACTCTAACTGGAACTCTGGGGGAAATAGAACAAATCTAATACAATCACTTTTCTAATATCTTTAAAGAAGAAAGCTTTCGCCCACATCTACCTACCAACGAGAAAAATACAACACGATAATCCTGGAGGAAGAAGTAATCCTTTCACTTAACCAAATGAAATCATCGAAAGCACCTGGAATTGATGAAATCCGATTGGAAAATATGATACGCAAAATATTTTGCCTATACATAAAAAGGCGATGTTCAAAAATGTCATAATTATAGACCGATTACTCTTCTTTGCCACTCTTAAAAAATCTTTGCAAAAATAATACAAACCGTTTAAATAACTTTTATACAGCCATTAACAGAAGAACAAGATGGCATCAGAAGAAAAAGAAGGGGGGGGGGGAAAGATCAACAACTGCCTACATCTTTTCTCTTTATAGCCGCGCTTGAAATCGCAAAGGAAGAGACCTATTTTTATTCTGTGGACTATAAGCAAGCATTTGATTTCGTTAATAGAGAAATACTTATTCAAATGTTAACAAAGAAAAACAGACATTGAAACACTAAGATAGTATTTCAATGCTCTTCAATATAAAAATATCACGATTAAAAACCTTGAAAAATGAACGAGGAGTTATGCAAGGATCCCCACACCTTTTTAACACATTCATCCAAATACTCACTAAAGTACCCTCACTAACCAAAACAGCAAAAATCGATGTTAGAACAATCACGCATATCAAATTTGCGAACGATATCGCAATTATAACAGATAAGAAACACACACTCCAATACCAGCTGCCAAATTAAAAGAAACCTGTAGAAAGTATACAAATGACTATTAATGCAGACAATATAAAACTAATGAAAAGTGGAAGACACCAAGAATATATACAGATTACACCTAATCAGGAAAGCATAGAACAAGTTAATGGTTTAAATTAATTAAGAGCAAACTTTGACTTCAAATTTAAATGGCATAGAAACTAAATTAAACGTAGATTCTGCAAACATGGTCAACGATTAATCAACGTAATAAAATTTGTAGAAACAACAAAGTTTTCACAACTCTAGAAATAAAATTATATGAAAATATAATAATACCATTAGCTTTTTATGGGACAGAAAAAACCTGGACTTAAAAAAATGCAGAGAGGAAACTGTCGGCTTTTGAAATGAACATAATATCCAACTTCTGCAATGTTTGTTGTTAAAATTTCTATCTGTGTTAAAATTGTTGAATCCTAATTCAACAATTTTAACACAGATAGAAAGCTTTAATTTCATTGGTTTGGCTACATTGTGCGAATGGAAAACCGAACAGACTTTTCTCGACTGATATTTGACAGCACTATGGAGGGTAGATGACCTAGGAGAAGATCGAAATTGATACCGCATAAACCATTAGAACTGCATTGGGGTTTCCAAGCTATTGGCATATGAATGAGCTTGCCTTGGACAGAGAAGGGTGGAATATGTATGTATGTATGTGTGTGTGTGTGTGTGTGTGTGTGTACACACACATACATACATATTCATGTGTACGTATATACATACATACATGTGTATCAACTTTACCTATACAAGTTGCTACAATGTGTTTTTATTTTGAATAAGAATCTCTGGAGGAGATATAGATGTAAATTCTTATTCAAAATAAAAACACCTTGTAGCAACTTGTATAGGTAAAGTTGATAAGGCTCTGTATTACTAAAGCCTTGGTATTTAGGGTCTAGCTACTCACTGAGGAGACCTCAAAAAAAGTTGAAATCGGTCTGAGTAGTGACCCTACCCATAATGTATTGCAGTATACATCTCTTAGTGAGATGCGCTTTACATTGTGGAAAATACTAAAAATAGTGATCAGAGCATTCTTATTCAAAATAAAAACACCTTGTAGCAACTTGTATAGGTAAAGTTGATAAGGCTCTGTATTACTAAAGCCTTGGTATTTAGGGTCTAGCTACTCACTGAGGAGACCTCAAAAAAAGTTGAAATCGGTCTGAGTAGTGACCCTACCCATAATGTATTGCAGTATACATCTCTTAGTGAGATGCGCTTTACATTGTGGAAAATACTAAAAATAGTGATCAGAGCTTTACTCACGTTTACAATGAGTTGCCCTGGTGTTGCATCACCTTTAAACATGAACTACGTTCAGGCGCAAACTTAACTGTTTACTTACTCTATAATATAAAATGATAAGCCTTTTTTTGTAACGTTTTCGTGTCACGTTTTTTGTCAAGTTATTTGAAACTGAGGGGCTAGCCTGAGTGTCGAGTCTTCAAAATTCGAGTCATCAGAATTCAAGGAGAACCAGCTTACTAGTCCTGATCTCGGGGGGGTTGTGCGTCGTAGGCTCCAGGAGGACGGAAGCCCCCTTCCGAGTTTTCAAAATTCGAGTCATCAGAATTCAAGGAGAACCGGCCTACCAGTCCGGAACTCGGAGGGTTGGACGCCGTAGGCGCCAGGGGGGGGGAAGAACCCCCTCCTTTTGAGTCTTCAGAATTCGAGTCATCAGAATTCAAGGAGAACTGGCCTACCAGTCCGGAACTGAGGGGGTTGGGCGCCGTAGGCGTCAGGGGAACGGAGCCCCCATAGTATATATATATATATATGTATATATATAACCTTCGAAGAATGTTATTTTGCGAACTCTCGGGACACAAAGGTACCTTAAATACCTTTGTGTCCCGAGAGTTCGCAAAATAACATTCTTCGAAGGTTTGTTGACTTCACTAAGCACAACTTCTCAATATTGTCAATCCATAACTGATTTAGGATTAAAATTACTGAGTAAAGATATCAACAAATACTAATTTCCTTCAGCTGCAAACGGCATTCTGAAAAGGCTTTGAGCATCGCATTAGAAAATGTAGTTCCCTTGAATGGGAAACTAACTTAGGGTCGTGACCTTGCACATTCTGATGATGGTGGTTGCACCTCGAAGATTGGATACAACCAGAAACTCACTGTCTCGAAACGTTATGTTTGAATCATCACCAAGGGGATCCAGATGGTGAAGAATGAAATTGTTAATTGAAATAGACATCACGTATTCTGGCGTTTCCCAAATATTTTGAAAGAGAGGGGAAATATGAAAAATGGAGCAGCGGAACTGTCGACAAAGTAGGAGCAGAGCTCTCGAAATGATTCTCGCAGGGATGACCTCAAATAGCAGACGACAGCAACTGGGTGTAAAAACGTTTCCTTTGCCCACACCAGATCTGCGCTGATAGAAGAGCAGGCGAAGGCGCTCAAAACAGTCATGGAAACAATTTTGGAAAGGTTTCAAAAAAATTTGCTAATGCCTTTTAGTCAGGAAAAAAAAATGTTGCCAGTTTCAGTGTTTAAAGAAATCGAATTTTATTTAGCAGAATGAAATATTCCAAAGTGTAATCCCACTCGATAAATAAGAAATGCTTCTGTACAGCTAATTTTGAAGTCTCTGTTGTTGCAGCATTTGGATTTATCAGCACCCTGATATCGAAATGCTCTGGGATCTTTCATCAGTATTTGCTAGCCATCATTTGCGACTATTACTTTTCATTATCCTGTTCCACTTAGAGCAGGTTAATGTTATTTGTTTCCTCTTAAATCCCCGTGGCGTCTAATTGTGACCCGATCTACTAACATTCTTATTAATGGAGTTTCAAGCCCAGGTTAAACATAGCATGACATTCTTTTTATTTTTATTTATTTATTTTTTGAATCTCAGAGTAGAGCTGCTCGACAGCTGCTAATATGCAGTCTTTTTTTAATTCCAGCATTTCCGTTTTGCGATTACACTGCCCCCATGGTTTAACCGGTCAAGAATGCCGACATAGATTACCTTCTGTAAAACACCCTGTGAGGATGTTGGAGACCCGGATGTGCTTGCTGTATCGCAGGGACTTATTTTAATGATAAATACAAGCACGCCAGAACTGCATGTCCATTCGTGCATGCAGTTAAACGGAATAAACAGTTATTATTTGCATGTGATACTGCTACCTATTTCTTAAAAAATTTCCATGGATAGTGTTTGAATTTGCAATTATCGAAAGCCCTTGTGGCATTATGTGAAAAGTATCAAAATATAGGAAAATATCCAAAATTGCTATAGATGAGGGCAAAATAAAAAAAATAAACGTCCCAGTTCAGACATTTTAAAATGTCGCTAGAATATATTCATACAGAGAAACATTTTTCAGCAAATTTTGTAGTCATTATTATTATCATAACTACAGAGGGCACTACAATCTATCAAGAATCATATATAAAATTAGAATAGTCGGTTTGTAGTTGTTAAGTTTCGAATATAATAAAGCATATTTCTAAATGAGTATAGACCTTGTATGTCATTATTTTTTATTTTTCATTTTTCTTAGAAGGTATATTTCAATCTATCGCATACCTTTACGATGACGCGAGGAGAATGGGAAGATCGCGGTGACTTTGCAGTTTGCCGAGCATTACGCTCATATTGTACACATTTATTCTACATGAGTCGCACTACGCATCGCTGCAGTTTTTTGCACCTGAGCATTCAGCCAGGTCGTTTCTTAACCTTAAGAGTTACATGGGCAACATTTCACAATACAAGTGTCGGTTAAAAAAATATAATCATGCTTCTTTAAATTATAAAGAAAATATGCCATTTTGTTGGCCTCAGCTTCACTCACATTTCCAAATGAGTTCTTATTAATAATAAAAGTAATATATATTATTACCATTATATTCTAAGTACCTGTAATAAAAAACTATCGTACTCACTAGGAGGGGAAATCTCTTTTAGTAAATTAATTTTCGATATATTAGTAAAAGAATGATTTTTTCCTTCTCTCAATAAATAATCTTGTTGTCGACTGTTTATCTTTTAGATGAGCGATTTGCACGATTGAAATGAGCACGATCTCTAGGTGGGAGATGAATTGCATCGCTCGGTGTAAGACCACGTCTTGCCCCGTTTATTGGAGGCCTGAAGTGGCTTCCAAAAGGTCCATATTTGGTATCCAGAGGAGTATTTCCGGATTATTTTAAAAAATAAAAAGAATAATTAAAATAAAATTTCCCAGAAAATCTTTTAGCCAACTTACGGCGCTAATGTAGTGGGAATCATAAAAATAAAATAAATAATTCAAATTAAAAGAAAAACTGTCTATCCTAAGAATTCCCATTTTAAATGCACTACCGACTAATAATACCTTCCTACGCCATCATGGAAATTTTCTTCTCACAGCCGATAATATTTAGTTTGCCAATTCATCATAATCTCTCTATGTGAAAAAAACTTTTTTTTTTCCCCTTATTTTTCGCAGATACAATCAAGATAATGGTTTTTGGAAGTGGGAAGGTGAAATGATCGAACATGTGTGAAATGGTATTGAAAATACTGGAACTGGCACAATGCGTCTTAAGAACTCAGTGATTAAAGAATGTGTTAAAAAAAAAAGATGTAGAAACTATTTCCTATATTTAACCTTACATTATGTGAAAATACTTTACTGAACACAAAAATACGCCCACCACCACTTGATTTAGTAATGAACAGTAGGCTCTTTCGTAGTAATGGAGTTATGCTTAAATTATGTATTTTTTGGACCTTCAATTTCCCTCTCTTCAAACAGGTATCACAAGATTACAGCTAACTTCATATTCAAGATGGGACAATCTCATGTTACGAGTATCGGTTTTTGGAACACAGTGGCAATTGTCAGCAGGTTATGGTTTACCCTGCATATGACTTTTTTTACCCTCTAATCCTAAGTTTGTCGAGATGTATGCTGACCCCCCCCCCCTGGAGTGCTCCATTTTCCCATCAACACAATAATATTACGTTTACTTATGCATGCATGTCTTCTAGTAGACAGGAATGGAGCTTATGTCGTTGTCATCCAAATGGACTTATGGGTGTTCACGAATCAGTTAGAATTGCTGGCAATGATATATCCATGGAATGCGGACTTCATAGATATCACACTGTTTATTGCCAGCGAACAACTCACTCATTCAAAATAAATTCAATTACCAAATGAAAATATAATCATGAGTTCAACAATGGAAGACCACGGATATCAAAAATCCTTGAAGCAGATGATATTCTTCACACTAAGATTAAAATGAAGTTCATATCAGAATATATCACATTCAGATAATTTTAAAATCAAAGCTGAAAGGCGAAAATGCTATTAAAGGAATGAATATATTAGTCATTCCTATGAACAAGTATACAGCCAGCATAATAGAATGGACACATACAGAAGTAGATGTGCTTGGTAGTAAAACTAATAATTTTAAACCATATCTGAACCTGAATTATATCCTGTTAGTGATATAGAAACAGAATGGGGGAAAGTGGATGAACAGAAATATTGCTAGTAAAGCAAATAGTTGTTTGAATGATAACATCAAGCCAAATCTGCTGTTTTCCGTTGTGATTCTGATATACTGGAGAGAATACAAAGGAGAGTGTTAAAATGATATAAGGATTGTGGAATACTAATTATGAAGACAGATCGAGAATTTGTAGACTGCAGACACTAGCAAACGGGAGAAAGAGGGGTGATATGATTGAGACTAAGTACACGCTTCTGAAAGGGTCATACAGGATTTCAATTGATGTAATTTTTCAGTTTATGGAGGATGGGGAAAGGACGAGAAGGCATCCTTGGAAGCTGAGAATGAAGGCCGCTAAGAAGGGAGTAAAGACTAGATTTTTCTCTCAGTGGGTGGAGCTTGATTAGAATGGATTGTCATTGGATGTTATGCAAGCAGCTTGAATGAATTCAAGAATAAGTATGATAGCTGGTGTGTGTATGTGCCTCCCTCGATGAGTCTCTGACTCCCTGGAGGTCGCTCTTAATAATAATAATAAGAAGAAGAAGAAGTCAAGAAAAAGCACTGAATTAATTATTTCAATTGTTTCCTTGAGCTGGAGATTCTAGTCTGCGGGTATTTTAGGATCTTACTTTCAGAATTTGTTGTCCTATTTCGCAACAGCTTGCTAATTCAGTAGATCACTCTCCTGAAGAAGGTACCATTATTTAGCTATTCATGTTACTTGCTTTCTTGTTCAATAGATTTCCACAAATCGGAAATTCTTTCCTTTAAAAGAATGCTCTGTAGAACTATAGTATACAAACTATAATAAAATGTGATGGCTGCTATTTTCAATCCACATTCTGCGTGTTCATATTATATTAAGGATTCATAGCTGCTTTTATGACATTAAATTAATTTGCATTAAAATCTAAATTTGTTTCCTTTCCATTATCACTTAGCGAAGTTACTACTGGGCAACTTTTGCTAAAAGATTTTGTTAACTTTGCATTTAGCAGGTTAAACGCAAAGTTAAAGATCTGCGAACCTTAGCAATTGAACTGACAAAGTTTCTGGAAATTATTAAATAGTCTGTATGTGTTCTGCAACCCAAGAGAAACTCATACTTCTAATTCTTTGGATTATCTGGGAAAAAAAAAAAAGAGTCAACTTGTCAGAAAACTTATTGAGAATTGTGTAGTTTTTTGTTGCAGGCTACCGATTCGATTAAGATATAGCTGATTTTCTTAGAACAAATCAGTCATTAATTTAGTCGGCCGTTTTCAGTTTACAAGCCTTAACCTAGATATGGAATCGAATACTACAGCCAAACAATGCCATTCTATTGCCTTCCCAGAGCTGAATAACATATCAGCAGGTTCGTGTTACACGATAATCATTGGGGCTTTACCCTATGCACGATTGAAGGATCACAGTTGTGATTACTAATTGACAAATTGTAAACCCTCCTTATATCACTCTACAAAATATAGTTATCGATAAACAGTAATTTTCATATCAAACTTGTAAATACTTTATTTCTTAAGTATAAAGAGCTAATAAGCTTCATTTCTTTTTCTTCATTTCATAAACTTTATTTCTTTTTATATCTTTTATCGAAGTGCTCTTTAATCCGCTGTATAACTATTAATTAATTACGCACTAAGACCTACTCGCAAGTTTATACACTCTTGAATTCCAATACTTTAAAATACCAAGGTACTTTTTTTTATAATGAAAATTAGAAGAAAAATCAAATTTTAATAAAACAATATTGAGAGTAATTGTCTCAGTGAGTATGTTCGCATTGAAATATAACTAACGAACCTAATTTTGCTAGTTTGGAGCTTAGTTGTGATCAAATGCATAGTGCTGGATCTCCTTTGTGCTTAAGAAGTCTTTGTATTTTATACTTTCTTTCTTGCCTTATAAATTTCGTTGAGTATAAAAGTGATTAACCATCAGAATTACACTTCTTCAGTTCTTTATCAAGCCATTAACGGACACCTTTCTTTGTGTTGAAAAAGAACTCCAACATCTACCTTGGGTTGCTATGCCTTCATGCAGTGATCGCTTTCAAGAAAACGGTAATGTTGAGAAGCGTGGGTTAGTCTGTTGTTCTCCGATGTTTTTCTTGGCTGAAATTAATCCTACTTTTTAGTTGTGGTTTGGGTCGCGTCTTCTCGAGTTCGCGCAAGTGCCAAACGTGTCAATATGTGTCAAAGAAGCGAAAAAGTAACACTTACCTCATCCATAGAGCAACCATAAAGAAGAAGAAGAAGAGCCTCAAATTCAGCTGTCTACAAAACCAACTCGCGACTGCCTTGCTACCAGTCTCCACAGTCTGTTACAGCACTCGAGACTAAAGCCTAGGGCAGATCGGCGTTTCGCATGACGGGCCTACCGTACACTACATCTCCGTCAACCTTAACGTAATGGCCTCTCGCGACGAAGAGGAAATGTAGGTGTCCTCGGTTGCTACGATTTCTCCCTTCTCTCCGTTTTTTTCTTTCTTTTTTTAACTCTCCCCTTTAAAATATTTTTTTTCTGGAGTCTGAGTGAAGTGGACTTCCTTGGGAGCTTAACGTCGCTTTTTTACCGCCGTGTTGACATCCGACCTACCTCCGAACCAGGTTACCTTGTCAAAAACACGCGCACATGTACACCGACGTCACGTGACAACGCCGTTAACGCCGGCTGTCTAAATGAATGTTGGCGCGCTTAGCCGAAGCGTTATGTTTGCTCTAGGCTTGGCGGATTCAATGAAAAACACGGAGCCGCAGCTGAGTGAAGGTGGTTTTTTTCAACAATACACATCCAGGCAGCATTCCTGTTGAAAAATAAAAGTGCGGCAAATGCTTCGCTTCGGATGATTGGATGAAGTGCCTAATGGGGACAGGTGCGAAAGTTTCAGACGCTTGACCTGTTAATTCATGCAGGTTGGAACTGCCAGTATTGTCTAAATCGGTGCCGCTTCCTTTGTGTCATGATGTTGTTGCTACTTAGAAGTCGTGTCATCATTACTAAGACGTTCGAAAAGGGGAGTAGGTACAAGGGAGCAAAAAAACACAACGGCAGTCGGTCAGGAGACAAAAAGACGAAACTCTAATAGAGCCCAATACTACACTATTTTTTTTTTCTTATATAGTGAAACCTGTGGGGTATCCATAACTAGAAAGTAACACGTATGCCCCACTAAATAACTTTTTTATTATGTAAATAGTTCGTCTTATGTATCGCAAGACATCATCAGTCCAATTTTCGAGCAACAATAGGAATTGAATTAAAAAAAAAAAAAAACAGTAGTGTGCATGCTTAGATTGGAATCCCTCTACATATTCAGCCGCGCGTATTCATACTAAAAACTAATAGGCTGAAATTAAAACTAATTAAATTAAAATTAAAATATAACAGCTAAATTTATTTAACAGATTTGACGATAACAATTTCCTAACTTTTGAACTAGTGAGACAGTCATTTCGATGGAGTCTATGGTCATTTAGGTCTATGGTCATCACTTTCTTTATATAAACGTTCGTGTTTATATATAGCTCTACTAGGGGGATCTTCCAACCCCCGAGTTCCGGACTGGTAAGCCGGTTCTACATTGTTTTGAAACGTCCAACAAATTGATGTCTTGGGCATTAAACACATTGTTGGACGTTTCAAAACAATGAAGAGACAAAAAACGTGACATAAAAGCGTTTCAAATTTCGACTTATCAACTTAATGGCTTAAGCCGACTCAAAACAATCAAGAGACAATAAATGTGACATAAAAACGTTTCAAATTTCGGCTTATCTTTTTATATAGAGAGAGTAGATGTAGCAGTTTAGCGTTATTCCATTGGATCTAGTGGTTAGCGTTTTCAATTCTGTGTTGTCCAGGGACAGATTTATAAAGTTTGATCAGACGGATGTGGTCTTAATTCAGAGATACGTTTATTTATAGATCTTCCAATTTGTCCATAGTAAGACAATTTACACAGATATAGTACTTCGTATACAACAGGTGAGAGTTTGCCTTTTTGAGAAGGTAAGGTAGCAAGTTGAGATTTTTTTTATTATTATTTTTATATATTTTTAAGTGTTTCTCACTCACTAAAGGTTATTAGTAAACCTATAGTACATCTATACCGTGGGCAGGCTAAGAATTTTTTTCCCCCATTTTTTATCAATTATATAGATATATTAAATTGAATGACTAGAAACTGAGAAATATATATATACACACTATTATTATTATTACGGCTATTACAGCCTGCTTTTATTTAGGAGTGTCCCTTATTTTAAATACATTGGCTATTATTACTCAAAAAAGAGGTATATATATATTTTAGGGCATTATGGGTGGGTATAGCCGTAATTATAATAATAGGGTTTAAGAGGAGCATGGGAATGTTCCCAGAAACTATACCTAATATATATATATATATATATATATATTAGGATATTAGTTAGGATAACCAAGCAATTTTATATGCTTGGTCATTTTAGCTCCTAATCCCAAGTATGCAAACAATTAAGTTTGCGCCTGAAACAAAGTTCAAGTCTAAAGATGGTACAACACCAGGGCAACTCATTGTAAAGGTGGTTAAAGCTTTGATCACTATTCTTAGTATTTTCCCATAATGTAAAGCACATCTCACTAGAAGATGTATACTGCAATGCATTATGGGTGGGGTCACTACCCAGACCGGTTTCGACCTTTTTTGAGGTCTCCTCAGTGAGTAGCTAGACCCTAAATACCAAGGTTTTAGTAATACAAAGCCTTATCAACTTTACCTATATAAGTTGCAACAAGGTGTATTAAGTTTTAATAAAAATCTCTGGAGGAGATATTGATGGGAATAAATTTTTAACTTGGGTATATTGTATATTAGGATAACCAAGCAATTTTATATGCTTGGTCATTTTAGCTCCTAATCCCAAGTATGCAAACAATTAAGTTTGCGCCTGAAACAAAGTTCAAGTCTAAAGATGGTACAACACCAGGGCAACTCATTGTAAAGGTGGTTAAAGCTTTGATCACTATTCTTAGTATTTTCCCATAATGTAAAGCACATCTCACTAGAAGATGTATACTGCAATGCATTATGGGTGGGGTCACTACCCAGACCGGTTTCGACCTTTTTTGAGGTCTCCTCAGTGAGTAGCTAGACCCTAAATACCAAGGTTTTAGTAATACAAAGCCTTATCAACTTTACCTATATAAGTTGCAACAAGGTGTATTAAGTTTTAATAAAAATCTCTGGAGGAGATATTGATGGGAATAAATTTTTAACTTGGGTATATTGTATATTAGGATAACCAAGCAATTTTATATGCTTGGTCATTTTAGCTCCTAATCCCAAGTATGCAAACAATTAAGTTTGCGCCTGAAACAAAGTTCAAGTCTAAAGATGGTACAACACCAGGGCAACTCATTGTAAAGGTGGTTAAAGCTTTGATCACTATTCTTAGTATTTTCCCATAATGTAAAGCACATCTCACTAGAAGATGTATACTACTGCAATGCATTATGGGTGGGGTCACTACCCAGACCGGTTTCGACCTTTTTTGAGGTCTCCTCAGTGAGTAGCTAGACCCTAAATACCAAGGTTTTAGTAATACAAAGCCTTATCAACTTTACCTATATAAGTTGCAACAAGGTGTATTAAGTTTTAATAAAAATCTCTGGAGGAGATATTGATGGGAATAAATTTTTAACTTGGGTATATTGTATATTAGGATAACCAAGCAATTTTATATGCTTGGTCATTTTAGCTCCTAATCCCAAGTATGCAAACATACTTGGGATTGGGATCCTAATATACAATATACCCAAGTTAAAAATTTATTCCCATCAATATCTCCTCCAGAGATTTTTATTAAAACTTAATACACCTTGTTGCAACTTATATAGGTAAAGTTGATAAGGCTTTGTATTACTAAAACCTTGGTATTTAGGGTCTAGCTACTCACTGAGGAGACCTCAAAAAAGGTCGAAACCGGTCTGGGTAGTGACCCCACCCATAATGCATTGCAGTATACATCTTCTAGTGAGATGTGCTTTACATTATGGGAAAATACTAAGAATAGTGATCAAAGCTTTAACCACCTTTACAATGAGTTGCCCTGGTGTTGTACCATCTTTAGACTTGAACTTTGTTTCAGGCGCAAACTTAATTGTTTGCATACTTGGGATTAGGAGCTAAAATGACCAAGCATATAAAATTGCTTGGTTATCCTAATATACAATATACCCAAGTTAAAAATTTATTCCCATATATATATATATATATATATATATATATATATATATATATATATATATATATATATATATATATATATATATATATATATATATATATATGACAGAATGATCATTGACTCGGTTAACATACATAGTTTTATGAAAAAAATTGAATGACTAGAACCGAGATTTATTTAAAAAGGTTTTAATATAAACACACTACTAGTTTCGGCCTGTAACAGCTTTCTTCAGGTGACATTATAAAAGAAAAAACACTAAACATTGAGGGTTAAAAGACTATGAACAACATAGACAGTCTTTATACATAATTAGCATTAAAACGTTGTAGTTGTATTTGAAGCTGTTCTTTCATTTGTTGCATTGTTGGCAGAGTGCGTGCTTGCTGCATCACGTGAACGCCAGTACATGATTACAGCTGAATGACTATCTGGGAGGTTGTAGCTTAAGTTGTTATTTAGATGAACAGGATTGAAGATGATTTCTCTCGATTCCACAATTTTTCTCTCTATTTCGTCACTGCAACGGAAGATGTTTGTAGATTTTTCCCAGCAGACTTTGTGACTTTGGTTATCATCATTAGGATTAGCCGAGAAGAGGATATGACTTGATAATGCACTTGCTCGCTGTCTCTTGTAAGTAATGTCTCTCATGTGTTCTTCCATACGCATTTCTACAGATTTGTCTGTCTGACCGAAATAAGGAATATCGCAGTCACATAATATTTTATATACGCCAGGGTATTTGAGTTGATGATGACAAGGTTTTGGGTGGCTAATTAAGGAACGGATCTTTGGAAGTGGAGTGAACAAGGTTCTGATATTGTATTTTTTTAGAACTTTTGCTAATTTATGTGAAACAGTACTTATGTAAGGAATAGATATATTGCTTTTGAATCTATTTGTTTCTTCTGAGTGATGTCTGGGAGGATTAAGAAGGAATTTGTTAATGATTTTCTTGGAATATCCATTAACTTCGAAAGAAGTTTTCAGATGGTTTATTTCTGTAAGCAGTTCATTTGGATCATCAAGAAGAGAACGGGCTCTATGTCCCAAGGTGGAAATTATTCCAAGCTTATGAGGAGGGAAATGATGGGATTGACTGTGCAGATATCTGTTGGTATGTGTGGGTTTTCTATATATCGATATTTTTAGTTTACCAGCAGAAGAGCGAGTCAGTTTGACATCAAGAAAAGGCAAGGAATTATCCGTTTCAAGCTCAGCAGTAAACTTAATACTTTGATGTCGGCTATTGAGATGTTCGAGGAAAACCATAAGGGATTCATGTCCATGGCTCCAAACAATGAAGACATCATCCACATAACGTTTCCAAACTTTAGGTGTTAAAATAAAGGAAGAGATAGCCTTGGTTTCAAAATCTTCTAAGTAAATATTTGCAAGAACAGGAGATAAAGGATTACCGATAGCCAATCCATGATTATGTTTGTATATATTATCTTGAAATTTGAAGTAACCGGAGCTGATGCAATGTGTAAGCAAGGCTAACATTTTTTTGGATAACTTGTCCTTGAGTAATGTTAGGACTTCATCTGTTGGGACATTAGTGAACAAAGAAGTTATGTCCAAGCTAGCCATGATGTCATTTTCATCAACTGTAATATCCTTGATGTATGTAACAAATTCTGTAGTGTTCTTGATAAAGGAAGGTGATTTCCCTGAAAAACGTTTGAGGTATTTGGCAAGGTATTTTGAAAGATTGTATGTAGGAGAATCGATACCTTCTACAATTGGGCGTAATGGGGTGTTCTCTTTATGGATTTTAGGAACACCATATATGCGAGGAATTAACGGATGGAGAGAGCGTAGAGATAAACGGACGTTTCGGGATAATTCAGTTGTTGTTTTTAATAAGTTGTTTGTACGATTTTGAAGTTCACGAGTTGGATCTCTCTCAAGTATTGAGTAGGTATCATTATGTAGTAATTCGATCATTTTATTCTTGTAATCTTCGGAGTTCAGGATGACTGTTGCATTTCCTTTATCTGCAGGGAGAATGATTATATCTCTGTTGTTTTTTAAACTTTTAATAGCTTTGCGTTCAGTTGAAGTAATGTTGTCTGCAGGTGGTTTTGCGTTATTGATAATAAAGATTGATTCAATACGTAGGAGGTTTGCATCTTGTGGAGGGAGAGAAGAAGCAGCTTTTTCTATTTTTGTAAGTAGTGTCTCCTTTGGTATTAATTTTGGTGAAGGAATGAAGTTTAGACCTTTACTAAGGATGCTTTGTTCTACATCTGAAAGTATATAGGAGGATTTGTTGATAACGACTTTGTCAATATTGATGTGTGGTTTTGAGTTCCTATTATTTTGTAATCTCTTTAACGTTTCAAATTTTCTTATAAGATTTACTTTGTTATTATATTGTATTCTGGCTGCTTGAGATTCACAGTATGTATTAAAGGTATGCCAACGTTCATTATCTAGAGATTCTTCCAGTATTTCAGCTATGGTTCTTTTTTTATTGGAAAGAAAAGCGAGAGTGCTTTTAGTATCCGATATTCTTTCAGACAGTAGGTCTAATTTAGCTTTATGATAGATTCTCTTCGCACGTTCAGTTGTTATGTTTTCCTTAAAGCATATAAATTTAGGAAAGATAGCATGGAATTTGCAACGTTTTAAGAAGACCAACCTGTTAATGTTTAGTCCAATCCTCTTTAGTGTCTTGTTGAAGTTTCTTTTATTATTGATAATAGAAGCCTCGTCATGAAGGTCATAGATGACAGAATGATCATTGACTCGGTTAAAGTATTAAGTTTACTGCTGAGCTTGAAACGGATAATTCCTTGCCTTTTCTTGATGTCAAACTGACTCGCTCTTCTGCTGGTAAACTAAAAATATCGATATATAGAAAACCCACACATACCAACAGATATCTGCACAGTCAATCCCATCATTTCTCTCCTCATAAGCTTGGAATAATTTCCACCTTGGGACATAGAGCCCGTTCTCTTCTTGATGATCCAAATGAACTGCTTACAGAAATAAACCATCTGAAAACTTCTTTCGAAGTTAATGGATATTCCAAGAAAATCATTAACAAATTCCTTCTTAATCCTCCCAGACATCACTCAGAAGAAACAAATAGATTCAAAAGCAATATATCTATTCCTTACATAAGTACTGTTTCACATAAATTAGCAAAAGTTCTAAAAAAATACAATATCAGAACCTTGTTCACTCCACTTCCAAAGATCCGTTCCTTAATTAGCCACCCAAAACCTTGTCATCATCAACTCAAATACCCTGGCGTATATAAAATATTATGTGACTGCGATATTCCTTATTTCGGTCAGACAGACAAATCTGTAGAAATGCGTATGGAAGAACACATGAGAGACATTACTTACAAGAGACAGCGAGCAAGTGCATTATCAAGTCATATCCTCTTCTCGGCTAATCCTAATGATGATAACCAAAGTCACAAAGTCTGCTGGGAAAAATCTACAAACATCTTCCGTTGCAGTGACGAAATAGAGAGAAAAATTGTGGAATCGAGAGAAATCATCTTCAATCCTGTTCATCTAAATAACAACTTAAGCTACAACCTCCCAGATAGTCATTCAGCTGTAATCATGTACTGGCGTTCACGTGATGCAGCAAGCACGCACTCTGCCAACAATGCAACAAATGAAAGAACAGCTTCAAATACAACTACAACGTTTTAATGCTAATTATGTATAAAGACTGTCTATGTTGTTCATAGTCTTTTAACCCTCAATGTTTAGTGTTTTTTCTTTTATAATGTCACCTGAAGAAAGCTGTTACAGGCCGAAACTAGTAGTGTGTTTATATTAAAACCTTTTTAATTAAATCTCGGTTCTAGTCATTCAATTTTTTTTCATAAAAAAAAATATATATATATATATATATATAATATTTGTGGCATCTTTGAATCTTGAACAGGCATTAAATTATAAGTCAACATACACATTCGGTGGTGATGACTTTAATGCCAAAATAGGATGTGGAAAAGAATATGAAAAGTTTATAGGACCACATGGCCTAGGAGAAAGAAATAGAAGAGGAGAGAGATTAGCTGAATTTGCTGCAGCTGAATAACTCTTTATCATGAACACTTTTTTTCAACAAACGCCTAGGAAGAATATGGACTTGGCAATCACCGAATGAAGACACAAAAAATGAAATTAACTACATTTTAACAGACTGTAAAAGACTGCTACAAAATGTTGGTACAATAGGCGAAACATACTTCAACATAGATTCTGACCACAGACTCCTCAGAGCCATTATAAGAATAGACCACAAAAAAGAACAACATATGAGGGCAACATCAAACCATAAAAGACAATCCAAACAAATAGACTACCACAAGTTCAGGAAGTACATAGAAGAGACCGAATGGACTATTAAAAACTGTTACATAAATAATGACTACATTGACTTTATTAATAAATTCAACGAGTGCAAGAAAAAATCAGAAATTCCTGTGAAACAAAAAAAAAGAAAAAAGAGGACGACTCTCACCTCAAGCTCTAGAACTACTGAAAAAGAGAAAAGAACTGAAGAAAATTTTCTAGAATAAAAAATTATCTGTAAATTACTAAGGAAAAGAATTTCAGAAGACTACAAAGCTTTCAGGATACAAAAATTAAGAGAAGCAGTGCAGGCAAAAACCAGCCTGAAAAAAATAGACTTAAATTTTAAACAGTCAATTCCATCTGCTTTACAGGATCAAGATGGAGAAAAACATACTAATAGAAAAAGGATAGAAAAAATTGTGCAGCATTTTTATAATGATCTCTATGCAACTAAGTGCCAAGTTTTAGAACCTATCATTCCAAAACCAAGCAATATACCAGATGTACTTCCAGAAGAAATTGAACATGCCCTTAAGAAAATGAGTCAAGGAAAAGCCTCAGGACTTGATCATGTTAAGGCTGAAGAAATCCAACAAGGTCTACTAATTATTTTCAAAGCCTTGGCTGCCAGATTCACGTGGAACTTCAAAGAAAGAAAGATTCCAGAGGAATGGAAAATCTCAAAAACCATACTTCTATTCAAAACAAGGAAGACATAAAAAACTATCGTCCAATCTGTCTACTCTCTCACATATATAAGATCATGAACAGAGTAATACTGAACAGAATCCAAAACACTCTAGAATACAACTCCAGCAGAGAGCAGGCAGGATTCAGAAGAGGCTTCTCCACAATAGATCATATCCAGGTCATATCACAACTAACAGAAAAATGCAGAGAATACCGAATCCCTCTATGTTTCCTCTTTATTGATTTTAAAAAAGCTTTTGATACCATAGAACACAATGCAGTCATCAGTAGCATAGCCTTACTGGAAATGAATGTGGATCCTACTTATATCCACATGATAAAAGAAATTAATAAAAATCAGATCACACAAATAACCCTATTTGATCAACCTATAAATATAGATATAAAGAGAGGGGTCCGCCAAGGCGATGTGATCTCCCCAAATCTATTCACCAGCACTTTAGAATACATTCTGAAAAAAAAATAGACCTAAACGGAGGAATAAGCATAGATGGTGAAAAGCTACAAATTCTTATGTTTACCGATGATCTAGTACTGATATCCCACAACAACCCAAAAGACCTAGAAGAAATGGGTGAAAAAGTATACACAAACAGCAGTAAGATAGGCTTAGAAATGAATCTAAAAAAAACAAAATGGATCAAAAACATCTACACAAGTGACAGTCACCTATGTATTGATAACATCCCTATAGAACAAATTGACTCATACAAGTACTTAGGACAAACAATAAAGATGAATAACGATTTATCTGAAGAACTAGCAAAAAGAAAGAAAGCTGCATTGCTATTATTCAACAGACTAAAAGAAACACTTACTGATCCAAATCTTGACATCTCTCCGAAGGCAAAACTATTTAATAGTGATATTCTACCATCACTCACATATGGATCAGAAACATGGAACACGACAAGAAAAGAAGAAAAGACTCTCAGAATAACTCAGCGTGCAATAGAACGCAGGATTTGTAACATCAGCAGAATGGAACATGTTAGAAACACGGAACTAAAAAAGAGATTAGGCATAAAAGATGTGGTAACTGCAGTATATGAAAGCAAGATGAGATGGGCAGGTCACATAGCCAGACTCAGGGGATAACAGATGGACATATGGAATACTCAACTGGTAACCAAGAATAAAGAGAAAACCAGGAAGACCACCTACAAGATGGGAAGATCCACTAGTTAAATCTATGGGTATAACATGGAAGAGAGAGGCTCAAGATCGAGATCGTTGGAGGCATTTTTGTGACCTGCACTCATGGAGAAATCCTGAGAGAAACATGGGTCCATCAAGGTAATATATTTGTATTTTTAAATTTATTTTTGCATAGTGCAGAAACCCTGCTCTAGAGAGCAAATATGGAAATTTTTCAAGCCACTTCAGGTCTCACACTGGACAATGAAATTCACCTCCCACCTAAAGACAATTATCTGCGTACATCCGCGAGTGGTTAGCGTACTGTTCTCTAACCTGTTGGTTAGAGAACAGTTACGCTAACCCCTCGAATAACAGGAGTGTGTGTATGCTCTGTCATAAAAGTGTGATAATTCGTTGGAGAAAGCATACAAAACCAAACAGGCCTTACTGATTAAATTATTTTCGACAGTAATATCTTCAGCTTGATTGACAATGTTAGAGTACACAGAATGTTAGAAATAGGAAGAGATAGCTCTCTAATTTTGAGCAAGATAAAAATGATCGCTTGGCAAGTTTTGTGTATTAAAAGTTATAGAATTTTAAAAAGTGATCTGTAGAGCTACTTAATCGGCCTGAAGAACACAAGCAGCTTACAGACATAATACACTAACCTTAGCGTCCGTAAGTCCAACCAATTGTAGGCCCAAATATTCGGGGGAAAAGTGAGAGTTTGAAAACATCAAACATTGGATTGAATGACAAAATCTGAAGAAAACAATTGGGGCAGCCAGACAAGCATGTAGCGAAGTTATTGCAAAATAGAAAAATTAAGCTAAAGTTAAAGAGACAGTCATAAAAAGACGGGCTTGGAAAAAAGAAAGAAATTGTAATGTAGAAAGTTGCTAGCATCAATTCAGAATGTTCTCTTAGAAAATAAAAAAAAAAACAGAAATGTAGGAAATTTAAGTTAAACAAAGGCTGTCGAAGATTTTGAAAAATACCGAGAAAATAAATGTCAAGCTGGTTATAAAATATTTTAAAAAAGTAATCAGAAGTCAAGGAAAGAACTCCACAAAACGGATCAAGGATCGAAAGGTGATATAAAAGCTGAATGTAAGGATATTCTAATTGGAAAATTATTAAGTGAATGAGCATCCGCCAAGAAAATACTCTTTACAAATATTCAGGAAGACGACAGCCGTCAGGATGGTGTATTTCAGTAAAGGGATGGGAATGCTGTCAGGAATTTGAAGTGAGGAAAGGCAACTGGAGTCGATGATATTCGATCTGAAATGCTTAATATGGAAGTGTATGTAGTGGCTACATTGCATAATTCAGAAATCCAAGTTATTAGGTAAAATTCTACATGATTGCATTATTTTTCATAGCCTTAAGAAAAGGCTATGAAATTGATGAATGTCTCAAAAACTAAATATGTAAATTTTAGCTTGCGAAATAAAACTGACAAAATGAACTTAACTGCACAATTAATTTTGCATGATTGGACTTGCAGGACAAATTCAAATTGCAACTACGAGAAAGAAAAAGCCAGTGTAATAACTTACTTGGGATTAAAAATTGATAGTAATTTAAGCTGGAAACCGCATATTACCGAAGTCGTAAATAAAGTAAGGATTATGTTAAACAGTCTTTACTACCTAAACAGATTCTTAAATTTAAATAGTCTAAACATTATATTCTGCCTGGATTCAAAGTACACTACAATATGGTATATTAAGTTGGGGAGGAATCTATCCACTATACTGAAACCTTTAGTCTCGACTCAGAATAAAGTAATTAAAATCTTAACTAGAAACAAATACAAGGATACTGCAATGTATAATAAATACACCATACTATGCATAGTATCCCTTAGATATTTATACATCTATAGAGTACAATTATTCATAAAAACGACAACGAATACGAATATCAAACAAGATGCTTTCCTTAGTAGACATAAGGGCCAAAAATATTTAGTTCCAAAAGCAAATAAAGAAGCAATACTCAAACATTATAGTTATTTAACGCCAAAAGTATTCAACACACTACCTTTAATAATAAGAAATGAAACTAACCCAAACAAATACAAAACTCTACAGAAATGAGGAAGCTCTGTTCAAAATAATTGTATAAATTATTGGTTTTTAGCATATTTGTATTCCAAGAATACGTAAAAATTCAAATGCCATTTAACTGCTTTGTTTTATTTTGTTCCTAATTAATTGTTATGCAGCTTTCTCTGTACATATTAGCATGTCTCCTGCGATTTTAGTGTGTAATTATATTATAATAATATGTAATATGTATATTATATGAATGTACATATACGTATATAACGAAAATGCATTACATAAATTTTTATAACTTTATGCATACCGTAACCTGAATGAGCTGTTGTTGCTCTTAGGTTACACATATGATTGTTCAACATTTTGTACTATTATAGGAAGCTTACAAATAAATTTTACTAGTGTCAATACTTTAAAAAAAAAAAAAATAGGTTTAATGAAACCGAAAACAAATAGAAATTTAAAAAAAAAATTATCCTCTTAAGTAAACCTTGCAGAAGCATTTAGATGTCATTAGCCAAATTAAATAAGGAAGCATAATTTTGTTAAGAAAATCATTCGTAGAAAGATTAAACTATGTAAATTGGAAAGAAAACGGAAAACATCAACAGAACTCTCAATAGCTCAGTAATGAACATATAAAACATATAATTATTACCTTTTAGCTAGTGGGCCACAGTTTTTAGTGAAAATGGCAAAATTAAATATCCAAATAGATAATAGAAGATGGAAGTAAAGAAATCTTAGTATAATGAGAATTCTTTTGAATACGCTTTATGTATAACAAGAGAGAAATCAGTTCAGAAAATCAAGCTAACATTAAACAACAAAGTGTTTAAACCGCTGAAATTACAAATCAGAAAGTAGTTGAGTTTTAAAAAATAGCAGATTATATACCAGAGGTGTATATCTCTGGTGTATATGTGTCTTCTATCCACAATCTCTATAATGGCTCGAGCACCAAACCTTCCCAACTCTGAAGCTTTTATCGAGATGCTGTTCAGTGATGGAAAGGCCAAGAACTGCATCACACTCTAAAAGGATCAAAGCTGCCAGTTGTGCTCACAGAGCCTTTGTTCACAAATTCATACATCGTTGACCCCACAATTGAGACAACGTCTCTTCTAAACATCGAACTGGGCAGAAATCAGAACCATCGGAGATATTTTTAATAAAACTTTAAAGTCAAAAACCTTGAACATCTTCCAATAAAAATCCCAAAGCAAAATCGCATACCAACAAGGGAAATTAGCAGTCACGAAAGCCTTTTCAGAAGTCATATTAGTGCAAGGTATTGACTCTTGTGAACTGTAAATGATGGATTTGCAACTGTGAAAAGGAAGTGCATATTCCATGTTTCTTGAGATCTACGTGGAGTAGATGCCAGCAGTAGTACTCTAGACTTTGTGTCTGACCGCAGGTAGTACAAGCAGTGTCAAAGGCATATCTGCATTCACAATTTTCATCCAAAACACACAGACAAGAAACAATGATCATGCATCACTCACTTATTCTACGGAAAATCTCAAGGAGTCTACACAAAAAACTGCACACAAGACTCCTCCTTGAATATCACTACCACAGATAATGAGGACGTCTATTTCAATTCACCAAAGAATGGAGTTCATTTTTTTATGTGGCTTCTATGAAAATCTATAATACATTCGTGCCGTGAGGATTCTAAGGATCTTTCTATTTTTTTAAATTAATTTTATATATACATATTTTGGTATTTTTTATTTATTTTTACATATTTTTACATTTATTATAGTAATTTTTACATTCATTAATCGTAGAATATAAAAAGCGAATAGCGCTGCACATACGACCAGTGTGTGTGCATATGTATGCCAGCTAATTACATAATCGCTATATAACGATCTAAAATGTGTATTATTAGATCATCACACACACACACACACACAATTTTTAAAAATTGTGTGTGTTGTGTACGATCGATGGAGTAGTTTCTCAGTCTGTTTCACGTCTAGTTTCTACTACTTCTTAATGCTAGTACACGTCTTTGGTGATTGCCAAAGAGTTCTTGCATTGAATAGAAAATGAAACAGCGATGCATTTCTTCTATTCTATGGATAACTGCCTAACAAAGATACTGTATACAGCATTCCAATAGGATGCTATATACCGGTTCAGGCTCAACAGGGAGAAGTAATATGAAGGACCGCTACTCGGAAATCAGACTAAAAATGCATTCTGTATTTTAATTTTAGTTAAACAGCAAATAAATAAATAAATAAATACCCATAATAAATAGTAACACAATGCCTGTGAGATGTATTACTTCGGTTTATTAGTGTACGCCTCTATTAATCAAATACGTGTGAATAACTTTTAATGCCAATCCTTCCTACGATACGCTGTAAATCTCTAGCACATTTAGTACCGCCAGTAGCCATGGGATTAGAGAATCAGAAAACCTTCTTCTAAAGACAAATATGGAACTCATTCCAGCCTCTTTACTCCTTCACTAAGCACATTAGTGGTCTCTTAAGGAACGACAAAAATTATTAAATCACTAAACGACAAAAAAAAAATAACTTGAATAAAAGTAGGTGATTTCGTTTTAGAAATGAACTTGTTTTTGTGGAAAATTTAAGTGCTTATAAGATTTTTTTTTGTTATTAGCGCGATGATTTATGATTGCTGCACACAAAAGGTTGTAATTAATCCTATAATAGTACGCCGAGTAACGGTACTATTTTTTAATTTAATTTTTTAAACTTCATTTTTTTATTTATTTTTGCGTCGTCAGGAAATCCTGCTCTAGAGACCCAGAGATGGAACTTTTTTCAAGCCACTTCAGCCCTCCAATAAACTGGGAAGCGGTCGCACGCTGGTCGATGAAATTCACCTTCCATTTAAAGACAATCAAAACATCCATGTCCACAGCGGGGTTCGCCTGTAGCCTATTGGGTGGAAAACCGAAACGCCAAACACTCCGCCAACTAGGCGATAAATGTTCTGATTATTTAAAATTTTCTAATAACAACAGATTTTTATTGTAGCTGTGTTTCATTGCAGGTTTATTTTTTCAAAATTCGGAAAGAGTCACAAAATTACATTTTGTGACTTTTTCCGAATTAAATTTTTGAAAATCCTTGCCTTTATTGAGGATTTTTGTCCACTCATTCTACTCATAGAAACCACAGTACAAAAATCTTTGGCAGCTCCTGTAGTTGATTTAAATTTTATTGTTTTCAGAACATCAAGAGTTGGGAGATCCCAATAAGCTCATTTCAGTGAGAGCTGCTTCATTCCCAGTAAGGTTTAATAGGTTGGTTGGATTTGGAGAAACTCTTTTTTACTTGACGTTATAGTGACTGGGAGATTGGACATGGGACATAGCGCAACTGCAGGATTTTGACAAATTCATTTTGTCTAAACTACACGAGTCATATTTTACGAATGGGGAGACACGTTCCAATATAAAATAGTGGAAAAGCCCACGTTGGAAGGTGTGTCTTGTAAAGAATTGCAAGAAATAAGATGCTGTGGAGACAGTATAATGGGCAGAGGGCTTTTATTCGTATATTCGCTTAGGGATTATTATTATTATTATTATTATTATTATTATTATTATTATTATTATTATTATTATTACACAGACTGTTACGTTCAGTAGAATAAAAATCTTGAATATCTACATACCAAACATTGAAAAATTCTTCCAAGAATGATACGAACCAACTGAAATAATTTAAAAAAAAATCATCTCTCAAGAAATGATTTGCTAATCAGCACTCAGACATAACAGGCATACTCGTATACTATATTTTATTAAAAAATAATTAATAGACCGTGTGCTTGTTTGAGGGAACATTTTAAAACGTAATCTGTTTAACTTCAAGGAAGTTGCACTTGAGAAATGTGACTGACGATGAACAAAGTACAGTGTGTGTGTGTGTGTGTGTGTGTGTGTGTAATATTCGGGGTTGACATTCCCATTTTTCTCCTCGATATTCGTGGCAGTTCAGTTCATGCTTTGCTGGCAGTGAAATGAATCCAAATTTCTTGTCACATGGTACAAAGGTTATCAGAAGATTTGCATGGGTAACTGCAGGAGACAACCAACGAGTGTTGTCCTACAGTCATATTGTTTACGAGCAGAGACACCTCATGCCTTGTTGGCTGCTTGTACACCAGACAAGATTTTAGCGTGCGCACTTCATTTAATGGGAAATATTTTTCTCTTCCGTCTGAGAGTCAGCGGAATGCGGTTTTTCTGGGACATTTTTCTTGGCGCGTGAAAATCATCTGAGAATATCAATAGGGTTTACACCAGTTTACGCGCAGTTTACAGATATCCGTAAACCTATATCAATAGGTTTACGGATATCCGAAGTAAACTTCAGATATCCGTGTACCCGCTTCTTAAATTTCTATTATTACCAAGTACCCCCTTATCAAAATAATAATGATGATGATGATAAATAAATAAATAAATAATAAAGTACATTTCATTGTAAATGTCTATTTTATTTGAATTTAGATGTACATGTAAACAAAAAATATGATTTATTTTTAAAAGAACAAAATTTATAAAGATACTATACATTTTTACTTAATTTAAATAATTTATCATCAATGAGAGGGATACAATATCAACGTTTTCTTGTTGCTTACAACTACTTGTATCTGCTATATTGCTCTCTTTTGTGCGTTTTATAAATCTAGTCTTTAACCAATGATCCATACTTAAGAATTTCAAAGCTAAAAAAATTAAATTATTTTCTCGAATATAACTCGCATTCGCATTTTTTCCCCAAAATTAAAGGAAAATATCGTGGTGCAAGATATATGCGGGGATTTTCGGAAACTAACGTTTTCAGAAAAAAACTGAAAATGGGTATGATCCACCTAGAAGCTCTATTCGCCATCACTACTTCTGGCCTCGAGAGTGGTTTCCTTGTGTGCATCGTCAAAGTCATCTACCCAAATAGCGTCATCTTCTTTCCCATTATTTCAAGCAAAAATTACCAGTAATTTACAAGATTTCAGATACGTAATGAACAATCCTTTACAAATGACTAATGAGAAGTGAAAGCAGAGCGCGAAACAGACAGCAATTATAGGCCAGTAGAGATAGAGTAGCTATGAAGATGTGCATGTGATTGGTGCGGTATTAACAAAAGATTGCGAGATCCAAAGACAAAAGCAAGCTGACAATTGAGTTGGCTCTCATTTCAACAATTGAATTGAAATGCTAATTCTCTTCAACCGAATTCCATAATATCTGGAACGTGTTTAGTATATATTTTTTAGTTTTAACACGTTCACGACGGGGGAGTGGTGACAAACCATATGTTGCCGGTGCAACATATGGTTTTGTTTGAGTCTATACAACAGTTTCTGCGGGACATGTGATTCATTAATTAGTGCGGTTTTTATGTTCTCTCTCTAATTGCACTATTGGTTGAGAAATATATTACACAGCCTGCAAATGTCTCTGTACCTTATTCAGGGACATAATAAAACTAATTGTTTTTCTTGGGTTTGCAGTATAGTAGCTGTTGAGGAGGACGTGTGATTTACCGAAGGGAGCGAGTTACTATCGCCTGGACGTTCACGTTGGGGCAATAGTAACTCGCAATTTGAGAATTCATACATAATATAATATATATATATATATATATATTATATATAATTTATTAAGAAATATATGTGTTTAAATTAATTCTTTTTTTCTTAATAATGATTCCATGCGTTAATGATGCATAGCCGAAAATTGCCATGTACCCGATGAAGACCTTTCACGTACCCCTGGGGGTACGCATACCACACTTTGAGAAACACTGGTTTACTGCATTGTTTTTTTCATAGGATGAGACTGGAAGGGAATTTTGGTCACTAACTGCTGTTTATAAATCTCAGTAAACTTCCTGTAAGAGGGAGAAAATGGCTTGAATGAAGCCACAATCCAGAATCGTATTCTTTTAAAAGGCACTTTTGAAAAGGATCATCATACAGTTGCGCACCCATGGAGGGCCAAGGTTCCCTGCTCCCCCCCCCAAAAAAAATAAAAAGGAAAAAACACTAGAAATTTTCCAAAAATCTTTTCCTAATTAAAATTCTTTTTTTTTGTAATTTATGCTGTGTCGTGTTTTTTATTTCCTATTTCTATACTACTTATGAATTAGCGGTCACATAAGTTGAGAATACCCTATAGGCTATGGGAATACCCTATAGGAATACACTCGGGAATCAAGGCCGCTCTGAACGCAAGGCGAACGAAGTAGTGCTCGGGCGGACCGAGTGCAACTTCGTTTGCCCGAGCCGAGCCAGAGGAGATCGCGGGTATCACGTATTGGCGATCACTGCAGATGCTCGGTCATAGGTCGTATGCAATGTGTAGTGTATTCTCAAATCGTCTACTCAACTCGTAATCCACCCCCCAGATTAAATCCTGAGTGCGCCACTGCAGTCATATATCACGTTAATGGCGCAATAACCAAAGTATTTTGGCGCGTCTTTTGACCTTTCCTCTGTAGCATTTATTTATTTATTATAAATAAATAAATGTTTATTTATTTATAATCAATAACTAATACGCTAATACGCCGGAAAAAAAAAACAACTAATACGTTTGATTTTTGTTATACAAGCCCGACTAAAAAATTATACTCCCATAATATTTGAATAAATCTGTAATCTGCAAACACAGTATCTGATGATTCCCGATCCCACACCCTGCGGCCACATGTGGTCTCGAGTCCACTTTGTATTGCTCGAGAAATATTTCCTAACAAGCTAAAATACGGCCTCTCTGAGATTCTTTTAACAATTTAGGAAATCTGCCAGCGTATTTGACTATTGGTTTTTTATATTTAATATTTTAATTTCATTTCAATAATTATGCCGCTAAATTGACTGGAAAATTATTCCCATCGAACTGGTTCATATTAACTTTAATGACTGGAAAAGTTCTTTGGAGGTGCTCGGTGATTTAATGCTCATTGGAATGCTGGAGGGGCATGGCGCATGCGAATAAAATGGAAGGAAACAGAGGGAGTGCTTCTCTTTGATCTGCTGTGACAGTATGAAAGCTCAGAGAAAATTCACGATGTTTTCTGAACCTTCATTTATAGGAACATACCGGACAAGAAATAATCAGTCATTGCATCACCAACGGAAAGCTGATGGTTCTGCAAAATCGTAACTTCCCTTTTTTCACCTCGGGCAAGAATAGAAAATTACTCCCCAATTCATTTTATTATTATTATTTAATAATAATAAAGAAAATTATATTATTTATAATCGATAAAGAAAATATGAAGAGCAATGTTTACTACACTAGGCGTGTATAAATAAGAAATAACAATTTCAAAATGTCAGCATATCTTCCCGACATTGTGTGAAGCATGTGGGAGTATTCTGCGCGAATTTGAAAAACTTAAGTTATGGTTAGAATCATATGATTGTTATGACCAGCCTGTTGACCGAGTGTACAATGTACTTGCTCTCTAACAGACTGTGGGTTCGAATCCCGATATGGATGTTTGTAACTGTTTTAGTTGTTAGATCATGTTCATCTCCCAGGAAATAAACTTGATGCAATAGAAGAAAAGAGTATTTAAAGCAGATAGGAATTACAAAGACAAGATTCCAGGTTAGTCGTTCTCGGAGATGACATCATACATACATACATACAATATGGCTACATAGACATGGCTATCGCCAGTTCATCCGACTTCACATTTTCATATTTATTACCCTGCACACATTGCTTTCGCTGGTCGAAAGATAATCATTACGTAATAACCTGATAGTTTTTATGTTAAATTTCTCTTCACTGGAACATGTGAGATTCTTATAACAGTTTTCTTGCTTCACTCGTATTCATATTCACATCTCTCTCTCTCTCTCTCTCTCTCTCTCTTTCTCTTTCCCTCAACCTCTCTCTCTTATTAAATATAAATATAACCAACATAAAAAAAATGACACGATGTTGAAGCAAGATAGCTATAATCCATTTCAGAATAAGTAGGATTCCATTAAAGAAATCTGCGGACCATGTCATTAATTAAGGTATTGCTGTGTGGGCAGCTCTGTTCTAACATGACCTGCGTGATCTCTAGACAGTATATTGGTGACCGGGAAGAAGTACAGGTCTGAAACAAACAAAGTGCACTTTCTATATAAAGGATGTGGTAAAGTTTATATATAAATAAAGAAAACACAATCTTCATATATAATAACCGTCTAAGATTGACTGGACCATGACAAATGACTGCATGTGCTCTGTTCCACTGCTGGTCTGCAGCAGTGCGGGCATTAAGAATAAATATTCATCTGTCATCCTGCACACAATCGATCGAGTCTAATATGGCTAATGGCCGCGTCCCCACTGCAGTTAGAAGGAGAAAGGAAAAACAAAAGCTCGCGTTACAATTAGATCTTCAGGTAATGCCCTCCCAGGACTCATAGCTGCTCGGTTGCTGGATCGTCGACATCAGAAACTGTAGCAGAACTCGAAAAGGGCATTCTACCTATTCTTGCATTTGTTACTGGTAACTAAGCAATTTTATCGTATATTTTAGTTCGAACTTTTTCATGTTTTTTTTTTTTTCTACATAGTTTATGATTAACCATAAGACGTACTGCAGCCAAGAACTGTGGGATGTTTATAATACACAATATTTGTGAAAAATATTTTATAGTGAGCTAAAAATTCTCAAAACTGGAGCATTTTAAAACTGATTCCTTTATTATGATCAGTCTCAAAGCTGGATAAATGGATCGTAACAAAGGAACCTGAGATAGGAAGGTGCTTAGGTAGAATATGGGGTGGGACCGATCCATGGGCTACGCCTGATCAATTTGACTTCGATTCTATATATATATATATATATATATATATATATATATAATAGAAAATTAAACTCTCCTAATTTCTTTTACCTTTTTTTTTATTATTATTATTATTACGTGACACCTCCAGGGAGTCCGAAGACTCACCGGACTCCCTTTTATACTGTTCAATACTTTTAAAAAAAGGAGCTTCTTACAATAGTGTTATTTTCGAACTTTTTTCGTGAAAATGTGTTTGGATGTGAATCGAAAATGATACTACATGAGAAAAGCTAGGTTTTCTCTTTCTAATTTTGTTGATATCTCAATTACAAATCTTTGTACAAATTCTTAAAAATTCTTGCTTCTTCAAAGAAAACATTTACTTTTATTAGCTACTCATTCCACTTCCATCCTCTTATGATTGATGACAAATTTCTTTCTTTTTTCTTCACGTTTCTGCTATTCTGTAGAAAATTCAAGCGCTTCATCTGAACTGGTATGTAAGAATTCAACCGCTTTGCTCAAAACGTGCCTGAATTGTAGCTAGCAATTAACTACCATTCAGGCACGAACAAACTTCGAACTCGCCTATCAAAGTGTCCTTCCTCTGTATTCATCTTGTCTGTTATTTGGGGCAATTTCCATAAAGATTATTTCCTTAAAGATAAAATCTTCAGTTTTTTTTAATCCGTCGTGAAGAATTTAACTTTTGTTTTGCAGCATTTCATCTGTGTGAGGGAGATTAGATAAAAACACAAATAAAAAAAAACCCAACGTATGTAAAAATGGATCTTTTTAAATTCGTTTGAAATATTTAAATTAAAAATTCAATGAATACTTCGGATTTATAATATATGAAAGCTCATTCACTGTAATTTTAATTTTTCAAATGTATTATTTCTCCAATGTTACACAAATCGAATGAAAATCCATCAAGTAATTTACTGTTCTTTCATTATTCAACTTTTAAACTGCAATTACAACTAACAAAAATAAAAAGACTTTTCACACATTACACGCACTTTCCAAATATTACACTAACTTAGTTGCCTGAGTTGCTTTAGCAAATATCCAGCCGATCTCTTCCAGTTTATACACCGCTCTGCATCTGTTTCTTCCACTTCACTTTTAATGTCTCTATGATTCTTCACCAGGAAACAAAACAAAACAAACGAACAAAAAAAAAAAAAAAAACTTGATCAAACTGGATAACAAAAAAGATTGTGACTTTGAAGATTATTTCGCCAAGTTGGTTCTTTTTCACATTGTCTTTTTACCTGGCCTTGACTACATAATTTGAAAATTAGCCCATATTTCTCAAAAGGCCGATCCCTTCTGAAGTAAACTAAAAACACCATTACCAGCCCACTTTTATACTTCGCGTAGAGGTTAGTGCTTTTTATGCGCAGTACAAGAAAACTTTTTCATTCTGTAAGCTCTGGTTCCTGTTTTAAAACTTTTGTCGTTTTTCTGAGTTAACTTTTTTTTTATTACTTCATCATGAAGATTTTTTACAGATACAAAATAAGTGGAAAAAGAAGAATCGGAAGACCAAGAAAGAGATGGCATGAGACCGGAACAGGCCACATGGCCTATATTCCATGTTAGGAAGAAGAAGAAGAAGATCATGAAGATTTATTATTCTGTTTTTTAATACCATTGAAAGGTGCTAAAGAAAGGATGAGATGTAAAATAGTGAGAGTGATTTATGTGTTAGTAACTTTAGCATCATTGTATTGAGTTTTGTTAGTAACGAATACTATATTATTATTATTATTATTATTATTATTATTATTATTATTATTATTATTATTATTATTATAAGCCTTCACAAACAATATCACACAACTCAAAAAAGATAATCTACCAACGATAAACAACAAATTACCAACACAAAGTCTTACAACTAAAACCAAAGACGACTCCAGGAATAGACAAAATAAGACTCACAGACCTTTTAACACACTTTGAACAAATAAATCCAATACTTTTGATATTCGTGAACATAATATTCGACACTGGCATTATTCCACAACAACTAAAAACTACGATAATTACGCCAATTTACAAACATGGTAAAAGAAACGATACACAGAACTACAGACCAATAGCTACCCTACCAGTCATTTCAAAAATTCTAGAAAAAATAACACACACCAGACTACAGAACTAGTTACAGAAGTACACCATTATCTCACAAAACCAATACTGCTTTCAGAAAACAAAAAGCACCATCACTTTATTAGAAGACATCGCCGACGTCATAAACAAAGCCCTTGATAAAAACAAGTACTCTGTCCTTATACTGCTTAACTTAACCAAAACTTATGATATACTTGAACATCACATACTACTGACTAAACTATACTCAATCGGGATAAGAGGAACACTGCATACCTAGTTCAGGAACTATCTATCAGACAGAACACAAGTAACAAAAATAGGCATATATTACAGCCCGCGTATACAAAAAAAACACGGTGTCCCACAAGGCGCCATATTATCACCTACTCTATTCAACATATACATTAACGGTGTTCATAACCTCACCACACGAAGTCAAATATATCAGTACGTAGATGACACCGCGGTACTAGCAGTCCACACTTCAGCACGGCTCTTTCCAAAGCACAACAAGATCTAAATGAAATCACAACATACTTCTACCAAAACTCAATAATTATAATGAATATCACCAAAACGCAGATGTTAATTATACATAATCCAAGAATCATACATTCCGCACCACTATCGCTATACTGTCACACATACCACTGCATATATATATATATATGCACTAATTTAATGGAGCACACATGTTTCGTCAAAAGTGACTTTTTCAGGTGTGGTAACACTTAAGCAAATTAAAAAACCATAAAAACACTGTGCCATTATAATAGCAGACTTGTAAACTGAAGTTAAGTTTGAATTGTCGTTATAATCCGTTCTGTAGTTCTATTGTTGTGCAAATGCGAGCGTATGAGTTCACGCGTACGCCAGTATCCAATGGGAGAACTGTGCGAGTCAGGTAGACTATAACTGAGGTTGCTGTTGATGTGAGATATGGCTAGAACATGGCTTAGCTATGTGGACGATATATTCCTTATTTGGGGGCATGGTGTAGAGAATCTTCACATCTTCCTAAATCATTTGAACAACTTCCGCCAAGACATAAAATTTACCGTCGGGATTGAAGAAAATGGTTCCCTTTCATTTCTAGACATGAAGCTTACTAAGATGTCTGATTCTTTAAGCATCTCAATCTTCAGGAAATCAACACACACGGATAGATGCCTAGATGCATCCTCACATCACTATCCCGCACAAAAGTTAAGTATCATTTCCACATTGGCTCACCGTGCTCGCTCAGTATTGTCCGATGAAGAAGAACGAAAAAATGAACTAAAATATCTAGAAAGAACTTTCTTAAATAATGGATACTCTTCCAAAAACATTAAGAGGCAACTATACCTGCGTCCTCGAAACAACACAAAGATCACTAACAACCCCAAGGGTTATATTTCTTTACCGTACATAAATTCGCTCTCCCGGAAACTAAGAAGAATTTTGAAAAAATTTAATATTAAAACGTTTTTCAACTGTTCCAAAACTAAGGTCAGTTCTAAGCCACCCAAAACAAGCTCATAACCTTCTTCAGTTCCCCGGTGTATATAAAATAATATGTGATTGTTGGAGGCCATACTATGGCCAGACTGACAAGTCAATCCTTCCAATGCTACAGGAACATTAGAGACATTTCATACAAGAGAATCAGAGCAAGCTCACTTTCAAGTCACGTCTTATTTTTAGTGAACACAAACGATGAAGGATGCCAACACGGAATAAATTGGAATGCAACATCAAACATTTATATTTGTCACGATGAAGTGGAACGGCGCATCGTGGAATCCAAAAAAATTGTCCTAGACCTTTCTCACAGCAACAGCATCCTCAGTTATAGTCTACCTGACTCGCATATATTATGTCCGACAGAAATAATATAACTTGTACGAAATGCAATAGGATTCTACAGTTAAAATATGCCGGATTTTCAGAAACAACCGGGCAACATAAATATAAATCTGATGTAACACGCGAGGAATGGAAGTGCGTACTCTGTAGGAAGAACAAAGAAACGCACCTAAAGCCACCACCTACGACGCAGCCGATTATACCGGAGGCAAAATCAGACAACGAACTGAACAGACAAAAAAATGCAGGTGAGTCCTATAATTTTAACTCTTTAAATATACTAATAGAAAACGGTCTAGAGACCATAAAAGCCAGCTTAGTAGACCTTGTGAGAACTTAATAAACAGAACGAAAAATTAACAAAAAAATTTAGCGAATACGAAGATTTGGTAAAACATAATAATTTAGCAGTGATAGAAGTGTTGCAAACTGTAAAAGACATTAAAATGAGCATTAACGCACTAGATGACAGGCAACACAATTTGATGAAAGAGACATCCGAACTCCGTCAAGAACTTCATTCTCTAAAACTACAATACGAACGTTTAAATCAGCAACAACATAAAGAAGATCTTGTCATAAACGATCTTCCTAAAACGGCACCTACAGAAAACCTCAGAGACGTGGTTTTAAAATTAGGCCATGCAATTGATATCCCCCTGCAGCTTAATGACATTCAGACCGTAAATTGGATTCCTAAGAAAAGCAAAAACCAAGGCTTGCCACTACCTGCACCAGTCATAATTCGTCTTATGAGCAAGTCTACAAGAGACAATCTCATAAAAGCCAGCAAGCAGAAAAAAACAGTTGCCAAGGGCTTGAACGCACAGCAAGACAATACACCAATCTTCCTATCCGAATATTTAATACCATTCAACCAGCATCTGTTGTACCATGCAAGGAAAGCAAAAATAGAAAACAATTACCAATTTTTGTGGACCAGAGATGCCAAGATATTCATAAAGAAGTCACAAACTTCAAAGCCGATACAAATTAAAAGCTCAGAAGATATAGAAAGGCTGCCACAGTGAAAAAAAAGAGTCTCCTAATTAGCTCAAAAAGAAGCCCACAATAAAAACGAATGTGAACCATCAAGACAGATGCAGTAACATAGGATATATATGGCAATTTCACTTTGATCATACTTTGATCAAACCAGTGTAATCCTCAGATAAGCTAATTACAAAGCTTCGAGGATGCAGTTGAGACATTACATCCCAGTAGTAGTATTTATCTAACATTATTTACTTAACATTCTGTAATGAATACTTGTAGTAAACAGAAAATGTGATAGTAATACTTCAGTTATATATTGTAAATAATTTATGATGAGAATAATAAACTTTGCCATTGTAAAAAAAGAAAAAAAGAAAAAAAAAACATTATGTACGTGCAAGTTATCTGTTATGCATAATTGTGTTCATGTAATGTATTATAAATATTACATATAAATAATAAAGCTTGATTGAAAAAATTATTATTATTATTATTATTACGCTGCAATACTATGGAGTCCGTAGACTCATCAAGAGAGGCCCTAAACATTATGCTAGGCATCATCCCATAGAGGTTCCCATTCACCGACATGGTACCCATGCCAGTGAATGGGAACCTCTTCCACTCATTCAGTCTATTTCCTGAAAATTAAGGAAGGGTGTGGTTAGCAAGGGTGTGAGGGCTGGATGTTTAGGAATGATCTCTAGTTCTTGTACCTCCCAATCAGATTTGTATTGAAAAATTTCCTCTGTGTCATTCATATAAAGCCTTTCAGTAATTTGTATGTCTATTATGTCATCATAGACATTAGAAGATAAATATAAACAGCTAATTTTTGAAACATTTACACACCTTATGAAAATCGGGTCCACTTGCATCTTCCTCCCGCTAAGCACTTTACTGCAGTTTTCATTCGAGATTTTAAAACGAAATCCTGCACTGATGATTGTTTTTATGAATGTGTCGTTAGTTTTCGTGTTAGAAAGTCTTGAAATTCTTTAGCTAAGTTTTTGTTTGTTTTGTGCATCCATGAATGAACTAGCTTATTTTCTGCCAAATGGTTCGTATGAAACAAACCTTAGTAACACTACAGGTAAGATTAAAGGAATTTTTCACTGTTCCCAGCGCTTCGCTAAAGAACGAAATAGCTATAATTTGAAAATACCAGTTCTGAATAGTATAGGACGACTATGCATCGTAGCTACAAGGAATCCTGAAACATTAAAGCATTTTACACACACACACACACACACACACACACACACACACACACACACACACACACACACACACACACACACACACACACACACACACACACACACACACACACACACACACACACACACACACACACACACACACACACACACACACTACAGAATTGTTCGGTCATTTTCTCGTACTAATCTAGGTGGCATGCAGAAACACATTTATGCCACTTAAAGAGGGAAAACAACTGATTTTCTCTGCAAAAAGGAATTGCAGTTTGATCATTGCTATTACCTAGAGGAATTTTTTCTGCTTTCTTTTCTTTCTGTTTAGTATAGAATTAGAAACAAATGAAGTCAAATTGCAGTTAGCCATCAGAAAGACTTCACATTTCGATCGGGTCCAGATCCCCTCACCTCAAAAATAAAGTTCCGATTTAATTCCATAAAAAAAGCATTTATTTTTCGAAATCTTACATTTAATCATAGTCTTTAAAGTCTTTTTTTTTTTTTTCTGAATTTAGCATATGTAAAGGTATCAATCAATTTTACGAAATTCCTTCTGAAGTGATGTTTTCTTTAGAGCACATAATAACCAGCGAGTTCACTTTATTCTCTCTAAGAAGTGATTTTTTTTGCCTTTTTCACTTGATTTAGAACTAAAAAAACTTCTCTCTGCTGTGCAGCTTGTAATTAATGGCTTTAATTAATTAAAGAAGGAAAAGTCCACATCAGGATTCCTCTCTCGTCATGATGAGGCATCAAATTAACTTAAAACTCTTTCCCAATCAAAGTCGCCGCAATGTTCAATCATTCTTCCAACTGCGAAAGGAGACTTCGTCCAGCAGCGATCCTATTTTAATTGTTCCAAAGCAAAGTTGCTCGTTGTGTAAAAGTAGATTAGGACCAAAGGCTCGAAGATAATGACCTAATTTTGCATTTTTTTTTCTTTTCGCACTTTCATTAAAATGAAGCCATTTTTGCAGGATTTTTTCGGGAAAAGCGGTGCAGACATTCAATTCAAATTCATTCTAATTCAAAATTTGAATTAGAAGAGTGAGTTGAACAAACTCCAACTTGCCATCAGTAGAATTCAACATAAGTACCATCAGATCAACGAATAGTAAAACTATGAGAAGAATAAAATAAGACGAACCACATGGACATAATTGGTGTCACCGGTACAAAGCAGACAAAAGTGAAAATTTTCTAAATAACAAATACAAAATATTATACTAAGGCAATAACGAATCGGACAATTCGACTTATTCTTATGCCCACAGATGGGCCCACAGAAGGCTCTACTAAAAAGTAGAGGGATTTTTCGAGTCATTAGAGAAAGTAGCTGACAAACAAAAATGAAAAGCTTTTCCCTGTTGTAGATTTCAGCAACATAGAAGGAAATGATTACCGGCCAAGTAGAAATTTTAAGAAACATTTGGAGAAAAGTTCGAAGCTAATAATAATGGTAAATACGTGTTGAATTTCTGTCCAGGATATGGAGTAATCATTGCTAACGCTACGTTACAACATAGAGAGGAGGACAAATTCAGATGAAAAGAAGTTGAGTTGAACAAACTGATCACGTACCTTACTCTTGATTCTTCTCTACCACAGGCTACTCTTTGATGTCTGTTTGTCAGTCTATCAGCCCGTCGCCCTCTTATCCATCTTGCCGGCTTGATATCCATCCCTATTTGCTTCACTTAATTTAAAGAATTGCCATATATTCTTCGCAAAATTCAAATATCACTGTATAGTTATTTTTGTGTATAAATTAACGATCACTGTTTTAGAAAGAGAGAAATCTGAGGCAAGATCCATTTCACAATGATATGATATCCCTCATATGATATCATATTGCTATCCACTCATTATTAACATATACTATCCTTAACCAATCTTCCAATTGACTTAACCAACACCTGAGATACTGTCTAGTCTATAACTTAGGTAAATGGAACTATCCTAATCTCTTTCCGCTCACTTGCGATCTTATTAGTGGAAAGGCTTAAACAACCTGGGATAAAGTACTATTCTCTTGCATATTCCTTTCCCCTGGCTACTATTTACCATGATGAAAACCTCATTGCTTATGTGTTGTATTTTCATGAGCTTGCATGTTATTTCACCTTACAAACTTATAATCCCTCTACAAAAGTTTTGTTTCGTAATTTCTGCTTAATGCTCGTTCATTTCACTTTTATCTAATTTCCTCCTAACCTTATAGTCAGGCACTACTTCCCTCAAAAACTTCTTGGAGGTTTCCTATATAATGCTAACATTCTTCCCTTGAAGATCTTTATGACACCGCTACAGGCCACTTTATATGTTTGGCATAATCACTGTCATAATCCACTTTCCCAATGAGGACTGCATGATCACGCTCTCCAATCGGGACAAAATGGCTACCTTAGTTAGGAGCAAAACTAGCATTTCCGAATTCCAACCTCCTCTCTCACTGTTTTTGGGCAATAATTTCTACAATAACTGCACATATTCCATTTTCTTCCCAATTGTTATTTATTCCTTTCGATCTACATCCCTATAATTAAAGTCTGTTATAATTACTTATTAATGATAATTACTTATTTGTACTCATTGAATTGATTTTTCACTTGCTTGCTTAACACTTGCTTTTTATCTCCCCAGTCCTGTAGCAACAACCACTTGCATATTTTGCCTTGTTGTCCTCACAGCAAATAGCCACAAATGTTTACACCCCCCCCCCACGACAATCCTATCATTGTCATTCTGCCAAAGATCCACTTTTATTGGTCTCAATTCGTCTGCTATTTATCAACAGTATTCCCTCCACATCCTATTCTCTTCTTCTATCCACTCTGAATATAAAATATCCTCCACGTATTTTATTATCAGAATGGGTAGAAGAGAAAATGGGATGGGGAGGGTATGCTGTTGATGATAGCAGAATAATTACAGCTAAAAAAAAGTAGAACTTTGGATAGAAGTGACAGGATTGGATTAGAGGGCAGAACATTTGAGCCTGTCTAATTGGAGTCATTTTTGGAGTCACTTGAACTTTTATATCACTGCTGTTAAAGTTGCTAAGACTTCTTCGAAGTTTCCTCTTTAGGTGGGAGCCTCGGAGAAGTGTTAGTTAAAGATCAACAGGGCAAAATATAAATCCGTTTTTGCTATAGAAATAGGGGGAATGAAAAGATGTTATTCAGATTAATTTAATTTAAGTTAATCTGAATTATGTTAATTAACTTAATTTTAATTGTACATATTTGGTCTGATGTATTAAAATAAAGAATTTATTATTAAAAGACCAGAAGATAAATGATAAAATATACAAAGAGCCAACAAGTTTCACTAGCCACTGTCTAGCATTTTCAAGGCTGAACTGGTGTGAAAAAAAATGCATTAAGTTACATTTCAAACATACACTTTAGTAACTGTTAGGCCGTTACATTTTGATCATTCTGTTTGAAGGCGTGCATGTGTTCGAAAGCTTCAGTCAGATTCCGGTACATGACCACGTGTTGAGTAGTTTTTTGCATATTGTAATTCTGTCGAGCTGAGAGAGATCATGAGATTTTTCCATATGTCTTCAAGAATAATACCCTGATTTCTATTTAAATGATTGCCTGTGCGTAGTACCACAGCTGCTTCTTTTAAAGTTCTGTATCTGTAGTCATTCTCGATGTAAGGCATAGAACTGTTTTTCCAATCTATAACGTGATTTGATGTTGAGAAATGATGAGCTAAACCAGATGTGATGATTCTATTATGATTGACATCCCCCACATGTTCCTTCTGTCTTATTTCAAAACTTCTAGAAGTCTGACCAATGTAAGAAAGGCCACACGTGCATGGAATTTCACATACTCCAGGACATTTGAAGAAAGGTACCTCATCTTTAGGTGATCTTAAGATTTGTCTGATCGTGGTAGTTGGTTTAAAAACCACTCTGATGTTATGAGCTTTTAACATTCTCGCCAATTTTGTGGAAACTGAATTAATATATGGAATGACAGCTGTGGACACATATTGGGGCACCGTAACACGTTGTTGGTGGTTGTCTTTAAATAGCCATTTGTTTAAAATGTTAGAAGGGTATCCATTAAGAGATAGCGTGTTAGCTATTAGTGACAGTTCTCTCTGCACATCTGTTTCTTTCGAAATAGACCTTAAGGCTCTATTACGGAGCATGTGAATGATGCTGTGTTTTTGTGATCTATGATGGTTGGACGAATAATGTAGATATCTACCAGTATCTGTGGGTTTCTTGTAAATGGACAGTTGGACATTGTTATCTTCTCTCCTCACTAGGATGTCAAGAAAAGGAAGTTCTTTGTTCTTCTCTAGTTCTATAGTGAATTTGATCTTATTGTGTAGTGAGTTGATTTTGTTCAGAAACACGAGAAGGTTTTCCATGGTATCTTTCCAGATGATGAACACGTCATCGACATATCTCCACCAAATTGACGGTTTTGGTACAATGGTGGAAAGAATATCCTTTTCAAGTTTTTCCATAAAAAGGTCTGCACATGGTGGTGACAGAGGACTACCCATGGCTAGACCTATCGATTGTTTGTATACAGTGTTGTTAAATTTGAAGAAATTTGATTTCAGGCAATGATGAAACAGCTGTGTGATGTCTTGAGGGAAAAGATCTTTCAGAATGTTAACCACCTCTACGATCGGTACATTAGTGAATAAGGACACTACATCAAGACTAGCCATAATGTCCGTTTCTGATATTTTAATACTCTTGATTTTTTCTACAAATTGTTGAGAGTTTTTAATGTAGGTCTCTGTGTGTCTAATTGTTCCTTTCATTAATTTTCCAGATGCTAGTAGGTATGTAGGTGAGGATCTTCCATCAACTATTGGACGAAGAGGTACGTTTTCTTTATGAATCTTGGGGCGCCCCATAAAGGCGTGGAGTAATAGGATGTAATGATTTAAGTTGTTTTTTAAGTTCATCCGACCAACCGGTCATATTGCGGATAAGAGCGTTAGTCTCCAGATGATTACTCATGATGAGATTTTTATCTAAGACTTGGTAAGTGGAAATGTCTGCTAGTAACAAGTTAATCTTATCAAAGTAATCTTTCGAGTTGAGAATGACCGTTGAATTTCCTTTTTGGCTCTTGTTATTATAATGTCTTTGTTGTTACGTAAGTTGCGAAGAGCTTTCTTATCATAAGGACACATGCACGCCTTCAAACAGAATGATCAAATGTAACGGCCTAACAGTTACTAAAGTGTATGTTTGAAATGTAACTTAATGCATTTGTTTTCACACCAGTTCAGTCTTGAAAATGCTAGACAGTGTCTAGTGAAACTTGTTGGCTCTTTGTATATTTTATCATTTATCTTCTGGTCTTTTAATAATAAAAGTTCTTTATTTTAACTTAATTTTTTTAAGTTCATTAACAGATTACTGACCATATCCTGCTTGTCAATCTGGTCTTACTAACTTGTCAATTGGGTAGTATAACTTGGCCTTACTCTGGCCAAGTTATACTACCCAATTAGCAAATATAAATTTTAATATCCACTTGGGCTCGTATGTACCCTTGCATCTCTTAACAACTTCCGCCATTCATATTTGAGACCTGTGAAGCTGCATTAATCATCCAGTAATTATTTTCATTCGCACATTCACTCGCCTCAAAGATACTCGCATGCATAACCACTTGTTTCCACTCTACCAGCCACACTTACTTCGTACATTATTTCACTTTCTAACATTTAACTTCAATTCCATTTGAATAGATCCCTCATTCATATATAATTACATTTTTGTTCATCGTATTTATTCTGTACGTCTATAAACGTCGGACTATTCTTTCGACTTGCAGATGTGAATAACTCAGTTGGCACAGAACAAGGAACTAATCGCCTCACTATTTCCACAGAGCCATCGTGCCGAGAGATGAGGCTGTGTACCGAGTAATCCAGCAACGGCAGGAATAGGTAGGTCCTCGATGATTAGAATTTATGGATGACATTAGGGTGGACTATCGTAATATAATTAGCACATTATCAGTTACTGGGTGGTTGCTTTTCTAATTCTATGTATTTATTCTGATTGAGATTGAAATGAGGCAAAGATTAACAGCACCAATTCCTCATCCAAATATATAAATTAGTGCGACTCTCGGAAATCATTGTCTTCTAAAGTCACTGAGGTTCTGTGTGTATGATAATGATTTTTAAGAGTTCCACTAAGCTATACATTTGGATGAGGAATGGAAGAAAGAATTGGTGCTAATAATCTTTGTCCCACTTCATTTCTGTCCAATATTTCTTCCCTATTATCCTTAAAGAAATTCTGACAAGTTTAGTCCTATGATTTTTGGAGTCACTTGAACCTTTACATCATTACTGTTAAAGTTGCTAAGACTTCTTCGACGTTTCCTCTTTAGGTGGGAGCCTCGGAGAAGTGTTAGCGGAGAAGGCCTCCTGTTCTAGCGAACAATTTTGCGCTGCACTGTTTTTGTGCGCTTCTAGGAAGCAAGACTTGAGTACTTCACTTTTGCTGATTCACCTCCTGTTGTGTAATAATCGAAGTACCTCAATCACCTTCGTCTTCTGCCTTTAGCATTTACTCTTAACTGTTTTTAGGAGTTTAGAGAACCGATCATGTGAAGCGTATGAATATCCAACGTGTTTCTTTCTGCATAAAAGATAAGCAAAGAGGCCAGCCACTTATACTTTAGTTTTCAGATTCCTTTTAATGCAAGATAAAAATATTAGTTTTTCCCATTTTAAAATAAAATAATAATTTTGTTTCTTATCCTAAGAGAAAATGCGCTGCTTATGCAGATGGTTGAGGAAAATTATTGCATTCGAGTTTCATTAACAATCGGTCAAATCCGCATACTGTGCTGGAAATGTACCCCTAAGAGGGAGGGGGAGGGAGGCCAACAGTCGATTGCAAACTTTTTTTATGCGAATTCCACATCCAGAGCATTTATGAAATTACTCAATACAACGAGAGATTTCGTGGTTATTTTATGGTCGAAGTTTATTTATTTATAACACAAACAGCTTTTAGTTATGCGATAAACATTATATTTCATAAGTTATAATGACCTGAATTTGTGTCCTTCAGACGCTTCAATTACTGTACTTATAACGTACCATTTACACTGAAGTACATCTTATCTTGCTCTTCAAAGAAAAAATACTACAAACGCTGAAAGTAGCAAGAGGAAATTTATGCCACTATGATTCTAGACACTTCCAATTGGAGTCATATATATAGAGAGAGAACAGGGTTTTCTCTCCGTGAAAAAAACAGGCAAGCCGACTTAGTAGAACATACCCAAACAGTATACGATGTCCACGTAGCCTTAGTTGTTTCTTCCGTAATTCAAAATAGTAACCTTCCACTTGGATTAGATTTTAAATTCGATGGAACCATAAAATCACATTAATAAGCTGCTGGAAATTCATAGCACGGCATAGGGTCCAGCAGAACGATAGCGATAATATATATCTACTCTCTCTCTATAAAAAGCTAAGCCGAAATTTGAAACGTTTTTATGTCACGTTTTTTGTCTTACCTGCTTGCCGTCTTACCAGCCCGGAACTCGGGGGTTGGGCGCCGTAGGCGCTGGGGGGGAGTCCCCTAGTGTGTATATATATAATATATAATATAATATAATATAATAATAATCTATAATCTATAATATATATAATCTAATAATATATATATATAATGAAATCTTTGACTGGCAAATGAGTCCAATTCGGGCCTTATTCAAAGGCATAAGAACATACTCACCTGCATCTCTCTCTCTTTCTCCTCTAACACTTTCTCTCTGTGTTCCCTTACTTACATGCCATCTTGGCATCTTTCTATCCCTGGTTCCAGCACTCCCTTGCATTCTTCTCATTCCCTTAACTCTCTCTCATTCCCTCTCTTCTACTGTTTCTATTTTCGTCGTCAAATGCGAGATATCCCTAAAAGTGATGTTTTCTGAAGTTGGGATGGCGTTATATCTGAGAGGCTCAACTTTTCCAGCTGTTTCTCAAATGTTCTTGGTATGTTCCCAGCGCACCTATGACAATTGGAACTGTTGTGGCTTTCTTGTTTCAAAGATGTTGAATTTCAACCTCCAGATCCCTACATTTGATCAGTTTTTTTACACATTTTCTCTTCTGTTCTACTGTCCTCTGCTATTGCCACATCAATAAACCTTAATAATAGTAATATTATTATTATTATTATTGTAAGATGCTTCTATGGAGTCAAAAGACATCGCGGTTATTTCTTTTATGTTCTTTTACTCAGCTTGTCATTATCTTACCTGGGCAATACACACACACACTATCTTTCTTCTCTGAGTTTTCTTTTGAATAACCACAAGCATGAATCTCAGAACTCTCGCCACCCGATTTACACTGCCTCTCAACTCGTTCATATCCACCATCACAATCATCTCATCTACCCTTTCGCCTCGCTTAATTTCCATAGCCACACTTTCTATCATTCCTCCAGGCAAATATTCCTCTAGCATCCTATCTTGTACACTATACATCACACCTCTTACCACTCTGTTCCTTGACTGCTCACCTGCATCCTTCACTTTCTCTCTCTTTCCTCTAACACTTTCTCTCTGTGTTCCCTTACTTACATGCCATCTTGGCATCTTTCTATCCCTGGTTCCAGCACTCCCTTGCATTCTTCTCATTCCCTCTCTCTCTCTCTCTCTCTCCTACTGTTTCTATTCTCTCCTCTTCTGGATGCCATATCATCACGTAATTTTAAAGAATGTGCAAAGAGTCAGCCATGCCCTTGTCCTGGTTGTTCAATGAAAAACGTCTTGCAGTGAGGAAAGTTCCCAAGGAGCGGAAAGAAGGCAAAATGATATCTCTCTCTACAAGCATGGTTTAAGAACAAATTTCCATTTATATGTACATCTATTATTATTCTTATTATTATATAAAGAGATGCATCCTTTATATAGGAAACGAGAGACTGAATGGTTATAAAGGCAATAAGTTTATAGAGGCAATTTTTTTACCGTTGTATTCAGTGATAAGATTCCATCGATCACTGGATGTGACTATATGTAAAACATTACCTTGAAACATCAGTTCCCAACCGATGGTACAAGTACCCCCGGGGGTACGTGCTGGGCCGTTCAGGGGTACACGAAAAATAATCAGTAATTGCGAAAAAACAAGTAAAGTAAACAAAATGCAAAAAAAAAAACGTTAGTTATGGAACAATAAATGTTAAGTTTGAAACAGCTATTTTAAAAACAAGGGGTACAATTTATAGAAATGGGTTTAAAAGGGGGTACACAAGTGGAAAAAGATTGGGAACCACTGCCTTGAAGGAATAGATTATCATTCAGCCCATGGTTTCCAAATTGATTTTAACTAAATTTCAACTGTATTTATACTGCTTAAATTAAAACAGAAAATACCAGTGTTTGTAACTTTCACGCTGTACAAGTACCTCCTTAAACCTGGACTATGAATGATAATTAGTAATACTGTATGATACTTTTCGTTCTTGTACTTAATATTCATATGAAACATTAGATGGCAGCACAATCGGCCAGCCTATTACAGAAGGGCAAGGCAGCGATCTATTTCGGAGAGAAATGGGGGTGGAAAATATAATACTTGGCGGAGGAGTCGAGATATTTCTCGAGAACATACTATTGCGAATAAGTCAGCGTGGAGATCATTTAACACTTAAAAAGTAATTTTTAAAAAATCGAAATTGCTTAACATATAGAAAAAAAAAATTCAATCACTGATGTAGGATTTTGTTATTTATTTTATTTAAAAATATGTCAATATGGGTATTATTTTCTGCAACTATTAAAAAAACGATAAATGAATTTCTTTGAAAATATTAAAGGAAAAATTTAAATTTACATAATTTTTCAAACGTATTCAATTATTTAAAAGCTATAAAAACTTATGTAAAATAAAACTTATGTAATTATTTTACATAAGTTTTTATAGCTTTTAAGTAATTGAATTTAGATTAATGGCTTTAACTCCACCAGAATAAATAAATTAATTAAATTTAAAAAAAAATGTTGCGACATCTCACATTTATGATCCTTACTTTAGGGGAGCTTATTCGTTTAGAATTTAACCACTGAGTGGCACTCTGCTACCTGCTTACGTCACATATACCAGGGGAGCTGAAAAGTTCTGATAAACACCTATAACAAAAATGACTAGCTTGTGCAACAAGGGAAAGACTATTTTCTCCGAGAATTGCAAATGATACAGCAGTGTTATAACAAGTGTATAACACTTCGTGGGGAATAAGTAGAATAATGTGTAAGTTCTTCCGTGGTTCTTCCTCATTTCTTTCATGGTGATTATCACAACTTTCACCACACTAAAAGTGTTTGTGAAATACCCTCAAAGAAATGCACAAAACCGGTAATAGATTTAAAATTCGAAAAAATTCCTTTATAAATGTCAGTGAGCAATAAACAATGACTAACTATCTGTATAAAGAAAGTTATCTGCTATGATTAAAATACCTTCCCCTCAAATATTTACCAGCGGGGTACACGGTGAATAAACACATTCCAGGTGAGCTGAATCAAAATATCGATACCTGGGTTCCTTCAACAGATAACCTGTTCTTTGAAAGTGGCACGAAACTCAACAAGAAGGAATCAGTCTTGAATGATAACGCACTTCAACACCCCTCTTCTCCCGTAATCTTTGTAATCTCTTCACGTTATAAAATGCAAAATTTCAGACCGATGTCAATAAAAAAGGCTTTTAATAAGCGCTTTCTTTATGAAGGAATGCTGCATAAATTAAAGACATTTTCCCTGCAAGCTTCAAAATTATACGACAAAAAGATAATGTCTTTTCAGAACACAATTTCTAAACGAAGAAATAAAATAAAATAAAAACGCATATCTCAGTGCATCTTGTAATATAAAAGAAAAATCGTTTAAACTAGGCGAAGCTAGCAAAGCAATGGTTAAACTAATAAAAATGTCGCGTCTAAACATAATTTACGGTCATCTCATACCAAATAAACATTCAGCATTGTATGTACAACAGTACATGACGCCTTAAGATGACATGTTTGAAATATTACCAAGTCTTTTTTTTTTTTTTTTTTTTTTTTGTAACTTCAGTAATTCCACCTAATTATATCCAGTATCCATATTTTGGAAAGATAAGCTAATTCTGAAAATGGATTATTTTTGTCTTTAGGAAAGTTTCGAATCTTTTTTTTTTTTTTTAATACTTTTGGTATGTTAAAAATACTGTATTTCAAGTTGAAAAAAAAAAAAAAAACCTTCAAATATGTTACGAAAATGCTTCTGACTTTTTTTTTTTTTTTGGTAATAACATCTACAACATTCAAATATACTCTGTCCATTTGTCCCGTTCTCAGAAAGTCGGACTTTTCATCACGCAAAACAAAGCCACCAAAGAACTTATGCAGTTAATAGACATAACACCTGACTTCGTTGCTTTGGCCATAATTCCAAATAACGCCTTCCGTCACCAGGAATCACATTTGTCTAAACCCTTCCACCTACTAGTATACTTTAGAGTGTGACATCATTAATTCGTGTATTCAAATGGATAACATCTGTTTGTGAGAACAAGGCTGAAATTTCCGCTTGATTTTGTAATCACATATATTTTTCTAACAGTACATCACGTGCATACACCTACGATTTCAAAATGTGGCATGTTATGTAATTGATACATCTGTTGCGTCTCTCTATGCTCAGTGCTTCTTAACTGAATAATCCTATAAAAATTCTTGCTTTCATTGGGTCAGCTTCTGAATGTAAAATTCAAGTATTAAAAAAAAAAAAAACACTTGTTGAAAGGAATACATAACTGACTATATATTTATCAGGATATACTGCCAGCATAGCAATCATTCTGTGAACCTTGAACCTTTTTTTTTTTTTTTTTTTAACTCATTCGAAGAAAAACAAAACAAAGAAAGAAACGGGAATTCGGTTTACTAAATAAGCCAGTGTTGACTTGCCAATGAATTTAAAGCGAAGTTTATGTGTATGTATAGCATGGGCATGATTTTCACTACCACTTACAAGTCACGCATATTGAAGTGGATTTTGAACGTGATGATGGAGGACCATCAGCTATCGGTCACGAGTGTTACACAGAACAAATGACTCAACGTGTATTGAGTCATTATTCGGACCTCGAACGTGGCTAGCATTCGATAAGCATAAGTTCCATTATGGGATGGTTTAATTTAGAAGACTATCGAAAGTCATTCCCACTATATCTGGTGACACGAACAGAAATTGAATTTAATATGATATCTGTAGAATTAAATGATATTTCATGATTGATTAAAGTGTCATTCAATAAATTACTGCTAATATTGTGCGCGTATATTTAATTAATTCTGACAAAGGAAATCAAGCAAGAACGACGGCTGGATGTTTATTATTAGCTGTCCACAGTGGTGTAGCGAGCTTTTGCTGCCCGGGGTAGTCCTTGAGTTTGCCGTCCCTCTCAATGCACACCAAAAATATTACAAAAAGTCAAAACGACGTAAAAGGAAATAAATTAAAACACTATGTTTATTTTTGAAGAAAAACTTTAATTTCAACATTCTAAAATGTTATTTTTCTTGCTTTTCTGTTAGCAAAATCGTCGATGACATTGGCGAAGTCGATTTCATAGTAATGTAGGTAATTCTTAATCAATTTTATTTAGAAAAACTCCTCTTACAACTAGCAACACTCACAGCAATTGTGAGGAAAATTCGCAGTAGTATTGCAATATTTGGAACTGAGTTCTCGAGACTGGATTTTAGAATTAACTGCAAAGTTCAAAAAGGTTCAAAGTGTCGCCCTGGGCGAATCCCCCCCCCTCCCCCGCTACGCCTATGGCTGTCCATTAATACGCTTAAATGATGCCACGCTTTTACAAGGGGAGGGAGGATAAGACAATGCAATATTTAACGAGTCGAAGTGTATCTTGGGAAATCGTTGCATTTTTCAGACTAGAGAAGCTACGAGTATATGCCTTATTTAAGAAATTCTTACAGAATTATTACATGTCGTATAATAATTCAGTAATGAAAATTATTCTTACCGAAACTGACTCAATTATTGGGATGACAAAAACAGAAATGAATTTATTTAAAAAGTGCAAAGAAAAAAGATGCATGTTTGCAATAACATTTCCCTGTCTCTTAAATCAAACATAAAAATAAAAAAAAGAAGGGGACAGCTAATTCCAGAAAAAGACGACGCTATCATTTAGATTGGATTCACACGATGACGGGGTAAGTGATGCATTTCACATTGATTGGCCACCTGATATAAGAACGCATGTGCAACTTGCTACTATACTTTCCATTTGCTATCATCGTGTGAACCTGAGGCTTGTAGATATCCAACGGCTAACCCGGTGTGAACCTAACCTTCAGATTAATCTCTTAGGATAATGGCAAATGAAGACCAGTGATACCTTCAGGCTAAAACTGAAACCAGTTTGAAGTAAATAAAACAATTATACAGTAGTTTACAACTGAGTCCACATTAGCGCCATTTTCTCATCTCCTCCCTTCCACAGTCAAAACGCAGCGCTAATTCATGTAATTATGAATCATTCTGATAGAGACTTCTGCCTATCCTTAGAAATTAGTTTATCTATAATAATCATTGTATGGGTTTTTTTTTTTTAGTTTTTTTTTTTTATTCTGCTTTATGTTTTCCCGACATTTCTATTGGTAATGATTAAGAGATTACCTATCTTCCCACCAAGAAGGTGTGTGTCCTGATTATCAGTTGTGTAATTAAATCTTACTGTTTCGAATCTCATTCATCCATAATTATGCAGATCACGCAATCCGAATTACTAAGGCGTGGTTGAATCCAATAATGATTGGAGATAAGGGCAGCGATAAGTTGCGAGACCTGAAGGAAGTTAATACTGTGAATATATTCGCAAAACATGCCGATTTTCGAAACATGGGAAAAAAATTACGTAATGCAAGTTCCATTCTCTTCATTCCCCTAATTAACTTTAACATACTCCATTAGTTAATCACACGGAGCTATGCGAGATCAAGGATTATCTACGATCGCGAGTGAATTCTTTCCTAAATATTTGCATGAAGTGTTTTCAAACGTGCCTTGCTAACTTGGCACGACCACTGCGTCACGGACAGCTTTCAATTACGGTCCCTTTCCTGCATAACAAAATATCCTGATATTGAACTATCAGTTTGATAGATCACCTAACTCCACCCTATCCTTCTGCTGGTTGGCCCGGGGGGGGGGGGCAAGAACTCTTCCAGTTTGTTCTCCTACCAATTTCCTGGTTTCTTCTCTTCCCTATATAAAAATAAATCCAAGAATTTTTTTTCATCATTCTTAAATTAAAATTAAAAGCAGTTTTAGAAATTAAAGTTGATGTTAATTCGAAATTAAACTAAACCAATTTCGACCAGTCTGTTAAATATTAATACATCAAACAATATATTTTTTTTAAATTTAATCAGTTTAAAAATCACGTAAAATTATATTTGCTCAATTAAGTCAATTACATCAAAATAATATACAATTAAAGTTGATTTCAAGTAAAAATGATTTGTATTATTAAAGTGAATTTCAGTTATTTAACGAAAACTGATGAAGTTTTGGTTCTCCACCTGTGTTGGCCGAATGACTGGTGCACCCGTTCTCCATTTCGCAGGATGTGACTTCTAATTCCACTGTGACGGGATATTCGTTCTGCTATCTGTGAAGGAATAGCAAAATGCTACTTAGTATAAATATTTCAACTGCAGTTCTGAAAATAGCGACTTTCCGTATGTTATTGCCCTTCTCATCCAACCCATGATATCAACGGTATAATCGAGTTGCTAAAGGAGTGGCGAGACAAAAGGAATCAATCATCTCCTGTCACTTTCTAACACACTGATCCTGCTGTCTTGTCTTCTCCCACCCACATTCAATCAAGTCCCTTCTATTGCTACAAAGGCTTTGTTCCTAATTTCCAAAACTCAAAAGAGCGGTTTATAAATGGTTGAATGAATCTCACTCTCATATTTTGCTTCTCTTGGTATGCCATTGCTCTCGATTGATGTTGCCCTTTTTGTTGGAAAGACACGGGTTCGAATTTTGTTTGCAACTGAAGGTGAGTTTACGAATTTCATACGGTGGTAGTTTTCCATCCCCGAAACGCAGGGGTTTTCTTCTCTCTAAACAGGAAACCCAACCAAAAGAACGAACACACACACACACAAACTCTCTCTCTCACACACACACACACACACACACACACACACACACACACACACACACACACACACACACACACACACACACACACACACACACACACACACACACACACACACACACACACACACACACACACACACACACACACACAAATTTATAAACATAACACACTAATAACCTTGGTTGCTTTGTCCATAATAATTCTGAAGAATTCAAACCAGCTCATGGTTCGATTTGAATGTAATTCAGAGGTATTGGTGAATTATTGAATAATAGCATTTAGAATTCTCGTTGAAGATCTATGGTCCTTTGTTGTTGTTGTTATTGTTTTCGTTTTTACTTTCTTGCTGATTGATCCAACAAGAAACAATCATCCCTCCCTCTCTCTTCTAACCATTTGGCACAGTTTCCTTATGGTGGACTTTGACATTCAGTGGTTTCCATTATCTTTGCTATTGTTGCTGCGTCCTGCTGATAACAATGTTCCGCAATTTAGAAGCCTTAAGATGTACAAACAAGATATGAATTTGTTTAAATAATGAAATATCGTTGGGAAATCGAAAAGAATTATAAAACCAGAGGAAAACTCAAGTAAAAAACTTAACTTGTACGATCCTAATTCCAAACGACAACATTCTTACAAAAAAAAACTTCACCAAATCTTACTTTTGATATCACATTCTAACTCAAGAAATTATTTCCACTAAAACAACAGAAACCACAGATGATTTTGGCATAGTATAAACGTATCACATCTACGACTGCATTGCCTTTTTTTTTTCTTGACATTCAAAAAAGTTGGGCTCTGCTGCTTCATCCGCATTTCTTACCTGAACAGCTGAACATCTCCTAGATGGGCAGCTATTTAGGATGAAGGTTCTTCCTAAAAAACACCACAAATATTCTATGCTTCTAAAAATATTTCCACTTACAGCGTTCCTTTGAACCTCTAAACAAGTTAAACTCGCAATTAGTCACCATCTGTTCTCACTTCAACTTCAAAGTCGTTGTGCTCACGACTTCTCATTCCTATCAGCTGCTTCTGTCTTTCGTTAATGTCTGTTCATATACCAGTTGGAAAAGCAAATGTCAATACCTTTCGCCTATCTAATATTTGAGAAAGAAAGAGACTGGAACGAAATTTTTATGTGCCACTTCAAAGGGATAAAAAAGGAAGCATGTGCACACTGAAAGATCCATTTTCTAGAATGAAATGTATCTGCCTCCTCTATTCCAACTTCTTTAAGTACTAAGTTACTCCTTGTCATGGAATTCTGCAGTGACAGCAAAAAATGAACATATTTTAATAATGTTTATTTTACTGTTATAGCTTTCTTTCGTGAGCTTCAGTTTTTTTCCCAAATGGAACACAAAAAATTACCAGAAAGAAGAAGTAAATGAGGAATGTCATTTTATATTTGCCATAGCGATCTAAAACTAGTCCTGTCCTTGACCTTGATAGCAATCAGTAGTCCGATGTGATGAAAGCCGTCAGTTATTTGTCATGCACTGGAACTTTTTTTAGCCCATTCGTTTGTCATTATTTAAAGTCCAAATGCAGGCCAATAGTAATTAGTGCTTTAAGGTGTGCAGATATATGAACACGTGACCTAACCTCACGATATAGCGTGGAAGGTGTCCAGGTGTTTCATGCTTTTCGTGACAACAGGCAGTTTCTAAACTTGTAAATACCGTACTGGCATCTAGGTCAATGTTTTTTCGCTACCCTACAAAGAAAGGTTCCCATGAGCGTTCAATATAGAGAATTTACAGGAAAGGTATCCCCCTCCCTGAAGCTGATACAATTGGCAGATGAAATGTTCGTATAAGAAGAAATCCCTCTTTCTTCAGATTTATTAGTCCCTCCTTTCCTAAACGAACTACAGTATTCTTGAATCGCATTTTAAACAAATTCAAAATCTTTACAAAATGGAATAGGGAAGCCGCCGAGGTTTAGGGAAAGCTAATCTAGATCTTCATGATCATGGGAGAGAGAGAGATGTGAATTCAAATCCCGATTTTTATCTACCACTAAGTTATTACATAGTGGCGGCAGGAGTTCTATCGGAACCAGAAAGCTCTCGGTTCCAGTCTCATCTATGACGTGAAGAACTTTTATCAGGGTTTTTAAACTGACGATGAGTTCATCAGTTTCATATCAGAAGGAGCGAAGGGTTTCTCCCTCAGAAATTCGATCTTTTTCTTTCTTTCTTTCTTTTTTGGAAGCACGACGGAAGTGACAAAGAGGCTTTGACCTCTTTGTGACGTGACATCATTCTAAATATACCTCTCTTACACCAATGTTATATTTGAAATAAAATATTTCAAAAATATTCAAATTAAAAAAAAGACCAACACCATTTCAAGGAGATGTGGGACTCAGTGAAAGTGGTGTTTTCACACCAGTAAGCTAGGCCATACGAAGAAAGATCTGAGTTCGATTTTAGTTCCTAACCAGAGGAACTATTTCTATGCCTTTTTTTCGAGATTTCTCGATTTAGTCTATCTCTGGCACGGGGAAGTGTTTTTTTTTTTTTTTTTTCCCAGGAAACTCGGGATTTTCGTCCCAGAAACTCAACAAATCGACCACAGAAATCACGCTATTGCAGACCATAAATGACGTATAGTGTTAGGATTAGGGATCACGAGATGAAGACACTTGTCAGCCGTCTCTCCACTGGATGCTGTTTATAATTAATGATAGTCTTGGGCAGCTATCTCTGATTGCATACCGATGGCGACGGAACCTCTCCCCTTCACTTTACACCAATTAGATAGGGATAAAACAGCTTCACCTACTCTCTAAGGGGAATAAAAGGACTTAGCTGATTTATTTATTTAACACCGTTTCATTTTTTAAAGGAAGTAGGTAGACTTTATTTAATTCATTATTATCTTTGGGAAATCGATAGACAGGAGATATCCACGTTAGCCATCACCGAGACTTCGTTGACTACGACCAATTTAAATACCTCATGCAAGAGAGTATGGAAAAAACAACTACTGCTATCCCATATTCCTTAATCCTGACTGGTATATTATTATCTGAAATAGCATGAGTCCTAAGGTAGATTTTTCCTAAGTTACAGAGATAAAAACGAAGTTTTCTAGGGAGAAATTCCTGAATTTCTAATGTCTGCACAAAGAATCAATTAAATCGGAAACAGTCGAAAAAGGCTTAGAAAAAGTTCCAATAGCCAGCGACTATAATCTAGCTTACTGAGTCCTTCTTCTAGCAGTCTAGCATTATGAATGCTGAAGCTTTACCAGGAAACTACACGTGTATTTTTAAATTAAATTTATGTAAAATAAAGTACAGCAACAGGTGGGTTGCTGTACTTTATGGGTTGGGTTGTTGAGAATTTCGGCCCAAGAAAAATTAGGACTATAAGACAAGTGTAATATATCTGTTAATTCTGTAATGAAAAGTTTCAGGTCATAAATGAAAAAAATTTTTATCATCATCATCATCACGAACCATGGGCTCACTACCCGTTGGTGTCCGATGCCTCCTTCACTCTCTTCTTCCACCTTTCTTTGTCCAGCGCACAGTGTCGCAGTTTCTGTACATCCATTCCACACCAGTCCTTTATGTCATCTATCCATTCTCTATGTGGTCAACCTCTTCTGTTTAAGCCATCCAAAATACCAAATATGAATGTCTTTATCTTCCGGTCATCACTTGCAGCTTACGTTTCATAACCTTCTGCATTAGATTCTCCTTTGGTTGTATCTTCAGATAGAGCTCTTCATTTGTGACTTTCTGTACCCATCCTATTCTTAGAATCTTCCTGTGACAAGTTCTTTCAAATGCCAAAATTCTTTTTCTTGATTCCTTATTTATTACAGGATCCATACAGTACACTACTAAAGCTGCATGTTTCCAGCAATCTTAGTTTTGTTTGCAGGCTGATCATTTTACTTTTCCAGATGTTATCATGCCTTCAGATTTGTTCTTTCTTTTGCAATCATGATCTTTATTTGTTTTTTTTTTACAGTCCAAATCATATGTCATCTTACTTCCCAAATTTGGAACTGTTATTCTACATTTTCTATATCAATTCCATCCACTTGTATCTTTTGTTTCATGTTCTTCTCACCAAATACAATTGTCTTTGTTTTTCCCCCAAGTTCATAATAAGTCCAAATCTCTTCTCTTCCTCATTTAACGGTTTCAATGCTTTTTTGTAATTCTCTTTCGCCTTCTTCAATAATAACAACGTCATCTGCAAATCTCAGATTGTTAATTCTCATCCCATGTACTGATATTTCTTTTGCATCTTCCTTCCTTTTATCCATTGCTCTTTCTACATGTGCGATGAAAATGCTTGGTGATATTGGGTCCCCCTGTCTGGTACCTCTGTTTGTTCTAGACCATTTCTCAAAATCCTCACCTATTTTATCTGCTGCAACTGCATTCTGATAAACATCTTTTAACGTGGCTATTAGTTTTATGTCAATTCCATAGGATTCTAGCACTGCTAATGTCACTTTCTGGTCGATACTGTCAAATGCCTTCTGAAAATCAACAAAGCAGGTATGTATATATGTTTTTGTTTTTTCTCCTAGTTTTCTCTGCTATTAATCGCATTGTCAAAATCTGTTGAATTGTGATTCTATCTTTCCTAAATCCTGCTTGCTCATCTGCAAGGTATGCTTCCAATTGTGTTCTCAATCTTTCTGTTAATATCATCATCATCAATATTTTTAATACTTCACGTTTAATCATTCATATCACTGCCGAACAACAAACAGGAATATCATGTCCTGTTCCGATTTATTCCAAAGAATGTCTGAAGTGATGATTATCCTAAGCATTGCACTCTGTACAGTTCAGCGTTGAAATAGCAACACCAGTAATGTTTCTTTTTCTTCTTCTTACCCAATTTACCCATGACTTACGAATTGTGGCCCACTGTATTATTCTCCTCTGCCACCAATCTTAGTCAACTTAGAGCAGGGATTTAATTTAGTTATTTCTCACTACGCTTACCTTTAGCTCTTTACACTTGCCATGCATTAAGACTTTTTTAATGCTCTGTTCCTCTCTTCTTAAGATATGTACAAAATATTTAAGGATCTCTCTCTCTCTCTCTCTCTCTCTGTCTGTCTCTCCGCCATGTTACAGACTCATTCAAGATTCGATTGATCTCTGATGCTCTGATCAGTTATTTTCTTTGTCCAAGAAACTCAGAGTATTCCTCTCCAAGCCCACACCTGAAAAGCACCGATCTTCTTCGTAACTGTCTTATATCCATAATCAAGCTATGCCATTATGCTCTTGCAAGGAGTTCACTGAAATCATCCTCATTCTTTGTTATTAGCACCAATCCTTCGGCATATCTCAATTTGTTGATTCCTGAGCCGCTTATCAATATACTTTCATTCCAAACCTCTAGAGATATCCATGATGGTGATCTGCTCACCATGGAAATCGAAATGTACAGAAGATAGAATAATACAACCTTGCCTTATTTTTTAACAGAATCAGTCTGATAGCATGTTATAAATTCCCACAGCAGACTGGTATTTATTATTATAAAATTGAGTTATTAATTGGAAAAAAAATATTTGGATAAGCCAGACTTAGACATTATTTCCCACATCGCTTTCCAATTTATGGAGTCCAAAGCTTTGGTGTAGTCAATAAAGAATGAGTAACCAGCGCTTTTGATTTTCCAACAAGGTGCCTAAGATTTGAATGTGGTTTCTAGTAGTGTCTCTTTCCTTCATGAATCCAACCCGTTCTAAAGAGATATGAGCCTTCAGGTGATTAATTCTTTCTGTGGCCATAGAGAGCATGATTTTACTTGCATTTTAAGTTAATGATATTGTTTTATTGTTTTCAATTTTGTTACTTCCCTTTTTATGGATACTTTATTATTAATTTGGGATACTAGTCAGACACCAGTATCCAAAACCTGAAAGCGTAATCTCAATCCATGCAGTGCCCATACTCTTCATCATTTCAGGATAAATTCTATCATAACTGTTAATTTTCAATTTTCAGATTTTTCATAGTTAGTTCCACCTCCTCTCTCAGAATGGAAGGTTACTTTTTCGAGGTTTGTGTCAAGCATTCATTAACCACTATAGCTGAATTTCTGCACAGATCGCCACAGTATTCCACCATCTCTCCAAAATTTCTCCTTTTCCGATATCAAAAGGTGTCGACCATTATCCTCTGTGCTGTAGATTTCTACCTTAAAATTTCCAGAGAGCAGTTCTCTTCATTAGTGTCGGCATAGGACTCAATCTCCTTACATATTTCACCCATATATCTTTCATCACCCTTCCTATATGATTTTTCCATTGGTCTACTGCTTTCCTTACAACGATCTCCATTGTTTTCATTGTTTCCCTTGGATTTAACTTCCGTCCTAAGGTCGATCAGATTAAGTGTTTTTCCCTAAAGCGTTAATTTTCTTTCCACTTAATTTGGGACATGCAGTACTTATTTGCTGTATCAGTCAGGATCATCTCAACCAATTCTATTATTCATCCTATGTAGTATTCTCTGTCTGTTGTAAGACCTCATGGAATCTTTCTTCACTTTCATTCATCAGCAATCAGCAGTTGGTGATCTGACCCGCAATATGACCTGGGACAAGACTTTGAGAGTTGCCATTGTTTTTTGTCTGCTTCTAATCATTATACAGTCTATTTGATTTCTATATCTGTCTCCAGGGGACCACAGATGTAAAGCCTTTTCTTGTGTAGGAAAAATATGTTCATAATAAACAGTTCATTCTCAATGCCGAAATCTATTAGCTTTTCGGCACTCTGATTTCTAACGCCAAGTCCAAACCTATAGCTGAATAGGTTCCATACACTCTTCTGGCATCATTTCTGCAACTTGCCTTGGCATCGGGGTCTCCTTGTTCAGTATTCCTCCGAAGGATCCATTTAGTTCATTGCAGAAGGTGTCAATGTTGTCATTTTCAACAGATGTGACTGGTAGTGGGTTGCCATTGACCCTAAAGGACATAATTCTGTCATTTCATAAAACTGATAGCAACCCAGGAAAAGCTAGGTTGCTATCAATGTGGAGCAGATGTGATGAGCGATATCAACACAACTTTTACGGTGCTACTACTCGTATCAATCACCTCATCTATTCGGCTGTAGTTAGATTCTTGTGAACCACTGAAGTAAATGGCATTCTTCATCTTCGTCTGAAAATATCCTGAACCTCTCCAGTGGGTTTCATCAAGGCCTAAAATGTTTAATCTTTGAAAGGTCATTGCTTCTTACAATATATATATATATATATATATATATATATATATATATATATATATATATATATATATATATATACACACAAACATTCCAGGTTCCTATGCTAATATTTTTCTGGGAGGAGAGAGAGAGAGAGAGAGAGATATTACATTGATATTACATTCTTGTACTGTTTTTAGGCAGATTTGGTGTTGGGTTGAGAAATGGATTAATTTAGTTAACGTCACAGTTTCTCCACAGCTGGCTTGATTGAGGGTGCATATTCCTTTATCTTTCGTACATAGAATTGTCCCCTTGGTATGCCAAGCTGGTGGCTGCCCCATTATATTTTGAAGACGTTTATTTGAAAAAAAATATGTTTAAATTAAAAAAAAAAACATCCGCACAAATCAAATGCGCAAACAGCTAGTCTTCATAAGCGGCAAAGGTGTTATTAGTTCCATGGACGAATTGCAACAAACTGCATAGCGTGCGCATTGCAAACCCGAACATGAAAAGTAACTCCTATTTTTAAATAATGCCAGAAATACTTGACATACATAACTAAATTGTGTGTGGGATATTAGAAGAACACTAGTTACATACAGTTAGTCTTTTTATGTATTCATTTTGATTCTAGATGTACTTTTCCCAACGTTGACTTGGTCGAGAAATAAAATAAATAAACCCACTTGGAGCCGAGTCAAAATCTGGATGTAGCATAAATGTCCAGCCAAACTCGAGCTGTCTTACTAGACATAGACGTCTTACTAGACAGTAGTATACAGAGATAGAGTTCAGAAATACTCAGGACTTAAAGAAAGTTCTCTGTTAGTCTGACGATGAGGTTTGCAGTTGGAACTACTTCAGACATTTCTGAAGTAATTCCAAATAGTTTTCTTTCTTTTGTTTTTTAATATTTGGGCTTTAGCTTTCTATGCTTTTCCCCTCTGTTTCTCCCATTCCGCCTCCTCTATCTTAAATATGCTAATGACTTAATTGTTCATTTTACACAGTTAAGAGCGATTTTTTTTTTAAAAAAAAAAAAAAAGCATCACATCACGGTAAATTCACAAAAATACACAGCGACACAGTGCATTTTTATGATCCAGATTTAATGCAATAGATGGCAATTTGAGAACCTTCTGAAAGTATTTGGAATTCCTCCGACATCTAATTTTCATATATTGATACAAACGAATTCCTTTTTATGCTACTAAATAATTCACTAGAGAACCTTTTTATTTATATTTGAAAAAGAATCAGTATATTATAATAAAAAAATTCTGTATTTTATAAAAAGAAGCTTCATTGTAAACGCAGTTAACAACAATTATACTCGAATTGTATATTATGAAAGTTTAATCCTGAATTAACTCTAATAGTTTTAATTTTGAGTTCTGAAATGAATACTTTGTTCAGATTACGTTATGGATTTTTAGACTTGGAAATATTTATATTTAAATTAAAAAAAAAACGTTTCTTAAAAAAATTTCTTTACATTTACTACTTAATGAAATAATAGCTCTTTGATGTTACAAGAAAGTTATTTTGTAGACTGTGAAGATCTGTAACATAGAAATATAATCATAGAAACAAACATCACAGCGACATCTGTGCAACCATTTTCATTTGACTAAATTTTGGTTGTTTTTCCCCTCACTCCCAGTTTCAGGATTATATGGCCCTGCAGGCCTTCAGATGTGCACCCTATTGCATTTTGTATATCTTTTTACCAGTAATCCTTTGGCTCAAAAGAATATTTAAAATAAAATGCTTCAAAGGCGGTTTAAATCTGCCCCTGTATTTAATAATTCCTTTTACATTTTATTAATTTTTTTTCTTTTTATTTATGCACACAATACCAGCATGTGATGATATTCGTGACGCTAGATCACAGAAGAAAGTCAACAGAGTTTCCATTCTAGTCACCGACTAGAGAAACACTTTTTAGGTTTTATCAGTAAAAACACATGTGAAAATACTTTTTTTTTTCAATCACGAAACACAGAAAGATCGACCGCGCAACTCATATAATTTCAAATAATCGTGATAATAATACTGGTTAGTTCTAGGAACACGAGATGGCACTTGTTTCAGCTTATCACTCGCTTTTGTCTGTGGATGCTGCTTAGACCTCACTCTAATCTTAGGCAATGACGAAGGTGGAGAAAAGCTGACTAATTTTCAAAATGTTACAATAATCTAAGTGCTGTCCTGTTCCTTTGGCTATATAAAAGGTTTAGAAGATTTATATATAAACATAACGTCAAGTATGTATTTCTTATTTTAAATTACTTATCTATTTGCTATGAGACTATCTTTTATTGATTAATTTTTAAATAAGGTATGAAACAATGTTGTTATTCCTATTTTTATCCGGAATAACCGATTGGTAAAGAATTACAAAAGGATACGCTAGTTATTCTAATTTCTACTTGTCATTATTATTATTGTACAGGCATCTCCATAGAGTCCTAAGACTCATCGTGGGAGACCCAAACTATCAACACAATGCTATCATAACTCTCCTTGAAACCTTTAACAGACAAAGCACTTACAACTGATGTAGGCAACCCGTTTCATCCATTCACCACTCTCAAAGTGAAAAATGTAGTCCTCACGCCATTACTAACCACACTCTTACCCAAATTCACGGTTACCATTTGTTTTGTTACCTCTAGCCATGTGTTGAAACATTTCCCCTGCATCAATTCTATAAAATCTTTTAAGTAATTTAAATGTATCTATATCCCACTTTTTCGCCTATAACCAACTTTTGCAATCCACAAATACTCGATCTTTCCTCATAGTGCATTCCACAGACCACTCACCATCTTACTGACTCGCCTTTGATTGCTCTCCACCACTTGCTCATTAAAAATAAACCGAAACGACCAGACCTGAGCACAATAATCCAAATGTAGTCGTATCAAGGCTTTATAAAGAGAAATGATAACTCCGTTAACTATTTATGTTGATTAAGTGTGCTATAATCTTTTACCTTGTAGTTCCATATATTCATTTTCTTAACTATAATTTCCACATGTTTTGTTGCCTTCGAGGTCAAGACTACATGATCACTTTCCCCAGTTGGAGGAAATGTAACCTCATCAGCTAATGCAAGTCTTCCACATCATCTTGGCCTATAGCAGTAACTAATTTTATATTTTATCCTATTGGTTTCGATATCACGCCAGATTGATTCAAAAGAACTGCCATCTGCCCGGCTGACTTTTACTCATGTAGGCTGCCATTTATCTGCTATCATCACCACCCCACCACTGTTCTGTCTACTCTATCTATCCTTAAAATGCTAAATCCACCACATTCTAACATTCTATCCCTGTAACTCGTCATCTGTTGTTAGTCAAGTCTCACTAATGCTTATAAGTTTTGGCGAGGTTGCACTAACCAGTGCATTAGCCTCTTCTCTCTCATTTTTGATGATTCTATCATAGGTATATAGTAATTGTAGCATTCCTTTAGGCCACCAACCAGCTTTATATTGACTACTCCATTCGCCATTGTTGCCCTGAGAGACTAGATTCCGCATTTTTGTTCACACACACACACACACACACACACACACACACACACACACACACACACACACACACACACACACACACACACACACACACACACACACACACACACACACACACACACACACACACACACACACACACACACCCTTTTGCAGCCGTAACTGCTTTAGTTTTTCTTGACTTTGTGCTTGCACACTCTCAGTGAAAAAATCTCTCCAGACACCTAACTTCGCATCCATTTAAGTGGAGTCCATCCGCATTATACACATTTTTCAGTCCATCAAACTCAGGCCACAGGCCCACAAATTCTCCATCATTCCTTCTGCAACCTGCATATTGATTCATTATCTATCATCTCGAACCTTCTCAGTTCGCCTCTATCATAACGTGGTAACAGACTGACAAGCTTCACGTTCTCACTCTTCACATCTGCCCTCATACAAGACTTCTCACCTCTGAGGTCATTGGTTCCATCCAAAACAATCAGTTCTTTCGCTTTCCCTTTCTGCATTCTGACAGCATTACTAATATTATTAAATTTCGCACCAGGAAACAAGATTTTGGAGCGCTTTTATGAAGATCTCCCTTTTCATGTAATCGCCGTAAATAATTATTTACTTACGCTCATTCTCTCGATTATTCTTACACTTTTCTTTTGTGTTAAGACGCTGATTTTTTTTTTTTTCTGTTTTCAGTTCGACTGATATCTTGCTGTTTCTGCAGCATTTCAATTTCGCGCTTTGTCCTGTGAAGGATTACATGCAAACGCGCAGTTTCTTTGTTCAAGTCTTCTATAGATATGTACAGGTTGTGTGTGTGTGTGTGTGTGTGTGTGAGAGAGAGAGAGAGAGAGAGAGAGAGAGAGAGAGAGAGAGAGAGAGAGAGAGAGACATATCCTTAGCGATTTCGAACAGGGGATAATAATGTGGACCAAATAGTCAAAAAGAGCATCTCAGAAGGCAGTATATTGTTAGGATGGCAAAATTCATCAGTATCTCTAGTATATTCAGACATCATTTCAGTGTGTGATAAACAGAAGAAAACAGTATGTCAAATCAGCCACGTAGCAAATAACAGCTGCGCAAGGAAAGATCGACCGTGTCATAAGCAGACAGAGTAATAATTGGCTAAGCAGTGCATCGATGCACTGCAATAAGTGTATATGAATGTATAAGGAAGCACCATTGGACATTGTCCCAAAGGATATTAGCAAATCGCCATTTACAGTTCTCTGTCGCCGATTAAGAATATCACTTCCGTTTATCATGATGCAGAAACGCATTGAAATGATATCACTGTGAAAGTGGATACAGTCTGGCTACCGATTTCCAACAATGTTAGGACTAAAACACTTCTGCCTACTTTTTTAGGGAAGGAAGGATTAGTAGAGTTATTTATTTTATGCTGTTTTTATGCAGCATATACTTAAAATATACTGTATTCGAATATTCGTATATATCCTCCTTTTTCAATAGAGGATGACATCTCCTCAATCACTTTTCATTTGAAATCTCGTCTAGCCACAGACAAGGTTGGATATCGGATTTATGCATTCATCACTAACTACCACAACCACCATCTACCATAAAAAAACATTAATATTATAAAGTTATTCATAATGGTAAAATTCTGTTTCGCTGTTAAACTACGTACTTTTATTTACAAATGCCTTCAAATGTACCACTGCAAAGCCCGCTCTTCATTCATCTGCTAATCGACTCCATTAATTTTACATCGTAGATAGCCTAATAGAATTCGATTCAAATATCAACAACGTTGCAACTAACTACATTTTCTTCAATTAGGAAATAGCCAGCCTAAATTGTCTGAGTGGATAGCATCTCCAACAAATAGGTTGAAGGTCCATATGCAATCTCAGGCATGGAGAGTTGTGATTGTTTTTAGGTGGGAGTGGAATTTTTTCGCCCACTGTGAAACTATCACCCTCCTTATTAAAGACTAATTGCTTGAAAAAATTCCGTGTATAGTAGTTTCAAAGTACAACTCTCTGATTATCTACAGCACGTATGGTACTAATATGTTATAGGTTTACGTCATTTCAGTGGATGAAATTGAAAGTGTTTACAACATATATTTATATTATAAATAAATAAAATAATAAATCTGTTAATGCCTTTTATTCCCTAAAGGAGAAGGCAAGACCGTTTAATCCTAATTTTAGGAAACTGGAGTAGCCGGTCTTCACCATTAGTCAACAGCTGACCCAAGATCATTACTGATTTTAATCGGCATTCGGAGAAGAGAGCACGGTGCAAGATGTTTTATGTGGTAAAATTACTTGTGATATATATATATATATATATAGTAATGTATAATATACTGTATATATCACAAGTAATATATAATACACTGGTGCCCGTGTATTATCTGGCGGCCAGCTTGCAGCCCATCGTCTTTACTGATTAATGCCGGCTGTAAATGGAAGAAGTGATCGATTTCTGTTTAGCATGCTTTGAAGAGTATCACTCACATAGCATGGAGAAGAGAGGAGCAGGAGAACAGAAACCAGAACTCCTGTTCTGTAGATTAACATGACATATGTCGCCTCAGGCCTCCAATAAGACGAGTGGTGGTATTTCATCGTATGATAAAGGTCATCTACCTAGTGGTCTTTTTAGCATTTCTTCCAACTACAAAGATATCCTTTTGCAGCTGGAATGCTAGTTTAGTTCGCCAATGTCCCTTTTGTGGAAACAGGCCACTGAGGTTGACAGAAAGAGACTGTATATTGGGCATCATCCATCAGTGATCTAAAAGTTTCACAGTGCATTCTGATATTGATATCCTAGTGGATTGTATGAACGATATAACATAATTTTTTTAATTGTTAATATAAAGTTCTGTGTGTATTTTTTCTGGCATTATGACCAGAGTTAAAATAGAAGATGCACTCTCACACCGTAACAACACAACCGCAGCACAACAACTGTACACGATGATAATACATCTTTCAGCAGTCATACCGAAACATTCATCTCAGATAAGGAGTAAGAATCGTGTTTCGTTTCTCTGAACCCTATTTCACTGTCTGCTCTATAACCGTGGTGCAATACAAGTCACAATGCTTACAACACAATTCAAATTCTTATAGTTTCCTTGATGTTTGGCTTTCAGCAGATCTTTCATTAATATCAAGGGTATGGAGATCATTAAGTAATGCGTAATGTTCTCGCATATTGTGCTTCAGCTGCGGCCGTCCTTGAACTCCTAGCCGAGGGCATTCGCGCTGCACAACTGAAGGAACGCTCAACCCTTGAAGAAACCGCGGTCACTTTTGTCAGGTTTTATATCTATTTGACTGTTTTTCTTTTGGGGAAGGATTCTTTTCGCCATCGAGTTTTCCTCTTTTAATAATGGGAGGAGAGATTCTTTTTACCATTTCGAATACTCAAATTGAATTGCAACCACGCGAACTGACTGATAATTCTAGCAGCCTATGATATCACCGTTTTGTCTAATTTTCCATAACCAGCAGGTCTCATTTTCAGTATCTACACAATTTTCACCATTTGCCCTGCATTCCTTCTTGTATCTGGCTTTTTTATCGTAGCTGTACATTATGTGAGGAAATTGAAGCGTACAGATAAGTTTGCAATTCAGAATATATAAAAATAGTACTCGAAAAAAATTATAAAAATCTATTTTATACTCTAAGCATGGTTGGAACAAACGTTAGATAATAATGATAAAAAATGAATGCATTAAAGTTCACTGTTTGCGTCTGGATAATGCTGAGTGAGCCTATTAGTTGTTTTAGAAGTTCATGGTGGATTGAATAAACAAATAAATAAATTTAACTGCCCACTCAGTCTCCAAAAGCTGGATAGGGTATAAAGGTCTAAAAGGCGTTAGCTGATTTTTAATTTTTTTTATAAATAAATTGTACTTAGTAAACTGAGTTGAAGGTTCATTTCAGAATGGAATTCAAATTCTGTGCTACCTCAAAGATCACAAAATTTGTTTTGTGTTTTGAGAAAAACAGGATACAAATCTGACCTTCTGGGAACCGAGAAGTCAGGCATTCATTAAAGATGTCTTATTAATCTGTCTGATACCCTAATGTATTAGGAGTTAAAGTTTTTCGAAGGTTTTCGAAACACCTCCATAAACGTTTGAATGGTATGAGGTATTGGGTTGCAGAGAAAAAGGAATACTATGTGGAGTACAGCAGAAATTCAGATTTCTTGGATACATAGGTTGGATAAATTTGAAATTAGTGCCATTTTAATAAGAGAAATCTCTTCCTGGTTAAAGATGCGAAAGCATTCGGAAATGGTTTTTATTTTTCTACAAAAAATAGGCTAGGTTAAGTTTTGGAGAGATTAAAGTTGAATGAGTTAGCTACCATTCTTATGGATATCATTTTAACGCTAGACCATCGGCAAACAAATTGTATACTTAGGACCGTCTCTTTGTCTGACATTTCAATGGACATGAAAACAAAATCATTAAATTATTTTTTTTTTTTTTAAAGAATACCTTCTTTAAAATAAATTCATTAGCACAGATAATGACAACAATAAGAACATCATAAAGGAGCTGCAGACCATCTTCGCGAAATGGCTTCAAAATATGTTCTAGTCATTTGATCGACAATACTTTGTGTCATTGTTTCTACGAATTCGAAATGATTCCAATATTGTTTCTACGAATATGTAGAAAAGATTATTCGTTTCTACGATAATACGTGGAAACGAATAATTACCTACTTACTGACGAATCTAAGTTTTATCTAAGTAGATTTGAAATCTTCTCAATATAAGAAAATGGGAGAATAATGTTTTCTTGTTTGTTTTTTTGTGATTTGCAGTGAATAAATCTCAAGACACGGAATAGTTTGGGAATTCGATAGCGATGGGTTTCATTCTCTAGAAAAGTATTATAATGTAACCTACTTTTTTTAATTACAAGAGCAACTGAACATAATAAATGAAATAACTGTTCTGATTTGGTGAGCACTTTTTCATGTTTATTTATAGACAATTCAGTGCTTTAACTAGAGATTTCCATGTATATAGTGATGTGGAAACATCACTATATAAAGCGTGACGTTTTCAATGTGATGTGGAAACTTTGAAGAGGGTGCAGAGAAGAGTGACTATGACAATGTCAGTACTCTGGTTATGGAGGGAGAGAGAGAGAGAAAGAGGTTAAAGAAATGTGGATTGCAGAGTTTCGTGGATTAGGAGGAAAAGGAGTGATATGATGGAGAAGTTTAAGTCATTGAGAGGATTTTATCAGATTAATCCAGAGAGGATTATAAAAAGATTAGAAGGTGATAGGGGAAGAACCAGAGGCTATCCTTGAACGTTATGTAAGATAGCGAGGTGAAGAGAGGTGCAAAGATTGGATATTTTTTACATGGGGAGCTATACAGGAGTGAGCCGACTCATTGTGGGATGTAATAATAATTATAATAATATTCCAAGGACACTGGCAATCAGTTCACAAAGCTATAGAAAAACCTGATAACAACAACTGCGATATATCCTTTAAAATAACTTCTCTCAAAGTAACACTTTTCAGGCCGTTGCAATTATCACTTTCATCATCGCCTCAGGTTAGTGCAGTTCTGGGAGTTGCTACACACATACAAAAAAAAAAAAAAAAAAAAAATCTCATAATCCTAATTATGCATGGAAATACGAGGATGGTCTGAAAAATTCTCGGCCTAACAATGAAAAATCGAATTTATAATTTCTAAATAATTTTTATTTTTCAACATAATCTCCCTTAAGACTAATACATTGATTTCAGCGATGCTCCAGCGCCATTATCTCGTCCCTGTAGTAGTTCTCAGTAAGATCTGCAAAATACCCCTCTACAGCTGCAATCACTCTTGATTCGAAGAAAAACGCTGACCAGCAAGAAAGATTTTTAGTTTTGGGAGGAAAGAGAAGTCAGAGGGAGCCAAATCTGAGGAATAGGATGGATGATCCAACAATTCATAGTGCAGATCCCATTGCCAAAACACCTTTGAGGGCAGGTGCATTGTCCTGCTGAAAGATGATTTTTTCTTCCGCAAACCGGGTCTTTCTCACGAATTTTTTTCGTGTAGTCTGGCTAAAAGATCGGAATAACATTCCCTGGTTATTGTTTTACCCTTTTCAAGATAATTAACAAACAAAACGTCTTTATCATCCCAAAACATCGATGCCATAACCTTTCCTACTCATTGAACTGACTTTATCTTTTTTGGCACTGAACAACGGCTTCTGTCCACTGTTTTGACTGCTGTTTCGAATCTGGTGTGTAATGGTGAATCCATGTGTCATCCATAGTAATAAACGACGTACAAAATCAGTTTTATTCTTGTTTAAATGCTCCAAGCACTGTTCAGAGATTTTCATGTGAGCGCATTTTTGATCTGCTGTGAGCAAGCTCGGCACCCATTTTGCGCAAAGCTTTTTTATTTGCAATTCTTCATGCAAATAATATCCTACACTTTTTTTGGAAAGCCTATAGTCTCAGCAATTTCACGCACATTGATTCGCGGTCATCCAATACCATATCGTGCATAAGAGCAATGATTTCTAGTGTTGTTACACTTTTTGGACGTCCTTCGTGGATCATCTTCAAGGCTGGTACGGCCACGTTTAAGCTCGGTAGCCCATTTGTTAATTGTTGGAAATGAAAGAGAAGAGTGGCCATAAACTTTTATGAACTTCGAATGAATTTCTTTTACCGTTAAACCTTCTTTTACAAAGAATTTTATAACCGCACGATACTCAATTTTATCCATTTCAAGGGATACAGACAATACTTTTGCTTCAGACAGTTGTAAAAAACAAAATACTTGATAGAATGACTTGCAATTTGACATGGATGGTTATGACAGATGTAACCAACTTAGAAAAAAAAATCTTCCCGATAGCGTTCCATCTATGGTCGAGGCCGAAAACTTTTCAGACCACCCTCGTACTTTGAAAAAGTGCTTAAATCAGACGGTATCTGAATGTATCCTTAGAGTTCGAAGAATAAAAAGGATGAAAGTGAAATGGATGTGCAGCCTGAATCCACAAGAAGAAGATGTGGAAAGTATATCGTGAGAATAAGAGTGTGAGGAGTGATGAAATATATAAAACTCAGGCCAGAAAAGCAACGAGTATTGTGCAGAAAGCTAAATCGGAGTATGAAAAGAAATTGGCCATGCAAGCTAAAGGCAATCCAAAATAATTTTGTCGTTATGCCACAAGCAAAAGAAAGAATGAATGTGGAAGAATAACTTTATTGAATGCAGATGGTACTTTATTGTCAGAAGCTAATGAGGTTGTTCAATTGAATGTTCACTTTGTTAAGATATACTGTATAAACTATGTGTATGTAACATGGTGCACAGCGCTACTGCTACGTTGGGTGAAGATTTTAAGATTCATGAAAATGAGGTCGAAGAAATGTTGCATAATCTGGATAAGAATTTGTAAATAGGGACAGATGGAATATCAGCACATTTGCTAAAGGAATGTTCAGTTGAATTGGCCAGATCTTTCACATGTTTGTATAACTTGAATCTCAGATCAGGAATGATACCATAGGAATGTATGATAGTTGATAGTTCCAGTTCACAAGGGTGGTGCAAAAACTGATGTGTCTAACTTCAGACCTATCAGTATCTCTGGTGTCGGTGGTAAAGATTTTAGAGAAGTTGGTAAGAACTCGCATACAGAAATGAGTACACAAACAAGCTGTACTCTGTAAGGAGCATCATGAGTTTACTCAAGGAAGGTCACGTTTTATCAGTTTGCACATATTTTATGAAATGTTACGCCGAATTGGATAAAGCGAATGGATACAGTATGATAATGTTGGATTTTTCTAAGGCATTCGATAGGACACTGCACGAAAGGCTGTTGCATAAACTGGAGAATATGAGATTGGAATATAAACTCGACTTGGATAAGTGGATGGTTGACAGACAAACATCAAAAAGTGGTATACAGTGGGTGTGGATCTACCAGATTTAATTAAGGCGACTAGTGGTGTTCCTCAGGGTTCAGTCCTTGTTGTTGTTTAATCTATACATTGATGGCATTAGGAATGGTCGTATAGTATATGTGTAATTGTTTCCCGATGATGCAAAGATAGGCAGGGCAATCAAGGATGCTACTGATATTGCACTTACAAAATGATTTGAATATGCTGGAAATGTGGGCAAACGAAAATGACTCTCAGTTTAATGTCAGGAGGTGTAAAGCTATGCATTTTGGGGTGAATGACTGATTGATTGAGTTCATCCATCCCTTTAGGACGGGTAGAGTCCTCGAATGAGGGGTTCATGACGCATTTATTGCAGTCGGTTCGTCACTCCTTGTTGCATCCCCTAAGAGCAATATTCACGACTGTAATCCCTGTGTGTTCACGGGGCCGGTTTGCCTGTTCTGGGGAACGAAAACCCCGAGTTTACAGGTGAAAAAACCTCAACCTCCGTATGAGACCAGCTAACTCACCTTTCGTCGAAAGAGACCAAATAAAGGTTCCTCGCGTCACTGACGGGAATCGAACCCAGGTCTTTCCGAACAAAGGAAAGACCTGGGTTCGACTGAGCTACGGGAGCTCTTTGCAATCTGGCCTGATGAGATTTCCAACGGCATGTTATATCAGCGGGGTTATGTGCTACAAGAAACTGTTGAAGCTAGGGATCTTAGCATAATGTGGATAGGAATTTGAAGTTCAAAGATCACATAGCAAAAATTGCAAGTACAACTCAGAGGATAATTGCGATGTTGAAGCGAACCTTGGCATGTAAGGATAATGAAGTTATTTTGCCTCTTTATAAAGCTGTGATAAGACGACACTTGGATTACTGTGCGCAAATTTGATCTCCTAGGTTTTAAGAAGATAAAGAAGCCGTGGAAAGGGAGCAAAGAAGAATTACAACGATTATATAGGGATTATGAGAATTAGGTTATGAGGACTGATTGCGAGTATGTCAATTGCAAACTCTGGTTAACAGGAGAAAGAGGGGTGATATGATAAAGGTATATAAACTTCTGAATGTGTGTTATAAGATATCCTCTGATGAAATTTTTCGTTATAAGGAAGGTGGGGAGAGAACACGGGAAATTAAGTTTGTTCGTGGTCAAGAAAGAGCTAAGCTTTAGGTTTTTCTCTCACAGAGCAGTGAGTGAGTGGAATAGTTACTTTTAGGGCGTAGTGAGTGCATCTAGTTTGAATGAGTTTAAGGGAAGGTGTGACAGCTAGTTTGGGTAACGTATAGCCTCCCTCGATGAGTCTTTGATGATAAGTCTTCTAGGGAGGACTTATTATCTAAGTCCTCTAGGGAGGACTTAGATAATAAGAAGTATTAATTAGCATAATGTGTTTGTGTGTCCATAAAAAAAAATCAACATTCAGGGTGTTGTAAAAAACGAAGACTATACATAGTAGGTGGGAAATGTTATTTAATGAAAGTAATACAAAGTAACATTTAACCTTGAAGAAAATATTTTGCATAATTTAATGTCAAAGTTTATCCTTGGAAGTAAATTTCATAAAGAATCCAGAATCAGCTGAAAGAATAATCCAGTGTTTAAAATAGAGAAAACGTTGTGGGAAAAGAGAGATCTGGTAAAACAACTATTCATTATGATACTGTAAGCAAGAACTAGTATTAATGATACTGTCAAAGACTGTGAAACAAAATTTGTATTACATCTAGCTAAGAATGCTAAGATTAATCTATACACCTTTTGTAAATATGTTAAAAAGGATAAGAAAAAATAAATAAAGAAACGAATTAAGCATAACCAGCTTCTTGAAAATAATTTCGAGTGATCTAGCCGGAGTTGTGGAAAAATTTCATGAATATTTTGCAAATGCATATGTTAATACTCCTCTTTGCGAAGCGGAAATATAGCTCCCAGACCGGATTTTCCTATTGACGTAATACAGGAGGAGGAAATTGTTGACAGCTGAAATGACCTGGCAGTTGATAAAGTTAAGAGGACGGGATGTTGTATCTCCTTTGGTGGAAAGTAGATGTATGCGGGTGTTAATCAAATCACTTTTGATTCTTATCAACAGTGAATCGCCGAGTTAAAAATAACACCTTCTGAGGGGAAATTTTCATCAGTTCTAATATTATAATTCATAAAGATAAAGCGGAGAATTAAAGAGTAGTGAGTGTTTTTTTTAGTTTCAGATAAAATAATGGAAATCATAATTATGAATCGTATCCAGCATATTCTTGATACATATTAACTGTGTATTAAATTCGAATTTCAGTAGATAAGCACAGGTTTGTTAAGGGGAGAGATAATATATATATATATATATATATATATGAATACTATTATACTAATATGATATAATAATAATAATAATAATAATAATAATAATATTATTATTAATATATATAACATATATCATTGTTATTATTCTTAATATATTCGTTAGGATTACTGTTAAAGAGAAGTGAGATCGGGAACTATGTATTACTTCTTTTTCTATTTGTATTTCTCCAGAGTGATGTTATTTTTTGTTTGTTTAAACGATTTTAAATTATTTGGAAACATTCTGGAAGTCAGTATATGAAGCGGTTATCTACTCGATGTGTAATTTTAAATGACGCTCAGATTTTACCAGTTTTTCCTATTCGATTGGTATTGGCATCTACTTCAGTTTTTGAAATTCTCCAACTGTTGCAAAATGTGCAGACTTCGAATGGAACTTCAATTGTTATTATGGAGCCATCTGGAGTTTATCATTGACTCCTACCATAACATAAATATTTCAAGAAAGCAGAAGTGGAACGAAAGGAAACAAGTTTTTCTCAGAGTGTACATTTTCGCAATTTGAAGAAAGTTTATTTTTGTAACCATCTTCTTTAGCAAAACAATTTGGGGGATATGTTTATAAAGCGAATGGTTTGTAATGATTTGGATGGGGACGATATTAATAACTGAGAAGCACGCTAGAAATTGCAGGAAATAAGAACTAATTTGATTTACAAACATTTATAATTAAAAAGATCTTTAAAACCATATCAGTTTCTCTTTAACATACCGAGTTAAAATTGCAAAGACCTTATAAATAAAATCAAACATACCAACTAACGCCTTTTATTGCCTTTTAGAGAGTAGGCGAGGCCCTTTTTAACCCTATCTAGCTTTTGGAGACTGAGTGGGTTTTTCAATTTTAAAACATTTTTTTTTTTTTTTTTTTTTTTTAACTTCTTGTCTTTTAAAGGAGCAGAATGGGTTATGTAAGACTAATGTATTGTCTAAGGCTAATGTACTATCTACAGATGTATGTGTTTATGTGAACACATTAAATATTAGAAATGAAATGTATATAGAGAGAAAGATTTTTGACCTTGGGTGTGTTATACATTAAAGATACCAAGAAATTTTATACTTGGTTTTAATACTTATTCCAAGTAAGCAAAACAAAGTTTTGCGCGTGAAATATATATTGACGTCTAAGCTATGTGTATATAGAAGTTAATGACTTCATATCACTTGGCTTAGTATGTATCCCATAATGCAAAGCATACCACCTTTCAGGCGTGTATAATGCAATGCATAATGGGAAGGGCCACTACCCAGACCTGTTTCGACCGTTATTGAGGATTAAAACCAAATGACAAAAGTTACATCAGTGGGAGCCAGACCCGTGAGAGATACCAAGGTTGAAGTAACGCAGAAGTCATATATATCCCATATACAAGTAGACAAAATGTGCTTGACCTTATTAATAAAAATCTCTGGATAAGAGATTTCTTGGTATCTTTAACGTATTTTACACCCAAGGTAAAAAAACTTTCTACATCTTTATCTCTTCCAGAGATTTTTATTAATAAGATCAAGCACCTTTTATCTACTTGTATATGAGATATATATGAATTCTGCATTACTTCAATCCTGGTATGTCTCCTGGGCCTGGCTCCCACTGATGAGACCTCAATAAAAGTCGAAACCAGTCTGGGTAGTGGCCATTCCCATTATGCATTGCATTAAACATGCCTGAAAGGGAGGGGTGCTTTGCATTATATACTAAGGATACATACTAAGGCAAGTGATATGAATTCATTAGCCTCTACATAAAAGTAGCTCAGACGTGAATATATTGCACGCGAAAAACTTTGTTTTGCTTACTTGGGAAAAGGATTAAAACCAAGTATAAAATTTCTTGGTATCTTTAACACACGCACACACATTTGATCAACATTTATGTAGTTCATGTAAGTGATATTAAAAAAAAAAGTAAAAAAATGAAAATATTTAAAACAACGCTGTACATAAAGAACCAAAACACAAAATATCGGAAAACATATAATATGCTCCAAGAAAAAATAGAACATAGCTGTCATACCTATTTGTATTAAGTTATATTAATCAGGGTATTAAAATGGTTATATGAATTAAGAGCTAACAGTCGTTATTCATTAAGAAAAACGGTATGGAAGAAGACTGTTCAAGCACAGAGGCAGTTGGAATGAAAGAGAGGTCGCCAGTTTTGAGGAGCAGTGTCACATATAAAAAGGCATTGTGCAGTAACAAAGCGAATGCGAGAAAGCTGTTAGAGGGAGTTTGAGAGGGAAAGGATGTCATCTATAAAGCGCATTATCCTCTTTTAGATAGCATCGAACATTGTTAGGGAAGTTTTTGAGGCTAAAAGACATGTTGCACAAGAGCGAATGTGAGAAAGCGATTAAAGAGAGAGAGAGAGAGAGAGAGAGAGAGAGAGAGAGAGAGAGATCATCTATTACGACCATTATCCTGTTCTGAATAGCATCAAGCATTCTTAGGGAAGTTTTAATGCCTATTCCTAATATCAGAACAGCATTTCAGTCAAGAGGATTTAGGATTTATATAGTTTTAGGAGGCATGATGTAACGTATTGAACGAAAGGGGACAGCAAGTTTTTGGAGGCTGGGGAAGATAAAGTGTGTTTGTTCCAGAATCGGCTAAGTGTAAAGTCATTCCAAGAAGAGAAAATTGATCTTGAGTAAAGATCGAAATAATATCAAAAGTAAGATAGAGTGAAGAAAGAACTCTCTCTTCCAGAAATTAGACAGGACAACATCAGAATTCACTGGGTTATCTTCATCCAACTTGAGAATGGTAAAGAGAGAAATGTTTATGATATTGGTTATGCAAGATCTAGAGGTTGAACAATTTGAACAGTAAAAGGTTTCTCGAATAAAGAAGAGCAATAGAGTTACGCATCAGTAAAACTATGGACAGAATTTAGGTTTAATGAGATGACATTAACAGAAAAAAATTGATGAAAGAAAAATCACCTACTATGATGCAGTATGAATGATCAGAGAGAAAATTGGCGATGAAGTCACAAAGGATGAATAGAGAGAAGGGGGGGGGGGGGTATTTGATAGTTGTTTGGCAAAAAGGCTTCTATTTCAGACTTGAACAAATGCCTTGGAAATGCCAAGAGCGACCACATGAGTTTCTCCAATTTTTTTTACAGCTTATGTCCAAAGATTGATAAAAGCTGGTTAGGAAGGCTGCTGTGAAGTGATGATGGTGGAATGTATCTTCTTGGTCGATAATTAATTGATGGTCTTGCCAGTTTAAAGAACTTAGCTGTGAATGATTTCTCCATTACGTTCGAGAGTATTCATATTAGGACAATGGTAAGATCGTTTTATGGCTGTCTTTTATCTTCTTTTTTAAAGGAAATCTAGATAAAGGCTTGCTTCCATGCTGTTGGATGCCAGATGAGTATTACAGTTTGTAAATACGATATAGCAAGAAGCATTGATTCTGAAGCACAAGTTTTTAGTATAATTAAAGGGATACCACCAGGACATTCCTTTTCAGGAGGGTATCCCTATAATCATGGATTTTTATGGTCTTTCTGACGAAAGATCAGTGGTGCACGCGGTGAATTCCTCTTGGTAAAGTACAGTGTATTGGTCACACTATAAAAGAGTGGTCACAGAAGGCTGATGATGTCCAGGTGCAGATGGTAGAAACAAATTTTCATCCGTTAATATTAGTATGAGACTAAGGGGTTTGACTGAGGTTTGAGCAGGAGGATTTTTTTTTTTTTGCATTCGGTACTTGCAAATTTTGCTTTAGATTTGCTAAAGAATTTTTGTCAATGTTATAGGCTAAATCCTCCGTAGCTCAGTCGTTATAGACGAAGCCCTTTGATCGGAAAACCTGCGTTCGATTCTTGTCAGAGACGTGAGTCAGATCTATCTGGTTTCTTTCAACGAAAGGTGAGTTAGCAGTCTCATACTGAGGTAGGTTTTTTTTTCACCCGGAAACTTGGGTTTTTCGTCCACCAGAACAGGCAAATCGGCATCGTGAACCACGCATCTACAGACGTAAGACAAGCCGGCAGGCATAGGGCCAACCACGTTATCCTCGAGACGGTTACGGTTGCAAGAATAAGAAACCTCAACACCGTAAAAGGTAGAAGGGGAGGATTCAGAAAAAAAGAAGTCACAGGCCGTGTGATACCAGTTTTATTTTTATTAGAATCATTAATAGTATGTACATTTTTTTATTATATCTTGGACTGCTTTTGTACATATATTGGAGAACCAGAGTTTGGACTGTGATTGGAAGATATGTTTGGAATTAAGAATGAAGATCTTAATGAAGAATTAAGAATTCCAGCAAGGATTATTTTAGTTATTTGAAGTTAGTACTTGTTTGAACCATTAAAAAATAACCAGATCATGGAAAAGAGGCACACACGTCTCCGGGTGGTTGGCTCAGTCGTTGTTATTGTTGTAGTGTCAAAGAACTTGATACTGTAATTAGCTGGAGGAAGATTGATTTATAGAAAAGGAAACTTAGGCTAGGTTATAGTTCATAGTTGTCAAAAGGCGAGCTACCGACTACAGTATATTTTAAATGCGAGCTAGTTAAGAAAAGGTTTCAGAATATTCGAAAACTGATGAGAATTATATGGAATTTTGGTAGGTAGCTGTACCAGTTATAGATCATTACCGACAGCGAATAATTCAGTTTCTCTTCCATTGATCTGTCTAGTTAGAGAGGGGAATCCAGTTTAAATTCGAAACGTTTAAACTCCGAAGGTGATTTCATTGTTTCAATAATTAGACTGCTTGAAATAAACTTCAGGGATGAATAAAAAAAAAAAAAAAGAAGGCAGAGCAGTCATCAGAATCAAGAGAGTGGTAAAGGTAACGATGGAAGCAACAAATCAAGGCAAGAAATCTTGAGCTCAATCAGATGATACAGGGAAATAATCTCTTGCATGGAATGTCAATTCTACAAATGCACGTGCTCTCCCCTACTTATCGAATGAATCTGCAGAATGTAATTAGAACTATTAAGGTGAATTGTAGTTGCAGAAGATATCACTAGAGGTTCAGAAAGGAATATCAGATCAAGTGTAGATGAATGCAAATAGTGGTGCATGTCATTCATTTTACATTGAGACTCCGGATTTTGGTAAAGTGGGTGGAAGCATTTTTATTTATTTTTTCTTTCTGCACCGGAGTTTAATCTCTACTTTTTATTTGGTATGTTTTTGTTGTTGCTTTTTTACCCCAATATTTCTGTTGCATTTTTTTTATTTTTGTGAGTTTTTGTCATTTTGTGGGAAATGTTTTAACCATACTGTCGCTATTATTTGTATTTGGTATTTCGAAATACTTGGTATTTCATGATTAGTAATGTCCTAAATATACATAATAAGGATATGCAGTAACAGTGAAAGACAGTGTAGAAACTCCAGTCCACACGTGTCCCCTGCATGCTGCTATGTAAGGCTATAACAGATCACATCCATTTTCAAATCCTCTATATTCTCTTCCATTTTGGACCAGATGATGATTATCACTAAACATAATAACATACTCACTGAGACTCATTTCTTGTGTCTTCTCTCCATGTGAACTTGTTCAAGTTTTTATGTTGGAACACGACGTTAATGATGACTGATGCATATTCTGAACAGAATCTAAGTGGAACTTAACATTATCTACCTTGCCCTTTTCTCCAAATTTTCTCAAAACATTCCAATATGTCTGGGATTCATTTCCTACTCTGCTGTTCAAATTTCCAACCAGGACCACTATTTCCGCTTTCTTTATTTCAGCTTCCTTCTCTAACTATTCGAACTATTGGAAACTAACTTCTCTAACTATTGAGGTTATGATAGAATTTGTGTATAATGGTTAATTTGGGTCTCCCACAATGAGTCTTTGGACTCTGTGGGGATGCCGTAAAATAATAACAGCAATAATAGGCACAGATAAGTTCAATTGTCCATTTTCCCATTTTGATGTTGCCCACATAAATTACTCGAAACAGCCTTCCAATCAAGAAGTTCATGTCCGTATTTGGTGTTAATTGTTATCGCTTCTCTCCCCTTCTTTTGTCGTTATTTCCTGAGTCTTATATTTATTCTTTAATAGGACATAACCTGATTCAGTATTCCTTGGTTCATTTATGCCCACGTGGTACCTTTCTAGTGGTCTGCAAGTTCGATTATCTCCCTCTTGATACTCCTTATATATTGATGGTTCCTGTCTTCAATTCTTCTGATGCTGTGTTTGTTCCAGCAGCTGAATAACAAGACCTCCTTTCCCTGATGACAACAGCGAGTCTGTTAAACCAGGCAATGCTTTATCCGGCATGAAATTTGGCATCATGGTACAACAAGATGTTTATTCCAGTTTAGCCAATAGAGAATACAATTTGGTGAGCTAAGTCCACATTGCCAGCTCATACTTGTTCGTTTAGTAACCAGCAGCTACCTACTAGCGAGGAATCGCTCATAAAGGTGAGAATTGGACATTAGGTCAGAAGCCCCAGTCGGTTCTCCGCATTACTTGGTTCATAAAAGGCTATATATGGAGGTCTCCTCTCTACTGTCTGAATTTGATCCTTAAGCAGCCCACAAGAAATAAATCACTAAAAAATAAAATAGAATGGCGTTTGCATTCATACCGCTATGCCATCAAAAGAAAGATGTTCGAAGTTCAATTCTTGTCGTTAAATACAGGAACTTTTTCTAGCACTTTCTTCGACAGGTTCATGGATTTGTCTATCTCTAGCGTTTTTTTTTATCGCAGCTAGAGATAGACAGATTTTTCTGATTTTTTTCCCCCGTGAACTGAAGAAAATCTGTTACAACTACTCCCCACTATACTAGCTTTGCTTATTCTGTTGCCTATCCCCAAATTTAATTTACCATATTTACTAAAATTTGATTTTAAATATTAATGGGTTTCTACATTAATATGCATAAACTTGAGGGCTTTCGCTGAACCCCCCACCCCCACCGACTAAGAAATTTCACTGATACATGATCCACCCAATCTTCTTTATCACTCCTCCATTTTTCAATTTATACAGTCTTTCTAACTGCTTTCTTTTCTAGATCTACAGGATTCTTTTCATCATCAGATTTTTTTTATTAGGGAATACAACTGGATTAGATAATTAGATTGTATTTTAGCACAATTAGAGCATACAGATGACTAATACGGTAGTTTATGACAGCACGTCGCTGGAACTTGGTTTTCGGAAAGGCATGTTACATTTCCGATATTGTACGCAATTACAGATTTTGCATGCGTTCATTGCTTTTATATACCTTACTGTGATATTTAGCACATCAAAGTATAAAAAATCGCCCTCTCCTCCCGGCCCATTGTGACAAGTAAATTATTGCAGTTTACCTGCCAAAGAGTGTTAAGTCTAATATGCTCGATCTCTACAGAAAACCATCGGATTCAGTCAATTCACAGCAGGCGGAATCTGTGGTCCAGTTTAGTTGGAAATATTGTCCACCTAAGAAAATTGTAAATCCGCACCAGACAGCAACTTTGGGTGAATGCAAAGGAACAGCTGTGAAAACCGGCAATTGCGAGTATTCACAGCTACGCTCAGTGAAGAGCCAGCCTCGTCTCCCCCCAAAATCAGCCACGGCCAAGCAGCGTTCATCAAGCAAAGATGATAAAGGGAATCTCAGTCGATTTTCAAAGTCTTGTAGACGCAACTCCTGTGTCAGGGTTATCTCGATTGGGTAAAAATGCGGAATTTTTCGTAGAGTTTTACAGACAGTTGTATATATAAGGCACATTCATGTGTATGGATACAGTACGTGCACTGCAGGAACCAACGCCGTTATTCATGGACTTCTCTACAACGGCAGTAGCAACTTCATTCACTTGTGTACTGATTAGCTTGAGACCTCTGCCAGGTCTGACTCCTAACGATCCTGTTTCTTCAAAACGACTAATTATTCGCCACAGAGCACATAGAGATAGTGGACCTGGTCGCGATTTGTTCAGGCGCCGCGCAGTGCGCAACAGCAATGCAATTGTTTAGGTAGTACAGGTTCAAGAGCAAAACACGTTTTATCAAGGTTATTGCCATCACTATGGATTGTATTAATAACCAGAATGAAGAGGGAAATGTTGTTTATATTTTTAAACCTCCTGGCACTTGCCGAGTTGTTTCATATGCACATTTCGTGCATTTGACACGCCCCTGGAATTTTGTAACTCCACTTCAGATTCGCTTCCGCATAAGGCACCATACATTCCTACAATCTTTCGCAGCATTTGGATCACTGGATGGGTCTCCACAAGCCCTAAACAGAGATACTTTACTTTTGATTACCCTGTACATCGTATTTTGTTCCTGCGACTTAACTCTTGACTTTCGAGTCATTAAACATTAACTCGCCTTGCCGAAGAAAACACAAGTTAGAAACGGCAATCATACGGTTGTGAAACGTTAAAACGACAAATAAAAGACGAAGATGCATCTGTTAGTTGGGATCACAGCTTTGCTTTCTAGGACTATTCATGCTCTTCACAAAAGGCTCAAAGTAAATAGATTCTCCCCTTTTACGTTTTATGTGCATAAAGTTAAAAAAGCTAGTTGTAAGTTCGCATCCCACCATGGACAGGGACGTTTGTGATTGTCTAATTCTTTGTTGAAAGGGCAACTGTGACTCTACCACTGCTTCTACTATACTTCACTCTCAAAATCCTATGAAGTACAGATGATCATATGGTTTCCAATAAGAGATGTCAATTGAAAAACCTAATCTCAACTCTAGATAGTCCGCATTCATCTTCCTTAGGGCCCATTCACTTCCTTTTGTGGCCACTTTACATTTGGAACATTAAGCTTCAACTTTTATTTTGTATGCTAACTTGGTCTTTCAGGTACTGTACCCATATTTCATTTCACACATCACAACCATTGCATCCTCAGCTTCCAAAAAACTAGGATTTCTCTTTCGCTTAAGACGTTACCTTACCTCTAAACAGCTGTTAACCTTATACAAATCATAAATCCGCTCAACTATTGAATACTGCTCTCACATTTGGAGTGCGGCTCCAATAAGCTCCCTCAAAATTTCTTGACTCAATACAGAGGAGAGCAATTAGACTGATAAATGACCCATCTCTTACCAACTCAGTCCCCTCACTTTCACATAGACGTTTAGTTTCTGCAATTTGTATGTTCTATAAATATTTTCATGGAAAATGCTCATCTGAAACAGCATCAATAATTTCTCCCACTCTGTACTAAGCCCATTGGAACACGTACAGCTGCCGCCCAACATCCTTTCACAGTACACCTTGAAACCCACAGAGCAAGTTTCTTTTCCTCCTCCATCCCTGCTACTTCTGTACTGTGAAACAGTCTTCCCCTGATGTATTTCCCAAGGAATACAATATACAGGCTTTCAAATCTAATGTCAACAAGTTTCTCCTTTCCCAACCAACTACCCATACATGGTACTAAACAACTTTTTTATTGTTGGCTAATCAATCTATAGTAGGTTGATTAGCCAACCTCTTGTATAAGGGCCCAACATAAAAAAAATCTTGTTATGACGCTATCATTTTACATTTATCACTATATTAATCATTATATTACCAAGATCTTTCCCTGCTGATTTCCTTTGGGTTATTTATATATTTTCTTTTCACCTTTCTAGTTGTTAAGATTATCATAAAATAATTTCATTTTCCCAACGTTCTTCTTTTGCAGTAATGTCTTATAGATACTAAATTAATTTATAAACTTACGCTTAATTCAACCGATTTCACGGAGATCTGAAGTAGCTTGAAAATATCCCATGTTTGGTGTCTAGAATAGTTTCCATATAAGTAAAAAAAAAAAAAAACTCTACTCCACTCACTATATTAATGTACTGCAGGGTTACAAACGTCGGTGGGTGTCTTGAACATAGCTCTATTAGAGAGCATAATAAAATATAGTGAAGAGCAAGAAGAAATATACAATGTTCTTTTTTATTGTTGGAAGTTAAAAATATATATGGGGGAAAACTTTTGGAAGTGGGCGGTTATAAATATTCTCGATGCGAGCGGAAACTCGTGTTCAGTGACAGGGTCTAGAAGTGTTCCTTGCGTCCTACAAGGAATTTGCTTCCAGGTCTTGCAACTAAGGCATGTCGCTCCGAGTGTGCTGCGGAAGCATGTATTAAGGTTAGTTCCTAAATTACACGTTATCCAGACCTACAGCCTCCTTCTGTCTTTCGCAAAGTGGTATATATAATACAATGTGTACAGTACTATTTTCTCCAGTTACTTAGTATTATGCTAAGTAACTGGAGAAATTCAAATTCTGGTGAAAGCAATTTTTTTCTCCCTTCCCTCTCCCTAAGTCTGTTAATTCACCATTATATCTAAGCCGATAAATCTTCCTCGGTTTTTGCATGGGATTCAACTCCACGTGTGTTTATCAAAAAGGGAGCATATTATTATTCTGCCAACTGCTATGAGAGAAGTTACACAGCACATTGCATCAATGAGACACGCTTGACATCTTACATTCAAATCTGGCTTGTGTTCGTTCAAAGTATATTATGAATTTAGAAATCTGTTAATACCTTTCTTTCCATATTTGTATTCAATTTGAAGATGTACACAACCATTAATTTTGCGAGGGAGAGATGTGGATGATAGATATATGTATTCCTTTCTGTCTACACTTCATTTAAACTCGACAGCAACTAGTTAGCTTAGTTGATGATCTCGTATATTGTTCTTTTAAAAACTTTGTTTTCAACTGACAAATACTAAATTATTATCCTTATTTGATAAAAAGCATAAAGAACTCTTCATTTTTGATTTTCCGAAGGAATAAAAAACGTTGTTTTGTGTACCAGTAATAAAAAGTACAACAATGCCTTTATGGTCATTTAATCAGGGGACACAGATTATGGTTTTTTTCCCCCATGGGTAATATGTTTATTCCATCACCTAATGTACTATTGAAAACTTCACAAAGAATCGTATTCACAACATTTTTAATTATGTCGTAAAGTATTTTGTAATTATATATTTAGTTTTTTCATAAATGCCAAAAAAAATCGAACCCCCTAGTGCCATCCACATTACTCGTGGTACAGTTCCCGCAAAAAGTCCTCGAACACCCCTTTCATTCAAAACTTCTTTGAGTACATTAAGCATATTTCCTTTAGCTGTTTCAGTATCTTTCTCTGCAAGCATTATTCTTGTTTTTGCAACATCAAGAGGAGTTGTAATTCCAGCAGCTATTCCACCAGCTGACGCTCCTAAAAGTGATGACTGCCAAGCATCCACATAATAACCTTGATGAGATGACCACACATTTTTGAAAAGCTCCCAAACAGGAAACTGAATAAGAGAAAAAGGAATTTCTCTGAAAACGGTACTCTGATAGCCTCGATAAAATCCAAAAAATCCTTCCTGCTCTAAAACTTTCCTGAAAACAAACCAACTAGAAAATGAAGGATTTGCTTGCGCTCTTTGTTTTACAACTTCGGTTGGAACGCGAACAAGACACGCTACTACCTCACCACAACATGCGGCTGCCATGTGTATCACTGGCTGCATATAAGGTGCAAATAACGGTTGCATGGACTTTTTCATAAGCTCGTAAGAAGAAAAGAATAATGCTGCTCCTGGCGCTGATCCTAGAGCAACAGAAGTAAGTCCTGAATAGATCCCACGGAATCCACCACTGTTCCAGAAACCTTTCGAACTCTGTAAACGAGTTTTAATAGTGTCCAGCGGGAACAATGCAATGTCCACTGACAATCCAGCAGCTGCACCTGAAATCAGAGCGAGGCTTAGACTAGGTTCTTCTCGATTTGACATTGCATTGACTATTCGGAGACTAATGGTAACATTTCTAGCCTGGTATGTTCAGCACACAAGCCTATAAATAGATGAATTAATCAATTAGAACAGTGTTTGGTAACTACATACATAACCAATATGAACTGATTACTTAAACAATCCAATGCCAATAACAAAAATTTACATAAAACATGAATGGAGTGAAGTACCTAAGATTAATGTTTTAATCTTAGGTATCTCAATTAGTAATTTTTGTGGAATTGACAAATTAAATATCAGTAACCTAAAACACTGGCAAATTCTCACATATAAATGACAGTTGTCTTTTAGATGCAACATTTTATTCTTTCAAAACTATGGGGGGTGATGAAAAACATTCATTTTAAAAATGCGAGATGAAGGTAGATGTCTGCCGTCATCTCGTATTCATAATTTAACTGATACGTTACTATCCGGGGGAAAAAAAAGTGTGCTTTTTTGGTTGATTTATGAGTTGCAAGGTTAAAACCCCCCTGAGTTTGCAATAAAAAATTCGAAAACATACAAAGATGTATAAACTGAAGAATATGCTGAAAAATAAAATAATGTAATCGAATCGATAATGGCCTTTCTTGTGGAGGCCGAGGAATATGGACTCAGAAGCATAACCACAAGATGGACACCTATTCAAAATACTTAGTTTCAGAACCTATCAAATGATTAAAATTAACAGTGATGGAGGGAGGGAATATATTATGCCATCCATGTGTTAACTGCGATACCGTGTGATACAAGAAATTAATACCAGGTTCAGGTTAAGAAAAACTGACTGCCTCAAACTGATATCACTAACTCAAGCTTTGGCTATAAAGGCCCTGAAAAGGTTCCCGCCTTGAACAGGGTTTGAATCCTTCCAATGCTGTCTAGGTAGCGAAGACCCTTTTTAAAGAGTCATCAGAAGGATTCGAACCAGCTAACTTACCTTTTCAAATGAAGGTAATTAACCGGTGGAAAGATTTTCCCTCCAGAAAATGGGACTGTAGGAAAAATGAGGAAGATAAATTACACTTAGAAATGCAATACAGGAAAGAGTACTGTATTGCAAAATCAGATTGATAAAGTTGGCAGAAAAAATAGGTAAGGATATTTCGGATGTTGCCTGGAGTAATTAAAATGAAAAATTATTTGATGAAATAAGTAATAAAACAGGCAGTTTTAATACACATGTAGAAAATATCTACCAGGAATGTCGTCATAAGCATTTCATTATTAGAGATAGAAAAGCTGTCAGAAGGAAAATTCCCGAGTATTGGAATAGAGCTCTCAAACTACCCCTCTATACAAAGGAAAATAAAACTGAATGTGAAAATTACAGGAATTTCAATGCCGGGTGTTCCAGGTATGATTTATTCCAGCATACTTCAGAAGTTATGAAAAACATACAGTCGAAATTTACAGGAATATAATAAGGGTATGTATTTACGTTATATAGATTAGGAAAAAAGCATACCACCAAATTACCACGGTGAGTGTTAGTGAATCAAGAGACACGCAGGATGGCGGGGATCACGTGCCCAACTAGGCCTACGTTTTGTCTAACCATAGCTGGTGCTCCATCTGTTGCAACACAGACAAGTTTATTCAATGATACTTGATCATTTCATAATGCCTCGCCAAATGTTTGCTTTGTGTCAAACCCCCCCCCCCGGGTGTCTCCCTTAAGATTATTAGGTCCAAGAGTTCTTCTTTCACATTTTCATCGCCTTTAACAAACAATACAAAGATACTTGAAAGAAAATACAAAGCCTCCTATGGAGGCTTTGTATTGTCTGTAGTGACAACTGAATAACATCAGGAATATATTTTTTTATAAAGTCGCTGGCCATTTCCTCCCGGAAACTCACATTTTTCATCCCGCAAAGCAGGCAAATCGGACGTTAGAACGAACGCAATTAAACAGACACAATTACACTGGCCTTATAGCTTAGTTGCTTCGATCATAAATCCAAATAAACCAAACTTCATAAATTCTCCACAAGTGTAAGGAAATTGAGCACGAACAATATCCCATGCAATCCAAAACCGACTTCAATTTAAGCCCGCTTTCCTTACACAGTGACGAAAGTACAGTTCTCAACATCATATTAGTCTTTCGCAGGTCTAATTTGGGAGGAAATTCCGTAATACACATTTCATAATTAGTTTCGAAATTTAATCTGTTCGTGTGACGCTTTACTGACTTTAAAGTGATTGAGTGTTACGTGACAGAGAAGACAGGTTTCAAATCTTAAACAGTCAAGGTACATCTTCCCCAGCTTAAAAACTTTATGGCGTATTTCCGTGTTTTACATATTGTTTCGACAATTTCAGCAGCTAAAGACTTGTGTACGTTTCTCTACTAAAGCCGAGAAAAGTAACTAGTAGTTCGCCTTAGAAACCAATTTTAAAACGCTCCTCACAATACAAAGCCCGCAGGGTAGGTTTAGGGTACTGCTGGATACTGGTGAGTGATGATTAGGGGTAATTATGTCCCGTTGGTGCCTGTCTTCAGAACAAAATCTGGTATGCACGACGCGTTTTATTGTTAATTAATTAATTTTTTTTTTTGTATGCTGTGAAAAATATTATTATTAAAACCTCCATGGAGTCAAAAGACTCGTCGTGGGAGGTCCCACTTTACACAGAGTTTATCACACCGCGCCTTAAATATGTTCACTGTCTCCGCGCTCACCACACTCTCGAGCAATGCATTCCAACCATTCACCACTCCATGCAAAAAAACCTGCTCCTCACCCCTTTGCTCACACTCACCTTATATAGCTTCCAGGAATGATAACCTCTTAACAGCTTATGTCTCCATCACATCCCCTCTCCTCCTATCCACAAATCACATTTTTCTCAATCTGTCTTCATACTCAACGTTCCAGAGACCAGAAACCACCTTAGTTAATCGTCTCTTAACCTTTTCCAATACATCCTCATTTATTTGAAAACCAGGTGACTGATCAAAGCCTCATACAAGGGAACAATAACATCCTTACTTCAAGTCAGTGTCCTCCACATAATTCCCATTATTCGCTGTGCTGTCCTCACAATTTTAGCAATATGAATCCGAAATTTTAGATCCTTCCCCACAACCACTCCCAGATCTCTCATCTCCTCTACCATGATATTTTCACCGATTGTGTACTATACATCCCATCTCTGCTTCCCAAATTTCACAACCTTACCCTTCGCAACATTGAATTGAAATCCCCACTCATTTACCCATTCAGCCGCCGCCAGTGTATTCGAGTCCTCTTACAAAGCCACAACATTCACTCTACTCCTGATAGCTCTCCCCAACTTTGCATCATCTGTAAATAACTACATACCACCATTCAGACCTCTCTAATATCATTCACATACAAATTAAACACCAATAGACCCAAAACAGACCCTTGAGGTACGTTAGTAGTAGTGGCTTCCTTCTGGGATATCGCTCTTCCATAGACAACTCGCTGATTCTTATTGAGAAAGCCAATCTCCCATCCATTGTTTTAGCCTAACTAATCTACTGTTTAGCCCTATCCATTCCAATTTAATTACCAGCTTATCATGTGCAAATTATTAAAGGCCTTTGAAAAAAATTTAAATATACCGCTGTGTATGCACAACCTTATCTAATGTATTTGTCACTTTATTATAATAAGTAAGCAGACTGCTATAACACGATCTTCTTTTAACAAACCCCATGCTGGGCACGAAAGAATATTTTTCTACTGTCAACCAATTCTGAATCTTGGTCGTAACTTACCTCTCTAACACTTTAACCATAACTCCAGACACACAGACTGGCCTATAATTCAAAGCCCTAGTCTTATCACCACACTTATGAATCGGAACTATTTTACTCTCTTTCCATTCCTTTGGAACTTGCCCCAATGCAAGACTCACGTTAAAAAGATACGTAAATACTGTTAACTTCCCGAAACATTCCATAGAAACAAGTGGTGAAATAGCATCAAGTCCTAGAGCCTTATTTATATCGTTTGCTCAATTCCTCATATGCCTTCTGCTTACTAACAGTTCCTACTGCATTAAAGTTCTGCATGATATCACATTCACAAGAATGAAATACCTTTATTACAGCAATCCCTCGATTAGTGCGCCTATGCATTCTTTAAAACAGGCGCATTAATCGAAAACGCACTAATCGAATACAATAACCTATGGGAAAAAGTATAATTCGTTCCTCAAATTTCTTTCTTGAACCTTAATTTTTTTTATAAAAGAATTAAGGTGTGTCTCAGGGCCTAGTTAAAGGAAACCATGAAGCTGAAAGACAATAAAACATATTCAGAATATAAATTTTATTATTCTACTTCTTAACAAAGAATTGAGATAACGTAGTTTGCGGGCATTTTGTTTCTTTTTTTTCATACAACCGACGGTATGGCCCTATTGCCTATTCTACTCTTCTGCAAACTTTACTGCTTCTCTCTTCATCAGGGTCAGCCTCAAAGCATTGCTGCTTAAAAGCTTGGATTGTACGAAAAATATTTTCAAATTGTTTCTGTGAAATCTCTTTTGGCTGACTATCAGAGGTTAAATTTTCTTCATATTCTTCGGGATCTTCCCGCTGTGCATCTAAATTTAGCAGGTTGGAATCACTCAATTCTTCAGAATGAGATTTAATTAACTTTTGGACGTTGTCATTGAAGGGGAGAAAGAAAGGACGTACGAATTGGTCGCCAACACGCGAAATCACGTGTTTTATAGATAAAATTTCCTAACTGTTATGTTATACAAGCAAAATAGTTACCACTTTAAAAACGACAATGATCATAAAAGAGAAGTTAATTTTCTGACGTGTAATAATAAACAACTCATCCCAGAAGACGGATTGATTACCCTATTATCGGGATGGATTCTCCTTTTTGTGACATGCGCAGAAATGTCGAAGGGTCTCGAATCTGTGGGCGTACTATAGCAGACGACATACATTTTGGCGGTAAAAATTTGGAACATAGTATACATGGAGGTAGTGTAGTATGCCATTAAAAATAACTTTATAAAATGTTTTAAATCGGTAACTAAATAATTTCATTCTGGTGAGTGATTTTTTAAAATAGTTAGCCATAAAAATGTATAGATAGAAAATTTTTAAAATCTGTAACATTTATTTTTAAGATGTATATAGGCGCATTAATCGAATTTAGGTATCGAAAAAATGACGCACTAATCGAGAGATTACTGTATTATTATTTGACACCTCCAGGGAGTCAAAGGACTCATCGAGAGAGAGCACCTGCTCTACAACTCCGTCTCTACCATTAGATACCTCAAATACCCTATGCAGAGGTTATCATTCCTCCATTTTCACCAATTAATGTCATCTTTCCATAATCAATCTTTCTGCTACTGGCCATATACCGAAAAAATTCCCTAGGATTTTTTTTTTTAGCCTACTGTTCATACTGCACTTTTGCTACCTCAGCAAGCGAGCCACCTCCTCGCCTTCTTTATACTTTTCATGGAAGTACAAAGGTTGTTATAACCACTCATCTTGTGCTCACATCTATTGTATTTTATGTATGCTATGACATATCTAAAATATTAGATGTATGATTAATTTTTAGTCTTATAATAAAGAATAAAAACCAAAACTCCCTTGAGAGCCGGGATTTGGCCACCGCTGTAACACACACACACACACACATTTCACAGAACAGAAACGCCTAACATAAAATATGCTGCTTAACGTAAAAAAAATAAAAATAAAGGACAGGCGGTGCAGTTTTAGAATTAACAAGTAACACGTTTTGGAGTCTTAAGAGCATCGGTTTTTCACTTAATTTTCGATATACGGTAATATGATTACTTTAAATTCATTTTCTCATGACAAGCCAAAAACACATTCGTAGGGTACATGTTTCAAGGACTGCAACCTCGAACAATACCGAAACAAGATGGACTAAGATTCGCATCACAATGCTCTCCTCTCGCTTACGAAACTTCATATTTTAAGCGTGCATTTGGTAAATCAATGTTAAGTAGTTCAATCACAAAGTATTTCATGAGAATCCTTCTTCAAAATAATGATTTCGATGAAAAAAAGTAAAGTATTTCTTGTTGTTAAAAGAGCACTAAAAAGCGGATTTACTTCTTTCTTTATTATCAAATCTAGTAATATCAAGGCAAACTCGCAGACTACATTTTATATGCTATTAGAGCCAAAGACATTAAAGTGCATATATTATTATTATTATTATCACGTGATATCTCCAGGGAGTCCAAGGACTCATCGCGGGAGGGCAATGTACTCGAATTCGCTGAATGCACCTCACCCTCTCCACTACTACGACACACACGCATATATATTTCCTCACAGATATATATTTATTTTTTTCCCTTCACATATATAGGTATATATAATAAGTGAATCAAAATTAAAGATTACGACAGCAACAAAGAAAATTCATACCATTAAAAGCTACTGGTTACTTACTATTCAATGGTTAGCTATCTTGCATACTAATCCATTGCACGTTTCTGATTGAAATTCTGCATGTTTAAACTTAAAACCTTCCAGGTTAAGGCTAAAATTCTATAGCTACATACTTATAAATTCCGAAGTGCGATATTCATTCATATTTGTTCTCCTTTCCTCTCTCTAGAAATAAGGCATTACTTGCAAAATTCCACTTAATGTACATACATTATATACTGCCTTGCAACTCCACATTTCGTCAGCTAAGCGCGGGAACTATTTTCTGTAAATTGAATACACAGACGTCAAGGCATCGTAACAATGCTATTTTTAAGCCTATATAGTTACCCGTCAACTGTAATAAATTATTATTAATATAATAATTAAACATTATTTCTCTAAAATTTATTTCATCGTACCATCTAACACAGGGCTTGCGAGATGGCATCCATGTATATCTTCATGCCGTAACATTTCTTACCCATTTGGAGTGAGTAATTCCGTTTCCGCTTTGATCAGCCAATGAAAACTAATAATTCAGCTTGGCTCACCTCTCTGCTGGAGAGCGTGAGTGAAATGTTCTGCACCCCGAGGTGGCAAAGAGAAATCCTCCTTCGTTAGTGTGTGTTGTTGCAGTTTGTTCGTTGTTGCTAGTTTTAGTGACATTTATTTTTCTAGTTAAAGATTAAAGTAATTTTGCGCGTAGTAATTAAGTTTATCATGAGGATCTTGAACAATTCATTGCTAAAGTTATTAAGTGAAATAGCAGTTGTTATCTTAGTTGGCGTCGGTTGCTAACATTTAAGCATGCATTGTGTTCATTAATAAGGCCATTTGCCTATTTTGGTGTGCATCATTAAAAATATTTGTTAAAACGGTCTTGTTAGTAAATAGGCCTTTGTAGTAGATACTATCAATCCAATGTAACACATACCTGTTCTGTTTCTATGTGGTTATTACGCCGTTAGTTAAAGTAACACTTCTTATTTGATACCTCAGAAATTGGTGTGAGAGACTTGCTGGGATATATGTGTATTATGGCATTAGTGCTTCAAGGTTGTTATCTCTTGCGCTTCCATTCTGAGTGAGAAGCGAAAAATCAGGTGAGAAATATTTCATTCAATCTCAAGATTTTGAATGATTTATTTATTTTTTAGTATTTTGTTTCACGAATCTATTTTTAAAACGACAAAGATCATTGAAGAGAAAAGTGAAAGTGAACGCTTGCGATAAAATAATGCTCAATTGTGCATCTCGTAGGAAAAATCACTTGCATAGTTTGATCACTGTTTATAATGCATAAATAACTTTAAATATAGCCATTCTTATTGCAGTCGTATGTTCGTGTTTTTTATTTGTATAAAATGAAAATAAAAATAATTATATGGGTATGTATATCTGTGTAAGTCATATCCACTTATTGCATGTGGACCTTCCATGGAGTTCAAAGCTTCATCGTGGGAGGCCACACAAATATCTCTCGTATCGCACCTTCACCGACAAAATACTTATAACATTTTGGCCACCTATTCTACTCTTTCACCATTCTCAAGCAAAAACATCTTGTCTTTAATAACATTCTTACTTAATTCTACAACTCCTCTCCTCCAAGTGCTGAACATTTTCCTTTGTACAAAAAACGCTTTTAGTGACTTGATTAACTAACTCCTGCAATACTCTTGATTTATCCTTGCAGAGAGCATTCCACACACCACTCATCACCTTGGTCATTCATCTCTAGATTCTCTCCAAGAAATCCAGGTAACCAGACTTGTGTAAGCACAGTAATTCAGATGTGGTTGTATCAAAACTTTATAAAGGGGAATGATACCTCCTTATCCCTTCAAGTTAGTGTGATCTTATGAGCTATCTTGTCCACTTTTGCAATATGGCTTCAGAATTTCGACTACCTATCCAATACCCCCAAATTCCCCATCTTCATCAGTTTCTTATGCCACAATGGAGTATATTTCCTTCATAGTACACAACTGGTACTCTTTTTGTCCCGAGTGCTTATCTTTATGCATTTGCACATTAAGGGATCATCCATTATCCTTTGCATATACTGTCAGCCTGTTTAAATCATTCTACTAGTTCTCTACATTACCTGAATTATTATGCTACCCAGTTTTGTATCACCAACAAACAATTGAACATTTTCTGTATCATTAAGATACAAATTAAATAGCAATGATTCAAGCACAGGGTCATGTATCACATCACTAGTCACCTGCCTTCTCTTGGATTTCTGCACTTATATATCTATATCTATATATATATTTTTTTTAAATTTTTTTTTTTAAGTAGCTTTTAATTAAGCTAACTGCATTTAATTAAAATTACTTAATTAGATTTACTTAATTATGTAAAATTACTTAATTAGTTAACTCTTCTTAGAAGACTTCTTTGGGTGCATAACAAGAGGGAACTACCAACAGACATTTCGAAAGAGAAAAAATCTATACATTAGAGGGTTAACCTTCTCAGGGACTCTTATTGCCGAGTACGGGCATGACAAACCCGAAATACCCAAGCTAGACCTGATCTTACTTCCTACAATATACACTTGGTATATCATATCTGTAGACTGGTCTTCTATTCTTTTTTCCTCTACTCTCTCTCTTATTTCTTACTCCCCCCCCCCAGTGCTATTAGAGCAAGTCAAGGGTGAGGGGGTGACTCTTTCCTCTCAAACTGTAGTTTCCACTGTCTACTAAAAAAAAAAGGCATGCCTAGTTGTCTTAAGGTGGCAGCCCCACCACTAGGATACCTATCTTCATGCTAGTCACTTGACATAGGGAAACAAATATTACTTTCAAGTCTCTTCTTCAAATGTATTAATGTTTGAAGCTATTCTGTGTATCTCTTCATTTTTGGATGTGTGTGTGCTTTCAAGGTCTCATGAATGCCAAAGTTGGATAGCAGCACAATGACAGTCTGAGAGATTATAGCTGAGGTTAGTGTTGAGATGTGTTAGATTGAGAATGATTTCTTTAGATTCTACAATTCTTCTTTCCAGTTCATCATAGTATTGAAAGATATTTTCCAATTTGTCCCATAAGGCTGGATAAATGATAGTTTTCCTTCATTAGCATCATCAAAATTCAGGACATGGTTCGAGAGAGCACTTGCTCTGGTCCCCCCCCCAACTCCTTGATATTTGTCCATCAACCACCCTTCTGTCTATATCACCATCTTCGTATCCATCCATGTGCTTCAGTTTTTGTAACAGATATTTTCATCTGGTATCCTTTCAGTGATGGTCACTCAAAAACCTATATTAAATACCAAATTGCTAAGGCAACTGTGGCCCTACAGAAATTAAAACCATTGTGGAGAGATAGCAGAATTGCAATCACAACCAGACTAAGACTAATTGACATTTTGGTGAATTCTATCCTCTTGTATGGTTGTGAGGCCTGGGCTTTATTGAGGGAAGATGAGAGGAGACTCCTGTCTTTTGAAATGAAAACTTACAGAAGACTTTTGAGAATTCCCTATACTGCTCACAAAACCAATGAAAATGTCTTAAAACTGATTGATTCAATAGATGGGGAAAAAAGGGAAAATATTCCGACAGTCATCAGAAAAAGACAGATGAAATGGTTCGGACATGTGGAGAGGGCTAATGGCATTCCAAAGCAAATACCAGAAGGAATCATTCCAGAATCAAGGGTTAGGAGCTGACCTCGATTAAAATGGACTGATAACATTGAAAAATGGACAAATTCCTCCCTTTCTCAACTGACATCAAGAACAAGAAACCGAGATGATTGGAGGAGGCTAACAAAGAATATCACCTACCAGCCATGAGTGACCCAACGGTCCATTTAGGACTATGGGAGAGAAGAAGATCCTTTCAGATGTCTTTGGAAAATCCAGTAGTATTATTGTGGGTAAATTATTAAGGAACGACTTAACCTTCACAAAACTATGCTCTCACTCGTAGAATATCACAATCTTATCCATCCATTCTTGAATTTTGTCTTTAACCAACTTTTTCATTCTTTTTATCATCACTCTGAGATATTGATTGATACATATTGCAAAATGCATTGTGAATGCAGGTAGTGTAAATAACTTCAAAGCTGATTATGAGAGTTTATCTTGGTTAGTTCATCCTGGCCAAAGGTTATTGGCATTAGTGAGACATAACTGACAGAAGAAGATATAATTAGTTGGGATAGAATGCGAAGGATATGGTGTGTTCAGAGAAAAAAGAATGGGGGAGGAAGGAGTGTTATTGAAATAGGCAATGAACTGAAACCAAAGAGAGAAGTTCAACTGCAGGCCATTGAAAATAGCACATTTGAGCTTATCTGGTGTGAGATAGAGGCCAGCAGAATAAAATATACAGTTGGATGATTGTATAGACCAGAGGATGGACAGCTAAGCTCAATGACTGCAGGGCAGGTAATTATTATGGGGAATTTCAACTATGAGAACATTGATTGGAAGGAGGAGATGACACATGGAAAGAAGGAAATGGAATTTATGCAGTTACTAAGGAATAATTACCTGAGACAGCATGTGATGGAATATCCTGGGGATTTGAGAATGCTAGATCTAGTAATTGCATCAGAGAATTTGTCTATAACAGTGATTCTCAATCTTTTATGTTTCATGTACCCCCTGGAAATGTGTATGTAACTAGCATATCCCTAGAGATAAAACTGTATTTGTAGTATAACAAATGGAAATAAAATATATATAAACATTAAATTTTGTTTAAATTAAGGGGATATTAAATCCCACATTGTTTTAAAACCGAATAAGAAACTCAAAGATTGGAATCAGAGAGTTTCATGCCAAATATAGTAAACTATAAAAGTATTGGTGATTACTAGCGTGAGCTAATGCAAGTAGTCCTAGTACATAGTACAATACCGGGCAACTCGTAACAAAGGTGGTAAAGTTTTGATCGCTATTCTTGGTATTTTCCATAATGTAAAAACACATTTCCTAGGAAATGTATGCTGTTATTACATTATGGCAGGAGGTCACTACCCAGACCGGTTTCAGCCTTTTTTGAGGCTTCATCAGTGAGTAGCTAGACCAAATTAATACCAAAGGGGATAGCGAAAAGAACTTATATACTCTGCTATACGAGTTGTCAAACAGGTGCACCCATTAAGTTACTTAAATATAAAGAGCCAATAGGCTTCATTTCAGCGATATAAACATCATTTAAATTAAGGGGATATTAAATCCCACATTGTTTTAAAACCGAATAAGAAACTCAAAGACTGGAATCAGAGAGTTTCCTGCCGAATATAGTAAACTATAAAAGTATCGGCAATTACTAGCGTGAACTAATGCAAGTAGTCCTGATAACTGATAACTTCTGTGGCTTGATGGATATCAGTCCCGTGGACTCTGTTCCCTTCATCGCTATGAATGATTCCCGGTTTAAAGGAAGAAATTTTTGAGCACTTGGCTCGCCCTAATTAGGGCTGTGTTGAAAGATTTCAATCTGTGATCAGGGCCGCTTTTGGGCGTTTATGTTTCCAACTGTCTTTTTCATCGTAATCTGATGACTCGCAAATGAGTAGGTTGGGATGGAGTGATGCTTGAGCAAAGTACTTGGTTGCTATCTGGAGGAGAAATGTAGGTATGTCTGGCAGGTTCCATCTTGATGGAGGATTGTGTTCTTTACAAACCACGGGGCATCGAAGATCATTCGGAGGCATGTGGTTTGGATGAATTGTAATCGTTTGATGTTGCTAGGAGAGGTGTGGCTCCACGCTGGCTAACCATAAGTCAGTATGGGTCTGATGATTGCTTTGTATATTCTTAATTTGTTTTCTGGACTGACTTTGCTTCTACGGTTGAGTAGAGGGTAGAGCTGAGCTATTGCTGAGTTTGCTTTGTTGCAAGCATGAGAGATGTGGGGGTTGAAGCTGAGATGGTTATCTAGTTTGATTCCCAGGTATTTTAGTTCTTTTTGCCATAGGATATCAGTATTGAACATCGTGATTGCTCCATGATGGTCTGCTTTCTTCCTTGTAAATAGTACGGCCGTGCTTTTATCTGCATTAACATCAATTCTCCATAACCAAAACCATTTTTCAAGATTCATTGCTGCATTTTGTAGTCTGTATTGCCAGGTATGGTCTGAGCGATCTGGTCAGTATCGCCATGTCATCCCCATAAAATGCCATGGTGGTTGATGTCGTGCTTGGGACGTCTGAGATAAAAATGTTAAAGAGTAACGGCGATAATAGGGAGCCTTGCGGGACACCTGCTGTGATACTTCTTGTAGTTGATCTGAGCCCACGAAGTTTCACTTGAAATTTTCGGTCTTTTAGGTAAGAGTCTATGATTTGGATGAGGTTTAGTGAGTATTTTGCAGTAATTAGTTTGTGGATGAGGCCTTTGTGTCACACTTTATCGAAGGCCTTCGTCACATCCAGGAAGATTGCACCTGTGCTGTCTCCAATTAAATCCGATAGTTACGTATGCTATAAGTCTGGATTTGTTGAGTTGTGCAGTGACCAGTTCGAAAACCAAATTGTTCTTTTGGGATTAGACCTAGATTGTCCGTTTCGCTTTGTAGGCGTTTTAGAATTACTTTTTCAGCTATTTTCCCTAGGCTTGACAGGAGGCTGATAGGTCTGTAAATCAGGGAAAGCGCCTCAGTTCCCCCAGAATTACAGACCTATGGGGAAGTAGTTGAGTCTTAGCATCGTATTGATGATAGCCACTAGGTGTATTATTGTTTTGTGAGGGAGTGCTTTTATAATTTTGTTTGAAATCTGATCAGGACCTGGTGCTTTTCTGATATTGAGGTTCTTGATGATTTGGTATATTTCATTTGCCGTGGTATAGCTTGAGTTGTCACGGGTGGTGGAACGATGAAGTGCATAGCGTACTTGCTTGTGGATTTTTTCAATGAAGCGCAAGTCCACATGAGTGTAGTTTGGTTGAAATTGCAGCTCTAGAGAGTCTGCAAAAGCTTCTGCATTTTCATCATCTCGGTAGACTATACCTCTTTCTCCATGGATTGGTTTTATGTTGGGGGTGATCGCTGCGAAGGGCTTTAGTCATTTTCCATAACGAGTTATCTTCAGTTTTTAAGGAGCTTAATTTCCTCTCCCATTGCTGATTCTTATGGTTTTTGATCGCATATTGGACTAGGTTTGTTGCCCTGTTAAGCTCTTGTTTATCCTGAGGTGATAGTGTTGCATAATACCGACATCTAATCCTGTTTTTGTTGCGGATAAGCTTTAGAATCTCTTCTGGGAGCAGGTTTGTTTGAGCTGGAACGGTAACGCTGGAGGCTGTTGCAAGGCCAGTTTGGATTGTGCTTTCCAGTTTATTGATCGCTATGTCTACTTCTTTGGGTGAGGAGATAGTTGGGACAGGGCCTGTGATGTTGCTGAGAGTTGAGTTGAGCTTCTTGAGATTTATGTAGGATTATCTGGAGATGGTTTCTGCTTCTCCGCCTAGGCTAAGCAGAACTGGATTGTCGTCGGAGCTAAGGTCATTAATAACCTGTAACTATAATTGGTGTGGGGTGTTCCTGAAAATGGCTATATCCAGCACGTCAGGTTTGCCCAGTGGTCCGTAGTGTGTTGGTTCAACAGGACCTGCTATGGTGATGTTTCTTGTCATAGCGAATTTGTGTAGGCTCTTCCCATTATTATTGGTGTTTCTACTGTTCCACACAGGGTGTTTTGCGTTTAGATCTCCTGCCACTATTGTTGCTTCGTTTGTGTCAAGGAGCTGGGAGAGGTCTGAGGCTAGGAGTGGTTTGCCTGGAGGGTTGTAGACTGAATATAGTTTTAGACTGCCTGTGTTTTTTTTGTATGTATTTCAATTCCAATTTCTTCCAGGTTTGTGGTTGCTGATTTCTTGATCTCATTGTATCTTATGCTGTTTTTAACAAATATAGCAGTTCCGCCCCCTCTGGCGTTGAGTCTTTCTGATCTTAGCAGTGTGTAGTACCTTATTTTGGGGTTGTCGCAAGGCCGAAGATGCATCTCGTTGACTAAAAGGATGTCCATCTTATATCTTTCAGCAAATTCTTTTAGTTCTAGGAGGTTGTTGTTTAGCCCGTTAGCATTCCAATAAGCAATCTGTAATGAGTTAGTTAAGGTGACCGTGTTATCCGTTAATCATAGAGAAGATGACTTGCGTGTTTTTGAGGAATTTGTTGGTGTCAGCCTGATTGGGATTTGTTTTGCTAAAGGCTGTTAACATCTCTCCTAGAGTAGCATCTAGGATTGCTGCGGTGGTTTGGTTGCAAGATGCCGGTTTGCTATTAGTAGAGACTGCAGATGCATATGATTTTTCAGGAGTAACGACCCGCGTTTTGATTTCTGGTGTAATTCGCTTCTGATTGGGCAGGGGTAGTGCCTCTCTAGCCTTCTGCAGGTTGAATGAGTGGAGTGAGCATCCCTTGTAATTTGCTAGGTGTGGGCTGCCACAGTTTGCACACTTAGCAGGTGTGGTTTGTGGTTTGACACAAGTGTGTGAGGGATGGTTGTTACCACACTTGACACACTTGTAATCCACTTTGCATAGTTTTTGTGCATGCCCATACTTTTGGCAGCGATGGCATTGACCAGCTGAAGCCTTTCTTCTGAGGAGCTCGGTCTTGATGACTAAGCTGCAAACTATTTTAAGGTCGTAAATTTCTCTATGGTCTTTACTGATCTCGACCAAGACCAGAGGCATAGGGCGCTGCTCGGTACATGTGCGATATCTTAATCGACTCTAGGCCTTGTGATCTGAGGTCAGTAGCTATTTCTTCAGCTGGTATGGTCTCAGCCAGCCCTCTAATTACCACCTTTAAATTTTTTTTGCTTTTTAGCTGAAATGTGTGATATGGGACTTTCAGTTCATAAGTCTGGTGAGCTGGCGGTAGTCTGAAGTTCCTTCATGTTGAATCCGGATTCCTTCATCTGTACTCTTGGCTGATGTTAATTTGATGTTTGCGTTCTTCATCGTCGCTGTAATTAAAAACCATTTTTCTTTTGTTCTTAAAATTACTGGTGGAATCCTCTCTTTGGGTTGTGCCCTAGAGTCAGTCTCTGTGCTGTTAAGTCCATTGGAGTTGTTTTTTCCCAGGGTTGATGTATTATTTCAGGATCTGCTGCTGGCGATCCCTTCTTACGCTTCTTTTTGCTGACAACCTGATAGTCTGTAGAGTTATCTGAGTCCACTAGGGGCTGGTCGTTAACCAGTGACATAATCTCTCTGGTGTTATCTTGAGAAGTGCTGGGGAGAGGGTCAAGGGATAGACCTCTATCCCTTGATGCCGGCCGTTAGACCTCTGCATATTTCATACAGAGGGGAAGATAGTAGGTCAGGAACTGTGTTAGTTCCAGTGCAATGTGAGCTTCCCGAAAAACCTTATATAAAATTCATCTAGGCAGAGTCTAAAGGAATACGTCTGATCACAATGACAGCAAAAACAAAACTAATCTGCAAGTAGTCCTAGTACGTTTTACTTACTTTTATAGTTTACTATATTCGGCAGGAAACTCTCTGATTCCAATCTTTGAGTTTCTTATTCGGTTTTAAAACAATGTGGGATTTAATATCCCCCTTAATTTAAATGATGTTTATGTTTATATCGCTGAAATGAAGCCTATTGGCTCTTTATATTTAAGTAACTTAATGGGTGCACCTGTTTGACAACTCGTATAGCAGAGTATATAAGTTCTTTTCACTATACCCTTTGGTATTAATTTGGTCTAGCTACTCACTGATGAAACCTCAAAAAAGGCTGAAACCGGTCTGGGTAGTGACCTCCTGCCATAATGTAATAACAGCATACATTTCCTAGGAAATGTGTTTTTACATTATGGAAAATACCAAGAATAGCGATCAGAACTTTACCACCTTTGCTACAAGTTGCCCGGTATTGTATTATGTACTAGGACTACTTGCATTAGCTCGTGCTAGTAATCGCCGATACTGTTATAGTTTACTATATTTGGCAGGAAACATTCTGATTCCAATCTTTGAGTTTCTTATTCGGTTTTAAAACAATGTGGGATTTAATATCTCCTTAATTTAAATGATGTTTATGTTTATATTGCTGAAATGAAGCCTATTGGCTCTTTATATTTAAGTAATTAAATTTTGTATTCGTAAATTACATATATCGATAAACACTTTAGGAACACGTTCATTTAACTTCACAGTAAACTGAAGTCTAAAAATAACTTTAAGCACAGCAAGTGAAATAAATCAGAACAAATACATAGAGTGGTAAGAAGGTACATTCACTTACTTAGAATGGATGTTTTAACTGTGCTGCTATCAGCTGATCAGGTAGGTTCTGCTCTCAGGTGGGGGGGGGCAGGATTGACAAATATGTATAGACATGAACTACAGCGCTACACTTCATCACTCAGTTCTCAGAAATTAATCAGTATCAGTGTTGCCAACTTCGACTTTGTTAGTAGATATGCATATCACACGTTAAGAACCCTAGTCTATAACCATCTTGCCACCAGTTGGTGAGAGTGATCATATGGTCTTGACCTGGAAGGTGGCTAAATGTGTGGAATTTTCAGTTAAGAAGGGTATATGTAGGGGGTGTAGTCAGGCCAGAGCATGGCAGGGTGATGCCCTGGTACTTTTTTAAAACTATGAAAATTTTTAAATTCATTATAATAAATTATCAGAATTATGATAATGAGACTTATAATGCATTTCTAGCTTTCGGTCAAAAAATACAACTTGCTACTCGTCATTTTCGTTTCAGAAAACAAGGCAATCTCTCTGCCACATAGCCATCACAATAATAATAATAATGGCACACTTCGTGCTCTGGATTTTTGTTTCCAAGGCAGAGCCCTGGCACTATTTCTTTTTGGACTACACTGCCGGGTATATGTGGAATTACAGGACTGATAAATATGACAAGCTGGAAAATTGCTTGGATCAGTGCCATGGCATGTGAAACTTGATAGTGCATGGAATGTGGTAAAAGAGTGTTTGAGGGAAGTAATGGGAGACTCCATATCTAGAGTCAGGAGAGTAAATCAAGTGGCAATTAAATGGATGAATACAACCATTTAGCTGGAGCTACGAAAAAGAAAAAATTGTGAAGGGAATTCAAAAAGAAAGGTGACAGCAGTACAAAGCACGGGCCAGAAGAGTAACCAGTATGGTAAGAAATGCAAAAGCAGAGTATGAAAGGAAATTAGCATTGCAGGTCAAAGATAATCCCTAACATTCCTAAGATTGTGCCACTTCATAAAGGAGGTGATCAAACTCAAGCATTAAACTATAGGCCTATCTGTGTGTGTGTGTGTGTGTGTGTGTCAGGTGTTGTGGTTAAGTTGTTGGAGAAGCTTGTGAGAACTAGGATCCAGAGTTGGGTTGACAACAATGGTATCATCTTTGATGGACAGCATGGATTTGCTAAAGGGAGGTCATGTTTTAGTAATCTACTTACTTATTACAATAAAGTGACCGCTTCCTTGGACAGAGGAGAAGGATACACAGTGATATACTTGGATTTCGCAAAGGCTTTTGATAAAGTATCTCATGATAAATTGATAGTCAAACTGGAGTGGATGGGGTTGGATATTAGATTGGTGCATTGGATTGGAGATTGGCTGTCTGATAGGTATCAACAAGTTGTGTATGGGGGAGCGATATCAAGGAAAAGGAAAGTCACTAGCAGAGTGCCTCAGGGATCTGTTTTAGGGCTATTACTGTTTAACTTGTATGTTAATGATACAGGTGAAGATTTGGATGGAGATATTCAGTTGTTTGCAGATGATGCAAAGTTGGGACGAACCATGAAGAGTAGTGAGGATGTTGTGACCTTCCAGGAAGACTTGAATAAATTGAGTGATTGGGCACAGAAATGGGGATGCGAGTTCAATGTTGCAAAATGTAAGGTTTTATAATTTGGAAAATAAAGATGGGATGCAGAATTTATGCTTGGTGAGGATACATTTTTGGAGGTGGAAGAAATAAGAGATCGACGGGTGATAGTGGATAAGGATCTGAAATTTAGGGGACACATAGTCAAAATTGTGAAGACAACACAAAGGCTTCTGGGAATGATGCGGAGGAGACTTATGTGTAGAAGCAGGGAGATTCTTGTTCTGTTGTATAAGCTTTCATTAGGCCACACATGGACTATTGTGCCCAGATTTGGTCACCTGGTTTTCAGAAGGATGAAGAGATGTTGGACAGGGTCCAAAGGCGACTGACTAAGGTAGTTTCTGACCTTTGGAATGTCGAGTATGAGAAAAGATTGAGGAGATACAATTTGCAGAGCCTGGTGGATAGGAGGAAGAGGGGAGATATGATAAAGACCTACAAGTTGGTAAGGGGTTGTTATAGGATCAAAGCTGGAGAAGTTCTACAGAAAATAGTGGGAGATCGGAGGAGAACCAGAGGTCATCCCTGGAAACTATAGAGAAGGTGTGAGTAGGGGAGTGAGAGGCAGGTTTTTTTTGTGCAGAGTTGTAAATGATTGGAATGCCTTGCCTGAGAGTGTGGTGTCTGCAGGGAGTTTGAATGTGTTCAAAGCACGGTGTGATGAGCTGAGTGTGTGTGTGTGTGTGATAAAAGGACCTCCCAGATGAGTCTTTGACTCTATGAGGTCTTGGGTAATAATAATAATAATTTCTTTTGATATGTTGCAAGTAAAAGGGAGAATGTTTATGGCAGAATGATTTTAACACGTTCGCTGCCAACTGTGAGTATACTCGTAGTTGGTAAACCAGCCACACATGCCAACTATGAGTATACTCGTATGACGCTTACCGCTGGCAACGAGATTACCGTACTGACCTTGTAAAAGTGAAATTGCTCGGCGTACGGGACCAGACTATGCCAATGTAGTGTGGCAGAGAACGTGTTAATGAATGCTAATAGTAGAGAGGTAACTGAATCATTTGAAGTAGTAGAATTACTAAGTGAACACTCTGCAAGAGTATATCATTCAGGTGGAGATATTGCAGTAACAAGAGAGGCAAAGAGTTATATGCAAAAGCAGCAGATGAAAGAATTGATAGTAGTAGCAGGTACAAATGATTTGAAAGGAGACAAAATGGCTATGAGAGAGGTTTGAAGGAATTGCTTGAGGTAGCAAAAGAGAAGAGTGAGAGAGTTAGGATGGTAAGTCTGTTGCCGCAGTATGACAGTGAAGAGTATAGAAGGAGGGCCATAATTGTTAATGACATTATGAGTGAATTATGCAGGAGGGGTGGTGTGGAATTTGTGTATGTGTGGAGTGAGTTCGATGGGTGAAAGGCTTTATATAAGATGGATGGTTTACATTTGAATGGATTAGGTGTACAGAGACTTGAAAAGGTGTGTTGAATGTAGTGGAAGTGGATGTGCAGAATCAGGGAAACTAGAGTTATTAAGGGGCGGGGGAGTAGATATGCAGACTTTAGGGAGACAGTTGAGTGTATGAATGTGTGTAATAATCCCGAGCAAGTAAGAAAGACAACAAATCAGAATGGGATAGTTACTATAAGGCATCAATATAGGGATGGGACAAATGGGCTTCTGCAATTCATGTATACTAATGCCAGAAGTATTAGGAACAAGAAGGAAGAATTTTTGGCCTTGGTTGGCACTTCCAGGCCACAGCTTATTGGCATTAGTGAAACATGGCTGACAGAAGATGATATAGCTGGTGGGATTGAATGTGAGGGGTATGGTGCATTCAGGAGTGACAGGGAGAATAAAATGGGGGGAGGAGTGTTATTGATGATAGCTGATGAGCTACAGCCAAGGAGAATAGAAGTGGAACTGCAGGATAGAGAAAAGAGCACATTTGAGACTATTTGGTGTGAGATTGAAACTAGCAGAACAAAATATACAGTTGGGTGCTGCTGGTAACGTTGATTGGAAGGAGAAGGGGACATGTGGGAGGAAGGAATTGGATTTTATGTGGTTACTAAGGGATAACTATCTGAGACAGCATGTAATGGAAAATACTAGGGGTCAGAGAGTGCTTGACCTAGTAAGTGCATCTGAGAATTTGGCTGTAATGAATATGACCACGTTGCCACCAATTGGTGAGAGTAATCAATAGGGTCTTAACTTGGAAGGTGGCTAAAGGTGTGGAATTTACAATTAAGACAGGGTACGTGTGGAATTATCGGGCTGATAAGTATGTCAAACTTAGGAGGTTGTTTGGTTCAGTGCCATGGCATGTAAAATTGCAAGCGCTGGAGGTGATAGTGCATGGGAGGTGGTTAAGGAGTGTGCAGGAGGCAATGGCTGACTGTATACCTAGAGTCCGAATAGTAATAAAGTAGTGGTTAAATGGATGAATAACACCATTAAGCTTGAGCTACAAAAAAAGAAACAACTGTGGAGGGAATTTAAGGAGAAATGTGACCTGCAGGCACATGAACGGTATAAAGCGCAGGCCAGAATGGTAACGAGTGTGGTAAGAAAAGCAAAAAAGGATTATGAAAGAACATTAGCCATGCAGGCTAAAGAGAATCCCAAACAGTTTTTTGATATGTTGCAAGTAAAAGAAAAAATGTATATGGCAGAATGATTTTAAAGAATGCCGATGGTAGGGAGGTAACCGAATCAGTTGATATAGTTGAATTACTGAACGAGCACTTTGCAACAGTATATCATCCAGGTGGTGACATTGCAAGAATGAATGAACCAATAGATTATACGGGAATTGTGATGAATGAAGTGGAGGTGAATAGTCTATTACAAAACCTCAATGTCAATACTTCTGTGGGATTGGATGGTATACCAGTTCGTGTCATATGTGAAGTGGCTAAAGAATTGTTAGTGCTCTTGACTATTTTGTTTAATTTGAGTCTCAGGTCTGGGTTAGTCCCGAGCGGGTGGAAAGAGGGGAAAATAGTTCCACTGCATAAAGGAGGCTCCAAGACTGCTGTTGTAAATTACTGACCAATTAGCATAGATAATAATCGTTGTCAAGGTCTTGGAGAAATTAGTCAAGAGAAAAATACAGGATTGGATAGATGAAAATGGGATACTGTATGGGGGACAACATGGTTTTGTGAAGGGTAGATAATTCCTCACGTTTTATATCACAGTGATGTCTGAAATGGATAAGGCTAATGGGTTTACAGTGATTCTACTGGACCTTGCTAATGCCTTTGACAGGATACCACATGGAATTCTAATCAATAAACTGTACCATATGGGGATGGATATAGGGTTGGTGAGATGGATAGGAGGGTGGATGATGGAGAGATATCAGAGAGTCGTTTATTCAGGAGTAGGGGCCAAAAGACTGCCTGTGACTAGTGGTGTGCCGCAGCGTTCTGTTCTTGGATCACTACTTTTAAATTTGTTCATTAACGATATAGGAAAGGATCTGAGAGGAAGTGTTCACTTGTTTTCTGATGATGCAAAGTTGGGTAGTGCAATAGTGAGTTCACAGGATGTCAAAGTTTTGCAAAATGATTTGGATAGTTTGGAGGACTGGGCTAAGGAAAATGGATGTCAATTTAATGTGGCAAAGTGTAAGGTTATGCATTTTGGGGTGAAAAGATTAGCAGCAGTATATCACATTGGTGGAACCGTACTCCAGGAGATCGATGAGGTCAGGGATTTGGGAGTGTTGGTGGATAGGGAGTGAAGTTTAGCGGGCACATTGCAAAAGTGGCTAAATAAATCAGCTCATCAAATCACTTGGTTACTGAAAAATACTTTAACAAGCAGAGACAAACAAGTTATTGTTCCTCTGCATCGAGCCTTGATAAGCCCCCATCTAGACTACTGTGACCAGATATGTGCGCCAGGGTTTCTTCTTGATGGGGAGGAGGTGGAGAGGATCCAGAGACGAGTGACCAAGATGATAGCAGGTGTGTGGAATGAACCTTATGAGGACAGCTTGAAGATTTGCAGGTTGCAGAAATTGGTTGACAGGTGGAAAAGGGGTGATATGATTGAGACGTTCAAATTGCTGAAGGGTTTCTATAAGATTAATTCAGAAGATATTTTTGAGAATAGGACTGGTGGTGGGAGGACTAGAGGCCATACATGGAAGCTGGGCAAGAATGTGGTTAGCAAGGGTGTTAGAGCTAGGTTTTTTACTTGGAGAGTGGTGAATGAGTGGAATAAGCTGCCAGAGTCTGTTGTGGTGCCATGACTGTGAATGAGTTCAAGGCGAGGTATGATAGATACTGTGTGAATGCCGAATAGTTGTTCTTGACATGATGTTAGGACCTCCCTCAATGAGTCTGTCGACTCCCTGGAGTTGCCCGTAATAATAATATAGGAACTGAAGTAAATGAAATAGAATTGCATCGCATATTACTGAAACGATGTGAATACTGCTATGGGACTAGATATTATACCAACCATCTAAGTTGGTATACCATCTAATTCCCAAGGTTATAGGGAATTGTTGATGCCTTTGACCATGTTAAGTCTCAGCTCTGAGTTAGTTCCAAGGGGATGGGAAGAAGGAAAAATAGTTCCATTGCATAAAGGAGGCTCCAAGACTGATGTAGCAAATTACCGACCGATCAGCATATCAGGAGTTGTTGTCATGGTTCAGGAGAAGTTGGTCAAGAGCAAAATACAGGCATGGATAGATGGAAATGGGATACTCAATGGGTGTGGGGGGGGGGGGAACACCATGGTTTTGTGAAGGTAGATCGTGTCTTAGTTACTTGCTCACATTTTATAATACAGTGACAGCCGAGCTGGATAAAGGTTTTGCAGTATCACTGTAAACCTATTACCTTTGCAAAAGCCTTTGACAGGATTCCACATGAAATTCTAATCATTAAACTGCAGCACATGGGGATGGATAAGAGGGTGATTGATCAAGAGATATCAAAGAGTAGTTTATTTAGGATTAGAGTCCAAAAGAAGGCCTGTGACTAGTGGTGTGCTGTAGGACTTTGTTCTTTGGCTGCTGCTGTTTAATTTATACATTAATGATATAAAGAGATCTGAGAGTAGAGATCTCTCCAGCCAAAAGACTGCGGGTTGGAATCCTACTGTGGGCATGCTTGTTTGTGATTGTTTGAAAATACTATAAAATACTAGTGATGATGCCGGCAGCAGATGGCATTGCTGTAGATGATGATGATAGTTGCAGTTTGTTGTAGTTGGTGGATTGAGTTTTGGAGACATAGTTGTAGAGTAGGTGCCCTCCCTCGATGAGTCTTTGGACTCCCTGGAGATGTTACGTAATATAATAATAATAATAATTTTGCAAGATGATTTGGATAGTCTGGCAGTCTGGCAAAGGAGAATGGATGTCCGTTTAATGTGGCAAAGTGTAAGGTTATGTATTTTGGGGTGAAAAGATCTCCAGCTGTATGTAGTAACTGAACTATACTCCAGGAAATTGATGAAGCCAGAGATTTGAGAGTTTTGGTGAATAAGGAGTTGAAGTTTAGAGGCCACATATCAAAAGTGGCTAAAGCAGCTCATTGGATTACTTGGTTGCTGAAGAATACTTTGACGAGCAGAGACAAGCAGATTAATATTCCACTTTATTGAGGCTTGGTAAGACCCCATCTTGACTACTGCATGCAGATCTGCTTGCCTGGATTTCTTGGCAAAGAGGAAGAGGTGAATAGAATCCAGAGGTGAGTAACCAAGATTCCAATTCCAATTGATGGGCTCCAAGTACTGTTGTTCTTCCAATTGCACTACATAGGTGTTTTATGTATTATGTTTGATTCTTGTTGTATTCTCATGATTTCTCAACTATTTGTCCTCCTCATCATCAATTTCCTGATATGTACCCTCAAGGAATGTTCAGGCTACTGTCACACACTACATGATTAAGTTTACATTTTTATTAATCTCCTAATTTTCTTCCAAATTAGTCTATTACTCATTGGCACTCCAATATTATCATATCTAACATTTCATTCTTCTAACTCTTCTGACTGAATCAATCCACCTAGGCCTTGGTCTTCCTTTGGGTCTTTTTCCTGTCATCTTGACATCAAACACCTATTTTGCTAACCTTTCTTCTCTCATTCTGTTTAAGTGGCCATACTACCTTATATTAGTGCTGTTCACACATTCTTGAATGCAAAAAATGTCATGTTCCTTCATTAGAGCAGATTGTTATAGCTCTGTTTTTAAGGGTGTTATAATAGAGCTATAACAATTTGCTCTAATGAATAAGCTCTTAAACAAGAATTAAAGATTATTAGCAATACATTTATAAATAATGGCTATAACAAAAATACTATTAATAAAGTTCTTCATAAAACTTCATCAAAAAAGAATATAGATTACAAAAAAAATCCATAGTTATCCCATACATTAAAGGGTTATCAGAAAAAATCAATAGAATCCTACACCATTATAAACTTAATGCCACCTGCAAACCATTTATAAAATTAAAAAAAAACATATTAAACTCCTCTAAGGATCCTCTCCTTCCATTGGCACATTCTGGAGTTTATTGCGTCTACTGCATCTTTACCTTATATTGGTGAAACTGGATGTACAATCCTTATACGTTAAAAAAAAAAAAAAAAAAACATTAAATATAACAATTTTGGTGAAACAGGCCTCTCAGATCACGCTCTCAACACCCTACCTACACCAAATTGATTGGAAAAGTACTACTCTTTACATCATACAAAAACCTGGTATGAACGAAAATGTAAGGAAGCCTGAGAAATTCTGATTAACCAACCTAATCTCAACAATAATGGTGGCATAAAAATTCCAAGAATTTGGATGGCACATATTCAGCCTACTTAGTTTCTAGCATACCCTGACTTTAGGACATGAAGCAATATTCAGCTTTTATTGGAAACTATTCCATACCAGTTGGTTCAAATTTATATGCATACTTATATAGTTATATATAAACATGTTGCTCTCCAGCCCAATTGAATTTTGTAACCTAATAGATAATAATAGGACTCTAGCTTTGATGTAGTAAATTTTTTTTTTTCACCAGAGGTCAGGCCAATAATTGTAACAGTTGGTCAGTAACTTTAGCAAACCATGTAGATTGTAGTGCAGCTTGTTTCTTTGTATATATGTGTATGCTCTAGATGATGACCTTGATCATCGAGTGTTCATTTTGGTTTATATTAAACTAAAGTTTTGCTCTATCACGGTAATTGTCTCCATTATTTTTCATAATGTATTCTGATCCCTGTGTAAACACGAAGGAAAGGTTTCTTAAATAATATTTGTGTATTTCAGTCTACAGTTAACCCTTTTTTCTTAGTATGAAATTCACTTTTATCCTGCTCAAAACTAATTTCAAACCTCTTATAGTCTTGTCCTAAACCAGTAGGAAAACATCGCTGTTAAGAATAACATGGTTAGTAAACTTTTCTTACTTCTTTTATCTTTCCATGTGAATTTTTATTTTGAACACGGTGTTAGTAATAACTAAACATGTCCTGAACAGAAATCTGGCAGCTACTTACCATTATTACCAATACGATACTTACCTTTTATTTATTTTTTGTGGCTCCCACTCATGACAGATTAAAATTATTTCTCAACCTATAGTACATTATGTACCATGTGTGGGCTAGGTTTCTTTTTTTTATTTCCATTTTTATTTTTTAAATATTTTTAATATTTATTTTGTACATAGTCTGGAAACTGTGCTCTAGAGACTGAACATGGAACTTTTTTCAATCTACTAAAGGCCTCCAGTAAGCAGGGCAGTGGTCTCACACTGGGCATTGGAATTCATCTCCCACATTAAGACAATTGTAAATCCATGCCCATGGTGAGATTCAAACTCACAACCTTTTGGTTAGAGGGCAAATATGCTAACCACTTGGCCTTCCAGGCCAGCAAATATGATACCATCATTATGATTACCATAATGCAAAATGATATAAGATAGCATGTGGTAATATAATAATAAAAATTGTTTTTCTTTATTGTTTATGGGTAGCAAGCCATCTTCAGATGAATGTAAAATGGAATTTAGTTTTGAGGGAATTTAGGATTTGCTCTAGGGAAAAAAAATGTATGACTGTGTGTGTGTGTATATATGATTATATGTTTCAACTCGGTTGTTGTGATACATTTTTAAAAATAGATTTGACTTAAAAAACCGAGATTACTTATAAAGATTTAATAATAATATATATATATATGAATATATCTTGTGTTGCATGTACGTGTAAACTGAAAGCATCACATTTCTAATATCCTTGCCATCAGACATTTTAGGATGCATGCCGTTTGCATAGATTTGCAAATGCATATAACTTAAACACATTTCATTTGGTATACTTAACTTATACTCGTTAAAATTTAATGCTTTTTGATTAAAACACAGATGAAAAAGTAATAATTTGAGAAATGAGAAATATCGAAACACTTACTTTGAATTTGAAACTTAGTATTGTAGCCTACTTGAAAAGCATCAACAACAAATCTATCACTTAAGTCACAAACAACACTGAGTATCCTGGATCACGTGAACTTAGTAGTTTTCTGTGTAAGCACATTTTCCATGAATAATTTTAAGGTTAGTCGATCCCGAGTTAGTCAATCTCTGGCACGGGCAAGCGGGTTTTTCCTCCCTGAAACTCGGGTTTTTCATCCTGTAAACTCAAGAAAATCGACCGTAGAACCCACATTATTTCAGACATTAAATATATTGTGTTAATGTTAGGGACCATGAGATGGCGGCACATTTGAGCCGTCTCTCTTCACTGTGTACCTCTTAATTAGTGATAGCCTTGGGCCATCTATCTCTGATTGGTACCAGTGGAGATTGAACTGCCCACTCTGTCTCCAAAAGTTAGATAGGGCTAAATGGCCTCGCCTACTCCCCGTATACGGGAATAAAAAGGCGTTAGCTGATTTTTTTTTATTTTTGTAATTTTAAGGTGGATTGTAATAAAGGATGCTGGGCATTAAATGGGTTAATTCTATTCTGCAAGAGGAATGTAATATATTCTGTAATTTCTGATAGAATTGTCAGCGGATTACATTCCAGATGATTGGCATAGAGCTCTGAAAAGTACCTTAACTATAAAAAAAAGAAAGTAGAATTGAATGCAATAATTATTACATTAAAATTTCTATACTGATTTTCTATACTGATTTCTCATCATATTTTGCATTCTATATTCCAAGTATCATCTTTGTAATTCTTCTTTTGTACCCTCTCCATAGCTTCTTGGAACCCAGGAGACCAAATCTGCATTCAGTAATTCTATCAAGGCCTTCTTATCCTTGAATGTTAATGTGTGTTTCAGCATTGCAACTATCTGCTAAGTTGTATTTGCAGTTTTTGTTATGTGACTTTTAGACTTCCACTTCCTGTCCATAATTCCAAGATCCCTAGTTGCATCAGTTTCTCCAAGCATAATCCCATCAATATAATATGCCATTGGAAATCTCATTACACCAAAGTTGACTGTCTCCTGTCAGGTACTTACAAGTATCATTAATGTGTACACTGAAAACAGTAGCCAAAGGACTGATTCTCTGTGTCTGTGTTTACAGATTCACTTCTGTCCCAACATACTACTTTCTGATATCTTTCTATTAACTACCCACTTATCCAAGTCAGTAGTTTTTATTTCAATCCCATATCATCCAATTTGTGCAACTACCTTTCATATTGTATTCTGTCAAATGCATTACCAAAATCCAACAGTATCGGTGTATCCAATTCAGTTGTAATTATTTAAAATATGAGCAAATTGTTTGGACATGACCTTCTTTTAGTAAATTTATGCTGCTCCTTGCAAAGTATAGTTTTTATACGTGTGTGAGTGGTATGATAGACTTTGTGCTTCCTAGGAGGGACCTCCCTCAATGAGCCTTGATAGACCTGTGTTTCTTAGAAAGGACCTCCCACGATGAGTCTTTTGACTCCATGGAGGCCTGAATAATAATAATAACACATCAGTGCCATGTATGGGGTGCAGATGAGGACTGAGATAGAAGTTTATTGATGTTTTATTTGAAGAGCTGCATATATTATTATTATTATTCAGGCCTCCATGGAGTCAAAAGACTCATTGTGGGAGGTCCTTCCTAAGAACATAAAGTCTGTCAAGACTCATCGAGGGGAGGTTCCCCCTAAGAAACACAAAGTCTATCATACCACTCCTTAAACTCATTGACCGTTCTTGCTCTCACCACTCTATCAGGCAATGCATTCCACAGCTCAACCACCCTCCATGCAAAGAAACCACTCCTCACACTCTTGCTCACAGTTTCCTTTCGTAACTTACAGGGATGGCCTCTTGTCATTACTCCTTCCCGCTGTTCAACCAAGTGAAAGAACTCCCCAGTGTCAACCCTGTAACCACCTCTCAACAGTTTAAAAGTCTCAATCTCAATCATATCACCTCTCCTTCTTCTATCTGCCAAACTCTGCAGTCCACATTCCCTCAGCCGATTCTCATTAACTATCCTTGTACAGTCCTGAGACCATCTTTGTCATCCATCTTTGTATCTTTTCCACAGTTAATTTATCCCCTTCAAATCCTGGGGACCAAATCTGAGAACAATAATCCAACTGTGGTCTGATCACAGACTTATACAACGGAATGATAACTCTCTTATCTCTGCAATGTATAGTTTATAGTTGTTTGGGAATACTTCATGAAGAAGGCTGTTACAGAGGTAAATGGAATAAAAAAGGAAGAGAAGAAACAGATTTGGTGTGTTTGCAGTTGCACAGTAAAGGGATGCTGCGAAGCTGTTGCTCTTGTATTTATTACAGGTGCAACAGAAAATGGAGGAATGATGGCTGCCAATTCACTGGAGCAGTAACCATGGAAATACCTGTAGAATAGACACAGCACTGAAATGCTGTGTTTTTGAGATGAGGGATCATCTGTGAGTCTGATAGCTTATCTCTGAATAGCATCAAGGATTTTAAGCGAAGTTTTAGGTGCACTGTCCCAAACATGGGAAATATTCTAAGCATGAGTAGATTAGGATTTATGTATAGTTATATATCAACCCATTTCTGTATCTGAACTTTTCATCAAAAACTTTTCTCTAAAATCGTCACCACCTCTCCAGAGATACTGATAGGTTGGTAGTTTGCATATTATTTGTACAGTGAAACTATCATATTCCCCCCCCATTCCTTTGGGATTGTTCTTGAGTTGAAACACAAATTATATAACTATGTTAGCTTCCTAACCTGCTCAACTGAACATTCCTCTAGCATAATTTTGGATACCTCATTTATCCTTGTTGCTGAATTATTTCGGTTATGCATTAATAGCTCTGGGACCTTCTCCTCATGCATGTAGACCTATTTCATCATTCATTGTAGGGATAGCACTGTGTGCCTGTTGCATACACCAAATTGAAGATCTTTGTGATGTGACTACTCATTATTTAAACAGTTGCATCTGCATTTAGCAAAGTTAAGTTATTCTTTCACATTCATTCCTTCTTTTACTTATAACATAATGATAAAATCATTTCAGTTGCCTTTAGCCTGCACAGCAACTGAAAGGATTCTTACAACATTCCTTGTACATAATCTTCTAATGGATCTCTTGCTTAATAAGGTGAACATCTATTTCACTTGTTCCTTATTTCTTCTTCAACATCTAGGGGAACATTCAGATATTGCTTTAAATGTTTTATCAAAGCTGCTCACACATGCACTGCTGATATCCTTCCCATTCAGTAACTGATACCATGAGATCAAACATAGTCCTCTCCTGAGAGCTATTACATAGCTGGTTAGTATAGCATGATCACTGTCAGGAACTGGTGGCAAAACAGTTGCATCCTTTTGATGCTACAATCAAATCTAATGCTCTACTTTGTGGTCTTTGACCTTGAGTTTTTTTTTTTTTTTTTCCCACATGCTACTTGAGAAAGTTGTCAAAGCATTGATTGTAGATGGTGTGATGTGTGTAGTAGAGTACCCTCCCGTGATGAGTCCTTGAACCCCCTTGGAGGTGCTGCATAATGATAAAATTAATTTTGAGCTGTTATTATTGCTCAGCATATTCTCCTTCATTTAGCCAGTGTTTCATTCAGTGTTCAGATAATTTAAGAAACATTATGATTACTCATTTAGTATTAATTTGGCGATTTCATTATCATCTTATCCTCAGCAACGGAACTGCCAGGTCTAGCTTCATGTTTACTGCTACATGGAACATTATTTACTGTTATTGCTTTCATGAGTTTTTCTACCATAACTGGACTCTGATCATTGGATACCATTAGAATTATCCTCCTCTTCTGTTCTTCGTAAAAACATTATATCCTTTATACTCAATTCCACTTACATCTGACTCTGTGAGCCAGGTTTCACTAATGTCATTAATCTTACGTCACAACATGTTAACTAAGGCAACAAACTCCTATTTGTTCCTGATGCTTCTGGCAAGTGTGTCTGTGTTTGTATAGACATACAAGGTTACATCCCATATATTATTATACTTAACAAATTATGTTCTTGCTTTAATCCTATAGCCAACCATAAACATGAAGTATCTTCATGGCTGGTCTGCTTGTATATGGAGGCTGTTGACTTCATGTCGGTTGCCTTTATATCCCCTAATTCAGATACATTATGGGAAAGGGATTACTACCAGACCACCTTTATTGAATAAAAAAAAAAAAGTAAAGAGGTGTTCATCATAAGCCTAGAGTAGTATAAGTATGATATAAAAATCCTTTATATCATCTTGTAGCAAGGTAATTTTTTTTTTCTTCAATGGTCTTGTGTAGCTGAACAACCAAAAGACCAATTGGAACTGAAATCCAGAGATAACTGGTATGCAAGTGGTTGAACTGTTCTAAGTTAACCACTGCCTTGAGTTAGCTGGGATTGACCCCCCCAGTTGGCCACAAGGGCACTGAACCAAGAAGAACCAATGTGAAAAACCACTCATAATAAGAGTAAACAGAATCCACCCCCCCCATCCATCCATCCACCAGTGAATAATGTATATATTCACTGGTGGATGTATATATGTATAATGTATATAATGTACCAAGCCAAAAATTTATCTCCTAGATGTGTCTTGCTAAATAAAAAAAAAATTGTCAGGCTTAAACAATAAAATTTCCATGATACAATATCGTAAAGCATCTCTTTCATATCATATTAGTAATTTTTGAAGCCATGTTTTTCCTAACTTTTCATAAATATTTGAACTTTTTAATATTTATAAATATCAGAATTCCTTTCCCATTACTCCATTACTGATGGGGGGGTGATGTAAAAAAAAAAAACACCTGTTCTATTGTAAGTAATTGTGTTGTATGCACATTAGTCTGTTTCAAATATATCAAGAGGGTTGCTGTATGAATACATGTTTTCCAATAGCAGTCACATCAGATGGACCTTCAATGTTAAAATTCCTTCATTTGATGGCATTTACTAGAAGGTGACTATATGCAGTTTTCCAAGTAAGATCCCTCTTGTTGTAATAAGAGGGATCTTACTTGGAAAACTGCATGAGGATATTCTAACATATCCTTAGTACTCATTTAGTAAACTGAGTGTCATTGTTAGTACCCAACTGTGAAAGTTCGTTGCCGAAGAGGTTGGATTTCCTTATAGTGTTAATATAACGACATTCTTTTCATTGCTGGTATGATTTAACATTTATGAAGTACACAGACTGCTGTAGTATTCAGGAACAGTCTCAGTTCTCGGGCTGTTGTAATAATTTCTTTCAAATAGTGGTAGATGAGAACTCGGGGAGTACTAGAGAATGTCTGCACATATGTGATAGGTCTATAATATTCTGTGGATTTTTGAGGCTATATTACTTAAATAGCAGAATTTTAAACCTTATGCCTCCATGCTTTTTTGATAGTTGAAGAAAAGGTAAAATCGGCTGTAAAAAAAAAAAAAAAAAAAAAAAGAGTTTTTTTAGGACTTATCAGTGATAGTCAGATCCATGAAGATACCAAGGTTAAATTAATGCAGAACTCATATTTTCTGTATACAAGATATATATATATAGAAAACATGTAAAATAAATCAAAGTGAAAGAAGAAGACTAGCTGCAAGATGAAAAGACCACTAAAGCTGGAACAAGCAGATGCCTAAACTTTGAAGAAAATATAGAAAACATGACCTGCATTAATATATGTATGCCAGGTGGTGCATTGTGAGCTCCCAGTTAAGTTATTGTTTTCATGTTGATTTAATAATATTTAGATAAGAAGCAATTGTAGTATTCTTGTTTATGACTGTGTGGTTGAGTGTGTTTATTTATTTTTGATATATTTATACCATGTACAATAGATAAATCTTTTATCATATTATTCATGATGCCAATCCAAATAAGAACAATGGCAAACAAGACTCTGTGCAAGGGGGTTTGACTTAGGGGATTATGTGAAATGTAGTGTATGTGCTATGTATTTGTTACCAAGAGAAAATGGATTGTGGTATGAGAATGGGAGTGGAGGGGAGGTGTCGAAGATGCTTTACAAGCCAGAAATGCGAGACTTGTTGGAAGCAAGACAATGAAGTAAGGGAAATTAGTACTGAAAGCCATGAAACTGAAAGTATTGGAGTGGAAGGAATTCCAGGTTTAAATGATGGTAAAAGAAATGTGAAAGAGAGTATAAATGAGATGATTGAAAGTAGCAGTAAAATAGTATATATAAAAAGTTGTGGGAGAAGAAGTTCAGGAGAATGTAGAGAACCTGATTAAAGAAATTGCTCACCAGCATGTAATCCTTGACCAGACAAAGTGTGAGATAGAAAGGCTGCAGAAACAGCCTTTCAATCAGAAACAGAGAGAGATTTGTTGAACTTAGAACAGAAAAAAAAGCAAGAGGTCTGAAACCAAAAAGAGTATTGTAAAAATAAAGCAGAGTAAACTGAATTTTTCTGGTGATTCTACAATAAAGGGAGTAGTTCATGAAAGCACTACAAAATCTTGTTTCCCTGGTGTGAAAATTAATAATATTGGTAATGCTGTTAGAAAGGAAAGATGAAAGAATTGATTGTTTTGGCTGGAACCAATAACCTGAGAGGTGAGAAGTATTGTATAAGGACAGATGTGAAAGAGTTATTGAAAGAAGTGAAAAAGAAGAGTGAGAAGGTGAAGTTTATGAGTCTGCTATGACACTGATATAGGCAAACTGAGAAGATGGACAATGATAGCTAATGAATCACTATGCAGGTTGTGCAGAAGGAATGATATAGAATTTGTGGACCTATGGCCTGAGTTTGACAGATGTAAAGATTTGTACAATGCTAACTGACTGCATTACTATATTTAAATGGATTCAGAGTTAGGTGTCTAGAGAGAGAGAGAGAGCTTTGTTCAGTGAGTGTGGAAGCATGGAGTCTAGAAAACTGAAGAAATTAAGATGAATTCAGATGAGTGTGTGTGAAGACACCCATGAAGCAGATGAGTGTGAGAATAACCAACAAGTGCAGAATCTAGTCTCTCAAGCAAAAATATTGAATAGGGTAGTCAATTCAGGAAGTGAAGGTGGTTGGTGGCCTATAGGGATGCTGCAGTTTCTGTATAGTAATGCCAGAAGTATCAGGAACAAGGAGAGAAGTTTTTGGCATTGGTTAGTGCAACCTCATTGAACATTATAGGCATTAGTGAGACTTGGCTAACAGCAGATGTTGTAGTTACAGGGATAGAATGTGATGGATTTAGTATTTTTAGAGAGGATAGTGCAGACAGGGCATGCAGTGGGGGTACTGATGATAGCAGATGAACTGCAGCCAACAAGAGAAGGAAGGGAGTCAGTTGTGCATATGGCAGTTCTTTTGAATCAGTCTGGTGTGAGATTTAGGCCAATAGGACAAAATACAAAATTGGTTACTGCTATAGGCCAGGGGTGATGTAGAAGATTTGCATCAGCTGATTTATATGAGTGCAAGTCAAGTAATTATTGTGCGAGGACTTCAACTTCAGAGACATAGATTGGAAATAGGAACGATCACATGGCAGGAAGGAAATGGAATTTATATGCTTACTGAGAGATAATTACTTGAAGCAGATTGTGACTGAAGAGACTCAGGGTACGGGGGTGTTGGAACTTGTTATAGGATCAGAAGACCTGTCTATAATTAAGGTGGCTATATTGCCTCTGTTTGGTTAAAGTGATCATGTGGTCTTGACTTTGGAGATAGCAAAACATAGGAAATCTCAGTTAAGAAGGAGTATATGTGGAACTACAAGGCAATTATTGTGATATGTTTAGGAGGCAGCTTGAAGCACTACCATGGCATAAAGATCTGTAACGGAAGGATGTTCACTGTGCATAGGGGATAGCCAAGGGGTATCTAGAGGAAGCAATATCACACTGTATACCCAAGGTAATAAGGGTAAATTGGGTAGGAGTGAGATGGATGAGTAGTATCATTAAGCATAAGCTGCAAACAAAGAAAATATTGTGGAGGTATATAAGGAGAACAATGACCAGGCTAACTCATGAACAATACAAGGATCAGTTAAGAAAGGAGCAGCATAGTAAGGAAGGCAGAATCAAATTAGGAGAATAAATTAGCCGAAAAGGAAATCCTGGAGTTTTTTCATCATATGGCAAGTAGGAGGAAGAATAACTATGGAAGGATAACTATAATGAGTGCAGATGGTAGAGAGGTAAGTTGAGATAAGGTGGTCAAAAAGACCATTCAGGAAAGCTGGATAAGAATATGATACTCTGTGGAACAGCATGGCTTTCTGAAGGGTTGGTCATGCTTTAGTTTTGCTAAAGAAGTTCCACAGGATACCATGTGGAACTCTGTTATGTAAACTGCAACAAATGGGGACTTAATAGGAAACTGGTGATATGGATAAAAGGGTGTCTGATGGATAGATACCACAAGTAGTATATGGAGGAGCAGAATCCAGAAGGAAGATAATGATTAGGAGACAGCTTCAGGGATCTGTACTTGGACCATTGTTGTTTAATTTGTATATAAATGATATAGGAAATAACTTGAAGGGAGATATTCAGTTATTTGTTGATGATGCAAAGTTGAGTGGAGTAATAGATAAATCTGGGTGATGTAGAGAGCTTGTAGATGATTTAAATAGACTGACAGTATGGACAAAACAAAATATATGTCATTTTTTTAAAAATTATATTCTGACAATTATTAATTGTCAGAATATAATTATTATTATTAGATGTCTAGTGATAATTATCATTACAATTAAAATTCCATGGAATCTAACTTTGGGCAGTGACTTTTAACCAGCAGGAAGTAAATTTAAGAAGCTTGATATAATGCTTAAACTTATTGTCCTAGCACTTTGTCACCCTTTCTGAGAATGCAATCCAGTACATCCACCACTACTTTCTGCAGAAAATGTATGCTTTGCTCTACCTCATTCTTGTGACATTTAGGGATATCCTTTTTAACTTTTTTGATAAATACCTTAGGTTTCTGTCTGGTATGTTTCTCCCATTTATCAGACTCTACAGATTATGTTCTTACAGTCATTCCTCATAAATGATGTGTTATGAAGTCCTTCCATAACCCATATCATTTATTGTTATGGAAGGACTTCATAACAGTGCATCAGACAGATGCACTGTTATGAGGTCCATTATATAGGATGGTAACAAAGGTGGTAAGAAAAGCAAAAGCAGATTACGAAAGGAAATTGGCCACGCAGGCTAAAGAGAATCCCAAACAGTTTTTTCAATATGTTGCAAGTAAAAGGAAAAATGCTCATGGTAGAATGATCTTAAAAAATGCTGAGGGTAGGGAGGTAACCGAATCAGTCGATATTGTGGAATTACTGAGCGAGCACTTTTCAAGAGTATATCATCCAGGTGGTGACTTTGCAGGAATGGAAGAACCAACAGCTTATACTGGAATTGTGATGAATGAAGTAGAAGTAACTAGTCTATTACAGAACCTCAATGTCAATACATCTGTGGGATTGGATGGTATACCAGCTCGTGTCGTACGTGAAGTGGCCAAGGAATTGTCAGTGCCCTTGACCATTTTGTTTAATTTGAGCCTCAGGACTGGGTCAGTCCCAAGGGGGTGGAAAGAGGGGGAAAATAGTTCCACTGCACAAAGGTGGTTCCAAGGCTGCTGTTGAAAATTACCGGCCAATCAGCATAACAGGAATCATTATCAAGGTCTTAGAGGAAATAGTCAAGAGGAAAATACAAGATTGGATAGAAGAAAATGGGATACTGTATCAGGGACAGCATGGTTTTGTGAAGGGTAGGTCATGCCTCAGTAACTTGCTCACGTATTATAACACAGTGACGGCTGAACTGGATAAGGGTAATGGGTTTACAGTGATTCTACTGGACCTTGCTAAGGCCTTTGACAGGATACCACATGGAATTCTAATCAGTAAATTGCAGCATATGGGAATGGACATAGGGTTGGTGAGATGGATAGGAGGGTGGTTGACGGAGAGATATCAGAGAGTGGTTTACTCAGGAGTAGAGTCCACAAGACGCCCTGTGACTAGTGGTGTGCCACAAGGATCTGTTCTTGGACCACTGCTGTTTAATTTGTTCATAAATGATATAGGAAAGGATCTGAGAGGAACAGTTCATTTGTTTGCGGATGATGCGAAGTTGGGTAGGGCAATAGTGAATGCAGATGACGTCAAAATTTTGCAGGATGATTTGGATAGATTGGAGGTCTGGGCTAAGGAGAATGGATGTCAGTTTAATGTGGCAAAATGTAAGGTTATGCATTTTGGGGTGAAAAGATTGGCGGCAGTTTACTGCATTGGTGGAACTGTGCTCTATGAAATTGATGAGGCACGAGATTTAGGAGTGTTGGTGGATAAGGAATTGAAATTTAGGGGACACATTGCAAAAGTGGCCAAATCAGCTCATCAAATCACTTGGTTGCTGAAGAATATGTTGACAGGCAGAGACAAGCAGGTTATTGTTCCTCTGTATCGAGCCTTGATAAGATCCCATCTCGACTACTGTGCTCAGATTTGATCACCTAGGTTTCTTCTTGATGGGGAGGAGGTGGAGAGGATCCAGAGGCGAGTGACCAAGATGATAGCAGGTCTGTGGAATGAACCGTATGAGAACAGGTTGAGGATTTGTGGGTTGCAAAAATTGGTTGATAGGCGGAGGAGGGGAGATATGATTGAGACATTCAAATTACTGAAGAGTTTCTGTAAAATTAATTCAGAAGATATTTTTGAGAACAGGGCTGGTTGTGGGAGGGCTAGGGGACATCCATGGAAACTGGGCAAAAGTGTGGTTAGTAAAGGTGTTAGAGCTGGGTTCTTTACTTTTAGAGTAGTGAATGAGTGGAATGCACTCCCTGAGTCTGTGGTGGATGCTGTGACAGTGAATGATTTTAAGGCGAGGTATGATAGATACTGTATGAATGTCGAATAGTTGTGATGAATATGATTTGGGGCCTCCCTCGATGAGTCTAATGACTCCCTGGAGTTGCCCGTAATAATAATAACAATAATATTACCTGTCTGTCTCTTTCTATAATAGTAATTAAATAACTTTATGAACTGTTACTGATATTTCACCTTGACATCAAGGCATTTTCAAAGGCATAGGCAGTGGTTTAGCTAGAGCTTTTGCCGCCCGGGGCGGTCCCTGAGTTTGCCTCCCCTCTCAACACACACCAAAAATACTACAAAAAGTCAAAACGACGTATAGGGAAATAAATTAAAACACTGTTTATTTTTGAAGTAAAACATTAATTTCAACATTCTAAAATGTTATTTTTCTCGCTTTTCTGTTTTGTTAGCAAACTCGTCGATGACATTGGCGAGGTCTATTTCATAGTAATGTAGGTAATTCTTAATAAATTTTATTTAGAAAAACTCCTCTCACAACTAGCAACACTTACAGCAATTGTGAGGAAAATTTACTGTAGTATTACAATAGTTGGAACTGAGTTCTCGAGATTGTATTTTAGAATTAACTGCAAAAGTTCAAAAATATTCAAAGTGCCGCCCCCTCTAGCTACGCCTCTGGGCATAGGTATATGCTGATGCATATGCAGACAAGATAGACAAGGTATATGCTGATGCAAACAGAATAGACTTAAATGGTGTAATCCTAGTGCCCTCTATGGGTACAGTGAGAGGAGCTTGATTTTTACTGACAATCTTATGATATTCTTCCAGATTTATGGTAGAGTGAGGCAGACAAATTTGTTGAGATTAGGCAAGTATTTTAGAGCTGTGACAGATTCCAAAACACAGTCTCTCAGATTTGTATTTACATCTCTTATAATAATGACAGGTATATGGGGAATTAAGCAAACTTATTATTAATAAGTCTGTGGGACTTTATGATATATCACTGCATATTTTGAAGGAATGTACCAGGTAGTTGACATCTGCCTTGGCATATTTGTTTAATGTGGGTCTTGTATTTGGTCAAGTTCCAAAGGAGTGGAAGGAAGGCAAGATTATATCACTTCATAAAGGAGGTGACAGAATTCAAGCATCAAATTATAGGCCAATCTATGTATCAGGTGTTGTGGTTAAAGTGTTGGAAAGGCTGGTGAGAATTAGGATCCAGAATTGATTAACAAAAATGGGATTATTCTTGATGGACAGTACAGATTTGCTAAAGTGAGGTCATGTTTTAGTAATCTACTTACTTATTACAATAAGGTGACAGCATTGGATGTGAGAGATGGATATGCAGTAGTGTACTTAGACTTTGCAAAGGCTTTTGATAGTTTATTGCATGATAAGTTGATAGTCAAATTAGAGAGGATGGAGTTGGATATTAGACTAGTGCATTGGATTGGAGATTGGCCGTGTGATAGGTATCAATAAGTTGTGTATGGGAGAGTAATATCCCATACACAACTAGTTGGGACAAATTATGAGGAATAGAACAGTGACCCCACTTAAGTGGGAGAAGCTGCAGAAGAAGAAGAGAGCAGATGTTGTTGCCTTACAAGAAGACTTGAATGGGCATGAGAGTGGGGATCCCAGTTCAATGTTGCAAAATGTAAGGTTTTAAAATTTGGAAAACATAGGAGCCAGCAAAGGTTGGTCAATTGGTAGAGCCTCTGCTTCTAATGGCTTGCAAAAAGTTAAGCAGGTTTGAGTGCGGTTAGTAGTTAGAAGGGGAAAATCATTCGATGGTGTTGGCACATCCTCCCTCGATGAGTCTTTGGACTCCTTGGAGGTGTCACATAATAATATAGAATTTACTCTTGGTGGGGATATATTGTTGGAAGTGGAGGAAATAAGAGTTCTGAGGGTGATGGTCGATAAGGATCTAAAATTTAGAGGATATATATTGCCAAAATTGTGAGGGCAACAACAAATTCCGGCAATGATGTGGAGGTAAATGATTTGTAGAAGTAAGGAGATTCTAGTTCCATTGTATAAGGCTCTGATTAGACCATATATGGACTACTGTGCACAGATTTGGTCATTTGGTTTTCAAAAGGATGAAGAGATGGAGATGGTTCGAAGGTGATTGACAAAAATACTGGGGACAAATATTCAGGGTGCTGTGCTCATCCACTGATATTATATTTTTTCATTTATTCCCATTAAGGACTCCTCCAATTGTTTCCTGACTTTGCATGATTCCTTCATGAAGCATTAGTATACTGTGTTCATGATTTGCATGAACACAGTATACTAATGCTTCATGAAGAGGATACTTTTCAACACGTAAACATTGCATTACATTCACGTTAATAGCTTGGATGTGCTTTCAAAATACATACACCTTTTAGCCCTTTGCTGGGTGAGCTCTGAGACAGTAGCACTTAGACACAGTGATTGGTTATTGTGTCAACCAATCCAATTGAACATTGTCATAAGTTGTTTTTGTTTTCTGAGTTTCATCTATTTTACATGCATGAAGTGTGAACTGACGTGGTAGGCAAGTTTTTACACGTAATATAGAAAAGTTTTTAATATATACTTTTTGATAAATTTATAACTTTTTTGCCCATATTTAAAATGGGAAACATTGTAATAGAAGGAGATAAGCCTTGTCCTCCTCTTCCAAATATTATGCCTTTGAGTAATTCAAATATAGCATTCTCCTTCATTATTGTTTTCTAATATACAGTGTCTTAAAACAAACACATTGTCTCCCACATTTGTGCAGATTTGGTTACAATTAATTGATAAATTAAAGTATTCAAAGTTATCCTACAATTAATTGCATTAGACCATTGCATGAAAAAGGTTGAAAAAGATTTTCAACCTTTTTCATAATACGGCACACCTAGACTAATTATTAAAATTCTGTGGCACACTAAAAATATATTATTTTAATTTTTTTTAATGATAAGGCAAAAAATAAGCATAATTTTGATTGATTTACACACACAAGAAGAGGGAAGACCAGACACTAATAAATAAATGCGCAAATTATGACATTATTTCTTTCAATTAATTTGTTTTCATAAATCTTGCGGCACACCTGAAGACCTCTCACGGCACACCAATTAAGATGAGCACTGATGTGCTATACACTAAAAACTTTCATAAATCAATAAAAATACAATCATACAGTGAAACTGATGTGAATTTTGTAATGCAGGTTGCATAAGCCACAACAGCACACCCAACTGAAATGGACATGCAATGCCACTGAAAATAGTATCTGATCTCTGTTATGCCGAATATGAAGAAAGGTTTAGGCGATTCGATTTGCTGATTCTAGTGGATAGGAGGAGGAGGGGTGATATGATAGTGAAGTATAAGTTATAAGGAGTTGTTATAGGTTTAATATCAAAGAGGTTTTTCATAAAATGGTGGGAGATTGGGAGAGAACTAGAGGTCATCCCTGGAAGCTGTATAAGGAGGGTGTGAACAACGGAATGAGAAGCTGGTTTTTTGCATAGAGTTATCCATGATTGGAATGAATTACGAGAGTTGCTTGATGTCTGCAGAGTATTTGAATGTGTTTAAGGCATGGTATGATAAGCTGTGTGTTTGTGAGAAAAGGGACCTCCTTGAGGTGTGTGACAACATGGAATCTTGGGATAGTAATAATAATAAAAACGAGCAATGATGAAAATATATATGGAATTTTTAAAAGAGAAGGAAGACTCAGATATACAAGTGTTATTGAAAACAAAGTGCTGGAAAACAACAGCCATACCTTTCAGACTTAGTGACAAAATCTGAAGAAACCAGTGATTGCTTACACACGTGATGTTTTCTGCTAGGACAAAACTTTGTGGCAGATTGCATTAAGAATATAAAGAGCCAGTCCTAAAAAATGAAAAACATATCGAAAGTTCCTGAAAATAAGCCAGCTTGTGACCTGTGAGAATATTGCAGAAATGTAACAAGCAGAATTATGTTTTTAAAAGTAGCTAAGCAGAAGTAATGGAATGACTTTCAGATAAATATAGAAGATAAATATTATATAAGATGACATAAAAATTGGGTTTAATAGGTCGGAGATATTGATGCAAAGTATTAGCCTACTAGTTTCACCACGTTAACTGGTGGCTTCTTCTGGGCCAGATAAATCTACACATAACAGCTTAAAAACATAAAAGAGCTTAAGTTACGAATTAATACATAACTGAAAGATGAAAATATATCAAATTCATAGAAACCACTATGCAAATGCATGGACCGTGGATGTTAGCACTTGGTCAGTCATTGTTAAGCAGTTGCGTCCTATAATCGGCTGTGAAGTTGAACTCTGATGTGTTGAGAGATCTTATGAGTGATATCCAGATATTGCAAAAGATCATCCCTTGGTTTCTGTTCAGGGTGCCTTGTGAGCATATAACTACTGTGGCTTCTTTTATGTTGAGGGAGCTGTAGTCCTTTTCTATGTATAGCACAGTACTTTTACCCCATTCGATGTCGTGGTTAGTGTTGGAAAAATGGAAAGCTAAACCAGAATTGTCCTCTCTGTTGTTGTTTACATCTCCGATGTGCTCCTTTTTGTCTTATTTCTAGACTTCTAGAAGTTTGTATGATGTAATTCAGGCCGCAAGATCAAGGAATGTTGTAAACTCCAGAGTGTTTATTGAAAGGATTCTTGCCGTTAGGTGAACATAATATATTGCATACTGTCTTTATTGGATTGAAGGCAACTCAAATGTCGTGAGGCTTTAGCAGGTTGGCAATTTTTTACGAAAGTGTGCCAGCAAAAGGAATGGAAATAGAAGTCCTGTGATGAGTTTCTTGGATTTGCTGTTGAGAGGGGGTTGGAGAAAAGTATTCTTTTTGTTATTTTTTTTTTGGATATCCATTGTTTGTTAATGTTTGGAGACATTTAACATTTAAGTTGCCTTCAAACCAATAAAGACAGTATATTACGTTCACCTAAAGACAAGAATCCTTTCAATAAACACCCTGGAGTTTACAACATTCCTTGTTCTTGCGGCTTGAATTACATCGTACAAACTTCTTGAAATTTGTACGATGTAATTCAAATATTCAAATACGATAAATTCAAAAAGGAGCACATCAGAGACATAAACAACAACAGAGAGGACAATTCTGGTTTAGCTTTCCATTTTTCCAACACTAACCACAACATCGAATGTGATGAAAGTACTCTGCTATACATAGAAGAGGACTACAGCTCCCTCAACATAAAAGAAGCCTCACGTAGTTACCTGCTCACAAGGCACCTTGAACAGAAACCAAGGGATGATCCTTTGCAATATCTGGAAATCACTCATCTCTCAACACATCAGAGTTCAGCTTTGCAGCCAATTATAGGGTGCACCTGTTTAACAATGACTGACCAAGTGCTAACATCCATGCTCCATGCATTTGTGTGACGGTTTCTATGAATTTGATATTTTTTTTTCTTTCAGTTATGTATTAATTCGTAACTTAAGCTCATTTTTGTTTTTAAGCTGTTATGTGTAGATTTATCTGGCCCAGAAGAAGCCGCCAGTTAACGTGGCGAAACTAGTAGGCTAATACTTTGTATCAAAATCTCCGACCTATTGTAATAGGTCGGAGATTTTGATCCGATTTGATGGAAAAATTGGGTTCTCCCAATTTTTCCATCATCTTATGTAATGTATAGTGGTTGAAAAAAACATTTATCAGAAGATAAATATCATGAAAGCAGCAAAATATTCTTGAAGATATTGAAAAAATTGAGTAATGGAGGTAACACTGTAAAAGGAATCAAAGATAATAAAGGTGATATAAACAAAATGATAAGGATATTTTGGATGTCTAGAGTAATTTGAAAAAGAAAAATATTATATGTAAAAAGTGAGATAAGCAATGATAGAACACTGGTAAAAAATTATCCAGCAGGAATTCAGTCATGAGTACATATCAGTATTGGAGTTCAAAAAAACCTGTTGGAAAGGTAGTTGTAGAAATAAATGATTGGAGATTATAAAAGTTTTGCAGTGGCTACACTGCATAATTCTGGTTTTATTCCAAATAATTTGCATAAAGCTCTCATAGTAATCATCTGTGAAAATCGAAATAAAACAATTACCATTTCTCTTAATTTTCACATGATGTAAGAGTTGAAGAGATTTTCATACCTCGTTTATTTTTGGCATACTTGAGGTTAAGAGAAATCAAATGGTGTAAGAGAAACTTGGAGAACAGGTTAGGTCATATTAGGAGCTGGAGAGGTCATGGATTGGATAGTTACTTTAATCATGGGAATATAAAAAGGATCTGTATGCATAAAAAGGCATGAGCAAAATAAAGTATTCAAGCGATCATTATATATAGAGCAATATAGCCTATACAAGTTGTAAGTCAACATTTGGAATAGAAAGATATACAGGAAGATGTTTTGATGTAAAATTAGATGTATGAGAAGTTGCATGCTACCTCCAGTATTATTCATTATGTACATACGTAATGTTATGAAAGCAAGTAGTACTAAATATAAAAATTGGAGATATTGATCTAAGCTCTCTACTTTATGCAGATAATGGTTATACAGATAAACACAGTGGAAGTCTTTACTAAATTGAATTACTGTTGCAATGAATTTCTTATGAAAATGTCTATTAAAAATAGGCATGAACATAAAAAACATCAACTGCATTCTATGTGAAGAACCTATAGAAAAAGTAAATTGGAGCTATTGAGGTAAAATTTTTTGTGAACATTGCAAATTAAAGAATGAAATAGATTATGGAGTTAACATATGTGACGATGCTTAAACCAATATTAACTTTTAATAAAAACTTGAGACCAGAGACTATGTATGGTCAAGAGTTCTAGGGAAAATTATAGGATTAAACAGATTGCATCAATGACAGAATCATATTAAAAATTAAGACATTAAAAAGGATCTGGACATCATTAGCATTCAGAAATATGTGAGCTGATCTAAGGTGTTATGGTCACAAACAAAATGGAAAAGAAAAAGGTTAGTAAAAACAGGAAGATGACTTCCAAAGAAGTCCAAGGTCTAGAAAATTTGGAAGAAAATTGTTCATAAGAACCATCATTAGTGGTTCTAACAGGCATTTAAGTGCCTGTTCTTAAACCACTGTTTAGCTGCCTGTTGGATTTCGTAACTGTTCATTGTAATTGCCACATATAATTGTTTGAGCCTCCATAGCTCAAACAATTTTTTGATTTTTGGTTGGAAACACACATAGAACACTTTGGGAATAAGGAGTAACCAATCTATTCTATCAGATGTGATGTATAGGTTCCAGCCTATTCCATTTTGAATACCTACACAGTAAGGTGATGGTCTATGTGTAAGCATAAATCAGGAAGGAATTGTTCATGGGAAGCTAATATAGACTGTAGTACTTTTATTGTATCCTTTTCATCTCTTTCCTCAAGGGATGAAAATTACATCCCTTGAGAATAAGTTTTAAGAAATGATGATGGAATAATTTTTGGGAAGTGCAAATTTCTTAATTTATCCAATTTTTTAGTGATTATTTTATTTTATTTTTATTAACTAAATTTGGTGTAGCTATGATATATTTCATTATGATTCTTAAACACCAAGACCATTGAAACTTAAGAAGTTATAGTTGGTATTGATTGAAGGTTGTTGAAGCTTATTAATTCTTGTAGATTATTTTGTAGAATTCTTGTAGAAAGCTTATTAATGTTGGACTACTACTTCTGTTAGTCTAAATTTTCTGGAAATGCATATGAAGGAAAGCAGTTATAAAAGCGTTTGAAGATGAAACAACTTGAAAAGTAAGTTCATTTAGGATAAGTTCTGATGAGTCCTTGCTTTGAGAGAACTTGAATCTGGCAAGCAAGAAAGTTCTCATCAAGATATAGCATAAAGGCTTTGTCCTAAACAATATTAATATGTATTCAAAGGGTGGTAAGCCAGCCCTGTTTTTTCCTCTGTTCTAAACCACATTGCTAAGATGATTTTTCTTCCTATGTAGAAAAGACCAGAACAAGGAATTCTGTAGACCCTTGGATGTTTGCAGAAGGACTTACTGCCCTTTGGAGAATGAACAAGGCTGCATAGGCTTCATTTTGATATTATGAGTTTTAAGGTGGTTGATGATTTTTAATAGAGATCACTGATGTAAGGGATTGAAATGGAGTCTCTGTAATGAAGGTCCAGATTTGGTTGGGTAGGAGGATTAGAGAATGGTATTTTCGAATAATACCAGGATACAGAGCCAGAAATGCTTCGGTTTAGCAAAATTAAGTAATACATAATGAAGATATTAAAGATCCAACATCTCTTTATAGCCAAATGAAATGAAACTTAAAAGTTTGAATTTTACTATAGAGTTTGAGAATATAACCTTTGGCATTAGGAGTTGCCTTGGCTTGTGCTATCTCAGGCAAGGACTTTGTCAGGAACCTATATTCATCTTCTATTAGTGCATTGATTAGGCTTCACTTGCATGAAAATTGTTTCATATTGTTGGTTCTCATCAGAGACCAGACAGAAATCATATCAGTTATGTTCTAAGGAAACTCTTGGTAGGTACATACGTATAAGGTACATAATACCAGGAGCAAGAAAGGCTTCAGTTTTGAAAATTAACTAATACATAATGATGATAAATAAATTTAGTTTAATCCTTTATCCAAGTGTGAGCAAACAAAGTTTGCGCCTGAAAATATCTTCAGGACTGGGGTAAGGGGTAGTACAACACCGGGCAACTCATAGCAAAGGTGGACCAAGCTAACATCACTCCTATCTCAGTATCTCCCGTAATGCAAAACACATCTCCTTGCACATATGTATAATGTTATGCATTAAGGGAAGGGCCACTATCCAGACTAGTTTCGACCTTTATTGAGGTCTCTTCAGTGGAAGCCAGGCCCAGAAGTGGAGATACTAGGCAGAAGCAATGGCGAGGTCATCTTTACCTATAGGAGTTTCCAAAAGGTGTGCTACCTTTTTTATTAAATTACTCTGGATTTAGAAAAAGATGTTGAAAGTTTATTTGGCCCTTTCCTTAATGCATAACATTATTAGCCGATCTCATACGGAGGTAGCAGGGGTTTTTTTTTCTCCCGGAAACTCGGGGTTTTTCATCCTGCATACAGACAAATTGGCCCTTCAGAACACACGCAATTTACAGACATAGAATACTAGTTGTGGTGGAGGTGGGCAGTAGATGGCGTTGATGGAGATGATTCATAGTAAAGGTTCAGTGTAGTGGTTGAGACAGTTGTAGGTGTCCTCCCGCGATGAGTCTTCGGACTCCTTGGAGGTGTCAGGAATAATAATATCTGCAAGGAGATGTGTTTTGCATTATGGGAGATACTGAGATAGGAGTGATGTTAGCTTGGTCCACCTTTACTACGAGTTGTCCAGTGTTGTACTACTTTACCCCAGTCCTGAAGATATTTTCAAGCGCGAACTTTGTTTGCTCACACTTGGATAAAGGATTAAACTAAATTTATTATAGTCTAACCAAGTGAAAAATAAACTTTCAACATAATGATGATATTAAAGATCAATCATCTTTTTACAGCCAAATAAAACTTAAAGGTTTTAAATTTTATTAGAGAGTTTCTACTTGTGTACCTACTGTTAGTTCACTTATGATATAATCTGACTCGGAACATTCATGGTATTGAACAGAGGGTTTTTACCCTCTTAGGTTTCTGTCTTGTATATGATAAGAACCAACAGTTTGAAACCAGTGTCCAGCTTGTGAAACCTAATCAGCGACATAAAAAACAAATATATGGCTCCTGGATAGAGTCCATGTATTTTAAGTAGTGCAATCCTAGGTAACTCTTATGCCAAAGGTTTTCTAATGACTCTGTGGTAAAATTTGCTAGACTGAACTGGCATCTGTTATTATTCTCCATAGCACCAGCTTATTAAACCTGGTGCAGGGACTTCATCCAGGTTTCATTTATATATATATATATATATTGCCCCCCCCCCCCCCCAGTTCCGGGCTGGTAAGACAAAAAACGTGACATAAAAACGTTTCAAATTTCGGCTTATCTTTATATATATATCAGTCCCACACACAAAGGTCTCAAGACCTATAATGTGACAGTGCTGTGTGTGTGTGTGGGGGCAGATGATCAGAAAGAAGAAAAGAATCTGTAAATGTGTTTCTTGAAGAATTTGAAGCTCTGTGCTTTGGAGAAAATCATATGGGGAAGGCTGTTTCAAAGGACCAAGGTATATGGAATGAAGAAAGAGTAAGAAAAGTTGGTTAAATGAGTCTGGAGCTAAACAGTATATTGGATGATGACCAGCAAGTGCTAGTGTTCATACATTATTAGAGGAACTTCAGGAATGGTACCAGCCAGTTCATTGGAGCAGCATCCACAGAAATACCTGGAGAAGCAATTGGAGTGGTTCACTGAAAGAGGTGTCATCTTTTAAGTGAATAGCTCTGGATACAATCTGGCATTCTGATGAAAGTTTTTGCAGCACCTCCAGATGTGAGAGCAGTATTCCAAGGTTGGACGTCTTCAGGATTCATAAAATGTTAGGACTTGGGCAGAAGAGAAGTAATGTGTTTTAGAATGAAAAAGAATGCATAGCTTTTTGAAGTTTGATGTGATGTGTTTATGCCAGGATAGGCTGGATATAAGCCAAGAAGAAAAAAATGTCCCTGATTGTGAGCAGTGTTATCAGAAATAAGGGAGAGCAAAAGCATGGTCTTTATTTTGAGAAATAGGAAGGACAGAATGTTTGGCTAGAAATAGCTAGAAGAGTGGGTGTTTGAGGCATTGGCCATAGAAGATCTTGAATTGATTCATCTGAGTACTACAAGATTTTGTGAATGGCCACTGCCCTTCCTGACTTATTGGGAGATATCTCCTTTCATTCTCCTCATTATCTTTCATTTACAAATTAAGGAGCAGTAATTTAGGTGCAGTGGCCTATGGTACACAACTGTTTACCTACATTCTCTATACTCTTCCTTGCTGCATGTTATTCTTTGATGTCTCTCCAGCTACTGTTCTGTTATCCATGTTATCATCTTAATCCCTGTTTAACTTATGCAGTAGGCTTTTGTTTGGTCTTGTCAGATGCTATGCCAGGTCAAGTTAATATAGTTAATTTGGATAAGGGAGATAATATAGTTATCCAAACTAATTGGCTCACTAAGGTAAGACCACTTTTTCATAATTAAGAGACAATGAATTTGGATGCTTGAACAAAACGATTCTGTTTTCTTTAGTGCATCATATTCCTGTCCATCCTGTGCTGAATTCATACCAGCTAAAATTCATAAAAATAATTATCTAATGAATTGAAATTCATGTAGGTAATTGTTGTTGATTGTCGTTGTGGGGCGGGATGAATTTCATTGCTTCATTGTGTGAAAATTAAGCGTATGTGTGTGTGCACGTGAGAGGGAGGGGGGGGGGGATATCTATATCACAGCAATTGATGGAAAGAGGCTGAAGAGGAAATAAAAGAAAGTTAATAAAAATAAAAGAAAAAATTCTTCATATGCCCAGAGTATTAATGTATTATAGGTGTACAACCTTTGGTAACATTAGTACTGGATGGTAGTCACATAACTTTTGTGTAGTTGTTAGTGATCATTTCATGTATGCTATGCTTTGAATATATATAGGATGTGAAAGATTGACTTCATTATTAAAATACGGAAAGAATTCCAGATGTGTTAGTTTGGTGTTAATAGGAAAGAATGTTTCATTGATCTGTAATTGACCGTTTTTTTATTTTTATTTAAATAAAAAACAACATATACAGTGGTGGACTACTGTCACTGTCCCCTATTCTAGTAGCATTTTGTTTTGAAATCCTATGCATAGTGCCAAGGAGAAATCTAAAAATACATGAAACTGTACTAATGCTCTCTCTGTCTCACTCCCCCTCCCATCCCCCCATAGGTGTGCATAAATAGACCAAGCACTTTGACAGTTAATGTGCCCTCCCACTTGTGATTACCTCTCATGTTAAAGCTATATCTGCTGTTGTAAAGCATGTTTAATGATAAAATTTATCATCTTGTGATATTTAATATAATATTATATTTAGTGCTGTTTAATATGCATATTGTGCAGGTTATATTTGGAAACTGTTGTTATTTAATTTATTATGAAGGAAGCCAGTGAAACACAACACCCCCATACAGATCAGACAATAGTCCTTAAATTTTATTAACAGCGCGCTTTACATGATTTTTAAATCTGATCCATACATGAAATGCCACAAGACCTGTAGTACACTAGTGTTGTACGTGGGCAATCTACATGAATTGGCAATTAGTATAAATATTTCACTCATAGTTGCAATATCCATCTGAAATATTAAATCTGAGATCTCCATCAATTATTTTTGTTTTATAATTATTACATCTATGGAGTGAAAAGACATCATAAGAAACTCATCCTAAATACCATGATGCCTGTCAATGAATTTAACACACTTAAATTCATTCCCAGACTATCACATTCACAACATTCTTTAAATTTATTCTAGTTATTCACTACTTTATGCAAAAAAATTATCTATTGTAGTCCTATGTACCACAATATATGTGGTTTCCGTTCGTTCTTACTCCTACCACTAGAAAATTTTTTTTCTGGTATCTGTCTGGTAAGCTCCTCTTCATAAGGTAATTGCATCATCTCTGCTTGGAGGGTCAAGTGTTTTTGCTTTCTAACACAGGCTGTGAATTTAAATCCCACTATAGTCTTGAATGTTTGCAAATGTCTTTAGTTGGTAGATAATTTTCATTGCTAGTATAAAGCTATCATCTTGCTGACCTGGGGGCTTTGGTTTCTAGTCTAGGATTTCCATATTATTAAATCGGTGGCCCATACACAGTACTAATTAACCATAGGTTTACAATTTTTTGAGTGGTATTATTATTAAAATAAATTTGCTGGCCTGGTTGGCAGAGTAATTAGCATATCCGCTTTCCAGCCAAAAGGCTGTGGGTTCAAATCCTGCTGTGGGCATGAATGTTTGTGATTGTGAAAATACTAGTGGTGGTAGTCAGTGACAGATGGCATTGTAGATGATGAAGGTAGTTGTGGAGAGTTGTTGTATTGTAGGTGCCTTCCCTTGATGACTCTTTGGACTCCCTGGAGGTGATATGTAATAATAATTTTTTGCCGGCCTGGTTGGCTGAGTGGTTAGCATATCTGCTCTCCAGCCAAAAGGCTGTGGGTTCAAATCCCACCATGGGCATGGATGTTTGTGATTGTCTGTGAAAATACTAGTGGTGGTGGTGGTGGTGGTTGGTGGTAGATGCCATTGGTGTAGATGTTGAACGTAGTTGTAGTTGGTGGATTGAGTGGTGGAGACGAAGAGTTGTGGAGTAGGTGCCCTCCCTCGATGAATCTTTGGACTCCCTGGAGGTGCTATGTAATAATAATAACAATAAATTACTGGCCTTTTTTTAATTGACGTTCCATCTATCCTCATAATGTGTATTTCAATAGTTTTGAAATTACCCTAAGTTATGCACTCAAAGACTTCTATATAACCATGAAAATTAGGCAGTGCAATCATACAAGGGTAACCCAAATCTAATGAAACAAAGCAATGCAACTGCCTCCTTGTTTCATCTCTATTAATATCCTTATCATAACAGCAATCCATTGGGTTTTCTTCCTCATCATTTTCTTAGCAACAGTAGCAGTTCTTCTAGAACCCCAGCATCTCTTTCCTCCTCCACTTGGTGCAAAACCTTCCAGTACAGCATATTGCCTGAATACTAAAATTCAGATCATTATGGTTAGCTAGTGAACTGAGTGTCAATTTATCTGCCTGCATTGCTAGCTGATTTATTATCATTATTATGTGATACCTCCATGGAGTCCCACTAAGATGTTAGTGGGACTGTACACAATCAAATCGACTGTACACTATGCCATTTACCACCCATTAGTAGTATTTTTGTCTGTTATTTGTGTGTTCTCTGGCCTGTGTGTGGGATGAAAACTGTAGTTTCCAGAAGGGATAAACCCTGGTACCTCTGAATCTACTAGCTCCCCTTCTATTGAAAAAAAGTGCATATGAAGAATCTTCTCATCATGAGGAAAATTGAGCATCGTTTTCAATCAAAGTGTGCATGTTCAATTATTCTGCCAGCTGTACCATGAAGGCACTAAGATTTACATCTTCTTGGAGTATTATCAGAGCCACATTTCTAGTAAAGCTTTTCCACTAGATGATAATCTCACACCACTTGGTTAAATTTATATACCTTCTAAAGTCATTTACAGTTTTCTGTGCTGCAGTAAAGGAATAGAGTTGAAGTATTTAATGAGCAATTCATCAATGTATTTCATACTGCTGAATGTGAGTGAAGATTTCTAAATGAGGAGTAGTAGTAGTAGTGAGTGAGTATAAGTGAGGAATTAAATAAACTTTGTTTTAATAATGCAGTAGGGCTTCATATATTGTCATGTTTTCAAAGGTTGTTCTAGGCAGTTAATTCTGCCTTGGATATTTTTGCAGCAGGAAAGGTCCAAAAAAAAAAAAAGTTTGGAAGAAGGAAAATTTGTTCTACTGCACAAAAGAGTGGGGAGCTAAACTAAGGTTTCAAATTAGAGGCCAGTCAGTATATGTGAGTTGAAAGGACTAGAATTAAGGATTGGGTTAATACAGGGTTTTCTACAAAGGTCTGTAGAGAATCCTGTATTAACCACTAAACCAGCCTTGATACACATCAATCATTTTATGGATGCGAAGTGTCAGTTGAAGTTAATATAACCTTTTGGATACTATAGAAGTAATATGGGTATGAAGATAAAATATAAGTTATTCATAATATTTTTTATCCATGTGACCATTTAGGTGCTTAACCCAATACAGGATTCTCTTAAGAGGGAATGCCAGGTTTTAGCAATTTACTTGTATATTGAAACACAATGACAGGGAGGATGGGGCAGAACCAGTTGGACTGGAGATCAGCTGTTTGATAAGTATTAGTAAACAGTATGTTGAGGAAATAATCTGATTTAGACTATTTAACTTATAATGTTAATAATAGACTGTGATCGGATTTACCAAGAACATATCTAATTTTTACAAGGAGATGAAGAAATTTTGGAAAGGGTGATGCTAGTGTAGGAGTATGGAATGTTGGATATGAAGATAGACTGAGGGAGTTCTTTATGAAGAATTATGTGTATAGGACTAATATGATTGAGACAAGATGCTGTGAAAATTTTATACTTAGCTGATTTGAAGGTCAAAGCGGCTTAAAAAAAACACCACCATCACCACTCTCTTTTTACTGGATACTAGAGATAGTCTTTATCCTCTGATTATAAACTTTCCTTGCAGGATTTCAGATAATTTTCAACTTCCTCTGATGGCTATGTTCTTATCAGGACTAGATTATGCTCATTGAAGAGAGCCACATTACCAATTACACCGCTTAATCTTCTTTGTGCTAAACATTTTATTCTCTGTTTCTCTCATCTCCATTGATATACACATCTATTTCTGGTGTGAATTTAACATTCCATATGAGATTTTATCTACTTCCTCTTTATTCGTTTATTAGCATCATTTTCTTTATGATCATACTTATCACTAGGGTTGACAAATTATGTAAAATCCTTCTTGGCATGCAAAAATGTTTGCTCACCCAACGATGCCTCTCCCTTTTTTTTTATGAAGCATCCCAATAAGTCAATAGAGGGTCCATAAAATGATTAATAGTGGTGCTATTTGTGGAGGATTTTTTTTTTTCTTCTTTATCATTATCAATTTCCTGATATGTACCCCTCAAGGAATATTTAGGCTACTATGAACAGCACTGCATGATTAAGTTTACATTATTAATAATCTCTTAATTTTCTTCCAAATAGTCTATTACTTGTTGGCACTCCAATATTATCATATCTAACATTTCATTCTTCTAAGGCCCTTCTGACTGACTAAATCAACTTAGGCCTTGGTCTTCCTCTGGGTCTTTTTCCTGCCATCTTGGCATCAAACACCTGTTTTCCTAACTTTTCTTCTTCCATTCTGTTTAAGACCACACAACCTTAGATCTGCCCTGTCACACATTCTTGAATGTAAAAAAATGTCCAATTCCTTCCTAATGTCTTCATTTTTAATATGATCCTGCGATTAATGCTATCTGTTCAGGCCCCTAATTTTCCTTAGAACTCTCGATATGGTCTATAATATTTGATACAATGCATTATTTCTAAACAACCTCCCAGATCCATAAAACGTGTTTGAACACTATCTTATATAATGCTAATTATAATGTTGGTTAATTCTCCGCTTATTCCATATAAATTTATTCATCTAGCTCCCAGCCATACCAGCTTTGCTTATTCTGTTGTCCACTTCCAGATTGTCTAGTACACATGTTCCATTAAAGCAATTTATTAAAATTAGATAGTTAAAAATGACAAGTTTTCAGAATAATTACTGAACATCACAGGTCGAGTTTGATTTTTAATATCTTTTAATTTACATTAAACATGCAGTTTCAGTTTTTGCGAACAGTATGATTTAATTCTTACGCATACAGGTTGATCAGTAATCATTCCACAATTGCTGATCTCGGAACCATTGTAGCATTGCTTGAATTGAAGAGAGGTATTTCCTCCTAGCCCATCCTTCACAACGTTTTATTGATGTTTTTGTGCAGTAAATGTTGCAAGTATTGCTTTTTCTTGCAGTTTGTTTTATATAATTTATTCGATCTAATTATTCTAAGATCACTATATTTGTTTTGGTACAATTCCTGTTGCACATTGTGTGTGTGTCATTTAAGCTAATTCAGCTTACGACACCGGTAATAAAATATTAGGATTTTTATGCGTACTGTTGCGTTAAGAAGGTTATCTTCAAGCACCAACTCCGGAAGTTGGAAAGATAATCTCTGAGAATTATTTCCCCTAAGACATTTTTCTTCCTCCTTACTCTTTATAATATAATATTTGGTGTAATTGTAGTGTATCAAGCACGCATTCTATGGGCGTTGTGGATGAAATATGCCGGAACCCCAAGTTAGATTACTATGCATTTTTTGTTATTTTATTTATATTTATATTAATGCAGATGAATTTTATAAATGTAAAAGCATTGTTAATTCTGCTTCCTTACTCAGGCAATATTGTAAATTCTGTATTTCCATATTAAACCTTTGTCTCAAGCTCTCTATTAAATAAACTTCTTATATTCTTAATTTTCTTTTTATATAAGAGAAAATGTATTTTTATTTTAATTGAATTAAAAGATAAAATTGATAGAACTTTTAAAATCCTGTTTGAGATACTCATTTTTGCTATAATCGATGTTGGTTACCATTATTATATGGGCACCTCCACGGAGTCTGTAGAATCATCGCAGGAGCCCTATTAGCATTGGATGTTGATCACCAATGATCATTCACTCAATACATCTTATTGATTGTATCAAATCAGTTTTATATTGTGATTGGTGATTATTTAGTTATTATGAAACTAGTAGTTCACAATCTTATTGGCCGGCCAGTGAAGCACTTTTTAAAATTGAAAAACATTATTTTCAGAAAAAAAAGAAATCATTACAATTAAAGAATTACCTTGTAAATATGTTTTGGTATATCTAAACGTTATATGAAGTGTGCATGTGGGGTAATTTTATTGGATCGCTAGGTGATGGAATTACGGCTGAAGTAGCTAATACTACGGGACCATATTAATTGTGAGTCTTTTTTCGAGAACGATTTGGCTGTTATGCGAAATGAAAAACTCCTCTCTCTCTATGAGACGGACTAATTCATCTTCAGTTGATCAAACCTTTGTTAACATTATTTACTTTCTGGACATGATTCGAACTCAGGTTTTTACAGTAGAATCCTTGGGATGGGGTTTCCACAAGGTATTTATATTTCTTTTCTTCAATTTTTATTGGTATTTTTTATTTCAGCATCATACATTACCTAAATGGTAGCCTCAAAGTAATCCATGATAATCTTTAGGTCCACAAAACTATTTTCTCTTCCCAAATGAAGATCATTGTTGGCTTTCCTGCCGATGGGTAAACCACCTTATCTTTCCCAACTGTATCTTGCATTCTAATTGTTTCCTGAAGAGAGCTATTCGCTTCTCTCACTGACTTCCTCCAGTCGCTTTTCCCCTGAACGCTCTGCTTCTGCATTATATCGTTTTTATAGGTATTTCCATGGACGCTGCTGCACTGAAAAGGCCAACTGTTTCTTAACTTCCCTCTAATCATTTACGAACATGGGCAGCTGCTGGTCAACATCCATATGCCATTCAGCTCCAGCCTCACCCAACCAACTTCTCATCCTCCTCCTTCATTCTATATACCTCAGTCTTTTGGAAGTCTTCTCCGTACTGTTTTTCCCAACGCATATAACCTCGAACTCTTCAAGAAGCATATTAAGCGATTCCTTTCTTCTTTCTCTCTCTCTCTCTCTGTAATCACGTGTCCCACACTCAGCACTGTTATTATTGGTTTTGAGACCTCTCGTGTGAGGTCTTTATTATTTTACATATAATAAAACCTATAGGTATCTCTCTTACAATTTATGTCACTATCTTCGTATAGTTTGGTACTATAAAAGTGTCTAATGATATACAGTATCTCCGCAATTTTTCTGGTACTGGTTTGGTTAATTCTTGTTCCGGTATTGTTATTTTGTCTCCAGACCCCCCCCCCCCCCACACACACATACAAACAAACTCATTACATATATTCTTATTGGCACAGTACTTATAGCATATTTTAACCACTCTCATACAACCGTCTCAATTATATCGCGTCTTCTTTACCAACTGGTGTAAATTAAGTTCTGTCAGTTTATTCTCAAAGCTGAAATCGCTTTTATCTTCCTCTGAACTGTCTTCAAAATTTCATTCTTCTCTAGGCAATTAGACTTATGTATAGCAGTAGAAATTGCATGCGTTAAAACCACCGCTTTTTCACCCCTCATTGTTACTTCGTCATATAAATTTCATTCCTAATCGACTGGAAAGAAAGTGCTGCAGAAAGTACAGAGGGAGACAATGATCTTTAGGTTGTGACATTTCTTCTTCCCATAGTCCATAGAGGACCGTCAAGTAGATATCAGGAAATATTCCCTACAAAAATCTTCCACTCACTCCTTGGTTGACAATTTGCTTTTAACTTCAAGTGAAGTCGCTTTCCAATTTTTATATATTGTCTATCCACTTTATTCTAGGTCTCCTTTTTCGAGTTCGTGGAATAAGTCCTTCAAGAACTTGCATTGGGAGACCATTAGATCTGCTGATATGACCAAGCCAGATGAGTTATATCCTTCGAATCTTTATTATGATGTTATCTATTGGACCAGCGAAAGAGCTAATTCTTTGTCTTGCTTCAAAATTTGTGATCTTTAGGAGTCGTCCTTCACTTCAAATGCTGGCAACCTCTTTTCTTTTTTTTTTTTAGGAGGAACCAAGTTTCGCTTCCATATGGATGAATCGAATAATTCAGGATGAAAGGAATGTTGATTTAGTTCTTACGTCTTCTGATCAGGCTGATATTAAATTTTGTTTTTAAATTTGCAGACACACTGTTTGATCTTCGTCTCAAATGTTCTATATTAATTTATGGATTGAAGAACCCATAAATTAATAAAGCTTAGATTTTTGTCTGCCTCACTTAGCTTTAAGATCTAAACTGAAATAGATGCATTGTACTCATAAAAACTATAAAACAAACAAACAAAAAATACTTGTACAATTCCGTTTCATTTATTTCCGGGTAGGTCTTTTTTGCCGGCTTGTCCGCGTGAATAGCGTGCCTGTTTTACAGAATGCAAGCTGTGGAATCCTACTGTGGCGAGGATGTTTGTGAATGTTTTTAAAAAGATTATGATTTTTATCCCCAGGTGTGAGCTCACTGCCATTCTTCTCACTGAATGCCTGATGACGTGAAAAAGTGGCATGTTTGGTAGAAGGCTTCTTAGATTCCCAGTCTTATTCCGCCCAGTGTTAAATGTATGGGTTTACAACCTTTCCTGAATGGGATTGCCATAAAAATAGGAAAGTATATTTTTATGGCAATTTTTAATGACAGATTTTCTATCATTAAATATTTCGAAATAGTGCTTTTAAGTAAACAGTCCATGAAAATGTAAATGAAGATCTTCCTGATATAAGCCTGAACGGGAGGAAAGCCTAATGAGAATTTTTAACCTTGATACAGAATTAAGTATTTCAAAGTTTAAGGAATAAAACACTGCGTTTTTATTTAGTTATTAATATACAAATATATAAAATAAGCTAGTTTCATCATAGACTACGTGTGGCTTCTTCAGGGTGAAAAATATATAAAAGGTATGGCTGTCACTATGCATAAATAGCAAAGCTTATTTGGTAATAACGCTACCCACTATACCAGTCAAAGGCTAAACAAGATGTAATATAAAATTTTTAATTTATATTAATAGAATAATTAAAAAAGATGATGTGCTGACCGTTTCGTTAGATGATAAACAGTGCCAGACTGATTTAGGATTATGTATTGAGGAGTTTGGTTGGTTCGAGATATGGCTAGCAAATTACAATATTAACAAGCGAAGCTTGCAGAAACCGTTCTACAGTAGTGTGAATAACAGAAATACATGGAGACAGTGAAAGACGACATGAGTCATCTGCTTTCCAGGATTGTTTGGAGATGATTAGCTTGAAAAGTTGATCTGGTGTGTAAAGAGATCTGATAAAGTATTTCCATATGCCCTTTCTTATTGAGAGCCATAATAGTAATAATAATAATAATGGTGGATTCTTTTATCCGACTACGGAGGAAGTTTTCTTCTAGATAAGATATAGAGTTCTTATTTCAGTCGATGTCATGATGTGTGTTGGAAAAGTGATAGGCTAAAACTGATATTTTTCTCTATTATGTGTGAAGAATATATATATATATTTGGAAATCCTTTATTTTCGTGTTTCTATTATTATTTTTACTACAATGGTTCCTATAATGATATTTTACATTTCTTTCATATAACTGATATTTTACATTTGCTACCTATACATTTATATACATTTTTTTTGCCCTGGAGAAGCCACCCTTAGTTTGTATGAAACTAGTTGGTTTAGTTTATTTATTTATTATTATTTTTTTATATATTAACGATTAATACAAACCCAGTTTTTTAGTCATTAAGCTTCACTGGTGGAAAGTTCTCCTCAAACATGTTTCCAAGTTTACCCAGAAAGCACCTGCCATTCTTCAGCTTAATTCTGCAGTTTAGGCGTGCATAATAAGCGACTGCATCATTTAGTGAGCTGTCAAGTTAACTTGTTTTGGAGTCAGTTATAAAGAATTTATTTATGATCCAGTTTTGTGCCAGTTCACTGACATCATTGCTTGTCAGCATTTTGCTTTCTTTTGAATACCCTATTATTCGTTGAGGACCAAATACTTACAAAGTTGCTTCACCGAATCAGTTCTGTTCATCACTCACTCAAGTGTGAAATTACTTTTCGGTCATCGCCCATTGTGCCTGCGTTATTTGAGACGTGTGATCTCAGATTTCTTCATTCTCTTCTGAGAATGAAGAAATCTGAACCACCTTTCTAGGATGCTTTCTTAGTAAACGAGTATTGACTAAACACCATGGCATCAATAGCATCTTTCGGCTCACTGCTTGAACATTTATTAACCGAAGATAAGAAAATTCATACATTTATTCACGTCTACGTAGCATATTTCTACCTCATGTTAAATGCCTTATTAAAACAGAATTATGATGTGAGACTGAACTTTTGGTAAAATTGACAACTAGAACTAAGTTTATCAGTTTATGTTCGTTTTTTTTTTTTTTTTTTTCTTTCTTTACAACAGCTTGTGTGGTATAGCAAATGTCGTCCAAAATATTCTTACATTAGCTCTCCGAGAGTCAAAACCTCATTGAGGAGAGCGAGATAGAAATGTATATACATTATACAAGAATTATAGAAATATTACAAAACACCATAAACCTATCAATGGAAAGTCTCGAAACCATTAATTTCTTGGGATTGGTCCTTGAATGTAATGCCTTTCTCCTCGTATTCTAATTTTATTACATATACTAGTATATATAACTAGTAAGTATATTAAGTATACTTGCCAGTCGCCTTTTTCATTTAAACTTTATATTACTCATTTATTAACTCAACCAGGAGTTAATAAATGACCCTCAAGTGGCTTCTGTGCACTATTGACCTCTCTTTACTTTCCGATTCCGCTACCATGGTACTTCAGGTTGATTTCCAAGACTTAAAAAAATCTCCTGCCTTGAAATTCCAGTCATTTCGTTTCTCCTTAAGACTTTCGCACGCCTATGCAACCTCCGCTTAATACTGCATGGTCACTCTCACCAAGCGGAGGCAAGTATGACATTTTAGTCACATTCAACTCTTCTGACGCTGTAACCAAATCGAAAATTCTTGATCTCCTGTTCCCTCCAACACTTGCTATCTAAGACATTTGTCTCTCAAGAACTCCAGAAATTGAGTTTCCTTATACCCATATGGTGCTTTGTCTATCCAGACTTATGGGGAATGAAAAAGCACTGAATAAGGATAAAAATACTTTTCCCCCACCAATATATTGTCTCGCTCACGGAGACATCTTCAGCGAGTGCAATAGGAGACGTAACTCTCTCACACACAAAGGAAACACGAAACTAACTGAAACACGCTAACGAAAGACTCGAGTCCTAACTAGGTGGGAGGCTCTCTGAGGGTACCAGTTTGTGGCTTCGGATATAAATTGAGATTTCGAAGTATTACTATTTCCCATATTTTGGGAAGTTTATGCAACCATATTTATTAAGATTAGGCTGATTTTTGAGGGCACCAGCAGATTCTAAAAACAGTCTTTCTTTTCTAAATTTGCTGCGACGGATCATGGTGATCTTTTTCCGACTGTTTCTATGTGCCGTATCCAAAGCATAGTCGGGAAGGCCCGACTGCAGTTGTGTTTTTATTTATTATTATTTTATTATTTTTATTTAATTATTTTTTTTTTTTTTTTGTTCTTCTGCGGAGATGGCTAATTTTCCTGTCTGTCATAGTAGGCCAACTTACAGGAACAGGGAATTATATATACACTAGGAACTGAGAGAGGAGGGAGTTGGCCCTTGGTGGAGCTGATAAGGGTAGCTAGTTTCAATTAGGCGTAAGGGTTGTGCAAAGATCGATTTTTTTTTTTTTCTGACGTCCTAGTAGATAGTGTATTACTAAAATCTTTTTGAAAGGGAAGGTCGTGGACTGGAGAGGGGCGAATTGATTATTATTTTGATTCTGTGGGAACTGTAGCGATAAGAAGATTGTATATGATTGAGTTCTGCTGCAAGAGAGGCTTCATTGAAACAAAGGCTTAAGTTAGATTGCCATATACAGATGATTTAAATTGACGTTGATACCCATGAATATTGGTGAAAAGTATATGAATACTTTATATATTTTATATGTGGTTCCCACCCACGGAAAGTTATTAACAAACTTGTGCATTTGTATTGTGGGTGGGCTAAGGATTTTTGGAGGATAGGTTAGGTTTATTTTTTGTTTTGTTTTGTTTTGTATTTTTCGAGGAAGATTTTTTGATCCGCAATATTAATTTCTTATGTCTGCTTTTCACTGTCGTTTATTATTAATGAATTCAAGACAGGGACATATAGTTAAAGGTGAAGGACCTACAGACATGCTTCCGCACAAAGCACCAATTTTCCGGTTCATTGCTTGGTCTCGCTAGTTCCCTGCACACTACTAGCCACGACCTGGCAGAGTTAGTGGCAGCAGGATCATTCGCTAGCTGATCAGGAAGCTTCCTGATGTCATACCATTAGGTTTGGTCTCGTGTACTATCTAGCAGCCGGCCTGCGGAATCGTTTTACCGTTGTTTTACACTTGCTTCACAGTTTGCTTCTTCTGCCTTAATTCCAAACAATCACGAGCATCCTTGTAATATCTTTACTGTCTCTTTCACCTCCATACTAAATCCCTTCGAATGGGGGAGATTTAGGGTCTCTGTATGTGCGCATGTTCAGTATATGCTCACTACCACAGAAGAAAGGGGGAAGAAAGAAAGAAACTAAAGCTATGAGTCCAGAATATTCTTTGTCAACTGCATGTGTTATGTCACCTGATTGTCTTGAAACACAACTTCCTCCCATCTTCGTATGAGACAAACTGAATCGCCAGAACCGAAAAGTCCTTATAAAGGTCCTTCGTGTCCTAGATGGGGGCTTCGAACTCAGGTCTTGTTAACTAGAGGCACAAAACAGATTTAATCTCTGCTTACAGATAATGTATTCTGTAGGTTTAAAGCACCTCTTTTACTATCGCCAGACCTCGGGAAACCTTTGATCATTGTCCGAGGATTCATAGCAGGTCGTCAAGATTTTTCCTTCCTGACGCTTGAGTTTTCATCCCTCGGAACAGGCATACTGCCCAGGAGAGCTTGCAGTTTACAGACATAATACACTTGCTTCACAGTTTGCTTCTGCCTTAATTCCAAACAATCACGAGCATCCTTGTAATATCTTTATTGTCTCTTTCACCTCCATATTTTGGTCTAGTTCCACCTGAGCTTCTAGATAACTAATATGTTTAACTCGGCTTTTTGTACATCTGGCGCTTTTCTAAGTAACCATATGAATTCACTAAGTTTATCTTTCCATGGGCATTCTTCCTTTTACTTGCCACACGGAGAATTCTCTTGGATTTCCTTTTGACTCTTCAGGCTAATTTTTCCACTCCATAATTTTAACACTGCGCTGGTCATTCTCCCAGCCTACTCATCACACTACTCCCTATATTGCTTTCGTAACATTATGTTTTTTCTGTAACTCTTTCTTTAAAGTGTCCATCGATTTAATTCTCTTGCGATTTATTCTAACTCTGGAAATGCAGTCCATTATAGCTTCGTTTGTTTATATGACCATGCAGTTCCTGATATCATGACACAACTGCAAGCTCTTTCCAGTTTATCATCAGCTGCCATATTAATTACTCATATATCCCCTTTTAAAACAAAATTCCCGTATGATTTGCCTACCGCCCAGTTTAACATTGCATAATCACTTTCACCAATTGAAGGCATGACATTGACCTCATGTATAGTCTAAGGTTCTCCGATGTTATTACTAGATCTAATGTCTTTGCACCACGGATCCCATAAAACGCTGCGTAAGAAAATTGTTCAGGAACTCTATAAACTCCCTTTTCTCCCCCCCCCCCCTTTTTTCCCCCCAGTCAGTATTTCCAGTAGTTAATCTTCCATAATGATAGTCCTATTTACCAAAGGACTATTACTATAAAATAAAATTACTATAAAATAGATTTTACTTCAACATGTTTCGCTAATACTATAAACATTCATTTGCTTTGAAAATTATAACATTGATAGTATGTATATCCTACAAGAATCATTTTGCATATCTGGCGTAAACCGTTCATTTCAATTGCTTAATAATTTCCTGTCTCATACCTCGATGAGTTTTTAGGCTTCTTGGAGGTGTCACGTAATAATAATAACAATATACCTAACACTGGGTCTTAGGGGCATATAAGATACCTCTAGATGTCATGAATGGCGCGTATAACTTCTTCAGAAGATCATTGAAGGTTCTTAATAAGAGGTTGTCTGTTAGGTATTCATGACAGATGACCAGTTCGTTTTATGGTGTCCTGTAATATGTGGAAAGTGAGGTAGTTTTTTTTCCTTTTATATTCAGTTCGCTCGATGTTTTCCTTTTTTTACGGATTTGATAACTTCCAGTTTGACCAAGCTAGAGTACAAAATGTTGTATACGTATTTTTCGAAGGTCATGTCGCCTTTTGCAGAACGTTCCTTTCGGAAAATTCTATAGGATCTGTACCGGTGTGAAAGCAGTTCTTGATAACTTGTTTACGTACGTACATACTTCATTTTTTAAAACTCGACCGATATAGGGTAAAAGAAATGGAACTTTTATATTCCAGTGAATTTAGTGATCGTCCGTGTTGGTTTCTCGGAAAACAATAATTTGTTGATTTTTTTCTCCCCTTCCGAATAGATATTTTGCAGAAATTGTTCGAACAAAAGATTAAGTTCATTTTTCTTTTTTATTTAATCTTTAATGACACGCGATGCTCAATTTTTTGAAGGTCGCTATGAGTCGTAACTTGTTTGTGGTTAGTGAAATGATTTGACATGGAGATATCTCTACGTTTGGTTTGGCTTTCAACATATGTTTAAAGATATTCCTTCAGACGTCTCTAATAAAAACGGAAGTTTTTTGTATTGTTCAATTCCTAGTGTCTACTGAATTTTGGATGAGATTATGGTCTTTTAGGATAGGTTTCGAATGAATCAGTATATTTCCATGTCGCCACCATATATATGGCTTATTACAAAATTTTCTCCTTGAATTTTTCGATATATAAATTACCACTTGAAGATGATAGTGGAGTATCATAGCTAAACTATATTTCTGCATATAAATTTTACTTTTCCAAGTAAAGAAAGATTACTAAAAGTGTTGAAAAAGATTTGTGATTTTAGTTGGAAATATATCTAAGAGAATCATACTTTTTCGCCGCCACTTCCAAAACTGGTTAAATGTGTGAAGGATTCAGTGTGATATTTCCTTGGTGTGCTGAATTTTTGAAGTGATTTGAATGTCTAGTATGGTTCTTTAGAAGCTTGGCTAAGTATGAAGAGAAGATAGGTGGTTAAACTTATACCATTTGCTATTGAGAATAGTCAGCTTTGCATCTTTTTAAAACATTTAAAAATAAGTCAACATTAGAATTGCTTACAAACCGGTTCAGATCCTACAGAATATTTGGAGGGGGGGGGGGACGTTTTTCAAAATACAACGTCTCCATTGAAAACATTTGCTGTGCGTTTGGAGCATGTCATAGATTGGTCAAACTGGAAATAACTTTGAAATCTGTAAAAAAAAAAAAAAATAAATAAATAAATAAATAAATAAATAAATAAAAAATAAAAAAAATAAATAAATAAAAAAAAATAAATAAATAAAAAAAAAAATCTGACCTCACGTTCCACATATTTACAGAACACCGCGAGATGCATTGGTCATCTACTTCCATGCCGCACCTGAAAGAAGACTCTTCTTAATGAACCTCAAGGAATCTTCAGATGTACTCTTTCAAGGCATCTCGAATAGGAATCAGGGCTCCATTCTACGTGACAATTGGAAGTCTGTATCCTATCAAACTTCCAATACGTTAGTTAAGCTATTCGTAACGATGAAAAACTCACTCTTGATATACAAAATCATTTTCTTAAGTTATACACTATAATGCTATAATTTTCGAAAAATTACTCATTAGGTGTTTTCAAAGTTTCTAATTGTTTATTTTTGTACATATTTCTAGTATGGTTAGCCTCTTGAAGATTCTATCAGTAATAGCGAAATACGCTTTTGTTTCTGTTAAATATATGAGTGAAATACTGCTATTTTGTACATATTATTTATTAACCTCATAATTTTCCTTCAAAATAGTCCTTGTATCTGTAAGAATTAATTTGCCTGTGCAGTTCTTCCGAGTCCTTTTCAATTGACCGCGATCTATAGCACAACTCAACTATGTATTTTGTCCCTTAAACTCCTATGCTTTTTTTCACCAAACAACATTCTCAAACTTTGGTTGTATTGCCCACATTATCACGGTCATTCCCAGTCTCTGCTGTACTTTTCCGATTGTTTACAGCAAGGCTATGAATAAACGATATTTATATATAAAAGTGTTGCATAATTACACATAAGGAATACGATTATCTGGAAGTAGCAGCTATTCTCCTTTTTCATACCACGTAAAATGGTTGAAAACAATGGTTTTTATGAACGCACGAGTAAACGTTGCTATGGTAGGTTTCTTCTTAATTATGATTATAACAAGGCTTACGTTGTGTGCAGTGTATATATATTTAGGTTTCCTTGATCTGCCTAGTTGATTACAATTCAGATTATTCTAATTGAGGAGACGAAGCACGCTAAATAGACTGTAATAAAGCAGTTGTTTGCTACTATAAAGGAGTGGAAAAGTGGCGAATTGTATTTTATGGGTCACCGCACCACTTCGTTAACACCGATGGATCGCGTGCACCATAGTAATTTTTTCCTCCTTCTGGGATTGCTTTGGGCATCTTATTCACTGTTCCTAAACAAACCATTGTGCATACGCAGTATTATTCAAGTACCACTATATAAAGGTAATGATCAAAGCATTTTCATAACTTATTTTTCCATCACAGAAAGGACTTGTTATAATAATAAAGAGAAAGAAAAGCTCCGACCCCAGTCAGCAAGGAAACTTCCAGGACAAAAATGACAACATTTTTTATGTAAAAGAAATTTTTACTGAACTTGGTTTTTGAGTTTTATGGTTCGAGTAATTTCTTAACCTAGGTCAAAAAACACTTCAACGAGAGCACCGATGAAAGATTATCCTACAAGAACTATCCTTGATTTATTGTTTAGATTCTCATTTCCGTTTTCTAAATTCCACTCTGCATATTTTTATACATTTCTTACAGCCCGATATTAATTTTCTCCAATATTGTTAACACTTTCATTAAATTTTTCTTCTGTTTTTCGATTCTACGTTCTGTTAATAGCATTCATTACCACTTCCATCTGTTTCCTAATACTATTCTATCTGCGGTTTTCATTTCTTTACTATATTCCTCCCCAGTGTGCTATTACAAATGAGTTGTTTTATTTTGTACTTCTTTTGTCAGTTTTTTTCCCCTTCTGCATTATTCTTCATACCACTTTTAGTGAATTTACACACTTGCATAACATAGTTGATAAGGACAATTCGTTGTAAAGACCTTGGTTCGATTCTCTTCGCAATATACGAAAGGAATATTTAGCAAGAGTTGGAATCCATTAGTTTCAGGCGCTCCTATATCCTGCTCCTAATATATGAAAATCAATTTCCTGACCTCATGCGAGCAGTGACATTCCTGCATTCTCTTCCCCTTTTGCTTTTTTAAAATTTTATTCTTAAACTAAACGCCCTAATCAACAAGCTACAGGGAAAACATTACCAATAAAAGAGGTCTCCACACTTCTAACATCTTACTACAGTCACCACCCTCTTTCATTCCCCTTCTCTCATTCCTGAAGTTTTTCCAAATTAATATATTCCCCCATTATGTGGCCTAGTATGCCAATTTCGTCAGCAAAAACAGTTGAATCACCTAATTTGAGGTAGCCGCCTTACCTTGAATTCAGTTGTTGAATGGCGTTTCAGTAATTTTGCCTTCTCTGTCTTCTTTTAATAAATAGTTTAATTTAGTGCTAGGTCTTCTCTCTCTATGGGATAATAGCTACTGCTAATCTACAAATAAATAATTATGCTATTAGTTATACATAACTTAGTTGCGGATTGAAGTCATTATTTAGAAATTAAGAATGGTAAAAATAGTCAAACATTCATCATATATACCCTATGTCATTCATATCTACTAACAATAACTGGAGTATCATAAATATTAGTTTTTGAGTATATAAATCTCTGATTTGGAAAGTCGGTGATTTCTGTAACCTACCAACTGTGTGTCTTGCAAATGTCCAGGTTCGTTCTCTAAGAATGCATATCCGGGACATTTGTTTCTAAATCGATCATTAGAGATTTTTAGGCACTTTTATCGGGTATAGAGTTAGTATTAGCTGTAGGTAATATGGCGCCAGAAAAGTGTTTTTTTTTTTCGAAAACCTTACGACTCAGAAAGCGACCTATAGAAACACATGTAGTTAGTGTTGAATCTATACATGCCATGGCGAAAGAACTTGCTCCCTCTATGTTACTTCCGTTAACTGTTGCTATTTTTCAATGTAAGCCATGAGTCAACGTACACATTTTTCAGTCTTAGGATAGTTAAAAAAATTCCTAGTCCCCCCCCCCCATTTCTTATATTCTTATATTCTTTCCGAAAATCAAAATCTGAAAGTAGAGCGAGTAATAATTATCAGTATATAGCCAAATATTTATTCGTGAGGAATTTTTGACCTTCATCCTTACATAAATGAATGCGGACATATTTTTTCTTTCCTTTCCCTAATGTCGGAGTTGAAACCGTAGTGTTGTCTGAAGAGTAAGATAAATAAACAAGGTGAACGATTTTAGTCCTTCCGTTAAAGCAGCCATTACGTACTATTTTCAGTAAAATCGTTTTAAACTTTAAAAAAAATCGCTTATGCAGTTAATACATAGTAGTGAAAACGTGTTCTATTCCAACTGCGAGATCTGTCCAAGCAACAAAGTAAACAGACGAGCACTCATGTTTAAGTGGTTGTGTTATCAAACTTCGATGAAGTGCGTCAGTGTTCGCCTAAAATGAGCGCAGTGGTTGCGGCTTTCTGCTCTTGGGTACTCGCCTACAGAAACTGATGATCACTTTTAGTTGTGCGTCAGGAGAACGGTGTTTACTAGGCATCCAAGTCTGGCCTTGGGGAATGTGTCCTCTTCCGTTGACAAGCATATGGAAGTCTGTGCCTTGTATGTCTAAGTAGTGAGAAGTGATAAGAGCTACATAGTTTTATGAAATTAATAGGGGGTAAAGAGAAATAAAAAGAAGTGCTTCATTCATATCATTTAAGCCTTATTTGTAATCGGATCTGGACTGTATATTGAGGGCAGTACGGAAATTTTGAACCTATAAGTTTCGCGTTTGAAAAAGTACCGGATGTAATTGAAATTAACTACTGATAACCCTTATACCAATCTTGTAAGTTCATTGCAATTATTTGATTAGTTATTATTACCCACTGAACTATATTCAAATCTACTTGATTTTGTAGGTAACATATGCCGTTTGCAATAGAAAATTCATTTCAAACCACTTTCAGTTAATACATCACGAATAGATGCTTCTTGTGCTGTGTTGTTACTTTCCTTTCAGGCGAACTCCCCATCCATATATCATACGTTATCTGCTCTGACTCTTTTGCTTCTGTGAAAAGTGAAGATATGGCTACATTCTATTACGCATTCTGGTCTTCTTTTTTCTCTCGTCCCTTGACAGATTAAATTTCTCATTATTGATCATTGAATTAAAATGCAAGATTTTATAATATAGTCTTGAAAAACTAACTGGTATGAGATCTAACACAGAGAGTTAGGGAAATTCAATTATAATGGGGGGAATGGTGAGAATATGTGTGTAAGAGCGATAATGTTATGTAGCTGTGTTAATGGGAATGGGCATTATCATGGAAATTATTACGAAGAGAGAACGATTTCGATCGTGTTTGTCCTGTTCGGGACCATCAAACGTGTGCAAAGATATCTACATATATAAGGCATTAGAGAAGAACAGATATCACGCAGAGCAGACTACAGACAAGCGTATACAAAAGAACATGCAGGTAACTTATTATGTTTATACACGAATGCTGGGAGTATTAGAAACATATGGGTAGTTTGTTGCCTTGGTCAGTATGTTGGGACATCAGATTATAGACATTAGTGAGATATCAGAATCGGACATATCGACTGTAAATGGTAAAGTATATTTTAAGAAGGATCGACAGGATAGGAGAGGAGGGGCATACTGCTAATGATATCAGATAACTTGAATCGGTTGGTGACAGTGATCATGAGGTACTCACTTGGGAAATAGCTAAGTTTATTAATGTTCCATTCAAAAAAAAAAAAATACATGCTGTGAACTACAAAGCAAGAAAAGTGTGATCAACTGAGGAGTATATTGAGTTCTGTGCAACTCAATGTACATTGCATATGATGCAATATCAGAACGTGTCGTCGAAGCATAAATAGGGTAGGAGTCAAATGAATGCGTAATCTTATCAAGCAAGAGATTTGCAAGAAATGGATGATGCGGAAGGGATATCGTGTGCATAAGGAATGTCTGTAATGAAAATTATAAGCAGTAGGATAGAAGAGTCGCAACTGTTGTATGGAAAGCTGTCTGAGTATGAAAATAAACTAGCTCTGCAAGCTAAAGATAACTACAAAGCTTTTTACTTGCAGCATATCCATAGAAATGCTACAAGTAAAAGATGAAATGAGGGAGAAAGAATAACTCTACTGAATTCAGATGGTGTGAGGGTGACAAATGCAGAAGAGGTTGTTCAACTAATGAGTGTCCAGTTTGCTAAAAGCTATCAACTTCTTGTATACAACATTGAGCTCACTGATACCTTTTCACTGGATGAAGAAACTCAGGTGTAATGAGGAAGAGGTATCAGAGCTGTTGTACAAACTGGATAAGAATTCTGCAATAGGGACTAATGTCATATCAGCACGGGTGCTAAAAGAGTTCAGCTGAACTGGCTATTCATTTAATCAGGCTATATAATTTGAGTCTCAGAACAGGAAAGATACTGCAGGAGTGGAAAGAATGTATAGTAATCCCACTGCACGATGGTGGTGCACTGATCTATCCAAATATCGACCAATCAGTATCTCAGGAGTGGTGGTGAAGATTTTGGAAAAGTTGGTTAGTGCTCACATTTAGACATGAGATTCTCCATTTTGCAATGAACAGCATGAATTTACTAATGGAAGGTCATGTTTTAGCAACTTGCCCACGTTCTATAATAATGTTACTGTTGAGCAAGACAAGGGGAATGGATACACCATGATACTTTTGGATTTTGCTGAGACTTTTGACAGAATACAGCATGGAAGGCTGTTGCATAAATTGGAGAATATGAGTTTGGATTATAAAATATTAGCGTTGGATAAGAGCATGGCTGATTGACAGATATCAAAAAATGGTATATCGGGTTTGTGAGTCTGCAAAATTTAAGGTAACCTGTGGTTGTACCACAATGATCTGTCCTTTGCCCATTGTTATGCAGTCTATGGATTAATTATATTGGGAAGGATTTGACAGGCGACATACAACTATTTGCTGATGATTATGATGTAAAGATAGGTAGATAATCAGGAATGCAGTTGATATGCAGTACTTGCAGAATGATTTGAATAGGCTGGAATTGTAGGCATGGAAAAATGGATGTCAGTTCAATATCAGTAAATGTAAAGTCGTGCACTTCGGCGTGATCAGATATCCAATTATATTGGTGGGATTATGCTAGAAGAACTGATCAGGCTAGAGATCTTGGAGTGTTAAATAGATAGGAAGTTGAAGTTCAGGGTCCATGTAGCAAAGATTGTAAATATAACTCCAAAGATAATTGTAATGCTGAAACGAACTTTCACATGTCAAAATAAGAATGTCATTTTGCCTCTTTATGAGGCCTTGATAAGACCTCACATGGACTATTGCACGCAGATCTGGTTTCTGTTGTGATTCTGATACAGCGGGGAGAGGGAGGAAGGGAGTGCGAAGGAGCGTGTTAAAAATGATATCAGGATTGTGGAACACTGATTATGTAGACAGGTTGAGAATTTGTAGACCGCTAACACAGGAGAAAGAGGGATGATATGATTGACACAAAGTTCTGAAAGGGTCATACAGGATTTCAGTTTATGGAATTGTTTATTTTATGTAGGGTGGGAAAGGAGAGGAGAGCATCCTTGGATTTTTCTCTCAGAGTTGTGTGTGATTGGAATGGATAGCCATGGGATGTTGTATGTGAAAGTAGTATCAAGAATAAATATGATAGCTTTTGCGTGTAGTATGCGGCCTACTTCGATGAGTCCCTGGAGGTCGCTCCTAATAATGATATTTGATGGGAGTTAAAAGAAGAGCCACAGTAACGCAACTATTAAGGAGTGAAGCAAATAAATTCAACTTGAGAAGTACATTATTGCTTGGTTTCACAGAATTAGTCATGGATGATGAAGAGCAAGCAACCTTACAATGTGTCTAATACGCCACGATATATATTAGCAGCTGGCAGCATGGGACCTAACAAGCTAATACGCCACCTTTATATTAAACAGTTTGAAATTAAAGGCAGTTTTTGTAAATTTTTGGAGAGAAAATTCAAAGATAGTTGAGCTCAGTGTGATGTGGTTTAGAAAATCACAATTAGTAGCTATTAAGAATGTAATTAGAAAGTTACTTTTACACTACTTTAACAGCATTGGAGCCATTAACGGATTTTGGAAATTTTAATAGCATCGGAAAAATTTGGAACCATTGCTCCGACGAGTAATTGGTCATAAATCTAATCATGAATTGTGTGCATTATCCATAAACTTCATATATTCTAAGCTTCATTTGCTCTTTTTCGCAGTAGAATAATCAGAGTATCTGAAGAACTGCTCCAGAGATGTTAATGTGGTCATGAGACACTTGCGGTTACTCCGCGTAGCATAAAAATGCTTAAGCAAGTTGCTTTTATCCTTTAAATCTGTAAACTCCAAGGCGCGCGCACACACACACACACATAGTATTTGTTACAGCATATGAAGAACCTGTAGGTCAAAAGTTACTTTTCTGATTTCTACATTTGATGAAAAGCAAATCTGGTCCTCACCTACATTGTATATCGAGTGTTTTGTGGGAATGCATATTTTTGAGAAAAAATAAAAAATGAAAGATAAACTTATCGCGGTTACTTCAACTACGACAGTGCTTTTTCCTTGTGGGAATTGCTCATTTGTGAATTTATTAACATGATTAAGAATAGTTTCTTGATCATTTGATGATCTCAGGTCATTGAAGAATTTGTGAACACCTAAATGGAAAGTGCATATATTGTGATATGTTGTAGATTTGTATTGGATCCTGGTTCAAATAATTTAGTGAAATCTGAATAGTTCAGCATTACTCTGTGTAAAACTAATCAGGACCAAATATAAATTCATTCCAACCTTTGTATATAATAGTAATTTTTTCTAGTATCTTTTTTTTTCCCCCTTCTGAATCTATTTTTAAAATCTGATACATCATAGTTAAGGTGTGATATTTATCAAATCACTCTGTCAACAAGTACCTCTGTTATTAAGAGAAAATCTTTTACATAAAGCTGCATTCCACATTTTTAAATAAATTAAAGCTTTCAAGAAAATTATACACAATGAATTGTCATGGCAAAATTGAAATCTCTATAAATAATTAAATGTTTACATCATATTGCTGTTTTATCAGCTTGAAAAGTAACATAATAAAAAAAAAATACTTATAAACACTAAAATTGGTATTTCTACGAAACCGGTAGACACTGTTGTAGAGAGTGAGTACCTAGGAGCTGAACTAACTATCCCCTTGGAAACATTGGCACGCAGCACAAAAATGATGAAACTCGGATCCGGACAAGAAATGGCTTCATTTCTTGACAGATATCGTGATGTCCTCCGGAACATTCACATACTCGCTTCTGAACTGTCCTTTGTGATTCTAATATGTTTTGAACCTCATCTCTGCTTTGAATTCTGAAACACGTTTAATCATAGTAGGCAAATAATACCTTTCCAATGGTTGTGGTTGATATATCACAACTTAAAGGGAAGAATCATTGAAATCAATTTAGCACCATCTTTAGTCGACATTATTGTCCGGTCGTTCTGACTGGTTTGTTTACTTATCTTGCTAGTCCTTATCCATTAGAGAAAGGAAGAATACTCGAGACAAAGGAACCCTTGTAACAAGTTGGTCAGTCCAGCGAACCGGGAGAAGTGATTATTTTGTAAAACTGAACAAACCAGTTTTTGAGATCAAGTAGCTAATCGTTGTTTTTCATGCGTTTGGGTGGTCTAGATATTATTTGATTCGTATCTCTAATAAACTGGGTGTAGAACAGTTCTATATTATTCTACACAGAATAGTTAGTCCTATTGAAGATACCCATCTAACAGCGTTTGGACTACCATGAGCTTTCGGGAATTTAAATCCATGCTGGAATTCTGGAAACATCCCTATCCTATTCGGGTAGACAAGATCAATTCCTACAATACTGTCAGATTTACTGGTTGTGGGTCCCTGTCTTTTTTCCACAATATATCAAAATTGAAAATTAGGATATGTCGACGTGGGGGGGGGAGGAATTAGACAAATATTATGGAAGACGTTGCAGAACGTGATTTGGGCAATTGATTCGGATAGTAATTGTTGAGGCTGCCAGATCAGGTTTTGATGCATGTAAGTAGTGGTGTACGTAATTAACGTTTATGCTGAGGCCGAGGATGTTAGTGAAGTGGATGTGAAAGTATTGTGCGTCGTTTTGTTGTTGCTTTTATAATTATTACATTTACGACTCGTAAATGCCTGTCATGTGTCGTGATTCGCGTGTTAGCGAAGAATGTCTAATATTCGACCGCGATTCTAGAACTAATGATACAGGATAAAAATTAAAATAACTTATTCAGATTAATAATCTTGCCTAATTATTTGGTACCGAGAAGCAATATCACTGAGCCGTTAACAGCTCAACAAGTGCATTTACGTCATGCTTACTTTACCATAAACTCAGTTGGAAAAATTAAGTGTCTTGAAACAATGTGCATATAGCGTGACATTTAGCCTGTGACCTATTCGAGTGTATTTCTTCCCTTATGGTTATGTTCTTCTTGCCCAAAGATGGTTAATAGGCGATGACCGAACGCAAGAACCAATGTTTCAGAGTTAATATATAGACCATATTTTTAGTTATCTGGTTTACCAAAGACTTGCAAGAACAGATAAACTTAGATTTCATAAGCCTCTTGTTTTTTATATGAATAGAATATTTTGTTAAAATTCAGCACTGGCACCTTCTTTTTGTCATACAACACTAATTGTCTATAATACTGAAAAAAACAACAACACCCGCTTTCGTTTTTTTCCCGTTTTTTTTTTCCTATTCCGTTTTTTACGTATTCCTTAATATCACTTCCATCTACTGTAGTTCTTTTCATGTGACTCAGGTTTCCTTCAAGCTAAAACTCCATTGTTCGTTTCTTTGTGGAAAGAAGGTGACAGAGACTATCTGGCCTTTGCCACAACACAAACTTTTGATTGTGTTGTGATTGCATCTTCTTTTTTCGAAAAAAAAAATAGTCTTCAAATGCAAGTATTTTAAGGAGCTTCTGCGAATTTTTCAATAAAATCTAGTAGTTCGAACCACGCTAAGGTGCATTCATATCTTAACATGCATGATTTTTTTTTTATTCGCATTTCAGTAGCGAAAGAGTCAGATTCTCATTGGCACTTTATTTTTTCTCCCTCCTTCCTCTTCTGTTTTTAAAGTGAATTCATTTTTTTAAAGCTTCCGTATTGAATATCATTTCTGGGTGAGTGTAAGTTGATCCATTTCCCAGTGTCTTGTGAAATTGCAGTATATGCTTGCAGAAAACAGTGTTAATAAGCTGTTTAGCACTGCAATTACTGTTGGGGGTAGTTTTTATTTTAAAATTACAGTTCCGAATTTGTGACATCTCGCTATGCAGTTCTCATGTTATGTTAATGATTTATTGCAAAAGTGAGGCGTGTAGGGAATTCGTTTACTATCGAAAGCTAATATGATATCGGACTGCGTCTATTTCAACTCATTAGAAGAACACTTTTAAGGTGAATTGATATGGACACCTTCCAGACAATTATCCTGAATTATCCTGACACCATTTATTAGATGATTTACACCAGTTACCAATACACTTATGTACACCAATTGATAGATCGAACTATGTGACATTTTTCATAGTAATAATACATGATAAATTTGAAATGTAGCAAAGCTAGATACATCCGTACTGTTGTACTTGAAAATGTTAATTAAACTCAAAAACTCATTCTTATATAAAGTCCTATTTGTTTAGTCTTAGATAAGATAAAATTCCGTATTTATAAACTAAGTGAACAACAATGAAAGACAAGCAAAAAGCAGAACAGGAAAGGAAACAAAATTTTAGTCTACCTAGCAGTATCAGTAATATTATATGGTTCGGAAAGTTGTGCAGAGGGGGATGAAAGTACAATATAAGCAGCGGAAATTAAATTTCTTAGAGCACATTTTATTTATTTTAAAATTTTTTATGTCGTTCCTACCCACGAAAGGTTATTTGCAAATCTATAGTACAGTGGCTAGACTAAGGATGTTTTGTATTTATTTGTATAAATTTTGTATTTCTTAAAAATTTATTTTTTACATGGTCGGGAAATCCTGTTCTAGAGACTAAACATGGAATTTATTGAAGGCCTGAAATGGCTTGAAAAAAAGTTAAAGGATCCAAGAATAGATAGAATACGAAATGATGAAATAAAGAGCGACTTGCAAATAAGTGCTGTAGATGATAAGAGAACATCAAATGGAGAGAACATGTACAACGAATGCAAGAGGGAAGAAAAGATATAGGAAGATAATGAAAGTATAGTCCTTTAGCTGTCGAAATAAGCTTATAGCTTAGATATTGAAAGAAGAAGAAAGAAATATTAAGCCAAATAAATGCAACTTCTTGCTTGTGTTACCATTTGTTACCGTCGTTCTACTCATTTGAAGTAAAATAACGGTAATGGAGTGCCACTGCACAACAATCGTACGAAGGCAGACAGAATTACCGACCAGCATTTCAGAAATGCTAAATTAAGGTTTTTGAAAAATTGGGTAGGATTGAAGTATCATTCTTCCAGAAAACAAAGAAAGCCTTATCTTTGCTCTGAGGAGGAGTGGATTACTTGGTGCTAAGCATAGTAACGTTGTAAGCGCTACATCGCAATTCGAGGTGGACATATTCTGTACTGAATGAGCACTGTACCTTAATTCCTTTATTATGTCCTTAGGAGATTTGTAACTTTTGCCGAAAACGTATTGCAATTTAATTTGTACGAAATTTATAACACATTTTTTTGTGTAATATAATTTATTAGTACGCAGACAATAAATTTATGCCCACATATGGCTGTGGTCATGAAACGGTTTTCATATACAGGTAAAAATGTAGTTCATCCTAAGCTTTTGGATACCAGTGTATATTAAACATATTATATAACAAAGTTAGAAATGCAGCGTGTAAACCAATGTTTCTCAACGTTTTTTGAATCATTCCCTCACCTCAACGTCTCGAGGAGGACATCAAAGATTTTGATGCCCCCCTCTAGCATAATAGTCACCAAGTTCTGAAAAAGTATAATATAAATATGTACACGTACATTTTCAAATTTACCCCAAAAATATTCAAATTGCCCCCCTGCGGCGTACGCCCCTCGTTTAGAAGCACTGGTGTAAACAAATAATAGGTAAAAGCGGATGCCATGAACAAGTATTACCTCTGACTGCCCAGTATAGGAAATGGATTTCCGAGGTTCTTAAAGTGTTTTTGTGTTAATATATTATTTCACAGTTCCATACGATATTATAGATATCTGGATTATGCAGAAAATTTCCAGCTTTGTTGGATTAGACCATAATTATGGAAGATCCAGAAAATTTTGCAGTTGTTATGCATTGAGAGCTCTCAATGCATAAAAACTTTAAAATTATGATTAATATATAATCTATTTAAATAATTAATTTTATGTTGTGCAATAGAAAATTAATTAGATTTCATGCTTCATCGAGTATAATTGAGCCAGTGTCACTGGGACTAAAATTTGAATTTATCGCTACGTTTTGGCGCGAAAATAATTCTAGCAACGGGAACTCAGTGGCACCATAATAATCGTTATAAATTAGGATTTTTATTTATTTTATTTTTTGTTTATTTACATGACTGTATTTAAGAACACTGTGCATAGTGACGAATGGAAAGCGGAATTCACTATCTTGCTTTTCTAGATAATGAGGAATAAATACTGTTGAAATACGAGTACAGTGAAAGTTTAATGTCGATAAACTTCAGCTTAACTGGATTTTTTTGCTGAGAATGCTGTACAGTGTAACTGTGTACAGCCGACTCCAGAGTGGACAGGAAGCTGTGCACTCTGTACACGTAGAAAGTGTAAGGAAATCGCAGATCTGAGAAAAATATGGGAAGAACAGTTTAAAATAGTAGTGTGGGAAGTCCGAGTGGATTAAAAAAGTTCCATATTTGGCCTCTAGAAGAGGGTTTCCAGACCAGGTAAAAATGAATAAAACTTGATTAAAAAAAATCTTTAGCCCACAGAAGGTACTAATGTATTATAGATGTATAACCTTTCGTGGATGTGAGTCATAAAAAAATAAAATGCTACGAATAGAATGGCTATTCTTGAAAAGAATGTGGCCTATAAAGAAACATCTTTGCGAGTGGAAGCAGTCAGTTATCGAGTGTATAGCAGATGTAACAAGAATGATGGTGACAAATTGATGTCACAATTGGAGATATCTTGTACAGTAGAAGAAAGACAGGTAGTGTAGGATCAGGATATGTTTATTTACCAGAAGCTGAGATTAAGGAAGTGATAGGTTGAATTCCTTGCGAAGTACAAAAGGACATATAGTAATTCAGCTTGCCACATATGACATCGCCAACAAAGAATCCCAGCATCAAACAGTTAGTTTTGATCATCTCATTACGAAGAGTAGAGAACTTTGTTTATATATTAAACTATCCAGTATGCTGCACAGGTATTACAGCAGAAAAAAATGTTATGTCTCTTCATTTAAAATCAGGTAAAAAAAAACAAACAAACTTTACTTGAAATATGGTATAGAGCTATTGCAAGGATGCATTTAATTTTTTGGATAATTGAACTGCATTAGAAAAGGAACAAGAGCTTTAGCAAGCATAATTAAGTCCTCCGTTATGAGATCGGGGAAACTAAGCAAGTGGCTGGCATGGGTATGAACAGAACGCTGTCAAACTCTAGAGAAAGTAAGGGATATTTAGTAGCAGGAACTATAATTCAATTTTAAGTCAATGGGCAACACGTCTTGGGGATTTACAGGAATGTTCTATGTAGGACAAATAGATAATTTTAAGCGGGAATTACTTGCCTTTATACGAACTACGAACACTAGAAGTATAATTAATAAGTATTGCAATTTTGAGCTAATGACAATGGCACAAATCCGTGTAATAATCGGTTTGACAGCGGCAAAATATCATCCTAATATTCAGTGGGACTTATGTAACTTATAGTGGGGGGGGGATAGTATACGGATTAGTGAGAGAGATTCCGTACACCGAAATATCACTTAACAATAATTCAGATTCCATTATTGAATCTGTTTGGTGCGATATTAACTTGGCAGTTTAACAGTTTACCCTTAAGAGAGGAAATTTGTTACGAACCTAAGGACAATTCTGATTAAGATACTCTTCACAAACAGATTTTCGAATCGGCTAGCAAAATAAGGTCTAATATGGGAGACTTCAGTTTCCCACAATTCCTAATCAGTATGAGGGATGCTAATTTCTCTCTAGTAACCTTTTTTTATGGAGCTGTACATCACAATCTTTTTCATGTCATAGCACACGTGTGTATTTTCCTTTAACATATTGGTTGGTGAGGTAGCAATGTTCCTTTACTACAAAATTGTTATAGAACAAGGTGATATCCCTTTACTTTATTGTCCAGTAGTATTCTATGTCTATAGAAGTGTTTTGAGGGATGAAAAACCCTCTACCTCCGTATAAGATAAACCTATAGTACATCAGTATCGTAAGTTGGGTAAGGTTTTTTTAAATCATGTTTTTATTATTTTGTTTATTTGGTTTCATATAGTTCGAAAACCTTACTCCAAAGATCAAACCAGGAACTTTTTTAAGCCACTTCAGGCTTCCCATAAGCTGGATGGCGATCTCACATTGGTCAATGAAATTCATCTTCTGCCTAAAAGTTGTTATAGTTTTATTATAATTTAATGTTTGCTTTTCTCTGTCCAGGTCGGCCGTGGTTAACGTACCTGCTCTCCAAACAACAGGTAGCGGGATCGAATCCTTCTGCGGGAATGGATGTTTGTGGTTGTGTACTGCTATAATCTTTGATATGGCACGGTATGACCATTTCTATCCTTGCGCCACTAAAACTATAAATCATCGTCATCTCTGTCCAGTCAGCTTTTCCCGAGGATGTGTTTATGATTTTATATAAACTTTAAATATATGTTGCATATTTATATTTATGTATTGCACCAACGTGTGAACATTCCACTAAGGTAGTACAGTTATATATTCCTATATAAGGTGTATATTCCTATCTTTTTCACGTCATGGCACACGTGTAATTTTTAATTTGTTATTTATAATACGATTAAATAAATTTATAAGCTGATACTAAAAAACGAAAATTTAGCTAATACTAAAGAACGAAAAAACGTTCGCATATTACTGCGAAAACTTCGCAGTATTATGCGAACGTACCTGGAAATACGTAATGTTAAGTTATGCGTTAACAGGTGGAGCTGGTGGACATTGGTAGTCGGTAGAACTACATCGTATCGATTTAGTGGATAAGAAACGTCTGCGGAGGCAATGCGGCATCTCTCCTCCGATGTTCTAGAAGTCAACGTCCTTGGGGCAGTAACCTGTGCATTATGTTTCTAGGTTTAGCAGAAGTGGGTAAAACACGTTATTGAATTTTAAAGGGGAAGTGTTGCAAAATTGGAATAATTTGCACTCAGTTTGCCTTTTAATGCATCGCACCGAGACGTGTAGAATGCAAAGAGAAAAGCTGAGGATAATATATCCTGGAAATTGCAGGCGGAACTGGCAGCCCGAGAATAAAAATGTCAGGTAAGACTCCCTGGAGTCCTTGAAAGAGAGGGTAGGTTTGGGGCATGCAGAAGAATTAAACACTTTAATGCAAAATTTGTTGAATAGTAGTTACCTGAGCGATGGTATTCGGGTGGATATGCATTTATGCAGTTCACAAGCACTGTTGGAAGGTTGCCAGGATAGTGGAGGTTTGTTGTTTTTGTACGAGGTATTGCATTTCTTTCCGTCAATGTGCACCTATTTTTTGTTATCATGGTTTGTCTTATCGGTGCTATTATGCTGGTCTGCTGCATCCCATTCTCTACTATCAGATATAAATTTGATTCAGGTGAGCCTATGAAAAGCGTATCTTCTGATTGCTTTTAGCACGTCAAAACCCACGCTGCTCTTATCCGCATTTTCACTAGTAGTTGTGCCGCTGACGTCATTGTATTGTTAAATACAAAACTTAGGAAATGCTTTATTTTCGGAATTATGACTAGATTACGCAGAACTATATACTCGCCACATCAGGTGATCTTTGCGCACGTAGTGATACCTTGTTTAGCTCCTGTAGTCGACAGTCGGTTCCCTGATAGGTGAAACGAGCTTTGCTGCGTTGTGCTTAGCTGTTGATTGAAGCATCTTGAAAAGACAAATTAGCGATTCTGTGTTATATAAGGCAAAGAGAACTGTTCTCGGTCAGTTCAAGACATGAATGGGTTGCATTGATTTATTCTCCGAAAGTCAACACCGAAATTTCAGCACTTTTTCATATTGTGGAACTGCAGTGTTATCTGAGTAACACGTTTCATTAGATCATCTGGGAAATGCATCTTTAAACATTTCGAAATTTCATTGTGTAATTGGTATTTCATGTTATAATTAATGTTATTTATTACATAGCACATATATGTAGAGAGGAGCAGCAAGATAAAGCAACTGCAGAGTTTGCGTAATTCGTACACGATCTCCATTTTTCTGTTTCTCTGTTCTGCATGCATGCACGCACGCACATAGTTTTGAAGGCAGATATTTTAAGCATTTCCTGGAATTGATACATGGCTTTCCTCTTTTTCTTATTTAATCAGCTTTATTGTCACTGAAACTGAACAACTTTTGGCAAGTTTGAATGTCTCGTCTTACGGCCCGCCTTAACCCAATCTTCTAAAACTTGCTGTGAATTATTAGATCACCGGGATATCTAGTTGCATAAAATCGATTCATAAAAACTTCCACACTGTACGCTCTTTATTTTTTTATTGATTATAGAAAATATTTTTAATACATACTTTATGCATTTAAGGTTATTGTTGTTATTACTTATCTGCCTGTTAAGCTTTCCCGGAGCGAAACACATCGTCTCATAACTCTCGTTATCGCCTAATTCCGGTGTTTAATTTATTGATGGTTACTTGTGCATTCTGATACTGTTTCCCCAAATGATTTTGGAGACTTGGTCTTCCTACAATTCCCTGAATTGATCGATCAAACAAACATATCAAACAAGCACTGCCTTAATTTCAACAAACTTTATCTCTAGTGGAACGATCCACAGCCCACAATTCCCCCCTGATAGTGCTATGAGGAACTTTTTCAAAGAGTGAATTAGTTTTATGTCTGAAAACACCAGTTTTTCATCGAGAAAAGCAAAGTGGTCTTGAAAATGTGTGCAGATTTTTAAAAATAAAATACGTCTTGGTCTTTTTTGCTAATTCAAATAATTGATTCTTAACAGTAATATTGTAACAGGTCCGTTTGTATATTGTTGCTAATGGGGTACACTGCTATTATAAACGTTCAATTTGTTCATAACAGGTTAGGTTAACAATACGGGGATAAGTTGGTTTCTTATTAATTCGCAGCCAACTTCCTCGGGCCATTGAATCTTTCTCTCTGTGCGGGGTATATAATATGTTTTCGCGTTAATGTTCACGCCGCCCTTACTAGTTATTTTTTTAATTTAATTTATTATTTTTTTAAATTAAATTGAATTAATTTTTTGCACGCAGGCTATTGTTTCGGTACTTTTTTGAATTTGGATATCTTTACAAAAATTGTTTCAGTCGGACCATTTACATGCGTAACATAGAAAAACGTATCGCAATTATTATGAATTACTCCGCGTTAGCTTGAGAGAATTTACTCAAATCAAAGGTCGGAAATCGAATGTGTTGGAACTTCGTTTTGTACTTCGATTTAAAGTACTGTACATAATAAACATCGTTAACTTGGATTAAAAAAAGTATCTTTTCTTATTTGCAAACATTCTCAAGAATACTTTGTTTTTCCTGCATGAAAAGAAAGCTGTTGTTTTCTGATATCAAAACAGTGGAATATGTTGAAGGATTTGAATCGTACATCTTTCTACTGAAGGAAAAGTTATTAAAATTAAGGCAGTGATTTCTAAAATATGTGTCCGATTGGTTTCAGTATGATTTGTAGTTGGCAAAATTACGCGAAACAAAATTGTCTATAATACATAAGCCCAAACTGTGATCGGACTTTCAGAAATGCGTCGATAACTTTTGCGGTGTTTGTCGGATTTCTACAAAAGTACTACAACTTGATAGCTTTCTCTGAATGGCGTGATTTTGTCGCATATCATGAATTCGATTATCGTTATGTCAGAGAACTAAAAACTTGGAACAGTTTCAAATCGTATTTTATGTGAACATTAATAAGCGCCAGCCAATGTTATTTGGTCATTCCATATTGCGGTGCAGTAATTTTCGTTGGTCGCACGCCCAGATTTAATACTCTGATCGAAAGGCTTTTCCCGTTAGAATTCTGTTTGTGTGGCAGCACATTTGAAATAGTAATAAAATTTCGTCTCTGGCTTGACTGAAATTTAGGATCACTATTAAAATTAATCGAGTCGATTCATTATTACAAACTCCGCCAAGAGCGATCGTTGTAGTAATTCATGGTATTATACAATAATGCTATTGCAAAATATGTTTTATGATTGCTTTCCGTCACATTTTTTTTAAATTTTGCTTTTGATTGCAAATTTTTGTCACTTTTCCTTATTAACTGTAATTATGTACTTGCTTTGCTATATATATAGCATAAACACCGTCTTGTTGGAAATAATTGAAAATTAGTCACATTATTATTGACATTTTATTCATACCTGAAGTTTTGCATAATTCATTCTGAATTATATATTCCGATATTCTCTCATTAGTATTGTTTACATGTCGTGAATAAAGATCAATCAAATCAAGCCAGTCTTCTGACATTGTATAGGCTAATAATTTTGTTGATTTACGATAATCTTTCTAGTTTACTGACTTAGGCGATTTAAGGAAATATGAATGGAATATTGTTTTATAATAATTATCTGTCTAAATATATTAATCAGCCTTAAAAAAGCACATTAAAAGAGACTTCCAAGGAGTCAGGGACTCATCAAGGGCAGCCACATATCACTAGTACCAGCTGGTCATATCTTTTCTTGAATTTATTCTGACTACATGCACTCACAACCTCCAAAGGCGATCCATTCCAATCACGTACCACTCTGAGAGAAAAATCTAGCTCTCACCCTCTTTTGGACCATATTCATTCTCAACTTCCATGGAAAAATGAAAAATTGTATCTACTGGTTTCCTGTATGATCTTCTTAGAAGTTTGTAAGTCTCTCATATCACTCATCATTTTTTCTTTTTTTCTAGTGTTTGCTGTCCACAAATTCTGAATCTGTCTTGTTAATCTACATTCCATAATCCCGATATCATCTTTAACACTCTCTTTTGCACTCTCTCTCTCTCTCTCCGCTGTATCAGAATCGCCACGGTGACCAGTTCTTCACACAGTAGTCCAAGCGAGATCTTATCAAAGCCTTGTAAAGAGGCAAAATGACATCATTATCTTTACATGTGAAAGTTCGTTTCAGCATTGCAACTAACTTATTATCTGAGTTATATTTGCAATATTTTCACCAGGCCCCTAAACTTCAACTTCCTACTACTAAAACTCCAAGATCCCTAGCCAGAATAGTTTCCTCTAATGTATTCCTACCAATATAATATGATGTGGATATACCATTACTCAAAAATGCATCACTTTACATTTATTAACATTGAAATGATAGCCATTTTCCCATGCCCACAATTCCAGCACATTCAAATCATTCTGCAAGTACTGCATATCAGCCGAATTCCTGATTACCCTACCTATCTTTTCATCATCAGCATACAGTTGTATGTCAACTGCCGAATCATTCCTAATGTCATTAATGGAGAGATCGAATAATAATAGACCAAGGGTAGATCTCTGTGGTACACCACTACTCACCTTAAATCTTGCAGACTCATATCCCCCATATGCCACTTTTTGATATGTCAGTCAGCCATCATCTTCTTATCCACGCTAATATTTTATAATCCAATCTCATATTCTCCAATTTATTCATCCCCTCTTTCATGATGTATCCTCTCAAAAGCCTTAGCAAAGTCCATGTCATGTTTTAGCATTTCCCCTTATCTAACCTAATGGTAACAATATTAGAGAATGTGATTAAGTTGCTCAAACATTACCTTCCATTTGTAAATTCATACTGTTCTTTGTCAACACATTTCTGTATTCAAGCTCTTACGAACTTTGCCAAAATCGTAACCACTACTCCAGAGATACTGATAGGTTCAGAGTTAGACAAATTACTACTTCCTCCACCCTTGTGCAATGGAATTTTCTTACATTCTTTTCACTCCTGTGGAATCGTCCCTGTTAGACAGGCTGAAATTATATAAAGGAACAGCCAGTTCAGTTGAATACCATTTTAGCATCCGTGCTGATATTCCATCAGTCCCTATTGCTGAATTCTTATTAAGTTTGCAACAGCTGTAGCACCCCCTTCCTCCTCCTCATAGACTTGAATTTCTTCATCTAGTGAGGAGATAGCAATCAGCTCAATGTTGCATACACTAGGTGGGTAGTTTTAAACAATCTCTTTCGATTCTGTCGCAAGCCTACCAACTACATTTAGTAGAGTTATTCTTTCATATTCATTCTTTATTTTACTTGAAACATACGATAGAATTCTTTTGGAGTGTCTTTAACTTGCAGAGTGAGTTTCTTTTCATATTCCGACTTAGCTTTCTCTAAGTCGGAATATGAAATCATCCTGATTTCATATTCAGGATCCTTATCTGACATCATCCTTATGTACATCGTATTTCTTCCACACAAGCTTTTTACTTAAGAATCTTTTGGTTGATAAGATTGTATATCCATTTCACTCCTACTCTATTTATTCTTCAAACTCTAGGGACACATTCCGATATTGCATCATTTAAATATTTTATTTATTTATTTATTTTTTTAAATGCTTCCCATGCACAGCCAATATCCTTCCTGTCTGGCGGACGATAACATTGAACGTAACCCACATAATCCTCAGTTAGTCATAATTACCTTCTTGTAGATCGGCATGTAATTTTTCTGAATGGAAAATCCATTAACTTAGCCACTTCCCTGGTCAGTACAGTATGTGGGGGTATCCTGGAAAAAGGTGGTATACTTTGACATGCATAGGCCCTCATAAATCAATATGGCGATAAGCTTTCAGCAACACTAATATGCACCTTAGTTCTTCAGTTGCGTATATACGAATCTCCAGGAAGTAATTCTTCTTCAGTAAGACATGGGCATTAGGTATGAAGAACCACAGAAATAAGTTAGTATTTCTGTTGGTTTGTGTTGTTTTATCTGTAAGTCAAATCAGAGTAAATTTCATCTTTTGGGAGGAAAGTACTGCAACATCTTCATTTGCCACTTCGGGTTAATTCAAAAATAATTGCATAATGTAACGGTAATTAGAAAACGTTTTGCTCCCCCCCTCCCCAAAATGCTTTCATTGATTATATTTTTATGAATAGTAGACAGATTAGTATTTGAGAAGTTGAGAGTAAGAGATGACAATTATCTAAAGAAAGCGTTGTTCAGAGGAAACACAGTGCGTTAAGGCGAGGGAAACTTGACATCAACCAGTATTGTGACATGGCGGATCCATACATACTTCTAAGCAATGTGATTAACTGATATATTCATAAAATTTTTGACGTAATATTTACTTAATTTGACACAAATCTTGGTATCAGCTCGTCTAGTGAGTCTGATACTTATCCACATGGTGCTTGAAATTAAATTACCTTCACAGAGACATTGCAAACCGAAGTATGCATTTTTGTTCAAATCTTGCCGAAAACTCTGCATTGTTATTATCTCGGCATATTGTGCTATTTTTCAACTCGCATTTGTTCCCATTTTGAACTCTAATTATTACTTAAAATTATAATAACGAATAACTCGTGTAAAATCTTATTTAATAGTAGAATTTTCGTCTGAGTATCACAGGCATCTTCAGTACACGTGAAAAGGCTAATTAAAACAATAACTGACAATTTCAAAGGGCGCCACCTAAATAGCTCATGTAAGATAACTGAACAAGGGTCATTAAGTTTCCTAACTTATAAAGAAAAACAAACCATATACATATATATTGATACAATTATAAAGTTAGGAAAGGTTAGCTGAATTAAAGAGCATTATCTCCCTTAAAGGGGATAGACGTAGACCATCGGATCTATTTAAGTTGGGCGAGTGAAGTAAAGTTTCACGTTTCTTTATAAAGCTGTTCCGTGAGGAACCGACTTTTGTCTTGTTCCAATGAACTCTAAGTCTAGTGTTGATGGCGTGCTCTGAAAAGTCCAGACTGTTCAGGTTCAAAGTATTGAATATACGACTTGTGTTCTTCTATCAGAATAAAAGCAGATCTTCCCGTTTGTCCGAAATAAGATAACCCACTATAGCAAGGAATTTGGTAGACACCTGGATGACATAGATGTGGAAGCTTGTCCTTTGGAGAAGTGAGAAAAGTGGCGATTTTTCCGATTGGTTGAAAGGCAACAAAAATATTTAGTGATTTTAAGACTCGCTATGCGTTCACTAATGCTATGCGTGCACATAAGGGATAGGAATACGCGTTATTTCTTCTGTATTTGCGGAGGAAGATATATCAAAACTACTTAAAGCTCTTTTGATGAAAGAATTCTTATATCCATCAGATAGAAAAGAGGAAATAATATACTGCAATTCTTTCTGTAATAGTTCCTCTGAAGAACAAAAGGTGTGGACCTGATGAACCAGTGTTTTAATTGTTTCTGCCTTTTGACTAGGATGGTGATGAGATTCAGCATGGATATAATGGACTGTATGAGTCTCATTCCTATAGACTGAAAAATGTAGGCTACCATCTGGTTGGCGAAGAATTAAAAGGTCTAAAAAGGCTAACTGCTTATTTACTTTTACTTCTAGGGTGAACTTGGATCCTTGGATGAAGTGCATTTAATATAGCGAGAAGCTGTTGTAATTCATCAGAAGACCCCTTCCAAATAGCAAAAATGTCATCTACATATCTGAACCAATGAGTAGGTCTAGGTGAAATGTCAAAAATTCGTTGTTCAAAGTGCTCTATATGGAGCACTTTGAACAACGCACTAAGTTGGCAATAGCAGGAGAAATAGAATTGCCCGCATTGCTGTTCCTTCGATTTGTTGATTAACAACTTGTTTTTAAAGGAAAAATAACCAGAATGCAGTACAAAATCGAATATTTTAACAATGTCTGAAGGAAATTCTTGTTGCAGTAATTCACTGGAGTCAGATAAAGGAACATTGGTAAATAACGAAACATCTAAACCAATCATAATATCTGAAGCTTCCAGATGAAGATCAGAAATTTTATTTTTGAAACGAATTTTTTTTTTATATGTAGCGGTTCTTCTAGTTGAAGAAGTGAGTAAATTTGATTAAAAAAAAAAAAAAATTGAAATTTTATAAGTGGGACAACCTATACAATCTACTACTGGTCTTAACGGAATGATGACTGGTTTATGAACTTTTGGAAGACCATACAATCTAGGTGGACGACCGAAAGAGGTTTTAAGTTTTTTCTTTTGATCTTCATCCCATATAGATACATTATCTATAAGAGAATTAAGTCTTTTTAATTGATACCGGATACCGGTAGTATCCGATGTGAGGGGCCTGTAAGTTGAATAGTCGCGGAGCAGTAGAGACATTTTTCTCTCATATTCTCTTCTGTCTTGAACAACTACAGCCTTCCCTTTGTCAGCTTTCGTAATATTTAAATTATTATTGTTTTTCATTGATTTCAGTGCTTTTAATTCCGAGTAAGAAAGATTAGGACGAGGAGGCTTGGCATTAAAAAGAATTTTTGCACATTCAAAACGCGTCTTGTTAGCTGTTTTTTTGGGATAAGGATCGAATACCTCTGTCTTTGCTAAGAAAACAATCCATCATGGGTATTCGGAACAATGGCGAAATTATGTCTTTTTGATAATACATGACTTTCACTGTCTGTTAGTGGACGGCCGGAAATAGTGATAACTACTTTATCTGTATTATAGACATTAGCAGCGGATCTAGGGACCAATGCATCAAACTTACGCTTTAACTTATCACGAGACGCATTAAAAACCTTTACATATGAAGTCGATGATATGTTCAAAATAACTTACATAATTTTTACATGTACTGAAGATGCCTGTGATACTCAGGCGAATATTCTACTATTAAATAATATTTCACGTGAGCTAATTCCGTTATTATAATTTTAAGTAATATGTGTACTCAGTATTTCCTTACTGACATTGAACTCTGTACTCTTTCTCTCAGATTTATCTTGTGGCTATTTTATTTTATTTTATTTTATTTTTTCAGGCGAGAGGATAAACAGACTCCAATTGTATTTCCACTGTGATTTCCAGTACCATTTTAGTATATTTGTACCCCAAAGGAGTTCTTAGGCACATAGCAGTTTTTTGTGGAGGAGGGATGAATATCTTAGTGTATGCCTGAATTTCAGATGGAATGTGAGTATATTTGTGCTTTGAATATGTTTGCTTTTAAAATATTTTAGGGAGCATTGTTACATCTTAATATTCCGGAATATACAGTACGCATCTCCTTCCCCATCTTTTCTTTATATCGCGTTAATCACCCACTTCGCTACGGTACTTTATGTAGCGTTCCCATCATGACACAAGATTTTCTTTTTTATGGAAGGTCATTAATATTTTATTTTATTTTCTGCCGACTTGTTTCTGTGAATTTGATGAAATTTTTTTTTGTAAACACACCATTCATTGAAATAGTAATCCTAAACTTGCAATCTGTAAACATTTACGGCTGCTATAGGTTCATTCTACAAAGGGGAGTTTTACTCGGACTTCATCGGAATGAACCCTACCGAGTGGTGCATTGATTGGGAATAGCTGAAACATCTATTAATGGTTTAGTTATTTAAAATATATTTTGCTTTATTTTGCCATTTGTTTCTTTAAGTTATATCGCATGGTATCTTCAGTTCCTGTCATCGTGCTGTAACTGTTATAATTATTTCATTGTTTGCATTTTTTTTTTTTAAATCTTATACCGTATTAAAAATCCATTTTCTTCGGTTTCTGAATTCCTTAAATATTTATAGAATCCCATTGTTTATACTAAGAGTCCATAAATTTTTCGACTGCAAATTTTCGCAAGGCATGTTTGTAAGAAGCACAGTATGCCTAATAGTAACTGTAATTCATTAAAACTGTGGAATAATTGAATTTTGTTTTTCGTTATGTATTCCATATTTGTTTAAATGGCGCCCACTCAGTTGGGGAACAGGCATCTCCATTAGCTTTGTGTCCCATCTTCCTTGATTTTCCTGAAGATATTCACACACACACAATCAGTGGCATCGCGTGCCCATTTCGGTTAGGTATGCTGTCGTCTGGCGTATGCAACCCTTGCTATAAAATTCACGTCAATTTGATCGTATGATTGCATTTTTATTGGTATACGAAAGTTTTAAGTGTGCGTAGCGCATCGGCGATCATCTTAATTGGTCCAATGCAATTAATTGTAGGTGTCACATAATAATAATAACAACTTTGAATACTTTAATTTATCAATTAATTGTAACCAAGTGGCTTAGAGTGGGGGCAATATGTACATATCTACACTGTTTCCCATTGTAAATATGGGCAAAAAAGTTATAAATTATTTATTGAAAATTATATATTAAAAACTTGTCTATGTCAGTGTCCTAAATACGTCAGTTCACACTTCACGCACAAAAAAAAAAAGATGAAACTCAGAAAACAAAAACAACAACAACAGAAATGATTGTTGTGGCTGGCAGGTACGAATGATTTGAAAGGAGATAAAATGGAAATGATAGAAGACCTGAATGAATTGTTTGAGGTAACAAAAGAAAAGAGTGAGAGAGTTAGAATGATTAGTCTTTTGCCACGGTATGACAGTGAAATGTTTAAAAAAAAAGGAGTGCCATAATTGCGAATGACTTTATGCGTGGGTTATGTATGACGAGTGGTGTGGAATTTGTGGAGTGAGTTCGATGGGCGAAAGGATCTATATAAGATGGCTTGCATTTGAATGGTTACGGTGTCAGGAGACTTGAGAAAGTGTTGCTGAATGTAATGGATGTGCAAATTAAGGGAAACTAGATTTATTAGGGGGGGGGTAGATATACAGTCCTTAGGGAGGCAGTTGAATGTATGAATGAATATAATACGCCCGAGCGAATAAGGACAACAAATCAGAGTGCGATAGTTAATATAACGCATCAAGGTAGGGTTGGGGCTAATGGGGGTCTTAAATTCATGTACACTAATGCTAGGAGTATTAGGAAAAAGAAGGAAGAGTTTTTGGCCATGGTTGGCACTTCCAGACCACAGGTTATTGGTATTAGTGAATCATGGCTGACTGTAGATGATATAGCTAGTAGGATTGAATATGATGGGTACAGTGTGTTTAGGAATGACAGGGAAAATAAAATGGGGGGAGGAGTATTGTTGATGATATCTGATGAGCTACAGCCAAGGAGAATAGAAGTTGAATTGCAGGATAGAGAAAAGAGCACATTTCAGGCCATTTTGTGTGAGATTGTGGCTAGTAGAACTAAATATACAATTGGGTGCTGCTATAGACAAGGTGATGGAAAAGATGGTGGTGACAGTATGCACAAGCAAATAGAAGAAATGAGTGGAAGGAGGGTAATTATTATGGGAGATTTCAACTATGGTCGCATTGATTGGAGTGAGGAGAGGACACACGGGAAGAAGCAATTAGATTTTATGCGGTTATTAAGGGATAACTATCTGCGACAGCATGTAATGGAAAATACTAGGGGTCAGAGAGTACTTGACCTAGTAATTACATCTGAGGATTTGGCTGTAACAAATATGACCACATTGCCACCAATCGGTGAGAGTGATCATAGGGTCTTAACTTGGGAGGTGGCTAAAGGTGTAGAATTTTCAATTAAGACAGGGTACATGTGGAATTATCGGGCTGGAAAGTATGACAAGCTTAGGAGTTTGATTGGTTCAGTGCCATGGCATGTACAACTGCAAGGACTAGAAGTTGATAGTGCATGGGAGGTAGTTAAGAAGTGCTTGCATGAAGCAATGGCTGACTGTATACCTAGAGTCCGAATAATAAATCAAGTAGGGGTTAAATGGATGAATAACACCATTAAGCTTGAGCTGCAAAAAAAAAAAAAATAAAAATAAAAAAACTATGGAGGGAATTTAAGGAGAACGGTGACCGGCAGGCACATGAACGGTATAAAGCGCAGGCCAGAAGTGTAACGAGTGTGGTAAGAAAAGCAAAAAAGGATTACGAAAGAACATTGGCCATGTAGGCTAAAGAGAATCCTAAACAGTTTTTTAGATATGTAGCAAGTAAAAGGAAAAATGTACATGGCAGGATGATTTTAAAGAATGCCGATGGTAGGGAGGTAACTGAATCAGTTGATATAGTTGAGCTACTGAGTGAGCACTTTGCAAGAATATATCACCCAGGTAGTGACATTGCAGAAACGAATAAACCAGTAGATTATACAGGAATTGTGGTGAATGAAGTGGAGGTGAGTAGTCTATTGCATAATCTCAATGTCAATACATCCGTGGGATTGGATGGTATACCAGCTCGTGTCGTACGAGAAGCAGCTAAAGAATTGTCAGTACCCTTGACCATTTTGTTTAATTTGAGTCTCGGGTCTTGGTTAGTCCCGAGCGGGTGGAAAGAGGGGAAAATAGTTCCACTGCGTAAAGGTGGTTCCATGACTACTGTTATAAATTACCGGCCGATTAGCATATCAGGAATCATTGTCAAGGTCTTAGAGAAATTAGTCAAGAAAAGAATACAGGATTGGATAGATGAAAATGGGATATTGTATTGGGGACAACATGGTTTTGTGAAGGATAGATCATGCTTCAGTAACTTGCTCACGTTCTATAACACAGTGACGGCTGAACTGGATAGGGGTAATGGGTTTACAGTGATACTACTGGACCTTGCCAAGGCCTTTGACAGGATACCACATGGAACCCTAATCAGTAAACTGGAGCATATGGGGATAGATATAGGGTTGGTGAGATGGATAGGAGGGTGGTTGAAGGAGAGACACCAGAGAGTGGTTTATTCAGGAGTGGAGTCTAAAAGACAGCTTGTGACTAGTGGTGTGCCGCAGGGCTCTGTTTTTGGGACCACTGCTTTTCAATTTGTTCATCAATGATATAGGAAAGGATTTGATAGGAAGTGTTCACTTGTTTGCTGATGATGCAAAGTTGGGTAGAGCAATTGTGAGTGCACAGGATGATTTGGATAGTTTGGAGGACTGGGCTAGGAAAAATGGATATCAATTTAATGTGGCAAAGTGTAAGGTTATGCACTTTGGGGTGAAAAGAATTGCAGCAGTATATCACATTGGTGGAACCGTACTCCATGAGATTGAAGAGTCCAGAGATTTGCGAGTGTTGGTGGATAGGGAATTGAAGTTTAGGGGCACATTGCAAAAGTGACTAAATCAGCTCATCAAATCACTTGGCTTCTGAAAAATACTTTAACACGCAGAGACAAACAAGTTCTTGTTCCTCTGTATCGAGCCTTGATAAGACCCCATCTGGACTACTGTGCACAGTTATGGGCACCAGGATTTCTTCGTGATGGGGAGGAAGTGGAGAGGATCCAGAGACGAGTGACCAAGATAATAGAAGGTCTGTGGAATGAACCTTATGAGAATAGGTTGCAGATTTGTGGGGTGCAGAGATTGGACGATAGGCGAAGGAGGAATGATATGATTGAGAAATTCAAATTACTGAAGGGTTTCTATAAGATTGATCCAGAAGATATTTTTGAAAATATGACTGGTGGTGGGAGGACTAGGGGCCATGCATGGAAGCTGGGCAAGAGCGTGGTTGACAAGGGAGTTAGAGCTAGGTTTTTTACTTGGAGAGTGGTGAATGAGTGGAATAAGCTTCCAGAGTCTGTTGTGGGTGCTATGATCGTGAATGAGTTCAAGGCAAGGTATGATAGATACTGTGTCAATGTCGAATAGTTGTTCTCGAACAGTTGTTAGGGCCTCCCTCGATGAGTCTGTCGACTCCTTGGAGTTGCCCGGAACAATAATAATAATAATAATAACCCATGACAAATGACATTGTTCAATTGGATTGGTTGACACAATAACCAATCACAGCCACTGATTTCTGGGTACTCTTGTCTCAGCGCACACCCTACCTTGCCTTACGCTGCGCCATCTATACGTCTGTTTAAAGGACTCAAAAGTGTCCGTGCTGGACTACACCCGGGTTATTAACGCGAATGTGATGCAATGTTTACTCGTCGAAAAATGTCCTATTAATGAAGCATTAGTATATTGTGTTTAATTATAGGAATCACACGAAGCCAGTCAACAATCAGGGGAGTCAGGACTAAATGCAAAAATATAATATCGGTGATATTGCTATTCCGTGGGTATGCCCCGCACACCCTGAATATACGCCCCCTGCATGAGTCTGCAGAGTTGTGGGCGCAAACGGGGCACTTCCCCCCACACGGAATCTACTTGTGAAAAAAGAAAACAAAAAAATTAAATTAAAATTTATTGATGTATGATTTATTATCTCCAAGCTTCCCCCCCCCCCCCCTCGGAAAACTTTGCTTTGCTCGTCCCTGGAAAATTTTCTGCGGACGCCCATGCCCCTGATATATATATATATATATATATACACACACACACACATATACATACAGGGCGTCTCAAAAAAATGTATACACACTTTGAATGATCATAAAGTTGGTATTTATTATAATACAGTTAACTTTCACATTGTAAAGTACACTACATAAATGTACTTTTCATCCCTCAACGTCTGTATTCAAAGTGATGACCGTCCTGGTCCAGGCACTGCTGATAACCTGCAGCAATGGAATTGCATACACTGAGAATAATTGCATCTTGTAACTTCTCTTTCAATTGCTGCTTCCAAGTCGTCAACTGTTGCCAGTTTTGAAATGTAAACTTTATCCTTGATAAATCCCCATAAGAAGTCCATTAGCGTGAGGTCTGGTGAACGCTTGGGGGGGGGGGGATATTTTACAGAACCTCTTCTTTCAATCCATCAGTTGGGGTAGAGTCTCATCAAGATCGGTCCTCACATCTCGATGGTTTCCAAGTACCAATCACAAAACTGTATTCTCCTATCCGAATCATCTTCGTTGAGAGCGTGTACTCTTCTTGGAATGTAACTTTTCCAATGACTGCGATTCAACATGCGATGGACACTTGATATTGATACTCCTATCTCACGAAATGCTTGTCACACAGACTTTCTTGAACTTTGACGATACGTGTCAATCAAACTTTCTTCTGTTGCGGGCCTCGTAGCTGTTCATGGTCTTCCTGAATGTTGCTTATGGACATTTTGAACGGTTCCATCTTCTTCAAATTTATTTCTAATTCGAGTGATAGTAAGTCTCGTAGGTGGATCTCGTTGAAATTCTCTTCTAAACTGTCTTTGCACTTCCACTACATTTTCATACTTACAGTGGCATTTTAGGATAAGTTTTCTTTCCTCGAAGCTTAGTCTGGTTTCAGCCATTATTTCAAATCCGTTAAACCTGCAAAATAACAAAAACTAAGTGAGTTATCAGCTGTTGAAGTGTGCATACATTTTTTTGAGACACCCTGTATATATACACGTCTGTATATATCGAAAGTTTATTTTTTGAAACTACTTCTGTAATTTTATTTCCTTCTGCTGTATTATCTTTTTACATTTAGTTGTTCCTAGAAAGTTTTAGGTATATTTTTTGACGAAAATTACGTTGACGACCATTTGATGTTTGAGTTTCCTTAGATCAGGACTGTTCATTCATCGCAGCTAAACTGCAGTTATCGTACAAAATTCAGTCTTATTTCGTTTTGTTTTATGACAAGGATGATCTTGTTGACTTCAAACGTTTTCCGCTTTGGATTTAGTCCTAACATGTATATTGATTATCGCATTATTTGAACTGTGCAGAAATTGAAATAATCATGAAATACTCCTTTGCAGATTAAACGTGGAGCTTTCATGTTTCTTTTAATGCTGTAGAACTGCTTCGGAAGGTATAGATTAGTTCTATTGTTGTAGTACATGGAAAGACCTACAGTAATTGGGGTGGTGGTTCCTCTGCCACTTCAAGAGATTTACAAACATTCAAGCCTATGGTGGGAGAAAACCCATACAGCCTGTTCGTAGAGGTGGGTACACCAGTAAGTCTGCGAATCAGACTGGCATACTATACAATACAGTTCGAAATTGTTCAGAGTTGAATTTTCCGTTGTTTTTATATTAAAAAAAGCACCACTATTTTCGTAACAAATTTACATTCTTCAAAACGCGCTGTAGTGATATACTACAGCGCGTTTTTTTTTAATATTAAAAAAAGCACCACTATTTTCGTAACAAATTTACATTCTTCAAAACGCGCTGTAGTGATATACTTTTATAATAATCCGACGAACGTGTCAAGTTATAGCGCTTTGAGAAACTTCGACCCTTTTTTGAACTGTGTTCTAGCAGGGATACGGATGGCAGTGTAATGTGAAGTCATCTGCTTCCATACACAAGTAGTCGTGTATGGAAGCAGATGACGTGTAAACTTTTGTTTGTAAAGGATAAAAACAACATAATTCAATGTCAAGTATCATTTGTTTTGTTACCACAAATGGTCTGATTTAAAACAGTTTTAATGGATATCTTAAATACTAAATTTAAATTCCATCCAGCCAGTGCACAACCATTAATCACTTTGAATCATCTTACCAGTAACAGTGTGGCGATGGAAAATAAACTGAATAACATGGAAATTATATTTTATGCGTATTGGAACTCAAATTTTATTAAATTCCATCCAGTCAGAGTGAAGGTTTGCTATTGTTGTTGGGTTATTCTAAGTATTACGGCAGAAGCTAATGGAGCTACGAGACCAGTGCATTATGTCTGTTGAAAAATACGTCTTCAGGCCGGTTTGCCTGTTAACCAGAACAGGTATTTGCCATTATTTATTTATTTTTCCAAAAGGTAAAACCTTCATATAAGCTGGCTAATTCACCTTCAGTTAAAATCACTTTAGTCTTTCATGGCATAAATATCACACAGCATTTATTCGCTATAATCCTTGTGTAGGAATGACATATACTGTACATAATAGCCTCCACATTCTTGAAAAACTTGGTGTCCTTTTCCATTCAAGACACTTCTTCCCACCTATACAACTTCACACTAATTAAATTCCAAATCATCTAAACGTTATCATCACACTGTTTTCACTTTGTGGTGAAGCACCAAACTTTTCTTTGCTGAGAATGCTTGATGATATCCAGAGTCATGCCCTAGTCAGAAGAATCTAAACTCACGGAATTATCTTCTCGTCCTCTTCATGCTTTCTGTTTACACTGTATTTGAAGCCATCTTCGTTATTATTATTTTTTTTAATTTAAAAACTCATCCACTGTCAGTATGACATAAATTGTCATCTATAGGTGATTCTGGTATAGTATAGGTCCAGTTCCAGAAAATATATAAAATTAGAAACAAAATAATGGTGTTTTTACGGCTGAGATGCATTTTTGTCGCCTTCCAAATTTACCGCTCCTAGGCATTACCTTAGTTGTTTATTGGGTTAGGACTGCTCTGTCAACAGCTTCATTCATTTCGTATAGCCATGAGGGGTGGGGGATTAAGTGATGATCAAAGGTACGAGAAGGAATGGTGAATTACATGCAGATTATCATATTTCTGTGTTGTGCTTTGCATTATGGGATGCTAAGGCAATTAATGTTAAATCATTAGTCTGTATATACAAGTAGTCTAGTTGTGAATATACTTCACGAGCAAACTCTATTTGCTTACACTTGGTTAAAGGATTATACAAAAATATAGTTTCCTGGCAAGTTTAATTTTACATTTTTGTGTTGTTTGAATAATATATATTATTTTATATATATTAGATTCTCTAATTTCTCAAGTGTCTAACAAGTACAGGCGTCATGGTACACTCCTACAGTTTGTTTGTGCTGTCTCGGAATGCGACACGGTATTCTGTTAATGGATCGTGCACTTTCAACGCAAACAGGAAGGCTGAGATAAATCACTACCTGCCTTGGGCGTGGCTTGGCAGTCGCGTCGCCATATGGTATCTGCTGTTGTGTTGAAGGTAGGAAGGAAGGTTCTTATTCTACGCAGTGTCGGACTTCGCATTTATTGGAGGACGGGATAATGGTAGTAATGCAGCTTTAAATAATGGAAGTATATCACACGTGCGATAACAAGACAACCGTTAACAGGTGGCATTCTTCTGACTAAAGTAGATGTGTGTGTGTGTGTGTGTGTGCGTGCGTGCGTGCAGTGGTCCTGGTTATGTGGACTTTTTTTTGTGATCCTAAACGAGAAAGGTTGTTGGACTTATACTCTAGTTTCATTCATTTAATTGGTTTTGAATTTTCATGTATTGAAAGAAACGTTATGCCAAGTAATTTTATAGTTATAAAAAGTTGATGAATTATCAATTAGTTGTGTGCATAAGAAATTTTGTAAAATTTCTGTTCTTCCAAAATGGCATTTTGGAAGAGCAGTGTTCAGGACACTATCTCTAGAAAGGACTGTGTCCTGAATACATGCATGAATTTTAGGTCATGTGTGTCTTGTTCCGCTTCGGACCAAAAGCATCTTCGGTTCTCTGTGCGTAATTTTCCTTTTGATTTGTATATTACATGTTATGTTTAGTAACCGGCCTGGTTGGCTGAGTTGTTAGCATATCCGTTCTCCAAACCAACAAGGGGTTCGAATTCGGGTGTGATCATGGATGTTTGCGATTGCTTTTAGGTTGGCGATGGATTTCATCTCTCGTTGTAACCTAGCTTATTGGAGGCATGAAGTGGCTTGAAAAGTTCCATATTCGGTGTCTCTAGAGTAGGGTTTCTGGATTATGTCAAAATTAAATAAAAATACAAAAAATATTTAAAAAAATAATAAAATATAAAAGAAATCGTTGGCCACCCATGGTACTAATATACTTTAGGTTTACAAAAACCTTTCGTGGATGAGAGCCACATAATCAAAAAAAAACTTTGTTTGTCCATATTTTCGAATTTCCTGTATAAATTTAGCTATTGGCATTCAACCTTTTTAAGACACTTCAAGCCTCCAGTAAGAAGGACGATGTCTTACATCTTTAGTTTTTGTTAAAAAGCATACCGCAGTAGTTATTGAGTATGACAGGAAATGGAGTGAATCCATTTCGAAACAGAATTAAGAAACTTCAACATTTTTAGGGATATGAAAAAAAATTTCTAGTGTCCTTTTGTTAGCTAAGGCAGAAGTATTCTTCGCCACAATCTTAAACATTTCAAGCTGCCATTCTGCATACATCAACTGATTTTAATACTACCTTTCGGTGGATGGATTTCGGAACAGTTGAATTGGTTACATAAAAGAAAAAGTAACGCTTGAAAGAGAAATTCTGGCTGCCTTCTGTTGCTGAAGAATTTTGACATTGGCGATTAAAATTATTCCCAGAAATTTTTTTTTTTTTCTTGTGTAGAAAGCTGCCTTTGCCAAATGTATTGATTACTAAAAAGTTATTTTATTTTTTATGGGGAAAAAATCGCATCATCGAAGCTAATAAGATTCTAGAAATTTTCTTCACCTTCGTAGCGCAGCCCTCAGGTTGTGGAAGGAATTTGCGAACAGATTTGAAGGAACAAAATTTATTTAATACAATACCTAATACAAATACAATTTAACAATGACAAATGTGTGTAACCCAAGAACATACGCTCATCAGTGCACAAAAATATTGGCAAGAACAATATATAGGGGATAAGATATACATATGTACATGCCGAATTAACACTAATTCATTGATTAATTTCTCATTTTATATCCTATTGTAAAGAAATGTTTAATATTATTATAAAAAAGTACGTACTCTAATCAGCTTTCTGTATGTGTTCATGTTTGTCTCGTTTCGTATTAAGAGAGGTAACCCGTTAAAGCTTACGTACTGATTATCAGACTTTTAGTGTTAAAAAGAAACCGAATTAAATTAAAGATGCCAAGAAATTATATTCTTATTTATCCCTTATCCGAGTGTAAGCAAATGGAATTTGTGCGCGAAGTATCTTCACGACTTTATATATATATAGTCATTAGCCTATATATATATATATATATATATATAGGCTAATGACTTCACATTAAAAAAAAAAAAAAAAAATTTAAGAAACTGAACTGAACATCTGATGAACAATCTTGAGCGATAATCTAGTGCTAGCATTGGAGAGCAACTCTACACTGATCGTATCCAGGTACGATAATCGAAAGCAACTGTGTCCGACAACCTTATTTTGGGCGCTTGTCTCTGAGTCGCAGAAATAGCTCACTATTGACATCAAACTGTGTGTGCATTCTTATAGAGATCCTCTTTCCTCCCATCCTCCCCATTTCACCCAAGCACTTAGCGGAAATGGTAGTAATATAATCAGCTCCATTGCTAGTTACCATTTTTCGACATAGTGGGAAGCTATTTCTGTACTCTTGTCTTTTCAGAACTCACTTCAGGAAAAACCGATTCTTAAATCAGGATCACAGGGCAAGATAACTGTATTCATGGGCCTTTACAGCGTGCAAAGAGAGCTGGATCATTGCGGAAGTTTCTTATCAGTTCAATTTTTTAATATCATTATGAATTAGTGGTTCTATTAAAATTTTTCTAAATCATTGCACACAAGATTTGAAATGAAAGTTCTTGAGATAATGGACAATTTTCTTTGTCCTATGTGACAAAAAAAAAAAAAGAGTGCACATAGTTTTTACTTGATTTTATATATCAGTAGAGATTTTTACAGAGAGAATGAGAAATGTTTGACGATCGTGGGCAACTTGATAATTTATAGGCAAATTGGTTTCCCTTAACAGTAATCAGAAAGGGAAAAAAAAAAGACTAATTTTATTGGTGCAGTCCAGTCGGTTACTTTTAGATCACCTTGTTCGGTATTGTTTGGATAACCCAGGTAAGAAAATCGGGGGGGGGGGGAATGATTCTCGAGGAATTAGCTCATACAGCGAGGGGCTTGGAGGCTTTAATTTGATCAGAAGTCATAACAGCAAAACAAATAAATGAAATCGTATTTTTTTTTAAAATATTATATATCCAGCGCACGCACGCACACAGAGTTATCCCTCGAGTTACGTCCGTGATCTCATAAAAGAATAAATAACATTTTCGACTATATTTTCGAACAAGACGCAAGCGAGCATAATGTAAAAAGGTTTCTTCTATTTAGCAACAATGCATCATGCGCAGTGAGAAAAGCGCATTCAGCGGCAAGTTCAGTCGGCAATCGGCACGTGTCTTCAACAGTTTGATTTTGTGTTTGAGAAATAGGTTATTTGTATTTATCGTTAAATATTTCACGATATTTTGTGCAACATATGCCCAATCAATAAACCTAGTGAAGAATCGCAGAAAACAAGGAGAGCAATTGATCTTGAAACGAAGTTGCCAGTTATAAAGCAAAATGAAGCTAGTACTCCCGTCAATGTGTTCGCACATGACTTCGGATGGTCTCATTCTACAGTGACGACCATTTCGAAAAATAAGGATAAAATCGTAGAGGCTGTGAAGGACCTGCTTCCATTAAATCGACGATAGTGACGAAGCAACGACAAGATCCTATCGATGATATGGATCTTGTCGTTGCATCATGGATGGAGGACCTAAACCAAACGCGCATTAGCACTATGACCATAACTGCTAAAGCACCAAGTCTCTTCAAGATGTTGAAGAATAAAGCAGGGGTCGATTGCGACAACGAAGTCGATGCTTCTTCCGGTTGATTCATGAGATTCAAGCAGATTTTTGCGCTGCATAAAGTGAAAATGTGTGGTGAATCTGCAAATGCCGATGAGAAGCCTGCCAAGGAGTTTGTGGAGAAATTGGATAAAATTATTTGCCACAGTAAATATTTAATAAGGATGAGACCTCCTTGTTTTGGGGAAAAAAGAAAAAAAAATGTCCGAGCGGACATTCATCCACCAAAAGTAAAATCTATGCCTGGTTTTAAAGCTTTTAAAGACCATATTACGATTCTTTTAGGGGGTAATGTGGCTGGATATAAACTGAAACCATTTGTGATATGGCACAGTGAGAATCCACGAGCCTTCAAAGACATTAGGAAGCATACTCTTCCAGTTCATTATCGGAGCAATTAGAAGTCGTGAACGACTCAAAAATTATTTTAAGATGCCTTAATCAACTTATGCGAGTGAAATGGAAAGCTAATTGTGTGAAAGAATATGTATTTGTAGAGTTTAAAATTTTATTAATTTTAGATAATGCTCCAGATCATCCATCTTACATTGGTGATCTTCACAAGATCAAGGTCATGTTTCTCTCTCCAAACACTACTTCATTGATCCAACCAATGGATCAGTGTTTAAGGTTTATTATTTACGGAGCACTTTTTCACAAGTTATTTCTGCCACTAAAGGAAATGGTGAGACTTGCAAGCAATTCTGCAAAGCATTCAATATTTATTATGCTATTAAAAATATTGGTGCGCCTTGGGACGAAGTGATCTCTCATGTATGAGTGGCATATGGAAAAAGACATTAAAAAGCACGATTTTGGAAGTTTTGAAAAAAAATGAAGACCTTTGTATTTGTAAATTGAGTGAAGAAATTATGGGTCCAGCAAACAATCTGAATCTTGAAGTGATGATGACGATGTAATTCAACTCATAGAAAGTGTCACTGAAGAGTTGACCAACGAAGAATTGATCGAACTGGAGGAAGCGTGTTGCAGAAGAGGAAGAACGAGAAAAGGAAGAGGGAAAAGAGAAACAAGAAGAGGTAGTTAAACAATTTACAGTGAAGGGTCTTGCAGAAATGTTCTCTGCAGTTAGCGATGTTCTCAAAATGGCTGAAGACATGAAGAAGCCTTTAACAAGGCTTTTCAGATGGAGAATTAACTGCGCTCTTAGTGAGGTGGCATCCTGTTCTTTCCGTAAACTGGGTTTTTCACCCTTAAATAGGCAAACTAGCCAGAAGCACACATGGTTGGAAGTTATAATATACCATGAAGATAGGATTGGCCCTATCAGAACATTAATTTGGTTTTATATCAGTTAAGGTACTTGTCCATAACAGCTCATTGATCCTAATATGTAAGGGGAAAAGGAATCAATATCTAAAAATGAAATAATAGGCATAATAGAATATGAAGAATGGAAAGCATGTGGCTGTGATAATATAGTAATAGAAATGCTTAAGACAACTTTAAAAAAAAAAATCTGATATATTGAGTGATATTTAATTTGCCGTTGAGTGAAAAGATACCCAGACAATGGAAATAAGCAATGATAACCATAATTTCAAAGAAAGGCGATCTCATTAAATGTGACTGGGCATAGAATTGGTGTGCTGTTAGTATCTGCGAAAAAGTTTTTGTAAAATTTTGATAAATAGGATTAAAATAGGAAAACTATTAAAACGCGAGAAAGATTATTTTCGAACAAGTGGATGTGTTGTACATCACATTTTTTACTCTAAGGAATATCATTGAACAAAGTATAGAATTTAAAAGCTTAGAGAAAGCAACATTGTGATATCTATTAGAAACAGTAAAATTCCTGATAAATGTGTGAGAATAGCAGAAGAAATATATAAAGAAAGTAAAAGTTTGTTATAGCACAGCAAATATCAGAATATGACTGATGTGATAAGGTTGCATAATGTTTGGACTACTTTTTAGCATAATCATTATTATTAAGAAAGACCTGCAGGGAGTCAGGGACCCATTTGGGAGAGGCCACATACTGCACGCACCAGCTATCATACTTATTCTTGAATTCATTCACACTGCTTGCACATACAACATCCAATGGCAATCCATTCCAATCACGCACCACCCTACGAGAGGAAAACGTAGCTCTTACCCCCCCTCCCCCCCTTCTTAGCGGCATTCATTCTTAGCTTCCAAGGATGTCCTTTCCCCATCTTCCATAAATTGAAATCCTGTATGACCCTTTCAGAAGTTTGTAAGTCTCAATCATATCACCCCTCTTTCTTCTGTTTGCTACTGTCTGCAGTCTACAAATTCTCAATATGTCTTCATAATCAGTATTCTATAATCCAAATATCATTTTTAACACTTTCCTTTGCACTCTCTCCAATTTATCAGAATCACAACGGAGACCAGACCTGCGCCCAATAGGCCAAGTGAGGTCTTATCAAGGTCTTGTAAAGAGGCAAAATGATATCCTTATCTTTATGTGTGAATGCTCATTTCAGCATTGCAATTATCTTTTGAGTTATATTTGCAATCTTTGCTACATGGTTCCTGAACTTCAACTTCCTATCTGCTACCACTCCAAGATCCTTAGCCTCAATCAGTTTCTTCTAGCATAATCCCACCAATATAATACAACATTGGAAGTAGTAGTGTGGCCACTTTGAACCAGATCAAGATAAGGAATCGTGACGTCATTGGTTGATAAGAAGATGACGTCATTGTGTGTGTGTGATGTCATGTGTTTGGAATTTCCCTGTGGGCATATGTGTCAATGGGTTCAGTTCTTGTGTTTTGGTTTGCATATGGAATTATGGGTGATGGTAGAGATAAGGATTTGTGTCGTGATTGGTGGGACACTTCTGACCGGATCAAGATAAGATAAGGAATCGTGTCATGAATGTTTATTATTATCAGATGTAGATAAGTGACGTTATCTGTTAGTTGTAAATAAGTGACGTCATCTGTTAGTTGTAAATAAGTGACATTGTTGTTTTGAATGGAAAAGGGATAAGGTATAAGGGATAAGATATATTAGTAGCTAAGGATTTGTGTCGTGAATAGTGGGTCACTTCTGACCAGATCAAGATAAGATAAGGAATCGTGACATGTATGTATGTGTTGTTTTCAGATGAAGATAAGTGAACGTAATTTGTTAGTTGTAAATAAGTGATGTAATTGTTATTTGTAAATAAGTGATGTTATTGTTTTGAGTGGAGAAGGAAGATATTAGTGGATTAGGATTCGTGTTGCGATTGGTGGGACACTATGAACCAAATAGGGGTAGGGTGAATGGAGGAAGTGACGTCAGTGTTTTCGATGTGTATTGTTATGATTTGTAGATAAGTAAATGGTTTGCGCATGGCATTATGGATAGTGATAAGATAAATTTTGGAATGTTTGGAATTTCGCTGGGATCCTCCTTCTGTCAGAGACATCACAAGATGTGTTGGGTTCGCGTATAGCATTGTGGGTGATATTTAGAGATAAGCAATCTTGACGTTGTGTTTGGAAATTTCTGGGGAACATATGTCTCTCTATGATATCACATGGTACTTTGGTTTGTCTATGGAATTGTGGGCGATGTTTTTGAGATAAGATATCTTGGAATTTTCCCAGGGTGACACACATCCATCATTGTCATCATGTTTTGTCTTTGGTTGTCTATAGATGGCTGTACTAATTTTCCAATACATTTTGGGATATTTCTTTCCTGTTAAAGTGTGGGAATTCTTAGAGTGGAGTCATGATGGTCACAGTGATTAGGCTTTTCTGAATAAATTAATTATATGTTGATATCCCTCAAACACACACTTTTTTTTTCTCATATACATAACTCATCCGAATATTTTGATTTGTCTACATTTAAGATCTTAGAATTCATTACTTTTCTAATTAACGTTATGTTTTTTACAAAATGTTTGGCTATTGGTATTTTTTACTTTACAGTCAAGAGAAAAACTAAACGGCATTTAAAAAATAAATTAAAATAAACGGATAGTTAATGGATTACAAAACTTTTTTGTATGTATTTTAGATATTTCTAATGATAATTTCAATTACCTAGTATTTCCAGAATGGCTCTTCTAAATGCGAATATTCCAAATAAGATATTCCAAAATAGTTATATTTTATATTCACAGCACAACACAAACACTCACACAAGAGTTGAAACAACAATATTTCTGTAAATAACCAGAAAATATAGTTGATTACATCATTTAGATTCCCACCGTTTGATTCTGTTCGTTTTCTTGCAGATGACTCATTAATTTCTGGTCTTCGTTTTTGCACCTCTTTTCAGACTATGGAACTATAGTTAGTTATTTTGTATACAACTAATCACATCCTGTATTAGATGACTTGAACTATTGTTCATAAGGTATAATTTCCCACGTTTTTTTTTCCCGTGCTTCTGGAGCTTCTCTGATTACCGACATCATGGAAGAAAAGTAAACTCAGTGCTTGCCTCTCTGTTAATCTCATTTATTTCCGGTCTTAGTCTATAGTTTAGTCTGATTGTATTAATCACATCCTGTAATATGTGTTGTGGTCTTGTTCAAAAGGTATAATTTTCTCACGGTTGGATGTTTCTCAAACACTTACATATGACTAAGTGATTAGCATTCCCATGATTGTAATGACACATATCGTAAACATATTCATTCCTGATTACGGATTTTATACACTTATTGTTTTCAAGTAGATGGCTTGTTTGTTTGTTTACATTTGCTAGGAAACTGGAATTTATTTCAAATGAATATTAGCTCTGTAATATATACTTTGTTGTTAATTTCTATGTTACCTTTAATTTGACTAATATTATTAACAAATTGTATTTACTGAATCTAACATACAGAAATTAAATAAAGTGAGAAAGACAGTATTTTTTTTCCCTCCAAAGTTATCAGCATCAGTTGGAGGAGACATGACTAAAAGAAATCCGAAAAACGGCAAGCTCGCGTATCTCCCCTTGGATGAGCAGATATCTTCTGGAGGAGAGGGATAAGTGTGGGGGAGGTGTAGGCTAGGGGAGCCTTGCAGGGAAGACCACTGTCAACCTCTCAACTACCCTTTCACCTCCACCATGTAATGCTATTTTTTTTCCATCCCAAGAATTTCGGATATCTGCAAATGGCGAGATTGCTCATCTCATTGATTATTAGTTTGAGGTGACATCACTAAAAGATATCTGCAAATGGCGAGCTTGCTCATCTTCGTTTGGATGAATTCGAGCATGTTTATGGGGAATAAAATGTAACTCCAGTCGTCCCCTGAATTATAGTATTTTATTGCTTTCTGTGTAATTAACATTATGATTCTAAGGAATCAGTAAGTTTTGAGTGGTTCCTCACAAATAGTCTATTTTATGATTAATAGAACTTATGCGATACTTCCATCTGCCTCTCTTTTTGTCTTCATCGCATGTTGCATTGGTTTTACGTTGCATGGTTTTGAAATCTTTCGAAAATGTTAAGAGTGTAAACTATATATTGTGAAATATTTTTAGGTAATTACAAGCTTCGAATTTTTTTCTTTGTAAATAATATTTCAGCAAAATAAAATATGCATTTTTAAACCTTAAATGAACAAAGATGTGTGTTGTTGTTGTGTTTGCCACAGTGAAATTTTCACTCAGTTATTCAGTTTAGAATTTGATATTTAAATCCATAACTTTATACCTTAATGCAATTCTGTTTATTTATTGTAAAAAAAAATACTACTGTGAAATTAATGCCAGGAACATGGGAAACCTGATATCCTGTAATTAGTTATTTAGAAATTTGTCTAATTCTACCTATTGACATTTTTTGAGTTATGTGTAAACATTTCGTTCACATACTCGAAAGTCCGACCTGTTAGAATTTGGTGGTTTTACAGAGGTAAGAGGTAAGGCCTGTGTAGCTCAGTAGAAGTGGCGTTTGCACTCTACAGCGCTTAACCGCACGAAGAAAGGGTTTGGTGGTTCAAATCTAGTCGCCGACTAGAGGAAATTTTTCTAAGCCTTTTTTCGACCGGTTCCCGAGTTAGTCGATCTCTGGCACGGGCAAGCGGGTTTTTCCTCCCGGAAACTCGGGTTTTTCGTCCCGTAAACTCAAGAAAATCGACCGTAGAACCCACATTCTTTTCAGACATTAAATATATTGTGTTAAGGTTAGGGACCACGAGATGGCGGCACATTTGAGCCGTCTCTCTTCACTGTGTACCGCTTAATTAGTGATAGCCTTGGGCCATCTATCTCCGATTGGTACCAGTGGAGATTGAACTGCCCACTCAGTCTCCAAAAGTTAGATAGGGCTAAATGGCCTCGCCTACTCCCGTATACGGGAATAAAAAGGCGTTAGCTGATTTTTTTTTTTTGATAGAAAAAAGGTTTGTACTCTCCAGATAACACAAATACAAATTTTACCTTGCCTCACACAAAGTAAGATAAGAATTTGGTTATTTTACAGAGACTGCAGATATTTTAACCCATCACGTTACCAAACTCTTACAAAAGCTTGGTGTAGAAAAGAATAGAAGGTACATTTTAATTTTATTTTCAAATATTTACATGAAAAACATATGACGGGAAGTCGAAACTTTTTTTTTTTCAAAACTTGACAACACATGCTATTCTATTAGGAGAAGGAAAAAAGAAAAAAAAAAAAGACATGTGATAGCTATAGTTCGTCCACCGTTTGTAGTTCTCTGCTTTGTGTCTTGCCAAGAATAGTCAATTCATGCTGAAGGGGAGAAAGAAATGAAGGATGTCTGAATTGGTCGCCAACACGCAAAATCACATGCTTTAGAGGTAAAATTTTCCAACTGTTATACAAGCAACATAGTTAACTACAATAATCATAAAAGAGAAGTTAATTTTCTGACTGGTAATAATAAACAACTCATCCCACAATACGAACTGATTACCCTATTATCGGAATGGATTCTCCTTTTTCTGACATGCACAGAAGTGTCAAAGAATCTCTAATTGGTGGGCGAACTATAATAATGTAATTGTGTCTTTTGAAATGAATAAAGTACACGCGAATTTTTTTTCTTGTGAAATTTCTGTTGGTGGTTTTACAGAGAGACTGCAGATAATTTAACCCAAAATGTGACTTAAACTCTTAAAGTTTGGTATAGAAAAAAGGTTTGTACTCTCCAGATAACACAAATACAAATTTTACCTTTCCCCACACAAAGTAAGATAAGAATTTTACAGAGAGACTGCAGATATTTTAACCCATCACGTTACCAAACTCTTACAAAAGCCGCAAATGTTAAATCAGAATAATAAAAAAAAAAAAATAAAAATAAAAATACTGTCTTTTTCACTCTATTTAATTTCTGCATGTTAGATTCAGTAAATACAATTTGTTAATAATATTAGTCAAATAAAAGGTAACATAGAAATTAACAACAAAGTATATATTACAGAGCTAATATTCATTTGAAATAAATTCCAGTTTCCTAGCAAATGTAAACAAACAAACAAGCCATCTACTTGAAAACAATAAGTGTATAAAATCCGAAATCAGGAATGAATAAGTTTACGATATGTGTCATTACAATCATGGGAATGCTAATCACTTAGTCATATGTAAGTGTTTGAGAAACATCCAACTGTGAGAAAATTATACCTTTTGAACAAGACCACAACACATTACAGGATGTGATTAATACAATCAGACTAAACTATAGACTAAGACCGGAAATAAATGAGATTAACAGAGAGGCAAGCACTGAGTTTACTTTTCTTCCACGATGTCGGTAATCAAAAAGAAGCTCCAGAAGCACGGGAAAAAAAAACGTGGGAAATTATACCTTATGAACAATAGTTCAAGTCATCTAATACAGGATGTGATTAGTTGTATACAAAATGACTAACTATAGTTCCATAGTCTGAAAAGAGGAGCAAAAACGAAGACTGGAAATTAATGAGTCATCTTCAAGAAAACAAACAGAACCAATGGGTGGAAATCTAAATGATGTAATCAACTATATTTTCTAGTTATTTACAGAAATATTGTTGTTTCAACTCTTGTGTGAGTGTTTATGTTGTGCTGTGGATATAAAATACAACTATTTTGGAATATCTTATTTGGAATATTCGCATTTAGAAGAGCCATTCTGGAAAGACTAAGTAATTGAAATTATCATTAGAATTTCTGAAATACATACAAAAAAGTTTTGTAATCCATTAACTATCCGTTTATTTTAATTTATTTTTTAAATGCCGTTAATTTTTCTCTTGACTGTAAAGTAAAAAATACCAATAGCCAAACATTTTGTAAAAAAGATTTGTAAAAAAGATAACGTTAATTAGAAAAGTAGTGAATTTTGAGATCTTAAATGTAGACAAATCAAAATATTCGGATGAGTTATGTATATTAGAAAAAAAAAGTGTGTGTTTGAGGGACATCAGCATATAATTAAATTATTCAGAAAAGCCTAATCACTGCGACCATCACGACTCCACTCTAAGAATTCCCACACTTTAACAGGAAAGAAATACCCCAAAATGTATTGGAAAATTAGTACAGCCATCTATAGACAACCAAAGACAAAACATGAGGACAATGACGGATGTGTATGTCACCCTGGGAAAATTCCAAGATATCTCAAAAACATCGTCCACAATTCCATAGGCAAACCAAAACACCATGTGATATCACAGAGAGACATATGTTCCACAGAAATTTCCAAACACGTCAAGATTGCTTATCTCTAAATAATAACCACAATGCTTTACGCGAACCCAACACACCATGTGATATCCCTGGCAGAAGGGGGGCCCAGTGGAATTTCAAAATTTATCATCGCTATCCATCACCCATAATGCCATGCGCAAACCATTTACTTATCTACAAATCATAACAATACACATCCATGACACTGACTCCGCTACCCCCCATTCTCCCTACCCCTATTTGGTTCATGGTGTCCCACCAATTACAACACGAATCCTTATCCACTAATATCTTCCTTTTCCATTCAAAACAATAACTTCACTTATTTACAAATAACAATTACGTCACTTATTTACAACTAACAAATTACGTCACTTATCTTCATCTGAAAACAACACACATACACGTCACGATTCCTTATCTTATATCTTGATCTGGTCAGAAGTTCGCCACCAATTACGACACGAATCCTTATCCGCTAATATATCTCACTTTTCCATTCAAAACAACAACGCCACTTATTTACAACTAACAAATTACGTTACTAATTGACGACAACAAATGACGTCACTTATCTACATCTGATAATAACAAACATTCACGACACGAGTCCTTATCTTGATCTTGATCTGGTCAGAAGTGCACCACCAATCACCACACGAATCCTTATCTCTACGATCACCCATAATTCCATATGCCAACCAAAACACAAGAATTGAACCCATTGACGCATGATGTCACACACACAATGACGTGACGATTCCTTATCTTATCTTGATCTGGTCAAGTGACCCACCAATCACGACACGATTCCTTATCTTCCTTTCCATTCAAAACAATAACGTCATTATTTACAACTAACAAATGACATCACTTATCTATATCTCATAACAACGCACACCCACGACATGATTCCTTATCTTATCTTATCTTGATCTTGATCTGGGCATAAGTGTCCCACCAATCACGACACAAATCCTTATCTCTACCATCACCCATAATTTCATACGCGAACCAAAAATATAAGAACTGAAGCCATTGACACATATGTCCCCAGGGAAATTCCAAACTCATGGTGTCACGCACACCATGACGCCATCACCTTATCAACCAATGACATCACGATGCTTATCTTGATTTGGTTCAAAGCGGCCACACTACTACTATTGGATATCTAATCACGCTGAAGTGATTAGATATCCAATACTAGTAGTGTGGCCATTTTCATCATCATCAAGAACCATGGGCTCACTGCCCGTTGATGTCTGATGCTGTTTCACTATCTTCTTCCACCTTTCTTTGTCCAGTGCGCAGTGTCGCTGTTTTTGTACACCCATTCCACACCAGTCTTTTATATCATCTATCCATTCTCTGTGTGGTCTACCTCTTCTGTTTAAGCCATCCAAAATACCAAACATAAATGTCTTTATCTTCCGGTCCTCACTCATTCTACAGATGTGTCCAAATAATTGTAGCTTCCGTTTTATAATCTTCTGCATTAGATTCTGTTTTGGTTGCATCTTCTGATAGAGCTCTTCATTGGTGATTTTCTGTACCCATCCTATTCTTAGAATCTTCCTGTAACAAGTTCTTTCAAATACCAAAATTCTTTTTTTTGATTCCTTATTTATTACCCACTTTCAGATCCGTACAGTACACCACTAAAGATGCATGTTTCCAATACTTTTCGTTTTGTTTGCAGACTGATCACTTTACTTTTCCAGATGTTATCCATGGCCTTCAGATTTGTTCTTCCCTTTGCAATCCTGATCTTTATTTCTTTTTTACAGTCCAAGTCATATGTCAGTTTACTTCCCAAATATGTGAATTGTTTCACATTTTCTATATTAGTTCCATCCACTTGTATCTTTTGTTTCATGTTCTTCTCACCAAATATCATTGTCTGTGTTTTTTCAAAGTTCATAAGTCCAAATCTCTTCTCTTCCTCATTTAACAGTTTCAGTGTTTTTTGTAGTTCTCTTTCGTCTTCTTCAATAATAACAATGTCATCTGCAAATCTCAGATTGTTAATTCTCATTCCGTGTACAGATATTCCTTTGGCATCTTCCTTCAATTTGTTCATTGCTCTTTCTAAATGTGCGATGAAAATGCTTGGTGATATTGAGTCTCCCTGTCTAGTACCTCTGCTTGTTTTAAACCATTTCCCCAAATCATCACCTATTCTAACTGCTGCAACTGCATTCTGATAAACATCTTTTAATATAGCTATTATTTTTTTTATCAATTCCATAGGATTCCAGAACTGTTAATGTCACTTTCTGGTCAATACTGTCAAATGCTTTCCGAAAATCAACAAAGCAAGTATATATGTTGTTGTTTTTTCTCCGTAGCTTTCTCTGCTATTAACCTCATTGTCAAAATCTGTTGAATTGTAGTTCTATCCTTCCTAAATCCTGCTTACTCGTCTGCAAGGTATGCTTCCAATTGTGTTCTCAATCTGTCTGTTAATATGATCATCATCACTTTACCAAGGTGACTTATCAATGCAATTGTTCTATAATTTTTACATTCTAGCTTATTTTCTTTCTTGTATAATGTTATTAATATTGATTTCACCCACTCCTCTGGCATTTTCCCTTCTTTCCATACCATATTATATAGTTGGTGCATTTCTGTAACCATACTTTCACCACCATATTCAATCATTTCTCCAGTAATGTTATCGTTACCAGGACTCTTGTTGTGTTTTAGCCGTCCTATTGCTTTTTCTACCTCTCCTTTTAAAATGTCCATATCATGCTCATTATCTGGTGGTGATATCTGCTTCAATTCTTCAGTCAGTTTCCCAACGCTATCTGAATCTAGTTTTTCTTCATATAACTCACTACAGTATCTTGTCCACCGTTTTTTCTTTATTCATCAATACTTTGCCTTTTTCATCTTTAATTGTGGTCTGTTTTGGTTGCCACTTTCTATTAATGGTTCTGATCATTTTGTATACCTCCCTTGTTTTATGCTCTCCGTAATACTGTTCTATATTGTTGCATTGGGCTTCTAACCATTTCATCTTATCCATTCTGACTGCTCCATTTTCCCACGCCCACAATTCCAGCCTATTCAAGTACTGCATATCAGCAGCATTTTCCCAAGCCCACTATTCCAGCTATTCAAGTACTGCATATCAGCAGCATTTCTGATTACCCTACCTACAGGAAATAGCTGTATGTCGCTTGGTTAATAATCATTGGTTATTAGTGATGGATTGGATTATGCAAAAGGTTAAATTATAATGAGAGAAATAAAATGGAATCCTACCTCTACGTTATCGTAGATTATGCAGATGACATTATTTCAACATCAAAACAACCTGATACACAAGCAAAATCAGAAGTGTTGTATAAAAGTTGCAAAAATTGGACTTAAATATGGATGAAACAAAAGTTCTTAAACTGCACGATATGTGCGTAAACGAAATTAAAATTGACCAACATACAATATAAGTTATGAATTTTACATTCTTGGAACCTAATGCTGATACTGAGGCGGAACTGAGAGGGATAAAACACAAAGATTGACAGAATTAAATGCTAGTTTCAGAATATTGAAGAATATATGGAAATCATCCATATATCATAAAACCTAAATAATTTAAGGATATCTTCAATAGCAGTATGAAGCTCATATTATTATATGAATTAGGCATGTAAATTGACAAACAAACATGAATCCAAATAGATTTCTTACAAAGTGTTAACGTAAAATATTTAAGAAAAATATTTTCGCCACATGATATGTAACTAACGATAGGTTATATAACAGACAGAGCAAAGAATATCATCAATAAAATGGCGTAGTTGGAAATGGATTGGACATGGATTGAAAAGAAAAAAAGATGACTGGTTGTGAGAGCTGGAGAGAAGTAGAATTAGTTGCAAAAGACAGATAATTGGATCAGATGGATCGTAGTCTTATGGGCCACATTACACGAGAAGAATGCGTAGGGAAGTTAGGATAGATCATTAGTATTGATCTATTATTTCATTATTTGCTATGTTATCTTTCATGGGTGGTGCAGTGATGGAAAACTTGCAAGCAAGGATGAAGGACTTACGGATATACTTCCTACACAAAAAGTGCTCATACTCCGGTTCGTTCGTAGCTTTGACAGAGTTCTCTGCACTCTGCTATACTCGTATCCCTCCAGGAATGACCTGGCAGAATAAGTAGCAAGATTATTCGCCAATTGATCGGGACAGTCGGAGGTTAAACTCCTGACATGTTGTCTTCAGGATCGTTTCTCTAAAATGTAGCGGCCAGCCTACGGAAACCACTTTATTGATGTACTCTTAATTGGAGTTGGGCTTGTGTATTGAGCTTGTACAGCAAGGCCGTCATCTGTATTGAATGTATGAAAAAAATAGGAAAGAATAGATGCAAAGAATCTACTCTGGAGACGAAACACGGCAATTTCACGCCTTCATTAAGAAGGGTAGTGGTGTTTCGCAAGGCTGTGAAAGTCATCTACCGTATAGTTGATAATTCCTCCCTAGAGGAAGGAAAATGGCTAGGAGATACTCGTATAAAAGGCTATCTGCCTTGCATAGAGGATAACTATATGTGTAATTCTCATCACCAGTCCATTCATACCTCAGATGCTGACATTTTAAGGAGATAAGTTTTTCATCACGCAAAACAGGTGGACCGGTCAAAAAAAAAACGCTGTTTACAGACAATGCACTGGCCTCCACAACCAGTGCATTGTCTGTAAATAGTGTTTAGTTTCTTCGGTTATAATTCCGAACAGTAACTGACATTATTAATTAGTTTTATGCTTGTGGAACACAAACAGAATCTCCCCCCCCCGTCTTGTTTTTATATATATATACTCCCCCCCCCCCACACACACACTTGAATAAACTGCACATCAACGAGCACGGAGGAAAATAACTAGAAAGATCTAGAGCTTTTTATGTAGCAGATATTTAAGCAACCCACCTTTGCTAACTATTTGTTGTATTTAACAAATAGCATTATTGTTTATTGTGGTGGTAACAGGAACAAAGGAATTGGAGTTTATACAATTGTTAAGAGATAACTACCTGAGACAGCATGTAATGGAAGGGACATTTGAGTGTGTTAGATCTGGTCATAGCATCGGAGAACATATCAGTAAGTAATTTAGATGCACTGTCTCCACTTGGGGAAAGTGATCATGTGGTCTTGACTTGGGAGATTGTATTATGTGCTGAATATTTTGTTAAGAAGGGTTATATGTGGAATTACAAGGCTGGTGATTATAACAAGCCGAGAAGTCAGATATCAAAAGTGCTATGGCATGAGAATTTAAAGGGGCGAGATGTTGATGGTGCATGGGAGATTATCAAGGAGTATTTAATGAAAGCTGTATCTGACTATATTCCCAGAGTCAGGAGGAGGAATCAGGTAGGAGTAAGATGGATGAATAATATTATTAAGCGAGAGTTGCAGATAAAGAGAAAGTTGTATAAGGAAAAAGGTTATGAGCATTCCCATGAGTAGTACAAGATACAGGTAAGAAGGGTAACCTGCATGGTAAGGAAGACCAAAGCTAATTATGAGAGGAAACTAGCTGATGAGTCCAAAAAAAATCCTAAGGAATTCTTTCGCTATGTGGCAAGTAAAAGGAGGAATAACTTTGGAAGGATGACTTTAAAAAGTGTTGATGGTAAAGAAATTACAGAAGCTAATCAAGGAGTTGATTGCTTATCGATCATTTTGAAAAAGTGTACCATCTTGATTGTAATATTGCAGTGCCGAATATGTCATTGACTGATGAGAGTCTAGTGATAGAAGAATTTGAGGTACTTAGTATATTACAGAACCTTAATGCTAACACTGCCATTGGGTTAGATGGCATATTCGACCCATGTTTTAAGGGAATGCGCAAGAGAATTAGCACCTCCTCTAACTTGGCTGTTTAATTTAAGCCTCAGTTCTCGTAAAGTCCCAATTGAGTGGAAAGAGGGGAACATTATTCCACTACATAAGGGGGGGGGGGCTCCAGGACTGAGGTAGCAAATTATAGACCAATCAGTATATCGGGAGTGATGGTTAAGGTTCTGGAGAAATTAAAAATTAGAATTCAGGACTGGGTGGACAGCAATATGATACTTTATAATGGGCAACATGGTTTTGTGAAGGATTGATCCTGCGTTAGCAATTTGCTCACTTTCTGTAATGAAGTAACAATGAAGTTGGATAAAGGAAAACCTTTTTCAGTGATCCTGCTGGACTTTGCAAAGGCATTTGACAATATTCCGCATGGAACTCTGTTGCATAAATTGGAGGAAATGGGCATGGATCCGAGGTTAGTAATTTGGATTAGAGGGTGGCTAGTGGATAGATATCAAATAGTGGTTTATGGTGGAGCAGAGTCCAGTAGAAGGCAGCTGACTAGTGGTTTGGCTCAGTGCTTGGACTCTATTATTTAATTTTTACATCAATGATATTGGGAATACTTTGAAAGGAGATATCCACTTGTTTGCTGATGATGCAAAACTGAGAAGAGTGATAGATAGTTAATTCATATGATGTGGGTATCTTGCATGATGACTTAAATAGGTTGACGGTTTGGGCTAAACTAAATTCCATCACCTTCACCTTAGTCTTGTCTAAGGTGATGCACTTCGGAAGGATGAGATCATATGCTGTTTACTACATTAATGGAACTGAACTGCAAGAAGTTGATGAGGCAAGGGACTTGGGAGTTATTGCGGACAGAGAACTTAAGTTTCGAGAGCATATTGCAAAAGTTGCCAAAACTTCACATCAGATTACATGGTTATTGAAGAACACACTGACAAGCAGGGATAAGGAAGTGATTGTCCCACTTTATAAAGCATTAATAAGACCTCATTTGGACAATTGTGCACAGATCTGGTCACCTGGATTTTTTTAGTGATGTCGAAATGGTGGAGAGGATTCAGAGGCGGGTTACGAAAATTGTTTCAGGCCTGTGGGATTTCTCCTACGAGGATAGATTGACGGTCTGTGGAATTCAAAAACTAGTTGATAGACGTAGGAGAGGAGATATGATAGAGGCATATAAATTATTAAAAGGGTTTTATAGGATTGATACTGATGACTTTTTAAGATCAGTGCAGGAAGGGAGAGAACGAGAGGTCATTCCTAGAGATTGTGTAAGAGTGTGGTTAACAAGGATGTTAGGACTAAATTTTTTGCTTGGAGGGTTGAATGCTTTGCCAGAGGTGGTTCTGAACGCTTCATCTGTGAATGAGTTTAAGGGGAAGTATAACAGGTATTGTGTGAATAACGGTTAGTATGTCAATGTTGGGTCTCCAGCGATGAATATTTTGACTCCATGGAGGCATCTTATATATAATAATAATAACATACTTCTCTCTCCTTCTATTTTTTCTTCTGTTAGACGATATGCTGCACATATGCACATTTCCTTTACCTCTGTTCATTGGAAAAATGACAGTCTTTTAAAACACCAAGTGATTTATTCTTGTCCTATGCAAATGCTACAGTATCATAAACTATAATATCTGGTGTTTCCACAGTCTGACCCGCAGTATGCGAGTGTGCGTTGACAAGGAGCAGTACATTATACGCAGCATCTTCCTGTTACGAGCATCAGTTTTCCCTTGCACAAATTTCCTCACTGGGATATCCCCCAAAATAGAACATATCGGGCGGAATTAACTGACATGATATACTGGCCTCATGGTCTTAGCCGTCTCTTCCGTAAATTTAACTGAACTTGTCCCTTTCCTGATGCAAACGATTTCTCCTTACAAATATCAGAAAGTGCGAGCTCCTTTTTTACGTATTAAAGATTGTGACTTGAATTTTTTCTTGAGAGGTATATTAGGCGTTTCCATTCAAGACATCATTCCTCATGATATGGGTTCAAAAGGTGTTCAGTCTTGTCTATCATGTCCATGAGTTGTTTATGACACACTTTATGTTACACATACTTTACATAAGTATAATCTAGATTACTTTCTGATATCACCAACAATGAAAAATACTATAAATAAATACAATAAAAATGAGGATCAAAAAGTTTCCCAGACAAACAATAACAAAAAAAAAAAAATCTGAAATTCATAAAAACAACCAAAAATAACTAAAAAAAAAATAACAGGAAATCACCAAAAATGCAAAAAATATGAGAAATGAGAGAGTCCAAAAGTAATCGTATTTGGAGAGCCTACGTAGCCAGCTACCATTTCATGGTCTACCTTCTATCCTTTGCAGTTAGCGCCAATAACTTCCATAATGTTCTGTTCTTGTTACGAGTGGATGGTTTCCTTTCTTGAGATTTCCACACGAGTATTAGAATTATTCCATACTTTCTCACGAGCTTTAATTTAACATAGGTTTGTCGATAACATAGTAAATTTGATTTTTCTTCTTAAACTCGTGATGTTCAAATGATCTCTTCTTTGCTAAGGGATTTGATAGGATACCACACATGAAAGGCTGCTGTGTAAACTAGATTATATGGGATTGGAATATAATCTATTGGCTTGGATAAGTGGGTGGCTCACAGGACAGGTATCAGTATAGAAAAGAGGATGTGAATCTGCCAGATTTAAGGTGACCAGTGGTGAATTCCAGGGATCAATCAGTCCTTGGACGATTGTTGCTTAATCTATACATTAATGATGCTGGAAAGGAGCTGATAGGAGATCTTCAGTTGTTTTCTGATGATGCAAAGATAAGCAGGACAATACTGATATACAGCATTTACAGCGTGATTTGAACGATAATGCTGTCAGTTCAATGCAATGTTAGTAAGTGTAAAGTTATGCACTCTGTTATGTACATTGGCCTGATGCAGTACAATTCTTTCATACAGCAGCATTTTATATTGAAGAGGTTATGTTTGGAGTAGCTGTGATGATGCTTGAGATCTTGGCATAATGGTGGATAGGAATTGGAAGTTCAAATGTCACATAACAAAAATTGCAATTACATCTCAGAGGATAACTGCGAGTTGAAAACGAACATTGACATGTAAAGATGAAGTCATTTTGCCTCCACAAGGCTTGATCGTGTGCAGATTTGGTTTCTTGGACACTGGTTGGCAGAAGAGAGACGAGTGATATGATAGAGGTCTATAAACTTTTGCGATACATGATATCGGTTGATAAAATTTTTCATTATAAGAAAAGTGGGAAGAGGACAAGGGGCATCCATGGAAGTTAAGAAAGGGGTAAGAGCTAAATTTTTCTCTCATAGAACCGTGAGTGGAACGGTTTCCCCGTTGAAGTAGTAAGTGCATCTATTGTGAATGAGTTTAAGAAAAGATATGGCAGCTGGTTTGTGTGACTTATGCTCTCTCTCTCGATGAGCCCTTGACTCCTTGGAGGTTAATAATAACAATAACCACTGTCCTACAATAAACACTGGTCTCCTTGTCATTCTCCGGTGGCAGGCGGATGAGGACAACTTAGGAACTTTAATGCTACTAAAACACGTTTTGTCTTATTTATCGTGAGAAAGATGTCGCTTCATTCCATTCCCGCTTCAAGACTATACATTTCTCATATTCGGCTAGCTGAATATGAGAAATGTATAGTCTTGAAGCGACATCTTTCGACTACAAACATTTCTCCATCCTCCAAAAAACTGATATCATCTTCCATTCAAGGTGTGTGAAGGGACAGGGTGGTGCAACAGAAACCTCCCGAGAATGCTTCATGCTTTTTTCCCCTTAAAATGTTCTTAAAAGGACATTCCACTTAATTGATAATCCTCTCGCACAGACTCGATACAGTCGCTCTATCATAGCAGTTTTTTTTCTGTCTTATGCTTCTTGTTTTCCCCTTCAAGGCATTTTATGGGCACTGCTTCATTGCACTGGCTATCACCATGTGTTTACTTAAGTTCGTGAAACGCCAGCTGCATGGTCAAAATCCATGCACAGTTCAGCTTCAACGTTACCGAAAGCATTCACCGTTTTTCATCTGTTTGGAATGGTGTCCTTCTTACTTTTCTCCCAAAACTATAGCTGTTCAAGAAATTCTTCATCGCGTTTCTGCTTTCTTCTTAACCACTTGAATACAGGACTGTTGTGTTGTTGGTTTTATGACTTCTCGTGTGGAGTTGATATTTGGTTGCATTGCAAGAACCACGAATAATCTATAGTTTGCTACTACTATCTTCGAAAATAAGTGCACAGGCTTTTCTCAACCGTTGTTGAGGTGAATGTTGTGATCGTTTTATGGTGTGACATTTTTTCGTCCGCTTTGTATGCGTAAGTCTAGGTATATGCACTGCCGTATTCACTGCTGCAACAGATTCTCTCCGCATGATGTGCCAAAATTATTGAATGCATTTCTGTCTCTGCTACTCCATTCCATAAAAACCATCTCACTGTACATTGTTCTTCGGTGTCTGCTGTCTACTGATCCATCCTATTAACACGCCTAGTTCAACAAGAGAGCTGATCAGTCAGCCTCAGATTCCCAACTGGTATGTTTTATTCATCTGCAGTAGCATGCACAACATCCATAAATAAAACATCTGAAATAATTTCTGGGCTCCTTATTAAGTATTTGTGTCGTTAACGAGCGCAGCTTAAAAATACCGGAGCAGCCTCTTAAGATTGTGCAAACTTGAAGTGTTTGTTCTCATAGTATCAAAGATATTTTGATAGTAATAAACTCCTATTTCACCCTTATCATGCTTAATGTGTGTATTTAATCAAAATGTATATAAATAAAATTAAAAGTATATAATAAAGTGCGAATATCCAGGCTCCTTGACAGAATTCGCGTATTTTTAAATAGTGTAATATCAAGGCAACTCACGCAAAAGATTATATGCTTGCGAACACTTTCGAAATTTTAAGTTTCAAAAAGCAAACTTTTTTTTTTTTGCCTTATTAGTGATAAATAAGTGATATTTATTATCTCTCTTTTAACCGTTTTTAGTACTAACTTAAGCAATTTTGACTCTTTTGCTTCAGTGTGTGGCGCTCATTGTTTTTGTTGGATAAAATAACAATTAAATATTAATATTAGCCATTGTTTTATGCATTGCAAAACTTATCGCAGTTCATTCTGTATTATTTGATAACAACTGTAAGTGATTATACCTCATTCTGCATTGCGATTGAACTAATATGTGAAGGAAAACTAAGAAAAACGAATTCTGACCATTTGACTTGGAGCCTCCGTAGCTTCATGGGTAACAACGATGCCATCGTCGAAAAGATCTAGGTTCGAATTCCATCTAGAATGCGAGTACCTTTATAAAGTTTTTTGCAGCTGTACGCGAGAGCGGTTTCATACGAAGGTAGCAGGGTTTTCCCTCCGGCAACTCAGTTTGTTTGTTTTTTTTTTATTCATCCTGCAAAAACAGGCAAACCGGCCAGAAACACACGTGCAATTAACAGATATAATTACACCAGCCTCTCGTAGCCTTAGTTGCTTTGGCCGTAATTCCAAGTAACCCACAACGACTTATAATTCTGAAAGTATCTGTAAATAAAAGTGTAATACTGGTTTCCCATAGTGCCTTACAGTGGATGCGTTGTGCTTTACACATTTAGTTTGTTGATTTGGAGTATCGTAGATTATATACAGGACTGATTTCCTTATCATAATTGGAATTTTTTGTGTCTTGCGATTTTATTAAATCGCAACCAGCGGCTGCTTTGTATTGATTATCTGCAACATCCTACTGTATTGCGTTTTTCAGAGAATTTCGTTACCTTAGCAACAGGATAGGTCGTAACTGCAGTTACTTCTCACGAAACCTCTTGGTTTTATTTCCGTTATTATTAAAAAATTAATGGTCGTGCATATAATTTTACCGAGTCATTTTCTTAGGAGAAAGAAAGACTTACGAGTATTCTGAAAGACGAGTTTCTGCATTTCGATTTGAAAGGCAGAGCACTTGAATGGAACTTGGATAACGCCATTTAGTCAAAACTATATTAAAGTGCAACCAGTACCACAGCTTCACTAAATTTCTCCAATTTCTTGGATTATTTTTTTCTTACCTGAATAATTTTACATCTCACTTCATGATATGATGAACAGGCGATCAAATTTATTATAATTCTATATACATTATTATCTTATATAATGCCCAGTTATTACATGGCATCGGAATCCTTCCCGCTCTCCAGCGTGAGGGAAGTCTTCAGCCTTCCCTCACGCTATCCCTCAGACCACCTTATTAGAGGCTTCAAGTGGCTCAAAAGAGATATACTATTTGGTTTCTATGGCAGAATTGCTAGATTATCTAAACCTTAAATATTCACGGCATTAATATATCTTTCGTGCGTTTGATTCATATAAAATATATGAATCAAACCCAGTGATAACTTCTCCTGATATATACGACTATGGCTTCAGTAGGCTTCTTGTAATGAATATGAAACTTCAGTACTTTGAAATCTTCTTTATAGTCGTTAAAATTTTTCGAAATTATAAGGGGGAAATGTCCTAGTGATGTTGCCTTATTTTTTTTTTGGACGAAATTTTGATTTTTTTTTCGTTCATCGTAGCTAAAAGTTATTATTTTCTGAAAGAGTTGTTCGAATTCAACCGTTGATTAATAACGGTTGAATTGCATTATGTTGTAGTATTCTCTTCTGTGCGCATGTTGAATGGGATCAGTAGGGTAAGCTTTTGGACTGCAGCCTTTATTTACCGTGTGAATTTTTAAAGCTATTTATTTATTTATTTATTTTTTTTTTTTTATAATATGGATGGTCTTATTATTATTACAGCCGATGAAAAGTTTATCCACCCATTCAATATTTACAGTTTGCGCTACTGCTTATTACAAAGTATTTTTTTAATAGCGCTTTCCTGAATTACATCGTATTCGGGAAACTTTTTATCCTGTTTATCAAATTATTGCACCAGCATCTTAAGTCCCGAGCAAGAGAAAATGATAGGTTTAAAAAATTTGCGTGTAATATGAATTTTAGGGACGGATCTTACTTAACTGCTACTTATCGAACCGAGAACTTGCGGGTTGTTGAAAGGTAAGTAACAAGTATTCATGAATGTATTAGCCTTGCGAGAAGTTGTGTAGGTTGTTAGAGGCAGAATTCAAAGCTATTTTGAGGGATTTCCTCCGTTGTTTCATGTTTTAAAATATGTTTAGCTATTCGCCTGCTTACTAGTATTAAACTTTACTTGTACTTGACTTTGTTACCACGTTGCGCTTCATTAAATTTTACAGAACTACGTTAAAAAAAAAAATGCAATCCAGTACTTTAATGATAGTAATTATTTTATTTTTTTGCTTCAAAGTTGGCTGTATAGCATTTTCAAACTGGATGTTATAGCACCCACTTTATCCCTGATTTCTACCAGAAGTGCTACGAATTTTTCATACCAGCTAAAATGATAACAATATTAATTTAGTAGACGAGATTTTGAAAAATAAGCGTATGTTAAATAAGATATTCTTTGAACGAAAGAATTCTCACATCCATGTATCCGTTGTTGAAGAGAAATAATAAATCACTAAAGGAAAACAGTTGTGTGACGCTTATGTTGAAACAGATATAGCATCATTATAGCATTTCTTCTTTGTTTTAATATATATATATATATATATATATTTATAAAAATAAATTTAACTGACTAGAACCCGAGAAAGTATAACAAAAACCTTTAATACATCACAACTAGTTTCACCGATGAAACTAGTTGTGATGTATTAAAGGTTTTTGTTATACTTTCTCGGGTTCTAGTCAGTTAAATTTATTTTTATAAATGTATACATCCCGAGTAAATCCTAATTTCAACAATATATATATATATATATATATATATTAATCTGTGTGTTTGCAAAACCAGTCCTCATCAGATGCCACCTGATCTTGCGGAAAGACATTTTAGGAAACATACGCATACTCAGAAAAAAAGTCCTTCCGCTGTGAATCGTTACCAGCAAATAGGCAGAATTACGAAGTGAAAATGGTTCTTCAAGGAGAAAGAAGTTTAGCTTTGCTGTTGCAATGGGCAAACAATGGTTACCAATTGTCTGGCAATTTTAAGAAAATCGATTATTTCACACATGAACTGGACGTTCGTCGATACCTGTTGAGGTGATACCGGAAATTATGCACACTCGGTTGATTCTGAACAGCAGACAGGCGAGCTCTGCGTTTCAGTATTCAAAGTGCATTAATGTGCACTCTGCCTTTTCCGATTGGGACTGTCAGAAATCTTCCGCATTGCTTCTGAATTTTAACCCCCCCCCCCCCTCAATCACAAAGTGCCGTAAATAATATAATTGACTCCCGGCTCCTGACCACTGACACAATACCGCCCCACCCCTTCAATAGCGTTACGTGATTTATGGATGATTTCTTCATATGGTCACCGGTTTTCTCTTATGTAGACATAATTTCCGCTACGACTAAGAAGTTTCAATTTCTTCAGATACTTATCTTCTCCCCCTCTCTCTTTGTCACAAATTGTCATAAATAATGGGCTCACGGTTCACTGACACAAAACTATTGATCCTCTTCCCCCACAGTATTATGCAATTCATGGATGATTTCTTACGGACACTGACTTTGTCTTATGCTAATAATTTCTCCTGCGGCCAGGAAGTTTCAGTTTTCTTTATTTCTTCATCATTTTGAGATATTATTTTCTTTACAGGTTCATTATCGTTCATTCTTTGAGTATTTTGTCCTGACGCTCGCATCCTTTAGTTGGTTATTATTATTTTTTATTGTTGCATTTTTATGGACAGGAAATCAACACTTAGTTTTGATGATTCTGTGTTTACAATGTAATATACAATAATTGGGGATTGGGTTCGAGGCTACATCGTGAGGGTTATTTATATAGCGCTCCTGTAATAGGTGATATTTACATGTTTCTTTTTAGAAAAAAAAAGTAGTTTATAGTATATTAGTGGTGTTTTATAACATTCTGATAATGATGAAGAGAAACTTGATATTGAAGTTGAATTAACCTCTGAAATCACAAGATTAAAACAGATGATTAGTTATTAATAGGAATTATAAAAAGTTCAGAGGCGTGTCAAGGAACATAAGAGGGAAAAGAAAGTTGAGCAGAAAATGAGGAACAACAAAGTACGGAATCACGTAATATAATGCGTCACGAAAATCGGGTGGATGAAGTCCATTATTTGGTATGGCTATTCCCTCATAAAACCTGCCATGGATGAACGTGTTATTAATTTAAGTTTTCCTGGGCAGAGATCAAAATCAAAAATTCATTTGTTAATAGACTGTTGTTCTTGTAGGGACAAATGATTTAACTAGCGATAATTTCAGTATGAGAGGATTCTGGGAAAAGCAAGAATGAGAAAGTGAAAATAGATTACTAAGATATGCTAGAACTGAATTAGAAGGGCTATGATCGCAAACGCTTCTACGCATAGGCTGAAAGAATGGATACGAATTTTTGGATGTGTGAAGTAAGTTTAAGGGAAGAACCGATTTATAAGAGGGTCAACTGCACTTCATTGAGTTTGGTAGTCTGGAGAAATTATTTATTAGTGTATGAAACTTAATACAGAGAGTCTGAGTAACTAAATCATAATTGGAGGAATGTTGAAAATCTATGCGTAAGAGCGACCCGGTTGTGGAATTATATTAATGATACGAATGTGTATTATCATAGCAGTGACTATGAGTAAAGGAGGATTGTGTATTCATCTGGTTCGCACTTATGTGCAACGGTGTCCGTATCAGTGAGGCATTATACATGAATAATAAACTGAAAGTTGTTCAACTGGGTCATGCAGAGGCGAATATACAAAAAAGCCTGGATATTATTTATTATATCTTTACATGAATGCCAGAAGTATCAGAAACAAAGGAGTGGAGTTTGTTGCCTTGGTGAAATACGTTTAGGCCTCAGATTGTAGGCATGAGTGAGACTTGGCTCTCCGATGCAGATGTGCTACCTGGTATCGAGGAGGGTTACATTATTTTTAGGAAGGATAGGTGAGGAAGAGGAGGTTTACTGCTAATGATATCGAGGTATGAGGCGGAGTCTAACGAGATCAAATACACGGTAGAGGTGTTGTTATTGACCTAGTGGATGGGTTGTTGGTGACGACGAAATGCATTACTAAGTAAACTGCATGGGAGCTAAACGAGTAATCATCATGGGTGGCTTTAATTATTCGAAACATTGACTGGGTAGCGATGAAATCTCATGAGAAGAATGAAACCAAATTTATTGAGCTGTTGCTTGGTCCATTGTTATTCATTGTTTTACATTAATGATATCGGGAAGGATATGACAGATGTTATACATTTGTTTCCTGATGACGCAGGGTAATCAGAAATGCGTCTGATATGCAACCTTGCAGAATGATTTGAACAGGCAGGAATTGCAGGCACATATGAAAATGCTGTCATTTCAATGTTAGTAAATATGAAGTTATGCACTTTGATGGAATGAGATCGGATGTCATATTATATTAGGATTTTGCTAGAAGAAACTGTTCAGGGTGGGGAGGGGATCTTGGAGTTTTAGCAGATAGCAAGTTGAAATTCAGGAGCGCATATAGGAAAGATTGCAAATACAACTGAGAGGATAATTGCAATGCTGAAACGACCTTGACGTTAAGGATAAGAAGTCATTTTGCTTCTTTACAAGGTCTTGAAATGACTTCGCCTGGATTATTGTGCACAGATCTGGTCTAGTTTCCTAGGTGATGCAGATTCAAGTGGAGAGGATGTAAGGGAGTTTCACACACGATATCGGGAATGTAAATTTTGATGACATTGAGAATTTATGGACTGCAGACAAAAGTTAGCAGGAGAAAGAGGAATTAAATGGTAGAGACATAACATGCTTCTGAAAGGTTCATATAATTGAGAATGAATGCAGTCAAGAAAGGGCTGAGCGATAAATTTTTTTTCTATGAAACTTTTTTTCATAGAACGGTGCGTGATTAAAATGGATTTTATCTTTAAGGTTTGTCAGTGTAGGTAGCTTGAATGAAGAAAATTGATGCAAGAAGAGGTATGACAGTGGATGTGGGTGATAGTAGTCCGACTCCCTGGAGAGCGGATACGCTAACTACTCGGCCAGTCAGGTCTGCCGGGATAAACTCAAAACAGTCGAAGACCAAAATGACAGATAATAGTAGTGTAGGTCAGTATGAAATTTTTTAGCCATTGTAAGCTTGGAATGTATTAATTAATAAGAAGTTCTGTCTGCCTTACTACAGTTTTCAGGAACTTTGCTGGTAGATACAAATGTAATTATTTCCCAGTATGAAATTTGGTGGTAAACCTCATTTAAAGTAGTATGTTGAAGTTTGAGGCTCTTATCCAATAAATGATATTGGCACCTGGAGAACGGCAACCAGATTGATATCTAGAATTAGTGACCGCTCTACAACTATACAAAATAAATAAATAAATAAAAATCACATTTTAACAGAAAAGCAAATTGCAGCTATATCAACTCCACTCCATCTTCAATGGCCAAAATTCACATTCCGTGATTCTTTTTGCCACGAAGGCGGCACTTGTGCCATTTGTGAGATTGGACATCTGTCAAAGAATGCCTAATTTAGAATTCCCTGCTTTTGACCTCTTCTGGCCGTTTCCTTTCTGCATTCACTAGCAGTCATCTGCTGTATTTATACAGTTCTCCAGATTCCTAAAACCAACAGGAATCATCCTTACTGGCATGAAGGTCTTCATCTCCGTTCGTTCGAAATTCTTGCCCATTTAAATTGGCTACCGCATGTGGTGGCAACGAGGATCCCGACTTCATTTCCAGCCTATGTTGAAGGAATGAATGCAAACAGCCATCAGCAAATCCAGATCTGACTTCATAAAGGCCAATAGAAAACTCTTCTTGTCCAAATGGAAGCTGTACCGAACTTCCTAACTTGATGTTTCACGTTTGTCTCTCATCCAGATGGCACCACTATTACAGCACTTAAAAATAAAACTGACCGCTTGGCATCGTTATTTTCCTCTAACTCCTGCATGAATGACAAAGGCAAATTCGTCATTCGCCTCCTACGTGAAGAAAAAAAGAATACTACTACTAAACAGCTTGATCAAAAGAAGTCTTTTCTCTGATCTCTGTACTCAAGCATTGTGCTCAAGAGCTAACACCTGTTTCTCTGTTCGTCTCGACAATCTTCTGTATTTATCTGGCGCTTTTGATTTCTTTCTATGGGGAAAAAGCCATGGTGTACAAAACGCCTGTTGCCTCTGGCATGGACCTCGTGACAAAAATCGCCATCACTGCTGCTAATATCCGGGAAACTCCAGGTATTTACGAAAATGTACGGCAATCAATGCGTCGTCGGTGTCAGGCATGCATCACTGCTAATGGTCATAACTTTGAGCACCTGATGTGAAACCATATTATGTATCCAACTACTATTGAACTGTTCAGTTGCTCCTAATAAAGTTTTTTACACTACTTACTGCCTTGCGTTATTTCTGTATCTTTGAGTCCCTGTTAGTACCTTCCGGTGGCGTTTCTGGTCATGCTTTTCTATGAATATGGTTGATTGTGATGTTCTCTACCACCCTTCAAAGTTTTTACGCGAAATTTTTAACCACCATGTATATACACACACGAGGGTGGTCTGAAAAGTTCTCGGCATAACAATGGAATAACGAACTTATAATTTCAAAATTATTTTTATTTTTCAACATAATCTTCCTTAAGACTAATACATTTATAACAGCGATGCTCCAGCGCCATTATCCCGTCCCTGTAGTGGTTCTCAGTATGATCTGCAATCACCTCTTGATTCGAAGAAAAAGGCTGATCAGCGAGGAAGAGTTTGTTTTGGGAAGAGATAGAAGTCAGAGGGAGCCAAATCTGAGGAATAGGGGTGAATGTTCCAACAATTCATAGTGCAGATCTCTTAATTTCCCCACTGCCAAAATGCCTTTGTGGGCAGGTGCATTGTCCTGATGAAAGATGATTTTTTTCTTCTGGAAACCGGGTCTTTTCTCACGAATTTTTTCGTCTAGTCTGGTTAAAAGATCTGAATAATATTCCCCAGTTATTGTTTTACCCTTTTCAAGATAATTAATAAACAATGCATTTAGTATCCCAAAACACCGATGCCATGAGCTTTAACCGGCTTCTGTCCACTGTTTTGACTGCTGTTTAGATTCTGGTGTGTAATGGTGAAACCAAATCTCATCATAGTAATAAATCGACTCACAAAATCAGTTTTATTCTTGTTAAACCCTCCAAGCACTTTTCAGAGATTTTCATGCGAGTGTGTTTTGATCTGCTGTGAGCAAGTGCAGCACCCATCTTGCGCAAAGCTTTTTCATTTGCAATTCTTCATTCAAAATATATCCTACACGTTCCTTTGAAATGCCCATAGTCTCAGCAATTTCATGCACTTTGACTTGCCGGTCATCCAGTACCATATCGTGCACTTGATCAATGATCTCTGGTGTTGTTACACTTTTTGGACGTCCTTTATGTGGATCATCTTCAAGGCTGGTACGGCCACGTTAAACTTGGCAGCCCATTTCTTAATTGTCGAAAATGAAGAAGAGTGCCCATAAACTTATGAACTTCGAATGAATTTCTTTTGGCGTTAAATCTTTTTTTACAACGAATTTTATAACCGCATGATACTGAATTTTTATCCATTTCAAGGGATACAACACTTTTGCCTCAGACGCTGTATAAAACAAACTACTTGATAGGACTTGCAATTTCACATGGATGCTTATTATGACAGATGTACCAACTTAGAATAAAAAGTCTTGTCGATAGTGTTATTATCTATGGTCGAGGCCGAGAACTTTTCACACCACCCTCTTATATATATATATATATAGATAGATATAGATTTTTAATTAATTTTTTTTCTCATAATTTTCATTCTTAATCTTTCAAAATCTATACTTTTTTTGATTCATCATCTTCTTTTGTTTGCTTGTTTTACTCATGTTTTTTTTTTTTTTTTCATTTTTGGCTGTTGAGTATACATATTTACGTTCAAATAGTTGAGATTCATTCTCAACACCGTTCTCTTTTCATTCATACGTTTTTGGCTCGGTGAAGTTCGGTCGTCGCGAATACCTTGTTATCCCTATCTTCTAAAAATAGACAGCTAGGCACGTACTTTAATTACTCTTTTAATATCGTTTAAATTTTTATATTAGATATAAATTAGAATAAGTGGTTGGAAAGCAAAATAGGTCCACGCCTTGGTATTTTTTAATATTGAAGAAACAATTAGTTTCTTATCAGTTGCGCGTACACACACATCCAGCATTATTTGTCTTATGATGATTATTGTAGTCTCATTTGTTTGTTTATATTTTGATTTATATACATGCAGTTTGAATTACAATTTCTCCAGAAGAAACTTTCAGAACATTCTGAACATTTGATCAAAGAAAGCTAGAATCACCTCGATATAAAACGAAAAGTTGCTACAGCAGAAAACCGAATCACGTTTAGTTAAATGAACAAAGGATTAAGGGAATTCTTACTTTTGTGCAACATACTACTAAGGAAATTTTTTTGGGTGAAGACGCCAGCACTTGTCCTTGGCTTACATCTTGCGATCACATTAAACAATTACTTTTAATCGGATTGTTACTTATGATCGCAGTCCTTCCTTAAGATGTATTATATTAAACCAAGTCCAGTAATTGTACTTTGGAAAGTTTAGCCATTCTGACCTAGTTCGTCTTCACTGAAACACGTGTTTTACAAAAGCAGGAAAATAATTATAGAATGTAAAAGGCATAAAATATAATTTAAATACGCATAAACTTGTAATGGTGGCGTGCGAAGTGAGTAATAACGACCATCTAGTTTCGTTATTTGAATTTTAATTAGCAATTCCTATTTTGGAATGCCATTGCTTGACTTCGTATTGAATTCCCCCCCCCCCCCTATCATTGTATATCCAGTACCTTGAATGCACACCGCCGGAACGAGTGGGTGGGAATTAAGGGCAGACTTAATTTTATTCTCTGTTTGCGTTGCTCTGAAGAGGAGTAAACGTGTTGTTATGCCAGGGTGGGCAGAATTGTTTATTTTTGGTTTCATTAGAAGTGAAATTTGCACAGATATTATTCCAAATCGCATCCGAAGGGCTGAAATTAAGAGCAACCAAAACCATAGAGCATGGATTTTAATGAAATAGTTGTGACTCTCTTGTCTCAAGATCGCCGAAGACACCCGTTATTTGAGTTTGAAAAATAACTCGCGGAAACGTTTCGTATCTAAAAAAAAAAATCTCGAGCATTATGCACTTAACGGATATAGTTCCGCTGCTTTTTCTACAAATATTTCGTTTAAATAAAGGAAAATCGTATAGTTGGTCTTCTGTGAAGGTGAAAAGGTTTTTCATCCCTTTTAATTCGAACTCAACCAAATTCAAATAAAGACAACCTGATCACGCCACTAAGTTTTGTTTGATATCGTTATAATTAATCAGTTTTAAATTTACTCCTTGGTTCATATTTTAAACTCTCGATCCGTTTTGTTTTTATTTTAGTTACGACCGAGGCCAGTGTATTATTGTTTGCTAATTGCATATTCTTCCATCTGACCCAGAAACGAAAGGTCGCGAGGCCTAAGCACATCAGTGTCAAGTGTGGATATGAGGGTAAGAAAAAATTCGTGGACATATTTTTTTGAATTTTTGAAGGTTGTAGGCTTTGGGGAAGACAGAGTGAGGGAGGCTGGTCGCTAATTAATTTTTCGAAAGACAGCCTGTCTGTCCAAATCTGGTAAACACTAGCTAGACAGAGGCGAATGTTTATTTAGCATATGACAACACAGCGTCCGGGATACTCACATGGGCATTCGGCACCATCTTATGAAACCATTATATTACTATTGGTCGTAATGCGATTTATGTCTGTAAGTTGCGTGTGTTATACTGGCCTGGTTCCGAGACGAAAAACTCGAGTTTCTTGGAGGAAAATCCTCCACCTCCATACAAGGCTGATTCACATTCAGTTGAAAAGCCCTGATGGTTTTTCGCGTCCTAGGCGGGACTCGAACCCAGGTGTTTTCAACTGATGGGCTTCGTCTGTACCGACTGCGTATGGAGGCTTTAATCTTTTTTTTGCTGAGACACCAGAAATGTGTGCCACTTCTCTTTTAATGATAGTTCTTCGTCTAGTGTGTTTTGTTCTCTTCATTCCAGAGTAATGAAACTTGATTTATTTTATTTATTTATTTATTTTTTTATGTTGTGCCCATACACAAGAGGTTGGTTGATCAACCTATAGTACATTAGCACTGTGTATGGGTAGTGGGTTAGGAGAGGAGGAACTTGTTTACATTTGATTTAAATGACTGTAAATTGTATTCCTCAGGAAACACAGCAGATGGGAGACTTCCACAGTTGCAGGGATGAAGGAGGAGGAAAAGAAACTTGTTCTGTTTGTTTCTAGGTGTACTGTGAAGGGATGTTGAGCAGCAGCCGCATGTGTTCCAACAAGCTTAGTACTGAGTGGAGGAATTATTGATGTTATTTCATATGTTTAAGATGTTATTTCAGAGCATTTCCCATGGAAATATTTGTAGAATATACATACTGCAGAAACTCAACATCTGTGCAAAAGCGGGAGGAGAGAGTTGGTAAGAGATGGGCCATTATTAAGTCTAATTGCTCTCCTCTGTATTGAGTCAAGCATTTTGAGGGAGCTTTTAGGGCCCCATCCCCTTATGTGGGAGCAGTAATCAATAGCTGGGCAGATTTGTGATTTAATAATGTTAACAGCTGTTCGGAATGAAGTAATATCTTGAATGAAAGAGAAATCCTAGTTTTTTTGAAGCTGAGGATGCAATAGTTGTGATGTGTTTATGACAGGAGAGGTTTGATGTGAGGGTAATTCCAAGAAGAGAGTTTCTCAAACTGTCTGGAAATTTGGGTATCATCAAAAAGGATACTGGAAAAAAATGGTTCTTTTTTATGGGAAATAGGACAGAACTGGATTTTATTAGCATTGAAATTGATGAGGTTATCCAAACCCCCATTGTAGGATGGCTTGGAGATCGGAATTGAGGGTGTTGGTTGATGTTCTGTAGGTTGAGGTGAGTTGTGTAGGGTAAGGTTTATCAAATGAAAGCGAGGAGTGCAATGTGCTGCCGTCTGCAAAACCATGTATTGGGTTGGAGGTCAACTGAAGTAGGTTGGTGATATATAGCAGGAAGAGGGTTGGTGAGAGGACAGAAGCTTGTGGAACCCCAGCATTAATTGAATGGTGAGAGGATAGGGAGCCATCCACCATCACACACACAGTGTGCATCCAGACAGAAAGCTGGCAATCCAACTACAGAAGTTCTGGGTCAGACTAAATGTTGGTAGTTTGCTTAGTAACCCTTTGTGCCAGACCTGGTCATAGGCTTTGGAGATATCAAGTGCAACCACTTGAGTTTTGCCAAACTTCTCCATGGCATTTGTTCAGAGATGGGTGACATATGTGAACAGATCTCCTGTTGATCGGGAGTGACGGAATCCATACTGGCAATCATTTATTAGGTGGGTGTCTTCAAGGTAGTGTAGGAGTTGAGAATTGATTATTTTTTCCATTACTTTAGACAGGACTGAGGTAAGCGAGATGGCGGCAGTGACTTGTCACTCTTCTTGGGAATGGGTTGAATATAAGCCAATTTCCAGTTTGTGGGATATCTTCCAGTGGAGTAAGAGAGTATATATAGGCGACATAGGATAGGAGTCAGTTCTGGTGCACAAACTTTCAGGACAATTGGGTGAATGCCATCATGGCCAGGGGACATTGTATGTTGGGTGTCTGGAATGGTTGGGGGACATTTGCCATCTTCAGTTATGCATGCATTGGAAGCAAAGCATGAAGCCAGAAGATTGGCTTTTTCTGTGGGTGATGATGCAATATAGCCATCTGGGTATGATAAGAGTGGGAATGGTGTTGGGCAGAAGTTACGGCCAATCCTTAGGCGAGAGACCAAAAGGCTCGACTGCTGTTTGGACAGGCTGCTAGTTTCCTGCTTTTTACTCTTTCAAACTATGTTTTGGAAGTATTGATTTTTTTTTCCATCTATTTTGGGCTTCGGTATAAGCTTTAAGGGCAGATGAGTTTCTTGATTTAAGTAAGTTACGGTATGTCTGGTATTTCATCTGTACAGCCTTGGCACATCTTTTGGAGAACTATAATAAATTTGGTGCATATGTTTGGGTTTGGAAGGTCGGAAGCAACAGTCCAACCATGGGAATGTGGCATAGAAGTTGCAGAGGCTTTCCCACTTGGTACTGTTATAATGCCAAACTACTCTTATATCGGAGTGTCTGTGTAAGTGTTGTTGCATGGGGGAGGAGATGAGCACTAGGTTGTGGGCAGAATTACCCAGAGGACTCACTAATTTCACTGTGTTTTTGGAGGGGTCATTGGTGAGGAAGAGATCTCTAGGGTGTTTGGGGAGTGGTTCAGATTATGTGGTATCCTGGTTGGCATCTGAACAATTTGTAAGGTCGTTAGTGATGGGAAATGTTTCAACATTTCGGCCCGCAAGATCTGTAACTGAATGAAACTGGTAGGTGTTTTTCATTTACAAACAGAAATGTAAAACTGGTAGCAGTTTTACATTTCTGTGTGCAGTTGACATCGATGATTTTAAATGCTCTTTAGAGGAATGATTACATCTCATGAGTTTCACCAGTGACAGCTTGAAAACTATATAGTGAATTTGTGTGCAATTTGGGGGTTCTGAGAAGATCAAAGATTCTCTTAAAAAAAATGTAAAAAAAAGAAAGAAACATAGATGCTTTCTTTAATGTTTTCCCATCTTTCTCATGATCTCAACAAGACTTCAGTGTTTTAAATAGCCATTAGAAACCTACCAGCAAGAACATTTTTGTATGTTTAGAATGCCAGTTATAAGGAAGTTCAGGTAACTCGTTACACATGCTTTCAACATTGCGTTTTTCATATATGCAGTTTAATTTCTGTATACTCGTATAAGGATTATCACTGTTTCCTATCCAAGGTTGAGGAAGATTCCCTGCATCCATATTGTTTCCGAACTCTGTCTACTGTGCTCAGTGTCCATTTTGTGTCTTTACTGCCTTATTGGTCTATGCATTATTTGAGGATCTGATGAAAATCAAACAACACCTTTTGCTGCAAGTTGTGGGTGGTTTGACTGCCATAAGAGTCGCTATGTGTTCTATAATCTCAACAATATTGGTGTGGCTGCAAATCATGTTGCCACTGAAGAATTTCATGATCTCTTCAAAGCAAAGATAGCAGAAGGAGCTTACATGCTGAAGCAGGTGTAACCTACTTTGGTGTGTAACTGGCATGTTTTGGAATTGTATGTTCCATTTTCTTACCTATCCATTGAAGAGATGGACAATGTCTGGGTTTAAAGCCACCAAAGACCATTGCACACTGCTTTTGGGAGGCAATGCTTCCATGGACTACAAAATAAACCTATGGTCATTGGATACATGCATGCAAGATTGCCTGTAGTTCGGACAGTGAATAAGAAGGGCTAGATAACATCACAGATTTTCAGTGAATATTTTTTGGGAGAGTTGCATGATGTACTAGCCTTGAAAATGAAGAACTGCTTTAATAGTTATTTGTTTTATACATAATATTTTACTTACTACACTGAATATTTTACTTACTACACTGAATATTTTACTTACTACACTTGGGCTTTAATATATATGAAAAATAGTGAATTTTCAATTAAATTAAACTTGAAAGATGAGAATCTTGCCCTTTTGTGAATGCAACCTCTATTACCTCACCTTATCCCTTGTTACTAGTCTTGTTTTACAGGTTTTTGATATATGTGGCGATTTTCATAAACGCAACCCTTGCGTTTAATGAGAGTTACCTGTTTTTATCATCATCATCAAATTCCTGATATATACCCTCAAGGAGTGTACAGGATATTATTATTATTATTATTATTTCAGGCAACTCCAAGGAGTCGACAGACTCATCGAGGGAGGCCCTAACATCATGTCAAGAACAACTATTCGACATTCACACAGTATCTATCATACCTCGCCTTGAACTCATTCACAGACATAGCACCACAACAGACTCTGGCAGCTTATTCCACTCATTCACCACTCTCCAAGTAAAAAACCTAACTCTAACACCCCTGCTAACCACATTCTTGCCCTGCTTCCATGTATGGCCCCCTAGTCCTCACACCACCAGTCCTATTCTCAAAAATATCTTCTGAATTAATCTTATAGAAACCCTTCAGTAATTTGAATGTCTCAATCATATTACCCCTTTTCCACCTATCAACCAATTTTTGCAACCCACAAATCTTCAGCCTGTTCTCATAAGGTTCATTCCACAGACCTTCTATTATCTTGGTCACTCGTCTCTGGATCCTCTCCACCTCCTCCCCATCAAGAAGAAACCCTGGCGCACATATCTGGTCACAGTAGTCTAGATGGGGTCTTATCAAGGCTCAATGCAGAGGAACAATAACTTGTTTGTCTCTGCTTGTTAAAGTATTTTTCAGTAACCAAGTGATTTGATGAGCTGATTTAGCCACTTTTGCAATGTGCCCCCTAAACTTCAAATCCGTATCCACCAACACTCCCAAATCCCTGGCCTCATCAATCCCCTCGAGTTCGGTTCCACCAATGTGATATACTGCTGCTAATCTTTTCACCCCAAAATGCATAACCTTACACTTTGCCACATTAAATTGACATCCATTTTCCTTAACCCAGTCCTCCAAATTATCCAAATCATCTTGAAAAATTTTGACATCCTGTGCACTCACAATTGCTCTATCCAACTTTGCATCATCAGCAAACAAGTGAACACTTCCTCTCAGATCCTTTCCTATATCCTTAATGAACAAATTGAATAGTAGTGGTCCAACAACAGAACCCTGCAGTGGTACAACACTAGTCACAAGCCGTCTTTTGGACTCAACTCCTGAATAAACCACTCTCTGGTATCTCTCCATCAACCACCCTCCTATCCATCTCACCAACCCTATATCCATCCCCATCTGCTCTAGTTTACTGATTAGAGTTCCATGTGGTATCCTGTCAAAGGCCTTGGCAAGGTCCAGTAGAATCACTGTAAACCCATTACCCTTACCCAGTTCAGCCGTCACTGTGTTATAAAACAAGAGCAAGTTACTGAGGCATGATCTACCCTTCACAAAACCATGTTGTCCCCTCATACTGTATCCCATTTTCAACTATCCAATCCTGTATTCTTCTCTTGAGTAATTTCTCCAAGACCTTGACAACGATTCCTGATATGCTAATCGGTCGGTAATTTACAACAGCAGTCTTGGAACCTCCTTTATGCAGTGGAACTATTTTCCCCTCTTTCCACCCCCTTGGGGCTAACCCAGACCCGAGACTCAAATTAAACAAAATGGTCAAGCGTACTTTAGCAATTCTTTAGCCGCCTCACATACGACACGAGCTGGTATACCATCCAATCCCACAGATGTATTGGCATTGAGGTTTTGTAATAGACTATTCACCTCCACTTCATTCACCACAATTCCCATATAATCTATTGGTTCATTCATTTCTGCAATGTCATCACCTGGATGATATATTCTTGCGAAGTGCTCGCTCAGTAATTCAGCTATATCAACTGATTCAGTTACCTCCCTACCATCGGCATTCTTTAAAATCATTCTGCCATATACATTTTTTCTCTTACTTGCAACATATCTAAAAAACTGTTTGGGATTCTCTTTAGCCTGCATGGCCAATGTTCTTTCATAATTCCTTTTTTTGCTTTTCTTACCATACTCGTTACACTTCTGGCCTGCGCTTTATACCGTTCATGTGCCTGCCGTTCACCTTTCTCCTTAAATTCCCTCCATAGTTGTTTCTTTTTTTGCAGCTCAAGCTTAATGGTGTTATTCATCAATTTAGCCCCTACTTGATTTATTATTCAGACTCTAGGTATACAGTCAGCCATTCCTTCATGCAAACACTTCTTAACCGCCTCCCATGCACTATCAACTTCTAGCCCCTGCAGTTGTACATGCCATGGCACTGAACCAATCAAACTCCTAAGCTTGTCATACTTACCAGCCCGATAATTCCACATGTACCCTGTCTTAATTGTAAATTCCACACCTTTAGCCACCTCCCAAGTCAAGACCCTATGATCACTCTCACCAATTGGTGGCAACGTGGTCATATTTGTTACAGCCAAATTCTCAATGCAATTACTAGGTCAAACACTCTCTGACCCCTAGTATTTTCCATTACATGCTTCCATATGATAGTACATGAAAAATTTACATCATTACTAACTTCCTTTCTGCAACTTTCCTCCAAATCAGTCTGTTAAATGTCAAGATTCCAATATTATCAGGTTTTATATTTCTGTCTTCTAAGGCACTTTTTGCTGTATCAATCCACCTATATCTTTGTCCTCCTCTGGGTCTTTTTTCTGACATCCTGGCAGAGAACACTTGTTTTGCTAATCTTTCCTTTCCAATTCTGCTTAAGTGACAATACCACCTGAGATTAGCTCTCCTAATGCATTCCTGGATGCTGACAATATCAAGTTCTTTCCAAATATCCTCAGTTTTAATATAATACTGCCATTGATGCCATCTGTTCATGCCACTAATCTTTCTTGGGACTCTCATATCTGTGGTCTCTAGTCTTTGGTCAAGTGTTTTACTTCTAACCCAGCTCTCAGATCCATAAGTTAAAATTGATTTAAACACTGTCTTGTATACTGCTTGAAATTGTTGTCTATTTCCCTATTTAACTTACCATCTTCACTAAAAATCATCCCTAAGTAGTTGAAATGTTTTACTTGTTCTATAAGTTCTCCATTCACAATGCAGTTGATATTTTCATTGTTTCTGCCTATTTTCATTGTCCTTGTCTTTTTAATGCTGACCTTCATACCATATCTATTACAACAGTTATTCAATTTAGTCCGGGAATCTTGCAGACTTGTCGCAGATTGTTTAGAAGTATAACATCATCTGCATAAAGAAAAGAGCTGAGATTAACATCTCCAATTTTGATATCAGGTTTAATACCACTTTGAGAGCATGTGTAGCTCAGTGGATATGGTGTTTGTACACCACGGCGCTTGGCCGCACGAAAGAAGACTTGGTTTCGAGTCTAGTCGGCAACTAGAGGAAATTTTTCTGAGCCCTTTTTTGACTGGTTCCCGAGTTAGTCGATCTCTGGCACGGACAAATGGGTTTTTTCTCCCGGAAACTCGTGTTTTTTTTAGTGTTGTATGAAAGAAGAGAAGGTTAGCACTCCCCTTGATAAGGACGGACCGGCCTCTGGGCCTAATACATGTAAGGTTAAGGCACCTTGCCGCTTACTTCGCGGCACTTAACCAATTTTTTAAAATTAGATATGTGGCTTGTGAAAGAGAGCGGAGAGCGTATATGCGCAAAATGCAGGCAGTTGGAGGAAATAAGTGCATTAGAAATATCGATATCCGACTTTGTTGCTCCAGGAACGGGGAATGAATGTAGGAAGACAAGTAGTGTGATAGGAAAGAATGAAAAAAAGATATATATGAATGAGAAAATAATAGTTGATAGTGTGGAAGGTGTGAGTGACTGTGAAAGTTTAGGAGATGGTTTTGTTTGGGAGAGTGAATTTAGATTAAGAGTGACTGATCTGCAAAGGGAGATAGATGAGTTTGAAGAGGAGGTGGAATGTCTTGTGAATGAGAGCAGAAGTATGAAAGATAAGATTAGGAGAATGGAAGAGATAAATGCAAGGAGAATCAGAGTAGGAGAGAGAGAGAATTTAGGGAGTATGAGTGAGAGGTATGGGGGTGCTAGAAGAGGAGAGAATGGAAACAGTAGGAGAGACGGAATGAGAGAGAGATATGGAAGTGCTAGAAGAGGAGAGAATGGAAACGGTAAGAGAGATGGAATGAGAGAGAGAGAGCTATGGGAATGCTAGAAGACGAGAGGATGGAAACAGTAGGAAAGACAGAATGAGAGAGGGATATGGAAGTGCTAGAAGAGGAGAGAATGGAAACAATAGGAGAGAGGGAATGGTAAGAGGTATAATGTATGGCGACTCAATGATCTGTGGTGTTCAAGATAGGATGCGTGAGGAGTGTTTGCCAGGAGGAACAATAGAAAGGGTGGCTATGGCAATTAAGAGAGGTGAAAGGGTGGATGAGATTGTGATCATAGGAATGAATGACTTGAGTTGTAATGTAAGTCGGGCAGCGAGAGATATGAGGTTTTTGCTTGAGACTGTACGGAGAAGACAGAGAGAGGAAAAATAGTGTGTGTATTGCCTAGGTATGATAATGATGAGCTGAGCAGAAGAGCGGTGATATTGAATGGCTTAATAGCAAGAATAAGTGACAAGAGAGGACTGGTATATGTGGATGCTTGGAGTGCGTTTGAGGAAAGAGAGGAATTGCATGGGAGAGACCGTTTACATTTGAATGAGGAAGGACGTAGGCATCTGGAGAGATTGCTGTTCTGAACGAGTCAGTGTGTCCCTGGGAGGATGATAGCAGGGGTGGCCTGTTGTGGGAATGGATACTTGGGAGAATGGAGACGATGTCAGCTAACACTGAGCCCAGTGGAGTCTAGAAGGGACAATGATGGGTATAGAAACAATGGCATTTATATGCTTTATACTAATGCCAGGAGTATCCGGAATAAGGGAAAGGAAGTGGTGGTGCAGATAGCATCAGCCTGGCCAAAAATGATTGGGATCACTGAGACGTGGTTGACAGAAGAGGATATAATAACAGAAATAGAAGTCACTGGGTACAGCATTTTTCGGCAGGATAGGAGGGGAAAGCGTGGTGGTGGTGGGGTACTGCTTATGATGAGTGACGACCTATGTCCTCTAAGAGGACATAGGTCGTCACTCATCATAAGCTCTCACTTCATAGGTCATCACTCATGATTTTGAGAGCATATGGTGTGAGGTAGAGGTACGCAAGACAGGATATTTAGTGGGGTGTTGCTACAGACCCAGGAGCACGAAGGATGGGGACCAGGAGATGTTTAGACAGCTAAGTTTGGCAAGTGCAAGAAGAATGATTGTTATGGGAGATTTTAACTACAGTAGTATAAATTGGAGAGAGGAAGATGCATGTAGCAATAGTGGAATGGAATTTCTAGAATTCTTGAGGGACAAATGTCTTAGGCAACATGTAACAGAGGGAACAAGAGGTTCAAGAGTTTTAGATTTGATTATAGTATCAGAAGAGTTGATAATAACTGAGATGACATCTCTCCCACCAGTTGGAGAGAGTGACCAAATGGTTTTGACTTGGAAAATGAATAGACATGCAGGAGTATCAAAGAGACGGGAACTTATGTGGAATTATAATGCAGGTGATTATAATAGTCTTAGACGTCAACTTCGGAAAGTTTCATGGAGGGAGGAATTGGAAGACCGGGATATCGTTAGTGCATGGGAAATTGTGAAAGAATATTTGTTAGCAGCAATGGTAAGTTGTATACCACGAGTGAAGAAGAGGACACAATTTGGAGTAAAGTGGATGACAAACAATATTAAACAGAAATTGCATGTGAAAAAGAGGCTATGCAAAAGATATAAGGAGACTGGTGTTAGAGGATGCGTGAAGATTATAAGACACAGGCCAGAAGAGTGACTAGTGTGGTAAGGAAAGCGAAACTGGAATATGAGAGGAGATTGGCTCTAAGATCCAAAGAAAATCCTAGGGAATTTTTTAGCTATGTGGCCAGTAGGAGGAGAAATGACTATGGAAGAATGATATTGTGGGATAAAAATGAGAATAGAATGACTGATGCAGAGGACATAGTGGAATTGTTCAATGACCACTTTATTGGAGTATTTCATCCTGGAGGAGTCAGTCTTAATGCTAGAGGGATAGGGCAGGTTCAAGGTTTAGAGGTACAGGTGGAGAGTGTGTTTCAGGTACTGAGAACTCTGGATGTCAATAAAGCTTTGGGACTGGATGGTATTTAACCACGAGTTTTGAGAGAATGTGCTAGGGAACTGACAGTGCCTTTAACCTGGCTTTTCAATGAAAGTCTGGCTTCGGCAAAGGTGCCCAGGGAATGAAAGGCAGGTAAGATAGTGCCATTGCATAAGGGTGGACAGACTGGAAGTGTCTAATTATAGACTAGTCTGTGTGTCATCAGTAGTTGTTAAGATCTTGGAGAAAGTAGTGAGGGACGGTATACAGCACTGGGCAGATGAGGGTAATGTTATCTGTGAGAGTCAACATGGATTTGTGAAAGGGCGCTCTTGTTTTAGCAATATGCTAGCCTTTTATAATAAAGTTACAAGAACATTAGATGAGGGAAAGGCATATACTGCAATTTTCTTAGACTTAGCAAAAGCATTTGATAGGGTGCCACATGATAAGCTGATATTTAAGTTGCAGCACATGAGTTTAGATGTCGGGTTAGTCAACTGGATTCAGGATTGGCTGTCTGATAAGTATCAGAGAGGTGTGTATGGTGGAGCAGTTTCAAGGAGACAGAAGGTTACAAGTGGGGTCCCACAGGGCTCAGTACTAGGACGTATATTGTTTAACCTTTATATCAATGACATTGCCAGTGGATTGCAAGGGGACATTCAGTTGTTTGCGGATGATGCGAAGCTGGGAAAGATTATTAGTAATAGTGCAGATGTGGTAGCCCTGCAAGAGGATTTGAATAAGCTAGATAGATGGGCAAATGAATGGGGGTGTCAGTTTAATGCAGCAAAATGTAAGATCTTGAGGTTTGGGAAACATCGGCGGGATGCTGCATACTCTATGGGAGGAGTTATACTGGAGGAAGTTGGGGAGACAAGAGATCTGGGGTTGATGATTGATAGAAACCTTAAGTTTAGGGGACATATTGCAAAGGTGGTGAAGGTAACACAGAGGATTGCTGCAATTATGAGAAGGACACTGACCTGCAGAGATAAGAGGGTTGTAGAAGTCTCTAATCAGACCACACTTGGATTATTGTTCTCAGATTTGGTCCCCAGGATTTGAAGGGGATAAATTAACTGTGGAAAAGATACAAAGATGGTCTCAGGACTGTACAAGGATAGTTATGAGAATCGGCTGAGGGAATGTGGACTGCAGAGTTTGGTGGATAGAAGAAGGAGAGGTGATATGATTGAAACTTTTAAACTGTTGAGAGGTGTTTAGAGGGTTGACACTGGGGAGTTCTTTCACTTGGTTGAACAGCTGGAAGGAGTGATGACAGGCCATCCCTGTAAGTTACGAAAGGAAACTGTGAGCAAGAGTGTGAGGAGTGGTTTCTTTGCATGGAGGGTGGTTGAGCCGTCGAATGCATTGCCTGATAGAGTGGTGAGAGCAAGAACGGTCAATGAGTTTAAGGAGTGGTATGATAGACTTTGTGTTTCTGTTGGGGGAACCTCCCCTCGATCAGTCTTGACAGACTTTATGTTCTTAGGAAGGACCTCCCACGGAGTCTCTTGACTCCATGGATGCCTGAATAATAATAATAATAATACCACTATCCTTCATAATGTGATCCATATATATATATAATGAATAAGAGAGGGAATAATGTACATCCTTGTCTCACACCAGATTTAACATTAAACCATCTTCCTGTACTTCCTTCAATTCTAACTGTTGACTTACAACTCAAATAAAGACTAAGTATTGCTTGATATAATGTCCATTAATACCATATAGTCCGCACGGTTAGCCTAGTGGCTTTGCGCTTTGCAACCATATGCCTGGGGAAGGAGTGTCCTAGGTTCAATTCCCGTCGACGACGTGAGGAACTTAAGGATCTTCCTCACCCATAGCCAAGTTAGCCGCTCTTGGGTATGGATAGCAGGATTTTTTCCCACCAGTTTTTTCTGGGTTTTTCATCTCGCAAGCAGGCAAACCGGTCTTCTGAACACACAGATTATAGCCAAGAATACTGACCCAGCCATAGGCCTGACTCGTCAGCCTATGCCGGTTCTGGAGCTCGGATTAAATTTTTTTTTTTGGGGGGGGGACTCAGATGGTGCTGTACGCTTCCGCAAAAAAAAGGGGGGGGGGAGGTGCTGTGCCATCAAACAGAAAGGAAGGAATACCATATAACTGTAGTGTTTGGATTAGCTTCTTTCTTCACACCTTGTCATATGCCTTTTCCAGATCGACAAAACCTAAATACAGATCTTTGTTATATTCCCATGATTTCTCAACTTTCTGTTGTAAAGTGAAAATCTGATCCTGACAGCCTCTATTTGGCCTGAATCCAGCTTGTTCTTTACCAAGCTTCTCTTCCACAATCCTTCTCAACCATTTCTCAAGTATACTTGCATATATTTTACCAGGAATACTCAGTAATGAAATGTCTCTGTAATTCTCACATTCAGTTTTATTTCCTTTTTTATATATTATGAGAGCTCTACTATATATTATGAGAGCTCTACTCCAATCATCTGCAATTCATCCCTCTGTCCAGGCCTTCTGAACTATGCAGTGCAGCCACTGTAAGACTTTTAAATGTCCATACTTGAGCATTTCTGGTCGAATATCATCTACTCCTGCTGCCTTTCCACATTTCAGGCTTTTGATGGCTTTTTCTACTTCAAGTATGGATATGTATTCCTGCCTGCATGCCTGGTCAGTGTTTTTTTACCACTGTGCTGTCATGACTGCTTGTTTCATTTAGCAGTTTTTCAAAGTAATTACTCCATACTTCAAGTATATCTTTTTCTCCTCTTTTCATGTCACCTTTATCATCTCTAATTCCTTTGACAGTGCTCTTTCCTCCATTTCTGAGCTTCTTCAACAATTCCAGAATATCTTGCCACCTTCTTGATGTTTATTTTCTATGTTCTTGCAAAAGGCCTCCCATGACTTTTGTTTAGCCAGTTTTACACAGTGTTTAGCTTTCTTACATTTGTCTCTGTATTCTCTAAGAGCACAAGCTGACTTATTTGCCAGGAACTTTTAATATGCTTTCTTCTTTTCTTTCATTGCCTCTTTAAATATTTTTGTATGTCTGACAATCATTTCCTGCTTTGCTATTTAGATCCCCAACCAGGACCAACTTTTCCTTTTTGATTGTGTCAGTTGCTTTCTCTAAAGCCTCAAAAAATTCCTCCACTTCTACCTTAGCAGAACCTTTTGTGGGACCATAGGCACAAATAAGTCTCATTGTCCAGTTCCCCATTCTCATATTTGCCCACATCACTCTGCTTGAGACTGCCTGCCATTCAAGAAGATTAGCCTCTTATTTAGTGTTGAATACTATGGCTACTTCTTCTTTTCCTTGATTGTCATTGCCTGAATATGACATTTTGTATTTATTGCTCTGAAAGATCTTACCAGTTTTTGTTTCTGTCACTCCTATTATGTCGATCTGGTAGTTATCGAATTCTTCAGCTAGCTCTATTTCTTTGTCATTCAGGCTTCTTATGTTGATAGTACCGATCTTCAACTCTGGTGATGTTGAGTTTTAGGATTTGTTCCAGTAGCTGACTCTTCACTGTTTGCCCTGTTTAACTGGGCGATGCCTGAGCCGGCATGAAATTCTGAAATTTTGGTTTAAGCCAATAAGAATACAATTCGGCCGACTAAATTCCAAATTGCCAGCTCATCCTTGTCCATTCAGTATCCAGGTAGATACCTAACGGGGTGCACTACAAGAAGGCGAGGATTGGACATTAGGTCAGAAGCTCCGGTCTGTTCTCCGCATTCCTTGTAAGGCTATGTGCAGGTCTCCTCTCAATTATATAGCTTTGACCCTGTTACCTATATTCTTAACAGCAAAATTGAACATAAATATTATCTATTGTACTGTACATTATATGTCCAGTTTTGTTTTCCATGTCTTTAATTGTGGAGTGTAACTTGATGAAATCTAGTATAGATTCTTTACTAAAATAATACCCCCCCCACCTCCCAGATTTTTGGTTCATACTGATTTGATCAAATTGTTTAACATAGTGTACAGTTATATGAAATGGCTATAACCAAGGCTCCTGAAATACAACCTAAACGACCGATACCTTTGGGAGGGGGGGGGGGGAATGTACGGAAGGTAATGGTATACAAATCTGATAATGCCTCTGAACATGGTTATGTATGTGGCAAAGGAGTGGAAAAATATGCTTTGGGTTCAGACCTTTTAAGTATGTCTGGTGGGGAAAAAAGAGAAAATTCTAGAACAAGACCAAATACATTGCATATCTAATTATAAGAATTGGCTAGGTCATAATTTATTATGTCTATACACAAATGCCAGGAGCATTAGAAACAAAGGGGTTGGGTTTCTTGCTTTATTGAATACGATGTGGCCTAAGATTGTTGGCATTAGTAAAACCTGGCTATCAGATTCAGATATGGTAAGTGGGATCAAGTGCAACGGATATACTATTTGTAGGAATGACAGAAGACATAGGAGAGGAGGAGGAGTGCTACTAATGATATCAGATGACTTAAGTCCAGTTAGGGTAGCAATACAAGAAAACAATTATGGTAACAATGTCCCATGTAGCGATGAGTTTGAGTCTATTTGGTGTGAAGTGGAGGTTAACAGAATGAAATATATGGTGGGGTGTTGCTATAGGCTTGGCAGCTCAGTTGCAGGGGACAAAGAAATGCATTGCCAATTTAGTTTTATGGGTACCAAGTGAATGATCATTATGGGTGACTTTACTTTTCCAAACATTGATTGGGTAGAAGAGAAGAGAAGGAACTTGAGGTCAAAGAGTGTTGGATTTGCTCATAGCATCAGAAGGGATCTCTGTGAGGAATATGGCTATTTTACCACCAATTGGTGACAGTGATCATGATGTTCTTTCTTGGGAAGTATCTACTTGTATTGAAGCTCTGATTAGATCAGGCTATATGCTGAATTACAAAGCTGGAAATTATGACCAACTTAGAAGAATACTATCTTTGGTCCCATGGTATCAGTTACTGAATGAAAAAAAAACGTCAGCAATGCATGGGAATCTTTGAAAAAGTGCTTGAATGAGGGTATCTGAATGCATCCCTAGTGTTCGAAGAATAAATAGGTTGGGAGTGAAATGGATGTGCAGCCTTATTAAGTTAGAGATCCACAAGAAGAAGATGATGTGGAAAGAATATCGTGAGAATAAGAGTGAGAGGAGTTATGAAATATATAAAGCTCAGGCCAGAAAAGTAACGAGTATTGTGAGAAAAGCTAAAACGGAGTATGAAAAGAAATTGGCCATGCAAGATAAAGGCAATCCAAAAGAATTTTATCGTTATGCCGCAAGCAAAAGAAAGAATTAATGTGGAAGAATAACTTTATTGAATGCAGATGGTACGAGAGTGTCGGAAGCTAAGGTGATTGTTCAGTTAATAAGTGCTCACTTTGCTAAGATATATATTATCAGGTGTATGTAGTATGGTGTATGAAGCTACTGCTACGTTGGATGAAGAGTTAGAGGTTCATGAAAATGAGGTTGAAGAGCTCTTGCATAACCTGGATAAGAGTTTGTCAATAGGGACAGATGGAATATCTGTCCTTTTGTTAAAGGAATGTTCAGCTGAATTGGCTAGGCCTTTCACACATTTGTATAACTTGAGTCTCAGCTCAGGAATGATACCACAGGAATGGAAGGAATGTATGAGTTCCATTGCACAAGGGTGGTGCAAAAACTGATGCGTCTAACTACCGATCTATTAGTATTTCTGGTGTGGTAGCAAAGATTTTCGAGAAGTTGGTAAGAACTCGCATACAGAGATGGGTAGACAAGCATTCTATACTCTGTAAGGAACATCATCGGTTTACTAAAGGAAGATCATGTTTTAGCAATTTACTCATATTTTATAACAATGTTACGGCTGAGTTGGATAAAGGGAATGGTTACACTATGATAATGCTGGATTTTTCTAAGGTATTTGATAGGATACCACATGATAGACTGTTGTGTAAACTGGAGAATATGGGATTTAAATATAATCTATTGACTTGGATTAGGGGATGGTTGAGAGACAGATATCAAAAAGTGGTATACAGTGGGTGTGAATCTGCCAGATTTAAGGTAACCAGTAGTGTACCTCATTGTTCAGTCCTTGGGCCATTATTGCACAATCTATACATTAATGACATCAAGCAGGGTCTATCATCAGATTTCCAATTGTTTGCTGATGATGCGAAGATAGGCAGGGCAATCAGGGATACTACTGATATTCAGCAATTCCAGTCTATTCAAATCATAAAATGATTTGAATAGACTGGAAATCTTGGCAAATGAAAATGGCTGTTAGTTTAATGTTAGTAAGTGTAAAGTTATGTACTTTGGCATGATTAGAGTTCCAGCGGCATATTATATTAGCGGGGTTATGCTACAAGAAACTGAAGAGGCAAGCGATCTTGGTGTATTGATGGATAAGAATTTAAAGTTCAAAGGTCACATAGCAGAAGTTGAAAATACAACTCAGAGGATAATTGCTATGTTGAAGCGAACCTTGACATGTAAGGATAAGGAAGTAATTTTGCCTCTTTATAAGGCTTTGATAAGACCACACGTGGATTACTGTGCACAGATTTGGTCTCTCAGGTTCCAAGGGGATAAAGAAGCTGTGGAAAGGGTGCAAAGAAGAATTACAAAGATTATATCCAGATTATAGGATTTAGATTATGAGGACAAATTGTGAGTATGTGGATTACAGATTCTGGTTAACAGGAGAAAGAGGGGTGATATGATCGAAGTCTATAAACTTTTGAATGGGTGTTATAGCATTTCAAATGATGAAATTTTTCATTATATGGAAGGCGGGGAGAGAACACGGAGGGGCAGCCATGGAAGTTAAGGTTGTTCTCAGTCAAGAAAGGGATAAGAGCTAGGTTTTTCTCCCAGAGAGCAGTGAGTGAGTGGAATTATTTGCCCTTACGGGTAGTGAGTGCATCTAGTGTAAATGAATTCAAAGGAAGGTATGATAGCTGGGTTGGGTAATTTACAGCCTCCCTCGCTGCATCCTTGACTCTCTGGAGGTCTCAGATAATAATCTTCTTCTTCTTCCTTTCCAGGCTTATAGGCCAAGTGGCCTGTTCCGGACTCAATTCCATCTTTTTAAGGGTCTTCCTCTGCATCGAGTACCATTTTTCTCTATAGCAAATCACTGTTTCATTTAGGGAGGTTGTAATTCTAAGTTTTTTTTCTGATTTCGCTGCTTTTCATTTTGTCCATTATTGTGACTCCTTTAGTTCTGCACAGAAATTTCATTTCAGATGATTCAATTCTTCTTTCATCTGCTTTTTTTATTGCCCATATTGTTCACTGCCATAAAGTAAGGTTGGCTTAGCTACTTATTGTAGATTCTTATTCGTGTGTGTGTTTTTGTACATAATTGGGTTTAAAAATTTTATTTATAATGCCTGTTACTTTTAAAAAGTTTGATATCTTTGGTTCTATATCAGCTTCATTTTCATATGACATTGTGCAACCTAAATATTTGAATGTATTTTGTTGTTTATTACTATTTTGCTTCTTATTGGATTAGCACCTTTGAAGGCTATGACTTTTGTTTTGTCGGTTGATATTTCCATACCATATGTTTTTATCAGATTATTTAGACTCCATAATGATTTTTGTAGTTCATCTTCATTATTTCCAATCCCTCGCTGAGTCCTTGACTCTCTGGAGGTCTCAGATAATAATAATAATAATAATTATTTGTAAAATTTTTGGCAAGTTTCATAGCCATTTTCAATACAATTATAGGAAAACACAAAAAGAGAATAACAATTCAACGAAACCTCGTGATCTTATGTGCAGTATCCTCTGCAGGAGAATAACTCCATCTGCATTAATAGATATCCAAAATAAGTTACAGTAAAATAATTTAGTTAATAAATTATTTTTAAATATAAACCAAAAATTAGTTTTATATTAAGGAACACATGAATAGTGAGTACTAGTCAGTATAACTTCCAAAAATTTAGAAAAGTTTAAGGCAATCGTTTTTTGTTCAGGTTTGGGTTGTGGATATGTAGCAAGGATTATGAATGATATGTTAGCTGAAATGTGTGAGGAGAAAGGAGTACAATTTGTTGATGTGTGGAATGAGTGTGAAGGACGAAGTGAACTATATAAGAGTGATGGAGTGTATTTGAGTGGTTTTGGTGTGAGTTGCTTGGAGAGACTGCTGTTGGAAGGTCGAGAAGTGAGTACAGAGAATGAAGCTGATCAAGTGGGAAGCAATGTGGAAGAGCAGCTGAGTAAGACAGGAGAGATTGAAGAGGTGGTTATGAATGAGGAAGTGAGCGGTATGAGTATAGAGAATGGGTGTGCAAGATGGACAGGGAAACAGGGAGGCTCAGGGTGGACAGGGAACACAGCATGAGAAAGGTGGATGCTGAAAGAGGATGTGAATACATGTGTGGAAAGGAATGACCTGGGATCAAGAGGAAGCAGTTGGACTTGAAGAGGGTTCTTAAATAAATAAGCAGAAAGGTAAATGGCTCTAGTCGAGCATGGAGAAATCACATTGAATGAGTGGTATAATCAGTGGAACTAGTTGTAGATCCAAGAATGAGCTGTTGTGTTTGTATACAAATGCTAGAAGTGTATGAAACACAGCAGATGAAATGGTTTTGTTAATTGAGTCTGTTTACCCAAAAATTGTGGGAATAAGTGAGATATGGTTAGATGAGGATGACATCCTGACAGGGATAGAGATGGAAGAGTATGATGTGCTTCGTGAGGGTAGAAAGGGAGGGGAAGTGCTATTGATGATAGAGGAAGAGTTATGTCCATACAAAGGTAGAGCTGCAACAGGGAAATAGTGCCAGTGGTTTTGAGGCAGTATGATGCGAGATAGAGGTGAATAGAATGAAATACTTGGTTAGATGTTGTTATAGACCTGGTAATGTGAATGATAGTGACTATGAAATGTATATAATCAAATTAGCCAAGCAAATAAGAAAAGGATGATCATTATGGGTGATTTTAATTATGGCAATATAGACTGGAATGATGAGATAGCAACTGGAAGTAAAGAAAATGAGTTTCTTGAGTTTTTGAGGGACAACTACCTCAAACAGTATGTAACAGAGTGCATGCGAGGATTGAGGGTCTTGGATTTCATCATCTTATCAGAGGATGTAATTATAAATGAGGTGTCAAATCACCCTCCAGCTGGTGAGAGTGACCATGAAGTGATTACCTATGTGATTACCAATGTGAGGACCTCTGTGAGAAAAGGGTATATGTGGAACTACAAGGCTGGTGATTATGAAGAGCTCAGGAGACAGCTTGCAGGTGTAGCATGGAATGAGGATTTAGCTGGAAAAGAATTCAATGCAGCTTGGAGGATATTCGAGAATTATCTAGTAGAAGAAAAGTCCAAATATATTCCAAGAGTCAAAAGAGTAGGTGTGAAATGGATGAATAAAGAGATTAAGCATGTGATGCAGAGAAAAGAGCATTATGGAGGCAGCATAAGAGAAGTGGTAATAACCAATTCCATGAGGATTACAAAGAACAGGCAAGGCAGGTGACTTGGTTGGTAAGGGTAGCAAAAGCGAGGTATGAGCAGCAGTTAGCTAATGAAGCCAAAAAGAATCCTAAGGATTTCTTTTGATATATGTAGCCAGCAAAAAAAAAAGAATAATTATGGAAGGATGACATTGATTGGGGAAAATGGTTTAAAGACAGCTGCTGCAGAAAATATAGTGGAAATACTTAATGAGCAGTTCATAAAGGTTTTTCGGTCTTGTGAATGTGACTTCATGGAGAGATTGCGAGCAGTTGATGATGGGGAGGAGAGACTGACTGTAAGTGAACAAGAGTTGTATGGTAAGTTGAGCAAACTAGATGTTAATAAGGCTGTGGGACTTAATAACATATCATCACGTATTCTGAAGGAATGTGCCAGGGAATTGACACATGCCATGACATATTTTTTTAATATGATTTCATTGGGTCAATTTTCTAAGGAGTGGAAGGAGGGCAAAATTGTGCCGCTTCATCAGGGAAGTGATAGAACTCAAGCATCAAATTATAGGCCTATCTGTGTGTCAGGTGTTGTGGTTAAGTTGTTGGAGAAGCTTGTGATAGTTATGATCCAGAATTGAGTTGACAACAGTGGTATTATCTTTGACTGGCAGCATGGATTTGCTAAAGGGAGGTCATGTTTTAGTAATCTACTTACTTATTACCATAAGGTGACTGCTTCCTTGGACAGAGGAGAGGGGGTACACAGTAATATATTTAGATTTCGCAAAGACTTTAGATTGATTTCCACATGATAAGTTGATAGTCAAAGTGGAGCGGATGGGGTTGAATATTAGATTGGTGCATTGGATTGGAGACTGGCTATCGGATAGGTATCAACAAGTTGTGTATGGGGGAACAATATCCAGGAAAAGGAAAGTTACTAGTGGTGTGCCTCAGGGGTCTGTTTTAGGGCCACTACTGTTCATCTTGTATATTAGTGATATTGGTGAAGATTTGCATGGAGATATTCAGTTGTTTGCAGGTGATGCAGAGTTAGGACGAACCATGAAGAGCAGGGAAGATGTTGTGGCCTTACAAAAAGACTTGAATAAATTGAGTGATTGGGCACAGGAATGGGAATGCGAGTATAATGTTGCAAAATGTAACATTTTAAAATTTGGGAAACAAAGATGGGATGCAGAATTTATGGTAGGTGAGGATATATTGTCGGAGGTGGAGGAAATAAGAGATCTTGGGATGATAGTGGACAAGGATCTGAAATTTAGTGGACACATTGCGAAAATTGTGAAGACAACACAAAGACTTCTGGGAATGATGCAGAGGACACTCACTTGTAGAAGTAGGACGATTCTTGTTCCATTGTATAAGGCTTTGATTAGACCACATGTGTACTACTGTGCCCAGATTTGGTCACCTGGTTTTCAAAATGACGAAGAGATGTTGGAAAGGGTTCAGAGGTGACTGACTAAGATAGTTTCTGACATCTGGAATGTTGAATATGAGGAAAGATTGAGAAGATGCAATTTACAGAGTCTGGTGGATAGGAGAAAGAGGAGATATGATAGAGATGATGTTGGAGAGGTTGTACAGAAAACAGTGGGAGATTAGGGGAGGTTATCCCTGGAAACTGTATAAAGAGGGTGTGAGCAGGGGAGTGAGAAACAGGTTTTTTGCATGCAGATTATGAATAATTGGAATGCCTTGCATGAGAGTGTTGTGTCTGCACAGAATTTGACTGCTTTTAAAGCATTGTATGATGAGCTGTGCGTATGATAAAAGGACCTCCTAGATTTGTCTTTGACTCCATGGGGTATTGGGTTGTAATAATATTAATATGTGCATAACAGCTTTCTTTATACAGTCTTATTATTATTGTTACCACCCCAAGACCTCATGGAGTCAAAGACTCATCTGGGAGGTCCTTTTCTCAAACACACAGCTCATCATTCCGTGTTTTAAACACATTCAAACTCTTTGCAGACACCACATTCTCAGGCGGGGAATTCCAATCATTCGCAACTCTGCATGAAAAAAACCTACCTCTCACTCCCCTACTCACACCCTCTTTATACAGTTTCCAGGGATGACCTCTGGTTCTCTCCTGATCTCCCACTATTCTCTGTAAAACTTCTTCAGCATTGATCCTATAACAACCCCTTACCAACTTGTAGGTCCCTGTCCACCAGACTCTGCAAATTACATCATTTCAATCTTTCCTCATTGTCGACATTCCAGAGGTCAGAAACTACTTAGTCAGTCTCCTTTGGACCCTTTCCAGCATCTTTTCATCCTTCTGAAAACCCGGTGACCAAATCTGAGCACAGTAGTCCATGTGTGGCCTAATGAAAGCCTTATACAACGGAACAAGAATCTCCCTACTTTTCTACACATTGGTGTCCTCCGTATCATTCCCAGAAGCCTTTGTGTTGTCTTTACAATTTTGGTGATGTGTGCCCTAAATTTTAGATCCTTATCCACTATCACCCCCAGATCTCTTATTTCCTCTACCTCCAACAATATATTCTCACCAAGCATAAATTCTACATCCCATCTTTGTTTTCCAAATTTTAAAACCTTACATTTTGCAACATTGACAAAAAAATATGTCAATGCAGGTGTCAACTCCCTGGCACATTCTTTCAGAATACATGGTAATATATTATCGTCCCACAGTCTTATTAACATCTAGTTTACTCAACTCCCCATATATCTCTTGTTCACCTACAGTCAGTCTCTTCTCCCCATCATCAACTGCTCTCAATCCCTTCATGAAGTTACAGAAGAAAGTAACTTTGTGTTACATTTTGGTTTTGTTTTCCACTGAATCCTGTTGTTTGTAGATAATGCGTGGCTTGCTAATCCAGATTTGTTGGGTTCTTTAAGTGTAATGCTCTCCTGATGTTTTTCAAGGCATATTTGTGGAGAATGACCAGTTTGTCCATAAGAACATTATAATACAATATTAGTTATAATAAATTATTAATAATATCAAGAATAATAATTTATAAGAGGAATTTAAAAAATTAAGATAGGTTAAAAACATGGAAATTTTTTTTTTACCACAAAGGAATAAAATAAAGATAAACATATATGGAAAGGACGAGGGAATACATAACGAGTGAGAAAATGAACTTCCGTGAAGAATGAAGATGAAAAAAAAATATAAAAATTACGGGGTGCAGGCTGTTTTTACTGGGAGTTGTCTTCAGAGAAGTGAAGAAAATGATAAAAGGTGAAGTTTTTGCTAAGTGAGTTTCCAATTCCCTGCAATTATGTTGGTGCGATGGACGTTTATTTATGGAATTGCTGTCACATCTTATAGCTATAGTTTCAAATTCTTAACATGTAGATCACGATTTCAGTTTCACTGATATTTGCTTTTTATTGTTTTGTTTTTGGTCTTCTTATTGCTTAGATATTAGAGAATGGGTACGTTACAGTCGCGAAAATGTTCCTGCAGCCACTAGCATAGCGATTGGATCGTCATGCCTTTGTAAGTGTCTTCGCAGTTTGCGTTGACAAGGAGGTTTGTATACCACATTGTGGTATTTTGATATTTCCCTGTATGAGTGAAATTTGGTGGGTTTTAAAAGGATGGCCAGTTTGTGATTGGTAGTGCAGCAACATGATCTATAACGTGCCCTGAAATTTTTAGATGAGCAACATGAAAAATTTTCAGGAAGATAGCGTCTATAGCTATATACAGATCTGCAACCAGGATTAAAAATAAAACATTTAACCAAATATTAGAGACACCGAAGTTATGAGGAAAATTAGAAGATTGAACTAATTGCTCAATGATAGAATCATATTAAAAATGAAGAAATTAAAAAAAGAACTTGACATTGTTAGTATTCAAGGATGTATGAGCAGAACTAATTTAAGGTGGTGTTGCCACTTAAATTGAATGGTAGAGGAAATGTTAGCAAAATAGGTGTTTGACAGCAATTTAAAAAAAAAAGGAAAATTAAGTGCCATACAATTTTTCTTTAAACGTTTTGAAACTACGGAATCCTTTTTCTATGATCCATAATGGGCCCTTCAGTGCCTTAACCATCGAATGCACCTTTTTTTGGATATTATCACCATGATTCCAGCATAAGGTAGTTAGCCATACGCATATATGTATACTGTGTATAAATGTAGATTGCATGTGTTCTTCTGGCCGGTTTGCCTTTATGCAGAATGAAATACCAAAGTTTCCAGGAGAAAAAACCTGTCCACCATCCTATGAGACTGGATAACTCACCTTCACTTGAAACGCCCTGATAAAGGTTCATTGCATCTAAAACTGAATTCGAACTCAGATCTTTCCAGATGAATGGTATTATGTGGAAAGATAATGATCTACAGGTGCTCCGTGTCTGCTCCTTGCATAAAAATGTTTGTTTTTTCTTTAGAACACCTGTGCAACTTTTCATAATTTATATCAGAAATGAAATATTATAATGGATGATTACATGAAGAACATTTTAACCAAGAAAACATGATACATAATATATTATTTTATCATTATTTTGTAATAACTTCTAGAAATAAGTCTTAATGATAAATGTGAGCTTACATCGAGCAATATAAATTCACAAGTTAGAAGAAGAGAGAAGAAGCAGTTAGAGAGAAGAAATGAGAAGAATCCGAGGGAGTGCTGGAACCTGGGATAGAGTGATGCCAGGACAGCAAGTAAGTAGGATAACAAAGAGAGAAAAAGGGTTAGAGGAGAGAGTGAGGGATGCAGATGAGTAATCAAGGAATAGAGTGGTAAGACGTGTGATGTATGGAGACTTGAAAATCCGTGATGTGCAAGATAGGATGCCACAGGAGTGTTTGCCTGGAGGGATGATAGAGAGTGGCTATGACAATTAAGAGGGGTGAAAGGATGGACGAAATTATTGTGATGGTGGGCACGAATGACTTGAGAGGCAATGTAAATTGGGCTGCAAGAGATCGGACATTCTTGCTTGAGGTTGTGCAAAAGAAAACACAGAGAGGAAAGATTGTGTGTGTGTATTGCCCAGGTATGACAGTGACGAGCTGAGTAGAAGAGCAGTAATACTGAATAGCATAATAGCCAGAATGTGTCAGAAGAGAGGATTGGAACATGTGGATGCTTGGAGGGCATTTGAGGATAGAAGGGAACTGTATGTCAGAGACCGCTTGTATTTGAATGAGGGAGGACGAAGGCATTTGGAGAGATTGCTGTTTTCTGCACAAGTCAGGGTGTCAATGCACAGAAACTAGAATTCCTAGGGTGGATGGTAACAGGGGTGGCCTCTTGTGGTAATGGGTGCTTGGGGGAAGGAGGCATGACATCAGGTAACACTGAGTCCAGTGGGGGTCGAGAGGGGATAATGATAGGTATAGAAGCAGTGACAATTTTTATGCTTTATACTAATGCCAGGAGTATCCAAAATAAAGGAGATATATTAGTGGTGCTGATAGCATCAGCCTGGCCAAAGATTATTGGGATCTCTGAGACGTGGTTGACAGGAGATGATATAATAACAGGAATTGAAGTAGCATGGTGCAGCATTCTTCAGCAGGCTAGGAAAGGAAAACGTGGTGGGGGAGTACTGCTTATGATAAGTGATGACTTATGTCCTCTAAGAGTGGAAGCTTTGGAAGGCAGTGACATTGATGGTTTTGAAAGCATATGGTGTGAGGTAGAAGTGGCCAAGACAGGATATTTAGTGGAGTTTTGCTACAAAGCAAAACTCCACTAAACAGACACAGAGGGTGAGGAGCAGGAAATGTTTAGACAGGTCAGCTTGGCAAGTTCAAGAAGAATGATTGTTATGGGAGATTTTAACTACAGCAGTATAAGCTGGGAAGAGGAAAATGCATGTGGTAGTAGTAAGGGGATGGACTTTCTAGAATTCTTGAGGGACAAATGTCTTGGGCAACATGTAATAGAGGGAATAAGAGATTCAAGAGTTTTGGATTTGGTTATAGCATCAGAAGAGCTGATATTAAGTGAAATGACATCTCTCTCACCAGTTGGAGAGAGTGACCATGTGGTTTTGACTTTGAAGATGAATAGACATGCAGGAGTATAAAAAAAAAGGGACCGTATGTGGAATTATAAGTCAAGTGATTATAATAGTCTTAGGTACCAACTAGGGGCAGTTCCATGAAGGGCAGAATTGGAAAGCCAGAATATCATTAATGCTTGTGAAGGAATATTTGTTAGCAGCAATAGTGAGCTGTATTGCACGAGTGAAAAAGCAGACACAATTTGATGTAAAGTGGATGACAAACAATATCAAACAGGAACTCCAGTTGAAAAAGTGATTATGGAAGAGATATAAGGAGAGTGGTGGAAGGCAGATGCACGAAGAATATAAGACACAGGCCAGGAGAGCCACTAGTATTATGAGGAAGGCAAAACTGGAATAGAATATGAGAAGAAATTTGCACTAAAATCCACAGAAAATCTTCGGGAATTTTTTAGCTAAGCTATGTGGCCAGCAGGAGAGAAATGACTGTGGAAAAATGACATTGTGGGATAAAAATGGGAATAGAGTGACTAATGGAGAGCACATAGTGGAGTTGTTCAATGAACATTTATTGGAGTATTTCATCCTGGAAAAGAAGATTTTAATACTAGAGGGATAGGGCAGGTTCGAGGTTTAGAGGTGCAGAGGGTGTTCCAAATACTGAGTACTCTTAATCTCAGTAAAGCTGTGGGACTGAATGGTATTTCACCACGAGTTTTGAGAGAATTTGCTAAAGAAATGACAGCTCCTTTGACCTGGCTTTTCAGTGAAAGTCTTGTTGTGAGAAAGGTACCCAAGAAATGGGAGTCAGGTAAGATAGTGCTGCTGCACAAGGGCGGTAGCAGACTGGAAGTGTCTAATTATAGGCCAGTTTTTGTGTCATTAGTAGTTGTTAATTATGTCTTGGAGAAATTAGTGAGGGACTATATATAGCGTTGGGCAAATGAGGGTAATATTATCTGTGAGAATCAACATGGATTTGTTAAGGGGCACTTTTGCTTTAGTAATATGATTGTCTTTTATAATAAAGTGACAAGAGCAGTTGATGAGGGAGGGGCATATACTGCCTTTTTTTTTGAATTTTACAAATGCATTTGACAGGGTTCCACGTGATAAGCTGATATTTAAGTTGCAGCACATAGGTTTAGATGTCAGGTTAGTTACCTGGATTCAGGATTGGCTGTCTGATAGGTATCAGAGAGTTGTGTATAGTGGGACAATACTGAGCCCTGTGGAACCCCACTTGTAACCTTCTGCTTCCTCAATATTGTCCCACTATACACAACTCTCTGATACCTATCAGACAGCCAATCCTGCCAAACAATACAGATGCAAGTATTGTTTAACCTTTATATCAATGACATTTTCAATGGATTGCAAGGGGATATTCAGTTGTTTGTAGATGATGTGAAGCTGGCAAGGGTTATTAGTAATAGTGCAATGGGGTAGCCCTTCAAGAGGATTTGAATAAACTAGACAGAAGGACAAATGAATGGGGGTGTCGGTTTAATGCAAAATGTAAAGTCTTGAAGTCTGGATCCATCGAGGAGGATGCATATTCGATTGGAGGAGCTATACTGGAGGAAGTAGGGGAGACAAGTGATCTGGGGGATCATGATTGTTAGAAAACTGAAATTGAAGGAATATATTGCAAAGGTGGTGAGGGTAATCCACAGGATTGTTGCAATACGGAGAAGGATGCTGACCTGCAAAATTAAGAGCTCATTCTGTTGTATAAGACTGTGATCAGACCACACTTAGACTATTGTTCTCAAATTTGGTCCCCAGGATTTGAAGGGGATAAATTAACTGTAGAAAGAGTACAGAGGTGGATAACAAAAATGGTTTCAAGACTGTACAATGTTAATTATCAGGATTGACCGAGGGAATGTGGACTGCAGTGTTTTGGTGGATAGAAGGAGAGGTGATACGATTGAGACTTTTAAACTGTTTAGAGGGTGGACATTTGGGAGTTGTTCTTTTGCTTGGTGGAACTGTGGGAAGGAGTTCAAGAGTTCTGGAACTGAGTTCAAGAGTGGTATGATGGACTTTGTGTTTCCTAAGAAGGACCTCCCACGATGAGTCTCTTGACTCCATGGAGGCCTGAATAATAATAAATTATCAATGTTTGACGTAATGTTTGTTAGCAATAGGTTGTATTTGATGTCTACTTTGAGACTTATTTCGATATTTCTTTAGGGTTGAAGTGAATGTTGAGAATCCATTTCTGCATAAGTACTCGAATGTGTGTATTCTATGTGTGTATTATAGAATGTGTACTCCATAAATATTTCCATGCGAAATGTTCATCTGAAATAGCATCAATAATTCATCCACTTAGGTAAGCTTGTTGGAACATTTGCAGCTGCGTTTCTCAACATCCCTTCACAGTGCACCATGAAACCCATGGAACAAGTTTCTTTTCCTCCTCCTTCATCCCTTTTACTGCTGCATTTTTGAAAAGTCTTCTCCTGATGTGTTTTCCAAGGAATACAATATACAGTCTTTTAAATCAAATGCAAACAAGTTTCTCCTTTCCCAACTCACTACCCATATACGGTACTAATGTACTACAGATTAATCAACCAATCTTTTGTGTATGAGCTCAACATGTATTAAAAAAAAAAAAAAGAGAGAGAGAACTGAGAAGAATTCCAAATGCTGTTTCACTTAATGGTACTTATTCACTAAGAATTTTTACCCAAAAATTATCAAGTGAGAAATTAGAAAAATTTTCAGTGTTGTGTTAGAGGAATAATCTGCCAACAATTCTTCATTTATAGACAGATCATTTGTTTTACTGCTGAAATTGGGCAGATCCAAAACTGACATAAAACCTCTTTGGTCCTGGCTTCAAGGAAACTAGTAATCTAAGTAACATTTTCAAGAGGTTGATCGTGATCAATTTTAGCTGGTTAGAAATATGATATCTTCATTCCTTTTTTCTGCCTCATTTGATCCATTAAAGCATTGAACATATCAGAGCAGTCATTTTCAATTCTTTGGATCCAAAGTTTCACATTTTTTCTTTTGTACTTCATCGTCATCATCAAATTCCTGCCATGTACGCTCAAGGGGTGTACAGGATATGATAGCACTACATGAAAAAAATTACATCATTATTAATTTCCTATCTACAATTTTCCTCCAAATCAGTCTGTTACTTGTCAAGACTCCAACATTATCAGATCTTATATTTCTATCGTCTAAAGCACTTTGTACCGTATCAATCCACCTATATCTTGGTCTTCCTCTGGGTCGTTTTACTGCCAACCTGGCAGAGAATACTTGTTTTGCTAATCTTTCCTCGCCCATTCTGTTTAAGTGACCATACCACCTGAGATTGGCTCTGCTAACACATTCCTGGATGCTGACAATGTCAAGTTCTTTCCTAATATCCTCATTTTTAATATGATATTGCCATTGATGCCATCTGTTCACGCCTCTAATCTTTCTCAGGACTCTCATATCTGTGGTCTCTAGTCTTTGGTCAAGTGTTTTACTTCTGATCCAGCTCTCAGATCCATAAGTTAAAACTGGTTTGAACACTGTCTTGTATACAGCTAATTTAGTGTTCCGACTAATTTCTCTCTTATTCCATATGAATTTATTCAATTGACTTCCCACCATACCAGCTTTGCTGATTCTGTTGTCTATTTCTATATTTAATTTACCATCTTCAATAAAAATCGTGCCTAAATAGCTGAAATATTTTACTTGTTCCACAGGTTCTCCATTCACAACACAGTTGACATTTTCAATGATTCTGCCTATTTTCATTGTCTTTGTCTTTTTATTGCTGACCTTCATACCATATTTATTACAACAGCTCAATTTAGTCAGAGAATCTTGCCGACTTGTAGCAGATTTATTTAGAAGTATAACATCATCCGCATAAAGCAAGGAGCTGACATTAACATCTCCAATTTTGATATCATGTTTAATACCACTTTCCTTCATAATGTGATCTATATAGATAATGAATAACAGAGGGGATAACGTACATCCTTGTCTCACACCAGATTTAACATTAAACCATCTCCCTGTACTTCCTTCAATTCTAACTGCTGACTTACAACTCAAATAAAGACTAAGTATTGCTTGAAATAATGCCCCATTGACACCATATAACTGCAGCGTATTGAATAGCTTCTCTCTTGGCACCTTGTCATATGCCTTTTCCAAATTGACAAAACTTAAATACAGATCTTTGTTATATTCCCATGCTTTCTCGACTATTTGTCGTAAAGTGAAGATCTGATCCTGACAGCCTCTATTTGGCCTGAATCCAGGTTGTTCTTCACCAAGCTTTTCTTCCACAATTCTTCTCAACCGTTTCTCAAATATACTTGCATAGATCTTGCCAGGAACACTCAGTAGGGAAATACCTCTGTAATTCTCACATGCAGTTTTATTTCCCTTTTTATATATGGGTACTATGAGAGCTCTACTCCAATCATCGGGAATTCGTCCCTCTATCCAGGGTTTCTGAACTATGCAGTGCAGCCACTGTAAGACTCTTATACCACCATACTTCAGCATTTTGGTCGAATATCATCTACTCCTGCTGCCTTTCCACATTTCAAGCCTTTGATGGCTTTTTCTACTTCAAGTATGGATATGTATTCCTGACCGCATGCCTGGTCAGTGTTTTTTACTACTGTGCTGTCATCACTGCTTGTTTCATTTAGCAGTTTTTCAAAGTAATTACTCCATACTTCAAGGATATCTTTTTCTCCCGTTTTCATGTCACCTTTATCATCTCTAATTCCTTTTACAGCACTCTTTCCTCCATTCTTAAGCTTCTTCAACAACCTCCAGAATATTTTGCCACCTTCTTGATATTTATTTTCTATATTCTTGCCAAAGTCCTCCCATAACTTTTGTTTAGCTAGTTTTACACAGTGTTTAGCATTCTTGCATTTGTCTCTATATTCTCTAAGAGCGCAAGCTGACTTATTTGACAGGAACTTTTGATATGCTTTCTTCTTTTCCTTCACTGCCTCTTTAACTTCCTGTGTCCACCAGGGAGTTCTGATTTTTTTATCCTTACAGACAACCTCACCACATGCCTCTCTGGCAGAATCAATCAATGTTTTCTTCAGAGTTTGCCACTGAATCGCCAAGGTTTGATTACTGGTCTCAAACTCTTTCATTTTTTCTTCAATAATCTTTGTGTATTTTAATCTACAGTTTACATCTGAGAGCTGCTCAACTTTTATTTGCTTTAAAACTTTCTTACATGTTATTCTTTTCAGTATTAAATTCAATTTTATCCTGCTCAAGACTAAATAGTGATCACTTCCAATTTCAAATCCTCTGTACACTCTGGTGTCCTGCACCAGGGAGAAAACATCACTATCAACAATAACATAGTCAATGAGACTTTTCTTATTCCTAGCCTCTTCTCTCCATGTGAATTTGTGCACATTTTTATGTTGGAACATGGTGTTAGTAATAACCAGTCCATGTCCTGAGCAGAAATCCAACAGATATTAGCTTTGCTCTTTTCTCCAAATTTTCCCAAGATATTTTTGTATGTCTCACAATCATTTCCTACTCTGCTATTTAGATCCCCAACAAGGACTGACTTTTCATTTTTCATTGTGTCAGTTGCTTTTTCTAAAGCCTCAAAAAACTCCTCCACTTCTACCTTAGTAGATCCTTCTGTGGGACCATAGGCACAAATAAGTCTCATTGTCCAGTTCCCCATTCTCATATTTGCCCACATTACTCTACTTGAGACTGACTGCCATTGAATTTTGTGTTGAATACTATGGCTACTCCTTCTTTTCCTTGATTGTCATTGCCTGAATATAACATTTTGTATTTATTGCTCAGAAAGATCTCACCAGTTTTGGTCTTTTTTGTTTCAGTCACCCGTATTATGTCAATCTGGTACTTATCTAATTCCTCAGCTAGCTCCATTTCTTTGCCATTCAGGCTTCTTATGTTGATAGTACCGATCTTTAACTCTGGTGATGTCGAGTTGGGGTTTGTTTTCAGATTTGTTCCAGTAGCTGACTCTTCGCTGTTCGCTCTGGTTCCCTGGCGAAAACAATGGGGGCCTTGTTTAACCGAGCAACGCCCCAGCCGACATGAAATTCTGTCATGTTGTACCATCATATTTTTATTTTGGTTTAACCAATAAGAATACAATTTGGTCAGCTAAATCCCAAATTGCAAGCCCATCTTCGTTCGTTCAGTATCCAAGTAGATACCCAACAGGGTGCACCACGAGAAGGTGAGGATTGGACATTAGGTCAGAAGCGCTAGTCGGTTCTCCGCATTCCTTTAAAGGCTATGCGGAGGTCTCCTCTCAGTTATACAGCTTTGACCCTTAAGCACCCCTCTTTTGTACTTATATTTCTTTTGTACTTATATTTCGTTATAACTTTCAAATATAATTTTTTGTGTTCACCTAAGGAAACTAGTAATCTAAGTAACATTTTCAAGAGATTGATCGTGATCAATTTTAGCTGGTTAGAAATATAATATCTTCATTCCTTTTTTCTGCCTCATTCATTTGATCCATTAAAGCATTGAACATATTAGAGCAGTCATTTTCAATTCTTTGGATCCAGAGTTTCACATTTTTTCTTTTGTACTTATATTTCATTATAACTTTCAAATATAATTTTTTGTGTTCACCTAATTGATAAATGAAATTTGTTCACAAGTTGAACTATTGAACAAGTTCACAAGTTGGAGAAGGTGACAGGTTTTATAGGGAAGCTGGATTTTATTGTTTTAACAGCTGTGTTTACTTTTTAAGAACTTATCCTGTATGCATACCATATTAGCAGTACCACAGGCAAACACAGTCTGTCATTTTGAATTTGTCACTTAAGCTTGCTTTGATGTCAAAAATATTTCATTGATAGTTCAATGATAACACTTTAATTCCAAAAATTCTTTAATTTCATTTTTCTTCCATTCTACATACCTAATGTAGATAAATAACAAGAATCTTAACTGAAGAGCTTAAACCTTTGACATTTTAGATAAATTAGTGTGTAATAAAAAAAAATCTGGTAATTAAAGTTGATTATAAAAAGAAGGATGTTATTTGGTATGATGACTCTATCATAAAATACGACATTGATGAGTGGGTTATAATGTCAAGTTTTTCTGGAGCAAATATTAAATTTATAACACAAGCAATTGATAAGCAAAAGAGTCATAATTCTGGTACCAATGACTTACTCAGTTGAGAGAGGACATGAAAAGGTTATTGGAAGAAGCGAGAGTGAAGAGTGAGAAAGTAAAAATCATTAGTATATTACCTAGATATGATGAAATTGAATTAAGAAGAAGTGCCGTGATAGCAAATGATTCAATACACAGGCTGTGTAAAAGAAATGGATGCGAGTTTTTGGATGTGTGGAGTGAATTTGAAGGAAGATTGGATTTGTACACTTGAATGCATTTGTCATCAGGAGTCTTGAAAAATTATTAATTGATATCAGACCTAATACAGGGAGGCAGGGAAACTAAATTCTGATGGGAGAAATTTGTAAGAATCTGTGTGTAAGAGTGACAATGTTAGGTAACTGTGTTAATAATAGGAATGGTTATTATTATGGAAATGATTAGAAAGAGAATGATTCTGGTTTGTCCGGTTTGGAACTCTCAAGCATGTTTGCATAAGAACAGATTTCTGCATGTTGCCGAACTGTATCATGTAGACTGCAGACAAGTGTATACAAAAGAACATGTAGGTAACTTATGCCTATACACAAATGCTAGGAATATCAGAAAGAAAGGGGTAATTTGTTACCTTGGTTAATATATTGGGACCTCATGCTGTAGGCATTAGCGAGACTTGGCTATCAGAAGCAGATGTACTAACTGCTATTCAGTGCAAAAGGTACATTATTTTTAGGAAGGATAGATAGGAGAGGAGGAGTCATGCTGCTAATGATATCAGATGACTTGAATCCAATTAGAGTTGGGACCTGACTGCAAACAGTTTTTCATGTGGCAGTGAGTTTGAAGCCATCTGGTGTGAGTTGAGTCTAGAAAGATTAAATACATAGTGGGGGTGTTGTTACAGACTTGGTGGATTGGTTGTTAGTGATAAAGAAATGCGTCACCAGATAAAGACAATGGGCGTGAAAAGAGTAATCATAATGGGGGACTTTAATTATTCAAACATTGACTGGGTAGCAGTAAAATCTCATGAGATGAATGCAACTGAATTTATTGAGCTATTGTGAGACAACTTTCTCAAGCATCATGTGATAGAAGGAACTCGAGATCAGAAGATCAGAGAGTGATTATAGTGTTAAAGGGGGGGGTTCAGTTAAAGACATAACTATTCTGCCTCTGGTTGGTGACAGTGATCATGCAGTACTCACTTAGGAAATGGCTAAGTTTATGAATGTTTCATTCAGTAAAGGTTACATGCTGAACTACAAAGCAAGAAAATTATGACAACTGTGAGGAGTATATTGAGTTCAGTGCAATGATATCAGTTGCTGAATGGAAAGAATATCGACAGTGCATGGTAAGTAAGCATTTAAAAATACCTAAATGATGCAATATCAGAAGGTGTCCCTTGAAAAATAAATAGGATAGAAGTTAAATGGATGTGTACTCTTATCAAGCAAGAAATTCGTAACTGGCTCTGCAAGCTAAAGATAACCATAACAAATTCTATGGATATGCTGCAAGTAAAAGAAAGAATCAATAAGAAAGAATAATTCTACTGAATGCAGATGGTATATGGGTGACTGATGGAGAAGTGATCATTCAACTAATGAGTAGCTATTTTGCTGAAAGCTATAACAACATTGAACTCAGCACTACTTTCACCATATGAAGAAACTCATGTTTATGTGGAGGAAGTACTAGAACTGTTGCACAAACTGAATAAGAATTCTGCAAAGGAACTGATGGGATATCGACAGGATGTAAAAGAGCTATTCCTTGATTAGGCTGTATAATTTGAAACTATACATTCTGCCCACTCCTGTGGAATCTTCCCTGTTCTCAGAACAGGGAAGATTCCACAGGAGTGGGCAGAATGTATAGTAATCCCATTGCATAATGGTGGTGCAAAGACCTGTGTATCCAACTATCAACCAATCAGTATCTCAGGAGTGGTGGTGAAGATTTTAGAAAAATTGGTTATGATTTGCATTCAGAAATCTCTACTTTACAACCTGGGTTTACTAAGGGAAGGTCATGTTTTAGAAACTTGCTCACGTTCTATGATAATGTTTCCACTGAGTTATACAATGGGAATGGATACACAATGATACTTGGAATTTTGTTAAGAATTTTGACAGAATATAGCATGGAATTCTGTTGCATGAATTGGATTATAAACTGTTTGCCTGGATAAGAGGATCGTTGACTGACAGATATCAAAAAGTGGTATATGGCAGGGAGTGAATCTGCGATATTCAAGGTATCCAGTAGTGCGCCTCAAGGATCTGACATGAAGAATTTGACATGGCACATACAGCTATATGCTGATATGCAAAGATAGTAGGGTAATCAGGAATGCTGCTGATTTGCAGTACTTGCAGAATGATTTGAATAGGCTGGAATTGTGGGCATGTGAAAATGGCTGTCATTTCAATGTTAATTAATGTAAAGTCATGCACTCTGATGTGATTAGATATCCAATGTCATATTATATTGATGAGATTATGCTAGAAGAAACTGATCAGGCTAGGTATCTCGGTGTTTTTGTAATAGGAATCTGAAGTTCAAGGATCATGTAGTAAAAATTGTATGCAACTCAGAGAATAATGGCAATGCTGAAACGAATCTGGACATGTAAAGATTTGTATATTATTTCTGGGAAAACTCCCATGTTACTCCTCTTAATAAACTATTATAATTATGGCTATTTTGCCTGCTTCAGTTTAGGAGTGCCCCTGTTTAAATGTCATTGGCTGTTTACTCACGGATTCTTAGGGTATTATAGATGTAAGTTTACCAAAACGTATATGTAGCATAAGGAAGAGAAATTTACACATACCTTTTTCTGGGTGTTGCGGCTTTTCTTCTTTATATGATGTCTGAAAACTATTGAGTGTGTGTGGAGGGGGGGGGTAGGCAATTTGGGAGAATTAAATTAGAAAAACCCGGGTTTTTTTCCCGTAATATATATATATAAACATATATATTATATTACTATATTATATAGGGTGGGGGAAAGGTGAAAGGGTTATTTGATTTTTCCCCCTTCTCCCCTATATAAATAATCAACCCTTTCACCTTTCCCCCACCCTATATAATATAGTAACATAATATATATGTTTATATATATATTACGGGAAGAAAACCCAGGTTTTTCTAATTTAATTCTTCCAAATTGCCTACCCCCCCTCCACACACACTCAATAGTTTTCGGACATCGTATTAAGAAGAAAAGCCGCAACACCCAGAAAAAGGTATGTGTAAATTTCTTTTCCTTATGCTACATATACGTTTTGGTAAACTTACATCTACAATGCCCTAAGAATCCGTGAGTAAATAGCCAATGACATTTAAACAGGGGCACTCCTAAACTGAAGCAGGCAAAATAGCTGTAATTATAATATGTAAAGATTTGATTTTGTCTCTTTACAAGGTCTTGATACGACCTAACTTGAACTATTGTTGTAGGTCTTGTCTTCTGGCTTCCATGGTGATTCTGATACAGTGCAGAGACTGCATAGGAAAGTGTCAAAAATAATATCAGGATTTTGGAATACTTATTATGAAGGCAGGTTGAGAATTTGTATGCTGCAGACAATAGCAAACAAGAGAAACAGGAATGCGATATGATTGAGACTTGCAGACTTCTGAAAGTGTAATTCAGGATTTTAGTGGAGAGAATTTTTCATTTTATGGATGTGGGGAAAGGATGCGAGATTATCCATGGAAGTGGCAAATGAATGCTGTTAAGAAGAGAGTCAGGGGTAGATTTTTCTCTTATAGAGTAGTGCATGATTGGAATTGATTGCCATTGGATGTTGTATGTGCAAGTAGCATGAATGAATTCAAGAACAGGTTTGACAGCTGGTGCAAATAGTATGCCCTCTCTTGATGACTTCATGACTCCCTTGAGGTCTTTCTTAATAATAATACTTTTAATTTGTTTTTAAAAATTGCCATCTGCCTGGTTGGCTAAGTGGTTAGCATATGCATTCGCCAACCAACTGCTTTAAATCTTGCTGTGAGTATGTTTGTGATTCTCTTTATGGGGTAGATGAATTTAATTGCCAAGTATGAAATCACTGTGGGCCTGAAGTGGCTTGAGAAAGTTCTCCATGTTTGATCTGCTGGATTATGCAAAACATGGAAAGTAGAAATATATATATATATATATATATTAATAAAAGAAGAAAAATCCTTATCTCACCTATGGCACTACTAGATTATAGGTTTACAACCTTTTGCAGGTGGGAGTTGCATTCAAAAAAAATTTTTGCAATCATATAGTTAGAAAATGGGTATTAGTTTTCTTAGTAAATTTATCTCCTAAAATTGTACAGTCATATATTCAACATGCAATTCTTGTGAAAAGGCTTAGACGTTGGTTATGCATTTTCACTATATTATTTAAGGAAATTACAACGTACTAGGATATACATTAAAATAAATTTGAATATATGTCTATATTTTGGCAACGTCACGTTGCCATTTTCAAGAACTTAAGTACAAGACACGTGCATGCAGGCACAACAAAACAATAAGTGAGGAAGAAGTATGAAGCTATTATTTCTCCTAAAGTCCTGATGGTGCCCTCTAGCGGGCAATGTTGGTATTCTTGGGCTCACATGGCTCCGATGTACTCCTCTCCTTAACACACTTAAACAACCAACACCCCAGAATCAAATTCACCCTGGAAGAAGAAAAAAACAACTGCATTCCTTTCTTAGACATACTAGTCACATGCCAGCCTGATGGAACCTTGGTTTTCTCAGTATATAGAAAACCCACCCATACAGGCAGATACATTCACCAACAATCCCCCCCCCCCCCCCCCCACAACAATATGTAGTCATTAAGACACTGCACAACAGGGCTAAACTTATCTACTCGAATGACAATGCCCTAACCACAGAACTAAACCACATTCTCAACACTTTCTCAGCCAATGGCTATCCCCCCCCCCCCCCAAAAAAATCTCCAAAATATTGAAACCAGTAAACCACAACCCCTCCCCCCCACAACAAGGATTACTCTAAATCCATCACCATACCCTATATCCGAGGCACCTCGGAAAAAATCACAAAAATCCTAAAAAAAACATAACTTCTTGTTATATAAAAAATTGGCATCCCTTATCCACTCAACTAAAGACCAACCTTCCCCTCTAGACCTACCTGGTGTATACCAGGTCCCTTGCAGCTGTAAGCTGTCCTACTTTGGCCAAACAGGCAGGACAGCGAATATCAGAATTTCAGAGCACAAGGACTACATCCGGTTTCACCAGTACAGCCACTCTGGTCTTTCTGACCATGCGCCGGATACCTGCCATAGAATACGGTGGAAGAAAGCCAGGATAATACACTGTAGCAAATACAGATATGAAAGGCTTTTCATAGAATCAGCTTCAACCCTAAGAAACGATCCAAACCTCAACAAATTTGGCTGCATGCGACTTCCTCAAATTTGGGAAACCTATATCAGAAGACCTTCAGCCCAATCACTCAAGAATACCAACATTGCCCTCTAGAGGGCACCATCAGGACTTTAGGAGAAATAATAGCTTCATATTTCTTCCTCACTTATTGTTTTGTTGTGTAACATACAAATATGGTATGTGCATGCAGGCACTAACAAAAGCAAATGAGGAAGTAGGCAAGAATCTAATATTGTTCATAAAGTCCTAATGGTGGCCCCTAGTGGGCTAATTGGGTTGTCTTGGCCGTTGGGTTGAAGTTCTCATGATGTAAGTCTCTGAAATTTGGGGCAGTCTCATGCACCCAAGTTTGTTGAGGTTTGGAACGATTTTTAGAACTGCTGATGATTCCATGAATAATCTTTTGTACTTGAACTTGCTGTGGTGTATTATTTTAGTTTTCTTCCAACGAATTCTATGGCGGGTATCTACGGCATGGTCTGCAAGTCCCGAGTGGCTGTACCGGTGAAAACGGATGTAGTCTTTGTGTTCTGAAAACCTGATATTTGCTGTCCTGCCTGTTTTGCCAAAGTAGGACAATTTACAGTTGCAAGAGACCTGGTATACACCAGGAGGGGCATGCCAGCACAGTGTACGATGCACACAGGTGCCAGGATAGTAAAGGTGCCAAAGAGGAAGAAATACTTAAAAAAAAAAACGTTTTTTTAAAGTGATTTTTTATTGGGCGGGGGGGGATAGGGGTGCCAACTAAAGTTTTGCACACAGGTGCTGGACACTACTGGGTATAGGGGCACCAACTAAAGTTTTGCACACAGGTGCCGGACACTACTTGCACGCCCCTGTACGTCTAGGGGAAGTGGTTGGTCTTTGATAGAGCAGATAAGGGATGCCAGCTTTTTATATGGTCTATAACAAGAGGTTAGGTCATATTTTTTAAGGATATTGGTTATTTTCTCAGAGGTGTCAAAAAAATATGACCTAACTTCTTGCTATAGACCATATAAAAAGTTGGCATCCTTTATCCCTCTATCAAAGACCAACTGCTTCCTCTAGACCTACCTGGTGTATACCAGGTCCCTTGCAGCTGTAAATTGTCCTACTTTGGCCAAACAGGCAGGACAGTGAATATCAGGATTTCAGAACACAAAGACTACATCCGGTTTCACCAGTACAGCCACTCGGGGCTTGCAGACCATGCCATAGATACCTGCCATAGAATTCATTGGAAGAAAACTAAAATAATACACCACAGCAAGTTCAAGTATGAAAGATTATTCATGGAATCATCAGCAGCTCTAAAAAACATTCCAAACCTCAACAAATTTGGGTGCATGAGACTTCCCCAAATTTTGGAGACTTACGTCATGAGAACTTGAGCCCAACGGCCAAGACAACCCAATTAGCCCGCTAGGGGGTACCATTAGGACTTTAGGAACAGTATTAGTTTCTTGCCTTCTTCCTCATTTGCTTTTGTTAGCATCTGCGTACACCATATTTGTATGTTCCTGAAGATGGCAACGGGATGTTGCCGAAATATTGAAGGTATTCATTAAAGTTTCCTTTAATTGATATCCGTTTTATGCGTTGAAAATTCCTTAAGTCAATTACCAGTTATGTATGACCAATGTATAAGCCTTGCTACAAGAATTCTAATATTTTTGGTGTTTTGTTTTCAAATACCTTAATTTTTGGAATCATATAGCAAAACTTCTGTTTTGCTATATGATTTTGCTATATTGTAAACACCGTTATACAAAACCTCTGAGCAAACAACACATTGTGGAGCAGTTAACTTTATGCTTGAATTCGAATAATACTTAGAAAAGGATAGTATTTTTGTGGCTTTCTTTCAACTTTGAAGAAGATGTGATATTAATATACCTTTTTTTTGAGAAGGTGGAACTTTCATGTTTAAATCAGTCTTAGGTGGTGTATGTTCCTCTGCACTTTCAGCTGCATTAGCTGCTTTCATAATTAGACTACTGTTGATAGTGTATTATCTTTGTCAGTGTCAGTAACAATTCCCCTACTGTTATGTTTTTTTTTTTTTAATCTAGCTTTTGCTATTTACACAATGTGGAAAATTTAATAAATATTGCAATAAGCCTCTGCTGCTCAGTAATAACTGGAAATTGGAAACCTGAAAAATAAGAGTAATTTGAAAGAAAATTGTTGCAGAAAGCTAGTAATGTTACATAAACTTTATGGTATAGTGCCTTCGTAGTATTCTTTAAACTCCTTAGTTAATGGTACATATGAGGAAAGTACAGGTAATCGACAAAAAATGGAAACACTGAGCTATTGGGTTGTGTTATCGGTAGTTGCAATGCAATGTCTACACTGCTCTACAGATGCAGTTGATATGCAAATATACTCCCGAGATTCCTAGGGACTTCAGCAATCACATCAAAGGGATGTGATTGCTGAAGGTAGGTTGACAGGTGCATCTCTGACCAGAACAGCTGGAATTGCAAATGTTAGTTGACAAACAGTCTCTAAGGTTATGTCAGAATGGCAGTCGACAGGACAAACATCATCATCATCAGCGAAATGCAATAGTGGACGAAAGCACTTACTGCAAGAGAGGGACATTCGAGCATTAGTGCTCTGTACCAATTCAAACCAGTCTTGATAAACCCGTTTTGACAAAAACTCTGCCCAAGGAACTACACAGAGTTGAGTTGCCTTACACATGCCTTTGATCATGCACGTCGTCATGTCCAATGGTGTAAAGATCACAGCCAGTGGGCTACACAACAGTGGATGGATATGATATGGTCCGATGGTTTGCAGAACATGACGGTGAGGTGTCTCGTCATGACCATTCCAGTTTGGAGCAAGTTATTATTATTATTACATGACACCTTCAGGGAGTACAAAGACTCATCGAGGGAGGGTGCCTGCTCTACAACACCACTGAATTCACCAACTGCAATGAACCAAACTACACTAACGGCATCTACCGCCCATCACCACTAGTATTTTCACAGACAATCACAAACATCTATGCCCACGGTGGGATTCGAACCCCCAGCCTTTTGGCTGGAGAGCTGATACGTTAACCACTTGGCCAACCAGGCTGACAAGTTCTCAGGCAATGTTTCCCACCTCCAACGAACAAAGGTGAATTGATCCAGTTTCTCTCGAATGAATGGTATAAAATTCCTCCTGTTGAGTTCCAAGCACTAACAGTTTCTCAGTCAAAGAATGCAGGCTGTACTAGATGCTCATGATGGATCAGTGTCATATTAATCGAAACGTCACCATTTCCATTTTTTTTGTCCATCAGGACAAGAATGTCTGGCAAATAAAAGAGAGTTCAGCCTGGGTAGAACAGAGGTTGTAGTCTCCATTAACAAGGGTTAATAGAGCTGACAATGATTTTGTGGCTGATATTCTTCCACACTTTGCCAATGTTATTTACAACATCTTTAATGTTATAAGATATATGAAGAGCCAAAGGCTTCAATTCGGCGACATATGACTTGTTTAAGTTAAGGGATATTTCATCCCATATCGTTTCTTAGCCGAATGAGAAACTCAAAGAGTTTCATGCCGAATATAGTAGAAACTATATAAAGTTCGGCGATTCCAAGCGTAAGCAAATACCTGGATACTGCAGCAACTGACCCTTACGGTAATGCAAGCTGAGGCAACTCATTATGTTCAAGTTCACATTATGGGTAAATATCAAGAATAGTGATCGGAGCTTGCTCCACCTTAGACATGAGTTGCCTCAGCTTGCACTACCTTAAGGGTCAGTTGTTGCAGTATCCAGGTATTTGCTTACGCTTGGAATCGCCGAACTTTATATAGTTTCTACTATATTCGGCATGAAACTCTTTGAGTTTCTCATTCGGCTAAGAAACGATATGGGATTTAATGTTATAACTTTCAGATTCTTTTAATGTTGACTTGGCTTCTCTGTTGTTCTCCATGAAACATTATTTCAAAAGGCAAGTTTCTGGTAATTTGTCTCAATTTTTTTGGTGACATGCTGATCCATTAGTTAATAAGGTGTTGTATGGTAGATTTTATGAATCTTGGCAAATTCTCAAGGTGTGAGCTATGAGATGATGCATTATCAATAAATAGGTGAGCCTTCTTGGCCAAGTTTTTGGTGTGAAGATATAATTTTTACTGCTGTGATAAAATAATTCAGAAACCAATCTTGAAAAATTTCACATTACTAGGACACGAAATTTAATCGTATTCCTCAGTGTTTTGCAGTGATACATAAAGGTGGCTTCATTTTCTTCAGTCTGTAATATCAGTGTTAGGCAATCTTTCAATTCCTTATGTCCTAGCAGCTTCTGTTTATCTTGAAGGTGAATATCTGGTCAAGTGCTTCAAAATTTCTGATAAATTTTTTAGCTGCTGCTTTATCCCATGCTGTGCAGTTGGTTTAATCCTAGTTTAATGGCTTGAATTTATAGCTTGCTCTTTAAATTCAGATGTTAAACTTGGATCTTCTGTTTTATCTCAGAAAATCTGGTTTTCCCCCTCTTCTCACATATGTCTACAAACCACTTCAATAATTTATTTTCAAGAAACAATAAAATTTTCCTCTTATCTCAGTCACTTCACTATTGACTACGACAGCCATCTATCTATATTCTCAGTACTACTTGATTGAAAGTGCAATACAACAAGTGATCATAGAATGTTTTATTGAAATTTTTTTCCCCCCACTTTGGTGCTACCTGCATGATATACTGTATTTTTTGCCTTATAAGATGTGCTTTTTTTGTATCTCAAATTTATCTGAAAATTAGGATGCATACCATAAGTTGATTGCGTCTTCTAATAAATTGGTGCATCTTATGGTAATTCACTATCATCTTTTGTCATTATCCAAGACTCGGAAGCATAGAGAAAGATCGAAAAAAACTAAGGTTTCTACAAGCTATTTATATATATATTATTATGTTAAATTTTTTAATGAGTTGATTTTTTTTAAGAATAATTATTTGTTTGTTTTTTAATTTATGTACATCGGAGGTAAAGGCCACTATGTCCATTTTTGTACGTATAGAAGTAAACTTCCAACTGGCTAATCTGCTTATTATTATACACAGGAAATAGTGCTTTGCACAACTGAAAAGAGTATGAAACAAAACATTAAAATATACCTAAAACTCAATTCCATAAAAAAATTGACATAGTGCCATTTACCTCTGGTGTACAGATTTAATAAATGGATAATACATGTTAAAATTTAAAATAAAAAAATTAATATTTACATGAAAAAATTGTGTCATAATTCGTGCATCTTATACTGTGAACAATGTTTTTTTTTCTTCAAAAATTTGACATGAAAAATGTGATGCCTCCAATACATCAGTACATCTTATAAGGTGAAAAAAATATGATATTTGTTATATTGCATGAAACCTGCAAGCACCCTGACTGGAGAATGTCTTCTAAAAAGAATGGTCTAATGATAAATGAAGATGTAAACCCCACTGGATAGTAACTTTGGATGAATGCAAAGGAATTTGTTGGATTACATATGGGTTTTGCATACTCTGTCATATGAATTTGACCATGTTTTATTTATGTGTAACAAAAGAAAAATCATGATAATTGGATGTCATGGTAAGTGTTACTGTGTTAATTGGATGCCCACAATATTGGTAATCCACGTTTATAGGAAGTCTTTTACTTAAATGGAATCTTGCAACATATTCTTGCATTTTTACAAGTAATTTTGAAACAGTCACACTGTGAAAGATATTTAATGTATCACACTAATAAGCAGAGTTGTTTAATGGATGCAACTTAAGGAATATTTTGTTGTTTATTTTCAGCCAATCTTTTGAATACGTCTCATGGCCATGTTTTATGGCACTAGGAAAGAAGGTTTACAAGCATAGAATGGAATAGTAAGTTAAACTCCTTGAACAAATATGTAATAATCATGAAACTGCAAGTGAGGTGGATCTGAATTATTAACAGATTTTAGTAGGATTAAGCTAGAAAAGAAAAATTAAATCTGTAGTCAAAAATAAATAAACGTTGATTGTGAGAGTTTAACAGAAAAACTTCACAGAACTGGGGAACATTACAGTAGTCATTTCTCTTTATTATTATTTTATTCTTTTTATATTTTTTAAATAGCAATCCCACATTAAGTTGGTGTTGTTAAAGATATACACTTTATTATTATTATTATTATTATTATTATTATTCAGACCTCCATGGAGTCGAAAGATTCATTGTGGGAGGTCCTTCCTAGGAAACACAAAGTCTATCATACCGCTCCTTAAACTCATTGACCATTCTTGTTCTCACCACTCTATCAGGCAATGCATTCCATGGTTCAACCACCCTGCATGCAAAGAAACCACTCCTCAACCTCTTGTTCACAGTTTCCTTCCGTAATTTCCAGGGATGGCCCCTTTTCATCACTCCTTCCCACTGTTCAACCAAGCGAAAGAACTCCCCAGTGCCAACCCTGTAAGCACCTCTCAACAGTTTAAAAGTCTCAATCATATCACCTCTCCTTCTTCTATCCACCAAACTCTGCAGTCCACATTCCTTCAGCCGATGCTCATAATTAACTTTGTACAGTCCTGAAACCATCTTTTTTATCCTACTTTGTACCCTTTCCACAGTTAATTTATTCCCTTCAAATCCTGGGAACCAAAATCTGAGAACAATAGTCTTAAGTGTGGTCTGATCAGGGTCTTATACAATGGAATGATAACTCTTTTATCTTTGCAGGTCAGCGTCCTTCTCATTAGTGCAGCAATCCTCTGTGTTACCTTCGCCACCTTTACAATATGTCCCCTGAATTTCAACTTTTTGTCAATCATCAACCCCCCAGATCTCTTATCTTCCCTACTTCCTCCAGTACAGCTCCTCCAATAGAGTATGTAGCTTCCCATCAATGGATCTCAATCCTCAAGACCTTACATTTTGCTGCATTAAACCGATACCCCCAGTAATTTGCCCATCTGTCTAGCTTATTCAAATCCTCTTGTAGGGCTACCACATCTGCACTATTACTAATAATCTTTCCCAGCTGCACATCATCCACAAACAACTGAATATCCCCCCGCAATCTGCTGACAATTGATTGATATAAAGGTTAAACAATATAGCTCCCAGTACCGAGCCCTGTGGGACCCCACTTGTAACCCTCTGCCTCCTTGAAACTGTCCCACCATACACAACTCTCTGATACCTAACAGACAGCCAATCCTGAATCCAGTTGACTAACCCGACATCTAAACTCATGTGCTGCAACTTAAATATCAGTTTATCATGTGGCACCCTGTCAATTGCCTTTCCTAAGTCCAAGAAAATGGCAGTATATGCTTTTCCCTCATCTACTGCTCTTGTAACATTATTATAAAAGGCTAGCATATTACTAAAACAAGAGCGCCCCTTAACAAATCTATGTTGACTCACAGATAACATTACCCTCATCTGACCAATGCTGTATAAGGTCCCTCACTAATTTCTTCAAGATTTGAACAACTGCTGATGACATACAAACTGGCCTATAAGTGGACACTTCCAGTCTGCTACTGTCCTCATGCAATGGCACTATCTTACCTTCCTTCCATTCCCTGGGCACCTTTCCTGTAGCCAGACTTTCATTAAAAAGCCGGTCAAAGCAGCTGTCATAACACGTGGTGAAATACCATCCAGTCCCACAGCTTTACTGACATCAAGAGTACTCAGTATTTGGGACACACTCTCCTCTTGCACCTCTAAACCTTGAACCTGCCCTGTCCCTCTAGTATTAAAATTTACTGCTACAGGATGAAATACTCATAGTGTTCATTGAACAATTCCACTATGTGCTCTGGATCAGTCATTCTATTCCCATTTTTATCCCACAATGTCATTCTTCCACAGTCATTTCTCTCCAGCTGGCCACACAGCTAAAAAATTCCCTAGGATTTTCTTTGGATCTTAGGGTCAATCTCTTCTCATATTCCAGTTTTGTCTTCCTTACCATACTAATCACTTTCCTGGCCTGTGTCTTATATTCTTCATGCATCTGCTCTTCACCTGTTTCCTTATATCTCTTCCATAGCTTCTTCACATACAGTTCCTGTTTAATATTGTTTGTCATCCACTTTACTCCAAATTGTCCTCTTCTTCTCTTGGAATACAGTTTACTATTGCTGCTAACAAATATTCCTTCACAATTTTCCAAGCGCTAATGATATCCCGATCTTCCAATTCCTCCCTCTATGAAACTTCCCAAAGTTGATGTCTGAGACTATTATAATCACCTGCCTTATAATTCCACATACGTTTCCATCTCTTTGATACTCCTGATGTCTGTTCATCTTCCAAGTCAAAACCACATGGTCACACTCTCCAACTGGTGGGAGAGATGCCATCTCAGTTATTATCAACTCTTCTGATGCTATGACCAAATCCAAACCTCTTGAACCTCTTGTTCCGTCTATTGCATGTTGCCTAAGACATTTGTTCCACAAGAATTCTAGAAATTCCATTCCCTTATTGCTACATGCATCTTCCTCTCTGCAATTTATACTGCTGTAGTTGAAGGCTCCCATAACAATCATTCTTCTTGCACTTGCCAAGCTCAACTATCTAAACATCTCCTTGTTCCCATCCTCTGTGCTCCTAGGTCTGTAGCAGCACCCCACTAAATATCCTGTCTTGCCCACCTCCACCTCACACCATATGCTTTCAAAATCATTATTGTCACTGCCTTCCAAAGTCTCCACTCTTAGAAGACATAAGTCGTCACTTATCATAAGCAGTACTCCACGACCATGCTTTCCCTTCCTATCCTGCCAAAAAATGCTGTACCCTGCTACTTCTGTTCCTGTTATTATATCCTCTTCTGCCAATAATCTTTGGCCAGGCTGATGCTATCTGTGTCACCAATTCCTCTCCTTTATTCTGGATACTCCTGACATTAGTGTAAAGTATAAAAATGCCACTGTTTCTATATCCAGCATTATCCCTTCTAGACTCCACTGGGCTCAGCGTTACCTCATGTTGTCCGCTTTCCCACAGGAGGCCAACCCTGCCACCATCCACCCTGGACATTCTAGTTTCCCTGCATTGACACACCGACTTGTTCAGAACAGCAATCTCTCCAGATGCCTATGTCCTTCCTCATTGAAATGCACGCGGTCTCTCGCATACAATTCCTTTTTGTCCTCAAATGCCCTCCAAACATCCACCTATTCCAATCCTCTCTTCTGACACATTCTAGCTATTATATTATTCAGTATTTCTGCTCAGCTCGTCACAATCATACGTAGGCAACATGCACACTATCTTTCATCTGTGCATCTTCTTTCGTACAATCTCAAGCAAGAGTCTCATATCTCTTGCTGCCCAATTTACATTATTTCTCAAGTCATTTGTTCCTACCATCACAATCATCTTGTTCACCCTTTCACCCCCCCCCTTAATTGCCATAGCTACACTTTCTATCGTTCCTCCAGGCAAACACTCCTCACACACCCTATCTTGCACACCACGGATCATTGAGTCCCCATACATTACGCCTCTTACCACCCTCTTCCTCAATTGCTCACATCCATCCCTCACTCTCTCTCTCTCTCTTCTTTAACACTTTCTCTCTGTGTTCCTCTACTTACCTGCCTTCTTGACATCTCTCTATCCTTGGTTCCAGCACTCCCTTACAATCTTCTCATTCCCTCTCTCTCCTACTGTTTCCATTCTCTCCTCTTCTATCATTCCCATAGCTCTCTCTCTCTCATTCCCTCCCTCTCTTCCACTGTTTCCATTCTCTCCTCTTCTATCATTCCCACTTGTTTCCATAAATTAAGGAACAGAGAGAAACACTCATAAAAATTGTAAATAAATAGTTTTCATTAACAAATTTGTACATGAAGACAATGGTCAAAAAAACAGGAGGTCAAAGTGAGATTGTCAAAGTGGCTCGATAAGGAATGCGGTTACCCCTCACACCAATACAGCACTCACAATGATGTTTAATGCTATGTCCAGGAGCTCAATTGATAATAACAACCATTGCTTCTGCAATGTCTCTCAAGGTTTTGGGGAGGGAGAGGGTTTGTGAGTAGCAACACTTCTTCCTAGTGCATCCAAGACATGCTGAATAGGATTAGGGTCAGGAGACTTTGTTGGCCAGTCCATATGTATCGAACCGAATGTAGACATGGTAAATTTACTGTGTATAAGAAGGAGAAAAGCAACACGTACATAAATAACACATTTTTTTTTTATTCACTTCCATTATGCATTCATGGGCTGTACTGTTCAATTTGTTGCCCTTCCCAATATGCCACAAACTGCATCCTTTACACGTGTTCAGTAGCAGAATGCACCTGGTCAGGACTGATGTTGCATATACATACTGACTTTCATTGCTGGCAAGTTATCAGGATGATCCTGATAAACCCTATCTTTGAGAAATCCCTACAGCCAGAAGTCACAGGGGGTCAGATTAGGTGAATGAGGCAGCTATGCAGTCATAAACGCATGACTGATCACTTTGGCTTCTGTGAAATGTTCTCAACGAACATTTCACAGAAGCCTCCTGTATGAATTGATTGATGTGCGGAGGGGCCTCATCCTGCATGAAAATGACTGAATTTATGCACAGGCACTGCTGTAGATGTAGCACAACAAAATTGTTTCATATCGCAATATCTCTTGGCAGTAACTGAGCAAGTCACAGGACCCTGACTGGTGAATGTCCTCAAAGAAGAACAATCCACGATAAGTGATGCTGTAAACCCCACCAGACCAGATAGTAACTTTAGAACTTTTGTGGGTATTCAGAGCTTCGTTCAGGTGAAAGTGACCTTCATCTCTCCACGCGATCCACTGCTACACAGCATCCAACTCTACTTGAGTAAGGAATGTTAAAGTGAGTGCCTTTCCTTCATGATTACATGGTGTCTTTTAAGTATTGGGAGGATCTTTTCAAATAATCAAAAATCACACTAGAATAGTAAAATCAAAGAATATTGTAAGAATGATTATTGTAAGTCATTTAAGGTTAAATGAATGTAAAAATTAGTGATGAAATTTTTACTTAAAAATCCTTCTAGCTTGTTGATAGCATGAATATTTTTTATTTGCATTTCAATGTAATTCTAGCTGCTGTATAAAGATGCACAATTTAGAGATGCAATTTTAAACATTAACAAAAGAGTCAACAATAATTTTGAATTAAAAAAAATTTTTTTTTTATAAAGATCAATCAGACTCAAGTTTTTCCAGTATATTACAGTGCATATTGCATAATTGTTTTACTTGACTAAAACACAATAAAAGAAAATAAAATTAAAAATATTCACTTAAATATAAAGAGCCAATAGGCTTCATGTTTAATTAAAGATATTCTTTTATTAATTCTTAATCCCTTGTGAGCAATACATAAAAATTACAGATCGAATCAAAAAATAGCAGATATTTATTTATTTAGCATCAGTGAGACTGCTGCATCACTGATGACAGATAATTTATATCAGGTTTATATTTTGTAACCTTTAAAGATATGCATGCACTACTAGCTTCATCTGTTAAGCTACTCCTGTTATGAGACTGAACAAAGTTCATCACTGAGAACAATGATTTACAAGAATATGTAGATGCAAAAATGGATAGTAATGCTGTTGCAAGGCTTTTTTTAACATACAAAAGTTTAAGGAATAGTATTTCAAGTTCTTAATACCTCATTTTCCACTTCTCTCTGTTACTCCCACCTCTAATCGCTCCTTTTCAATATTTTCAAAATCAACTCTGAGGCTAACAAATTTCTGCCTCCAAATTGAGCTACTTTGAAAATCAGTCAACTGCATTTCAAAATCATCCATATTTATCCACGTAAACATCTGCAAGTTTAATTCATCCAGTTTTATAGTGTCTGGAAACTTAACGAATTTTGCAGTCTCTTCTAATTCTCTGAACTTAACAAATCTTAGAGAGAACTGCTGAACAGTTGACGCAATGACGTTTAAAAATATCTTTTGAAGACATTAGTGGTCTGTTTTATCATCCATTTGGAGATCATTGATTTCTTTAGGTTTGGAAAATATCTACATCTCTCACTGTCGACATTCCTCTAAAAAACTCCTAGTTTCATTTCAAATGCCTTTATGTCATCAAACATAACATCAAGAGTCTTACCAGAGCCCTGTAGGTTAAGGTTCAAGTCATTTAAATGTTCGCAAAAATCTGCAAAAAGAAAAAAAAAAAAAACATCATTTTACAAACCCACACAATGTCATACTCGTAGACAGGCTTATACATTGGTTATGCATTATTAAAACACTTAAGGAATAGAACAACGTAATTAGGAATATGAATTAAATTAAACTTTAATAAATATTTTCCGATATTTCGGCAACGTCACATTGCCATTTTCTAAAGGAACTTACAAAAAAGTTACGTGCACGTAGGCACTACAACAACACAGAAACTGGGAATGAAGAGATGAAGCTATTGTTCTCCTAACAGTCCTGATGGTGCCCTCTAGCGGGCTAAGTAGGTGTTCCTTGGCCATTGGGCTGAAGGTCTGCAGATGTAGGCCTCTCAAATTTGGGGCAGTTGCATACACCCAAATTTGTTGAGGTTTGGAGAATTTCTTAGGGCTGAGGCTGATTCCATAAAGAGTCTTTCAAATTTGTATTTGTTACGGTGTATCACTGTAGCTTTCTTCCACCGTATTCTGTGGCGTGTATCCAGAGCATGGTCCGCAAGCCCAGAATGACTGTATTTGTGAAAACGGATGTAGTCCTTGTGTTTCGAAATTCTGATATTTGCTGTCCTGCCTGTTTGGCTAAAGTAAGACAATTTACAACTGCAAGGGACCTGGTAAACACCAGGTAGGTCTAGGAGAAGTGGTTGGTCTTTAGTGGAGCGGATAAGGGATGCCAATTTTCTGTAAGGTTTGTAACAGGAGGTCAGGTCATGTTTTTTTAAGATTTTGGTAATCTTTTCCGAGGTGCCTCGGATGTAGGGAATGGTGATGTATTTAGAGTAATCCTTGTTGTGGGGGGGGGGGGGCTGTGGTTTGTAGGTTCTAATATTTTTTGGATTTTTTTTTTTTGGGGGGGGGGTAGCCATTGGCTGAGAAAGTGTTGAGGATGTGATTTAGTTCAGTGTTTAGGGCCAAGTCGTTTGAACAGATCTGTTCAAACGACTTGGCCCTAAAACGACTTTTCCTACAATGGAACACTTCACAAATCCTGAAATTTTCACGGAACACATTTCATCGACATATCTCATTTTGATCACCAAATATTTATAATATTATTATAAGTACTTACTAGTGAATGCAGACTTTTTCTCCTGTGTGCTGGTAGTTTTCCCCTCCTTTTGTACATCATGGAGATCGCTTTGTAGACTGATGGTGGATGACTCACTATCTGTTGCATCACAAACATCTTCAATTAGAGATTTCTTAATACCAAAATTAAACAAAGTCTCTTATTCATATTAAAATTTAAATCTGCAGGCCTATTACTTTTAAAAAGTCATGACACTACGGTTTCAAAACTTTCACCCTACAATACGAACTTGCGAAGAAAGTATTCAGTATTACTAGATTTGAGAACCAAATACAGACTACCTTGATCTTCAATTTTAATGGAAAAATTTTCTTTATTCTTCCTTGCTGATTGGTCACTAACATTTGCAACACAGATGTTATTTCTTTCAGTTTTGAGAACAGAGGATACACTGCTCATTGTTGTAATCGGCTTGCAGGCAATTTTTATGATCAGTCATAAACAGCAGTATTCTCTTTCCCGATTGTTGAAAGATTTCGATGTGTGAAAATTAACGATAATTCATGAATATTTCCATGTTTAAAAATATGTCACTTCGTCACTGATATTTGCTACACAGATGTCATTTCCTTCAGTTTTGAGAACAGAGGATATGCCGCTCATGCTTATAATCCGCTTTCAGGCAATTTTTATGACTAGTCATAAACAGCGGTATTCCCTTTCCCAAATGTTGAAAGGTTTCGATGTGTGAAAATTAACTATAATTCACGAATGCTTCCATGTTTAAAATACACAGCTTAGTCACTAACATTTACTACACAGATATTATTAGGCGTTCTGGGTCTGAGCTTTTCGACATATTCACGAATATTATTCTCCTCAGAATATTTCCACTTTAAAATATTTATTCATGAAAAATGCTTAGAAAACTAAAATGACAAATTCCAGGAGAACTTCTCGCAGAACACAGGAAACCCTGGTGTAAGCAATGAGTTGTACCCTATCAGGATAGAGAATTAGGAGGGAAAATAGTACTGCTCACTTTGAGAATATATGATTTGAAATAGGAATGGACAAAAAAGGATGATTAGTGGGATGTTGCTATATCCTGGAATATAGCATGGAATGAGTAGGTGATGAAATGAAAATGTTTAGGCAGATTAGTTCGGCAAATGCAAAATGAGTGATTATATGAAGGATTTTAAATATAGTAATGTAAATTGAACAGAAGAAAAACCACATACAGTTATAAGGGAATTGAATCTTTGGAATTCTTGAGAAACAGTCTTAAACAACTATGTATAATTAACTCTTTATATTAATCCCATACACGAAAGGTCAATAGACCTATAAATACATCAGTGCCATGTGTGGAGTGCATTTGAGGACTGAGAAGTTTAGAAGGCTTTTCCAGAGGGAGGTGGACAGAATAAAAGAGGAAAAGGAGAAGCAAGTTTGGTGTGTTTGTAGTTGCACAGTAAAGGGGTGCTGCTTATGTATTAAGAGGTGCAACTGAAAGTGAAGAAATGATAGTTGCCAAGTCATTGCTCCAGTGAATTACTTGTAGAATAGACATAGTGCTGAAACACTGCACCTGTGCAATAGAGGTTGAAGTGAATCTGTAAGAGAGTGATCATCAATGAGCCTAATTGCTTGCCTTTGGATAGTATCAAGGATTTTAAGCACCCAAAACTTGCCTTAGGTGGTGCACCTAAGGCAAGTTTTAGGTGCACCACCCCCAGACATGTGAGCAGTATTCTAAGCATAGGCAGAATTGGGATTTTTATATAGTTAGGAGTTGGTTGCGTGTAAAATATCCTTTTAAACAAAGGAGAGCGCCTAGTTTCTTGGATGCTGAGGAGGCTGTTGATGTAATGTGATGTGTTTATGCCAGGAGAGACCGGAGGTAAAAGGTGGTTCAAGCAGAGAGATCTGATCTTGTCAGGTGACTTGTGTATTACTGAGAACGGGTAGGCAAGCTGAGATCCCTTTTGTGAGAGAAAAAGCAAGACTGTGTTTTAGTGGCATTGAACATGACAAGGTTGGCCTTGTGCCACTGAAGGATAGCATGAAGATCAATGTTTAAGGCACTGGTTGTAGATGATCTTGTATCCTGGGATGTCAGAGTACTGCATGATTTGTTGAATGAGTAGGATGAGTGGAGTGTACTATCATCAGCAAAGCTGTGTATAGGACCAGTGGTGATTGTGAGTAGGTCATTTATGAACAAGAGAAGGAGAGTAAGTGATAGGACAGAGCCTTGAGGCATGCAATCTACCATGACTTGCATGGAATGACCAGAGAGAAAGCTAGCTATCCAATTATAGAAGGTGGCAGGGAGACCAAAGAATCGCAATTTGTTAAGCAGGCCACAATGCCACATGCAATCGAAGGTTTTAGAAATGTCAAGGACAATAGTACAAATTTCTCTGAACCTTTCCACAGCATGTGTCCAGTGGTGGGGAAGTAAGCTACGAGGTCAGCTGTGGATCTTGAATGGCAGAATCCATACCGGTGGTTGCTGATTAATTGTTGGACCTCTAATTAGTGGAGGAGTTGGCTATTGATGCCATTCTCCATTATTTTGGAGAGGACTGAAATGATGGCAATTGTCGGTAGTTTGATGGTTGACTTCTATCATCCATTTCAGTAATAAGATGGATATGAGATTATTTCCATGTACCAGATATGTATAGTAGATTGTAGTAACGATGCAGGGGAGGTTTTAATTCTGGAGCACAGTGTTCAAGAACAATCAGAGAGATGCTATCAGGACCAGAAGACTTTTTACTATCCACGTTTTTTAATAGTTTCCTGATCTCTTTTGGTAAAAAAATTAAAGGAGGCATATGGTGCTTGGATTCCTGTATCCTGTGAGGTGATTTCCTTCGGTCATCGGTGCAGGAGTTTGAGGAAAAGAGTGATGCCAGGAGGTCAGCTTTATCTTTGGGCGAAGTAACACTGGTGCCATCAGGATGAGAGAGAGAGAGAGAGAGAGAGAGGTGGAAGTGCAGAGAGTAGAAGTTGCATACAGTGACCATAGCAAGAGACCAGAAGGCACAGCTTCCATTTGGACAGGAAGGAAGTTTTTTGCTGTTGGCCTTTATGAAATGAGATTTGGGTTTGCTGATGAATGATTTGCATTTGTTGGATCCTTTGGTGTAGACAGAGTATGAAGCTGGAGTTCTTAAAGCAACCACCCGTGCTAAGCTAATTTATTTAATTTTTTCTTTGACTGCTTTCGTATACTTTCAGCTGAACCAGAACTTGGAAAGTGGGTGAGGATTATGCCTTGAAATGGGGATGAAGTCTTCATGCCAGTGAGAATAATTTCTATAACTTGTTCACAACAGGTGCTAGGGTTCGATGAGTGGAAACAATAGTAGACCATGAAAAGGAGGAGTAGGAATTCCAGAGATCATTCCAGTTGGCTCCTTTGTAGTGCTAGAAGATGTGAGGTTAGGAGTGGTTGGGGGAGCAGCATTCTATGAGAGAGAGTGAGGGAGGAGACTTGTACAAGATTGTGGTCAGAGTTGCCAAGAGGAGAGGTGACCTCTACAGTGTATCTGGAAGGAGAACTGGTCAAAAAGAGATCCAGAGTATTTGTTGAGTGAAGTGGGTTATCAGGAATTCAAATAGGAGATGTATGATTTGTGTTAGGTTGTTACTTATGGCAAAGACTTCTCCTTCTTATCCAGCTTGGTCAGTTGAGTTGGAATATGAGAGCCATTTGGAACTGGATTTGACTCTTAGACTTTTTATTGATTAAAACTGAATTTTACTCCAACATCTTTCACTGTCTTTATGGGTGACAGCATCCTCAGCAAACAAAAAAACTTTTTCATTTGCAAAACTACCAAAAAAATTTATTTGTATAAATTGAAAAATATTGGATTGACAGTTTAATCATACAGATCATTAGGATCATGTGTGATTAAACCAGTGCTGAAAGATTAACTTCAGAAATTTATAGAAAAGAAAACCCCATGTGGGTAGTGATTTACATGCAAGCTCTTTCCATCATCCTCAACAAAAATTAGGTGTTATCAGAACCTTACAAAAATAGAGCCTTTAATATACTCAAGAATGATGAAATTAAAAGAAAAGAACTTCAAATCCTATTGTCGGTTCCTCCAAAATGGCTACTCAAAGTTACTAAAGAAACTATTATTTTCTGATAAAGCGTCCCGCCTATGTTAACCCGAAATTGAGTTACAAAGGCACAATTTCCTTACTATACTTTGGCAACACATCAAGAAAACAGCCCAATTATGAAAATCAGTCAACGTCAGAATGGCCTGCAAATCAATTTACACCTTACAAAGTTTCCTACATTGCCATAAAGATGGCATTCCATTCTACAAACATCCTAGAATATACAGGATTCCTTGTTCTTGTGGAAAGGTGTATGTGGGTCAAAGTGGTAGTAGTTTTGAAATCCATAAAACAGAAGGCGATCTTGAAACTAAGAGAGAAAAAAGAAAGTGTACACATACCACACATCCTCATAGAACATAACATGATAGATCGGTATTCTTCCTGTATGCTAAACTTAGAAGAGATTATTTTGTCAGATTGTTCAAAGAGTCTTCTGAAGTAATTGGTTTATCATTTGTATTATTTGTAAATCATTATACTTTGACATTTGGAAGTCATTAATTAGTGCATGTAACATTCACAACCTCTCTGATGCCAGCAATCACATATAGAGAATCACATGTTTCATTAAGCGCCTCCATAGCACAATTGGAAGAACAACGGTACATTGCACCCTTCGATTGGAATAGGCGTAAGTTTGATTCTCGTCCCGATGGGAGGAATCTTTATCTGGACGATTTCAATCAAAGGTGAGTTAGTCGATCTCATACGGAGGTAGAAGGGTTTTTTTCTCCTGGAAACTCGGGTTTTTCATCCCGCATACAGACAAATCGGCCCTTCAGAACACACGCAATTTACAGACAAAAAATACTAGTTGTGGTAGAGGTGGGTGGTAGATGACGTTGATGGAGATGATTCGTAGTAGAAGTTTGGTGTAGTGGTTGAGACAGTTGTAGGTGTCCTCCCGCAATGACTCTTCGGACTCCTTGGAGGTGTCACGAATAATAATAATAATAATAATAATTAGTGTCTAATGATATATGCGATTAAACTGTCAATCCAGTATTTTTCAGTTTATACAAATAATAGCTGTTGGAAATATTTGAGTTTTTTGTTTGTATTAAATGTTTTCCTGAAGATGCTGTCAGCTATAAAGATAGTGAAACATGTCTGAGTAACATTCAGTTTTAATCAGTAAAAGTCTTTGAGTTCAACCTGGATATAAGCTACTTGTAGTTAGTTAATTAAAAAATGCTTTAGGCAGTCTATGCCAGAGGGAACAGGAGTTTGCAATTTGGACATAGCATCATAGGATCTGATTGTGACTGAAATGCAATGTGATCTTTGACAAGCTAAAGATATTATACTTGTCCCAGTAGGTGAAAATAATGTAGTCCTGACTTGGAGGATGATAGGCATGTAGAACTTTCAAGGAGGAATTATTCTAAGTTATTGCCACTGTTTAGTAGAACAATGGTTATTATGCTCTTTGATTTTAAAGACCAGAGTTTGATTCTTGCCTTGATGAGAGGAATCTTATATGAACTTTTTCAATTGGAAGTGAGTTAGCCAATCTCATATGTAGGAAGCAGCATTTGTTCTCTTTCTGAAATTGGGAATTTTCATTCAGTTTAGGACAAATTGGCCAGAGCAATGTGTAAAATTACCTTGTCAATAACTTAATGGACCATTTAAGTCTGGTCACCAGTGTGCCTGTCTGGCTACATTTGAAGTAAAGTGTTCATCCAGTTCTCTTATCTTTTATTGCAATATTATCCATTCCTCTTGCTCAGGGTCTTCCCACTGGTCTTTTCTTGTCAGTTTTATTTGTACGCATGTCTTTGATTAGCTAGTCATCTGTCTACTACACATGGCCAAACTACTCAAGTCCCTTAAATTATACTACTAGCATGGCACATGATCCCCTCTAATGGCTAACAGCCCTGACTGCAGTGGATCTTGCTTGATATTAGAGTGTCTAGAAGATTCTGTGGCAACAAATCTTATTCTTCCATCAGAGCGGGACTTCAGCTCACCAAGTGACTGAGAGTCAGTGCAGTGCCTAAGAATATCCCACATGCATTAAATTTGATTTAAGTCTGGTAGCCATGGCAGTCACTGGATTTTAGTTTAGATACTCCTTCGCCTAGAATGAGTTTCTCTATGGGCAGTGACATTGTTCATCATAAAAAGAAAATTTAGACCAAAGTTGCACATAGGGTTTGAGGATTTGTTTTTGGGACCACAGAGTTACAGTATCCGTGTGTTGAGGCTTAAGTGCTGTGAAGAATTCATGTTGGAGGTTTAATGGAATATTATCAGCACTGAGAAAGGATTAAAACTAATTTTAATACTTCCAATATTTCGTCTCCGTCACAGAGACATCTTCAGGGATTACAAAAAACTTTTTGTAACAACACACACACACACACACACACACACACACACACACACACACACACACACACACACACACACACACACACACACACACACACACACACACACACACAAATACAAATACAAATACAATAGTGAGTGAAACTAAAGTCCTATCTAGGTGGTGTGCGCTCTATGGGCATTTGCAGGAGGCCTAGGATGTAAAGAGGGATCTCTGACAATTAATGTTTCCCAAATTTTGGGAAGTTTAATGCAACCGCATTTGTTTAAATTAGGTTGATTCCTGAGTGCAGATGCAGATTCAAAGAACAGTCTTTTTTTTTTAAATTTACTTTGACGGAGCATGGTGTTTTTTTCTGGGAGATCCTGTGGATTGTATCTGGATGTAAGGTACATCAGAAAAAATAGCCAGATTGTTAAAAAAGTACATCCTCCATACAGCTTTTAAGTCCCACCCTAAACTTGCCACCAAAGATCAGCTCCCTCCTCTCTCAGTGCCTGGAGTATATAGAGTACCTTGTGCCTGTAAACTGACTTACTTTGGACAGACAGGCAGATCAGCAGCCATCCGGTTAGAAGAACACAAGTCATACATCTGCAATCACAATTATGGTCAATCTCGCCTTGCAGACCATGTTTTGGATATAACCCACAGGATCTCCTGGAAATCACCATGCTCCACCATAGTAAATTCAAAAAAGAAAGACTGTTCTTTGAATCTGCATCTGCACCTGCACTCAGGAATCAACCTGATTGCATTAAGCTTCCCAAAATTTGGGAAACATTAATTGTCAGAGATACCTCTTTACATCCTAGGCCTCCTGCAAATGCCCATAGAGGGCACACCACCTAGATAGGACTTTAGTTTCACTCACTATTGTATTGTATTTGTGTGTGTGTTGTTACAAAAAGTTTTTTGTAATCCCTGTGATGGAGACGAAATATTGGAAGTGCTAAAATTATTTTTAATCCTTTCTCAGTGCTGATAATATTCCATTAAACCTCCAACATGAGTTACAGTATCCCTATCAAAAGCACGAAGAAGGGTGCAGCCAATGATCATTATTCCACCCCAAATGAGAACACTGTGTCCCTTTCTCTTATGTTGGAAGGATTGAACTGCATTCCTTGTTCTCTCCAGATCAAACAACAACATATGGAATCCATTTGTAGGCTAAAACTGGATTCATCAGAGTACAGAATGTTTAATACAACCGTGTTTATTAAGATTAGGTAGGTGTTTTAATGCTACTGATTCTAAAAAAAAAGTCTTTCAAATTTCCAACACAGCTAAGTCTAGTGAACAGCACCCTTGGAGGATGCCCCTCATAGGACTTCAGGCTTTGTTTAATAATTTCCACTTAATGTATGTACAGATTTTTGTGTATTTTTGCAATTTTCATATTGTTTCCATAATGATGTCTCAGTGACTGAGATGAAATATAGGAGTGATTAAATTGTTGTTTAATTATTTATTTGTGCTCTGTTTATTCCATTAAATCCCCATAATGAGTATATTACACTAGCATGCCGCTCAGTTTTTAATTTAAAATCTATTGTTGTTGTTCTACCTTTTGAATTGCCATTTCAATGAAGATGATCTATTAGATTCAGATTGAAGTATCTGATTTAATAACATTTTAAATTTCTTCTGTCAATGTGATTTGGTACTTACTTTCTACTATGTCACAAGTGCCATTAAAGATGTGATGGACAACATTTACCTCTGATTCTGACATTCTCCTCAAAGCTTGTTATCCAGTTTCAAGCTTTCTATACTGATTAGATTTCTTCATTTATTTCTAGCAAATTTCTATCTTCTACAGAATAATCTCCCTTTTTCAGTATCTTTCAAAAATTGTATGATCAGTCAGATGAACAAAATTCTCTCTTCTATTCTGTAATGCTTTGAATACCCAAATCACCAATGTGTCTGTGTATTTCTAAATTTTTTGAATGGGAAGGCTAAAATATTCAAAAATTAAGAAAATGTTTATAATTTTCTGTAATTAGAATATATAATTATAATTTTCTATAATTTTCGAATCATATGAGGAAGAAAAAGACATAGACACTAAAATATCAAACTTTGTCAAAGTAAATGGCATATATAATGGCATACATATATACCATTCAGAGGTATATTTATATTATTTTTTATTTTTATAGAATCAGAGGTATATTTATATTATTAGCATAAATAATATATTTAGCCAACCGTAGTACAAAAAAAAAAAAAAAAAAGATATTATTTCTGGGAAAATTCCCATGTCACTCCTCTAAAATAAACTATTATTTTAATGGCTAATATAGCCTACTTTTGTTTAGGAGTGCCCCTTTTTTTCAATGTCATTGGCTCCTTTACCTCAAAAACTTAGGGCATTACTGAAGTGTTATAAAACTAATATATGAAGAATAAAAAACAGGAAGAAGAAAAGGACATGCTTTTTTTGGATGTTGTTTTCTGTCTCTTTACCCTGGCAATGTGCCTTCATCTGCTGTTAAAGGAGGGGGGGGGGGGGGGAGTGGTGGTAAAGTAATGTTGGGGAATTATTTTGAAAAAAAAACCTGTTTTTTTTTTATATGTATAATTATAATAATAATAATATTATTATTATTAAGGGTGGATAGAGAGCATTTGGGAGGGTGGGGTGAGAGATGGATCTAAAGATAGAAGTTATTGTTTTGGGGAAGATGAGGGATTTAACGGAAAAAGTCAGGGGGTGGGAGTAATTGGGTGTGAGCCATTTCGACTGGCATAATTTTCGGAACTCGTGGGGGAAGTGCTAAAAAAGTGAAAGAAAAAAGAATCGGAATATATAATGTCTTGTCAAAACCAACTCTACTCTATGGAAGCGAAACATGGACCATAAAAAGGAAAGATGACACAAATTCAACAGCAAAAATGAAATTCCTAAGAAAAACAGCTGGATATGCCATGTGGGACCATAAAACAGAAGAAATTTTACAATCCCTGAATATAAAACCAATTAATTACTACATAAGATAGACACATAAAACAAATTAATTACTACATAAGTGGAAAAAGAAGATTGGAAGACCAAGAAAGAGATGGCATGAGACCGGAACACGCCACCTGGCCTAAAATCCATGTTAGGAAGAAGAAGAATATTTTTATAATTTCACTAATTCTAAAATTACAAGTTAATCATTTTCTAATTATAATAATTTTTAGTTTTTTTAATAATTTCTTTTTTTTTAATTTATAACTATTTATAATAACTAACTAGAGCCTCCTTAGTTCAGTCAGTATAGACAAGTCCTTTGGTTGGAAAGACCAGGGTTTGATTCTAGTCCAAAATGCAAGGAACCTTTATCTTGTCACTTTCAACTGAAGGTGAGTTAGCTAGTCTCATATGGAGGTCGGGTTTTTTTAACCAGAAACTTGTGTATTTCATCCCCCAGAACAGGCAAACCGGCCCTGTGAACACACACTTCTACAGCCATAAAAAATTGATCCCCCCCATCCCAATACCAGACTCTGCGACAAGCTGGGGTTTCCCAACAGTCGCATAATTGTAGTGGACCCTTCTCCAAGCATGATAAAAGCACTATAAACAGGAAGAAGATTTATAATAACCATTTATAATAATTTCTAGTTATTAGTACTGACAGGTAGGTCAATAAAACTTTATTTAAATTATTGCTGACAGAGTTAATTTTTTATTATTTAAATTAAGGGGATATTAAATCCCACATCGTTTTAAAAACCGAATAAGAAACTCAAAGATTGGAATCAGAGAGTTTCTTGCCGAATATAGTAAACTATAAAGTATCGGCGACCACTAGCGTGAGCTAATGCAAGTGACCCTAGTACATAGTACAATACCAGACAACTCGTAGCAAAGGGTGGTGAAGTTCTGATCGCTATTCTTAGGTATTTCCCATAATGTAAAAACACATTTCCTAGGAAATGTATGCTGTTATTACATTATGATGGAAGGTCACTACCCAGACCGGTTTCAGCCTTTTTTTGAGGGCTTCATCAGTGAGTAGCTAGACCAATTCAATATCAAAGTGTAGCGAAAAGAACTTATTACTCTGCTATACGAGTTTCCAAACAGGTGTAACCATTAAGTTACTTAAATATAAAGAGCTAATAAGCTTCATTTTGGCGATATAAACATTATTTAAATTAAGGGGATATTAAATCCCACATTGTTTTAAAACCGAATAAGAAACTCAAAGATTGGAATCAGAGAGTTTCTTGCTGAATATAGTAAACTATAAAGTATCGGCGACCACTAGCGTGAGCTAATGCAAGTGACCCTAGCACGTAGTACAATACCGGACAATCCGTAGCAAAGGTGGTGAAGTTCTGATCGCTATTCTTAGGTATTTCCCATAATGTAAAAACACATTTCCTAGGAAATGTATGCTGTTATTACATTATGGTGGAAAGTCACTACCCAGACCAGTTTCAGCCTTTTTTGAGGCTTCATCAGTGAGTAGCTAGACCAATCAATATCAAAGTGTATAGCGAAAAGAACTTATATACTCTGCTATACGAGTTTCCAAACAGGTGTAACCATTAAGTTACTTAAATATAAAGAGCTAATAAGCTTCATTTCGGCGATATAATATATTTAAGTTAATTTTTTAGTTTAAAATATTTTGCAATTTGTTTTATGAGACAGTATACAAATCAACATTAATCTTTTTTTCAGGGCTATTCTGTAACTGATGGATAAATGACAGAATGACGTCATTAGGAATATGGAGTAATTCAAGTAGCTTTTCTCCAGCATTCAAGAAATCAGTACAAGAGAATGATAGTCCTCCTTTGGAAAGTGCAACAAAGGTATAGATTTTATCTTGATCCTTCATTAATTCAAGTTAACTATTGGTGTGAAGGAGTCCAGGATGATAATTGCCAGATTATTTTTAGGCAATTATCATTCAAAATAAATAAATCATTGATAAAATGACACAAATGATAAAATTAATTTCTTCCTTACCTTTCCCATATGAATTCTTAAGACAGAAAGCAAAAATTCAGAGGCTGAGTAGGATGTGGTACTACATGGATGATTAGAATAAGAGCCTGATGGAGAATGAATTCATGTTAACAAGTTAGCTTGCATTATTATTATTATTATTATTTTTTTTTATTTATTTTTTTTTAATGTGATTCCCAACCATGAAAATAATACATTAGTCTCAGTAGTTTTTCAGTTTTATTATTTTTATATCATCAGCTAACTGAACATCAGCAGATTTCAAGATTGGCATTATCAACATAAGAAACATCAATAGAAAAGAAATGAAACTAGTAGAAGAATTAGATAAGTACCAGATAAATTGACAAAGTGTGTGTGTCAAAAACAAAGAAGGCAATACCAGGTGAGATGTAATATTCAAACAGTAACATAACGATTAGGGGAAAGTAGTAGCTGTTGTATTTATCACTAAATATGAAGATAATTTTCTTGAATGGCAGGCAATATTAAGCTGAATGGAAAACTAGACAGTAAAACATATTTGCATGTATGGTCCCACAGATGGGGTCTACTAAAGAAGATTTGAAGGAATTTTTCAAGGCATTAGAGAAAGCTGTCACAATGAAAAAGGAAAAGTTGGTCCTTGTTGGAGATTTAAATAGCACAGTAGGAAAGGATTATCAGATATATAGTAATGTTGTGGGAAAATTTGGAGAAAAGAGCAATGCAAATAATTGTAAGTACTTGCTTGATTTCTGTTCAGGAAATGGACTAGTTATTACTAACACCATGTTCCAACATAAAAATATTTGAGCACAAATTTCAAATTTCAAAAATATTATTCAAGAAAAAAATGAAAGAGTTTGAAAACAAGTACCAAACCATGAAGAAAACATTGATTGATTCAGCTAGAGAGGTGTGTGGTGAAGTTCTGTGTGCAGATTGAAAAATCAGAACTCCATGGTGGATGCAGGAAATTAAAGAGGCAGTCAAGGAAAAGAAGAATGCATATCAAAAGTTCCTGGCAAAGAAATCAGCTTTGCTCTTAGAGAATACAGAGGAAAAAAATGTAAGAAAGTGAAGCACTGTGTAACATTAACTAAACAAAAGTCATGGGAAGACTTTGGTAAGAACATAAAAAATAAATATCAGGAAGGTGGCAAAATGTTGTAGAGGCTATCAAAATAAGCTTAGAATGGAGAAAAGAGTATTGTAAAAAGAATGAGAGATCATAAAGGTGACATGAAGACTAAAGATAAAGATATTCTAGATGTCTAGAGTAATTGCAATAAATATTTTGAAATATTGCTAAATGAAACAAGCAGTGAGAGCATAGAAAACACTTAACAGAAATCATCATCATCATCAAATTCCTGAAATATACCCTCAAGGGGGTGTACAGGATATTGTGATAGTACTACATAAAAAGCTTACATCCTTACTAACTTCCTATCAACAATTTTCCTCTAAATCAATCTGTTATATTTCTGTCTTCTAAGACACCTACAATCATAAATTCACTTACATCTTGGTCTTTTCCCTGACAACTGGGCAAAGAACACTTGTTTTGCTAATCTTTCCTCTCCCATTCTGTTTAAGTGACCATACCACCCGAGATTAGCTGTGCTAACACATTCTTCAGTGCTAACAATGCCATGTTCTTTCTTAATATCCTCATTTTTAATATCATATTGCCATTGATGCCATTCTATTCACATCCCTAATCTTTCTCAGGACTCTCATATCTGTGCTCTCAAATCTTTGGTCAAGTGTTTTATTTCTAACCTAGTGCTGAGATTCATAAGTTAAAATTAGTTTGAACATTGTCTTGTATACAGCTAATTTAGTGTTTTGACTAATTTCTCTTTTATTCCATATAAATTTATTTAGTTGACTTCCTACCATACTGTCTTTGTTAATTCTATTGTCTATTTTATATTTAATTTACCATCCTTCACTAAAATTTGTGGCTAGGTATCTGAAAAGTTTTAGTTGTTCTGTATGTTCTCTGTTCACAATACAGTTGATGTTTTCAATGTTTCTGCTTCTTTCATTGTCTTTGTCTTGTTTTTGCTGATTTTCATATTAAATTTATTACAGCAGTTCTTGAATTTAGTCAGGGAATCTTGCAGACTTGTACTGGATTTATTTAAAAGTATAACATCATCTGCATCATCATCTCCATCACCTTGGAGATTCAGTGGCCAGCCTTGAAGAAACCCTGATTGATTCAGCCAGAGAGGAATGTGGTGAGGTAGTCTGCAAGAATAGGAAAATCAGAACTCCATAGTGGACACAAGAAGTTAAAGAGGCAGTGAAGGAAAAGAAGAAAGCATATCAAAAGTTCCTGGCAAATAAGTCAGCTTGTGCTCTTAGAGAATACAGAGACAAATGTAAGAAAGCTAAACACTGTGTAAAATTAGCTAAACAAAAGTCTTGGGAGGATTTGGCAAGAACATAGAAAATAAATATCAAGAATTAAAAATAAAAGAAACACACGTATTAACCACAGTGAAAATTATTTAATTGTAAATATTTCATCTTAGGACATCATCAGTACAGTAGTTTAAAACAATAATAGGAATAACATACAGTTAGGGCACATGATTACAATAGAATCTCATTAAACGTGCGTAAAGTGTTAAAATAAAATAATAATAATAAATAAGAAAAAATAAAATAAATTAATTATTTAACACAGTTTTGTATGACAATTTCCCATACTTTAGGAATAGTAAGAACTTCTTTCTAAAATTATGAAGAAATACAATTTTGCACTTCTTACAAACCTATCAACCAAATTTACAACTTGCTACCTTCTCCTAAGGACAAACTCTCACCTTTGATGTTGTTGCCTGCCATTTATGAAATTCCATGCTCATGCAAATTGTCTTACTTTGGACAGACAGGTAGGTCTGTTCAGAAACGCATCTCGGAACATCACGACCACATTCGTCTTTTTAAACCGCAAAGTCTGGCCTCTCTCAACACGGAATTGAAAATCCAAGCCATAGGATCCATTGGGAAAAGTCTAAACTTTTCCCAATAGATCTTTATTTAAACATGAACGTTTATAGAAAGAAAGTTCTGAAGCCCGTACTACACACACCAAACTTAAACCGCAACGACGTTCTTACTATTCCTAAAGTATGGGAAATTGTCATACAAAATTGTGTTAAATAATTATTATCATCATCATCATCATCATCAAATTCCTGCCATGTACCCTCAAGGGGTGTACAGGATATGACAGTACTACATGAAAAAAATTACATCATTACTAACTTCCTATCTACAATTTTCCTCCAAATCAGTCTGTTACTTGTCAAGACCCCAACATTATCAGATCTTATATTTCTATCGTCTAAGGCACTTTGTACCGTATCAATCCACCTATATCTTGGTCTTCCTCTGGGTCGTTTTCCTGCCAACCTGGCAGAGAACACTTGTTTTGCTAATCTTTCCTCTCCCATTCTATTTAAGTGACCATACCATCTGAGATTAGCTCTGCTAACGCATTCCTGGATGCTGACAATGTCAAGTTCTTTCCTAATATCCTCATTTTTAATATGATATTGCCATTGATGCCATCTGTTCACGCCTCTAATCTTTCTCAGGACTCTCATATCTGCGGTCTCTAGTCTTTGGTCAAGTGTTTTACTTCTGACCCAGCTCTCAGATCCATAAGTTAAAATTGGTTTGAACACAGTCTTGTATACAGCTAATTTAGTGTTCCGACTAATTTCTTTCTTATTCCATATGAATTTATTCAATTGACTTCCCACGATACCAGCTTTGCTGATTCTGTTGTCTATTTCTATATTTAGTTTACCATCTTCAGTAAAAATTGTGCCTAAGTAGCTGAAATGTTTTACTTGTTCCACAGGTTCTCCATTCACAACACAGTTGACATTTTCAATGATTCTGCCTATTTTCATTGTCTTTGTCTTTTTATTGCTGACCTTCATACCATATCTATTACAACAGCTATTCAATTTAGTCAGAGAATCTTGCAGACTTGTAGCGGATTTATTTAGAAGTATAACATCATCCGCATAAAGCAAACAGCTGACATTAGCATCTCCAATTTTGATATCAGGTTTAATACCACATTCCTTCATAATGTGATCCATATAGATAATGAATAACAGAGGGGATAATGTACATCCTTGTCTCACACCAGATTTAACATTAAACCATCTTCCTGTACTTCCTTCAATTCTAACTGCTGACTCACAACTCAAATAAAGACTAAGTATTGCTTGATATAATGCCCCATTGACACCATATAACTGCAGCGTATTGAATAGCTTCTCTCTTGGCACCTTGTCATATGCCTTTTCCAAATCGACAAAACTTAAATACAGATCTTTGTTATATTCCCATGCTTTCTCGACTATTTGTCGTAAAGTGAAGATCTGATCCTGACAGCCTCTATTTCGCCTGAATCCAGCTTGTTCTTCACCAAGCTTTTCTTCCACAATTCTTCTCAACCGTTTTTCAAGTATACTTGCATAGATCTTGCCAGGAACACTCAGTAGGGAAATACCTCTGTAATTCTCACATTCAGTTTTATTTCCATTTTTATATATGGGTACTATGAGAGCTCTACTCCAATCATCGGGAATTCGTCCCTCTGTCCAGGCTTTCTGAACTATGCAGTGCAGCCACTGTAAGACTCTTATACCACCATACTTCAGCATTTCTGGTCGAATATCATCTACTCCTGCTGCCTTTCCACATTTCAAGCCTTTGATGGCTTTTTCTACTTCAAGTATGGATATGTATTCCTGACTGCATGCCTGGTCAGTGTTTTTTATCACTGTGCTGTCATCACTGCTTGTTTCATTTAGCAGTTTTTCAAAGTAATTACTCCATACTTCAAGGATATCTTTTTCTCCTGTTTTCATTTCACCTTTATCATCTCTAATTCCTTTTACAGCACTCTTTCCTCCATTCCTAAGCTTCTTCAACAACCTCCAGAATATTTTGCCACCTTCTTGATATTTATTTTCTATATTCTTGCCAAAGTCCTCCCATGACTTTTGTTTAGCTAGTTTTACACACTGTTTAGCTTTCTTACATTTGTCTCTGTATTCTGTAAGAGTAAAAGCTGACTTATTTGCCAGGAACTTTTGATATGCTTTCTTCTTTTCCTTCACTGCCTCTTTAACTTCCTGTGTCCACCAGGGAGTTCTGATTTTTTTATCTTTGCACACAACCTCACCACATGCCTCTCTGGCAGAATCAATCAATGTTTCCTTCAGAGTTTGCCACTGAATCTCCAAGGTTTGATTCCTGTTCTCAAACTCTTTCATTTTCTTTTCAATAATATTTCTGTATTTTAGTCTACAGTTTACATCTGAGAGCTGCTCAACTTTTATTCGCTTTAAAACTTTCTTACATGTTATTCTTTTCAATATGAAATTCAATTTTATCCTGCTCAAGACTAAATAGTGATCACTTCCAATTTCAAATCCTCTGTACACTCTGGTGTCCTGCACCAGGGAGAAAACATCACTATCAACAATAACATAGTCAATGAGACTTTTCTTATTCCTAGCCTCTTCTCTCCATGTGAATTTGTGCACATTTTTATGTTGGAACATGGTGTTAGTAATAACCAGTCCATGTCCTGAGCAGAAATCCAACAGATATTTGCCATTATTATTAGCTTTGCTCTTTTCTCCAAATTTTCCCAAAATATTTTTGTATGTCTCACAATCATTTCCTACTCTACTATTTAGATCCCCAACAAGGACCAACTTTTCCTTTTTCATTGTGTCAGTTGCTTTTTCTAAAGCCTCAAAAAATTCCTCCACTTCTACCTTAGTAGAACCTTCTGTGGGACCATAGGCACAAATAAGTCTCATTGTCCAGTTCCCCATTCTCATATTTGCCCACATTACTCTACTTGAGACTGACTGCCATTCAAGAAGATTAGCCTCGTATTTTGTGTTGAATACTATGGCTACTCCTTCTTTTCCTTGATTGTTATTGCCTGAATATAACATTTTGTATTTATTGCTCAGAAAGATCTCACCAGTTTTGGTCTTTTTTGTTTCAGTCACCCCTATTATGTCGATCTGGTACTTATCTAATTCCTCAGCTAGCTCCATTTCTTTGCCATTCAGGCTTCTTACGTTGACAGTACCGATCTTTAACTCTGGTGATGTTGAGTTGGGGTTTGTTTTCAGATTTGTTCCAGTAGCTGACTTTTCGCTGTTCGCCCTGGTTCCCTGGCGAAAACAACGGGGGCCTTGTTTAACCGGGCGACGCCCCAGCCGGCATGAAATTTTGTCATGTTGTACCATCATTTTTTATTTTGGTTTAACCAATAAGAATACAATTTGGTCGGCTAAATCCCAAATTGCCAGCCCATCCTCGTTCGTTCAGTATCAAAGTAGATACCCAACAGGGTGCACCACGAGAAGGTGAGGATTGGACATTAGGTCAGAAGCCCTGGTCGGTTCTCCGCATTCCTTTAAAGGCTATGTGGAGGTCTCCTCTCAGTTATACAGCTTTGACCCTTAATTTTTTTTTAAATATTTTTATTTGTTTATTTATTTTATTTTATTATTATTTTTTAACACGTTACACACGTTTAATGAGATTCTATTGTAATCATGCGCCCCAACTGTATGTTATCCCTATTATTGTTTTAAACTACTGTACGGATGATGTCCTAAGATACTTAGGATGAAATATTTACAATTAAATAATTTTCACTATGGTTAATACGTGTGTTTCTTTTAATTATGATCGCACCACAGGTTTCGTTATTTAAAAAAAAATATCAAGAAGGTGGTAAGATATTCTGGAGGTTGTTGAAGAAGCTTAGAAATGGAGGAAAGAGTGCTGTAAAATGAGTTAGAGATGATAAAGGTGACATGAAAATGGGAGAAAAAGATATCCTTGAAGTATGGAGCAATTACTTCGAAAAATTGCTAAATGAAACAAGCAGTGATAGCACAGTGTTAAAAAAACACTCAACAGGCATACAGTCAGGAATACATATCCATACTCATCATCATCATCATCAAATTCCTGACATGTACCTTCAAGGGTTGTACAGGATATGATAGTACAACATGAAAAATTTACATCATTACTAACTTCCTATCTACAATTTTCCTCTAAATCAGTCTGTTACTTGTCAAGACTCCAACATTATCAGATCTTATATTTCTATCGTCTAAAGCACTTTGTACCATACCATATCCATACTTGAAGTAGAAAAAGTCATCAAAGGCAGCAGGAGTAGATATTCGACCAGAAATGCTGAAGTATGGGGTTTTAAAAGTCTTACGGTGGCTGCCCTGCATAGTTCAGAAGGCCTGGACACAGGGACAAATTCCCGATGATTGGAGTAGAGCTCTCATAGTACCCATATATATTAAAAGGGAAATAAAACTGCATGTGAGAATTACAGAGGTATTTCCCTACTGAGTGTTCCTGGCAAGTATACTTGAGAAATTATTGAGAAGAATTGTGGAAGAAAAGCTTGGTGAAGAACAAGCTGGATTCAGGCCAAATAGAGGCTGTCAGGATCAGATCTTCACTTTACGACAAATAGTTGAGAAAGCGTGGGAATATAACAAAGATCTGTATTTAAGTTTTGTCGATCTGGAAAAGGCATATGACAAGGTGCCAAGACAAAAGCTATTCAGTATGCTACATAGTGTCAATAGGGCATTATATTAAGCAATACTTAGTCTTTAATTGAGTTGTAAGTCAGCAGTTAGAAATGAAAGAAGTACAGGAAGATGGTTTAATGTTAAATCTGATGTGAGACAAAGATCTACATTATCCCCTCTGTTATTCATTATCTATGTGGATCACATCATGAAGGAAAGTGGTATTAAACATGATATCAGAATTGGAGATGTTAATGTCAGCTCTTTGCTTTATGCGGACGATGTTATGCTTCTAATAAATCCGCTACATGTTTGCAAGATTCCCTGACTAAATTGAATAACTGTTGTAATAGATATGGTATGAAGGTCAGCAATAAAAAGACAAAGACAATGAAAATAGGTAGAATTGTTGAAAATGTCAACTGCGTTGTGAATGGAGAACCTGTGGAACAAGTAAAACATTTCAGTTACTTAGGCACGATTTTTAGTGAAGATGGTAAATTAAATATGGAAATAGACAACAGAATCAACAATGCTGGTATGGTAGGAAGTCAATTGAATAAATTCATATGGAATAATAGAGAAATTAGTCGGAACACTAAATTAGCTGTATACAAGACAGTGTTCAAACCAGTTTTAACTTATGGATCTGAGAACTGGGTCAGAAGTAAAACACTTGACCAAAGACTAGAGACCACAGATATGAGAGTCCTGAGAAAGATTAGAGGCGTGAACAGATGGCATCAATGGCAATATGATATTAAAAACAAGGATATTAGGAAAGAACGTGACATTGTCAGCATCCAGGAATGCGTTAACAGAGCTAATCTCAGGTGGTATGGTCACTTAAACAGAATGGGCGAGGAAAGATTAGCAAAACAAGTGTTCTCTGCCAGGTTGGCAGCCAAACGACCCAGAGGAAGACCAAGATATAGGTGGATTGATACAGTACAAAGTGCCTTAGACGATAGAAATATGAGATCTGATAATGTTGGAGTCTTGACAAGTAACAGACTGATTTGGAGGAAAATTGTAGATAGGAAGTTAGTAATGATGTTAATTTTTCATGTAGTACTATCATATGCTGTACACCACTTGAGGGTACATGTCAGGAATTTGATGATGATGACATCATCCACGTAAAGTGATGAGCTGAGATTCACATCCAATTTTGATATCAGGTTTAATTCCACTTTCCTTCATAATGTGATCCATATAGATAATGAATAAAAGTGGGGATAATGTACATCTTTGTCTGATACCAGATTTAACATCAAACCATCTTTCTGTATTTCCTGCAATTCTAACTGCTGACTTGCAACTCAAATAATGACTAAGTATTGCTTGATATAATGCCCCACTGACACGATATAACTGTAGCGTTTTGAATAGCTTCTCTCTCTCTCTTGGCATCTTGTCACATGCCTTTTCCAGATCTACAAAACTTAAATACAGATCTTTGTTATATTCCCACAATTTCTCAATTATTTGTTGTGAAGTGAAAATCTGATCCTGACAACTTCTATTTGACCTGAATCCAGCTTGTTCTTCACCATGCTTCCCTTCCACAATCCTTCTCAACTCTTTCTCAAGTATTCTTGCATAATTTGCAAAATTCTCTATAGGAACACTCTGAAATACATGCAGAGATATTTCCTGAGTAGGGAAATACCTCTGTAATTCTCACATTCAGTTTTATTTCCCTTTTTATATATGGGCACTCTGAGAGCTCTACTCCCATCATGAAGAATTTGTCCCTCTGTCCAGGCCTTCTGAACTATGCAGTGCAGCATCAATGTAAAACTTTCATACCTCTATACTTCAGCATTTCTGGTTGAATATCATTACTCCATTTCAGGCTTTTGATGGCTTTTTCTACTTCAAGTATTTGTATGTATTCCTGTGTATATCTTTTTTTACCACTGTGTTGTCACTGCTTGTTTCATTTAGCAATTTTTTAAAGTAATGAGCAGAAGCTGACCTTATTTGTAAGGAACTTTTGATATGCTTTTTTCTTTACCTTCATTGCCTATTTAACTTCCTGTGTCCACCATGGAGTTCTGATTTTTCCATCCTTGCAGACAACCTCACCAAATTCATGTCTGGCTGACTCAATCAATGTTTTCTTCAGTGCTTGCCACTGAATCTCCAGGGTTCGGTTTCAGTTCTCAGATTCCATTTTTCTTGAATAATGTTTGTGTATTTTAGTCTACAGTTCACATCTGAGAGCTGCTCAACTTTGATTTGCTTTAAAACTTTCTTCCATGTTCTTCTTTTCAATATGAAATTCAATTTTATCCTGCTCAAAACTAAATGGTGATCACTTCCAATTTCAAATGCTCTGTATACTCTGGTGTCCTGCACCAGTGAGAAAACATCACTATCAACAATAACATTGTCATTGAGACTTTTCCTATTCCTTGCCTCTTCTCTCCATGTGAATTTATAGACATTTTTATGTTGGAACATGGTGTTAGTAATAACCAGTCCATGTCCTGAGCAGAAATCCAACAGGTATTTGCCGTTATTATTAGCTTTGCTCTTTTCTCCAAATTTTCCTGAAATGTTTCTGTGTGTCTGGCATTCATTTCCTACTGTGTTATTTAGATCAGGACAACTGTTTTTTTTTATTTTTTTTATTGTGTCAGTTGCTTTCTCTAAAGCCTCAAAAAAATCTTTCCACTTCCATTTTAGTAGAACCGTCTGTTGTACCATAGGCACACATATAAGTATCACTGTTCAGTTCACCATTCTGATATTTGCCCACATCACTCTACTTGTTATTGTCTGCCGCTCAAGATTATCCTCTTCAAAAAAAAAAAAAAAAAGAAAAAAAAAAGAGTACTAAATCCATCACCATTCCCTACATCCGGGGCACCTCAGAAAAAAATTACCAAAATCTTGAATAAACATGACCTGACCTCTTGTTATAGACCATATAGAAAATTGGCATTTCTTATCTGCTCCACTAAAGACCAACCACTTCCCCTAGACCTACCTGGTGTATACCAGGTTCCTTGCAGCTGTTAGCTGTCCTACTTTGGCCAAACATGCAGGACAGCGAATATCAGAGTTTCAGAACACAAGGACTACATCCGGTTTCACCAGTACAGCCACTCTGGGCTTGCAGACCATGCTCTGGATACACACCACAGAATACAGTGGAAGAAAGCCACAGTAATACACCGCAGCAAGTATAAATTTGAAAGACTATTCATAGAATCAACCTCAGCCCTAAGAAAGATGCTAAACCTCAAAAAATTTGGATGCATGAGACTGCCCCCAATTTGGGAGACATCCATCTTGAGAACTTCAGCTCAACGGCCAAGAATACCTAATATAGCCAGCTAGGGGGCACCATCAGGACTTTAGGAAAAACAGTAGTTTCCTCACTTCGACTCATTTGCTGTTTTTAGTGCCTGCATGCAAGTATCTTAATCTTATGTTCCCATGAAGATGGCAATGTGACATTGCCAAAATATAGGAAGAGTATATTAAAGCTTATTTTAATTTATATTCCAGTGTATACGTTGTGAATTCCTTAAGTTATTTAGTAATCATGTGTAACCAACGGATAAGCCTTTCTACAAGAAAGATTATCCTCGTATTTAGTGTTTCCTATACTATAGCTGAATACTATAGCTACTCCTTCTTTTCCTGATCATTATTGCCTGAATATGACATTTTGTGTTTGTTGCTTAGAAAGATCTCACCAGTATGTGAGGTCGGACATTAGGTCAGAAGCCCTGATCTGTTCTCTGCATTCCTTTAAAGGTTATGTAGAGGTCTCCTCTCAGTTATACAGTTTGGCCCTTAAGCACCCTCTTAACATAAATAAAATCAGGAATGCATATCAGTACCTGAGGTAGAAAAAGCCATCAAAAACCTGTAATGTAGAATGGCAGCTGGAGCAAATAGTATTTGACCAGAAATGCTCAAATATGGAGGTTTAAAAGTTTTACAGTGGCTACACTCCATAATTCAGAAGGTCAAACCTAATGACAGGAGTAGAGCTGGCCTAGTACCCAGCTATAAAAAGAAAAATAAAACAATGTGTTTGTTACATAGGAATATATCCTTCCTAAATGTTCCTGGTAAGATTTATGCAAGTCTTCTTGAAAAAAGGATGAGAAAAATTGTGTCAGGGAAGCTTTGAGAAGAACTAGCTGGATTCAGGTGAAATAGATGTTGTCATGATCTGATTTTCACTTGAAGATAAATAGTTGAGAAATCATGGTAATATAACAAGAATCTCTATTTAAGTTTTGTAGACGTAAAAAAACACATATGACATGGTATTAAAAGCTGTTCAAAATGCTACAGTTATATTGTGATGATTTATGGTTTTAATGGCACTAGGACAGCAAAGGTCATACTGTACCATATCAAAGATTATAACAGTACACAAGATAAGACAATCACAAACATCCATGCCCACAGTGGGGTTTGAACTCATGACCTATTGTTTGGAGAGCAGTTATGCTTACCACTCGACCAACCAGGCCCGTGTTATATGGTGTAAATTGCACATTATATCAAGCAAAATTTAGTCTATATTTGAGTTGCAAATCATCATTTAGAATTGAAAGAAGTATAGGAAGATTGTTTGATGTAAAATCAAGTATGAGACAAGGGCGTATGTTATCTCCACTGTTATTCATTATCTATATGGATAACATTATGAAAGAAAGTGATATTAAACCTGGTATCAAATTTGGAGATGTTAATCTCAGCTCTTTACTTTATGCAGATGATGTTATACTTCTAAATAAATCCAGTACAAGTCTGCAGGATTTCCTGACTAAATTGAATAACTGCTGTAATAAAGTTAGTGTGAAAATCAGCAATAAAAATAAAGAAAAAACGCTGACAGTGAAAATTAGCTGATAAATTGAAAACATCCACTGGATCCTGAATGGAGAACCTGTAAAACAAGTAAGGCATTTCACCTATGTAGGCACAAATTTTAGTGAAGATGGTAAATTAAATATGGAAATAGACAACAGAATTAGTAAAGCTGGTATGATATGAAGTCAATATATATGGAATAAGAGAGAAATTAGTCAAAACATTAAACTAGCTGTATACAAGACAGTGTTCAAACCAAATGTAACTTATTGATCTGTGAGCTGTGTTAGAAATAACACTTGATCAAAGACTGAGGACCACCACAGATATGAGAGTTCTGAGATAGATTAGGGGAGTGAAGATGGCATCAGTTGTAGTATCGTATTAAAGATGAGGTTATTAGCAAAAAACTTGACATTGTTAACATTCAGGAATCTGTTAGCAGAGTTAATATTAGGTGGTATGGCCATTTCAACTATAGGGAGAGAATGGGAGAGGAAAGGTTAGCACAACAAGTGTTCTTTGCCAGGATGGCAGGAAAAAGATGAAGAGGAAGACCAACATTCCAAGTGGATTAATATAATAAAAAGTGTCGTAGATGATGAAATGTAAGATGTGATAATATTTCAGTCTTGACTGATAGCAGATCAGTTTGTAGGAAAATTGTTAATAGGAAGTTAGTAATGATGTACATATCAGGAATTTGATGATGATAAAAATAATAAGGATCAGAAGGCTTGACTGCTAGTTGAGCAGGAGGTATGCTTATTGCATATCATTATGAATTCTGCTTTAGAATTGGTATGATAGGAAGTCAATATCAAATATGATAACTTCACCTGTAGTAGGCCGTAGGGTAAGCTGAAGTAGAAGATGAAGTTCTGATTTAAACCATAGAACATAGGTGGCCAACAGCAGGCCTGCGGCAGGATAAAAACTATATTAAATTATATGTATTATCAATTTAGCTATTAGTTTCGACTGCTGATTTTCTGATTGATATGCTAGTTGTATTTATTTTTCTGATGACAGAAACAATTTATATTTTCAACACGGAATCAAGATTGCTTTAAAAAGATTACTCAATTTATAAAATCTACTGCTTCTCTGTGTGAGTTGTAGTAGTGGGAGTGGTAGATTTCTATGTGCTCCACAGTATGAGTGAAAGTCACTTGCTCTGCTCTGGTTACAGTGATCAGTTTCAGAGACTCAGTTTCACAGTTAACAGTGTTATTGTTGATGTTTGTGTACCCTGGTCAGTTACTTCAGCCTTTGTGTACTTGAGTAAGAAACGTAAGATCTGTGAAGAAAACAGGTCATTTCAGGAGAAATGGGAAAATGAATTTCTGTTTATAAACAGTAACAACAACAAACCACAGTGCCTTGTGTGTTTGCAAGTATTGTCTGTGTGTAAGGAATATAACCTCAAATGCCACTACATATAGCACCATGCCGCTAAATACCAAGAATACGTTGGACAAGTACGTACTAAAATTGTGTGTAATTTGAAGAGAAAGGTTAGTGCTCAGAAATCTGTTTTTACTAAACCAACATCAATACAAAAAAGCTCACTCTAGCATCATTTGTTGTATGTAAAACATACAACATGTATGTGTTATGTGTAAAATAAAAAATAAAAACAAATGTGTAATTAAATTTAATTTAACAATTTATATTTAAATCAATCAAGTATTTTATATTATTCTCCCAGTAGTAAAATTATTTAACAAATATAGTAATTCAATAAATATAACTATTGCCTTGAAAAAATGCAGAGTTTATTTTTATATTTAAGTTCTGTCTAAAAATGTGCAGCCTGCGATGCTACCACTCATCATATATTGGCCCTCATATAGAATGAAGTTGGCCACACCTGCCATAGAATATAATGCTGTATTTTGTCATGAATTGCAGAGGTGCACTTTTTAGAAAACTTAGGCCAAGATATGGTTTGAGGTTGGGGTTTTTCGTGGAGTGGGGAATGAAGGCTATCATTCCAGTGAGAATTATTTTGGTTATTAGTTCAGAGCAGATGCTTGGATCAGGAGATTGAAAACAGTAATCCAGCTATGGAAATAAGGCATAAAATTTCAAATGTGTCTCCAGTTAGCACTTTTATAGTGTAGGGGGCTGAGATTTTCTGAGAAGAAAGCAATCTGTAGAGACGTGTAGAAAAGCTTATGTGTTCGTCATACATGTTGTTTAATTTTGACAGTATATATCAGAACACAGAATTATAAGTAAATAATTATTTATTATTGCTGATATTTCGCTGGTGTTATAACCAGCATCTTCAGAGCACAAAACAGTTTGTCACAGTATGCGAGACTACAATATGTAACAAAGGGACTAGTTTAACAAAATTGTTGCAACAACACAAAGGTTAAAGTCCTAATTAGGCACTCTCTAATCTAAAAAAAAAAAATTGTAGCAACAACACAAAGACTAAAGTCCTAAGAGAAAGCAGGTACTAGTTATGTCTTAAGATGACTGTCTCCCAAATCTTAGGCAAATTTATACAGCCATGTTTGTTGAGATTCGGGTATGTTTCAAGGTTTCTGTTGCTTTTAAGAACAATCTCTCTGACTTGTAAGAGCTTCTGTGGGTACTTTTGTTTTCTTCCAGTTGATCCTGTGTGCAAGGGTTTCCAAAGCATGATCTGCTAGTCCCGACTTGCCATAGTGATAGTACCGGATGTATCTTTTATGTTCACTGATGTGGATGTCCACAGTTCTTCCTGTTTAACCATAGTAAGCTTGATCACACGAGCAGGGTACTTTGTAGACTCCTGGATGCAATAAAGGAGGAATGCTGTCCTTGGGTGAACTGAGAGTTGCTAATTTGACACACGGTCTGAATACAGTGCGTAGTTGATGTTTGTTGAGAATTCTAGATATCTTTTTTGATGTGCCTTTAACACCATCCCATACATTAAAGGCATATTGGAAAAGATATGCCTTTAATTTTTTTTTAAAGATAGAGGGCGCCTAATTAGGACTTTAGTCTTTGTGTTGTTGCTACAATTTTGTTAAACATAGTCCCTTTGTTAGGCCATGTTGTTGTAGTCTCGCATACTGTGACAAACTGTTTTTGTGCTCTGAAGATGCTGGTTATAACACCTGCGAAATATCAGCAATAAGTCAATAAATAATTATTTACTTATAATTTTGTGTTCTGATGTATACCGTCAAAATTAAACAATCTGTAGAGAATGAGACTCGAGTAAGATTATGGTCAGAATTGCCACAAGAAGAACAGACATTCATAGTGTATTTGGAGAGAGAACCGATTATGAAAGGGACCAGAAGAATAATGCAAATTGTTTGGCATTCTAGTTGGTAGGTTTACTGTTTGTTATAGATTATGACTGATAGCAAATGATTTGTTTTCCCTTCTGGCTTAATCTATGAAGTTAGAGATTGGGAGCTAATTTGTGTTATGAATGTTAAAATCTCCTAGGAAGACAGTCTCACAGTTATGTTAATTAGATTTGTATGGAATCATCTTTTAGTGATGGTCAAAATAGTATTCTCTGCCAATCTTCAGTATTGGCAGAATTAGAGAATCAGGGCAGCAAATGAAGGCTTCAAAGTGAGGTAAGGAAGTTTTGAGTCAGTGCAAATCAGAAAGTGGGAATTCCAGGTTGGATAGCATTTGACAAGAGATAGATACCCAATTTGATAAAAGCACATGTGCCTTCCTTTTTTGTGGAATGCATCATCAAGATGTAGTTGTATTGTCAGTCCTATGGTTATGGTGGACAACATTGGTTATTGAAGATCTTGGTTCCTCATATATCATTAATGTATCCCACCCATGATCTAGGTAGATCATGGGTGGGAGGTATAAGGATACCAAGAAAGTATATTCTTGTTTAATCCAAATGTAAGCAAGCAAAGTTTGCACATGAAGTTTCTTCATAACTAGGCTACTTGCATAAAGAGACTAAAGGCTCTTCACATTAATTGTCTTAGTATCCTATAATGCAAAGCACGGATCCTTTTGGGTGTGTAATGCTATGCATTGTGGGAAGGGCTACCTACCCAGACTGGTTTTGACCTTTATTGAGGTGAAAAAGTAAGGGGATGTTCATCATAGTAATTAGAAGGGGAAAAAAAAAAAAAGACAGATGGATAGTTTGAGACAGATAAAAAGGCTTAATCTCTTTTATATATCATGTAGCCAAAGGCTATTATTTTTTTATTTTCACCAGTTTCTTATAGCTGAACAAAACAACCAAAAAACCAATTGAAAAAACCCAAAGATGACCGATATCCACCTGGTTAGCCTTATCTAAGTTAACCGCTTTCATTTGGCTTTCTCTGCCTGGGATTGCTTTCCAGTTCTATGTTCAATTGTAATTGAACATAGAACCACAGTGAACTAAGAGGATGGAACCATTTGAAAAACATCGCATAGTAAAAATAGATAGAAATTTATCTCTCCTTTCTGATATTACATAATGCTCTACACCACCCAGCCAAAATAGAATGTCGATGTTTTTTTTCTACCTTTCTATAAATGGTATTTTAATTCATTAATTACGAAAATCAAAAATCTCTCCCCATTGCTAACAAGTAAGGTGGTGCTACAAAAAAAAAAAAAAAAAAAAAAAAAAAAAAAAAAAAAAAAAAAACCTTGTTCTGTTGTAAACAATAGAATTCCCAACATATCACATAAGCTGTTCCAAATATTCTAGGGCAAGAAGCAGCTGTAGAATAAAATGGATGTTCTACTATTTCCAATTTGTAACAGATATCACAGATTGAATTTCTGATGTTAAAATACCTCCATTGGATGGCATTTACTGGAAGGTGACCATATGCAATTCTCCAAGCAAGAATCCTTCTTGTTAAGGTATCCATGGAACTTCAGTAAGTTATGAAACAAAGTGTTATTGTTAGTACCTAACTGTGGAAGTTTGTAGCAGGCTGATAATTTCGTTATACCAAGTTTTGCATATTAATAGAAAGAAGTCAATGCCAGAATGTTATAGTATTCAGGAACAGTCTCAGCTTTTGGAACTTTATATCATTTATTTCAAATAGCAGGAGATGAAAACCCAAGTAGTACCAGAGAAGGTCTACATATGTGTGATTGGACTGCAACATTTTATGGATTTTTGTAGCTACATTGCTTAAATACCAGAATTTTAACACTGGAAGCCCAAAGCCTCCATGCTTTTTGGATAGTCAAAGAAATAACTTTTTAAGTTATTTGTATTGACTGGAATAAAAAAATAGCAGAGGTTTACTACGCAATTGGTTTTCTTCTTCTTCTTCTTCTTCTTCTGTAATGTCTGTGATATTTATTATGTACAACTGAGCAAGGAAGGGACTTCCAGGTATAGTGAGAGGTTTTCTCTTAGGATTAGTCAAAAGGGAATGCTTCTGAGATTCCACTTAACAAAAACTTTTAATTTTGTCCTGTCAGCATTGGCAGTTAATTTACTGATTTTGCTGAATTTTTCCAAAATACCAAAAAAAGATGTACAGTAGCAACCAAATTAATACAAGCCAAATTTTCATCAAGATTTTGGTTTTTGTTTCAGTTCACAATAATTTTGGTTTTGTTTTCAGTTTACTATTTTTGGCTTTGGTTTTATTTCACTATTTTGGTTGAGTGCTGCATGTTTTAACTGTCTCTACAATGTTTATTAATAGTGTTGTGCATTTTGATAGTGTCAACAAGTTGACATTAGTAGTGTTTTATTCATTTTGTGTAGCTATAAAATGGATACATCTAGAAAGCATGCAATCCTTTCTTTTAGTGTGTTACATGGTGATCAGCATTCATTTTACACAAATTATGGATTCTACAACTGTGTTATAAATAATTATTTTAATTTCCCGACGTTTCGACCTTCGTATTAAGGTCATCATCTGGAGTATACACATATATACAGAGACAAGCTAAATTACATTTCACACAATATACTGAAGAGACAATGATTTGATCGATGGTTATTCTATTGGCCTGACCTCTAGTGAAAAATTACAATAAATGAAATAAACTAAATTAACTACATCAAAGCTATATTCTATTTGAGACAACATCAGAGAAACATCCTTTCATATAGGTAGTTTTGTTACAGTAAAAATGATGTCCTAATTTAACATGACAATTGTTATATTAAGTTTTAAAAGAGGTATACCGTGAGTAGACATATCGATACAAAATTAATAATGGAGAAAACTCGTACAAATTTTTGCCTGTGTGTGACAGGCATCTTCAGTACATTAAGCTCAAATTAAACAATAACTGACAATTCCAAAAAGCATCACCTAAGTAGCTGTTGTAAGATAACTAAAAAGGTCAATAACTTTCCTAAAAATAAAATAAAATAAAATAAAATAAAAATAAAAAAAATAAAAAAAAATCAGTACAATAAAAAGTTAGGAAAGATTAGCTGATTTGTAAAGTACTATCTCCCATAAAGGGGATAGACATAGGCTGTCGGATCTGTTTAAGTTAGGAGAATGAAGTAGAGTTTCACATGTTTCTTTATAAAGGCGTTCCATGAGAAACTGAGTGAAGAACTCTTGTCTTTCTCCAGTGAACTCTGTGTCTAGTGAAGATGGCATGTTCTGCAAGTCCAGACTTTTCAGGTTTAAAGTATTCAATGTAAGATTGGTGTTCTTCTAGCCAAATAGAGGCAGATCTTCCCGTTTGTCCGAAATAAGATGATCCACAAGAGCAAGGAATCTGGTAGACACCTGGATGATTAAGATGTGGAAGCTTTTTATTGTATTGATTTTTTATTATTATTATTTTTTTAAATTAAAAAAAATTTTTTTTTAAATTTTATTTTATTTTTATTTTGTTTTTATTTTATTATTTTTTTTAGGAAAGTTATTGACCTTTTTAGTTATCTTACAACAGCTACTTAGGTGGCACTTTTTGGAATTGTCAGTTATTGTTTAATTTGAGCTTAATGTACTGAAGATGCCTGTGACACACAGGCAAAAATTATACTATTAAATAATCTTTGTACGTGAGTTTTTTCCGTTATTAATTTTGTATCAAATTGTTATATTAGTTTTAGGATCCTGGATTACTTATGGTCCTGCTTATAATTAACTCCTAGGAAGAAAGGTTAAATGAGTAGAATATGTGCCTTTCATATGCTTGGGATTTTTAGACCATCATTATTGTTGCTTGCTCCACCTTTGCAAGGAGTGTCCTGGTGTTGTACCACCTTACCCCAGTCCTGAAGATACTTTCAGGCGCAAACTTTGTTTGCTCACACTTGGATAAAGGATTAAACTAAATTTATTATACTCTAACCATGTGAAAAATAAACTTTCAACATCTTTCTCTAAATCCAGAGTAATTTATTGAAAAAAGGGTGGCACACACCATTTGGCAACTCCTATAGGTTGAGATGACCTGCTAATGCTTCTGCCTGGTATCTCAACTTGGGCCTGGCTCCCACTGAAGAGACCTCAATAAAGGTCGAAACTAGTCTGTGTTGTGGCCCTTCCCTTAATGCATAACATTAGACATATCCGCAAGGAGATGTGTTTTGCATTATGGGAGATACTGAGATAGGAGTGTCGGTATCTTGCTCCACCTTTGCAAGGAGTTGTCCTGGTGTTGTACCACCTTACCCCAGTCCTGAAGATACTTTCAGGTGCAAACTTTGTTTGCTCACACTTGGATAAAGGATTAAACTAAATTTATTATACTCTAACCAAGTGAAAAATAAACTTTCAACATTATTGTTAGGATTAGGGATTGATAAGAATCTCACAGGCCTCCTTAATAAGTTCATACCATGTTTTGGTGTGATGTAAATAACAAGTGCTTTTCCAGTCAATTCTATGTAAAGTGAAATTCTATGAAATTAAAATAATTATTTATAACATGGTTGTAGTGTCCATAATTTGTGTAAAATAAAATGAAAAAAAAAAAAAAAAGAAAGCATTCAAAAATATGTACTCTTTCTCGGCACACATCTGTGACTCGAGTACAAATTGCTAATGAATGTTGTGTTGGTTTGGGTACTGTTAATGCAATTTTAAAGAGGTTTAGGAAGACGAGTACCTTTTCTCCTGACAGAAAAGGAAAACTACACTTACTCAAGATCATTTACAAGTTAGGAAAACCAAAATGAATCCAAGGGTGTCTGCTGTAGACTTAAATAGAGACTTGGTAGCTAGTGGGATTAATGTTTCTGACATGACAGTCTGTCAAAGTTTTTGGAAGCAGGGAGGACTGTCCACAGACCAAAAAAGAAACACCGTTGATGGAGACTATGCAGAAAAAGATTCTCCAGTGGGCAAAAGTGTACAAAGATTGGATGTTCTAGAGTTGTTTTACACATAACAATCCAGGATCAATTGTGTCTGTTGATGGTATTTGAGGAACAAGTGGTCCCACAGATCCAGAAGAACAAAGAACTCATCTTCCTCTATGCCACACTTCAAAAAAAAAAAAAAAAAAGTGAGAATTCCTCAAAGTCACAACATCCAATTGTTTCAGTGGCCAGGTAACTCTCCTGACATTAACCTAATAGAAGATTTTTGGCAGAGTGAAAAAGAGACTGGAAAAGTTAAATTGTGATATAAAGATAATTTAATACAATTCATTATAAAAGTATGGTTTCAAGATGTAGAAATAAGAAAACGTGTTCTACGTCGAGTCCATGCCTAAGCGAATTAATGAACTTATTAAGGACAGAGGAGCACATTAATTATTAAATAAAGTCAGAGTTTAATTTTTGTACTTAGTTTCTTGTGAAATTAAAATTTTTCTTTAAAATGTGAGTGTTTGAATTAATTTGTTCACTACTGTATATGGAATCATTATCCCTGAAGGTGCCTAGAAAACATTGTCAGCATATGCTAATACCTTATTTTCTTTTGTAGTTAAGGGAACTGTTATCCCTCACACAACATGTGTATTGTTGACTTCCTGCAAGAAAGGTTCAAGAACCAATGCATAAAGCAATGGATTTGAGAGAACAACCTTGCTTTACTCCTCTTTGAATTTTGACTGCATCTGATAGTAACCCCCATTAACTAGGAGGCAGGTAGTTAAATTGGTATAGGTTCCTTTAATAATGGGTAGCAATCTTTTGTTCACATCAATTTACTGGAGGATGTGGAACTGAAAGGTATATCAGACATTATCAAATGCCTTACTCAAAGCAGCCAAAGGGATGCCAACAGCATCCCTTTGGCTGCTTTTTCATATTAAGTAGGTGGAATAGATCATGTAACAGATTAAATTCCACTACTTGAACTCCACACACCTGTTTGCTTTTAATTATGTATCTCATTCCTACTTTGAGCCTGTTATTGATAATGCAGAAAAATATAGAGAAATAGGCCTCCAGCAGTTGATTAGGGTATGAGTATGAGCTCTATTAGGCTATAGAATAAGCACAGTATGGCTTGCTACAAATTCACTTGGTATGCGTCCTGTAGAGAGAAAAGAATTAAATGGTATAACTAGAATGGGAAGAATAAAATCCCAGGCCTTTGCCATAAACTTCTATTCCTAGACCATCAGGTCATCGGTATTTCCTTGTCTAGCATTCTTTATATGCTTTGGTAACTTGAGTAATCTAGGAGTGCATCTGTTTGGTATATTATTATTATTCGTGACACCTCCAAGGTGTCCGAAGGCTCATTGCGGGAGGACACCTATTGTACAACTCTTCGTCTCCACCACTACACCGATCCTCTACTACTGATCATCTACATCAGCGGCATCTACTGTCTACCACCACCACAGCTAGTATTTTTTGTCTGTAAATTGCATGTGTTCTGAAGGGCCGATTTGTCTGTATGAAAAACCCAATATTCCAGGAGAAAAAACCCTGCTACCACCGTATGAGATCGGCTAACTCACCTTCAATTGAAAAAGTCCATATAAAGATTCCTCCCGTCATGACGAGAATCGAACTCAGTCCTTTTCCAATCGAATGGTGCAATGTACCGTCGTTCTTCCAATTGCGCTACGGAGGCCCATATTATGGCCATGACTCTTTCATTTGTATATCAGTGACATATGGAAAGATTTAAGGGGGGTATTCAGTTGTTTGCTGATGATGTAAAACTGGGGAGAGATATAGTTGATAAAGGTGATGTAGATATCCTGCAGAATGATTTAAATAAATTAGCATTGTAGGCAAAGAATAATGATTGCCAGTTTAATGTTGCAAAATCTAAGGTTATGCATTTTGGATTGAAAAGGTTGCATATGGTGTATGTAATCTAATCCTGTGGCCTCCTCTATTAAGAGAGTTGCAGCTGATGAACAGTCGCTTCCATGCCTCTCTATCTCTTGCTTCTGTAAGACTCTTGCCCATCCAGTCTTTGATGTTGTCTTTCCATTGCAGTCGGGATCTTCCTCTCCTTCCCTCCACCATCCCCTGCAATATGATTCTGGGGAGTTCTCCAGAAGAACACCTCATCAAATGTCCTGCAAACACCATTTTTCTTCTTTGAATACTAGCCATATAGTTGCTTTTCATCTTGAATCTTTTATGGACTTCTTCATTGCTCACTCTTTCAGTCCAGCTGATACGATCCATTTTTCTCAAGCACCACATTTCAAATGCATTCAATTGGTCACTCATCTCCTTATTGATTGTCCAGGACTCACATCCATATGTCCCCATGCTTGATGATATTGGGTTGCAGGAAATTGATGAGGCTAGGGAGTTGGGGATCATGGTGGACAAAGAGTTGAAGTTTATTACAAAAGTTGATAAAATAGTTCAAAGGATTACTTGGATGTTGAAAAAAAACACTAACAAATAAAGATAAGGAAATTATTATCCCTCTTTATAAAGCTATGATTTGGCCACATCTTGTCTACTGCACATAGATTTAGTCACCTGGATTTCTTGGGGACCAGGAGTTGGTAGAGAAGATTCAGAGATGAGTGACCAAGATAGGGACAGGTCTGTGGAATATTCTCTACAAGGATAAGTTGAAGGTTTGTGGGTTACAAAGTTTCCCAAAGATAGAAACTTTTAAGATATTAAAGGAGTTTTATAAAATTGATGAAAGTGATTTCAATATATGACAAATAGGCGGAGAACGGATCATCTGTGGAAGTTGTGCAGGAATGTAGTTAGTAGGGGTGTGCAGACCAGATTTTTTGCATGAAGAGTAGGGAGCAAATGGATTAGATTACCAGAGTTGGGTGTAAGTTCCCTGACAGTGAATGGATTCAAGGAGAGGTTTGATAGGATTTGTGTATATAATGGTTAATTTGGGTCTCCTACGATGAGTCTCTGAACTCCATGGAGATGCTATAGAATGACAATATAATATTATTATATTTACGGCTATTTTGCCTGCTTCTGTTTAGGAGTGCCCCTGTTTAAACGTCATTGGCTTTTTACTCATGGATTCTTAGGGCATTGTAGATGTATATTTACCAATATAATAATGTAATATAATATAATAATAATAATAATAACTTCAGATGTTCTAATGAGTCTGTCAAGCCTGTCTTGGATATGAACAGGAAAGCCATTAGTATTTCAAGTTATAATTTCCCATAGTACTATTGTCTTCAAACAGATTTTTATAGTGTTTTTGAAAGGAGTCAAGGATGTCTTGAATGGTGTACATGTCTTCACCATCCATGGAGATTTGAGTGATAGTCTTTTTTTTTTCTTTTTTTTCTTCAGAATTTGGTGAACTGGCTATTGAAGAATGCAGCTGGATTACTATCTGCTAAGTGCTGCTTTATTCTTATTTTAAAATTTCTTTCTTCCACTTGTTTCTGCTTTTACATTTCCATCTTTATGCAGATGTTTCTAACGATGCTGTATTTTATACTATTGCATTGGTTTGCTATGAGACAGTTTCCTCTCTTTATACAACCCTTTCAACTTTTTTCTTTTAAGTCAAGCTTGTTCCTTTCCCCATTCAATCATATTCTGTTTTACTGCTTGTTTGAATTTTAACCACACATCCCAGTTCCAGGGAACATTATTCCAGTTTCAACAGAAAGTGTGGAGTTTGGTTGAAAATCATCATTGGGAAATTTGGTGGAAGTCTCCATTATCCAGAATTGATCTCTGGAAGTCTCCATTATCCAGAATTGATCTCTACTAGTTCCATGTAGTGGAATTTAAGTAGAACTGGATTATGATCTATGAGATTCTTGTTTGACTGGCCTATGGAATCCTCATACATTTAATGAGGCAATGCAGAAGAGGAATGATATGGTTAATGAGGTGTCACTGGTAAGTTTTTAACTTCTAGATTTTGGATGAACCTGATGAGGTCTTCAATCTGTGAAGGTGCAATTGTGTAGCCTGCTTCTTATAAATTCTTTTCCAGTATTGCTTGCCATTATTTCAATTTCATGGTTACCATTCTTGATTTGGGAGCTGGTTATTTTCTTTTCATGTAGATGATAATCATACTGAGAAAACTTTACATTAATATACTTTATTATTTTTTCTTTAATTGTATTTCTCACTTTCCCTTTATCAGAATGAGATGTTTCCTCATAGTCCATAAACTCTTTTGAACCTACCTAAGGAGTCTTCATTCGACAATCCCCATCTTTTCTTTCTTCTTTCTTAATCCTTCCTCTTTTACCTTTACGGTGTCGAGGTTTTTTATTCTTGCAACCACAACCATAACTCAAGGATAAGATGGTTAGCCCTATGCCTCGCAGTGTGTCCTATGTCTGTAGATGTGTGTGTTCACAGGGCCAGTTTGCCTGTTCTGGAGGATGAAAAACATGAGTTACCAGGATAAAAAACCCTCTGCCTCTGTATGAGACCGGTTAACTCACCTTTCATTGAAAGAGATCAGATAAAGGTCCCTCACGTCACTGACAGGAATTAAACCCAGGTCTTTCTGACCAAAGGGCTTCGTCTATAACACCTGATCTATGGAGGCTAATCCCCATCTTTACATCATTTTTTTTTCTCCTTTTAGATTTTGTTTCTATTTTTTTAGTTCATCGTTTAATTTTTTTTTTATTTAATTTCAATTTTTTTTATTAATTCATTTTTTTTTTTTTTTATGTTTGATGATTTTGTCTGCATATTAAGTTCTTTCAGATGTCTTACCTGCTTTTCTGTTTTATCTTCAATTTCTCCTTGTATAACAGTTTCGCTTGTTTGCATTTGGTCTTCTATCTGTTATACTACATTCATTATTATTAAATTCATCTAATGTTGTCCCATTCATATTTGACTGAGAAAGTGGCTCCTGCAGTTTCTGCAATTTTGGAGCTAATTCCTGGCTGATTTTGTTGTGCTTTTTGTGATTTTACCAAGTATAGTTTGTTTGAAAGTGCCATCTTTATTAGACTGAATTGGAAGATCCGAGAACTCTTCTTTATGCCTCTCTGATATATACACTGTTCTAATTGGCTCTACCAATACTCCCACTCTTTTGGTGAAAGTTCTAAAAGGACAGGTAGTAATGTGATGTACAGAACTTTTACATTTCTGACAGGGTTTGAGACATTGAATAGCCATATGTCTAATCTCCATACAGTCAAAACATTTAGCCTTCGGGTAGTTGCTACCCAAGTGATCTCCTGAACCACAAGACAGGCACTGCCTATGTACTTCAGGATAGTTGTTCACCATAACTCGAGTTGTACCAATGTTGACAACATTTGGTATACGCATCTTCATATCCATTATGAAGGTAACCTGCAGAAACCACTTTGAAATTTGAAATTAAAAATGCATATCTTTGCCAGATATGTTTCTCTGTGTTTTACTGATTTTACCCTATTTCAAGAATGTCTGGATAAGAATATCATTAGTGTTTTTCTATATATTCCATTGGAAATCTCTCAATTTTTACTGTTTTAATCTGGCTTCCTACCATTGCAGGAATTATCATGCTACCTTGGAATGTTAAACTCTGTAGTAGTTTATCACTGGTTTCCACATCTTTTAACTACAATTAAATATTTTCCTCTGCCATACGGTGTGAAAGAATAAATCTTGCTAGCCCCTGCTATCTCTTAAAACCTTATTCACTTGTCTCTCTTCTTCACCTTCTGGAATTTCAATTTCTAATGGGGGAGGAGAAATTCATTTGGGGGGGACTAAACCCTCTGCTTTTGATTATAAGAGAAATTTTTCAGTTGTAAGACTAAAAATTAAATAATCCTGTGATTATAAACATTTCTATACTACCAGCAAATGCTGTAGCTGAGCTACTATAAAATGGCACCCATGTGACCAAAAGTAAACCCATAATGCAGAATATTTAATACAGGTAACCCATGTATAACACGGATGTTAGGTTCCACAAAAATGCTGCGTTATATAAATCACGTTATGCGAGACTCGGATCACATAGAAAAAGTAGGGTTAGGTTCCGAAATCGTTTATTTATTTATTTTTTTAAGATTATATAAACAATGATATATCTAACAAAAAAATTCAGGTAATTCATGTAAGTTAAGAAAACATATAAATTATGAAACAAATACATGGTATAAAATTATAAAAAATTATAAATTGTAATTAAGCTTCATTGCCCATAATGCACAAATGTTTTAGGCAAAATAAAATAAAGTGCATATTTTAATCGTCATCACTGTCATCAAAACTAACATTTCAAAGATGTTCTTTATTTACGAGTGGCGGAAAGTCGTTGTCGTTTGAAATCTCTTGGAATCATTTGTATAATTCTCGTTGCCTACTTCGGCTGGTTTATTATCAAGAAGTCAGTAATAAGACCTTGCTTACCACTATGCTGCAATTTTTTATTAAGTTCATAATGTGGAGCTAAACAAATATCCAATTGTCTCGTGAATTTTCCGGAGCCCTCCGTTGAGGGATCATGATCTGTAAAATAGCTCCCTAACTTTCTTGCCAAGTCCAATCCTTCTGCTAATTTCTTTAAACTGAATTCTTTAACGGATTCATCACAATCAGAATCTTCGGCAGAACATTCCCTGTCATTTGGTTCAATGTCATATATTAATTGTATCAGTTCTTCCTCATTTAAATCTGTTTCTTTCCCCACCAATTAATTCACTAATTTCGTTTTCAACCATATCGTAAAAGCCCTCTAAGCGGCCATTACTATAGAAATAATTTTTTACATAAAAAAAAAAAGCATTACATTTTGTATGTAACTCATCAGAAAATAAAGTTCTCAGCTTGAGATTAACACACCTTATGATTTTTAATGCATTTTCCTAGCAGAAAACGAAGACAACTTTCAACAATAATTAACACTTTACACAGTAAACAATTGACGTACATGCGTGCTAAAGGGTATTTCCCCTAAAATTTACTACTTATAACTACATGCACGATGCGGGCAGACACAAATTTAACGAAGATAGAATTTGATTTTTAAGTCGCACGGTGAAAAATATATGAAAAGATAAAGGATTATTGCAATTTGTAGACTGCATTATATCAAAAATGAGTTGTATAAGTACCGTGTTGAACAAGGGGTGCTACAATTTGTAGACCGCGTTATAGCGAAACCGCGTTATATAAGTACCGTGTTATATGAGGGTTACCGGTATTTACTTAAATAATCCAGTGCTAGTGGAGGATGGAGCCATCACTAGCAACAGTAAAATAAAATATCAAAGTAGAAAACAAAGAAAAGACCAAAATTCCAGGGTGTCATCAGTGGGAGCCAGCTGTAAAAGAGATACCAAGATTGAAGTAATGCATAAGTCATATATTTCCTGTATACAAGTAGTGAAAAGGTGTAACACTTTATTATTAAAATACTCTGGATTAGAGCTAGTCGTTGAAAATTTTTTCACTTGGTTATAAGTTAAATATGTCAAGAAATTGTATTCTTGTTTAATCCTTTAGTCAAACATAGCCTAGTCATGAGGATACTTCGCATGGAAACTTTGTTTTCTTACATTTGGCTAAAGGATGCACTGAGCAACCACAGAGGAGGCTGCCAATCCAATCACATCTGATGGGGGGGGGGGGGTAGAAGGCTGTGATTCCAGACACAATCAAATGTTTTGTAAATATTAAGATGACCAGATGAGCTTCTCCAAATCCTTCTATTTAAGATTTGCAAGGAGGTGTGATGTAGAATAAGAATGGGAGAATCCATATTGGTGATCACTAATTACTTGATGGTCTCCAGGTAAAAATAAATTAAAAATACAAGAAAAAATTATAAAATTAATAACAAAAAATCTTTAGCCCACTCATGGCACTAATGTATTGTAGATTCACAACCTTTTGTGGGTAGGAGTCACATAAGGGAGAAGTGAAGAAGTTAGTTATTAATGATGTTCTCCATTACTTTTGAGAGGGGGGGGGGTTAGGTTGATGTTAAGTCAGTGGGATGATAGTTTGTTGGTTTTCCTTTTCAGGGATAACTATATAATGGCTTGTTTCCATGCTATCGAGTAGATGCCAGATTGAGTATATTGGCAAACATGCAGGCTTATATATTTAATACAGGATGGGTGCCTATTCTGGAGCACAATTGGAGGGATATTGTCTGGACCAGGAGAGTTATTAGTATCAAGACTAATGAGAATTTTTCTCATGCCCAGTTGTGAAAGATTAGATAAGGCATGTGGGGAGCAGTTTGATATTCAGGAGAGCATTTGTCTTTGTCATCTGTAGCCAGACTTAGAGAAACATACTGATGCCAAGAGGTTGGCTTTATGTTTGATTGATGTTACCATGGTACCATTGGATTTGATAAGTGGGAAAAACGAAGGACAGAAGTCACTTCAACATCCTTAATATGAAGAGTCAGAATGCTTCACTACCAGTTGAGCAGGAGGCAAATGTATTGCATTTGAACTTTACAAAGACTGCTTTGGATTTGTTGATGATTTTCTTATGCGCTAAGTGTAGTGTAGGAGGCTGAATGAGGGTGGAGTTTTTGGACTTAGCCATTTAGTACATGATGATGATGTACTTTTATCATGGACTGCAAAGGCACTTTTTTTTTTAGAGAACCAAGGCTTTAATAGAAGTTAGAAGTTTGCAGTGGATTGGGAAATGATGGTCTGGTTCTCTAAAAAAAATATCGAGCTGTTTGGATTAGGAGAGTTGAAACAGCAATCAGACCATAGGAAAGTGGTGTATAAATCCTGAAGGTCATTCCACTTGTCACTTTGCCAAGTAAGACTAAAGGTTGTATTCTTGTAAGCTCTGTTTCTTTGAAACTTCTTAATTTTATTTAACATTGTTTTACTGTTTGGCTATAAGACAATAATGGATATTTATTAGCCTTTCTTCTTAACACATTTTGGAAAATTATGGAGACAACTATCGTGTTTGAGTAAAACTTTAATTTAATATAAACCAAAATCCACACTCTAAAGTGTGGATTTTAGTTTATATTAAACTAAAGTTTTACTCAAACATGGTAATTGTCCCATAATTTAGCCATTTAGTACATGATGATAAAAGTACATCATCATCAACTACAAAGGCACTTTTTTTTAGAGAACCAAGGCTTTAATAGAAGTTAGAAGTTTGCAGTGGAGTGTGATATCGAGTCTAGAGTATGGATTTTGGTTTATATTAAACTAAAGTTTTACTCAAACACAGTAGTTGTCTCCATAATTTTCCAAAATTTATTATGATCACCGTGTAAGCCTCAAAGAAAGGTTTCTTCTTAACAGTTTTGTGATGGCAGAAATGATTCATTTTGGTGGAACTCTTTTCTTTAATAATACTGTATAATTTTATGGTGATAATGAAAATACTATTTACTACTCTGCATGATTATTAGTTCAAAAAAAAAAAAAATGTTTTTGTTTTCTCCTCTCTAATAATCAAAAATCAATAGGATGGTTTGGAGGTCACAGAAACAGGAAAGTCACTGAGGGTGCAGACAGACAAACCACATCTGGTAAGCTTAGGAGGAGGACGACTAAGCACTGCTGTTACCATACACCCACTTCCTGAAGGTATTTTTTTTTGTGTTAGACTATTTTTATTAGTTTCATACAATGCTTTTGTTGAATAGTTCTTAAACTAGTCAAGATTGCATAAATTTTTTAATCTGTTATTTAAAGGTGAAATTATAATGATAGTTATGATTTCAAATTTATTGTCATATATACTATGATATTACTACATGAAACTTTTACATTATTACAAACTTTCTATCAAGTTAGTAATATCCTGTTATTGGTCCAAACTCCATTTTTATCAGATCTTATATTTTGGTCTTCTCATGCACTTCTAATTGCATCAGTCCATTTACTTTTGGTCTTCCTCTTGGCTTTTTTTCCTACCATCACATACCTGTTTTTTTGTAATCTTCCTTTCCTTTTCTATTTAAGTGACCATATCACCTTAGATTAACTATGTTTTCACATTCTGAATGTTAATGTCAAGATCTTTTGTAATATTTTCATTTTTAATGTGCTTATGCCATTGATTTCATTTGCTCACCTTAATATTTTTCAAAACTTGCATATCTGTGGTATCGTATCTAGTCTTTGTTTTCATTTTAACATAGCTCTCGGATGCATAAGTTAAAGTTGGTTCGAACACTGTCTTGTATACAGCTTTCTCTTATTCTCTATAAATTCATTCAATCGATTTCCTACCATTCCACTTTTGTATATTCTGTTATCTCTCTCTCTCTCTCTCAATATTTAATTTGCCATCTTCATTAAATGCAGTGATTAAATGCTGAAATTTTTTACTTGTATAAGTTCCCCATTCAGGATGCAGGTGATATTTTCATAGTATTTGTGTTTTTTATTGCTGAGTTTTGTACAAAAGTTCTTTTAGTAATTACTATTATTCCAAATAATTAAGGAATCAAACCTGCAGACCTGTTTTAAATTTATTTAAAAGTAAAATATTTGCATAAAGTAAAGAGCTGAGATTAACATCTCCAATTTTGATATAATTTTTAATGACACTTTCCTTCCTAATTTAAATTTATTCTGTATAGATGATGAATAACAGTGGAGTTAGTGTGCATCATCGAATCTCATCTGATTATATGTGGGTAGCTCCACATATAATCAGAGGAAGACTACATGTAATCAGTTTGGGGAATTTTGATCATAAAAAAAATAATAAAAAAATAAATTACTTACTTTAACTCCTTAACTTCTCCTTCAAAGTAGTTGTATACAGTAATCCCAGTGTTTTTTTGCCATTATTCCATGCATCCCTGGAAGTCTTTAAGTATGACTGTTGAGTGACTCTTGCAATTCTGCCTGGATCTCTTCAGTTGTGTCAAAATAATACTCCTTCAGCTAGAATTTCATCTTGTGGGACAATGTCAGGTGAATAAAGGGGATGGGAATAATTGTGGACAGGGAGTTGAAGTTTAGAGTGCATATGGCTTTAAATGCCATATCTGGACTACCATGCCCTGATCTGGACCAAGATTCTGTGAGGATTAAGAACTGGTTTAAAAGATACAGAAACAAGTGATAAAGATTGTGGCAGGTCCAATGGAATGCTCCCTATAAGAATAGATTGAAAAATAATGTCTGTGCTTCCAAAATTAGCTGATAGGCAGAAAAGGGGAGACTGGACTTTTTTCAGTACATGGCATGAAGGGAGAGAATAAGGGGTTATCCTTGGAAATTATGTAAGCGTTGGTTAGCAGGAGTGTTAGGACTAGATTTTTTGCTTGGAGAGTGGCAAATGGGTGGAATGGGTTGCTAAGGTGATTGTGAGTGCTTCATCAGTGCATGAGTTGAAGACGGGTCATGATAGGCATTTTGTGAATAATGGCTAGTGTGTGAATAATGGATCTCCCGCGATGAGTATTCTGACTCCTATTCTGACTATTATTATTATACAAGTGAATTCATCACATTGTTAACACACTTCCTTATGTATGGAAAACTTAAAATACTTTAAAGCAATCCTTAGGAAATATGAAATACAAAATTACCTTCAGTCTAGTTGTAAAAATAGTCATATTTATTTGTTTTTCAAAAGATTTCTCAAGAGTAGAATATTCCATCTCAATGTAATCATTGAGATGGGATATTTATTTATTTTGGCCATTTTGGAAGATCAGTAGAGATAAGAACAGAGGAATATAGCAAATTAATTTTATATGATGACCAAAAAATTGCATGCAGTTTTTATTTTTTATTTTGGAAAAGTTGGAATTCTGGTAAACATTATGTGGATGCCATGACTGTGAATGAGTTCAAAGCAAAGTATGATAGATACTGCACAAATATTGGATAGTTCTTGACATAATGTTTAGGGCCTCCCTCGATGAGTCTAAGTACTCCTTGGAGTAGCATGTAAACTGGACAAAAAGACCATATGAACTACTAGCACAAGAAATTATATTCTTGATTAATTCTTTACCCAAGTGTAAGCAAAAAGTTTGCATGTGAAACATCTTCATGACTAGGCTACTTGCATACAGAGGCTGTTGACTTGAATTGTCTCAGTATCCGATAATGTGAAGCACAATTCCTTTTGAACATGTATATTATGGAAAATATGTGAAGGGTCATTATCCAGACTAGTTTTGACCTTTATTGTGGCCTCATGGTAGCCACACCCAGAAAGATAACACAACTGAATTAATGCACAACTCAGATATTTTATACATATAAGTAGCAAAAATGATATATCCTCTTATTATTAAAATACTCTGGATCAGAGCCAGTTGTAGAAAGTTTCTTCATTTGGTTACAAAGTCGATTATACTTACCAAGAAATTATATTCTTGTTGAATCCCTTTACCCAAGTATGAACAAACTATCCTCACAATAGGCTATGTATATAGAATATGTTGACTGCATCAGTTTCCTAATTAACCCATAATGCAAAGCTCTCTTTGCATTCATACACATTATGCTATGCATGATACACATGTGCTGTGCCAAGAATATATTATTACTGTTATTTTTGTGACCTCCATAGATTCACAAGACTTATTGTGGGAGATCAACACCAAGTCTCCATGTGTTGCATTACTTCAACAACTTACTTCTTATCCATTTACTTACTATCTTCTTCTGCAGCTTCTAGGGATGGCCCCTTGTCCTTGTTCTACCATACGAAAAATCTCCTTAGTGTTAATGTGATAACTCTTCAACAGCTTATGTCTCAATTATATCCCCCACTCCACACCTTTGTCTTTTATCTATCAAATTGTGGAGTCTGCATGCCCTCAGTCTAGTCTCATAATCAGTGTGATAGAGTTCTCTGCACCCTCTCCAAAGTTACTTCACCTTCTTTAAATCCCAGTGACCAGATCTGAGCACAGAAATCCAGATGTGGTATGATCAAAGCTTTATACAACGGATAAGTGAAAGATGCCAAGAAATTTTATTTTTGGTTTAATCCATTATCCAAACGTAAGCAAACAAAGTTTGCACCTGAAGTAATTTCAGAACTGGGCAACTCATATATAGAGGCTAATGACTTCACCTCACTTGCCTTAGTATCCCATAATGCAAAGCACATATCCTTATGGACGTGTATAATGCTGTGCATTATTTGAAGGGTCACTACCTAGACTGGTTTCGACTTTCATTGAGGTCTCATCAGTGGCAGCCTGACCCAGGCACAGTTAGTTCCATATCACATTCCCTTAAAACATGCCATGAAATTCCATTTAGTCTTCCTCCCACCACCACTTTACTGACATTTGTATGCTCAGTATCCAGAATACATTCTCTTCATTCCTTTCTAACACTTCACCAGTCATTATCCTTCTAGGAATAAAGCTGTAGTACCAGCATGAAACATTCTAATAAAGTGATTATTAAATAGCTCAACTATTTATTACCTGATTCCCATCTCCACCTAGCAGGTAATCCGTCCACTATCATTTTTTTTCTTCTCTGACTCGCCAGATAAAAAATAATTGGTATTCTCCTTGGATTGCAGTTCCAGTCACCTCTCATATTCTAATTTTTCTCTCCTTGTCACTTAATGCTTGCCACTTTCATAGTCAACCTTATATTCATCATGCAACTGTTCTCCACCTCTCCTCTCTGTATATGGATTCCAATCTCTTTTTCTTTGGTAATCCCTTTTGTCAACCATTTGACCCAAAATTGCTTTATCTTCTTTACTGAAATATACAATCTGTCATTCCTGTCAACAGTTTTCTTAAGTACTTCATGCACTAATGATCCTTCCCCCCCCCCCATTCCTTCATATTCTTTCATCCATTGTACAGCTGCAAGCTGGTATCTTAGTCTATGATAGTTGCCTTCTTTATAATTCCACATAAATTCTTTCCTGTTTCACCGATGGGAGCAAGTATGTCATCTCAGTCACAATCGGATCCTCTAATGCTATCACCAAATCCAAATCTCTTGATCCAAATCTTTCTCTATCAATTGCTACCTATAGGACAGTTGTCCCTCAAGAAATCCAAAAATTCAGTTCCCTTATTACTACAATTAATTATATAATATTGTATGTAGTAATAAGCAAACTGAATTTTGGGATTTCTTGAGGGACAACTGTCCTATAGGTAGCACGTGGTAGAGAAAGATTTGGATCAGGAGATTTGACCATCAACTAGCTCTAATCCAGAGTATTTTAATAATAAGATGATACACCTTTTTTTGCTACTTGCATATGTAAAATATTTGACCTCTGCTTTATTTCAAACTTGTTGTCATTCTGGGTCTGGCCACAACTGTTGAGACTTCAGTAATGGTCAAACTCTAAATTAAAGATACCAAGAAATTATATACTTGATTTAATCCTTCATCCAAGTGTAAGCAAACAAGTTTTTACCTGAACTATTTTCAGGACTGTTGCAACTCATATAAAGAAGCTAATGACTTCACATAACTTGCCTTATTATCCTGTAATGCAAAGCACATCTCACAGACGTCTATAATGCTATGCATTATGGGAAGGGTCGCTACCCAAAAAGGTTTCAACATTTATTGAGGTGAAAAAGTAAAGCGTTGCTCATGCCAGGCCTAGAGTAGTTAATATAGAGGTGCAAGAGAGCATGAGATATAGAGAAAAAGCCTCAGCTCTTTTATATCATATATATAAATATATGATATAAAAGCTCTTTTATATCACATGATATATATTTCCTTTTTCACCAATCTCATATAGATGATCAACCAAAAGACCAATTGAAACTAAAGTGCAAAGATGACTTGATATCCAGGTGGGTTAATTGCCTCGAGTTGGCCTTCTCTGCCTGGGATTGCTCTCCAGTCATTCCTTCAATTGACCATAAGACCACATTCAATTAAGAGGATGAAACTATTTAAAAAACCTCTCATAGCAAGAAGAGACAGAATTTTATCTTCCCATGGTGTATTGCATAATGTGGGTGGTCTACACCATCCAGCAATAAATTTGAAATCTCCTAGAATGCTTCTTTTTAAATACAAAAATTGTCTGACTGAATAATAAAATTTTTACAATGCATTATAAAGCATATGGATATCATATTGCTGGTTTTTAAATCCATGTTTCTTTCTAACTTTACATAAGTGGTATTTTCATTCATTAATTATAAAAATCAAAATTCTTTTCCCATTGTTGACAGGTGGTGGGTACTGCAAAAAAATAAACTGTTTTGTAGAAAGTTTTTTACCTTGGGTAAGGATGAAGAGATGTTGGAAAGGGTCCAAAGGCGGCTGACTAAGGTAGTTTCTGACCTCTGGAATGTTGAGTATGAGGAAAGATTGAGGAGATGCAATTTGCAGTCTGGTGGACAGGAGGAAGAGGGGAAATATGATAGAGACCTATAAGCTGGTCTCTATCATATAAAGGGTTTTTATAGGATCAATGCTGGAGAAATTCTACAGAAAATAGTGGGAGATCGGGATAGAACCTGAGGTCATCCCTGGAAACTGTATAAAGGTGTGAGTAGGAGAGTGAGAGGCAGATTTTTTTCGTGCAGAGTTATAAATGATTGGAATGCTTTGCCTGAGAGTGTGGTGTGTGCAGGGAGTTTTAATGTGTTCAAAGCACGGTATGATGAGCTGTGTGTGTGTGTGTGTGATAAAAGGAGCTTCCAGATGAGTCTTTGACTCCATGAGGTCTTGGGTAATAATAATAATAATTGTATGATGATACATGGCCGTAAGTTCCCTTTACGGGGAGGTACGGCACCATATCAGTCCCCTCAAATTTTATCCGGGCTCCGGAACCGGCATAGCTGACGAATCAGACCTATGGCTGGATCAGTATTCCAGACTGTAATCCGTGTGTTTACTGGACCGGTTTGCCTGCTTGCGGGATGAAAAACCCCAGATAAACTGGTGGTAAAAACCCTGCTGTCCATGCCCAAGACTGACTAACTTGGCTATGGCTGAGGAAGATCCTTAAGCTCCTCGTGTTGTCAACGGGAATCAAATCTAGGACACTCCTTCCCCAGGCATATGGTTGCGAAGCACATAGTCACTATGCTAACCGTGCGGACATAATAATAATAATAATAATAATAATAATAATATATTATGTTAAAGATACCAAGCAATTTTATAAGCTAGGTTTTTACACACATTTCCTAATGCAACCTAATGCAAAGCACATTTTCACAAGAAAATGTACTTGCATTAGGGGAAAATTCTCGGGAAAGTGATCAGAGCCTACTCCACCTTTACAACGAGTTGCCTAGTGTTGCGCTATGTGCAGCCGCAAACTTGACTTGTCTGTTTGCTTACTTGGGAAAAAGGATTAAAAACCTAGCTTATAAAAATGCTTGGTATCTTTAACATAATATATAACTAAAGTAAAAAACTTTCTACATCTTACTCTTATCCTGAGATTTTTATTTAATGAGGTCAAAGCACCTTTTGTCAACTTGTTTAGGGAAAATATTTATAAGCTCTGTATTACTTCACCCTTTACATTTTTTTAAGTCTGGCTCCCACTGACGAGACCTCAATAAAGGTCGAAACCAGTATGGGTAGTGACTATTACCATAATGCATAGCATCATACATCTCCACAAGGAAATGTGCTTTGCATTAGGGAAAAATTCTAAGGAAAGTGATCATAGCTTACTCCACATTGACAACGAGTTGCCTAGTGTTGCACTATGTGCAGCCGCAAACTTGACTTACTTGTCTGTTTGCTTACTTGGGAAAAAGGATGAAAACCTAACATATAAAATTGCTTGGTATCTTTAACAAAATAACCTGTTCTGTTGTAAGTAATGGAATTCCCAATACGTTACGTAATCTGTTCCAAATACGTAGGGTAGCTGTAGAATGCATGTTCGACTGTTTCCAATTGATAATAGATGTCACAGATTGGATCTCCAATGTTAAAGTATCTCCATTTGATGGTATTGACTGGAAGGTGACCATATGCAATTCTCCAAGCAGCATCCCTCCTGTTAGGAGGGTACCCTTGGAACTTCATTCAAGTTATGAAACAAAATATTGTTGTCTGTACCTAACTGTTGAACTTCACGGCAAAAGATATTAAAGATTTCTTTATACAAATTTTACTTTTTTTAATGGAAAAAATGTCAGTTGCAGAGTATTTTAGCAGTCTTAGAGTGAAAAACTTTACAAGTATATGCCCCAACTATGGACCATCCAGATGAAGAGATAGAAAATTTCTATGAAACATTAGAATCCACGTTAAATAATTCTAAAGAATTCTACGTAATTATAACAAGTGACTTTAATGGCAAAATTGGAAGCAGAGATGACCATCTGAACTCCATCGGTAAATCTGGATTTTGACAGAGGAATGAAAGAGGAGAAAGACTTATTGAATTTGCAGAAGAAAATAACCTCTTTATTATGAACAGCTTTTTCAAGAAGAAAATCAACCGAAAATGGACTTGGAGAAGCCCAAATGGACAAACTTACTATGAAATAGACTTCATCCTCTCCAACAGAAGATATATAATAAATAATACCGAAGTGCTTAATAGATTTAACACAGGAAATGACCACAGACTAATAAGGGCAAAAGTATGGATCAACAAAAAATGGGAACGTAATAAGCTCATAAGAAAAAAGTCCAGTTTAGCGAATCTACAAAACCTCTACCACAATAAAAGCTGTTATAGAGAATCACTCAAAAAGGAACTAAAAAAAGTTAAACATAGCTACTATCATCGATGATGCTAATGAAATATTAACAAAATCTATCTTGAATTGTGCACTAGAAATAGGAGGTGTAAAAAGGCACCAAGAAGAGGAAAAACTAAGATAGGAAACCTTAGATCTGATGATATGAAAAGAGATTTGAATGACACCAATAAACTAGAATATGTGGAAATTTGTAAAACTATACGTAAAAGGATGAAACATGAACTTAGATCGTATAATACTAGGAAAATTAAAGACAATAGAAAACAATAGTAATATGAAGGTCCTAAGATGAACATTATCATTTGGAACAAAGGAAATAGCTGCTGTAAGAGGAAAAAATGGTGAACTTTTAAAAAATAGAGATGCAATAATCAAAAGAATTCAGGAATTTTATACTGAACTCTATGAAGACAAAGACCTGGACATCCAAGAATCATCTATGGATAATTCGAGTGAGGAAGAACATGGTGCCCCTGAGATCTTACAAAGTGAAGTGGAAATGGCACTGTGGGAAATGAAGAATGAAAAGGCCCCAGGAGAAGATGGAATTATGGTAGACTTCTTAAAACTGGGAGGAAGCCCTATCATCAAACAGCTGACTAAACTCTAATAAATGCCTAAAACAGAGAAAAATTCCAAAAAATTGGAACAATTCACTTCTAATATTAATTTTTAAAAAGGGCAATAAGGAAGAAATTAAAAACTACAGACCTATAAGCCTACTCCCCACCATATATAAAGTTTTCACAAAAATTATAAATAATAGAATAAAATCTAAACTAGAGGGAATGCAATCCTATGAACAAGCTGGATTTAGCTTGAACAAGCTAAATCCAGCTTGTTCTAAGGACCTCCTGCAATGAGTCTTTTGACTCTATGGAGGCCTGAATAATAATAATAATAATAAAGACAGCCCATTGAAGAATCAATTGAATACAATAAACCCTTATGTCTGGCCTATATAGACTATGAAAAAGCCTTTGATTCAGTTAAAATATCTGCAACACTAAAAGCACTTGAAATCCAGGGAACTGAGAAACCCTATATTGAAACACTAAAACATATTTGCAATAATGCAACTTCTGTAATTAAATTATATAAAAACAGTGAAAAGTTCCCAATACAAAAAAGGCATCCAGCAAGGCGACACCACATCTTCCAAATTATTTACAGCTGCACTAAAGGAAGTCTTTAGAAGCCTTGATTGGGAAACAAAAGGAATAAACATAAATGGAGAAAGGCTGCATCATCTGAAATTTGCAGATGATATTGTCCTGATATCAGATAATCTTGAAGATCTGGAAGAAAGGCTAAATTGGCTAAATGAAGCCTCCAGAGAAATTGGATTAAAAATAAATAGAGAAAAAACAAAAATAATGATGATTAAATACATAAACCATAGAACTATCAAAGTTGAAAACCATCAAATAGAACAAGTTAATGTATATTTGGGCCAATCGTTATCCTTTGAGGAGTGCCAAAGAAAAGAGATTGAACGAAGAATTCACCTTGGATGGATGGCTTATGGAAAATGAGAGTCATATTCACAAGTGACATCCCTAGAGTCTAAAAAGGAAAGCTTTCGGCCAGTGCATACTTTCTGTCCTGACATATGGAGGAGAAGCATGGACTTTAACAGAAGCCCTAAACAAAAAGCTGAGAACAACACAACATTGCATGGAAAGAGGTATGCTAAAAATAACATTAAGAGATAGGAAGACAAATATCTGGATAAGATCTCAAACAGGTGTCACGGATATTGTAAAATACATTAAATAGGCTAAGTGGAGATGGGCTGGCCATATTGCCAGATGCAGTGATGGGAGATGAACTAGAAAAACAACAGAGTGGAGACCAATGGACGGAGCAAGACAAAGAGGAAGACTGAGAAGAAGGTGGAGAGATGAACTGGAACAGATTGCAGGAGTGAGATGGATGGGAGAGGCAGAAAACCAAGTGATCCGGAAAATCATGGGAGAGACCTTCGTCCAACAGTGGACAGAACCAGAGGGTTGAAGAAGAAGAAGAGATTGCTTAAATAGCAGAATTTTAAGACTGGAAGTCCAAATCCTCCATGCTTCTTTGATAGTTGAAGAAACTCCTTTTCAACTTCTTGGTATCAGCTGGACCAAAAAAATTGCAGAGGTTTACTATATAATTGCTTTAATTCAGCTTCTATGATGTCTGTAATATTTATTATGTACAACTGAGCAGGAAAGATTATGGTTTTGAGTACTATGGCTTTAGAAGAAAAGGAGAGTGGCCCTATTTTCCAGTCTTCTAACATTTCAAAGTTCTTTTATATAAGTTCTTGGACTGGTAATATTGTGCAAGTGGAGAAGGGAATTCCAAATATAATGAGGGGTTCTCTCTTGGGGGTTAGTTCAAAAGGAATGCCTTCAGGATCCCACTTTCTATAAACTTTTAATTTTGTCTTGTCTGTATTAATAATTAATCCACTGCTTTTGCTGAATTTTTCCAAAATACCAAAAAATATATATATGAAATCATTATCCTTCAAAGTTCCTACTACATCATCGGTGTTACGTAGTTGTTTACTTTCTATTATACGTTGTTCTACCTCTAAATAGCCCGCTTTCTAATCTACTGTTGTGCCCTTAGAATATTAATTCGGTACTATTTCCTTTTCGGATATTGGCAAAATTTATTTTTATGCTGCGCCAGCCAATATCCTATAACAGAAGAGACTCTTGTTCAGGGAAATAATTTTAAATTCTAAAGCATATACACAACATTCAATCCTATAATCTTGCCTTGTAGATTCAGTTAGCAGTCGTGACCTGAATCTCACTTAAGCAACAACATCTAATTCCTTCCTGCCAAAAGGTTCTATGTCATAAGTGGTGGTTTGAATTCGTAATCAGGCATAAACTCAGGTATAAGGTACAAAACATGTTTATTGGAAAAGCATAAAACATTTACAGTTAAGAAAATTCAAATACTCAATAGAACAAAACCCACTGTAAGTTAAAGTTCATACTAAATCACAACAATGAATTTGAGTAAGCTACATCCTTCAAATTACGAAAGGATAAGATTAAGTGTAAGCATAACACTACCACGATATAATTCCTTTCACAAGTTATTCACAGAACACGCATTGAACACTTTCATTAATACTCTATCAATAACCCTCTTAATTCTAAATTTCATTAGTCAAGTCTAGCCATTCTCAATCAAAATACTGCCTATCAACAATTCTTCTTTGTTCCACGGGGTCTTAATTAATTCAATCAAATTCTCACTTGAAAGGTCTCTATTAGTGTCCTTAGTTTTCAGTATACACAAATTTCTTATTCTTCTAAGCGATTTTTAACATAGAATGAAATTGTTTATGTTACCGGATCCTTTCAGATTTCATGCCGCCATCTCATGTAGATCTGGATTACCTTACTGTATAGTTATTGGCCGTCTTTACTCCTCGTGATGCACTACGCTATTCTTTGAATCATTTCTGGACTGTGGCGTGCTGTCTACTGCTCCGCAGGAAATTTTCTCCGTTCTCTTCGATGGGACTTTATTCGAAGGCTCGATTCTGCATAGGCCGTCATAACCCGATCAGCTTCACTTGGAAATCCTCAAGCTTTCTCAAGAATAGCCCTCGTCATCCGACATCACCGTAGTTGACCCACCACTCTCTCACGAACCCCCCGACAAACTTCCCAAAACTGGAATCCAGGAACCGAAGAAGAAAAAAGCCTCATAATATGGCACACATCGTCTTTTATTCACCCTTTCGTGCACCCTCTATTCAATGTGTTTTTTACCGCATGAACCTTGCAGTTCATGCCTCTTGGGTGATCCTACATTCTCCCTAATCCGTTAGGTTTACCCTATTCCAGGTAGTCGTTCTGACGTCACTTTTCGCGTAGGTACAGCCTCCATCGCTACGCTCGACTCGTACAGATCATACACGATTATTCCAGATTACTACTTATTATCTTTCTGGAACTTTTGTAATGTACTAGACAGCTTAATGGGATTTACAAATAACTTCCCTTACATAATTCTTACTATTCTGACAAAATTCTCTGCTTCTCATTTCAGTTATACAGGAATAATTTTCAATATATGGCACATATGGACTACACATTATCACATAACGTAAAGAAATTTTTCATAATTATTAGCTGATGTGTAGTTATCTCCTTAATTAGTAATATTTATCATGTTAAATCCTGAATAAAGAATTTACTTGTAAAGTCCTCCATTCAGGATCTAACATCGCATATGCTAATACCTTATTTTCCTTTATAGTTGAAGGAACTTTTATTCCTCGCACAGCATGTGTATTGTTGACTTCCTGTAAGAAAGGTTCAAGAACCAATGCAAAGAGCATTGAACTGAGAAGGCAACCCTGCTTGACTTCTTTGCAAATTTTTACCGGATCTGACAGGATCCCATTAACTAGGAGGCAGGTGGTTGAATTGGCATAGGCTCCTTTGATAACAGATAGCAGTTTTTCTTCTTCTTCTTCTACGCGTTATTCCCGCTTCCTATGCAGGGTCCGCATGTTACTTAGATGCAACTTCTTGTTAGTACTACTCCCAACCGACCCGTCGCCTGGTCTGCTGCTGGGGGGGATATATTTTTTTGACTGTAGAGGCGTATGTTCACGGGCCGGTTTGCCTGCTTGCGGGATGAAAAACGCCAGATAAACTGGCAGAAAAAACCCTACTGACCGCGCCCAAGACCGGCTAACTTGGCTATGCCTGAGGAAGATCCTCAAATTCCTCACGTCTACAACGGGAATCGAACCTGGGACACTCCTTCCCCAGGCATATGGTTGCGAAGCGCAAAGCCACTAGGCTAACCGCACGGTAACAGATAGCAGTTTTTACCTACACTAATTTGCTGGAGGATGTGGAATACAAAGGGATGCCGGATGTTATCAAATGCTTGAGTATGGTCTACTGATAGCACTGCCATTGACTGCTTTTTCATGTTAACTAAGCAGATTAAATCATGTAGCAGAAATAGATTAAATTCTACTGCTTGACCTGGTACTCCATACATCTGTGTGCTTTTAATTATGTATCTATTGAGGTCTCATCAGTAGGAGCCAGACCCAGAGGTTATATGAAGGTTGAAGTAATGCAGAAGTCATATTTTCATATACGAGTAGCCAGGTGCCATACCTTATTATTAAAATATTCTGGATTAGAGATAGTTGTTGGAAGTTTTTCCACTTGGTTGTACTATAAATTAAAGATACCAAGAAATTATATACTTGGTTTAATCCTTTATCCAAGTGTGAGCAAACAAGTTTTCACCTGAACTATTTTCAGAACTGGGGTAACTCGTATAAAGAAGCTAATGACTTCATATCACTTGCCTTAAGTATCCCATAATACAAAGCACATCTCCTTGTGGATATGTATTATGGGAAGGGTCACCATCCAGACCGGTTTCGACTTTTATTGAGGCTTCACCAGTGGTTGCCAGACCCAGAGGTGTGATACTAACCTCAGTAAAGGTTGAAACCGGTCTGTATCACTTCTGGGTCTGACTCCCACTGATGAAACCTCAATGAAGGTCGAAACTGATCTGGGTAATCTTCCCATAATGCATAGCATTATACATGTCCACATGGAGATGCTTTGCATTATGGGATACTAAGCAAGTTGTGTGAAGTCATTAGCATCTTTATGCGAGTGGCCCCAGTCCTGAAAATAGTTCGGGCACAAACTTGTTTGCTTACACTTGGATAAAGGATTAAACCGAGTATATAATTTCTTGGTATCTTTAATTTATAGTACAACCAAGTGGAAAAACTTCCAATAAAGGTCAAACTCATCTAGGGAGTGATCCTTTTCATAATGCACAACAGTATACAAGTTTAGAAGGAAGTGTGCTTTGCATTAATAAATACTGAAATAATTCATGCAAATTTAACAGCTTCTGTATACAAGTAGTCTGGGCGTAAAGATACTTCATGCAGACTTTGTTTGCTTACACTTGGGTAAAGGATTAAAAAAAGAATATAATTTTTTTGGCAAGTATAATTTATTTTGTACCCAAATGAAACAAAGCATTTCATTTGGGTTCAACAGAAATTCATCTCATAACAAACTTCAGGGTTATCGATTGGCTTGTTGTTCCTTTTTGCATTAGAATAAGAAGCAATTTTTTTTTACTAGTGCTGAATAAGTGTTTATGCACATTATTGGTTGTCATGAAGTAAACCTGTGTTGCACATAATGAAGCCCAGAATTCATCAGTGGAAGATTTTACTGATTATCAGTTGGAATACAGCTGGTATTATTATGAGTTTATGCCTTTTGGCCATTTTAAATTTAACAAAGACATTCCCACAGCCTTGATTGAGAATTTTTACGCTATCCATATCCCCTAGGCATCTCACAATCTGGTTATCTGCTGGATCTTTTCTTTTTAAGTATGTGCAACTGAGAATTTTGAAACTGAGAGCAGTATTGGAAATGGTCAGTTGTTGAATGTTGAATATTTGTTTGAATATAATATAATGTTTGTTGAATATAATGGTTGAATATTTTACTTCTTAAAATTGGGAATTTTATAAGAGCAGTATGAATAAACATATATGTTATTGGTTGTGAAGATACACGTTTTTCTGAATCAAGTGTTCATTATGTTTATTTTTTATGATCATGTGCATTTTTTATCATGAGTATTTAATTTTATCCTAAAAGCTGTTAACTTTTTTTGATAACCCAATAAATAAAGACTGTTAGCTTCTTTTAGAGAGAAATCATCTTTTTCTTTCAGGAAATGTATTACTCCTTGCTGCAGGTTCCAAAAGACACATATGACTGAAAGATATTATTATTATTAACATCTGACCTCCATGGTGTCAAAGACATCATGGGAGATGCACACTATTGGATACAATGTTCATCCAACCGTGCCTTAAACTGATAAAATGTGTTTACATTCATAGCACACTCAGGCAATGCATTCCACTCGACAGCCACTCTCCATGTAAAGAACCCGCTTCTCACTCTTCTGTTCACACCCTCCTTATATAGTTTCCAGGGATGGCCTCTTTTTCTATCCCCCCATATGCCAGATATGCTAATCATCAGATAATTTTATGAAAGTGATTACAAAAGCCTCCTATTTCTCTGAAGTGCACATATACAGCACACCTCTGAAAATTTTTCAGAAGTGTGCTGTATATTTCTATTTAGAGTTCACATATTTATATTTTAAACTTTTTACATAGAAACATAATTTATATGTACTTTTTGATATATAGTTTTGAGTTTTCCTTTCCATTTTTAATTCAAAACAGGAAGAACATACATAGGTAGAAGAGATTCTTCACAAATTCCAGATATTGTGGTTGAAGGGACTGGAATTGAAAAGGAACATTGTTATATAGAAAACAAAAATGGAGTGCTTACAGTGCATCCTATTATGGGAACTGTTTCTGTTGATGGAATGCGAATTGTGGAGCCTACACGACTCAGTCAAGGTTGTTCAAAATATTTTTTTCCTGTTTTTTTTCTTTGCCTAGAATTTTTTTCTCATCTGTTATGGATGCTTAGAAATTGATTATTATGTTTTTATTTCATTGAAGATATGTAAATTTCAGGATAATAATTAAATAACTTTTTATTAAACTATTATTGATATTTTGACTTTGTCACCAGGAATTTTCATAGGGCACCATAGCATGGTGCCCTATGAAAATGAAAGACAGAATGGTTTCAACACCATAGGAGATAAACACAGTGGATTTAAAATGGGATAATCCTAATGACCTAACAGGTACTCTGTGCTGCAATGAAGGAATCTTTATCTTCCAGCTAATGGTCTCTATTTTTCTTTTTATTATTTTTATTTTTACGTGGGTATCTTCATGGAGTCAAAAACATTCATCATGGGAGACCTACACTAACCTTAATACACACAATGCCTATCATACCTCTCCTTAAATTTATTCACTTGCAGTGTACTGATACCTAACTCTGGCAACCCATTCTGCTCATTCACCACTGTCCAAGCAAAAAATCTGGTTTGTATATCATTACTGACCACATGTTAGATGATAGTTTTTCAAGTTTTTGTTAGTGAAGTAGCTGATAAACCTCTTGCAGAACATCAGTGACAATGCAGAGGCTGCCGTGAGAAACTGTGAGAAAGAAGATGGTTCCGGACAACGAGAAGTGCAAGACAAGGAGACCCAATATACCCAAACATCTTTATCATGTTTTTGTTTTGGAAAGAACAATTAATGGCATGAAGGATAATATAAGGAGAATTTCAATTCAAGATACAAAAATGAACAATTTACAATGTGCAGATGCCATAGTCATTATTGAGAATTAGAAAGAACAGGGCTAAAGTTAAGCGAAGAAGAAAGAGATATGGGCTGATAATGAAAATCAATGAAAACAAACACAATGATATTTGGAGAGAAGAGAGATGAGAAAGCAAGTAAAAGTCATTGGACAACAGCTGGAAAAGGTTAGGAAGTTCACATACCTAAGGTACAGTGTGGTGCACAATTTAGATTGTAAAAAAAGAGATAAGATATCAGATTACAAAAGTGAAAGTAAACTTACAGGCAATACAAGATATGGAAAAATAAATCAGTGAGCTTTCCCTTAAAGCTGAGACTGCTGGAAACATACATCTTCATAAGTACTCTGTGGGCGTGAGACATGGATAATGGTCCAAGACTCTGAGAGATGAAAAATACTCTGAGGTACATCTCTGATCACCTTAAATCTGACAGATTCACACCCACCATATACCACTTTTTGATATCTGTCTGTCAACCATCCACTGATCCAAGTCAAGAATTTATATTTCCATCTCATATTCTCTAGTTTATGTAACATCCTTTCCTGTGGTATCCTATCAATTGCCTTAGCAAAATTCAACATTACATAATGTATCCATTCCCTTTATCCAACTTGGCCATAACATTGTTATAAAATATGAGCAAATTGCTAAAACATAACCTTCCTTTAGTAAACCCATGCTACTCCTTGCAGAGTATAGCTTGTCTGTCTATCCATTTCTATATGTGAGTTCTTACTAACTTCTCTGAACTCTTCACTACCACACCAAAGTTGCTGATAGGTTGGTAGTTATACATCCGTTTTTGCACCACCCTTTTACAATGGAACTATTGTACATTCCTTCCATTCCTGTGGTATCATTCCTGAGCTGAGACTCAAGTTATACAAACATGTTAAAGGCCTAGCCAATTCTGCTGAACATTCCTTTAGCAAACATGCTGATATTCCATCTGTCTCTATTGACAAATTCTTATCCAGGTTATGCAACAGCTTTTCAGTTTCGTTTTCATGCACTTCTAACTCTTCATTCAATGTAGCAATAGCACTGTGAACCATGTTACATACACCTGGTTGATATATCTTAGCAAAGTGAATACTCATTTGTGTTCTAATTAGAAGAGCACAAATCATACATTTGCAATCATGACTATGGTCAATCTGGCCTTGCAGACCATCTTTTGGATACAATCCATAGGATATCCTGGAGAAAAACCACCATGCTCCACCATAGTAAATTCAAAAGAAAGACTGTTTTTAGAATCTGTGGCAGCATTCAGAAATCAACCAAATTTAAATAAATATGGTTGCATAAAACTTCCCAAAATTTGGGAAACATTAATTATAAGAGGTCCCACTTTATGTCCTAAGCTACCTACAAATGCCCATAGAGGGCACACCACTTAGATAGGACTTTAGAGTCATCCACGTGTTTCACTTAGTATTGTGTTGTATTTGAGTGTGTGTTACAAGAGTTATTCGTAATCCCTAAAGATGTCTCAGTAACTGAGACGAAATATTGGAAGCATTAAAATCAGTTTTCAATCTTTTTCTAGTGCTGTAAATATTCCATTAAACCTTCAACATGATTTCTTCCCAGCACTTAAGCCTCAACACACGGATGGAATATCTACCTATAAAGATTTATCCAATAGAATAGCTTTTGTTAAATTAAAGATTAATGACAGAACATATGTCAAAATAATACAGGTTTTTTGCCCAACAAGTGAAAGTGACGATGATGATGAAATGGAAATATTTTATGAAGTTGTCAAAAAAGCAATAGATAAAGATAAGTTTCAGTATACATTAGTCATTGGAGATTTCAATTCTAAATTTGGAGTCAAGAGGGATGATAATGAAACATATTTGATCAACTTCGTGCAACTGACTAACTTCAAAGTTATGAATATCTTCTTTAAGAAGGAGACCCAACAGAAGATGGATTTGACTGAGCCTGAATGAGATAACAAAAAGTGAAATAGATTTTATACTCTCATCAAGCATTCATATCTTCAAAGATGTTAGTGTTTTAAATCATATTGGCATCACCTCTGATCAATTGTAGGATGGTGAGAGGGAAAATAGAAATACTGGTTGCAAGCTGAGAGAGTTGTATTAAAAAAAAAAAAAGGAAAAATATTATAAAAGCTGAAACACTTTACACAAATAGGGGGATACCTTCAAGGCATCACTGGAAAAGAAACTTAAAGAAAATATAAAAATGATATCAAATACATGAAGAAGAAAAAATAAACAGTTTTATTGAATCAGCAAAATTTAAAAGAAAACAAAAGAAGCTGGACTAGGAAACTATCAGAAAAAAACAATAAACCTCATTGAAAAGAATGGATTACAGAAGGGAAAAGAAGAACTACTGAAATAGCAGTAATAACTAAGGCAATAAAGATAAATATAAAAGAAGATATTAAGAAAAGAAATGATATGATCCAAAAAATCATTGATGAAAATAGAAACCTCAGAATTCTAAGAAATAGTCTTTCATCTGGAAGAAAGAATATTATAGCTCTTGAAGATAAGATGGAAGAAAATTATTAAGCAAACAAGAAATCACAGAAGAAGCAAAAAATTTCTACATGAATCTGTATAAAAGTGGAGATAGAAAGAAAACTTCAGAATCAACAGAAAAATGAATTATGACAATATCACTGATATACCTCCATTAGAACTCTTTGAAATTGAAAGAGCATTAAAATAAAGGAAAAACAATAAAGCTACTGAAGAGTATGGTTTAATAATAGAGATGATTAAAGAAGGTGAGGATATTCTAAAACAAGAATTGAATATCCTCTTCAATAAAATGCATCAAAAAAGGAGAAACACCCAAATATGGAGAAATGCAAGCATTATTTTACATGAAAAAGGAAGTAAATTAAAACTAGAAATCTACATATCAAGGGTATATGTGAAACTCATGGCCCCCACAAGGGTGGGGCTGACAGGGCTTTAGCCTGGTGGGCCCGGAATTAGGGGGGGCCCATCTTGTCAGATCAGCCAGTAAAATGAGACCAACAAAAGACAAAAATAAACTTTATAAAATATGAATGAATATGTGCCAAGAGGGACTACTAGCTTTTGCAATTGTTTCCAACCCATTATCCATCTTTCCAGACTTATGGTTAATCTTCTGAACTTCCCATTCAAAAGGATTTACTTTAGTTTTTGGTTTTCTTTCACTCATCTCGCTTTCTCCTTCAACACTGAACACAAGTAAAGGTTTGAAAAAAAATATTTCAGATCTTATAAAGGTGTGCTAATAACAATGTTTTGGCACAAAATGTTAGCAAATATTGATAATAAGAACATTATTATACAAAGTAAAGGACTATCTTTTGAGGTCGAGTCTGCACTTATAAGAGAATTAGTGTAAGAAATACAACACTTATGTGACTCGTGGGAAAGTGTTGTCCAAGAAGCAAAAGTAGTTGCTGAAGCAATCAGTGCGCAACCTCAGTTTTGTAAAAATTGAGTAACTACTGTAGAACCTGAACAAGATTTCAAAATTATTGTAATTTATCCAGTGTTGGATTTCATTATCAATGATTTAAACACAAGGTTTGAAGCAGCAGATAATATATGTGAATTATTCCCACGTATTTTAAATCTCCATAACTTGGACAATGGTCAACTTATCGCAAAAGGCAAAACTTGTGAATATGTATGAAAATGATCTGTCAGAAGAATTATTGAATGAAATTCTTCACCTAAAAAGTATTCATAAGATAGTTTTTGGCACAGAAACAAGTCCCGTGAAACTTCTGAATGCAATTTATGACAAAAACCTGCAAGATATATTTGCCAATATCTGCCTTGCCATTAAACTATTTTGCACAATACCAGTTACTGTTTCTTCAGTTGAGAGATCATTCAGCAGACTGGTCAATTCATTGAAAACATGGCAAAGAAGCACAAGTAGCCAAGAACGACTTAATCACCTAGCAATTTTGTACAGCGAAAATAGTTTGGCTAAGCGAGTTGATTTTACTAACGTTATTGATAAATTTATGTCAACAAAAGCTAGAAAATATACTTTGAAGTAATTTTGAATATTATTATTAGTTTGTATTATGTAGATGTTGGTAGTTTTTAAATAAATATTACTTTTGTGTTATCATTTAAACTAATTGATCCTAAACCCTGTAGACTGTATAGCAATGTGTTGTCCTTAACATGAACGAGAGGTAGGGGCCTGCCAAAAATCCTGGCCTTGGGGCCCACTTCAGGATGTGGAGGCCATGGTGAAACTACAAGGCTGGTGATTATGAGAAGCTCAGGAGACAGATTGCAGGTGTAGCATGGACTGAGGAGTTGGCTGGAAAGGAGATCAGTGCAGCTTGGGTAATATTCAAAAACTATTGGAAGTTTTTTCACTTGGCTATGCTACCAATTATATATTTGCTTTAATCCTTTATCCAAGTTTAAGCAAACAAAGTTTGCACCTGAAGTATTTTCAGGGCTAGGGCAACTCATGGCAAAGGTGGTATAACTTCTCATCACTTGCCTTAGTATCTCATAATGCAAAGCACATCTCCTTGTGGACATGTATAATGCTATGCATTAAGGGAAGGGTCACTACCCAGACCAGTTTTGACCTTTATTGAGGTCTCATCAGTGGGAGCCAGACCCAGAGTTGGTGATACTAAGATGGAAGTAATGAAGTCATATTTCCATATACCAGTTGCCAAAAGGTGTCACACCTTATTATTAAAATTCTCTGGATTAGAGATAAGTTGATGGAAATTTTTTCACTCCAAACCTTAACAAGTATGGCTGTATAAATCTACCAAAGATTTGGGAGACAGTCATCCTAAGACCAAATTAATATTTATTACTTTAAAAAAAAAAAAAATCAGCCAGCGCCTTTTTTATTCCTGTATACCGGGAGTAGACGAGGCCATTTAGCCCTATCTAACTTTTGGAGACTGAGTGGGCAGTTCAATCTCCACTGGTACCAATCAGAGATAGATGGCCCAACGCTGTCACTAATTAAGCGGTACACAGTGAAGAGAGACGGCTCAAATGTGCCGCCATCTCGTGGTCCCTAACCCTAACACAATATATTTAATATCTGAAATAATGTGGGTTCTACGGTCGATTTTCTTGAGTTTATGGGACGAAAAACCCGAGTTTCCGGGAGGAAAAACCCGCTTGCCCGTGCCAAAGATCGACTAACTCGGGAACCTGTTGAAAAAAGGCTTAGAAAAATTTCCTCTAGTCGCCGACTAGACTCGAAACCAAGTCTTCCTTCGTGCGGCCAAGCGCCGTGGTGTGCAAACGCCACATCCACTGAGCTAACACAGGCTAATATATTTATTACTTTTATTTTTTAATTTATATTTTTTAAAACTTTCTAAGACTATCATTTGAACTACTATTTCAAAACTTGAATTTTTTTTTTTTTAACCTAGATGGTGCTATATTAGTCTTATGTTGCACGCTGCAATCACTTATACTAGCCCCACTGTTACACCGGATTGTGGTTGTCTTGCATTTGTAACAAACTTTGTGTTGTGTGTGCTCTGAAGATGCTGGATATAATACCAGCGAAATATTAGCTTTTAAGTTAATAAATAGTTATTTTCTTAACCATCTGTGTTCTTATCATACCGTGAAACTATTACAACATGTCTGATGAACACATAAGCCTATCCACGCATATAGTAGTATCAATGTCTAAATGTATTCCAAGGGTCAGAAGGTTAAATAAGGTAGGTGTGAAATGGATGAATGAAGAGATTAAGCATGTAATATAGAGAAAAAATTCATTATGGAGGTAGCATAAGAGAAGTAGTAATAATCAATTCCATGATAATTACAAAGAATAGGCAAGGGGTTGATTTGGTTGGTATTGGTCGCAAAAGTAAAACATGAAAAGCTCCTTAGCTAATGAAGCCAAAAAGAATCCTAGGGAGTTCTTTCGAAGTATAACCAGGAAAATAAAAATGATCATGGAAGGATGACACTAATTGGAGAAACCGTATAAGAACAATTTCTGCAGAGGATATAGTTGAGATATTTAATGTTCAGTTCATAAAGGTTGTTCAGTCTTGTGAATGTGACATCATAATGATTTTGAGAGAGGTTGATGATGAGGAATTGAAACGGACTCTAAGTGAGCATGAGGTATATGGTGTTATATCCCCGTTTTTATTGTTGTTTTATCTTTAATTTTGGCTTTTACTTTACCTTAACTTTTAACATTAAACTTTTTGTATCTCTTACTATCAGACTTCTGTTGCCAACAAATTTGTATAGATTATAGACTGCGCCAGCCGGCAACTAAATTCTGATGCACTATCTAAATTACTTAAAGAAAATTGTAGGGATCAAGATATATGCAGTCGTGGTCCCTCATCTCATATCACTATTGGTTTCCCCTTTAAATGCATGGTACGAAATTTTCCAAACGGTAATTCACATCCGCAGAAGATATGACAAACTCAATTGATTATGTAAAAAGAAACACATTTATTATTTCACAAAGACAAGTATACATGTTATTTAAATTCTGAATCTTAAGAGAGTCTGGGTTCCCTTCACTTAATTAAAACACATTTAAAACTTTTGCACTATGATCTCTTACTAGACATAAATTCCTCACTTCTGTACATATATCTATCCTCAGGCTCTCACAATTAAGTTACCTGATAATATCATACATGAAACATTACATATAAACATTAGACAATTCAATAAATCTGACATGTAATTCTCTAGGACAATAGTACTTATTTCTGCTTAATTCTCTCTCCCTCCCCCCAAATATCTGTTAACACTTAATCACTTTCTGATCATATGACATTACTTTTCTTAAATCACTTAAACAGTCCGGAGCTCGGCCTCCTGTTCGGCTGGAGCCTAATATGTTTTCTTCTTAACAGTAGACACAAGAGTCCAAATTGCAGACTGTTCTTGTGGCACAACATGTAAATGGCGTATGTTCTTAATTTCTGTTTCTTTACTCCACGGATACTTTAATCCTACATTAATATAAGAAAATCTTCGCTTACCGTTCTTGCTTTGACTAGGTATTCTGATCTGTTCACTGTACCTCCTCTGATGGCGGGCTTTGTTCCTTTGTTCTACATGAACCGAAAACACTCATGCACAGATCTGTATGCTGACGTGGATTTCATCAGTGGCTCTTTCTCCTAATGCACTGAACACATTGTAGTTGCAGCTTTGACCGATGTAACATACATAGCAAGGGGGAGATCCTTGTTACACGTGGCAGCAAGCTCTACATAGCTCTCTTACGGGAAACTAGGTGCCGACGAACCTCGGAGACGAGACACAGGAAATCGGAGGTAAGAGACAAGAGATAAGAGAGCGATTTGAACTCCCCGAAACTTTTATACTCCGAAGCAGCTTCCTCACTCAGCGGTGTCGTCACACATATGGCGGCAGCCGATTGGACGCCGTGACTACAAACTGTCTTTACATGCTTTAATACTCGTACTTAGCTTATACATATTTACTTGATAATATTACATAACTTTCTACTTTAATTCATTCACATTTGTTATCTTAATAAACTTATGGGCTATCTTAACAAAGTTTGGAATTTACACATCTGGATATTTACATTTTCTCAGGACATTATACGGTACACTTCCCTTCCAGAGGCATAAGCATGTCCTTATCCCTTCGTTTTGAGGTAACTTAATGTTGGGTGGGAAAAACGGATGACTTATCACCTTTTCCGACACAACAATGGGGAATTGAGCAAACATGATGTTAATAAGGCTGTGGGACTTGATAATATATCACCATGTACTTTCATAGAATGTGCCAGGGAGTTGGCATCTGCCTTGCCATATTTGTTTAGTATGAGTCTTGCACTGGGTCAAGTTCCGAAGGAGTGAAAGGAATGCACGTTAGTGCCACTTTATAAGACAGAACTCAGGCATCAAATTATAGGCCTATCTGTGTGTGAGTTCTTTTGGTTAAGGTGGGAGAGACTGGTGAGAACCAGGATCCAGAATTATGTTCATAATAATGGTATTATCTTTGATGGACAGCATGGATTTACTAAAGGGAGATCATGTTTTAGTAATCTATTTACTTGTTACAATAAGGTGACAGCTGCATTGGACAAAGGAGATGGATACACAGTAATATACTTAGCGATATCTCGTACAGTTTGTCATGGATCTGATTTGATTAAATCCTTTATTTCATTCGAATCAATGGAGGAAGGATGATGACGACGGGGTTCGTTTTGTAGCCTTAAATCTCCTGAGTGAAATTTTGCAAACCAACAGCGAGTGGATCTCTCATTAGTTGTTCCTCCACTGAATGTTTTTTTGATTTTGCAAAACTCTTGATGGGATTATTGCATGATAAATTGATAGTCAAACTAGAGTGGATGGGGTTAGATATTAGACTACTGCAACGGATTGAAAATTGGCTATCTGATAGGTATCAGCAAATTTTGTATGGGGAATACACACCACTAGTGACTTTCCTGGAAGAGGAAAGTCACTAATGATATGCCTCAGGGTTTTTTTTAGAACCATTGCTGTTTAACATGTTTGTTAATGATATTGGGGGAGATTTGGATGGGGATATTCAGCTGGTTGCAGATAATGCAAAGTTGGGATGAACTATGAGAAGTAGATTAGAGTAGATGTTGTAGCCTTACAAGAAGACTTGGAATAGATTTAAGTGAATGGGTATAGGAATGGGGATACCAGTTAAGTGTTGCAAAATGTAAGGTTTTAAAATTTGGGAAACAAAGTGGGATGTTGAATTTGCTTTTGGTGGCGATGTATTGTTGAAGGTGGAGGAAATAAGAGATCGTGGGTAATGGTGGATAAGGATCTAAAATTTAGAGGACAAATTGCCAAAATTGTGATGGCAATACAATGAATTCTGGAAATAATATGGAAGACACTGATTTGTAGAAGTAAGGCGATTCATGTTCCGTTGTATGCAGCATTAATTCGATCATACATGAACTACTGTGCACAGATTTGGTCACCTGGTTTTCAAAAGAACAAAGAGATTTTAAGAGTCCAGACGTGACTGACTTAGGTAGTTTCTGCTCTCTGGAATATTGAATATGAGGATAGGTTGAGAAAATGCAATTTGCAGAGTTTAGTGGATAGGAGGAAGAGGAGTGTTATGAAAGAGACATATGAGTTTGTAAGGAAGGTGTTATAGGATTCAGATCAATGGAGAACAAGAGGTCATCCTGGAAGCTGTATAAGGAGGTTGTGAATAAGGAAGTGAGAAACAGTTTTTTTGCATGTAGAATTCTGAATGATTGGAATGCCTGAGAGTGTGGTGTCCGCAGAGAATTTGAATGTGTTTAAATGGCTGTATGATGAACTGAGTGTATGACAAAGGGTCCTCCTAGATGGTCTTAAGGTGATAATAGTAAGTATATTCACGACTTGGCTACTTGAATATAGAGACTAATGGCTTCACATTAGTTGCCTTAGTATTACAGGCATGAAGATACAGTACTTCATGTGCAAACTTTGTTTGCATACACTTGGATTAAGGATTAAACAAGAATATCATTTCTTGGCATCTTTATGTTAAGGAATTTGTGAAAGAAGTATAAATGAAGAACGAAAAGGTAAAAATTGTAAGTCTCCTGCCACAATATGATAGAGGTGAATTGAGGAGGGTGGGGTATTAATAGCAACCAAATCAATACACAGGTTCTGCAGAAGGAATGATATAAAGTTATGTACCAGTGGCCTGTGTTTGATGGAAAGGAGGTTTGTATGAAGATGATGGACTGTTTCTAAATGGTGTTAGGTATCTAGTGAGCTTTGTTCACTGTGCATACTAAAGTGAAAATTCAGGAAAACTTGAACAATTAGGGTGGATACAGGTAAACGTGTGTGAAGTGAGTGTGAGAATAACCAAGTGCAGATCTAGTCTTTCAGTCCCCAGTATTGAATAGGATAGTCAATTCAGAAAGGAAGATTGGGTGAGGACCTAAAGGATGCAGCACTTGCTATATATACTAATGACAGAAGTATCAGGAACAAGAGGGAAGAGTTTATGGCATTGGTTAGTGCAGTCTCACCAAACATTATAGGCATTAGTGAGAATTGGCTAACAGCAGATGATGTAGTTACTGATATCTGTCACATACGTTACGACAACCTCATTTGGATGATATACCCTTGTAAAGTGGTCATCCACAATTTTTTCAGTTTCTGTCACTTTGTCACCATCAGCACTCGATAAGGTTATTTGCCATGTAACAAAAGAACTCTTTTGGATTTCCTTTGAGCAAACCTGATGTTAATATGGCTGTGGGACTTGATAATATATCACCACGTACTTTCAAAGAATGTCCCAGGGAGTTGGCATCTGCCTTGCCATATTTGTTTACATGAGTGTTCTGAAAAGTTCTCAGCCTAACGATGAAAAAACAAATTTATAGTTTCAAAATTATTTTTATTCTTCAACATAATCTCCTTTAAGACTAATACATTTATTCCAGCGATACTCCAGTGCCATTATCGAATCCCTATAGTGATTCTCAGTAAGATCTGCAAAATATCCCTCTACAGCTGCAATCACCTCTTGATTCAAAGAAAAACGCTGGCTATCGAGAAAGAGTTTTAGTTTTGGGAAAAGATATAAGTCAGAGGGAGCCAAATCTGGGGAATAGGGTGCACAATTCGTAGTGCAGATCCCTTAATTTTCCCATTGTCAAAACACCTTTGTTGGCAGGTGCATTGTCCTAATGAAAGATGATTTTTTTCTTCTGCAAACCGGGTCTTTTCTCATGAATTTTTTCATCTAGTCTGGTTAAAAGATCGGAATAACATTCCCCAGTTATTGTTTTACCCTTTTCAAGATAATTAATAAACAAAATGCCTTTAGCATCCCAAAACACCGATGCCATGACTTTTTCTGCTGATGGAACCGACTTTGTCTTCTTTGGCGCTGAACAACTGGCTTCTGTCCACTGTTTTGACTGCTGTTTGGATTCTGGTACTGTGTACTGGTGAATCCAAGTCTCATCCATTGTAATAACTTGACACACAAAATCAGTTTTATTCTTGTTAAAACGCTCCAATCACTGTTCAGAGATTTTCATGCTAGTGCATATTTGATCTGCTGTGAGCAAGCGCAGTACCCATCTTGCAGAAAGCTTTTTCATTTGCAATTTTTCATGCAAAATTTATCCTACACATTCTTTTGAAAATGCCTGTAGTCTCGGCAATTTCACGCACTTCGATTCACTGGTCATCTAATACCATATCGTGCACTGTTGAATGATTTCTGGTGTTATACTTTTTGGACATCATTCACGTGGATCATCTTCAAGGCTCGTATGGTTGCGTTTAAACTCGGCAGCCCATTTTTTAATTGTCGAAAATGAAGGAGAAGAGTGCCCATAAACTTTTATGAACTTCGAATAATATCTGTTGTCATCAATTTTATCCATTTAAAGGGATACAGATAACACTTTTGCTTCCGACAGCCGTATAAAACAAACTACTTGATAGAATGACTTGCAATTTCATATCGATGCTTATGACAGATGTTCCAACTTAGCAAAAAAAAAAAAAAAATCTTGCTGATAGTGTTGTCATTTATGGTTGAGGCTGAGAACTTTTCAGAAGACCCGCATAATATGAGTCTTGCACTGGATCAAGTTCCAAAATAGGGAAAGGAAGGTAAGTTTGTGCTGCTTCATGAGCGAGGTGACAGAACTCAAACATCAAATTATAGGCATATCTGTGTCTGTTGTGGTTAAAATGCTGAAGAGGTTGGTGAGAACCAGGATCCAGAATTGGGTTTATAACAATGGTATTATCTTTGATAGACAGCATGGATTTGCTAAACAGAGGTTATGTTTTAGTAATCTACTTACTTATTACAATAAGGTGATGGCTGCATTGGACAAAGGAGATGAATACATAATATTATACTTAGATTTTGCAAAGGCTTCTGATAATTTCTGCATGGTAAGTTGATAGTGAAACTAGAGTGGATGGAGTTGGATATTAGACTATTTCATTGGATTGGAGATTGGCTATCTGATAGGTATCAGCAAGTTGTGTATGGTGGAGGAATATCCCAGAAGAGGAAAGTCACTAGTGGCATGCCTCGAGGATCTGTTTTAGTGCCATTGCTGTTTAACCTGTATGTTTAATGATATTGGGGAGGATTTGGACGTTGTTATTCCGTTCTTTGCAGATGATGCAAAGTTGGGATTGAACTATAATGAGTACAGCAGATATTGTGGCCTTAAAATGAGTCTTAAATAGATTGAGCGAATGGGCATGGGAGTAGGGGAGATGGAATGTAGAATTTACACTTGGTGGGAATATATTGTTGGAGCCGGAGGAAATTAGAGATCTTGGGGTGATGGTATATAATGATCTAAAATTTAGAGGATACATTGCCAAAATTGTGAGGACAACACAAAGAATTCTTGGAATGATATGGAGGACACTGACTTGTAGAAGTAAGGTGATTCTTGTTCCATTGTATAAAGCTCTGATTAGACCACATATGAACTACTGTACACAGATTTGATCACCAGAGGTGACTGAATAAGGTAGTTTCTTATCTTTAGAATGTTGAATATGAGGAAAAGTTGAGAAGATGCAATTTCCAGTTTAGTGGATAAGAGGAAGAGGGAGGGGGGGGTGATAGAGATGTAGAAGCTGGTAAGGGGTTGTCATAGGAACAATGTTGAAGAGTTTTTCATAAAATAGCAGTAGATTAGGGGAGGACAAGAGGTCATCTCTAGAAGCTGTATAAGGAATGTGTGAACAAGGAAGTGAGAAGCAGGTTTTTTGCATGCAGAATTGTGAATGATTGGAATGTCTTGCCTGAGAAATGTGGTGTGATGTCTGCAGGGAATTCGAATGTTTAAGGTGCTGTATGATGAGCTCTTTACATACTACATATGACAAAGGGACCTCCTAGATGAGTCTTTGACTCCATGGGGTGTTAGTGTAATAATAATAATAATAATTATTATTTATAAGCTTTTCACTAGAATTATCACCAATAGATTAGAAACAAGACTTAATTCAAAAACCTCCTGCACAAGCTGGTTTCACAAGAACTTCAGTACAACATCATATTCAATCATTATGCCTGCTTATTGAAAAATGCAATATATCTTCCTCTTCACATGCCCTTTGTTGATTTAAAAACAAGCTTTTGATTGCATAAAAATATCATCAATAATATAAGGCATTATAGATTATGGCATTGAAAAACAATTTATTGACACATAAAATATATTTATGAAAATACTACACCAAATATCATTCTCAATGAAATAAGCAAAAAATGTCACATAAATCAAGGAATAAGGCAAAGAGACATGATTTCTTCCAAACTCTTTCATCAACACTGAAACATATGATGAGCAACATAGAATGGTCCAATAAAGGAGTTACTATTAATGGAATGAAAATAAACAACCTAAGAGATTTTCTGATCATATTGCAAACAATATGAAAGATTTAAAAGAATTGATAGGATTAGACATTAATTCCGAGAAAACCAAAATAATGACAAATTGAAAAGGATACAATGAAATACGCAGCATTATTAAAGTAAACAATAAAGAAATTGAAATAGTTGATGAGTATGTATACCTAGGAAAATTATTAACAATGAAGAAACAAGGAGTCATGGAGGAAGTGAAAAGAGGAATAGGAATGGGATAGTCAGCTTTTGTAAAATTGAAGAGATTTTTGAACTGCAAAATAAAATTTGAGAACAGAGCAAAACTGTTCAACCAATGTGTATTGCCTGTTATGACATATGGAGTAGAAACCTTGCTAATCAAAAAGGAATAGAGATAAAATACAAAAAAGAGAATGGACAAATGTTTTCCTGGAATGGCAGCCAAATGAAGGTAAAAGATCTGGGAAGACCATTAAGAAGATGGTCAGACAATATAAGGAAAACAATTGGAATTCCCTGGCACTAACAAGCTTAGGATAGAAACAGATGGAGAGAATTAGAGGAACCTATAGTCATAAGTGGCTAGAAAAAGGGTTAAAAGAAAGAAAGAAAGAAAGGGGATGCTTAAGGGTCAAAGCTGTATAACTGAGAGGAGACCTCCACATAGCCTTTAAAGGAATGTGGAGAACCGACCAGGGCTTCTGACCTAATGTCCAATCCTCACCTTCTCGTGGTGCACCCTGTTGGGTATCTACTTTCATACTGAACGAACGAGGATGGGCTGGCAATTTGGGATTTAGCCGACCAAATTGTATTCTTATTGGTTAAATCAAAATAAAAAATGATGGTACAACATAACAAAATTTCATGCCGGCTGGGGCATCACCCGGTTAAACAAGGCCCCCGTTGTTTTCGCCAGGGAACCAGGGCGAACAGCGAAAAGTCAGCTACTGGAACAAATCTGAAAACAAACCCCAACTCAACATCACCAGAGTTAAAGATCGGTACTATCAACATAAGAAGCCTGAATGGCAAAGAAATGGAGCTAGCTGAGGAATTAGATAAGTACCAGATCGACATAATAGGGGTGACTGAAACAAAAAAGATCAAAACTGGTGAGATCTTTCTGAGCAATAAATACAAAATGTTATATTCAGGCAATGACAATCAAGGAAAAGAAGGAGTAGCCATAGTATTCAACACAAAATACAAGGCTAATATTCTTGATTGGCAGTCAGTCTCAAGTAGAGTAATGTGGGCAAATACGAGAATGGGGAACTGGACAATGAGACTTATTTGCGCCTATGGTCCCACAGAAGGATCTACTAAGGTAGAAGTGGAGGAATTTTTTGAGGCTTTAGAAAAAGCAACTGACACAATGAAAAAAGAAAAGTTGGTCCTTGTTGGGGATCCAAATAGCAGAGTAGGAAATGATTGTCAGACATACAAAAATATTTTGGGAAAATTTGGAGAAAAGAGCAAAGCTAATAATAATGGCAAATATCTGTTGGATTTCTGCTCAGGACATGGACTGGTTATTACTAACACCATGTTCCAACATAAAATTGTGCACAAATTCACATGGAGAGAAGAGGCTAGGAATAAGAAAAGTCTCATTGACTATGTTATTGTTGATAGTGATGTTTTCTCCCTGGTGCAGGACACCAGAGTGTACAGAGGATTTGAAATTGGAAGTGATCACTATTTAGTCTTGAGCAGGATAAAATTGAATTTAATATTGAAAAGAATAACATGTAAGAAAGTTTTAAAGCGAATAATAGTTGAGCAGCTCTCAGATGTGAACTGTAGGCTAAAATGCAGAAAGATTATTGAAAAGAAAATGAAAGAGTTTGAGAACAGGAATCAAACCTTGGAGATTCAGTGGCAAACTCTGAAGAAAACATTGATTGATTCTGCCAGAGAGGCATGTGGTGAGGTTGTCTGCAATAATAAAAAAATCAGAACTCCCTGGTGGACACAGGAAGTTAAAGAGGCAGTGAAGGAAAAGAAGAAAGCATATCAAAAGTTCTTGGCAAATAAGTCAGCTTGTGCTCTTAGAGAATACAGAGACAAATGTAAGAAAGCTAAACAGTGTGTAAAACTAGCTAAACAAAAGTCATGGGAGGACTTTGGCAAGAATATAGAACATAAATATCAAGAAGGTAGCAAAATATTCTGGAGGTTGTTGAAGAAGCTTAGGAATGGAGGAAAGAGTGCTGTAAAAGTAATTAGAGATGATAAAGCTGACATGAAAACAGGAGAAAAAGATATCCTTGAAGTATGGAGTAATTACTTTGAAAAACTGCTAAATGAAACAAGCAGTGATGACAGCACAGTGATAAAAGACACTGACCAGGCATGCAGTCAGGATTACATATCCATACTTGAAGTAGAAAAAGCCATAAAAGGCTTGAAATGTGGAAAGACAGCAGGAGTAGATGATATTCGACCAGAAATGCTGAAGCGTGGTGGTATAAGAGTCTTACAGTGGCTGCACTGCATAGTTCAGAAAGCCTGGACAGATGGACGAATTCCCGATGATTGGAGTAGAGCTCTCATAGTACCCATATATAAAAAGGGAAATAAAACTGAATGTGAGAATTACAAAGGTATTTCCCTACTGAGTGTTCCTGGCAAGATCTATGCAAGTATACTTGAGAAATGGTTGAGAAGAATTGTGGAAGAAAAGCTTGGTGAAGAACAAGCTGGATTCAGGCCAAATAGAGGCTGTCAGGATCAGATCTTCACTTTACGACAAATAGTTGAGAAAGCATGTATATAACAGAGATCTGTATTTAAGTTTTGTCGATTTAGAAAAGGCATATGACAAGGTGCCAAGAGAGAAGCTCTTCAATATGCTGCAGTTATATGGTGTCAATGGGGCATTATATCAAGCAATACTTAGTCTTTATTTGAGTTGTAAGTCAGCAGTTAGAATTGAAGGAAGTACAGGAAGATGGTTTAATGTTAAATCTGGTGTGAGACAAGGATGTACATTATCCCCTCTGTTATTCATTATCTATATGGATCACATTATGAAGGAATGTGGTATTAAACCTGATATCAAAATTGGAGATGTTAATGTCAGCTCTTTGCTTTATGCGGATGATGTTATACTTCTAAATAAATCCGCTACAAGTCTGCAAGATTCTCTGACTAAATTGAATAGCTGTTGTAATAGATATGGTATGAAGGTCAGCAATAAAAAGACAAAGACAATGAAAATAGTCAGAATCATTGAAAATGTCAACTGTGTTGTGAATGGAGAACCTATGGAACAAGTAAAACATTTCAGCTACTTAGGCACGATTTTTACTGAAGATGGTAAATTAAATATTGAAATAGACAACAGAATCAGCAAAGCTGGTATGGTGGGAAGTCAATTGAATAAATTCATATGGAATAAGAAAGAAATTAGTCGGAACACTAAATTAGCTGTATACAAGACAGTATTCAAACCAGTTTTAACTTATGGATCTGAGAGCTGGGTCAGATAAAACACTTGACCAAAGACTAGAGACCGCAGATATGAGAGTCCTGAGAAAGATTAGAGGCGTGAACAGATGGCATCAATAGCAATATCATATTAAAAATGAGGATATTAGGAAAGAACTTGACATTGTCAGCATCCAGGAATGCATTAGCAGAGCTAATCTAAGGTGGTATGGTCGCTTAAATAGAATGGGAGAGATAAGATTAGCAAAACAAGTGTTCTCTGCCAGGTTGGCAGGAAAACGACCCAGAGGAAGACCAAGATATACGTGGATTGATATGGTACAAAGTGCCTTAGACGATAGAAATATAAGATCTGATAATGTTGGAGTCTTGACAAGTAACAGACTGATTTGGAGGAAAATTGTAGATAGGAAGTTAGTAATGATGTAATTTTTTCATGTAGTACTGTCATATCCTGTACACCCCTTGAGGGTACATGGCAGGAATTTGATGATGATGAAAGAAAGAAAGACAGACAGAAGGAATTTCATTCAGCCTTGCACGCAGGAGACTGCAAAAGGCTTAATGAAATGAAATTTTGAATGCAGTAAAATGTTTTTAGTGAGAAATTTAATTTTTCCTTCTACAGCAAACAGTGTCTGGTACATCTATTCAGCAGGCATAGTAGATTATCAGGTATGGATATTATTATTATTATTGTTATTATTCGTGACACCTCCAAGGCGTTCGAAGACTTGTCGTGGGAGGACACCTGCTATACAACTGTCTTAACCACTACACCGAACCTCTACTACTAATGATCCCCATCAAAGCCATCTACCGCCCACCACAACTAGTATTTTTTCTCTGTAAATTGTGTGAGTTCTAAAGGGCTGATTTGTCTGTATGCGGGATGAAAAACCCGAGTTTTCTTCCGGAAACTCGGGTTTCCCTACTACCTCCGTATGAGAACGCCTAACTCACCTTCGATTGAAAAAGTCCACATATATAATTGCCTTATTCTATTAAGATTAGGTTCAGTGTTAAAAAACTCCTCACCTTGAGGAGTTATGAGGATTTGAAAATTATGATGGTTATTATGACATGAATTCTATAATAAAACATGTAAACTTATGAATGTGTATATGGATTTTTTTAACCTTTTTCAGGCATATTCTTTTCTTTAAATTATATCTGTATTGCTTCAGTGTAATGAACACTTTTTATTTTCTTTTTTTTTAAATTTGAGTTAGAAAGGCTGTTATATATATATCAGAGAGAGAGAGAATGCCATAACTTAAATTGATCCATTGAAAAGTACTTTTAAGTTTTTTCATTATTTGATATTTTTCAGGTTGCATGGTTTGCCTTGGACGGTCAAACTTCTTCAGGTTCAATCATCCACAAGAAGCATATTTTATGAAACAGATAATGCCAAACACTCGAATTTCAGTCATTCCCACAGGATTTTTACCAGGTAAAGGTTATCTAGGATTATTTAAGTCATGGAATCTTTTTATAAACTGGACAAAAGATAATGATTATCATGGTAAAATGTTAGGTTATAAACTTTGGACTGAAGAGATTGCAAAGCTAGGTTAATATGTTATATTAATGATGCACTAATGAGGCTAGGGTTTGACAGTAATTGATGTTCAGAGGACATATTGCAAAAGTGTGAAAATTAACTCAATAGATCAGTTGGTTGTTAAAATATACATTGACAAGCAGGGATAAGGAGATAATTATTCCTCTTTATAAGGCTTTGATATAATCATATACTAAAGGTCTGTTGGTTTTGAAGTTTAGTTAATAGGCAGAAAAGAGAGTATACAATAGAAACATATTAGAAGATTATAGAGCAGAAGGTAAAGAAATTTTCACTATCACAGTGGTGGGATGAGAGCAAGGAGTTACTACTAAAGGTTCTTTCCTTCATGGTTACACAATGATCAGTAATCATTATGAATAATTTTGGAGAGACACTACCTTGTTTAAGAACTTGCTCTTTAATTAAATTAAAATAAAATTCGATGTTGCAACTTTTATATCAAGGTCATCCTCAGGAATACACACACACACACACACACACATATATATATATATGTATATATACGCACTGGATCACAAGCTACATGGTACATACATACTACAATGAGCTTAGAATAACCACTTAGTCAACCATTGATCATAGCCTACCTCAGATGGAAAAAAAAATAGTAATAAAATAATGTGCAATATAAAAAGATAAAATAGAAATAATAATAAAATAACATAGACGATAATTATCTTAGTAGAATAATATCAGCTGTTCTTTTTTTCTTGTAGTCCTGTTACTTTAATTTTTGTTTGCTGCCTGAAAGTTAGTGTTGTCATCCAGTTACATATCTTTTCTTCTAATATTCTCTTTTTCTGGATGTAGGCCATAGGTTGAACCATCCAAATCCTTGGACTTTCAAGATAATTTCTGTTGAGATTTGGTTGGTTGATTGAATGCATTTCAGTTCCCTTGAATTTATGTTCGTACCATGTTTTTCTCTGATGTAAGAACTGGGTGACAATCAGTCCAGTTTCATATTTCAAGTGCATGGTCTTTTCCCTAGAATTATATCTAGGTACTTGATATGCTGTTGATATTCTTCTTTCTGTTTTGGGATTGTACAGCCAGTTTCACCTAAGCAGGGTAGGTTACTGGCGCAACTGATCTGGTATACACCTGGATGGGCAAAGGAAGGAAGGGGATTTTTAGAACTTTTATACTTCTTATTTTCATTGGTGGTTTATGATCCAGTGTGATCAGTGTATATATGATATAACAGATTTACTTGGCTCTGGGACATATTGTAGATTAAATAACTGGAAGCCGAGAGATAAAAATATAAACACTATTTTTCTTTAAATAACGTGCACAACTAGTCTTCTAAGGCTTCTGAGAAGACGAAACTAGTTGTGTGCTTTAATTAAATAAAAATAATGTTTCTATTTTTATATCTCTGCTTCCAGTCATTTAATCTACTTTAAATATATACAGGGTGTTCGGGATAAATTTGACAGTTTCGTAAGGAAAAAGAAAATCTTCTTTGTATCTATTAAATTTAATGAATTGACAAAAAAACATTACAGGCAGAGTTAATTACAATACTATCAACAAGATTTACTCAAAATAACCACCATTAGCATCGATCACAGCTTCAATTCTGCTTCGGAACCTCGAACAAGCTGATGCTACAGTCTCCCTGGGAAGGGCCGCAAAAACTGTTTTAATTTTATCCATTAACTGGGCTTTTGTATTACTGGAAGTGCGATTGGTGTCTTTTTCAACTGCGCCCCATACAAAATAATCCATGGGGTTAAGGTCTGAGGAGTTTGGAGGCCAAACATTTGGACTGGTGAAGTCGTAGAAATTTTCAGACAACCATTTTTGACTTTTCCCAGAGGTGTGGCAAGGGGCCGAATCCTGCTGCCATACATACGGCCTACCATTGGCTACCCTTGTTATCCAGGGCTTGACTACAGTTAGCAACTCCACGAACAAAGCCCGAATTCCAATGCCAGGGTTCTTCAACACCTGTTCCTGCAGATTTGCGAGGAATTCTGCTGTACGAACGCAATCAGATCGTCTGCTAGGGATCTTTCTTCTTGCTACATCCTCGTAGTCACCATTGCAAGTCTCTAGTTCATGCCTGATTGTTTTTACTGTATTCAGGGAGCATTGGGCAGCAGTCGTAATATCCTTATTTTGATGGCGGGCACGAATCATCATGATACAAGTTATTCTCTTCCATGATTCAGGTGGGTTCCAGCTATCCATCCTTTCTGACATCTTGTATATGAATGAAGAAGGGTCCAAACTTTTAAATGAAGAGAAGTGTGTGTTAATACATGTAACTTACGGAAAAATATAATTAATTATAAATATGTCAAATTTATCCCGAACACCCTGTATATATAGGGTGGTTCAAAATTCCATGTATAAACTTTGATGGGAGGTAGAGAACATTAAAATCAACCATATTCACATAGGAAAGCATGACCAGAAATGCCACCCGAAAGTGATAGGTGGTGCTGTTCGCCAGAGGTCCAGGTGAGCAATTGGGGCTTCCTCATTCAAGCTTTCGACATCGTACGAAGAACATGCATCATTTTATGAACGCTGAGATGGCAGACATACCTTGTTTACGGGTTAGCTGATGGTAATGGACGAGCCGCCGTACAAATGTATCGTGAAAGGTGCCCAAAGAGACGTGTACCGCATCACAAAATATTTGCGTATTTGCATCAGAATTTATGTGACTATGGATCATAGTCACACAAATTCTGTTTGGATCGCAGGCATGATAGTGGGTGGCCATGATCGACGTGAAATCCTGCCGTGGAAGAGGTATTGCATGCAATGGACAATAATCCAGAGACAAGAACACATGCCGTTGCCTTTGCTATAGGAGTATCTCGATCCAGTGTATTGCTTGTTTTGCACTCTGAGTCCTTGCATCCATTTCATCTGCAACAGGTTCAATTACGGATGGCCGAAGATTATCCTCAAATGTGGAATTCGCGCACTGGTTTCTGCAGAAAAGTGTCATAGACCCAGATTTTCTAACTTGTGTTTTGTTCACGGAAGAAGCTTCATTTACTTTGAGGGGGGTCTTCAATCACCACAATGCTCATGTCTGGGTCCATGAGAATCCACACGCTGTGCAATCACATGCTCCACCACAACGCTTTGCCATTAATGTATGGGCAGGTATCGTCGCTGACTGTTTAGTCTGCCCATACCTGTTAACACCCTGACTGGACTCCCAGAAGTATTCGACCTTTCTGGAAGAAGTTGTGCCGGATTTGTTGAACAATGTTCCAGTGGCTGTGCATCAGAAGATGTGGTTCCAACACCACAGTGCTCCAGCCCATTTTGGCATTTCTGTGCATCAGTTGGACAGGTCTTTTGGGTCTTGATGAATTGGGCATGGTGGACCCGTCGCATGGCCTTCATGCTCACCTGATTTATCGAGCATTGATTTCTTTCTGTTGGGGACCCTTAAAGCCATGTTGTATGAAACACCTGTTGCCTATGACATGGACCTCATGGCAAAAATCGGCATCGGCGCTGCTAATATCCAGGAAACTCCAGGCATTTTTGAAAATGTATGGCAATCAATGCATCGTCAGTGTCAGGCATGCATCACTGCTAATGGTTGTAACTTTGAGCACCTGATGTGAAACCATATTATGTATCCAACTACTATTGAACTGTTCAGTTACTCCTAATGAAGTTTTTTACACTACTTACTGCCTTGTGTTATTTCTGTGTCTTTGTGTCCCTGTTAGTACTTTCCGGTGGCATTTCCGATCATGCTTTCCTATGTGAATATGGTTGATGTTCTCTATCTCCCTTCAAAGTTTGTACGTGGAATTTTGAAAATTTTGAACCACCTTGTACACACACACACACACACACACACACAAAGGGTGGTCTGAAAAGTTCTTGACATAACAATGAAAAAATGAACTTATAATTTCAAAATTATTTTTATTTTTCAACATAATCTCCCTTAAGACTAATACATTTATTCCAGCAATGCTCCAGTGCCATTATCCCGTCCCTGTAGCAGTTCTCAGTAAGATCTGCAAAATACCCCTCGACAGTTGCAATCACCTCTTGATTCGAAGAAAAAGGCTGACCAGCGAGGAAGAGTTTTTGAAACATCACGTTGAAACATCGTATTTTATTTTAATTTAAATAAAGTAAGTTTTTTAAACATAAGGTATTTGATAGACACCTGATAAGGAAAGAGGTGGTAATATATCCTTTGTAGATGGTGGGAAGGAAGACAATTTCCAAGCTGGTTTGAAGGAGGCATATAGATTGCATTTATAAAAAATTCATGCTATTTGGTCTAAAGTTCCTTTTAAGGTAGGGTATCAAAATTATTTTCACAATCAGGGGCTGTTCCTCCCACCATCATTGATCACAGAAGATGGTATTATTAATAGTCTTATACACAGAGCTCATATGACCTGCTTTTCTGATTTCTTTTTGTAAGATGAACTGAATAAAATTAAGAGCAATATGATGTGTAATGGATGCATTATTTGTCACACATTTGCTGCATATCTGTACAATGTCGAGCTTCGAGCTGCATTTATCGTTTCACCTTGTGGAAGGAATGAGTAGTGAATAACACCAGCAGAAGACCACCATACAGTAAACATCTTCATTGGATGCAGAAATGCCTTTGGAGTCCTTCCTGGAGCGTCTTTCACTCCCAACCACTGTGATGAACATGTACGATTATCGTAGAATATTCACTTCTCATCCACAGTCACAATTCGTTGCAGGAACCTTTCTTCTTTACTTCTTAAGAGCACACTTCCAAATGGCATGCTTTGTTTTCATCAGTGAGTTCGTGAGGCACCCACTTGTTGAGCTTCCTTACTTTTCCTATTATTGCCAAGTGCTGTGAAACAGTTGAGCAGTGTACATTTAGTGTCTGGGCGATATCTCGTACAGTTTGTCATGGATCTGATTTGATTAAATCCTTTATTTCATTCGAATCAATGGAGGAAGGATGATGACGACGGGGTTCGTTTTGTAGCCTTAAATCTCCTGAGTGAAATTTTGCAAACCAACAGCGAGTGGATCTCTCATTAGTTGTTCCTCCACTGAATGTTTTTTTGATGTTTTTTACTGCAGCTGCTGCAGAATTTCCTAATTTGAACTCGTAAAGGTATGGCAACCTTAATTGACTGGATTCCATGATTGACTTGATGTCGGTAGTATTCAATGTTTATTGCTCGTTGAATGAAACAAATACTACAATTGCATCACCCACGTGTGATGCTGTCACATGACAAAAAATTTGCATATACCTCAGCACTTTCTTTCTTCAGCAACCAGTAGAGACCTAACAGTCATTCAACAGCCATTTCATTTGCAACAACCCAATAATTCTGACTCAGAGCGAGCCCAGAACTTCTTCAAATATATCATTAATAAAATGTAACCATATATGAGATTGAGGAAATATAGTGTTAAAGAGTTGTTTTTGTAGCTGCTCCTTAAAATAATCAGCTAAGGCTCATGAGATAGGATTTCCTGTTGCTGTTCCTTCGATTTAATAAGCTGTTTGAACAACTTATTATGCCAAGTAAAATAGTCTGTATTGATGGTGAATTTAAATAGGTTAACAATCTCTTCTGGAATCATATTGTAAAAAATGAAGAATCCCTTATAGTGGTATTGGTGAGTAGGGAGACTGCATCAAAAGAAACCATAATCTCATTCTTTGACAGATGTAAATATTTTATTTTCTCTTTAAAGTCAAGATTTTTTTTAACATTAGAGCTACTTTGTGAGATTTCAAAGATGACAAGAGAGAGATGTTTTGCAAGGTAGTTAGTGGGAGAGCCAATACAGCCAATATATACCTAATAATTTGTTTAATTTATTCATTTGACTTTTTTGTTGAATTCCTGCTGATAACACTATAGGTTGACCTATCTCTTAATAAGATATTAATTTTATGATTACACTTGGTGGTATTCATGACAACTATGGTTATTAGCTTTTTAAGCCTTTGTAATGGCAATATTGATTGTGAAGAGCTTGTTCTTCTGAGCAGGGTATATTTAAAGTAGGTAGTTTTGCTCTGTATAGAATTTGGGCAACCTCAAAACATAATCTATGTGCTTCATCTGTGCATAATATTCTGATGCCTTTTTTCCACATACACCATGATTTCTCAGTAAGGTATATACCGAGGAGACAAAATATTTAGTTCATCATTTGTTAATAGTCTGTTGGTTAAATTTATAACCCAGCAATTAGTTAGACTTAGTTATTGGTTGAATATTGTGGCAGTTTCTTCTTTATATTTCAACCTTATGAATTAATCTGCATTTATGAATGAAATATGCTCATCTGGGCAAGGATTGCAAAAAAATACAAGAAATTAATTGAAAATTGTCTTGACTGAGAATGTCTTTTAAAGTACTTTCAGGTTCCAGAAGTTGAGCATTATTTAAATAGAACTGTTTCTTTATTTCATGTATTTGATATAATAATAATGCCCTGCTTGCTTTTTGATAAATCTTCCATGTGCAGAATGCAACTAGATGGTTTCCTTAATTTTAACAAAATTAGGAATAATATCACCAGTGCAACAATGTTTAAGGAACAATTCTGTTATACAGATATGCTTTCTTCAGATGTAGCTTATCATATATTCTTACAGATTTTCACTGTTCCTCACCATAGAGGTTTGTAATAAATAGTTTAATAGAGCATGTGTACTAGACATATTTAAATAACTTTCATGGCTTACATATGTAACAAAAAATATATAGAATTTTATTCAAAATCTCCAATATATTTCATTCAACATTATGTGGACACCATCAGGGAGACAGACTGTTAACTACATTTAAAACATGAATCATAATAATAAATCATAAATTGCATATACCAGCTTGTCTCAGTCATAGCTGAAGTACATGATTGCACTATTACAGCTCAATCCATATGTCAAAAGATTTCAATACCCTACCTTAAAGGAACCTTGGCACAGGTTCTTCATCAGTTCAATCTATACACTTCCTTCAAACCAGCTCGGATACTGTATTCTTTGCTACCATTTACAAAGGATACATTACCACCTCCTTCCTTACTAGGTATCTATCAAGTATCCTGCTCATTGTCTTCTTTGCTATTTTGGACAGACTGGCCATTCTGCAATTAGAATCGAAGAAGGTCAAGACTGTATTACTTTTTTGAAATCCAACAAGTCTCACCTTGCTATTAACACTATGCACAGAGTTCTTTGGAACCAGACAAAAGTCATTCCAGCAAGTTCAAATTTGATTGTATTTTCCTTGAAATGTGAAATGCTATGAAATAGTCCAAGCCTCAACCATTCAGACTGCATGCCAACCTCTAAGTTTTGCGAAGCGATCACAACTAATTGTTAATAATTTTTTAATTAATAATTATTTTAAATTACTTTTTGTGTAATCAATCTTTTACAGTTATTCCTTTGAACTTGAATAGTGTAATCATATACTTCAGCCATGACTGAAACACAAGCTAGTATATGCATGATTTATGACTCATTATTGTGATTCATATTTTGAATGTAGTTAACGTTCTGTCTCCCTGGTGATGTCCATGTAATGTTGGATGAAATATATTAGAGCTTCTGAATAAAATTCTCTATATGTTTTTTGTTACATGTGCAAGCCATGAAAGCTATTTAAATAAAAATAAGATAATTACATTGTGTTATTTTATTATTATAAAATAAGTTTTATAATAATAAAATTGTTGCTTTGTTATTATAATACCAATTTTTATTTTATTTTTTTCGCCAGAGGTCAGGCTATGGTCAACTGTTAACCAAGCAGTTATTCTCAGCCCACTGTAGTATGCATGAATGTAGCTTATGATCCAGTGTGTATGTATTCCTGAGGATAACCATGATACAAAAGTTGAAACATTGAATGTTATTTTAATTTAATTAAAGTAAGTTCCTAAACATGGGTAGCGTATCTTCATAATTATTCATAATAATCCCTAAAAGTTGTGTATGAGTGATGATGTAAGAGTGTGAGGAGAAGGGAATATTTTTGGTTCAAGTATTGAATGAGTGAAATAGATGTTCATGAGTACTTGGTCATTAAGTCATTTAAGGACATACTGATCACTGAAATTTGTCTCCATGATAGAAAAAAAGAAATGCTGTTGTCATTAGTTTATCCAGAGGGCACTACAAGGAGGTGACAGTCAGACTTGACCCTGCTTGGATTGTTCAAATAAAATAGCCAGCTACCTAGCATTTCTTCCAAATTAATACAGGAAAAATATAGTTATTAATTTTGAAATAGGGAAACATGAGAAAAAAAAAGCCTAGAAAACTCTGAAATCTTGAGATCATCAGATTGAGTTCTTTCAAAAATAATGAAATATGGACTTGACTCAATAATGATCTATACAGATGGCTCCAAAAATCCAAATGGCAATTCTGGGAGTGGCATACTCATCTATGGCTCTCAAAATATAGAACTAAAAACAACCAACAGTATAGGATGCAACTCATCTCATACCATGCAGAATTAATAGCCATTAACACAGCACTGCAACATTTGGATAAGCAAAACCCAAAGGAATTTATATTATTCACAGATTCCTTAGCAGCCCTTCAAGCTATTAAGAACTGCTACACTAGCCATCAAAAAATACTTAGAGACATAGCAAAAAACATAAATAAACTACATATGGATTCCAAAATAATTTTACAATGGATTCCATCTCATATGGGATTGAAGGGAAATGAAACTGCAGATGAAGTAGCAAAATTGGCTTCAACATTGAGTCATACCACAGATTTTGATATTTTTAAAACTACTCAAAAAGAAAACATAAAAAGAATGATTCTCCAAGGACATGATGAACCACTGGTATTCTGCATAAAAACTAGGAGCTACCATCAACTCCAAGTTTAATCGCTGTGCCACATAATCTCTCACCTCAAGACTGGCCACACAAGATCAATAACATCTCTTTATCATTGTTAAATTTTATCAAGTTTAACAGTGGCATAAGAGGGCGCTAGTGGGCCAAGCGCTGCGGATGCAATTTGAAGAGCTCCTGATTCAGATTAGTTTTACTAGGAATAATTAAGTATATATGCGTAATTATTTAAGTAAGAGCGGCTGTAAACGTTGTACGCTACCGATATTATTAGTATGGGGTTTTTTTCTTGCCTAAACTAAATTACGAAATCGTTATTATTAGACCTAGTAACCTGCAGAGAAAAAAAAAAAAAAAATGGCGGCGGCATTGTCATTCCATGATTTTAATTTAGATTTCGGTCGTTTCGTTAAGTGTGAGGTCTGTTATATGTATTCCTTCGATTACATAAATGATTTGTGGATGTTTAGTGCGGATGGAAGAAGGGTGTGTGCGAAGTGTGACCTGAACGAGGAACTGATGAATGCGAATATCAAATTGATGACAGAAAGTGCTAGTACTGATTGTGTCGCGAGTTCACGTTTGAAAGAGAAGGATGGTGATAAAAGACATGCAAAAAAATGTTAAAAAATCAGGAAAAAAGAAAAAGAGCGATTTGACAACCGTAACGGATGTTAAAAGGGACGAAAGTGAGGTGGAAAGAAATGAAATTGAGAGAACGAATGAAAATAGAAATGGCGTGATGCAGAAATCACAAGTAAAAAAAATCGAAAGAATAAATGATATCGAAAAAAGAATGAATGATGGCGAAAGTCGGAACGAAAGTACTGAACCAAAGAAAGATGAATGACAGTAAAAGTGAGAAGAATAATAGCGAAAGTTGGATGCATGTTAGTCCGAAAGTACAGAAACAAAGAAAGATAAATGAGAGTGAAAGTGAGAAGAATGATAGTGAAAGTTGGACATATGTTGGACCGAAAGTACGGAAACAAAGAAGGATGAATGAGAGGGAAAGTGAGAAGAGGTGGTCGAGAGTTAGAAAGTTAGAAAGATGTAATGATAGAGAGAATGTGTCGCGAGGTTCAGAAGGTGAATTGGATTGGATGAAGCAAGAAATGAAATGGACGCGGAATGAAATTAAGAGAATTCAGGTCAAAACTATTAAAATAAATCATGATGACATGAAAGAGTTAACGAAAGATGAGCAAGTGGCGTTGTATGGCAACTCCATTATTAAAGGTGTGCTGGAGGATAAAATGCACAAGGTATGTTTTCCAGGCGGTAAAATCAGTAGAGCGATTGAGGCATTGAATATGAGGCAGGAGCGAGCAAAAGAGTTAATTGTATTAATTGGTACAAATGATTTGAGAGAGAACAAAGAGCATGTCAAAATGAATGTCAGGAGACTGCTTGGAAAGATAAAAGAGAATAGTGTGACAGGAAAGGTAGTCAGTGTGTTGCCTAGGTATGATTGTGGTGAAATGAGGTGGAGAGCAAGGATTATGAATGATATTCTGGCTGAAATGTGTAAGGAGATGGGAGTACAGTTTGTTAATGTGTGGAATGAGTTTGAGGGATGAAGTGAGCTGAATGGGAGCGATGGACTGCATTTGAGTGGTTATGGTGTGAGTCGCTTGGTGAGACTGCTGCTAGAAAGTAGAGAAGTGAATAGAGAGAATGAATCAGATCAAGAGGGGAGTGATGTGGAAGAGCAGGAGAGTAAGACAGGAGAGATTGAAGAAGTGGAAATGAATGGGGAAGTGAGTGGTATGAGTATAGAAAATGAGAGAATGGGTGTGCAAGAGGAGCAGGGAAACGGGGAAGCTCAGGGTGGACAGGGGTACACAGCGTGAGAAAGGTGGATGCTCCAAGAGGAGGTGAGAGCATGTTTAAGCAGGAACGTAATGGGATGACCAGGGATCAAGAAGAAACAGATGGAATTGCAAAGGATTCTAAAATGAAGAAGCAGAATGGGAAATGGCCCCAGTCCAGCATGGAGATATCACATCGAGTGAGTGGTATCAGTGGAACTAGCTGTAGATCCAGAAATGAGTTGTGTTTGTATACAAATGCTAGAAGTATAAGAAACAAGGCGGATGAAATGGTTGCACTAATTGCGTCTGTGCACCCCGAGATTGTCGGAATAAGTGAGACATGGCTAGATGAGTACGACATCCTGACAGGAATAGAGGTGGAAAGGTATGATGTGTTTCGTGAGGATAGAAGGGGTAAAAAAGGGAGGGGGCATGCTATTGATGATAGAGAAAGAGTTATGTCCATACAAGGTAGAGATGCAAGAGGGAAATAGGGCCAGTGGTTTTGAGGCAGTATGGTGTGAGATAGAGGTGAATAGAATCAAATACTTGGTGGGATGTTGATATAGACCTGGTAATGTGAATGGTGGTGATAGTGAAATGTATAGTCAAATAAGCCAAGCAAATAAGAAAAGGGTGATCATTATGGGTGATTTTAATTATGGCAATATAGACTGGAATGAAGAGATAGCAACTGGAAGTAAAGAAAATGAGTTTCTTGAGTTTTTGAGGGATAACTACCTCAGACAGTATGTAACAGAGGGCACACGAGGATTAAGGGTCTTGAATTTGTTCATTTCATTGGAGGATGTAATTATCAATGAGGTGTCAAATCATCCACCAGTTGGTGAAAGTGACCATGAGGTGATTACCTGGGTGGTTGCCAGCAGTGCAAGGAACCCTGTGAAAAAAGGGTATATGTGGAACTACAAGGGGGGAGGGTGATTATGAAGAGCTCAGGAGACAGCTTGCAGGTGTTGCATGGAATGAGGAGTTAGCTGGAAAAGAGATCGAGATCAATGCAGCTTGGGGGATTTTCAAAAACTATTTAGTAGATGCAATGTCTAAATGTATACCATGGGTGAGAAGATTAAATAAGGTAGGTGTGAGATGGATGAATAAAGAGATTAAGCATGCAATACAGAGAAAAAGGGCATTGTGGAGGCAGCATAAGAGAAGTGGAAGTAACCAATTTCATGAGGTCTACAAAGACCAGGCAAGGAGGGTGACTTGGTTGGTGAGAGTAGCTAAAGAGAGAGGTATGAACAGTAGTTAGCTAGTGAACCAAAAAGAATCCTAGGGAGTTCTTTCAATATGTAGCCAGCAAAAGAAAGAATGATTATGGAAGGATGACATTGATTGGAGGAAATGGTATAAAGACAGCTGTTGCAGAATGTGTGGTGGAGATACCTAATGAGCAGTTCATAAAGATCTTTCAATCTTGTGAATGTGACTTCATGGAAAGATTAAGGTCAGTGGATGATGGGGAGGAGAGACTGACTGTAAGTGACCAAGAGGTGTTTGGGGATTTGAGTAAACTAGATGTGAATAAGGCTGTGGGACTTGATAATATATCACTGCGTATTCTGAAGGAATGTGCCAGAGAGTTGACACCTGCCTTGACATATTTTTTTAATACGAGTCTTGCACTTGGTCAAGTTCCTAAAGAGTGGAAGGAGGGCAAGATTGTGCCACTTCATAAAGGAGGTGATCGAACTCAAGCATCAAACTATAGGCCTATCTGTGTGTCAGGTGTTATGGTTAAGTTGTTGGAAAAGCTTGTGAGAACTAGGATCCAGAGTTGGGTTGACAACAATGGTATAATCTTTGATAGACAGCATGGATTTGCTAAATGGAGGTCATGTTTTAGTAATCTACTTACTTATTACAATAAAGTGACTGCTTCCTTGGACAGAGGAGAGGGATACACAGTGGTATATTTGGATTTCACAAAAGCTTTTGATAGAGTACCTCATGATAAGTTGACAGTCAAACTAGAGCAGATGGGGTTGGATATTAGATTAGTGCATTGGATTGGAGACTGGCTATCTGATAGGTATCAACAAGTTGTGTATGGGGGTGCAATATCCAGGAAAAGGAAAGTCACTAGTGGAGTGCCTCACGGGTCTGTTTTAGGGCCATTACTATTTAACTTGTATATTAATGATATTGGCGAAGATTTAGATGAAGATATTCAGTTGTTTGCAGATGATGCATAGTTGGGACGAACCATAAAGAGTAGTGAAGATGTTGTGGCCTTGCAAGAAGACTTGAATAAATTGAGTGTTTGGGCAAGCAAATGGGGATGTGAGTTCAATGTTGCAAAATGTCAGGTTTTAAAATTTGGAAAACAAAGATGGGATGCAGAATTTATGCTTGGTGAGAATATATTGTTGAAAGTAGAGGAAATAAGAGATCTGGGGGTGATAGTGGATAAGGATCTAAAATTCAGGGGAAACATCGCCAAAATTGTGAAGACAACACAAAGACTTCTGGGAATGATGCGGAGGACATTGACGTGTAGAAGTAGGGAGATTCTTGTTCCATTGTATAAGGCTTTGATTAGGCCACACATGGACTATTGTGCCCAGATTTGGTCACCTGGTTTTCAGAAGGATGAAGAGATGTTGGAAAGGGTTCAAAGGCGACTGACTAAGGTAATTTCTGACCTCTGGAATGTCGAGTATGAGGAAAGATTGAAAAGATGTAATTTGCAGAGTCTAGTGGAGAGAAGGATGAGGGGAGATATGATAGAGACCTACAAGTTGGTAAGGGGGTTGTTATAGGATCAATGGTGGCGAAGTTCTACAGAGAATAGTGGGAGATCAGGGGAGAATCAGAGGTCATCCCTGGAAACTGTATAAAGAGGGTGTGAGTAGTGGAGTGAGAGGCAGATTTTTTTCGTGCAGAGTTGTGAGTGATTGGAATGCCTTGCCTGAGAGTGTGGTGTCTGCAAGGAGTTTGAATATGTTTAAGACATGGTATGATGAGATGTGTGTGAGATAAAAGGACCTCCTAGATGAGTCCTTGACTCCATGAGGTGTTGTTTAATAACAATAATAAAAGTCTTCCCCATATGTAACATCGAAGAAGCATCACGAATGCATTTACTAACTTGTATGAATATTTCTATATTTCTAAATGTGAACTTGATAACAACCCAGAGAAGTTGCTGTATAAAATATATGTATTTGACCTATATGATCTGGTGTAATAATACCACGGGATAATAATAATAATAATAATAAAAAAGGACATACTGATGTATGATAGATATTGTAGTGTATATTATTATTTTTATCTTAGGACTGCATGGAGTCATCTAGGACATCTTAGTCATCTGCACAGACTCGTCTAGGAGGTCTCTTTTGTCATACATACAGCTCATCATACTGTGCCTTAAATACATTAAAATTTTCTGCAGACACCACATACTCAGGCAATGCATTCTTGTCATTCACAGCTCTCCCTGCAAAAAAACCTGTTTCTCACTCCCGTGCTCACACCATCCTTATAGCCGCTTCCAGGAATGGCCTCTTGTTCTCCACAATCTCCCACCATTTTATGAAAAACCTCTTCAATGTTAATCCTGTAACAACCCTTTACCAACGTACATCTCTATCACCTCTCTTCCTCCTATCCACTAGATGCTACAAATTGCATCATCTCAACCTTTCTTCATATTCAACATTCTAGAGATCAGAAACTACCTTAGTCAATTGCCTTTGAATCCTTTCCAACATCTGTTTATCCTTTTCAAAACCAGGTGACCAAATCTGTGAACAGTAGGCCATATGTGGCCTGATCAGAGCCTTATACAATGGAACCAGGATTACTTTACTTCTACAAGTCAGTGTCCTCCACATCATTCCCCATAATTCATTGTGTTGTTTATATCTCATTTAGATATTTATAATATCTCATATGGTGATCACAGTTGATCCACATGTTGGTGTGAGAATTATCATGCGCTTGACACAGAAAGTGGTTGGTCTTGTATAAGCATTCCTGAAAAAAAAAAAAAAAAAAAGAGAGAAATGTGCACAGTTGCTGAACAGGAACTAAGGAAACTGATTAGTGACCTGCCATGATTTGCTGAACAGGAACTAAGGAAACTGATTAGTGACCTGCCATGATATGATTAGTCGAATAAATAAATCATGAGTCAGAGAAGAGAAATCAGTTGAGGAAATCTAGAAGAAATCTCTAGTTCACTTTGTAGAAATTATGGAAATGAACACTTGTGTTAAAGCATCTACTTTCTTAAAAGTAAGATAAAATAACCCTTGATATTTTGGCTAAATTTTATATCAGTCAGCATCAGGAATTTAATTATTAGTGATTGCCCACTTTGTTAAGATATATCAACACCAGAAGGAGAGGACACAATTTGGAGTAAAGTGGATGACAAACAATATTAAGCAGGAATTGCATGCAAAAAAGAGGCTATGGAAGAGATATAAGGAGACAGATGAAGAGAAGATGCATGAAGAATATAAGACACAGGCCAGAAGAGTAACTAGTATGATAAGGAAGGCGAAACTGGAATACAAGACAAGATTGGCCCTAAGATCCAAAGAAAATCCTAGGGAATTTTTTTAACTATGTGGCCAGTAGGAGGAGAAATGACTGTGAAAGAATGATATTGTGGGATAAAAATGGGAATAGAGTGACTGATGCAGAGGACAGGTTCGAGGTTTAGAGGTACAGGAGAAGAGTGTGTTTCAAATACCGAGTACTCTGGATCTCAGTAAAGCTGTGGGACTGGATGGTATTTCACCACGAGTTTTGAGAGAATGTGCTAGGGAACTGACAGTGCCTTTGACTTGGCTTTTCAATGAAAGTCTGGCTGCGGGAAAGGTGCCCATGGAATGGAAGGAAGGTAAGATAGTGCCATTGCATAAGGGTGGTAGCAGACTGGAAGTGTCTAATTATAGGCCAGTTTGTGTGTCAGTAGTCGTTAAGATCTTGGAGAAAGTAGTGAAGGACTGTAGACAGCATTGGGCAGATGAGGGTGGTGTTATCCGTGAGAATCAACATGGATTTGTGAAGGGGCGCTCTTGTTTTTGCAATATGCTAGCCTTTTATAATAAAGTTACAAGAGCATTAGATGAGGGAAAGGCATATAGTGCCATTTTCTTAGACTTAGTGAAAGCATTTCACAGGGTCCCACATAATAAGCTGATATTTAAGTTGCAGCACATGGGTCTGGATGTCAGATTGGTCAACTGGATTCAGGATTGGCTGTCTGATGGGTATCAGTGAGTTGTGTATGGTGGGACAGTTTCAAGAGGCTGAGAGTTACAAGTGGGGTCCCACAGGGCTCAGTACTGGTACCTATATTGTTTAACCTTTATATTAATGACATTGTCAGTGTTTTGCAAGGGGATATTCAGTTGTTTGCGGATGATGCGAAGCTGGGAAGGATTATTAGTAATAGCAGATGTGGTAGCCCTGCAAGAGGATTTGAATAAGCTAGATAGATGGGCAAATGAATGGGGTGTCGGTTTAATGCAGCAAAATGTAAGGTCTTTAGGTTTGGGAAACATCGATGGGATGCTGCATACTCTATGTGAGGAGTTATACTGGAGGAAGTTGGGGGGGGGGGGACAAGAGATCTGGTGTTGATGATTGATAGAAACCTGAAATTTAGGGGGCATATTGCAAAAGCGGTGAAGTCAAGACAGAGGATTGCTGCAATAATGAGAAGGACACTGATCTGCAGAGATAAAAGGGTTATCCTTCCGTTGTATTAGTCTCTGATCAGACCACACTTAGACTATTGTTCTCAGATTTGGTCCCCAGGATTTGAAGGGGATAAATTAACTGTGGAAAGGATACAAAGATGGATGACAAAGATGGTTTCAGGACTGTACAAGGATAGTTATGAGGATCGGCTGAGGGAATGTGGACCGCAGAGTTTGGTGGATAGAAGAAGGATAGGTGATATGATTGAGACTTTTAAACTGTTGAGAGGTGGTTAGAAGCTTGACACTGGGGAGTTCTTTCGCTTGGTTGAACATCAGGAAGGAGTGATGACAAGAGGCCATCCCTGGAAGTTACGAAAGGAAACTGTTTGCAAGAGGGTGGTTGAACCATGGAATGCATTGCCTGATGGAGTGGTGAGAGCGAGAACGGTCAATGAGTTTAAGGAGTGGTATGATAGACTTTGTATTTCTGAGGGGGGCCACCCCTCGATGAGTCTTGATAGACCTTGTTTTCTTAGGAAGGACCTCCCATGATGAGTCTTTTGACTCCATGGAGGCCTGAATAATAATAATATAACATGGTGCACAGTGCTACTGCTGTATTGGATGTTAGAAGTGCAAGAAAATGAGGTCAAAGAGCTGTTGCATAACCTGGATAAGAATTTGTCTATAGGGACAAATGGAACGTTACTAAAGGAATGCTTAGCCGAATTGGCTAGTCTTTCACCTGTTTCTATACTTGAGTCTTAGCTCAGGAATGATACCACAGGAATAGAAGGAATGTATGATAGTTCCATTGTACAAGGGTGGTGCAAAAACTGATGAGTCTAACTAATGACTTATCAGTATCTCTGTGTGGTAGTGAAGATTTTAGAGAAGTTGCTAAGAACTTGCATACAGAAATGGGTTGACAGACAAGCTATACTCTGCAAGGAGCATCATGGGTTTGCTAAAGGAAAATCATGTTTTAGCAATTTCCTCATATTTTATAACAATGTTAAGGGCATGTTGGATAAAGGGAATGGATAAATTATGTAATGTTGGATTTTGCTAAGGCAATTGATAGGATACCACACGAAAGGATGTTGCATAAACTGGAGAATATGGATTGGAATATAAACTCTTGACTCAGGTCAGTGGATGGTTGACAGACAGATATCAAATATATTTATTCACATCCACCATATACCACTTTTTGATAAAAGTGGTATATGGTGGGTGTGAATTCGCCAGATTTAAGGTGATCAAAGGTATACCTTGGGATTCAGTCCTTGTGCCATTGTTGTTCAGTCTATACATTAATGACATTACGAAGGGTCTAACAGGAGATGTGCAATTGTTTGTCATTGGCAAAATAATATGAAGATAGACAGAGAAATCAGGGATGCTACTGATATCCAGTACTTATGAAATGATTTGAATAGGCTGGAAATTTGGACAACAGAAATGGCTGTCAGTTTAATGTTATAATTGTTATAAAATATGAGCATATTGCTAAAACGTGACCTTCCTTTAGTAAATCCATGATGCTCCTTGCAGAGTATAGCATGTCTGTCTACCCATTTCTATATGCGACTTCTTACCAACTTCCAAGTTATTCAAACATGTGAAAGATGTAGCCAATTTGGCTGACCGTTCATTTAGCAATATGCTGATATGCCATCTGTTCCTATATACAAATTCTTATCCAGGTTATACAACAGCTTTTCAACCTTATTTTCATGCATTTCTAACTCTTCATCCAATGTAGCAGTACCACTATGTTATATACACCTGGTTGATATAGCTTAGCACTTAATGCACTTTGGCATGGTGAGGTTAACAGCAGCATATTATATTATCAGGGCTGTGCTACAAGAAGCAGATCGGGCTAGGGATTTTGCCATAATTGTGGATAGGAATTTGAAGTATAAAGGTCACAGAGCAAAAGTTGAAAATACAACTCGGAGGATAATTGTGATGTTGAAGCAGATCTTGACATGCAAGGATAAGGAAGTCATTTCAACTCTTTATAAGGTCGCACTGGATTATTGTGCACAGATTTTGTCTTCCTGGTTACAAGGGGATAAAGGAGCTGTGGAAAGAGTGCAAACAAGATTAAAAAAATTATATCTGGAATATGGGATTTAGATTATGAGGACAGATTGTGAGTATGTGGATTATAGATTCTGGTTAACAGCAGATAGAGAGGTGAGGTGATAGAGGTCTATAAACTTTTGAATGGGTGTTAATAGGATATCTGATATTTTTCATTATATGGAGGGCGAGAGAGAACAGGGGGCATCCATTGCAGTTAAGTTTGTTCACAGAAAGGGGTAAGATTTAGGTTTTTCTCTCACAGAGCAGTGAATGAGTGGAAAAGTTTGCCTTTAGGGGTAGTGAGTGCATCTGTTGTGAATAAATTTAAAGGAATTTATGTATGACAGCTTGTTTGGGTGATTTATAGCCTCTCTCAATGAGTCCTTGACTTCCTGGAGATCTCAGATAATAATGATTATATGCACTAAAATACAAATTACGTTTAATTCATATTTTAGTAAGCTACAGCATAACCGTTCTGTTAACTGTTTATCATAGCCTAACCTCTTGTGAGGAAAAGAAAGAGAGGAAGAGCAAAATTAAAATTTAAAAACTAATTTAAAAATATCGAGAGTGGTCTGCGAAGTTCTCGGCCTCGACTATAGATGACAACACCATTGGCAAGATTTTTTTTTTTTAAATTGCTACATCTGTAATGAGCATCTCTGTGAAATTGCAAGTCATTCTATCAAGCAGTTTGTTTTATACAGCTGTCTGAAGCAAAAGTGTTGTCTGTATTCCTTGAAATGGATAAAATTGAGTATTGCGTGTTTATAAAATTCTTTGTAAAAGAAGGTTTAACGGCAAAAGAAATTCATTCGAAGTTCATAAAAGCTTATGGGCACTCTTCTCCTTCATTTTCGCCAATTAAGAAATGGGCTGCTGAATTTAAATGCAGCCGTACCAGCCTTGAAGATGATCCACGTGAAGGACGTCCAAAAACTGTAACAACACCAGATATCATTGACAAGTGAATGATATGGTATTGGATGACCAGTGAATCAAAGTGTGTGAAATTGCTGAGATTATGGGCATTTCAAAAGAATGAGTGGGATATATTTTGCATGAAGAATTGCAAATGAAAAAGCTTTGCACAAGATGGGTGCCACACTGGCTCACAGCTGATCAAAAATGCACTCGCATGAAAATCACTGAACAGTGCTGGGAGCGTTTTAACAAGAATGAAACTGATTTTGTGTGTCGGTTTATTACTATGGATGAGACTTGGATTCACCATTACATGCCAGAATGTAAACAGCAGTTGAAGCAGTGGACATAAGCCGATTAAAGGGCATGGCATCGGTGTTTTGGGATGCTAAAGGCATTTTGTTTATTAATTATCTTGAAAAGGGTTAAACAGTAACTGGGGAAAGCTAGCTGTGCAAATTATTATTGTTACGGGCGACTCCAGGGAGTACTTAGACTCATCGAGGGAGGCCCTAAACATCATGTCCACACAACTATTCGACATTCTCACAGTATTTATCATACCTTGCCTTGAACTCACTCACTGTCATAGCACCACAACACACTCTGGCAGCTTATTCCACTCATTTACCTCTCTAAAAGTAAAGAATCCAGCTCTCACACCCTTGCTAACCACACTCTTGCCCAGCTTCCATAGATGTCCCCTAGTTCTCCCACCACCAGTCCTGATCTCAAAAATATCCTCTGAATTAATCCTCTAGAAATCCTTCAGCAATTTGTCAATCATATCTCCCCTTTTCTGCCTATCAACTAATTTCTGCAGCCCACAAATCTTCAACCTGTTCTCATAAGGTTCATTCCATAGACCTGCTATCATCTTGGTCACTCGCCTCTGGATTCTCTTCACCTCCTCCCCATCAAGAAGAAACCTAGGTGACCAAATCTGGGCACAGTAGTGGAGATGAAGTGTTATCAAGGCTCGGTACAGAAGGAACAATAACTTGCTTGTTTCTGCTCATCAAAGTATTTTTCAACAATCAAGTGAGTTGATAAGCTGATTTAGCTACTTTTGCAATGTGCCCCCTAAACTTCATCTCCCCATCCACCAAGACTCCCAAGTCCCTAACCTCCACCTCCTCCCCATCAAGAAGAAACCTAGGTGACCAAATCTGGACACAGTAGTTGAGATGAATTGTTATCAAGGCTCGGTATCAAGGAACAATAACTTGCTTGTTTCTGCTCATCAAAGTATTTTTCAGCAACCAAGTGAGTTGATAAGCTGATTTATCTACTTTTGCAATGTGCCCCCTAAACTTCATCTTCCCATCCACCAAGACTCCCAAGTCCCTAACCTCATCAATCTCCTGGAGTACAGTTCCACCAATGTGGTATACTGCTGCTAATCTTTTCTCCCCAAAATGCATAACTGTACATTTTGTCACACTAAATTGATATCCATTCTCCTTAGCCCAGAACTCCAATCTATCCAAATCATCCTGCAAGATTTTGACATCTTCTGCATTCACTATTGCCCTACCCAACTTTGAATCATCAGCAAACAAATGAACTGTTCCTCTTAGATCCTTCCCTATATCGTTAATGAACAAATTAAACAGCAGTGGTCCAAGAACAGAACCCTGCGGCTCACCACTAGTCACAGGCTGTCTTTTGGACTCTACTCTTGAATAAACTACTCTCTGATATCTCTCCATCAACCACCCACCTATCCATCTCACCAACCCTATATCCATTCCCATATGTTGCAGTTTACGGATTAGAATTCCATGTGGTATCCTGTCAAAGGCATTAGCCAGGTCCAGCAGTATCACTATAAACCCATTACCCTTATCCAGTTCAGCCATTATTCTGTTATAAAACTTGAGCAAGTTACTGAGGCATGATCTACTGTTCACAAAGCCATGCTGTCTGCCGTACAGTATCTCATTTTCATCAATCCATTCCTAAATTTTTCCCTTGACTACTTTCTCCAAGACCTTGACAACGACCTCATGATATGTCGATCGGTCGGTAATTTGCAACAGTAGTCTTGGATCCTCCTTTATGCAGTGGAACTATTTTCCCCTCTTTCCACACCCTCGGGACTAAACCAGACCTGAGACTCAGATTAAACAACATCGTCAAGGGCACTGATAATTCTTTAGCTGCTTGACGTAAGACCCATGCCGGTATGCCATCCAATCCCACAGATGTATTCACATTAAGGTTCTGTAATAGACCATTCACCTCCACCTTATTCATCACAATTCCTGTATAAACTAATGGTTCCTTTATTCTTTCATTGTCACATGTCACACCTGGATGATATACTCTTGCAAAGTGCTCGCTCAATAATTCTACTATATCGACTGATTCAGTGACCTCCTTACCATCGGCATTGCTTAAAATCATTCTGCCGTGTACAGTTTTTTTTTTTTTTGCTTGCAGCATATTGGAAGAACTGTTTGTGATTCTCTTTAGCTTGCATAGCTAGTTTCCTTTTAATCCACTTTTTGCTTTTCTTACCACACTCGTTACCCTTCTGGCCTGTGCTTTATACATTTCGTTTGCCTGCAGGTCACCTTTCTCTTTAAATTCCCTCCACAGTTTGTTTCTTTTTTTGCAGCTCAAGCTTAATGGTGTTATTCATCCATTTAACCCCTACTTGTTTTACTATTTGGACCCTAGGCCATAACCTCCCATAAATGCTCCTTGACCACTTCCCATGCTCTATCGACTGGATATCGATTGTAGTTTTACATGCCCTTGCAGTTTTCCATGCCATGGCACTGAACCAAGCAATCTCCTATGCTTGTCATACTTGTCAGCACGGTAATTCCACATATACCCTTGTTAGTTTTGTCTTTCATCCAACCTTATATTTGCTAGCTGTTGTTTGACCTTTGTTTGATCTATATTTGAAATCACACAAGTTTTGTGAGGAATCAAGCACCAATTAGCACTACAGCTATGAGAACTTACTACAGGCCGAAATTATCTTACTTATATGTAGGGTTTCCTGCAAGATTCATATTTTAATGAGTTGTGCAATGAAACTGAAATTAGGCAAGCATAAGAATCAAGTTAAACAAGATATTTAATTCTCTCACAAAATTATTCTTACATAAGTAACAAGAACTCTATTAAGATCAATATAATTAGAAAACAATTTATGCATTCTATAAAGAAATTAGATTCTACTCAGCTGAGTAAGTATATCATTTACTGCTAGAACTTATGTACAAGGCTTTTACAATTCTCATCTGTTATGATTTCAATTTAGTTTCACTTTAAACAACATCAATATTCAGCAAAACATTTAAAGGTTAATTCTTTTTAGTCTCAGAGAAATATTCATAAACTTCAATTTATCAAACACTTAACTGGCAACTTCAGTATATATCAGAGGATTAAAATAGTTCTTAAAAGGTTCAGTCTTAAATATACATATGCATTGTGAGATAACACATTCAAACCCAAACTATTTCTTTAATGAAGTTTCTCACATTTTGTTTCACAAGGAAATGTTTTATAATATCACTCAATCAAGCTGGACAAGCTGGCTTCAGCAACACGAAATTTTACCAAGTTCTCTGGACACAAGCAACACTATCACACGTTAGTTATAGAATAGATATTCTTACCGGTATGAACATCATAGCTTGCACATTATGGAAAATTCTTGCATCACTTCTAGGCACTCGATAATCTTCCACTATAGATGACACAAAACTTGTAGTATCCCTGAGTTCAACAACTTATTTGCCAAGACTGGAAAAGATATTTTCTTGCTCGTAATAACTTGTCTTACGATAAATCTCAATCATATTATTATTATCCATTCACTCAGGTAAATTCTTTTACAAGGTGACAGGAAACTATAAATAATTGAGTTCGAAGTAAGATTCATTAAAATCGGAACAAGCTTCCAAATCTTTGTTGCGATGTTTGATCTCAGGTTAGGTCACGTCTCACTACCTATCTACACTCACTCCATTTTCCTCCGTTCCTTCTTCCTCTATCTCATGTATCCTTTCTCTTTTTCCTGCCCAAACAACGAAATTTTCATGTGATCGTACAGTTCTCAATGCTAAGGCACGCGCTAATATGAAATAACTTAGTTTTCTGACTGCAACCAATCAAATCGCATTAGCAGAGTCCGTGAGAATTACTTTCACTTTCAGTAACAACAAATAAAATGCATATATTACAGTTCACTTAGGATACATTTACAAGTTATATAAAGAATTTATATAGAATAAATAAATAAAAAAAATTACAATTAATATTTCAATGAAAAAGTAACAGTAAGTGTTTAAATTACAATTTACTTAGGAGCAAACTTAGCTCAGGAAATGCAATTCGTGTTAAATCATGAATGAAGTATTAATAATCATAAAATTCTTCATTCATTATTTAACACCTTGTCTTAATCGAAAATTCCACACCTTTAGCCACCTCCCAGGTCAACAAGACCTTATGATCACTCTCAGCAATAGGTGGCAACATGGTCATATTCATTACAGTCAAATTCTCAGATGCTATTACCAGGTCAAGCACTCTCAAACCCCTAGTATTTTCAGTTACATGCTGTCTCAGTTAGTTATCCCTTAATAATTGAATAAAATCCAGTTCCTTCCTCACATGTCCTCTCCTCCTTCCAGTCAATGTTACCATAGTTGAAATCCCCCATAATAATTACCCTCCTTCCATTCATTTCATCAATTTGTTTATGCATACTGTCTCCATCATATATTCCATCACCTGGTCTATAGCAGCACCCAACTGTATATTTTGTTCTGCCAGTCTCAATCTCACACCAAATAGCCTCAAATGAGCTCTTTTCACTATCCAGCAATACAACTTCAATTCTCCTTGGCTGCAGTTCATCAGCTATCATCAATAACACTCCTCTTAAATTATGGTAGAATACTTTTGATAAATGCAGGGAATGTGCAATTCCCTAGCACATTCGCATAATATGCAAGTTGGTATTCCATATATTCCCATATCTATATTTACTAATATCGTTTGCACTTGGCAGGTGTGCCTTTGACCAGATTGTTTAACACAGTCATGCCTTGCACCATATAGATTGTATTATTGTATACTCGCCTATCGGATGGGACACACAACAAATTGTTACATGTGTTTTGTAGAAACCATAGCTATGTAGAAAAGATAAGATTTGGTGCTTTCAGGATATAGAAGTAACCAATCATTAAGAGAATTTTTCTATAATTGATTGGCATGTTTAAGTTTCTAAGAGGTATAGGAAATTATATTTCAACCTGCATTCATTGAATATGAACACTTTGCCATTTGACTAACTTATCTAAGGAAAAGAATAAGCACTTTTTTTTTTTAATTTTTTTATGTGACTCTCACTTACGAGTGGTTGTAAGCTTATAGTACATTAGTGCTGCGAGTGGACTAAGGATTTTTCTATATTAATTTTATAATTTTTTTTGTATTTTTATTTATTTTTTTATGTAGTTTGAAAACCCTGCTCTAGAGACAAAACGTGGAACTTTTTCAAGCTGCTTCAGGCTTCCAATAAGTGGGCAGTGGTCACACACTGATTAATGACATTCATCTACCTAAAATGCAATACAAATGGTTTTGTTACTGATAAACAAATATCCAATTTATAGTTGTAAATTGAGACTTTGAGATGGAAATATATGAGAAATTTGACATTATCATATTTTGAATTTTCTTTCTTAAATATTCTTTCTCTAGTTATGTATGTGCTCATTTATGAAGAGCTTTGGTTGAAAGTGAGGGGAGGATTTATAAATAAATGTATAGCGAATAAATCTCTCCACACCACCACTGCACTACACAGTCAAATGCAAAAATGTAAAAGTTTTACTATAGCAGGAAATACAGTAAAGTACCCTAAAAGCCTATTTCAAAATTTGATAAGAGAAATTTAAAAATATTTCAATGAATTTACATTTATTATTTCTGTTCTTTAACTCCAAGAAAGAAAGAAAGATAAGACAAGACTTTAGTTTTTGAAGTTTATTTCTAAGAAATCCAAGAACAACTTGACTAATCCTAAAAGATTAGAAAGAGTTTTGTTGTTTTTAGAATTCTGCTTGGGTAAACAGATGAAAGTGAGCATTGTGAAATTTTCTTGTTCCATTGTATAAGGCTTTGATTAGGCCATCATGAACTAACGAGCACGGATTTGGTCACCTGGTTTTCAAAAGAGGACAAAGAGATGTTGGAAAGGGTCCAGAGGTGATTGACTAAGGTAGTTTCTGATCTCTGGAATGTTGAATATGAAGAAAGGTTGAGAAGATGCAATTTAGAGTCTAGCAGATAGGAGGAAGAGGGGTGATACAATGGAGACGTACAAGTTGGTAAAGGGTTATCATAGAATCAACGTTGATCAGTGGCGGGAGAACAAGAGGTCAACCCTTGCAGCTGTATAAGGAGGAGAGCGAGAAGCAGATTTTTTGCATGGAGAGTTATGAATGATTGGAATGAGAGTTTGGCATCTGCAGAGAATTTGAATGTGTTTAAGGATAGATATTAAGGAAAGGTTCAGGGTGGACAGAGGAATACAACATGAGAAAGGTAGATGCTTCAAAAGGATACGGATGCATGTGTAGACAAAAAAAAAAGGGAAGGGATGACCTGGGATCAAGGGAAAACGGTTGGATTTGAAGAAGGTTCGAAGATGAATAAGGATAAAATCAAATGGCTTGAGTTAAGCATGGCGAAATCGCATCAAATAAGTGGTGTCAGTGGAACTAGCTATAGATCCAGGAATAAGCTGTGTGTTGGCATATAAATGCTAGAAGTGTAAGAAACCAGGCAAATGAAATGGTTGCATTAATTGAGTCTGTTCACCCAAAAATTATTGAAAGAAGTGAGACATGGTTGAATGAGGACAACATCCTGAAAGGATGTTGTCCAGGGAGAGGGGAGGGGGTGCTATTGATGATAGAGAAAGAGTTACATCCATAGAAAGTAGAGATGCAAGAGGGAAATAGTGCTAGTGGTTTTGAGGCGGTATGGTATGAGATAGAGGTGAATAGAATATTAGTAAGGTGTTGTTATAGACCTGGTAATGTGGATGGTAGTCACTCTGAAATGTATAATCAAATTAGTCAAGCAAATAAGAAAAGGGTGATCATTATGGGTGATTTTAATTATGGCAATATGGACTGGGATGATGAAATAGCAACTGGAAGTAAAGAAAATGAGTTTTTGAGGGACAACTACCTCAGGCAGTATGTAACAGAGGGCACATGAGGATTCAGGGTCTTGAATTTGACCATCTCATCAGAGGATGTAATTATAAATGAGGTGTCAAATCACTCTCTAGTGAGAATGACCATGAAGTGATTATCTGGATGGTTGCCAGCAGTGCAAGGACCTCTGTGAGAAAAGGGTATATATGGAACTACAAGGCTGGTGATTATGAAGCGCTCAGGAGACAGCTTGCAAGTGTAGCATGGAATGAGGATTTAGCTGAAAAAGAATTCAATGCAGCTTGGAGGATATTCGAGAATTATCTAGTAGAAGCATTGTCTAAATGTATTCCAAGAGTCAGAATGTTAAATAAGGTAGTTGTGAAATGGATAAATGAAGAGATTAAGCATGCGATACAGAGAAAAAAGTCATTATGGAGGCAGCATACGAGAAGTGGTAATAACCAATTTCATGAAGATTACAAAGAATAGGCAAGGAGCGTGAGTTGGTTGGTAAGTGTAGCAAGAGTGTAGTATGAGCAGCAGTTAACTAATGAAGCCAAAAAGAATCCTAGGGAGTTCTTTCGATATGTAACCAGCAAAAAAAAAGAATGATTATGGAAAGATGACATTGATTGGAGAAAGTGGTATAAGGATAACTACGAGAGTTGTTTGAAAAGTTCAGTAAAAAAATAAGTTAAGCACATTTTTTTGGAAAAAATCACCTTTATTTCTAAACATAGTCTCCATTAAGGTCTACATATTTGGTAGCAAGTTTCCAATTTTTTCATCCCATCTAAAAAGTAGGATTTGTCAAATTGTGCAAAATAGTCATCGACAGCCTTGATGACATTCTCGTTCAAAGAAAATTTTCCCACGGAGCCAAATTTTAAGTTTGGGAAGAAGAAGTCATGGAGGATATGCATTCGAACCTCAATTTGTGCAATTTTGCCATCGCAACGGCCGATGTGTGGGATGGTGCATTGTCTTGATGAAAGAGCACTTTTTTATGTGCCAATCTTGGCCTTTTTTTTTCAGTTCATGTAAATGGTCCAACAATGATGCATAATAGACTCTCGTTATTGTCTTACGCTTTTCCAAATAGTCTAGCATGATAATTCCTTGGGAATCCCAAAAAACAGTGGCTATCACCTTCCTGGCTGACAAAATGGTCTTCTTTTTTTTTTTTTTTTCAGTGCTCTTTCACCGGGCATTGTCCACTGTTTTGGCTGCTGCTTAGACTCAGGTGTGTAGTGGTGGATCCAAGTTTTCTACAGTCATAATTCAGCGTAAAAAATCCTGCAAATTGCGATTAAACATCACCAAACACTACATTGAATGTATTTTCGCATGCTTTTTTGATCAACAGTCAACAATCACGGCACCCATTGTGCACACAGCTTTTTCATGTGCAATTTTTCGTGCAGGATATTACACACCTGCTCAGTTACGATGCCTACAATCTCCGCAGTCTCATGCACTTTCATTCGGCGGTCTTCCATAATGATACCATGGATTTTGTCAATCATTTCTGGACACCCGACTGAAGTAGTGACCTCAGTCGGAGTGCACTTCATCTTCAATGGACTTCTGACCACGTTTAAACTTATTTATCCAAAAATAAATAGTCTTGGTGCAGAGTCACCATGAACTGCATCTGACTCAGCTTAGATCTGTGCGGCCGTCCACTTCTTCAAATAAAAGTGTTTTATCCCTGCATGAAACTCGTTTTTCTCCATTTTTATGAAAAATGCAAACATGGTCGTTTAAATATTTGCCAGATGAGAACTACGCATCGCACATAGCTAAAAGTTTGCCAGGGGTCATGAAAAAGATGATACGTGCCGACACTGGTATGAATGAACAAATTGTGTCACCGTCTATTGAAAATTGTATCAAACTTTTCACACAACTCTCTTGCTGCGGAAGATATAGTAGAGATACTTAATGAGCTGTTCGTGAAGGTCTTTTATTCTTGTGAATGTGCCATCATAGAGAGATTGAAAGCAGTTGATGATGGGGAGGATAGACTGACTGTAAGTGAGCAAGAGGTGTATGGGGAGTTGAACAAACTCGACGTTAATAAGGTTGTCAGATTTGATAATGTATCACCGCATATTCTGAAGAATGTACCAAGGAGTTGACATATTTTTTTAATATACTGGGTTGAGTTCCAAAGCAGTGGAAAGAGGTCAAGATTGTGCCACTTCATAAGGGAGGTGATAGAACTCGGGCATCAAATTAAGGCCTATCTGTGTTTCAGGTGTTGTTGTTAAGTTGTTGGAGAAGCTGGTGAGAACTAGGATCCAGAATTGGGTTGTCAACAATTGTATTATCTTTAATGGACAGCATGGATTTGCTAAAGAGAAGTCATGTTTTAGTAATTTACTTCTTATTACAATAAGCTGACAGCTTTTTTGGACAGAGGAGAGGGATGCACAGTAGTATACTTAGATTTGGCAAAGGCTATTGATAGATTACTGCATGATAAGTTGATTGTCAACTAGAGCAGGTGAGGTTGGATATTAGATTGGTGCATTTAATCAGAGACTGGCTATCTGATAGGTATCAGCAAGTTGTGTATGCGGGACAGCAATATCCAGGAAAAGGAAAATCACTAGTGGTGTGCCTCAGGGATCTGTTTTAGAGCCATTAGTGTTTAACTTGTATGTTAATGATATTGGCGAAGATTTGGATGAGGATATTCAGTTGTAGATGATGCAAAGTTGGGACGAACTATGAAGAGTAGAGAAGATGTTGTGGCCTTACAAGAAGACTTGAATAAATTGAGTGATTTGGCACAGGAATAGGGATACAAGTTCACTGTTGCAAAATGTAAGGTTTAAAAATTTGGGAAACAAAGATGGGATGTAGAATTTATGTGTGGTGTGGATATATTGGAGGAAATAAGGAATCTTGGGGTGTTAGTGAATAAGGATCTGAAATTTAGGGGACACATTGCCAAAATTATGAGGACAACACCAAGAATTCTGGGAATGATTTGTAGGATGCTGACTTCTAGAAGTAAGGAGATTCTTGTTCCATTGTATAAGGCTTTGATTAGGCCACACATGGACTACTGTCCCCAAATTTGGTCACATGGTTTTCAACATTTCAACAAAGAAATGTTGGAAAGTGTCCAGAGGCAACTTACTAAGGTAGTTTCTGATCTCCGGAGTGTCGATTATGAGGAAAGGTTAAGAAGATGCAATTTACAGAGTCTTGTGGATAGGAGAAATAGGAGTGATATGACAGAGACTTATAAGTTATTAAGTGATTCTTATAGGATCAGTGTTGGAGAGGCTTCACAGCAGACGGTGGGAGAACCTATGTTTTCCCTCCGTAGGTTTTGTATATGGGAAATGTACTTAGGATAATAGTACTACTACTAATAATAGTAATATTCAGCACATGTATATAAAATAATTGCAAGCTCAAAGAATTGATGGATAATTCAAATACACATTTTCAAAGCAATCATCATTCATCAATTTCCTGACATGTACTCTCAAGGGATGTATAGGATATTATGATACTACTACATGAAGAACTTACATCATTACTGACTCCTATCAACAATTTTCCTCCAAAACAATCTGTTATCTGTCAAGACTCCAGCATTATCAGATCTTATATTTCTGTCTTCTAAGGCACTTTTTACTGTATCAATCCACCTATATCTTGGTCTTCCTCTGGGTCTTTTTCCTGCCAACCTGGCAGAGAACAATTGTTTTGTTAATCTTTAATCTTCCATTCTGTTTAAGTGACCATACCACCTGAGATTAGCTCTACTAACAATATCAAGTTCTTTCCTGATATTCCTCATTTTGATATGATATTGCCAGTGATGCCATCTGTTCATGCCACTAATCTTTCTCAGGATTCTCATATCTGTGGTCTCTAGACTTTGGTCAAGTGTTTTATTTCTAACTCAGATCTCAGATCCATAAGTTAAAATTGGTTTGAACACTGTCTTGTATACAGCTAATTTAGTATTTTGACTAATTTCTCTCTTATTCCATATAAATTTAATCAGTTGACCCTATCATACTGGCTTTGTTGATCATGTTGACTATTTCTATATTTAATTTACAATCTTCACTAAAAATAGTGCCTAAGAACTGAAATGTTTTACTTGTTCAATAGGTTCTTCATTCACAATGCAGTTAATATTTTTAGTGTTTCTGCCTATTTTCATTGTCTTTGTCTTGTTATTGATGATTATAGTATCAAATTTATTACAACAGTTATTCAATTTACTCAGGTAATCTCTTGCAGACTTGTACTAGATTTATTGAAAAGTATAACATCATCTACATAAAGTAAAGAGCTGAGATTAACATATCTAATTTTGATATCAGGTTTAATACCATTTTCTTCCATAATGTCATAATGTGATCCATATAGATAATGAATAACAGAGGGATAATGTACGAGGGCTGTTCAATGAGTAATAAGACTAATTTTACTGTCGTGAAACCACTCATCACAATATTAATTTCTGTGGAATAGAGAAATGTTGCTGTCCGTATTAACAAAAGAGGTTGATAGTTGGCGTATACGGGCTGATGTCCCAGAGTGTCACGTGACTAAACGCAAGCTTGTTTCAGCGCGCCTACGAGCCGCGGCCAGTCATCGAAATGGAAGCATCCTTGGAACAGCGTTATGCGATTAAATTTTGTGTGCGTTTGCAAAAATCGGCATCGGACACTTTTAACATGATATGCGAAGCTTTCCACGATGAAGCAATGTCGAGGGCAAGTGTTTTTCGCTGGCATAAAACTTTTAAGGAAGGAAGACAAAATGTGGAAGATCTTGAAAATGAGGGAAGACCTTCAACGTCCATCACAGAGACAATGATCAACACAGCAGCGATTATCATCAAGGAGGATCACAGAATTACAGTATGCCAGCTGTATGTTGTCCTGAATATTTCTGTGGGAAGTGTTCACTCAATCATGGCTGAACATTTGGGACTGAAACGTGTTTGCACCTGATGGATTCCCAAACTCTTGACACCGGAGCAAATGCAGCATCGGGTGGATGTGTGCACAGAATGGAAAGAAAGACTGGAACAAGAAGGTGACAACTTCTTAAAACGCATCATTACAGCAGATGAAGCTTGGTTTTATCACTATGATCCTACAATGAAACAACAAAGCAGTGAATGGAACCATCCGTCTTCGCCTACCCCCAAGAAAGCAAAAACTGTAACATTGGCTGGTAAAGTTATGACCATAATGTTTTTTGACTACGAAAGCATTGTTTACCAACATGCTGTAGAACCAGGAATACTATAAATGGCTCATACTATACGGATGTTTTACGGACAATGGTACAGCAAGTCAAAAGGAAGCATCCATTGCTGAAGAATGGCTTCTTATTGCATCACGATAATGCAAGGCCACATATTGCTGGTGGTGTAGTGGAAGTTTTGCAGAAGAACAACATAGATATCCTACCACATCCTCCATACAGTCCTGATCTCGCACCGTGTGATTTCTGGCTGTTTCCTGAGCTCAAGAAACCACTAAGAGGCCACCATTTCGAAAGCAACAAAGCATGTGTAAAAGCTGCGGAGGCGGTTTTGAAAGAATTATCAAAAAACGGACTTTCGCATGTGTTTAAGAAGTGGACGCAATGTTGGGACAAATGCATCACGTCCCACGGTAGTTACTTCGAAAAAGACCATGTAAATGATGACGACTAAAGGTATTCTGTTGTATAAATATAGTCTTATAACTTATTGAACAGCCTACGTATATCCTTGTCTGACACCAGATTTAATATCAAATCATCTTCCCCTACTTCAATTGTAACTGCTGACTTACAACTCAAATAAAGATGAAGTATTGCTTGATATAATGCCCCATTAATACCATATAACTGTAGCGTTTGGAATAGTTTCTCTCTTGGCACCTTGTCATATTCTTTTTGCAGGTCTACAAAACTTACATACAGCTCTTTGTTATATTCCCATGAGTTCTCAACTATTTGCCACAAAGTGAAAATCATTCTGACAGCCTCTATTTGGCCTGAATCCAGCTTGTTTTTCACAAATCTTCCCTTCCACAATCCTTCTCAACAGTTTATTAAGTATATTTGCACAAATCTTACCAGGACCAACTCAGTGGGGAAATATCTCTGTAATTCTGAATTTAGTTTTATTTCCCTTTTTGTATATGGGTACTATATGAGAGCTCAACTCGAATCATCTGGAATTTGTCTCTCTGTCCAGGCCTTCTAAATTATGCAGTGCAGCCACTGCAAGACTTTTATACATCCACACTTGAGCATTTCTGGCCAAATATCATCTATTCCGGCTGACTTTCCACATTTCATGCTTTTGATGGCTTTTTCTACTTCAAGCATGGATATGTATTCCTGATTACATGCCTGTTAAGTGTTTTTTACCACAGTGTTGTCACTGCTTGTTTCATTTAGCAATATTTCAAAGTAATTACTCCATACATCAATGATATCTTTATCTACAGAGTTCCCAGGATGGATGGTAGCAGGGGATGGCCTCTTGTGGGAAGGGATACTTGGCACAAAGGGGACGACATCAGGTAACACTGAGTCCATTTTTATGCATTATACTGATGCCAGGAGTATCCGGAATAAAGGAAATGAATTGATGTTGCTGATAGCGTCAGCCTGGCCATAGATTATTGGGATCAATGAGACATGGAATAGAAGTAGCAGTGTGCAACATTTTTTGGCAGGATAGGAAAGGACAACATGATGGGGAGTACTGCTTATGATAAGTGATGACTTATGTCCTCTAGGAGTGGAGGCTTTGGAAGGTAGTGACACTAATGGTTTTGAAAGCATATGATATGAGGTAGACGTGGGCAAGACAGGCTATTTAGTGATATGTTGCTAGAAGCCAAGGAGGGTGGGGAGAAGAAGATGTTTAAGCAGTTGAGCTTGGCAAGTGCAAGAATAATGATTGTTATGGGAGATTTTAACTATAGCAGTATAAGCTGGGAAGAGGAAAATGCATGTAGTAATAAGGGAATGGAATTTTTAGATTTCTTGAGGGAGAAATGTCTTAGGCAACATGTAATAGAGGGAACAAGAGGTTCCAAAGTTTTGGATTTGGTCACAGCATCGGAAGAGCTTATAACTGAAATGACATCTCTTCCCCCAGTTAGAGAGAGTAACCATGTGGTTTTGACATGGAAGATGAATAGACATGCAGGAATATCAAAGAAAAGAGAACATATGTGGAATTATAATGTGGTAATTATAATTGTCTTAGATATCAACTTCGGGCATTTCCATGCAATGTGGAATTGGAAGGCCAGAATATCATTAGTGCTTGGGAAATGGTGAAGGAATATTTGTTAGCAGCAATAATAAGCTGTATTCCATGAGTGAAGAAGTGGACACAATTTGGTGTAAAGTGGATGACAAACAATATCAAACAAGAACTGCAGTTGAAAAAGAGATTATGGAAGAGATATAAGGAGAGGGGTGGAAGGCAGATGCATGCCAGGAGAGTCGCCAGAATGGTGAGGAAGGCAAAACTGGAATATGAGAAGAAATTGGCACTAAGATCCAAAGAAAATCTTCAGGCATTTTTTAGTTAGCCTATGTTGCCAGTAGGAGGAGGAACGATTGTGGAAGAATGACATTGTGGGATAAAAATGGGAATAGAGTGACTGATGGAGAGGACATAGTGGAGTTGTTCAATGAACACTTATTGGAGTATTTCATCCTGGAAAAGAAGATTTTAATACTAGAGGGATAGGGCAGGTTTGAGGTTTAGAGGTGCAGGAGGAGAGTGTGTTCCAAATACTGAGTACTCTTAATGTCAGTAAAGCTGTGGGACTGGATGGTATTTCACCACGAGTTTTGAGAGAATCTGCTAAAGAAATGACAATTCCTTTGACATGGCTTTTCAGTGAAAGTCTGGTTGTGAGAAAGGTACCCAAGGAATGGGAGTCAGGTAAGATAGTGCTGCTGCACAAGCGTGGTAGCAGACTGGAAGTGTCTAATTATAGGCCAGTTTGTGTGTCATTAGTAGTTGTTAATGTCTCTTGGAGAAATTAGTGAGTGACTATATACAGCATTGGGCAAATGAAGGTAACGTTATCTGTGAGAATCAACATGGATTTGTTAACTCTTGCTTTAGTAATATGATTGCCTTTTATAATAAAGTGACAAGAGCAGTTGATGTGCAAGGCATACACTGCCATTTTTTTGGATTTTGCTAAGACATTTGACAGGGTGCCTCATGATAAGCTGATATTTAAGTTGCAGCACATAGGTTTAGATGTCAGGTTAGTCATCTGGATTCAGGATTGGCTGTCTGATAGGTATCAGAGAGTTGTGTGTGGGACAATATCAAGGAAGCAGAAGGTTACAAGTGGGGGTTCCACAAGGCTCAGTACTTGGACCTGTATTGTTTAACCTTTATATCAATGACATTATATCAATGACAAAGATTGCAAGGGGATATTCAGTTGTTTGTAAATGATGTGAAGCTTGGATGGGTTATTAGTAATAGTACAGATATGGTGGTCCTGCAAGAGGATTTGAATAAGCTAGACAGATGGGCAAATGAATGGGGTTTCAGTTTAATGCAGCAAAATGTAAAGTCATGAAGTTTGGGATACATCGATGGCAGGCTGTGTAATCGATTGGAGGAAGTAGAGGAGACAAGAGATTTCGGGGTGATAATCAATAGAAAACTGAAATTCAGGGAGCATATTGCAAAGGTGGTGAAGGTAACCCAGAGGATTGCAGCAATACCGAGAAGGATGCTGATCTGCAGAGATAGAATAGTTATCATTCCGTTGTATAAGACTCTGATCAGACTACACTTAGAGTATTGTTCTCAAATTTGATCCCCAGGATTTGAAGGGGATAAATTAACTGTGGAAAGGTTACAGAGGCAGATCACAAAGAGTTTCAGGACTGTATAATGTTAATTATGAGGATCGGCTGAGGGACTGTGGACTGCAGAGTTTGGTGGATAGAAGAAGGAGAGGTGATATGATCGAGACTTTTAAACCGTTGAGAGGCAATTACATGGTGGACACTGGGGGATTTCTTTCACTTGGTGGAAGAAATCCCCCAGTGTCTTTCATTTAGAGCATTGGGAAAGAGTGATGAAAACGGGCCATCCCTTGAAAGTACGAAAGGAAGCTGTGAACAAGAGGGTGAGGAGTGGTTCCTTTGCATAGAAGGTGGTGGAACCGTGGAATGCATTGCCTGATAGAGTGGTGAGAGAAAGAACAATTATTTGGTTCAAGAAGTGGTATGATAGACTTTGTTTTCTAGAAAGGACCTCCCTCAATGAGTCTCTTGACTCCATGGAGGCCTGAATAATAATAATATCTTTATCTCAATTTTCATGTCACCTTTATCATCTCTAATTCCTTTTACAGCTCTCTTTCCTCCTTTTCTGAGCTTTTTCAACACCCTCTGGAATATTTTACCACCTTCCTGATATTTATTTTCTATATTCTTACCAAAATCTTCCCATGTCTTTTGTTTAGCTAGTTTTACACAGTGTTTAGCTTTCTTACATTTGTCTGTGTATTCTCTAGGAGCACAAACTGATCTGCCAGGAACTTTTAATATACTTTCTTCTTTATCTTCACTGCCTCTTTAACTTTCTGTGTCTACCAAGGAGTTCTGATTTTTCTATCCTTGCAGACAAACTCACCACGTGCTTGTCTGGCTGAATCAATCAATGTTTTCTTCAGTGCTTGCCATGAATCTCCAAGGTTCGGTTTCGGTTCTCACATTCCATTTTTCTTGAATTATGTTTGTGTATTTTAGTCTATAGTTCACATCTGAGAGCTTCTCAGCTTTTGTTTTCTTTAAAACTTTCTTACATGTTCTTCATTTCAATATGAAATTCAATTTTATCCTGCACTAGTGAGAAACATCACTATCAACAATAACATTGTTATTGAGACTTTCCTTATTCCTTGCCTGTTCTCTCCACGTGAATTTATGCACATTTTTATGTTGGAACATTGTGTTGCTAATAACCAGTCCATGTCCTGAGCAGAAATCCAACAGGTATTTGCCATTATTATTAGCTTTGCTTTTTCTCCAAATTTTCCCCAATTTTTTTTCTTTTTGTATATTTCACAATTATTTCCTACTCTGCTATTTAGAACCTTAACAAGGACCAACTTTTGTTTTTTCATTGTGTCAGTTGCTTTCTCTAAAGCCTCAAAACATTCCTCCACTTTTACCTTAGTAGAACCTTCTATGAGACCATAGGCACAAATAAATCTCATTGTCCAGTACCCCGCTCTGATGTTTGCTTACTTCACTCTACTTGATATTGCTTGCCAATCAAGAAGATTAGCCTTGTATTTAGTGTTGAATACTATAGCTGCTACTCCTTTTTCCTGATTGTTATTGCTTGAATATAACATTTTGTATTTATTGCTTAGACAGATATCACCAGTTTTTGTCTTTTTTGTTTCAGTGACCTATATTATGTCAATCTGGTACTTATGCAATTCCTCAGCCAGCTCCATTTCTTTGCCATTCAGGTCTCTTATGTTGATAGTATTGATCTAAGACTCTGCTAATGTTGAGTTAGGGTGTATTTCAGGTTTGTTCTAATAGCCGTTTGCCATGCTTCCCTGGTGAAAATAACAGGGACCTTGTTTAATTCGGCAGTCCTCCAGCTGGGATGAAATTCTGTCATGTTGTACCATCGTTTTATTTGTAGTTTAAGCCAGTGAGAATACAATTTGGTTGGTTAATTGTCAAATTGCCAGTCCATCCTTGTTCGTTCAGTATCCAGGTAGATGCCTAATGGGGTTCACCACGAGACGGTAAGGATTGGACATTAGATCAGAAGCCATGGTCGGTTCTCCACTGTGGATGTCTCTTCTCAGTTATACAGCTTTTACTCTTAAGCGCCCAATTTTCAAAGATGTTTTGTTAAATTAAAAATAAAAAAATAGTTTCAGTAAATATAGCTCACAGATGTTTATCATACCTCCATATGAAAGGTAGTTATATATTTATAGAGATGTGTGTGTGTGTGGAGAGAGGAGGGGCTATTGATTGCAACAATTGCCTTTGATTTCTTTTGATGTTAATGTAAATAACACATCATGGTATAATCATAAAACAGAAGAAAAAATTTATATAACTCAAAATAAGAAAATATTACCTTTGCAATATTTTATATACCACAAAGGAAGTATATAAATATTACTTTGAAATGAAAATTCTACCAGAAAAAATGTGCCCAGTCAATGCAGAAAGTATGTTACATGGTCATGTACCCTTCTGCCAGATGCAGCATGAATGTGAAATGTAGCTCATTGTGAATGCATTAAGTCTTAACTCTAGATATATCTGAAGGGACTGAAAAGAGGGAGAAACAGTAAAATTGTTTCAGTGGCTATAGTGATATGATGGAGACTCCAAGACTGTGCTTGCAAATTCACTAACCAACACCTTCTTCAGGGCATATATCAGGAAGTTGGTGATGCATCTCAGGATTGTTGGTCAAGTTATTCAGTATTCAAGAAAAGTTGGTAAGGACAAAATTCAGGTATGAGTGGATAACAAGTGGATACTGTATGGTGTTAGATCGTAATTTCTTCTAAATCACATTTTATCGTCTTATAACTCTCTCTCATTGGTATTTATTGGTTGTAGGCTGATGTATCAATCGAATATGAAGAAAATTTATATTATACTGTGCCACTCCATATTCAGAAATTGCAAGAGCAACTTAGATAAATCAACCTTCAACTGTATCAGGTTATCATAAGTTGATTTTAGGCCGAGGTTTTTATTTTTATTACATAGGGTTCCCGCTGAGATTCGAAATGTTTAGTTTTTTGTTGTCCTGATACCAAGTTATTTCTTCCAAATTCACTCACTCCTTGATAATTTCTTTTTCTACACCATACCTCTTCAATGGGATCTCCCAGGCAGAACAGACAATCTGGCCCATTTTTAATTAATTTCAATCTGTTCTGAATGGACAACTATGGGTCTTTTTTGTCCCGATATTTCTTTTATTCTATAGTTCACAGGGGATGTTTTATCGACTATTTCATAAGGGCCTGCAGCACCTTTACCAAATTTCCCCCCCTCTCTTATTGCTGGGCTGCTGTTCTAGAAACACGACGTTCCCAGGCTTTAGCTCCTTACACCTTCTTATCTTATTTGCATAAGCTCTGGCTTTTTGGGAGCTATTCTGACTGGCTTCTGCCACAAGGTCATATGCAACTGTATTCTCATAAATCAGGTTGTTAAGATACTCGTCTATGTCAAGGAAACCAGAACTAGCTTTTGAGTCTTTAAAATCATGAGGGAATGGGGGTTCAAACCTGTATAGGACCACTGCAGAGCCTCCTTTATAGCAGAGTGTAACGCTGTTCTACAGGTGAAGAGGGTGTGTGAGAGGAAGTTGTCCCAATCAGTTAATTGACCATCTGCAAGTTTAGATAGGGTTTGATTCAGAGTTCGATTCATTCTCTCTCACATATCCCATTTCCTTGAATGCTAGGGAGTGGCGAACAGTTTCTGTATTTTCAATAATTTACATAACTGAAGCATGACTTCAGCTGTGAAATTTGTTCCCTTATCAGTGAGAAGGGTTTGGGGGGGTTCCATATCTTGAAATTATCAGCTCAAAGAATTTATTTGCCACTTTTTAGGCAGTTTGGTCCTTCATAGCAGTGGCCTCGGGAAATCTAGACAAGGTGTCAATTACCACTAGTATATATCGGTTTCCTTTCAATGTGGTTGGGAGGAGCCCTATGTTGTCCATTGCCACAGCTTGAAATTGACGACTTGGAATGGGAAAGGGCTGGAGGGGAGCCTTTTTTCTGTTACCTATGTTGACACAATATACATGAAGATACATAGGCTTTGACATCTCGTCTCATTCTTTTCCACACATACCTATCTTTTATTCTGTTCCAAGTTCTGAAAAAACCCTGGTGACCTACCAAACCTGCATCGTGAAAGGAATGCAGTATCCAGGGGATCATTATCGTGGGAGCTACTATTTTATTTTTCCAACGTCCAGTGATGTCTTGTTTTGCCAACAGAAGACCATCACCATCTATGAATAGGGATTGCAGGAAGCAATGTTCTTCCAAAATTCCATTTCTTGTTTGGATCTGTAGATAAATTTCTCCCCATAATTGGGTCTTGCTTTTGAGCTTCCCTTATGGATGACTTCTCCCAATTCTGGAGGTGGGGTGGTTTTTTGTGGTTTTCTTATTCCCCTCCTGGTCTTTATTAATTTTATGTTTTCTTCATCACAATCTGAGTTCTCTCTTGTCTCTTCATCTAGAGCTCTGGAAAGGTAGTCAGCGACTACGTTATGCTTTCCAGGAATGTAGCTTATTTCAATCTGGAACTCTTGCATCTCCAATGCCCAGCAGATTATTCTCTGATTCTTGTCTTTCATGGAAGACAAGAATGTTAGAAGTTTGTGATCTGACCTTAAAAATATCTTCTTCCCTAGCAGCATGTACCTGAACTTCCTTAGGGCATGTACAATGGCTAAAGTTTCTTTCTCAATTACAGAATAATTCCTTTCAGATGTGGAGAGCTTCCTACTTAAGAACGCTATTGGTCTAAGATTTCCCCCTTCCTCTTGTTCCATTACGGAAGCAATGGTGTCATTAGAAGCATCCGCAGCTAGAATAGAAGGGCTTCTCAAGTTTCGGGCAGGCTAGGACTGGAGCCTTGGTTAGTGCAAGGTTGAGGGAGTTGTGGGCGAGTTGTTGTTTTTCCCCCCAACGAAACCTTTCCCCCTTTTTGGTCAGTTTGATGATGGGTTGCATTATTCGGGAGCAATTAGGAATGAACTTTCTATAAAAGTTCACCATTCCCAGGTACCTTCGAACTTGCCTCGCAGAAGTAGGGATTCTAACCTGTAGGGTGGCAGTGACATTTTCTTCGGTGGGAATAATGCCTCTATCACTTACTACATGACCCAGATATTCTACTTCCTTCATGAAGAGCTTACACTTCGAGCACTTCACTGATAGTCCTGATTTGTCTAATCTTTCTAACACACCATTCAAGATATTCATATGAGACTTCAGGTCCTGGGTGTAGATCAACAGGTCATCCTGAAAGCGCATGACTCCCCTCCCTAACATGTCAGAGAGAACAGTGTTCATTAGACACTGAAAGCTCATGGCTGAGTTTCTTTCCCCCTGTGAAAGTTGACCGAGCTGATATTTCTGCCAACGAGTTGTGAAGGCGAAAAACTCCATCTTCTTTCCTAAGGGGAATCTGGAAATAGCCAGAGTTCAGGTCTAATTTTGAAAAGAATGTTGCTCCCTCTAGACTTGTTAGCAATTCTTCTACTGTATGTTGCAAAGGGGAAAATCAATGGGCTTAGTGACCTTATTAATCTCACGCAGGTCCAAGATAAATCTTAGGCTCCCATCAGGTTTCTCTACTAATATGAAGGGACTGTTCCACCTGGACTTTTCTATGATTCCCACCCTTTCATATTCACTCAAGAGGTCCTGAAGCCTGTCCAAATATTTTAGGGGCTCTTGTACTGTTTTATGTACAGAGGAGAGTCCATGATAATCTGAATGGAGTGCTCGATTTTCTCAGCACAGGTTAATGAGCTGACATCCTCCCTAAAGACTCGAGGATATTTTAGGCAGATTGATTCAATAAATTCCTCAATCTTACTCTTTATAGTCTCCGATTCAGTTGAGCTGATGGCCTCACTCAATAACTTCTCCTTTTTTTTTTTTTCACGCCCCTCCTCGGGCTTTACTACTTCTATCTCCATCGTATCATGCTCTTTGTTCCCAGTTCCTTTTGAAAACTTTGGCTGGTAACTTATGCCATTCAATGCAATGGTTCCTGAGGCAAAATTGCACATGAACTTATTCTTTTCTAGGAAATCCAGCGACCCAAAATGAGTTGACTGTTTGTGTCCGCAATCTCAGGAAGAATGACGAGCTCATGCGAGAATGAAATGGGAAGCAAGGAATGTGGAAATTAGCGACTATTTTCCTTTTTGCAATCATTTCAACTTTAGCAATACCTGTAATCTTTATAGGGTTCTGGATCAAGGAAGCATTATCAGAGATTTGATTATTGAACTTACTTACCAGGGAACTTGAAATAACAGCTATATGGGTGCCAGTATCCAAAAGCATCTCACAAGGAACCTCTTCGACTAACCCCTGTATGAGTGACAATGGCAATCTCCTGGTTACTTTGGCTAAATCTGCATTTTGCATTTTTAGCGAATTGAAACCGCAGGAATCTGGGACATCTTTATAGCTGATAAGGTTATCAGATGATTGATCATATCTTCAGGGGTTTAAAGGCTCAGCTTGTCCTTTTAGAGTCCCAAGGTTACAAGATTTTGTCAATAGACTTAGTTGAACTTATCAACCGAGGGATTGTCATCTCATGAGGGTCTAATATAGGGTATTCATCTACCTTTCTTTCAGGTTTGAGTGGCTTCCCTATCATTTTCCCATCCAGGGATAGTTCCTGAGGGACAACAGAGAGCCTCTTTGGTGTTGCTTTTGGTAGGTGAGTGCCACCTGATAGATACATAAGAGTTGATAAGGAGGGGACTTGAGCATTACAATCTTGGGCTAACATTTGCCTCATGGAGGAAATTTTATGCATTTCCTCTAGGATCCTCTCTCTCCTTTTTGCTAGTTCAAAACACCCCTCCAGATCAGTAGTTCCCTTCTTGTGAATTACTTCCCTTAAATTATCATGTAATCCTATTCTAAATTGCTGGCAATTGGGAGAATTCTGAGATTAGCGCTTCTTTAAATCGTTCATATTCTAAGGTTTTCTTAAGGACAGGGGATGAGCATAAATACGCTTTAGCCTTACCAATTAATTTGTTTCTGAGCACTATCAATAACTGAAAGTCAGTCCAATTTGCTGTCTCTCTGAGTTTTTCAATAAAGGTAAAAAATGACAATACATCATCTGATTTCTCTCCTGAAAATTGAGGAAAGACCTGTTGGGGGTTCACAATTCTGAAGAATTCACTGTCTTCCATTGCTGTGCTAGATGCAAGAGCCATATTGGATTATCATTTACTACTTTAAATTTCACAACTTCAAGTTTAAAACTATTCAAAATATAATTCTTTCCTTGATTTGTTCCACAACCAACTCACCATGATTCACTTAACTTTACTACTAAAGTTTTAGGAATAAGTTCTTAAGTTAAACATAAAAAAATCTAATCCCTCATTTAATATTCGTGAATCAACATCCTGTCGACTGCGCCATTTTGTTAGATTGTAATTTCTTCTCAATCATATTTTATCGTCTTATAACACTCTCTCATTGGTATTTATTGGTTATAGGCTGATATATCACTCGAATATGAAGAAAATTTATATTATACTGCACCACTCCATTGAAATGCTCTTGCAATTCAGAAATTATAAGAGCAACTTAGATAAATCAACCTTCAACTGTATCAGGTTATCATAAGTTGATTTTAGGCCGAGGTTTTTATTTTTATTACATAGGATTCCCACTGAGATTCGAATTATTTTAATGAGCAGTGCAATTAAACAATTAGGCAAATACAAGATTCAATTCAAACAAAATTATTTAATGCAGTGACACATAAATTACATTATAACACAATATTCCAACAGGGACATTATGATTGAATGAATATAAAGCTCTCATTAAGATTCTAGTATAGTACTCAGTTGAGCTTAAACTTTATAATTAAAGATTATATTTAACAGATCTTATCCTTCTTATGTGGTGCTTAAGGGTCAAAGCTGTGTGACTGATAGGAGACCTCCACATAGCATTTAAAGGAATGCGGAGAACCGACCAGGGCTTCTGACCTAATGTCCAATCCTCACCCTCTCGTGGTGCACCCTGTTGGATATCTACCTGGATACTGAACGAATGAGGATGGGCTGGCAATTTGGGATTTAGCTGACCACCTATCGGTTAAACCAAAATACAAAATGATGGTACAACATGACAAAATTTCCTGCCGGCTGGGCATCGCTCGGTTAAACAAGGCCCCCGTTGTTTTCGCCAGGGAACCAGGACAAACAGCGAAAAGTCAGCTATTGGAACAAATCTGAAAACACACCCCAACTCAACATCGCCAGAGTTAAAGATCGGTACTATCAACATAAGAAGCCTGAATGGCAAAGAAATGGAGCTAGCGGAGGAATTAGATAAGTACCAGATCGACATAATAGGGGTGACTGAAACAAAAAAGACCAAAACTGGTGAGATCTTTCTGAGCAATAAATACAAAATGTTATATTCAGGCAATGACAATCAAGGAAAAGAAGGAGTAGCCATAGTATTCAACACAAAATACGAGGCTCATCTTCTTGAATGGCAGGCAGTGTCAAGTAGAGTGATTTGGGCAAATATCAGAATGGGGAACTGGACAATGACTTATTTGTGCCTATAGTCCCACAGAAGGTTCTACTAAGGTAGAAGTCGAGGAATTTTTTGAGGCTCTAGAGAAAGCTACTGACACAATGAAAAAGGAAAGGTTTGTCCTTGTTGGGGAATATAGCAGAGTAGGAAGTGATTGTCAGACATACAAAAATGTTTTGGGAAAATTTGGAGAAAAGAGCAAAGCTAATAATAATGGCAAATACCTGTTGGATTTCTGCTCAGGACATGGACTGGTTATTATTAACACCATGTTCCAACATAAAAATGTGCACAAATTCACATGGAGAGAAGAGGCAAGGAATAAGAAAAGTCTCATTGACTATGTTATTGTGGATAGTGATGTTTTCTCCCTGGTGCAGGTCACCAGAGTGTACAGAGGATTTGAAATTGGAAGTGATCAGTATTTAGTCTTGAGCAGGATAAAATTGAATTTCATATTGAAAAGAATAACATGTAAGAAAGTTTTAAAGCGAATAAAAGTTGAGCAGCTCTCAGATGTGAACTGTAGACTAAAATACAAGAAGATTATTGAAGGAAAATTAAAGAGTTTGAGAACAGGAACCAAACCTTGGAGATTCAGTGGCAAGCCTTGAAGAAAACCCTGATTGATTCAGCTAGAGAGGCATGTGGTGAAGTTGTCTGCAAAGATAGAAGAATTAGAACTCCATGGTGGACACAGGAAGTTAAAGAGGCAGTGAAGGAAAAGAATAAAGCATATCAAAAGTTCCTGGCAAATAAGTCAGCTTGTGCTCTTAGAGAATACAGAGACAAATGAAAGAAACCTAAACAGTGTGTAAAACTAGCTAAACAAAAGTCATGGGAGAACTTTGGCAAGAAGATAGAAAATAAATATCAAGAAGGTGGCAAAATATTCTGGAGGTTGTTGAAGAAGCTTAGGAATGGAGTAAAGAGTGCTGTAAAAGGAGTTAGAGATGATAAAGATGAAATGAAAACGGGAGAAAAAGATATCCTTGAAGTATGGAGTAATTACTTTGAAAATTTGCTAAATGAAACAAGCAGTGATGGCAGCACAGTGATAAAAAAACACTGACCAGGCATGCAGTCAAGAATACATATTCATACTTGAAGTAGAAAAAGCCATCAAAGGCTTGAAATGTGAAAAGGCAACAGGAGTAGATGATATTCGACCAGAAATGCTTGAAGTATGGTGGTATAAAAGTCTTACAGTGGCTGCACTGCATAGTTTAGAATGAGGGACAAATTCCCAATGATTGGAATAGAGCTTTCATAGTACCTATATATAAAAAGGGAAATAAACTTGAATGTGAGAATTACAGAAGTATATCTCTATTGAGTGCCCCTGGCAAGATCTATGCAAGTATACTTGAGAAACGGTTGAGAAGAATTGTGGAAGAAAAGCTTGGTGAAGAACAAGCTGGATTCAGGTCAAATAGAGGCTGTCAGGATCAGATCTTCACTTTACGACAAATAGTGGAGAAATCATGGGAATATAACAAAGATCTGTATTTAAATTTTGTCGATTTGGAAAAAGCATATGACAGGGTGCCAAGAGAGAAGCTATTCAATACGCTACAGTCATATGGTGTCAATGGGGCATTATATCAAGCAATACTTAGAGTCAGCAGTTAGAATTGAAGGAAGTACAGGAGGGTGGTAGAAATCAGCCTGAAAGAAACAAGAAACGGAAAATCACCTGGAGAAGATAAGCTAGATTCAGAACTATATAAATACGCAGAAACAAGATTCAAAGGAAGACTCTTATTATTTTTAAATAAAATTTACTCAACTGGTATCCCCCCAATAGAATGGAAAAAAGCAATTGTGATTCCTATCTTTAAGAAAGGTAATAGAGATGACCCTAAAAACTATAGAGGTATCAGTATACTAAATTCATGTTACAAAATATATAGCAGAATCTTAAATAACAAACTAATGAAATATTCCGAAAACTTTATTCTAGAGGTACAAAATGGATTTAGAAAAGGACTATCATGTATAGACCCAGCCTTCTGCCTAAAATTAATAATAGAGAAAAGAAGAGAATATAATTTAGAAACACATATTGTATTTATTGACTTTGAAAAAGCATTTGACAAAGTTAAAAGAAACATATTTTTTAACATATTAAAAGAAAGACAAATACCAAATAACATCCTAAAAGCTGTCACAAATATATATGAAAATAATCAAATACAAATAAGATTAAATCACGAGTTATCATATACAAGAGAGATGAACCAAGGGGTCCGACAGGGATGTCCCCTCTCAGCAACTCTTTTTAATATCTACTTAAATGAAATAATAATAAAATGGAGTAAAAATTTACATCAAGCAATTAAACTTTCACCTACAGTTAACTTAAACACTCTCCTCTTTGAAGACGACCAAATAATAATTACAAATTCTGAAGATAACTTACAGAAAGCTATTTTAAATCTAAATGAGATATCCAAAGATTATGGTATGATAATATCAACGGAAAAATCAAAAACTATGGCCTTTAAAGGACAAGATCCAGCAAGAACTAAAATAGTATTAGATAACAAGATCTTAGAACAGGTGAATTCATTTAACTACCTAGGATGTATGATCACTTATGAAAATGAAAAAGATATAAACATAAAAATTGCAAAATATTTAAAAATAAGAGGAGTAATTAACTCTATATTTAAACCAAACCTAGTTCAAAAACAAACCAGGCTAAAAGTATACAGTACATTAGCCCTACCGGTCTTAATGTATGGAAGCGAAATCTGGACAATAAAACAAAAAGAGAAACAAAGATTAACAACAGCAGAAATGAAGTTTATGAGAAAAACTGCAAAGTATACCCTATTTGATCACAAAAGAAACGAAGATATTATGAAAGAATTAAACCAAGAACCATTAATCGAAAAAATTAAAAAATATAAACATAAATGGATGGAACACGTTTAAAGAATGAAAACAGAAAGATTACCAAAGCAAGCCTTAAAGCATTAGGAAAAAGAAAACCAGGACGTCCTCTTAAATGATTCAACAATGACTTCTAAGGCCGGAACAGGCCATACTAGGCCTAAATCCTTGATACGTATGATGATGATGATGACAGAAGGGTGGTTTGATGTTGAATCTGGTGTGAGACAAGGATGTACATTATCCCCTCTGTTATTCATTATCTATATGGGTCACATTATGAAGGAAAGCAGTATTAAACATGATATCAAAATTGGAGATGTTAATGTCAGCTCTTTGCTTTATGCAGACGATGTTATACTTCTAAATAAATCACAAGTCTGCAAGATTCTCTGACTAAATTGAATAACTGTTGTAATAGATATGTTATGAAGGTCAGCAATAAAAAGACAAAAACAATGAAAATAGGTAGAATTGTTGAAAATGTCAACTGCGTTTTGAATGGAGAACCTGTGGAACAAGTAAAACACTTCAGCTACTTAGGCACGATTTTTACTGAAGATGGTAAATTAAATATGGAAATAGACAACAGAATCAACAATGCTGGTATGGTAGGAAGTCAATTGAATAAATTCATATGGAATAAGAGAGAAATTAGTCGGAACACTAAATTAGCTGTATACAAGACAGTGTTCAAACCAGTTTTAACTTATGGATCTGAGAACTGGGTCAGAAGTAAAACACTTGACCAAAGACTAGAGACTGCAGATGAGAGCCCTGAGAAAGATTATAGGCGTGAATAGATGGCATCAATGGCAATATCATATTAAAAATGAGAATATTAGGAAAGAACTTGGCATAGTCAGCATCCAAGAATGCGTTAGCAGAGATAATCTCAGGTTGTAATGTCACTTAAACAGAATGGGTGAGGAAAGATTAGCAAAACAAGTGTTCTCTGCTAAGTTGGCAGGAAAACGACCCAGAGGAAGACCAAGATATAGGTGGATTGATATGGTACAAAGTGCCTTAGACGATAGAAATATAAGATCTGGTAATGTTGGAGTCTTGACAAGTAACAGACTGATTTGGAGGAAAATTGTAGATAGGAAGTTAGTAATGATGTAAATTTTTCATGTAGTACTATCATATCCTGTACACGCCTTGATGGTACATGGCAGGAATTTGATGATTTGATGATGATATCCTTCTCATTACAAAGAACTTATATTATAACTCTACTGTGATTAAGGTTACATTTCAAAACATTTTTAAATATCAAATCAGTTCAAGATATTCAGAAGAACACAACTCATGAACATTCAGACATTCATTTGTAATTCTCTAGACTCAGTTAATCAATTTTAGTTTATGTAAGTTCGAGATTCCTAAATTACAACAAATAGGTTTCACAGTATTCTCATTCATTTAATGAACACTTAATTCAATAACATAGCATTTATCATTTGAAGAGGGAAAAGTCTTAGCACATCACATATTAAATCTTGACTCGCTGAATACTGTAACTAGGAACAATTTACTTTCGGAGGAATTAATTTTCGTTACTTCTCGCTAAGTATAGTAAAATTAATCTTACCAGGATATAGCTTCATCACATCATAAGGAGATCGAACAATAATTTTAAAGTCCTTGCTGACTTTTACTTTGTAGTAACACAAACTCAAAAAAATTTTCCACTTCCGCAACTGATTTAGAGACTCGGGAGAATATAACCTTTATGCACTAGGTTTAAATTATCTACCTATTTCTTCTTTTCCTTATACGTATTATCCTATTTCTTGCACTATTCCACTGCTAGGCATTAGGAAGTTTTGGTATAAATCCAACTCAGAAAAAGGTAAGTTAAAATACCAAGCAAATCCCACTCCTTTAAATTCCGTTTTCGGCACGTCAAAATTCCCTCCAGTCTCCAGCTACTGTTCTCTCTACTTTCCTGCTCGATTCTTTTTTACTTTCGTTTTCGTATCCACTCCTTCCTTTTTCCTGTCAAAAACTGGTTCTGACCGGTTTAGCTCACATCAACGTTGCCTTGTGCATAGTATAGAGTAAACACGCACTAACTAAAAATAACATAATATCTCATAGCAACCAATCAAGTGATACCACAAAGAATCTTCTGGATATATCAAAATTACATATATTACAGTTTCTAATATTATATTAAAAGAATTAAATTCACAAAATTAATGATATTTTAATACACATCTTTTCATAACTGTTATTTATCCCAAACATATATAAATAAATAAATATCGATTAACATAACTTGAAGAAATTACATAAATAGCAAATTATGAGCAGGAGACTATTAGTTTAAAAAAAATAATTGTTGCTCAGGGAATGGTAGATTATGTTGGACTCTGAATGATATATTTTGAGGCTATTTGGTGTGAGATTGAGACTGGCAGAATAAAATATACAGTTGGGTGCTGCTATAGACCAGGTGATGGAATATATGATGGAGACAGTATGCATAAACAAATTGATGAAATGAATGGAAGGAGGGTAATTATTATGGGGGATTTCAACTATGGTAACATTGATTGGAAGGAGGAGAGGACACATGTGAGGAAGGAAAAGGATTTTATTCAACTATTAAGGCATAACTATCTGAGACAGCATGTAATTGAAAATACTAGGGTTGTGAGAGTGCTTGACCTGCTAATAGCATCTGAGAATTTGACTGTAATGAATATGATCATGTTGCCACCTATTGGTGAGAGTGATCATAAGGTCTTGACCTGGGAGGTGGCTAAAGGTGTGGAATTTTCGATTAAGACAGGGTATATGTGGAATTACCGTGTTGGCAAGTATGACAAGCTTAGGAGATTGCTTGGATCAGTGCCATGGCATGTACAACTGCAAGGGCTGGACGTCGATAGAGCATGAGAAGTGGTCAAGGAGCATTAACAGGAGGTAATGGCTGATTGTATACCTAGGGTCCGAATAGTAAAACAAGTAGGGGTTAAATTGGAGAATAACACCATTAAGCTTGGGCTGCAAAAAAAGAAACAACTGTGGAGGGAATTTAAAGAAGGGGGTGACCTGCAGGAACACGAACGGTATAATGTGCAAGCCAGAAAGGTAACGAATGTGGTAAAAAAAGCAAAAGCGAATTATTAAAGGAAACTAGCTTTGCAAGCAAAAGAAAATCCAAAACAGTTCTTTCAATATGCTGCAAGAAAAAAAAACTGTACACGGTAAAATGATTTTAAGGAATGACGATGGTAAGGAGGTCATTGAATCGGTCGATATAGTGGAGTTACTGAGCGCGCACTTTGCAAAAGCATATCATCCAGGTGGTGACATTGAAAAAATGAAGGAACCATTAGTTTATACGGGAATAGTGATGAATGAAGTGGAGGTGACTAGTCTATTACCGAACCTTAATGTGAACACATCTGTGGGATTGGATGGTATACTGGCACGGGTCTTGCGTGAAGCGACTAAAGAATTATCAGTGCCCTTGACTATGTTGTTTAATCTGAGTCTCAGATCTGGCTTAGTCCCGAAGGTGTGGAAAGAGGGGAAAATAGTTTCACTGCATAAAGAAGGATCCAAGACTACAGTTGCAAATTACCGACCGATCAGCATATCAGGAGTCGTTGTCAAGTTCTTAGATAAAGTAGTCAAGGGAAAAATACAGGAATGGATTGATGAAAACGAGATACTGTACAGGGGACAGCATGGCTTTGTGAAGGGTAGATCATGCTTCAGTAACTTGCTCAAGTTTTATAACAAGGTGACGGCTGAACTGGATAAGGGAAATGGGTTTACAGTGATACTGCTGGACCTGGCAAAGGCGTTTGACGGGATACCACATGGAATACTAATCCGTAAACTACAACATATGGGAATGGATATAGGGTTGGTGAGGTGGATAGGTGGTTGGTTGATGGAGAGATATCAAAGAGTAGTTTATTCAGGAGTAGAGTCCAAAAGACGGCCTGTGACTAGTGGTGTGCCGCAGGGTTCTGTTCTTGGACCACTGTTGTTTAATCTGTTCATTAACGATATAGGGAACGATCTAAGTGGAACAATTCATTTGTTCGCTGATGATGCAAAGTTGGCTAGAGCAATAGTGAATGCAGAAGATGTCAAAATCTTGCAGGATGACTTAGATAGATTGGAGTTCTGGGCTAAGGAGAATGGATGTCAATTTAATGTGACAAAATGTAAGGTTATGCATTTTGGGGTAAAAAGATTAGCAGCAGTATACCACATTGGTGGAACTGTACTCCAAGAGATTGATGAGGCCAGGGGCTTGGGAGTGTTGGTGGATAGGGAGATGAAGTTTAGGGGCACACTGCAAAAGTAGCTAAATCAGCTCATCAACTCACTTGGTTGTTGAAAAATACCTTGACGAGCAGAGACAAGCAAGTTATTGTACCTCTGTACCGAGCCTTGATAAAACCTCATCTCGACTACTGTGCCCAGATTTGGTCACCTCTGTTCTTTCTTGATGGGGAGGAGGTGGAGAGGATCCAGAGGCGAGTGACTAAGATGATAACAGGTCTATGGAATGAACCATATGAGAACAGGTTGAAGATTTGTGGGTTGCAAAAACTAGTTGATAGGCAGAGCAAGGGAGATATGATTGAGACATTCAAATTGCTAAAGGGATTCTATAGGATTAATTCAGAGGATATTTTTGAGATCAGGACTGGTGGTGGGAGAACTAGGGGACACCTATGGAAGCTGGGCAAGAGTGTGGTTAGCAGGGGTGTTAGAGCTGGGTTCTTTACTTTTAGAGTGGTAAATGAGTGGAATAAGCTGCCAGAGTCTGTTGTGTTTGCTGTGACGGTGAACGAGTTCAAGACAAGGTATGATAGATACTGTGAGAATGTAATCGCATAGTTGGGTGGACATGATGTTTAGGGCCTCCCTCGATGAGTCTAAGGACTCCTGGAGTCACCCGAAATAATAATAATAATAATTAACAATTTCCATTTCTCTTCATTCAGAATCCAACAAGGAAGCAGCATGTGAAGAGTAGTCATGATTAGTAATTTACACAATTTTTATAATACACCTTCCTACATCAGATCATCCCACATCCACATATCCAGTTCACTATGGAAAATGAGAATTCTGAGAGTTTATCCTGCTTAACTGCACAGCCTCTAGTACCTTATAAACTAGTGTATATCAAAAACCTGCCTTTATTGGCAAATGTTTATATCAGTTCTGCACATTATACCTCCCAAAAATCAGGAATGTTAGATCCTTAGTTAATATAGCACATGATATTTGTTGCCTTCTTCCTTACAACAACAAAAAAAAGCTTCTCACCAGTGCCATAATGAGGGTATGAAGTGCCTGTGGCAAGTGGCTAACTGGCGTCCCCTAACCAAGAAATGACAAAAATTTTGAAAATTTTTTTGTCATTTTTTGAGACAAAAAATACTGTTTTTGTTGGTGATGAGTGGTAGATGGTGTTAATTGTGGTAGTAGTGTCATTTATTTGGAGAATTAAGTAGTAGGAGGAGACAGTGAGATGGGTTTAGTGGTGCAGAGTAGAGTGCACTCCCACAATGAGTCCTTGAACTCCTAGGCAGTGTCATGTAATAATAATAATAATAATAATCAGTTACAACTAAATCAAACAATTACAGATTTGCTTACTTACTGCGTTCATAGTTTTTGGTTTCAATACTGATGCTTCTAAACCAAAGTAAACAAGAAAAATGTAATTTTATAGCATTATGCTCTCTAACTAAATATATAACAGTTCTTTACTTCTGTTCATCCATTTAAGATTTATGTACTATCACATATAACTATGATATAAAATAAAACCCCATATAACTATACACAGAAAACAAGCTACACTACAATCAAACTGACAGTCATAAATATGGAGAGCTTTAACGGACATCAATTTCTTTTTTAGCCTGATGCAGATAGGAATAAGGTTATTGTCTCTGCATCTCTCTTTAAAAAGGCCAGCTGATTGATCAAGATACCCACAAGCGCTGTAATCATTATGGTAAGCTGAAGATGGCAGCACTTGTGGGTATCATTTCCATGGATGATCTGAATCCTTTCTTTTTTCGACCTTTCTTTCAAGGTCATCTTCTGGAGCATATTTACAGAAAATTCTATTTACAGAAAACAAGCTACGCTACAATCAAACACTTTGATTTTAGTGTAGTGAAGTGAAGTTTAGTTTAGTGAAGTTTGATTGTAGTGTAGCTTGTTTTCTGTGTACAGTTATATGCTCCAGAAGATGACCTTGACAGAAAGGTCGAAACGTCGAATGCAGATTTTAGTCATATTAAACTAAAGTTTTTATTCAAGCATGGTAGTTGTCTCCATAATTTTCAAAAATGCATTCGAATCACCGTGTAAGCTTAAAAGAAAGGATAAATTTACTTTATTTATCTTTCCTAATATTGTATCCCAAAATATTAATATATTAATATATTAAATATTATATATTAATATTAAACTAAATATTAAGCTAAAGTTTTTATTCAAACACGGTAGTTGTCTCCATAATTTTCAAAAATGCATTCAAATCACCATGTAAGCTTAAAAGAAAGGATAAATTTACTTTATTTATCTTTTCTAATATCGTATCCCAAAATATTAATGGTGCAACAAAATTAAATTTTGTTAATAATTTTAGCAACATTCGAGCATTTGTTACAGAGTCTACTGTAAATTGTCTTTGTCCATCGCACATTTCATTAAGAAGTTGTATTATTAAAGGCATTTGATTTCATAAGGCTTTTACCGGCTTAGCTTTCGCAGACCACATCGTGTCACTTAAACCTTTAAGACGAACAGATAATTTTTCCTTTAAAAGATTCCATCTACTAGTAGAATTTACAATTGTTGAATTGTTCCAAAACATGATTTCATTTGAACAGATGTTTGTGCAGCATGAACACCTATTAAATTAAGGCTGTGAGCAGTGCATGGAACAAACCTTGGTATATTGTTTAAACGTAATATCCTGGCTTGTACCCCTCCCCCATTGTAACCTGCCATATGCGCTCCATTATCATATGACTGTTCTCTTATATTTCTAATATCTAATCCATCTGATATTAACTTTTTTTCTATGTCATTTGCAAGTGCTTTGCTAGTTTTTTCATGTATCACAATAAAATCTATGAAGGTTTCTTCAATGCTAGCTACATTTATTTGTGTTAGGATCAATGTTAACATAGTGCAAAATTTGAGTTATCTGTTTCTGGTGAGAAGTGTCAGGTGTGCTATTAAATAAAATAGAAAAATATTTTGCTTTTTGAATATTTGAAATAATATGCTGTCTAATTTTAGAAGCAACTATATTAATTATATCATTTTGTATTATAGGAGAGAAACAATTAACTTGATTTTTCTTATGACTTTCAATGTTGCACAGCAATAGGATTGTAATGACTAATTAATTCTGTTGTGTTCAAAAATTTTCAATATTCAGGATGACCAATTTTTTCACAAGTTCCTCTCAAAGCGTCATTATTTTTTAAGCAGTGCAGAATGGCATCCAAAATAACTTTTAAAATATGCCTCCACTTTTCTTTTTCTTTTAAAATTGTTTATTGTAATTGATCGTCTATAAAACCACCTTTCTTAATTTTTTGATTTGAAAGTTTTCCATTCAACGTAATTTTTTTTTATGACGTAATGAACTTTCATGACGTGGTAACATAGGATTCAAATGCTGCCAGTCTTGAAACCCCGCAGTGGCCTATATACATTTTGATTTTTTCTGAAAAGAATACATGGAAAACAGAACAGTGCATCTTTTCTCTTGCAATATATATCAACTAATTTCTGAGTGCTTGTTCTCCGTTTGACATGGTTTTTACAAACCATTTTTTATCAAAATGCCAGTTTTTTTTATCAGGATAAACACTTATATTATCGCACAACTCGGGTCCATGTTGAACAAATATTTGTATGTTACCATTGGTTATGTGCCATGTTGTGGGATCATTAAAATCTATTATTTTTGCATTATCAATATTTTCTAATTTATCATCCACCATATAATTATCATTATTACATTGCTTCTCGATTATCCTGGTTTTGATGTTCAATTGTACTTTTCTCTTCTGTTTCAGTTTCACATGAAACATGACTACTTCTAGAAGGCAGATTTAATTTATTTGTTAAGCTTGAATGAACTAGAGGTATAGATGATTTTTTAATAAAAATATCAATTGGAGTTATATTTTTCTTTATATTTTCAATCTTCTGTTCTCTTATTTTTTTAAACTGTGCACCGGAAGGTTTTTTTGGTGGCATATTATTACTATTATTACTATTATTACGGGCAACTCCAGGGAGTCATTGGACTCATCGAGGGAGGCCCCAAATCATATTCATCACAACTATTTGACATTCAGTATCTATCATACCTCGCCGTAAACTCATTCACTGTCACAGCATCCACCACAGACTCAGGGAGCACATTCCACTCATTCACTACTCTAAAAGTAAAGAACCCGGCTCTAACACCTTTACTAACCACACTTTTGCCCAGTTTCCATGGATGTCCCCTAGTCCTCCCACAACCAGCCCTGTTCTCAAAAATATCTTCTGAATCAATTTTATAGAAACCCTTCAGTAATTTGAATGTCTCAATCATATCTCCCCTCCTCCGCCTATCAACCAATTTTTGCAACCCACAAATCCTCAACCTGTTCTCATACGGTTCATTCCACAGACCTGCTATCATCTTGGTCACTCGCCTCGGGATCCTCTCCACCTCCTCCCCATCAAGAAGAAACCTAGGTGATCAAATCTGAGCACAGTAGTCTAGATGGGGTCTTATCAAGGCTCGATACAGAGGAACAATAACCTGCTTGTCTCTGCTTGTCATCGTATTCTTCAGCAACCAAGTGATTTGATGAGCTGTTTTGGTCACTTTTGCAATGTGTCCCCTAAATTTCAATTCCTTATCCACCAACACTCCTAAATCTCGTGCCTCATCAATTTCCTGGAGCACAGTTCCACCAATGCAGTAAACTGCCGCCAATCTTTTCACCCCAAAATGCATAACCTTACATTTTATCACATTAAACTGACATCCATTCTCCTTAGCCCAGACCTCCAATCTATCCAAATCATCCTGCAAAATTTTGACGTCATCTGCATTCACTATTGCCCTACCCAACTTCGCATCATCCGCAAACAAATGAACTGTTCCTCTCAGATCATTTCCTATATCATTTATGAACAAATTAAACAGCAGCGGTCCAAGAACAGATCCTTGTGGCACACCACTAGTCACAGGCCGTCTTGTGGACTCTACTCCCGAGTAAACCACTCTCTGATATCTCTCCGTCAACCACCCTCCTACCCATCTCACCAACCCTATGTCCATTCCCATATGCTGCAATTTACTGATTAGAATTCCATGTGGAATCCTGTCAAAGGCCTTGGCAAGGTCCAGTAGAATCACCGTAAACCCATTACTCTTATCCAGTTCAGCCGTCACTGTGTTATAATACGCGAGCAAGTTACTGAGGCATGACCTACCCTTCACAAAACCATGCTGTCCCCGATACAGTATCCCATTTTCTTCTATCCAATCTTGTATTTTCCTCTTGACTATTTTCTCTAAAACCTTGACAATGATTCCTGATATGCTAATCGGTCGGTAATTTACTACAGCAGTCTTGGAACCACCTTTATGCAGTGGAACTATTTTCCCCTCTTTCCACCCGCTCGGGACTAACCCAGACCCGAGACTCAAATTAAACAAAATGGTCAAGGGTACTGACAATTCTTTAGCTGCTTCTCGTACAACACGAGCTGGTATACCATCCAATCCCACGGATGTATTGACATTGAGGTTATGCAATAGACTACTCACCTCCACTTCATTAACCACAATTCCCGTGTAATCTACTGGTTTATTCGTTTCTGCAATGTCACCACCTCGATGATATACTTTTGCAAAGTGCTCACTCAGTAACTCAACTATCTCAACTGATTCAGTTACCTCCCTACCATCGGCATTCTTTAAAATCAATCTGCCATGTACATTTTTCCTTTTACTTGCTACATATCTAAAAAACTGTTTAGGATTCTCTTTAGCCTGCATGGCCAATGTTCTTTCGTAATCCTTTTTTGCTTTTCTTACCACACTCGTCACCCTTCTGGCCTGCGCTTTATACCGTTCATGTGCCTGCCGTTCACCTTTCTCCTTAAATTCCCTCCATAGTTGGTTTTTTTTTTTTTTTTTTGCAGCTCAAGCTTAATGGTGTTATTCATCCATTTAACCCCTACTTGATTTATTATGCGGACTCTAGGTATACAGTCAGCCATTGCTTCTTGCAAGCACTTCTTAACTACCTCCCATGCACTATCAACTTCTAGTCCTTGCAGTTGTACATGCCATGGCACTGAACCAATCAAACTCTTAAGCTTGTCATACTTTCCAGCCCGATAATTCCACATGTACCCTGTCTTAATTGAAAATTCTACACCTTTAGCCACCTCCCAAGTTAAGACCCTATGATCACTCTCACCGATTGGTGGCAATGTGGTCATATTTGTTACAGCCAAATCCTCAGATGTAATTACTAGGTCAAGTACTCTCTGACCCCTAGTATTTTCCATTACATGCTGTCGCAGATAGTTATCCCTTAATAACCGCATAAAATCCAGTTCCTTCCTCCCATGTGTCCTCTCCTCACTCCAATCAATGCGACCATAGTTGAAATCTCCCATAATAATCACCTTCCTTCCACCCATTTCTTCTATTTGCTTGTGCATACTGTCACCACCATCTTTTCCATCACCTGGTCTATAGCAGCACCCAATTGTATATTAAGTTCTGCTAGCCACAATCTCACACCAAATGGCATCAAATGTGCTCTTTTCTCTATCCTGCAATTCAACTTCTATTCTCCTTGGCTGGAGCTCATCAGCTATCATCAACAATACTCCTCCCCCCATTTTATTCTCTCTGTCATTCCTGAACACACTATACCCATCACATTCAATCCCACTAGTTATATCATCTACAGTCAGCCATGTTTCACTAATACCTATAACCTGTGGTCTGGAAGTGCCAACCATGGCCCAAAACTCTTCCTTCTTGTTCCTAATACTCCTGGTATTAGTGTACATGAATTTATGACCCCCATTAGCCCCAACCCTACCTTGATGCCTTATATTAACTATCCCACTCAGATTTGTTGTCCTTATTTGCTCTGGCATATTATATTCATTCTTACATTCAATTGACTCCATAAGGACTGTATCTCTACTCCCCCCCCCCCCCCAACAAATCTAGTTTCCCTGAATTTGCACATCCACTACATTCAGCAACACTTTCTCAAGTCTTCTTACACCGTAACCATTCAAATGCAAGCCATCCATCTTATATAGATCCTTTCGCCCATCAAACTCACTCCACACATCCACAAATTCCACACAACTCGTCATACATAACCCACGCATAAAGTCATTTGCAATTATAGCCCTCCTTTTAAACATTTCACTGTCATACCGTGGCAAAAGACTAATCATTCTAACTCTCTCACTCTTTTCTTTTGCTACCTCAAACAATTCATTCAGGTCTTCTATCATTTCCATTTTATCTCCTTTCAAATCATTCGTACCTGCCACAACAATCATTTCTTTCACCCTTTCCTTTTGCTCTCTAATAGACGCAGTTACGTCTTTTATGGTCGCACCAGGTTGGTATGATTTTGTCAAATCCTCTACTAACACACCTCGTACTAACGAGTCTCCATACAGCACTCTATCCTTCATTTTGTTCATGTTCACATTCATACGTCTATTTTTCCTGTCATACCTTTTATTATTGGTTGGTTCATTCAGTCTACTTTTGTTCATGCACTCTAGCTGCTGTTTTGCTCTTTCTATCGCACTGTTCAACAATGCGATCTCACTCAATGCATCTATCTCATCATATTACCATAGAAGTGTTTTATAATTTAAATTTGTGTTTTTATTAATATAATTGTTTATAGTACTTACTTAGTATGCCAGTATGTTGTATATAAACACAATTATCTGTCTTTTCCAGTATGTTTTGTTCCACAAAAGAGCGAAAATATCTAACAATAATTACGACACAGCAACAACACAACTGATCTTATGAATGACAACAAGACTAATAATAATTAAATGATTTTTGAAATTCTTTTATCTACAAAAAGTAGAGACGAATGGAAATATTGAGGGTGGGAAGATTGTGATTTTCATTGAATCCTGAGTTTGATGGGTGTAAATAAGTCCGGCGAATAATTTTTGTGGGCCCCTCAAAGGAGGTCATAAAGGGATTAAAATTATAATATTATTATTACATGACACCTCCAAGGAGTCCAGAGACACATCGAGGGAGGGCATAATATGGAAGGTAATAAACTTGAGATGGGCAGATAGACACATTAGGAGGATAACTGAAGAATGTATTATATTATCTATTAAAATGTTTAGGATTAGACAGGAATTTGGAAATACAAAATTCTACAAAATCATAAAATGGGAAAATACATTCATTAATAGTTAATGGTGCGACAGAACAATTTACTTGAGACAAAAACAAGAATAATTGCAAAGAAATGTTATGTTCAAGTCGTGATATTAGGCAGTGTCGTTGCCATCTAATTCGAGATGAATTACAACTCACCGGTGTTACCAAATGTAGCGGAATTTTGCTGTGTTGCAGAATTTGTATGTCTAAAGCAGTGTATTGCCGAAATTTAAAAATACAATATAAAATAGTGGACTTTTATATCTATTTATTTTTGTTTTTTTTTGCCATGCCCTCGTTATGGCACTGCTTCTCACTATCAAAGCTTAAATGGAATCGACATCCTCTGAGAATAAGATAGGAAGAAAGAAGTTACTGACAATAGAATTATGTCCAGTAAGGGTAGAAGATCTGAATTAAGACAGTAGCAAGATCATGGGTGTAGCCCTTTTGAAGCAGTCGAGTGTAAGATATATCTCAGGATGTACGTGATTAGCAAAATATATAGTCAGTTGCTATTACAAGTCTGGAACTATAAGGGAATATGCACATGGAATGCATTATGCAAATTAACTCACGAGCACAGGCCAGGTAGTCTTTAACTGTAGTGACATAAATTGAAGATGGAAAAAAGGAGGAAACTTGTGAAGGAAAAGGAAATGACATTTATGAGTTACTGAGGCATAATTACCTAAAGCAGCATGTGATGGTGGGGAACCATGGTTTAAGAGTGTCCGATTGGGTTGCAACATCAGAAAGAGTTGTACAATCAAGAATGCTACCATGGAGCCAGAAAGTAGGCAGGAGAAGGTAATTCCATTACATAAAGTCAAATCTGAGAAAGAGAGAGAGAGAAAGGGCAAATTATATTCTGGTCAATTGTCAGAGATACTTAAGGTACTTAAGATATTGAAAAATTTAGTTAACATCCAAATTAAAGAATGGGTGAATAGAAACATGATACTATATGCGAGGCAACACAATTTTGTGAGAAGGGTATGATCTTATCTTAGCATTTTGAAAGCACTGATTATCCATCATAAAGGAACAGTTGAATTAAAGAAAGGTAAACTACACCTTGATATTGCTAGACCTTATGAAGGCATTTCAGAGGGTCACCACATATAAATCTGTTAATTTGGAGTAAATACTGACAGATATAAAGCTAGTGATGTGAATAAGAAAGGGATGAATAATGTCTTGGACTTGTGTGTTTTTCATGGAGTGCTGTGCAAGAGGATAGTTAATGAAGAGCAAAAGAAGAGAAAGATTGTACTGCTGCACAAGCAAACAAAGGAAAATCTGAACTCTAAATTCCTATCAACTGTCTTTTATTTCTGAAATAGTGAAGTATTGGAGAGATTGGGTCAAAAAAAGAAATATGAAGTATGTGGGAAGGGACATAGACACCTACTTAGTGTCTATGTCCCTTCTATTTAACTGTCTTATTATCACTCTAAAACAGTAGCAATTTGTTTTAAGGTGGTGCTGAAAGAAGGGTGGGATAGTATATAAAGCTTAAATGGAGGAACAGAAGTAAAGAACTGTTGCATATTTAGCTACAGAGCATAATGCTATAAAATTACATTTTTCTTGTTTACTTTAGTTTAGAAGCATCAGTATTGAAACCAAAAACTATGAAGGCAGTAAGTAAGCAAATCTGTAATTGTTGGATTTAGTTGTAACTGATTATTATTATTATTATTACATGACACTGCCAAGGAGTTCAAGGACTCATCATGGGAGTGCACTCTACTCTGCACCACTAAACCTATCTCACTGTCTCCTCCTACTACTTAATTCTCCAAATACATTACACTACTACCACAATTAATGCCATCTACCACTCATCACCAACAAAAACAGTATTTTTTGTCTCTAAATTGCATTTGTTCACATGGTAAATTTGCTTGTACAAAGGAGAAAAACCCTGCTACATCCGTATGAGATTGGCTAACTCACCTTCAGTTGAAATAGCTCACATAAAGATTCCTCTTGTCACGATGAGAACTGAATGCAGATCTTTCCAATCAAAGGGCATAATGTTTTGCTGTTCTTCCAAATGTACTGTAGAGTCTAAATATGTTGTAAAAAAAAAAAACTAAAGGAATCCTTTGAAGTGATATAATTTCATGGCACCTTAAACAGGAACCATTGCCTCATACTTCATGCCATTTGGAAGTTTCTTATACATTTATGTAACTTAGCAGACCTGCGATAACCATCTAAAGGCCTTGTGCAACAATGAATGTTTTATGCTTGATAGGTCAAATGATGTGCATGAGTACTATAGCCAATAGGGTATAATTAATAATAATTAATTAGCAGTTTCGAAAAAATTGCTGTTAGTAGTTCTCACTTTTTTTTGTTGTATATTTCTAGTATATTTATCTTCCTTATAAAGTTTTTTATGTTGACAAAATGGTATATCTATGAGAAACTAATGAAATTATAGTTTTTGTTAAAAGCATCAATGTAAAACAAAATTTTAAAAAATTAGCTACACATAGTGCAATAAAAGAACATGTGAAAATTTACAAGGAATAAAGCCATCTTATTGTTTTATTTTGGTATGTGTGTGTATTATGCACATGCTACTCTGTAAAACAAATGTATCAAGTAGTATGTATGAAAATAAAAAAATAAGGATATGTTTATTGTTAATTGCATATATCTATCCTTTATAATTGCTGATTCTGATTAAATTAAAACAAATGCAGTAACTAAATTCTGAATTCTTTTTGAAGTTTTAGATTATCAGTCATCACCACCATTAGCACAAGATAGAAGCAACATAAGCCATGTTCCACCACTTGGAATTCAGGGAGAAAACCAGTACTTAGATAGTGTTGATTTTGTAGAAAAAGTTTCAAAGTTTGAATATATGGCTCATAGTCAGCCTCCACCAGTTACCTCTCAGGACAGTCATAAATGGTTTATGAAGGAAGGAGTACGCATACCCAGCAGTAATTCTCATGGAGCACTACCAGGAAGAAACCAAAGTTCTGACAACAACACAAAACCAATTAGTCCAGCTTCTAGATCAATAAATTCTATGTTTCTTCCACCTAAACAAATGTATACAACACCACCATCTTCTCCACTTCATGTAGCACATTCCCCTAGAGTCAGCAGTTCTCCCCGAAGTCCAAGAATGTATTCGAAAACTCCTGATCCTGTTGCTGCTTCAAGAGCACCTGCAGGATTCTGGTCCGGAAGGTGTACACCAACATCTCCACAGCTTGCAGGTTGTAGCAGTCACCATGTCAGTGTGGAGAATCTCAAAGCTTGTGAAGAGGAGCTACATCAACAGCACAGAAGGGTGAGAGTTTTTTCTCTTTGAACTAAGATACGGAATTGTTTATTATTATTACCAAATGGATTTAATTCTTCATCATTCATCATTATTTTTAGAGAGGTAATTAACTAAGAATGCCAACCTTCATTTGGTTGATAATCTCTACGTTTATTAAAGTCTGATTGCCATGTTTTCAGTTACATGGCATCCAGTTCTCTGCTTCTGTTTCTGCTGATAAACCATTCTCGAGGTCTCATTCCCTTCCTGTACTATAAATCTTATTCAACCACAACTATAAATTACCAACTACAGTAACTTTTTTTTTTTTTCACTTTCTTACATTTAAAAAAAAAAAAGTACAAATTTCATTGTTAAAAAAACAGAATGTGTGTTGTAAATACATAATTTTAATAATAAAAAATATTGAATTTTTTATTTTTATAGAAATCTAATGTAGAAAATGAACCATAATCTGCAGCACTTAGTTGCTGTACTTTAAATTAACATTGGAATGTCACTGTATATGTAAATATTTTTGAGATAATTTAAAAAAAGTATTATTATTATTAGCAGTAGTAGTATATGGGTATCTTCATGGAGTAAGACTCATGATGGGAGACTTACACTAACCATTATTCGAATAATACTTGTCATAACTCTTCTGCTTTGATGGTGTGTATTCATTTCTTGTAGTCTCCAAGATACCATTGTTGGCATTTGGATCCAGAGGTAAGGTATTAGTCAGAAGCTGTTACTCCCTAGCTGGGGCCCAGTGCAGGTTACATTGATTCCCCCAAAATAGAGGACATTCCTGACATGGAGCAGATTCCTGTGCAACATATGCAGCTGCACAGGTGTCCGCTCTTTAGTAGGAAAATAAAGATTCAAATAAATTCACAGAAAAGTAGAGCATTATCCTACAGACTAGACTGCTATGGATCTCTCCTTGCCTCAGCTCTTTTCAACCTATATACCAATGACATCTCTCCAACAGTCAGTCAAAAGAGCAAGTTGTATATGATGGAGCAGTGTGCCAGAAAAGGCAGGTGACTAGTGGCATGACTCAGAATTCTGTTCTTGGGACCTACTGTTTAACTTATTTGATAATGATATTTCATGTAGATTGACTGGAGATCTTTAAATGTTTGCTGATAATACAAAGTTAACTAGAATTATCAGAAGTATTGTCTGATATTAATTCTCTACAGGAAATTTGAATAGACATTTAGCTTACAAGGTTCTGCGCTTTGGTGTGGAGAGATATAAGGCTATGTTCTGTGTTGTGGAGATGTACCTCAGGAAGGGGATGAGATTCAGGATCTTGGTAAATGGTAGACAAGTGGACTAAAGTTCTGAGGGTGCATTGCAAGTGCTGTGAAGACTGCACATTGTATTGCTGCTATGATAAAATGTTCATTGACATGTAGGGATAAGGAAGTGGTGGTGCCACTGTATGAAGCACTCATCAGCCCACGCTTCTACTATGTACCCAGATTTGGTCACCTAGTTTTCACTGTGATGTGGAAACACCAGAGAGAATCCAAAGACGAATGACCAAAGTGATTTTGGGACTTTGCAGTGTTGGTTATGCAGAGCAGTTGAGAGAATGTAGATTGCAAAGTTTGGTGGATGGCAGGCAAAGATGTGATATGATTAAGATCTTCTAGTTGGTTAAGGGATTTTACCAGATTAATAGAGAAGGAATTATAAAACAGAGTGGACGGTATGATGGACAAGAGGCTATCTCTGGAAGTTGTGTAAAGATGTGGTGAAGGAAAGTGTGAAGATTAGATTTTTACATGGAGAGTGGTTGGTGAGTGGATTGCATTGCTGGCATGTATTGCGAATGCAGAGAATGTAAATGATTTCAAGTATCAATACGAAAGACATGTTGCTGATTGAGTGGGTCTTCCACAATGAGTCTGCTGACTCCATGGAAATTACTGTAATAATAATAATAAAATAATATCAGAGCTCTACTCCAATTTCTGGAATTCAGCCATCTGATGGTTTCTGAAATATGCAGTGCAGCCAATTTAAAAATTTTATATTCTCATATTTGAACATTTTTGGTCAAGGAAAGGTAGCTAGAGACTATAATATCACCTGCTCTGTCTGCTTTCCCACATTTCAAGTTTATGTTGGCACTTTCTACCTCAAGTATTGAGGTAGAAAGTGCCTCTTCCAAAATAATTACTCCAGCCATCTAGGATATCTTTCTTTATCTTCAGTTTTCATGTCACCTGTATTATATCAGGTTCTTTTTACAGTACAGGTAACCCTCGTATAACGCGGTACTTATGCAACGCGGTTTCGATATAACACTGTCTACAAATTGTAGGAACCCTTGTTGAACACGGTACTTAAACAACAAGGTTTCGATATAGGACGGTCTACAAATTGTAGTAACCCTTTATCTTTTCATATATTTTTCAACACGCGACTTAAAAATCAAATTTTATCTTCATTAAATTTGCATCTGCCCGCATTGCGCATGTAGTTATAAGTAGTGAATATATATTAGGGGAAATACCCTTTAACATGCATGTACATCACTTGTTTACTGTATAAAGTATTTATTGTTGAAAATTGTCTCCGTTTTCTGCCAGGAAAGCGCATTAAAAATCATAAGTGTGTTAATCTCAAGCTAAGCGCTTCATTTTTTGGTGAGTTACATACAGTATGTAATGTTTTTTTTTTTTAATGTAAAAAAAAATATTTTTATAGTAATGGCCACTTAGAGTGCTTTTCGATATACACGTTTGTTAATAGGAATAAACCCACCCACTGTAAACTGCCAAGGTAAAAATTGAACGAGACTGAAGGTGCATTCGGTTTCAATCAGCACATGAGACTCAACCTTCGCGAACTTCTTTAAGTGGTCCAATCTCTTCAATAGTGAATTAATTGATGAGGAAATTGATTTAAATGAGGAGGAACTGGTACAATTAATAGATGACGTTAAACCAAATGGCAGGGAAAGTTCTGCCAAAGATTCTGATTGTGATGAATCTGTTAAAGAATTCAGTTTAAAGAAATTAGGATAAGGATTGGACTTGGCAAGAAAGTTATTTTATGGATAATGATCTCTCAATGGAGTGCTCCGGAAAATTCACGAGACAATTGGATATTTGTTTAGCTCCGTATTATGAACTTAATAAAAAATTGCAGCATAGTAGTAAGCAAGGTCTTATTATTGACTTTTTGATAACTAAACCAGCCAAAGTATGCAATGAGAATTATACTAATGACGTCCAAGAGATTTCAAGTGATGAAGACGTCCGGCCACTCGTAAATAGAGAACATCTATGAAATGTTAGTTTGGAAGAGAGTGATGACGATTAAAATATACACTTTATTTTATTTTGCCTAAAACATTTATGTATTATGTGGAATGAAGTTTATGTACAATTTATAATTTTTTATAATTTTATACTATGTATTTGTTTCATAGTTTATATAAACATATACTTAACTTACATGAATTACCTGAATTAAATAAAAAATATATTTTTGTTGGATATGTCCTTGTTTATGTAATCTTAAAAAAAAAAGCAATTTTGGAACCTAACCCTACTTTATCTATGTGATCTGAGTCTCGCATAACGCGATTTATATAACGCGGCATTTTTGTGGAACCTGACATCTGCATTATACAAGGGTTACCTGTACTCTTTTCTCCATTTCTAAGTTTTTTTTTTTGCAATTGCTCCAGAAAATTTTGCCACCTTCCTGATATTTATCTTCAGTATTCTTTCCAAAGTCTTCCCAGGACTCTTGTACTTTTATGTCCTGCTTGACTTTCTTGCATTTTTCTGTGTTCTCTTATATCATCTGCCAACTTTCTTCTTAAGAAATTTGATATGCTTTCTTCTTTTTCCTCTTTCGCTTCTTGCATTGATCATGGATACCAATTCTATCTTTGAAGACAACTCCACCACATTCTTGTCTGGCTGAATATATTTTCTTCAGCATCTGCCACCGAGTCTCCAATGTTCGATCATTGTTTTCAAACTCCTTCATTTTTCTTCTAAATAATATTTGCATGCCTCAGTCCACATTGCACCTCTGAAAGCTGCTCAACTTTTATTTTTTTTAAATACTTTCTTACATATTTTTCTTTTCATTATGATAGTCAGTTTTATTTTTATTTTGTTCAAAACTAAATAGTTTCAAATAGTTCCCTATTTGAAATAGGAAGTGATCACTTCCTATTTCAAATCCCTGTATACCCTTTCATCCTGAATCATGATTGAAGGTATTACTATTCTGAATAACACAGTCAATGAGACTTTTCATTGAGACTTTTGTTATTGTATCTTCTCTCTATGTAAATTTTTGCACATTTTTATGTTGAAACATGAATAATCTAGATGTCCTGAACAGAAATCCAATAGATACTTCTCATTATTATTATCTTGATCCTTTTCTCTAAATTTTTCCAAGACATTTCTTTATGTCTTGTATTCACTTCCTGCTCTACTGTGTAGATCTCCAACAAGAACTAACTTTTATTTATTTTTATATAAATAAAAACTAAATAAGAACAAGCCACAGCCTTGTTCTTATTATGTCACTTCTCTATGACTCAAAAATTTCTCCACTTCTTCCTTAGGAGAACCTGTGTTTGGACCATATGGACAAATAAATTTCATTGTCCACATCACTCTATTCAATAATTTTTGCCATTTGAGATTACCATAATATGTGGTATGTAGATTATTATTATCCTAATGCCCAATGGACTCAAAGGCTCATCTAGAAGGTCCGTCCCTTTTCTCATACATAGCTCATTATACTGCACTGTAAATATATTCATTTTTTCTGCAGGACTACACTCTCAGGCAATGCATTCCAATCACTCACAACTTTCCATGCAAAAAAACTGCTTCTCACTCACATGCTCACACCCCCCTTATACAGCTTCCAGGGATTACCTCTTGTTCTCCCACCATTTTATAAAAAACCTCTTCAAACTTAATCCTATAACAACCCATTACCAACTTGTACATCTTTATCATATTACCCCTCTTCTTCCTATCCATTATGTCCTCTGAATTTTAGATCCTTACTCACCATCACTGCAAGATTTCTTATTTCCTCCATCTCCAACAATATATTCTCACCAAGTATAAATTCTACATCTCATCTTTGTTTCCCAAATTTTAAAACCTTTAATTTTGCAACATTGAACTGGCATCCCCACTTCTGTGTCCATTCATTCAGTCTATTCAAGTCTTCTTGTAACGCCACAGCATCTGCTCTGCTCCTCATACTTCATCCAACTTTGCATCATTTGCAAACAACTGAATATTCCCCTCCAAAAATTTAAAATCTCAAAAAATCTATCTATCTATCTATCTCAGCCCCCTGGACAACAATGGACAAAGGTCAGTACTATCTCTCTCTCTCTCTCTTATGCCAGCATAGTAGCTAATACCTCTGCACAAATTAATACTGGGACGACGATGACCACCCCACATGCAAACATGCAGCTAACCAACCGCATTTCCCGAGACAACGGAATTGTAATTTTCGCAATCAAAAATACCCCACTAGAAAAGTATCTAGACGCAGTAGTTCAGCATGTTCCCCCCAAAAATATAACTCTCATTTCAAGAGTTGCCGGAACCGTACAATGTACTTTAACAACGCATCTTGGTCTGAGACATTAATTGAAAAGGGAATAGACATTGGAGCATGCCATGTGAATGTCTCACCAATCGCTCTTGCTCCCACAAAAGTAACAGTGTCAAATGTCCCACCAGAAATAAGCCATCAAATGCTTTGTGGATTACTGGCAAAATATGGTGCAGTGACAGGTAAAATCCGAACGCTACTTGCCTCTACAACTGGGCCTGAATTTGTTCACATCAAGAGCTTTAGAAGACATGCTCTAATGCACTTTACCGACAATACAATCGGCTCTATACCCAAAGTAATCAACACAAAAATAGACAGAGTACCCTACACCTTTTATATTATTATTGCTGCTCAGTGCTTTTACTGCCATGAAGAAGGTCATGGCAGTAAAAGTTATGCCCATATATACCCAGAAATGAGAAACCGGTTAACAATACTACCAACCCTAGCAGATCAGAGAATCAGAAGCAGCAAGCAGCCAACCTCAAAAAACAGAGCGTTCCTAGCAAACAACAAAAATCTCATGGATACAACTCTCAGTCGAATACCGAGGAGACAAAATCAAGTAGTAGCACTAATGAAACCCAACTTTCGGAAGAACCTCCACCAATATTGATTAAAAGCAATCCTAGAGAAAAGGAAACAGAACACAGACAACTAACCAACTCTGATAAAGATAAAAATAACGAAGAGGAGCAAGAAGCAAAAACGGGAAAACAGCCAAAGACAAACCAGCGCAGCTGCAACAGGGAACCTTTGCCTCCAAGCATTCCGGAACCTTCCCAACAGCATGTAGAGGGGGATGAAGAGATTGAGCTTCTTGAGTCCTCAGATGATGAAGAGGGAACTGGAAATGCAGGAGTTCCTCACACTGAAGGCCCACTTACAAGTGAGCAGCTTCAGAGCTTTCTTAAAAAGGTTCAAGGCTTTTCACAAAAACTGCTGACAGCCTATGACTACACCGCTGACATCAGTGGTGTTATTATTACCCAGCTGAAAGAAATAAGAACCATTCTGGCAGGAAAAAGAGAGAGAAAAACTACCAATCTCAGGAAAAGAATATACTGCCTGATTCAAGGCCCGTTTATCATAACTATCCATAAAGGATAGTTATGATAAACGGCATAACTATTATTATTATAATTATTGTTCCGGGCAACTCCAAGGAGTCGACAGACTCATCAAGGGAAGCCCTAACATCATGTCAAGAACAACTATTCAACATTGACACAGTATCTATCATACCTTGCCTTGAACTCATTCATGGTCGTAGCACACACAACAGAATCTGGAAGCTTATTCCACTCATTCACCACTCTCCAAGTAAAAAAACCTAGCTCTAACACCCTTGTCAACCACGCTCTTGCCCAGCTTCCATGCATGGCCCCTAGTCCTCCCACCACCAGTCATATTTTCAAAAATATCTTCTGGATCAATCTTATAGAAACCCTTCAGTGATTTGAATGTCTCAATCATATCACCCCTCCTTCACCTATCATCCAATCTCTGCAACCCACAAATCTTCAACCTATTCTCATAAGGTTCATTCCACAGACCTGCTATCATCTTGGTCACTCGTCTCTGGATCCTCTCCACTTCCTCCCCATCATGAAGAAACCCTGGTGCCCATAACCGGGCACAGTAGTCCAGATGGGGTCTTATCAAGGCTCGATACAGAGAAACAACAACTTGTTTGTCTCTGCATGTTAAAGTATTTTTCAGAAGCCAAGTGATTTGATGAGCTGATTTAGTCACTTTTGCAATGTGCCCACTAAACTTCAATTCCCAATCCACCAACACTTCCAAATCCCTGGTCTCATCAATTTCCTGGATTACGGTTCCACCAATGCGATATACTGCTGCTATTCTTTTCACCCCAAAGCGCATAACCTTACACTTTGCCACATTAAATTGACATCCATTTTTCCTAGCCCAGTCCTCCAAACTATCCAAATCATCCTGTAAAATTTTGACATCCTGTGCACTTACAATTGCTCTACCCAATTTTGCATCATCAGCAAACAAGTGAACACTTCCTCTCAGATCCTTTCCTATATCATTGATGAACAAATTGAAAAGCAGTGGTCCAAGAACAGAGCCCTGCGGCACACCACTATTCACAAGCCATCTTTTAGACTCAACTCCTGAATAAACCACTCTCTGGTATCTCTCCTTCAACCACCCTCCTATCCATCTCACCAACCCTATATCTGTCTCCATCTGTTCCAGTTTACTGATTAGGGTTCCATGTCGTATCCTATCAAAGGCTTCGGCAAGGTCCAGTAGTATCACTGTAAACCCATTACCCCTATCCAGTTCAGCCGTCACTATGTTATAAAACGCGAGCAAGTTACTGAGGCATGATCTACCCTTCACAAAACCATGTTGTCCCCCATACAAATCCAATCCTGTATTCTTTTCTTGACTAATTTCTCTAAGACCTTGACAATGATTCCTGATCATTGTCAAGGTCTTAGATGCTAATTGGTCGATAATTTACAACAGCAGTCTTGGAACCACCTTTATGCAGTGGAACTATTTTCCCCTCTTTCCACCCTCTCGGGACTAACCCAGACCCGAGACTCAAATTAAACAAAATGGTCAAGGGTACTGACAATTCTTTAGCTGTTTCTCGTACGACACGAGCTGGTATACCATCCAATCCCACGGATGTATTGACATTGAGGTTTTGCATTAGACTACCCGCGTCCACTTCATTCACCACAATTCCCGTATAATCTACTGGTTTTTTCGTTTCTGCAATGTCACCACCTGGTTGATATATACTTGCAAAGTGCTCACTGAGTAACTCAACTATATCAACTGATTCAGTTACCTCCCTACCATCGGCATTCTTTAAAATCATTCTGGCATGTACATTTTTCCTTTTACTTGCTACATATCTAAAAAACTGTTTAGGATTCTCTTTAGCCTGCATGGCCAATGTTCTTTCGTAATCCTTTTTTGCTTTTCTTACCACACTCGTCACCCTTCTGGCCTGCGCTTTATACCGTTCATGTGCCTGCCGCTCACCTTTCTCCTTAAATTCCCTCCATAGTTGGTTTTTTTTTTTTTTTTTGCAGCTCAAGCTTAATGGTGTTATTCATCCATTTAACCCCTACTTGATTTACTATTCGGACTCTAGGTATACAGTCAGCCATTGCTTCATGCAAACACTTCTTAACAGCCTCCCATGCACTATCAACTTCTAGTCCTTGCAGTTGTACATGCCATGGCACTGAACCAATCAAACTCCTAAGCTTGTCATACTTTCCAGCCCGATAATTCCACATGTACCCTGTCTTAATTGAAAATTCCACACCTTTAGCCACCTCCCAAGTCAAGACCCTATGATCACTCTCACTGATTGGTGGCAATGTGGTCATATTTGTTACAGCCAAATCCTCAGATGTAATTACTAGGTCAAGCATACTAGGTTAAGGGATAACTATCATGCTGTCGCAGATAGTTATCCCTTAATAACCGCATAAAATCCAGTTCCTTCCTCCCATGTGTCCTCTCCTCACTCCAATCAATGCGACCATAGTTGAAATCTCCCATAATAATTACCCTCCTTCACTCATTTCTTCTATTTCCTTGTGCATACTGTCACTACCATCTTTTCCATCACCTGGTCTATAGCAGCACCCAATTGTATATTTAGTTCTGCTAGCCACAATCTCACACCAAATGGCCTCAAATGTTCTCTTTTCTCTATCCTGCAATTCAACTTCTATTTTCCTTGGCTGTAGCTCATCAGCTATCATGAACAATACTCCTCTCCCCATTTTATTCTCCCTGTCATTCCTGAACACACTATACCCATCACATTCAATCCCACTAGCTATATCATCTACAGTCAGCCATGATTCACTAATACCAATATCCTGTGGTCTGGAAGTGCCAACCATGGCCAAAAACTCTTCCTTCTTGTTACTAATACTCCTAGCATTAGTGTACATGAATTTAAGACCCCCATTAGCCCCACCCCTACCTTGATGCCTTATATTAACTATCCCACTCTGATTTGTTGTCCTTATTCGCTCGGGCATATTATATTCATTCATACATTCAACTGCCTCCCTAAGGACTGTATATCTATCCTCCCCCCTTAATAAATCTAGTTTCCCTGAATTTGCACATCCACTACATTCAGCAACACTTTCTCAAGTCTCCTTACACCATAACCATTCAAATGCAAGCCATCCATCTTATATAGATCCTTTCGCCCATCGAACTCACTCCACACATCCACAAATTCCACAGCACTCGTCATACATAACCCATGCATAAAGTCATTCGCAATTATGGCCCTCCTTTTAAACATTTTACTGTCATACCATGGCAAAAGACTAATCATTCTAACTCTCTCACTCTTTTCTTTTGCTACCTCAAACAATTCATTCAGGTCTTCATTTCCATTTTATCTCCTTTCAAATCATTCATACCTGCCACAACAATCATTTCTTTCACCCTTTCCTTTTGCTCTCTAATAGACTCAGTTACCTCCTTTAGGGTCGCACCAGGTTGGTACGATTTTGTCAAATCCTCTACTAACACACCTCGTACTAATGAGTCTCCATACAGCACTCTATCCTTCATTTTGTTCATGTTCACACTCATACACCTATTTTTCCTGTCATACTTTTTATTATTGGCTGGTTCAATCAGTCGACTTTTGCTCATACGCGGTAGCTGCTGTTTTGCCCTTTGTATTGCACTATTCAACAACACGATCTCAGTCACTGCATCTATCTCATCTTTTTTATTCTCTGTAAAACCATTAATACTATCATTCACACTTTCTACATTCACACTCTCACAATTCTCTGGTACAACCTCACCATTTCTTGTCATATCCCTATTTTCTTCATTCTGAAGTTTGACAAAATATCACACTCACGATCTGAAATACACTTCAATTCCTCATTCTCCCTACATTTTCTACACACATTCACTCCTTTATTATCATCTAACCACACTCTGACTACACTACGCAAAGCGTACATTTCGTAGATAGTACACTGAATCATCTCCTTTACATTACCGTTCTTGAAAGAAGATGGCGAACCATCATTTCCTTCGTACTGGAGCCATACTTACTAGTAATGTATTTTATCAAATTATAAATTATAAACACCAAAAACACACAAATAGACGCACTAAGATACGCAAGGCAAACAAAACTACGCAATATTAAAGTAAATTTATCAACGATAACTGAAAATAACTCTTATCAGGAGCTTTCTCGAACACTACACACTACGAATCCCTCTAGCGGCGACTTCCCGACATAGATTATGTTATAAAACACTTTAGCACACTAACTACACTAATAAAACTACAATATACTAAATATACTATACTAAATATAATATACTAAAATTACACAATTAAATCTAACAAAATATTTAATAAATCAACAAAAATCACAAATCTTTCAGGTGCTCTCCGACAGTACGTCTCTTCACCAACTAGCCTCGACACCAACGAGGCTAGCTGGTGATTATCTGTCATAGTTATGCTGTCTATCATAACTATGATAGACAGCATAACTATCCATAAAGGAAGTGAGGATTACTATACCAAAATAAAAGTAAACCATAAAATAATGGGCACCTCAGTAAACCTTCTCTCACTAAATGCTAGTGGATGTGCCACACCACTGCAAAACAGGCTGGTCCTGCAGCACATCCTTGCCCACTGGCCAGAAATAGTTATGCTGCAGGAAACTAATTTCCATTGCAACAGCAAAGCTTCATATCAACACTGGAAGAACTGGCCTTATACCATGCACCACTGTCCTGCTAGACAACTTCATGCATCAGGAGTCAGCATTGGAATTCACCAAAACAGCTCTCTAAAATTAGAAATAATCGATACCTTTCCTGAGTGTGCAATATATGCACTCATTGAAACTCAGACAGGAAAGAAAATATATATCATTAACATATACATTCCACAAAATGCTTGCAGTGCAGGTACTAGAGTTTGTCTGAAACCACCTCAGCAAGGTCAATGATCACATCATACTGGCAGGCGATTTCAACTGCACTCTGGATCCTGCAATGGACAGACAGCAATGCCAAGAACATTGACACTCGCTAGCTCAGCTTCTCCAGGATGTAATAAACGACTATGAGCTGACTGACACCTTCAGACACTTGCACCCACATGAGAAAGTGTTCTCCTGGAGAGCCAAAGGTGGTCCTACCAGTGTTCTATACCAGGCACGGCTCGATAGATATTACACATCGATGCACACAATACCCTACATCAGGAGAGTCACATACCAGCCATCTCGTGCATCAGACCATGATTCCATCCTTCTTAGCATTTGCATTTCTGGACACACTGGACACAAAGGAGGAGCATACTGGATATTTAACAACAGCCTACTACAGGATACAGAATATCTGAGAACCTCCAAAATCTATATCGAAACTCTCATCAGAGATATTCCTACTTCCCAATCAATTTCCGAGTGGTGGTGGTCACTCTTTAAATCCAAAGTTAGGATATTTACCCCAAAATATAGTCACCAGAGGAATTTGAATCAGCATTCAATCCTTAAAAATCTGTAACAACTATAGCAATTACATCACCCGGAATCTCAGGAATATCAGTCCTTAGAAGTCGCAATACGCTCACACCTAGAGCACTTTGCAAGAGGGGCACTAATAAGAGCACGATGCAAACACCTTAACTTCACAGATGCACCCACAAAATATTTCTTCTCACTGGAAAAGCACCAACAAGAGTGCACCGCTATATCTGCTATAACAACAGATAGAGGAAACATCATAGAAAATCATGACGAGATCCTGTTATATACCTTGCTGTACTACAAAAATTTATACCAAGCCAACTCAACATCTATGGAGGCCACGAATATAATTCTTTCCAATGTGAAAAGACTCTAACCAACAACAAGGCGTAACACAGAACTGCCCATCATGTTACACGATTTGACAACTGCCTGCACCTCTCTACCTAAAGATAAATCTCCTGGCATAGACGGGCTCACCACTGAATTTTACCAGTCCTTCTGGGAACAGCTTGGACCTATCCTCTACATAGTATTTGTCAATGCGAATACCAATGACTTCCCAATCAATATGACAACATCTGTTAATAAACTCATTCAAAAGAAAGGAGATGCAACAAAATTAGGAAACTGGAGACCCATCTCTATCATAAACATCGACTGTAAAATTATATCAAAAGCCATTGCCAACAAACTTAAACCCGCTCTGAGCGAAATAATAAATAGACAGAGCTATTCCATCCCTAGAAGATCTATCCACGAAATCTTACACTTCATAAGGGATCTCATAAGCATAGCCAACAACAACAGTGAAACAATGGGTCTTGTAACACTAGACCAAGAAAAAGCTTTCGACTGCATTGAACACCTATACCTCTTCAGCTGCTTGAAAGCCTTTGACTCAGGCATCATTCATTCTATTAAGATGTTGCATACAACATCTTAATAGAATGAATTTCATGCAAAAGGCACACTTTTGCATGAAAATAAACAACGGGCTTACTATAACTGTACCATACAGCAGAGGTATTAAACAAAGCTATCCGCTTTCTGGTCCTCTTTACACAATTGTCGTCGAACCCTTTTTTGTGTAGACTCAGTATGCTGCTTAGGGCATCCCATCCTAAACTTCCCCACCAAACCATAACCCTGACAGCATATGCTGATGATGTTACAATCATAGCCCACAAAGAAGAGGACTTCCATAACATACAAACAATATCAGACAGCCTCAGGAGCCAAACTAAACATACATAAAACCACAGGACTATGGTGTGGCAAATGGACAAACCAAATGGATTCCCCAATGTCTGGTTCTTGGTCCGCAGAGGGAAACAAATACCTGGGGATTTACCTAGGAAACATGTCCTCTTATGTGGATAAGAACTGGGAAACACTAAACAAACGTTTCAAGCAAGTACTAGGAAAGTGGGCAGCAATACGAGCCTCTGCCTCCACAAGAGGGAGAACAATAATCGTTACCCAAATAGCCACCAGTGTCCTTTAGCATACACTAAAGATTCTCACGCCACCAGTGCAATTCATTAAACAAATAAAGTCAACCATCTATCGATTCATATGGAACAAAACAAACTGGCTTTCCTACTCTAAGATATGTACTTCTCTCAAAGATGGAGGACAAAACTTGACCTCCATTGACAACAGGATAACTACTTTCCATGCTCGATTTCTCCTAAATACCGTACAACAGGAAATATCACACAAATGCACCACTGAATATATTTTCACTCAACCATCAAATACTGCTCCCACATATGGGGTGGGGTCCCCCAAAAGCTCCCTCAAATTGCTCAACTCCATACAGAGGATAGCAATCAGACTTATTAATGACCCATCTCTTACCAACTCATTCCCCCCACTTTCACACAGACGATTGGTCTCTGCACTGTGTGTCTTCTACAAATATTTCCATGGGAAATGTTCATCTGAAATAACATCAATAATTCCCCCACTTAGCTAAGCTCATCAGAACACATGCAGCTGCTGCTCAACATCTCTACACAGTGCACCTTGAAACCCACAGAACAAGTTTCTTCTCCTCCTTTGTCCCTGCAACTGGTATACTATAGAACAGTCTTCCCCTTGATGTGTTCCCTAGGGAATACAATCTAATTTGAATAATAGGTCATTCAAATCTAATACGAACAAGTACCTTCTTTCCCAACCCATACATGGTGCTAATGTGCTATAGGTTGATCTACCAACCTCTCTTGTATGGGCTCAACATAAAAGAAAAATAATTGAAAAGCCTGGTGTCAGAGGGTTGAATTCCAGATGATTGGAATAGAGCTCTCATAGTACTTATCCAAAAAATAAAGGAAAATAAAACTGAATGCCAGAATTATGGAGGTATTTCTCTGCTTAGTGTTCCTGGTAAGATTTATGCAAGTATACTTGAGAAATGGCTAAAGAAAAAATTGTGGAAGGGAAACTTGGTGAAGAATAAGCTGGATTCAAGCAAAATAGAGGTTGTCAGAATCAGATTTTCACTTTAAGACAAATTGTTGAGAAATCTTGGGAATATGACAAGTATTTGTATTTGTTTTGTTGATCTGGAAAAGGCATATGACAAGGTGCCAAGAGGAAAGCTCTCAAAACACTACAGTTGTATAGTGTAAATGGGTCATTATATCAAACAATACATGGTTTCTATTTAAGCTGTAAGTCAGCAAGTAGAATTGAAGGCACTTCAGGAAGATGGTTTGAGGTAAAATCAGGTGTGCAACAAGGTTGCACATTATCTCTATTGTCATTCATTATCTATATGGATCACATTATGAAGGAAAGTGGTACTAAATCTGATATAAAAATTGGTGCTGTAAATCTTAGCTCTTTACTTTATGCATATGATGTTATACTTTTGAATAAATCCAGTACAATTTTTCAAGATTCCCTGACTAAATTGAATTACTGTTTTGATAGATTTGGTATGAAAAATCAGTAATTTAAAAGATATGATAATGAAAATCTCTCTCTCTCTTTTACATTTTCATGCAGGCCTACACATTTTACCATGTAAGCTTCTGTAACCGATAATCCTGCGAAATAGGTTGGTTGCTCCTTATTCCCGGTAGTATCCCATGTCCGTCGAAGCATGTGTTCATGGGGCCGGTTTGCTTGCTTTGAAGAAAGCAGGCAAACCGGCCCTGTGAGGAGGAAAACCCCTGGATAAACTGCAGGAAAAACCCTGCTGTCCATGCCCAAGACTGGCTAACTTGGCTATGGCTGAGGAAGATCCTTCAGCTCCTCACGTCTCTGATGGGAATAGAACCTAGGACACTCCTTCCCCAGGCATATGGTTACGAAGCACACAGCTTCGCTAACCACTAGGCTAACCACATGGACTACAATGAAAATAGGCAAGAAAATTGAATACATGAACTGTATCCTGAATGGTAAACCTATAGAACAAGTAAAACATTTCAGCAATTTAGGCACAATTTTAATGAAGATGGCAGCTAAAATCTGGAAATAGACAATAGAATTAGTAAAGTTTATATGATAGGAAGGAAGTCAACTGAATAAATTTATATTGTTCATGTTGAAAGTTATATTTGTCTTTATTAACTACAATTAACACAATAGATATTTGGATTATAAGACCATAGGTTTAATACATATATGTACAAATTCATTGACTAGTTTCACTAGCAAAACTGACTAGCTTTGTCAAGACTAAATGGTGAAAAAAACGAATAAATGCAAAAAAAAATGAAGGAATGCAGTAACAGTTTACAACGGTTAGACAACAAAATTGGAAGGCACCACGTGACATGGTATGCGTGAAACGATACTTCAGTCATTATTATAAATACGTGTTGCATAGTTTTTGGTGTACTGTAGTTCCGCTAAACTTAATGAGTTAATAAGATTTTTCCATATATCCTTTAATATTACTCCTTGGTTTCTATTAAGGTTGTTTCCTGTTCATAGGACCACTGCAGCTTCTTTAAATATTCAACATCGGTAATCTTTCTCCATGTATGGCATTGAGCTGATATCCCAATCTATAGTATGGTTTGAAGTTGAGAAGCGATGTGCCAAACCTGAGTTGTCTGTTCTGTTTGATTAACGTCTGCGACATGTTCCTTCTGTCTAATTTCTAAGCTTCTCGAAGTTTGGCCTATGTATGATAGTCCACATGTACACGGTATGCTGTAAACACCTGCATATTTGAAAAAAAGGTACACTGTCTTTAGGGGATCTTAAAACTGTCTAGTGGTAGTGGTCAGTTTAAACACTACTCTGATGTTATAAGATTTTAAAATTCTAGCTATTTTATTGGAGACTAAACCAACATAGGATATGACAATGGTTGATACGTACTGAGTTGCTATACATTGTTGCTGGAGATTGTTTTTATAGAGCATTTTATTGATTATGTTTAGAGGATACCCATTTTGAGAAAGAGATTTGGAGATGTGGGGAAGTTCTGTACATACGTCTTCTTCATCTGTGACTATGTTGTGGGCTCTGTTTTTTAGCATCTGGACGAATCATCATCATACACATTTTTGTGTATGATGATGATTTGAAGAATAATGGAGATACCATCCAGTATCAGTGGGTTTCTTATATATAGTAAGTTTAATATCTTCATTCTCTAGTCTTTTGACAAGTATATCCAAAAAAGGTAATTGATGATTGCTTTCTAACTCTAAAGTAAATTTTATTTTGTCATGAAAAGAGTTTGTTTTTTCTAAGAACTCATGTAAGCTTTCTACTTTTTCTCTCCATTGACAATATGATTGATATAAAGGTTGAACAATACAGATTCCAGTACTGAGCCCTGTGGAACCCCACCTGTAACCTTCTGCTTCCTTGATATTGTCCCATCATACACAACTCTCTGATACCTATCAGACAGCCAATTCTGAATCCAGGTGACTAATCTGACATCTAAACTATGTGCTGCAACTTAAATATCAGCTTATCATGTGGAACCATGTCAAATGGGTTTGTAAAATTCAAAAAAATAGCAGTATATGCCTTTCCCTCATCAACTGCTCTTGTCACTTTATTATAAAAGGCAATCATATTACTAAAGCAAGAGCGCCCCTTAACAAATCCATGTTGATTCTCCCAGATAACATTATTCTCATCTGCCCAACACTGTACAGGGTGTTCGGGATAAATTTGACAGTTTCGTAAGGAAAAAGAAAATCTTCTTTGTATCTATTAAATTTAATGAATTGACAAAAAACATTACAGGCAGAGTTAATTACAATACTATCAACAAGATTTACTCAAAATAACCACCATTAGCATCGATCACAGCTTCAATCCTGCTTCGGAACCTCGAACAAGCTGATGCTACAGTCTCCCTGGGAAGGGCCGCAAAAACTGTTTTAATTTTATCCATTAACTGGGCTTTTGTATTACTGGAAGTGCGATTGGTGTCTTTTTCAACTGCGCCCCATACAAAATAATCCATGGGGTTAAGGTCTGGGGAGTTTGGAGGCCAAACATTTGGACTGGTGAAGTCGTAGAAATTTTCAGACAACCATTTTTGACTTTTCCCAGAGGTGTGGCAAGGGGCCGAATCCTGCTGCCATACATACGGCCTACCATTGGCTACCCTTGTTATCCAGGACTTGACTACAGTGTTTAGCAACTCCACGTAGCCATCTGAAGTCAACCTGAGGCCCTCTTGGAAGATTTGCGAGGAATTCTGCTGTACGAACGCAATCAGATCGTCTGCTAGGGATCTTTCTTCTTGCTACATCCTCGTAGTCACCATTGCAAGTCTCTAGTTCATGCCTGATTGTTTTTACTGTATTCAGGGAGCATTGGGCAGCAGTCGAAATATCCTTATTTTGATGGCCGGCACGAATCATCATGATACAAGTTATTCTCTTCCATGATTCAGGTGGGTTCCAGCTATCCATCCTTTCTGACATCTTGTATATGAATGAAGAAGTGTCCAACCTTTTAAATGAAGAGAAGTGTGTGTTAATACATGTAACTTACGGAAAAATATAATTAATTATAAATATGTCAAATTTATCCCGAACACCCTGTATATAGTCCCTCACTAGTTTCTCCAAGACCTTAACTACTAATGACACACAAACAGGCCTATAATTAGACACTTCGAGTCTGCTACTGCCCTTATGCAGCAGCACTATCTTACCTTCCTTACATTCCCTGGGTACCTTTTCTGCAGCCAGACTTTTATTGAAAAGCCAGGCGCTGCCAGTTCTTTAGCACATTCTCTCAAAACCCGTGGTGAAATACCATTCAGTCCCACAGCTTTACTGACATTAAGAGTACCCAGTATTTGGAACACACTCTCCTCTTGTACCTCTAAACCCTGAACCTGCTTTATCCCTCTAGCATTAAAACTGACTCCTCCAGGATGAAATACTCCAATAAAGTGCTCATTGAACAATTCTACTATGTACTCTGCATCAGTCACTCTATTCCCATTTTTATCCTGCAATGTCATTCTTCCACAATCGTTTCTCTGCCTACTTGCCACATAGCTAAAAAAATTCCCTAGGATTTTCTTTGGATCTTAGTTCCAATCTCTTTTCATATTCCAGTTTTGCCTTCCTCACCATTCTGGTGACTCTCCTTGCCTGTGTCTTATATTTTTCATGTATCTGTACTCCACCCCTCTTCCATAATCTCTTTTTCAACTGGAGTTCCTGTTTGATATTGTTTGTCATCCACTTTACATCAAATTGGTCCGCTTCTTCACCCGTGGAATACAGCTTACTATTGCTGCTAACAAATATTCTTTCACAATTTCCCAGGAACTAATGATATCCTGGCCTTCCAATTCTGCTCTCTGTGGAACTGCCCCTAGTTGATACCTAAGACTATTATAATCACCTGCCTTATAATTCCACATACGTTCCCTTTTCTTTGACTTGTTTTGACTTGGAAGATGAACAGACACTTGCATGTCTGTTCATCTTCCAAGTCAAAACAAGTCATGGTCACATGGTCCACATGGTCACTCTCTCCAACTGATGGGAGAGATATCATCTCACTTATTATCAGCTCTTCTGATGCTATGACCAAATCCAAAACTCTTGTTCCCTCCATTACATGCTGCTGAAGACATTTGTCCCTCAAGAATTCCAGAAATTCTATCCCCTTCTTATTACTTGCATTTCCTCTTCCCAGCTTATACTGCTGTAGTTAAAATCTCCCATAACAATCATTCTTCTTGCACTTGCCAAGCTCAACTGCCTAAACATCTCCTAGTCACCACCCTCTGTGCTCTGGTTTATAGCAACACCACACTAAATATCCTGTCTTGGCCACTTCTACCTTACATCATATGCTTTCAAATCCATTTGTGTCACTGCCTTCCAAAGCCTCCACTCTTAGAGGACATAAGTCATCACTTATCATAAGCAGTATTCCACCACCACATTTTCCTTTCCTATCCTGCCGAAATATGCTGTACCCTGCCACTTCAATTCCGGTTATTATATCATCTTCCGTCGACGACGTCTCATAGATCCCAATAATCTTTGGCCAGGTCGATGCTATCAGCGCCACTAATTCATTTTCTTTATTTCAGATACTCCTGGCATTAGTATAGAGCATAAAAATGTCACTGCTCCAATACCTATCATTGTCCCCTTCTCCTGGGCTCAATGTTACCTGATGTCATCCCCCTTCTCCTATGCACCCATTCCCATAAGAGACCACCCCTGCTACCATCTACCCTGGGCATTCTAGTTTCCCTGCATTGACACACTGACTCGTTCAAAAAACAGCAATCTTTCCAGAAGCCTTCGTCCTTCCTCATTCAAATGCAAGCAATCTCTAGCATACAGTTCCCTTCTGTCCTCAAATGCCCTCCATGTATCCACATATTCCAATCCGCTCTTCTTACACATTCTGGCTATTATGCGATTGAGTATTGCTGCTCTTCTGCTTAGCTCGTCACTATCATAGCTGAGCAACACACATACACACTCTTCCCTCTCTGCATTTTCTTTTGCACAACTTTAAGCAAGAATGTCAGTTCTCTTACCACCCGATTTACACTGCCTCTCAAGTCTTTCGTGCCCACCATCACAATCATTTCATCCATCCTTTCACCCCTCTTAATTGCCATAGCCATTAAGAGGGGTGAAACTATATTTTCTATCATCCCTTCCAGCAATCCTGTACATTCCTATGAGGGAATTTAATGATGATGATGATGATGATGACAAATCTTTACATGATATCTTGATAAGGATACAGAATTTTATAAAATTAAAATGAAAAACAATTATCCAGGACAAAAAAACAGAGCACTGGAAAATTTCTACACTTTTCTAATTAGGTGTTGGTTCAGCATGAAAGATGACAAGTGTACACAAGTGTGTCCCCCTCCCCCCATTCACAGGGAATACATTCCAAAACCCCCAGTGGACACCTGAAACCATCGATAGTACCGACCCCCCCACACACACACACAATGTTTCGACCTATTCATACCTATACCTATGATAAAGTTTAATTTATAAATTAGGCACAGTAAGAGATTAACAACAATAACTAATATTGAAATAGAACAATTATAATAGTATACTCTAATAAAAGTTATGTGAATGGATCTTAGCAACCTCAGCATGATTTGTTTTTCTTTTTTTATAAAGTCAGGAACTTTGACCTTTTCACTTAAAGGAAGCACTTAAAGTAAACAAAGCTTGATGAGTCATTTACATGCTGTAGTTTGGCACAGTGTGACCTTTGCTCTCATTGTGCCAATAATTCTTAAACCAACCAACTATTTACAAGCAGTTACTTCAGAGGGATAATCTTAAATGCTACAGTTTCTTGCTAAATAAATGGCTTGCTGTCCCAGATAAAGTGAAGAAAACTCTGGCAATTTTCTTTCTTTTTTTTTTTTTTTTTTAAGATTTGTCCCAAATAAACAGATGCCCTAATTAACCTATGGCCAAATCAACCAGATTCTAATGAATAATTGTATACAATATATAAGATATTCTTCTTCTTCTTCTGCAGCTTCTCCCACTTAAGTGGGGTCACTGTTTGTTGAGTCTCCTCCACACCTGCCTGTCTTGGGCTGTCACCACATCCAAGTTCTTCATCTTCAAGTCCTCTTCTACCAGCTCCCTCCATCTCTCCTTTGGCCGCCCACGCTTCCGCCTTCCTTGCACATCCATCTGCATGACCCTTCTTCCCACATATTCGTCCTCCCTGCTCATCACATGACCAAACCATCTCAACCTTGCCTCCTGTATTTTCGCTCCTAAGTTCGTAACTTTCACTGTTCCCCTGACATAGTCATTTCTCAGATGATCCTTTCTGGTCACACCGCACATCCACCTAAGCATTCTCATCTCTGCTACTTCCATCCTGCTAATGTTATTTTTTCTCAGGGCCACAGTTTCTATAGCATATGTCATAGCTGGCCTCACTACTGTCCTATAAATTTTGCCTTTCAGAGTGATCGACACCCTCTTATCGCATAACACTCCAGCCATCTCCCTCCAGTTCCTCCAACCTGCTTGTATCCTGCATCCCACTTCCTTCTCACCTCCTCCATCTTCTTCCACTGTCGAACCTAAGTATCTAAAGTCTCTCACCTTCCTGATGACATTTCCTTCCAGCTCCAGGTCTGTCTCCTGGCCACCGCCCACTGCGCAACACATATACCCTGTCTTACTTCTGCTCAGTCTCATACCTCTCTCTTCCAGTACTTTTCTCCATCTTTCCAGTTTAGTTTCCGCTTCTTCTCTTGAATCTACACACAGCAAGATGTCATCTGCATACAACATTGTCCAAGGTGCATCTTCTCTCACCTCCTCTGTTACCACCTCCATCACAATATTAAACAGAAACGGACTTAATGCTGACCCTTGATGCAAGCCAACTGTTACTTGAAAACTTTCTGTCTGTCCCAAACAGGTCCAAACACTTGTCTTCACATTTCTGTACATTTCCTGCACCAACCTGACATATTTCTCCGGCACCTTCTTCTCCCTCAGACACCTCCAGACTTCTTGCCTTGGCACTCTATCGTATGCTTTCTCCAGATCAATAAATACCAGATGTAGCTCCCTTTGTTTCTCTCGATATTTTTCCATCATCTGTCGTAACCCAAAGATAGCATCTGTTGTTGATCTACCAGGCATGAAGCCAAATTGTTCCTTTGCAATCTCCACCTCCTCCCTCAATCTACCATCAAGAACCCTTTCTAGGATCTTCATTGTGTGGGACATCAACTTTATTCCTCTGTAATTTTTACAGTCTTGTGCATCCCCTTTACCCTTGTAGATGGGAACAAGAGTACTCTCCCTCCATTCCTCGGGTATATTTTCCTGTTGGCAAACTTTCATGAACAGGTCCCACAGCAGGTCAATTCCCTCTTCCCCCAGTGCCTTCCATGCCTCCACTGGAATTCTGTCGGGGCCCACCGCTTTTCCATTCCTCATCCTCTTCATGGCCTCCGTCACTTCCATTCTACTGATGTTCTGCACCATCCTCTCAGAAGGCTGCCCATCTCCTCTGTGAGTCCTTGCATTTTCCTCATTCAGAAGTCCCTCAAAGTATATTTGCCATCTGTTTCTTATGTCCACATCCCTCCATAATACTCTACCTTCAGCATCTTTGATCTGCCTCACATGTAAGATGTCCTTAGCTGCTTTATTTCTACATTTCGCTAGTTGGTAAATTTTTCTCTGTCCTTCCTTTGTTTCTAATTGATCATACAGATCTTGATATGCCATGGCCTTCGCCTGTGCCACAACTCTCTTGGCTTCTTGCTTTCTCTCTTTGTACACCTCTCTGTCCTCTTCCACTCTTGACTCATCCCACTTCTGCTTTGCCTTCCTCTTAGCTGTCACTGCTCTTGTACATCATTATTCCTCCACCAACCCTCCTTCTGCTCTCTAATCTTTCCAGATGTCTCACCAAGCACCTCGATTGCACAGCTCAGGATTACTTTTGAATTATGTTTCCACCAATATTGTACACTTTCCAGTCCATCCGAAATCCTCTCTAACACTCTCTCCCTAAAACGATTCCTCACACTCTCTTCTTTTAAGCGAAACCACTTAATTGTCTTCATCCCATGGCAACCAGAAGTTCTTATCTTCGATCTTAATTTAAAGTCTGCGCACAGCAGTCGGTGTTGTTGTGCTACTTGATCTGTTGGAATTACCTTACAATTTGTCACAACCTTAAGATGTTTTCTTCTAGTCAAAATGTAGTCAATTTGTGATCTGTTGTTACCACTTCTCAATGTTATCAAATGTTCTTCTCTCTTGAAAAAAACGAGTTCACAATTGCCAGATCAACGTTACTGCAAAGTCCACAACCCTCTCTCCTTCCTGGTTCATCATTCCCACTCCGTGGCCACCATGCACCCTTTCACAGTCTCTATTCTGTCTTCCTATGTGCCCGTTCAAGTCTCCTCCGACAGTCACCATCTCATTTTCTTCCAATTCCCTCATTTCTTCATCTAACACGTTCCAGAACTCATCTTTTTCCTCTGCTGTACAACCAACTTGCGGGGCATATACACATAATACGACCACCCGCTCTTCTCCAAGACCCAATTTCATTGGCATGATCCTGTCGTTCCTTCTACCCACGTCCAGTACTTCACCCTTCATTCTGCCACACACCACAATTCCTACACCATTTCTTCCCTTGTTATTCGCTCCAGAGTAGAACAGTTTATATCCATCTCCCAGTTCCTTTGCCTTTCCCCCTTTCCACCTTGTCTCCTGCACACATAAAATGTCCAACTTCCTCTTCCTCATCATGTCTGCCACCTCTCTTCCCCTTCCAGTCATGCTTCCAACATTCAGTGTTTCCACTCGCAACATCCTCTCCACCTGCTGGGCTCGCTTCTTTAACCACACCCGCCCTTGATGCGGTAGCCCTCGTCTACTTCTCACAGCTGTAGGGCGATGTGGCTGCGCGTTGCTTAAGGGGTACGCCCTAGCCCTTATATCATTTTCTCTTCGACTCATAATCATAGTTTGAGTTGGCACTGAAGTTTTACGACCGGATGCCCTTCCTGACATCAACCCTCGCATTTATCCGGGCTTGGGACCGGCACCTATTGAGGCTAGCTTGCCTCCTTCGGTGGCTGCATAAGACGAAATGACTTAGCAAGATAGGAAAGACTCACCCCTAGCCCTCGAATACTCTAATAGCATCAGGGGGAAGGAGCAAGGAGAGGAGAAAGAAGCAAAGAAAGAAGAGGAGGGACCAGTCTACAGAATAATATAACAGATATATATTACATGAAGTAAGGCATGGTCCAGCATCAGGTACCTCGGGTTTGCCATGCCCGTACTCACTAAAGTGAGCCCTTAAGATATTGTATTTGATAATATATTAGGTAGAGATGAAAGAGGGAATTAGTAGCAATGGTTTTAAGACAGTATTATGTGAGGCTGTGGAGGTTTACAGGAAAAGATATTTCGTTGGATGTTGCTATAGGTTAGGGAATGTAGAGGATGATGGTGGTGAAGAAATAACTGGAACCATTGATCATTGGAAGATCTACAAATTTATGATGTTTTCAGTATCTTTGATCAGTTACCTATGATTTTTGTGTAAATAGACATTATTATTAAGAGAGTTTTTCAGGGAATCAGTGAGGGAGGCCACATACTGATTCTCACACCAGCTGTGATTCCTGTTCTTGAATTCATTCACACAATTTGCACACACAACATCCAGTGGCAGTCCATTCCAAATCTCTCTCTCTCTCTTACACACACACACACACACACACACACACACACACACCATTTTATGAGAGAAAAATCTAGCACTCCCTTCTTGACAGCATTCATTATTACCTTCCAAGGATTCCTGTTCATCCTTTTCCTACCTCCATAAAGTGAAAAGTTCCATGTACTGAAATCCTCTATGACCCTTTCAGAAGTTTATAAGACTCCATCATATCACTTCACTTTCTTCCATTTTCTGGTGTCTGCAGTCGTCGTCAAATTCTCAATCTGTCTTCATAATTAGTATTCCACAATTCTCATATTATTTTAAACACTTTCCCTTGCACTCTGTTCTCTGTATCAGAATTACCACAGAAACCAAGTGAACAGACCTGTACAATAGTCCAAGAGAGTTCTTATCAAGGTGATGTCAAGATTTGTTTCAGCATAACAATTATTCTCTAAGTCAGTGGTTCTCAAACTTTTTTGTCTGGTGGCACACTAAAATGAATAAATAAATTTCACTGCACCCCTAGTATTATTTGCTTTTTATAGAGAGTAAAGTGCCGATTAATTGATTCTGAAAGACTCGCATATATAACCCATAAATAAATTGATATTACAGATACTAAAGATATGAAGGAAAACGTGTTTAAAAGAAAACAGATTTTATTTAAACTAAATTGGTTTATTTTCAAACAACCCAAAAACATACAAAACAAAAGCTATTATAAAGGTTCAGATAATAAAATATGAACTTAATGTGAATATGTGCCTGGTGTTGTTTGCATATTTCTTTGATATTAGGCCTTGTTTTTGAGAGACATATTCTCATCTCATTTTCAAGGGCCTTTAGTCTTTCTCTCTTCTTTGTTTTAATATTTACGAGTGCAGAAAAACCCAGTTCACACAAATAAGATGTAGAAAATTGCAATAAGATGTTAAGTGCTTTGAATTCTATATTGGGGTACTCCATCATAGTTGTTATCCAAAATGAATTCAGACACATTTTTGAATGCTTAAATCTCAATGTACGATCGTTACTTATATCAATTATTCTTCGGCTTCTATAAGACTGAACTCACTCATTGCTGATGTTGACTCTACAAATGGATTTCGCATCCAATCGTATAAATCGACTGAAATGTCTGGAAAATAATGGTCAATTTTTTCTTCTAACGATGTTAAATGACTGTAAATAAGCTTTTGCAGATCAGTGTTCTTACATTTTCTGGAGGCAACTTTAAGGAACATTTCTACATTGTTGGTGCTTAATTTTATCTTCCACATTTTTATTTTATCTTTAAAAGCTTTAATTTTATCTGTAGATGTCAAAATATTCTCATTTCTTCCTTGCATGTTGGAGTTCAGCTTGTTCAGATGATCGAATATGTCTGTTAAATAGGCTAGTTTGGAACACCAAAAATCATCTTGTAATAATTTATAGAATTCTGGTTTGTCTTCATTTTGGAAAAACATTAATAACAAAAACAAAAAAACATTTTGAACTTCTTTAAGTTCAAAAAAACGATCCAATACGTGACCTTTTGAAAGCCATCTTACTTCGGTATGAAGAAGAAGATTCTTGTAATGAGATTGCATCTCTTCACATAGTCCTGCAAATATTCTAGATTCTAATTGTCTGGCCTTGATATAATTAACCATCTGAATGATTTCTTCTAATACACTTTTTAATTCCAAGCCTATTGTCTTTGCCACCAATGATTTACGATGATTGAAGCAATGAGTCGTTATAATGTTCTCATTTTCTTTTCTAGCAAAGGAAACAAACCCTTTTGTAATTCCAACCATAGAAGGTGCACCATCTGTACATATACCCATACAAATTTTCCAAGATAGACCATTTGTATTAAAATATGTGTTCATTATATCAAAAACATCTTTTCCCGTCGTAGTTTTTTTGAATTCCTTGCAGCATAGAAATTCTTCGATAATTTTATCATCTTCAGTGAATCGAGTAAAAACAAGTAAGTGTGCTTTATCACTGATATCAGTTGACTCGTCTAACTGCAAACTGAAAAATTTTGATTCGATTATTTTGGTTATAACTGACTTTTCAATATCGGCTGACAGATCATTAATATGTCTACTCATAGTATCATTTGATAATGGAATCTTCTTTATTTCTTCTTCTGTCAGTACCAAAAATTGTTCTCACAATTGCTGAACAGGCCGGACGAATCAAGGTTTCGCCGATAGTATGAGGCTTCATTTCCTTCGCAATTATTTCAGTGACTAAATAACTCGCTTCTTGAACTCGGTCAGAAATTGTAAACTTTCTTACAAAACTTTTACTTTGTTTTTCTTGTAATCTTATTAACTCTTTGAAATTCAGGATATATTTGAAATATTCGACTAGTTGTCATGTTTTGTGGAGAAATGTCGCAATAATTTGCTAGGAACCATAGCCTGATTTGATAGAACCAAACCACACAAAATACACTTAGGTCTGGGAATTAATTTATCACCACACCACGTAAATCCCATTTTTAGATAGCTCTCTTAATATAAATGAGTTTTTACATTCTTTTTCATTGTTCCATTTTTACATGAACTTATTTTTTCTGTTTCTGTTGTTTCATTAGTGCTTTTTTGTTGCTGAACGTTAAAAATAGTCATATCTTCATTAATGCAAGTATCAGTTTTTGATAATTTATTATTGCGAGTTGGTTCGTTAGCTTTGCTACAAGTGGACATTTCTTGATCGGCAGAATCTTCACTTCTTTTTTTAAGGAAAAAATTATTCATGATTTTGAAGGGCATATGTAACTTTAATATTTTATTTTAAAATTTATTTCAAGTAAATAATTTTTTTTCCGGATAGAAAAAGGAAAAACATTTGTTTACGATATCTCTCGTTATAATTGGAATATATAACAATAAGAAAAACCTCTACTCACCGAATTTAACGACTTTAATATCGTACTTCATTTATTCTCACAGATGACAAAAGACTCATGATTTTTGTTTAGGGGAAATGATCATGTATAATACTTGTCACACTGAACAGAGAAATACTAAAACAGACAGCAGGACAACTAACCATTCATTAGTTCATTTTCCCCAGTATTTATGTGCCGTCACATATCTAGTTACTACGACAATCGGTGATCTAATGAAATCCCAGGATATAATATGAGTGATACAAAAAATGATAATTTTTATATATGCTTAATCCATTAAAATCAAAATATATAATTTTTTTGTTTTTGATTTAGTTATTTGTGGCAATTGAATATTTTGCTTTTTTTAAATAAACGATTCAAAATTTCGCGGCACCCAGTTTGAGAACCACTGCTCTAAGTTGTGCTTGCAATCTTCACTATATGGCTTTTGAATTTCAACTTTCAAAAGAAAGTTGAAATTCAACTAGGAAATTAGATTTTGTAGATAGATTGTACATTTAATAACATTAAACTGATTCATTTTCACATGGCCACAATTCCAACCCATCAAATCATTCTGCAATTACTGGTTTCAGTCAGCCTATTCAAATCATTTTGCAAATGCTGTGTATCATCTCTGTTCCTGATTACCCTGCCTATCTTTGCATCATCCTCAGCAAATAGATGTATGTCACCTGTCAAATCCTTCCCAATGTTATTAATGTATAGATTGACTAACAATGGCCTAAGCACTGATCCATGTGGTGCATAACTGGTTATCTTAAATCTTAAAGATTACATCCCTCATATACCACTTTTTGATATATTTTAGGACCAATCTTATATTCTTGAATTTATGCAACAGTCTTCCACCGAATCATATCAAAATCCTTAGAAAAGTCTGAAGTATCATGGTATGTCCATTCCCCTTGCCTAACTCAATGGTAACATTATTATAGAATGTCAGCAAGTTGCTTAAACATTACTTTCCCTTTGTAAATCCATGCTGTTCATTGCAAAGTGTAGATTCTCTGTCAACCCATTTCTGTATGTGAGCCCTAACCAAATTTTCCAAAATCTTCACTTCCACTACAGAGATACTGATAGATTGTTCCGTAGTTGGATACATCATTCTTTGCACGACCCATATGCAATGGGATTACCATACACTCTTTCCACTCCTGTGGAATCTTCCCTGTTCTGAGATAGCAGTGATGTTAGCTTGGTCCACCTTTGCTACGAGTTTCCCAGTGTTGTACTACCTTACCCCAGTCCTGAAGATATTTTCAGGTGCAAACTTTGTTTGCTCACACCTCGATAAAGGATTAAACTAAATTTATTATAAACTTTCAACGAAATTAAATAGCCTGATAAAAGGAAAGGACAATTTAGATGAACACTCTTATAGCATCCGTTCTGTTATCTCATCAGTCTATATTACCAAATTCTTATTCAGTTTGTGCAAAAGCGCTAATATCACCTCCTCATACATCTGAGTTTCTTCATCCATTGAAGAAGTAATAGTGAATGCAAAGTTGCATATTCCAGCTAGATTGCTTTTAGCAAAATGGACATTCATTAGTTGAACAATCTCTTCTGTATCTGTCACCTGCATACCATCTGCATTCATTAGCATTGTTCTTTCATATTGATTCGTTCTTTTACTTGCAGCATAACGATACAATTCTTTTGGGTTGTTTTTAGCTTGCAGAGACACTTTTTTTTTCACACTCAGACTTAGTTTTCTGTACAATAGCTGTGATTCTTCTGGCCTGCTCTTTATAATTTTCTTAACTTCATCATCCTTATGCACAGAGTATTCCTTCCACATCACTTTTTCTTATAAATCTCTTGCTTAATAAGATTACCCATCCATTTCACTCTTACGCTATTTATTCTTCAAACTCTAGAGACATGTTCTGATATTTTATCATTGAAGTATTTATAAATGCTTCCCATTCACTGTTAATATCCTTCCCATTCAGCCACACTTAGATGAAACAACAATATTAAACAAATAGCTAAAAGCCTCAGTTGAGACAATTAAAAAAAAGTCGGAAAAATCCTTCCCTGAATTGATAGTTGCTCAGCACCTAATTTGAAGTCTGTTAGAAAGTCATTTTTATGCCTTTAAGTTATACAGCTGGTCTCTAACTTTAGACTTATATGAGTCATATGTGCAGTCAAAATGCATGACAGGAGTCAGCTTGCTAAAATTAATTTCAAAGGATAATGAAAAAAAAAAAAAAAAGATGCTAAAGGAACATGTGATATGATCAAATGCAGAATGGTGGTCTGTAAAAGAGTCAACATGTTGAAGTTTTGGATTAACTTCAGTTCTTGCAAGTAATGATCTTGATATATAGAAAATTTCAATGGAGATCATGGTCACTTATTGTTATTAGCTCTCCAGTTAGTCAAGGACTCCTTGAGGAAGGCCATACATCACCCACACCGGCTGTCATATTGTCTCTTAAACTCATTTACACTAGATGCACTCACTACTTCAACATGCAAACTGTTCCACTCATGGTTTTATGAGAGAAAAATTTAGTTCTTATCCCTTTCTTAACTGTACACGCTTAACTTCAATGGATGCACCCCTGAAAAATTTTCAACCAATATCCCTAAAGGACACAGATTTGATCACTGGGTTTTCATGGTGACGAGGATATGTTAGAAAGGATCCAGAGAAGATTCACAATGGTGGGCAGTGGTTTTTGGATGTAGAGTACGTGGATAGATTGAGAGAATGTAAATTGCAAATCCTTCTTCCATTCACAAGGCTTTGCAATTTACATTCTCTCAATATGATTGAGAGAATGTAAATTGCAAATTTACATTCTCTCAATAATTGGGGGGGGGGGGGGAATATGATTGAGACCTATAAGCTAGTCAGGGGTTGTTATCATGTTGACATGGAAGAGATTTTTCATAGAATGGGAGAGTGGGAGACAGAACAAGAGGCCATCCCTGGAAATTGTATAAAAGGAGGGTATGAGCAGAGGAATGAGGAGAAGTTCTTTACATGGAAAGCGGTTGGTGAGTGGAATGCATTGCTTGAGTGTGTTGTGAATGTAGGCACATTGAATCAGTTTAAGGCATGGTTGGATGAGCTTTTAGGTCAGAGTTAATAATAATAATAATAATGCTCTGTCAAAAGTTTATAAACCTCTATCATAAAGTTATTTTTCTGCATTCATTCTTTCATTTATTTGCGAAAAAAAGGAAGCTAAAGGCAATCCAAAAATTCTTTTGGGTTTCCTTTAGCTTGTGCAGCCAATTTCTTTTTGTACATAAACTTAGGTTTTTGTACAATACTCATAACTTTTACACCCTGAGCTTCATATATTTCATAACTTCTCTCACTCTTATTCTCACAATATTCCTTGCACATCATCATCTTCTTTTGGATCTCTTTTTTGTTAATGAGAATGCACATCTATTTCACTCCCATTATATTTGTTCTTTGGGACACATTCAGATACTGCCTCATTTAAGCATCTTTTCAAAGCTTCCCATACACTGCTGTTATCATTCCCATTTAACAGCTGATACCATGAAACCAGAGATAGCATTCTCCTGTGTTTGTCATAATTTATAGATGTGTAGTTCAGCATTTAATCTGCCCTGATTGGAACATCCATATAGTTGGCTACTTTCTAGGTCAGTACTGGCAGCAAAATAGTCATATCCTTAACTGAGACACCTTCTCACACTGTGATCAAATCTAACATTCTTTATCCTTGAGTTCTTTCATATGCTGCTTGAAAAAGTTGTCATGCAAGCGGCTCGCTAAAGTAATTTTCAAAAAAAAAAACAAAAAAAAAACACGTTTTTTTATAGATGTGGAAGAGTGTGCTGCATACCATCCTTAGAGAATGAAAAGAAATGAGATGAAGTAGCACATAATCTTAATAAAGCAGGTCGATAATCACCATTCCTTAAATTTATATTTAAGTGATCAGGTTACAAATTGAAGTTCAAAGGCCAGATATTAAATAAAGATTGCAAATAAAACTCCAAGAATAATTGTATTGCTCAAACAAACAATAACATGTGAAGATAAAGAAGTCATTTTACTTCTTTACAAGGCATTGATAAGACTTCACTTGGACTAATGTGTGCAGGTCTGGTCTCCTTGTTTCCATGGTTGATTCTGATGCTGTGGAGAAAGTGCAAGGAGAGTGTTAGAAATGATATCAGGGTTGTGGGATACTGATTATGAAGACGGACTGAGAATTTGTAGACTGCAGATACTAGCAAATAGGAGAAAGGGGTGATATGATTGAGACTTACAAACTTCAGAAAGAGTCGTACAAAATTTCAGTATATGGAATTTTTAATTTTATGGAGGATGGGGAACACGAGGGCATCCTTGAAAGTTGAGAATGAATACTGTCAAGAAAGAGTGTGGGCTAGATTTTCTTTCTTAGAGTTTTGCATGATTGGAATGGATTTCCATTAGATGTTATGTGTGCAAGTAGTGTGAATGAATTCAAGAACAGGTATGAGTGCTGGTGTGGATAGTATGTAGCTACCCTTGATGAGTCCCTGACTCCCTGGAGGTCTGTATTATTAATATATATATATATATATATACTCTTTACCAATGTTCCGACACAGGACGTTCTCCATATTTTAAAAAACAAGATTTCAATTAAAATGTTCTCTCTGTTATCTCACTGTGTAAACTCTGGCTATTTTGAATTCGAAGGTAAACTATACAAACAGGTCAAAGGATTAGCTCTGGGAAGCCCCCTCTCTCCTGTGTTAGCCAACATTTTTTTCGAGAAATTTGAACAAAAAGCAATCTCCTCTTTTACTTTAAAACCGAAAATTTGGCTTAGATATGTGGATGATATATTCCTCATATGGGAGCATGGTACTGAGAATCTTCACAAGTTTCTCGACCACTTAAACAACCGCCATCAAGATATAAAATTGACTATGGAGATTGAAGAAAATAGTTCCATCTGTTTCCTAGATGTTAAACTCACCAAGACACCTGAATCAATTAAAGTCTCTATATTTAGAAAGCCAACTCATACAGACAGATATTTGCATGCGTCATCCCATCACCATCCAGCGCAAAAGTTGGGTATTATATCAACTCTAGCGAATCGTGCAAGATCTGTACTGTCAGATGAAGAAGAACTGAAAAAGGAACTACAACATCTTAAATGGACCTTTAAAAACAATGGCTACTCTCTAAAAAATATTAACAACCAATTATCCCACCGTCAACGTAGAGACACAGGACGACTCCAAAGGTCATATCGTCTTGCCATATATCAGCACACTATCCAAAAAGCTGAGTAGAATTCTAAAGAAGCTTAACATAAAAACGTGCTTCTCGACTATGCCAAAAATAAGATCACGCTTCAACAACTATAAACAACCTCACAACCTTCTACAATTCCCAGGTGTATACAAGGTCACTTGTGAATGCGGAAAGCCTTACTATGGGTAGACAGAGAAATCAATCTTACTACGTCTCGAAGAGCACAAACAAGACATTGCTTATAAACGAACCAGAGCAACTGCTCTGTCAAGCCATGTCCTGTTTTCAATAAACACGAACAACGAAAGCCACCAACATGAAATAAACTGGACATCAACTTCAAACCTACACATCTGCCATGATGAAGTAAAGCACCGCATTGTCGAGTCAAAAGAAATCACCTTGGACCCTTTTCACATGAATAACAATCTTAGCTATAATTTGCCTGACTCTTTCAACTCTACTATTAGATACTGGAGATCGCGTGATTCCACACACGCACAGGTGTACAACAATAGAACTTTAACTCGGACTGTAGTTCAAGCTCATAATAACTGTAATTTACAGTCGAATAGTATGGCTTTATAATTGTATAGCTTTAGAGTGTGTCAATGTTAATTTCGTGTCTTTTAATATCTTTCTATGTTCTTATCGCCTGATGAAGTCGTTCTTGACGAAACATGTTGTGTTTTTTCAAATAAATGTCATTGTGTTATAATTCTCAGGTTTTAAGTCAGTTAATTCAGAAAAATGAATATATATATATATATATATATATATATATATTTTGTACTGATAATGATCAAAATATTCCTTATGCTTTTCTTCAATAAACTATGTTCTATAAACACACGTGTTGTCATTTATCTATATCTGTTTGTGATTACACATTATAGTTTAGTTTCCTGTTACAAAAGAATTTTTAATATATATATATACTTTTATTTTTATCCTTTATTCAAAGGCAGTACAAGAGCGGCTACGAGATCAGGAACAAGAGCGTCAAGAGAGACAACGATTGGAAGAAATTCTCAATTTGTGCGCAGAATATGAACGACAAGTTCAGAAAGAAAAGCTTCATAAAAATGTTAAAGAAGATTTAAATTCACCACAGCATCCCGTTTCTTCATCATCAAGTGAATTTAGTGCTCCATCTTCTGAGTCTTCAGTGCCATTTACAAATTCTTCAGATAATTCTGGTGAAACTAGTTCCAATAAGCCTGCTTCCAGTCCTTGTGAACCACCTAAAGCTGAAACTCCTAATGTAAATATCTCAGTATCATCTCCTCATACTGAATTTGGGAGACATAGTGCTGTTCCTTCATCAGTTCCATTATCTCAGAGTCAGTTATCTGGTCACCGTAAAACTGTTATATGCTCCAAAAGAAGTAGCTCACCTCCATACATAAGTACTGGTAGTTATCATACACTTCCTAATCGCATTAAAACTAATGGGTCACTTCCTCGTGAACGTAATTCCCTTGTTGGTTCACCTCCCTCTGAAGGACAGAGATATGGTTCTCTTCAAAGAGAAACATCTCCATTTGATGCTACAACACTCATTGTTAACCATAAAGCTATAAATTCTGCTTCCTCTGAAGATGAACTGAATGCCATTTTAGGAAACAGTGGATCTGTAAAAACAAGCCCTACATGTATAGCTCCTTCTGATGATAATAGTTTTGATGATCATCGTCCAAGTAGCCCATATATGGGAACTACTTTCCTTACATATCCCCATTCACCAAGAAATCGCATCAGGACTGTTGCACCACGAGATAGGGGGCCAGAAATATATGAGAATAGGTTGGCATGGTCAGAATTATCTAAGAAGCAAGAGATGCCTTCTCACACTGTTGCACATTTGGCACATTCTCCACCCATTATCCAAAATTATCATGCTGTTGTAGCAGATCATACCAAAGGAGCCTTTAAACAGACACCTGTTAATTTACAGACTAGGGAGGAGAAAGAAAGAAGTGAGGTATATTAAATGAAAATTAATTTTTGTTCATTTGAATAATTAAATTATATACTACAATTTTGATATTTACTTTAGTTATTGTTATAACTTTTCTTATAAACATTTTTCTTCTTATGAATTATTGTTACTATTTAGAGTCTCCATGGAGTCACACGACTCAGGAGGCTCATCTTAGACAATAAACCACTCAAAACCATTCACAGTTTTTCTGTTCACCAGCCTATCATGCAACGAATTCATTGGTATAATCACATTCCACGCAAACAAAAAAAAAGTCACTTCTTTCCCTCCTACCCACTGCTTCCTTTTGCAGGCTTGCAGGGATGCTTGTCCTTGTTCTACTATATACAAAATCTCCCTGTTGTCATTCCTGTAAATATCTCTCAACAGTTTAAAAATCTCAATCATGCCACTACTTTTGTCTTCTATCCACCTTCATCTTTTGTCCCTCAGTCAGTCCTCAACATTGTCCAGTCATGGTATAATTTTTGTTATCTGCCTGTGTACCCTCTTTAAGGTCAATTTATTCTCTTGCAATATCTGTATAGCACATATCTGACCATATCTGTATAGCACAGTATATCTGTGCTATACATATCTATATAGCACAGTAATCCAAGTGTGGTCTGAACAGAGCTTTTTACAAAGCTCTGTTCAGCTATCCCCAAGTTTCCTGCTCCCTCCACTTCTAGTATAGTTCCACTAATAGAGTATGCAACCTTCCATTGGTGGTCCCAAATTTCAATATCTTACATTTAGTTGCATTAAACATGTATTCCCATTTATTTTGTCATCTGTTCAGCTTGTTCAAATCCTCCTGAAGGACTGCCACATCAATACTATTACTAATAACCAGTGCCAGACTTAATTATATAAGCTGAAAAAGCTACAGCTTAGGACCTCGCAATCTGCCGGGGCCTCAAATAAAAAAACAAAAAGACCAGCTGATGCAATTTAAAACAGTAGGGGGCCTCTGGGTTTTGTATAGCTTAGGGCCTCAGCAAGTCTAAATTGGGCCCTGCTAATAACTCTTCCATGCTTCTCATTATCTCCAAATAACTGAATATCTCCCTGCATTCAGTGACAACATCATTTGTCGTGAAGGTTAAAAAATAAAGGTCCTGGTACCAATCTTTGTGCCATCCCATGTGACCTGCCTATTTTTTGATTCTTCTCCTCACAACTCACTGATATCTATCAGGTAGTCAATTTCCAATTCAATTCACTAACCAGATATATAATCTCATGTGTTGCAACTTAAATATCAATGCATCATGTGACACCTCATCAAATGTCTTTGCAAAATCTAAAAAAAAATAGCAGTATATGCTTTTTTCTCTTTAAAGTGATCACTTTATTATAAAAGTGATCACTTTATTATCACTTTATTATAAATGGCAATTAAATTACTAAAACAAGAGCACCCCCTTAATAAATTCATCTGCCCAATTTTTTGATGATTTTTTCACTTATTTCTCAAAAAACTTAAAAACTACAGAAGAAATACAAACTGGTCTGTAGTTTGACACCTCCACATTTACATAGTGGTATTCTCTCTGTCTCTCTCTCTCCTTCACTACTGAGCACTTTCCCAGTAGTGAGCTATTTTCATTTGAACAGCTAGGTCAATGGAGTCAGTTTTTTAGCACATTCTCTTAAAACACAGTAAAATCTTATTCAGTCCGACTGCCTTATTTACTTCCAGAGTTCTTTGTATTTGAAACACATTCTTTGTGTGCATTTCTAAACCTTTAACCCTTTCCAACCCTCCAGGAATAAAATCTTCTTTTCCAGGATGAAATATGCCAATAAAGTGATCACTAAACAGCTCATCTACATCCCCCCCCTCCCATTTTTATTTAACAGGCTTGTTCATCCACAACAAATGAATTTGTTGTGGATGAACAAGCTTTACCTACTGGTCATATAACAAATGAATTGCTAAAGATTTTCCTTGGACTGTAGTGCAATCTTTTCTCATATTCCATTTTTTCTTCATTGCTAAATATGTCACTTTCATGTTCCAAGGCATATATTCCTCATGTATTGTTCTCTGCCTCTGTTTATACTTTTTCTATAACCCCTTTTACTTGCATTTCTTGTCTGATTTCATCAGCTATCTACTTTACACCAATTGGTGTTATCTTTATCGCTTAAGGAATGCAATTTGCCATTGCTGTTCATAAATATTCCTTAACTAGCTCCCTTGCCATGCTGATATTTCTCCCTTTCAATTCTTCCATCCATGGAACTGCTGATTTCTATAATCACTTGGCTTATAATTTCACATAAATTCCTTTTTCCTTGTTACCTCTGCATGTTTATTCAGCCTCCAGTCATGACTACATGGTGATCACTCTTAACCATGAGACAAGACTGACATCTCAATTACAATCAGATCCTCTGATGCTTGGACCAAATCCAAATCTCTTGATCCTCACGTTCCCTCTATTGCATGTTGCCTGAGACATCTGTTACAGTCATCATGTAGTAGAGAAAATGCGTAAGGAAATTCCAGAATTTCCATTCCCTTATTGCTGCATGTTTTTTGTTCTGCCCAAACAACATGATCACTTGCTTTGCACTTGCAAAACTTATGTGCCAAAACATTTGCAACAGCATCCCACTATAGCTTATCATGTCCTGTCCACCTCACACCATACACTTTCAAAACTATTGGTGTTATTTCCTTTCACATTCTGTACTCTGACAGAACATAACTCATCACTATCATAAGTAACACCAACCATCCACTTTGCCCTTCCTATCCTGTTGAAATATGTTATATCCTTCTGCTTCTATTCCTGTCAGGATTTATCTTCTATCATCTAAATTTCATGGATTCCAATAATCTTTGGACAGTCTGAGGATACCAATTCATTTTCTTTGTTCTATATTATTATTATTATTACGTTACACCTCCAGGTAGTCCATGGGACTCATCGAGTCCTACTCTACAACTCTGTCTCCACCACTCAATCCACCAACTGCTATGAACCACAACTACTTTCATCATAATCATCTACACCAACGCCATCTACTGCTGAACCACCACCACTAGAATTTTCACAGACAATGACAAACATCCATGCCATGGCGGGATTCGAACCCACAGCCTTTTGGCTGGAAAGCTGATACGCTAACCACTCAGCCAACCAGACCGGCATATTCCTGGCATTTGTATAAAGAAAAATTACTGTATTGTAAGTATTTCTCTATCTATTATTATCCTTTCCAGACTTCATTTCACTCTGCATTATACCATACATTCTCCAATCTCTCTAGTGACTATTTCCACAAGAGGCCATCCTTACCACCATACACCATGTTAACTCTAATTTCCCTTCTAACACTCTTGCTGTTTCAACTTCTTTGGCCACATTTGCAATATGCCCTCTAAACTTTAACTCCATGTCCACAGTCACTCCCAAATCCTTGTTTTCATCGGTGTCCTGCAGTAATTCTATCAATATCATAAGCAACTTGTGGTCTCTTGTTGCCAGAGTGCAACACTTTTCTATGTTAAACTGGTAGTCTGTATCCTTTGCCCATACTGCCAGTGTAATTAATCATCTTCATTTACTATTGCTTTTTCAAGGCAACAACCCAAGTACTTACAGTACTTGAGTTGTTGCCTTGCAGTATATACCACTAGTCAGTATCACCCTAGTCACACATTACCTCCTGATTCATTTCCCCCATTTTCTACTATTTTATAGCTGTCCATCAGCCATTCTCATATCTTTATCACCAGATTCATATTCAACCACAATTTATATAACAGAATTCCATGCAGTATCCTGTCATATGCCTTTGAAAAGTCTAGCATTAGCATTGTGTAGCTATTCTTTATCCAATTCAGTTGTCACTTTATTATAAAAAGTAAGCAAATTATTTAGGCAAGATCAACCTTTCATAAACTGGCTGCTGACACCATGTAGTATCATTTTTCTATCCAGTCCAACTTCTTCGATACCTTACCACTACTCCTGAGATACTGATTGGTCAGTAATTTGCAGCTTTTGTCTTGGAGCTTCTTTATGCAACAGATTTTGCCCACTTTCCACTCCCTTTGCACATATTTCTCTAGCTAAGACAAATTAAACAGGCTCGATCAGAGGCATTCCCAATTCACTTGCACATTCTCATAATACAGGGGCTGATATCCCATCTAATCCAGTGGTTGTATTTTGCAATAAGGTTCTGCATTATTCTAAGCAAACCCAATCCATCTGCCTTTATTTTTACATCAGTCAATGCTATATCAGGTGCTGCAATATCCCCACACTTTGCACCCAACCTTGCAAAGTGGTCGCTCACTAACTCCGCTAATTTGCCTGCTTATGTTACCTCCTTATCATCAGTACTCAAAGTTATATTTTCATAGTTGTTCTTCCTTTTACTTGTCACATACCAGAATTTTGGTAATTTACATTAAGCCATCTCTGGCCTACTCATCTAGCCACCTGTCATATCTGCTTTAAACTTTCTTACCATACTGGTCTCCTTTCTTGCCTGGCCTCGTATTGTATTGTGAGCTTGCTGATTGCCTTTCTCTTTATGTGCCTTCCACAGCTTTTTTCTATTTCTGCAGTTCTCACTTAGGCATGTTATTGATCCACCTGTAACTCCTACTTGGTTTATCCTCCCCTTCTGGATATAGAGTCTGATATTTCTTTTAACACTCATCGATTATCTCCCATGTACTGCCAACTTCTTTCTCCTTCCTAATTCTTATATTGTTGCACTGCTCCAAGCTAACTCTTCATTTTGTTCATTTGCTTTGTAATTTCACATCTAAATATAAATGAAAATTCCATATCTCTAACAATCTGCCAAATCAAGACCACATTATTATTATTATTACCCAAGACCTCATGGAGTCAAAGACTCATCTGGGAAGTCTTATCACACACACACACAGCTCATCATACCATGCTTTGAACACATTCAAACTCCCTGCAGACACCACACTCTCAGGCAAGGCATTCCAATCCTTTACATCTCTGCATGAAAAAAACCTGCCTCTCACTCCCCTACTCACACCTTCTTTATACAGTTTCCAGGGATGACCTCTGGTTCTTCCCCAATCTCCCACTATCTTCGGTAGAACTTCTCCAGCATTGATCCTATAACAACCCCTTACCAACTTGTAGGTCTCTATCATATCTCCCCCTCTTCCTCCTGTCCACCAAACTGCAAATTGCATCTGCTCAATCTTTCCTCATATACTCGACATTCCATAGGTCAGAAACTACCTTAGTCAGTCGCCTTTGGACCCTTTCCAACATCTCTTCATCCTTCTGAAAACCAGGTGACCAAATCTGGGCACAATAGTCCATGTGTGGCCTAATCAAAGCCTTATACAATGGAACAAGAATCTCCCTACATCTACATGTCTGTGTCCTCCACATCATTCTCAGAAGCTTTTGTGTTGTCTTCACAATTTTGGCTACGTGTCCCCTAAATTTCAGCTCCTTATCCACTATCACCCCCAGATCTCTTATTTCTTCCACCTCCAACAATGTATCCTCACCAAGCATAAATACTGCATCCCATCTTTGTTTTCCAAATTTTAAAACCTTACATTTTGCAACATTGAACTCACATCCCCATTTCCGTGCCCAGTCACTCAATTTATTCAAGTCTTCCTGCAAGGTCACAACATCCTCACTACTCTTCATGGTTCGTCCCAACACTGCATCATCTGCAAACAACTGAATATCTAATATATTTTAGATATTCAGTTGTTTGTTTTAGGGTTTACTGTTTAACTTGTTAAACAGTAATGGCCCTAAAACAGATCCCTGAGGCACTCCACTAGTGACTTTCCTTTTCCTCGACATCGCTCCCCCATACACAACCTGTTGATACCTATCAGACAGCCAATCTCCAGTCCAATGCACCAATCTAATATCCAACCCCATCCGCTCCAGTTTGACTATCAATTTATCATGAGGTACTTTATCAAAAACCCTTTGCGAAATCCAAATATAGCACTGTGTATCCTTTTCCTCTGTCCAAGAAAGCAGTTTATTGTAATAAGTAAGTGGATTACTAAAACATGACCTCCCCTTAGCAAATCCATGCTGTCCATCAAAGATGATACCGTTATACAAAGATGATATCATCTTTGATGGACAATGGTATCATCGACAACTTAACCACAACATCTGACACAGATAGGCGTATAGTTTAATACTTGAGTTCGATCACCTCCTTTATGAAGTGGCACAATCTTGCCCTCCTTCCACTCTTTAGGGACTTGACCGAGTGCAAGACTGTCAAGACAGGTGTCAGCTCCCTGGCACATTCCTTCAGAATACATGGCGATATATTATCAAGTCCCACAGCCTTATTAACATCTAGTTTACTCAACTCCCCATACACCTCTTGCTCACAGTCAGTCTCTCCTCCCCATCATCTACTGCTCTCAATCTCTCCATGAAGTCACATTCACAAGATTGAAAGACCTGTATGAACTGCTCATTAAGTATCTCCACCACACATTTCGCAACAGCTGTCTTTATACCATTTTCTCCAATCATTGTCATCCTTCCATAATCATTCTTTCTTTTACTGGCTACATATCAAAAGAACTCCTTAGGATTCTTTTTGGCTTCATTAGCTAACTGCTGTTCATACCTCTCTTTAGCTACCCTCACCAACCAAGTCACCCTCCTTGCCTGGTCTTTGTAGACCTCATGGAATTGGTTATTTCCACTTTGCTTATGCTGCCTCCAGCCCTCTTCTCTGTATCGTATGCTTAATCTCTTTATTCATCCATCTCGCACCTACTTTATTTAACCTTCTCACTCTTGGAATATATTTAGGCATTGCATCTACTAGATAGTTTTTGATAATCCTCCAAGCTGCATTGATCTCTTTTCTAGCTAACTCCTAATTCCATGTTACACCCACAAGCTGTCTCCTGAGCTCTTCATAATCACCCCCTTATCCTTTTCTCACAGAGGTCCTCACACTGCTGGTAACCAACCATCTCTCTCTCTATTTCTTCATTTAGCAATAATGTCACTACCTTGATTACTGTCAAATTCTCTGATGCTCTCAGCACTGTTGTACTCGGAGTCCCTTCCATTACATGCTATCTGAAGTAATTATCGCTTAGCACATGTATAAATTCCATTTCCTTCCTTCCCTGCAAATGTTCTCCCTGTAGTTGTTTCTATAGTTGAAGATTCCTATAATGACTACTCACCCTGCTCTCATTCTTCTAATTCGCTGATGCATGCCACACACATTCTTCCTTTCGCTCCTTAGCCTATAGAAACAACCAACTATATATTTCATCCCTTTTCTTTTATTATTTTTTTAAAATCCTGAATTAATTATTGCCCAAAACTCTTCTGCTGGGTTTTAGATGCTTCTGCCATTAGTATATTTAAACTGCAGTATCTTCTTCAGACACCCCTCCCTCCCTCCTCCAATCCCAACTTCCCTCACCTTGTGTTGTCTATTCCACACAATTTCAGACCTAGAGGAGCTAAAAAAAGCTCTAGTTTTCTTGACTCTGCACTTTTGAACTCACACTGAATCATTTCTCCATTCATCTATTCGTGGATATTAGCTGTCTTATGCTGCTCATTATCTGTCTCATGCTCACTCTGTTCTTCAGTGATATGCCACACCAGTCCTCGTGGATGGATGGTGTATCTGAAGTGACTGATCTTCAGAGAGTTGAAGCCTCCAGAAGGGCATACAACAGGACCACCTGGCAGGGTCTATCCATTCCTCTTTTCCAGGAACTTTCCTTTCTATTACTGCTTTGAGATCTGTCTTCCTTCCTTTCAATGTGTCCTAAGTATTTCAGCTTTCTTCTGTCAATATCTTTAAGGAGACTTAAAGTTCTGCCAATCCTTTCTAGGCACTCATCATTCATTTGACTGCCTTTTAGTATATGACATGCTCAACAGTCTTCTGTAACACCACATTTCAAGAGCAGCTATTCTTTTCTTGTCAGACTTCGTTAGGTTCCAAGTTTCACATCCATAAGTCACTGTTGGAAAAGCAGCTGCCTCTAGAATCGTTAACTTTGTTTCTAAAATAACAGATCTCTGACTGTTATTTTAGCCATTCCTAATCTTCTTCTCAAGGCATCTAATGTCCACATCCATCCAAATGCAAACTATTTGCATTATATAAGTCATTTTGTCCATCAAGTTCACTCCACATATCCACAAACTCCACACCATTTGTCCTGCATAAACTATGCACACTGACTCATTTGCAGTCAAATGTCTTGCCTCTGTCATACCATGGGAGGAGAATCATCGCCTCTACATTCTCTCTCTCTCTCTCTCCCTTTTCATTTGCTTATGCCAGCAATTCCTTTATATCTTCTTGAATACAAGACTTATCAGCCACTAGACCACTTGTACTTGTCAATATTATCATCTCTTTCTTTCCTTGTGTGCATCCTAACAGCAGTACGAGCATTCTTAATCTTTGCCCCAGCAAATGTGATGTCATCATACACTAAACTTAATAATTCTTTTTTCACTGGGTCTCCATACCAAACTTTTTATATTCCTGCTTTTGCTCTTACATACTCTGCTTTTCCTTCTTGCTCTTCTCAAAATTACTATGTTAACACGTTCGCTGCCACGCTACTTTGGCATGGTCTGTTCCCCTACGCCGAGCAGTTTTACTTCTTCAAGGTCAGTACGATAATCTCGTTACCGGAGGTAAACGTCCTACGAGTATACTCGTAGTTGGCTTGTACAGAGCATATATGGTCTATGAGAATACACAGTTTTGATGCTAGCCCCACAAGCCAAGCATTTTCATTTCTTCAAGGTCACTACAATAATTTCGTTCCCGGCGGTAAGCGTCATACGAGTATACTCGTAGCTGGCTTGTGAAGCCGGTTTACCCACTACGAGTATACTCGTAGTTGGCAGTGAACGTGTTAAAGTATCTTCAAATGTACAGAGAAAGTGCTGAAGCTTTATTGCATCTGCTTAGTTATAAATAATGGACTTTCTGTTCCCAAAGTGTTTGACAGTGTAATTTATATCTGCATCAAAGGTTTTTTTTTAATACTCCTGTTTTTAATCCCATAGTTCCTTAACATCATTGCAATATTAACCTGGAATACCTATGCTTGCACTTAAGAGATACGCATTATTTAGCATGCTACATTAATTCATTAACATCAGAATTTTCCATTGTTCTTCTAGCACTTGCACAAAGCATAATATTTTTTAATAATTTTTTGTTAATCAGATTTTTTCTTTCATCATCATCAATTTCCATATATAAATCCTTAAAGTGTGTGTGCCATATACTAGGACAGTACTACATGATTATTTGTTACTACTAATCTCTTATAAGTTTCCTCCAGATTAGTCTGTTACTTGTCAATATTCCAATATTGTCATATCTGATATTCTTCTTCTAGGATATCATCTGACCATATCAGTCTACGTAGATCTTGATAGAAGTTTTTTTTTTCTCCCCCCCACTTGGTTAGACCATAATAAATTTAGTTTAATCCTTTATCCAAGTGCACTCAAAAAAAGTTTGCCCCTGAAATATCTTTAAGACTGAGGCAACTCATGGTAAAGGTGGACCAAGCTCTCACCACTGCTTGTCTTAGTATCTCCCATAATGCAAAGCACATCTCCTTGCAGACATGTATAATGCTATGCATTATGGGAAGGGCCACTGCCTGGACCGGTTTCAACTTTTATTGAATGTTCAAGTACAGGTCAAACTCCAAAAACTCAGCGTTGTTCCCCTCAGTAACAGGCTCACCCTGCCGCTGAGAAGAACTCTCAGAACCGGTTGGCTCTACACCATGGCAGGCTCACCCCACCACCAAGCAGAGCCGCTCATTTGCTCATATGTCCTCTGAGGGTCTGAGCGGGTAACAGCAACAGCCGTGCATCAGTTAACTTCACGGGCTACAGCATTGGCATTCATTACCCCCCCCCTCCCCTCCCCAAAGTGCAAGAGTAGTGATGCTGCCAATCAGATATGCCAAAGAGAAGCCATAAAGTGCTTCCTTTAAGTGAAAAGGTGAAAGTTCTTGACTTCATAAGGAAAGAAAAAAATTTTATGCTGAGGTTGCCAAGATTCCATTCACATAATTTTTATTATAGTATATTGTTATAATTTTTCTATTTCATTATTAGTTATTGTTGTTAATCTCTTACTGTGCCTAATTTATAAATTAAACTTTGTCGTAGGTATGTATGTATGTATAGGAAAAAAACATAGTATATATAAGATTCAGTACTATCTGCAGTTTCAGGCATCCATTTTGGGGGTGGGGGGGTGTCTTGGGAGACTACTGCATATTAATATTTAAGGGAAAAAAAAAATATATATATATATTGGTTACCTCTGTTCTACATCTGATGATGTTTTAAATGATATGGCCAGCACACATGTTGCTAGCTTGCTGTGTATATAACAGGTTTTATTTTCCTTTGTTCTTATTTTTTAAATTCTTAGTTTAATTCATTTTTTTTTTGTTATTGGTTTGTTCATGTTTTTTGGCTACTTAATAAGTATCTCCCTATGCTCAATTATTGGTTCCCTTTATATTTAACATCTTCTAATTACATACCATCACAGCCCTAATCAAATCCTGTTGCAAGTGCAGTGTCATGCTTGCCTTCAAAAATATTCACACAGGCATGTTGAATCAATAATCCTTCTTTAATATGATCCTGTTTAATAGTATCTCTTCAACCTAGTTTGATTCAAAGAAGGGGGGGGGCTGCTTCATTACCAGAAATAAGCATTGCTTTTTTTAAATTTATTGTTAACAAGTTTCATTTCATTGTAATGAATTTATTCAAGAGAATTTCAGTTATTATTTTATCCATTTGACTTATCTTATTCTATTAATATATTGTTCTTAACATAGAGTAAACTTCAAGGTGGCATTCATGAACTGTTGATGGTAAAACAAGAATGTATGCATAACATATCAAAACTAAAGAAGAAGATATCAGATTTGGAAAATCAAAGAGATGAGACACTAAATGAGGTAAGATGAATAGAATTTGGTACTGAAGTAGACGCTGACAAATTACATATACATTGTAATGCAAGATTTGTTTACAAGTCACATCATTTAAAAAAAAAGTTAAACATGTTGCAAAAACATGCAAAGAAAATTTCTCTCTGATAGACCCAAGTCCCTCATGATAGTCACTTCACTTTCTATTTGGGTCTGCTAGATAATTTTTTCATGAGGTTGATAATGTATTATATTTATAGCACATTTTGGTGATTCTTATTAATAAATGTCAAATGTGTTGCAAAAACATGCAAAGAAAATTTTCTCTCTCTGAATAGACCCAAGTCTCTCATGATATTCACTTCACTTCCTGTTTGGATCATAGGACTATTAGGAATGAGAGTGCAGAAATTGTAACCTTTGCATAGTTAGTTGGTCGTTCATAAATATTTCATTGGTGTCAGGAGACATGTGATTAAAGGAGGAGGATTCTCTCATGAAAATATAATATGATGGTTATAGCATTTTAAAAAAATAAAAGAGGATGTGGGGTATTATTGATGATTTCAGAAGAATTGTGTCCTTCCATGTGAACCTTGAAGAATGCAGTAGTGATATTAGTTTTGAGGCCATTTGATGTGAGGTTGAGGTATGTAGGAATTTTAGATATTTAGTGAGGGTGTTGCTACTGGCCAGGAAGTATAGTGGAAGATGATTGGAAACTATTATTCCAGACCTGATGGATAGGTTGCTAGTGACGAAGAAATGTATCAGCAAATAAATATGATGGATACGAAAAGATTAATCATAATGGGGGATCTTAATTATCTAAACATTGATTGGGTAGCTGTGAAATCGCATGAGAAGAATGAAACTGTGAATTTATTGAGCTGTTGTGAGACAACTTCTTCAAGCTGCATGTGACTGAAAGAACTCAAGGTTAAAGAGTGTTAGATCTGATTATAGTGTCAAAGGGAGTCTCAGTGAAAGACATAACTATTCTGCCTCCAATTGGTGACAGTAATCATGCGATACTCACTTGGGAAGTGGCTAAGTTTATGAATGTCCTATTTAGAAAAGGTTACATGCTGAAGTACAAAGTAGGAAATTATGACCGCTTGGGGAGTATGCTAGGTTCTTTGCCATGGTATCAGTTATTGGATGGGAAGGATATTGACAGTGCATGGGAAGGGTTTAAAAAAATACTTAAATGATGTGATATCAGAATGTGTTCATAGAGTTCAAAGAATAAATAGAGTAGGAGTAAAATGGATGTTTAATCTAATTAAGCAGGAGATTTGTAAGAAAAAGATGATGTGAAAGGAAAATTGTGTTCATAAAGATGATGTCAGGTATGATAATTATAAGCAGCAGGCCAGAAGAGTCACAAATGTTGCATGGATTGCAAGATAAAGGCAATCCAAAAGAATTCTATCATTATGTTATAAGTAAAAGAAAGAATGAATTTGAAAGAATAACTCTACTGAATGCAGATGACTGATGCAGAAGTGATTGTTCAGCTAATGAGCAGCCATGTTACTAAAAGCTATCAACCTAGTATATGCAACACTGAACTCACCTCTACACCATATGAGGAAACCCAAGTGAATGAGGAGGAAGTACTAGAGCTGTTGCACAAACTGAATAAGAATTCAGCAATAGGGACTGTTGGGATATCAGCACAGATGCCAAAAGAGTGTCAATCTGAACTGGCTATACCTTTGACCAGGCTATATAATTTGAGTTTCAGTAAAGGGAAGATTCCACAGGGGTGAAAAGAATATATGGTAATCCCCATTGCACAAGGGTGGTGCAAAGACCGATGTATCCAACGATCGACCGATCACTATCTCAGAATTTGTGGTGAGGATTTTGAAAAGGGCTCACATTCAGAAAAGGTTGACCGCAAAGGGTTTGCTAAGGGAAGGTCATGTTTTAACAACTTGCTCACATTCTATAATAATATTACTACTGAGTTACACAAGGGCGATGGATACGCTGTGATACTTTTGGATTTTGCTAAAGCTTTTAAAAGAAAACAGGATGGAAGACTGTTGCATAAATTGGAGAATATGGGATTGGATTATAAACTATAATCGAATTAGCATGGATAAGAGGATGGCTGACTGACAGATATCAAAAAGTGGTATATGGGGAGGAGGATGAATCTGCAAGATTCAAGGTAACCAGTGGTGTGCCTCGAGGATCAGATCTTGGTCCATTGTTATTCGGTCTGTACGGTAATGACATTGGGAGGATTTGACATGTGACATACAGCTGTTTGCTGGTGCTGCAAAGATAGGGTAATCAAAAGTGCTGCTGATATGCCTTCTGTTAGTTCTGACAGTTCCTGACTCCCTGGAGGTCTCTCTTCATAATAATAATAATTACCCTATGCAGTATGTAATTGAAACAGTGCATGAGACATCAGTGTTAGATTTAATAATATCCTCTCATATAGTGATAATAGAAGAAAGCAGCATGATGCCATCAATTTAGAAGAGAGATCACATGGTTTTTCTTGGAACAAAAGAGATGTATGGAATTGCAGAGTAACGTATTATGGCAAAGACAACAGAATGATGTTCAGTGTCTTGATCAGTTGTAGGGAAGAGAAATCAGCAGTGCCCGATACTTAGTCCAGAATCACTTACTTATGGCAGTGTCATATATTCTTCAAGGTTATGAGAATAAATAAAGTAAGGGTGAAATGGATGATGCCTGGAATTATGTAGAAGCTTCTGAGAAAGAAGATGCTATAGAGTAGATAAAGAACAGGGTACCCTTCAGCACATAGACGTATAAGGTGCAGGCTAGGAAGATGAAGCACATAGTGAGGAAGGAGAAATTAGTGTATGAAAGGAGATTGGCAGAAGCAGTAAAGCAAAACCCTAAAAAAATACATGCAGTAGATACTAAATGCCCATGTGAGAGTGGTTGAAGTGAGTTGGCAAGAGTTATTCATCAGTCTGATTGCTTGCTCTCTTCTATATTGCATTGAGTATTTGGGGCTCTTGTGGGCAGCACCCCAGATCTGTGAGCAATACTTGACAGATGGGAGCTCTGAGTATTTGATTGATTTGAGGGCTGCATCAATTTTATCTAGAGTACTAGACTGGAGTTTGTTATAGAGTGAAGATGTAGGACTGTAGAACATGATGAAAAAACTTTTTTCCATAAAGACAATGGATCTTTTTTGGTACCTGAAAATTTTAGGTACCACCTTACCTGTTGGACAGTCACCACAGTGACTGTCCATCAGGTAGGTGCAGCTGCACAAGTGTCTGCTCCATGTTAGGAATGGCCTTTGTTTCAAGGACTGACGAAGGCTTGCACCAGCCACTGGCTAGGTGATAGCAACTCCTGCCTAATACCTCACCTCATGGTTTAAATGCCAACAGTGGTATCCTGGACACTACAAGAAATAAGTGTGCATGTGCATGCACACAAACGATCAAAGCAGACATGCCAGTTTGAATTTTTCCCCAAGTGAACAATGTTTGCACCCATAGCTCATGGAGAGGACTATATTCAAAAATTCCACTGTAGTCTCCTGATCATTTCAGTCACCTTAAAAATCAGTGAAAGTAATCAAACAATAACAGCAACAACAACATGGATATTTCAACATAGGACAAAGTCAGTAGTACTAAATAATATCCTTAGCAGGCACAAAGTAGACATTGTTGCCCTACAAAATACTTACACAACTCTCAAGAAAATATTACCAATCCTGATTACATCCTTTTCACTGATTAATATGATGAAAGACATAGCCTGGCAATCTACACAAAAGCAAATCTAGAAAGCATCTCTGACATTCAGAAAATGACTTTTGCATTAGCCTGAACAACTTCTTAGTCTACAATGTATATAAACCTTCTCTACTCAACTCGCCAAACCCTGCACTTCCTCAGCCAGCCCATCCTGGAATCATTCTTGGGGATTTCGACTCTCTCACACACACACACACACACACACACACACACACACACACACACACACACACACACACACACACACACACACACACACAGTATATTTTAGGGATACAATAATGATGACAACCCAGTCCTGCAGCTGACAGGCTGGATATTAACAAACAACCTGTTTGACAGCTAACAACCTGTAGCCTTTAAACCTAGAAGATGGGAATCAGAGACAATCTCTGACCTCTGCTTTACTACCACTGATATGGGAAAAAACTGATCCCTCTCCTCAATCTATCAAGTATTGCCTCCTTTTTGCTGCAGTCAGCACAGACATTGCTTGCTTAGTATGGGATTTATAATCCCAGAATAAAGGTTCCTAATACTCCAAGGGAATCTCAGGAAAGCAAATTGGCCAAAATTCACTGAATTCATTGAAAACAACATCAACATAATTCCACTTACAGTTAGTAATTATGAACAATTCACTAAAGTCCTCAGAGCAAATAGTAAAAGACGCCTCCCTAGAGGAATTAGAAAGACCTACACACATTTGCTGGTCAACTGAAAAATAATATTCTTCTCGCAGAATATGAACAACAACCATCCAGACACTGCTTCTGCCCTCTTATGGTAGAAGAGCTCATTGGCATGAAAATATGAGCAAACTCAACTTTACCAGATCAAGTCGTTAGGCTTGATCATTGCTCTGTTGACTGGGCGGCACTAGCACTCTAAGCAAAACTAAAGGAAAAGTAAATCCAAATGATATTGCAAACATTTTAGCACTGAAAGCTAAATCCAAAATTCCTACAGATGCACCTAATGTGCATTTGCTCACATGCTATGGTGCAGTGGAATAATTTTCGTTCTTTAACCAGCCTTAACTTCAAGACTGGTTCATGGATTTGTTATAATTGTTTTGTTAATAAGGATTATAATTTTTACTAGCAAAGCAATATTTATATTTAAATATAAATATGAACTTGAATATATATATATGTATATATCATCTGATTATATATAATGTCAAACTATTAAATCTAGTAGTTAATAAGTAAACGTTTACTTATTAACTACTAGAGTCTGTTCACAGAAAATGTGAACAGACTTTATAATGATTGTCCATAGTAGTAATTTCCTTACTTGTTATCTAAGTTTCCTTAGAGATGCTTGGATGATATTTATTATTATTTAATTTCTATTTTAGCTTGAACTTGAACATGCATTATTAAATGGAGAAAGAAATGAAGAAGAGGAACACCAAAGGAATGAAAAGCAAAGGCTGGATCAGGTTCAGAAACAGATGCAGTTATTGGTTCAGCTGTCAGATCAGACAAAACAAGAGGTATTTTCTGTTTCAGTATTGGAATACCATGAGTTGGCATAATAATAACAAACTATAGAAAAAACTATCACAAACTATAAAAGAAAGGTATTTTTCTGTTTTTTGAAATGATTCTTGATTCTACGTGTGTATATTCACAATATTGGAGGAATCCCCCCCCCCCCTTAATTAGTATCAGAATTGCAGTATCATCTTTGTACATGAAGAATTTATTATAGCTTTTATGTTGTAAGAATTTAACTTACAGGGAAGAGAGAGAGAATATGGTATCTATCTAGAACTAAGATATTGCTTAGTCAGAGACAAATCACTAAACATTAAATCATTCTTGTTTCATTTTGAGAAAGGGGGAAAATTTAGAAAAATTTCCAAAAATCTTTACCTAATTAAAATTTTTTAAAATTTATTTATGTTGTGTCGTGTTTTCTATTTCTATACTACTTATGAATTAACGATCATTGCAGATGCTCAGTCAGAGGTTGTAGGCGACGTCTAATTTGTATTCTCAAATCGTCTACTCGATTCCCCCCCCACAAGATCAAATCCTGAGTGCGCTACTGCTGATTAGTATAGCTCATTGCATAAGGCATTGATCAGGATATCTGTGCACAGATAAATGGTTGCATGAATATCCAGGTCATAAGGAAATGTAGAGCACTGTGGTGAGTGATGACTAAAGCTGTCTCAAGGTTCTGAAATGTTGAATATGATGAGAGAGAGAGATTAATTAATTAAATGAATGTGCTTCGTGGAGCTTGGCATATAGGAGGAAGAGAAGAGGTGATATTAATTGAGATATAAATTGGTGACCAGGAGTCTCTTAGATAGATATTGAGGAGTTACTGGATTGGATAATAGGTTTTATGAGAGTTTAGAGATCATTTGTAGAAACTGTATAAAGGGTCATTAGTGATGCACCAAATGTTTACAGAGTATGAAGGCATGGTATGGTTTGGTATATGTTTCATGCTTTATGAGAGTTTTTTGTTGTTGTGAAACTTTTGTCTCCATGGAGGCTCAGAAATAAATATAAAGTAGTATTATTTGGTAACCTGATGTATTACCAAGCTGCAGTGATATTTCTGTTATTTCTATGCAAATTGTTATTTCTATGCATTGTTATTTCTATTCAAATATTATTATTATTATTCCACAGACACCTCGATGGAGTCTGAAGACTTACTGCGGGAGACCCAAACTATCCACACAATATATCATACCTCTCCTTGAACCCATTAACAGACAAAGTACTCGCAGCTGACACTGGCAACCCCATTCCACTTATTCACAACTCTCCAAGCAAAAAATATAGTCCTCGAATCCCCCTACTAACCATACCTTTATTCAACTTCCAGGGATGATCCCTTGTTCTGCTCCTCTCTAACCAACTGTTGAAACATTTCCCCTGCATCAATCCTATAAAACCCTTTAAGCAACTTAAATGTTTCTATCATATCCTTTTTTTTTTTCTCCTTTCAACCAACTTCTGCAATCCACACACTTTCAATCTATCCTCATAGGGAATATTCCACAGACCACTCACCATCTTGGTCACTCACCTCTGAAGCTTCTCTACCGCTTCTTCATTCCCAAGAAACCCAGGAGACCAGACCTGAGCATAGTAATCCAGATGTGGACATATCAGTTAAAGTTTATATCATCCTGCAAGATCTCCACATTATCTTGATTGACTATTATTCTGCCTAATTTTGCATCATCAGCAAACAACTGATTCTTTGCTTTCTGAATATTAAGATGAAAAGTCTAGTTACAATCCAAACAAAGATTTGTTATTATGTGCAGACTATCTGGAGGTTCCATGATGGGAGATCTACTCAGCACATGCACCACTTATCATTTCTCTTTAAAATTCATTCATGGATGATGCAATCTGGCAGCCCATTCTACTCATTCAGCAAGGCAAGCATCTAGTCCTCACACTCTTTTCTGTTAGCATGCTCTAATAATTTTATGGGGAAAGATTACAAATATAATGGACCAAAGTATGAGCTTATTGTCGTAGTATCTTATTTTGCAGGAGCTGTATATCATATTTATATGTTAACATCTTACCTAAATTAGAATCATCAGCAAACAATTTGATACCTCCCTTCAAAGCTTTTCTTGATACAATTAACTGAATGAGTTCAATATTTTGGTCTTTGTGAAGGGCCAATAGCTGATACTGCCATTCAGCATTGACAACAGTAGAATGCAACTGATCTGTTGGAAGGTTTTGCATATGATGTGTGATGCTATATTCGAAATCTTCCAGGTGAAGAACTCTGCCCAGATACACCATCCTTTGCTTTTGAGGTAACCCCAAATCCTAAAAAGTCACAGGTGTAAAGGTCTCGTGAATGCAGTGATCATTTCATAGAAAATGAGCAACTGATTAATCTCTCCTCTGTGAAATGTTGACACAATAATTATTGAACTTCATGTCTATGTGGAGAAGTGCTCCATCTTGCATCAACACTATTGTGTTCGGGTACCTTCTTTGCTGCAGTTATAGGATGATGGAGCTGCTCAGCATAACCTGATAATGTTCAGCTGTGACTGTACAGGTCACAGGTCTTGTTCAATGGATTTCTTGGATGGCGGGGAATCCAATAGGAAACTTGAGACCATAATTCCTATCCATATTGTTACCTTTAGTAAATATAAGGGAACTTGATACGCACAGGGATTCTCTGTAGCCCAAATGCACAGTTTGAGTGCTTACTGTTCTACAAACATGAAAATGTGTTCTTCACTCCATAGGTTGTTTCAAGGCCAATCCTCATCCACCTCCATTCATGCTAGAAATATCAACACAGTTTCTTGAATTCTGACATGTCTCATTTGCATCTCTTGGCTGAGGCTCAGTTTAAATGAGTAGCATTGCAATGCTTTATGCAAAGTTCTCCATACTATTGTTGTCATATCTCCACGTGCCCTCGAGGGTACAGAAGTCTGACATACATCAGTTTACAGGTCGAAATTAACCCTGTGAGAATGGCTAGTCCTCAGCAGAGTGCCAACAGCATCGAACGATTGGCTCCCTTTCAACTACTAACCGTGCTCAGACTTGCTTAACTTGCGTGAGCCATTAGTAGCAGAGACTCTACCAATCGACCAACCTTTGCTGGCTCTCCATGCTATTGTGTATAGAAATTCTGATTGTCATGCTATGGCACATTCTCTGCAACTTATAGCATTCTCATTTGACTACTCAACAACTTCAGTTGCAACATCTTCAGTCATCTTCAGACTTTTAGATTTACGTCCTTTTCCTAGTTGGACTGAAAACTGCATATCTCTTCAATAGACAAGCTATGTATCAAAAATAAATTATCTAAGTACACATACCTAAATCAAAGTCTTTAGGTATATGTACAGTAATCCCTCGATCAATGCGCCCCCGATTAGTGCATCATTTTTTTTTCGATACCCAAATTCAATTAGTGCACCTCTAAAATTCAAATAGTGCGCCTATATACATTTTAAAAATTTTCTATCTATACATTTTTATGGCTAACTATTTTAAAAAATCGCTCACCAGAATGAAATAATTTAGTTATCGATTTAAAACATTTTACAAAGTTATTTTTAATGGCATACTACACTACTTCCATGTACACTGTGTATACTATGTTCCAAATTTTTAACGCTAAAAGTTATGTCGTCTGCTATAGTCGTCTGCCACAGATTCGAGACCTTTCGACACTTCTGCGCATGTCACAAAAAGGAGAATCCATTCCGATAATAGGGTAATCAATCCGCTTCTGGGATGAGTTGTTTATTATTACATATTGGAAAATTAACTTCTCTTTTATGAACATTGTAGTTTTTAAAGTGGTAACTATTTTGCTTGTATAACAGTTGGGAAATTTTATCTATAAAGCGCGTGTTGGCGACCAATTTGTACATGCTTTTTCTTTCTCCCTTTCAATGATAACATCCAAGATTTAATTAAATCTCATTCTGAAGAATTGAGTGATTCCGACCTGCTAAATTTAGATGCACAGCAGGAAGATCCCGAAGAATATGAAGAAAATTTAACCACTGATAGTCAGCCAAAAGAGATTTCACAGAAACAATTTGAAAATATTTTTTGTACAATCGAAGTTTTTAAGCAGCAATGCTTTGAGGCTGACCCTGATGAAGAGAGAAGCAGTAAAATTTGCAGAAGAGTAGAAGAGGCAATAGGGCCATACCATCGGTTGTATGAAAAAAAGAAACATAATACCCCCCAAACTGCATTAGCTCAATTCTTTGTTAAGAAGTAGAATAATAAAATTTATATTCTGAGTATGTTTTAATGTCTTTCAGCTTCATGGTTTTCCTTTAACTATGCCCTGAGACATACTCTAATTATTTTATAAAAAAATTAAGGTCCAAAAAAGAAATTTGAGGAACAAATTATACTTTTCCCCATAGGTTATTATATTTGATTAGTGTGTTTTCAATTAATGCACCTGTTTTAAAGAACGCATTAGGCGCACTACTCGAGGGATTGCTGTACTTACAAAGTGCTGATGCAGTATTTTCACCATTTTTGTTCAGGCAAAGCGAGATCAATTGCACAAGTCGAATGACTATAGTGTCAGTCTTGTTCCTCCATTTATGTCATCTTATGGTGCATGTGGTATGCAAAATTCACCATCTTTCATACTCGCAGCACCCTATTTCTTTTGTCGGTTGTTTTTTTTTTAACTAATTTTTTTTTATTATCAAAATCTCTTTCCCATGATCTAGTTAGGGTACCCACCAAGTTTGAGGATATTTTATTTACAGGTTGCAAATTGCTCTGAATAGAGATACTTTAATTTGAACCACTCTGTATAAAAAATGTAAAAAAAATTACTCCTTTCAAAATTTTAGCCTTCCTGGCTCTACAGGACAGGGTGATACCTTTTAAACTATTGGACTTATATGGTCTATTATTATTATTATTACTGATACCTGTAAAGTGTTCAAAAGACTCATAATGAGAGGGCACTCTACACCACACAATGCACCATCACTTAATCTTCCATTTACACACAGTGTCATCTACTGACCACTAATAATATTTTTGGCCTAGCCCAAAATGCTGATGAATTTAATAATTTACTAATAAATACTGTTGCTTTGTTTAATAGCATTAACAATATTGTTTGCCCCACCCCAACTTTTTTTTTTTTTTTTCAGAATAATTTTGCACTAATTCTTCCATGAGAAAGATTCAGAGTGATGTCTTAGTTCATTTAGGTTTCAGAATACTGATTTATAATAAATAAATACATCTAAAATATAATTGTAATTATTGTACACAGAAATGAAGATAAAAGAATATGCACATCCTATTCACCTTAGAAGAACCCATTCAAATAATGTATGATTATGAATCAAATCTGAATATAGTATTTTAATAATTGTCTTTTAAAGTTTGTGTTCAGTACAGATACTCAGAAATGTAGAGAACCATCACACACACACACACACACACACACCACACACACACAGTAAAACCCCTTTTTTACACTTTCCAGGGGACTAATGAAAAATAATGTAAATAGCAGGAAATGTAAAAAAACATTAAAAAAAGACTAAAAGATGACTTACTGCTAGTATGTGACTCTCTATACTAGATTACAAAATTTAATAACTGAAAAGAATATGTAAATTCATTTAGAATTTAAAATTACAGTGATACCCTGAAGTTACGCAGTAGGTGGGACCAACGAAAAGCGTGTAAGTCGAATTTGCGTAACTCGGGGTATAATTTTGCATGTAATTTATATATACAAACATACAATTGGGACCAAAGGTTTACAAAAACACCTATATTTTTTAAGAAATATAATCATAATTGTAGTTTTTTGTACATAAAAAAAAAGAAAGTTATTTCGATGTCGATGGTTTCATAAAATCTAATAGATTCATTTGATGGAATAATGTCTTTTTCTTGTCACACAAAATTTTTTCATAGCAAGCTAATGATTTTTTTATTCCTTGCCTTGTGGCTACAATTCGTTCCTCGTTAGAATCTATGTCCACCAAAATCTGTAAACCTTTCTTAATTAAGCTGAGACTTTCTGTTAATTTTGCAATTGTCATCTGCTTTTCTGGTAAAACTGGATCTGAGGTTTCAGTCTCTTCAGTAGCAAAGAGTCTCCGATATTGGAGACTCTTTGCTACTGAAGGGTGTCTCCGATATCAGAGACACTCCAAGAATCTCTGATAATCCTTACAGCATCTAAAACATTAAACCGTTTTAGAAACTCTTTTACAGACAGTTGCTCATTTTGCCTCATAGCTTTATTCAGACTTGCAAATGAATGTCGTGTGTTTTTGAATGTTTTTCTTTTCTTGCTCGCTGTAGAAGAATCGGACTTGCTTCTTTTGGGCAACATTATTATTTTTTACGTGATAAAATTTTTATCAAGAACATAACATTAAACAATCGCAAGGTTTGTAGACTATAAAAATCGTGTATGAATGAAGACCGCATGAAACACAACAGTGGTTGTTCACAGCATGTGCAACACTGGCGAATGCGGCCGGTGCTGGAAAGATACGACTAGTGGTGAAGCGTGATGGGAATACGTACATATAAGAAACTGTGTAACTCCGAATTCACGTAAGTCAGGGTATGACTGTACTTACATTTATCTATTTTAAAAAAATCTTTAATTGTTTATTGTTTTTGCTTTTTCTCCACTCTTATAAGTTCCACCTGCTTCTCCACAGTGTATAAGGCATTAAATGCCCCACTATCTCCTGATGAACTTGCAATATACTTCCTCAACAGAGATAACTTCCATCGCTTCTTTACTAGTAGGTTCTTGATCAGTCTTTTTCAACCACTTCCTCTTCTTCTTCACCAAAGTGGTTGGAAAGGATGTCTTCTACACTTGGCACCATTGATGTGATCACATCAACATAGTCTTGTTGGGCTCTGACATATCTTCTTCTTCCTCCTTTAGTTGTTTCTCTTCTTTCACAAACGTGACTTCTGTCTTCCGGAAACAGTTGGATATTTTCAGGAGTAACATGCAACCATGCTTTGGCCACATAATGCATGGCATCAAGGATTGATATGGTCATTTGTTTTGGGTCCATACCATTACCATGCATAAACACAGCTTATTCAACAAACATTTTTCTATATTTCCATTTAAATGTATGGACGATGCCCAGATCTAATAGCTGAAGCTCACTTGTACAATTAGGAGGAAAGAACACTAATCTAATATTTCTGAGCTGCAGATCTTCAGGGTGTGCAGCACATTTGTCTAGCAGTAGTATTTTGGGTGATTTGCCCCCATTTTAATCCAGAGCATGCATGGTGGATATGAAGATGCTGCTGGTCATCCATGCTGTGCTGTTGGCATCATACTTAGTAGGCAGATTTTTCATGTTCTTAAAATACCTTGGCTTTTTAAATTTACCAATTACCAGTGGAGGTAATTTTTATGATCCATCAGCATTGACCATGAGCAAAACAGTTACCCTCTGCTTGCTGAGTTTTCCACTGTGACACTTCTCTCCTTTAAAACACAGTGGTCTACTTGGTAGAATGTTATAAAAGCAAAACTCAGACTTTCCCTAAAGGAGACTGCAGATCAGATCACCTACTGCTGATTGCTGATATTAGGATCCATTTAAAAACCAAAAAGAACAAATCTACAGATATGATCTTACCATACTCCCTGAAGTTTATAATGAAAGCAAAGAAGATTCCAATTAAGTTTTACATCATGTAACAAATGTTACATCAGATGAATTATGGAACCAGGTCAAGATGATCCCTACAAACAGCATATAAGTATATTCCAAAGAGCAAATGGAAAAAAAATTCATTGATGCTTTCAAGAGAGATGATCTGATTAATCTTAGAAAAGAAATTAAATTCAATGACAAAGAAAACAATAGAAATTATTACAAATAAATCAGTAAAGCAATAGAGAAATTCTTGTAGAATTATAAATAAACTTGCATCAATAAAATATGTGAAGATATAGTCTCAAGCAGACAGTAACGAAATTTTTCTCATTTCAAAAGTCAGAGCACTCCCAAATAATTTTAAGACAAAAAAATTACAACATAGAAGATAAACATTATAATACTAATTAATGATGGAAGTTACTTACATAAAAATTATTTATTTGTAGAATTTTCGGCCATTTTTATAGCCATTTTCAATGCATTACAGGAAGATAACCACAAAAAAAAAAAAAAAAGAGAGAGAGAGATTGTAGCTGAAAATTCTACAAATAAACAAATTTTAGGTAAGTAACTTCCATCATTAATTAGTATTATAATGTCTTCCTCCACTTATGTCTCAATTTTTATCAGTAGAAGATTAAGATGGACACCTAACTGATAAAAGAGAAATTTTAGAAAGAGAGAGAGAGAGAGATGGAAATAATACTATGAGGATCTCTACAAAAATTCAGATAGATAATGAATGTTTTACAAACATGGGAAAATGAACCACCTGTCCTGAGAGAGGAGGTGGAACTAGCTCTCAGAAATATGAAAACTGCAATATTGTAGTTGCCCAATCAAATTTGGGCAACTACATATTGCAAAGGTAGGCTACCTTTGCAATATTTAAGAACACAAGCAAAGAAGTTATCATTCCTCATTATGAGCTCCTGATACAGTGTCATATAATAACTGTGCTCAGCTCTAGTCTCTTGGGTATGAGGAAGTAGTGGAGAGGTTATAGAGGCAAATGACCAAGATGGTGATGGGGGGGAGGGATTGTGGAAATACTTCCTGTGACAATAGATTAAATGTTTGTGGACTGCAAAAGTTGCTTAATAGAAAGAAAAGAGGAGGAGATATGATGGAAACATTTCAGTTATCAAATGGGTTTTATTAGATTAATGCAGAGGTAAATTTTTCATCACTTGGCTAGAGGGGCACAACAAGGTGTCATCCCTGGAAATTGAGCACGAGTCTAGTTATTGAGGATGTGAGGACCAGATTTTTTGCTTGTAGAGTGATTAATGAAAGGAACAAGTTGCCAGAGTCTGTTGTGAATGCATTGTTGGTGAATTGAAGAGGAGATATGATACATATTGTATGGATCATGTGGGTCTCAAGCAATGAGTCTTTGGATTCCATTTGTGTTTTTTAATATTTCCTACCATTAATATTATTGCACAGCCACCTCCATGGAGTCCAAAGACTTATCACTAGAGACACATACACTGTGTCGACACAGTATCTATCATACCTCTCTTTGAATGCATTGACTGACAAACCACTTACAACTGACTCGGATGACTCATTCCACTCATTCACCACTCTTCAAGTGAAAAATCTATTCCACACAGTTTCACCTCAATTTTCAGGGATAAGCTCCTGTTCTATCTCTCCATCGAAGTGTTGAAATATTTTCTCTGCATCAATCCTATAAAACCTTTTAAGTAATGTAAATGTTTCTATCATATCTATCCCCTCTTTTTGCCTATCAACCAATTTTTTCAGTCCATAAACTCTCAATCTGTTTTCATAGGAAGCATTCCACAGACCACTACCTCATCCCCAAGAAACTGAGGCGATGTGATTGTAGTGATCCAGATGAGGCTTTATAAAAAGGAAAGATAACTTCCTTTATCTGTGCTTGTTGATGTGTACTTCAATAACCAGGTTAAGCACCAACATGCCAGAATCTCCAGCTTCATAAATTTCCTGGAGTACTGTTCCATCAGTGTGGTACATAGCTTGTAATCGCTTTATCCCAAAATATAAAACTTTAAACCGATGTCCATTAACTTTTGCCCATAATAAATCATACCCAATTTAAATTGTACCCAAAGCTCTACATTGCCTTGCTTAATTGTTATAGTACCCAGTTTTTGTGTGAGCAGCAGAACAACTGAATATTTTCCATCAAATCAATCCCTATATCTTTTATCAGTGTTTAGAAACTGTCTAAACACTGAGCTTGCATACCACTAGTCACCTGTCTTCTGGATTCTGCACCTCTGCATACCACTTTTTGGTACATGTTTATCAGCTACCCTCGAACCCAAATCACCATCTTCATATCCATTCCATTTTTTCCAATTTACATAACATGATAACGGAGATCATAACAGAAATCCATATGGCATCCTTTCAAATGGCTTCGCAAAATCAAGCAGTATCAGTATATTGCCTGTGCTGTCCACTGTATTATGACAAGAGAGCAAATTACTGATGCATAATTCAGCAGATAGAAATGTAAGCCAGTATAACTAAATGACTTACATAATAATTTTTATTTCAAATTTAAATTTAAAGTAGCCATTTACCTATTTGTGGGATTTCTTATTATAGTATGTTGCATTTACTTGCCACCAGGTTATCAATTAAATGAGATCGAACTTGATAATCTTATATTGCAACTACCTCAACTTCTACTTGGGCCATACTTATGTACAGGCACATCAGGCTCTAGCTGGAGGCCCTGAAAAATCATGGCCAATTTAAGGGCACCAAACAATCAAAGGGGCCCTAGAGCACTCCAGTGGCTCAGGGGCCCACCTTGCCTTGGGAAAAGTGTAAGTACGACCCTGATTCCCACTTTGTATGGGTGACTTTAATGGACACAACACTCTGTGGAATAGTATTAACACAAACAGATGAGGTAGTATCATTGAGTGAATGCCTGACAATAATGAGTTCTCCCTTCTTAATAATAGACTCAATACCTTCCGGTATATGCCAACCCACTCATTTTATACAATAGATCTTGCTATCTGCTTGATTTTACATCTATCCATAACCATGGTAGTAACTGTCCCTCCAGTTGGATCAGTGCAGTCTTGTCCTGGGATATTGTCCAATATGTGAAATTCTCACTCAAGAAAGTGTTTATGTGGAACTACAATCTTGTGATTATGGCAACTTGGAACTGTGCCACGGCACAAGAATCTACAGAGGAGGAATGTCAGTAGTACATGAGAAGTAGTCAGGGATTATTTGAGAGAGTAAGTATCAGACTGCATACCATGGTCAAGAGCATTGACCAAGTAGGGGTTAAATGGATGAAGCAGGAGCTACAGAAAAAAGAAACATTCTAGAGGGAATATAAAGAAAAAGGTACATGTTATGGTAAGGAAGATTAAATCAGATTATGAGAGAAAATTAGATAAGAAGGTGAAAGTAAATTCAAAAAGAGTTTTTTCACTATGTAGCAAGTGAGAGAAAGAATAATTATCATGGGATAATTTACTCAGTGCTGATGATAGAAAAGATGGAAGCAGAATAAATAGTTAAGCTACTAAAGGATCACTTGGCAACCATACTCATTACTCATAACCATAACCAATTTAAATATCATCCAGATGGAGAATTTGAGTTACCAGTGTGAGAATTGAGATAGAATCACTGGAGGTGTCCAGCATGTAGATATATATCAGTGGAATACAGCAGTGACATTGGATGGTTGTGTTGGGCTGTGTGCTCTGAGAATGTGCAAGAGAACTGGCAGTGCCTCTGATGAAGATGTTTAACCCAAGTGTTCTCTGGTAAGGTTCCAAGGAATGGAAAAGGCATAAGATAGTTCCATTATATAAAGGTGACTTCAAGACAAGTAATAAATTACAGGCCAATTAGATCTGAAAAATGATGGTTAGGTATTGGAAAAGTTGGTTAAAGGTAGAATTCAGGAATGGGTGATCATATTCCTATCCACCCTGATAGGAATACGATACATTTTGGTGGGCAGAATGCTTCATAAAAGGTAAATCTGCCTTAGTAATTTATTCACATTTTATAATAAAGTGACAGCAAAATTGGATAAAGGAGGTTAAACAATAAACTATGATGATGCTGGACTTTTCAAAGGCATTTGGCAGAATACTGCATTGAGAATGATTACATAAGTTGGAACAAATTAGAGCAGATATGAAGCTGGTGGCAAGGATCAGGATGTGGTGTGACTGACATACACACACACACACACACACACACACTAGAGAGTAGTAGTATATGGTGGAATGGAATCAAGACCAACAAGGGTGATTAGAGGAATGTGTCAATTAGGCAATGTTTGTAAAGGTTGCCACTTTAATGAATGTAAGATTTTGCACTTTGGTAGAAAAAAAAAAAGATTACATTGTATCATATGAAGGTTTGAATTGCAGGAAATTGACAAGGCTAGGGATTTGGGGGTGATGGTTGGCAATGAGTTTACATTTATTGATTCTTTAGCATATGGAGATAGAAGATATGAACTTTGATAGAAATTTAATTTATTTAATAATAAATAATGTAACATTATTTAATGTTAATGAGTAGATGTTAATGTGTAAATGATGGCTAGTGTAGTTTGTGTAGAGTCAGTAGAATTCTGTAATAAGTCTGTTTATTTTTATTAATATTTATTTTAATTAGGAACAAGTACAACTTGAGAGTGCCAAACTGCATTTGCAGGAACAAGAAAAAATAGTACATGACCTACAGAAATGCCTATCTGAGGAGTGTACACAAGATAGTCAAGAAAATACTGATGAAGAAAAAGAAAATGCTGTTGAAAAGACGTTACAGGATTCATCCAGACAAGACTTAGAAGAAAGGCATAAACATGAAATGGAAATTTTGGAAAGGAAGAGAAAAGGATTTGAGGATCTTGAATTTCAGCAATTAGAAGCACAGACTCACAGAGAAGAAGAACGAGAGGTCCTCATGCAAGAAACTGAAAACTTAAAACAAAAGATTAAAGTTAATGAGGTTAGTATTTCTAGATAACTGTGATTTTTAAATTAATGACTTCTCAATTTTATTTTGCATATACAAATGGAGATTGAGTTTACTAAATTAATTTCCATTGCATTACAAGAACATTTTTAAAACTGTGAGTGTAGTAATTTGATATTAGATACACCATGCAGAAAGTATACCTTACATTAGACATTTGATATGATATCAGAATTTCTTGATACATATGCACAAAGTATGTATAAAATACTACATAGTTCAACATAATTAATGCTTTTCTAGCTATTGAATGGAGTTGATTAAAGGTAAAAGCTGTGAGAAAATTTTCACATATCTTGTGAAGAATGTGAAGACCAACAAGGACTTCTGAGCAAGTGTCTAAACCTCACTTTAAAGTTCACTCTGTTAGTAAATTTCCATTTGGATATGGAATAAATAAGAATGGGCTACTAACTTGGGGCTTAGCGGATGAATGATAGAAGTATCAGAAACAAGGGAAATGAAATAGTTACATTGAGTTTGATCAACCAAAAATTGTCGGGATAATCGAAACATAGTTGGATGAGGATGAAATACTGACAGGAATACAGAAGGAAGGTATGATGCATTTCATGAAGATAGAAAGGGTAAAAAAAGGGAGGGTGGGAATGCTACTGATGATAGAGAATGAGTTATGTCCATATAAGGTAGAGCTTTTGCTCTTAGAGAATACAGAGAAAATGTAAGAAAGCTAAACACTGTGTAAAACTAGCTAAACAAAAGTCATGGGAAGATTTTGGTAAGAGCATAGAAAATAAATATCAAGAAGATAGCAAGATATTCTGGAGGTTGTTGAAGAAGCTCAGAAATGGAGGAAATAGTGCTGGAATTAGGGATGATAAAAAAGTGACATAAAAACTAGAGAAAAATATATTCTTCAAGTATGGAGTAATTACTTCACAAAAATTGCTAAATGAAACAACCAGTGACTGCACAGTGGTGAAAAACACTGACCAGGCATGCAATCAGGAATATATATCCATACTTGAAGTAGAAAAAGCCATCAAAAGCCTGAAATCTGGAAAGGCAGCTAGAGTAGATGATATTTGGCCAGAAATGCTCAAGTATGGCAGTATAAAAGTTTTACAGTGCCTGCACTGCATTGTTCAGAAGGCTTGGACAGAGGGATGAATTTCAGATGATTGGTGTTGAGCTCTCATAGTATCCATATAAAAAATGGGAAATAAAACTGAATGTGAGAATTACAGAGTTATTCCTCTACTGAGTGTTCCTGGTAAGATTTATACAAGTATACTTGATAAATGGTTGAGCAGGATTGTGGAAGAGGAGAAGCTTGGTAAAGAACAAGCAGGATTCAGGCCAAATAGAGGCTGTCAAGATCAGATTTTCACTTTACGACAAATATTGAGAAATCGTAGGACTACAACAGATCTCTATTTATGTTTCATAGGTCTGGAAAAGGCATATGACAAGCCGCCAAGAGAAAAGCCATTCAAAACACTGCAGTTATATGGTGTCAGTGGGGCATTATATCAGCAATACTTAGTCTTTATTTGAGTTGTAAGTCAGCAGTTTAGAATTGAAGAAGTACGGGAAGATGGTTTAATGTTAAATCTAATGTCAGACAAGTATGTACACTATCCCCCTGTTATTCATTATCTATATGGATCACATTATGATCCATATAGATAATAAATCTATATGGATCAAGTGGTATTAAACCTAATATCAAAATTGGAAATGTTAATGTCAGCTCTTTGCTTATGCAGATGATGTTATACTTCTAAATAAATCCACTGAAAGTCTGCAATATTCCTTGACTAAATTGAATAACTGTTGTGATAGATATGGTATGAAGGTCAGCAATAACAACACAAAGCCAATGAAAATAGGCAGATGCATTGAAGTAGAAAGGTAGTAATAATAATAATATCCAAATTAGTAATTTCATTTGGTACTTTTTTACTTACCGTGTAGTTGAGTGTGTCGGTTTGTTTGTTTGAAATTTGTTTTATGTGATATCATTGAAAAAGTGTTTTACATGGCAGCAATGCATATGAAAAAATGGTGACCAAGGTCTCCTTATTTAGTACGTTTAACATGAGGAATTTAATGAGTGTAGTGTGTTCAGCATATTCATTGATAAGAGTGAACTGTTTGTTATGAAAGTGAGAGTGAAGAGAGGGTGTGTGCCAGCAATGTTTCATGAGCAAGTGCAAGAAATACAAGTCCTGTCGAAAGCATGAGAATAAAGCAAGTAGTATTAAAGATGTAGTTAAGATAGTGAAAGTGTTGTAGAGAATGTGAAAGGAGTGAAGAATAGTGGATGAAATATAAATGAGAGTATCAAAAAATGGTTGATGGTAATGTGGATAATGAGGTGACAGTGAGGGGAATTAGCTTGCTTATACGGTGTCTTTCACAGGACAAAATGTAAATTCAAGAGACTCCAGAAATGATTAGCATGTGGCACAGCAGGAGGGAGAATGAAGAAAAATATGAATTGAAAAGTATGAAGGAACAAAAAACTGGGAGAATTGATGATAAGAGGTGTACTTAATGACAGTGTGATGAAAGCATGTTTCTCAGTTATGATGATAATCAATGATGTTATTGAAGCTGCTTGTTTGCAGAGGGGAGAATTAAAATAATTGATTGTTTTTGCAGGCATGAATGATTTGAAAGGTGACAAATATGCAGTGAGAGAAGATATGAAAGAGTTTCTGATAGAAGCATAAAAAAGAAGTGAGAAAGTCTATGAGTCTGCTGCTTTGATATGATAGGACTGAAGTGAAAAGGGCTATGATTGCTAATGCATCAGTGAGAAATAGCAGGTGTAGTGTGCAGCTTATAGATGTATGGCATGAATTTGATGGATGAAAGAACTTGGATATGCCAAGTTGATTGTTTTGAATAGTTTTGGAATGAGATGTTTGGAGAGAGTGTTGTTTACTGAGGGATTTTAAGTGCATAATCAAGGAAACTAGAAGTACTAGGAGGGTTGCAGTCAGGTGAGTGTTCAGCCACCACTGAGGTAATGGAATGTGTGTACAGAAATAATTGCCATGCCAAATGCAGTTTCACAAGTTTCATATCTGAATAGATTGGCAGTGACATTATGCAAGCGTAACTGTGAGCCCAAGGAGATGTTGAAATGCATGTACGTGAATGCTAGAAGTATCAGAAATAAAGAAGAGGAGTCTTGGCATCAGTCTGCACAACTTAGCCAAATTTTTTTGGCATTAGCAAGAGCTTGTCAACAGAAAATGATAGTTGCAGGGATATAATGTAAGGGATATCGTATTTTCAGAGAGCATAGAGGGAATAGGAGAATTTCAACCAACAAAAAAAAATATATATATAAATTAAGGAGTATTCTAAGTCTAAGGAAGATTATTCATTTAGGTACTGGCAAAGAAGATATCTTTGCCAGTGCCTCACTAAGTGATCACTTTGCAAGGGCATATCATCCAAGTGGAGATTTTAAACTTGCCAATGTGATGGAGTCTGATGTGAAAACTGAGGGAAATGAAGTGGTGGTGTTTAGTATAATGAAAAATATGAAAATGTGAATGAGCAAGATTGGATTGCATTTTAGATTGTGTACTATGAGAATATGCAAGAGAACTAGCAGTATCTCTGACAGAGTTGTTTAATTTCTCTCCTTTGGCAAGGTTCCAAGGGAGTGGAAAGAGGATAAGATAGTGTCATTACATAAAAGTGGCTCCAAGACTGAAGTAGCAAATTACAGAGCAGTTAGTATCTCAGGAGTGGTGGTGGCTAAGGTTGGAAAATTTGGTTAAATGTAGAATCCAAGAATGACTTGAAATGAATATGATACTCTATAAGGATAGCATGGCTTTGCAAAATGTTGGCCCTGTCTTGTAATTTACTCACATTTTTTTTATAGTGACAGCAGAATTATATGAGGTAAATTCCTACACCATTATTCTGCTGCAGCTTGCAAAGGTATTTCATAGAATACTGTATGGAAAACTATTACTTGAGTTGAAGCAAAAGTGAATAAATATGAAGCTGGTGGCATGAGTAGGAGGTGTGGCTGACAGACAGATGCCAGAGAGTATGAGGATGACTAGTGAAGTACCTCAAGACTGTACTAGGTCCACTACATGATTTGGGGGATGGTATTCAGTTGTTTGCTTATGATAAAAAAACTGGAAAGGACAATAATTGATAATGGTAGTGTAGATATCCTTGCAGGATGATTTAAATAAATTGGTTGTTGACAAAGGATTATGGTTATGCATTTGTGATACTTTGTATCCCATTAATGTTATCACATTGTATCACTTTGTTACTGGATTGCATGAAATTTATGAGACTAGGAATTTGGGTTTAAGGTAGGCTGGGAGTTGAAGTTCAGCAAGCATATTTCCGAAATTGTCAAAATAGTGCAAAGGATTACTTGGATGTTGAGAAAGGCACTAACAAGTAAAGGCTATGATTTGGTCTTAACTTGGTTGCTTAACTTGAGGATCAGATGGTGGAGAGGTTCCAGAGATGAGTGACCAAGCTGTTGTCATGTCTGTGGAATCTCTCTATTGAAGGTCTGTGGGTTATAAAATTTAGTTGCTAGGCAGAAAAGACAGGACTTGAGAGAAATGTATAAGTTACTAAATGGGGGTCTATAAGAATGATATAAAATTTTTTTCAGTATGTGATGACTTGAGCAAAAACTAGTGGTTAACCCTGGAAGTTGTGTAATACTGTGGTTAGTAAGGGTGCTGACTAGATTTTTTTACTTGGAGAATGTTGAATGAGTGGTGTGGATTGCCAGAATTAGTTCTCAGCGCTCTGACAGTAAATGAATTTTAGTAGAGTATGATAGGTATTGTGTGCATAAAGGTTAGTGTGTGTCTCCAGCATCGAATCTTCTGAGTCTATGGAGATACCTCTATAATACCCCTCCATGTGAGGCACCTGTTCATGGTGGAAGGGACCTCATAGTATTAGTACTGGCTCTTGTGATCCAACGCCTCGCCACCATGTTTGCTAGGCATTGAACCATGGACATCTGGAAACGGAGATCCTGGTAGTCTCATACTGCTTTTTCCTCTGCATTCCCAATGGAGAACCTGTAGAAAAAGTAAACTATTTCATCTATTTAGGCACAGTTTTTAATGAAGTGGCAAATTAAATTTGGAAACAGACAACACAATTAGCAAAGCTGATATGGTGGTGAGCCAGTTGAATGATATCTTATTGGATAAGAGAGAAATTAGTCAAAACACTAAATTAGCAGTATACAAGACAGTGCTCAAATAATTTTTTTTTAAAGTATGGATATGAGAGTTGGGTTAGAAATAAAGTACTTGATCCAAGATGAGAGCCTCTGTAGCTCAGTCAGTATAGACAAAACCCTTTGGTTGGAAAGACCTGGGTTTGATTCCTGTCAGTGATGGGAGGAACCTTTATTCTGGTCTCTTTCGACTAAAGGTGAGTTAGCCGGTCTCATACAGAGGTAGGGGATTTTTTCACCTGGAAACTGGTTTTTCGTCCCCCAGAACAGGCAAACCGGCCCCGTGAACACACATTGATTACAGTAATGAATACATCCCAGCCATATGCCGATCCAGAGCCCAGATAAAATTGGGGGGGTTGGGGAAAGCAATGGTGAACTGCCCTGTAAAAATCTCACCAGGAATACAAAATATTCCTGGTGAGATTTTTACTACTAAGTCACCTACGGTTGGAAATGACTGAAAGGGAAAATCGGATCAGATCAGATCCAAGCTGAGAGACCAGAGATATGAGAGTTCTGAGAAAAGTTAAAGTATGAACAGATGACATTCTTTTCTTTTTAGATAGATTCTTTATTCTAAGCTTCATAGTATAATACAAAATATTTAATGATCATATGTGCAACCTAAGTACAATAACTCATTCAGGTTATGATATAGATAAAACCCTTTGTTTTATAAAACCATAATACAGTCAGATGCGAGGAAGGTGAAAATAAGAAAGGGCAGCAGTAGCTCCAAAAATTCTCCAAAAAGTTACGTAATGCTTAATGCTTCATTATATACACATATATACATGTATATAATATACATATTATATATTATTATAATATAATAACATAATAAAATCACAGGAGACATGCTAATATATATAGAAAAAAAGTTGTATAACATTAATTAAGTTTTGGAAAAAATAAAACAAAGTAGTTAAATAGTATTTACATTTTTTCATGTGAATACTGAGGTGAGAGCAATGGATGATAGTTTGATGCCTTTTTTTTCCTCCCTTTTTAGTGACAAGCTGTCATCATATTCATTTAGCATCTACTCGACTGCTTCCATGCTGTTGTTGTGTAGATGCTAGATGGCTATGATAGCTTTTATAGGGCAATACAGGATGGGTTTTTCACAAGTGTTTAGCATAATTAGAGGCTTACAATGTGGATCAGAGGACTTATTGGTAGCAACACTCTTCAGAATTTTTCTGCTGTCCTTAAAGTAAAAGATCAGATGAGGTATTCTCTGAGCAGGTCATAGTAAAAGATTTGTCTCGGTTGTCTATATACGAGTTAGAGGAAAATATTAATTCTGTTAGGTCTATCTTATCTTTAGGTGATGTTACCATAATACAGTCAGATGCGAGGGAGGTGAAAATAAGAAATGGCAGCAGTAGCTCCAAAAATTCTTAGCACAGGACCAGAAGGCTTGATTGCTGTTTGAGCAGGAGGCAAGCTTTTATATATTTGGGCTGCAAAATCTGCTTTGGATTTTATCATTATTATTACATTTATGAGCTACAGGATAGGCTGATCTTGAGAAGCTTGGGTTTTATTAGTTGAGCCACTGAATGTAAGGAGAATTTTTATGTACTACTTTGATTCATTTATTAGAGAATTACAGTTTGAATAGGTGTTGGGGATGAAGGTTTATTTGAGTGGGAAATAAAGGCCCTCATTCCAACAAGAATGTTATTTGGTCAGATCAGGTTTCTGGCTTGAAGAGTGAAAACAGTAATCAGACCATTTAAAAGAGGCATAAAAATTCTTATGGTAATCCCAGCTAGTATTGTTATAGCGCTAAAAGAATTGATAACTAATAATTAAGGAATTGACAGCGTACACTAGAAATATAAATTAAATAAACTTTAATATATACTTTCCGATATTTCGGCAAACGTCACGTTGCCATCTTCTTGGGAACTTAATACATAGACACGTGCACACAAGTACTACTTAACAGCAAATGAGAACCGAAGCTAGGAAGCTAACGTTTTCCTAAAGTCCTGATGGTGCCCCCTGGCAGGCTATATTGGTAGTTCTTGGCCTTTGGGCTGAAGTTCTTCTGATAAATGTTTCCCAAATTTGAGGCAGTCTCATGCATCCAAATTTGTTGAGGTTTGGCATGTTCCTAAGGGCAGGCTGATTCCATGAATAGTCTTTCATATTTGAACTTGCTGTGGTGTATTATTGTGGCTTTCTTCCATCTTATTCTGTGGCAAGTATCCATAGCAAGTTCAAATATGAAAGACTATTCATGGAATCAGCCTCAGTCCTTCAACGCTTCCTAGCTTCGGTTCTCATTTGCTGTTATGTAGTACTTGTGTGCACGTCTTTGTATTAAGTTCCCAAAGAAGATGGCAACGTGACGTTTGCCGAAATATCGGAAAGTATTCATTAAAGTTTATTTAATTTATATTTCTAGCGTACGCTGTCAATTCTTTAATTATTAGTTATCATGTTTAACCAGCGTATAAGCCTTGCTACAAGAAGAATGCTAAAAGAATTGAAGCTGATATTGGCTAGGAAAAGGTCAGTCTGTAAAACAAAAGGTGGATGATATCATTGTCAAAGTTGTTAAGAGGAGAGATCACACCTGCAGTATATTTGGATAGAGAGATAGTTAAAAAAAGATTCTAGAATGTTGAAAGAATGATGATGATCCAATATTCTGGTATGTAGGTGAACAATATGTGTTACTGATAACAAATAATTCAGAATATAAATAATTCAAATAATTCAGAAAAAAAGAAAAAAAAAAAGAAAAAAATGCAATGAATTCAGAATATAGTTTATTCAATGGAAATACAGGCAGTCCCCTACTTGTGTAAATTCAAACTTATGCATATTATCCTGACAAGGCCAGAAAGGGGTCAAAATTAGTGAATTATAAAAATTTTACTTAGTCCGCCTAAGTTATTTGCACACTATTAAACAGTGGTATTCCACAATGCAAACATTCGATATAGCACATGTTTGCTTTTCCCCAGTCCCGCTTTCAACATGGATGTGCTATGTTTTTAATGCTGCATATTTTTAGTGTCCTCTAATGCCTTTTAAAATGTGTAATCAGATTTATTTTTTTTTATTTTGTATTTTTAGTGTTTTAGTGCCATATTTTTGGTGTGTGTGGATCCTAATGCCTCATAGTTCTCAAAAGTCCAAAGAGAAATAATTGGCACTTTAGTTTGTTATTGAGAAATTTATATAAGCCGCTGTTCAGTTATCTTTTTGATACTTTCACAAGAAAGGTCAAACAGCCAAATTAACATTTTAAAAAAATAATAATAATATTCTATTTTCTTATATTATATTATATTACTTTGCCTTAAAAATTACATATTGGAATCCATTTTGTGTGAATTTTGAATGAAACTAACATTGAGGATGTGATTTAGTTCAGTGTTTAGGGCCATGTCATTAGAACAGATTAGTTTAGCCCTGTTGTATAGTGTTTTCGCCACTCCATATTATTGTGTGGGGGGAGATTGTTGGTGAATGCATCTGCCTGTATGGGTGGGGTTTTCTATAAACTGAGAAAATCAAGGTTCCATCAGGCTGGCGGGTGACTAGTGTGTCTAAGAAGGGAATTCAGTTGTTTTCCTCTTTTTCCAGGGTGAACTTGATTCTGGGGTGTTGGTTGTTTAAGTGTAAGAAGGAGAGGAGTGTTTCAGAGCCATGTGGCCAAATAGCAAACATAATCATCAACGTAGCAAAGCCATATGGTTGGTTTTTGTGGGGCAGAGGCCAAGGCTTTTTCTTCAGAGATCTCCATAAAGAAATTGGCCAAGGGTGGGGAGAGTGGTGAAGCCATGGCTGTCCCCTCTATTTGTTTGTAGAATTTTCCCTGCCAAACGAAATAACCTGAGTTCATTGTGAACTGAAATAGGGCTGAGATATCGGGAGAAAATTTAGCTTGGGTTAGCTCTAAACTTTCCTTGAGTGGGACATTTGCGAATAAGGAGGAAACGTCAAAGCTGACCATTATGTCAGTATGTTGGAGTGTAAGATTTTCTATGCTGGCTTTGAAGTGGGCTGAGTTTTTTATGTGTGATGGTGTGTTGCCAGTATAGTGTGTGAGCTCTTTGGACAAATGTTTAGCTAATTTGTATGTGGGAGGAATCAATGCCATCCACTATGGGACGTAATGGCACATTTTCTTTATTTATTTTTGAGAGTCCCTAAATATGGGGGGGGGGGGTATAGAGTTAAATGGCTTTAATCTGTTGATAACTTCTACAGGCCAAGTAGTGACTTTCTTAAGGAGATTGGCATTGATTCCCCCACATACAAATTAGCTAAACATTTGGCCAAAGAGCTCACGCAGTATATTAGCAACACACTATCACACATAAAAAAACTCAGCCCACTTCAAAGCCAGCATAGAAAAGGAGTAATGCAAGGATTCCCATTATCCCCATGCCTATTCAACATATATCTAGACGAAGTTGTAAAGAAGGCAATAGACAATGAGCCTTGAATCAATGTCAGTGGTTTAAACATAAATAATATCAAATATGTGGATGATCTCGTCCTTATTGCAAGAAGCCCAAATGGGCTACAAAGGTTGATAAAAAAGCTAAACGAAACCTGTAAAACATATGACATGACAATAAATATACAAAAGACAAAAGTGATGAAAATAGGGAGGAACAGAACTACCATCTTAGCCATCCTAAATGGAGTACAAATAGAACAAGTAGACAACTTCATATATCTTGGATCAAAACTAACAGAAACAATAGATGAACTCAAAACAATCAAACACAGAATAGCGATAGGATGGACCATCATGGGAAAATTACAGAAAATCTGGAAAACAAACAAGATATCTAAGTAAGCTAAAATCAAATTATATGAATCAATAATTATACCAACAGTCACCTATGGAGCAGAAGCATGGACAGTTAAGAAAAGAGAGGAGAAAAAACTGCTGGCATTTGAAATGCTTAAGAAAAATAAATAGAACAAGTTGGATAGAAAAGAAAACAAACAGTACAGTCAGACAAGAATTATTGCATAAAAAGACAATAAAAGAAAAAATTAGAAAACAACAACTGAGATGGTTTGGCCACACTGTACGCATGGACGCTAATCAATACTTTTCCAACTGAAAAAAGAAGACCCGGAAGACCAAGAATTACCTGGCTGAAATCAATAAAGAGCATCTTGGGATGCAGAACAGATAAGGAACTTTTTCGGACAGCAAGGAATAGAGAAGACTGGAAGATCCTACTCAAGACAAGACGCAACCTGTCTTAGATGGAAGAGAAGAAGAAGTAGAAGAGAAAGTTTGCAAAACATAACTTGTACGTTAGTCAGGGACTGCCTGTACTTTCATTTCATAAATAGCATTCAGTTATCTTGAATTCAGTTTATGAAACGCTCATCACTTCTTGTATATAGTGAACCTGTGTACTTGCAGAATTCGTGATAGTACTTGTAGCATTGATTCCTGTTAATGAAAGCTTACGAGACATACTAAGTTTAGGCTACATCTTCTTCTTTAGTTAATTTGTGGACTTAATGAAGATTGCAGTAATGACAATAATGATGATAATAATCAGAATTAAAAAGCTTGTATATTATTAATCCACATATTCTTTATAAGTATGAATGTTTACTGTTTACTTTACAAATTATTAGGTAAAGCTTCAGGAACTGATTCAGCAGCAGAAATCCATACATTATCAAATGGAGCAAGAAAGAAGAAATTGTGATCAGCAAATACAAAACATATCAAAACAGCTGCACAAGGTATTAATAGTCAGTTTCTGAAACAAACCAGGCAGTTTATTCTAAATCTTAATGATTATTGCTGTATATGATTATTTTTAAAAATTTAATTTAATAATTATAATGTTTATCTCACATAATGTTTTTTTAGGATGGTAGGAAGTCAACTGAATAAATTTATATAGAATAAGAGAGAAATTAGTCAAAACACTAAATTAGCTGTATATAAGACAGTGTTCAAACCAATTTTAACTTATGGATCTGAGAGCTGGGTCAGAAGTAAAACACTTGACCAAAGACTAGAGACCGCAGATATGAGAGTCCGGAGAAAGATTAGGAGCGTGAACAGATGGCATCAATGGCAATATCATATTAAAAATGAGGATATTAGGAAAGAACTTGACATTGTCAGCATCCAGGAATACATTAGCAGAGCTAATCTCGGGTGGTATGGTCACTTAAACATAATGAGCGAGGAAAGATTAGCCAAACAAGTGTTCTCTGCCAGGTTGGCAGGAAAAAGACCCAGAGGAAGACCGAGATATAGGTGGATTGATATGGTAAAAAGTGCCTTAGAAGATAGATATATAAATATAAGATCTGACAATGTTGTAGCTTTGACAGGTAACAGATTGATTTGGCAGAAAATTGTAAGTAGGAAGTTAGTAATGATGTTAATTTTTCATGCAGTACTATCATACCCTGTACACCCCTTGAGGGTAAATGTCAGGAATTTAATGATGATGAAGTGTATTAATCATTCTGTATCAAAATTATATTTCATATAAAAGTTTCAGCTGTGGTCATTAGATGGAATTCTTATATCTTAAGTACTTTTAAAAGGTGAAATTATTAACTTCCCAAGTTCGGTTGTCTGCATTGCATATTAATTCATTGTAGTTGTTCTTTTAAAACCATCAGGCTGTGTGGTGTTTGCATTTATAGTGCTAGGCCACCTGAAGAAAGCCTGTTCTAAGTGTAAGAATTAAAAGTCTCAATTTAAAAAAAAAAAAAAAAAAAAATTAGTGTGTTATCCGGATTAGACTTTCCCATATTTTTGACAAGGATATATATAGTCATTTCGATTCAAGTTAGGGCATTGAAGTAAAGCTTCAGCACTCTCTTTGAAATAAGCATTCGGATTTATAGCAACATCTGTGTAGAAGGCGAGTCTTGAACCAGAGAATGTTGTGGCTTGTCTCTATCCTGTGCTGTGCCAATCCAGACTTACCAGATTTGTTGTGAAGAATGTATGATTATGATTGATGTTTTTGTATTCTTTTTTCTCTAGAGCATCTGGTTTGTCCAAAGTACGACAGTTACAAGGAACTTGATATACACCAGGCAGAGTTGAGCATTTATCTTTAGAAGAAGGGAAATATGTGGATATTTTGCTAATAGGGATATAAGTGACTGTTAAATCATATTGCTTCAGAATTCTTGAAATTAGTTCTGAAATCCAAGAAATATATGGAATTGGAACTCGACGTATTGATTCGTTTTTGTTCTGGATTGGATTGTAGGAATCAAACAGATGTTGTGTAGTTTTTTCAGAGAAGCCATTTAATTTCATGTGATGTTTGATAGTTGAAAGTTCTTTCTGTAATTCATGGGGAGTTGAGCAGTTAGTTCTAGCTCATCGAATTAAACATTTTATGATTCCTGTTTTTTGATAAGGATGATGGGCAGATTGTTTGAGAATGTAACGTCCACTAAAAGTGTGTTTTCCATGAACTGTCGTCAGAATACCTGAAGGTGAGCGGATGAGGAGGATCTCTAAAAAGGATAACTTGTTGTCTTTTTCAATCTCCATGGTAAAATTAATACGAGGATGTAAGGAATTGAAGGAATTGAACTAAAAAGGAAGGTAAGGAATCTCTGTTGTGAGGCCACACCGAAAAGATGTCATCTGTATATCTAACCCAAAAGGATGGTTGAGGAAATATAGATGAAAACAGGACGTTTTCTAGATGTTCCAAATAAAAGTGGACTTCCCATGGCCATTCCTTCCACTTGGTTGTAGAATTTGTTTTGACACAAGAAATGTCTAGAATGCATCACAAAATCGAATAATTTTACAATATCTTGTGGGAAGATGTCAGCAAATAATTGTAAAGACTCTTAGAGAGGTACATTAGTATATAGAGATTCTACATCGAAGCTCACCATAAGATCAGTAGGTTATAATGAGATATTTTTTAATTTATTTAAGAAATCCGAAGAGTTTTTCAAAAAAGAGCATGATTTGCCTATATGTGATTTCAATAATTTCGCTAAATATTGTGAATTTTTGGTAGACCATAAAATCTAGGAGGTCTTGCAAAATGTGTTTTAAACCTTTCTATCGTGTCTGCATCTAAACTTATCACCTCATCTAGAAGGGAATTTAATTTCTTCAGTTGATTGTTGGTGGGTTCGTGATGAAGTTCTTGGTATGTTGAGCGATCTCGAAGTAAAAGAGAAAATTTTCTTCTGTAGTTTGAAGAATCCATAATTACTGTTGTTTTTCCTTTGTCTGCTTTAGTGATAACAAGGTGACTGTTGCTTCTTAAGGAATGTAGCACTTTCTTTTCAGAAGGAGATATGTTGGAAGGAGGAAGCTTGGCTTTAAGTTGTGTAGGAGCAACTTCTAGGCAGAGCGAATTAGCCTTTTCACTGGAGAGATGACTAAGATTCCGTTCGATGTTAATCAGGAAATCTTTTTAGGGATTATAGCAAAATCATGTCCTTTTGAGAGGATGAGTGTTTCACTATTCGTTAAAGGGTGACCGGACACATTGACGACCCAATTATCTGGAACATGGAAAGGCTTGATTTGTCTAGAAACAAGGACATCAAATTTGTGGTTTAGATATTGATTCTGTTTTTTATATGAATATTGTATAGAGTGTTTAGCCACATTAAGAACTATGTCGGAAAGTTGTGGGTCTAAGTTTGCAGAGATAAAAGTACGGAGATCAGCAACTTGACGAATGGTAATAGCAAGGTTATGTTTAGCTGCTCTGAGTTGATTACGGATTAAAGTTAAGCTGGTGTTCCTTTAGATTTTTTGAGCTCCAGAAGTATTTTTTTTATTGAGACATTTAATTTTTACAGTGTGTAATGTTTATCTTTAATTTAATTTATAAATTAAGATTGTTATATGAAATTGTGAATTAATACCTATAATTTATTCATCACTCTGATGAAATTTACCTCTCTTTAATGCTTAGCAATGTAACATCACGTGGCTCAATCTACTTTTGAATGATCAATTGTTTGTATTCCACCTTGTAAAAACTGTCCCTATCAAGCCACTGAGGATAGTCTATTAGTTTCACACTGAAATATTTGGCAAACATTAAAATATTCTTGTGTTAACATATTTATAATTCTTAGTTTAATGCCACAAGCAACTAGCTAGTCGCTGAGTAACCTTTCTTTGAACAGTTCCTAAGTTAGTTGACCTCTGGCATGGGTAAGAAGGATTTTTCCTCCAGAATACTTTGGTTTTTAATCTCACAACTTGGGAAAATTACCATATAATTCACACTATTTTAGAGAATAATATATATAGTGTCAGGGCTGGATAGAGGAAATCCAACCTATGGGTTAATTTCAGAGTTAGGGAACACACTGTGGTACCTTAACCATGACGCTAACTCAAAGGTTGGATTTCCTTATTCCAGTTTTCCTAGGCCACTTAGTCAGGTGATTAGGTGCTTTCCAAATAACAGACTACAGGATCAAATCCCACCATGGGAATGGATGTTTGTGATTGGCTTAAGGTGGCAAATAACGAATTTCATTGCCCGATGTGAGACTACTGTTCCACCTATTGGAGACTTGAAATGGCTTGATAAACTTTGGTTTTGGTCTATACTGATGGATACCTCAATTATATAAAAATAAATTTTTTAAAAAATTTAACAGATATAAAAATCCCTTTAGCCCACCCACTGTACTAATGTTTGTGGTTGGCTAAGGATCCATCTGACTTCCACCCAACGTTTTGCAGGTGGGAGTCACATCGGTGAGGGGGGGGTATTACTTTATTAAGAAAGACCCTTTAGAAAGACATGTTATCATTCTATTCCTAAAGTAGCATACTTTCCATTCATCCATTGCTTAATTTTACACTTGCCCAACTTTTCTAATACTGATCGGTCTATAATTTGCTACCTTTGTCTTGGAGCCTACTTTTAGAAATATTCTGCTCTCTTTCCACTCTCTTTGGACTGCTAGAGGTGAGAGTTACACAGCTGGTTCAGAGATCTTGTCAGTTGTCTTGCACCTTCTTCTTATTATAGTCAGCCTGATTGGCCGAGTGGTTAGCGTATCCACTCTCTCCAGCCTAAAGGCTGCTGGTTTGAATCTTGCCATGGGCATGGATGTTTGTGATTATCTGTGGAATACTAGTGGTGGTGGTCGGCGGTAGATGGCGTTGGTGGTTGAGTGGTGGAGATGGAGAGTTGTGGAGTGGGTGCCCTCCCTTGATGAGTCTTTGGACTCCCTGGAGGTGTCATAATAATAATAGATAAGGTAATACTTCATGCAGTCCCATGGCAGTATTCACAGCGAGATAACGTAGAATCTTAAGCACCTCCATTTTATCTACTTTTGTTCTCACATCACTCCCTTTCACACCTATTTCCAGTGGATGATACACCTTTGCAAAATGATTACTCAGTAACTCAACTATTCCTTTTACTTCTGTCACTTTCCTACCATTAGCATCAGTTATGGTTGTCCTACCATCATCATTCTTCCTTTTACTCACCACAGAGAAATCTCTGATTTCTTTTGCTGGACTTGGCTAATTTCCTCTCATAATCTGATTTTTCCACCATACTAGTCTCTCTCTCTCTCTCTCTCTCTCTCTCTCCCTCCCTCCTTGCTTGCTTTGTACTGCTTATTGAGCTTGCTCACCACTGTTCTTTTTATATTCTCTTCACATTTTCTTTTGTCGCAGCATCTCCTCCTTAATGATGCTACTCATAATTTAATTCCTGCCTGATTTATTGTTGATGCCCTATGTATGTAGTGTGGTAGTAGTGATACCACTACCACACTGCATACATAGTAAGTAGTGTGGAAGTAGTATCCTATGTATGTAGTGTGTATGTTAATAAGGTTAACAGTTGTGCAGAGATGAAGTAATGTCTTGAGCAAAAGAAAAATCCTAGTTTTTTAGAAGCTGAGGAGGCAGTGATTGTGATGTGTTTATGCCAGAAGAGGTTTGATGTCAGGATGATTCCAAGAAGAGATCTCGTCTTGTCTGCAAATATGAATATTGTTAAAGGTAATACTGGGAGAAATGGTTCTTTCTTTGTCCTTATTTGTTTAGCCAATCAAGACTGCATAATCACAATCTCCAATTATGATTATGCAGTCTACCTAGCTGCAGACAATTTCTTTATGCTATTACCAGATCCAGCACTCTTAATAGTACCTTTCATCATATGCTGTTTCAGGTAATTATATCTTAGTATCTTCATAACTTTCATTTCATCCTCCTTATATACCCTTCTCAGCTTCCAGTCTATGGCCTCATAATTGAAGAAATTATTATGGGAGGCATAATAATTTCTTGTCTTGCACTAATTGAGCTAATTTGCTACGTACATCTTCTAGCACTTCTCTTCCAAAGCAACTATCAATTTAGTCCTATTGGCCTCTATATCATAAGATATAGTTTTTGTTTTTCTTGACTGAATTTTTCTGCTCTAATTGGCAGTATGACTTGCCCCCCCCCCCCCCCCAATGCCATTCTGCCTTTCCTTCCAGACAACACACTATCCTTCCATTCTATCCCTAGAATAATTACTGTCTTCTCTATCAACCAATTCTTACTAGTGCCAATAGCTTTTGACTAGATAGATGAAACCAGTGTCAAAACTCTTTACCCTTATTATTGATGCTTCTTGTATTAATGCAAAGGTACATGAAATGCAGTATCATCTTATGCCTATGGCCGGCTTTACATTTTGTAATGATTGGAATGTTCACATTCAAGATTCGAGAAGTTAAAATCAGTTTTTGTTCCTTCCTGTTCTCACAATCTCTTTCTGAAAGGGTCAACTGAAGTAGGTAGGTCATTCATATATGGGAATGCAAGTAAGAGCATTCATACTCTTAGCTGCTTCTCTCCCTCAAGACTAGCTTCATTAGTCTTGAGGTAGTTTTGCACTTCTCTAGAGATACCTAGCAGCAAATCAATTTGAATGCATCCACCAGTCTTACATAAGTTCTTTCATCCATCAGATTTATTCTAAATATCTGCAACTATTGGACTGTTATTTCCAGCCATCTAACCCAAACATATACACCAGATATATCATCATGTCAGTAAGGATTACTGGCATGGCAACATACATTCCCCACAGTACTTTGAACTCACCGTCATCATAATTCCTGATATGTACCTTCAGGGGATGTTTAGGATAATTATGATAGTATTACATGAAAAATCTACACCATTACTCTCCTTTAAGGTGCTATTACTGTATCATTCCATCTACTCTAAACTGCCTTCTTCCAAGTCCTCGTTCTCCAAAAGATGTGCCAAGGCTGTCTTCTTCTTCATGTAACTTACTCAGTGAGAGAGTGCAACACCATGTCCTTCCAGTTCTCTCTGTTGGTGGCTTAACTTTTTGTTTCTGCATAGCCATGTGATCCTGTTCATGATCTTATATCTTCAACCATGTCCTTTGTTTTTTGCCTCTCGATCCTTTTCCCATAATTTTTCCTTCTAAACTGTTAGTATCCTCTGTCCAGCTGAACCTCTCAGTACATGTCCTGCCGATCTCATCTTCCTCTGGATCATTTCCTGTAATAAAGATCTCTGTGTAGGACATCTGTATCTGTCACATGTTCTGTCCATGGGATTTTCAGAGCTCTCCTATAGCACCACATTTCAAAGGCCATTATCTGTTGCCTTACTCTCTTCTTGAATATCCAGGTCTCACTTCCATATGTGAAAATTGGCCACACTAATGTTCTTATCATTCTTTTCTTTGTCTCGGTACTCACAGAACTTCTGAGCAGATCTTTATTTTTCCAGAATGCATCTTTAGCTATGGCTGTTCTTATTTTTATTTCTTTATCTTGCTTTTCATCTGCAGTAAAGTAGGTGCCTAAATATTTGTATTCTGTTGTATGTTCAATTTTCATATTGTTTATGAATATTTCTGGCTCGGATCTGCTTTCTTTTGAGATTTTCATAAATTTGTTCTTTTTTTGCATTTATATCTAATCCAAATTCTTTACCATCTTTAATTAGTAGCTGCAGTAATTTGATTAATTTAGTTCTTCTGTTTTCTGCGATTAGAATGGTATCTAAGATTGTTGTATTTTATACCATTGATATTAATTCCTATTTTTTGTTTTTCAATCTTTTTCATCACTGTCTCACTATAGATATTAAATAGATTTGGTGAAAGGATACAACCTTGTCTAACTCCTTTTTATTTTCACTACAGAAGTCTCATCGTTAAACAGCTGCATTTTCTGTTTGGTGTAAATCATTTTTATAATCTTAAGTACATGATCTTCTATGTCTAATTTATCTAATATATTGAACATTTTATTATGTTTTACCCAGTCAAAAGCCTTCTGAAAGTCTATAAAGCATATGTAAATGTTACTATTTCTTTCAAGTGATCTTTTTATTAGTAGTTTTAGTTCCAGGATAGCATATAAATACAAATATAAAATCAAACATACCAAATCTGGCTTAGATCAAGAATTCCATCCTCCTTAGTGCTTATCCTCAACTCTGAAATAGCCACAAGAAAATTATCAATGCTTCCAAAACAGAGTTTAAAAAGAGCAAAATGCAGGAAACTTGCAGCCTGTTCAAACAGCATCTGAGCCTTTTGGTCTTATACGAAAGCAAATGGGCGTAATTTTTGCCCAACACTATTCCCACTCATATCATACCCAAATGGCTCTATTGCATCTTCACCCATTAAAAAAAAACAATAATCCCGGCTTCACCAAATCTAACAAATTCCCATCATCTGGCCTGTCCCAGGACAGATGACAGCACATTGCACCTTTCCTTTTCATTTGATTAACCTTATTCTACACAAATCACCTACAGAACAACTACCATTGCCCTCTGATCTCCAAGCCATCCTCCAAAGGAATTCAGATAACCTCATCAATTTCAATGCTAAAAAAAAAATAAAATAATAAAAAAACCCTGCTGTATTTCTCATCAAAGAAAGAACCATTTCTCCCAGTATTACCTTTAACAATACTCATATTTCCAGACAAGATGAGATCTCTTCTTGGAATCATCCTGACATCAAACCTCTCCTGGCATAAACACATCACAATCACTGCCTCCTCAGCTTCTAAAAAACTAGGATTTTTCTTTTGCTCAAGACATTACTTCACCTCTGCACAGCTGTTAACCTTATACAAATCACAAATCTTCCCCTGGCTATAGAATACTGCTCTCACATTTGGAATGGGCTCTCTCGAAATGCTTGACTCGATGCAAAGGAGGACAATAGATTGATTATACATTATAGAAAATTATGGAGACAATTACCGTGTCAGAGCAAAACTTTACTTGAATATAAATCAAAATGAACACTCGACGTTTCGACCTTCATATCAAGGTCATTATCTGGAGCATACACATATATACAGAGAAACAAGCTGCACTACAATCTACGTGGTTTGCTAAAATTACTGACCAACCGTTACAACAATTATTGGCCTGACCACCTCTGGTGGAAACAGAAAAAAACCCTTTACTACATCAAAGCTAGAGTCTTATTATTATTATTATTATTATCTATTAGGTTACAAAATTAAATTGGGCTGGAGAGCAACATGTTTGTTTATATATATATATATAAAATAAAAAATATGATTATACATATAAATATGAACCAATTGGTATGGAATAGTTTCCAATAAAAGCTGAAAATTGCTTAAAGTCCTAAAGTATGCTAGATACTAAGTAGGCTGAATATGTGCATTCCAAATTTTTGGAATTTTTTATGCCACCATTATTGTTGAGATTAGGGTGGTTAATCAGAATTTCACAGGCTTCTTTAAATTTTCTTTCATACCAGGTTTTTGTATGATGTAAAGAGCAGGTACTTTTCCAATCAATTTGGTTTGGGGTGTTGAGAGTTTGTATTGAGAGACCTTTCAGTTCACCATAGAAAAAGAAAAGGCTGGTGGTTTACCATTCTTGGACATCCTCCTTACACACACATCCTCTGTTACTTTATCAGCAGGTGTCCATTGAAAACCTACGTTTACTAGCAGATACATTCATCAAAAGTCTGCTCATCACACCTCTCAAAAAATTGGAGTTATCAAATCTTTAATTAATAGAGCACATAAAGTGTGCTCCTCCCCCATAAGTTTACAACAATAACTTTTTGCTATAAAAAGTTAATAGAATCTAATGGTTACAAACTTAATCAAATCCAGCAGATAATCGACTCCTATGTTCCAACATCTCAGGATTCTTCAACAAACTGCAGAGTTCCAATCCCTTATATTTCAGGCATCTCAGAACCTATTGGCAAAATTTTGAAGAAGTATCATCTTATTCTCACATATTTTCCTATGAACAAAATTTCTCACTCGTTGCCATCTACAAAAGCCAAACTGGTACCTCTATCATTAGCTGGTGTTTACCAGATACCATGTGAATGTAATTTATCGTAATTTGGATAAACAGGCCGTTCTGTGGAAAAAAGAATAAAGGAACATCAGTATTATATCGAATACATGAAACCTCATAAGTCTGGTCTAGCACAACATAGTATCGACACTAAACATAATATCCAGTGGGATAAAGCTTGTCTTCTCCACAGATGCAAGTTTAAATATGAACGCCTTTTCAAAGAAAGTTGTGAAGCCCTTTTACATCGGCGGAATTTGAATCGAAATGATGGTCTCTCTCTCCCAACAGTTTTATGCAACCATCAATGAAATAGTTTTGAAAGAATTATTTAATAATATTTTATTAATAGTAATTTTCTGGCACACCGCAGCAACAATTTTAATTGGTAATCCATCGACTGTTCTGTACTTTGTATTCCATTCCTTTAACTGTTTGTTCTACACTGATGAAGTACTGTTACTTTCAGTACAAAATATTTGTACCTTTAATTCATTAAAGTTTATTACTGTTGGTTATATACGTGTTAAGTTATTAATTTTAATTATGCCACAGGTACCTTTAAAGATTGAGTTTAATGTTTGTAAGCCATGTGGCCAGATAACGAAAACATCGTCAACGTATCTAAGCCACACTGTAGGTTTTAGAGTAAAGGAATGAAGAGCACTTTGCTCAAAATCTTCCAATAAAATTTAGCAATTGGGGGGATATTGGGGGGGGGGGATTTATTTTGCAAATTAAATTACAGCCAACTGGTATGGATAGTGGCCAATAAAAGCTGAAAAGTGGCAAAATAAATTTTACCTACAAAAAGAAGGTTATCTAAAAATGGGTATCTAAAAATCCCAAGAATTTGTATGGCACACATTCAGCCAACTTGGTTTCGAGCATACCCTGACTTTAGGACTTTAAGCAATTTTTCATCTTTTATTGGCCACTATCCATGCCAGTTGGCTGTAATTTATATGTATACTTATATAAGTAATAATTTTTGTATTTATTATTTATTAATTTTTTCCTTTTTGTAAACATGTTGCTCTCCAGCTTAATTTAATTTTGTAACCTAATGGATAATAATAGGACTCTAGCTTTGATGTAGTAAGGTTTTTTTTTTTCCACCAGCGGTCTGGCCAATAGTTGTAACAGTTGGTCTGTAACTTTAGCATGCCATGTAGATTGTAGTGCAGCTTGTTTCTTTGTATATATATGTGTGTGTGTGTGTGTGTGTGTGTGTGTGAATACTCCAGATGATGACCTTAATGTGAAGATTGAAACGTTGAGTTTCAATCTTCACTTCAATTTCAATCTATTTTGGTTCTTATATAGTTTCCATAATTTGCATAATGAAATGTAAACAAGTTTCTCCTTTTTCAACTCACTACCCATACACAGTATTAACATACTATAAGTTGATTTACCAACCTCTTGTATATTGGCTCAACATAAACATAAAAATAATTTCTCTTCTCATTTCATTCCTGTTATACCATGTTGGCAGGTTCACAACAGTCTCAACACATTCACTCTTCTTTCAGTAACTCTTTCATTCTCTCATTCCATACTAGTCACTCTTGAAATCATTCATATCACTCTAGCTGATAGCTAGAGTAATGAGGAAGAGTGGAGAAGCTATCAGCTCCTCCACTCTTCCTCATTGCATTCTTGACAGTGTCAACATCATTCAACTTTACACCTAGAAAAGGATTTTGAATTGACAGCTCCTCTGACCATTCTTGTTTAATTTACACCTCAATTCTGGGAAGGTGCCTAAGGAGTAGAAAGAGGGCCAAATTATTTCACTGCATTTTAAAGGAAGCTCAAGACAGAGGTGGCAAATCATAGGCTAATCAGTATCTCACGAGTGGTGGTTAAGGTTGGTTGGTTGGTTTTTATGGTTCATTAGCACAAGGAGAAAGGTCATACTGCACTAAACCAAAGGTTACAGCAGCACTCATGTTAATAATATACAGCAATAAACAGATAAAGTAAATAACAAGTTATGTACAAAAAAGAAAAATTTTTTAAAAGATTATTATTATTCAGGCCTCCATGAAGTCAAAAGACTCATTGAGGGGTGGGGGTCCCCCCCTCAATGAGTCTAATCTAAGAAACATAAAGTCTATCATACCACTCCTTAAACTCATTCACTGTTCTCACTCTCACCACTCCATCAGGCAATGCATTTCATGGTTCTACCACCTTCCATGCAAAGAAACTACTCCTGACCCTCTTGCTCACGGTTTCCTTTCGTAACTTCCAGGGATGGCCTCTTGTCATCACTCCTTCCCGTGGTTTAACCAAGCGAAAGAACTCCCCCAGTGTCAACCCTGTAACCACCTTTCAACAGTTAAAAAGTATCAATCATATCACCTCTCCTTCTTCTATCCACGAACCTCTGCAGTCCATATTCCCTCAGCTGATTCTCATAACTAACATTGTACAGTCCTGAACCATCTTTGTTATTCACCGTTGTACCCTTTCCACAGTTAATTTATCCCCTTCAAATGCTTGGGACCAAATCTGAGAACAATAGTCTAGCTGTGCTCTGATAAGAGTCTTATACGGAATGATAACCCTTTTGTCTCTGCAGGTCAGTATTCTTCTCATTATTGCAGCAATCCTCTGTGTTACCTAACCACCTTTGCAATATGTCCCCTAAATTTCAGGTTTCTATCAATTATCAACCCCAGATCTCTTGTCTCCCCTACTTCCTCCAGTATAAATAAAGGATGAATAAAGAGATGAATAAAGAAATTAAGCATGTGATACAGAGAAAGAGGGCATTGTGGAGGCAGCATAAGCGAAGTGGAAATAACCAATTCCATGAGGTCTACAAAGACCAGGCAAGGAGGGTGACTTGGTTGGTAAGGGTAGCAAAAGTGAGGTATGAGCAGCAGTTAGCTAATGAAGCCAAAAAAAGAACCCTAAGAAGTTCTTTCGATATGTAGCCAGCAAAAAAAAAAAAAAAAAAGAATGATTATGGAAGGATGACATTGATTGGGGAAAATGGTTTAGAGACAGCTGCTGCGGAAGATATAGTGGAAATACTTAATGAGCAGTTCATAAAGGTTTTTCAGTCTTTTGAATGTGACTTCATGGAGAGATTGCGAGCAGTTGATGATGGGGAGAAGAAACTAACTGTAAGTGAGCAAGAGGTATATGGGGAGTTGAGTAAACTAGATGTTAATAAGGCTGTGAGACGTGATAATATATCGCCACATATTCTGAAGGAATGTGCCAGGGAGTTGACACGTGTCTTGATATATTTTTTTAATATGAGTCTTGCACTCGGTCAAGTCCTCAAGGAGTGGAAGGAGGGCAAGATTGTGCCACTTCATAAAGGAGGTGATCGAACTCAAGCATTAAACTATAGTCCTATCTGTGTGTCAGGTGTTGTGGTTAAGTTGTTGGAGAAGCTTGTGAGAACTAGGATCCAGAGTTGGGTTGACAACAATGGTATCATCTTTGATAGACATGGATTTGCTAAGGGGAGGTCATGTTTTTGTAATCTACTTACTTATTACAATAAAGTGACTGCTTCCTTGGACAGAGGAGAAGGATACACAGAGATATACTTGGATTTCGCAAAGGGTTTTGATAAAGTACCTCATGATAAATTGATAGCTAAACTGAAGTGGATGGGGTTGGATATTAGATTGGTGCATTGGATCGGAGATTGGCTGTCTGATAGGTATCAACAATTTGTGTATGCGGGAGCAATGTCGACGAAAAGGAAAGTCACCAGCAGAGTGCCTCAGGGATATGTTTTAGGGTTACTACTGCTTGTATGTTAATGATAGTGGTGAAGATTTAGATGGAGATATTCAGTTGTTTGCAGATGATGCAGTGTTGAGACGAACCATGAAGAGTAGTGAAGATGTTGTGACCTTGCAGGTAGACTTGAATAAATTGAGTGATTGGGCACGGAAATGGGGATGTGAGTTCAATGTTGCAAAATGTAAGGTTTTAAAATTTGGAAAACAAAGATGGGATGCAGTATTTATGCTTGGTGAGGATACATTGTTGGAGGTGTAAGAAATAAGAGATCTGGGGGGTGATAGTGGATAAGGATCTAAAATTTAGGGGACACATAGCCAAAATTGTGGAGACAACACAAAGGTTTCTGGGAATGATGCGGAGGACACTGACGTGTAGAAGTAGGGAGATTCTTGTTCCGTTGTATAAGGCTTTGATTAGGCCATGCATGGATTATTGTGCCCAGATTTGGTCACCTGGTTTTCAGAAGGATGAAGAGATGTTGGAAAGGGTCCAAAGGCGACTGACTAAGGTAGTTTCTGACCTCTGGAATGTCAAGTATGAGGAAAGATTGAGGAGATACAATTTGCAGAGTCTAGTGGACAGGATGAAGAGGGGAGATATGATAGAGACCTACAAGTTAGATTGTTATAGGATCAATGTTGGAGAAGTTCTACAGAAAATAGTGGGAGATCGGGAGAGAACCAGAGGTCATCCCTGGAAACTGTATAAAGAAGGTGTGAGTAGGGAGTGAGAGACAGGTTTTTTTCATGCAGAGTTGTAAATGATTGGAATGCCTTGCCTGAGAGTGTGGTGTCTGCAGGGAGTTTGAATATGTTCAAAGCACTTTATGATGAGGTGTGTGTGTGATAAGCCCTCCCAGATGAGTCTTTGACTCCATGAGGTCTTGGGTAATAATAATAATAATAATCATCCCATAGAGTATGCAGCGTCCTATCGATGTTTTCCAAACTTCAAGACCTTACATTTTGCTGCATTAAACCGACACCCCCGTTCATTTGTCCATCTATCTAGCTTATTCAAATCCTCTTGCAGGACTACCACATCTGCACTATTACTAATAATTCTTCCCCGCTGCGCATCATCTGCAAACAACTGAATATCCCCTTGCAATCCACTGATGATGTCACTGATATAAAGGTTAAACAATATAGGTCCCACTACTGAGCCCTGTGTGACCACACTTGTAACCCTCTGCCTCCTTGAAACTGCCCCACCATACAGAACTCTCTGATACCTATCGGACAGCCAATTCTGAATCCGGTTGCCCAATTTGACATCCAGACCCATGTGCTGCAACTTAAATATCAGCTTATCATGTGGCACCTTGTCAAATGCTTTCACTAAGTGTAAGAAAATGGCAGTATATGGCTTTTCTCCATCTAATGCTCTTATAACTTTATTATAAAATGCTAGCATATTGCTAAAACAAGAGTTCCGCCTTCACAAATCCATGTTGACTTTCACAGATAACATTACCCCCATCTGCCCAATGTTGTATACGGTCCCTCACTACTTTCTCCAAGATCTTAACAACTACTGATGACACACAAACTGGCCTATAATTAGACACTTCCAGTCTGCTTCTGCCCTTATGCAATGGCACTATCTTACCTTCCTTCATGGGCACATTTTCCACAGCCAGACTTTCATTGAAAAGTCAAGTCAAAGGCACTGTCAGTTCCCTAGTACATTCTCTCAAAACTTGTGGTGAAATACCATCCAGTCCCACAGCTTTACTGACATCCAGAGTACTCAGTATTTGAAACACACTCTCCTCCTGTACCACTAAACCTCGAACCTGCCTTATCCTTCTAGTAATAAAACTGACTCCTCCAGGATGAAATACTCCAATAAATTGTTCATTGAACAATTCCACTATGTCCTCTGCATCAGTCATTCTATTCCCATTTTTATCATACAATGTCATTCTTCCACAGTCATTTTTCCTCCTACTGGCCACATAGTTAAAAAATTCCCTAGGATTTTCTTTGGATCTTAGGGCCAATCTACTCTCATATTCCAGTTTCGCTTTCCTTACCACACTAGTCACTCTTCTGGCCTGTGTCTTATATTATTCATAAATCTTCTCTTTACCTGTCTCCTTATATCTCTTCCATAGTCTCTTTTTCACATTCAATTCCTGTTTAATATTGTTTGTCATCCATTTTACTTCAAATTGTGTCCTCTTCTTCACTCGTGATATGCAACTTACTATTACTGCTAACAAATATTCTTTCACAATTTCCCGCGCACCAATGATATCCTGGCCTTCCAATTCCTCCCTCCATGAAACTTCCTCAAGTTGCTGTCTTAGACTATTATAATCAACTGCCTTATAATTCCACATACATTCCTGTCTCTTTGATACTCCTGCATGTCTATTCATTTTCCAAGTCAAAACCATATGGTCACTCTCTCCAACTGGTGGGAGAGATGTCATCTCAGTTATTATCAACTCTTCTAATGCTATAACCAAATCCAAAACTCTTGAACATCTTGTTCCCTCTATTACATGCCTAAGACATTTGTCCCTCAAGAATTCAAGAAATTCCATTCCCTTATTGTTACATGCATCTTCCTCTCCCCAATTTATGCTACTGTAGTTAAAATCTCCCATAACAATCATTCATCTTGCATTTGTTAAACTCAAAAGTCTAAACATCTCCTTGTCCCCATCCTCTGTGCTCCTGGGTCTGTAGCAACACCCCACTAAATATCCTGTCTTGCCCACCTCTACCTCACACCATATGCTTTCAAAATCATTAGTGTCACTGATTTCCAAAGCCTCCACTCTTAGAGGACATAGGTCGCCACTTATCATAAAGCAGTACTCCACTACCATGCCTTCCCTTCCTATCCTGCCGAAAAATGCTGTACCTAGTGACTTCTATTCCTGTTATTATATCCTCTTTTGCCAACCACGTCTCAGTGATCCCAATAATTTTTGGTCAGGCTGATGCTATCTGCGCCACCAATTCCTCTCCTTTATTCCGGATACTCTTGGCATTAGTGTAAAGCATATAAATGCCATTATTTCTATACCCACTATTATCCTCTCTAGACTCCACTGGGCTCAGTGTTCAGTGTTACCTGATGTCGTCCCCCTTCTCCCAAGTAGCCATTCTCACGAGAGGCCACCCCTGTTACCATCCTCCCTGGAACACACTGACTCATTCAGAACAGCAATCTCTCCAGATGCCTACTTCCTTCCTCATTCAAATGTAAGTGGTCTCTCGCTTACAATTCCTCTCTGTCCTCAAATGCACTCCAAGCATCCACATATTCTAGTCCTCTCTTGTCACACATTCTAACTATTATGTCATTCAATATTACTGCTCTTCTGCTCAGCTCATCATTATCATACCTAGGCAACACACACACACTATATTTTCCCCCTCTCTCTCTCTCTGTCTTCTTCTTATAGCCTTAAGCAAAAATCTCATATCTCTCGCTGCCTGACTTACATTACCACTCAAGTCATATTATGTTAAGCAAATTAATATCTACATATAAATAGAATTTATAATCAAATATGTCTTTATGACTTAATTATTTTTAACAGTTCAAAACATATTGCATTTTGTCTAATTCTGAAAAGATCTGCCTGAAGGTATATAGCTCAGGTAAATTAGTAAAAAATTTATTCCTTTCTCAAGTGAAATACTGGCACCCACCAGAATATGAATGGTGAGATGTATGTTGCATTGTTGACATGTAGGTGAGTCATCAGTCCTTAAATGCTGTAAGATATACAGCTGACCCTTGAACAATGCGAGGGTTAGGGGCACCGACCCACTGCCAGTCAAAAATCTGCAATTAACTTTTGATTCCCCAAAACACTTAATTACTAATAGCCTACTGTTGACTGGAAGCCTTACCAATAACATAAACAGTCAATTAACTCATAATTTGTATATGTTGTATGTATTATATATGTATTCTTACAATAAAGTAAGCTTGAGAAAAGAAAATGTTATTAAGGAAATCATAGGAAAGAGAAAATACATTTACAGTACTGTACTGTATTGTATTCTTACAATAAATGGTATTCTTACAATAAAGTAAGCTTGAGAAAAGAAAATGTTAGTAAGGAAATCATAGGAAAGAGAAAATACATTTACAGTACTGTACTGTATTTATTAATACCGTAAGTTTACGTTGTCTGTTTACAAGATGAATCGTCTTTCTGTCAGTATTTACATCGATATTGTCTTATATGATACAAAACACAGATATTATATGTATTATTAACACTATACATCAAAAATGAAAAGATAATGTGAAAAACAAATTCATATTTATTTCCAGGCATAACAATTCATTCATTGATAAAGAAGCAGCAGCAGCAATATGATTACTTTATGATAGTTTGGTGTAATCAATACGATTGCTTCACGGTAGCCTAGTCTATAGACTAATGAATGAATCGTTGTAAAAATTTTATGGCATACAATATTGCGGTCATATTCATAACACAGTTATTACAGTATATACTACAATTAATTTTATGCAGTTATGATTTAATATTGCATCTTTACGTTTGTTTACATTTCTCTCGACTGCAAATGGCGCCATGTACGATCTGAAGCATTTGTGTGTGTAAGTTGATAAATTTTACCTTTTTATAGTAGATCTTTGTATATTTTATGGTAATAAATGACAAAATAGACTAGTATCTATGTATATATTATGCATTCATGACATAGCTAACTTTTCTTTAATTTTTTCGATATTTCTAGACCATGCGGTTCGTCTGCGAGTTTTTTCAAATTGTCACAAATCTTTAAAACTTTTCCAATATATTTATTGAAAAAAATCAGTGTATAAGTGGACCTGCATTGTTCAAGGATCAGATGTATATATTTTGATCTGTGAGATGACTTACAGAATACTGTAAGATGACTGTGACCTATGCAGAGCCTAGCTAGAACAACTTCCCCACTTCTGTTTCTACACTAGTTAGACTGCCATTGCTTAATTTCACACTTAATATCAAGCACTTTATTTGTCAGTGCTTCTTGCTATGATTATCACCATTGGGTTATTAGATTTGATCATATAAACCGTCTGTAGTTTGTGTACAGGACTGAAACATTATGTAGAAACATTATCAACTGATCTAGCAACTGCATCTGCAGTCTCATTTCCCTCAATTCAAATGTGGCTGGAAATCCAACACAGCTGAATATCAGAATTAAGAACCTGCAATTTGTACAACAGTTTTGAAACCATGCAAAGCACTGGGTGTGGATTATATACACAAGAGACGAGATGGCCTGTATAGTACTCAAGGAGTCAGTATAAGTCATACACTTTGTATCAGTTTTCTCATATGCACAAGTGCAAGCTGAATTGCATGCAACTCTGCTATATAATTACTGTAAAATTGGTATTTTATGGTTGTTTTACTCAATTTTTATTTATATTTGATTCTAAATGTCTACTCAATTTTTATCCATTACTTGTTCAATTATACTTATTAAATCCTTGTCATAACGCTGAGCTCTTAATACATTGTCCGATTTAGTCTCCTTATTTTTTATCCTCTCATTCGACTTTATCCCCCCCCCCTTGTCTCAAGGCCGCAATTATGCTTCTACACATGCACGAAACTTTAGAACTAAGAAATTGCCTTTGGCTGGAGCTAATGTCTTTGTCTGAAGTACTTGCGTTTTTCTGTTTTGAATTCTGAAAATTTATTTGTTTATATTGACTGTACTATCAGGATTCACAGATAGGAGTTGAATATCCTTCCAAAGAAAAACACTCAGCAAGGCATGGAACTTTCCTCTCCTATACTTAATACTAAATCCAGCAATGCAAAATTACTGAATTTCAGGCGTGGCTACGTAACTCTCTAAGTCACACAGATTCGATTTTTATGAGCAATGCATTGGTATGCAGGAATCGGGAAAATTATTTGATAAACAAAACAATTTATTCACAATAAATAAATGAATGTACAATGAAAGTTAACACTAAGTATACAAGTTGATTTAGGCTCTATACTTCTACAGCAAAATATACTTGGAATTATAAGTAATCCTCCTAAGTTAACAATTCTCTCTTAAATAACGTGTCTAAGGTACTTATTTTCACAGAGCAAACTTACACATGCTAAACAATAGACAGGCTTAGCTAATAAACAATATTAAGCATATTAAAATTTCACCTTATATTAATTCTTTCCTGTCTCACACAACTGAAGAAATTCAACGATTAGCTAAATTCCTTCAGTCCTCAAACAATATTAACATAAAAACTCTAGCGTAATCTCTGTCACAATTTCCGCTTCTAGTAAAATACAATATATTAGAACTTACTTTGTATATAGTCATCTGGTCCACACTAATAGATTCTTCAAATCCCTATCCTCCGTTACATTCCAATCTTGGCTACACATACGGTCACCTTTTTCCCGAGATCGATGAGGTCACTTTTTTATTTCTGAGATCGTCAGGAAACTTGGCGGCTGGAAATCCGGAACTCTTTCTTCAAAACACAATTGAGTTAACTCGTACTTCTGGCATCTGTAGGCTGGAACATAGATCACTGACCTTGAATCAGTGTGACATTTTCAAACCCGGATAAGACCTCTCTTTCTATGTGGCCATCTACCAGAAAACGACTGGCCTGTACTACAGCTTACGACTTACGAAAAACCCTCGACGACAACGAACCACGGCATGAACCACCTTCTGACGATGAATACCCTGACTGCTCTGTGTGACTCCCCCTTTTGCCTTCTAAATCTCCCCCTTTTATATCTCTCCATCGACCTTGGGTCCTGCTACGATTTTATTCCCTTAGGTGTTTCATGGGTCTTCACACGTCACCTTTTTTGGTCGCTGCGTTCAGGTGGGAAACCCCATACATACTTGACCTTCGCAATAGTGATTGCCTTAGGTCATATCTTAATCCATCTGAGAAATATCTTTGTTTTAACAATCCTTTGTTACAATTTAAATTTTTACTTAACTTTCTTTGTTCTTTGATGTTATACAATAATTTGGCGGTTACATGATTTAACAGTTCACTCTAAAATATTTCCATATTACATAAACACTAAAGAAAATACTAATTAACTACAAGTATGTTGTATGGAATTTTGTTATTCAGTACAATCTTGTATATGAGGATTTTTTGTACAAAAATCCTTCTATACAAGATTTTACATTACTGCAATGAACTGAGTAGCAGCACAGTCAACAGAGGTATCAACAGTATTATTTATCAGGTATCTTGAACTATCAGCATAGTTCAAGATCTGATAAATAACATCATGTAGACATATGATAGTGTGTGAGACTTCCTTAGTTAGCACAGTTAGAAGGATGGAGTGCAAACATGCCATGGAGAAATGGAGTTATGATTGCTGCAGGTAATGTTGTTAAGATTCATGCCAATAGCATTTATAATATCATTAACATGCATATCAAAGGAACGAATGGCAACCTGACTTGTGTGATGTTGAGCTCCTAATTCAGAGTAGATACTAGTCCATGTAGCATGCTCTGGAAGAGACTTTATTTTTAGAGCACGGCTAAGAGATAACTGTTTCCATCTAAGCAATAGAACCAATTCATTTGCTTAGATGGAAACAGTTTGAGTGGGCAATATACAAAAGACACCTATAGCTATCCATATACCCTGATGATGGATGGGATCTAATGATCCTAGGCTACTCTTCCTTGCAGAATTATAGACTTGAGACCTATAATTCAGCTTGAACATATAAGTACATGATAAAGATGAAGCAATGAAGATCAATCTGATTGCATTTGAGGAGAGAATAAAAAGGAGATTCACTGCTTTCATGCACTCTTCTCTTAGTTTATGAATGTGTGCAACTTTTTTTCTGATGAAAACCAGAATCCATTTTTAAGAGCCCATGTAGAGACATGATCAATTGCTTGCTGAAGTTGTATTTCTCTCACGTTTTAAGAGTGACAGTAAATTAGCAATACACTGTCATTCTTATAAATGAGATAGCAATATATGGAGCATTGCCTACAATGGAAGGATGCTGTTCAGTGATTGAGTTTAACTTTGACAGCAAAGAGTGTCACACTTAAGACAGAACTTTGAGGAACACCCTCTTTTTGATTATATGGCTGAGATAGCATAACTTCTCTTAGACTTGGAAGACTCAGCTAGATAGAAAGTTTTTAGTTTCTAGATAGAAAGAAAATATAGGAAGTGGCTTTCTGAGACATATGTTATAGAAGTGTTTTAATATTTCATATCTCCAAGCTTTTTCCACATCAAAGAATACTGAAACCAGATGTTTCCATTTCAGGAATGTATCTCTGATACATGTTTCTAAATGGACCACATAGTCTGATGTTGAACAGTGTCTACGAAAGCCACGTTATGTGATGAAGAGAAGATCGTCATTTTCTAAATACCACAGAAGTCTGACATGAACCATTTTCTCCAATAACTTACAAAGACAGCAGCTGGTCAGAGTGATGAGTTGATAATTGTTTGCTTGTATTGGATCCTTTCCTAGTTTTAGGATGACAATAACAACTGACTTATGCCACGAATTCAGAAACTCTTCCTTTGCGAGTATTCTGTTATATAGTAAGAGAAGATGATGAAAGATGTTTTATTATCTCTTAATGGATGTCATCAGGTCCCACTGCACTGGGATGAAAGAGTTAAGGAGGAACTCTTTTTAGTTCCTCCTCATCATTGATAAAGAATACAACTTAAGAGGAAACATTCAGATATTCAATTTTTGATAATGCAAAGCTAGGAAGAGCAATAGTCGATGAAGATGATGCAAAATTCTGCAGGATGACTTAAATAGACTAGTGGTATGGGCAAAAGATAATGGCTGCCAATTTAAAGTGGTCAAGTCATGACCAAGTGGCCATATCATACACTTTGGGTGAAGAGATCACAAGCTGTGTACCGAGCAAAACTGCAGGAAATTGATGAAGCCAAGGATTTGAGAGTTATTGAAGATAAAGAGTTGAAGTTTAGCGGGTACACTGCAAAGGTTACCAGAACAGCACATCATATTATGTGGTTGTTGAGAACTCACTGTCATGCAGGGTTAAGGAGGTTATTGCTCCCCTTTATAAGGCTTTAATAACACCATATCTGGACTAATGCATACAGATCTAGTTTTCTTGGATTCCATGGAGATGAGGAAGTGCTGGATAGGATTCAGATGCAAGTGACCAAAATTGTGTCAAGTCTGTGGAATACTCCCAGTGAGGAACAGATTGAAGGTCTGTAGGCATCAATTCAAGTGAAAAGAGAATATATCATAGAAGTATTTAATTAGAAGTTATTAAATTTTGTTTTATAAGATTAACACTGAAGATGATTTTTCAGTGCATTTTAGTAATTTTCCCTGGAAATTGCAAATATGTTGAGACATTTTTTGCTTAGAGCATGTTGAATGGGTTGCCAGAAGTGTTGTGAGTGCTTTGTTGGTGAATGAATTAAGAGATATAAATACTACATAAATAGTGGTTAGAGTGAGTCTTTGACTTTATAGAGATACTGAGAAATGATATTAATAATATTAAATTATGTAATGCTTATGATGCCAGCTGTACTCTTTGAGATCAGCTTCATTTTTCCTTTTGTTTTCATATTTTTTGGAGAAAAATGTGTTATCTGATATTGATAGATATCTGGCATGCATTACAAACCTTTAACTTCCTTGGATATATATACCTTCTAACTTGCTTTATTATATCAGAGATTATTATTAATAATAATAATAAAACTTATTTTCAGGAATTAGGAAGACTGGAAATGACTGAAAATGAACTGAAAGAAAAGTGCCCAGTTGCTACAGATAAAACTCCAGAAAGTAGTCCAGAGAGTAGTCCACAGTCCTCTGATGCTGAAATAGTGGTTAGCACCAAACCTATAATTAACTTATTACATTTTCATATTTATAAACTTGAAAGTGAACATCACCTATTTTAAATAGGCGATGTCCACTTCAACTATTTTAATGTGATGTCACATTAAAATAGTTGAAGCCTAAGCAAAATGTAAAATGAAACAGATGATTGTAACTGGCCTTTTATTGCTTAAGGATAAAAAGTAGATATATATGTTCAGATATCTGTACAAATAGTAGACTGTATGCAAATAAGTTCGTTCGGTTTTTCAGAGTGGAATAAAACACATTTTATTTAATATATATAATACATACTAGTTAGTTATATATTGACTCTCTTTATCAATGACCTCTTGCCATCTGTCCACCAACTTCATATGGCACGTTCATAAAACTCCTGAGGTTTACTGGCGAAAAACTGATCCAGGTGTCTTTTGACAGCCTCCTCATTAACGAAGATTTTCCCGTTCAGAGAATTCTTCAACGATTGGAATAAGTGGTAATCGTAAGGTGCCAGATCCGGTGAATACGAAGGATGCAGCAAAACATCCCAGCCAAGATGTAACAATTTACTGCAGGTTGTTAGCGATGTGTGGGGTCTGGCGTTGTCATGGTGAAAGACAACTCCTTTCCGATTTGCCAATTCAGGACATTTTGTGCTAATTGCACGGGCCAGTCACTTTAACTGTGAGCAGTAGACAGTTGAATCAATTGTTCTGTCTGACGGTAACACCTCGTAGTGGACAACATCTTTATAATCCCACCACACAGAGAGCATGATCTTCTTTGGGTGCAATCACGCTTTCGAGGTTGTTTGCGGTGGTTTGCTCTTGTGCCCCGTGATCTTTTATGTACCATGTTATCGTACATGACCCATTTTTCATCTCCCGTAATCATCTGCTTCAAAAATGGGTTGTTTTCTTGGTGACGTCGCAGTGAATCACAAATGGATATGCGAGTAGTCATATTGGCCTCAGTTAATTCATGCCACACCCAAACATTGAGTTTTGAAACATATCCCAGCTTGTGCAAATGGTTTTCAACACTGGTATGGGATATGTTCAGTACTGGCAATCTTCCAAACTGTTTGTGATGGATTTTTGTCGACGATATCCTTCACAACACTCAAATCAACCTCGGTCGGGTGACCGGCGCAAGGTGCATCACTGACATCCGTCGAAACCTCCAGAACAGAATTTGGCAAATCACTTTTGGCATACGCGTTCTGTTAAGGCATCATCCCCATATACGCTGCATATTTTTTTATGGGCGTCCACAGCTCGTTTGCCTTTTTGAAATAAAAAAGCAAAATATGCCAGTAATGTACATTATTTCCTTCCATCCATTTTTAAAAATATGTTACACACATGCAACTGAAGTAGGCTGAACGAAAATTCACTGAAAGGTTATGTGAAATATGGTCATACATCACCTTTCAACTGCGCAATAACGTTGCATGGTAGCACAACGATAGCAATGGGTGAAGTGGTGTAAACTTGTATTAATGCATAAACCGAACGAACTTATTTGCCAACCCAATACTTACAGGTATCATTCAGCTTCATTCAGTATTGATATATCCATTTGCAAGTTGATTAAAATCAAAATCATCTATTGTTATTTTAAATGATTTTATCCTGATATAGCATATTGCAAATGAGTACATTATTGTTTTACATCATTTTAAATCAATTTAAATCATTGTTGAATCATTGAAAATACTTTAAATTATTAAATTTATAATTAGTATAATTTTTTAAATAATGGCTTCACACGTGTGAGATAAAACTAAATAGAATTTATTACTCTTATATATATTTCTCTCATTTAAGAGCTGGTAACAACATTTAAATTAAGAATACAAGAACAAGTCATACAGCAAGTGTATAATATCACATGTCTCAATTGAAGCTGTACAGTAGGAGGAAACACTATTAGAATTCAGAGATGCGGGTATAGATGTATAATTAATTAATTAATGAAAAAATTATAAATAATTAACAACAGTTGCTTCCCAAAACTTGGATATAGGCATACAGTCTGTCCAATTAAGAATTAGGATGGTATCATAGGGATTCACATGATTAAAACAATAGATGACTAATTTTTAACCTATTGTAGTTTAGCATCTTGGTATGGTTCTAGTGAACTCTATGTGTAGTGTAGATAGCATGAGAAGCAAGGCCTGAGCCTTTGATTCCAAAAATCTTATATAATTTTGACGTTCTTGGATTCTAATAGTAACAGAATGGCCATTCTGTCCAAAGAGCAAAGATAACAAGAACAGCATACTTGATAAATACCAAGCAAGCATAGAGGTGTTGTCATCTTTCTTACCCCCCTATCTTTGATGACAACTTCTGGGCTGGTTTGAAGGTGGGATACAAATTATGTCTGCAAAGGATCCTTGCTATTTGTTGAGATGTTCCTTAAAGGTAGGGTATGCTGATCCTTTTAACATGAGATTGCAATCTGGAAGAGGGATGATAATTATCAAATATTTTCTGTATCTAGGTCTCGCTGTATCCATTAAGTAATAAAGTAAGGTTTATTTTATTTAATTCTTCTAATAGAAGAAACTCAGAAGAACAAATTGTGCATGCTCATTGTACAAGACTTTTGATAATACCTATTTTATGTGAAGGATGATTATGTGAAGATATATGAATATATCTGTCTATAAAGGATGGTTCCTGTAAACAGAAAATTCAATATTAGAAGCAGTGTTTCAATTTAAAGTATCCAAAAAGGGGAGACTGTTGTTAGATTCACATTCAATAGTGAACTTGATGCAAATGTATAAGGAGTTAATTTTATCTAGAAATTCTAGTTCTACTTTATTGAGACTAGTGCTTTTTTTCTGGCGGTACACAACAGTCGCAGTACCGGCACCTTTTTTCTTAAGTTTTTAAAAATTTGCGATTTATTGACAGCAAAATGTATTATAAATATTCTGGTAGGTGGTACTGTGTTCACGAATTGAATTTTCAGTTTTGATTACTCATAAGTTGGTACCCTGCTTTCCTGTTTCATAGGTTGGTACGTAACTGGAAACAGGAAGTTGTGTTCACTTTTGATTGCTTCCAATATTGGTTTATCAATTCTATATTCACTCTGCAACAGGCAGGTGTTCATGTGAGTTTTGAATTAATCTAAGTTAAATCAGTGCAATCATTGTTCAAAATGAGTAAAATAAGTAGTTACTTTATGCCAACGAGAAAAAAAGTGAAGCTAAAGAAGCAGAAATTGTTGAATCTACTTGTGATCCTGTAAAACAGAAAACTAACACTGAAAATACACTTGGTGAAGAGGATCAGGAAACCAAGACGAAGATCCACGTGGTCAAAAGGAAGCAGCTTCCAATAATGAATTGGCCCGAATGTTGGACATTTTAGCAGAAAAATGACTTCTGCAAGAGAAACGAGTGGCTGTATGTCAAGAATAAAACGTTGGGCTGCAAAACGTGTTGCGATGTCAGAAGTCTTGCCATTGATAAACACATGGGAATGAACGAAAATTTCAGCGGAGTGGTTAAATGGTAAAATCAGTCATTTTGGAGAATCTTGCAAACAACAGTTAATGTCATTAAGAAAAAAAGATTTACGATTATAAGGAGAGTGCGGCACACAAAGCATGCCAACAAAGCGAGACAATGAGGGTATATCAGAGGATATGTTAAAAGTGTGGAAGTTGCTGTAATAACATCTGTAATTAGAGATGTAATTACACCAGCTGAAAAAGGATAGTGATAGTAGCAAAGTGAAGAGAAAAGTTTTTAGATCCAAGATAGAGGTGAAAAAAGAAATCATATCCAAACATGAAAATAGTATTCGTGTCTCGGATCTTGCTATATAGTTCTCTAGTGAAATCAATGATCTGTACAGTACTCAAAAATAAAGAGGCGATCATTCATCTATATTTTTATTTATTGTGTTTATTCTTTTTGTGTAAGATTTTATGCATTTTCATTGTTCTTGTCTATGATTTTATGCATGAAGTACTGTTATAAAGGTTTAAATAAGCAATCATCTGTAGTTTGGAAACAGATTAATCCATTTTACATTAATTCTTATGGGAAAATGGTTTCAGTTTTCAAACAAATCGGTTTCTGAACAGCCTATAGGAACGAATTATGTTTGACAACCGAGGTTCCACTGTATTTAAAAACAAATTTTCATTCCTGAGCTAATAATTTCCATTGTTAAATAACATATCAAACCAACTTAGATTCTTATCGAGATAAATTCGTATTCATAACCAGATCATCATCATCATCATTATTATTATTACATCTGATCTCTTTGCAGTTAGAGACTCATCGTAGAGGTACACATTATTGCTCACAATGCTCATCCAACTGCATCTTAAACTGATTCAGTGTGTCTACATTCACAACACACTGAGGCAATACATTCCACACTCTCCCTGCAAAGAACCCTCTCCTGACTTCTCTGCTCACACCCTCCTTATACAGTTTACAGTGATATCATCTTGTTCTACTCCCCACCCTCATTCTACGAAAAATCTCTTCAATGTCAGCCTCATAACAGCATAACATTGAGACATATAACCTGGTCAGCTTATATGTCTCAATCATATCCTCCTTCTCCTCCTCCTATTCATGAGGTTTTGCAATTTACATTCTCTCAATTTCTCCTCATACTTCACATTCCAAAGACCACTGATCACCTTTGTGAATCATCTCCAAACCCTTTCTAACATATCCTTGTCAGAAAACCTGGTGATCAAATCTGTGCGCAATAATCCATATGAGGCCTGATCAAGGCCTTATACAATGGCATCGTAACCTTATTTTTGCATGTCAAGGTCCTCTGCATCAGTGCTATTATTTCCAGTCCTTATCCACCACCACTCCAAGATCTGTCATCTCCTCTATCTCCTTTAAAGTTTCCCCACCAAGTGTATACTTTGCACCTCATTGTTACCTTCAAAACCTTATACTTTGCAACACTGAACTGGCAGTTCCACTTACCTGTCCAGTCCATTCATGCAATATATTCTAGCCCTCCCATAAAGCCATAACATCTACTTGACTCTGCATTGCTCTCCCCAATTTTGCATCATCTGTAAACAGCTGCATATCACTAGTTAAACCCATCCCAATATCATTGATATAAAAATTGAACAAAACTGTCCCAAACCTGACCCCTGCAGCACACTACTAGTGACATTCTTTTTTCTCCAGTCAGTGATCCATCTCAGACGTCTGTTATCTGATCCCATCTGTTTCCGTTTATTTACTGCTTGTCATGTGGCAGTCTATCAAAAGCTTTTGCAAAATCTAAGTACACCACTGCATATGCATCTCCCCTCTCCAAGGTATTTGTTGCCTTGTTATAGTACATAAGTAAGCTAGTAAAACATGATCTCCCTTTAACAAACCGAAACTACTAACCACAGAGAATACTGTTGTTATCAACCCATTTCTGTATCTTACTTCCCATCAATCTCTCTAGTCACCACAACTCTAAATATACAGATTGGTCTGTAATTTGTAGCCATAACCTTATCTCCACCTTTATGCAGTGGAACATTTACCTTTCTTCCACTCACTTGAAACCTGTACTGTTGTAAGATGCTTATTGAACACACGTCAGTGCTATTGCCAATTCCCGGAACATTCCCTTAAGACATGTAGTGGTATGTCATTAAATCCTTTCACCTTATTGACATCAAGTTTATTTACTTATATACCTACTACTTCCTCACAATTAAGCCATCCTCTCCTATGTCCTCTACACTTACGGTCCTCATAATTTTACCTTGATGAGGATGAAACTTACCCTTATAAATTGATCACTGAATACCTCAACAATATATTCTGCAGTAATCACTATTCTACCATTTTCATCTGTTAACATCATCTTTCTTTCCATAATCATTCTTCTTTCTACTTGCCACATATCTAAAAAACTCTCTAGGATTTTTCTTTGCCTCATTTGCCAATTTCTGCTCATACTGCACTTTTGTTGTCCTTACTGAGTCATTTTCCTGGTTTGTTCTATGTATGTTCATGTAACTGATTATTACCATATACATTTTGTACTGCTTCCAAAGTGCCTTCTTCTTTCAGATTTCTGCTCATGCAGCACTTTTGTTGTCCTTACTGAGTCACTCTCCTGGCTTGTTCTTTATACTATTCACATAACTGGTTATTACCATTATTCATTTTGTACTGCCTCCAAAGTGCCTTATTCTTTCAGATTTCATGCTTAAGCCCCGCATTCATTTTTCTCATTCAGACTTTTGACCTTCGGAATAAAATTCACACATTGATGCTGTTTTGTATTTCTTTGTCAGTTCCCAAGCAGTATTTATTTCCTTACCACTCAACTCCTCATTCCATCCTATAACTCCAAGCAGGCTCCTTGTCATAATCACAAGCCTTGTGCTTCCACATATATCCTTTTCCCACAAACTTCTTTGTCTTCATATGGCTAGACACAACCCAGGTGATTACTTCATGATCACGCTCACCAACTAGAGGAAAGTGTGAAACACCATTCACAATTAAATCTTCTGATGAAATGATCAGATCTAAAATTCTCGATCCTCACGTGCCCTTCTTTACATGCTTTCTGAGATAGTTATCTCTCCAGAACTCTAAAAATTCATTTTCCTTATTCCTAAATGCTATCTCTTCAATCCGATCTATACCACCATAATTAAAATTGCCCATAATAATTACCCTTCCATTTTCGCTAATCCAAGTTGTTTATACATTTCATCACCACTGCCCTCTACATTCCATGGCCTATATCAACATCCAACTAAATATGTCTACCTGTCAACCTCCACTTTACACCACACTGCTTCATAACCATTGCCACTGTTGTGTCGCTTTCTTCCTTACCACAACTATTTTAACCTTTTATGCTATATCTCCGTAATACACTCTATCGGGTAGCATATGGTACCTCTGAGGGACAATGGAATTTCCTCGAGATCGAGGCAGTACCAGAGTATCAGAGTGTCTGAGATTTACCTCTCGTAAAACGCCAAGAAATTTATTTGTTTCACTGCGCCACTTAGCACTATTAGGATTAATATTAACAACCAAGAGGTAATCTCAGGACAGTACTTAATGATACCTATTAACTCTGCAGACGTGGCCAAAATATACCCTTTTAATATCCCGCATAGGTTCGCATTAATATTTTATAAGTGGTGCATCAGATTCCAGAAATCACAGAAAGTCTTTGTTAGAATCAAAAGTAAGGTTTATTATACTCAAAAGTTGATACACATAATAACATAAATTAAAATCCCATCTTAAGGGAGTTCCAGACAAGGTATATAATATTCAAACACTACTATTACACTCATAAAATATTATACAGTAGCTTCCTAAAGTAAGAATTATATTAACCTTTGCTAATGCATTAGTCATGTACTATTATCACAATCAATCTAAAACTCCGTAGCTCTGTTACACTACACAAGATAACATTCATATCTTTCACAATCTCTTTATACTTTTGCCAATTCTTTACTCTAACATATCCTTAACTTCATTCAATATAAAGGCAAACTTTAACACAACGACAGATAGTAAGGTTAAAATCAATATTCTTCTAAAGTGATAACAATACAATCCTATCCCACATCATTAATGTTCTTCTTCTATAACATATTAACGTGACACAAATCTTTCATTCATAATCAGTGTAACACAAACAAAGCTTACTTATCTTTCCTTTTTGGTTCTTTAGTGCTTCATAGGTTCACAGGAAACTGGCCTTCTGTGGACAGCCGGACTTGCTTCTTTTCGCGGGGAATACGGCCGCCGAGACCGTAGCCGCCTATCGGGAATTTCTCCGATACCGAGGGCACTCGCACCCTACACCACCATGAGAGATGAACACACAAGAGATCCAGGAACAAAAGGCCTTGTTACAGGGTCGCATGACCCTTATATTTCCCTCTTTCCTTCTCGGCGCTTCTCGCCCTTTTCGATGTCCAGCCATCTCACACGTGCTACTACGTCATGGCGTCCATATCTCTCCCCCGCTATCACACGTACGCTGATGTCACGTTGTTTGCTTGGGGCAAGCTGCTTCCTCGCAAACGGCTCCGTGACCTTTGGCCTTCACCCTCCCAACTGTTGAATTTGTGCTTACATTCTATAATTCTTTTATACATGAACTTTTATAATGCTCTGTTACTGTTTTATACCTTCAATATTAAATTAGCCACATTCGTGAATGGCACAAAATATATATACTTATTTAACCTCTTCATAACAGAACATGCTTGATACATATATACATATTACTTGTTTTACACTTAGAGGCAATTTACTGCATTTATCTCATTCTTTTGTTTGGAAAAGCATGTTAGACTGTGATAAGATAGGAGTTCATAAATTTCCACTCTATCACAATCTAACACCACTATTTCCCTCTTTTATGTCTACCTTATGTGGGCATAATTCCCCTGCTGCATAATTCATTCCTTCTGTGCAATCAGAAGAGGTTTCTTGATGAGTTGATAATTGCTTTCCATCTGATGATGACTTCCTGTCCCCACCGAAACTAGAATTTCATTATCCATTAGTATTAGAAGTGCTAATGGATAATAAGCTACAAGTGCTTGAAGATCTACTGTTTGTTTTTCAAAGAAATCAGTTGTTTTTTTCAAAGAAAATTTACTTATATTAGTTAAACAGAACTAACCAATTGTCATGTTTTCTTTTTGTTCTCACCAAATCATTGGCACCTCAGATATCATAGGCAGGCCTTTTTTACGAATCCATCAAGTCATTTTACCATTGGAAGATATGCAGTAATAATGAGGAATTCCAGTTTTTATAATGGATCCCTACAGGCGTAGAATATGATGAATCAAGATTAGCGATGGGAGCCGTTTCAGCTGAGTGTCATCTTCAGAGCTCATGGGAAAAGTGGAGGCTATGTCATGTTGGCTTAATGTTTTTGTCTTTGGTTTATCTGTGTTGTTTTCCATTGGTCGGAATCTTGACTTAACTTTCATGTTGTGTAGCTTTCAACTCAGAGATTATATAGGGACAGTGAACATTTATGGAGTTTTTGTCACATTTTATGGCTATTGTTTCTGATATTCTTCTGTATATCAGTGCTTACTGCATGATTGATGTTGTGTCTATCTTGGGAATATGTATATATTTATTTGTATGAATGTGAATTAATGAATGAAGGACATCGCAAACATTCATGCCCATGGAGGGAACCCACAGCATTTTGGCTGGAGAGCAGATATGCCGACAGTTGGCCAAGTGGTTAGCAAACTGCTGGCATGCATGCATGCGTGTACACACACACACACACACACACACATGCACACATCTTTCATTCCAACAAATTTATATTTTAAATATAGCCAGTGCTTGACAGATATGCTTGCTCACTCATCTGTGGCAAGGAAATTTTATCAACCTACTTCACACTTAACAAAATAGAATATTTTTTATTTATTTAAAAAAAAAAATAGAAAACTCAGAAAAATGGGTGTAATATAAAGGGCCTCACCTCTAACTAAAATGAATGTAACAAATTATATTTTTCATAACATTAGTGTTGTTTTTACTATTCTTCATATTCTTATTATTGACTGATTTCTCCTTCTTGGAATGATTATTACACAAACAAATATTACTGTTCTTCAAACAGTAATACAGCACACTGCTATTCACTTTATGGAATTCCTGTTGATTGACTTATTGGAATATATCTTAAAAAATGAAGATGTGTGTGGGGGGGGGATCCTGGGCGAGCACATTTTTTCATGGCAAGTAGGATTTTGTGTAATTGTTGAGTCTTGAGTATAACCATTAATAAATTAATTAATGAAAATACATTTAAATTCAGGAGTAAACAAAAATATATTATAATTGGAGAAAACTAACAACATTCAAATGAAAATAATTAAATGTAACTTTTATAACTACTGAATAATTGAAGAAGAGATCTGGGGGTGCTGATTGATAGAAAACTAAAATTCAGGGAGCATATTGTAAAGGTGGTGAGGATAACTCAGAGGATTGCTGCAATACTGAGAAGGATGCTGACCTGCAGAGATAAAAGAGTTATCATTCTGTTATATAAGACCTTGATCAGACCACACTTAGACTATTGTGGTTTAAGTCCCGATTTAGTCCCGAGGATTTGAAGGGGATCTGTGGAAAGGGTACAGAGGCAGATAACAAAGATGGTTTCAGGACTGTACAATAGGAGTTATGAGGATCGACTGAGGGAATATGGACTGCAGAGTTTTGTGGATAGAAGAAGGAGAGGTGATATGATCGAGACTTATAAACTGTTGAGAGGCAGTTACAGAGTAGACATTGGAGAGTTCTTTCACTTGGTGGAACAGCAGGAAGGAAAGATGACAAGGGGCCATCCCTGGAAGTTACAAAAGGAGGCTGTGCGCAAGAGGGTGAGGAGTGGTTTCTTTGCATGAGGCAATGCATTCCAAGGTTGAACCTTTGGAATGCATTGCCTGAGAGAGTGGTTGGAGTGGGAACGGTCACTGGGTTCAAGGAGTGGTATGATAAACTTTGTGTTTCCTAAAAACGACCTCCCACGATGAGTCTTTTGATTTCATGGAGGCCTGAATAATGATAATAAAATATTTAGACATTATTTATTTGCATGTGATATTATTAAGGTACAATGCATAATATCCATCATATCCTAATTTCTTTTCTTCACTTTTGTATGTGGCTTATTCTGCAACACCCTTCAAATGATTTGAGATACGTTCAGTTGCATGCTATATTAGTTAATGATAAATTTACTTTTGAAATTAAATAATTATTCATAGTAGATACTTAAACAAGTTTAATTTTAGGTTTTAGTAAGTTTTGTTTTTAATGGATACAATTTTTCTGCTGCAGTGTGTTCATGAACATTTGGATAAGAAGCTTAAATGGAACCAGAAGATAAATGCCTCTCCTGAAGTTTTCCCTGGTAATTTCACTTTGCTCCTTTAATAAATTTTTTTTCTCTGCATTAAGATGGATACTTTGATTTTTAAGATTGATACTTTGCAGAGGGTAGTAAAATGTGCAGTGCTGTTTTAAAAAGAAAATTGCATGCTGATTATGAAAGTCTGTTTCAAGTCCAAATGACAGCTGTATTTTCTCATCCTTTGCCAAAGTTCTTCTTCTTAAACATGAATTCTAACTGCTGACTTACAACTCAAATAAATACTAAGTATTGCTTGATATAATGCCCCATTCACACCATATAACTGTAGCGTATTGAATAGCTTCTCTCTTGGTACCTTACCATATGCCTTTTCCAAATCAACAAAACTTAAATACAAATCTTTGTTATATTCCCATGCTTTCTCGGCTATTTGTCGTAAAGTGAAGATCTGATCCTGACAGCCTCTATTGGGCCTGAATCCAGCTTGTTCTTCAGCAAGCTTTTCTTCCACAATTCTTCTCAACCGTTTCTCAAGTATACTTGCATAGATCTTGCCAGGAACACTCAGTAGGGAAATACCTCTGTAATTCTCACATTCAGTTTTATTTCCCTTTTTATATATGGGTACTATGAGAGCTCTACTCCAATCATCGGGAATTCGTCCCTCTGTCCAGGCTTTCTGAACTATGCAGTGCAGCCACTGTAAGATTTTTATACCACCATACTTCAGCATTTCTGTCGAATATCATCTACTCCTGCTGCCTTTCCACATTTCAAGCCTTTTGATGGCTTTTTCTACTTCAAGTATGGATATGTATTCCTGACTGCATGCCTGGTCAGTGTTTTTTACCACTGTGTCATCATCACTGCTTGTTTCATTTAGCAGTTTTTCAAACTAATTACTCCATACTTCAAGGAGTAATTCTAGTGAAAATTCTAGGAGTAATTTCTCATGAAAACAGGAGAAAAAGATATTTTTCTCCTGTTTTCATGTCACCTTTATCATCTCTAACTCCTTTTAGCACTCTTTCCTCCATTCCTAAGCTTCTTCAACAACCGCCAGAATATTTTGCCACCTTCTTGATATTTATTTTCTATATTCTTGCCAAAGTCCTCCCATGACTTTTGTTTAGCTAGTTTTACACAGTGTCTAGCATTCTTGCATTTGTCTCTGTATTCTCTAAGAGCCCAAGCTGACTTATTTGCCAGGAATATTTGATATGCTTTCTTCTTTTCCTTCACTGCCTCCTTAACTTCCTGTGTCCACCATGGAATTCTGATTTTTCTATCCTTGCAGACAACTTCACCACATGCCTCTCTAGCTGAATCAATCAGGGTTTTCTTCAAGGCTTGCCACTGAATCTCCAAGGTTTGATTCCTGTTCTCAAACTCTCATTTTTTCTTCAGTAATCTTTGTGTATTTTAATCTACAGTTCACATCTGAGAGCGGCTCAACTTTTATTCGCTTTAAAACTTTCTTACATATCATGATGAATGCGAATATGAAATTGATGACAGAAAGTGCTAGTACCGATTGTATCGCGAGTGCACGTTTGAAAGAGAAGGATGGTGGTAAAGACATGCAAAAAAATGTTAAAAAATCAGGAAAAAATAAAAAGAGTGATTTGACAACCGTAACGGATGTTAAAAGGGACTAAAGTGAGGCAGAAAGAAACGAAATTGAGAGAACGAATGAAAGTAGAAATGGCGTGATGCAGAAATCGCAAGTAAAAAAAATCGAAAGAATGAATGATAGCGAAAAAAGAATGACTGATGGCGAAAGTTGGACGCATGTTGGAACGAAAGTACTGAACCAAAGAAAGATGAATGACAGTGAGAAGAATGATAGTGAAAGTTGGACGCATGTTAGTCCGAAAGTACGGAAACAAAGAAAGATATGTGAGAGTGAAAGTGAGAAGAATGATAGTGAAAGTTGGACGTATGTTGGACCGAAAGTACGGAAACAAAGAAAGATGAATGAGAGGGAAAGTGAGAAGAGGGGGTCGAGAGTTAGAAAGTTAGAAAGATTTAATGATAGAGAGAATGTGTCGCGAGGTTTGGAAGGTGAATTGGATTGGATGAAGCAAGAAATGAAATGGATGCGGAATGAAATTAAGAGAATTCAGGTCAAAACTATTAAAATAAATCATGATGGCATGAAAGAGTTAACAAAAGATGAGCGAGTGGCGTTGTATGGCAACTCCATTATTAAAGGTGTGCTAGAGGATAAAATGCACAAGGTATGTTTTCCAGGCGGTAAAATGAGTAGAGTGATTGGGGCATTGAATATGAGGCGGGAACGAGCAAAAGAGTTAATTGTATTAATTGGTACAAATGATTTGAGAGAGAACAAAGAGCATGTCAAAATGAATGTCAGGAGACTGCTTGGAAAGATAAAGGAGAATAGTGTGACAGGAAGGGTAGTCAGTGTGTTGGCTAGGTATGATTGTGGTGAAATGAGGCAGAGAGCAAGGATTATGAATGATATTCTGGCTGAAATGTGTGAGGAGATGGGAGTACAGTTTGTTAATGTGTGGAATGAGTTTGAGAGACGAAGTGAGCTGTATGGGAGCGATGGACTGCATTTGAGTGGTTATGGTGTGAGTCGCTTGGAGAGACTGCTGCTGGAAAGTGTAGAAGTGAATAGAGAGAATGAATCAGATCGAGAGGGGAGTGATGTGGAAGAGCAGGAGAGTAAGACAGGAGAGATTGAAGAAGTGGAAATGAATGGGGAAGTGAGTGGTATGAGTATAGAAAATGAGACAATGGGTGTGCAAGAGGAGGACAGGGATACACAGCGTGAGAAAGGTGGATGCTCCAAGAGGAGGTGAGAGCATGTGTAGGCAGGAAAGTAATAGGATGATCAGGGAACCAAAGGAAACAGATGGAATTGCAAAGGGTTCTAAAATGAAGAAGCAGAAAGGGAAATGGCCCCAGTTCAGCATGGAGAGATCACATCGAGTGAGTGGTATCAGTGGAACTAGCTGTAGATCCAGAAATGAGTTGTTGTGTTTGTATACCAATGCTAGAAGTATAAGAAACAAGGTAGATGAAATGGTTGCACTAATTGCATCTGTGCACCCAGAGATTGTTGGAATAAGTGAGACATGGTTAGATGAGGAAGACATCCTGACAGGAATAGAGATGGAAAGGTATGATGTGTTTCGTGAGGATAGAAGGGGTAAAAAGAGAGGGGGAGTGCTATTGATGATAGAGAAAGTGTTATGTCCATACAAAGTAGAGATGCAAGAGGGAAATGGGGCCAGTGGTTTTGAGGCAGTATGGTGTGAGATAGAGGTGAATTGAATCAAATACTTGGTGGGATGTTGTTATAGACCTGGTAATGTGAATGGTGGTGATAGTGAAATGTATAATCAAATAAGCCAAGCAAATAAGAAAAGGGTGATCATTATGGGTGATTTTAATTATGGCAATATAGACTGGAATGAAGAGATAGCAACTGGAAGTAAAGAAAATGAGTTTCTTGAGTTTTTGAGGGATAACTACCTCAGACAGTATGTAACAGAGGGCACAAGAGGATTAAGGGTCTTGGATTTGGTCATCTCATCGGAGGATGTAATTATCAATGAGGTATCAAATCATCCATCAATTGGTGAAAGTGACCATGAGGTGATTACTTGGGTGGTTGCCAGCAGTGTAAGGACGCCTGTGAAAAAAGGGTATATGTGGAACTACAAGGGGGGTGATTATGAAGAGCTCAGGAGACAGCTTTTAGGTGTAGCATGGAATTAGGAGTTAGCTGGAAAAGAGATCAATGCAGCTTGGGGGATTTTCAAAAAATATTTAGTAGATGCAATGTCTAAATGTATACCATGGGTGAGAAGGTTAAATAAGGTAGGTGTGAGATGGATGAATAAAGAGATTAAGCATGCAATATAGAGAAAAAGGGCATTGTGGAGGCAGCATAAGAGAAGTGGAAGTAACCAATTTCATGAGGTCTACAAAGACCAGGCAAGGAGGGTGACTTGGTTGGTGAGAGTAGCGAAAGAGAGGTATGAACAGCAGTTAGCTAATGAAGCTAAAAAGAATCCTAGGGAGTTCTTTCGATATGTAGCCAGCAAAAGAAAGAATGATTATGGAAGGATGACATTGATTGGAGGAAATGGTATAAAGACAGCTGTTGCAGAATGTGTGGTGGAGATACTTAATGAGCAGTTCATGAAGATCTTTCAATCTTGTGAATGTGACTTCATGGAGAGATTAAGAGCAGTTGATGATGGGGAGGAGAGACTGACTGTAAGTGAGCAAGAGGTGTTTGGGGAATTGAGTAAACTAGATGTAAATAAGGCTGTGGGACTTGATAATATATCACCACATATTCTGAAGGAATGTGCCAGAGAGTTGACACCTGCCTTGACATATTTTTTTAATACGAGTCTTGCACTTTGTCAAGTCCCTAATTGTGCCTACTTCATAAAGGAGGTGATCGAACTCAATCATCAAACTATAGGCCTATCTGTGTGTCAGGTGTTGTGGTTAAGTTGTTGGGAAGCTTGTGAGAACTAGGATCCAGAGTTGGGTTGACAACAATGGTATAATCTTTGATGGACAGCATGGATTTGCTAAAGGGAGGTTGTGTTTTAGTAATCTACTTACTTATTACAATAAAGTGACTGCTTCCTTGGACAGAGGAGAATGATACACAGTAATATACTTGGATTTCGCAAAAGCTTTTGATAGAGTACCTCATGATAAGTTGACAGTCAAACTAGAGCAGATGGGGTTGGATATTAGATTAGTGCATTGGATTGGAGACTGGCTATCTGATAGGTATTAACAAGTTGTGTATGGGGGTGCAATATCCAGGAAAAGGAAAGTCACTAGTGGAGTGCCTCAGGGATCTGTTTTAGGACCATTACTATTTAACTTGTATATTAATGATATTAGCGAAGATTTGGATGGAGATATTCAATTGTTTGCAGATGATGCAAAGTTGGGACGAACCATAAAGAGTAGTGAAGATGTTGTGGCCTTGCAAGAAGACTTGAATAAATTGAGTGATTGGGCAAGCAAATGGGGATGTGAGTTCAATGTTGCAAAATGTAAGGTTTTAAAATTTGGAAAACAAAGATGGGATGCAGAATTTATGCTTGGTGAGAATGTATTGTTCGAAGTAGAGGAAATAAGAGATCTGGGGGTGATAGTGGATAAGGATCTAAAATTTAGGGGACACATCGCCAAAATTGTGAAGACAACACAAAGACTTCTGGGAATGATGCGGAGGACATTGACGTGTAGAAGTAGGGAGATTCTTGTTCCATTGTATAAGGCTTTGATTAGGCCACACATGGACTATTGTGCCCAGATTTGGTCACCTGGTTTTCAGAAGGATGAAGAGATGTTGGAAAGGGTCCAAAGGCGACTGACTAAGGTAGTTTCTAACCTCTGGAATGTCGAGTATGAGGAAAGATTGAAAAGATGTAATTTGCAGAGTTTATTGGAGAGAAGGAAGAGGGGAGATATGATAGAGACCTACAAGTTGGTAAGGGGTTGTTATAGGATCAATGGTGGAGAAGTTCTACAGAGAATAGTGGGAGATCAGGGGAGAACCAGAGGTCATCCCTGGAAACTGTATAAAGAGGGTGTGAGTAGGGGAGTGAGAGGCAGGTTTTTTTCGTGCAGAGTTGTGAATGATTGGAATGCCTTGCCTTGAGAGTGTGGTGTCTGCAAGGAGTTTGAAAGTGCTTAAGACGCTGTATGATGAGATGTGTGTGAGATAAAAGGACCTCCTAGATGAGTCTTTGACTCCATGAGGTCTTGTTTAATAATAATAATAATAATAATAATAATCATTCTTTTGATATGAAATTCAATTTTATCCTGCTCAAAACTAAATAGTGATCACTTCCAATTTCAAATCCTCTGTACACTCTGGTGTCCTGCACCAGGGAGAAAACATTGCTATCAACAATAACATAATCAATGAGACTTTTCTTATTCCTTGCCTCTTCTCTCCATGTGAATTTGTGCACATTTTTATGTTGGAACATGGTGTTAGTAATAACCAGTCCATGTCCTGAGCAGAAATCCAATAGATATTTGCCATTATTATTAGCTTTGCTCTTTTCTCCAAATTTTATGTCTCACAATCATTTCTTACTCTGCTATTTAGATCCCCAACAGGGACCAACTTTTCCTTTTTCATTGTGTCAGTTGCTTTTTCTAAAGCCTCAAAAAATTCATCCCTCTTCTACCTTAGTAGATCCTTCTGTGGGACCATAGGCACAAATAAGTCTCATTGTCCAGTTCCCCATTCTCATATTTGTCCACATTACTCTACTCGAGACTGACTGCCATTTAAGAATATTTGCCTCGTATTTTGTGTTGAATACTATGGCTACTCCTTCTTTTCCTTGATTGTCATTGCCTGAATATAACATTTTGTATTTATTGCTCAGAAAGATCATAAAGAAAATAAAAAATGATAGTACAACATGACAAGAAGTATAACATCGTCTGCATAAAGCAAAGAGATGAGATTAACATCTCCAGTAATAATCAAATTTTATTATGAATTAAAATATTTATTGACTGCAGTGAATACAACATTATTCATTATTTTACATCTGATTATGTTTCGTTTTACAAATGTAATATAGTAATATCACTGTATGATTAATATGACTATGACTCAAGCACAATGACACAGTCACACATAAACATTATAATTCAACTTGGTTAAGGACATGTGCATTACATTATGGGATACTAAGGAAATCAATGCGAGGTCATTAGCATCTATATACAAGTAGCCCAGTCATGAAGTGGCTTCGTGCGCAAACTTTGTTTCCTGACACTTGGATAAAGGATGAAACCAAGAATATAATTTCTTGGCATCTTTAATTTAATGTTAGAAGGCATTATAGATTAGTATGTGGAGTGGTGTGTAAGAGGAGAAAGGACTTACTATGAGTTGCAAGATTCTGTACTTAGGCTACTGTTGCTTTTTGTTCATATCCACTTTACTGATAATGATGGAATTTTGGATGAATGATAAGATGAATCTCTTCTTCTGCAGCTTGTTCCACTTAAGCAGGGTCGCTGTTTTTAGTAAGTATCCTCCACATCCTCCTGTCTTGGGCTTGTAACCACATCCAAGTTCTTCATCCTCAAGTCCTCTTCCACCAGCTCCCTCCATTTCTTCTTTGGCCGCCTGTACTTCCTCCTTCCATGCACATCCATCCGCATGACCTTCTTCCCACATATTCATCCTCCTTCCTTCACATGACCAAACCATCTCGACCTTGCCTCCTGTATCTTCGCTCCTAAGTTCGTAACTTTCACCGTTCCCCTCACATAGTCATTTCTCAGACGATCCTTTCTGGTCACACTGCACATCCACCTAAGCATTTTCATCTCTGCTACCCCCATCCTGCTGATGTTATTTTTCTTCAGGGCCACAGTTTCCATAGCATGCGTCATAGCTGGTCTCACTGCTGTCCTATAAATTTTGGCTTTCAGGTTGATCAGCACTCTCTTATCGCATAGCACTGCAGCCATCTCTCTCCAGTTGGTCCATCCCGCTTGTATCCTGCATCCCACTTCCTTCTCAGCCTCTCCATCCTCTTCCACTGTTGAACCTAAGTATCTAAAGGTCCCTCATTTTCCTGATGACATTTCCTTCCAAATCTGTCTCCTGGCTGCCGTCCACTTTACAACACATATACTGTCTTACTTCTACTCAGTCTCATACCTCTCTCTTCCAGTAGTTTCCTCCATCTTTCCAGTTTAGCTGCCACTTCTCTTGAATCTGCACGCAGCAAGATATCATCTGCATACAACATTGTCCAAGGCACATCTCTCACCTCCTCTGTCACCATCCCATCACAATATTAAACAGGAACAGAGTTAATGCTGACCCTTGATGCTAGCCAACTGTCACTTGAAAACCTTCTGTTTGTCCCAGGTAGGTCCGAACTCTTGTCTTCACATTTCTGGAGAATCTCCTGCACCAACCTGACATATTTCTCTGGTACCTTCTTCTTCCTCAGACACCTCCAGACTTCTTGCCTTGGCACTCTATGTTACGCTTTCTCCACATCGATAAACACCAGATATAGCTTCCGTTGTTTCTCTCGAAACTTTTCCATCATCTGCCATAACACAAAGATAGCATCTGTCGTTGATCAACCAGGCATGAAGCCAAATTGCTCCTTTGCAATCTCCACCTCCTTCCTCAATCTTCCATCAAGAACCCTTTCTAGGAGTTTCATTCTGTGGGACATCAACTTTATTCCTCTGTAATTCTTACAGTCTTGTGATAAGATGAATATTACAACAAAAATTACAAATACTTTCATTCATTAACCATTTCTCTTCCATCTTTTTGAAATAATTTTGACCTTTTATGAAATATTCTGAAAAAAAAGTATTGAAAAGTGAAATAATTTTTCTACATCTAGTCACTTCATTGTCACTTCTTTTAGTAAAAGTAATTTCTAAAATAAAGAGCAAAAGTGCTCTTTACTTTTATGCACTGACTGAGACAAGGAACTTGAAATGTATTTTTTTTTGTAAGGAACTCTCACTTAGTACGTAAAAGTAATTACTAAAATAAAGAGCAAAAAGGCTCTTTACTTTTATGTACTGACCTAGAGTTCGTTTACAAAAGATACATTTCTCTGATTTCAAGTTCCTTAGTACTGAGCAAGAGTTCTTGCTCTCTTAAGTCTTCTGCCTTGTCTCTGAAGAGAACCAACCAGTTCAAAACAGCTGTTAGGCCAGTGAAACCTTATCAGAATGGACTAATAAAAGGTGAATATATAAACTCTTGGACAGCTCTTATGTCTTTTAAGTAGTCCACTAAGGTAACTTGCGGATGCTGAGGAATGTATTCCTGCAAACATTCAGCTTTGAAATAATGCTGGATCAGAAAACCACTTTGCTTATGTAATTTTGCATCACTGAACTGAAACATATATTGGCTTGTCTGCTGAAGCTGAGTTGGTTACTCCAATGTGGAGGTGCTGTCATCCTGTTTTTTCGTACCCTTGGTTGCTTTGGTGTTTTCTTAACTACTATAACAACAACTTCATAAGTTTTCTTTCATTTTCTGATTCTGTTTCCATACTATACTTGTAAAGAAAAAAAAGAGTTTAGAGTTTATATCCTTCTTGCTACTATTTCCTATTTTCCACTTTTTCTTTTTTTATTACTTTCACATGAGAGGCTACGAACATCTACTGTATTAGCAAATAAATGTTGTATGTGGGCATGGGTCAAGAGCAAAGTAATCTGTTGATATTCTCTTGAAGAGCTTGAGGTTGAAATCTTTATTGGGAAACTGCTCCTCAGAACTGAAATGGATGGAATAAAAGACAACTGAAAGTAGTAGTTTGGTGAATCAATAGTTCAATTGTAAAAGAACATTAGGCAGCTGGAAGTATCAGTAGATGAGAGACATTGGCTTAAAATGAGTGTGTGTAAGAGGGATCATTAGTTAACTGAGCTGCACTCTTCATAACAGCATCAAAAATGTTTACAGAAGTCTTATGTGCATCACCATCCCAAATGGCAGTATTCCAAGGTTGAATGGATTTGAGATTTGTGTAGAGTAAATAACTGGAAAGATGAAATGAAAATTAATGCTTTGAGCTCAAGAGGATGCCAAGTTTTCTGGAAGCTGGGATGCTGCAGAAGGGGTGTGATTATATTAGGAATGACTAGGAGTAAGAGTCAGTCTGAGAAGAGAGAGATCTGACCCTCACTTTTTTTTTTTTTTCAAGAAAAAAAAAGTTTGTTTTTGAAGCAATGAAGGTGACCAGATTATTTTCCCATTGCAAGAAATGTGCAGTGATCACTGTTTAGGATACTTATTGTAGACAATCTTGAAGTTTGAGATGTTTGAGCACTACAAGATTTGTCCTATTAGCAGAGTGAAATTATCAGCTAAACTGTGAACAGTGTTTGTGGTCAGCGAAGAAGATTATTTATACATGTTAAAGAGAGTGGGTGAAATAATAGAGCCAAGAGGAATGCCTACATTGATAGGAAAATCTGAAGAGAGAGAGAGAGCAACTGGTAATCAAATTACAGAGAGAGGAAAGCAGACCATAAGATGACAATTTGCTGCAGTCCTCAATGGCAAACCCTCCAATGTCTTGGAAATGTAACAGCATAGGTTTCTACAAACCATTCCACGTCCAGAGGTAGGTGATGAAGGCTGAGATATCTGCTGTGGATCTTGACTGGCAAAATCCATATTTGTAGCTGTGTGTCCAGACAGTTCATTGCTGACAATTCAGCGTGGAGACTATTCATTGCTGGAAATTTAATTGTGGGGAAAATTCATTGCAGATATATGTGAAAAAAAAATTTTTTTTTTTAAATAAAAAATAAAGAAAACAATTTGTAACAGATGGAAGCTGTATTTATTTTAATATTTGGATTTTTATGAATTTATAAAATAATTGTTTGACAAAAATAATTATCTTGAATCAAGTTCTGGGAGAATAAAATGTATTGGCAACTAAGATAATTACAGACAAAAAAAAAATTTAAAAAATGATAGTGGCATTGTTCTTCAGAGTGATACAGTCTTACGTTAAGAAATATGAAAGGATCTCTTATTTGCACTGGCATTAAAAACTATAATTATACGATAAAACATGTAGCAAAAATAAATGTAACTTGTAGGTAATGTAATTTAGATTCTAGTTACCGAGCAAACAGCAAGCAACTGCGTTTCTGGCAATAGGTAACTGAAAGTATCTACGTACACAAGGTAATCTGGTTACGTGTTCTTGTCAGCGTGAAGGATTATCACACCTTCTAATGGATATGACAGTCAAATGCACTCGATATCCATGTTTTTTCAACAGGTGGTCTGACTCTTATCCAGGATTTGCTGGACCCATATAAACATCCTGGCCAGTTGGGAGGTTAACCCTGCAGAGGTCTCGCAGTCAAAAAAATTGCAGCTTAGGTTGCGTGTATCTGAGAGATACATTCGTTACTAGTATGTGCGGAAATGTGATACAACTTAAAAAAAAAACACTACAAATATAATACACGATGGTTTATTTATTTTCAGTTACAATCTAGAAATTATTGAAAAAAAGAAACAAACAAAAAAACAACAAGTAAACCAGTATTATACTGACATCGGAGTTCGCAGTATATCTCAGATACAATTTACTATCAAATATCACTTTCGCATTCGACTCTGTCATTCTCATCATCGGACTCGAGTAACATCACTGAATCTCTTCAGTCTGATGATTATCCTGTTGATATATTTTTCCAGCCATTTTCAACAGTAAATTTTAAAAAAAAACTAAACCAATACTATACTGACATCAGAGTTTGCGGTATCTCTCATACAATTGACTGTCAAATATCTCATACCTTTACATAACACATGTTAAACCCAAATGACTTCAATTTTCTAGCGGATAATACTTCCAGCGAATTTTTTCTGCGATGATTTTTCCTGTGATAAATTTTCCCTGCAATAAATTTTCCTCTCAATGAATTTTCCCCACGATGAATTGTCCATGAACCTGTAGTTGCTGATTAGTTGACATTTCTACATGTTTTGAAGAAGTTGACTATTGATGACATTCTCCATTACTTTAGACAGCACTGAGTGGAGACGAGAGCAGTAGATCAATAACTCACTTTTTTTTCTTTATTTTTGGAATTGACTGTATATGTAATGCAATGCATGACTTTAAATTTTTCAGGAAATTACAACGCATACAAAAATATTAATTAAAAAACTTTAATCCATACCTTCCTATATTTCAGCAATGTTACGTTGCCATCTTCTGGGAACATAAAACTATAATATGCACACGCAGGCACTAACAATGAGCAAATGAGGCTGATGAAGGCAACTGAAGTTGGTCCTAGAGTTCTAAAGGTGCCCCCTATGGGCTAAATTGGATTTTCTTGGCTGTTTTGCTGATGTCCTTGGGATGCAAGCTTCCCAAATTTCGGGCAGTCTCATGCACCCAAATTTGTTGAGGTTTGGGAAGTTTTTTAGAGCTTTAATGCATGAGACTGCCCCAAATTTGGGAAGCTTGCATCCTAAGGACATCAGCCCAACAGCCGAGACAACCCAATTTAGCCTGCTAGAGGGCACCTTTAGGACTCTAGGACAAACTTCAGTTCCCTTCATCAGCCTCATTTGCTTACTGGTAGTGCCTGTGTGCACATATCATAGTTTTATGTTCCCAGAAGATGGCAACGTAGCATTGCCAAAATATAGCAAGGTATTGGTTAAAGTTCTTTAATTAATATTTTAGTATACGTTGTCATTTCCTGAAAAAATGTAGTCATGTAACCAACATATAAATTTTTCTACAAGAAGTAATGCAGTGCAGTGTTTCTAGTAAAGAAGAAGATGATTTGCTTTCATTTATCAAGTAGTTGAATGAGAAGAATGATGAGGAGGTCAGCCTTATCTTTAGGTAATATTGCAATGCTACAATTTGGGGCAAGTAAGAAGTAGAAGCACAGATGGACAAAAGTTGTCCCCAACAACTTTCGCAAGTGACCGTAATGCATAACTGCCATTAATAGGCAAGTTTTTACATTTAGCCATATCATACTCAGATTAAGCCCTTTTAGCAAGTATTGTGGCTTCAGTGTGGTAAATAAAGTTGGATTTTGTCCCAAGCTACTTACAATAAATTTTCTTTTCTTGGACTGTCCTGATACACTTTTTGGAAAACTATGGCTTAGATATTGGTTGGGAATCTTGAATACTCTTAGGAATGAAAGCCTCTGTTCCAACACAAATAATTTCTGTATCAACATTACAACAAGTATCTGAATCTGAAGAACAAAAACAGTAATCTTACCAGGAGTAAAAAATGATACATCTTCAGGGATTACAAAAAAACTAATGTAACATCAAAAACAAATAACACACAATACTAAGCCCAACCACGTGGGTGAAGTCCTATCTAGGTGGAGCGCCCTCTAAGGGCGGTTGTAGGTAGCCTGGAATGTAAAGTGGGACCTTTGGTGATAAGTGTTTCCCAAATCTTAGGAAGCTTAATGCAACCACCATATTTGTTGAGATTTGGTTGGTTCCTGAGAGCTGCTGCTGATTCTAAGAATAGTCTCTCTTTTTTGAATTTGCTGTGGTGGAGCATGGTGGTTTTTTTTCCATGAGATCCTGTGGGTTGTATCCAAGACATGGTCAGCCAAGCCTGACCATGACTTGGTGATGATGATCACAGAAACGTGTTTACTTGGCATTTTTGTAGTGCCAAAATACACAAGATTGTGAATGGTTATGGGAAGGAAGTTCTGCAAGAAATTAATTTGTATGAGTCACATTTGAATGATCACCAGGAGCAGTCATCTCACCTCAGCAGTGTTCCTGGAAGGAGAACTGATTAAGAAATCATCCAGGTTTTGTAAGTGGAGAAGATTGTTGGGGATTTTGATTGGGAAATGAATGATTTGTTTTAAATCATCAGATACTGCAAATCTTTGCTTCTTCTCCAGCTTGGTTAGCAGAAATGAAAAAATGGAACTAGTTAGAATTGTGGACATTAAAGTCACAAAAGAAGACTACAATGCTGTTTGTGAATATGGATTGTTGAAATAAAGCTTCATTGATTAGAAGTTAAAAAAGTCTGAGTGATGTTCAGAACTGGGGTAATGATAGAGCCAGCAGATGAATGAGATATCACGAAGCAGAGAAATCTTAAGCCACAGAAGGTCAAAAAGGTGAGATTTAAGATTAGGCTTCCTCTGCCAAGCAATACTGGAAGACTACAGTGCTGTTTGTGAATTTGGATTGTATGAAATAAAGCTTCATTGATAAGAAGTTAAAGAGTTCTGAATGACTGACAAACTACACCATGTGTGATTCCTTGTGTCACACCTGTGACAGAAGGAATCACGCATGGTGTAGTTTGGACATTTAAGATGGACTGCAGTTGTTGTGCTGTTGAGGATTCATTCAAACACAGGAGATTGAGTATGAAATAAAGCTTCATTGATAAGAAGTTAAAGAGTTCTGAATGACTGACAAACTACACCATGTGTGATTCCTTGTGTCACACCTGTGACAGAAGGAATCACACATGGTGTACTTTGGACATTTAAGATGGACTGCAGTTGTTGTACTGTTGAGGATTCATTCAAACACAGGAGATTGAGTTTGGATGTCTGTAGGTGATGATACACATAATTTAAGTTAATGTTTATATCGCGAATGTTGGTGAAGTGAATGTGGCAGAAATGTTTTTTTTTTTTTATTGCAACCTTTTTTGTTTTTAAATTTTTTTGGGGAAATTTTTTTAGGCAAGTTTGTTATGTAATTTAACCACAGTAATACTATATTTAGATTTATTCTTATGCCTGTATTACAAAGATGAAGAGAAAAAGAGTAAGAGAACATATAGTGAGTGGAGATAGACTCTTATTTAAAGAGCATCCAGTCTCTCTCCAGCTGCAACCTGCCAGTGTAGATGGTAATGAGATGCACCACCTGAGAAGCCTCCTAAATGTGTTGCCTACTAGTTTCTTCTTGTAACATCATCTGGCAGTGGTCAATTAGTGGAACTGCTTTACTGCTATACTTTCAAAGATGGAGTAGGCTCGATCTCTACAATATGTATGGCATGCCTTTGAGGGGTATCACCCATTCTGCATGTTGAAAGATATTGAGGGAAAGAGGATAGAAATCAGAACTCTGCTCTGGAAACCAAACATGGCAACAGCCACTTCAGGTTCCTAATAAGCAAGGTGGTGGTGTTTTACCAGGCATGAAGATCACTTATCACCTAGTAGTCAAATTAGCATTTCCTCCAACTAGGAAGATAATCCTTTTACAGTATGAATGCTTACTGATGCCAGAGCCCCTTTGGTGGAAACGGGCTACATCTCAAGAAGGGAAGGATGACTACTGGAAGAGGCCATATTTCACATTCACTGGCCCAATAGCTTTCTAATAGCATCTTTTTTTTTCACTTCCTGTTTAATTTCACTATTCATCTATTTCAGTCCTATCCTGTTTTATATATATATATATATATATGTCACTTATTTTAGTAAAAGTAATTAAAGAGACAAAAGGCTCTTTACTTTTATGCACTGACCGAGACAAGGAATTTGAAATGTCAGAGAAATGTATTTTTCATAAGGAACTCTCAGTTGGTGCGTAAAAGTAATTACTAAAATAAAGAACCAAAAGGCCCTTTACTTTTATGTACTGACCAAGAGTTTGCTTTGATGAAGTGAATGTAGGAGAAATATTTTTTTTTAACCGTGCAAATGCCTTTAAAAAGTTCTCTTAAGTATTTATTGCACTATATCACATGGGATTCATAACACAGGATTATAAAGGTCACAATTATAATCTATCTAATATGTTATATTCTATGCTGACAGTTTAGTAAGAGAACTAATAATTATCAATTCTGTGTTTAGGCAAATCATTTTGAATGAACTGCTTGCTAATCACCAGACTTTGTTAAAAATTCACATTCAAAAGAAGAACCTCTGACAGCAATACAGTTCTCTCACTAATGCAGACCATTATACTGAGCTCATTTACTACAGCAAATTACAAAAGAATTTCCAGCCAAAATCTAGCATCAGCTATTATAAAGGATATGCACTATAACAAATTATTCTTTTTATTCCTGAGAGTTAGGAAATATAAAAATTAACAAAATTGTTGTCTGAATAGGTGATACATCTGAACAGCAGCCTCCTACAAAGAGAGAATGGCATGAGGAAGGAAAATACAACAGTTTTCACAGTGTAGAATCTGAATCATCAAGTATTACAAGCAGTGATATACCTGGAGAGAGGTAAGAATGCATTGTTTTACTGTCCAAATAGATTCTTGATTTTTAAATTTAAATCATTTTAAGTCATTTAAAAATTGAATAATTTATACTTTTTTTTTTAATTGATCATTATTGAGATTGTAATATTCCCATACCTGACTATTTACTTTTCACCTCAAAGAAAAAGCACAAACAAAAACATACCAGAAACAATGCAAATCCCACTACTAAAATATCCTTGCATACTATAGTATTAAACATACCCCAGATATCGAAAAAGTTATCATAATCAGTTTCTAAGAAAATGAATCCTAATTCATTCACGAGGATAGAAAGGAAGGGGAGTGTGCAGATGATAGCAGGTGAATTATGTCCGCATAAGGTAGACATGAAAGAGAGGAAATAGTAGCATTGATTATGGGGCAGTGTGATGTGAGGTGGAGGTTGACAGGATGAGATATTTAGTTGGATGCTGCTATTGGCCAAGGAATGTGGAGGGTAGTGATGAAGAAATGTATAAACAACTTGGATTAGTGAACAAAGGAAGGATGATTCTTCTTCTTGCTCAGTCTCCTCATTTCTGAGGACTCATGACTCTAGCCACAATGTCTGTTCATTTCTTTCTGTCTTTAGTTGCAACAGTGGCCAACTCCTAAGTCGAGTGATATTTTTAATCTGGTCCAACCATCTTGGTCTTTGGCATCCTCTTTCATCATCATCAAATTCCCGACATGTAGCCTCAGGAGTGTACAGGATATGATACTACTACATGAAAAACTTACATCATTACTAACTTCCTATTCACAATTTTCCTCCAAATCAGTCTATTACCTGTGAAGACTCTAATGTTATCAGATCTTATATTTCTATCTTCTAAGGCACTTTTTACTGTATCAGTTCACCTATATCTTGGTCTTCCTCTGGGTCTTTTTCCTGCCAATCTGGCAGAGAACACATGTTTTGCTAATCTTTCCTCTCCAATTCTGTTTAAGAGATTATACCACCTGAAATTAGCTCTGCTAACACATTCCTGGATGCTAACAATGTCAAGTTCTTTCCTAATACCCTCATTTTTAATATGATATTGCCATTGATACCATCTGTTCATGCCCATAATCTTTCTTAGGACTCATGTCTGTGGTCTCTAGTCTTTGGTCAAGTGTTTTACTTTGAACCCAACTCTCAGATCCATAAAGTTAAAATTGGTTTGGACACTGTCATAGCTAATTTAGTGTTTTGCTTAATTTCTCTCTTATTCCATATAAATTTATTCAGTTGACTTCCTATCATACCAGCTTTGTTGATTCTGTTTTCTATTTCCATATTTAATTTACCATCTTCATTAAAAAAATTGTGCCTAAGTAGCTGAAATGTTTTACTTGTTCTATAGGTTTTAAATTAATGATGCAATTTATATTTTCAATGCTTCTGCCTATTTTCATTATCTTTGTCTTGTTATTGCTGACCTTCATACCATATCTATTACAACAGTTATTCAAATTAGTCAGGGAATCTTGGATACTTGTAGAGAATTTATTTTGAAGTATAACCATCATCTGCATAACACAAAGAGCTGAAATTAACACCTCCAATTTTGATATCAGGTTTAATACCACTTTCCTTCATAATATGATATATATAGATAATGAATAACAGAGGGAATAATGTATATCCTTGTCTGACACTAGATTTAACATTAAACCATCTTCCTGTACTTCCTTCAATTCTTTATTTGAGTTGTAAGTCAGCAGTTAGAATTGTTTAATATAATGCCCCATTGGCACCATATAACTGTAGCGTTTTGAATAGCTTTTCCAGATCTACAAAATTAAAATATAGATCTTTGCTATATTTCCATGATTTCTCAACTATTTAGATCATGTTTCACAATTTTTTAAACTGTGGAACATTTGGGTTATTTGGATTATGTTTCACAATTTTTATATTGTGGAACATAATCTGTTTTAATTGATATTGAGAGAATCAAAGATATTTAGAGTAATTATTACAATTTACACCTCCATGGAGTCCAAGCACTCATCACAAGGCATTGATACTCTAAACAATTGATTGTAACAGTGCACAATCCACTTTCTCCATTAAGTGGGTTCTCTGATTAATTTTCCTGTTCTGCAGATGAAAAATCAGAGTTTTCAGGAAGAGAAAAAAGGCCTCCTACCTCCATGAGGTAATTGGCTAGCTTACCTTCAGTTGAGAAGCTTATATAAAGATATTTCTGTTGTTATGCCAAGAATTGAATGTAGATCTTTTTCAGTTGACACATATCCTGATTTTTCTAATTATGCTTGTTACAGAAGCTTCAAGTATGAGAAGGATATCACGTATGTTATGAGAATTGGCTGATTATATGTAATTTGTTGATGAGATGGAAATGAGATTTAATCACAATAAGTTAATTCAGGGCATATTTATAATAGATAGCATCTATTTCTTTCACTTGTTGAACAAATAGCAAAATGAAAAGTGAGTTAGAACAAATATACAAAGTTAAGTTTTTACTGTTACAGTAGAAAATATATGGAATTCCTTATGAAAATAATGGAAACAACTATCGTGTTGGAGTAAAACGGATTAATTTTTTCTGATAACCTTTAATATATGGGATAGATATGGTTTTACTGTAATCTATATTATTTTTTATGAAGAACTTTATTAAAAATCATAGCCATTAGAGGGCTACATGGTGTGTAGTATTTGTGGAGAGCTCCTGAACAGATAAGTAATTGATGAATTTGCATAGTATTTACATAGTATTGTTTACTTTTCATATTTTAATGTGTCTGGGTGATTTTTGGGTGTTTTCTGAGTATTTTAAATAGTAAATTGATAGATACAATTATCGTGCACATGACCCCATAAAGAGGAATACAACAAAGATGGCGTCCAGGTCGCCATCTTTGTCTAAAAATGTTATTTTAAAGGATTTGATTCAGTGTACTGTTTGCGAAACGTATGCATTGAGGAGAGCGATTGGAGTCTGGTTAAACAACGATAGTGGAGTGAATGTGTGCAGAAAGTGTAAAGAATGTGAGAATTTAAAGAGTGTTTCAGGTCATGAGAGTGATATCGTTGTTGAAAGTGAGAAGCTAGAAAATAGTGATATTTGTGAGGTAGTACCATATAGCTGTGAGAGTGGCGTTGAAAGTGAGAATGAACGTAAACATACAGAACGAATGAATGAATTATTGGAGAATAAAAATGATGAGCCTGATGCAATGAGTGAGATAGCTCGGTTACACGGAGCGATACACAGGGCAAATCGGCAGCTGGAGCATTGGAAAAAATGTTTACTGAGCGTAGCGACTGATAAACGGCAAAAGTATGATAGAAAAAATAAGAGTATAATAGTGAGTGTAAACAAAATGAAAGAGCGAGTGTTGTATGGAGATTCCTTAGTAAGAGGTGTGTTAGCTGAGAGTTTAACAAAATCGTACCGACCTGGTGCAAACGTTAGGATGTAAGCAAGTCAATTAGAATGCAAAAGCAGCGGGTGAAAGAATTGATAGTGGTAGCATGTACAAATGATTTGAAAGGAGACAAAATGGCTATGAGTGAGGATGTGAAGGAATTCCTTGAGATAGCAAAAGAGAAGAGTGAGAGAGTTAGGATGGTGAGTCTGTTGCTGTGGTATGACAGTGAAAGAGGGCCATAATTGCAAATGACTTTATGCATGAATTATGCAGGACGAGTGGTGTGGAATTTGTGGATGTGTGGCGTGAGTTCGATGTAAGATGGATGGTTTACATTTGGATGGATTTGGTGTACGGAGACTTGAAAAGGTTGTGGAATGTAGTGGAAGTGGATGTGCAGAATCAGGGAAACTAGAGTTATTGGGGGGGGTGGTAGATATGCAGACTTTAGGGAGACAGTTGAGTGTATGAATGTGTGTAATATGCCCAAGCGAGTACGAAAGACTACAAATCAGAATGGGATAGTTAGTATAAGGCATCAAAATAGGGATGGGACAAATGGGTTTCTGCATTTCATGTATACTAATGTCAGAAGTATTAGGAACAAGAAGGAAGAATTTTTGGCCTTGTTTGGCACTTCCAGGCCACAGGTTATTGGCATTAGTGAAACATGGCTGACAGAAGATGATAGAGCTAGTGGGATTGAATGTGAGGGGTATGGTGTGTTCAGGAGTGACAGGGAGAATAAAATGGGAGGAGGAGTGTTATTGATGATAGATGATGAGCTACAGCCAAGGAGAATAGAAGTGGAACTACAGGATAGAGAAAAGAGCACATTTGAGGCTATTTGGTGTGAGATTGAAACTACCAGAACAAAATATACAGTTGGGTGCTGCTATAGACTAGGTGATTGAATAGATAGTGGAGATAGTATGCATAAGCAAATAGAAGAAATGAGTTAGAAGGAGGGTAATTATTATGGGTGATTTATACTATGGTAACATTGATTGGAAGGAGGAGAGGACACATGGGAGGAAGGAATTGGATTTTATGCGATTATTAAGGGATAACTATCTACGACAGCATGTAATGGAAAATACTAGGGGTCGACATTGCTTGACCTAGTAATTGCATCTGAGAATTTGGCTGTAACGAATATGACTACGTGGCTACCAATTGGTAAGAGTGATCATAGGGTCTTGACTTGGGAGGTGGCTAAAGGTGTGGAATTTACAATTAAGACAGGGTACATGTGGAATTATCGAGCTGGTAAGTATGACAAGCTTAGGAGTTTGATTGGTTCAGTGCCATGGCATGTAAAACTGCAAGGGCTAGATGATGATAGTGCATGGGAGGCGGTTAGGAAGTGTTTGCATGAGGCAATGACTGACTGTATACCTAGAGTCCGAATACAGACAAATCGGCCCTTCAGAACACACACAATTTACAGACAAAAAATAGTTGTGGTGGTGGTGGTAGGCAGTAGATGGCGCTGATGTAGTTGATATGTAGTAGAAGTTCGGTAGTAGTGGAGAAGGAGAGTTCTACAGTAGGTGCCCTCCCGCAATGAGTCTTCGGACTCCTTGGAGGTGTCATGAATAATAATAATAATAATAATAATAATAATCAATGCAAAAAATGAAACAACTATGCAGGGAATTTAAGGAGAAAGGTGACCGGCAGGCACATGAACGGTATACAGCGCAGGCCAGAAGGGTAACGAGTGTGGTAAGAAAAGCAAAAACGGATTATGAAAGAACATTAGCCATGCAGGCTAAAGAGAATCCCAAACAGTTTTTTCGATATGTTGCAAGTAAAAGAAAAAATGTATATGGCAGAATGATTTTAAAGAATGCCGATGGTAGGGTGGTAACCGAATCAGTTGATATAGTTGAATTACTGAGCGAGCACTTTGCAAGAATATATCATCCAGGTGGTGACATTGCAGGAATGAATGAGCCAATAGATTCTACGGGAATTGTGGTGAATGAAGTGGATGTGAGTAGTCTGTTACAAAACCTCAATGTCAATACATCTGTTGGATTATTATTATTATTGTTCCGGGAAACTCCAAGGAGTCGAAAGACTCATTGAGGGAGGCCCTAACATGGATTGGAAGGTATACCAGCTCGTATCGTACGTGAAGTGGCTAAAGAATTGTCAGTGCCCTTGACCATTTTGTTTAGTTTGAGTCTCGGGTCTGGGTTAGTCCTGAGGGGGGCGGAAAAAGGGGAAAATAGTTCCACTGCATAAAGGAGGTTCCAAAACTGCTGTTGTAAATTACGGACCGATTAGCATATCAGGAATCATTGTCAAGAGAAAATAACAGGATTGGATAGATGAAAATGGGATACTGTATGGGGGACAACATGGTTTTGTGAAGGGTAGATTCTCAGTAACTTGCTCATATTTTATAACACAGTGACGGCTGAACTAGATAAGGGTGATGGGTTTACAGTGATTCTACTGGACCTCAGTAAGACCTTTGACAGGATACCACATGGAATTCTAATCAGTAAACTGCAGCATATGGGGATGGATATAGGGTTGGTGAGATGGATAGGAGGGTGGTTGATGGAGAGATATCAGAGAGTGGTTTATTCAGGAGTAGAGTCCAAAAGACGGCTTGTGACTAGTGGTGTGCCACAGGGTTCTGTTCTTGGACCACTACTTTTCAGTTTGTTCATTAACGATATAGGAAAGGATCTGAGAGGAAGTATTCACTTGTTTGCTGATGATGCAAAGTTGGGTAGAGCAATAGTGAGCGCACAGAATGTCAAAATTTTGCAAGATGATTTGGATAGTTTGGAGGACTGGGCTAAGGAAAATGGATGTCGATTTAATGTGGCAAAGTGCAAGGTTATGCATTTTGTGGTGAAAAATTAGCAGCAGTATATCACATTGGTGGAACCGTACTCCAGGAGATTGATGAGGCCAGGGATTTGGGAGTGTTGGTGGATAGGGAGTTGATGTTTAGGGGACACATCACAAAAGTAGCTAAATCAGCTCATCAAATCACTTCGTTGCTGAAAAATACTTTAACAAGCAGAGACAAACAAGTTATTGTTCCTCTGTATCGAGCCTTGATAAGACCCCATCTAGACTACTATGCCCAGATATGGGCACCAGGGTTTCTTCTTGATGGGGAACAGGTGGAGAGGATCCAGAAATGAGTGACCAAGATGATAGCAGCGCTATGGAATGAACCTTATGAGATCAGGTCGAAGATTTTTGGGTTGCAAAAATTGATTGATAGGCAGAAAAGGGGTGATATGATTGAAACATTCAAATTACTGAAGAGTTTCTATAAGATTAATTCAAAAGATAATTTTGAGAATAGGACTGGTGGTGGGAGGACTAGGGGCCATACATGGAAGCTGGACAAGAATGTGGTTAGCAGGGGTGTTAGAGCTAGGTTTTTTACTTGGAGAGTGGTGAATGAGTGGAATAAGCTGCCAGAATCTGTTGTGGGTGCTATGACTGTGAATGAGTTCAAGGCAAGGTATGATAGATACTGTGTGAAAGTCGAATAGTTGTTCTTGACATGATGTTAGGACCTCCCTCGATGAGGCTGTCGACTCCTTGGAGTTGCACGAAATAATAATAATAGTATTTTTGCTATAGCCATTATTTATAAATGTATTGCTAATAAATTTTAATTCTTGTTTAAGAGCTTCCTCATTAGAGCAGATTGTTATAGCTCAGTTTTTGTGGATATTAATGACTCAAAAAATAATTTAGATTACAGAAAAACCTACAGAAAATTATCTACACTATGAGTTAAAGATGCCAAAAAATTATCTTCTTGGTTTAATCTTTTATCCAAGTGTAAATGAAAGTTTGTGCATGAAGTCAGCATAAGAGTGATACTAATCAGTTCCATAGGATTACAAAGAACAGGCAAGGATAGTTAAGGGTAGCAAAAGTCAAGCTCTTAATTAGTGAAGCCAAAAAGAATCCTAGGGAGTTCTTTCGATATGTAGCCAGCAAAAAAAAAAAATAATAAAATTATAAAAAATGGTTACAGAAGGATGTGATTGGAGATAATGGTATAATAACAACTGCTGCAGAGAATATTATTATTATTTATTATTTATTTCAGGCTACTCCAGGGAGTCCTTAGACTCATCGAGGGAGGCCCTAAACTCCATGTCCACACAACTATTTGACATTCTCACAGTATCTATCATACCTTGCCTTGAACTGGCTCACTGTCATAGCACCCACAACAGACTCTGGCAGCTTATTCCACTCATTTACCACTCTAATAATAAAGAACCCAGCTCTAACACCCCTGCTAACTACACTCTTGCCCAGCTTCCATAGGTGTCCCCTAGTTCTCCCACCACCAGTCCTGATCTCAAAAATATCCTCTGAATTAATCTTATAGAATCCCTTCAGTAATTTGAATGTCTCAATCATATCTCCCCTCTTCCGCCTATCAACTAGTTTCTGCAACCCACAAATCTTCAACCTGTTCTCATATGGTTCATTCCATAGACCTGCTATCATCTTAGTCACTCGCCTCTGGATCCTTTCCACCTCCTCCCCATCAAGAAGGAACCGAGGTGACCAAATCTGGGCACAGTAGTTGAGATGAGGTCTTATCAGGGCTCGGTACAGAGGTACAATAACTTGCTTGTCTCTGCTCGTCAAGGTATTTTTCAACAACCAAGTGAGTTGATGAGCTGTTTTAGCTACTTTTCCAATGTGCCCCCTAAACTTCATCTCCCTATCCACTAACACTCCCAAGTCCCTGGCCTCATCAATCTCTTGGAGTACAGTTCCACCAATGTGGTACTGCTGCTAATCTTTTCACCCCAAAATGCATAACCTTACATTTTGTCACATTAAATTGACATCCATCTCCTTAGCCCAGAACTCCAATCTATCAAAGTCATCCTGCAAGACTTTGACATCTTCTGCATTCACTATCGCCCTACCCAACTTTGCATCATCAGCGAACAAATAAACTGTTCCACTTAGATCCTTCCCTATATCGTTAATGAACAGATTAAACAGCAGTGGTCCAAAAACAGAACCCTGTGGCACACCACTGGTCACCGGCCGTCTTTTGGACTCCACTCCTGAATAAACTACTCTTTGATATCTCTCCATCAACCACCCACCTATCCATCTTACCAACCCTATATCCATTCCCATATGTTGTAGCTTACGGATTAGAATTCCATGCGGTATCCTGTCAAACGCTTTTGCCCGTTCCAGCAGTATCACTGTAAACCCATTTCCCTTATCCAGTTCTGCTGTCACCGTGTTATAAAACTTGAGCAAGTTACTGAGGCATGATCTACCCTTCACAAAGCCATGCTGTCCCCTGTACAGTATCTCATTTTCATCAATCCATTCCTGTATTTTTCCCTTGACTACTTTCTCCAAGACCTTGACAATGACTCCTGATATGCTGATCGGTCGGTAATTTGCCACCATAGTCTTGGATCCTCCTTTATGCAGTGAAACTATTTTCCCCTCTTTCCACGCCTTCAGGACAAAACCAGACTCGAGACTCAGATTAACCAACATAGTCAAGGGCACTGATAGTTACTTAGCCGCTTAACGCAAGACCCGTGCCGGTATACCATCCAATCCCACAGATGTATTCACATTAAGGTTCTGTAATAGACTATTCACCTCCACTTTATTTATCACAATTCCCGTATAAACTAATGGTTCCTTCATTTTTTCAATGTCACCACCTGGATGATATACTTTTGCAAAGTGCGTGCTCAGTAACTCCACTATATCGATTGGTTCAGTGACCTCCTTACCATCGTCATTCCTTAAAATCATTTTGCCATGTACAGTTTTTTCCTTGCTTGCAGCATATTGAAAGAACTGTTTGGGATTCTCTTTAGCTTGCATAGCTAGTTTCCTTACATAATTGGCTTTTGCTGTTTTTACCACACTTGTTACCCTTCTGGCCCGCACTTTATACCGTTTGTGTGCCTGCAGGTCACCCCTTTCTTTAAATTCCCTCCACAGTTGTTTCTTTTTTTGCAGCTCAAGCTTAATGGTGTTATTCATCCATTTACCCCTACTTGTTTTACAATTCGGACCTTAGGTATACAATCAGCCATAACCTCCTGTAAATGCTCCTTGACCACTTCCCATGCACTATCGACGTCCAGCCCTTGCAGTTGTACATGCCATGGCACTGATCCAAGCAATCTCCTAAGATTGTCAAACTTGCCAGCATGGTAATTCCACATATACCCTGTCTTAGTCAAAAATTCCACACCTTTAACCACCTCCCAAGTTAAGACCCTAGATCACTCTCACCAATTGGTGGCAATGTAGCCATATTCGTTACAGTCAGATCCTCAGATGCAATTACAAGGCCAAGCACTCTCTGACCCCTAGTATTTTCCATTACATGCTGTCGCAGATGGTTATCCCTTAATAACTGCATAAAATTCAATTTCTTCCTCCCACGTGTCCTCTTCTCCCTCCAATCAATGCTACCATAGTTGAAATCTCCCATAATAATTACCCTCCTTCTACTCATTTCTTCTATTTGCTTATGCATACTATCTCCACTATCTTTTCCATCACCTGGTCTATAGCAGCACTGAATTGTATATTTTGTTTTTCTAGCCTCAATCTCACACCAAATAGCCTCAGATGTGCTCTTTTCTCTATCTTGCAGTTCAATTTCTATTCTCCTTGGTTGTAGCTCATCAGCTATCATCAATAACACTCCTCCTCCCATTTTATTCTCCCTGTCATTCCTGAATACACTATACCCTTCACATTCAATCCCACCAGCTATATCATCTTCAGTCAGCCATGTTTCGCTAATGCCATAACCTGTGGTCTGGAAGTGCCAACCAAGGCCAAAAATTCTTCCTTCTTGTTCCTAATACTCCTGGCATTAGTATACATGAAATGCAGTGATCCCTTTGTCCCACCCCTATCTTGATGCGTTATTCTAAATGTCCCATTCCCATTTTTTGTCCTTAGTGCTGGCTCGGTTACATTATATTCATTTTTACACTCAACTGTCTCACTGAAGTTTGCATATCCACTCCCCCCCCCCTCCTTGGTAGTTCTAGTTTCCCTGGTTCTGCACATCTATTTTCACTTCATTCAACAACACTTTTTCCAGTCTCTGCACACCAAATCCATTCAAATGCAGCCCATCCATCTTGTATAAGTCAAACTCATTCCACACATCCACAAATTCCACACCGCACCGTCTGCATAACCTGCGCATAATGTCATTTGCAATTATGGCCCTCCTTCTAAACTCCTCTCTGTCATACCGTGGCAACAGATTCACCATTTTAATTCTGTCACTCTTTTCTTTCGCTGCCTTTAACAATACTTTCAAGTCCTCTCTCATAAAAAATTTACCACCTTTCAATTCATTCGTACCTGCCACAATTATTAATTCTTTCACTCTCTGTTTTTGCACTCTAATACTCTCACTTACATCCTTAAATTTCGCACCCGGTAAGTACAATTTGGTTACACTCCCATCTATCACTCCTCTTAATAACGAGTCACCATACAACAATCTTTCCTTCATTTCGGAAACTCTCCCACTCTTACGCTGTTTATTTACGTTAGCCGAATCACTCTGGAAAGAGTATTGCAGGTGCTCTAATTGCCGATGCACATTTTGTATCACTGTGCGCAACCTAGCGATCTCACTTCCTACAAATAATTCCTCATTTTTTTTTATCATTCAAACCATTTTCTCTTTCTGTATAGTTGCTCTCACTCTTTCTTAGATCAGCGCTCACATTACCATCTTATACATCACAATTCCCAATCAAGCCACTATTTTCACTCTCATTCTGGCTTTCTTCAACCATAACTGTCTCGCTACCTGACACATACTTCAACTCCTCACTTTGCTTATGCTTTCTGCACATTCTCCCACCACTATCACTTTCAATCCAAACTCCAGCCTCATTCGGGAATGCATACATTCCACACACATTGCATTGGACAAATTCTTTCACGTTATAGTTTTTGAACAATGGCGTCGTATTTTTGGACGCCATTATCTTACGTTGCATTGGTGCCATATTCAAATCTATGAAACATATCGTTAAATACTGAATTAAATAACGGAATTCACACCAAAATCACCCAGACACAACAAGCTACCAAAATTAGACAATATTACGTTATGACCTATATTCTAATTTTTATTCAAAATTGTACTTAGCTTTCGGGAGCTCCCTGAAAATACGACCGACCGTCTGCCCCTATAGGATATAGTTGAGATATTTAATAACAGTTCATAAAGGTCTTTCATTACGTGAATGCAATATCATAGATTGTTTGAGATCAGTTGATAATGAGGAGGAGAGACTGATTGTAACTGAGCAAGAGATATATATGGGGAATTGAGCAAATTTGATGTTAATAAGGCTGTGAGATTTGATAATATATCACCACATATTTTGAAGGAATATGTAAGGGAGTTGGCATCTGCCTTGACATTTGTTTAATGAGTATTGCACTGGGTCAAGTTCCAAAGGAGTGGAATGCAGGTTAGTGCCACTTTTTAAGAGAGGTGACAGAACTCAGGAATCAAATTATAGGCCTATCTGTGTGTGAGTTGTTTTGGTTAAGGTGTTGGAGAGGCTGGTGAGAACCAGGTTCCAGAATTGTGTTCATAACAGTGGTATTATCTTTGATGGGCAGCATGGATTTGCTAATGGGGAGGTCATATTTTAGTAATCTACTTACTTGTTACAATAAGGTGACAGCTGCATTGGACAAAGGAGATGAATACACAGTAATATACTTAGACTTTGCAAAACTCTTAATGGATTATCGCATGATAAGTTGATAGTCAAGCTAGAATGAATGAGGTTTGATATTAGACTACTGCAACGGATTGAAAATTGGCTATCTGATAGGTATCAGAAAGTTGTGTATGGGTAAGAATATCCTGGAAGAGGAAAGTCACTAGTGGTGTGCCTCAGGGGTCTGATTTGGAATCATTGCTGTTTAACCTGTATGTTAATGATACTGGGGAAGATTTGGGTGTGGATATTCAGTTGTTTGCAGATAATGCAAAGTTGCGACGAACTATGAGGAGTAGAGTAGATGTAACCTTATAAGAAGACTTGAATAGATTTGAGTGAATGAGCATAGCAGTGGGGTTGCCAGTTCAGTGTTGCAAAATGTAAGGTTTTAAAATTTGGGAAACAAAGTGGGATGTTGAATTTACAGTTGGTGGGGATGTAATTGTTGGAGGTGGAGGAAATAAGAGATCTTGGGGTAATGGTGGATAAGGATCTAAAATTTAAGAGAACAAATTGCCAAAATTGTGAGGACAACACAATGAATTCTGGGAATAATGCAAAGGACACTGATTTGTAGAAGTAAGGTGATTTTTGTTCCATTGTATGCAGCATCGATTAAGCCATACATGAACTACTGTGCACAGATTTGGTTACCTGGTTTTCAAAAGGACTAAGAGATGTTGAAAGAGTCCAGAGCTGACTGACTTAGGTAGTTTTCTGATCTCTGAAATATTGAATATGAGGATAGATTGAGAATATGCAATTTACAGTCTAGTGGATAGGAGGAAGAGAGGTGTTATAATAGAGACGTACAAGTTGGTAAGGAGTTGTTATAGGATCAGTGTTCAAGAGGTTTTTCAGATCAGGGGAGAGCAAGAGATCATCCCTGGAAGCTGTATGAGGAGGTTTTGAATGAGGAAGTGAGAAACAGTTTTTTACTTGTAGAGTTTTGAATGATTGGAATGCATTGCCTGAAAGTGTGGTGTATACAGAGAATTTGAATGTGTTTGAGGGGCTGTATGATGAACTGAGTGTATGACAAAGGGACCTCCTAGATGAGTCTTTAACTCCATTGGGGGGAGGGGATCTTAAGGTGATAATAATAAGTATATTCACAACTTGGCTACTTGAATATAAAGACTAATGGCTTTACATCAGTTGCCTTAGTATTACAGTCATGAAGATATGATACTTCATGTGCAAACTTTGTTTGCATCACTTCGATTAAGGATTAAACCTAGAATATTTTTTTTTGGCATCTTTATGTTAAGGAGTTGTGAAGAAGCTTAAATGAACAACGAGAAAGTAAAAATTTTAAGTCTCTGCCACACTATGATAGAGGTGAATTGAGGAGGGGGTTGCATTAATAGCAACCAAATCAATACACAGGTTCTGCAGAAGGAATGATGTAGTGCTTGTGTATCTGTGGCCTGTGTTTGATGGAAAGGAGGATTTGTATAAAGCTGATGGACTGCTTCTAAATGGTGTAAGTGTTAGGTGTCTAGAGAGCTATGTTCATTGAACATCTTCTTCTTCAACCTTTTGGTTCTGTCCACTGCTGGATGAAGGTCTTCCCATGGTTTTCCAGATCATTTGGTTTTGCCTCTCCCATCCATCTCACTTCTGCAATTTGTTCCAGTTCATCCCTCCACCTTCTTCTCGGTCTTCCTCTGTCTTGCTCCATCCATTGGTCTCCACTCTGTTGTTTTTTCTAGTCCATCTCCCATCACTGCATGTGGCAATATGGCCAGCCTATCTCCACTTAGCCTGTTTAATGTATTCAACAATATCCATGACACCTGTTTGAGATCTTATCCAGGTATTTGTCTTCCTATCTCTTAATGTTATTTTTAGCATACTTCTTTCCATGCGATGTTGTGTTGTTCTCAGCTTTTTGCTTAGGGCTTCTGTTAAAGCCCATATTTCTCCTCCATATGTTAGGACAGGAAGTATGCACTGGTTGAAAGCTTTCCTTTTTAGACTCATAGGGATATCACTTCTGAATATGTCTCTCATTTTCCCATAAGCCATCTATCCAAGGTGAATTCTTCGTTCAATCTCTTTTCTTTGGCACTCCTCAAAGGATAACATTTGGCCCAAATATACATATGAAGTAACTTGTTCTATTTCATGGTTTTTAACTTTGATAGTTCTATGGTTAATATATTTATTCATCATTATTTTTGTTTTTTCTCTATTTATTTTTAATCCAATTTCTCTGGAGGCTTCATTTAGCTGATTTAGCCTTTCTTCCAAATCTTCGAGATTATCTGCTATTAGGACAATATCATCTGCAAATTTCAGATGATGCAGCCTTTCTCCATTTATGTTTATTCCTTTTGTTTCCCAGTCAAGGCTTCTAAAGACTTCCTCTAGTGCAGCTGTAAATAATATGGTGTCGCCTTGCCAGATGCCTTTTTGTATTGGGAACTTTTCACTGTTTTTATATAATTTAATTTCAGAAGTTGCATTATTGTAAATATGTTTTAGTGTTTCAATATATGGTTTCTCAGTTCCCTGGGTTTCAAGTGCTTTTAGTGTTGCAGATGTTTTAACTGAATCAAATGCTTTTTCGTAGTTGTATTCAATTGATTTTTCAATGAGCTGTCTTAATGTGTGAATATGGTCCAAAGTATTGAAATTCTTTCTAAATCCAGTTTGTTCACAGGATTGCATTCCCTCTAGTTTAGATTTTATTCTATTAGTTATAATTTTTGTGAAAACTTTATATATGGTGGGGAGTAAGTAGGCTTATAGTTTTGTAGTTTTTAATTTCTTCCTTATTGCCCTTTTTAAAAATTAATATTAGAAGCGAATTGTTCCAATTTTTGGAATTTTTCTCTGTTTTAGGCATTTATTAAAGAGTTTAGTCAGCTGTTTGATGACAGGGCTTCCTCCCAGTTTTAAGAAGTCTATCATAATTCCATCTTCTCCTGGGGCGTTTCCATTCTTCATTTTTTGCAGTGCCATTTCCACTTCGCCTTGTAAGATCTCGGGGGCATCATGTTCTTCCTCACTCGAGTTATTCATAGATGATTCTTGGATGTCATGGTCTTTGTCTTCATAGAGTTCAGTATAAAATTCCTGAATTTTTTTGATTATTGCATCTCTATTTTTTAAAAGTTCACCATTTTTTCCTCTTACAGCAGCTATTTCCTTTGTTCCAACCGATAATGTTTGTCTTAGGACCTTCATATTACTATTGTTTTCTATTGTTTCTTTAATTTTCATAGTATTATACGATTTAAGTTCATGTTTCATCCTTTTATGTTATAGTTTTACAAATTTCCGCATATTCTATTTTATTGGTGCCATTCAAATCTCTTTTCATATCTCTTCTTTTCTTCATCAAATCTAAGGTTCCCTCTCTTTGGTGCCTTTTTACACCAAATTTCTAGTGCACAATTCAAGATAGATTTTGCTAATATTTCATTAGCATTGTCGATGGTAGTAGCTGTGTTTAACTTTTTTAGTTCATTTTTGAGTGATTCTCTATAACAGCTTTTATTGTGGTAGAGGTTTTGTAGATTCACTAAATTGGACTTTTTTCTTATGAGCTTATTCCATTCCCATTTTTTGTTGATCCATACTTTTGCCCTTACTAGTCTATGGTCATTTCCTGTATTAAATCTATTAAGCACTTTGGTATTATTTATTATATATCTTCTGTTTGAGAGGATGAAGTCTATTTCATTGTAAGTTTGTCCATTTGGGCTTCTCCAAGTCCATTTTTGGTTGATTTTCTTCTGCGAATTCAATAAGTCTTTCTCCTCTTTCATTCCTCTGTCCAAATCCAAATTTACCAGTGGAGTTCAGATGGTCATCTCTGCTTCTAATCTTGGCATTAAAGTCATCCATTATAATTATGTAGAATTCTTTAGAATTATTTAATGTGCATTCTAATGTTTCATAGAAATCTTCTATCTCTTCATCTGGATGGTCTGTAGTTGGGGCATATACTTGTATAATTATCAGTTGGTATCTTTTATTTATGAAGAGACTTAGTTCAGCTATTTGTGATGTTATTTTATTAACAAACAGGACATTGTCCTTGATTGTTTTATTTATTAGGAATCCTACACCATTTGAGTTTCTGTCACATTCACGGTGGTAGAGTAGATGTCCATCTTTTAATCACATGAGAGTTTCTTCTTTCCTTCTTATCTCTGAAAGGCCCACAACGTCCCAGTTTGTATGGTCCAATTCCTTCATCAGTTCTTCCAATTTATCATCATCCCGTAGAGATCTGCAGTTGGTCGATTGGTAGAGCCTCTGCTACTAATGGCTTAAGCAAGTTTGAGCGCAGTTAGTAGTTGGACAGGAATCAATCGTTCAATGCTGTTGCACACTCTCCCTCGACGAGTCTTTGGACTCCCTGGAGGTGTCACATAATAATAATAATAATATGTTCCTACTAATATCCTTCTATCATTGTGCACTGTAGGTGGCCTCATTGTAGCTAGTGGAGACTGTAGCATATTTTTCAATCTAGACCCTCTGCCTAAGTCCAGAACGTGTCCCTTTTATGCTGGGCAATGGATGAGCCCGTATGTAATTTTCCTATTTTATTCATCATTTGCATTGTCTTCATGGGGAGGTATTTGGCCTTATAGCACCACGCAGACCAGATGGGTCCCTTTAGGTCCTCATTAAGGTTAGTTGCCAAGTAACAAAAGAACTCTTTGGGATTTCCTTTGGCCTGCTTGACTAGGTTCTTGTTATAATCTGATTTTGCCTTCCTTACCATGCTAGTCATGTTTCTTGCTTGAGCCTCATACTGTTCATGAGTTTGCTAGTCACCTTTCTCCTTATATATTCTCCACACATTTTCTTCTTCATCTGCAGCTCATGCTTAATGATATTACTCATCCATCTAACTCCTACCTGATTAACCCTCCTTACCTTAGGTATACAATTTAATATATCTCCCGCTAGATGCCCCTTTAACTATCTCCCATGCACTACTAACATCCTTCCCTTGCAGTGTTTTATGCCATGGCACAGATTCAAGCTTCTTCCCAAGCTTGTCATAATTACCTGCCTTATACCTTCCACATATACCCCCTTCTTGATAGAATATTCCTCATTTTTTACAATCCCTGAAATCAAAAGTGACTGCATAGTCACTTTTGCCATTTGGAGGCAATGTAGCCACCTGGTTATGGATTACTCTTCTGCTTCTTTGACCAGGTCCAATGCTCTCACACTTTTAGTCTCTTCAATTACATGCTGCCTCAAGTAATGATCTCTCAGTAGCTGTAGTAAATTCCATTTACTTCCCGCCATGTCTATATTTCAACAGTTGGAGTCTCCCATAATAATCACTCGACCTGCACTCATACTAATTTGTTGATGCATGTCTTCCACTTCATCCATGGAATCCCAGTGGCCTATAGCAAAGACTAACTGTATATTTTGTCTTACTGGCCTTGATCTCACACCGGACTGCTTCAAATGAACAGCCCCCCCTCCCCCTTCCGTCTCATATTTTCTTTGCTTGCAATTTAATCACTATTATTAGCAGCACCCCTAATTTTTGGGATACGAAAGCAATTGATGTGAAGTCATTAGCCTCTGTATACAAGTAGCCCAGTCTTGAAGATACTTTACGGGGAGACTTTTGTTTGCTTACACTTGGATAAAGGATTAGACAAAGATTAGAATTTCTTGGTACTTTTAATTTATAGTATAACCAAAGTGAAAAAGCTTTCAATATCTACATTATACTTAGAAAGGTCTTTATCAGCATAGCTAGTTTTTTAAGCACCTTCAGCAATTTTATAGCTAAATTGTCTTTTATAGTGTGACTTCAATAATTGGTAAAATATCCTGTCACTAGGATGTTCTAACATCAATTCCCTTTGCATCTACCCATTTCCAAAACTTCCAATGCGTGAGGTCTTTAGTGAGGAAGTGAAGAAGAGCAGTTAGGATTATCTGGTATTGTGGTAGGCATGTGGTCAGATTGTGTGAGATGTGTGTGTGAACAGTTTCTGTTAAATGGTTATTGAGAGCAGATGATTCAGCATCTCCATGGATCAGTAAAATTGGAATTGTGAACATTTAAATCTTTGAAGAAAATTATGTTACTATTAGGAAGTTGAGACTAAAGAAAAATTGATATCTAAAGAAAGGAATTTGAAAAGTTTAGAATTGTTAGCAGTTAGAAGAGTGACAGAGGCAACACAAGAATGATTGCATAAGGTAAAGAGAATTTTAAGCCAATGAAGGTCAAATGAGAAAGAGAATTTTGAATTGAAATATTGAATAAGGTGTTGACACCTTTTGATAACTGGTATATGGTGATATGACTTTTGGATTACTTCCACCTTAGTATAACCACCTTTAGGTCTAACTCCCACTCACGAGACCCCAATAAAGGTCGAAACTGGTCTGGGTAGTGGCCCTTCCTTTAATGCATAGCATCATACATGCCTGCAAGGAGATGTGCTTTGCATTATGGGAAATACTAAGGTGTGATATAAGTGATCAGAACTTATACCACCTTTACCACGAGTTTCCCTAGTCCTGAAAATATTTCAGGCACAAACTTTGTTTGCTTGCACTTGGATAAAGGATTAAACCAAATATGTAATTGACACTAAAGGAGAATTGATATTTCATGCATTGGAAGAGTTTTTTAAAGAAAAGCAATCCCTCTGAATAATATCTTGTCAGTTGCTACCAGTGGTGCCAAATGTATTCAATGTACACTGTGTGATTCATTATCAGCGTTTAGTCGTCAAATACCTGAGTGATTGCCTACACAGGTCATTACATTTTGTAATTACAGCAGTCAACAAAATCAAAAGTCATTCATTGAATGACAGATTGTTTGACAACTTTGTATTGAAAACTATGAAGAATTCAATTGCTTGCTACTCCATAGAAGTTCGTTGGCTAAACAGCATCTATTTGAATTCATTTTATAAACTCTCTGACTTAGTGTTACAGTTTTTAGAAAACAGATTATTCTTTATGAGCCAACGTGACTAATTTCAAAACTGACAGCTTATTTGATCGACTTGTTTAACAAATTTAATGAAACAAATCTACAGCTCCAAGGAGATGAGCTGAATTTAATAAAAACAAAAGCTGCTATTTTTGTGTCAAAATGTGTCCTGTACAAATGAAACTTAGTATGAGGACAGTTTTTCCAAATCTATCAACAGTGGAAAAATGTGATGAAGACGTGCTCAGCTATGGTCAGCACTTGAAGGTTCTTCATTGTGATTTCAACCAATGATTTAAAGATATTCTTGAAATGAAAATACCTGATTGGGTTTTGGACCTGTTTTCAAGTACAAACACACAAGAATCTTTACAATTACAACAACTGATAGAAGTAACAACAAATGAAGAATTGAAATTAAAATTTAAAAACAGGTACCAACAGTTCTGTTTGTGAAAGCAGATGCCCATACTTTATCCTGGATTGTGGGCTGTAGTAAAAAAGTTTTTAATTGCATTTCCATCATCATATTTAGTGTACATGGGTTCAGTGTGGTCACAAATCTTTTAACTAAAAAAAGAAACCGCCTGCAAATAGCTGATCACGGTGATTTTAGAATGCTGCACAAATATAGAGTCAAATATCAATAAATCGGTAGCAGCACACCAGGCTCATCCTTCTCATTAGGATTGTTTTTAATATTACTGTCGTTATTTGCTATTTTATGTACGATTTTTACATGTGTGCAATTTATGTTTGTTTTCTTAATTTTAATAGTGCTATTAAATTTTCAGCTCCAACTTGTCCTGTGTTTAAGTGCAATTTATGTTTCTTTTATTGATTTCAATAAATAGTTTTAAAATCTCAGTTCTAAGGTATCTTATTTCCAAACTTCAAAAATCTCTACTAGGTGTATCATAAAATGCAAACTGCTGATCCGATTTTCATAAGATTTTCTTTTATATGTATCAGGTAGGACTGATCAGGTCTTAGAAAGTAGTTTCCAGTGTGTGTGTGTGTGTTGGGGGGGGGGGGGGGGGAGATACTGAATGATTTTTTTTTTTTTTTTTTTTTTTTTTTTTTTTTTTTGAAAAGGGGACAATAAGCCAAATTAGTTTCGGAACCACTGTGATAAACAAATGGCAAAAAAATAACATGATCAACAAATATGGTGTTATGCAGGATTCTGGTTATTCAAAACACTGTTGGGTGTATGTGTCTCAGTAGAGTCTGAGACTTTTCTCTTAGTTTTTCTGTTGTCTTTCATAGTTGCCTGAGGTTATGTGTTGGCAAATAAGTGCCATGTTCTTACGTCTGTGGTGTTCTGTTTCAAATAGCTTTGTGCACTAGAAATTTTGTCTATTCTTAGTGTGAGATCTTGCAGTCATGCCATTAGGCAGTCAACTCCTGGATATTTCAGATAACTGTGTTTAGTCTTTATCAGTTGAAGGATTGCATTCTAATCTAATGGGTGAACAACAAGGTAACAAGCTTATACTCTCAGCATTGAGATGATGCATAATTATTTTAATTTTATGTGAAGAGGCATGGTTGCAATATATATTAGTAAAGGTTTTTAGTTTTTGCAAATGATTTGGTCATTTTAAATCTAAAAAAGAGAGTGATCTATTGACTAATGCAAGAGTTCAAACAGATCACTGTGTCTGGGAGAAGGATTTTTGAGCTGTTTTGATGTTTTTACTTTTAGCACCATGTGTACAATCCTTTCTAGATTTTTTATACCACCTCAACAATCAACATCTTAGTATCCCCAATAGCCCCAACACATCAGAATCAACCCACACACAATACATACAAATTAATACCAGTTACTGTTAGGAATATTCCCTTTTATCTGGCATGTTGCGGTGAGTACACTCAGTCTATGCATCGGTGAGAAACAGAGACCAGCTACTCAACTATTGTGTTAAAAGAACACTCTTCCCTTTGGGCAAAGAAAAGTAGAGAATTTAAATTTTTAATTTGTGTGTAATTGGAAGTTCCTGTAAAATAGATCATTTTTTAAAAATAGTTCCTGAAACCCCAAAAAACAAGAGAGCAACAAAAGCTAAAGGAATAGCATGGAATCAAATAAAGAGAACCTTTATATGGATGGCATAAATGAAGAAAAATTAACATAAGGAAATTTCAAGATTAAAAGGAAAAAATGAACTAACACCTTCTATTGCTGCATAAGGAGTAGTCGAGGCCGTTTTTTTTAACTTTTGGAGACTGAGTGGGCAGTTCAATCTCCACTGGTGGCCAAACAGAGTTAGCTGACCCAAGTCTATCACCAATTTAATTGGCATGCAGTGAAGAGACAGCTAAGAAGTGCTGCCATTTCATAGTCCCTAACCCTAACACAATATTTTTAATGCCTGAAAATAGTGTGGGATCCACATCGATTTTCTTGAGTTTAGGATGAAAAAGTCTGAGTTTCTGGTAGAAAAAACCTGCTTGCCCATGCTAGAGAGATCAATTAACTGGGGAACCAGGTCAAAAAGGGGCTTAGAAAATGCTCTTCTAGTCGGCAACTAGATTTAAATCCAAGTCTTCCTTCGTGTGGTCAATGCCGTGGAGTGCAAACGCTACTTCCACTGAACTACACTTATTAAAAGGAATAATTTGAAAATCATCCAGGGAGTTGGAAGAAAGCAGAAAAATTGTTTTAAGTTTTTCCACTTGGTTATGTTATAAATTAAAGATACCAAGAATTATATACTTGGTTTAATCCTTTATCCAAGTGTAAGCAAATTATTATATCAAAAAGATACCAAATAATTTCTCAGTATCTAATTAATTTATAGCATAACTAAGTGGAAAAACTCCCAACAACTCTTTCTAATCCAGAGTATTTTAATAATAAGGTGTGACACCTTTTGGCTACTCGTATATGAAAATATGACTTCTGCATTACTTCAACCTTAGTATGGGGTTCGCATTCGTCCCATTTTTTTTATAAAAATGTCCCGTGTTAATTCCAAAAGCCCTGCTTTTTTAAGCATCCTTCAGGAAAAAATGGATAAATGAATTTTATCTCTTTTTAGTACCAATTTCTATTACAATGTTGATAATAATAAATTTTATTTATTTATAATAATAATCATTAGTATTATAAATAATATAACTAACTAATAATAACTAATGGCGATGTTCTTTTTTCCAATACTTCTGTTATAACAGTATCTTACTTGATCAATACTCTGCGTTTTATAATTTTTTATCGTTTTTCTATCCCTATAATGCCGAAATGTAAGTGCAGTGTTAATGATAATATTAGAAGAGAATTTCCTTTCATTAAAGGTGTAGATGAAAATGTGGAATGTACTTTATGTAACTCTAATTTTGCATTTCGCATGGTGGTCAGTCAGACGTAGTCAACCACATGAAAACGAAAAAACATAAAGCTGCTGTTCGGAGTAAGGCTTCCAACTGCAGTATAAGTAATTTTTTAATTGTGAAAACCAAGAGTGAAAGGGAAAAAGAGTTATCACTGGCAGCACAGGAAGCAATCTTCGCAAATCACACAGCGGTGCATAACCACAGCTTTAACTCCATGGACTGCACAACAACCATTGTTAAAAAAATTTTCAACGATAAATTCAGGTGTTTGCAAACAAAGTGCAAGGCAATAATAACCAATGTTATTGCGCCATTAGCAACAAAGCAGATTGAGGAAAAGCTAAAAGAAGTTTGTTTTATATCAGTGCTAATCGATTCATCAAACCACTTTGACATGAAATTAGTGCCTCTGGTCATTAGATATTATCATCCAGAAAAAGGTATGAAGGTGGATGTGTTGGAGTTAGTTAATTTAGGTGGTGAATCTTCAGAACTTTTATTTTCTTATGTGTTGGAAGTGTTACAGAAGTTAGATTTCCTGAAAAAGGTTATTGCTCTATTAACAGATAATACAAATACAAACTTTGGTGGAAAGAAGATAAAGGGAAAGGATAATCTGTACTTCAAAATGCAAGAAAACACTGTGAACAATTTAATTGGAATAGGTTGCCCTACACATGTGATGCATAATGCTGTGCAGACTGCTTCAGATTGCTTACCTATCGATCAGTTAATAATTAACAAGATTCACCAATATTTCCACATATATTGTGTACGAGTTGAGGAACTTAGATCATTTTGTGAATTCACAAACACAGAGTATAAAACTGTTTTCGGTAGCAGCAAGACAAGATGGGTCTCTCTTTTGCCTGCAATCCAGAGGGTTATTGACATGTTCCCTTCATTGAAATCATATTTTCTTTCTATTGACAAACGTCCTATCAGTCTCAAAAATTTCTTTGAAAATCCACTTTCAATTACACTCCTGCATTTCCTTGCAGCCAGTTAAAAACCTTTTATGATACCATTAAATGTATTGAAAAGCAAGATATAACAGTAATTGAAGTGAAGGATGAAACAAACTAGTGGAAAGGTTAAATTGTAGGAAGGCAGAAAAGTTTCGTACAACTACTGTGAGAAAACAGTTGCAAGAATTAGAAAACGAAGGACACATAATAGTTGAAAAGTTTGAAAGCTATGCAGCAGATTTCTACTGCACCTGTATTGAATATATTCAGGAGTGGTGTACATCATTTCTCACACCTCTTCAGTCTATGGATTAGATTAATTTGAAGGGAAAGGATCCTGTGACTTGAAAGAATGCTACATATTCATATATGAAAGAAAGCTACATATTCATGCAGACAGTGTCATCAAGTTTTACTGTGAATGAAGAGAACTTATTTGATGAGTTTAAGTATGAAAAAATATTGTGAAAGCAGATTTGAAGTGTGGAGTGAACAGAAGGATCAAAGTGTCAGTGATAAATGGTGTGAAATGTTTGCTTATTTTACAAAGCAGGGTATAAATTCTGGGAGTATTAAATGCCTAGTTAGTTTTTGTTTAGCACTGCCAGGAACTAATTCATCTGTTAAACATGTTTTTCATTAATAAATGCGCTCTGGACAGATGAAAAAAACAGACTTAAAATTGAGACAGTAAAAGCTTTAATCATTGTAAAGACATGTTTTAAGAATTTCTCTTGTGCTGAGTTCTATGATCAAATATCAAAAGAAAAAAAATTCTTGGACAGGTCCATAAATATGATAAATATTTTTCTAATTAAATATGTTTGATTAATAATCCTTTTTTAAAGTGGATTTAATGTTAATGTATGTTTATAGCAGTATTTAATTTAAAGTGCAACATATATAATATTTTATTTTTGGTTTTCTTAATTTTTAACATGTCCCGTTTTTTTTACAAAATGTCCTGGGTTTTTTAAGTAAAAATTTCAGAATGTCTCAGATTTTAGTAAAACATTATGGGAACTCTACCTTAGTATCACCTCTGGGTCTGGCTCTTTCGCTGATGAAACCTCAATAAATGTCAAAACCAGTCTGGTTAGTGACCTTTTCCATATTGCATTGTGGGATACTAAGGCAAATGATGTGAGGCCATTAGCTTTTTTAAACGAGTTGCCCCAATCCTGAAAATACTTCAGGTGCAAACTTGTTTGCTTACACTTGAATAAAGGATTAAACCAAGTATATAATTTCTTGGTATCTTTAATTTAAAGCAGAAAAATGTTTACAAGAACTAAGATGGGAAAAGAAAATTGAGGAGAAAAATAACAGGAAGAAAAGCATGGTAAGTCATAAGTTATCAATGAATAATAATGGTAATTATGTTAATAATAATAATAATAATAATAATAATAAGTAACTCCAACTAAGAAAAAAGAAATCATATGGTATAGTGATTTGCTAATTAAATTTGTGCTTGATGAAAGAATCACAACCAGGAATTCATTTCCTATTCTGCTGTTTATATCTCCAGCAAGGACCAACTTTGTCTTTGCTGAATTCTCTAATGACTTGAAAAATTGCTCCTCCACTTTATTCTAAGTATAACCTTTTGCAAGAGCTTAGTCACAAATAAGTCTCACTGTCCAATTAAATATTTTGATGTCTGTTCACATAACTACTTGAAAATACCTACTATTTAAGAAGGTCACCGTGTTTAGAGATAAATATTGTGCCACTCCTTTCTTTCTCTGATTATCTTACAACACATTCTAGCAGTTAAAACTATAAATGTAATTGTTACTTTTATTCAAAGGGCTGTCCTCTAAAAACTCCATCTCATTACTTAAAGGGCACACTGTGTATATAAGGTGAATGACTTGCATTTGAATGGATTTGGAATTAGATAGCTTGAGAAAATATTTTTCAATGAGAGCTCAGAAGTAAAATTGAGGAAAACTAGGGTGTTTGAGGGGTGCAAGTGAGTGTGAGTGCAAGAAACCAAGAAGTTAGTGAGCGGGAGATGGATCACATGATGCTGAATGTATCCCCCCCTTCCAGTTTTTATTTAGAGAGTTAAACAAGGCAATTTATAAGGAAGGTTATGGGATGAAAGAAAATATTGTTATGTATGATAATGCCAGAGGTATTCACAATAAGGCTTAGGAGTTTTTGCCATTGGTTAGCTCATCTTGGCAAGACGTTATAGTCATTACTGACACTTGGTTGACTGAGGATGATGTAGGGACAGAATGCAGTGATAGAGGAACCAGTATATTGAGGCAAGGTCACAGGACCTATAACACTATAGTGCCATGTGTGGATAAGTGACTATTGATAGGTTTCTTAAAGAGTTGGAGGTTGTACACTGTTGGAAAAAACAGTATGAGGGAGATTGTTCCAAAGAATTGAGGTAGATGGAATGAAGAAAGATGAAGAGAAGTTTGGTTTATGTTTGGAGCTGGACAGTGTGTGCATGTTGACCAGTGGCTGCTCTAGATCTTGCATGGTTAGAAGAAAGTAAGAATGATAGCAGCCAATCAGAGGAGCAATGCCCATGAAAGTATGTATAGAAAATGCACAGTGCAGAAACAGACTGTCTATGGGGGGAAGTGACTGTGGGAGTGCTGGGTCTGGTCATAGCATCAGACTGCCTAACAGTAACTAATATAGTTATGCTGTCTCCACTTGGGGAAAATGATCATGTAGTCTTGACCTAGGAAATTGCCAGATATGCTGAATTTTCTGTTAAGAAGAGATATATGTGGAATTACAAAGCAGGTGATTATGACAAGTTTGAGGATTCAGCTTTTAGTAATGCTATGTCATAAGAATTAGATGGAAGGGTGAGATGTTTATGGTGTGTGGGAGGTGGTCAAGAGGCATTTGAAGAAACTGCAGATACTCCAGTATTGCAGAGGACAAATCAAATAGGATTTAGATAGATGAAAAACATTATTAAGCAGAATTGCAGAAAAGAAAAAGTTGTGGAGAGAATATAAAGAAAATATGATTGGCATGGGCATGAGCAGTATAAGGTACAGGCAAGAAGGATGACTTCTTTGATAAGGAAGGCCAAAGCTAATTATGAGAGAAAGCTAGCTGATGAGGCCAAAAGAAATCCTAAAGAGTTATTTTTCTGTTATTAAGTAATAGGAGGTATAACTATGGGAAGGTGATTTTAAAATGATCATTTTGCGAGGGTGGTGATATTGCAGTGCCAGATGTGACATTGATGGGAGAATAGAGGGTCAAGAATTAGAGATGCTTAGGATATTGCAGAACCTTAATGCAAATATGCCCATGGCTTAGATGGCACATTGGCTTGTGCATTATGAGAATGTGCAAGGGAATTATCAGCACCTCTTACTAATTTAAGCCTCAGTATTGGAAGGTATCTGTGGAGTGGAAAGGGGTCGAAGAGTCCCATTGAATAAAGCAATCTCGAAGACAGACGTAGCAAATTATAGGCTAGTGATTCTCAGTAGTTGTGGTTAAGGTGCTTTAGGAATTGGTAAAAGACAGGACTGGGTGGACAGGAATATGATACTTTATATTGGACCATATGATTTTGTGAAGGTAGATCTTTTCTAATTACTTTTTATAATAAAGTGACAATGGATTCATAGTGAATCCATAGTGAAGAATTTATGGAGACACAACACATGTTAGAATAATTACTTATCATTAAGAAAGTAACATTCAATGTTTTGACCTCTGTATTGAGGTCATCATCAAGAAAAACATATATATGTACAGGATACAAGCTACTCGACAATACACTAGACAAAAGTAAGATGAATCTAAATCTTTGTAATCATTACCCTAGCCTGACCTCTGGTGGAAGAGGAAGAAAAAAAAAATAATAATAATAAAAAAAACTGAACTACATTAAAAAATTTCTAAAGTCCTCTATTATTAAGATTTTCTTCTGTTTGGGGTTGAAGATGAATCCTCCACATTCTTGGAATAATTAATCCATCATTCTTGTTCAGATTTGGATGATGTTTCAGCATTTCACAGGCTTCTTTGAATTTTCTTTCAAACCAGGTTTTGGTGTGGTGTAGGGACTTGGTGCCTTTCCAGTCATTTCTGTGGCATGTTTGGAGTGTGTGATCTGATAGGACTGTTTTACCATAGTGGAGGTATTTAATGTGCCATTTGTTCATCTTTTCTCATTGGGATGGTGCGCCCTGTTTCCCCTATGGAATGAACCATCCCAATTAGAATGGAGAGTACAAGGTCATCCCCTTTGTGTTAGGACTAGATTTTATGCTTAGAAGGTGGTGAATATGTGGAATGGGTATTGTCAGAGATAATTGCGAGTTCTTCATCAGTGAATGAGTTTAAAGAAAGTTATTATAGATGATTGGTCTTCCGTGATGAGTTATCTGATTCCAAGGAGATACCCGTATATAATAATAATAACAAAAGGTCATATATTCAAATTGTATCTCATATAAATATATTCGCTTTCCTGAATTATTCTGCTGCTTAACTGTCATTAGTGTTCGATGATGTACATGGATGAATATCTTTAGGAAGTAGCTGAACTTAATCTACCATCTAAAGATAGGCAGAGTAGTAAATGGTCTTGGTATAAAACCACCTCTGCTTATATTGAAAAACTTATGTTTGGTCTGTAGTGTGGTATTCCCGATTCTTTTAGCACTCCACTGATACTAAAATATACACGAACTTTTCCTTTCACTAAAATAAACACATAAAATAAATATACACGAACCGTTAGTATTTTTTTTTTTTAATATTACTCTCGCACGTGAGAGGTCCTAAAGCTTGTAGTAAATCAACGCCCTGTCTAGGCAGGTGTTGAGAGAAAAGTAATCTTATTGATCTTCTTTTTGAAAAGCTGGAATTGTTTTGAGGAAATGCTTTGGAATAGTCAGGAAGATTGTTCACAGAACCGAGATAGATGGAATTAAAGATGGATGGGAATAGTACATTCGATGAATCAGCAATTTAAAAGGGTATGTATTGGACAGCTGTTGCTCGTGTTATTGTTACGTTTAGGGTGGGAGTCACATAAAAAACACAGGAACACATTCCCTGTTGAATACGAAACTGATATATTCCTCTCTATGGATATATATGTTCCTCTTACTGGGCAGTGCTATGAGAGGAACATATATATTCCTCTTGTATATTCACAGAGTCGTTTTTGACATTGTACAAGACTGCATTTATCCAAAATTAATTATAAGCAACATTATCAGCCAATAGAAGTAGAAGAGTGCCACAAATTAATTAATTATAATGCACAAATGAACGCAAGAAGCTTACGAGTATACCAAGGAATGCTCGGAAGAGTGATGTGGAAATCTGCACATTCTCTTATGGAAACAATTAAGTAGAAGTTCAGATTGTCTACAGAAGCAGCACACTAAGTAAGGAGTCGTACAGTATGGTGTGAGGAATTGCATGCTGTTGAAGTGTATACAGTTTCGATTTTTCTGAAATATAATGCTATATATAAATAATAGTTTGTTTATTTATGAAGTAATATCAAACTAAACAGACGGCAACAGTTTTATGAAATACTCTTTTTTTAACAATCATCAATATTAACTTTTCATTGCTTTTGCAAATTTCAATTCTCGCTTTTTTTTTTTTTTTCACACTGTAATCAGACCCGTCAATCTACAATTCATGATTCCTTGACAGTTTCATCAGGACACTAAGGACGCTTTCTTCCTCATTACAGTTTCTTGGCAAAGGCAACTATATCACTCGGGCAACTGTTACTTTAAAAATTAATTTTTGGAAATTTGAAAAATTACGAATTAACAAACCCCTAATGACATCTTCAAAGCTCATGTCATGCTTGAGCAGAACGCTTATGTTAGTCGTAAAAACATTAAGAACGATTGCATAAGCTAAATTACTAATGGGAAATGAAATAATATATTCACTGTATTTTAATTCTTTTCGTCCTCATCGTGGTTTGATTTGATTAGAATGACGACCAGAGCAACATCCCATTCTCAGATCCTTTGCCAGTTGTGTTGAAGGATAAACACTGCTACCTTCGAACTGGACATATTAATTACATCACGGTAAAAAGTCATTTTATATCCGTTTCAGTTCCACGGAGACATGCATTTCCTACCGAAGAAGATGCTATGAAAACTTTGCACGAAGTAATCTTAATTTAATCATTCGTAAAATGTAAATAGATCGCTCAATTATATTGTGAATGGTTTTCTTATTCCGTTACCGATAGGTGAATGTGGGCGAAATTACGTAAAACTCTCCACTATTGTCCCTTGTCCAACTTCTTGGTTTCAGTTTACCTCTCTCTCTAAGAACACAAGCATTCGGAACTTTAACAGGGCACGTACGCTTTACTGGATGCATCACTTGCTACGTAGGGGTGGACGATATTGCGCGTGGTTACTTAGTGTCAGTCACCCAATGCATGCTGTACAGTATGGTGGCTAGAATTCGGTCTTCTGACAAGCTCCGTGCTTTTTTCTTTTGTTGTAGCGTTAGCAGCGGCGGTGACGATCCGAGTCGTCCTACCAGCTTCCACAAGAATGATGACGGCCCGACACACTTATCCGAGACTGAAGGTGGCGAAACCGTGAAATCACTGAGTCACCGTGAGGTAGGAATTTTAATATATTCTCATTTTTACTGCTCTAGGTAATCATGCACTTGTGAAAATGTAAATGCTAAGAATATTTAATTATTATTTTAATCACTGTATTGATCGTCTATAGTGTCATCTGGTATTAACGCCATTGAATAATTGAACATTGAGAACTTAAATATTATTGGTAATTATTCGTATTAAGAAAGATTCTGAAACGTCAGTATTGATTGAGATCTCTTCATCAAAAATAACTTTCATTACGACAGACATATACAAATTCATGTATACATCATTTCGTGAGTTTGAGGGAAACTGTTTTGGGATGTAGTGCATCCACTGGTATTTTTACCATTTCATTCCACTATATTGAACGACTCACTCCATCCTAAAAAAAAATAATAAATAAATAAGTGTGATCCACTGCAGTTTTTCTATATATTACGGTATCGTCAATTTCAAAATTATATTTGTATAAGACATTGGTTTGCTCCAACAATGTTACATCAGCGGTAGATGATTCTCATCGTCCACTGAGACTGCTTGAAATGGCTAAGTACTACGGTATGTTGCGAATCTAAAGCAGAGCTCTCGGATTGTTTAATCTTTTGCGCCTAGCTAATGTGTTGCTCGTTAACAGTATTTCGCAGGTGAGAACGGCATCACAAAAATCTCGGCATTCAAGGAACTGATAGTTTTACTTTTGTTCCAGACGTTATCAACGGATAATGTAGCTACATCACATGTGGCACTTATTGAACGTCCTGATTAAACGTCTTTGATTCATGAAAGATAAGGTGAATTTCTTTTGAAAAAAGTAGTATTTCATTAGTACGAGTGAGGTTGCAAAACCCCCATATCACGGCACCATGACTTTAATATAAAGTAATGGTGCCACAACAGATGTGTATTTAAGAAGCAAGAATATCGTTTATTTAAAGTTCAGATTTCCACCCCTATTATTATTTGGAGCATTTTCCATTTTTGTAACTTTTGTGTTTATCAGGATTAGAGAGAGAGAAAGAGCAGGTTATTATCAGGACATAAGTAGTGTCATGTGGCATCGAAGCTTCAAGGTTTCCTAAGAAGATGAACCACCTACACTGGGAAAATTAAAAACTTTCGTTTTATTTTATTCTCTCTATGGTAACAGATCACTTCGTAAAACACATTTTTGCTATACTTATATCAAAGAAACCTTTAATGTAATAGCCCTTGTTTGTTTTGTTCAGGGACTTGCTTGTGTCCCGTAATATTCTTGGCATTCGTGCAAGAGATACAGTATTTTAAAGTCTGTGCGCTCACTATGATGCGGGTGTTTATAACAAGTGACCGTCTTGTTAAGTAATTGGTTAACGCTTCATCTTGTCTCGCATGCAGCTGTGAAAATTGAGGTCAATAGGCAGTTTGACAGTGCTTTTCGTTATCTGCAGAAATTGTTTGAGCTTCAGTGACCCTGTCTCAGATAATACGTCGAATCTAAAGGCGTAACGTTAAAGCTCATATATCCTAGAAATTTTACTTCCTCCCTTTTTTCCCCAACACAACATTAAATCTCTTATTCCAGAACTTGAGATCCAGTTATGCTCACTGTCCTCCTGGTGTTTCATTATTGCTCTTGAACAGACATTTTCCCTAGAGTAATTTTAATGTATGCTTTCTTGCGGACAGCGTCACGAAATGCAATTAATTTTAGCTACCTGTTGATTCGTATCTCCAGAAGAGATACGAATCAACAGGTAGAAGTACAGAACAAGTAAAGAACAAGTAGAAATACAGAAGGGTCACTTGACTGAGAGTAATTGTCATGGCGACAGGCAGCCGTTAAACGCGAATGGCGGCAGCTTGAACGGAGTTGTATATTCTCAGGCAAGAAGCCGCGTCACCGTAGTGGGAGTTAAGAGGAGAATGAATGGGCTGTTGTTAACGTAATCTGCGCCGACAGTGGTTACACAAGGGCGTCTCTTTATGTACGAAGAGAGATACGGAAGTATTGTCGTCAGAGTAACCCGCTCTCCTAACTTTTTAAAGGACTCCATAAGTGATTTTGCATCTGCGCTCAGACGAGAATAAAGACACGTTACGAATGGTTATTTGAATTACTGAATACTCATTATGACAAGCGTGAAGTAGACGAGTGCTGCAAAATATCCTGTGAGGCGATGTTAAAAAAAAAAAAAAAAAGAGCTGAATGGAGTTTCTTATATTATTATTCATTAGAACTGTTTGATCTCATTAACTTTTTTTTCCTTTCGAATATAACTGCATCTTTTGCAACTTGAGTTTATCTGAGGCCACGTGGATCATTGTCGAATACTGGATCCAAAATAGTTTCGCGATTTCTTACATCCACACATTTCTGAGAAAGTAGTAGTGTTTTAGCTTTATTACAAAGCGCTGCAAAGCAAGAGTATAATTACACTTCCTTATATGTTCAAATACGCATGCCGGCCACTGACTTAGAAAATTTTATTTAATACCGTGTTGGACCTCCTTTAGCCCAACTTACAGCATGTATGCGGTTTGACATAGATTCCACAAGTTGTTGGATTGCAACTACGTCTACAACATACCAGGCTTTCACCAGACAACCCTTTAACTGGCTCGGATTTGGCGGAAGAGGATTTTGCAGTCGGATCTGTTTTTCTAACAGGTCCCATACATTCTCAATAGAGTTCAGATCCGTGCTTTGTGGTGGCCAGGGAAGATGATGGATGTCACTATCATGCTCGCTGAACCACTGCTGAACAATTCTTGCCCGATGGACAGTAGCATTGTGGTCCGTGAAATAACCGTTACTTGCTGGATAAAAAGTCAACATTGTGGGATGGAGAGGACACCCTGTCAGTACCAGAAGAACATGTCACACATCATGACACCACCTCCAGAACCTTGAGTTGTGTTTACAAGGCAAACTGGGTTCATGGCTTCACGGGATCCCTGACTATTGTCGGTACAAAACAAGGTGTACCTTGACGCGTCGGACCACTTGACTTTTTCCAGTGTCCGGTCACTGTGTTCCTGACATCACTGTAGATGAACGTTCCCGTTTTTTGCAAGAAATCAGTGATTTCTGTATAGGCATGCTATTGCCAGTACCGATCCTCTTCAATTCCTTGCGAATAGTTCGGTAAGATATGAATCGGGAACAGCCTTCATTCAATGCTTCGGTCAATTGCTGCACAGAAAAAATTCTGTTTGTCTGTACAAGCCTTCTCAAATGAGGGCGATCTCGTTTCTGGCAGACTCTCTTAGGACCTCAGTTATGCCTTTTATTGATTAACACACAGGATCTCACCTTTTGAGAAACCGATCAGCTGTTTTCAAAATTGTGACCCCAGCCAGATGGACGCCCACAATAAGCCCTTTATCAAACTCCGAAAAATCCCTTGTTTTTCTCATTGTGAACAACACTATTGACCAGGTATTCTTAAATAGTTGCCTAGAACACATGATGATACACCTGACCAAGTATTTTGCATATACGTTGCGTAAGTGACGTTTACGTGCATCTGCATAAAGGTCCCTAATTCAATGGCCGGTTTGTGTATTTGTCACTTGAAGATGACGCAAATTAAGTCACGCCATATCTGCAATCGAGTTAATTCCAGATTTATTCCTTGTGAACTGACTTCTTAACAAAAAAAATTTTATTTCACTTTCACGTACCCCGAAGGCTGCTTCACACACTAGCGCTAACTCTTGATAACACTCTCCAGTCATGGATTCAAAATGGTTTTTTTTTTTTTTTATATGCATGAATTATCCATACATTCTCCTATTCATAAATAGAAAATGCAAGATTTTATGGAGTAAGCAAAATTTCAATATACAGTCATCCCACGACTTACGTCCTGGTTCCATTCCAGCCGGCAGGACGTAAGTCGATACATTAAATTAACAGAGTTATAGGGCTTAGGGACTTAACCGTAATAAGTATACAGTACTGTCATTTTAATTTTTAAACCTTATAAATCTGTACTATGCGTTACTGCCACTATAAAACAGGAGAATAATCACTCAGATCTTCCTCCACAATCACATCTTCATTACCTTCCCTATGTGAAGGACCAGGCTGCGACTCTTTTGGTGTAACCTTTTGTTTTTTTGATGAAAATGTCCAATGTGCTTTGTTTATTCCTCTTCTTCTTTTCATCATAAATTTACTTATAGCAAGCAAACGCATCATGTACTTTCCTTTCTACTAATTAGTAGCGTTCAACATTGGGGTCCATGTATTCAGCCATTTTGAGAAACATCGCTAACTACATAGAACATTTCTGCAAGATTCTTCATTGTAAATTGTTTAACTACCTCTTCTTGTTTCTCTTTTCCCTCTTCCTTTTCTCGTTCTTCCTCTTCTGCAACATGCTTTCCTCAGTTCGACCAATTCTTCGTTGATCAACTCTTCAGGGGTATTTTCTATAAGTTGAACTACGTCGTCATCATTCACTTCGAGATTCAGATCGTTTGCGAGGTCCACTATTTCTTCACTCAATTTACAAAGATCATTTTTTTTTTTTCAAAGCTTCCAAAATCGTGCACAAACCTTTTTAGTCTTTTTATGTATGCCACTCATACATTGAGAGGTCACTTCGTCCCAAGCACAGCAATATTTTTATTAGCATAATAAATACTAAATGCTTTCCAGAATTGCATGGGAGTCTAGTCATTTCCTTCAGTGGCAGAAATGGCTTGTGAAAAAGTTCTCCGTAGACAATAAACCTTAAACACTGCAAGAACTCCCTGATCCATCGGTTGGATCAATATGTTATCGATAATGCTCCAGGTTCTTTCACACAATAGCTTTCCATTTCACTCGCATAACAGTTGATTAAGGTAAACACAAGCAATTTTTGAATCATCCACGACTTCTTATTGCTCCGATAAGAACTGGAAGAGTATGCTTCCTAATGTTTTTGAAGGCTCGTGGATTCTTACTGTGCCATATAACAAATGGTTTCGGTTTATATCCAGCCACATTACCCCTTAAAAGAATCGTAATACTGTCTTTAAGAGCTTTGAAACCAGACATAGATTTTAGCTTTTTGTGATGAATGTCCGCTCGGGCATTTTTTTCCAAAATAAGGAGGTCTCATCCATATTAAATATTTGCTGTAGCAAATAATTTTCCGCTGTAATAATTTTATCCAATTTCTCCACAAACTCCTTGGCAGCCTTCTCATCGGTACTTACAGATTCACCATACATTTTCACATTATGCTGCGCAAAATGCTACTTGAATCTTATGAACCAACCAGAAGAAGCGTTAAATTCGTAATCGGGTCCTGCTTTCTCCTTCAACATGTTGAAGAGACTGTGCCTTAGCTGTTATGGTCATAGTGCTAAGGAATATGAGCTTTTGGTTCAGGTCCTCTATCCATGATGCAAGTAGCTTTTCCATATCACCGATAGGATCTTGTTGTTGCTTCGTCACTATAGTCGATTTAATGGAAGCAGATCCTTTCACAGCCTCTACCATTTTATGCTTATTTTTCAAAATGGTCGTCACTGTAGAATGAGACCATCCGAAGTCATGTGCGATCCCATTGATGGACTTACCAGCTTCTTGTTGCTTTATAACTTGCAACTTCGTTTCAAGATCAATTGCTTGCTTCGTTTTCTGTGATTCTTCGCTAGGTTTTTTAGTTTGGCGTGTAGGGGCCATGTTGCACAAAATATCGCGATATATTTAACGATAAATACACATATAACCTATTTCTCAAACAACAAATCAGCAGAGGAACTGTTGAAGACAAGTGCCTATACTGAGGGAGGTTGCTGCCGAATGCTCTGTTGTCACTGCGCATGATGTATTGTTGCTAAACAAAAATTTTTAGTGAAAAAAACTGTAGAAGACGATATTTGCATGCAACACGATTAGATTTTATCTATTTAAATATTATTATTAATATATGGGCACCTCCATGGAATCTGAAATCTCATTGTGGGGAGACCCAATCTATCATACCTCTTCTTGAACCCATTAACTGACTCTACCAACCCATTTCACTCATTCATAACTCTCCAAGCAAAAAAAATCTAGTCCTCAGTCCCTCTAGCCAAGTGCTGAAACATCTCCCTACATCAATCATTAAATACCTCTTTAAGCAACTTAAATCCCCTCTTTTACTCCTATCAACCAACTTTTGCAATCCACACACACACACACACACACACACACACCATCAGTCTATATAGAAAATCCACTTTTAGTGCTGAATTGAATATATCAGAACCAATATTGATGGAACTACAACTTGAAATTGCTGCTAAATTTTTGAGGGAAATGCATACTGGCAAAGTAAATTTGATATTATTGCCAAGTTGAATTTCTAAGTTTGAAGTTTTCCAATTTATTCTAACCACACCACTCTATGAGAGAAAAATCTAGATCTCACTCCTTAGCGGCATTCATTCTCAGCTTCCAAGGATGCCCTCTTGTCCTTTCCCCATCCTCCATAAAATAAAAAATTCCATAAGTTTAAATCCTCTGTGACCCTTTCAGAAGTTTGTCTCAGTCATATCACCCCTCTTTATCGATATATGAAATATTTTCATGGCTACAGCGAAATGTGGACATAAATTTATTTCCAGCATAATAATAAATTATATTATGCAAATAATGTGTTATAAATTTCGTACAAATTAAATTTTAATAATACGTTTTTGGCAAAAGTTACAAATTTCGTACGTACCTAGTTAAGGAATTAGTGTACCGTGCTTACAGAAAATTATGCGGAGAGACATTTCAGTATGGGATATGTCCACCCCGAACTTGGAATGTCCGAGCTACCGTTGTTTCCGATATTCCAGTAATGCGAGATGCGATTTGTTTGCTTGTATCAAAGCTATTCGTAGCTTTTGCAATTATGATCAAATTATTTTTTCTTTGATTTTATGCTTTTTATTTATTTATTAGTAGATAAGTTTTAAATTGTAGTAAGTGTGTTTCATGTTAAAGTTAACTAAGAGTTATTTGTTTACTTGAAAGCACTATTCTTTGTTTCTACATTACTAAATTATATGTATAAAAAATAATAATATTAACAACAACAACAACAATGTAAACTGTGAGGGATAAACAGAACGACAACTGTTTATTCTCCGCATTTTCTTAAGTGCTCGAAGCATACAACGAAAGGCGAACTCGGGCTGTGTAACTAATAATGCGACAAGAGAGAAATAACATACAATATAAAGATAAAATATATGAAAAAGCCTGGAGGTAACTTTACAGGAATTATTATGTGACACCTCCAAGGAGTCCAAAGACTCATCGAGGGACAGTGTGCCAACAGCATCGAACGATTGAGTCCCTTCCAACTACTAACCGCGCTCAAACTCGCTTAACTTTTTGCGAGCCATTAGTAGCAGGGCTCTACCAATCGACCAAATGTAGAGTTTGGTTGGTAAGTACGTTAGGCATTAGTGAGGCGTGGCTTTCAGAGGCAGATTTGCTAACTGGCATTGGATGAAAAGAGATAGGTTTTTTATTTTTTATTTTTAAGAAGAATAGAAGAAGGAGGGGTGGGAGGAGGCTAGTATGATTTTAGGTAATTTAGGGATAGAAAGCTATGGCTGCAATAAACGTAACAGCAGGGGCGAATTCTCCATGCTTGCTGCGCAAGCTCGTTAATTGAAAAATAAGTAATATTTATTTGTTAATAAATGCATGCATTTATAAGCATTCCATTTAGGCTTTTATTTTTGTAGACAGAAGATGTCTTAAGCTTGCGCGGCAATAATTGAGCTTTGCGTTGTGTATCGAAGGCCGATACTTGCTCGTCTAGTCAAAGCTACCTTGGCTTGCTCAGTTGTAGGAGCTTCCATGTCCTCGCAGCAACACTGTGATTTCATGCGCGCGCATAGCCATTTCACGTCGTCTCACTCTGTTGCTTAAACAACAAGCCAGCCTTTACAAGTGTGCGTGTTGCTTAGGAAAATTAAGATACAACCAACTTTTTATGACGATGTTATTGGCCAGTTCATAAAGAAGAACCGTAGGGTAGAATTTGTATTGAAGTAGCTAAATTGAAAAAGATAGAATATCATTTGCAAAATGAATGTTGTATTTGTATGATTAAATGTACATAAATTTCTAGATATATAGTTTTAAATGGTCAGTAATTCATTATTCCGCTAATCAGACTTCAATCACACCTTTCACTCCTTGAATGATAACAAGAGCAAGCGTGAATTTCAAGACCAGCATTCGCCCCTGCGTAACAGTTTTCCATGGCAGTGAGTTTGAAGCTATCTGGTGTGAGGTGGAGTCTAAAATGATCAAATACATATTGGGGTATTATTACAGACAAGTCGATCGGTTCCTGGTAGCTACGAAGTACATTATTGGATCAACCTAATGACTGCTAAACGAATCGTCATCATCATGAGTGGCTAATTATCTGGGCATTGATTGGGTAAACTATTACTCAGAAAGCTGTCTGAGTACGGGAGGGGAAAAATAAAACTGTCTCTGCAAGCTAAAGACAGCCCAGAAGAATTCTATCGTTATGCTTCAAGTGAAAGAAAGAATGAATGCCAAACAATAACTACTGAGTGAAATAGTATGCGGGTGACAAATGTGCGGAGGAGATTATTCAAATAATGAGTGTCAGTTTGTCTAAGAACTGTCAACCTAGTGTATGCAGTATTGAATTTAATGGTACCTCTTCCCTGACGAAGAAACTCAGGAGTGGGAAGTGTTGGAGCTTGCATAAACTGAATAAGAATTCGGCAGTAGAATTGACGAGCTATTAACATGGATGCTAACAAAAAGTGTAACGAACTGCTATTCTTTTTAACCAAAACCGTATAATTTGAGTCTAACAGGAAATATTCCACAGGAATGAAAAGAATGTATGATAATCCCATTGCATAAGGGTTGCACAAAGACGCGCCTAACTATCCACCTATTATTGTCTCTGGAATGGTGGCAGAGATTTTGGAAAAGTTGATAAGAACTCGCATACAGAAATGAGTTGAAAGAGAATCTATATGTGCAATGTGGGAATTATAATAATGTTGCGGGTGGCTTAGATAAGGGTAATGAATACACTTATACTTTTGGACTTTGCTAAGGCTATTACATAAGTTGAAGGTATGGGATTGGATTATAACTTAGCGTGGATAAGAGGATGACTGACTGACCAATAACCGATATCAAAAAGTGGTGTATGGAGGATGTGAGTGCAATAAAAGTGATACCTGGTATACCACAGGGTTCATTCCTTGGTCCATTGTATTCAATCTTTACGTTAATGACATTGGGAAGAAGAATCTATCAGCAAACAACTGTGAAATACAGTTGTTTGCTGATAGAGTAATCAACAATGTGACAGATATTTAACAATTCCAGAATTATTTGAATAGGTTGGGATTGTGAACTTGTGAAAATAGCTGTCAGTTTCATGTTAGTAAATGTAAAGTTATGTCCTTTCATGTCCTCGATATAAGATATCGAGTGTCGTATTATATTGGTGGATTATGCTAGCAAAAAAAAGTCATCAGATAGGATGACTTTTTTTGGATGATTTAATAGATAGGAACTTGAAGTTTGAGAGTCATATAGCAAAATTGCAACTATAACTCAGAGGTTAATTGAAATGATAAAAACGAACATTGACATGAAAGATAAGGAAGTCATTTTGCCTCTTTGCAAGACCTTGATACGACCTGGACTATTGTACGCAGATCTAGTTTCCGATTTCCATGGATGCAGATTCAGTGTAGAGGATTAAAAATAATATTGGGACTGTGCAATATACAGGGTGTTCGGGATAAATTTGACATATTTATAATTAATTATATTTTTCCGTAAGTTACATGTATTAACACACACTTCTCTTCATTTAAAAGTTTGGACCCTTCTTCATTCATATACAAGATGTCAGAAAGGATGGATAGCTGGAACCCACCTGAATCATGGAAGAGAATAACTTGTATCATGATGATTCGTGCCCGCCATCAAAATAAGGATATTACGACTGCTGCCCAATGCTCCCTGAATACAGTAAAAACAATCAGGCATGAACTAGAGACTTGCAATGGTGACTACGAGGATGTAGCAAGAAGAAAGATCCCTAGCAGACGATCTGATTGCGTTCGTACAGCAGAATTCCTCGCAAATTTGCAGGAACAGGTGTTGAAGAACCCTGCCATTGGAATTCGGGCTTTGTTCGTGGAGTTGCTAACTGTAGTCAAGCCCTGGATAACAAGGGTAGCCAATGGTAGGCCGTATGTATGGCAGCAGGATTCGGCCCCTTGCCACACCTCTGGGAAAAGTCAAAAATGGTTGTCTGAAAATTTCTACGACTTCACCAGTCCAAATGTTTGGCCTCCAAACTCCCCAGACCTTAACCCCATGGATTATTTTGTATGGGGCGCAGTTGAAAAAGACACCAATCGCACTTCCAGTAATACAAAAGCCCAGTTAATGGATAAAATTAAAACAGTTTTTGCGGCCCTTCCCAGGGAGACTGTAGCATCAGCTTGTTCGAGGTTCCGAAGCAGAATTGAAGCTGTGATCGATGCTAATGGTGGTTATTTTGAGTAAATCTTGTTGATAGTATTGTAATTAACTCTGCCTGTAATGTTTTTTTGTCAATTCATTAAATTTAATAGATACAAAGAAGATTTTCTTTTTCCTTACGAAACTGTCAAATTTATCCCGAACACCCTGTAATTATGAAAACAGATTTGAAAATTTGTGGACTGTCTCTAGCAAACAGAAGAAAGAGGGATGATACGATACAGTTAGACCTACAAACTTTTGAAAAAAGTCATACAGTACTATCTATCTATCCCTTCCATCTGATTCAGATGGGTTGGGTCTCCTCCTAATGAGGAGTCGCGGCGAAATAATGCAGCCGGCCCGCCACTCCTCTGCTGCATCCCTAATGGAGGTATTCATGACACGGACTACCCTAATGGAGGTAGTCCGTGTGTGTTCACGGGGCCGGTTTGCGGGATGAAAAACCCCAGTTAAACTCAGGGAAAAACCGTACTTCCCGCGCCCAAGGCCGGCTAACTTGGCTATGGCTGAGGAAGTACCTTGAGCTCCTCACGTCTCCGCCGGGAATCGAACCCAGGACACTCCTTCCACAGGCATATGGTTGCGAAGTGCACAGCCACTAGGCTAACCGTGCGGACATATACATACAGTAATAGTAGATGGAAATGCTAATTTTATCGAGAGTGGGGAGAGGATGAGAAGTTGAGAATGTGTGGAGTTAAAAAAGGGGTTAAAGCTAGATGTTCTCTCATAGAGTGGTGCCTAATTGGAATGAATGCAATGAGTTCAGCTAATATGAATAAATTCAAAAATAGGTATGATAGCCTATGTAGGTGTATGGGCCTCCTACGATGTGCCCCTGACGTCCTGGAGGTCTCTGGTAATAATAATAATGAAGCCAAACGCGAACAGGAAATGAAGTTTTCCCCTCCCAAAAATATAAATAAATCAAATGCAGCCTATCCTTTCCCCTTCATGTTTCCTTTTCTCACATCTTTAAGTGAATAAAATTTGGCCTTTTTCTTTCCGACATATTCTCGTCACGATAATAACTGATTTATCTATTTTTAAAATAAACTAAACTCAATTTACAAAGGATGACTTTTCAGACACTAGCGCTGAGCGGAACGATTTTAGCACTGATTGTGAACAGGTAACCATTCGCAGTTAGTGGTAAAATCTCTTTACAATGGGATTTCCGGATGGGGCTACCAGATATACAAAACCATTAAAAAAAACAAAACACAGTTGTCCTTTTAAAATTCTAAAACGATTCCTCAGAGGATAGATTATATTCCCTTAATCAATTCGTTTCACTGTGAAGTAGAGACGGTTTTATTGCGGATCACAAATTGCTCGTCTCTGTTCAAGAACACACTGATATTGGCGTGTTGAGCGGACTTTGTGTTCAGGAAATAAGTAAATTCTCTAACGCTATAGGCGGAACTGCTTTAGCCTTTGGTAACTAGTTTCCATCCTTCAAGGTTTCACTAATAGTGAGCCCAAGCTATCAATAAAACAAGGCTTTTCAGAAGAGAAGAGAGAGGAGATTCGGCAGACAACTGTCGCTAAAACTTGTATTATTTTTCATAATAATAGTGACAATTCCACTCGATTTTTGAGATGTGTGTAAAATCCATGTTTACTCTCTCTCTGTGTGTGTGTGTGGGAGAGAGAAACTCACTGTACCGTCTAGCGATTGACACTTGTCACTAACTAGAGGAACTTGAAAAAGTTCCTCTAGTTAGCGACTAGAATCGAACCAGTAACGGTCTTTCTTCGGTTGGTCTAACTACATGGATCCAAATTCCATCTCTACAGGGCATAGCACCTTCTGAATAGATATTTTGAAAGGTTGAGAGAGAGAGATTTCAAACTAACATCATTAGTATTTTGGAAACCAGCGGTGATAGTCTGCTGTGTTTTTCTATTACTAATGTCCTTATATACTCGTATATATATATTTATATGTGCGTGTATATATCAGGCGCCGCCCCCCGCTTTTTTTTTTTTTTAAACTGCCCACTCAGCGGTGAACACTGAGTGGGCAGTTTATTAGAGATTCACCTAAAAGCCTGTTGGATCACTGTGAGCCATCAAAATTGTCTCGATAGGACCATGGCATTCTACGAAGTCCCAAGGCATGCATGATGAATTCTTACTGTGCCGTCACATTTGGTGACAATGGATTCTGCAACAAAGATTTCTTTTCACCGAAAAATCATAGATTCTTTCTGGGATTGGGATCTTTAATTTTCATTAAGGTAAAATGCTTTCATGCTTTTAAAATGTGATTGACGTTACCATGCCAAACAGGTCAAGTAGGCTTCATTTGACTGTTATAAGCAACATTTTATCATCACCATTAGTAGTAGTATTAACCGAAACCAGCAATGGAATTGCTTCAATAGAAGCATGAAAGATTGTTATGTCAGGAGAAAAGTAACTCGTTGCAAGTACCAGTTTCTTGTTGCGTTGAAAATCATCAGATCAGTATCATATTTCCGAAATCTTTTAGTATTTTTTTTTATTATATTTTTCATTTCTTGATCCCCCCCACTCAACCCACACATTAAGCCACAGTATCAAGTAGGCTTATTGGCGTACTTTATATTTGTGGAGAATTTCGAATTATAGCGAATATTGGTTAGCGTAGATCGAAGCTTCTTTCCGTTTCCTAAATGTTAATTCGCATTCTGCTTTATTCTGTTATTTTGGACACTGCTTGCGTTGAGATCATAGCACATGCGACTCGAATTTCATTAACGTGAAGAAAGACGTTCGCTGACCGACTTAGTTCGATCGAGCTTTTTCGATATCATACTGTACTTCAAAATGAAAAGACGTAGACTGATTATTGGGTTATATCAAAATCACCCATTGTTCGTGAAAAGTTCTTTTGATAGATGTTCATAACGTTAGGGATGCATAAGAAATAATCCTTCGGATAACTTGGAATCCCTAACGTGTCACTTTTTTTTAGTACTTGTAGATTTTTCTGTCATAAAATGTCAGCACTTCAGACTCCTTTTCTCCATATTTCAGGTATCACGTTTTTTTTAAAAGGAAAACTATAAATACATCGAGTTTGCTTTTAAAATTTTCAGATATATGCGATTAACTTCGGTAATTATAAATATCACTACTATCACCTTGAAAAATAAATCAGCTTCGTCTCGTCCTTGTATTCATCAGTTTTAAGTTGCGAGTTTTTTTTTTTTTGAAAATGCCATGTGATTTTCCTCAGATATGCCTCTCACAAAATGTTACATTTCCAGATCTCGCAAACGTGAATATCATCCAAAGTTCTTTAATCTGTAATACGTTTTCTGCCTTGGAATCTACATCTCGGCGCTTAATGCTTCGAGCTGTTGTAAAACACTGCATACAAACCAATTTTCAACCTATTTATTATTAACGAAATATATTTTTGATAACTAGACATCGTTTTATTGTGGGAATTTGCTATAATTAGGTTCGGAACTCTCTTAACTCTACTCTGTTATCAATAAAAATGCATCAAAATTCCTGATACGTTTAAAAATTTTGAAAAAAAAAAAAAAAAAACTAAAATTCATCGTTTGTTCCTGTATATCGATAAATAATGTATTTGAGAATGCACCAAAATAAATAGAGATGGGACATCTCAGAACACTCGCTTCACCCAGATTTATGGCAGTTTCGAATTTGCGAGTTTGATACTTTTATGGATCAAACACCGATAGTTGAAACTATCAGTTTTTATGGAAACTGATTCGTAATCATTGATGAAGTTGTTTTAAGAAGACGCATCTCTAAATTACTTGAACACTCCCCAATACTTTGTGCATCGATATACCTTTTCTTCTGTTTTGCAGTGTTGATAATATTATGCATTTCTGGCACGTTCATCTCCTGTTCTTAGTAACATTTTCACCGTACACGCTTCCCGTTGACCTTCACGTGACAAACAGTATCAGAGGGTAGCTTTTTTTGGTTACTTGGAATGTCTAAAGAAAACGCTGAACCTTGAAGCTGTAAGGATCACAAAATACTTGAGAAATAAAGAGCATATTTATATTCACGGGGTTAAAAAAAAAGTTGTTTATCAGCTATTTATTATTTTAAATTGATTTTTCGACGCAAACTTGTTCATCAGTAGTCGCTAGCGGTCTTGATAAGGTGATAGTTTTTTTTTTTTATAATCTTCGTATGTGATGCAATAAATTGTCAGAACGGTATTGTCATTCAGTACAGAACACTCTGCAGCGGATTTAGTAGATGGAGAATATTTTTCTATTTATTGTTTATATAGGTTGGAAGTTGCCCGCGTAGTTTTGTACCCTTTATTTTGGAAAGTTAACAAATCGTTGAACTGTAATGAGAATACATAAAATTAAATTTTCTTTGGGAAATAGTCTGAACCATTTGGGTAAAGAATTGAAGTACTCTCACAGATATGTTTAGTTCTCGTTTTGCTTTCCTGCAGTAAGTAAACTAAAAACTAAATGCATTGTATTTTACGTCTTTTGTATTGAATAATGAAGATTTATGAACTTGCAGAAACATAAAATTAAGAATAAATTAAATTCCGTGTAGAGCTTTCCTTATGCGTTTCAGTCTCGAAAGTAAATACACTGCACTGAAATCTCATTAAAATTATTCTCTATTGAAACAGCGTTAGAGACTAAATAGTTGCTAACTATGGTAACTTGTCTCTCAAATAGTGATCGTCACTTTCTTGAAACTTGAATTAATAGAGAAAGTGTTAATTAGGACCTTTAGTAATAAAAAGTTTTGCAAGATTTTCAAAGGAATCACGACGATTAAAAAAAAAAAAGTGCTGGAAACATTAAACACTGATCTGGAAAACTGCTATTTTTATTTCTGCAAATAGTTTCCTGTTACCTCAGATTTATACATTATTTTCTTCAGGTTCGGTATTTTTATTTTTTATTTATTTATTTTTTTTAACCACACAATCCGACTTCTCTTTAATTCTCTTCCTGCAGGACTTCTGCATTCAATGCTCCCATCGTATCCATACCATCGAAGAATTTTTTTTTTTCGTAACTGTATAGTAGTGGGATGATAATTTAATTAATTTCTTACTTGGTTGTTTATTTTAGGTGGTGGATAAATTTCATCATCCATTGTTAGACCATCACCTTGCTTACTTTTGAAGGCCTGAAGTGACTTGAAAAAGAATAAAGTTTGGTCTGTAGAGCAGGCTTTACAAATGATCTAACCCTTAAATAATATAAATCAGGACTGTCCAAAGCACTGCCCGCGGTGCGATTTTGTGCGGCCCGCCTGTGGATTTTGATTTTCACGAGCGAAAAAATAAAATAACAATATGAATCGAATGCGTATTAGATATTTTAATTCTGTCACTAATCGATAATCTCGATGTTGGTAATTTTATTTGGTTTTACATCACTATATATCCACGTGTTTTTCAAATATTAGATGTGTCAAAGAAGCGTTCTTACCCTGTTTTATTCCAACACGTATTCTCCTGGCGCGCACGATTAGTGCGCAATTAGTGTTGTTCGTATGTTCAGCTATCGAGGTTTGGTCGCTGCTGCTCACCAAATTACTAGATGCGTATTGTGATACGGCCCTCGGGTTCGCCCTGATATAAATTAAAGATACCAATCATGCACTTAATGCGCAAACTTTGTTTACTTACACTTGGATTAAGAATTAAACCAAGAATATAATTTCTTGGTATCTTTAATTTATAGTATAACCAAGTGGGAAAACTTTCAACTTCAATATCTAAGAGCCTTAGTTGAGTACTGGCTGCATGCTACAATAAATTACAACTTTTCTTGATCGGATTCCCATTTAAAAAAAATTAAATCAACAAGGTATAATTTTTTATATGCATTCCATTTTCAAGGACAAAAGTTGCGTTGATTATCTGTTTTGGCTCCATAAGTTACCACTTGGGATAACAATGTGTATGTGGGATGTAATATTTAGATGTGTTGAAATATTTTATTATTCCATATATTATTCAATTTATTAACCTTTGTCCAACCATTCCTGTTTCTACTTTGATAGCAACGCGAATGGTTTCCGTAAATCTTAATGAAATAGTTTATCTCAACTATACAAACTTCAGCCTTCCTTAGATTTATGGGGAACATTTCACATTCTCTTCCTTTTCTAATTAAATGATCTCTTGTTAGTGTTAATTCATTACCATTCCATAGTTGGTCATTCTCTGTGAAGCTTCAGCGACAAGTGTTTTTCCACAGTCCAATTGTTTAAAAAAATCGTTAGCACAAGAAAACTGGCTTGTTCTTATGAGTATTTAGTCTCTATAAAAACTGCATACACTAGAGGTCACAAAATCTATAACACAGTGTTTGTGACCAAGCAGTTGGAGGGAAAGGAATATGTTAATATATTTTTGAACATCTAGCGGTCCTAGCCCTTGGGAGAAAATATTTTTTATGCTAATTCTGTGTACAAAATGTTGAGAAGGTTGTTCTTCCAAAGGCTAGAAGTAGGTGGAATGAAACGGAAGGATGAAAAGTTATTTGATAAGTTTGAAGCTGAACTGCGTGTAGAAGTTGACCAACAACTGCCCACGTTTTCATATGTTCAGAGGAAAGTGTAGGATAATGCAGAAGTGAAGAAAGTGATTTTAGTGTGCGAAGGGTCATCTTTCGAGCAGACGAGAGCAATCTGCCCTTTCCTTGTGTGGAAACCATCAACAATTTTTATTTATTTTTTTGTTTGTGTTTGCGTACCAACCCCAAATGTGAGAACGGTGCTCTTAGAGTGAGGAAATATGAGATTGATATAGTGTTATATAGGAGTTGTATTCAGCGGACTACAATATTGAACGAAAGAAGGCAACGGTTTTTTTGAGGTAGTAAATATAATAGGGTTGTGGAAAGGCCAGTCCAAGAAGAGAAATGTGATCCTGGAGATCTGAATATTATCCAAGATAGGAGAAAATGAAGTGAGATTTCATAGGAGAAATAGGACTGTTATGATGACGCTGATATTTACTGGGGCGTCCTCACCTCACCGGTGTGGGCACTCAAGTAAATGTGCTGTGGAGCAAGTGTGGCGGAATCCATTTTGATGATCACTAATTAATAAGAGCATTGGGATAATTGCTGAGTTCTCTCTCTCTCTGTTTTTTTTTTTTTTTAATGGAAAATGTGTATGGGGGGGATATAAATATGTGTCCATAATGTTGTCAGCTTGCTCAAGCGATACAAGATGTGTTCTTGAGCTCAAATATTTAGCTCAGTTGGTGGAATACCATCTGGATCAAGGAAGTTAGTGATATCTGAACTATTAAAGTGACCATTATCGTATTCTACATTTAGTTTGAATTCAGATTCAGTAGCATGCAGACTTGTTTTTTTGTTTTTTGTTTTTCATTCAATATACTGAATGAAATAAGTAATGCTTTTTCGCAAGCAGTTGGTAAAATAACAGATGGGTGTATATTTTAAAAATACTTTTCCTTTGGATGCTCACATTTTAAGGATAACTGGCTTCAAATAAAGTTACACGTGTTGTTCCACTTGCTGCTTTTCGGGCTTCTAACAATTATGATGGAGGCTATATCCAGACCAGATGTCACTTTTATCTTCGATGTTACGCAGGTCAAAGAACAACATGGGGTGATGCAGATGTCAATCAATATTCCTTTTCCCCTGTTCTTGATTTCAACGGACAGTTCAGCTTCTATTACGCACCACTGCCGACCCCACCAGGCGCGCGCACCGCACAGAGAGAGAGAGAAATACATTCTATTACTACTTCCTTAGTTGAGAACGTGTTCCGTGGAAGAGTCGAGGAGATGAATCACCCACCCACGGTGTCACTTCTGCACTATTCCTGACTTGTCAGTGAAATGAAGGTGCTGATGAGTGTGCCTACCCTTAATAAATGCAGCTGCACTATATTATCAGGCAATTTTGAGTTTGAAAACTGCCTTTACTTCCAGAAATAATTGACTGAAAAGAGTGGTCTCGATGTGCTAAAACAATTTCATATCCTATACTTCAAAATTAGGTGACTTCAAGAACCCTTATTGTCTGCATTTCTAGAATAGTCGCTTTCAATAAACCAATTTGCAATGCATTGAATTAAGAAAGTTAATTTTTTTTACCGTTTGATTTTAAAGAGTGGATTGGAAAATCTTTAGCATGGTGATACAATTATTAATGAAATATAAAATCTTATTAACAAGCACAAAAATTGACTTTTAATTATGAAACCGAAATTTCTGAGCGAAATCATTATGATGGCATGAAATCTTCTACCTGTACCGTTGACACGAATTCCATAGATACCACAAAAATTTGTCCTGAACTTGAATTTTAATTCATAATTTAAAATTAATATAATTATTTTAATTACGATAGTGAACCAACTTGTGGCGAAGGTAAAGTGTAAAAACAAAAGTCCATTTGCTTGTTCGGATGAAATTTTTTTTTTTTTAATTTTCATGAAATTATTTACTTGTATGAGTTCCAACAAAACAAAAATAAAATAATAATAGTAATAAAAATTATTTAAATCCAGCAAGAAATCTTCAATTCATGCACATTGAATGAACTTCGTGAAAATAAGTTTTCAAAAAAGCTTCGCTCTTTGTGCTATTTTTTATTTATTATTATTATTTTTTTTTTATATTGCTCCTATACTCACGAAAGGTTATTTTCAAACCAATAGTACATTTTGTACCATGGGTTTAGGCGGTGAAATTCCCTTTATAAAAACAGATTTCTAGAAAAAGACACTTTTTACAGATAATTTGCTGACATGATTTTATTTTTCTGCGAAGGAAGTTGTGCTTGCAAGAAGCATAAAATAAAATCAGTACGGTCGCCGTGATTGCAAAGAAGATAATATAATTATCATGCTCAATAAAAAGTACTTTGTAAATAGCATTAAATTTATTTTATTTTTTTAAAATTCAGATTACATTTTTATACTTATACAAAAAGCGTGTTAGCCTAAAAGCTAAAGATCATTCGAGTTACATCTTATTTGAGTTGTGAAATTGTTACTGCCAGTGTTTCATTTCAGTAATATCTTCAGATTCCATTCTCCACCTCATGCCAGCCGCTAGAAACTACATGCCACCGAACTTTATGTAAAGCTTGAAGACGTTTTCCCAACTAACTGCGATAATTCTGGCATCCATTTACTTTGCTAGTCCGTGTCTGGAGGGAGTACAAGTATAGTTCTACCCAGGAGATGTGATTGTGCATATTAGACTGGAGACTGGATACTCCTAGTATTCCACCAATAATGCATGCTCCTGCTCTATATAAATTTCTAACATTACCCACCATGAGAAGTCTATACAAGACTTAGAGAACCAAGGAAAATCACCTCCCACTGTATGTTTCCTGCAATCTTACACTAGAAGGATATCAGAAAAATACTAGTAACCTACGAGGGTGGTTCCATAAGTTTCCAGACTGACTAACTTTTAGAGGTGATAGACAGAAAACAACTGTCACTTTTCAACATAACCTCCCTTTACTGCAACACTTTTCTTCACATTTTGGAATTAACATTTCTATGCCCTTGAAAAAAGAGTCTGTACTTTTGTGTGCAAAAATGGCCTAAAACTGCATTTTTCACCTCGCTTTCATCTGCAAATTTTCTTCCTCGAAGGTCTTTCTTCAGTTTCGAGAAGACGTAGTAGTAGTCACTGGGTGCTAGATCTGGGCTATACGGTCAGTGTTCAATCTCCTGGAAGCCACAGTCCTTCACTGCAGCCTTCACAACAATAGTCGTATGGACTGGAGCATTGTCGTGAAGCAGAGACGAACATCATGACTCAGCATTTCTCGTCTTTTCTCCATTATGGCATCCCGCAGTTTGCGCAGAAGTGAAACATAATATTCTGCATTCACGGTGGTATTCCTTTCCTTGAAGTCAATCAAAAGAATTCCCTGGCAATCCTAAAAGATTGTTGCTATTATTTTCTTGGTCTGAGTGACCTTGGCTTTTCTCGGTGGTGCTTTGCATAGTTTGTGACACTTCATGGATTACCTTTTGGAAAGAGGATCATAATAAAGGACCATGGTTTCATTCCCGGTGATGATGGATTCCAGCACCTCTCTCTCTCTCTGATTCCCTTGGCATAGTTGTAAAAACTTGCGGGCACAGGTTACACAATGCTCCTGAATTGAAGAGAGAAGTTGGGGCACCAACCTTGCACTGACCTTCGTCATGTGAAGCTTCTCGTGAATGTCGCGAAAGACGGTTGTTATAGAATGTCCCAAACTTGCTGAGATTTCTTTGAGCTTCAGTCGTCTGTCGTTGAGTAGTTCCTCCCCCAAAAGAGAGACATTTTCCTCAGTCATCACTTCCACAAGCCGACCATCACGAGGATCACCTTCGATGTTCTCTCTTCCTAAGCGAAACTGTTTAGCCCATTTCCTCATGGTGGAATATGAAGGAGAAGCTTCCCCATAATCACTATCCAATCGCTGTTTGGTAGCACTTGGAGAAAGCCCTTCTTTGGTGAAAATCTTTATCACAGCGCGGTACTCAATTTTAAAATTAGAGCCACTTAGCGTGCCACGTGTTAGTCAAACGGGTGTCTCCAACTGAATGATGCAGGTAGAGAGTTGAAACTGGTACACTAAGCTCCACATAGATGGTACTATCTGTCACAGACGGCGTTTTAAAATTGGCGCAAATATTGTATGTCAAGCCGAAAACATTTGGAATCTATCTCATAGATACTAATACGTCTTGTCCAGATCGTCTCATTATTACATGTGTCGCAGAATTGATAATTAACACCCTTTCAGTATCACATGTACGCGCTCGTATAAGCTGTCATATGTCATCTGCCCAACAGCATGGAAACAAGTCTTTATCTAGCTTGTCCCTAAAAAGGAAGATGCCACCCGTCACACTCTCGTCCCATTATACTCACCTCAATCCTCTTGGAAAAATGAAGTTGATTAACAACTAACCTCTTTACTTGATCATCAGTATCACACCACAGCAAACTTCCTAGCCAAACTACACTATCTGATCGAAAATATCCAGACGCTTACTCATTCCATCTCTTACTCTAATATAGAAGGTATTAACATGGAGCTGGTTCATCTTTTGCTGCTGTGACACCCTTCAAGCTTCCGGGAAGGTTTTCCACTACACTTTGGTATGTCGCTGCGTTAATTCCCTTCCATTCTTTCTGGAGAGCATTAGCGCGGTCTGTCACCGATATCTGATAATTCGGCCTTGGCTCGCAGTAGGCGTTCTAATTTCCCCACACGTATTCGAGCCCAGTCGTTCAGAATCCAACTCATCAACCCATTCTTCCACAGACTGCTTTGTGGATGAGAACATTGTCATGCTGATACAGGAAAGGACCTTAACTATTGCCATAATTTTGGAAGCACAGAATTGTGTACAGTGCCATTATAGATCACAGCGTTAAGATTCCCAGTCACTGGAACTAGGGGACCCATCCAGCACTGAAAAAATAGCGTTCTCCTGGTATCCTCCAAACCCGGACTCTTCCGTCGAATTGTCAAATGGTGAAGCGTGGTTCGTCACTGCAGAGAATTCGTTTCCACTGCTCCAAAGTCACAACTCTTCCTGACGCGATGAACAGTTGTGCTGGTGTTGCTTGTAGATGCATTTCGGAGTTTGATAGTGTTTCAACAGAAGACTCAATTTTTTCGCGCTACTTGCTTCAACCCTCAGAGGACCCACTCTGTGATTTTATGTTACCTTCCAGGTCGCGATTGTGCTGTTGTTGCTCCTAGGCGTTTCCACTTCACAAGAACAAACATCACTTACAGTTGATCTGGACAGCTGCAACAGAGCAGAAATACATTTGCAACAACTGAGTTGTTACAAATGTATCCTATGATAGTGTCACATCGAAAATCACTAAGCTTTTCAGTGCGGCCCATTTTACTGTTAATGTATGACTGCAAGACTTTGTTCCTCCTTTTATGCCTATATGCGCCATGGTTGTGATGTATATAGTCACTACTAATACTACGAATGGGTGTCCATTCGTAGTATTATATATTTTCTATCAGACAATGTAACCCATCTATGGAAACAAGGCATGGAAAAGTTTGGAGAAACATGTAGTCGCTGTTGATATTTTCGAGGCATTTAATGGGGTTTGGCATAGACCAATATACTATGCTACCAGTGAGTGCATCGACAGCTTCCTAGATCGTTCACTGCTTGTCATTGGGGTGGTTTCTTCTCATCAGATTTCTTTGTCAGTTTTAAGGTTCCTAAAGGCCCTGGGCTTTCACCTACACTCTTCTTCATATACATAATAACCTCGTACTAATTTCATATCCAATCCTTAGTTGTTGTTGATAGCTGTTACTCCACTCTTCTCCATTTAAGCTGCATGCTCTTCGATAACTAATGCTTGAGTATAGGTATTCTAATTTCATTGTTATCAAACACTGTTCTGTGCTACTTTCAATAAGTAAGATTTTACTTTGGATATTATTCTGATCGCCAGTTAGGAACAGTGTTCTTTTCTTGGATTACATTTTACATATGGCCAATCCTTGCACAAAGACATTACATCTGCAGCCTCCTCATCCAGGAAAAAACTTCTTGGTTCAAAACTCTATTTATAATATTCAGCAATCTCTAATTTTATAAATCCACAATTTATTCGTACCGGGAATACTGTTTTCACATGCACCATATATGCACAAAAAAATTAAAAACTTTCTTAAAGTTTTTTGGTGCACTCTCATTGGTGGCCTCTTGGATTTCTCATTCACTAACCCAGTTTTTTAACTTTTCATCCAGGTTTTGAGTTCCTATGTTGTGTACCTTTCATGTAATGAGCAGTGAACCTTTTTCCTCAGAGCTGTTACATTTTCAATCGGTTTAAGAATCTGGCAACATTAATGCATAAAAACTAACAATTAAGCTTTTACATCTTTTACAGTGCATTTTTTATCATGTGTATATCCCACGTTTTTGACGTTTTACAATAATCACCGTATTGTAGTATATAATTAGGCTGACCATATTTCCTTGAGACAAAAACGGGACGGGGGTTATGTAATATTCTGTATTCATGAAAAAGACGATAAAAAAGTTTTATTATATAAACATACTGAGCTTACCATTATTCTTCAGTGACAGAACCCATACAAAAAAGTTTAGGTAGAAATAGAGGGGAACTGTATTTCACCACGATCGTACCATAAATATTTCTCCGATGAAGGAATCTTACGCAGCAAATTTCGGCTTTCAACGCCTTATCATGAAACTTCTCGCACTCCATGACACAATTTTGTCTTACAACTATCATAGCCCTCATTGTCTCAACACTTAATCTAGATATCTCCTTTGACCCTGTTCATAACAGAAAATATTCTCTCAACAGGTGCTGTACGTACTGAAGCCAAAGAATAAACTACAATATTACAAAAGTCTTGAAAGTCTGGGCGTTTTTCGCTCATTTCAGAAAAAATCTGTACCCATCTATCAGATACAGGAATGTTTTCTTTATTCCATGTATCCAACTGCCTCACAATTATAGGTTTTATGAGGGTCCACTGATCGAATACACGAATTTATTCTGTTTCTGTGCGTATGATGAGTTCCTCGTTCAGGCTGTTCTGTATTTCTTCCCATTCAGGTGTCTTCCTTAGTAGCCACCCACTTGAACTTCTCAGTGTTTCCTAAACTGCACTCACTTCCAGTTGTCAACACATTCTAAGCTGGTTTCATAGAAATTCTCAACAACCTCAAAAAACCTTAGCCTCATTAATTTCTCCTGAATCTACTAACATTTTCAATTTTTTTTTTTTTTTTTTTTGACATCAATAGTTGCAAACACTTCATTTTTATGGACTTTAAATTCTTTGCAAGATTTTCAATGTTTATAGCTACTTGTGTAGCTGAAATATTATCATTTTCAATTAAGCTAATGTATGTTTGGAACATAGACACTTGATCTCTTGCAAATGACAACTACAATTTCAAACAATTTTCGCAACATAACAGGGCATTTTTCTTGAGAAAGAAAATAAGAACGAAACCCATCAAACATGCTTAAAATTCTGTCAATTGATGGATCGAAGGACAAAAATCTTGTATTTCCATGCTCTAACAATTTAGCATAATTGTTTCCTGCAAAGTCACAAACATTTTTCATTTCTTCAACCCTGACTGTATATACTGAAGTACAGTATTTGTATACTTTCACTGCAAAACATTCAGTCTCAATTGATAAACAGTCGACAGCAGCAGAACAGAGGCGAAAGTGCTGCCAACACATATTTTTTTATTTTCTCTGAATAAATACTGCAGAATCTATATTTAGTATCGAACAGTGCGACTCCATGGTTATACAAATTACTGGTATCCATGATATTGATATACGATTATAGGTTTTGAATAATAATTTATGATCAAACAATATTAAAGTATATTTATAGTTTTTATTAAAAACGGGACAAAATTGACATTTTTATTAAAATGACGGAACGCCGGGAATATGAAAAAAACAAACAAAAAAAACGGTACTGTCCCGTTCAAAACGGTACGTATGGTCAGCCTATATATAATATAATACACGTACAGCAGTAATGCTCCACCTTACGACGATCTGCTCACGCCACGATTATCAATGACCAATGCTCATTTATACGATGCGTATACATGTTAGCGACATGTCGCTCCCTTGAAACAACCGATGCGCAGTTTTCGTGAACTATTTCTTTACCCGGCGTAGTAAGCTGGGGTGTCACAGACCCCCAAAGATATAGAAAGAAATAACTGTGACACCGCCACCTTACTAACGCCGGGTTAGGACGTCGTTGCTAGCCACATCATAGTTTTGGTGTTTCGCTGTAAATATAAATTTTTATAAATACTATTTTATTGTTAGTAGTAAAGTAAATAAAAATCAAAGGCTCATCAGCCTTTGTAGCTCGGATTTTTCGTCCCGTTAACTCAAGAAAATCGGCGGTCGAACCCGCACTATTTTCAGACATTAAAAATATTGTGTTAGGGTTAGGCACCACGAGATGGCGACACTTGCTAGCCGCCGCCTTCACTGCATACCAATTAATTAGTAATAGCCTAGGGCAGGCTATCTCTGATTGGCTACCAGTGAAGATTGAACTGCCCACTCAGTCTCCAAAAGTTAGATAGGGCTAAACGGTCTCGCCTACTCCCTATATATACAGGAACAAAAAGGTGTAAGGGTGGTATATCGACTGAGATAGGCTGCTGGCTAAACGTTACTCGCACTGCAGGTGTTAGAAAAGTAAAGCTCATAAAGTGAAGTGTGCTACACCATTTAATACCACAGTTATCCGTAAACATGACAATCTTATTGCCAAAGTGGGAGAACTTGCCATTTCAGCGATTTTTATTTATTTATTTTATTTATTTTTTTAGCCAAAATTTTTCGTTTGCGAAAATTATTTAAAGTACTAATTATATGAAGAGCCAAAGGCTTAAATTCGGCGACATGAACTTATTTAAGTTAAGGGATATTATATTCCATATTGTTACTCAGAGAGTTTCATGCCGAATATAGAAACTATATATTAACTAGGTCTACCTACTCGCTGATGAGACCTCAAAAAAGGTTGAAACCGGTCTGGGTAGTGACCTTCTCTCATAATGTTGAACAATAATACAGCTCCTAGGAACTTCTTATTGTGCTATCTTCTATCGAAGGTCAGCGACCATCTTGGCGAACAAACTGCGCTCTTGTGCTAATCTGAGCAGTTGTGCACTGCTCTTTCCTGTCCACGTCTTGATGTTGTCAAACCATTATATTCTTTTTCTTCCTCTAGTTCCTTTGCCACCAATTCTTCCTATCAAAATAGTTTGTAGAAGTTGGTATTTGCTGTTTCTCATGATGTGGCCAAGATATGATGTTTTTCGTTTCTTGATTATTTGTACAAGATGTTTATCTTTGCCAATGGATTTTAAGACATCTTCATTGGTAATTTTTTCTGTCCATGATATCTTTAGCATTCTTCTGTATAGCCACATCTCAAAGGCTTCGATTTTCTTGATGGTTGTCGCCTTCAATGTCCATGTTTCAACTCCATAGAGCAGAATAGACCACACGTAGCATTTCAGCATTCGGCATCTGACTTCCATATTTAGGTGTTTATTGCAGAATAGTGTTCTCATTTTCATGAAGGACTGCCGTGCAACTTCAATCCTTGTCTTTATATCTATATCTGGATCCCACCGTTCATTAAGCCAGCAACCAAGATATTTATATCTTGACACTTGATCAATATTTTTCCCATTGAGTGTCAGTTTCATTGATGAGGCTGGATGTTTGCTGATGATCATGTATTTTGTCTTGTTGATGTTTATATTTATTCCCATTCTTTGGCTTTCTATGTATACTCTGTCAATGAGTTTTTGGAGATCCATAATATTATCTGCAATTAGCAAGGTGTCATCTGCATATCGAAGGTTGTTAACAATCTTTCCATTTATTGTGATTCCCTCTGAACATTCTTCCAATGCATTTTTAAAGATTACCTCTGCATATATGTTAAACAGGAGTGGTGAGAGCACACATCCTTGTCTCACTCCTCTTTTGATGTTAATATCGCTGGTGGTAATATTGTCTAATTGAACGGTAGCTGACTAATTCCAATACAGATTTGTTATTAGTCTTAATGTCTTGTTCATCTAGCCTTATTTGTTGAAGGACTTCTATTAAGTTAGTGTGTCTGACTTTGTCGAATGCTTTTTCAAAATCTATGAAACACATAAAGACAGATTTCTGTTTTTCTATGCATTTTTGTATCAATATTTGGGTACAGAAAAGGGCCTCTCTAGTACCAAAACCATCCCGAAAGCCGAATTGTGTTTCACTTAGAGTTTCTTCACTTTTTCTATAAATACGATTCTGAATTACTTTCAAAAATATTTTTAATGTTTGGCTCATTAGACTAATAAGTCGGAAGTCACCACAGGAATTCGCTTTGGGTTTCTTTGGGACAGTGATAAATGTAGATTTGAGCCAATCTGATGGAAATTCATCACTTTCATATATTTTATTAAATAGTTTTTCAAAAAGTTTTATGTTATCTGGTTCTATTAATTTTAAAAATTCTGTTTGCACACCATCTGGTCCACTGGCTTTTCCTGTTTTACTTGTTCGTATATCATTATCTCTAATTTTCATTTCATGATTGCTGGTCCTTGAATGTTATCTTTTATATTTATAGGCTTCTCTCTAGTATCATTGAAAAGTTCTGTTACATATTTTATCCAAATCTGTGCTTTATTCTCTTCTTCTAGAACCATTTTTCCATTTTCGTCTCTTAGAGACACTATTTGCTTTTTCCTCAGTTTTCCGGAAATTTCGTTGATTTTCTTATACAGATTGAAATTATCATGTTTCTTCTGAAGCAGTTCAATTTCAGTACATAAATTTTTCATCCAATTTTCCTTGGCTTCTTTTATTTTTTTCTTGATGATGTTATGTGTTTCTGTATACCTGGCAAGGTCTTTGTTTTTGTACATTCTTCTTGTATCAATAAGAGAAAGAATATCATCTGTCATCCATTCCTGTTGTTTTATATTATTCACATAACCTACTTCTTCAATACTTGTTGTTACGATGGCATTCTTTAAGCTATTCCAAAGAGATTCCACACTTTTATTTTCTTCTATGTTAATCTGTTGTAATCGCAGGTTAAGCTGTGTCTTGGCACTTTTATTTATGTTCGGGTATTTCAGTTTTTCTACATCAATTTCCTTTTTCTTCTTTTGTGATTTTTTAGCTGATTTTAATCTAAGACGTACTTTTGCAACTATGGGATTGTGGTCTGATGAGATATCTGCTCCAGGATAAGTCTTTGCACTCTTTATACTACTGTGGAATCTTTTATTTATCAGTATATAATCAATTTTATTTCTGACAATGCTATGTTGGTTATCTTGAGGCGATTTCCAAGTGTACAGTCTTCTTGGTGGAAGTTTAAACCAGGTATTTGCTATTGCTAGATCTTCTTCCTGACAGAACTGGACTAGGCGATCTCCTCTGTCGTTTCTGGTGCCTAAGCCATGTTCGCCAACCATTTCGCCAACAATGTAACAGCATTATCCTTTCAGAAAATGGAATCCAATTTATTACTGATTTATTGATTTCTTCATCTACTATTACAGCTACACCATGTCGATGTTTGTTCTCATCATTCCCAGAGTAATACATTGTCGTATTATCTTGTTGACACTTTCCAGATCCTGGCCATCTTGTCTCGCAAATTCCCAAAATCTGGATGCCCAGCCTCTTCATTTCTCTTGTGGCATTTCTTAATGTGCCAGCTTCATACAGAGTTCTGACATTCCAAGTTGCAATTCTAAAAGTGGACACCATTTTGAGCCCGGAGATTCTTCGCACCCCTGTCCCATTTAAGGGACGCCGGGAACTTGGGGCCAATTGTAAGGGTTTGCTCGCCATGGTGGTTGTTCTGGAGATGGTAGAGCAGTAGTTTCTCCGTTTGCTTTTTGCTCTGCAGTATTACAGACGTACACAATATAATCATATTGCCATCTGCAAATCTCTGATCACAAGCTTTTCCATCATCATTTGGCTTCAACCTTGTGTCACTACTGACAATGCTGCTTCCCAATGTCAGGGCCAGTGACCCCAGCAAGTGCTTATTTAATGGCGGCACTACTCGCCATGTCACCCAGTTGTCATTGGGCTTTGTGAGGTTTTAAGTGAAACAGAGTTGCCACTTCTGCTCCCCCACGCCCTGATAGCTCAGTCGCTGTTGGTCCACGGCTGCTTATTCGCCAGATTTCTCTGCTTATATCGCAGCTAGCCTCCATATCTGAAAGCTGTTCCCCGATCCGCCACCTGGGGACTCACCCGGTAGTAGTCAGCTCTGCCCCGGGTCCTAGGAACTAAGTTCACATTATGGGTAAATTTCAAGAATAGTGATCGGAGCTTGCTCCACCCTTTCTATGAGTTGCCTCAGCTTGTACTACTAATGGATCAGGTGCTGCACTATCCAGGTATTTGCTTACGCTTGGAATCGCCGAACTTTATATAGTTTCTATATTCGGCATGAAACTCTTTGAGTTTCTTATTCGGCTAAGAAACAATATGGGATATAATATCCCTTAACTTAAAGTATTTTGTTTTTGTAGCTGACGTAAATAAATACTTTTATATATATATATATATATATATATATATATATATAATCAGCTAACGCCGTTTTATTCCCGTATACGGGAGTAGGCGAGGCCATTTAGCCCTATCTAACTTTGGAGACTGAGTGGGCAGTTCAATCTCCACTGGTACCAATCAGAGATAGATGGCCCAAGGCTATCACTAATTAAGCGGTACACAGTGAAGAGAGACGGCTCAAATGTGCCGCCATCTCGTGGTCCCTAACACAATATATTTAATGTCTGAAATAATGTGGGTTCTACGGTCGATTTTCTTGAGTTTACGGGACGAAAAACCCGAGTTTCCGGGAGGAAAAACCCGCTTGCCCGTGCCAGAGATCGACTAACTCGGGAACCGGTCGAAAAAAGGCTTAGAAAAATTTCCTCTAGTCGCTGACTAGACTCGAAACTAAGTCTTCCTTCGTGCGGCCAAGCGCCGTGGTATGCAAACGCCACAACCACTGAGCTACACAGGCTTATAATTATATTATATTATATACTTGCGTACACGTTGTATACGACTGCTTATAAATGCTATAAATAACCAATACATGTATCTATAAGGGAAAATAAAATTCATTGATTCACTGTATGACGGTGGTCTTTACCTTAACGTGTTCTGATGACCAGGGTATCCCGTACTATAAAAATAAGATAGAAAATGAGGAGAAATAGTAATAATCTATAAGTTGAATGTCAGAAGCTCGACTATATGTGTAATGTTGAATCTCGATTTTCATTGTGTATCAGTTTGACCACTGTTGTGATGACCCGCATATGGTTGACTTTTTGTCCGCTTTTTTTTTGCTGTTTCCTAGGGGTCAATTAATATGTAAGGTTAATATTTGACACTTTTTAAATGTTAATACAAGAGCTGCATTTGATTTTAAAAAATTACGAAAAGACTGATAAAATGCCAGTTAGGCAAACCACGTTTCCCCATGCAACTGAGTTTTGAGGTTTTCTGCAGTATATTGGAAAACAACCCTCAGTATCATGCTACTAATAAGGTATTTGATTCCTTAATGTTTTTGTAATTTAAAAAATAAAGTTTTAATGGGACATGTGTACTAAGCATATTTAAAAACTTGCACAGCTAACACATATAACAAAAAATATATAGAATTATTATTATTATTATTATTATAACTGTGTCTCCATGGAGTCAAAAGACTCATCGCGGGAGACCCCACATTGAAACACTAACCATTATTTACACAATACCTGTCATACTTCTCCTTAAATTCATTCACAGACAAAGCATTCATAACCACTTCTGGCAACACATTCCACCCATTCACAACCCTACAAGTAAAAAATCTAGTCCTAACACCCTTGTTAACCACACTCTTATATAATCTCCAGGGATGGCCCCCTCGTTCTCTCCCTTCCTGCACTGGTCTTAAAAAGTCATTAGTATCAATCCTATAAAATTCCTTTAATAATTTATATGCCTCTATCATATCTCCTCTCCTACGTCTATCAGCTAGTTTTTGGAGCCCACTGATCTTCAATCTATCTTCGTAGGGAACATCCCACAGACTGCAACAATCTTTGTAACTCGCCCCTGAATCCTTTCCACCATTTCTTCTTCACCAAAAAATCCAGGTAACCAGATCTGTTCGCAATAGTCCAAATGCGGTCTTATTAATGCCTTATAAAGTGGAACAATAACTTCCTTATCCCTGCTTGATAGTGTGTTCTTCAACAACCATGTAATTTGATGTGACGTTTTGGCAATCTTTGCAATATGCCCTTTAAACTTGAGTTCTCTGTCCACAATAACTCCCAAGTCCCTTACCTTGTCAACTTCTTGCAGTTCAGTTCCATCAATATAGTAAGCAGCATGTGATCTCACCCTCCCGAAGTGCATCACCTTACACTTAGCTACATTAAATTGACAGCCATTTACCTTGGTCCATACAGTCAGCCTATTTAAATCATCCTGCAAGATAGCTATATCATCTGAATTGGCTATCGCTCTTCCTAATTTTGCATCATCAGCAAACAAGTGAATATTTCCTTTCAAAGTATCCCCAATATCATTGATGTACAAATTCAACAATAGAGGACTAAACCCTGAGGTACACCACTAGTCACCCCTTCTCCTGGACTCAGCTCCTCCATAAACCACTCTTTGATATCTATTCACCAGCCACCCTCTAAAAATTATAATATAGACTATCCCTATTGAATTTCTCTGCTTTGAAGAAAATATTTCAACAGAACTGGTCAATAGATAACAATAATATCAATAATTTTATTCAAAAACTCCAATTTCGTCCAGCGTTATGTACACTCGGGTCTCTTTTTATGCGTATATTTTTTATGCAGATTTGTACATAATGAACAGCGTGTTGCATTCTAGCGTAACGTGTAAGCAGTGAGTGTCCGTGAAGTTTAATTTTGCATGTGAGTGACTTTTGTCTTTTCATTATCGAAAGTCTATTTTGCTAATTTTTATTTTAAAGATTGAATTTGGCCCAATGGAGGAAAAAAGCGCCAAAGAAAAGCAATTTCTTTGGAAATTAAAATTGCAGTTTTAGATCGCTTAGCAAAAGGAAAGGGATCTACGGTGATTGGTAAACATTTTAATTTAGGTGAATCTACTATAAGAGCAATTAAAAAGAATGAAGTCGCAATAAGGAAATCTGTCATTTCTGGAACAAAAGTAAGTGCCGAATTATCATCATACTCAAGAGATGCTTTTTTATAAAAAACGGAACGAGCGCTCGTAATTTTGATTAAAGAATTAACTCAAAGAAGAATTCCTATAAGTGGTTATTTAATTAAACAAAACATCTACATTATCAGGTGAAATCATTACTTTGGCACAGGAAATTGATGGAGAAGGTTTTGATACATTTATCCAGAATGTTGTAGACGAATTGCTTGTGGATAATGCCTTAAGTGATGTGATAGTATTGGATATCGATTAATTTTAGATATCGTCGAAGATCCAGAAAACGATAGTGAAGCGGAAGAAAAACCTGTTCCTCCTCACTGCTAATATTTCGAGAAGGTCTTGAACTGTGCAATAAATTGGAAAATCATTTTCTTGTTAATGACACAAATTCTGAACGAGCCTTTAAATTCCAACGTGAGCTGAAGAACTGTATGTCTGGATATCGCGAGCTGTATAAAAAAATTAGTAAAATCATCATCACAAAGTTTAATCACTGATTACATTGTCAGAACAAAAAAAAAAAATCAATATAGAACGAGGCTAAAGCTAATTCTGTTTGTGAAGAAGAACCATTGCCTTTACCATACAGATCTGATGCGCTGACTATCTCTTCTGGTGATGAAAGTGATTTTGCACCAGTTCGCAAACGTTGCCGAATATTGTCTAATAGCGACGATAATTCTGATGACAAAAAAAAAATTTTTTTAATAAAATTAAATGAATAAAGCTTTAAAACAAACTTAGGCATTCTTATTTTCCTGAATTTTTATAAACTTTTTTTATGCGATTTTAGGTTTATTTTAATTCATTGCTTCGGTTTTATGCGGTTTTAGAAAAGTATGGAACGTATCCCTAATTTTTCAAGTTAGGTCTTTTTTGTGCGATTTTTTATATACGGTTTCCTGTGGAACGTATCTACCGCATAAAAAGAGACCCGACTGTGTGTATATATGGAAACAACCATATTTGACCTGAGCTCTCCAAGGTATTTCTGATTCACAATATGACAAGGAGCGTCAATCTAATTAGCACACTGATAAATTATAATATACCGTCTCTTGAACTAGTCTTGTTTTGTATTAGTGTGATACTAAGGCAACTCATGCAAAGGGTTATGTTTTCCCATTATCTAAAAAAAAAAAATCTAAAAACTTTCCCGTGAATAGAGAATAAATATTTTATACTCATTTTCATACTTAATCAAAAACATCCATGTTCTCTTCTTTAGTTTAAGTCCACATACAGTAGTGGCATTATTATTATGCGACATCTCCAAGGACTCATCGAGAGAGGGCACTACTCTACAACTCTCCGTTCTCCAGCACTCAATCCACCAACTGCAGCGAACCGCATCACCTACAACAACGCCATCTACTGTACACCACTAGTATTTTCAGAGACAATCACAAACATCCATGCCTATGGCGGGGTTCGAACTCGCAGCCTTTTGGCTGGTTACGCGGAGTAGTTAGCGGATACGCTAACTACTCGGCCAACCAGCCAGCCCAGCGAGACATAAAGAGTGCATTTGCCCATCTGCAATTTAAACAAATCCACGCTGAAAAACAGAATCTATAGGAGACCTGATTTCAGAACTTCTTCGCCTTGAGTCGGCGGTGCCTTTAACCAATTTCCATCCTCGCCACTTGTAATATCATAAGTAACTGTATTCAAGAATGCGGTATATGTGAACAAAACGTTTTCCTTACTTATTCCAGAACTAACCCATTTAGTATTTTTCTTCCCTTCAATTTGATCCTTATTGCTCCTTATCCACAGTATTTTTGGATAGAAAATTTGAGCACATTCTATCAAAGGGTCTTCTCGCTGTTTTGAATTTATCTGCCTTTTCTTTATAAAACGATCAATATATCTGTATACTACACTGGAGGCTGAATGTTTTTCATGCGCAATGTAATGTTACTGCAATGCTTCATGTGCACCTCCGCTTGAAGTGGCATTGAAAACGCGTGTGATCTCGATCATTGGAGTAAATATTATGTCCCTGCAACTAAGCGAACCCTTTATAATTTTCGTGGGATGTTTTAAGTGCTTTCATTGGGTCTACAACTTTCTCTTTTCCCTCCTGGTGAGGAACTTTGATAAGGACTTTCCTACCTAAAGGCCTCCGTTGTCGCCATCATACAGAGGAGATGAGCAGGTTTCCGGATGTTTGTTCTCACAAAACAAGCAAACCGGCCAGAGAACATGTAGTTTACAGATACAGTAAAACCCCGAAGTTACGCGGTAGGTGGAATCAACAAAAAGCGCGTAAGTCGAATTCGCGTAACTCAGGGTATAATTTTGCATAATTTATATATACAAACATACAATTGGGACCAAAGGTTTACAAAAACACCTATATTTTTTAAGAAATATAATCATAATTGTAGTTTTTCGTACATAAAAAAAAGAAAGTTATTTCGATGTCGATGGTTTCATAAAATCTAATAGATTCGTCTGACGGCATAATGTCTTTTTCTTGTCACGCAAAATTTCTTCATAGCAAGCTAATGAATTTTTTATTCCTTGCCTTGTGGCTACAATTCGTTCCTCGTTAGAATCTATATCCTCCAGAATCTGTAAACCTTTCTTTTATGATTGTTCTTACTGTGGATTCCTGTAGATCGAACTTCTTTGCTAGCTCACAAATTTTCATTCCGCCTTCAAAATCCTTAATAATGTTGAGTTTTGTTTCCAAAGTCAATGTTTTTCTTTTCTTGCTAGCAGTAGAAGAATCAGACTTGCTTCTTTTGGATGACATTATTATTTTTTATGTGATAAAAATTTTTATCAAGAACATAACATTAAACAATCGCAAGGTTTGTAGACTATAAAAATCGTGTATGAATGGAGACCGCGCGAAATACGTCAGTGCTTGTTCACAGCATGTGCGACACTGGCGAATGCGGCCGGCGCCTGAAAGTTACGACTAGTGGTGAGGCGTGAAGCGGGACGGGAATATGTACATATAAGAAACCGCGTAACTCCGGATTCGCGTAAGTCGGGGTATGACTGTATATGATACTGATTCGCATGATTTATTTGTTGCTTCATCCCTAATTCTAATTTTAATAGAGCAGTGGAATTAGGGATGAAGCATTGAAACACCTACTGCCCTGCGTAGAGCGGTGGGTATCTTTCCAGCTAATGTTCATCTTGAGGGCATTTCAAATGGCGTAATCTAAAACCCAATTAATAGATTTCCCATTGTATTATTTCTTTATATAGCAGTTACACAATTGCTTATTTTTTATTTTTTTTTTATTGTGAGATTGAATTCTAACTTGGTTTTATCATCCTGCAATATAGGTAAACCGATTTTTTTTTATTAAAAAAAAATGCTTATTAACAAGCATCACGCACGAATCTCATAGCCCTATTTGTTCCCACCTTAATTCTAAATAAGAACGACTTCTAGTAAACGTCATTTGAAAACATGCGAATTAACATTATTAATCAAAGATGCGTTTCGAAATTATGGGTGTTGCAGATAAGATCGCATTTTTTCTTTATTTTTTTTATTTTTTAAGTAATCTTTCTAGATAGCGTGTTTTACACATCTCTTTCGCCATTGTATTATTATCAGTATTTGTATTACAAATCATATCTTCTGAAGTCAAAGTTCTGTCATTATCAAAAGTCCTGAGTATCTTATGTCAGTGGTTTCGTTATGTTGTATTATTAATGTATTTATTTATTTATTTTTCACAACTTTTCTCTTGGTGTTTCTTTTAAACAAGTTTCAGTTTTTGGCATCCATTTCTTCATAAATAATCAGAAGTGTGTAGGATTACTGGTGAGTAACTTGAGTAATTTGACGAGGATTATCCCTGGATTTTGGGCGTTTCAAACGTGTCATTTTGCTAAGCTTAAATAAATGGCAATTACGATATGAGCTCTTAGTGTTGACCTGTCGGGATTCTTGGTGCTTAATTAGTTATAAAGTGCATTGTTATTTTATGTTTGAAGAAGAGCGGAAGGAAGTTTGTTCTTAATTATTGTAAAGCATAAGAAGTGAATGACTGCATTTAATCTGGAAAAGATGGGAACCCAGCAAGTTTGTTTAAAATGGAAGAATCACCATCTTAATATGTTAACTTTTTTTGATCAGTTATATTCTAGTGAAACCTTAGTAGATGTAACATTAGCGTGTGAGGACTTCAGCCTAAAGGCTCACAAAATCGTGCTATCCGCATGTAGTCAGTTCTTTCACAGCTTGTTTCTCGAAAATCCCTGTAAGCATCCCATTGTGATCTTTAAAGATATCACATATGCGGATTTGAAAGCAGTTGTAGACTTAATGTACCGTGGTGAAATGAACGTTTCGCACGACCGGATTTCTACGCTCCTGAAATCAGCAAAAGCTCTAAAGATCAATAGTTTGATAGAGGTCACAGACGAGCATTATAATGCTTCGGATATCACGCATCAGGAAGTGAATCAAAATGTCCTTAGTACTCCGTTTTTGCTATCTAGTGGAGTGCAACAACAACAACAACAACAGAGGTTAAAATCGCTACCGATAAAGAGGACAAAAAATAGAGAGCATTACGAATCTGTTGGTGACTCCGGCCATAGTAACGTAGAGAACCAGGTGTCATCAAAGATCAGAGAACCAGGGTCACTAGAAGTATTTGATGATATGAGAAGTGGTATTGGGCGAAGATTATCAACACCAAATCATCCACAAAATTTAGAGCGTCCTGTTCCTCCGGCAAGTGAGCATCACATTACAACTCACAAATCCCTTCCATGTGCGCAGAATTCAGTGGCGGTAGAAGAGCTACAAGTGAGTGAAGATAGAGAATTCAGGACGACACTACCTGCAATCTCCAGTCACCTAACCATTCCAACAACTGTTGAATTAGTTCACTCTCAGTCGCACTTCAGAGCAACAGGACCCAGTGGAGATACGCAAGCATTAGCTACTTGTTTGTCACCTGAATCATCTGCATTATGTCATATTACACAGAATATAACAGACATCAAAGTAGGTGCTCTTGTATCATTGGAAGAGCCTCCCATATCATTAGTTTCTACGATAAAGGATACTGGTGTATCTGGAGTGCTCGCTATCCCGAGTTCAAATAATCATCAGCTAGATAAGCAGCAACCTCAGTCACAGGTGTCTCTAAAAGCTATTTGCAAGGAGATGGATGCTTGCACAGAGAAGGAGAAACCATCGGCTCTCGATCGCCAACCGGTTCTAATCTCTATTCCGCTGACTAGGCCGAAGCGAAGTGTTGCAGAAATTATCCATCCATCCAGTACTAATAGTGCTGATTCTCAAACTTATGTCACAGATCTAGAGTCCTATAAGACTATCTCGCAATTTTTTTCTAACCCTAAACTGTCTGAACTGCAATGCCTTGAGAAAGAAATGGAGGTAGTCAGAAAAGAGGTGGAAAATCTGCAGTCTTGTAAGGGTGAACTGCCATTGTCTACACTTCATTCTCTGGAGGGGAAAATGGAGGCGATTAGTAAAAAAGTGGAAGGTATGAAGACTGAGTTGAAGATGGTGAATGGAGAAGTTCAAAGACTTGACACAAGATTAACTGATGTAAGAACTACAGTAGAAGTGAGAGAGAGAGCAATCGAGAGATTGGATGGTATAAGAGGTTGAGGGAATGAAAGAATAAGGTTTCTTTTATTCTTTCATTCCCTCGACCTCTTAACCTGAAATAAGGGAAGGAAATACAAAGGTAACAAGAGAGCGTGGAAGTAAGAAAAAGAGCGAAGATGTAAGTGTGCAAGGAATTAAGCTTTCTGTGAGGGGGGGGGGTATGATGTATGGAGATTCAATCATTTAGTGCAAAATAGAATGTCAGGGGGAGTGTTTACCTGGAAGAGCAGTTGTGACTGTGGCAATAAAGCGAGGTGAGAGTGTGTAAGATGACAGTGATGATTGGTATGAATGACCTGAGAGGAGGCATGAATTGGGTAGCGAGAGATTTCAGGTGGTTGATTTTATGAATTGTCCAGCAAAAGAGCGTGAGAGGTGAGATAATAAGCGGTAATATTCTGCATTACCGAGATGTGACAATGGAGAAGAGCAATAATAAATGATTTGATAGCTAGAATGTGTCGAAAGAGGTCTTAGATATTTTTGGATATCTTAGATATTTTTGGTGTGCATTTGAAGATAGAAGAGAGTTGCATGCAAGAGACGAGCTGTATTTGAATATGAAAGGATGTCAGAATTTGGAGAGATTGTTGTTTTCTGGAGAAGTGAGTGAGTGAACCTACTGTTGCTTGCTGGGGGGGGGGGGGGCAGGTAGTTGGGAGACCAGAGGTATTAGAGAGGATACAGTCAAGTGCGGGTCCAGGTCCCCCTGAGACAGATGAGCGTGAGCACAGAAATGACAATGTAATATCAATTGCTCAGATACAAATGTATTGGTATTGATTAATAAATGTTTTAATGTTAATAATGATATTATTTTTATAAATATCTACATGTGTACGTGTGCTTGTGTGAGTATGACAAAATATATATATATATATAGAGAGAGAGAGAGAATGTATAGGGGCACCTAAATTTTCTTTGCGTAGGGGTATCAGATACTCTCGGACCGGCTCTGGTGGTTATCATAAAAAAGAAAGAACTAGAAAGAAAGAAATGTGTTACGGTTCTGTCATCTCTGTCCATCTATCCAGATGGTTAACTATTATGGATTTCGACCATAATATGCAATAGAAAGAAGATGGGAAGCTCTAATCCTTCATCTCGCAGTTAGTATCCTGTATGTTTTGAGGGACGAAAACCCGAGTTTCTGGAGGGGAGGTGGGGGGAATCCCCACCACCACCACCATATGAGATCGACTAAATCACCATTTCATTCAAAAATACCTGATATGGTTCCTCTTGTCATAGGCAAGATTCAAACCCGCATCTTTCCAACCAAAGAGCTTGTCTATACCATCTGAGGAGGATGATCCATGTGTCACGATACTAATCATATTAAATAAATTCATTCATTCATTTCACTTACCATCTTTATATGTTCCTAGAAATAGCCTCCTTTTTCACTCTCTGAAATTTGCTGGATTCCTATTTATTTACGTCAGTTACGCAAACGAAAAATTTTCCCTGAAATGGAAAAAGGTTTTTTTTTTTTTTTTTTCATTTCAGCAATCAGGTTGTCACGTTTACTGGCAATACTGTTATAGTATTAACTGGTGTAGCATTTTATATTCAACTTTTCATTCATTCAGTCATTAACAACTATTACAATAGTATTGCGAGGTAAGTTTAGCCTTGCGGATCGTGGCTAAATTTAATAATTTTGATCTTAGCTGATGATCGCTGATATTTATCTGCCATTATTGACAGCAATAAAATAAAATAATAGCTATAAATCGTTTATAATTTACAGCGAAACAGAGAGAGAGAGAGAGATGCGATGATCTGTGACGTCGTAACACAGTCTACGAAAGCTGCGCATCGGTTGATTCACCTGTGCACCCTATAAATGGGCATTGGTCATGATTGAAAATCGTCGTAAAGCAGATATGTATAATGTTTGTCATTAGACTCCTGTTTATCACGCTTTGTAGATCACACTCCATTCTATCCGCATGACCAACATTCCTCAGTCGGTTCTTTTAGATATGGCCTTAGTTGGCTTACTCGGTGATACAACCAGCAGCCACTCTTTTCTCAACTTCTGTTATCATTGTACCAGTTCTCTGTGGTGTCCTCACTTTGTTTCGAGTGCGTGCTCTGAATCTCAACTCTGCACACTCGACGATGAATCTAAATTTCAAATGGTTTATGGAGTCGACGAATTTCATTGTCCGTTGTGAGACTATGCTTATTGGAGGCCTGAAATGGCTCGATGAAGTGGAATTTGCTTTTAAATAAACTTACATTGCCTATGTTGAATTGGCATCTGAAGATCATGAATATAAGCTTATTCTGACAGGTGAATAATCCCATTTTGTCAAATCATTTACAGTTCACTAACACTTACCTGCGGAACCTCACTTTAATTCTAACACACACACACACACACACACACACACACACACACACACACACACACACACACACACACACACACACAGAAAGAGAGAGAGAGAGAGAGTCTTCTATCTAATCTATCACCCAATTATTATTATTATTACGGGCAATTATGATGTCTAGGGCCTCCCTCGATGAGTCTAAGGACTCCTTGGAGTTGCCCGTAATAATAATAATAACAACTCCAAGGAGTCCTTAGACTCATCGAAGATAATCTGCCAAACATCTTAAAATTTTTTCCATCGCTTTTGTCACGTTATATGCAGTAAAATCCTTGTGCTAGTTTGCAGTAGGAAATTAGATTGTGACTTAAAATAAGAATGTCAAAAATGTTTTAAAATTAAACTGCTATAGATTCAGTTATGTCTACTGTCGCCATGTGAATTTCTGGGACATGGATAAGTCTCCTTATCTCATAGTCATTCATCCAACTGTTGTTGGGCACGTGTTCAGTGGTTTGTTTCGTTAATGTTTATAACTGTTACTCGCTTTCGCAGTTAAGGAGACATCACTTAACTTGATCCGATGTGTTTACTCTGCGACTCTCTGTCAATTATTTAATTTCAGACCCCCCCCCCCCCCCCCCGATGTTTTCACTTAAAGAAGAAACAGCACAGAACACTGGGAGCAACTTTGACTTTTTCTAGCGATAACAGCCTGTCCGTAGGCGACATCTATTTCGTTCATTTAGTTTCTGCGACGTACATTATCACCTAGTGTGTGCTGAAATGAAAGATTTATATTCTTGACTGTTTATAAAGAACGAAGTGAAGAAAATCCGTTGCAAGGATGAGTAAGTGTTATCGCCAGCGCATTCCGTGTTGACACCCGTTACTTTGGGTGCATAGTGAGCGAGCGAAATTTCTCATCGATTTTTATGATGACGCTGCATACCCAAAAGATCAGAATGGACTGGACTGAAAATCGTGAGTGTTGCTTGGCGTGGTGTCTGTTAGAAGTTGCGTTTTCGAATAGACTTAGAGTCGTGTGATGAGAGTTATTTCTTGAATTGGTTGTAATGCCGCATGTACACGTGGTTTTATAGTTTGAATTTTATGGAACGGGATGACACGGAGAGCCGATTCTTTTAAATGATATTGATATACCTAACCAGTTGTGTCTGCCTTGCGGATTACTGCTAACTCGTAATTCACAAGAATCATGTTTGGAGATCCGCACGTTCTCTTTCTTAAACATCAGGTGAGATTTAAAGTTGAAGAAACGTATTTTAATTTGCTTGCAAGTTTGAAATTCTTGCAAAAGACTAAATTCCTTGGCGTCATAATGACGCCAGGGAATTTAGTCTTAAAAACAGTATTGTTTTTCGAAGGAAAAAACAAAACAAAACAATAAGCTCGCACTTTCATTTATATGTAACAATGTAGTATGATAAATAGAAAATTATACGGAGTGCATAACAGGCGAATTTACTACTCGGTTAAGTTTTATGCAAATTATTAAAGAAAAATTTAAGATCAGATTTTGTCTAGAAGACTGATTAAATGTCTTTAAGTCATTTCAGCAATGTTCAAGTAGATTTTATATTTTTGTATTTATTATTAGTATGACTCCATGGATCTGGTTGTTTTTTCCATCGTTTATTAATCTTATTAAAATTTAATTTAGCATTTTGCCTGTTTTTTGTCGCATTTCTTTATACATTTAATATCTCAATATAAGGATTTTATTTTTTAAAGTTTTATAAGTTTGATTTATAACTGATACTTTTGAAACGGAAAGGGGCAAAACAAAACAACAAAAAAAGAACATTACGGTTAACTAACTCAAACCATAAGTGTAGCTATGCAATTACTCCATTAAAATACTGAAAATCTAGTATTTGATTAATTTATAGTCATCTGCAATTGTTAACTGTAAACTACAACTACTGAAGAGAAGGAAGTATTTTATTTATTTTTTTATTTTTGAAAATTTGTAGATGATATTAGAATGTTAACAAAAACGACAAAGTAAGCAACCTTCCTTATCACACTTTTTTTGCTTTGTGTAATTAATTAATCAAATGATCACCGCATTCACAATTTATTAAGTTATTGAAAACTGTAAACTATCTTTCAAGACTGGCAAAAGTAGGTAGTATTGAGTTATCTATGCACATGACACTGTACTCTGATCAGTTACTCTTCTCTTCATGCTATCTCAAGAGATAAGAAATAGTGCCTTAGTTATTTATTTATTTAAGCTCAGAGAACTTTATTTTCTTAAGCATACTTCAGTTTCAATAAATAAAATATATATTTTTTGCTCTTGTTCCTGTTACCACCATTGTAATCCTATTGGTTATTTTGGAAAGATTTAATTATAGGCGTTGTTTGTTCATGTTTAAGATCTCCATATTATTTGATTACTTTTAATTATATTTTTTTTATTGTTTTGAGAAAGGATTGAGCTTTTAACCACATTGAAGATTTTTTTTATTTTATTTTTTACATACTCCAAAAAACCTGCTCTAGATACCAAACATGGAACTTTTTCAAGTCACTTAAAGCCTCCAGTAAGTGGGATGGTGGCTCACACAGGACTATAATAATCATCTCTCACCTAAAACCAATCACTAACATCTATGGCATTATTCAGACTCATAGTCTGTTGATTGGAGAGAGAGAGAGAGAGAAGACAAATTAACTACTTGGCCAACTGGACCAGCAACAATAAAATGTTGTAGTCTGATCAAGATCTTATTACAAAAGAACAACCATTGTTTATCCTTACTCTACTTATCATTGTCTTCCTAAACATACCTACAGTTCTCTGAATTGTCTTTGCTACCTTTGTGTTGCACCCTTGAAATTGTTTATTGTTACTTCTAATTTCCTTGTCTCTACCACTTCTTGTGGCTTAGCTACACCAATACAGTATTTCTTCTTCCATCCTTAAATTTCAAAGTGCAAAACCTTACGTTTTGTAATATTGAACTAGAATTCTCACTCATCTGCCAGTCTTACTAATTGTATAAAAATGTGATAGCCCTTCTCCTAAACAGCTGCCCACTTTACATTTTTATAATACTTCTTGCTAATAACTGCATTAGTGGCTAATTTGTTACGGCACAGCATCAGCTATTCTACTACAAATTTATAGAACAAATTTAACTTTTAATTACTCGTAATTCATTAATTCATGCATTATTGGCTTGATTTTGTAGACTCTATGTTCCATTCTTTAGACCAGAGGTCGGGAACCTTTTTGAACCAAAGAGCCATTCCACCAAAAAAATTAATTAAAACAAAATTTTGGGAGCTGCAACTTCAATTCGATTTTTCCTGGTGACTCAAAGTTGCAGTTCGTTCAAACTTAGGTAAATTTGTTTTTAATTCAGTACTTCCAGATATCAAATACCCCTTTTATGTTTGCATATAAATTGTTTATATGTTCAATAAATAAAACAACATTAAGTTTAAGTTTTTAATCACAAAACATGTTTAAGTAAGTATAATATTGCAAAAAATACAATACCAAAAAATATAATCTGAACAAAAATGCAATATTATGTATTTTAATAGATATTTGATTGTTTTAATTTAAAATTCACTAATGAGACTTGATTTTGCATCTTCTCAGCCATAAGAATTAGACCATTATTTTTGTTACAGTTCAATTGGTTTTGTAGCACATGAGTTGCTTCTTGGAACAGAGCACCATCCTATCCACTCAGCAGTAATAGCCATGAAATAGAAAGCATCATAGGCTTTTATGCATGTGACTGTCCTTGTTCTAGAAGTTTTTAAAGTCTCTATTGAGTGTGTATCTTAAAAATGCCTTTGAAAATGGTTACTTTTTTTTTTTTTCCCTGTATTCGTCACTCTACTTTGCCTGCATCTTTTTTTACTATCCTATCTTTCAGACTACTGTCACTGGGATCCAATGCTATTATTGACCCTTGCCTTCAAAGGTGAATAGCATTTGCAGCAAGTCTCTTTCCATGTTCTCTGCTACAAAACCGATTGAGCTGTAACAGAAATAATGGTCTAATTCTACATAAATTTTGGCATATCCAGGTTTAAGTCACAGAAATCTCTGTAGTAGCTTTTTTTTTTTTTTTTCATCTGAGGAAATGGTCTTCATATTGGGTGAGTCCACTTTTTGGTTGTCCACTGAATATATTTTTATGTTCTTTTCTTCTGGTAATGGTGGTCCAATCCTGTTTGTCCAATATACTAGATCCCAGAACAATGGGATACTGTAGACACCTAGGAAGGAGAGAAGATCCTTTTGGTCTTTAATTTGTCAGAAGAAATCGAAGACTTTGTCCAGAGGTTTGTAAACTGTTCTGATTTTGTGGTGTTTATCTGTTTTATTTTTGATATAAGGTAAGGATATGGTGTCAGTATAGTCAGGTTGGGAGGAAGGGAGATGGTCATTTTTTAAAAGTTTAGTGAGTTTTTGTTGTAACCATTCTGTTCAGAAAGTGTAAGTAGTCTCTTGATCCAGATGCCATCCTAGGACAAAATTTGCTGTCCTGAAGGTTGAAGTTTTGAATATTCCAATTTTTTGGGCAAGATGGTGATGTGAAGTGTAGCCAAGAAGGCTAGAGCTCCTCCTTCTTTATCTTCTTGAAATGTAAAAGTGATGGAGCAGATATTGCTGAGGAATTGTAAAAAGGTGAAAGAATCGTTACAACCAAAAAACCCTCGTTAAACTTCTGACTCCCTTCCCAACCTGACCCCCCCCACACACACACACATCCTTATCTTATATCAAAGGTACATATAAGTGATAAGCTGGACTCACTCTTTAAATAATGTAAGCAAAATCAGAACAGTTATTATTATTATTATTGCATCCTCCATGGAGTTGGCAGACTCATCGTGGGAGGTTCATTCAGCTAACAACATATTTATCATACCGAATCTTAAAATCCTTAACACTCCTTGCATTAACAACACATTCTGGTAAAGCAAGTTTGTAAAAGTAACTAAAGAAATATAGGAAGACTTTGGTAAGAATATAAAAGATAAATATGAAGAAGGCAAAATGTTCTGGAAGCTATTGCAGAAAGCTTGGAAATGGAAGAATGAGTTATGGAAAAGGAAGCAGATGATAAAGATATCCAAGATGTCTGAAGGACTATATGCAAAAATAAAATTTACAACTCATAATAAGTAAGGATATTACATATTAGTAAGCAGGATGAACTAATAAATTTAGTTTAATCCTTTATCCAAGTGTGAGCAAACAAAGTTTGTACCTGAAAGTATCTTCAGGACTGGGGTAAGGTGGTACAACACCAGTTCACTCCTTGCAAAGGTGGAGCAAGCTACCAACACTGCTATCTCAGTATCTCCCATAATGCAAAACACATCTCCTTGCGGATATGTCTAATGTTATGCATTAAGGGAAGGGCCACATCCCAGACTAGTTTCGACCTTTATTGAGGTCTCTTCAGTGGAAGCCAGGCCCAAGTGGAGATACCAGGCAGAAGCATTAGCAGGTCATCTCTACCTATAGGAGTTGCCAAATGGTGTGCCACCCTTTTTTAATAAATTACTCTGGATTTAGAGAAAGATGTTGAAAGTTTATTTTTCACTTGGTTAGAGTATAATAAATTAAGTCACACTTGGAAAAAGGATTAAACTAAATTTATTATACTCTAACCGAGCGAAAAATAAACTTTCAACAGGATGAACTAAGGATTTTTTTGATTATTAATTTTATATACATGTGTGTGTTGTATAGAATATTGTGTGTTTTTATTGTATATAATAGCTATGAGGATTTTGTTTAAAGCATTTTAATGAATACACTTTGTTATATATTTTAACTTGGTAGAGATTATGAAACATTTTGTTACCACAATTTACTCTCTAGAATGTGATAATGATTGTGTATCAAGCCCTAAAAGGCAGCTAATATATATATATATATATATATATTTTGCTTAAGGGGTGCTTAAGGGTCAAAGCTGTATAACTGAGAGGAGACCTCCACATAGCCTTTAAAGGTATGCGGAGAACCGACCAGGGCTTCTGACCTAATGTCCAATCCTCACCTTCTCGTGGTGCACCCTGTTGGGTATCTACTTTGATACTGAACGAACGAGGATGGGCTGGCAATTTGGGATTTAGCCGACCAAATTGTATTCTTATTGGTTAAACCAAAATAAAAAATGATGGTACAACATGACAAAATTTCATGCCGGCTGGGGCGTCGCCCGGTTAAACAAGGCCCCCGTTGTTTTCGCCAGGGAACCAGGGCGAACAGCGAAAAGTCAGCTACTGGAACAAATCTGAAAACAAACCCCAACTCAACATCACCAGAGTTAAAGATCGGTACTATCAACGTAAGAAGCCTGAATGGCAAAGAAATGGAGCTAGCTGAGGAATTAGATAAGTACCAGATCGACATAATAGGGGTGACTGAAACAAAACAGACCAAAACTGGTGAGATCTTTCTGAGCAATAAATACAAAATGGTATATTCAGGCAATAACAATCAAGGAAAAGAAGGAGTAGCCATAGTATTCAACACAAAATACGAGGCTAATCTTCTTGAATGGCAGTCAGTCTCAAGTAGAGTAATGTGGGCAAATATGAGAATGGGGAACTGGACAATGAGACTTATTTGTGCCTATGGTCCCACAGAAGGTTCTACTAAGGTAGAAGTGGAGGAATTTTTTGAGGCTTTAGAAAAACCAACTGACACAATGAAAAAGGAAAAGTTGGTCCTTGTTGGGGATCTAAATAGTAGAGTAGGAAATGATTGTGAGACATACAAAAATATTTTGGGAAAATTTGGAGAAAAGAGCAAAGCTAATAATAACGGCAAATATCTGTTGGATTTCTGCTCAGGACATGGACTGGTTATTACTAACACCATGTTCCAACATAAAAATGTGCACAAATTCACATGGAGAGAAGAGGCTAGGAATAAGAAAAGTCTCATTGACTATGTTATTGTTGATAGTGATGTTTTCTCCCTGGTGCAGGACACCAGAGTGTACAGAGGATTTGAAATTGGAAGTGATTACTATTTAGTCTTGAGCAGGATAAAATTGAATTTCATATTGAAAAGAATAACATGTAAGAAAGTTTTAAAGCGAATAAAAGTTGAGCAGCTCTCAGATGTAAACTGTAGACTAAAATACAGAAATATTATTGAAAAGAAAATGAAAGAGTTTGAGAACAGGAATCAAACCTTGGAGATTCAGTGGCAAACTCTGAAGGAAACATTGATTGATTCTGCCAGAGAGGCATGTGGTGAGGTTGTGTGCAAAGATAAAAAAATCAGAACTCCCTGGTGGACACAGGAAGTTAAAGAGACAGTGAAGGAAAAGAAGAAAGCATATCAAAAGTTCCTGGCAAATAAGTCAGCTTTTACTCTTACAGAATACAGAGACAAATGTAAGAAAGCTAAACAGTGTGTAAAACTAGCTAAACAAAAGTCATGGGAGGCCTTTGGCAAGAATATAGAAAATAAATATCAAGAAGGTGGCAAAATATTCTGGAGGTTGTTGAAGAAGCTTAGGAATGGAGGAAAGAGTGCTGTAAAAGGAGTTAGAGATGATAAAGGTGACATGAAAACAGGAGAAAAAGATATCCTTGAAGTATGGAGTAATTACTTTGAAAAACTGCTAAATGAAACAAGCAGTGATAGCACAGTGGTAAAAAACACTGAACAGGCATACAGTCAGGAATATATACTTGAAGCAGAAAAAGCCATCAAAGGCTTGAAATTTGGAAAGGCAGCAGGAGCAAGTGATATTAGACCAGAAATGCTGAAGTATGGTGGTATAAAAGTCTTACAGTGGCTGCACTGCATAGTTCAGAAAGCCTGGACAGAGGGACGAATTCCCGATGATTGGAGTAGAGCTCTCATAGTACCCATATATAAAAAGGCAAATAAAACTGAATGTGAGAATTACAGAGGTATTTCCCTACTGAGTGTTTCTGGCAAGATCTATGCAAGTATACTTGAGAAACGGTTGAGAAGAATTGTGGAAGAAAAGCTTGGTGAAGAACAAGCTGGATTCAGGCCAAATAGAGGCTGTCAGGATCAGATCTTCACTTTACGACAAATAGTCGAGAAAGCATGGGAATATAACAAAGATCTGTATTTAAGTTTTGTCGATTTGGAAAAGGCATATGACAAGGTGCCAAGAGAGAAGCTATTCAATACGCTGCAGTTATATGGTGTCAATGGGGCATTATATGAAGCAATACTTAGTCTTTATTTGAGTTGTGAGTCAGCAGTTAGAATTGAAGGAAGTACAGGAAGATGGTTTAATGTTAAATCTGGTGTGAGACAAGGATGTACATTATCCCCTCTGTTATTCATTATCTATATGGATCACATTATCAAGGAATGTGGTATTAAACCTGATATCAAAATTGGAGATGTTAATGTCAGCTCTTTGCTTTATGCGGATGATGTTATACTTCTAAATAAATCCGCTACAAGTCTGCAAGATTCTCTGACTAAATTGAATAGCTGTTGTAATCGATATGGTATGAAGGTCAGCAATAAAAAGACAAAGACAATGAAAATAGGCAGAATCATTGAAAATGTCAACTGTGTTGTGAATGGAGAACCTGTGGAACAAGTAAAACATTTCAGCTACTTAGGCACAATTTTTACTGAAGATGGTAAACTAAATATAGAAATAGACAACAGAATCAGCAAAGCTGGTATCGTGGGAAGTCAATTGAATAAATTCATATGGAATAAGAAAGAAATTAGTCGGAACACTAAATTAGCTGTATACAAGACTGTGTTCAAACCAATTTTAACTTATGGATCTGAGAGCTGGGTCAGAAGTAAAACACTTGACCAAAGACTAGAGACCGCAGATATGAGAGTCCTGAGAAAGATTAGAGGCGTGAACAGATGGCATCAATGGCAATATCATATTAAAAATGAGGATATTAGGAAAGAACTTGACATTGTCAGCATCCAGGAATGCATTAGCAGAGCTAATCTCAGATGGTATGGTCACTTAAATAGAATGGGAGAGGAAAGATTAGCAAAACAAGTGTTCTCTGCAAGGTTGGCAGGAAAACGACCCAGAGGAAGACCAAGATATAGGTGGATTGATACGGTACAAAGTGCCTTAGACGATAGAAATATAAGATCTGATAATGTTAGAGTCTTGACAAGTAACAGACTGATTTGGAGGAAAATTGTCGATAGGAAGTTAGTAATGATGTAATTTTTTCATGTAGTACTGTCATATCCTGTACACCCCTTGAGGGTACATGGCAGGAATTTGATGATGATGATATATATTTTGCAAGAAATTAACATAAACTGGGTTGTATATTGGCTGAAGGATTTTAATAATTGATACTAAGTAAAAACACCAACAAGTTTCGCAACTTAGCTGTCTGGCTTCATCAGAGTGTATAAAAGAGATACAAAACAACTTAAACTGTTTGTGAAGAAATGAACCGAATACAATTGTATTCTTTTACGAATTCAGAAGAACACGTACATCAAATGCATGGAGTATGTATGATATCAACTGTTGTTATGCAGGAACGTTCTGTAATTAGCAGCAAAATTTAACTCTAGCATGCTTAATGATCTTATGAGGGTCTTCCAAATAGCTAGAATTAAACATTGATTTCTATTGAGGTTGCATTTAGAACGGATGACTGCTATAGCTTCTTTTGTTTTAGGAGCGGAAATCTTCTAAAAAGGGCATGGAGTTTTGTCCCATTTGATGGTTTGGTTTGTCCTCGAGAAATGATAGGCTAACCCAGAGGATCTGGGTTAGCCCATCATCATCTCTTCTTGAGGTCTGACCAATGTAATTTAATCCACACAAACATGGGATTAATCCACATCTTCAAACACCTGCGTATATGAAGAAGGCATAACTGCCTTTCGGAGATCTTAAAAAGTGCAGATAGTCTTTAAAGGTTTAAAAGTTACTCATATTTCATGTGGCTTGAGGAGTGTAGCAATCTTTTTAGCAGCTATCCCAGCATAAGGAATGGCAATGGTGGATTTGTAATGAGTTTCCTCAGATTGTTGTGTGTGTGTGTGAGGGGGGGGGTTTCGCCGAAAAGTATCTTGTGGTAAAATAAGAGTTAATTAAAGCACGAAAGTACAAGATTCAACTGTAAGCCGAAAATGAAATTGTTCCTATGATTTTGCCTGTGATATGTGTAACTGTATTGATTGCCACCTAATATTCAACAAAATAATCTTTTTATTTCTGTATTTAACAGATCCAATGAACCAAGATGAAACGTGTTCAGTTAAGTGGTGCACAAAAGCGAAAACCATCAAAAAAGAAACAAGAGGAGACTTTGGAATTAGATTCCAAAACTGCAAAGCTGACTGATTTCTTCACACAAGTTCCACAACATTATATACCAATTCCTGATCACAGCCAATCTCTGTCATCAGAAGTGGGCACAAATACCACTTTGATCACTTCAAAATCAAAATAGGATGATGTTGGAATCAACAAGGTGTCACAAGCAGGTTCATCTAGCACATGTCTCACTACCTCGCTTTGTTTGTAAATTCTCTTGCTCTACTGCAAATGTTGATGCAAGTTGCTTTACAAAACATTCTGAGGTTGAAATAATTGCTGAAAATGAAAGTTTAGTGGGCGATGGTGATGGTGGTGAAATGATTCAGTCTGTAAAAGATCCAGGGTTGTGGCTTGATTTCTCGGCTGATGACGTGGCTTATTGGACTGCTTGTGCACCTAGTGACTGTCAATACCACAATGGGCCATTTGACAAGTCTTACCGACATTTCAGTAGTGGCAAACCAGTAAGATACTGTTCGCAGAAACTTTTTGTTGTGACAAAAGCCAATGGTGAGGAATACAAGAGAGAGAGTGGTTATTGTATTCACCATTAACGGGATCAGTTTATTGTTTTGTTTGTAAACTGTTTGCTCCTAAAAATTTCTCACATTTTGTTACAAGAGAAGGGGTTCAGTGACTGGCGAAATACTATTGTAATTGATCAACATGAAAATAGCACTACTCACCAAGACTCTATGCTAACATACTTAACTTGCAGATAAGGTGTGGGTTGGGACAACAGTTGGAAAAACAAATTCAGGAAGAGTGTGATTACTGGGAACATGTCCTGAGTGGGAACATAACTGTTATTCGTATGTTAGCTGAATGTGGCTTGGCTTTTTGAGGAACAGAAGAAAGATTTGGATCATTGCAAAATGGGAACTTTTTAGGGCTGCTTGAGCTCATAAGTCAGTTAGATCCATTTTTAGCAGGTCACATTGCGAAACACGGAAATTGTGGCAAAGGAAATCCTTCTTATCTGTCCAAAGCCACCTGTGAGGAACTCATTCAACTGATGGCTCAAAAGGTCCATGTGCTTATTGTTGTTGAAGTAAAATCTTCTGGTTATTTTAGTTTGTCAGTTGATTCAACGCCAGATCTGTCACATATCGACCAGTTAAGTGTTGTACTTAGGTACTTAAAAGATGGACAGCCTATTAAACACTTTTTAACCTTTCTGGAAATGAAAAGCCACACCGGTGAGGAAATGGCAAATCAGGTGTTGCAGTACTTACGTAAAGTTTGTCAGCTAAACTTTTCAAAATGTAGGGATCAGTCTTATGACAATGCTGCTAACATGTCTGCTGGGCATTATAAGGGGATACAGCAAAAAAATTTAGAAACAAACAAGTTTGCTATATATGTGCCCTGTGCAGCTTATTCACTAAATTCGGTGGGCCGAAGTGCTGTTGACTGCTGTCAAGAGGCGGTTAATTTCTTCTCTACGGTGCGGTTGCTCTATACCTTTTTTTCAGCCTCAACCAGCCGGTGGACAATTCTTAAAGGTTGTATTGGAAATGAAATTGTCTTAAAATCCCTCTCTGATACCAGATGGGAGGCACATGCTATGGCAACGGCAGCAGTTTTGAAATCTTTCCTTCAAATTTTAAAAGCATTAGACTGTATAGCCAAAGACCAGTCAAAAAAAGGGAGACACTAGAAGAGAAGCAGATAATATTGCAAATAAGATGCAAAAGCTAGAATTCGTTTTTATGTTGAATTTTTGGGATGAGATTTTGCGAAATTTTCATAGAGTGAGCCAAGTTCTACAGAATGAGGATGTCAACTTAAAAACATGTGCAGATCTGTATGGATCATTAGCTGACCTATTGTGCACTTCACGAAATGAATTTGAAAGATATGAAGCAACTACAAAGGAAGTGCTACCAGATGCTGATTACAAGGCAGCTCAAACTCACAAAAGTATACCTGAATGTCAGAGATAAATTTCGTATCACCACCTTTTACACAATCGTTGACAAACTTGAAACTAAGATGAGAATAGGAGGAGAGATATACAAAGAAATATCAGAGAGATTTTCTTTTCTAAGTGATGTGCCACATAATGCTACTTCAGTGATTTCATCATCTACTGAAATTGAAAGGTATTCTCAGTGTTGTCAAAAGCTGATTGATGCTTACCCAGAGGACTTAAACACTAATTTCTCATCTGAGCTTCAGCAGTTTCACTCATATGGGTGCCATAAGTTCAGTGCAACAAAAAATGTAAAAACAAGACTCAGTCATGCCGAACTTTATAAAATAATTGTAGAAGACAATATTGATTGTGCCTTTCCAAATGTAGACATTGCCTTTCGTATATTTTAAACATTAATAGTCACAAATTGCTCAGCTGAGCATTCATTTTCTCAGTTGAAGTATATTAAAAATCCCATCAGAATAACTGTACAACAAGGCAGGTTGAATGCCTTATCTTTACTAAGTATAGAAGCAGATGTGTTATGCAACATTAATTTTGAGGATCTGATCAAAGACTTTGCAATTAAAAAAAGTAGAAGAAAACTTTTCAAATCTAAATAAAGTTGAAGTATACAAAAATAAACATTCCTTTCTTTTAGGCTTGCACGGTGATCCGAATGCATTTTTGGAAATTATGGAGACACGGTAGTTGTCTCCATAATTTCCAAAATTGCAAAAATAAACATTATTTTCCATCTTACTATAAGTTTTGTTTCATTTTGAAAAATAAAAATATATTTTATGGGTTATTATTGTTTATATTTTGAATTACATATATATGGGACACCAAAATCTTTTAAGTGCTTAGGGCCTCTATGAGTCTTAATCTGGCCCTGTTCAGGAATGACAATTGTTTGTCCTTCTCAAGTTCCCAGTTGAACTTTATTTTGTGATGGAAGAAGTTAATCTTGGTTAGAAAATCAAAAAGATCTCTTTTTTCAATACGATAAAGATGTCATCCATGTACCTCCACCCATGCTGCGGATTTTAGGTCTAATTGAGACAGAATGTCATTTTCCAGTTTCTCCATAAAGAGATCTGCAAGGGGGTGGGGGCAGCTGCTGCCTGCGAGGCCTGTTAATTGTTCATAAATCGTTCCATTCCATAAGAAAAAAATTAGATTTTAGGCACTGATGGAAAAGAAAAGCAATATCTTGAGGGAAAAGGTTGCTCAAAATGCTGATTACTTCTTCTACTGGAACATTAGTAAATAAGGATATTACATCCAGGCTTGCAAGAATGTCTGTTTCGTTGATCGAGATGTTCTTCAATTTATCAATGAAATGTTCCAAATTTTTTATATAGGTATCCAAATTACGGATATGTGCCTTTAAGATAGTGGCTTTATTCTCCCACATAAGTATGTGGGAGAATTAATTCTATCCACTATTGGGTGTAGAAGTATTCCATTTTTGTGCACTTTGGGAGAGCCATATAGTCGCACCGTTAGTGGATGTAACGACTTTAATCTTCGTTTTAGGTCCGTTGGCCAGCTGTCCATATTATGTAATAAGTTGTTTGTTTCATTGTGTTTTTTTCTGTGGGGGGTCTGAATCTAATGCACAACGGGTAGATGTGTCAGAGAGTAAGTCCGTGATCTTTTTCATATAATCTCTGGTGTTTAAGACAACTGTAGAGTTACCTTTATCTGCTTTTAAGATGATAATTTCCCTATTTTTCTTCAAACTAAATATAGCTCTTTTTTCTAAAGGCATGATATTTTGGTTTGGAGCTCTTGAAGATGAAAGAATGATGGCGCTTTTCAGTCTGAGATCATTTGCTATGGGTTCCGGTAATGACGAAACTTTTTTTATGTTACATATGATGTCCACTTTAGGAATGTGGTCTGGGGGCAATAGCAAAATTGAACCCTTTCTTTAGTATACTAACTTCCGGTTTAGATAAAACGTGGTCAGAGAAGTTAAAGATTACTTTGTTATCTGGCCAGATTAGGTTTTGACTTATAACTGTTTTCATAAAGAGCATCGAATTTTTCAATTTAACTTTTTTGCTGATAGAAAAGGCCTTGTTAAAGCTATTTTTTATCATTTTGTCTAAAAGTGACCTTAGGTTTTGGTCTATATTGTTGGAGATGTCTTCGTATATTTGATAGCATGTCATATCTACTTTGCTTAATTCAAATCTAACATGTTGTATTCTCTCATGTAAAAGCACCAAGGATGTTTTGAAATATATTTGTTTAGCCCTTCTTGAGTGGAGATATTCTTTCATAATTAGAAACTTAGGAATGATGTTGTAGTTCCTGCATCTTTTTAAGAGAGTTAGGTGGTTAGATGTAAGGTGGACATGGTTAGATGAGGACGACATCCTGACAGGAATTGAGATGGAAGGGTATGATGTGTTTCGTGAGGATAGAAGGGGTAAAAAGGGGGGGGTGCTATTGATGATAGAGAAAGAGTTATGTCCATATAAAGTAGAGATGCAAGAGGGAAATAGTGCCAGTAGTTTTTGAGGCAGTATGGTGTGAGATAGAGGTGAATGCAATGAAATACTTCGTTGGATGCTGTTATAGACTAGGAAATGTGGATGGTAGTGACTATGAAATGTATAATCAAATTAGCCAAGCAAATAAGAAAAGAACATTATGTGCGATTTTAATTATGGCAATATAGACTGGAATGATGAGATAGCAACTGGAAGTAAAGAAAATGAATTTCTTGAGTTTTTGAGGGATAACTACCTCAGACAGTATGTAACAGAGGGCACACAAGGATTGAGGAGCTTGGATTTGGTCATCTCATCACAGGATGTAATTATAAATGAGGTGTCAAATCACCCACCAATTGGTGAGAGTGACCATGAAGTGATTACCTGGGTGGTTGCCAGCAGTGTGAGGACCTCTGTCAGAAAAGGGTATATGTGAAACTACAAGGGGAGTGATTATGAAGAGTTCAGGAGACAGCTTGCAGGTATAGCATGGAATGAGGAATTAGCTGGAAAAGAGATCAATGCAGCTCCGGGGATTTTCAAAAACTATCTAGTAGATGCAATGTCTAAATATATTCCAAGGGTGAGAAGGTTAAATAATCTAGGTTAAATAGTGTGAAATGGATGAATAAAGAGATTAAGAGATTTTTTGATACAGAGAAAAAGTGGAGGCAGCATAAGAGAAGTGGAAATAACCAATTCCATAAGGACTACAAAGACCAGGCAAGGCAGGTGACTTGGTTGGTGAGGGTAGCTAAAGAGAGGTATGAACAGCAGTTACCTAATGAAGCCAAAAAGAATCCAAAGGAGTTCTTTTGATATGTAGCCAGTAAAAGAAAGAATGATTATGGAAGGATGCCATCGATTGGAGAAAATGGTATAAAGACAGCTGTTGTAGAAGGTGTGGTGGAGATACTTGATGAACAGTTCATAAAGGTCTTTCAATCTTGTGAATGTGACTTCATGGAGAGATTGAGAGCAGTTGATGATGGGGGAAGAGAGAGACTGACTGTAAGTGAGCAAGAGGATCTATGGGGGAGTTGAGCAAACTAGATTTACATCTAGTTTGCTCAACTCCCCCATACACCTCTTGCTAAACAAAAGTAAATAAGGCTGTAGGAAATGATAATATATCACCGCATATTCTGAAGGAATGTGCCAGGGAGTTGATGCCGGCCTTGACATATTTTTTTAATGAGTCTTGCACTGGGTCAAGTTCCTAAAGAGTGAAAGGAGGGAAGATTTTGCCACTTCATGATGGAGGTGATAGAACTCAAGCATCAAACTATAGGCCTATTTGTGTGTCAGGTGTTGTAGTTAAGTTGTTAGAGAAGCTTGTGAGAACTAGGATTCAGAATTAGGTTGACAACAATGGTATTATCTTTCATGGACAGCATGGATTTACTAAAGGGAGGTCATGGTTTAGTAATCTACTTATTACAATAAGGTGACTGCTTCCATGGACAGAGGAGAAGGATACACAGTAATATACTTAGATTTTGCAAAGGCTTTTGATAGATTTCTGCATGACCAGTTGATAGTCAAACTAGAGTGGATGGGATTGGTGCATTGGATTGTATGGCTATCTGATAGGTATCAACAAGTTGTGTATGGGTGAGCAATATCCAGGAAAAGGAAAGTTACTAGTGGTGTGCCCTAGGGGTCTGTTTTAGGGCCATTGCTATTTAACTTGTTTATTAATGATATTGGTGAAGATTTGGAAGGAGATATTCAGTTGTTTGCAGATAATGCAAAGTTGGGACGAACCATGAAGAGTAGAGAAGATGTTGTGACTTTACAGGAAGACTTGAATAAATTGAGTGATTGGGCATGGGAAGGGGGGATGTGAGTTCATTGTTGCAAAATGTAAGGTCTTAAAATTTGGAAAACAAAAATGGGATGCTGAATTTATGCTTGGTGAGGATATATTGTCAGAGGTGGAGGAAATAAGAGATCTGGGGGTGATAGTGGATAAGGATCTGAAATTTATGGGACGCATAGCCAAAATTGTGAAGACAATAGAAAGACTTCTGGGAATGATGCGGAGGACACTGATGTGTAGAAGTAGGGAGATTCTTGTTCCATTGTATAAGGCTTTGATTAGGCCACACATGGACTATTGTGCCCAGATTTGGTCACCTGGTTTTCAGAAGGATGAAGAAATGTTGGAAAGGGTCCAGAGGCAACTGACTAAGGTAGTTTCTAACCTCTGGAATGTCAAGTATGAGGAAAGATTGAGGAGGTGCAACTTGCACAGTCTGGTGGACAGGAGAAAGAGAGGAGAGATGATAGAGACCTACAAGTTATTAAGGGGCTGTTATAGAATCAATGCTGGAGAGGTTCTACAGAAAATGATTGGAATGCCTTGCCTGAGAGTGTGGTGTCTGCAGAGAATTTGAGTGTGTTTAAAGCACGGTATGATGAGCTGTGTGTGTGTGTGTGTGTGTGTGAGATAAAAGGACCTCCTAGATGAGTCTTTGACTCCATGGGGTCTTGGATAATAATAATAATATTTTAGTGGTTAATTCATTTTCAGTAACCTCCTTATAGAGGATAAAGCTAAAGCTTTGCACTATATTTGATACTACAATATCTTAATAAGTTATAAAACACTAAATACACTAAAAACATGAAAATTAACACTAATATACTATAAAACAGTAATTTTCTGAGGGAAAAACACAATAAATAGATAAAACTAATGTAATAATGTAGTAATAACAGCATGCATTTCCTAGGAAATGTGTTTTTACATTATGGAAAATACCAAGAATAGTGATCAGAACTTTACCACCTTTGCTGCGAGTTGCCCAGTATTGTACTACGCACTAGGACCACTTGCATTAGCTCACACTAGTAATCGCCGATACTTTTATAGTTTACTATATTCGGCATGAAACTCTCTGATTCCAATCTTTGAGTTTCTTATTCGGTTTTAAAACAATGTGAGATTTAATATCCCCTTAATTTAAATAAATCCTCAGTATTTATTATAATTTATACTTGTGTACATTATTTATAAAATGAATGCATTTAAATTTTAATTATCAACGTTATTTATTGGATCGGCTGCTAACCTTCATCACATGATATATTTGAATCTTTGGCGACAATGCTTCTGTAATTAAATGAATTATTTCGGGCAAAATTCCCTAACTCTGAAAATCCAGTTTCACAACAATTCTAATGATTCTAATAAAAGTAAATGCTCTCACTCCCTCATTTCCTCTACTGGTTGCCTCCATCTCTATGCATATGATTGGTGCGGTATTAACAAAAGATAGCACAACTTAACGGCAAAGGCAAACCGACTATTGTTGAGCTGAAATGCTGATTCTCTTCAACCAAATTCCAAAATATCGAAACTGCCATAACAACATTCACTATTTCTTAAAGTTTGACACTTTTTTCATGTGCGAACTATATGTGAAACATTTAAATTTCTTTTTTCGTGAAGTAAAATCGGGGTTTAAGATATATGCGAGGGCGAGTTATATTATAGTAAATACAGTATTACTGCCATCGCTTCCACATAGCATATTTCATATTATAAATCTTATATTGATCATGATGTCTGATGTACTGGGGTTAAATAAAACTTTATTCTTCTTTTCAAGGATTAGGCATTGTTAAAAAAGCATCAGATTTCTTTGAAAATACTTTTAATTTACATCTGTATCTATTGTAGAAATTTCTAAGTTTTTTCCTTGGGTTTTGTTTATCAGAAAATTATTTTTATTTTGAATGCTTTGCAAAGCTTTGTTTAAACCTTCATCTTTTATACTCCCAAATCTTGAAGTTGAGAAACATACCCTTTAGTGCTATGCCAGACACTGCTGCATAGTAAGTCTGTTTAATATCCAAATGGTATAATTTTTCCCCCCCACATAAATTGGGCGAATGACTGTGTTACTCCATTTACTTGTAGTTGTCAATACATTTTCAATATTCTGAGTTGCTCTTTCCACACTGCATTGACTTTTCTTTAGCCATAGTTTATTGCATACAGGTTTCAAATCTAGCTACATGCTGTTATGTCATGACATTTCCTTAATTTTATATTTTTATTGTGTTCTGCTTCCTATTATATTAGTCTTAAATTATCACTGTGTAGTGTTATCACTTTAACTATGTACTTCTATGGTCTATACTTATGAAACTATCATAACACTGCACTCTCGCATTTACTCTAAAATCTATCCAGGCAATTGGCCGATTCTTGGAATGATTATCATCATCATCATCAAATTCCTGCCATGTACCCTCAAGGGGTGTACAGGATATGACAGTACTATATGAAAAAATTACATCATTACTAACTTCCTATCTACAATTTTCCTCCAAATCAGTCTGTTACTTGTCAAGACTCCAACATTATCAGATCTTATATTTCTATCGTCTAAGGCACTTTGTACCGTATCAATCCACCTATATCTCTTCCTCTGGGTCGTTTTCCTGCCAACCTGGCAGAGAACACTTGTTTTGCTAATCTTTCCTCTCCCATTCTATTTAAGTGACCATACCACCTGAGACTAGCTCTGCTAACGCATTCCTGGATGCTGACAACGTCAAGTTCTTTCCTAATATTCTCATTTTTAATATGATATTGCCATTGATGCCATCTGTTCACGCCTCTAATCTTTCTCAGGACTCTCATATCTGCGGTCTCTAGTCGTTGGTCAAGTGTTTTACTTCTGACCCAGCTCTCAGATCCATAAGTTAAAACTGGTTTGAACACTGTCTTGTATACAGCTAATTTAGTGTTCGGACTAATTTCTTTCTTATTCCATATGAATTTATTCAATTGACTTCCCACCATACCAGCTTTGCTGTTATGGTGGGAAGTATATTAAATAATTAACAAAGGGTAGACCTCTGAATAGAGCCCTATCCTCAGTAATATTGGTTTGGAGTCACCTCCTGAATCAGGTTCTGGCAATATTTATTTGATCAAGCTGCGCCAGCCAACTCCCTAGGTTAGAAATTCCTCTTAACCAAGGAGTAACCTTCAGAAAATATACTAAGCTAATCAATTTACTAAAACTTATCTCGGTTTGTCTATGTCACTTAATTTACTTTAGTTTGCAGTCATGGTCTCTGTCAAATAATTCTATCCTGCTCAGATTCAGATATTAGCAAGTGGTGCATTGGATTCAATTCAAGGCGCAAACCAGGTTAATATATTCAAGATACATTTATTAAATTCCTAAGGTTACACATTTACAAGAATAAACTCAATTGGAATATAGGCATCCTAAGTAAAAAGGTAAAGCATAGCAACTGTATTTTATACAACAATTTAAGCATAGGTTAATTCCATAGCACAAATTTTTGTTACGCATCCTCCAAATATCCTTACTAGGCTACACATTTTCTCAGATTAATTCATTCATGTTGATAACTTTATAGATCATTACTCACAACAATTCATTCAATTAATTACTTGAGAAATAGCCATAAGACTTAAAATACTGCTATCCAATGTTTGCTATAGTCCTTTTCCTACAAGTATAGAGTTCTAAAAATCTCTTTTCTTCTATATCACAATATTCCTCTCTTTCTTAACAAAGAATTACAAAAAGTTTTTACATTACCATATTTCTGGAAGTATATTCATTCTGTCATCTTATCCTTACTTTGTCCCATGGAATGTCCGGTCTTCTTCTTCTAGATGATTGTCTCACAGGCTAGGCTTGGACTTCATTGTTCTGCCTTTCTTTCCCATCGTTGATCTAGAAACTGCATGGCTCGGATCGATCCACATGGATGCATATGGTGGTCAGTTCCTTCAAGCTTGCTCGGGATGCTACCAATTATATCCTCGTCGATTCCTTCCGTACGACATCTTGAAACGATGGCCGTGAATAACTACACGCTATCGCTAAGATCCTGAACTCGAACTCGCCCGACTTCACAAGAAATTCCAAAACAAAACCGGCAAAAGACTAGAGAACTTGAAATGGGGGCAAGCCCCTTTTTATTCACTACCTTTGGTGCCCTCTTCATTCCCATACCTTTCTGCCTGGCACCCTCTATTTGCGCACGTGTCGTTTTTTCTATTCGCATCTTCCTGGAGAATTCCATGTGCGTGCCGCGTCTTCCTGGAAAACACCGAGCGCGTGCTGTCCCCCATGTAGACAATTTGCTGTAGGCTACGCAATTCACCCGAGGTTTTGTTTTTGTTAGTGGACTTTAAACTTTTGCTACATGCCTTAACATATATCTTACAAAGAATACTTCTTCCATTACAAATTCTTACAAAAAAATGACATCGTTTATCTTTAAGTAATATTACATAAAATAGTACTAGCATATGATTCATTTAACAATTTGTATCTTTAGCTAAGTACAAGCATTTTTGTTGTTATTTAGCTAAAACTTGTTGAATCCTATAAATTATTTCTTTAAGGAAATTTTTTCATTCAAGATCCAACAAACACCAGAATTTGAGCACTCCAAATAATATAAATTAATAGGCATGCATTTTCCTTTGTATGTTTAGTTTCTAATGGTTTCAGCACTACAAATTTCATTAACTGGTTTGATATATAATTATAAACTTGAACTTTCCATTAGATTGTGATGTCTCTCTCTCTCTCTCTCTCTCTCTCACACACACACACACACACACACACACAAAAGTGGTCCCAAGACCTATGACAGTGCCATGTGTGGGTATATCGGTCTCTCTCTTGCTCTCTCTCGTGCACACACACACACACACACACACACACACACACACACACACACACACACACACACACACACACACACACACACACACACACACACACACACACACACACAAAAGCGGTCCCAAGACCTATGACAGTGCCATGTGTGGGTATATCAGTCTCTCTCTTGCTCTCTCTCTCTCTCTCTCTCTCTCTCTTGCGCGTGCACGCACGCACACACACACACACACACACACACACACACACACACACACACACACACACACACACACACACACACACACAAAAGCAGTCCCAAGACTATGACAGTGCCATGTGTGGGTAAGGTAAGTGCATTTTTGGAAATTATGGAGACAACTACCGTGTTTGAATAAAAACTTTAGTTTACTATTACTAAAATTTTACAATTCGACGTTTCGACCTTTATGTTAAGGTCATCTTCTGGAGCGTACAAATATACACAGGAAACAAGCTATACCACAATCATACTGGTTCGTTAAAGACACTGACTAACCGCTACCACAATTGTTGGCCTGACCTCTGGTGGAAAAAAATGTGTAAAATTTTAGTAATAGTAAACTAAAGTTTTTATTCAAACACGGTAGTTGTCTCCATAATTTCCAAAAATGCATTCGGATCACCGTGCAAGCCTAAAAGAAAGGTAAGGTAAGTGGTTAGATGGGAGAGAGGAATTTGTCAATTTTTTTTTTTTTTAAGCTAATGAGTATGATAGCTCTTACTCATATACTTATATGAGTATGAGAGCTATTATACTCATATACTTATATTAGTATATGAGTATGATAGCTCATACTCATATTCTTATGATTGTGGAAAAGTGAAGGGATTGTAGTGATCAGTACAGAGGAGCAGTGCTCATGAAATACTTATATGAGGCATAATGCAGCAACTGAACATCTATGAGAAAGTAATTGGAGGAGGTGGTTAGAATGGCATCATTCTAACCATAGTAAATTGCATGCTTATGTATACAATTATCTACCCCTAAATGTGGGAACAGTATTTTATGGTTTTGAGCTTTATAAAGTGTGAGGAGTTGAGCAGGAGAGAAGGACTGTTTGGAATGGAAACGAATACCAAGTTTTTTTGGTGGCTGAAGAAGCTATGGTGGACCTGATGTGTTTATGTCAGGATAGGTTGAATGTGAGAGTTAATTCAAAGAGAGAAAACTGGTTCTCGTTGGCAAGAGGAATACTGTCAAAAGTGAAGGGGAGAGCAGAATGGTCTTTCTTTCTAGAAATGAGACAGGACTGCGTTTTGATGGCATTTAAATTCAAGAATGGAAAGGAGATTGTTTTTAGGAGATTCATTAAAGAAGATCTTGAAGTGCAAATTACCAGAGCACTACAAGCTTTTAAAAATAAAAGAGAAGTGGAGAATACTGCTGTCAACAAAGGTATGAATAAGATTGGATGCCAGGGAGAGAAGATCATGAATGTACTGACGAAGAGCATAGGTAACATCACTGAGCCCTGGGATAATTAATTGAGAAACCTGATAAAAGGAAACATCCACCATAATATGCAGTGAACCACCAGAGAGGAAGCTGGCACTCCATTTGTAAAGAGAGGGGGGGAATGCCATATGATGGTAGCTTGGTAGACTACAATGCCAGACTCGATTAAATGCCTTGGAAATAACAAGAAATGACCACTTGAGTTTCTCTGAAATTTTCCTTGACTTGCTTACAAAAGTGAGTGAGATTGGAAGGAGGTCTCCTCTGGAACATGAATTGTGGAATCCATAGTGATGATTATTAAGTAACTAGTTGTCCACAAGTAATGAAGCAATTTGCTATTAATGACTTTTTTTTCCATTATTTTTGAGATTATTGAGGTCAATAGGGCAATAGTTTTCATGGCTGACCTTTTATCTCCCTTTTTTTGGGGAATAGAATGAACAAAAGTTTGCTTCCATGTTGTGAGATAGATGCCAGGTAAGTATGACAGTTTGAAAAGATGATGCAGGACAGCTGTGAGTTCTGGAGCAGTTGGCTAGTTTTAAATGTTGGGTGGGAGACCTAAGAATTCAAGTTTCTCAAATTTCGAGAAGTTTAGTAAAACCGTATTTATTAAGATTAGGCTGGTTTTTTTAAGTCTGGTGCAGCTTCTGAAAAGAGCCTTTCAAGTTATTTACTGCAATGGAGCATGTTTTTTTTTTTTTTTTTTTTTTTTTTTTTTTTTTTTTTTTTTGTGTGTGTGTGTGTGTGTGTGTGTGTAAGGTATTCCAAGGCATGGTCTGCTAGACCTGATTAACATAGTTGTGGCTGTAGATTTTTTTTGTGTTCTTCTAGGCAGATGTAACCAGATCTTGGATACCTTACACAGACTCAGATGGAAACAAATCACCATGCTCCATTATAACAAATACAAATTTAAAAGACTTTCCGGAATCTGCCCCAGGCTTAAAAACCAGCCTAATCTTAATACAACCATATTTATTAAACTTTTCAAAATTTGGGAAACTCAACAACACCCATAGAGGATAACCCTCATAGGACTTTAGTCTTTATTTATTCTATCTAATTTCTTCCACTTATTGTTTTTGTGTGTTATTACAAATTAACATTGTATTCCTGATGATGTCTCTTTGTGCTGTAGATTATTCCATTAAAGTGCAACATGAATGTAAACCAGCACTTAAACCTAAATACTAGTTTGCTTATCCCATTTGGCATTGTGGTAACTGCTATGAGTAACTGAGAGAAGGCTAATCTGCAACAAAGGAGATGTGGTTACGGTTAGACTTGCCAAAAGGGGATCTAACATTAGCGTTATATTTGAGAGAAAGCTAATTAAGAAAAGGTTCCAGGTATTGGGAGAATGAAGAGGATTATCTGGAATTCTGGCATGTTGGTGGATAATTTGTGTTAAATCATTGCTGATAACAACAGTTATTATTAACATTTAACCTCCATGAGGTTAGAGACTCATTGCGGGAGATACACACTATTGCATACAGTGCTTATGCAATGCTTTAAACTGAATCAGTATGTCTACATTCCAGTGGCGGCTGGTGAAAATTTTAAGTGGGGGTGCTGCATATACAAAATAAATAAATAAAAAGAATTCTTTTTTTCCTAATCAGTAACCAATTTATTAATAAATAAATTTACATATTAAAAATATTTCACCCTCACCACAAACAAATACCAATAATAAAAGTTTTGTTTCTCACAAAAATAATGCGCAAGCATACGATACACTGCTTGTTTGAGCAGTGTCAGAATGACTTGTGACGTGCAATCACAAGCGCAAACGAATATCGGTGAGATGACTGCATTTGGCCAAACGCGATAATTCTGACACTGCATTAGATCAGAGTGTATTTGTTTTGTGTAATGATAATTGAAATATATAATTCTTTTCATATTTTCAAAAGTCACACCGATCATAATTCAGCCGTGTATCTATAATAATTAATTATATATTATTTTAACAAAATAAAATAAGATTTGCAAAAAATAGTTCACCCTCACCACGAACACGTACCAATAATAAAAGTTTCGTATCTCACAGAAATAATGCACGCAAGCATATGATACACTACTTGTTTGAGCAGTGTTGGAATCGCTTGTAACGTGCAATCACAAGCACAAACGAATATCGGCGAGATGGCTTCATTTGGCCAAACGCGATAATTCTGACACTGTGTTAGATCAGAGTGTATTTGTTTCATAATCTAAAGTGTTAATCGGACAATTCCAATTACAGCAATCCCTCGATTAATACGCCTAATGTGTTCTTTAAAATAGGCACATTAATCGAAAACACACTAATCGAATATAGTAACCTATGGGAAAATGTATAATTTGTTCTTCAGATTTCTTTTTTGACCCTTAAGTTTTCTTATAAAAGAATTAGGGTATGTCTCAAGGCCTAGTTAAAGGAAAACCATGAAGCTGAAAGACAATAAAACATATTCAGAATATAAATTTATTATTCTGCTTCTTAACAAAGAATTGAGCTAACGTAGTTTGGTGGGCATTCTTTTTCTTTTTTACATATAACTGACGGTATGGCCCTATTGCCTCTTCTGCAAATTTTACTGGTTCTCTCTTCACCAAGGTCAGTCTCTAAGCATTGCTGCTTAAAAACTTCAATTGTACGAAAACTATTTTCAAATTGTTTCTGTGAAACCTCTTTGAGCTTATCAGTAATTAAATTTTCTTCATATTCCTCAGGATCTTCCTGCTGTGCATCTAAATTTAGCAGGTCAGAATCACTCAACTTCTTAGAATGAGATTTAATTAAGTTAGATTCATTTGAAAAGCTTCTAAAATCATTTGCACAATGTGGAAGAATGTGCTTCCTAATGGCTCGCATATTGCTAGCAGTAATTTCATTCGACTTTGCGACTTTATAATCAGGCTGAGATTTCTCTTATTTGGCTAGAGAAGTCTTGGAAGGCATTTGCTTCCAAAAAAAAAAAGGCCGGTTTCATCGACATTAAATATTTGTTGATCGCAATAGTCCCCTTCTTACACAATTTTCTTCAAAATCTCTGGATATCTCCTTATCTGCATTTGCAGCTTCGCCTGTGATTAGAACATTAAGTAGGCTATTTCTCTTTTTGAAATGCTCAAATCACCCAGCACTAGCGTGGAATTCTTTTTCTTTTCCATCATCGATAGCTCTTTCTTTCAAGGTTGCAATGAGGTTTAATGCTTTTGATTTAATAAGGCCAGTGTTTAGCGGGATCTGTTTTTGGTTACAATCTTCGTTCCGTGTAAAAAGAAGTCTCTAATTCAATCATTATAATACTTGGATGTATTATAATGATTGAATGCATGCATGATGAACTTGAAGCAGTCCTACTTTTCTTTTTGTATTCAGCAGTTGATTCACCCATTTTTGTGTTCTTGTCCTATCTTTGCTCTGGATTCACCTTGTTCATTTTTCTTTATTATTTCAAATTTTTCTTCCAATCAGATTACTTTTCGAATCATTTTCAGACTTCTATTTTTTGCTTACTAATTCTTTTACTCATGATTAAAGGTTAGGAAAACAATTCTACTATATATGATCAGCAAAATGCTATGTAAAGCAGACGACATAAATTTTGGCCGTAAATTTGGAACATAGTGTACATGGAAATAGTGTGGTATGCCATTAAAAAATAACTTTGTAAAATGTTTCAAATCGCTAACTAAATTATTTCATTCTGGTGAGTGATTTTTTAAAATAGTTAGCCATAAAAATGTGTCAATGGAAATTTTTTTAAATCTGTAACATTTATTTTTAAAATGTATATAGGCACACTAATTGAATTTTAGAGCTACACTAATCAAATTTGGGTATCGAAAAAAATGACCCACTAATTGGGGGCGCATTAAGCGAGGGATTGCTGTATTAACTATTCAATCACTGTCAAAACATAAGCTGTAACCTTTAACATGTTGTATTGAATTTATATAATGTTGTAAGCATTGTTGTTATTTATAAGCACAAACAAAATTTAAATTTTTTATTATTTCCTTGGGGGTGCTGCAGTGTCGCAGTGCTTATGTACAGGCCGCCACTGCTACATTCACAACACACACACTCAGGCAATACGTTCCACTCTCCATGCAAAGAAACTTCTCCTCACTCCCCTGCTCACACCCTCCTTATACTGTTTCCAGAGATGGCCTTCTTATTCTACCCCCCAACCACCACCACCCATTCTATGAAAAAATCTCTTCCATGTCAAGCTGATAACAACCCCTGACTAGCAAGGTCTCAGTCATATCTCCCTCTCCCCTTCATGAGACTTTGCAACTTACATTCTCTCAATCTGTTCTCATACTCTACATTCCAAAGACCACTGATCACCTTTGGGAATCTTCTCTGGAATCCTTCCAACATATCCTCATCACCATGAAAACCTGGTGAACAAATCTGTGCACAAATAATCCATATCCTCATATATCCATATGAGGCCTGATCAAGGCCTTATACAATGGCATCATAATGTCTTACATGTATTTCTGCATGTCAAGGTCCTATGCATCATTGCCATTATCCTGTGTGATGTCATCATAACTTGTGCAATGTGGCCCCTGAATTTCAGATCCTTGTCTACCATCACTCCTAGAACTCTCATCTCCTCTACTTCCTTTAAAGTTACTCCAAGTATATACTATGCATCCCATTGTTGCTTACCAGTTCTCACAACCTTACACTTTGCAACATTGATCTGACAGTTCTGCTTGCCTACCCATTCATGCAATCTATTCAAGTCCTCTTGTAAGGCCATAACATCCACTTGACTCTGCATTGCTCTCTCTCCAGTTTTGTATCATTTTCAAACAGCTGCATATCATTACTTAAACTCAACCCAATATCATTAACATACAAATTGAACAACAAAAGTCCCAAAACTGACTCCTGTAGTACATCACAGCACCACCATATACAACTTTCTGATACCTATCTGAACAGCCAGTCACTGATCCAACTCAGAAGTCTGTTATCAAATCCCAAATGTTTCAACTTATTTACCAGCTTGTTGTGTGGCAGTCTGTCAAAAGCTTTTGCAAAATCCAAGTACACCATTGTATATGCTTCTCCCATGTCCAAGGTATTTGTCACCTTGTTATAGTACATAAGTAAATTAGTGAAACATGATCTCCCTTTAACAAACCTATGCTAATAACTGCAGGGAATACTGGTCTTATGAACCCATTTCTGTATCCTACTTCTCACCAATCTTTCCAGTTCACCACAACTCCAGATATACAAATTGGCTTATAATTTGAAGCTACTGCCTTATCACTACCTTTATGCAGTGGAACAATTTTACCCTCTTACAACAGTACAGGTCCCTTGGAATCAGTGCTGTTGCAGGATTCTTATTAAACAAGCATGCCAATGCCACTGCCAATTCCCTATTACATTCCCGTAAGATGCATGGTGATGTCATCAAACCTATTGCCTTATTGACATGAAGTTTGTTTATTTCCTCAAATACTTCCTGCTCACTCAAAATTAAGCCATCCTCTCCTATATCCTCTACACTTAAGTTCCTCTTGATTCCACCCTGGTCAGGATGAAACACCATTGTGAATTCATCACTGAATAGAACAATGTCCTCAGCAGCAGTTACCATCCTACGATTTTCATCCATTAACATCATCTTACCATGATAATTCTTCCTTCTACTTGCCACAACTCCCTCTAGGGCTTTTATTCACCTGATTTGCCAATTTTTGCTCGTACTGCAATTTTGTTTTCCTTACTGAGTCACTCTCCTGGCTTGTTTTTTATACTCTTGGTAATTGATTATTACCATTATTCATCTTGTACTTTCTCCAAAGTACCTTCTTTTTCCATCTTTCATTCTTAAGCTCCACATTCATCCATTATTCACCTACTACCTTATTTAGCCTTTTGACCTTCAGAATACATTCACACATTAAGTTATGTATTTCTTTGTCAGTTTTCAAGCAGCATTTATATCCTGCTCAACTGCTCAACTCCTCTTTCCATACTATAGCTCCAAGCTGTGTCTTAAGTTTCTCATAATCACCAGCCTTATAATTCCACATATATCCTTTCCTCATAAAAGTCTGCATATGGCTAGCCACAACCCAGGTGATTACTTCTACCAACTGAAGGAAAGTGCGAAACTCACAATTACATCCTCTGATGAAATGATCAGATCTAGAACTCTCGATCCTTGCATGCCCTCCTTCACGTGCTGCCTGAGGTAGTTATCTCTCAAGTACTCAAGAAATTTAATTTCCTTATTCCCAAATACTATCTCTTCATTCTAATCCATATCACCGTAATTAAAATCACTCATAATAATTACCCTTCCTTGTTCACTAATCCAAATTTATACATTTCTTTGTCACCACCCTCCACATTCCTGGGCCTATAGCAACATCCAACTAAATATGTCTCACTCTCTACCTTCACATTACACCACACTGCCTCATAACCATTGCCACTATTTCCCTTTCCCTCTTTCATGTCTACCTTATGTGGACATAATTCACCTGATATCATCAACAGCACTTCCCTCCATCCTTGTCCTTTTTTTTTATCCTCACGAAAAATACTGTATCCTTCCATTTCTATTCCTGTTAGAATATCATCTTCGTTCAACCATGTTTTACTTATTCCAATGATTTTGGGATGAATAAACTCAATCAGTGAAAATATTTCATCTCCCTTATTTCTCATACTTTTGGCATTTGTAAACAAACACATTAAATCATCATCATCATCATCAAATTCCTGCCATGTACCCTCAAGGGGTGTACAGGATATGATAGTACTACATGAAAAATTTACATCATTACTAACTTCCTAACCACAATTTTTCTCCAAATCAATCTGTTACTTGTCACTCCAACATTATCACATCTTATATTTCTATCGTCTAAGGCACTTTTTACCATATCAATTCACCTATATCTTGGTCTTTCTCTGGGTCTTTTTCCTGCCAACTTGGCAGAGAACACTTGTTTTGCTAATCTTTCCTCTCTAATTCTGTTTAAGTGAACATACCACCTGAGATTATCTCTGCTAACACATTCCTGGATGCTAACAATGTCAAGTTCTTTCCTAATATTCTCATTTTTAAAATGATATTGCCATTGATGCCATCTGTTCATGCCCCTAATCTTTCTCATAACTCTCATATCTGTGGTCTCTAGTCTTTGGTCAAGTGTTTTACTTCTAACCCAGCTATCAGATCAATAAGTTAAAATTGGTTTGAACACAGTCTTATATATAGCTAATTTAGTGTTTTGCTTAATTTCTCTCTTATTTCATATAAATTTATTCAGTTGACTTCCTACATACCAGCTTTGTTGATTCTGTTGTCTATATCCATATTTAATTTACCATCTTCACTAAAAATTGTGCCTAAGTAGCTGAAATGTTTTACTTGTTCCACAGGTTCTCCATTCACAATGCAATTGACATTTTCAGTGATTCTGCCTATTTTCATTGTCTTTGTCTTTTTATTGCTGACCTTCATATCATATCTATTACAACAGTTATTCAATTTAGTCAGGGAATCTTGCAGACTTGTAGGATTTATTTAGAATTACTACATTGTCTGCATAAAACAAAGAGCTGACATTAACATCTCCAATTTTGATATCAGGTTTAATACCACTTTCCTTCATAATGTGATCCATTTAGATAATGAATAACAGAGTGGATAATGTACATCCTTGTCTGACACCAGATTTAACATTAAACCATCTTCCTGTACTTCCTTAAATTCTAACTGCTGATTTACAACTCAAATAAAGACTAAGCTATGGCTTGATATAATGCCCCACTAACACCATATAACTGTAGCGTTTGGAATAGCTTCTCTCTTGGCATGCCTTTTCCAGATCTACAAAACTTAAATACAGATCTTTGTTATATTCCCACGATTTCTCCACTATTTGTCGTAAAGTGAAGATAGGATCCTGACAGCCTCTATTTCACCTGAAACCAGCTTGTTCTTCACCAACTTTCTTTTACAATTCTTCTCAACCGTTTCTCAAGTATACTTGCATAAATCTTACCAGGAACACTCTGTAGGGAAATACCTCTGTAATTCTCACATTCAATTTTATTTCCCTTTTTATATATGGGTACTATGAGAAGTCTATTCCAATCATCTGGAATTTGTCCCTCTGTCCAAGCCTTCTGAACTATGCAGTGCAGCCACTGTAAGACTTTTATACCTCCATACTTCAGCATTTCTGGTCGAATATCATCTATTCCTGCTGCCTTTCCACATTTCAAGCCTTTGATGGCTTTTTCTACTTCAAGTATAGATATGTATGCTTGACTGTATGGCTGTTGAGTGTATTTTTTTACCACTGTGCTATCACTGCTTGTGTCATTTTTCGAAGTAATTACTCCATACTTTAACGATATCATTTTCTCTGGTTTTCATGTCACCTTTATCATCTCTAATTCCTTTTACAACACTCTTTCCTCCATTTCTGAGCTTCTTCAACAACCTCTAGAATATCTTGCCACCTTCTTTTTATTTATTTTCTATGTTCTTGCCAAAGTCCTCCCGTGACTTTTGTTTAGCTAATTTTACACAGTGATTAGCTTCCTTACATTGATCTCTGTATTTTCTAAGAGCACAAACTGACTTAATTGCCAGGAACTTTTGATATGCATTTTTCTTTTCCTTCACTGTCTCTTTAACTTCGTGTGTCCACCATGGAGTTCTGATTTTTTTTTTTTAAACTTTCTTACACGTTCTTCTTTTCAATATGAAATTCAATTTTATCCTGCTCAAGACTAAATGGTGATCACTTCCAATTTCAAATCCTCTGTACACTCTAGTGTCCTGCACCAAGGAGAAAACATCACTATCAACAATAATAGTCAATGAGACTTTTCTTATTCCTGGCCACTTCTCTCCATGTGAATTTGTGCACATTTTTATGTTGGAACATGGTGTTAGTAATAACCAGTCCATGTCCTAAGCAGAAATCCAATGGGTATTTGCCATTATTATTAGCTTTGCTCTTTTCTCCAAATTTTCCCAAATAATTTTGTGTTTGACAATCATTTCCTACTCTTCTATTTAGATCCCCAACAAGGACCAACTTTTTCTTTTTCATTGTGTCAGTTGCTTTCTCTAAAGCCTCAAAAAATTCCTCCACTTCTGTCTAAGTAGAACCTTCTGTGGGATCATAGGCACAAATAAGTCTCATTGTCCAGTTCCCCATTCTCATATTTGCCCACATCACTCTACTTGAGACTGCCTGCCATTCAAGAAGATTAGCCTTGTATTTAGTGTTGAATATTATGGCTACTCATTCTTTTTCTTGATTGTCATTGCCTGAATATAGCATTTGGTATTTATTGCTCAGAAAGATCTCACCAGCTTTTGTCTTTTTTGTTTCAGTCACCCCTATTATGTCGATCTGGTATGTATCCAATTCCTCAACTGACTCTATTTCTTTGCCATTCAGGCTTCTTATGTTGATAGTACCGATCTTTAACTCTGGTGATGTTGAGTTGGGGTGTGTGTTTTAGGATTTCTTCCAGTTGCTGACTTTTCGCTGTTTGTCCTGGTTTCCTGGCGAAAACAACCAGGGGGGGGGGGGCTTGTTTAACCAGGTGACGCCCCAGCCGGCATGAAATTCTGTCATGTTGTACCATCATTTTGTATTTTGGTTTAAGCCAATAAGAATACAATTTGGTCAGTTAAATCTCTAACTGCCAGCCCATCCTCGTTCGTTCAGTATCCAGGTAGATACCCAACAGGGTGCACCACAAGAGGGTGAGGATTGGACATTAGGTCAGAAGCCCTGGTCGGTTCTCTGCATTCTTTTAAAGGCTATATGGAGGTCTCCTCTCAGTTATATAGCTTTGATCCCTAAGCACCCCCACATGAAATAAACATTTGTAAATTAGCACAAACAAACAGTTTGGCCTCTTTAACAGCATAGTTTGTAAAGGTGGGGAAGGAAGCCAGTTGGAATTGTGGAGATTGAAATCGCTGAGGAAGATTATCTCACTGTTGGAGTAGTTTGACTGTATGTGATCGTCTTTCAGAAATAGTTAGTCATAGAGGTCAGTGAAGTTGTTTGGAATTTGGAGAACAATGGAGACAGAAAATAAAGGCAATGAAGTGAGATAGGGAGAAACTTGAGCCAGAGCAGATCGTAGAAAGGAGATCCCTAGTCTTGATAACATTTGGTGTGGGATATCAGACCTGACAAAAATGTACAGGTTCTGCCCTAATGAAAGGCATCATGGAAGATATAATGAGGAAACTCGGGGTGTTTTATGGTGATTTTGCATAAGGCTAGTTATCTTAAGTGAAAAATTGCTATAACTCAGTCACTGGAGCTGGAAAATTCATCAGGCCAAAACAACAGAAAACGACCGAGAAAGAATAAAGGTAAATGATTAGGAAGCTTGGACATATTAAAAGTAGCTATGTGGAATGTGCAAAGCATAACAACAAAGGAATTAGAATTGGTAAAAGAACTAAAAATATTAATATAGCTGTGATAACAGAATCAAAAAAGAAAGTAAAGGAAACAAAAGATATAGATGGTTTTACTATGCTATACAGTGGAGTGGATCAACATATCAGAGCTTCTAGTGATGGGCCATTTTAATTGATAATAAATGGAAAAATAGAATACGAAAGTACAGTTTTGTAAATGATCGAATTATAACAGTTAAATTAAACACAAATAGAAGCTACTTAAAAATCATAGGAGTATATAATGGAATCCTCTTTTCTACCTAAAGAAGGTAGAAAAGAGGATTCCAGACAGTTTTATGAGGAACTAAAAAAATATTTAAATAAATGTAATAAAATGACTATATATTAATAGCAGGAGATCTTAATGCTAGAAGTGAAAATAATCCAATCCCAAATGTCTTAGGAAAATACAGATGAATATGGAACATTGAATAACAGTGGTCAAACACATTAGACTTCTGTATTTTCAATAATTTTAAAATAACCAATACTTTTTAAAAAAAAAGAATATAAATAAATATACTTGGAATGGCAGAGAAACAAGATCTATGATTGATTATATCATTACTAATCAGAAACTAGCTCCACATGTGAGTGCTGTACATGTTTTTTATTATTATTATTATTACATGACACCTCCAGGGAGCACAAAGACTCATTGATGGAGGGCACCTACTCTACTGCTATTCATCTCCACCAACTACAGCGAAGCTCACCATCTACTGTCCACCACCACCACTAGTATTTTCACAGACAATCACAAAATCCATGCCCATGGCAGGATTCAAACCTGCATCCTTTTTAGGCTGGAGAGCAGTTACAAAAGGAAGCTGTGAGCAAGAGGATGAGGGGTGGTTTCTTTGCATGGAGGATTGTTGAAATGTGGAATGCATTGCCTGATAAAGTGATAAGAGCAAGAACGGTCAATGAGTTCAAAGACTGGTATGATAGACTTTGTGTTTCCTAGGAAGGACCTCTCACAATGAGTCTTTTGACTCCATGGAAGCCTGAATAATAATATGCTAACCACTTGGCCAACCATGCTGGCAGAGGAAGTGAAATTTTTTCAAATCATTATTTAGTTGTCTCTAAAATAGAAATACTAGCAGTTGAAGAAAGGAAGTAAATAAGAAATAGAACAAGTAATAGATATACAAAGTATGTCTATTACGAGAAGAACGCATTGGAATGCTATATCAATCACGATTAACGGATTACCTAAAAGAATCCCAAATCAATGAAGATATAAAAGAAGAAAGGAAAACTTTAATAAAGATAATCCATAAAGCAGCCTCTGAAGTACTTGGAAAGAAAAATAAAATATTAAAAAGAAAAGCATTAAAAATCTGGAACACAGGTATAGAAAATGCAATAAAAAATGGCATACAAATCACTCCTTCAAAAACATACAAAGGAAACAGAAGAAATATACAAAAACAAAAATAATATAGCTAAAACCATAGTATAGAAAGCTCACCAAGATTCTTGGGACAGATTTATTAATAAAATAGAAAAAGACATACATGCAAAACAGGACATAGCCTACAAAATATTAAGGAAATTAAATAACAAAGAAAGAGATACAGCACAGATCAACATAATACAATAGCTTTTAAGTTAATAAATAGTTATTTTCTTCCATCTGTGTTCATATCATACCATGAAATCTATTACAACATAATACAAGAGAAACAATGGATAGAACATAAGAATTTACATCATGACCCAAATTTAAAAACAGAAAATAATAATCAAGAAATCAGCACTGATTTAGAACTAATAAAATTGCAAGAACTAAAAGAAGCAATAAAGGATTAGATGACATAAATACAGAGCTTTGGAAATATGGTGGAGAATATTTAATCACAGATTTTTAAAATTAATAAATAACTGTTGGAGGTAATGTGAGGTTCCATCAGATTGGTTAAACGCTAAGGTTATATCTATATTTAAGAAAGGATATGTCCATGCGGTTAGCCTAGTGGCTGTGCGCTTTGCAACCATATGCCTGGGGAAGGAGTGTCCTAGGTTCGAATCCTGTCATTGATGTGAGGAGCTGAAGGATCTTCCTCAGCGATAGCCAAGTTAGCCAATCTTTGGCGTGGACAGTAAGGTTTTTTCCCCAGTTTATCCTGGGGTTTTTCATCCTGGCCTTGAGAACTCAGCACTACAGGACATAGGATACACCAGGGCATAGGGCTGACTACCTTATCCTGTGAATGGTTTGAGGTCCAATGATTAATAAACCTTCGACACCATAAGGTAAAAGAGGGTATAAAGATGAGATGAGAAGAAAGGATACTGAGATGATTGTGGAAATAACGGAGGAATAAGTTTATTAAAATATAGGTTACAAAATTTACAATAAAATATTATTTTATTTAGACTCCCTGAGGTCTTAACCTCAGGGAGTCAAGGACTCATCAAATCCTGAATAAAAGACTTAGAAATATTGCAAACAATCTACTCTCAGAACTACAAAATGGTTTCAGACATGAAAGATCATGTACAGACAGTATTTATGTGCTAAAACAAATTATTGAAAAAAAACAAGAATTTAATTTTCGACTCATATGGCCTTTATAGATTACAAGAAAGCTTTTTATAAAATATACCGAGAAAAACTATGGAATATATTGAAAAAACATGGATATCTGTTACATTTGGTGCAAACTATACAAAGTTTATATAAAGATACAAAAATACAGTTAGATAATAAATTAACAGAAGAGATTGAACTAAATCAGGGTGTCAGAAAGGGATTCAATATATATTATTATTATTATTATTATTATTATTACGGGTATCTCCATGGAGTCAGTAGACTCATCGCGGGAGACCCAAACTAGCAAAAACAATATCTGTCATATCTCTTCTTGAATTCATTTACAGATGAATAGCTCACAACTAAGTCAGGCAATGAATTCCCCTCATTCACCACCCTCCAGGCAAAAAACCTTGTTCTCACACCCTTGTTAACCACACTCTTCTTTCATTTTCAGGGATGACCTCTTATTCTTCCATTACTATCACACAGCTGAAACATTTCCCCTGCATCAATCCTAAAAAAAACTTTCAGTAATTTAAATGTTTCTATCATATCCCCTCTTCTCCACCTATCAACCAACCTCTGCAATCCACAAACTCTCAATCTATCAATATAGACAGCATTTTTTACATCACTCACCAACTTAGTCACTCTTCTCTGAACCCTCTCCATAGCCTCTTCATCTCCAAGGAATCCAGTTGACCAGACTTGAGCACAGTAATCCAAATGTGGAAGTATCAATGCTTTATAAAGGGGAATAATAACCTCTTTATCTCTGGATGTCAGTGTGTTCCTCAACAACCAAGTAATCCTATGTCCAATCTTGGACACCTTAGCAATGTGTCCCCTGAACTTCATCTCCCTATCTACCAACACCCCTAAGTCCCTAGCCTCATCAATCTCTTGGAGTACTGTTCCATCAATGTAGTACACAGCTGATAATCGTTTAATCCCAAAATGCATGACTTTACACTTTTCCACATTGAACTGATATCCATTACCTTTTGCCCATTCTACCAGCTTATTTAAATCATTCTGCAAACTTTCAACATCAGCTTGATTTTTTATTGCACTACCCAACTGTGCATCATCAGCAAACAACTGAATATCTTCCTTTAAGTCATTTCCTATATCATTTATATACAAATTAAACAACAGTGGCCCAAGCACAGAGCCCTGAGGCACACCACTGGTCACCTGCCTCATCTTGGACTCAGCTCCTCCATACACCACCTTCTGGTATCTCTCCCTGAGCCATTCTCCTATCCATATCACCAATTTAGTATCCATTCCCGTCTGTTCCAATTTGCGTAACAGTGTTCCATGGGGTATCCTGTCAAAAGCCTTAGCAAAATCCAGAAATACCACTGTGTAGCCATTTCCTTTGTCCAACTCAGATGTCATTCTATTATGAAAAGTTAATAGATTGCTAAGGCAGGATCTACCTTTAACAAAACCATGTTGGCCTCTATAGAGTATCATATCTTGATCCGCCCATTCTTGAATTTTGTCTTTAACCAACTTTTCCAATACTTTTACCACTACTCTTGAGATGGTGATTGGTCTGTAATTAACTACTGCAGTTTTAGAGCCACCCTTATGCAAATGAACCACTTTGCCTAACTGCCACTCCCTAGGGACCATACTGGAGTTCAAACTTAAGTTAAATATCCAAGTAAGAGGGGGTGACAATTTCTTTGCACAATCACACAACACCCGAGCTGATATTCCATCTAAACCTACAGCAGTGTTTGCATTTAAATTTTGTAATATATTAAATACCTCTGATTTCTTAGCTTCAATTCTCACATTAGTTATTGGTACAGAGATATCCTCACTTGGGTGATAGACTTTTGAAAAGTGATCACTCAGTAACTCGATTATTACATTTGATTTTGTCACCTCAATATCATCAGCACCCACTAAAGTTATCCTTCCGAAGTCATTCTTCCTTTTACTTCCCACATAGCAGAAGCTCTCTTTGGGATTACCTTTGATCTCATTGGCTAAGGTCTTCTCATAATCTGATTTAACTTTTCTTACTATGCTGGTAACCTTCCTAGCTTGAGCCTTGTACTGCTCATGGGTGTACTGATCGCATTTCTCCTTGTACATTCTCCATAACATTTTCTTTTTTTGCAGATCAAGCTTGATACTACTGCTTATCCATGTAACGCCTTCCTTGTTTGTCTTCCTGCCCATGGAGACACAATCTGATATTGCTTTCCTCAGATACCTGCTGATTTTATCCCATGCACTGCTAACATCTTTCCCCTGCAATATGTTCTGCCATGGGATAGCTGCAAGCTCACTCCGAAGATTTTTATAATTACCTAACCTGTAATTCTGTATATACCCCTTCTTAACAGAAAAATCCACAGATTTGCAACCTCCCAAGTCAATACTACATGACCGCTTTCACCAATTGGTGGTAACGAGGACACCTTACTTATGCATATATCCTCTGAACCAATAACCAGGTCCAACACTCTCACACCACGTGTCCCTTCAGTTATGTGCTGTTTCAAGTAATTATCTCGTAGAAGATGTATGAACTCCATTTCCTTTTTGCTAAGTGATATTTCCTCCTTCCAATTGATATCACCATAATTAAAATCCCCATAATAATCACTAAACCTGCACTCATTGCACTAATTTCCTGATGCATGAATTCAATATCTCAATGTACCCCCTGGCTTATAGCAGCATCCAACTGTATATTTTGTTGTGTTGGTTTCACACCAGACTGCCTCAAATGAATTCTCGTTCACATGACTATCATCTTGATATGTTACTTTCTTTGGCTGCAACACATCAGCTATCATCAACAGTACTCCTCCCCCTGTTCTATCTTCTCTATCGTCCCTGAAAATACTGTACCCATCACATTCAGTTCCAGTGACCACATCTTCTGCTGACAGCCAAGTTTCACTAATGCCTACAACTTTTGGTAAGATTGCACTGACTAATGCCAAAAATTCTTCTCTCTTCTTTTGAATGCTTCTTGCATTGGTATACTGAAATTGCAGATTCCCTCTAGTTCTTGTACAGGCTTTAGAACTGATATACAAGTGACTAATTTCAGTAGTCCCATGCCGATAAAAATTGGAATTGGACTACTGAAATTGGAATATATATGTTGATATATTTTGTTGGAATATATATATATATATATATATATAAGGAGAGAGATTAGATTGCTAAAATATTGGAAAGAACACTAAAACAAGGTATCCAGTTAACCTGAAGAACTGTTATCAATACAATGCTGAGATGGTGATTGATTATATTATATTAGATTATATTACAAGTCAATGAAGATGACCTTCAAAAATCAGTTTATGAATTAAACAAAATAAGCCAACAATACATATTGTTTTTTCCAGGGAACCGTCACCAGAGTTCAAGATCGATACTATCAACATAAGATGCCTGAATGGCAAAGAAATAGAGTTAGCTGAGGAATTGGATATGTACCAGATCGACATAATAGGGGTGACTGAAACAAAAAAGACAAAAACTGGTGAGAACTTTCTGAGAATAAATACAAAATGTTATATTCAGACAATGACAATCAAGGAAAAGAAGGAGTAGCCGTGGTATTCATCACTAAATATGAGGCTAATCTTCTTGAATTTTAGGCAGTATCAAGTAGAGTGATGTGGGCAAATATGAGAATGGGGGAATTTTAGGTAGAAGTGGAGGAATTTTTTGAGGCTTTAGAGAAAGCAATTGACACAATGAAAAATGAAAAGTTTGTCCTTGTTGGAGATCTAAACAGCAGAGTAGGAAATGATTGTCAGGCATACAAAAATTTTTTTTGGATAATTTGGAGAAAAGAGCAAAGTTAATTATAATGGCAAATACCTGTTGGATTTTTTCCCAGGACATGGACAGTTATTACTAACAATTTTCCAGCATAAAAATGTGCACAAATTCATTCATATGGAGAGAAGAGGCAAGGAATTGGAAGAGTCTACATAACATAGTCAAATGTTATGTAGACTAAAATACATAAACATTATTGAAGAAAAAATGAAAGAGTTTGAGAACAAGAACCAAACCTTGGAGATTCAGAGACAATTCCTGAAGAAAACGCTGATTGATTCAGCTAGAGAGGCATGTGGTGAGGTTGTGTGCAAGGATAGAAAAATCAGAACTCCATGGTGGACACAGGAAGTTAAAGAAGCAGTGAAGGAAAAGAAGAAAACATATTAAGAAGGTAGCAAAATATTCTGGAGATTGTTGAAAAAGCTCAGAAATGGAGGAAAGAATGCTGTAAAAGGAATTAGCGATGATAAAGGTAACATGAAAAGTGGTGAAAAAGATGAATGGAGTAATTACTTCAAAAAATTGCTAAAAGAAACAATCAGCACAGTAGTAAAAAAAACACTCATATGGCACGTAATCAGGAATACATATCCATACTTGAAGTAGAAAAAGCCATCAAAAGCCTGAAATGTGGAAAGGCAGCTGGAGTAGATGATATTCGACCAGAAATGCATGCTCAAGAAAGGAAGTATGAAATTTTTAGTGACTGCACTGCATTGTTCAGAATGTCCAATTCCAGATGATTGGAGTAAAGCTCTCATAGTACCCATATATAAAAAAGGGAAATAAAACTGAAATACAGAGATATTTCCCTATTGAGTGCTCCTGGTAAAATTTATGCAATTATACTTCAGAAATGCTTGAGAAGGATTGTGGAGGGGAAGCTGGATTCAGCCCAAATAGACTGTTAGGATTAGATTTTCACTTTATGACAATTAGTTGAGGAATTATGGGAATATAACAAAGATCTGTATTTAAGTTTTGTCGATTTTGAAAAGGCATATGACAAGGTGCCAAGAGAGAAGCTATTGAATTTAATTGATACAATAAAAAGTGCCTTAGACGATAGAAATATAGGATCTGATAATGTTGGTGTCTTGACAGGTAACAAACTGATTTGGGGGAAAATTGTAATGGGAAGTTAGTACTATGTGAAAAACTTACATCATTACTATCATATCCTGTACATCCCTTGGGGGTACATATCAGGAAATTGATGATGATGATGAGCCAACAGTACAATTTAAAAATTTCTCAAAAGAAAACAAAATTCATGGCATTTAAAAGTTGAGATTAAAAATAGTTATAGAAAATAAAATAATAGACCAGATTACACAGCTTAATTATTTTGGTTGCATAATAACATATCTAAAAGATAAAGCTATAGATGAAAAAATAAAGAAATCTCAGGAAAGCTATGGAACAATTAAAAAGACACTGAATAAGAAAACAAGATGAGAAACTTAACTTAAATTTTACAAAGTAATGGCCACTCCCAGGCCATTACATATAGTTCAGAAACATGGATAGTTAAAAAGAAAGATGAAAATAAATAAAAGCTTCAGAGATGTGATTTTTTAGAACAATTAAAGGATGAACAAAATTGAACCATATATGAAAAATGAAGACATCAGAAAAGAACTAGATATAACATAAATGAAAAGATCAGGGAATATAGAAAGGAATGGAAAGAGCATCTGTATAGAATGGAGAGATATTGCCTACCAAAAGAGGTGTATAGATGTAGACCAAAGGGAAAGAAAGGGAGAGAGGAAGACTAATTAAGCCAGAACCAGCAAATGCCTAATCCTTGAAAAGAAGAAGTTGAGATGAAAATATCTTTTGCTTTACAACCACATCTTTTTTTCTGACTTTTTTCTTTCTTTTTCTACTTGTATGCTTCAAAAAAAAAAAAAAAAAGAAAATAAAGAAACACCTTTATCTTTTCCTGTGTTATATTTTTATGATGCTTATTCAATTTCTTAAGTATTCTATCTTCACTTCCATGATTAACCAATAATTGTGTGCCATAGAAAACTTAAATAATCTTCTTTAGTGATGTAACATCTGAGTCTTCCATATGGACTGTTAGTTTTCTCTTGAACCATGAGAATGTCATAATGCCAAAGTATGATATTAGCCATAATCATGAGGAACCACCTTTTCAGCACTTTTTCTTTTTTTGTACTTCATTTATTAAATCTAGATGTTCATTGTGTATCTACACACTACTGTCAGATAGTTAACAAGGCTCAACTATTGTATAAACAAGTATATTACAAAACTGTGGATGGCTTTTATAAGTTGGACACTAGGAATGGATTTATTACAGAATTTAAAGAATTATGCAGTCACAATACCTAGGTAAAGTGTGAAATAAAATTTTATTTCATACTTTAATTAAAATGATCTGTTATGCTATAGAAGAACTGATTTATATGCTTCAATGATAACATATACGTTTGATTTAATACATCCCTGGATGGTGGAGGAAAGTGTTTTGTAGCATATTCAACCATGTAGCTGACCAAATATCATTACAAAAAGTTTTGATATATGAATGTGATGAATTATAAGTTTTGATACTATTTTTCAGGTTTATCAGAAGGAAAGAGCTCAGCTTATGGCTGCACAAGATCAGTCTCCATTGGTAAATAATCAGAATGAAAATGTAATTAATGAAGTAAAGCGGCGTGAAAAGCATAGATCACAGGTGGGCATGAGTACTGTAGAATTTTTATTGCCAGAAAACTATTTTTCTATTGTTTGTTTTTTATATGATAAATTCTTACCTGATTTACCTCTTCAGAATTGTATAACTAGTTAGATCAAAAATGAGCAAACCAAGTACCCTTTCTTTATTTAACCAACTACTAATGCCAAATTTAATATCATGTTTGTTTATTTTGAAAATGGATACTGCTTTAAATTTAATAGTTTATGTAAATTGGCTAATTATTCTCTTTATGAAAAATTATATACAGGTGTTCAGAATGATGTCAGTAGAAATGTGCCAACTTCAGCACTTGTAACATACAACATGTGGATGTTACTTCGCTTACTTAAAATTTTTAGTGTAGAGAAAGGAGGACTTCAATTGTTGTCCCTTGCTGTCTGGCATGTTCTCTTTGGAGACATCATATAATATTAAGAATTTACCAGGCTGTTACTTCATTATGATACGTAATGTAGAGGTAGTAAATTGTTGTTTGAGGGCAGATGTTGGATAAATTGTAAAACAGCTGAAGTGGTACTTTAGAAAAATGTCATTGTAGGAAGATTTTGTTATCCATTGAAATTGCAGAGTGCTGTGTTTTGAAGAGATTCCCAGCATAATCTCATTAGCATGTCTAACTGCCTTCTATCTGAGCTGCTCAAAATACTTGTACTTTTTAAGTTATGTCCATAGTATGGACATAACATAACTTTAACATCTTATGTCATATAATGCATAATACTGAATCAAGAAGAGATTCTTGATCCTTTCTGACTTAAAAAAAAAAAAAACATGTTATCCTTTCTTTCAGATTCATTTCCTGCCTTTATGCTCTTTCAGAACACTGAAAATTCATGTGAATTTCTTTCCTGGATCTTGATTTTCTAAAGTTTTCTTCCAATTCTTAATCTGACTTAAATGCCCCTAGTCCCAACTGACTTCCATTTTTCATTTTTACAGAAGTTCAAGCTGTTAGTGATGAAGTATTTTTTGAAAGCAATGATATAACACAGATAGTTGATCTATCTGCTAGCATTCCAGGCAACCCTTGTTACTCTTGTAACATTTATGTCTTTTTCCTTATTATTCATCCAAATATACAGTGATTGTTGGGTAACTCTCAACCATTAAAATGGGTGCATGTTTCCTCTATAATAGAGTTTCTTTCCCATTGCCATATCAATAACATCCTATACTTGAATATTGATACCAAGTGAAATGGCTTCCATAATTTCTGTTTGTTTCAAGGTTAGACAACTCTTTTTATTTTCCTGATTCAGTTATTGCTTTAATTGAATATCATAATTATTTTTGATAGATATTATTATTATTAAAGTTGCTTCAGGGTAGCCATGACTTGAGAGAAGGCTCACTTAGTCGTTCACATCCTAAATGTCTGTCTTGTCTTTCCTTGAATATTCATTACGAATAATTATGGAGACAACTAACATGTTTAAGAACTTACTTTAATTAAAATATAATTTGACATTTCAACCTTTATATCAAAGTTATTTTCAGCAGTAAATGCAGTGTATATATATATATACAGCTGACACTTCAAGAATATGGGTTTGAACTGCGCGATCCACTTATACGCTTTTTTTTTTTTTTTTTAAATAAATACAGGGTGTTCGGGATAAATTTGACAGTTTCGTAAGGAAAAAGAAAATCTTCTTTGTATCTATTAAATTTAATGAATTGACAAAAAAACATTACAGGCAGAGTTAATTACAATACTATCAACAAGATTTACTCAAAATAACCACCATTAGCATCGATCACAGCTTCAATTCTGCTTCGGAACCTCGAACAAGCTGATGCTACAGTCTCCCTGGGAAGGGCCGCAAAAACTGTTTTAATTTTATCCATTAACTGGGCTTTTGTATTACTGGAAGTGCGATTGGTGTCTTTTTCAACTGCGCCCCATACAAAATAATCCATGGGGTTAAAGTCTGGGGAGTTTGGAGGCCAAACATTTGGACTGGTGAAGTCGTAGAAATTTTCAGACAACCATTTTTGACTTTTCCCAGAGGTGTGGCAAGGGGCCGAATCCTGCTGCCATACATACGGCCTACCATTGGCTACCCTTGTTATCCAGGGCTTGACTACAGTTAGCAACTCCACGAACAAAGCCCGAATTCCAATGCCAGGGTTCTTCAACACCTGTTCCTGCAGATTTGTGAGGAATTCTGCTGTACGAACGCAATCAGATCGTCTGCTAGGGATCTTTCTTCTTGCTACATCCTCGTAGTCACCATTGCAAGTCTCTAGTTCATGCCTGATTGTTTTTACTGTATTCAGGGAGCATTGGGCAGCAGTCGTAATATCCTTATTTTGATGGCGGGCACGAATCATCATGATACAAGTTATTCTCTTCCATGATTCAGGTGGGTTCCAGCTATCCATCCTTTCTGACATCTTGTATATGAATGAAGAAGGGTCCAAACTTTTAAATGAAGAGAAGTGTGTGTTAATACATGTAACTTACGGAAAAATATAATTAATTATAAATATGTCAAATTTATCCCGAACACCCTGTATATTGGATTTTTTTTGGAGATTTGCAACAATCTAAAAATCTCACAGATGAACCACATAGCTTAGAAATATCAAAAAAAAAAAAATAAATAAATAAGAAAATAGTATGTCATGAATGCATAAAATATATGTATATACTAGTCTATTTTATCCTTTTTACTACCATAAAATATACACAAATCTATTTTAAAAAGTTTAAATTTATCAAAACTTAAGCAAGCTTACAGACCATATACGTGGCACTATTTGCATTCATAACTGCATAACATTAACTGTTATTAATTAGCATAAAATAAAAATTTTATAACGATTCATTCATTAGTGTATAGGCTAGACTACCGCAAAGCAATCGTATTGATTACACTAGGCTACCATAAAGCAATCATATTGCTGCTTCTTCGTTATCAATGCATGAATCATTTTATCTGTAAATAAATATGAATTTATTTCTTTTTCACATTATCTTTTCATTTTTGATGTCTAGAATTCAGGCGAATTTAGGCATTAAATACTATATTCTTACTTTATTGTAAGAATATAGTATTTAATACATACATATGTATACGTATGTATGTATTAAATAAACGGTAAGGCTTCCGGTCAACAGAAGGCTATTAGTAGTTAAGCATTCTGGGGATCAAAAGTTATACGTAAATTTTTGAACAATGTGGGGTGGAGGGACTGCACCCCTAACCCTCCATGTTTTTCATCGGATTTTCAGAAAAGTGTGTGTGTGTCAATGCTAATGTGCAAATTCAGAGAAGAAAAAGGTAAATTTTCATTAGTTTTTATATTTTTATAGAGTTTACTACCTTAAATAACACAATGTAAAGTAATTTGCAGTTCTGGAAAATCTGCTTAAAGATATAAAATTTTTAGTATAGTTGTAGTAGTTCTTAGTACTTGGTTCTTTGTGCACTATTTGAATGATGGCTGCAGCTCAGTTTACTAATGATTTGTCACTAAGTCCTCCCCCATTTAAGGACTACATTTTGCATAGCATATCTAGGAAATGGAAAGAACTTTGTGAGTTGGAGATTAGTATAACAGACCTCGGCAGCATCACGTCACAGGTGGGAGAATACCAACCTAGAGAGAAGAGTAGTGTGATAGAGGGGTGAAGATAACGAATGGAATGTAAATGAAAAAATAAAAGTGGGAAGTGTGAAAAATTTGAATCATTGTGAAGTTTTTAAAGTTGGTCTTAGTTGGGAGGATGAATGGTGAGCAAGAGTGAGTAGCTTGCAGAGAGAGATAGATGTGCTGAAAGAGGAAGTGGAATGTCTTGTGAATGAGTTGAAAAGTGTGAAAGAAGAGATTAAGCAAATGGAAGTGATGAATGCAAAGCAAATCAGAGTAGGAGTGAGAGAGAGTTATGGGAATAATAGAACAGGAGAGAATAGAAACAGAAGAGAGGGAATGAGACAAATGCGAGAGAGAGAGAGAGAGAGAGTGCTGGAACTATGATAGAAAGATGCCAGGACAGCAGGTTAGTATGGGAACAAAGAAAGAAAGTGTTAGAGGGGAGAGAGAAGGATGTAGGTGAGCAAGGCAGGAACAGAGTGGTAAGAGGTGTGATGTATGGAGACTCAATGATCTATGGTGTGCAAGATAGAATGCCTGAGTAGTGTTTGCCTGGAGGCATGATAGAAAGTGTGGCTATTCCAATTAAGCAGAGTGAAAGGGTGGATGAGATGATTATGATGGTGGCATGAATGACTTGCAAGACAGTGTAAATCTGGTGGCAAAAGATCTGAGGTTCATACTTCAGGTTGTATGGAAGAAGACTCAGAGAGGGAAGATAGAGTGTGTTGCCCAGGTATGATAATGATTAGCTGAGGAGAAGAGCATTAATAATAAATAGTATGATAGCCAGAATCTGTCAAAAGAGAGAGGCTTGGAATATGTGGATGCTTGGAGGACATTTGAGGATAGAAAGGAATTGCATGCAAGAGACTGCTTGCATTCGAATGAGGAAGGACGTAGGCATCCGGAGAGATTGCTATTCTCTGAATGAGTCAGTGTGTCAATGCAAGGAAACTACAATTATAAGGGTGGATGGTATCAGGGGTTGCCTCTTGTGGGAATAGGTACTTGGAAGAAGGGGGAATACATCAGGTAATGCTGAATCTAGTGGAGTCTGGAGGGGAGGGGGATAATGATACGTATAGAAACAGTGACATTTTTATTCTTTATACTGATGCCAGGAGTATCTGGAATAAAGGAGATGAATTGGTGGCACTGATAGCATCAGCCTGTCCAAAGATTATTGGGATCTCTGAAAAAACGTGGTTGACAGAAGATGATATACTAACAGGAATAGAAGTAGCAGGGCATAGCATTTTTCAATAGGATAGGAAGAGAAAACATGGTGATGAAGTATTACTTATGATAAGTGATTTATGTCTTCTCAGAGTGGATTTGGAAGGCAAGGACACTAATGGTTTTGAAAGCATATGGTGTGAGGTAGAGGTGGACAAGACAGGATATTTAGTGGGGTGTTGCTACAAGCCAAGGAGTACAGAGGGTGGGGAGCAGGAGATGTTTAGGCAGTTGAGCTTGGCAAATGCAAGAAGAATGATTGTTATGGGAGATTTTAACTACAGCAGTATAAGCTGGGAACAGGAAAATGCATGTATTAGTAAGGGAATGGAATTTCTAGAATTCTTGAGGGACAAATGTCTTAGACAACATGTAGCAGAAAAAATACAAGGCTCAAGAGTTTTGAACCGTGTGTTTTGATTATAGCATCAGAAAAGCTGATTATAACCAAGATGGCATCTCTGCCTCCAGTTGGAGAGAGAGTGACCATGTGCTTTGACTTGGAAGATTAATAGACATGCAGGAATATCAAAAAGAAAGGAATGTATGTGGAATTATAAGGCAGGTGATTATAATAGTCTTAGATATCAACTTGGGGCAATTCCATGGAGGGAGGAATTCGAAAGGTGAGATATCATTAGTGCTTGGGAAATTGTGAAGGAATATTTGTTAGCAGCAGTAGTAAGCTGTATTCCACAAGTGAAAAAGCGGACACAATTTGGTGTAAAGTGGATGACAAACAGGAACTGCAGTTGAAAAAGAGATTATGGAAGAGATAGAAGGAGAGAGGTGGAGAGCAGATGCACGAAGAATATAAGACACATGCCAGGAGAGTGACTTGTATGGTGAGGAAGGCAAAACTGAAATATGAGAAGAGATTGGCACTAAGATCCAAAGAAAATCCTAGGGAATTATTTAGCTATATGGCCAGTAGGAGGAGAAATGATTGTGGAAGAATGGCATTGCGGGATAAAATGGGAATAGAGTGACTGATGCAGAGGACACAGTGGAGTTGTTCAGTGAACACTTTATTGGGGGTATTTCATCCTGGAGAAGTAGGTTTCAATACTAGAGGGATAGGGCAGGTTCGTGGTTTAGAAGTGCAAGAGGAGAGTATGTTTCAAATACTGAGTACTCTGGATGTCAGTAAATGTGGGACTGGATGGAATTTTGCTACAGGTTTTGAGAAAGTGTGTGCTAAAGAACTGACAGCTCTGTTGACCTGGCTTTTCAATGAAAGTCTGACCAAGGGAAAGCTACCCAAGGAGTGGTTGGAGGGTAAGATATTACCATTGCATAAGGGTGGTAGTAGCAGACTGAAAGTGTCATATAAAATAATTTTTTGTTTCATCAGTAGTTGTTAAGATTCTGGAGAAATTAGTGAGGGGCCATATACCCTCATTGAGTAGATGAGGGTAATGTTATCTACTAGAGTCAACATGGGTTTGCTAATGGACACTCTTGCTTTAGTAATTTTATTTGTGTGGGGTTCCCCCATTCCTCGACCGCCCTTTAGGACTGGTTCAGCCCTCCTAATGAGGGATTAAGTACTATATCCTATGACTGTAGCTTGTGTGTTCACCAGGCTGGTTTGCCTGCCTGCGGGATGAAAAACCTCAGATAAACTGGTAGAAAAAGCCTGCTGTCCGAGACCGGGTAGCTTGTCTATGCCTTAGAAAGATCCTTAAGCTTCTTACGTCGTCGACGGGAATCGAACCTAGGACACTCCTCCTTCCCCAGGCATATGGTTGGGAAGCGCATAGTCACTAGGCTAACCTCGCAGACACTTTAGTAATATGATTGCTTTTATAATACAGTTACAAGAGCGGTTGATAAAGGAAAGGCATATTCTGCCTTTTTTACAAAGGCATTCGACATGGTACCACATGATAAGCTGATATTTAAGTTGCAGGTTTGTGAACTGGATTCAGGATTGGCTATCTGATAGGATCAGAGAGTTGTGTATGGGGGGGGGGTGGCAGCATCAAGAAGTTAGAAGGCTATATGTGTGGTCTCACAGGACTCAGTACTGGGTGTTATTTAACCTTTATATCAATGACATTGTCAGTGGATTGCAGAGGGATATTCAGTTGTTTGCAGATGATGTGGAGCTGGGAAGGGTTATTAGTAATAGTGCATATGTGGTAGCCCTACAAGAGTATTTGAATAAACTGGACAGATGAGCAAATTAATTGGGGTTTCAGTTTAATGCAGAAAATGTAGTCTTGAAGTTTGAGATACATTGATGGGAGGGCATACTCTGTTGGAAGAACTGTACTGGAGAAAGTAGGGAAGACAAGAGATCTGGGGATGATGATCGATAGATTCCTGAAATCCAGGGAAGATATTGCAAAGGTGGTGAAGGTAAACCAGAGGATTGCTGCAATACTGAGACAGATCCTGACCCACAGAGATAAAAGGTTGTCATTCTATTGTATAAAGCCCTGATCAGACTATACTTGGACTTTTGTTCCCCAGGATTTGGAGGTGATAAATTAACTGTGGCAAGGGTGCAGAGACAGATAACAAAGATGGTATCAGGACTGTACAATGTTAGTTATGAGGATTGGCTGAAGGAATATGGACTGCAGACTTTGGTGAAAAGAAGAAGGAGAGATGATATGATCGAGACTTTTAAACTGTTGAGAGGCGGTTACAAGGTTGACCAGGGCCCCCACATCCTGAAGTAGGCCCACAGGCCAGGATTTTTGGCAGGCCCACCTACCTGTCGCTCAGGTTAAGGACAACACATTGCTATACAGTGTTTAGGATCAATTAGTGTAAATGATAACACAAAAGCTTAGCCAAATCATTTTCGATACACAAAATTGCTAGGGGATTAAGTCATTTTTAGCTATATATAATATACCTAAGAAATTCCCATTATGAACATCTCCAATCTTCATATTCTCTCCTTGAAATGCTAAACCTCTGGATGATAAAAATAACGTTACATCTACAATCCATTGCAGAAGTGCTCTCCACTTATTTGTTTCATATTGAATTTGTAGTTGTAAGTCTTTATCGATTCTATGTCCTTTCAATGACTGCAAAAGGGATTTCCAAGCCAGATGTTGTTTTCTGTGTTCGTCACTATTTTCGTGAAGAGGCAACATACCATACAACTTTTTCCAATGCTTATTTCTAGGCGAAAATCCTTCTTGGGCTAAATTATATGAGATTTTTCAACAGGGCCTGCAACTGAAGCATCAACTGTATCATATTCTTCCATAGTCACTCCTCCTGCAGGTTTTTCACTTACGGCCTTTTCTTCAGTTGCAAGAGGTTCACATGTAACAATTGCTTGACTTTCAACTGCTTTATGAGTTTCGATTTGACACTGATATTCTGTTTGGATTTCAATGTCACAAACATTCTCACCACCTTCACTGTGATCAGTATACTGGGAACTATGTCCTTTTCATTTTCAGATTTTAAAAATTTGGTTATGAATTGACGACCTCATGATGCTTTCGATTTTCTCTCTCTCGGATTTAAGTTCCTCTTCCGAGGTCTGGACTTATGTTTGTACTTTGAATCAGACATTGGGATTTTATTTATTTTAACTAGAACGTCTTTGATTGCCTGAGAGCAATTTATTTAAATATTTTAATATCTCAAATTTGTATGATCTGGACAAAAAAAATTGAAGTTTGTTTCATACAAAAAAATCATAACTAATAAAGTTTTATATTTTCTTTTACTAACTAGCAAAATTTTAATCAAATAAAGAATTTTGTAAAAAATTTTCAGTTTCTTGAGATCAACTTAACCAACTAAAACTCTCAAATAAAGCTTTCTCTTTTATGAATAAAATAAAATTCTCTCAGCATCCGTAGCATAGGCACCTGTAGGATAGTGTGCTGGTAACATCGGGGCAGCATCGGCATTGAAACAACGGTATGCATAGAAAGCGAGACGGATGGACGAACGAAAATCTAAAACTAAAGTAAATCCTTTTGATTTGGAAGTTCAGAAGTGTAACCATAAGTCTGAAAAGATAGATAATGGGTTGGAAATGATTGCAAAAAGCTAGTTGTCCTTCTCAACACATATTCATTCTTATTTTATAAAGTTTCGTTTTGTCTTTTGTTGGTCTCACTTAACTGGCTGACCCAACAAGACGGGCCCCTAATTCTGGGCCCCTAGGCTAGAGTCCTGTCAGCCCTACCCTTGTGGGGGCCATGGGAGTTGACACCGGGAATTCTTTCACTTGTGGAACAAGTGGCAATCTCTGGAAGTTATGAAAGGAAGCTGTGAGCCAGAGGGCAAGGAGTGGTGTGAATATCAACACGCTCATTTCACAGCTCTTCATAATGAGTTGTGATGCTTCCAGTATGTACACTCACTATGAACTGCTGGTTAAAGTTCTCCATAAATAAATAAATTCTGTGGTAAGAAAAACAATTTCACTATACAGGTTTCAGTCTATTAAAGTAAAAGAATGATTATTTTCTTGCCAAAATAAATGTAGTTCTTAAATTGTAAGACTCCACTCTGAGGGCTCCACCCAATTATGAAACATCATCAAAGTTTAGCAATACTTCATAACATGAAGGTACAAAGATTGTTTCAATAAACAATTAAAACTTATGTCTATATGTTCACTGGGCATCCACAGATGACTTATGGTCACTCTGATGCCCGGTGATGTGCCACACCAGGCCTTACCACGTAGTCCTGTTGTTTGCTTTTCTAAAGCCTCAACTCTCTGAAGATCAGTCACTCCACACACACACACATCCATCCATCTATCCATCTCATTGATGGTCTACCCCCTTCCTCTTTTACCAGGAACTTTCCCTTCTATTACTGAGAGTTCTGAGAATTCCCCCTTCCATCTTTTCAATGAGTCCAAAATATTTTAACTTTCTTCTGTCAATATTCTTAAGGAGCCTTAAAGTTCTGCTGATCTTTTGTAACACCCATTCATTTGTAAGCCTTTCAGTATATGATATCCTTATCTCAAAAGCAGATATCTGTTTCTTATCTGACTTCTTTAGGTTCCAATTCTCACATCCATAAGTTGCTGTTGGAAAAGCAACTGCATCCAAAATCCTCAACTTTGTTCCTGTGGACATAGCTCCATCCTTCCAGATTTTAAACAAGTCTCTGACTGTTGTTTTAGCCATTCCTAATCTTCTAACATCTTCAGAACAGCAATTCTTCACATTAATAATGGATCCCAGGTACTCAAACTTGCTGACTTCCTCAATTCTTTCTTCATTAAGATATACTTGTTTCTCAAGAGCTTCGCTGTTTGTATTTCCTTTGAGAACCATAATCTTTGTCTTGCTAGGATTGAGTTGAAGTCCTCTGTTATTACTGAGCTTGTTAACTTTGTCAAGAATTAGTCCTAGTTCTTTCATGTCATTACAAAGGACTACTATATCATCAGCATACCTCAGATTACTGATCAATCTACCTCCTATCCTAATTCCTGTCTTGAGCTCATCCTGTGCTTCACGCACTGGATGAGCTCAAGTATGTGTGGAGGATGTCCTCCACACACATATATACTAAACAAGTTAGGAGAAAGTAAACATCCTTGCCTAACTCCTTTTCCAACTTGAAGCCAATCAGTCAATCCAATACCTGTTTCTTACCATGGCTTCTTGCTCTCTGTACAAGTGGGCTGTCAGCTGGATAGTGTGTTGAGGAAAATCCATTCTTTTCATTACTTCCCACAGTTTCACATGTTCAACACAGTCAAAAGCTTTAGTCTAAAAAACAGATTACCAGAGGGAGTCTGAATTCTTTATATTTTTCTATGATCTGTCTAAAGCAAAAAGGATCTGATCTCTTGTGCCCTTACCTCTCCTGAAACCTGTTTGTTCCTTGGACATCTCTACCTCAACTTTGGTCTCAATCCTATTTAGTATGATCTTCAATAAAATTTTGCTTGCATGACATACTAAACTAATAGTTCTATAGTTCTTACATGCCTATAAATCATATCACCTTTCTTATGTAGTGGTATGAAAAATGACTTCTTCCAATCTCTAGGCCATGATCCTGTCTCCCATATCCTTGTAAATTCTATGAAACACTTTTATGCCTTTATCCCCTGTGGCCTTAATTAACTCTGCTGGGATTTCATCTGTACCTGGGGCCTTTTTGCTGTTAAGCTGTAAGCTTAACCTAACTTAACTGCTCTTTCAACTTCATGCCTAAGTGGAGGAGGTTCCAAATCAAAATTTTACTGGTGAGAGGGCTCCACATTTTCTTTATCCACTCTGCTGTACAGTTCGTCACAGTGTTCCTTCCATCTGTTTTCAATTTCCAACTCTTCTGTTAGTAATGCTCCATTCCTGTCTTTAATGACATTCAATTTGGGCTTAAACTTGTGCTCTAAGTCGCGAACTGAATAAAAAAAATTTTTTTCCCCCTTTTCCCTTCTATGTGTTATGCCTACTGGCTTGTTACAGAGCTATCTTTAAGCCCTTGTAAGTCATATCCATCCCAAGGATAAGGTGACTAGTCCTATGCCTACTGGTATATGCTATGGCTGTAACTGTGTGTGTTCATGGTGCTGGTTTGCCTACTTGCAGGAGGAAAAATCCCAGATAAAACTGGGGAGAAAAACCCTGCTGTCCAATTTGGTTATGTCTGAGAAAGATCCTTAAGCTCCTCACATCGGCGACAGGAATCGAACCTAGGATGCTCCTTTTCCAGGCATCTGGTTGCAAAGCACATAGCCATTAGACTAACTGCACTGATCTCAAGTGCCAACTATCCTGAGTGATAGCTGGCGCTTGATGGAATCAGTCTCATCTGATAAAGCGAATGATTAGAGGCATTGGGACTGAAACTAAATAAAACATCCTTTTATAATTGTGTCTCCTCATCTGGAACTCTTATCTCTTCACATTTATTAGTATAGAACTTTTCCTTGTCCTGCTTGATGGCTCTTCTGACTTCTCTATGTAATCTCTTATAGTCTTCACTCCCTGTGTCTCTTTGTTTTTTCAATCACCTTCTTTCGATTAGTTCCCATGTTGAATCTGATATCCATGGATCTCTTGGTCTTCCTATTAGGCCACGATACTTCCTCACTGTATCCTGTATTATCACCTTGACTCCTTTCCAAAGCATTTATGATAAGTTCCTCATTGGTCTCCAAAAAATCCAACTGAGTTGATGTTTCTTCTGTGAATCCACTAGAAATTACTCTAATATCCAATCTAGTGGGATGTGCCTGACCTGGAAGTCTTTAGAGTCTATCTTACTTTGGCTTTTACTAGCTGATGGTCTGTACCACAATCTGTTCCAGGAAAAGTATGCACATCAGAGATGCTTGTCTTTCACTGCTGGACAGCCAGAATGTAATCAATCTGGTGCCTTGACCTATCATTGTTAGATATCCAAGTATAGGTCTGTTGTGGGTGTTTCTGGAAGCAGGTATTGGTAATAAGTAATCTGCTAGCTTGGGGAAATTCTAACAGTCTTTCACCACAGATGTTACATTCATGCAGACCAAACATGCTACACTCTGGCCTAACTCTCACCCTTTTCCACTTTTGCATTTAAGTTCCCCTAAGATGTAAAGTATGTCTCTCCTTGGTAGGCAGTCCAAAACAGTTTGTAAGTTTCATAGAATTCCTCACTCTCTTCTTCAAGCCTAAAACTAAAACTTACAAGACTTTATTAACATAAAATTATATACCATTCTTTTAGTGGGGATGTAGGTAAGTGAATTTGCTTATTTATTGTGAGAAAATAAAAATCATAAAATATATTTGTACTAGTTTTTCTAAGGTGGGTAGGATAATGTGTCTAATTATATCTTAAAATATATTTTTGGAATTTACCTAAATTTTAAAATAATATAATTTTGAATGTAGCTCAGTTATTAAGATATACTATATAATATATAAGATATAAAATTATCTTATTATATCTTAATAAGATAATTATATTATATTAAGTATGTATTTTAAAAATACAGTATATCTTAAGATATACTGTATTTTTCCATGTATATGATGAACCCTACTTTTTCAAACCCAAAATTAAGAAATCAATAATTTAAACATAAAACAGAACACATTTGATATTTTTTTAAATATTCAAAGTATATTTAGTAATTCGGTAATATTTTTAAGATACATACTAAGAAATTATGCATCACTCTCAGTTCTGGGCATATCATTTTCTTCATCACTATTAGTTCCAGACATATCACTTTCTTTAACCTCTACTGCATTACTGTGGTCTTCTGAGTCTATGTCTATGAGATCATCCTTAGTTCCATCCATGACATTGCTGATTCCACATTTCTTGAAGGACTTCACAATCCCCTCTTGCTTGACTCCATTCCATGAGTTTAGAACCCATTTGCATACCTCAGTAGTGGTTGGTGTTTTCACTCTTCCTGTCAGTGTCAAATTATTACCTTCTTTTTGCATCCATTTATTCCATTCTTCTTTCATAAGAGCTTTGAAGGTCTTGTTGATAGAAATATCTAGTGGCTGTAGCTGACTTGTAAGTCCACCAGGAATAACTGCTAGCTGTGTTTGCAAATCCGCTGCAACCCTGTTTGTCTTTTTGTTAAATGTGCTTGGAACTGATCAAACACGAGCAGAGCTGGCCTCTTCGAGAGCTCCAGGTCTTCTGGACCAAATCTTTGCCAACCAAGTAGCCATGATCTTTTCATTCATCCAGCTGTTCTCATGAATTTGGACAAGAACGCCAGGTGGTGTGCTCTCTTTAGGATATGTTTTCCTCTTAAAAATGAGGCATAGGAGGCAGTTTGGTACCATCTGCACAGCATGAAAGGACATCAGAATAGTGTGTCTTTTCATGACCACTTGTTTTGATATCCCTTTTGATACCCCTTTCATATCAATTTTGATGTGCCTTCCAACAGGTCTGTTGGAAGGCACATCAAAATTGAGAGGCACCTCATCCATGTTTGCAATCTGACTTGGTTCAAAAGCATATTTTTTTCCAAAGTTTTATGACATAGGAGTAAAACTGTTAGATTTTATCCTCATAAGCTGGTGTCATTTTCTTGGCTAACTTGGTCAAACCTTCTCTTCTCATGAAGTGGAAGCACCGTTTTGCTTTTCCTGTGAAATCAACAATGTTCATTTCTCTTGCAAACCTTTTTGCCTCATATTGAATAAGCCTGGTACACATATATCCCATGCTGGTGCTGCTCCATAATCCCAGTTCATAAGCCTCTGCTCCAAGTTTGGCCATTTTGCTGGTTTTCCTCTCAAGGCCATCTTCTTTTTTGGCATCTTGAGTAGTAGTTGTTCTTGTTTTCTCCACTGTCTAATCATACACTCAGTAGGAGGAGGTCCAAACTCTCTCTCTCTCTGAAGCTTTATTTTCATGTTCTTTTGCATAATTGATGACTTTTAACCTTGAATTTTGAAGAATATGACAATCGTTTTTTTATATTAACTTGATAAAAAATTTTTTACCAAGTTAATGCATTAACTTACCCCTCCAATGAGTTGCAGACGTATGAATGCTTTCAGAGTTCTGATTGGTTTATTCAGAATCAGCCATTAATGACATCAGTCGACAGAGTTAACAAAGGCTAGTGATTGGCAGAAGTTGGTTCGCAGAGACAAGGTACCAGCAGTTTCGCTATGGCAACTGTGGGTCTCTCAACCAGTTACCCACCGTGTATAAGACTACCCCCAATTTTTGGTCTAAAATTTTTAGGAAAAAAGTATCGTCTTATACATGGGAAAAATACAGTATATAGCCTTAGATGTTGGTGGTTATCCATAATAGTGCTTTACAGTATAAACAACAACAAGAAAAATATATAGTTTATTGAACTTGTTAATATTTCACTTGTTTTCTAACCGGCATCATCAGAGCATGAATTATAACTGTTGTAACAATTGTTACTGAAAAGAAGTAATGTCCTTAACAAGTCAATCTCTAGGAGCCTGATAACTATACAGTTAATTTGAAGAGGTCGGGCTATATTTTCTCTTACTGTCTCTTAGACCCATAGCAATTTCTTCCATTTAATTCTGTTTGAAGGAATATCCAGAGTATGGTCTTGACTCGTCATATAGATGATTCTTGTTCACCATCACTGTGCACCCTAATCTCACAGGAAGATGTGTAATGTGGATTAGTTCAGGGAATCATAGGACATATCTGACTCTTTCCCTCCACTTACCAGGAAAAGGTTTACTGATGAATGTTGTCACCTCTCTGCCGAAGTGTAACACTGCTCCATTGTGCCCTGTACATGTTCCGCATCATGTTCAACAGCACATCCTCTGAATACAGTAGTAGGTTATTTTTCAGAAAATGCCTGTAATAAAATAGTGTGAAATGTCCCAGAATGAATTTAAGATGGTTGCCTAACAATTCACATCATGTTTATTGAAAAACTGTGATGGAAACGTTCTGTCACCTTGAGTAGATTTTGCTGTGCCCATTTTCTGTGGAAAATTCTCTCTCTCTCTAGAGCAGACTATTGAAGTTCGTCAGTTATTACATTATGGAACACTTTCTTTTGTGTATCTGCGTGGTGCAGATTGTTAGTTTCTTTTAAAATGATTTTCTGTATTTCTTAATGTTTTCTATTTAAATGATATATAATTAACTTCAGTATTCTTATATACCTTGTATACTGTGTTATTTTTATTTTCAAAATGAACGGCAGATATTAAAGTGAAGCTATGCAAATGCTATTTATTTTTCAGAGACCTCTTACACGTTATCTTCCTGTCCGTAGTACAGAATTTGATTTGAGGCAGCATATTGAATCTGCAGGTCATCAGATTGAATTGGTTCCTCATGTTAAAGTCACTCCAAGCTCTTGTCATGGATATCTACACAAACTGGGTGGGAAATGGCGGACATGGAAAAAGCGCTGGTTTGTGTTTGATAGGCTGAAAAGAGCACTTTTTTATTATACTGATAAAAATGAAACCAAATTAAAAGGAAAAGTGTATTTTCAGGTATGCAATTTTAATAATTAAGTAAATTAATGTATAAATTGATTTGGGAGGTCTCCAAGCTATAACCATTCAAGCTATTAACCTCAACCTTACAAAGGAGATTAATTAAAATTATATACAGCTGTATATAGTGTGAACGCCCTATTTTATCATTAATGTGTTCACGTTCAACTCGTTTCATTTTCAATATGATCCAATCTTGTACATTTTTCTACTATCTTAAGAATTTCATTTCTGCAGTTTGTATTTTATTAAGATCTTTTTTTTTTGTTTACATAGTATATGTTTAATTCACATCCATACACTAATATAAGTGTGTGTGTGTGTGTGTGTGTGTTCATTATATGGTCTTTTGTATTTCTAGAGAAGCCTCCAATCACTGTTGTATGCTGTGTGAGGCTGCTTCACAGTACCTGTTATACATTTCCTTGAACTGAATCATTAAAGAAGCACTTACCATATTATAATGAAACTTAACAAATAGAAACATGAAATAGAAAAAGTTTTACATATTTATTAATGGTAATGTTGCTCTACTGTAACACCTGTAACAACAAAATAGTTATGATATTGTTAATAAACAAGCAAACAAATGAAGTCTGGTATGTAATTATTCTAATAAATATAGCGTAATAAAAGTTTTGTATAATGGTTTTAATTCACAAAAGATAGTAATACGAAAATAAATATATTAGTTACTAATATTCCTATTTGGTGTGTCATCTGTTGTTGGATAAAGAGATTTACAATTATTAATTATATCCTTAAAGTGACTCTCTCCCAGATTTTTGATGATTGATACAGCCATACTCGATAAAGTTTAGTTTGGCAATGTTTTAAAGCTGTTGCTGATTGCAGAAACAGTCTCTCTGACTTGTAATGACTTTTATATAGTACTTTTGGTGTTTTATTTTCATCTAATCCTTTGTGAAAAGGTATCCAGAGCATGGTCTGCTAGTCCTGACTTGCCATAATGTTGATGTTGAATGTATATTTTATGTTCTCTGAGGCAGATATCAACATGTCTTGTTTTTGTGTAGTAAGATAGATCACAATTATAGGACAGTGCATATACTCCTGGATGTAAGAAAGGAAAGAGTTTGTCCTTTGGTAAATGGATGAGGATTTTCAGTTTGATATATGGTTTAAGTATGGCTTATGTATGTTTTAGCACCTTGAATATATGGGATAGCAATAGTTTATGCTGTGGTCTTGTGTAAGAGGAAGCTTGGAGATGCATTTAGTATTTTATGTTTTTTGAAGGATTATAGCTAAAAAAAAAAAAGTGTGGCAAAAAGTAGGTGAGTTCAGTTTTAAGAGGAATATCATTTATCATTGGAACAGATAACAATGGGTCTGTGTTGGTGTTTTTACAATACCATAGTGTTGGGTTGGATGATAGTGTAATTGATTCTGTAAATATCTTCTGGTATCTGTACTCTTCTTCTTCTCTCTTCCATCATTTATGTGGATGATGATGAGGCCGAATGAACTCTTTCCACTTCTGTCTGTCCCAGGAGAGTCCGAACAATTCTGTCCAGTTTGGTGTTGCTTGTTGTGATTTCAGGTCCTCTTTTATTTTGTCTATCCATCTAATTCTGGGCCGTCCTTTGGATCTTTTACCTTCCATCATTGTATTCAGGGCTTTAGATGGTAGTCTTTCTATTCCAATTCTATTCACGTGGCCAAACCATCGCAGTCTACTTTCTTGGATTTTGTCTGTTATTGTTATTTCTTGTTTTAGTCGTTTCCTTTTGTCTTCGTTTCTTAGTCAATCCAGCAGAGATACTCCAAGTAATCTTCTTAGCCAACCCATTTCAGTAACTAATAATTTTTTCCCTTCTGCCTTTTTGAGATTCCAGCATTCACTTCCATAGAGGAGTATTGGGAAGACCATTGTTTCATAGATCTGTACACTGTCTATAAATAGAAAAAGATAATGAACCATTCGAAAGGCATGTGAACTTGTGTTATCTAGAAAGGACAGGCAGCTTTTACCATTGTGAAGTGGATTTTAGGATGTTGGCTATTGTAGATTGTAGCCTGGTTGAGGGATGATATCAATCATTAATTTTCTAGGTGATAGTTTTCTTATATCCATTAGTAGTCAAGGTGATTTTTATTTTATTTAATTCTCCCAACAGAAGAGAATCAGAAGAACATCATCAGTTTCCTGATATGTACCTGTAAGGATATTCAGACTACTATAACAGCACCACCTAATTAAATTTACATTATTATCTAATATCTGCAATTTTGCTCCAAATTAGTGTATTACTTTTCAAAACTCCAATATTGTCACATTTAACATTTCGTTCTTTTAAAGTACTACTGACCAAATCAATCCACCTAGACCTTCTTCTCCCTCTGGCTCTTTTTCCTTCCATCTTGGTAATAAATACTTATTTTGCTAGTCATTCCTCTCCCATTCTGTTTAAGTGACCATACCACCTTAGCATAGCCCCTCTTACACATTCTTGAATACTAACAATCTCAAGTTCCTTTCTAATGACTTCATTTTTAATATGATACTGCAATTGATGCCATCTGTTCAGATTCCCCTAATTTTTCTAGTGTTACATCTTCCCCTTTCTGTTCTTATGTCTATTTTATAGTCAAATTATGTCTCTTTCTTTCCTTATCTCACTTCTTTTATATGCTCTAATCTTTACTCTTAACTTGGGGCCATATTTTACTATAAGGATATGGTTCGGGAATTGAAAGCAAAGAGATTCCCACCAGACAATGGCAATTCCTTTGTCTCTTTCCCTGAGTCCAAAGAAAGAACCAATGCTGGTTCTTTCTTCGAACTCAGGGAAAATTTCTATTTTTGCTGCGCCATCCTAAGTTCTAGATTTTCAAACATTGAAGAATCAAAGAACCAGTACTGAGCTCTGAACTGGATCCTTTATCTCTTATCTATCTCAGTCTACAGTCGTGACCTCCCTTCCAAAATGCCTCCTGCTATGGTTTGATTTTTATGAGGGGGGGGGGTGCAGTAGAAAATGATCTCAGGCAAGGCAATTGTTATTAAATCAAAAGAAAACATTTAATTATGCACTAAACAAATTACAAGTCATGGATAACTCAGACATATGTTTACTTCAATATCAATCTCGGATAAATCATAAGCACTCAGTCTCTCTAATTCTACCTTAACAAACTTAGGTATCAGTTCCATATGGCACTTGAACAAAGGTGAAACAAAGGCTAATGACTCAACACTATTAAGGTTAAATCTGTCATGCACTAACTTCAATGTCAATTTCAGATAACATATATGCACTCAATTTCTCTAATTCTGTCTTAATAAGCACAGGTATCAAATCCATGTAACACTCAAACAAAGTTAATACAAAGATTAATGACACAATCCTACTAAGGTTATGCACTTCACAGACATTCAGGTCATGCTCTAATTTCTACATTCATGTCTTGGAATTTAGTCTGTCTTTCTAAACTAAGTTTCTAGAGTCCTTACTTTAAATCACAATATTCTGGACTTAATTGTTGTATTAAAAGTTACAATCACTCTTTCTGCACACTTTCATTGAACAAAGAAAAGGTTTCTACGTTACCACCCAGTTGGGAACTGCTGGAAAATCATACATATCTCGATACAGCTTCATCTTCAGATTTGTTCCTGGTTCTGTTCAACCTGCTGTTTCCTTCTCATCAGATTCAGGCTAGATGAATCTCGGACACTGAAGACACGTGGTTGCCGTTCACTGGGCGCTAGGTTTAAGCAAAGCTCGGCTGTCTATGCTACATACCGGACCTCAGCTCTGCTGGACGAACTTTCTATTGGCAGATTCTCAAGGACTGCTCAGCATTCTTTCCTCACTTGTGGCTCGACGCTTCGCCCAAGAAACTGGGACGAGCATCAGGGCACGGAGAGTATGACTCCCACAAGAGCAGATGACTGATCAGCAAGGGACTCTGGCAGAGGATCTGATGAATGAGAGAAAAAGCCCCAGTCTGGCGCTGCATTGCCTTTTTAAATTACGCGCCCCTACACTTCCGTACTACGTCATATCCTTTTCCTTCCTTGCTCACTTCAAGTACAACTCCCTCCACTAGTGCCACATTCTCCCCTGTAATCTCTTTGGTGGTGGTAGGAGAGTTTAGTCGCGTGCCTTCCCTTCACGGTCAACGCATACTCTGACAATCGATCTTTGATCCGTTAGACCTTCACTCAGTAGTGCACAAACACTCATGCTATTTTTAGCAAAGCTTAGGCAGTGGATTTAATCACAACAAAATATATTATAATATTAAGGGATAAATAACAGAATTCTAAAATTACTAATTTGTTTGGCACCTTTACATTTAATTTTACCTGCTTGACATATCAGTATGTGCAAAGTTTTAAGATGTATGTTAAGCTCTGAAGAAATTATAAGTTACCACTTTTAGTTTCATTCAGAACTTAACATTAGGAACTCTGATATCAGTAGCCTCTAATCTTTGATCGAGTGCTTTATTTTTAATCCAGCTCTGAAATCCATAACTTAAAAATGGTTTGAATATTTTCATGTATATTGTTTGTTTAGGGTTTTGATAATTTCTCTCTTATTCCACATGCATTTATTCAACTGGCTCCCCATCATACTAACAGCTGAAATATTTTACTACTTCTATAGTTTCTCCATTGAAAATGCAGCTGAAGTTTTCTATTTTTCTAATTATTTTTCTAAGGCACTTTTTACCATATCAGTCCACCTATATCTTGGTCTTCCTCTGGGTCGTTTTCCTGAAAACTTGGCAGAGAACACTTGTTTTGCTAATCTATCCTCGCCCATTCTGTTTAAGTGACCATACCACCTGAGATTAGCTCTGCTAATGCATTCCTGGATGCTGACAATGTCAAGTTCTTTCCTAATATTCTCGTTTTTAATATGATATTGCCATTGATGCCATCTGTTCACGCCCCTAATCTTTCTCAGGACTCTCATATCTGCGGTCTCTAGTCTTTGGTCAAGTGTTTTACTTCTGAACCAGCTCTCAGATCCAGAAGTTAAAACTGGTTTGAACACTGTCTTGTATATAGCTAATTTAGTGTTTTGCCTAATTTCTCTCTTATTCCATATGAATTTATTCAATTGACTTCCCACCATACCAGCTTTGCTGATTCTGTTGTCTATTTCTATATTTAATTTACCATCTTCACTAAAAATCGTGCCTAAGTAGCTGAAATGTTTTACTTGTTCCACAGGTTCTCCATTCACAACACAGTTCACATTTTCAATGATTCTGCCTATTTTCATTGTCTTTGTCTTTTTATTGCTGATCTTCATACCATATCTATTATAACAGTTATTCAATTTAGTCAGGGAATATTGCAAACTTGTAGCGGATTTATTTAGAAGTACAACATCGTCCGCATAAAGCAAAGAGCTGACATTAACATCTCCAATTTTGATATCATGTTTAATACCACTTTCCTACATAATGTGACCATATAGATAATGAATAACAGAGTGGATAATGTACATCCTTGTCTAACACCAGATTTAACATTAAACCATCTTCCTGTACTTCCTTCAATTCTAACTGCTGACTTACAACTCAAATAAAGACTAAGTATTGCTTGATATAATGCCCCACTAACACCATATAACTGTAGCGTTTGGAATAGCTTCTCTCTTGGCACCTTGTCATATGCCTTTTCCAAATCGACAAAACTTAAATACAGATCTTTGTTATATTCCCATGATTTCTCCACTATTTTTCGTAACATGAAGATCTGATCCTGACAGCCTCTATTTGGCCTGAATCCAGCTTGTTCTTCACCAAGCTTTTCTTCCGCAATTCTTCTCAACCGTTTCTCAAGTATACTTGCATATATCTTACCAGTAACACTCAATAAGGATATACCTCTGTAATTCTCACATTCAGTTTTATTTTCCTTTTTATATATAGGTACTATGAGAGCTCTATTCCAATCATTGTTAATTCGTCCCTCTGTCCAGGCATTCTGAACTATGCAGTGCAGCCACTGTAAGACTTTTATACCACCATACTTCAGCATTTCTAGTCGAATATCATCTACTCCTGCTGCCTTTCCACATTTCAAGCCTTTGATGGCTTTTTCTACTTCAAGTATGGATATGTATTCCTGACTGCATGCTTGGTCAGTGTTTTTTATCACTGTGCTGTCATCACTGCTTGTTTCATTTAGCAAATTTTCAAAGTAATTACTCCATATCTTTTTCTCCCGTATTCATTTCACCTTTATCATCTCTAACTCCTTTTACAGCACTCTTTCCTCCATTACTAAGCTTCTTCAACAACCTCCAGAATATTTTGCCACTTTCTTGATATTTATTTTCTATGTTCTTGCCAAAGTCCTCCCATGACTTTTGTTTAGCTAGTTTTACACACTGTTTAGCTTTCTTACATTTGTCTCTGTATTCTCTAAGAGCACAAGCTGACTTATTTGCTAGGAACTTTTGATATGCTTTCTTCTTTTCTTTCACTGCCTCTTTAACTTCCTGTGTCCACTATGGAGTTCTAATTTTTCTTTCCTTGTAGACAACTTCACCAAATGCCTCTCTAGCTGAATCAATCAGTGTTTTCTTCAAGGCTTGCCACTGAATCTCCAAGGTTTGGTTGCTGTTCTCAAACGCTTTCATTTTTCCTTCAATAATCTTTGTGTATTTTAGTCTACAGTTCACATCTGGGAGCTGCTCAACTTTTATTCTCTTTAAAACTGTAGTACATGTCATTCTTTTCAATGTGAAATTCAATTTTATCCTGCCAAAGACTAAATAGTGATCCCTTCCAATTTCAAATCCTCTGTACACTCTGGTGTCCTGCACTAGGGAGAAAACATAACTACCAACAATAACATAGTCAATGAGAGTTTTCTCTTTCCTTGCCTCTTCTCTCCATGTGAATTTGTGCACATTTTTATGTTGGAACATGGTGTTAGTAATAACCAGTCCATGTCCTGAGCAGAAATCCAACATGTATTTGCCATTATTATTAGCTTTGCTCTTTTCTCTAAATTTTCCCAAAATATTTTTGTATGTCTGACAATCATTTCCTACTCTGCTATTTAGTTCCCCTGCAAGGACCAACTTTTCCTTTTTCATTGTGTCAGTTGCTTTTTCTAAAGCATCAAAAAATTCCTCCACTTCTACCTTAGTAGAACCTTCTGTGGGACCATAGGCACAAATAAGTCTCATTGTCCAGTTCCCCATTCTGATATTTGTCCAAATCACTCTACTTGACACTGCCTGCCATTCAAGAAGATGTGCCTCTTATTTTGTGTTGAATACCACGGCTACTCCTTCTTTTCCTTGATTGTCATTGTCTGAATATAACATTTTGTATTTATTTCTCAGCAAGATCTCACCAGTTTTTGCCTTTTTTGTTTCAGTCACCCCTATTATGTTGATCTGATACTTATCTAATTCTACTGCTAACTCCATATCTTTGCCATTCAGGCTTCTTATGTTGATAGTATCGATCTTTAACTCTGGTTATGTTGAGTTGGGGTATGTTTTCAGCTTTGTTCCAGTAGCTGACTTTTCGCTGTTTGCCCTGGTTCCCTGGCGAAAACAATGGGGGGGGGCTTGTTTAACCAGGTGACGCCCCAGCCGGCATGAAATTCTGTCATGTTGTACCATCATTTTGTATTTTGGTTTAACCAATAGGAATACAATTTGGTTGGCTAAATCCTAAACTGCCAGCCCATCCTCGTTCGTTCAGTATCCAGGTAGATACCCAACAGGGTGCACCACGAGAAGGTGAGGATTGGACATTAGGTCAGAAGCCCTGGTCGGTTCTTCGCATTCCTTTAAAGGCTATGTGGAGGTCTCCTCTCAGTTATATAGCTTTGACCCTTAAGTATCCCTAGAATTAGAATTGGAGATGTTGTACCCTTAAACACATCATGTGCAAATCTCCAGCATTCACTAACTAAATTGAATAATAGCTGTAATAAATTTGTCATGAAAATCAGCAATAAAAAGACTAAACCTATGTAAATATGCAGGAGCATAATAAACTTCAGCTGCATTCTGAATGGAGATCCTATAGAACAAGTAAAATATTTCAGCTATTTAGGCATGGTTTTTAGTGAAGATGGCAGGTTAAAGCCGGAAATAGACAACAGAATAAACATAGCTGGTATGGTGGTTAGTCAGCTGAATAAATTTATATCGAATAAGAGAGAAATTAGCCAAAATACCAGATTAGAAGTATACAAAACAGCGTTTAAACCAGTTTAAAATTATAATATCTGAGAGTTGGGTTAGAAATAAAGCACTTGATCAAAGACTAGAGACCAAAGATTTCTGCATTCTGAGAAGAATTATGGGAGTGAACCAATGGCAGAATCATATTAAAAATGAAGATATTAGAAAGGAATCCTTTCCTTCATGCTTACATGGTAATCAGAATACATTACTCTAACACGGTAGTTGTTTCCATAATTTTCATGATGTATATTAGAAAGGAACTTGACATTATTAGCATTCAAGAATGTGTTAGCAGAGCTAATCTAAGGTGGTACAGCCACCTAAATATAATGGGTGAGGAAAGGTTAGCAAAACAGGTGTTTAATGCCACGATGGTAGGAAACAGACCCAGAGGAAGGCCAAGGTCTAGGTGGATGGATTCATACAGAAGTGCTTGGATGCATGAAATGTTAGATATGACAATATTGTAGTTCTTGCAAGTAATAGATTGATGTGGAGGAAAATTGTTGATAGAAAATTAATATATAATGTAAACTTAATCATGTCATGCTGTCATAGTAACCTGAATAATCTCTTGGAGTTACATATCAGAAAATTGATGATGACTTTCTACCATACTGTCTTTACTAATTCTTTAGTCTATTTTCATATTTAATTTGCCATCTTCACTAAGAATTGGGCCTAAAAAGCTGAAATGTTTTACTTGTTGTATAGGTTCTTCATTCACATTGTAATCGATGTTTTTAGTGTTTCTGCCTAATACCAAGTTTATTACAGCAGTTATTCAGTTCAGTCAGAAATAATGCAGACTTCTACTGGATTAGTATAACATCGCCTACATAAAGAGCTGAGTTGAACACCTCCAATTTTGATATCAAGTTTAATACCACTTTCCTTCATAAAGCAATCCATATAGATGATGAACAGTAATTCATTCAACAGATGTTGAACAGATTACTGGAGTCCTATATCAATTATGTATTGAAAATTAACATAAAAAAAACCAAGGCAATGAAAGAGGCAAATATGGATATCAGAATAAATTGGAAAAAATTGAATCAAGTAAAGCTATTTAAATATCTAGGAAGTGTGATTAACAGTGATAGAAGATGTAAAAGTGACATAAAAGCAAGAATAGTGATGAGAAGAGATGCCTTTAATAGAAAATGGAATTTATTCAGAAGTAAAATGGACAGAAACCTAAAGAAAAGACTAATAAAATGTTATGTGTGGAGTGTTGCCCTCTATGCAGTTGAAACTACTTGGACATTGAAGAAAGAAGAAATTAAAATTTTGGAAAGCTTTGAGATGTGGATTTGGAGAAGGATGGAAAAAATCAAGTGAACAGATAAAATAACTAATGAAGAGGTGTTAAAAAGAGTAGAAGAAGAAAGAAGTCTGTTAAAGAGGATAAAAAGAACAAAAGAAAACTGGATCGGACATATTCTTAGAGGAAATAGAATCATCAGAGATGCCATCGAAGAAAAAATAGATGGAAAAAGACCCAGAGGAAGAGTAAGGAAAACAATGCCAGATGACATGCTGAATGGAGACAGGTACACAACCTTGAAAGAGATGGATCAGAGCAGTAGAGAGTAGAAGGAAAGTTTGTGCTACTAAGAGAAGAACCTGCTCATTTGCAGAATACTTAAGAAGAAGAAGATAGATGATGATGAATAATAGTGAAGATGTGTGAACCCTTGGTTTACACCTGATTTTACCAAACACCATTCTCAAGTACCTCGTTCAATGCTAATTGTAGACTTGCAACTCAAATATAGACTAAGTATTGCCCAACATAATGTCCCATATACACCATTTAATGGAATCATTTTGAGCACCTTTACTCTTGACACTTTGTCATATGCCTTTTCCAGATTTACAAAACTGAATCCTTATAATAATTCCATGGTTTTCAATTTTTTTGTCTTAATGTGATACCGATCCTGATAACACAAATCCTAAAACCCACCCCAACTCAACATCACAAGAGTTCAAGATCGGTACTATCAACATAAGAAGCCTGAATGGCTAAGAAATGGAGCTAGCTGAGGAATTGGATAAGTACCAGATCGACATAATAGAGGTGACTGAAACAAAAAAGGCAAAAACTGGTGAGATCTTTCTGAGCAATAAATACAAAATGTTATATTCAGGCTATGACAATCAAGGAAAAGAAGGTGTAGCTATAACATTCAACACTAAATACAAGGATAATCTTCTTGAATGGCAGGCAATTTCAAGTACAGTGATGTGGGCAAATATTAGAATGGGGAATTGGACAATGAGACTTATTTGTGCCTGTGGTCCCACAGACGGTTCTGCTAAGATAGAAGTGAAGGAATTTTTTGAGGCTTTAGAGAAAGCAACTGGCACAATGAAAAATGAAAAGTTGGTCCTTGTTGGAGATCTAAATAGCAGAGTAGGAAATGATTGTCAAACATACAAAAATATTTGGGGGAAAATAATGGCTAATAATACTTGTTGGATTTCTGCTCAGGACATGGACTGGTTATTACTAACACCATGTTCCAACATAAAAATGTGTACAAATTCACAATGAGAGAAGATGCAAGGAATAAGAAAAGTCTCATTGACTATGTTATTGTTGATAGTGATGTTTTCTCCCTGGTGCAGGATACCAGAGTGTACAGAGGATTTGAAATTGGAAGTGATCACCATTTAATCTTGAGCAGGATAAAATTGAATTTCATATTGAAAACAAGAACATGTAAAAAAGTTAAAATGAATAAAAGTTGAGCAGCTCTCAGATGTGAACTGTAGACTAAAATACACAAACATGATTGAAGAAAAAATGAAAGAGTTTGAGAACAGGAACCAAACCTTGGAGATTCAGTGGCAAGCCTTGAAGAAAATACTGATTGATTCAGCCAGAGAGGCACGTGGTGAGCTTGTAAGGATAGAAAAATCATAACTCCATGGTGGACACAGGAAGTTAAAGAGGCAGTGAAAGAAAAGAAGAAAGCATATCAAAAGTTCCTGGCAAATACATCAGCTTGTGCTCTTATAGAATACAGAGACAAATATAAGGAAGCTAAACACTGTGTAAAACTAGCTAAACAAAAGTCATGGGAGAAATGGAGTAAAAAGTGCTGTAAAAGGAATTAGAGATGATAAAGATGACATGAAAACAGGAGAAAAAGATATACTTAAAGTATGGAGTAATTACTTCAAAAAATTGCTAAATGAAATAAGCAGTGATGACAGCACACTGGTAAAAAACACTGACCAGGCATGCAGTCAAAAATACATATCCATACTTGAAGTAGAAAAAGCCATCAAAAGCCTGAAATGTGGAAAGGCAGCAGGAGTAGACGATATTCGACCAGAAATGCTCACGTATGGAGGTATAAAAGTCTTTCAGTGGCTGCATAGTTCAAAAGGCCTGGACAGAGGGACGAATTCCAGATGATTGGAGTAGAGCTCTCATAGTACCCATATATAAAAAGGGAAATAAAACTGAATGTGAGAATTACAGAGGTATATCCCTACTGAGTGTTCCTGGTAAGATATATGCAAGTATACTTGAGAAATGGTTGAGAATGATTGTGGAAGAAAAGGTTGGTGAAGAACAAGCTGGATTCAGGCCAAATAGAGGCTGTCAGGATCAGATCTTCACTTTACGACAAATAGTCGAGAAATCATGGGAATATAAGAAAGATCTGTATTTAAGTTTTGTAGATCTGGAAAAGGCATATGACAAGGCATAGGAAAAGGCATATGCCAAGAGAGAAGCTATTCGAAATGCTACAGTTATATAATGTCAATGGGGCATTATATCAAGGAATACTTAGTTTTTATTTGAGTTGTAATTCAGCAGTTAGAATTGAAGGAAATACAGGAAGATGGTTTGATGTTGAATCTGGTGTCAGACAAGGAAGTACATTATCCCCTCTGTTATTCATTAACTATATGGTCACATTATGAAGGAAAGTGGTATTAAACATGATATCAAAATTGGAGATGTTAATGTCAGCTCTTTGCTTTATTCGGATGATGTTATACATCTAAATAAATCTGCTACAAGTCTGCAAGATTCCCTGACTAAAATGAATAATTGTTGTAATAGATTTGGTATGAAAATCAGCATTAAAAAGACAATGAAAATAGGCAGAAACATTGAAAATATCAACGGCATTGTGAATGGAGGACGTATAGAAGAAGTAAAACATTTCAGCTACTTAGGCACGATTTTTAATGAAGATGGTAAATTAAATATTATGTGGAAATAGACAACAGAATCAACAAAGCTGGTATGGTAGGAAGTCAACTGAATAAATTTATATGGAATAAGAGAGAAATTAGCCAGAACACTAAATTAGCTGTATAGAAGACAGTATTTAAGCCAATTTTAACTTAATGATCTGAGAACTAGGTCAGAAGTAAAACACTTGACCAAAGACCGCAGATATGAGAGCTCTGAGAAAGATTGGGGGCGTGAACAGATGGCATCAATGGCAATATCATATTTGAAACGAGGATATTAGAAAAGAACTTGACATTGTCAGCATACAGGAATGCGTTAGCAGAGTTAATATCAGGTGGTATGGTCACTTAAACAGAATGGGCAAGGAAAGATTAGCAAAACAAGTGTTCTCTGCCAGGTTGGTAGGAAAAAGACCCAGAGGAAGACCAAGATATAGGTGGATTGATACAGTAAAAAGTGCCTTAAAGATAGAAATATAAGATCTGATAATGTTAGAGTCTTGACAGGTAACAGACTGATTTGGAGGAAAATTATAGACAGGAAGTTAGTAATGATGTAATTTTTCATGTAATATTGTCATATTCTGTACACTTCTTGAGGGTATATATTAGCAATTTGATGACGATTGTGATCCTGATAAGTCTATTTCGTCTGAATCCAGCATGTTCCTCTCCAAGCTTCCCTTGCAGAATTTTTCTCAGCTGTTTCTCAGAATATTTGCATAAATCTTAACAGCAAAACCCTCAGTTGGGAATTTCTTCTGTAATTTTCAGTTTTATTTCCTTTTTGATAAATGAGTGCTAATAACAGCTCTACTCCAATCATCCAGAATTTGAACCTCTGACCATGCTTCTGATTATGCAGTGTAGCCACTTTAAAAAAATTTTATTATCATCATCATCTGACCTGCATGTAGTCAGAGAGTTATCATGGGAAGTACACACTATTGTACACAATGCTCATCCAACCGTGCCATAAACTGATTCAGTGTTCCAACATTCACAACTACTCAGGCAATGCATTCTACTCACCAACTACTCTCTATGCAAAGAACCTGCTCCTCACTCCTTTGCTCACACCCTTAGTTTCCAGCAATGACCTTGTTATTCCCCCCTTTCCCATTCTGTAAAACATGTCTTCCACGTCAACCTGATAATAAACCATGATTAGCTTATTTGTACCAGTCATATCCCCAACTCTTCCTCCTATTCACTAGGCTTTGCAACTTATATTCTCTCATTCGTCCTTGTACTCCACATTCCAAAGACAACTGTCTACCTTTATGAATCTTCTCTGGACCCTTTCCAATGTATCTTCACCACCACAAAAACCCAGTGACCAAATCTGTACACAATAATCCATATGGGGCCTGATGAAGGCCTTATACAATGGCATTATAACCTCTCTATTTCTGCACATCAGGGTCCTCCACATCAATGCCATCATCCAATGTGACATCCTCATGACTTGTGCAATGTGGCCTCTGAATTTCAGTTCCTTGTCCATCTTCACTCCTAGATCTCCCATCTCTACTCCCTTTAAAGTTTCTCCATCAAGTATATACTTCACATCTCATCATTGCTTACCAAATCTCAAACACCTTACACTTTGCAACATTGAACTGGTTTCCACTTAACTGCCCATTGATGCAATGCCATAACATCTGCTTGACTCTGCATTTCTCTCTCCAATTTGGCATCATTCTACAAAGAGCTGCATATCCCTAGTTAAACAAATTGAACAACAATGGTCCCAAAACTGACTCCTGCCATACATCAGTGACTTACTTTTGGGATACTTTCGGAAGTGAGATACTTTCAGGATACTGCACCCCCCCCCCATATACAGCTTTCTGATAGCCATTCTCTGATCCAACTCAGAAGTCTGCTATCCAATCCAACCTGTTTCAATTTATTTGAGTTGTCATGTTGCAGTCTTTCAAAAGCTTTTGCAAAATCCAAGTACATCATTGTGTGCATCTCCTCTGTCCAAGGTATTTGTCACCTTGTTATAGTACATAAGTTAGTAAAACATGATTTCCTTTAACAAACCCATGCTGATAACCACAGAGAATACTGCTGTTATCAACCCATTTCTGTATTCTACTTCTCACCATCACTCCAGTAACTTCATCACAACTACAAATATACAGATTGGGCTATAATTTTAAGTTACAGCCTTATCACCACCTTTATACAGTGGAATAATTTTATCCTCCTCCCACTCCCTTGGAATCTGTGCTGTTGTAAGACTCTTAGTAAATAGGCATGCCAATGCAACTGCCAATTTCCTTGAATATTCCCATTAGGCATGTGTGGTGATATCTTATCAAATCCTGTTACCTTATTGACATCAAGGTTATTTATTTCCTCAAATACCTTCTGCTTACTCACAATTAAGCCATACCCTCCTGTATCCTCTACGCTTAAGTTCCTCATGATTTCATCCTGATCAGGATGAAATACCCTTATAAGTTGATCACTGAATATCTCAACAATGTATTCTGCAGCAGTTACCATTCTACCATTTTCATCCATTCTACTTGCCACATATCTAAAAAAAAAAAATTTTTTTTTGTCGCCCAATTTGCCAATTTCTTCTCATACTGTACTTTTGTTTTCTTACTGAGTCACTCTCCTGGCTTGTTCTTTATACTCTTCATGTAACTGAATATTACTATTATTCATCTTGCATTGCCTCTAAAGTACCTTCTTTCAGATGTCATACTTAAGCCACTCATTCATCCATTTTACACCCACCCACCTTATTAAGCCTTTTTGGCCTTCAGAATACATTCACACATTGATGCTGTTATTATTATTATTATTATCCAGGCCTCCATGGTGTCAAAAGACTCATTGTGGGAGGTCCTTTTTAGGAAATACAAAGTCTGTCATACCACTCCTTGAACCCATTAACCATCCCCACTCCAACCACTTTCTCAGGCAATGCATTCCAAGGTTCAACCATCCTCCGTGCAAAGAAACCACGTCTCACCTTCTTGTGCACAGCCTCCTTTCGTAACTTCCAGGGATGGTCCCTTGTCATCGCTCCTTCCCGCCGTTCCACCAAGTGAAAGAACTCTCCAATGTCTATCCTGTAACTGCCTCTCAACAGTTTAAAAGTCTCAATCATATCACCTCTCCTTCTTCTATCCACCAAACTCTGATGTCCACATTCCCTCAGTCGATCTTCATAACTCATATTGTACACTCCTGAAACCATCTTTGTTATCTGCCTCTGTACCCTTTCCACAGTCAATTTATCCCCTTCAAATTCTGGGGACCAAATCTGAGAACAGTAGTCTAAGTGTGGTCTGATCACGGCCTTATACAACAGAATGATAACTCTTTTATCTCTGCAGGTCAGCATCCTTCTCAGTATTGCAGCAATCCTCTGAGTTATCCTCACCACCTTTGTAATATGCTCCCTCAATTTCAGTTCTCTATCAATCATCACCCCCAGATCTCTTGTCTTCCCTGCCTCCTCCAGTACAGCTCCTCCAATCGAGTATACATCCACCCATCGATGGATCCCAAACCTCAAGACTTTACATTTTGCTGCATTGAACCGATAACCCCATTTATTTGCTCATCTGTCTAGTTTATTCAAATCCTCTTGCAGGGCTGCCACATCTGCACTATTACCAACTTCACATCATCCGCAAACAACTGAATGTCCCCTTGCAATCCATTGACAATATCATTGATATAAAGATTGAACAATACAGGTCCCAGTACTGAGCCCTGTGGAACCTCACTTGTAACCTTCTGCTTCCTTGATATTGTCCCATCATATACAACTCTCTGATACCTATCAGTCAGCCAATCCTGAATCCATTTTACTAACCCGACATTTAAACCCATGTGCTGCAACTTAAATATCAGCTTATCATGTGGCACCCTGTCAAACGCCTTTGCAAAATCCAAAAAAATGGCAGTTTATGCCTTTCTCTCATCAACTGCTCTTGTCACTTTATTATAAAAGACAGTCATATTACTTAAGCAAGAGTGCCCCTTAACAAATCCATGTTGATTCTCACAGATAACATTACCCTCATCTACCCAACACTGTATGTAGTTCCTCACTAATTTCTCCAAGACCTTAACAACTACTGATGACACACAAACAGGCCTATAATTAGACACTTCTAGTCTGCTACCGACCTTATGCAGCAGCACTATCTTGCCTTCCTTCCATTCCCTGGTACCTTTCCTTCAGCCAGACTTTTATTGAAAAGCCAGGCAACAGAGCTGTCAGTTCCTTAGCACATTCTCTCAAAACCCGTGGTGAAATACCATCATGTGCTCTAAACCCTGATCCTGTCCTATCCCTCTTGTATTAAAACCTTCTTCTCCAGGATGAAATACTCCAATAAAGTGCTCATTGAACAACTCCACTAGGTCCTCTGCATCAGTTACTCTATTCCCATTTTTATCCCGCAATGTCATTCTTCCACAATCGTTTCTCTGCCTACTGCCCACATAGCTAAAAAATTCCCTAGGATTTTCTTTGGATCTTAGTGCCAATCTCTTCTCATTTTCCAGTTTTGCCTTCCTCACCATTCTGGTCACTCTCCTGGCATGCGTCTTATATTCTTCGTGTATCTGTCCTCCACCCCTCTCCTTGTATATCTTCCATTATCTCTTTTTCAACTGCAGTTCCTGTTTGATATCGTTTGTCATCCACTTTACATCAAATTGTGTCCACTTCTTCACCCGTGGAATACAGCTTACTATTGCTGCTAGCAAATATTCTTTCACAATTTCCCAAGCACTAATGATATCCTGGCCTTCCAATTCAGCCCTCCATGGAACTGCCCTAGTTGATTTCTAAGACTACTATAATCACCTGCCTTATAATTCCACATATGTTCCCTTTTGATGCATGTCTGTTCATCTTCCAAGTCAAAACCACATGGTCACTCTCTCCAACTGGTGGGAGAGATGTGATCTCACTTATTATCAGCTCTCCTAATGCTATGACCGAATCCAAAACTCATGAACCACTTGTTCCCTCTATTACATGCTGCCGAAGAAATTTGTCCCTCAAGAATTCCAGAAATTCTATCCACTTCTTATTACTTGCATTTCCTCTTCCCAGCTTATACTGCTGTAGTTAAAATCTCCCATAACAATCATTCTTCTTGCACTTGCCAAGCTCAACTGCCTAAACATCTCCTGATCCCCACCCTCTGTTCCCCTTGGTTTATAGCAACACCACACTAAATATCCTGTCTTGGCCACTTCCACCTCACACCATATGCTTTCAAAACCATTTTTGTCACTGTTTTCCAAAGCCTTTACTCTAAGAGGACATAAGTCATCACTTATCATAAGCAGTACTCCACCACCACGTTTTCCTTTCCTTTCTCGCCGAAAAATGCTGTACCCTGCCACTTCAATTCTGGTTATTATATCATCCTCCATCAACCATGTCTTAGAGTTCCCAATAATCTTTGGCCAGGTTGATGCTATTAGTGCCACCAGTTCATTTCCAATGTATTTTTTTGTCAGTTCCCAAGCAGCATTTATATCCTTACCACTCAACTCCACTTTCCATGGTATAGCTCTAAGCTGTCTCCTAAGTTTCTTATAATCACAAGTCTTATAATTCTCCATGTATCCTTTCCTCACAAAAGTCTGCATATGGCTAACCACAACTCAGGTGATCAGTTCATCATCACTTACACCAACTGGAGGCAAGTGTGAAACCCCCTTCTCACAATTACATCCTCTGATGAAATGATCAGATCTAGAACTCCCAATCCTCACGTTCCCTCCTGAACATGCTGCCTGAGGTAGTTATCTCTCAAGTACTCAAGAAATTCATTTCCTTTATTCCCAAATACTATCTGTTCATTCCAATCCATATTCATTTTTTCATTCTAATCCAATCCATTTCTATTCTGAAAGGAATAAAAAATTAAAATTTTCTATTCCTTTTCTCCTCTAGGAAATCTAATAATAATTCCATTTCATGGAGAAGGAATTATTATTTCAAAAGACTCATTGTGGGAGACACAATGTCCATTAACACAATACCTATCTTCTATCTTCTTGAAATTATTCATTGTTCGGGCACTGAACTCACAACCACTTCTAGCAATCCATTCCACTCATTCACCACTCTCCAAGTAGTCTGTACATCCTTACTAACCATGCTCTGAGACAACTTCAAAGTGTTACCCTTTTTTTCTCACTACTCTCTATATTGAAAATTTTCTTTTGTATCAATCTTATAGAATTCTTTAATAACTTATGTTTCTATCATATCCCCTCTTCTCTGCCTATCAGCTAAACTCTGCAATTTATACACCTTTAATCTGTCCTCACTGGGTACATTCCATAGACTTGTCATGAGCTTGGTCACTCATCTCTGAATCCTTTCCACAACCTCCTGGTTCCCTAGAAACACAGGCACTGAAATTATTGCACAACAGTCAACATGCAGCCGAATCATAGGCTTATAAAGAGGGATAATTACCTCCCTGTCTACTTATCAGTGTGTTTTTCAACATCCAAATAATCCTCTGAGCTAGTTTGCCAACTCTTGCAATATGTCCTCTGGATTTCAATTTGCTGTAATCTATTTCCATCAGTATGATACAAAGTATGTAATGTTTTCATCTCAAAGTGCATTGCCTTGCATTTTACAATTTAATATTGTAAAACCATAATTTCCTTTAGTCACACTGCCAGTTTATTTAAATTATCCTGCAATATATCTAAATCATCTTTATCAAATATTACTCCTCCAGTTTTGCATCATCAGCAAACAACTGAATACCCCCCCCTCCCTCAAATTTTCTGCTATATCATTAATGTACAAATTAAAGAGTAGAGGCCATAGTACAGAGCTCTGGGTCTCTCCCCTAGTTACCCTCATTCACGTTGATTCCACTCCACCATATGCTACCCTCTGATGTCTGTCAGACATCCTCCTCCTCCCTATCCTTGCCACCAACCTCATATCCATTCCCATTTACTCCAGCTTATGTGATAATTTTTCATGTGGTATTCTGTCAAATGCCTTTGCAAAAGTCCAGCAGTATCATAATGTAGCCATATCCTTTATCCAATTCCACTGTCACCTTATTATAAAATGCGAATAAATTATCATATCAGAATATGTCATGCTGCCTGTATATCATATTCCTATCTGTCTATTCCAGAATTTTACTTTTAATCAGCTTTTCCAGTACTTTAACCACCACCACTCCAGTCATACTGATTAGTCTGTAATTTGCATTTGGAATTTTTCCTTCTAAATAGAAATGAAATAAAAAGTTCCTTTTCTACTTTAATATTGAAGTAGAATAACCCGCCAGAAAGTAACCTTTCAAAGTAATTACTCCAGACATCTAGAATATCTTTTTCTTAAGTTTTCATGACAACCCAGATCATCTCTGATTTGTTTTGCAGTTCTCTTTCCTCCATTTCTAAGCTTTTAAATAGCTTTCTCCAGAATATTCTCTCTTATTCTATATCAAATTTATCCCCACCATGCCAACTTTACTTATTCTGTTGTTTGTTTGCACATGTAATGTGCAAACAAACAACAGAATAAGTAAAGTTGGACATCTTCACTTACAATTGTGTCTAAATAATTGTTCTGTGGATTCTCTATTCAAGATTCAGCTGATGTATTCAGTTTTTCTGTCTGTCTATTTTCTTAGTCTATCATTTTTATTGCTTTTTTTAAACCAGATATACAACTTAGTTAAGAAATGACACAGACTTTGCACTGAATTTATTTAGTACCTGCATAAAGAGCTGAGATTTACATCTCCACTTTTAATATCAAGAATAATGCCACTTTTTTTTATTTTCCTTTGGTGGATAGGAGAAGAGGGGGTATGATAGACATTTAAATTGAGAGATTTTACTGTATTACTACAGAGGGGATTATTAAAAGAGCAATGGGGCAAAAAGTGATGAATGAGAGGCAATCTTTAGAAGTTGTGTAAGGGTGTGTGGTTGAAGGAGTAGATTTTTCATGTAGAGAGTGAGACACATTGCCAAACACATTTTGACTGTCAGGAGACTAAATGAGTTCTAGGTTCAATGAGAGAGAGTTGCTAGTTATCACATTGTTATTACAGCAATGGAGGTTGCTCTGATATATAATGTGATTAATATAGATTGTAAATAGTATTGTGATAGTGTGCACCTTTTTTTTTTACACCTGATTTTGTATCATACTATCTTCCTGTACCTCCTTCACTTCTAACTGCTGACTTATAGCTTAGGTATTTATTTATTAACTATTTATAGTTCTGTATAATGTTCCATTTACCTCATACAACCATAGCATTTTGAAAAGCTTTGACACTTTACATGCTTTTTCCAGATCAACAGAACTTTTTTTTTAATGTTGCTCACACCCATGAAAGGTTATTTGTAAAACTTAAATACATTTTTGTACCGGGGGGGGGAGAATAAGTTTGTTTGTTTTTTTCCTATTTTTATCAATTTCATATAATTTTTTTGATATTTTTAATTTATTATTTACACAGTCTGGAAACCCTGCTCTATAGATTAAACATGGGACTTTTTCAAGCCACTTCAGGCCACCAGTAAGTGGGGGAAGTAGTCTCACACTGAGCGATGAAATTCATCTTCCACCTAACAAACATCCATGCCCATGGCTTGGTTTGAACCCTAAGTCTGTTGGTTGGAGAGCAAGTATACTAATCACTTGGCCCACCAAGCAGGCATAAATACAAATCATTGTATCTGACGTTTGTGTTCTTGTGTTTCTCAACTATTTGTCTTAAAGTGAAAATCTTATCCTGACAACTCCTGTTTTGCTTGAATCCACAATTTTTTTTTAGCCTTTTCTCAAATGTGTTTGTAAATCTTACATGAAATGACCAGTAAAGACCTGTGCAATTCTAACATTCTATTTTCTCTTTCTTTCCAAAACTTGCTTTCATCAGACTTAATATATTTGATTGTGGTATATTTCATGACTTATTTTTTGTTGCTGTCTGTTCAACAACAACAAAAAAAGTACAACAGAACATTGATTATCCGAACTAATTAGGACCAAGTTGGTTCAGATAATCAAATATATGATACATGAAGTACCAAGTTTATATGAAACAAAAGTGTAATTAGGCCTACAGTTAAATTATTATACTCAAGGTTATTACTACCATATTTTGAAATCTCTCTTATATTTTGAAGCTATTCCCTCCCCCCATCCATATACACATCATCCTCTCATGCTCACAATGGTACATAGGACAATAACACACACAGCTAAAGCCAACATTTGATTTTTAACTCTTGTAATGACACATTATGAATAAATAACTGGAAACACATGTATTATTAAATGGCAATAGTAATATTTAAGCATAACAACCAGTGCACTAAAAGCAGATACTGTATTTGAGGGGGCGCAGTGGTCTGGATAATTGACATTCAGATAATCAACAGTTCCCCCCTTCCCCTTACTATATTATATGAAGTGAAAATTTTCAATTGAAAATGTAATATCTATTTTTTTTTTACTTCAACCTTGTAGGCTATAGAAGAAGTATACGTGGACCATCAACACTCTGTAAAAAGTCCAAATCCATATTCAACATTCTGTGTGAAGACATATGACCGTGTGTATTATCTGATTGCACCTACTCCAGAAAGCATGAGAATTTGGGTGGATGTTATATTTTCTGGAGCAGAGGGTTATTTAGATTTCCTTGCTGATGCAGAGCCTTAGCTTCTAATAATTTTGGAAAGGTTAGTTTGAAAATTAACATTAACTTTTTTGTAATAGTTGCTTAATTTTTGCTAATTGTCTACAAAAAATACATAAATTAGCAGATCATAATTTTAGCTGTCACTGAGATCATTGGCACTATCTGTTTGCAGGTCATTTTTTTGTCCTTGTAATTTGGAAGAAAATATACTGGCCTAGAAATTGGAAAATATCAGTATTCATCCCAATTCCAAAAAAAATCAAATCCCAGAGATTGTTAGAATTGTAAAAAACCATTGCTTTAATTTGCGTGGTTAACCTAGTGTCTGTGCACTTCCCAACCATATGCCTGGGGAAGGAGTGTCCTTGGTTTGATTCCTGTCGATGACATGAGGAGCTTAAGGATCTTTCTCGGCCATAGCCAATTTAGCCGATCTTTGGCATGGACAGTAGGGTTTTCTGGGGTTTTTCATCCCACAAGCAGGCAAACCTGTCCTGTGAACACACAGGCTATAGTCATAGGATATAGTACTTAATCCCTCATTAGGAAGGCTCAACCAGTCCTAAGGGGCAGTCGAGGAATGGTTGAGAGGGAAAAAAAAAATCGCTTTCATTTCACATGCAAGTAAAGTTATGATGAAAGTGATCCAAGAAAGGTTGGAGCCATATGTGAATAGAGAAATGCCACAAGAATAGGCAGGCTTTAGGAGAGGTAGAGGAACTAAAGACCAAATAGAGATCACAACAGACTGTGGATTGTAATGAAATCAATGGGAATACCTAAACATCTAATTCTCTTGATAAGAAAGCTGTATTACAACCAAGAAGCTTCAGTAAAAACTATGCTTGGAGAAACAGACAGTGTTCAAGTGGGAAAAGGGGTGAAGCAGGCTTGTATACTGTCGCCCTACCTTTTTAATATTTATAGTGAATATATTATGAGAATGGCTGATTTAGCAAAGATCCATCTAGAATTAAGATTGGTAGCAGAAAAATAAATAATTTAAGATATGTAGATGATGCAACCCTCATAGCAGAAACTAAGGAAGATCCGGGCTTAATTCAAACATCAGCAAAACAAAAGTGATGGCTTCTGGTGATTTAAATTAATTTATAATAGAGGGAGATAAAATAGAAATCATTGAATGTTATGATTTACTGGGGTCCAGAATCATAAGTATGATAAATGTGAAGATGAAATTAAAAAAAAGAATAGTCATGGAGAGTGGGGGGGGGGAAGGGATGTCCAACACGACAAAAATTATGAAAGATAGAAGCGTAGTAAGATAAGGCCACGAAAGTTAGAATTGCAAAAGCAATGATATTTCCAGTAGCGATGTATGGATGTGAAAACTGGATTATTATTATTACAGGTATCTCCATGGAGTTAGTAGACTCATTGCGGGAAACCCATACTATCAAAACAATATCTATCATATCTGTTCTTGAATTCATTTACAGACGAAAAACTCACAACTGAGTCAGGCAATGCATTCCACTCATTCACCACCCTCCAGGTGAAAAACCTTGTTCTCACACCCTTGTTAACCATGCTTTTCCTTAATTTCCAGGGATGATCTTTTGTTCTTCCATCACTATCACACAGCTGAAACATTTCCTCTTCATCAATCTTATAAAATCCTTTTAGTAATTTAAATGTTTCTCTCATATCCCCTCTTCTCTGCCTATCAACCAACCTCTGCAATCCACAAGCTCTCAATCTATGAATGTAGGGAGCATTTTTTTTACATCACTCACCAACTTAGTCACTCTCCTCTGAACCCTTTCCACAACCTCCTCATCTCCAAGGAATCTAGGTGACCAGACTTGAGCACAGTAATCCAAATGTGGAAGTATCAATGCTTTATAAAGCGGAATAATAACCTCTTTATCTCTGGATGTTAGTGTGTTCCTCAATAACCAAGTAATCCTATGTGCAATCTTGGACACCTTAGCAACGTGTCCTCTGTACTTCATCTCCCTATCTATCAAACGCCCCTAAGTCCCTAGCCTCATCAATCTCTTCGAGTACTGTTCCATCAATGTAGTACACAGCTGGCAATCTTTTAATCCCAAAATGCATAACTTTACACTTTTCCACATTGAACTGATATCCATTTCCTTTTGCCCATTTTAGCAGCTTATTTAAATCATCCTGCAAACTCTCAACATCATCTTGATTTTTTTTATTGTGCTACCCAACTTTGCATCATCAGCAAACAACTGAATATCTTCCTTTAAGCCATTTCCTATATCATTTATATACAAATTAAACAACAATGGCCCAAGCACAGAGCCCTGAGACACACCACTGGCACCTGCCTCATCTTGGACTCAGCTCCTCCATACACCACCTTCTGGTATCTCTCCCTGAGCCATTCTCCTATCCATATCACCAATTTAGTATCCATTCCCATCTGCTCCAATTTGCATAACAGTGTTCTATGGGGTATTCTGTCAAAAGCCTTAGCAAAATCCAGAAGTACCACTGTGTACCCTTTTCCTTTGTCCAACTCAGATATCATTCTATTATAAAAAGCTAATAAATTGCTAAGGCAGGATCGACCTTTAATAAAACCATGTTGGCCCCTATAGAGTATCATATCCTGATCCACCCATTCTTGAATTTTGTCTTTAACCAACTTTTCCTATACCTTTACCACCACTCCCAAGATGGTGATTGGTCTGTAATTAACTACTGCAGTTTTAGAGCCAACTTTATGCAAAGGAACTACTTTGCCTTCCTTCCACTCCCTACCAGAGCTCAAACTTAAGTTAAATAACCAACTAAGAGGCATTGACAATTCCTTTGCACATTCACGCAACATCTGAACTGATATTCCATCTAAACCTACAGCAGTGTTTGCATTTAAATTTTGCAATATACCTCTGATTTCTTAACTTCATTTCTCACATTAGTTATTGCTACAGGTACAGGGATATTCTCACTTGGGTGATAGACTTTAAGATATGCAGATGAGAAGATATTAAAGAAATTATTATTATTATTATATTAAGAAAAAAGATAGGAAGTGAATTGAGTCATTTGAATTATGAGTGTGGAGGGGACTATTAAGAATCCCATGGACTGCAAGAATGACCAATAAGAAGGTTTTAGAGAATATAAAGACAGAGTACTTCTTGGAGGCAATGATCACTAAACAGAAGTTGATGTACTTTGGTCATATTATGCAAACTGATGAATCATTGGAAAAGGCAGCTATGTTGGGGAAGATTGAGGGAATGAGTAGAAGAAGAAGAATATTACAAAAGAGTTGGATGGACAATGTAAAAGAACTTACCAACTTGACCTTACAATTACTTAAAGAAAGGACAAGAGGCTAAATGGGATGGAGAGCCTTTATTCACAGGATCACCAAGAATCAAAAATGACTGGTTGGCACATAATAATCGTTTTTTCTTTGTTTCAAGCTGAAATGTTGAGTAACTGACAAATGTATGATGCTGAAAATTGCTCAGTTTTAATTTTAAAAAAAAGTCAGAGGCTTCTTGTCATTAAACATTATTCCAAGGAAGGATATTCCACCAATCCATCATTTTTAATACCAGGTGAGTTATAAATATAATAATGAATATAAAAAATGATATCATCATTTTTTTATATTCATCTCATGCATAAGAGATTGCATAACCAACAATACAGCAATGCTATGTAGGAAAGTGGTTAAGTAAAGATAAGAAACATGTTGACATGTTTCTTATCTTTACTTAAGCTGAATTATGTGTGGATATTATTCAATGGCTACTACTCATGTTTTTCCATTCTTAGTTGGAAAGCAGAAGAATGCTTCTGGGCGGTTCAATGATATCCAAGAAAATACCTACAGAAAAGGAATAGGGCATAAACAGGATATCTGTGAGCAAGTAATTGGAGTGTGTTTGTAGAGGGATTATCTATTAAGTGGACTATTCTTATCTGGACAGCATCAAGAATTGTGGGTGAAATTTTTTGTGTGCTGTGTTAATGTGTAATAATGTTATTCTAGGATTAGATGAATTAGGGGTTTATGTGGTGTTAGTAGTTGTACAGGCAAGAAGTATTGTCTTCAACAGAAGAAGCCACCAAACTTTGTAGAGACTAATGTATTTGCACAAGAAAAGAATAGAGGTATATAAGTCAGACAAAGAAGAGAAACAAGATCTTAAATGGAAATCAAAGTATTCTCAAGGTTAAAAGAAAGTGTCTTTTGAGAAATAAAACAGGGACTGCATTTTGTAGTATCTAGATATCTCATTTTCCCCATGCCTGTCAAGCCCAGTGGTCTGCCACAGCCAAGCAACTGAGGGATTTTCAGAATACAGTGAATATAGTGAATACAAACAATACCACATGAAAAGTGCTAGTACAGGTAACCCTCGTATAACCTGGTACTTATACAATGCAGTTTCGATATAACACGGTCTGCAAATTGTAGCAACACTTTATCTTTTCATATATTTTTCACTGTGACTTAAAAATCAAATTTTATCTTCATTAAATTTGCGTCAGCCCATATTGCGCATGTAACTTATACGACGAGAATTTATATTAGGGGAAATTCCCTTCGGCACGCATGTACATCAATTGTTTACAGTAAATGAAGACAACTGAAATTTTCTTTGTTTTCTGCCAGGAAAGCGCATTAAAAATCATAAGTGTGTTAATCTCAAGCTGAGTACTTTATTTTCTGATAAGTTACATACAATATGTAATGCTTTTTTTGTATGTAAAAAATTTATTTTTATAGTAATGGCCACTTAATTGATGGGGAAATAGATTTAAATGAGTAGTAAGTGATGTTGGAGGCTTAATGGATTTTTTACAACACTCAGAAAGGATTAAAACAGAATTTAATACTTTCTATATTTCGTCTCAGTCACTGAGATATCTTCAGGGATTACAAAAAAACTAATGTAACATAAACACAAATAACAAACAATACTAAGCCCAACCATGTGGTTGACACTAAAGTTCTAACTAGGTGGAGCGCTTGCTAAGGGCGGTTGTAGTGTAGTGTGCCTGGAATGTAGGGTGGGACCTCTGGTGATAAGTGCTTCCCAAATCTTAGGAAGCTTAATGCAACCGTATTTATTAATCCTTTCTAAGTGTTCTAAAAAATCCATTGAGACAAAATAAAGAAGTATTAAATTCTGTTTTAATCCTTTCTGAGTGTTGTAAAAAATCCATCTTCCTAAGATTTGGGAAACACTTATCACCAGAGGTCCCACCCTACATTTCAAGCCACCTACAACTGCCCTTAGAGGCCGCTCCACCTAGTTAGGACTTTAGTGTCACCCACGGGGTTGGGCTTAGTATTGTTTGTTATTTGTGTTCATGGTACATTAGTTTTTTTGTAATCCCTAAAGATGTTTCAGTGACTGAGACGAAATATAGGAAATATTAAATTCTGTTTTAATCCTTTCTGAGTGTTGTAAAAAATCCATTAAGCCTCCAACATGATGTCCTCATAGCACTTAAGCCTCTACACATGGAGTAGTAAGTGGTAGAATGAATAGATGATGTCGAAATGAGGAAAGTTCTGCAGAAGATTCTGATTGTGATGAATCCATTAAAGAAGTCAGTTTAATGAAATTAGCAGAAGGATTGGACTTGGCAAGAAAGTTAGGAAGTTATTTTACGGATAATAATCTCTCAATGGAGCACTCTGGAAAATTCACGAAACAATTGGATATTTGTTTAACTCCGTATTGTGAACTTTATAAAAAATTGTATCATAGTGGTAAGCAAAGTCTTATTACTGACTTCTTGATATCTAAACCAGCCAACGTAGGCAATGAGAATTATGCAAATGATGGTCAAGAGATTTCAAGTGATGACGACGTCCGGTCAGTCATAAATAAAGAACACCTATGAAATGTTAGTTTTGAAGACAGTGATGATGATTAAAGTATGCACTTTATTTTATTTTGCCTAAAACATTTATGCATTATGTTCAATGAAGTTTACGTACAATTTTTAATTTTATAAGTTTATACTATGTATTTGTTTCATAGTTTATATGTTTTCTTAACTTGCATGAATTACCTGACTTAAATAAACATATCTTTTTGTTGGGCATGTCATTGTTGTTTATATAATTAAAAAAAAAATGATTACATGTCCAACAAAAATATATATTTATTTAATTCGAGTAGTTCATGTAAGTTAAGAAAACATATAAACTATATGTTTTCTTATGTGATCTGAGTCTCGCATAACACGATTTATATAACGCGGCATTTCTATGGAACCTAACATCGCGTTATATGAGGGTTACCTGTATATATAAATATACTAGCTTCATAGCCTTGAGTTGCTTTGGCTGTAATTCCAACCAAACCAAGTTGATTATCTAGTCTGATCCAAGTAAGACAAATGTCACAAAGCAGGACATGAATCAACTCCTGGTTGAGAAAAGGGTGGTTTGTCTTTCAGGGAATTGTAATCATTCATTTTTTTAATCAGAGCAGGCAGCTATTCAGAGACTTTGTATTCTTGATTTTGGAGATTTTTAGTTTCATAGTATTTCTGGTCAGACATTAGTCATAAGATTCTCTGCTCAAATATCAGTTGCTACACAGAAAGTACCTTCAAATAGGACCTCTATGTCTTGATTAGTTATTTGGTAATGAATGCCCTTTTGATTGAAAGATGCGAGTTCAAATCCTGTCTAGGATGCGAGGAACCTGCATAAGGGCAAATGTCAGTTAGCTTCACGTGAACCTGGTAGAGTTTTTCCTACCAGAAATTCATATTTTTCATTTTTCTTGGAGCTATGCTATAGCTCCAAGCTGTCTTCTAAACTTGTCATAATCACCAGCCTTGTACTTTCGTATATATATCCTTTCCTCACAGAAGTCTTCATCTTCATATGGCTAGCCACAACCCATGTGATCACTTCATGATCACTTTCACCAACTGGAGGAAAGTGTGAAACTCCATTTAGAATTACATCTTCTGATGAAATGATCAGATCTAAAATGCTCAGCCCTCGCATGCTCTCCTTTATGTAATGCTTGAAATTGTTCTTTCTCAAGAACTTGAGTAATTCATTTAATGGACAAAGATTAATTCAGCCTCATCTAGAAATTTAATAATGAGACAAGATTTACATGTCTGTTTGCATGTAAATGCAAACAGACATGTAAATCTTGAAGAGATAGACCATTTCATAGAAGGTTTATTCATTTGGTTACGAAGTAAACTATACTTGCCAAGAAATTATATTTTTATTTAATTCTATATCCAAGTGTTTGGTTTGGTTTGGTTTATAGTTTATTTGACACAAAAACTACAAAGGTCATACTGTGCCATACTAAAGGTTACAACATTAGCATTTACTGAAAATTTAAAAACAATATGTCTGTACAAGAATCTAGTTTCACAAAGTAGCATCTCTAGGTAAACAGAACTGCTGCAGAGGGCACAGCAACACACAAGGTCAGAGGTTATTACAGTAGTGCAAAAATATTAACAGTATAAGTTAATACATAATATATGAAACACTAAGCCAAGGAATGCGGTATCTACATATATGCAAAATTATAATAGATGCCTTTATAGCAGTACAAAAATGGGCAAAAGGGATTATTATACAATATGCATGGATGAAAATTAAATTTAGCAATGCAGTAGAAACAGAATTACTAGAAAGTACACAAATAGGTAAGATGTCCTACAGCACTACATGATTATTTGAAAAATAAAGTAGTAAATAAGATGCATACACAAAATGTATGTTAAGTGATGCAGTATCTACATATAAACAAAATTACTGCAGAGGTTTCAGCAGTACATAAATAGATAACTATAGGTTAACATATGTATATACAAAACAAGTCGAGGAAAGCAGTGTCTACATCCAGTAAGATTACAACAAACATTATTATACTAATACTTAAAGAGTCAGAAAGGAATTATTATATAGCATTGATTGCATAAAATTTAAGTTTAGCATTATGGTATTTACATATTAACAAAATTACAGCAGGGTGATACAAATATACAAGATCAAGGCCCATGGTAATACATAATTGGTCAGATTTAACCTGATGAATAATATATATGTATAAAAAGTTAAGCAAAAAAAAAAAAAAGTATTTACATATAAACAAATTTATGGTCAAATGTGTTTGTACAAATTAATTCTTTCTAAAAATTTAAAAACCTCGTGCAATTTGCCTGAGTCTGCTAGCATTTCCCTGAGTGTATATGGCTTGGTTAGATAGGTGAAAATTTCATTCCTCTCTCGTGTAAATTTTTGACAATCTACCAGAATATGATGAATAGTGAGATGTGTGTTGCATTTTTCAATTTCATTTTGCAATTTCAGCTCTCAGTAAATGGGTGCATAAGATGACTGTGACCTATCTGGGGCCTAGCAAGGACAACCTCCTCCCTTCTCTTTGTATGTTGACTAGAATGCCAGTGTTTAATTTCAGGCTTAATGTTATATAGTTTGTTTGTTAATGCTTCTTGCCATGTTGACTCCCACTGAACAATTAGCTTTGATCTTATTAGCTGTCTGTAGTCTGTATATGGAGCTGTCAAACAGTATGTGGAGAAGGTATGAGCTGATTTAGCAGCTGCATCTGTAGCCTCATTTCCTTTGATTCTGATGTGGCTGGGAATCCTGCAGAACTGAACATCGAAATTAAGGATTTTCATTTTGTGAAGCAGGTGTAGCACCTCATAAACTACTGGATGTGGATTATACATAGGAGAGGAGATAGCCTGTAAAGAGCTCAACGAGTCTGTATAAATTATACACTTTTGGTAGCAGTTTTCTTTATATGCATAAGTGCAAGCTGAATGGCATGTAACTCTGTTCTATAATTACTGCAGTCTGGTGGGATCCGATTTGAGATAATAATGTCAGGAAACACAACAGCACAGCCAGCAAAGGTGTTAGTTCTTGAACCATCAGTATAGATGGGTAAGAAATCAGTGTGTGCTGCTCTGTGTGCATTAAACAATTGTAGGTAAATGGATGATGGGGTATAAGATTTCTGTAGCTGACAAAGTGAGAGGTTGCAGGATGGTGTGCAAATTTGCCATGGAGGAATGTTGTTATGTTTAGTGCAGCTAATGTTGTCAACATTTATACTAACAGCTTGCACAGTTTCTTTAATACGAATACCAGAAGGATGTATAGCAGTTTGAAGTGTGTGATATTGAGCTTCCCAATGCAGAGAGAAGATACTATTCCATGTAGGGCGATCTGGGAGAGATTTTATTTTTAGGGCGTAATTAAGAGACAACTGTTTCTGTCGAAGTGATAGAGCCGGTTCATTTGCTTCTACATAGAGACTTGGAGTGGGTGAGGTGCGAAAGGCACCAGTAGCTATCCGTATGCCCTGATGATGGATGAAATCCAACCATCGTAGGTTACTCTGTCTTGCCGAACCATAGACTTGGGACCAATAATCCAGCTTTGAACGTATAAGTGCACGATAAAGATGGAGCAATGAAGCTCAATCAGCACTCCACCCAGTAGAGGCTAGAGTGCAAAGGAGGTTCAAAGTTCTTTTGCACTTTTCTCTTAGTTGACGAATGTGTGCTAGAAATGTGAGTTTTCTGTAAGTTCTTGGACTCAAAAATGAGTCCAAGAACTTGGTTTCTGTAGTTACTGGAATAACAATAGGTCCCATTCTTAGTTCAGGATCTGGGTGATGAGTGTGTTTTCGACAGAAGTGTACACAGACACTTTTTTCTATTGAAAACCTAAACCAATCTTCATCATCGAACGAGGAATATACGACCTGCCTCCAACAATAGCTAACAACATACGTTTAGATGTGGCCAACATCCTAATCAAGTCCAAGCCTCCCAAAAATAATATCCTACATAAGGAATTCATTGCTATAAAAGAGCTACACAACAACAGCCAGATTACCATAACAAAAGCAGACAAAGGAAATGCAACCGTGGTGATGGACACAACTGAATATGAAAACAAAATGCACACACTATTACAAGATCAGTCAACATACAAAATTATAGATCGCAATCCCATCAACACACAAAAGAATAAGGCACGAAAATTATAAAAAAAAGTCACTTCCTGGCCCAAAGACACAGTTAACAAACTCAAACCCTTCCATGTTAAAACACCGAGGATCTATGGATCACCAAAAATTCACAAACTAGGCACACCCCTACACCCAATTGTGGACAGTATAAATAGTCCCACATACAAACTGGCTGACATTTAGCGAAGCTACTAGCCACTCTCACTAACAATTCTCCCTCCTTTGTCAAAAATTCAGCACACCTAAAAAGCATCTTACAACACCTTACCCTAAAAAGCTCAGACTTAATAGTAAGCTTTGACATCACTTCACTATTCACAAATGTACCACTAATAGAAACCCTCAATCTACTGAAGTCACACTTCCCCCCTGATATATTTGAACTATTCAAATTCACAATACATGCAGGATATTTCACATGGAAAGGGAAAATATACAAACAAATTGATGGGACAGCCATGGGCTCCCCCCTTTCCCCCCCTAGCCAACTTTTACATAGAACACCTGGAAAAACAAGCAATCAATACAGCCACTCTCAAACCAACACTTTGGCTACGCTATGTTGATGATGTGCTTGCTATTTGGCCACATGGCCCTGAGACATTGAAAACATTCTTAGCACATTTAAATAGCCAACATCCCAAAATCCACTTTACTATGGAACTGGAAGCCAACAACTGTCTGCCCTTCCTGGATACACTAATCACACGTCTCCCAGATGGTTCCTTATCATTTTCAGTTTTTAGAAAACCCACACGTACAGGCAGATACTTACACAAACAATCACGCCATCATCCTTCTCAACAATGTGGCATATTAAAAACGCTAACCCATAGAGCGAGAGCAATCTGTTCCAATGACAAGGCTCTTACTGCTGAACTGACTCACTTATGCCACACCTTCTTGGCCAACGGCTACAATCCACATAAAATAAACAAAATACTAAACACTCCTAAGAAGCCCCTCCCACCATCCACCACAGAGAACTACAACAAAACAGTCACCATCCCTTACATTAAAGGCACATCCGAAAAGATCTCAAGAATTCTCAATAAACATAAACTACGCACTACATTCAGACCATGTAGCAAATTAGCCACCCTCATCTGCTCACCCAAGGACAGCATTCCTCCTTTATCACATCCAGGAGTCTACCAAGTACCCTGCTCATGCAATCAAGCCTACTACGGTCAAACAGGAAGAACTGTGAATATCCGCATCAGCGAACATAAACGATATGTCCGGAATTATCATTATGGGAAGTCGGGCCTAGCAGACTATGCTCTGGATATCCCTGCACACAGGATCAACTGGAAAAACACAAAAGTACTACACAGAAACCCGTATAAATCAGAGAGATTGTTCTTAGAGGCGACAGAAGCCCTAAAACATCCTCCAAATCTCAACAAATATGGCTGTATTAACTTGCTGAAGATCTGGGAGACAGTCATATTAAGAAAAAACTAGCACTTTTCTAGGACTCTAGTAATATATGATAGGTTTTTTTTTTTTTTTTTTTCCAGATAGAGGGCGCCAAAATCAGGACTTTAGTCTTTGTGTTGCTGCTACAATTTTGTTTAAGTACACCATGTTGTTTTAGTCTCACGTATTGTGACAAACAGTGTTTTTGTGCTCTGAAGATGCTGGTTATAATACCAGCAAAATATCAGCATCAAGTTAATAAATTAATTATTTACTTAGTTTCTGTGTTCTATTATACCGTTAAAATAATAAACAACACCATCTTCATCAATTGCTTGATGAAAAAACTTCATCAATTGCTTGCTGAAGTTGTCTTTCAATTATCTCATGTTATGTGAGTGACAATAAATTGTGAAGTAATCAACATATAGAGCATTGTCTACAGTGGGAGGAAGCTGTTCAATGATTGAGTGGATTTTAATAGCAAAAAGGGTTACACTTAAGACAGAGCCTTGGGAAACACCTTGTTCTTGAAGATATGGTCGAGATAGCATACTTCCCACTCTGACTTGGAAAGTTCACCTGGACAGAAAGTTTTTAATAAATATAGGGAGGTGTCCTTTGAGATCTAGGTTATAGAGGTCTTTTAATATGCCATATCTCCAGGTTGTGTCATAAGCTTTTTCCATGTCAAAAAAAAAACCGAGACAAGATGGTCTCGCTTCAGAAATGCAGCGAGAACATCTTGTACAAGTTTCTAACCGAACTAAATGGTCTAAAGTTGATTGATGTCTACAGAAACCACATTGTGTATTGGAAAGAAGACTGTTGCTTTCTAAATACCAGAGAAATCTGGCATTAACCATTTTCTCTAGTATCTTACAAAGACAGCTGGTCAGAGCAATAGGTCGATAATTATTTGCTTGTGTTGGATCTTTTCCTGGTTTTGGGATAGCAATGACAATTGACTTATGCCAAGAATTTGGAAACTCTTCCTCTGCAAGTATTCTATTGTATAATAAGAGAAGAAGATCCATAGAAGATGATGGTAGATGTTTTATCATTTCATAATGAATGTCATCAGGTCCTACTGCACTAGGGTGAGATTGTAGGAGAGCTCTTTTTAGTTCCTCCTTGACAAATGGCTGATTATATGGCTGAAAAATGTTGGTAGAAAAATTAAGCCTTTGGTTCTCTTGCTGCTCTTTCAGTATTAAAATTCCAAAGAATATGAAGCTGTTGCTGAGATTTTAGCAAACGTCTCTCCCAAAGTATCTACAATAGCTTTTGGGATCAGCAAGAACACTTCCATTATAGTCTAAGGTGGACAAACAATGTGTACTATATCTGCCTTTCATTTTCCAGATTTTATCCCATACAATTTTTGGACTGGTCATTTGATTAATTGATGTAGTAAATTGGATCCATGATTATTTTTGACTCTGACGTCTTACAAAACATGCTTTGGCTCGAGCATGCTTGAAATTTACTAAATTTGATGGTGGGGTATCTACGAAATATGCTCCATGCTCTGTGTTGATCTATTTTGGCTGCCTGACCTTCTGGGTTCCACCAAAGCTTTGGATAGACTGGAAATCAAGATGATGTTTTTGGGATGGAGGTTGTTGTTGTTGCCTGGACAATGCATTCTGTTATATATTTTACAGCTTCATTGATAGGTGTGTGACTGATGGCATCAGCATTAAATTTTGCAAGATGAGAGAAAGTGTTCCAGTCAGCCTGGTCTATTTTCCATATAGGTATCCGTGTGGGTGAACATGGTTCCTGTGAAGACATTGTACAAAGAACAGGAAAGTGATCACTACCATATATGTTCTCTTCAACGTCCCACATGAGCAGTGGAAGAATGGAAGGGGAAGAGATTGTAAGATCAATTGCAGAATATGAGCAGGTAGGCATATGGAAGAAAGTATCGAGTTTATTATTTAGAAGGGAAAGGTTATTATTATCAAGAATTTTTAATGATTCGACCTCGTCTATTAGTGTCGGCACTACCCCCATAGAGTATTGTGACCGTTAAAGTCACCTCACCCATCAAAAGTATGGGTTCAGACAGTTGCGAGATAAGGTTATCGAGATCAATTTCATTTAACTCAGCATTTGGTGGTAAATAAATTGAACATACTGTAATAAGGAATCCCACAGAGAAGCGAATCGCTACTGCTTCCAGAGAAGTATTAAGTTGGACCTGATGGAAAGGAGTATGACTGTCCACTAGGATATCTATTCCTCCATGAACAGGACCATCTCCAGTTCTATCCTTTGTACAACAGTGAAATTCCTAAAGGTACAGTCCTCATTGAGTCTTAAGTAAGTTTCCTGTAGACAGAAACAGAAAGGTTTGTGTTTCTACAACATCTTGATATTGTCACTATTCTGGCGGATCCCATGACAGTTCCATTGTAAAAATTTTCCTATTGTTTTGATTTTATTGACTTGTCTGGTTTTTGAGAGGTTGAGGGCTTACCTTTGTCAGATTTAAATTTGTCCATTGTTTTTGGGAAGTATGGACAGCCAGTGTCCATCTCTTCCTCTGGTAGAGTGTTCAGAACATCAAATGTGTTAGGGTCAGTTGGGATACTTAGTTTGCTTTCAGTGGGTATCGAGGTATCCATTTTTTCTGTGTGAGTGTCTGGTGGTTTATCTTTGAGTGAGGTCTCCACCATAATTTTTTTGACAGATAAGTTTTCATTGAATGGGACCATTTTTGAAGTTGTCTCTGGAGTAAGGCTATAGGTCTTGTGATTAATGCGCTTAACAGAGAAGCACTTGCGATCGTAAAGTTCAGATATGGTGATATTATCAAATGGTGGAATAGACATACATGTTTGAGTTGCTGTTGGCACTTTTTTAATTGTTACTTTTTCAGCATAAGAGGATCATAGAACAGGTGTAATGGTGGATAGCTTTCTTTTTGGATCCTGATACTATGTTTTGTTCTGTTTTAATTTTTGGTATCTTTTTTTCATCTTTCCATTTCTGACATGCATGAGAGTATGCTGGATGATCTCCCTGACAGTTGACACATTTAGCTTTTTTTTCACAGCAAGATTTATTTTCATGTTCTTTACTACCACATCGGGCACAGGTAGCAGAACCACGACAGACAGTTTGGGCATGTCCATATCTTTGACATTTAAAGCATCTCAGCAGGTTAGGGATGTATATTCTAACAGGACAGCTGAGATATCCTGCTTTTACAGGTGTCGGAGGCCTAGGTGTATCAAAAGTAAGGATGATGTTCTTGGTTCAGACCACGACCATTCCTGCGTATCAGGATGCACCTCACACCCGTCACTCCTTGATCTTTAAGCTCTGAACATATCTTCTCATCAGGAACATCAAGGAGATCCCATTCTGATATCACTCCTCTACTGGAATTGAGTGTTCTGTGAGCTGAGCAGTTACTGCAATTTGTATTCCACCCATTGTCGTTGCTCTCAGTAGTTTCTCAGAATGTTGTTTCCATAAGGATATCACCAGAACACAATTTCTTGACATTTTTGGGATGTCCTGCCAGTCCTTCTAAACCTTTTTGGATAAAGAAGGGTAACATTTTCCCAATTGGTTTTTCACCTGTTGCATGAATAATTAAAAAGGTTGGTACATTTATATTTGTATCCAATATCTTTTATTTCTTACTTCTGTTTCCATATGCTGTGTCTATATTATCAGTACTTGGTTGGGACTTTGTTAGGGTCCCTGAAACATTTGAGGATGGAGAATTCATATTTAAGGAATTTTTAATTTGGTGCCAGAGCTCCCCACCCACCACGGAGCCACACATGGACGCCCACTACCCGGCAAGCAAAGACTGCGCTCAGGAGTGGAACGCCAGGGCTACCCTGGACGCTATACTGGCACTGCAGCAGGTCTAGGATCCCGACCCCGGACCATGGGGTGAGAGACTTACTGCAACACTTTTGAACCTTGCTGGCAAGCCCACTAGCCGATTGATCCTGGCTGGGCCATCCAGGACCGTCTTGCCAAAGCAGGGACCAAAGTAGTGCAAGACTGCAAGGATCCCCTTTCCGGATGTCCACAGGTCACACCGCACAGCAAACATGGCAGCAGGGCATTGGCCCCCAATGATGGTGATCTGGAAAAAGGATGGTGAAAAAGACTCAGGAGAAGTAGAGCAAAGAATATGGGAAGAAAAGCAAAGAAAAAGAGGAAGAATGAAAAGGGCCAGTACCATCGCTGGGAAGTTCCCTCCACCACGAACAGGTGCCCCACATGGAGGGGTATCCAAGTGTAAGAACAGTTTGAGTGTGAAGTATCTTTACAACTAGGCTACTTGTATATATAGAGGCTGATGATTTCACATCAGTTGCTTTATTATCCTATAATGCAAAGCACACTTCCTTCAGCACTTGCATAATACCATTCATTTCTCTTAAATGCTTATTTCATTAATTAATTTGCTTGACTATTTATTCAGAGATAATTATTTATATTAATATATACATCAAAAAATGGCCTTAGCATTCAGTATTGTATTATTTAATTTTAGGTTTGATATTGATGGCAGCAGCAGAAAAAAACAAGACTTCACAGAATGTTCATGAAGAAAAGAAGAGACAAAAAATAGACTCAAGGAATTTATAGATTAAATTAAGATGATAGATGGAAGCTACTTTAGGGCCATACTGGATTGCATTTATGTTTTTTGTTTGTTTTGATTTTGTTCTTTTTTACATTCAGAGGACTATAAGATAAAATGTTTTGATGAAGGAGTATATATATAAATATTACAGTTGTTTCAGATTGCGAAATTCTTTAAAAGTTTGTAAACATCTGTTTTAGATAATGTTTAATGCTTCCTAACTTTATATACAAAAAATCCTCTGTGTGCCTTTGCATCTGGATAGAAACACCTTCCGTTTATAGAATCAAATGTACTTCAGTAACCTGGAATGTGTTCCCTAGGATTTATATTTTTATACATGACTTTTCTAGAGTAATTAATAGTTAAACTTGGTCTTGTTGCTGTTTTGTGGAGAAATTAAGAAACGAGCACATTGACACTTTTTTAAAATGTACATATTTTCTAACCATTTATCTTTAGCAATGAGAGTAAATGACAACCATATGTGTTGTCAGTATTGTTTTAAGCATCTACTGTGCAGGAGAGTATATGTAGATGTCTACTAAACTGGAAAAGCTAGACAAGTCAGGGAATATATATATATGGAAGGTCAGGGAATATCATCCTAAATAGCAAAAAGAGATTAGGAAAGCTAATTTTATACCTAATTAATTACTTTTTTTTTACTGTTGGATGTTTACCAATTGCAAGTAAGAGTTCTAAAGAAAGTGAAATATATCTTCTAAGAGATTAATAAGGAACTTAAAAATAAAAAATACATAACCTTGTAACCACTGTGCATTGGGTATAATTTAAATTTTCACCCCACATTATTTTAAGTTAGTATATTGATATTAGAATATTTTTAACATGCCTCATTAAATTGTTTGTGTATGTGTGGGAAATAAATTGATATAATTTTTTAATTAAATAAATGAAATGAGAATATAATGGATAATTTGAGTTGTATGTACATAACTTAGAAGGCAGCAAATGAAGTTTTTGAAAGCAACAGTACTATCAGACATGTTGCTGTTTGTTGAGTTTTGTATGTATGTGTACATCATATCTTATCAAGTCAGAAAAGTTGCAGAATGTAGTTGGGATTAAAATTTTAATGCCTAAAAGCACACTATGTATGTGATTTATAAATAATTCCATGTGCATCATCACCTGTAAGAAATAAATCTTACTGATGAAAATCTTTTCATAAATGAGAGTTGACAATGCATTTATTTCTCTAGTTACTCATTCATCAGAAAGAAAATACTGACATTACTGAAGTTCAGTCTCTTTTTTCTTCATTATAGTTTAACAACAAAAAAAGTTTAAAACTAATTTGCTATTACTTGCTATATTGAAAATATAGCAAATAAAGTGAGTGAGGTATGTTAGTCTTTGCAATGATATTAACTGAAAATACCATTGCCCAAAAGTGGTGGGCAGGCTAAGAGTAATAGTGATACTACACGTATATAGTCTAACAGCCCTTTGCAAGTTGAATTCACATAACAAAAGGAGATAAACACATCTACAATTGTAGATGTGTTTATCTCTGTACTCTAATCCTCTGTACAAAGTTTGTGTAATGTGTAAGGATGATGTACAAAGTTTTTCCTCTGTACTCTAATCCTAGAGTACAGAGGAAAAACTTTGTACATCATCCTTACACATTAGAGATTTAGAAATCTCTAGTATGTTGGCACCATGTGCAGGCAAGTTTTTTTCCTCTTAAAAAATGGGAATGTGATACATTTCTTAAATAATAGCCTTACTCTTCTGAAACATGGCATTGAGATCAGTTTTTAAGTTAATGGTTATGGAGGATTTTCTATCTTGAGATATTTGAGCACAGCTAGCTTCTGATAACAGTGCCCTAATCACTGAACATGACTACAATCTCAACATCTTAGGCAATAGCTACAATTCCCACCAAATCCAAAAACTATTAAAACCTAAACCTCCTTCCAGCTGCAGAACATACTACACCAAATCTATCACCATTCCATATATCTACTTACAGACCATATAAAAAAAAAAAAAATTGGCATCCACTAGAGACTGGCTACAGTCATTGGACCCACCAGGTGTTCATTATGTTCCTTGCAACTGTAAAATGTCCTACTGTGGCCAAACAGGCAGGACAGCAAACATCAGAATTGCAAAAATAACAATTACTACATCTGGTTCTACCACTTAGGAATTGCTTACTATGCTTTGGACACACATCACAGGCTACACTGGAAGATGGCCACTCTACTCCACTCCACTGCAGTAAATATAAATATGAAAGAATATTCCTAGAATCTGCTTCATCCTTAAGAGACTATCCAAACCTCAACAAATTTGTTTGCATAAAATTACCGCAAATTTAGGAAGCACTTATAATCAGAATTTCAGCTCAAACTAAGAACATCCATTTTAGTCCACTAGAACTTTTGAGCTCACCTTTGGTTGCCATGCCTTAGCCTTCTTTGTCCAAATGTACTGGCAGGATGTTCATATTATACTCAACTCTGTTCCCTGATGATGGCAATTTGGTTTTACTGAAATATTGGAAATATTAATTAGAATAAATTTCTGTTAATTAATAAAGAAAGACGTAAAAACCACAGTAATATCTTTAATTAGTAAAAGGACAAATATTTTGTACCAAAATTAATAGTACATCTTCGGTGTCTGTTACAGCAATAGGAATGGAATACAAGCAAAACGTTCAGTGGATCACCTATATATGATAGAAAAATAACAAATTTAATCTATTAAGATAAATGGTTTTTTTCATAAGATAAAAGTCTCCCAGATCTTTGAGAGAGACAGACAGTCATTTCTATTTAAATTTGGTTGGTGTAAGATAGTTTCACAACTTTCTTTGAATAAGCGTTCATATTTGAATCTGCATCTATGGAGGAGAACGGCTTTATCCCACTGGACACTATGAGTAGAGTCAATACTGTGCTGCGCCAGACCAGACTTCAGAGGTTTGTTATAATCAATATAATATTGATGTTCTTTTATTCTTTTTTCCAAAGAACGGCCAGTTGTCCAAAATCAGAGACATCTCATTTGCAAGATATTTGGTAAACGCTAGCCAACGATAGAGAAGACAGTTTGTCCTTTATAGAAGGTAATGAAGAAATTTTGTTGATAGGAATATATGTTGGAATCAATTGATACTTTTTCAGAATTCTACCTATAGGTTCTGAGATTCCTGGAATGTGCGGACTGTTGAAGAAGCTGTAGGTATTGGAACATAAGAGTCAAGTATCTGTTGGATTTGATTGGAGTTGTAATCATTTGATTCAATTAACTTTTTAATAATGGAAAGTTCTTGTTGTAAGATTATTGGGGAAGAGCAAACTTTATGTGCTCTATGAATTAGAGATTTTTGAGACGTGTGGTGCACAGACTTTTTGTGAATGTATCTGCCAGTAAATGTGGATTGAGTGGTGGAGACAAAGAGTTGTAGAGTAGAATTCTGAAAAAGTATCAATTGATTCCAACATATATTCCTACAAAATTTCTTCTTTATTACCTTCTACAAAGCATAAACTGTCTTCTCTATCTTTGGCTGACGTTTACCAAATACCTTGCGAATGTGATGTCTCTTATTTTGGACAAACTGGCTGTTCTTTGGAAAAAAGAATAAAAGAACATCAATATTATATTGATTATAACAAACCTCTGAAGTCTGGTCTGGCACATCACAGTATTGACTCGACTCTACTCATAGTGTACAGTGGGATAAAGCTGTTCTCCTCCATAGATGCAGATTCAAATATGAACGCTTATTCAAAGAAAGTTGTGAAACTATCTTACACCAACCGAATTTAAATAGAAATGACTGTCTGTCTCTCTCAAAGATCTGGGAGACTTTTATCTTATGTAAATAACCATTTATCTTAATAGATTAAATTTGTTATTTTTCTATTATTTCCTAGCACGCGGTAACAATTGTATTTTAATAGGTGATCCGCCGAACGTTTTGCTTGTATTCCATTCCTATTACTATAACAGACACTGAAGATATACTATTAATTTTAGTACAAAATATTTGACCTTTTACTAATTAAAGATATATTAGTGTGGTTTTTACATGTTTCTTTATTAATTAATTTACTATGCCACAGTTCCTCTTAAAATCATAAATTTCTGTTGTAATTTCTTTAAAAAAATAGTCATAACATATAAGCCTTACCACTAGACATTTTTCCCCTCACTGATTTTTACCAAAGCAAGGTTTCATTAAATAGTTTCTACTCTCAGTTACCTGGTATGAGACAAAATCTTATCATTCCACAGCTTATTAAGTTTATATTTCACGGTTTTCTAAACACCTTACAAATTGATCACTCACTGCTTCTACTGCATATCCCACTAGTTATTTTAACACCAGCTCCATTCAGTAGAAAAATTTGTCCAGAATCTTTTCTTTTCCTATTGGCATTTTTCCTAAAAAATGCTGTGGTGTTGCTTTTATCTACTTGGCCAGCCTCCTCTCTCTTTTGTTAGCCACATTTTTTGTAATTTCCTGCTTAATGTTTCTAATCCATCCATTTCACTCCTACTCTATTTATCCTTCTGACTTGAAGAATGCAATTCTATACTGAATATTCCAAATATTTTGGACTATGTCCATCATCATCATCATCAAATTCCTGCCATGTACCCTCAAGGGGTGTACAGGATATGACAGTACTACATGAAAAATTTACATCATTACTAACTTCCTATCTACAATTTTCCTCCAAATCAGTCTGTTACTTGTCAAGACTCCAACATTATCAGATCTTATATTTCTATCGTCTAAGGCACTTTGTACCGTATCAATCCACCTATATCTTGGTCTTCCTCTGGGTCGTTTTCCTGCCAACCTGGCAGAGAACACTTGTTTTGCTAATCTTTCCTCTCCCATTCTATTTAAGTGACCATACCATCTGAGATTAGCTCTGCTAACGCATTCCTGGATGCTGATAATTTCAAGTTCTTTCCTAATATTCTTATTTTTAATATGATGTTGCCATTGATGCCATCTGTTCACGCCTCTAATCTTTCTCAGGACTCTCATATCTGCGGTCTCTAGTCTTTGGTCAAGTATTTTACTTCTGACCCAGCTCTCAGGTCCATAAGTTAAAACTGGTTTGAACACTGTCTTGTATACAGCTAATTTAGTGTTCCGACTAATTTCTCTCTTATTCCATATGAATTTATTCAATTGACTTCCCACCATACCAGCTTTGCTGATTCTGTTGTCTATTTCTATATTTAATTTACCATCTTCAGTAAAAATCGTGCCTAAGTAACTGAAATGTTTTACTTGTTCCACAGGTTCTCCATTCACAACACAGTTGACATTTTCAATGATTCTGCCTATTTTCATTGTTTTTGTCTTTTTATTGCTGACCTTCATACCATATCTATGACAACAGCTATTCAATTTAGTCAGAGAATCTTGCAGACTTGTAGCGGATTTATTTAGAAGTATAACATCTGCATAAAGCAAAGAGCTGACATTAACATCTCCAATTTTGATATCAGGTTTAATACCACTTTCCTTCATAATGTGATCCATATAGATAATGAATAACAGAGGGGATAATGTACATCCTTGTCTCACACCAGATTTAACATTAAACCATCTTCCTGTACTTCCTTCAATTCTAACTGCTGACTTACAACTCAAATAAAGACTAAGTATTGCTTGATATAATGCCCCATTGACACCATATAACTGCAGCGTATTGAATAGCTTCTCTCTTGGCACCTTGTCATATGCCTTTTCCAAATCAACAAAACTTAAATACAGATCTTTGTTATATTCCCATGCTTTCTCGACTATTTGTCGTAAAGTGAAGATCTGATCCTGACAGCCTCTATTTGGCCTGAATCCAGCTTGTTCTTCACCAAGCTTTTCTTCCACAATTCTTCTCAACCGTTTCTCAAGTATACTTGCATAGATCTTGCCAGGAACACTTAGTAGGGAAATACCTCTGTAATTCTCACATTCAGTTTTATTTCCATTTTTATATATGGGTACTATGAGAGCTCTACTCCAATCATCGGGAATTCGTCCCTCAGTCCAGGCTTTCTGAACTATGCAGTGCAGCCACTGTAAGACTTTTATATCACCATACTTCAGCATTTCTGGTCGAATATCATCTACTCCTGCTGCCTTTCCACATTTCAAGCCTTTGATGGCTTTTTCTACTTCAAGTATGGATATGTATTCCTGACTGCATGCCTGGTCCATATTTTTTATCACTGTGCTGTCATCACTGCTTGTTTCATTTAGCAAATTTTCAAAGTAATTACTCCATACTTCAAGGATATCTTTTTCTCCTGTTTTCATGTCACCTTTATCATCTCTAACTCCTTTTACAGCCCTCTTTCCTCCATTCCTAAGCTTCTTCAACAACCTCCAGAATATTTTGCCACCTTCTTGATATTTATTTTCTATATTCTTGCCAAAGGCCTCCCATGACTTTTGTGTAGCTAGTTTTACACACTGTTTAGCTTTCTTACATTTGTCTCTGTATTCTGTAAGAGTAAAAGCCGACTTATTTGCCAGGAACTTTTGATATGCTTTCTTCTTTTCCTTCACTGCCTCTTTAACTTCCTGTGTCCACCAGGGAGTTCTGATATTTTTATCCTTGCACACAACCTCACCACATGCCTCTCTGGCAGAATCAATCAATGTTTTCTCCAGAGTTTGCCACTGAATCTCCAAGGTTTGATTCCTGTTCTCAAACTCTTTCATTTTCTTTTCAATAATCTTTCTGTATTTTAGTCTACAGTTCACATCTGAGAGCTGCTCAACTTTTATTCGCTTTAAAACTTTCTTATATGTTATTCTTTTCAATATGAAATTCAATTTTATCCTGCCAAAGACTAAATAGTGATCACTTCCAATTTCAAATCCTCTGTACACTCTGGTGTCCTGCACCAGGGAGAAAACATCACTATCAACAATAACATAGTCAATGAGACTTTTCTTATTCCTAGCCTCTTCTCTCCATATGAATTTGTGCACATTTTTATGTTGGAACATGGTGTTAGTAATAACACCATGTTCAGAATCCAACAGATATTTGCCATTATTATTAGCTTTGCTCTTTTCTCCAAATTTTTCAAAAATATTTTTATATGTCTCACAATCATTTCCTACGCTGCTATTTAGATCCCCAACAAGGACCAATTTTTCATTGTGTCAGTTGCTTTTTCTAAAGCGTCAAAAAATTCCTCCACTTCTACCTTAGTAGAACCTTCTATGGGACCATAGGCACAAATAAGTCTCATTGTCCAGTTCCCCATTCTCATATTTGCCCACATTACTCTGCTTGAGACTGACTGCCATTCAAGAAGATTAGCCTCATATTTTGTGTTGAATACTATGGCCACTCCTTCTTTTCCTTGATTGTTATTGCCTGAATATAACATTTTGTATTTATTGCTCAGAAAGATCTCACCAGTTTTGGTCTTTTTTGTTTCAGTCACCCCTGTTATGTCGATCTGGTACTTATCTAATTCCTCAGCCAGTTCCATTTCTTTGCCATTCAGGCTTCTTACGTTGATAGTACCGATCTTTAACTCTGGTGATGTTGAGTTGGGGTTTGTTTTCAGATTTGTTCCAGTAGCTAACTTTTCACTGTTCGCCCTGGTTCCCTGGCGAAAACAACGGGGGCCTTGTTTAACCGGGCGATGCCCCAGCCGGCATGAAATTTTGTCATGTTGTACCATCATTTTTTATTTTGGTTTAACCAATAAGAATACAATTTGTTCGGCTAAATCCCAAATTGCCAGCCCATCCTCATTCATTCAGTATCAAAGTATATACCCAACAGGGTGCACCACGAGAAGGTGAGGATTGGACATTAGGTCAGAAGCCCTGGTCGGTTCTCCGCATTCCTTTAAAGGCTATGTGGAGGTCTCCTCTCAGTTATACAGCTTTGACCCTTAAAAAATTAACACTGGATGGACTATGTCCATCCAGTGTTAATTTCTTTTGCTCCCATCATGGTACAGTATTAAAGTTCTTTAAAATATTATTTGTTTTTCTATAAAAGCAATTTTCACCCTGTTTTTTCTTTAATTATCTTCACTTTCATGAAATATCATGACTACAACCTTCTTAGAGATGTTAAGTAGTGTGCATATACAAATCTTTCACTGATGCCTACCTGGTTGGCCAAGTGGTTAGCGTATCCGCTCTCCAGCCAAAAGGCTGTGGGCTCGAATCCTGCTGTAGGCATGGATGTTTGTGATTGTCTCTGAAAATACTAGTTGTGGTGGTGATGGGTGGTAGATGCTGTTGATGTAGTTGGTGGATTGAGTGGTGGAGACAGAGAGTTGTAGAGTAGGTACCCTCCCTTGATTGTGACTCCATGGAGGTGTCACATAATAATAATAATAATGTCTTTACAGGTAGGCTGTTGAGAGATGTTTCAGTAAGGAATTTGATCCCCCCCACACACAAATGGTGAAAGTTACAAGTATACTACACTCTTAATTTTTTATTTAATTTTTCTTGAAAAAGTAAATCATGGAGAATTCAAGAAAATGCAGTAAATGCTTATAAACCTAGTTTGGATAATAATGAGGTTAGGTCTGTCACCATAATTAACTGTGTTATTTGAGTGTGTGTGTTCTCTGGCTGGTTTGTTGTGAGGGAATCCAGGCATCAGGAAATAAAACATTATCACTTCTTTATAAGACTGGAAAAATTAGTTTTCATCGGTTTTGAAATCCCTTGTAAATGTTTAAGTGTTAGATGAAATCTGAATACAGATCTACCCAAATAAGGAACAGTATTGTTACTGACAGCACTTCAAACAAATAAGTTGCACCTTTTTTTTTTTTGGAAAAAATCGCCTTTATTTCTCATTGTAGTCTCCATCGAGGTCTACACATTTGGTCCAGCAAGTTTCTAATTTTTTCATCCCATCTAAAATGTAGGATTTGTCAAATTATGCAAAATAGTCATAGACAGCCTTGATGACATTCTTGTTCGAAGAAAATTTCTTTCCCACTGAGCCAAATTTTTAAGTTTTTGGAACAAGAAGAAGTCACACAGGACCAAGTCTGGAGAACACGATGGATGTTGAACCGATTCGAACCTCATTTCATGCAATTTTGCCATTGCGACGGCCAATGTGTGGGACAGTGCATTTTCTTGATGAAAGAGCACATTTTGTGTGCCAATCTTGGCCGATTTTTCTTCAGTTCTGCTTTTAAACTGTCCAACAATGACACATAATAGACTCCTGTTATTGTCTTACCCTTTTCCAAATAGTCTATCATGATAATTCCTCGGGAATCCGAAAAAACAGTGGCCATCACCTTCCCAGCTGACAAAATGGTCTTCGCTTTTTTCAGTACTCTTTCACTGGACATTGTCCATTGTTTTAACTGCTTCTTGGACTCAAGTGTGTAGTGGTGGATCCAAGTTTTGTCTACAGTCACGAATCGATGCAAAAAAGTCCTGCGAATTGCAATTAAATATCGCCAAACACTATGTTGAAATGATTGAAATAATTGCTGCGCCCATTGTGTGCACAGCTTTTTCATATGCAATTTTTTGTGCAGGATATTATACACCTGTTCAGTTGAGATGCCTGCAATCTCACACATTTTCACTCAGTGGTCTTCCATAACAATACCATGGAGTGTTTAAATGTGGTCATAAGTCCATCTTTGATGAACTTACAACCACGCTTAAACTCTTTTATCTAAAAATAAATAGTCATTAATGCTTGTGCAGAGTCCCCATGAACTGCATCTAACTCGGCTTTGATCTGCGCAGCCGTCCACTTCTTCAAAAAAAGTGTTTTATCATTGCAAGAAACTCGTTTTCTCCATTTTTATGAAAAATGGGAACACAGTCATTTTAAATGTTTGCCAAATGAAAACTACACATTGCACTTGGCTAAAATTTTGCCAGGGGTCATGAAAAAGATGATACATGCTGACACTGGTATGAATTGTGTCGCCATCTATTGGAAATTTACCAAACATTTCAAACAACCCTCGTAACTGATCAAGTTGCTATTATGAGAGCTCTGGTTGCACTGAAAATTCTTGAGAAGTTAGGATGGAGAGATTGAAAGAAAGCTTGTTGCACAGGGCAGTGGAGCTCTTAATGGATTTGCCTTTTCATGTCACCTTAAACTCATTTGCATTTTTCACATTCTTAGTATCTGCTAGCAAAAACAGAAGAAAAAAGTAATTTGAGTTACTAATATTTCACTGGATTTCTAACCAGGATCTTCAAAACACAAATTATAACTGTTGTAAAACACACAGCATTTAAATAAATTGTTACAGAACCCAATCAAATTGCAACTGCAAAGAATTCAAGACACAATTCAAAGAACTTCAGCCAAATGTGCTCTTAGAATGGACGTCTCCCAGATATTTTGGTAAATTAATGCAGCCATGCTGATCAAGGTTATGGGATGTTTCATAGCAGATGCTAATTCTAAAAACAGCACAGCTCTCTTCTTTCATTTAATCCTGTGTGAGGGGGGCCGTGCTATCCAGAGAAAGATCTGCCAGTCTTAACTTGCCATACCAAAGATGACAAATGTGTTTTTTTATGTTAGTCAAGGGAGATGCTAACAGATCTAATAGTTTTGTCCAAAGTAGGATGAGTTGCAAACATGTGGAATTTGTACACGTATAAGAAGGTGATCCTTCAGAGGATTGATTAAAGTTATCTGGATGTATTGTTTAAAAGTAGTATGAAGAATTCCATGCCAATTTTAAGTTGATCATTTGTCTAAAGGATGATCAACTTCATCCTGGAGTGTCATCTGCCTGCAACATGCATTTCTTTGGACAGACTGGGAGATCTGTTAACATCTACCCACTTTGAATATAAAAACATTTGTTCACAATGGTATGATTGGTAGTCAAGTCAGAATTGTTAGACTATGCTGTTGATATTTTTATTTCACTTTAATGGAATGACTTACACCACAAATAATTGATTTCAATATTTCATCTGTCACAGAGACATCATCAGGAATACAATGTTAAAATTGTAATAACATGCACAAGAAACAATACGTGGAAGAAATTAGATATAGACTAAAGTCCTATGAGGGGTGTGACTTCTACAGATTCTGTTGGCTAGCTTAGATGTTGGGCCAGAGGCCTAAGAATTAAAATTTCCCATTTTGGGAAGTTTAGTACCACCATATTTATTAACATTAGGCTGTGTTTCTTTTTTTCCTTCATCTGATTCTGTGTAAAATATCTAAGGCACAGTCTGACTGACCATAGTTATGGCAGCAGATGTATTTTTTGTGTTCTTCCAGGCAGATGTAACCAGATCTTGGATACCTTACACAGAATCAGATGGAAACAAGCCACCATGCTCCATCATAGCAAATTCAAAGTTGAAAGACTTTTTAGAATCTGCAGCAGATTTAAAAAAAAAACCAGTCTAATCTTAATAAATATGGTTGTATTAAACTTCCCAAAATTTGGGAAACTAATTCTTAGCTCCTCCTGCCCAACAGCACCCCTCATAGGACTTGGGTCTTTATTTATTATTATTATTTGATACCCTCAAGGAGTTCAAGATTAATCGAGGGAGGGCACCTGCTCTGTAGTTCCGTTTCCACCACTCAATTATGGACTGACCGCAACTATACCAACGCCATCTACCGCCGACCACCACTGGTATTTCCACAGACAATCACAAACATCCATGCCCAGCTTGGATGCAGCCTTTTAGCTGGAGAGCAGATATGCTATCCACTTGTCCAACCAGGCTGGCTAATTTCTTCCACTTATTGTTTCTTGTGTGTTGTTACTATTTTAACATTGTATTCCTAATGATGTCTCTGTGACTAAGATGAAATAATGAAATCAATTTAAACCCGCCGTTTAATTATTTCTCTTTGTGCTGCAAGTTATTCCATTAAAGTGCAACATGAATGCAAACCCTCACTTAAACCTAAATACTCGTATTGCTCTAGATACATTTTCCCACTGAGACTATTTTTAGCTTCAGTATCGGCTATGAAACATTTCCCTGACTTCAATGCATCAGTTTGCCAAAGATCTGGGAGACAGTCATTTTAAGACCACGTTCAGCTTGTATTCTTTGAATTTACTTCATATTTTATCCATCCCCTTGAGCAGTATTTTTCAAACTGCAGGTTGTGACCCATTAGTGGACTGTGAAACCAGTTTATCAAGTCATGATCATTTTTTTTAATGAAATATAATAGAAACTATCAGAATGTATTATGTAGATTTTGTAGCTTTAACACATTCATGAGAGGTGGTGTTGCATCTTGCATTTCCTTACTGCATTGAGTGGGTGCATGTTTACAAAATTTTAAATGTACACAGCATGAAGTTTTTAATAAAATTTTAATTGTAAAATTAGTATTGTAAACTAGTTGTTACATATAGTACATAGACTATAATAAAATTAGTTTAATCCTTTATCCAAGTGTGAGCAAACAAAGTTTGCACCTGAAAGTATCTTCAGGACTGGGGTAAGGTGGTACAACACCAGGGCAACTCATTGCAAAGGTGGAGCAAGCTACCAACACTCCTATCTCAGTATCTCCTATAATGCAAAACACATCTCCTTGCGGATATGTCTAATGTTATGCATTAAGGGAAGGGCCACTACCCAGACTAGTTTCGACCTTTATTGAGGTCTCTTCGGTGGGAGCCAGGCCCAAGTGGAGATACCAGGCAGAAGCATTAGCAGGTCATCTCTACCTATAGGAGTTGCCAAATGGTGTGCCATCCTTTTTTAATAAATTACTCTGGATTTAAAGAAAGATGCTGAAAGTTTATTTTTCACTTGGTTAGAGTATAATAAAATTAGTTTAATCCTTTATCCAAGTGTGAGCAAACAAAGTTTGCACCTGAAAGTATCTTCAGGACTGGGGTAAGGTGGTTCAACACCAGGTCAACTCATTGCAAAGGTGGAGCAAGCTACCAACAATCCTATCTCAGTATCTCCTATAATGCATAACATTAGACATATCCGCAAGGAGATGTGTTTTGCATTATAGGAGATACTGAGATAGGCGTGTTGGTAGCTTGCTCCACCTTTGCAATGAGTTGTCCTGGTGTTGTACCACCTTACCCCAGTCCTGAAGATACTTTCAGGTGCAAACTTTGTTTGCTCACACTTGGATAAAGGATTAAACTAATTTTGTTATACTCTAACCAAGTGAAAAATAAACTTTCAGCAGTTTAGTACATAGACTGTTTGTGTGTCTACTGTATTTAGTTGTACAAAAGCTACCTGTTGTTAGCCATTTAATAGGGACATGCATGGTAGACAATGATAGGTGATGAAGTGCTTGCTTTGCCTTTGCCCATGCATTGTACAGCCTTAGTCCCTTTGAGCTACCACTTCTTAGTTTTATATTTATATATGTATTGAGATATGAAACATTGTTATTGCAGGTTGCGGTGAGGAAAGTTCAAAAAGCACTGATCCAGAAGGTACTTTACTAGGATATTAGCACTGTTTCATATATCTACTACCTGATATCCTGCAATTGCAGGATATCAGGTAGTAGATATCAATTATTATTGTACAGGCATCTCAGTAGAGTTCGGGTAGACTCAAACTATCAGTACAATCTAGCCAGACCCGGAATCTTTTCTGGGGCTGCTCAGTGGTTGCACTTTTAAGCACTTCTGCACAATGTACTGTCACAGAAGAATGACAGTACATTGTGCACTTTGATTGGAAAAGGCCTGAGTTTGAATCTCATCATGACGAGAGGATTCTTTCAATTTAAGGTGAATTAGCTGATCTCATATGGGTGTAGCAGGGTTTTTTCCTCCTGGAAACTCGTGTTTTTCATCTTGTTTACAGGCAAAATGGCCATCAGAACACACACACACACAATTTACAGACAAAAAACACTTGTTGGTGGTAGTTGTATGTAGCGAGAGAATTAAGTAGTAGGGGAAATGGTGAGATTTTTGTTGCAGAGTGAAGTAGCGAGCTCTTCTGCAATGAATCCTTGGAGGTGTTGCATATTAATAATTTATCATAGCTCTCCTTGATCCCATTAACAGACAAAGCACTAATGACCGACTCTAGCAATCCATTCCATTTATTCACAACTCTCCAAGCAAAAATCTATTCCTCATGTCCCTACTAACTACACTTTTACTCAGTTTCTAAGGATAACTTTTTTTCTTCCCATTCTATCGAAGTTCTGAAATGTTTCACCTCCATCAGGCCTTTAAGTAACTTACATCTTTTTATCATATCCCCTCTTTTTTGCCTGTCAACCAACTTCTGCAGTCCACATACCATCACTCTATCCTCAGCTGACATTCCACAGACTACTCACCATCTTGGTTGCTCATCTTTGAATCTGCTCCACCACTTCCTCATTAAGAAACCCAGGAGACCAGATCTGACCACGGTAATCCAGATGTGGACATATCAAGGCCTTACAAAGAGAAATAACTTCCTTATATCTACTTCCATATAGTTCCATCAATGTTGTACACAGCTTGTAATTTTTTTATATGTTGCTTCAACTCACGAAAAGTTATTTATAAACCTTTAGTACGTTTTGTACTGTGGCCAGGCTAGAGATTTTTTTTTCTAGTTTTATCAATTTTTATTTATATATATTTTTTCGTATTTTTCATTTATTTTTTTACATAGTAGGAAACCCTGCTCTAGGCACCAAACATGGAACATTTTTGAAGCCACTTCAGGCCTCAAAAATGCATAACTACCTTTCTCCACGTTAAACTGATACCCATTATCTTTTGCCCACACTGACAGCCTATTTAAATCATCCTACAAGCTCTCCACATCGCCTTGTTTCACTATAACTAATTTTGCATCATCAGGAAACAACTGAATTTTTCCTTTCAGATTATTTCGTATATCATTTATGTACAAATTAAACAATAGTGGTCTTAGCACTGAACCTAGTCACCAGCTTTTGTCTGGATTCTGCTCCTCTGCATACCACTTTCTGATATCTGTCCTGCAACCACCCTCTTATATACATACAGTGTCATATCCATCCCCATTTATTCTAATTTGCATAACCGAGTTCCACATAGTATTCAATCATATGCCTTTGCAAATCCAGCAGAAGCATTGTGTAGCCATTTCCTTAATCTAATAAATTACTAAGGCATGGCTTACCTTCAACAAAGCCATGTTGTCTCTCATACAGTATCTTATCCACCCATTCTTGAATTCTCCTTTTGACCAATTTTTCAGTACTTTTAACACTACTGATTGGTCTATAATTTGCTACTGCAGTCTTATAACTTTCTTTCTGCAAGGGAATTATTTTCTGTCTTTACACTCCCTTGGAAATATACCAGAGCTGAGAATTGAATTAAAGAGCCTAGTCAGGTATTGACAGTTTTCCCTTTCACATTCCTGCAAAATGCAAGCTGATATCCCATCTAATCCCACTGCTGTATTTACATTGAAATTCTGCAATATTCTAAGAGCCTCCAATTCATCCACCTCTCTTCCCACATAAGTCTGTCACATATACACTACCTACCAATAATTGTCTGGATACTTTAGCAAACAATTGATACCAGTAGGCATACAATAATATTAGGTATGCCCATCTTTGGCTTTCATCACCTCCTGCACCCTTTGAGGAAGGCTTTCTACCAATGTGTGACACAAATCAGGTGAATTTTTTTCAATTCCTCCAAACTCCATCAGCACTGAGTTCAGCATCAGATCAAGGACGTGCTGCTCTGAACCTCAATTGCTGCTCCAATTTGTCCCACAGGTGTTTGATGGGGTTGAGGTCAGGACTGTACATGGGCCAGGGCAGTCATTTAACACCCATCTCTTCATACCATTCCATAACAGCTGCAGCTTTGTGACATGGGGCATTGTTGTCTTGATAGTAACACAGGTCCATTCCATAAAAACTCCACAGTGTAGGCAGCAACTGATTATCCAGAATATTAAAGTACTGAGCTGCCTTCATGGAACCACAGACAACAACCAGTGGTCCCTCCCCAAATTAGCTGAATATACACCCCACACCATTATTCCTCCACCACCAAACTTTACTGTCGGTATAAAACACACTGTGGTAACAAGCATTCACCAGGTTGCCTCCACACCTTGCCATCAGACTGGAAACAGGTGAACTTTGATTCATCATTCCAGAGTACCATTTTCCAATGATCAATTGTCTAGTTAACATGCTCTTTGCACCAGGCCAGACAAGTTGCCTTGTTTGTTGTTGTGATGTTTGGCTTGTGTGCCTCTGCTCTTCCGTAGAAACCCAGTAAATGGAATTCTTTTCGTACAGTATTAGTACTCACCATGTTACTGGTGCTCTGGAACTCACCACAGATGGTCTGTGCTGATTGTAGCCAATTTTTGTGTGCCACCTGTTTTAACACCATCTTGTCCCTGTCAGTCATTTTCATCAGCTGCCCTGGGCGTTTTCCTGCACTAGTGATACCAAAATGTTTCCATTTGTTAAACACATCGTGAACCATTGATTTTGGATGATCCAGTTGAGTGACAATGCACATATGGACATGTTACCAATGTGACAACCCATGATGACGCTTCTCTTGAAGTCATTGAGTTCACATCGTGTTACCATACCACCTGTATTCAACTGCTATAACAAAATACTGCTTCCTACTATCTGTACACTGGTTTTTATGTTATTAACAAACCTGGAATGTTCCATAATTTCAAATAATAGAGGTGTCCAGACAATTATTGGTAGATAGTGTATAACAGAATTAACCTCAGTTCTATGATATACCCTTGCAAAATGGTCACTCAATTATTTTATCTGCTTTTGTCACCTTTTGACTATCAGCACTCATTAAGGTTATTCTTTCATAGTCATTCTTCCTCTTACTTACCACATAGTGAAAGAACTCTTTGTGATTTCCTTTGGCTGCTCAGCTAATATGTCTTCTCATAATCTGATTTTGCTTCCATACCATACTGGTTGCCTTTCTTGCCTGCCCCTTGTACTGTTCATGAGTTTGCTGGTCACCTTTCTCCTTATATATCCTTCACAGCATTTTTTCTTTCTGAAGCCCATGCTTAATCATATTACCATCCATCTAACCCCTACCTGATTAACACCCCTTACCTTAGGTATACAATTTAATATAGCTTCCTCTAGTGTCCCTTACCCATCTTCCATGCCCTACTGACATCCTTCCCTTGTAGGATTTTATTCCATGGCACAGCTTCAAGCTACTTTCTAAGCTTGTCATAATCACCTGCTTTGTAGTTACACACATCTCTTCTTGACAGGATATTCTGTTTTACAGTCTCTCAGGTCAAGATCACATGGTTACTTTCCCCAATCAAAAGCAATGTGGTCAGTCACCTTAGTTACTGATAGCCCTTCTGATCCTATGACCAGGTCCAATATTCTTTCACCTTGAGTACCCTCTCCATCATATATGACTCAGTATAGGCAGGGCAATCAGGGATGCTACTGATATTCAGCAATTACAAAACAATTTGAATAGACTGGAAATTTGGGCAAACGAAAATGGCTGTCAATTTAATGTTAGTAAGTATAAAGTTATGCACTTTGACGTGATTAGAGTTCCAGTGGCATATTATATTATATTAGCAGGGTTATGCTACAAGAAACTGAAGAGGCAAGGGATCTTGGCATATTGGCAGATAGGAATTTAAAGTTCAAAGGTCACATAGCAAAAGTTGCAAATACAACTCAGAGGATAATTGTGATTTTGAAGTGAACATGTTAGGATAAGGAAGTAATTTTTCCTCTTTATAAGGTTTTGATAAGACCATATCTGGATTATTGTTCACAGATTTAGTCTCCTGGGTTCCAAGGGGATAAAGAAGTTGAGGAAAGGGTTTTGGATTATCAGATTGCAAGTATGTGGATTGCAGAATCTGGTTAAGAAGAGAAAGAGGGGTGATATGATAGAGGTCTATAAACTTTTGAATGGGTGTTATAGGACATGGGTGGCCAGAGTTTTGGCAGCAAGAGCGATAGTTACCTACCAGAAATTGTTAAGAGCCACAAATTTACTTTTTGGAACATTTTTAAGAGCAACATCAAAAGCTTCCTTAATATCAATGCCACGAGTACTATCTTTTAATGCTATTAAATCTAATAATTCTTCTTGTGTCACTCTGTTCTCAAGAACGAAGCAATAAAAATTGCTAATTGTGGTTGGTCTGTAATGTCAATTGATTCTTTTGTATCTTTTAATGTATCTTTTGAAATTTTCTGTCAAGGTAATATAAATATAATTACATTGCCAAACAGCAATGTAGTTAATTGAAAAATTAAATTAAAAACAATAGAAAATTCAGAAAAATTATAAATATTTTTTATTTGTTAGTTGAGCCGCAATAAAACTTAAGAAGAGCTACATGCGGCTCACAAGCTGCAGTTTGGCCACTGTGGTTATGGGATATCAACTGATGACATTTTTCATTATATGGAAGATGGGGGGGGGGGCATCCATGGAAATTAGAAATTAAGTTTGTTGACAGTCAAGAAAGGGGTAAGAGCTAGGTTTTTCTCCAAGAGAGCAGTGAGTGAGTGGAATAATTTACCCTTAGGGGTGGTGAGTGCATCTAGTGTGAATGAATTTAAGGGAAGGTATAATAGCTGGTTTGGGTGATTTATAGACCCCCTGGAGGTCTCAGGTAATAATAACAATAATAAAAAGTAATTATTTCTCAGTTGGAGTATAAATTCCTGTCTTTTGTCCCATGTGATTTCTCTTCCTCTGAAGATGCTCACTGGAAATCCCAGAAAATATTACTAACTGAAATTAATTATTTTGTTCCTTTAGTGATGTTTATACGGTAAACTCTGCTATGAATAATCACCAACATTAAGCCTTTTATTATTATTATTATTATTACGGGCAACTCCAGGGAGTCATTAGACTCATCGAGGGAGGCCCCAAATCATTTTCATCACAACTATTCGATATTCATACAGTATCTATCATACCTCGCCTTAAACTCATTCACTGTCACAGCATCCACCACAGACTCAGGGAGCGCATTCCACTCATTCACTACTCTAAAAGTAAAGAACCCAGCTCTAACACCTTTACTAACCACACTTTTGCCCAGTTTCCATGGATGTCCCCTAGTCCTCCCACAACCAGCCCTGTTCTCAAAAATATCTTCTGAATTAATTTTATAGAAACCCTTCAGTAATTTGAATGTCTCAATCATATCTCCCCTCCTCCGCCTATCAACCAATTTTTGCAACCCACAAATCCTCAACCTGTTCTCATACGGTTCATTCCACAGACCTGCTATCATCTTGGTCACTCGCCTCTGGATCCTCTCCACCTCCTCCCCATCAAGAAGAAACCTAGGTGACCAAATCTGAGCACAGTAGTCGAGATGAGGTCTTATCAAGGCTCGATACAGAGGAACAATAACCTGCTTGTCTCTTCTTGTCAACGTATTCTTCAGCAACCAAGTGATTTGATGAGCTGATTTGGCCACTTTTGCAATGTGTCCCCTAAATTTCAATTCCTTATCCACCAACACTCCTAAATCTCGTTCCTCATCAATTTCCTGGAGCACGGTTCCACCAATGCAGTAAACTGCCTCCCATCTTTTCACCCCAAAATGCATAACCTTACATTTTGCCACATTAAATTGACATCCATTCTCCCTAGCCCAGACCTCCAATCTATCCAAATCATCCTGCAAAATTTTGACGTCATCTGCATTCACTATTGCCCTACCCAACTTCGCATCATCCGCAAACAAATGAACTGTTCCTCTCAGATCCTTACCTATATCATTTATGAACAAATTAAACAGCAGTGGTCCAAGAACAGATCCTTGTGGTACACCACTAGTCACAGGCCGTCTTGTGGACTCTACTCCTGAGTAAACCACTCTCTGATATCTCTCTGTCAACCACCCTCCTATCCATCTCACCAACACTATGTCCATTCCCATATGCTGCAATTTACTGATTAGAATTCCATGTGGTATCCTGTCAAAGGCCTTAGCAAAGTCCAGCAGAATCACTGTAAACCCATTACCCTTATCCAGTTCAGCCGTCACTGTGTTATAATACGTGAGCAAGTTACTGAGGCATGACCTACCCTTCACAAAACCATGCTGTCCCCGATACAGTATCCCATTTTCTTCTATCCAATCTTGTATTTTCCTCTTGACTATTTTCTCTAAGACCTTGATAATGATTCCTGTTATGCTGATTGGCCGGTAATTTTCAACAGCAGCCTTGGAACCACCTTTGTGCAGTGGAACTATTTTCCCCTCTTTCCACCCCCTTGGGACTGACCCAGTCCTGAGGCTCAAATTAAACATAATGGTCAAGGGCACTGACAATTCTTTGGCCGCTTCACGTACGACACGAGCTGGTATACCATCCAATCCCACAGATGTATTGACATTGAGGTTCTGTAATAGACTAGTTACCTCTACCTCATTCATCACAATTCCAGTATAAGCTGTTGGTTCCTCCATTTCCGCAAAGCCACCACCTGGATGATATACTCTTGCAAAGTGCTCGCTCAGTAATTCCACAAGATCGACTGATTCAGTTACCTCCCTACCCTCAGCATTTTTTAAGATCATTCTACCATGAGCATTTTTCCTTTTACTTGCAACATATTGAAAAAACTGTTTGGGATTCTCTTTAGCCTGCATGGCCAATTTCCTTTCGTAATCTGCTTTTGCTTTTCTTACCACCCTTGTTACCATCCTGGCCTGAGCTTTATACTGTTCATGCACCTGATGGTCACCCTTCTCCTTAAATTCCCTCCACAATTGTTTCTTTTTTTGCAGCTCAAGCTTAATAGTGTTATTCATCCATTTAACCCCTACCTGATTTATTATTCGGACTCTTGGTATACAGTCAACCATTGCCTCCTGCAAACAGTTCTTAACCACCTCCCATGCACCATCAACATCCAGCCCTTGCAGTTTTACATGTCATGGCATTGAGCCAAGCACACACCTAAGCTTGTCATACTTACCAGCCCGGTAATTCCACATATACCCTGTCTTAATTGTAAATTCGACTCCTTTAGCCACCTCCCAAGTCATGACCTTATGGTCACTCTCACCAATTGGTGGCAACATGGTCATGTTCGTTACAGCTACATTCTCAGTTGCAATTACTAGGTCCAGCACTCTCTGCCCCCTGGTATTTTCCAATACATGTTGCCGTAGATAGTTGTCCCTTAATAACTGCATAAAATCCAATTCCTTCCTCCAATGTGCCCTATCCTCTTTCCAGTCAATGTTACCATAATTGAAATCACCCATAATAATTACCCTCCTTCCATTCATTTCTTCTATTTGCTTATGCATACTATTCCCACCATCCACTCCATCACCCGGTCTATAGCAGCACCCAATTGTATATTTTGTTCTGCTAGATTGTATCTCACACCAAACAGCCTCAAATGTGCTTTTTTCCCCATCCTGCAGTTCAACTTCTATACTCCTTGGCTGAAGCTCATCAGCTATCATCAATAACACTCCTCCCCCCTTTTTATTCACCCTGTCACTCCTGAACACGCTATACCCATCGCATTCAATCCCACTAGCTTTATCATCTTCTGTCAGCCATGTTTCACTAATACCGACAACCTGTGGCCTGGAAGTGCCAACCATGGCCAAAAACTCTTCCTTCTTGTTCCTAATACTCCTGGCATTAGTGTACATGAATCGCAGAAGCCCATTTGTCCCATCCCTACTTTGATTCCTTATACTAATTATCCCATTCTGATTTGTTGTCCGTCGTACTCGCCCGGGCATAATATACTCATTCATACACTTAACTGCCCCCCCTAAAGTCTGCATATCTACTCCCCCCCCTCTTAATAAATCTAGTTTCCATGAGTCTGTACATCCACTTCCACATCATTCATCAACACTCTTTCAAGTCTCCGTACACCAACTCCATTCAAATGTAACCCATCCATCTTATATAAGTCTTTTCGCCCATCGAACTCATTCCACACATCCACAAATTCCACACCACTCTCCATGCATAACCCACGCATAAAGTCATTGGCAATTATGGCCCTCCTTCTAAACACTTCGCTGTCATACCGCGGTAAGATACTCACCATCCTAACTCTCTCACTCTTCTCTTTTGCTACCTCAAACAACTCCCTCACATCCTCTATCATTTCCATTTTGTCCTCTTTCAAATCATTCGTTCCTGCCACTATTATCATCTCTTTCACCCTCTGTTTTTGCAGTCGAATAGATTCGCTGACGTCCTTTATGTTCGCACCCGGTTGGTACGACTTCGTACCAACCGGGTGCGAACATAAAGGACGTCAGCGAATCTATTCGACTCTCAATTATTACGCCTCTTAATAGCGAATCCCCATACAGCACTCGCTCCTTCATTTTATTGACGTTTACGTACACTCTATTATTTGCCGTCACAGACTTCCGCCGGTTATTTGTCGGTACGTTCAACACACATTTTTGCATACGCTCCAGTTGTCGTTTGGCTCTGTGTATCGCGCCATTTAAACGGGCAATTTCGCTACTCGCATTTATCTCACCATTTTCATTATCGATCAAATCATCCATTCCTTCGGTGTTTCTACCTTCATTTACACTTTCAGCGACGCTCTCACACATATCTGGCACTACCACGCAATTCTCTAGTACACCGCCATTTTCTACATTCTGACTACCGTTAACGATATCAGTCTCGATACACGAAACACTCTTGAAGTCCTCATTCTCTTTACACTTTCTACACATATTAACTCCACTATCACTTTCTAACCAGACTCCTACCGCTCTTCGCAAGGCATACATCTCACAGACAGCACATTGCATAAATTCTTTTACATCAAAACTCTTAAGCAAGCATGGCGACCTGGCCGCCATTTTTTTCTTTATCGGTGCCATGTGTACGCTATCTTTTCTTAAAAATAATAATTAAAATAACAGAAAACATGCAAAAATTGCACAGACATGCCAAGAAACAAAAAGCAAACAATACTACTTAAAATTCTGGTAAAATATCTAATGTTAACACAAAATAATACTGATCTTTTCAGGAGCTCTCGACAAGCCGACGATCTAATCCGTGCGACACCAAGCGACTCTGGCAAAACATTTCACTTACTTATCTTGTCATTATAAACTATCTGAACTCAAAACTTGATCATTCTTTAGCTCTTTTACAAGAGAAGGAATGATTGGCCAAGATAGTCTGTTAATCTTTATCTCTTCTTGTATTCAACAAACTATCTTCCATGTTAATCTTTTGAGATTCTCACCAACTTAATTAGATCCACCAAGATATATTTTTCATTTTATTTATTTATTTATTTTTAAATTGTAAATCGTGATACATTAAATCAAGGAAATTGCGTTGCAACCAGTAATAATCTTATGTATTAGGACAAACTACAGTTAGAGTAACAAAGATCTGATACAATTTGATATATATATTTCCACAGTGAAACACACTTGCAGAAATCAATATGTAAAATGTGATTATTGTCAGACCTAATTTATAAAAAACAATCATTAACCTTTTTAAGGTTAATGATTGATTCAATTAAGCAAAACAAATGCTCTTTAAATATGATAATATTAATAGCATTTAGAGAGGTTTTGAAAAAACATAATGTGAGATTTCTAAATATGATTTTGAGGCTCAGGGAATTGAATATAAACTTAAAATGATGCTGAGTACTTGTACAATGCTGCATTACATTTTAAGGGACTATGCCATTTGTAATGTTAGGCCTTCTCCCTTTAGGTAATAATTTACATTATAGAGCATGCTTGAATTCACATGTAATCAAATGGAACTTCTTTCTACATAATGGAAGATGCTATTAATGAATTATCTACTTAAAAATGAACTAGAATTATCTTTTTTCACATTGTATCATACATTAAAAATAATTACTTTTAGTATAGCTATTGAAGTCTGTTCCCAATGTGTAGAGAAATTGTTTTTTTCTTGATTGTTTTGATACCTTTTTAATAAGTGATGTTCCTTGCATTACATATCACCAGTTCTTGAATTAACACTATCCATTCAACCATTATTATTATTATTTTTATCATTCAAAGCACTTCAATTTCCTGTGTGTAAAATAATCATATTCTTCTTCACTCAGAAATCAAGTGTGTGCACTAGGGAAGGGGAGAAAAAAAACAAAAAAACTTGAAATTGATATGGAAAAAAAAGCATTTTTATAATTAATGTTCAAAATTTTGAAAATCTTTATAAAAACTTACATGGGTTACACATGTAAAAAAAAATAGAATTTTTTTTTTAATAAGTATTTAGGCTTAGGTTCTGTTGGTTAACCTTAGATGTCAGGCAGGAGGCCTAAGGCTAGCCAACAATATGCATAGAGGGTGCCCCTCATAGGACTTTAATGTTAATTCTAATTTCCTTTCTTCCACTTATTGTTTCTTGTGTGTGTGTGTTATTACAATTTTGACATTGTATTCCTGAAGATGCCTCTGTGACTAAGATGAAATATTGAAATGATTAAACCTGTTGTTTAATTATTTCTGTGTTATTATTCTGTTAAAGAGTAACATGAATGTAGAATTTTATTCAAAACATGAATCTCAAGAACGAGTCATAAAGCATGTGTGTCTGCTAGCTTGTGTCTCGGACGCAACTATTAAACTTCAAAGAAACAATTATAAATGTTGCATAGATAAAAAATAATTTAATAAAAGAAAAACATTATGAACAATTAATAGTAATCACTTCCCAAAACTTAGAAAGTGGCATACAGCCCTAGCAGTTAAGGTTTTGACAGTTTCATAGTGTTTCACCTGTTTCAAGAAAAAGATGATCAAATTTGAACTTGTTGGAATGAAGACCAGACAAAGATTCTTCATTTCAACAAGTTTAAATTTGATCGTTATTTTCTTGAAGTATGTCGAATGCTACAAAATTGTCCAAATCTTAACCGCTTAGACTGGATGGCAATTTCTAAGTTTTGGGAAGTAATACTATTTATTATTCGTAATCTTTTTAAATTATTTTTGTCTATGTAACTTTTATAATTGTTCCTTTAAACTCTAATAGTACAAACACATCACCTCAGCTGTGCTCAGACATGAGCAAGTAGACACATGCTTTACAACTCATTCTTCTTCATGTTTTGAATGTAGTCACCAGTCTGTCTCCCCAATCATATCCCATCTAACATTGGATGAAATATACTGGAGTTTTGAATAAACTTCTATATTTTTTACATGCATAAGCTATGAAAGTTTTTATAAATATGTCTAGTACATGTGCTGCAATAAGACTGTTTAAATCTTGAAAATTTTCACAGAATCAGAGTTCTCAAATTGCATTATTTATATTGAATGAAGATTGCATAAATAGTATACGTTAACTATTTTAAATATTCCAATGAATGACAGAAATCAAAATATTTCATAAACAGTTTCACTGCAAATATAACTTAGTTTCATAAATTAAAGATACCAAGAAATTATATTCCTTTAAACTAGGTTCAGAACTATATAAATACGCAGGAACAAGATTCAAAGGAAGACTTATTTTTAAATAAAATTTACTCAACTGGTATCCCCCCAATAGAATGGAAAAAGCAATTGGGATTCCTATCTTTAAGAAAGGTAATAGAGATGACAATAAAAACTATAGAGGTATCAGTATACTAAATTCATGTTACAAAATATACAGCAGAATCTTTATTCTAGAGGTACAAAATGGATTTAGAAAAGGACAATCATGTATAGACCCAGCCTTCTGCCTAAAATTAATAATAGAGAAAAGAAGAGAATATAATTTAGAAACATATTGCATTTATTGACTTTGAAAAAGCATTTGACAAAGTTAAAAGAAACATATTATTTAACATATTAAAAGAAAGACAAATACCAAATAATATCCTAAAAGCTGTCACAAGTATATATGAAAATAATCAAATACAAATAAGATTAAATCATGAGCTATCATATACAAGAGAGATAAACCAAGGGGTCCGACAGGGATGTCCCCGCTCAGCAACTCTTTTTAATATCTACTTAAATGAAATAATAATAAAATGGAGTAAAAATTTACATCAAGGAATTAAACTTTCACCTACAGTTAACTTAAACACTCTCCTCTTTGCAGACGACCAAATAATAATTACAAATTCTGAAGATAACTTACAGAAAGCTATTTTAAATCTAAATGAGATATCCAAAGATTATGGTATGATAATATCAACGGAAAAATCAAAAACTATGGCCTTTAAAGGACAAGATCCAGCAAGAACTAAAATAGTATTAGATAACAAGATCTTAGAACAGGTGAATTCATTTAACTACCTAGGATGTATGATCACTTATGAAAATGAAAAAGATATAAACATAAAAATTGCAAAATATTTAAAAATAAGAGGAGTAATTAACTCTATATTTAAACCAAACCTAGTTCAAAAACAAACCAGGCTAAAAGTATACAGTACATTAGCCCTACCGGTCTTAATGTATGGAAGCGAAATCTGGACAATAAAACAAAAAGACAAACAAAGATTAACAACAGCAGAAATGAAGTTTATGAGAAAAACTGCAAAGTATACCCTATTTGATCACAAAAGAAACGAAGATATTATGAAAGAATTAAACCAAGAACCAGTAATTGAAAAAATTAAAAAATATAAACATAGATGGATGGAACACGTTCAAAGAATGAAAACAGAAAGATTACCAAAACAAACCTTAAAGTACAAGCCATTAGGAAAAAGAAAACCAGGGCGTCCTCTTAAACGATTCAACGATGACTTCTAAGGCCGGAACAGGCCATACTAGGCCTAAATCCTTGATACGTATGATGATGATGAAGAAATTATATACTTGGTTTAATCCATTATCCAAGTGTAAGCAAACAAAGTGTGCGCCTGAAGTATTTTCAGGACTGGGGTAACTTGTGGCAAAGGTGGTAGGACTTCAATCACTTGCCCATAATGTGAAGCACATCTTGTGGACATGTATAATGCTATGCATTATGGGAAGGGTCACTACCCAAACTGGTTTCGGCCTTTATTGAGGTCTCATCAGTGGCAGCCAGACCCGGAGGTGAGATACCAAGGTTGAAATAATGCAGAAGTCATATTTTCTTATGAGTTGCCAAAAGATGTCACACCTTGTTATTCTCTAATAGTTGCCCCAGTCCTGAAAGATACTTTAGGCACAAACTTTGTTTGCTTACACTTGGATAATGGATTAAACCAAGTATATAATTTCTTTGTTTCTTTAATTTATAATATAACCAAGTGAAAAACACAACAGCTATCTATCTCTAATCCAAAGTATTTTAATAATAAGATGTGACACTTTTTGGCAACTCATATAGGAAAATATGACTTCTGCATCACTTCAACCTTAGTATCTCATGGATCTCATGGAGGAAGTGATGATGGGGGGAATCAATTGATTGTGAGATGCGGTGATTGATTCATTCAATCCAATACCCTTGGAGAGTAATGGATGGCAATGCTGTAGCCAATGAAGTTCTGAGGCTCGGATATTGCTGTTACTCTCCTGCCATGATCAGAGCTTTAATAGCTCAATAACACCTTAACCCTACACTGTCCTCTATAGACAACGGGGAAGATGAAAAGAATTCTTGCTTCGTCCCTTTAAGCCAGTTCTTATAAGGATATAAGGACTTGGTATCTCACCTCCTGCTCTTGCTCTCACTGATGAGATCTCAATAAAGGTTGAAACCAATCTGGGCAGTAATCCATCCCATAATGCATAGCATTATACATGTTTAATTCTCATGTCCACAAGATGTTCTTTGCATTATGGGCAAGTGATGTGAAGTCCTTTGTCATGAGTTTCCCCAGTCCTGAAAAATACTGCAGGCACAAACTTTGTTTGCTTACACTTGGATAATGGATTAAACCAATTATATAATTTCTTGGTATCTTTAATTTAAAATATAACAAATGAAAAACTTTCAACAAATAACTTGGTTTTTCAATGAACAGATTTTTGTTAAGATACAAACAATTTTGAACATAGGTACTAAGACACCTTGTTTTAGAAATAAGCTTATGCTTATTTCTAAAACAAGAATATACCTATCAATAATGATAGGTATATTCTTGTTGTCACATGTCGTCTATGTGGCCATATAAAGCAGATGGATATATACACACTAGACTTGAACTGCATTAAGAATAGAAACATGAGTAATATGGGACCTCCCAGTGCCTGCGCCCTTATGCAAATCGTTTTCAGCGGCCCCACAAAATAAGTTTCCATGAAAAATTTTTGCGAAAAATTTTACTTTGTTAAAAGTACAAAACAGTTCATATGCATACATAAAAATAAATTTTATTTAACAATAGTAGAACATTGTAATCACTAAAATTCATTAATAAGGAATTTTTAATAATAAAAATTTTCCAAAATGTTTATTTCATTAATATATAAATATATTTATTTTTTATATTTATTTTAATTTTATAACAAAATATTTTATATTTTATATATATATATATATAAACAAAAATTAATTTATTTTGATATAAAAAGAAATATTACATAACAAAGAATATTTGGAGATATGCTTTTAACTATATAACAATTAGGTTAAATGTAGATTTGTTTTACATATTTATATGAAAATTTCTTCTGCATCTCTACTATAAAACTTTTTCAGTAACATATCTTTCTCTAGTATCCTTTTTTCCCTCAACATATCAACCAAACTTTACGATACACAAATCTTCAATCTATTCTTATAAGGAGCATTCTACATAGCTGTTTCTTGACTGCTAGACTCTCTTTGCCACTACCTCATCCCCAGGCAACTGCACCATGTAAGGTAATCCACATGCACTTGCATTAAAGCCTCATAAAGAGGGATAATGTCCTGATCTATATTAGTCAGTGTACACTTCATCATCCAAGTGATCCTCTGAATTATTCTGCCTTTTTTTGCAGAATGTCTTGTCTCCTGAAGTACAGTTTTGTTCACTGTCAAACTCAAATCCTTAACCTCTGCATCAGTAAGATATATTCCTTCCAAAAGTGTCTAAGGTTTTTTTTTTCTCACTCTGAGTAGCAGCAATAGTCTGAGCAAAAGTATTTCTTTTGCTCAGACTATATACTTGAAGACAGCAACATGACCTGATCCATGGGTTGCAAGAGTGAGATAGTATTCAACATAGTATTCAATGAACATGTTAATGGGATGGCAGTCATAAGTATAAATGGTTGTAAGTTCCATACATCTTGGAAGACTGACTGCATAGTCAAATGCTACTATTCCCAGTGGAGCAAAGGAAGATGTAGAGTTCATGCATCTATGAGTGCAGGATAAGTAATTTTGATGGGGAACTTAACTATAGAGACATAGACTAGAAGGAACAAAGGGTACATAGGAGAAAGAATGGAATTTACATAACTACAAATCTAATTACCTAAAACAGCATGTGATGGAGGAAACTAAACATTTGAGAGTGTGATAGTTTCAGAGGATTTGTCCATAACCTCAACTCAGCTTGGGAGAGCAATCAGTCAGTCTTGACCTAAGAGATGGCAAAACATGTAATTACAGTTAAGAAGGGGTATTAGCAGAATTTCAGACCCCTTGACAACAAAAACTTAGTGCACTAGTGACATCATTCTTCCCTTGTAAGAAATTACAAGGGAAGAAGGATGCCACTAGTGCACAGAAAATGGTCAAGGAGTGTTTAATGGTGTCAAGGGTTAAAAGGGGAAATCAGGTGAGAATGATAGTGCATCAAAATGGTCAAGGGGTGTTTGATGGAAGTAGTATCAGATTACATACCAAGGACCAGGAGAATAAATCAGGTGAAAACTAAATGGATGAGTAGAATCATTAAGCAGGAACTGCAAAAATAATGCTGTGGAAGCAAAGAGAAACGTAATCAGTAGCACAAAGCATTCAAGAAGGGCAAACCAGAAAGGCAAAATCTTTAATGCATCAAACACCCTTCACCAGAAAATTCTTTTGTTACATGGGTAAAAGGAAGAATGATTATGGCAGGGAAACTTTAATGGATGTTGATGGTAATGAAGCAAAATCAAGTTAATGGAAATGGTTCTATGAATGTGTCAGAACCTCACAGACATTCGACAGGATAAAATATGGAATTCTTTTTGGCCTAGGAAGAGTTTTTGGCCATGGTTGGCACTTCCAGACCACAGGTTATTGGTATTAGTGAAACATGGCTGACTGTAGATGATATAGCTAGTGGGATTGAATGTGATGGGTATAGTGTGTTCAGGAATGACAGAGAGAATAAAATGGGGGGAGGAGTATTGTTGATGATAGCTGATGAGCTACAGCCAAGGAGAATAGAAGTTGAATTGCAGGATAGAGAAAAGAGCACATTTGAGGCCATTTGGTGTGAGATTGTGGCTAGCAGAACTAAATATACAATTGGGTGCTGCTATAGACCAGGTGATGGAAAAGATGGTGGTGACAGTATGCACAAGCAAATAGAAGTGAGTGGAAGGAGGGTGATTATTATGGGAGATTTCAACTATGGTCGCATTGATTGGAGTGAGGAGAGGACACACGGGAGGAAGGAATTGGATTTTATTCGGTTATTAAGGGATAACTATCTGCGACAGCATGTAATGGAAAATACTATGGGTCAGAGAGTGCTTGACCTAGTAATTACATCTGAGGATTTGGCTGTAACAAATATGACCACATTGCCACCAATCGATGAGAGTGATCATAGGGTCTTGACTTGGGAGGTGGCTAAAGGTGTAGAATTTTCAATTAAGGTGATATGATTGAGACATTCAAATTACTGAAGGGTTTTTATAAGATTGATCCAGAAGATATTTTTGAAAATATGACTGGTGGTGGGAGGACTAGGGGCCATGCATGGAAGCTGGGCAAGAGCGTGGTTGATTGACAAGGGTGTTAGAGCTAGGTTTTTTACTTGGAGAGTGGTGAATGAGTGGAATAAGCTTCCAGAGTCTGTTGTGGGTGCTACGACCGTGAATGAGTTCAAAGCTAGATATGATAGATACTGTGTGAATGTTGAATAGTTGTTCCAGACATGATGTTAGGGCCTCCCTCGATGAGTCTGTCGACTCCTTGGAGTTTCCCGGAACAATAATAATAATAATAACTCTTATGTAAATTAGAGCAAATGGAGTTGAAATACAAAGATAGCGAGATGGATAAGATGATGACTGATGGTCAGACATTAAAGACTATACTGCAGAACAGAATCCAAGAGTAGATATTCAGTAATGTGCCACATGATTTCTTGGATTTAGCGAAGGCATTTGACAGGGTGCCACATGATAAGCTGATATTTATTATTATTATTATTAAACAAAATCTCATGGAGTCAAAGACTCATCTAGGAGGTCCTTTTATCTCACACACATCTCATCATACTGTGTCTTAAACACATTCAAACTCCTTGCAGACATCACACTCTCAGGCAAGGCATTCCAATCACTCACAACTCTGCACGAAAAAAACCTGCCTCTCACTCCCCTACTCACACCCTCCTTATACAGTTTCCACGGATGACCTCTGGTTCTCCCCTGATCTCCCACTATTCTCTGTAGAACTTCTCCACCATTGATCCTATAACAACCCCTTACCAACTTGTAGGTCTCTATCATATCTCCCCTCTTCCTTCTCTCCACTAGACTCTGCAAATTACATCTTTTCAAAAAATCAAAGCCTTATACAATGGAACAAGAATCTCCCTACTTCTACACGTCAGTGTCCTCTGCATCATTCCCAGAAGTCTTTGTGTTGTCTTCACAATTTTGGCGATGTGTCCCCTAATTTTAGATCCTTATCCACTATAACCCCCAGATCTCTTATTTCCTCTACTTCCAACAATACATTCTCACCAAGCATAAATTCTGCATCCCATCTTTGTTTTCCAAATTTTAAAACCTTACATTTTGCAACATTGAACTCACATCCCCATTTGCTTGCCCAATCACTCAATTTATTCAAGTCTTCTTGCAAGGCAACAGCATCCTCACTACTCTTTATGGTTCGTCCCAACTTTGCATCATCTGCAAACAACTGAATATCTCCATCCAAATCTTTGCCAATATCATTAATATACAAGTTAAATAGTAATGGCCCCAAAACAGACCCCTGAGGCACTCCACTAGTGACTTTCCTTTTCCTGGATATTGCACCCCCATACACAACTTGTTGATACCTATCAGATAGCCAGTCTCCAATCCAATGTACTAATCTAATATCCAACCCCATCTGCTCTAGTTTGACTGTCAACTTATCATGAGGTACTCTATCAAAAGCTTTTGTGAAATCCAAGTATATTACTGTGTATCCTTCCCCTCTGTCCAAGGAAGCAGTCACTTTATTGTAATAAGTAAGTAGATTACTAAAACATGACCTCCCTTAATTTAAGTTACAACACATGGGTTTGGATGTTAGGTTGGTCAACTGGATTCAGGATTGGCTGCCCGATAATTATCAGGGAGTTGTGTATGGTGGGGTTGTTTCAAGAAGGCGGAAAGTTACAAGTAGGGTCCCACAGGGTTCAGTACGGGGAATTATATTGTTTAACCTTTATATTAAAGGCATTGTCAGTGGATTGCAGGGGGATATTCAGTTGTTTGCAAATGATGTGAAGCTAGGAAGGATTATTAGTAATAGTGCAGATGTGGTAGCCCTGCAAGAGGATTTGAATAAGCTAGACAGATGGGCAAATGAATGGGATATTGATTTAATGCAACGAAATGTAAGGTCTTGAGGTTTGGGACACTGCATACTCTATTGGAGGAGCTATACTGGAGGAAGTAGGGGAGACAAGAGATCTGGGGTTGATGATTGATAGAAACCTGAAATTCAGGGAACATATTGCAGAAGTGGTGAAGGTAACACAGAGGATTGCTGCAATAATGAGGATGCTGACCTACAGAGATGAAAGAGATCATTCTGTTGTATAAGACCCTGATCAGACCACACTTAGACTACTGTTCTCAGATTTGGTTCCCAGGATTTGATAGGGATAAATTAACTGTGGAAAGGGTACAAAGATGGTTTCAGGACTGTACAATGTTAGTTATGAGGATCGGCTGAGGGAATGTGGACTGCAGAGTTTGGTGGATAGAAGAAGGAGAGGTGATATGATTGAGACTTTTAAACTGTTGAGAGGTGGTTACAGGGTTGGCACTGGGGAGTTCATTTGCTTGCTTGAACAACGTGAAGGAGCAATGACAAGGGGCTATCCCTGGAAGCTGTGAGCAAGGGGGTGAGGAGTGGTTTGTTTGCATGGAGGGTGGTTGAACCGTGGAATGCATTGCCTGATAGAGTGGTGAGCGTGAGAACAATCAATGAGTTTAAGGAGTGGAATGATAGACTTTGTGTTTCCTAGGAGGCCCCTCCCGTGATGAGTCTTTTGACTCCATGGAGGCCTGAATAATAATAATAATTCAGTACTTGGACAGTGTTATTAAATTTGCATTAATGATAATGATATAGAGAATGATTAGAATGGAAATATCCCATTGTATGCTGATGATGCAAAACTGGAAATGAACAGCAGTTAATAAGAGTGACACAGAGATTCTGCAAGATGATTTAAATATACTGACAATATACTTCTGAATGTATCCTTCTGAAGATGACCTCAGTACAGGGGTCGAAACGTAAAGTTATTATTTTATTATTAATCAGTAAAATAATCTTTTCAACACGTGTGTTTTGTGTCCCTAAATTCATAAATATGAATACTGAGAGTGCAGGCACTTGATAATGGTTACTGAATGTAGCAGCGTGTGAAGTTAAGCACTTTGAGACGAAAAGATTATAAGTTATTACATTGACAGAAATGGACTGCAAGAAAATGACAAAGCAAAGAATTTTGGAATGATGATGGTATGACAGCGAATTGAAGTTTGTGAGTACATTGCTAAAGTGATCAGAATAATCATAGAATCACTTGTGTGTCATGTTGAAGAAAACACTAAACAAGTACAGATAAGGAGGTTATTATTCTTCTCTGTAAGGTTTTGATACTACCTCTGAACTACTGTACACAGATCTGGTTGTTCTGAGTTTCTTGAGAATGCAGAAGTGTTGGAAAGGATTCTGAGGAAAGTGACTAAAATGGTGGCTGATCTGTGGAATGCAATCCATGGACACTTAAAGTTTGTATGTTCCAAAATTTAGCCAATAGAAAAAAACAAGAAAATAAGATAAAAACAAAATAAGTTGTTTTAGAGTAAATGCTGAAGAAGTTTTCCAACAAGTGGCAAAAATAAGTGCCCCCCCCACTGTATAAATGGAACGGGTTGCTAGAAGTGGTCATGAATGCTTTGCTTGTGACCTTCCAACAATCATTGGACGTTTCCATGTAATAATTGGAAGGAAGTGAGACAAATGATTTTGAGAGCATATGGTGTGAGGTAGAGGTAGGCAAGAAAGGATATTTAGTGGGGTGTTGCTACAGACCCAGGAGCACAGAGGATGGGGACCAGGAGATGTTTAGACAGTTAAGTTTGGCAAGTGCAAGAAGAATGATTGTTATGGGAGATTTTAACTACAGTAGTATAAATTGGAGAGAGGAAGATGCATGTAGCAATAGGGGAATGGAATTTCTAGAATTCTTGAGGGACAAATGTCTTAGGCAACATGTAACAGAGGGAACAAGAGGTTCAAGCTTTTTGGATTTGGTTACAAAAGAGTTGATAATTACTGAGATGACATCTCTCCCACCAGTTGGAGAGAGTGACCATATGTTTTTGACTTGGAAAATGAATAGACATGCAGGAGTATCAAAGAGACGGGAACTTATGTGGAATTATAAAGCAGGTGATTATAATAGTCTTAGACATCAACTTCGGGAAGTTTCATGGAGGGAGGAATTGGAAGGCTGGGATATCATTAGTGCGTGGGAAATTGTGAAAGAATATTTGTTAGCAGCAATGGTAAGTTGTATACCACGAGTGAAGAAGAGGACACAATTTGGAGTAAAGTGGATGACAAACAATATTAAACAGTAATTGCATGCGAAAAAGAGGCTATGGAAGAGATATAAGGAGACAGGTGAAGAAAAGATGCATGAAGAATATAAGACACAGGCCAGAAGAGTGACTAGTGTGGTAAGGAAAGCGAAAATGGAAAATGAGAGGAGATTGTCCCTAAGATCCAAAGAAAATCCTAGGGAATTTTTTAGCTATGTGGCCAGTAGGAGGAGAAATGACTGTGGAAGAATGATATTGTGGGATAAAAATGGGGATAGAGTGACTGATGCAGAGGACATAATGGAATTGTTCAATGAACACTTTATTAGAGTATTTCATCCTAGAGGAGTCAGTCTTAATGCTAGAGGGATAGGGCTGGTTCGAAGTTTAGAGGTACAGGAGGAGAGTGTTTCAGATACTGAGTACTCTGGATGTCAGTAAAGCTTTGGGACTGGATGGTATTTCACCACGAGTTTTGAGAGAATGTGCTTGGGAACTGACAGTGCCTTTAACCTGGCTTTTCAGTGAAAGTCTGGCTGCAGGAAAGCAGGGAATGGAAGGAAGGTAAGATAGTGCCATTGCAGAAGGGTGGTAACAGACTGGAAGTGTCTAATTATAGGCCAGTCTGTGTGTCATCAGTAGTTGTTAAGATCTTGGAGAAAGTAGTGAGGGACCGTATACAGCATTGGGCAGATGAGGGTAATGTTATCTGTGAGAGTCAACATGGATTTCTGAAAGGGTGCTATTGTTTTAGCAATATGCTAGCCTTTTATAATAAAGTTACAAAAACATTAGATGAGGGAAAGGCATATACTGCAATTTTCTTAGACTTAGCGAAGGCATTTGACAGGGTGCCACATGATAAGCTGATATTTAAGTTGCAGCACATGGGTCTGGATGTCAGATTGGTCAACTGGATTCAGGATTGGCTGTCTGATAGGTACCAGATTGTGTATGGTGGAGCAGTTTCAAGGAGGCAGAGGGTTACAAGTGGGGTTCCACAGGGCTCAGTACTAGGACCTATATTGTTTAACCTTTATATCAATGATGCCAGTGAATTGCAAGGGGATATTCAGTTGTTTGTGGATGATGCAAAGCTGGGAAGGATTATTAGTAATAGTGCAGATGTGGTAGCCCTGCAAGAGGATTTGAATTAGCTAGATAGATGGGCAAATGAATGGGGTATTAGTTTAATGCAGCAAAATGTAAGGTCTTGAGGTTTGGGAAACATCGACCGGATGCTGCATTCTCTATGGGAGGAGTTATACTGGAGGAAGTAGGGGAGACAAGAGATCTGGGGTTGATGATTGATAGAAACCTGAAATTTAGGGGACATATTGCAAAGGTGGTGAAGGTAACACAGAGGATTGCTGCAATTATGAGAAGGACACTGACCTGCAGAGATAAAAGGGTTATCATTCCGTTGTATAAGTCTCTGATCAGACCACACTTAGACTATTGTTCTCAGATTTGGTCCCCAGGATTTGAAGGGGATAAATTAACTGTGAAAAGGATACAAAGACAGATGACAAAGATGGTTTCAGGACTGTACAAGGATAGTTATGAGGATCGGCTGAGGGAATGTAGACTGCAGAGTTTGGTGGATAGAAGAAGGAGAGGTGATATGATTGATACTTTTAAACTGTTGAGAGGTGGTTACAGGGTTGATACTGGGGAGTTCTTTCCCTTGGTTGAACAACAGGAAGGAGTGATGACTAGGGCCATCCCTGGAAGTTACGAAAGGAAACTGTGAGCAAGAGGGTGAGGAGTGGTTTCTTTGCATGGAGAGTGGTTGAACCATGGAATCCATTGCCTGATGGAGTGATGAGAGCGAGAACGGTCAATGAGTTTAAGGAGTGTTATGATAGACTTTATTTTTATAACTGAAATTTCAGATTGTTCCCTCTAAAACTATAAGCAAATTTTAATTTAGTTTATCTTGTAAATGATTTTATCTTATTTTGATCATATTTTTATAAAACAAATTTCCAAAATTTCTTCACTCTATTATGGGGAGGGGGGGGGACGAGAAGTTCTGATAATCACCATGAAGGAATTGAGGAAGAACCATGTAACTTACGCATTATTCTACATATTCACCAAGAAGTGTTATGCATTTGTTACAACACTGCCGCATCATTTGCAATCCTCTGAGAAAAAAGTCTCATCAGAAATATCATTTTTGTTGTATTTTTAATTTAGTTTATTTTATACGATATATCTATGTACATTGAATATACTATATATTTAGTATATTCTATGTACATAGTTTATCAGAACTTCTCAGCCTCCTTACCTGTAATGTTAGGTATTATTTTAAGCATATGTTTTTATTTTTTTTAAACCTATATAAAAAATGTGTTTGGTATAAATAGAGGTTGTTCATCGTGCTACTTAATTTTTTTTTGATTTCATACTGGCTTTTATGAACTAGAAATTCAGTATTTTTGAATATAGAAAACAGTTCACAGATTTTTCAATTTATACAATTGAAAGAAAAAATGATCCACTGTCTTTGGACAAAACTATTGTATTCTGAAATTCTTACACAAAGTGTAAGAATTATCAGCTGAGTTTTATAAGTCTTATAAAAATTACTTTCCATTATAATAAGAGAACAACAGTGATTGGAAAATAATTGCAGAAAAGAATTGAAGAATGGAGGTGATTAAAATATTACATTATAGAACTTCAGTTTGAATCCAGTCATCAGATTAGATGGCATATTGGCCCGTGCATTATGATAACATGCAAAGGAATTATCAGGTCCTCTAAATAAGCTGGTTAATTTAAACTTCAGTACTGGGAAGGTGTCAATGAAGTGTAAAGAGAGCAAAATAGTCCCAGTGCATAAAGAAGGCTCCACTTACCTTTTATAATCAAGTAACAATGGAGCTGGATAAGGGCTACTCAGTAATACAGCTAGACTTTGCAAAGACATTTGACAAGGTTCTATAGAACTCTGCAGTGGCGAATTCTCCATGTGTACTGCGCAAGCTCATTAATTGAGAAAGAAGTAATATTTATTTGTTAATAAATGCATGCATTTATAAGCATTCCATTTAGGCTTTTATTTTTGTAGACAGAAGACGTTTTAAGCTTGCACGGCAATAATTGAGCTTTGCGTTGTGTATCGAAGGCCGACGCTAGTCAAGCTACCTTGGCTTGCTCGGTTGTGGGAGCATCCAGGTCCTCACTTCAGCACTGTGATTTCATGCGCGCGCATAGCCATTTCTGCTCCCTCCACATCATCTCACCCTGTTGCTGAAACACGGGCTACACGCAGTCAAAGCTCTAGCCAGTGAGCTTCAGCCAGTCCTTACAAGTGTGTTTGTTGCTTGGGTAAATTAAGTTACAACCAACTTTTTATGATGTTGATATTGACCAGTTCATAAAGAAGAACTGTAGGGTAGAATTTGTATTCAAAGTAGCTAAATTAAAAAAGATACAATATCATTTGTAAAATAATACAATATCATATCTAAATACTGTACATAATTTTAAATGGTCAGTAATTCATTATTCTGCTAATCAGGCTTCAATCACATCCTCTCATTCCCTGAATGATAACAAGAGCAAGCATGAATTTCAAGACCAGCATTCGCCCCTGGAACTCTGTTGCTTAAATTGGAGCAAATGAGAATGGATGTGAATCTGGTGACCGTGATTTGGATTATAGTGTATATAATGGACAGATTTCAAAGAGTGGCTAATGGAGGAGTTGAATCCACGAGAACACAAGTAACCAGTGGTGTGCCATAGGGCTCAGTGTGTTCCTTTAAAGAAACTTGTTCCATAGTTCTATTACTTATTTACATGAAAACACAATGCCTTGTGTTTTCGTGTGGCTGAATTTTCATGCCTTTAAAATTTTCTGTCCTTAGTCTGGTGATTATTGTGGTTGTTTCTCTATTTTCATTAATTTCACTGATTTCATTCTTCTTCTTGAGTGTTTGTTTTACCAATCTTATTTTGGTGACTGAGTTAGCATCAGTTAGTGATAGTGAGTGTAATTTTTGTGATAAATGTCTGGCTTCTTTGGCTAGACTGTCTGCTCTATCACAGCCTTCAATATTTACATGGGTTGATATCCGTTGCAGTATACAGTTCTTATTTTCAAATTTAAGGTTGTTAGTTGTTCATGAATTTTCTGTGTGAGTTTTGTTTTTCCATTTTTTTTAATGCTTCAAGTGCAGATTTAAAGTCGCTGTAGATGGATATTCCTTCTGGAATCTTTATTTTTCGATTAGACAGATAGAACTTGAGACCTGTTTGTATGGCTGTTAATTCACAAGTGAAGTTTGGAGCCATTTTTTCAGCTGTGGTTTTGATTTGCATTTCCTCGCCTCTGGGTAGAGTTAGAAAAACCTCTGAACTTCCTTGGTTCAGTGCTTCATCAGATGATCCATCGGTGTAGGCAATGGGATTGTTTAGATTATTTAAGTGATGTATAGTGTCAAGTCGTTTTCTTTTATTTGCTTCCTGTGAATCATTTTTTGAACAAGGTTCTAGGAGATCTAAGTTTATTATTGTATTTTTTGAATAGTGGAAAGGAATGGCTCTTTGCTCATTTCAATGGACAGGTGTTCTAAGTCGATCTGTTTTCTAATTTCATGATCATATTGTAAAGTGGATGATCTCGATGCCTGGAGAAGTAGATTTTCTTCTCCAGGCATCGAAAGTCCTGAGTGAGATGTGAGTTGGCTCCTGATTCTGTTAGTGAATTTAACTGTAGAAAATTTTCTTCTGTATCCTAATATGTGAAATCCACATTCTTGTTAAGCTTTTAAATTGTTTGTGGATGAGACTGCACCTATAATAATTTTTGCTGCTCTTGATTTACTCTGTCAAGTTTTACTTTTGAGTTAGTAGAAGCTGGAGCCCAGATTGATGAGGCATATTCTATAGTGGGTCGTATAAGTGCGGTATATGTAGTTTTGAGTGTCTTCGGTTTTGCACCCCATTTTGTTCTACAAAGCCTTTTGATGATATTAAGCTTTTTAAGAACTTTATTAGATATATTTGCAATATGAGTTGTAAATCTCAGTTCAGTATCTAGGTTCAGACATAAGTCTTTGGCCCTAAGTTTTTTTTTTTTTTTTTTTGATTTGTTGGTTGAAATTGTGTCTATTTTTTCTATCAGTGGAGAAGATGCTCAGTTTTTTTTTTTTTTTCTGGGTTTATCTGTAATTTAAGTTCCTTTGTTTTATTGAAAATGATGTGACCTGAGATTGTTGGCATTAGTGAAACCTGGCTATCAAAATCAGATATGATAAGTGGGATGGAATGACGAAAGAGATAGGAAAGGAGTAATGATATCAGATGACCTAAGTTCAGTTAGGGTAGAAATGCAAGAAAACAATGATGGTAACAATGTTCCATGTGGTGGTGAGTTTTAGGCTATTTGATGTAAAGTGGAGGCTAACAGAATGAAATATATGGTGGGGGTGTTGCTACAGACCTGGCAGGTCAATTGCAAGGGACAAATAAATGCATTACCAATTTAATCATTATTAGTGACTTTAATTATCCAAACATTGATTGGGTAGAAAAAATCTCATGATAAGAATGAAGAGGAATTTATTGAATTGTTGAGAGACAATTTTCTCAAGCAGCATGGGAAGGAAAGGAACTCGAGGTCAAGGAGTGTTAGATATGTTCATAGCATCAGAAGAGGTCTCCGTTAAAAATATGACTACTTTACACCAGTTGGGGACAGTGATTATACTGGGCTTTCTTCGGAAGTATCTCATTATATTGAGGTTCCCAGTAGAACAGCTTACATGCTACACTACAAAGGTGGAAATCATGATCAACTTATGAGAATACTATCGTGGTTCATTGATATCAGTTACTGAATGTCAGCAGTGCATTGGAATTGCTGAAAAAAACACTTAAATGAGGTAGTATCTGAATGTATCCCTCGTGTTCAAAGAATAAATAGGTTGGGAGTGAAATGGAGATGCAACCTTATTAAGCAAGGGATCCACAAGAAGATGATGTGGAAAGTATATCATGAGAATAAGAGTGAGAGAAGTTATGAAATATATATCAGGGGCGAATGCTGGTCTTGAAATTCACGCTTACTCTTGTTATCATTCATGGAGTGAGAGGTGTGATTGAAGTCTGATTAGCGCAATAATGAATTACTGACCATTTAAGCAACTATATATTTAGAAATGTATGTACATTTAACCATACAAATACAACATTTATTTTACAAATAATATTCTATCTTTTTCAATTTAGCTACTTGAATACAAATTCTACCCTACGGTTCTTCTTTACGAACTGGTCAATAACATCGTCATAAAAAGTTGGTTGTAACTTAATTTTCCCAAGCAACACGCACAGTTGTAAAGGCTGGCTGAAGCTCACTGGCTAGAGCTATGTTGACTGCGTATGGCCTGTGTTTAAGCAACAGAGTGAGACGATGTGAAATGGCTATGCATGCGCATGAAATCACAGTGCTGCTGCAAAGACCTGTAAACTCCTACAACCGAGCAAGCCAAGGTAGCTTTGACTAGACAAGCAAGCATTGGCCATCAATACACAACGCAATGCTCAATTATTACCGCACAACCCTAAGGCGTCTTCTGTCTACAAAAATAAAAGCCTAAATGGAATGCTTATAAATGCATTCATTTATTAACAAATAAATATTACTTCTTTCTCAAGTAATGAGCTTGTGCAGCAAGAATGGAGAATTCACCCCTGATATACAGGGTGTTCGGGATAAATTTGACAGTTTCGTAAGGAAAAAGAAAATCTTCTTTGTATCTATTAAATTTAATGAATTGACAAAAAAACATTACAGGCAGAGTTAATTACAATACTATCAACAAGATTTGCTCAAAATAACCACCATTAGCATCGATCACAGCTTCAATTCTGCTTCGGAACCTCGAACAAGCTGATGCTACAGTCTCCCTGGGAAGGGCCGCAAAAACTGTTTTAATTTTATCCATTAACTGGGCTTTTGTATTACTGGAAGTGCGATTGGTGTCTTTTTCAACTGCGACCCATACAAAATAATCCATGGGGTTAAGGTCTGGGGAGTTTGGAGGCCAAACATTTGGACTGGTGAAGTCGTAGAAATTTTCAGACAACCATTTTTGACTTTTCCCAGAGGTGTGGCAAGGGGCCGAATCCTGCTGCCATACATACGGCCTACCATTGGCTACCCTTGTTATCCAGGGCTTGACTACAGTTAGCAACTCCACGAACAAAGCCCGAATTCCAATGCCAGGGTTCTTCAACACCTGTTCCTGCAGATTTGCGAGGAATTCTGCTGTACGAACGCAATCAGATCGTCTGCTAGGGATCTTTCTTCTTGCTACATCCTCGTAGTCACCATTGCAAGTCTCTAGTTCATGCCTGATTGTTTTTACTGTATTCAGGGAGCATTGGGCAGCAGTCGTAATATCCTTATTTTGATGGCGGGCACGAATCATCATGATACAAGTTATTCTCTTCCATGATTCAGGTGGGTTCCAGCTATCCATCCTTTCTGACATCTTGTATATGAATGAAGGAGGGTCCAAACTTTTAAATGAAGAGAAGTGTGTGTTAATACATGTAACTTATGGAAAAATATAATTAATTATAAATATGTCAAATTTATCCCGAACACCCTGTATATATATATACAGGGTGTTCGGGATAAATTTATCCCAAACACCCTGTAAGTTGGTAAGACCTTGCATACAGAAATGGGCAGGCAGAAGCTATACTTTACAAGGAGCAGCATGGGTTTACTAAAGGAAGGGCATGTTTTACCAATTTGCTCATATTTTATAACAATGTTACAGCCAAGTTTGGATATAGTGTATCCATTCCCTTTATCCAAATGCCTTAGCAAAATATTGAATTTTGCTAAGGCATTTGAAAGGATAATGCATGAAAGACTTGCATAAACTGAAGAATAATGCATTGGAATATAACTTGGATGACTTGGATGGATGAAAGACAGATATCAAAAAGTGCTATAGTATTATTATTATATGACACCTACAGGGAGTCCAAGGACTCATCATGGGAGGACACACTACTTTACTTTGCTAAATACATCTCATCCTCTCCTCTACTACTTAACTCTCCAACTACTCCACTCGCCATCTATCGTCCATCACCACCAAGAACAGTATTTTTTGTCTGTAAATTGCATGTGTTTTGAAGGCCGATTTCTCTGTAAACGGGATGAAAAACCACAGTTTCCTGGCTAACTTACCTTCAACTGAAAAAGCCCATATACGGATTCCCCTCGTCACGACGAGAATCGAACCCAATCGTAGAGTGCAATGTTCCGCTATTCTTCCAATTGCGCTACGGCGGCTATAGTATAATGCTAGAATTGGTATACAACATTCAGATGAAAGCTCAATGGGAAATTTTGGATATGGCATGAGAGACGACAGAGGAGCAAGGTTTAATAGAATTTGTAGAAAAAGAAAACCTGTATATCATGAATTCCTTTTTCAAGAAAAAAAAACATAGAAAGTGGACATGGAAAAGTCCGAATGGAAAAACTAGTGAAATTGACTTTATCCTCAGCAATAAGAAAAACATCTTTCAAGACTGCTGTGTTATAAACACCTTCAACATTGGAAGTGACCATCATATGGTACTCAGTAAAATCCAAATAAACTGCCAAAAAGAAAGAAGAAAATGTTTCGAAGATCAAAGCAAAACATAGATGTACACAAACTCAACATTAAAAAAGATATATTTGTTATAGACTACAATGCTGATCTATCAGAAAATAATGACATTATTACCCAAAACCTTTTACAATGTTCACTTGAAATAGCTGGTACCACAGAACAGAAACAAGACAAAATTTTTGAAGAAACAAAACAGCTTAAGAAGAAACGAAGAGAAATTAAATAATCAATTAATCTAAAGAATACAATTGAATACACTGAATTGTGCAAAACGATCAGAAAACATATCACAATAAGAAAATTCATACAAGGAACAATTGAAAACAACCATAGTCTCAAAAAAGCCAAACAGCAATTGATGAACAGCAACAGATAGTTGCTGTCAAACTACAAGATTGGACCATCACCAGACATAGATATGCTATAGCAAGAAAGAGTTGAAGAATTTTACTCAATATTATATCAAGATGATGAATTAAATGAAGAAAACTTCTGAACAGCTGAAGTACCACAGATTCTACCAGAGGTTATGTGGGGCATCCAAAGCTTGCAAAATGGGAAAGCTGCGGGTGAGAATGGAGTTATACTGAACTTCTAAAAACAGGCAGAGAAACAGTCTATAAACTCTTAGCAAAACTATTTACTTCATGCCTAAAGAAAAAGGATGTATCAAGAACATGGAAGAAGGCTACCCTAATTCTGATACATAAAAAAAGTGAGGTAGAAGACTTGACGAACTACCGACCTATCAGTCTACTATCAGTAATTTACAAAGTGTTTACAAAAGTCTTAGCTCACAGGCTTTGTGCAACTCTAGACCTAGCACAACCAAAAGAACAAGAAGGCTTTCGAAGGGCTTTAGTACAATGGACCATATTCAAGTTGTACAGCAGATTATTGAACGGTGTAATGAATATCAATTACCACTATGTCTTGGTTTTATGGACTATGAGAAAGCCTTTGATTCACTTAAAACTTCTGCAATACTTAAAGCATTACGAAAACCAAAAAGTGGAGGAGCCATACATCAGGACCATCAAATCAGCATACACCAATGCACCATTGCCACAGCAGCAATTCATTTCAATGGAAACATCTCTACGGTAGAAATACAGAGAGATATATGAGAGGGCGACACAATATCTCCAAAATTATTCACAAACTTCTTGATTGGAAAGGGAAAGTGTGAAGATAAATGGAACCTATTTACGCTTTGCGGATGACATAGTTATCATTACTTCAACTGCACATGAATTACAGACTCGTATCCATGAACTCCAAATCGCTATCAAAACAGCTGGCCTAAAGATAAACCTAAAGAAGACCCAAGTTATGTTCAATACTTATGTCCAACCAGAAATAATAAAAATCAATAATGATGAAATTAAACAATTCGATCATTACATATACTTAGGACAACAGATATCAATGGAACAAAATGTCATGGACGAACTTGGATGATCTTAAGAGTGTATCATTTTTTAGATTTGAACAACAATACTTACTATTCGATCGGATACACTGTCAAATTCTATTATGTTGTTCTTCAGTTTTTTGTTGATCAAGAATCCAATTCTACTGATTCTTCCCTTATCTTGCCCTCTATAATATATTATGTCTCTAATTTTTAATTGAAGACTTTCTTCATCATTACGTCTAACTTCACACAGCCGGAGAATGTCCCATTTTAATTGCTTTAACTCTTCAGTTAGTTCAGTTAGCCGGGCTTCACTGCTCAGAGTCTTACAGTTTAATGTTCCAAGGTTTAGTTTCCAATGGCAGCATGATCTGGTTACCTGAGGATTCTTAGCACCCTCTGCCTTCGTGTTTAACTGCCTGCTGCCGTAGATATTAACAATCTGGTCTCCGGGGAATGAGAGCCATTTTATTTCTGTCGGATTCATCTTGCAAGGTTAAGCCATAAATTCACCCCGCTGGCCAGTGCAGGTTGGTGAATGGCAATATTTTCACATGGGAATCACCAGTCCCAAATATATTTTTTTTGGGGGGGGGGGGGATTTTATTATTATTACGCGACACCTCCAGGGAGTTCAACGCCTCATCGAGGGATGACGCCTACTCTATAACTCTGTCACCACCGCTCAATCCACCAAGCCACATAATCTACACCAATACCATTTACTGCCCACTGGCCACTACTAGACAATCACAAACATCCATGCTCATGGCAGGATTCCAGCCCACAGCCTTTTGGCTGGTGAGAAGATTCGCTAACCACTCGGCAAACCAGGCTGGCAATATATTTTGTTTAATGAAATGTAGTTCCTCCATAACAGAGTTGCAAGACTATGTTATGGAGTGATAGTTATAGTCAATAAGGCCAATTTGTATTAAAAGACTTTCATTTGAATACTATCTGTGATTTAAAGGAACATTTATAAGGGCAATTCAACTAAAGGTGAGTTAACGTCTTTTTTTATAAGGAGATGATAGGGTCATCTTACTCAGAAACCTTGTTTTTTTCGTGCTACAAAACAGAGAAATCAGCCAAAAAACACATATGGTAAACATACATACTGTTCTTGTCATATGACCTGAGTTGCTTTAGCATAATTCTAATACCTTCCAATGTAATTAAAACATGTAACAAATTGCATATTTACCTCTGTGGATTTCAGTTTGCTCTGCTTGAAATTCTCATTTTAACCATATGAAGCAGACATAGAGCTCCATTGTGAAGAACGGAATCCAATCCAGACCAGTCAAGTTCTGGTGGCAGTTTATAACGTTCATCAGCAAGAATAATCACAACCGGTCTTGCACGTGTCTGATGACTACCCTGAAAATGAAGCAATAGTACATATAAGCTGAATGTTATGGTAATCATCATATGGCTATCAAAATATTGGTTGAAAATATAAACTACATTATAGCATATCTACTTACAAGGAAAGTAAGACTTGTTGTGCATGGAGGAATAAAGGTAGGACCAGTGAACACATCTGCACTACCATTGCATCTAACGTGACCTTGTATTAGTATTATGGCTTCCACCTGACTACTGATGTCGAAACTTGATACTCTGTACAAGTCAGGAAGAATACCTGCTTCTACGTGAAGTTTTATGTTTGCTAATGTCCAATGCTGTGGCAGAGAAATAATAACGTTACATTAATCTTGATATATAAGAAGAAGTAACAAAGCTAAAATGATATTTAAAACTTCGCTCCTGCCTCCTCCTTGTGCATATATCCTATTTATGTCATAAGTGAAAATGATTACATTATTGTCTTGATGTGGCCACCATGTTTGTTCTTTGAGCAATTAGATATTTAATTTCTTTAAATATAAAATACTGTACATAGTTGGAGAAATCAGAGACTTATCTATTTATTTCTTATCCAAACACAAGTGGTACAGTAGTAAGTAAGTGGCACAACATTATTTACAACAAATTAGGATAGATTACAAATGAGAACAGTTTAAATTTGATAGGTGAATTATACATGGAATAATAAGTAAAAGGCCTGTGTAGCTTAGTGGAAATGGGTCTTGGTCGCTCGAAATTAGACCCAGGTTCAAGTCCAGTCATCTACTAGCCAACTGGAAGAACTTTTCTAAGCCAATTTTCGACCAATTCCTGAGTTGGGCGATCTCTGGCACGGGAAAGTGGGTTTTTCCTCCTGGAAACTCGGGTTTTTCGTCCCATAAACTCAAGGAAATTGACCGTAGTACCACATTATTACAAACTGTAACATATTCTTTTAGGGTTAGGTACCAAGAAATGGCAACACTTGTTTGCCAGCCTCTTCATCGGTGGCTGCCTATAATTAGTGATAGACATGGGCCAACTATCTCTGATTGGCTACCGGTGGAGATTGAACTGCCCACTCAGTCTCCAAACGCTAGATAGGGTATGAAGGCCTCGCCTACTCCCTATAAGGGAATAAAAGACGTTAGCTGAATTTTTTTATATAATAAGTAAAATATGAAAAGGGAAGCTAATACATAAGTTATATAATAAATATGGGCAGATGTTCCTCCAAGTATCCTGCACAAAAAACTGCTCTTTCTGTGCAGGATGTAGGTTTCTCTTTTGTGCAAGGTGATTGAAGAAAGGGACAAGAAAGAAGGTGTTTCATGGACTGGGCTGTCCCACACTCAGTCATCTGGTCCAATAAGCTGGCCCCATTTGATGAGGTTTTGTTTAGCGTCCTGTTGTTCGAGGCTTTTCCAAGTATTCCATTCCAAGTCGGCACCACATGGAAGATGTTCGGCTGTTGGAATACCAGTATTATTCTCGGGTATAGCGTAAGCCATTGTTGAAGTCTTGTCTCCGGAGGGTTTTTAGGTGATTCAATAGTTGCTAGGAAGCTATGTACGGATCTTAGTCTTTGGGGCACTGTGGTCTGGCCGAATAGTGGGTGGCGTTCATCATTCATTTGTCTGCTTCTTTTGTCAGCTGAGAATGCTCATCTTCGAATTGAAGGGGGGTGCAATACCAGCCAAAGTATACGGGTCTTTTAGTGGTGTTAGTTTCAGGCATCCTGTAATTTAGCAGCAACTTTCATTGAATGCTGGGTCCAGTTTTTCAGCATGGCAAGATCTGGACCATACTGGACAGGCATATTCAGCAGAAGAATAGCAAAGAGCCAAGGCAGAAGATCTCAGTGTGCTAGCATCTGCACCCACATTCGTTTTTTTTTTATGTGTGCTTTTTATGAAAGGATGCGATGGAGAGTAACACTGAGGTAGATTGGGTTCAAGGAATGTTTTCTAAATTAGAGCCTTCCCAAGAAATCTCTAGCTTCCTGTTCGTTTTCTTATTATTAAAGTGAAAAAGTCCAATCTGGGTTTTCAAGGGGTTTGGTTTTAATTGATTGCTACTATAATATATGGTTAGACTATTTAAGCAAGTGATAGAGTAGTTCCAATGGACTTGAATTTTTTTTAATTGAGTAGCTATGGCAAGGTCATCAGCATAGATGAAATATCTAGTTCCTGGAAAGATGGGGAGATCATTAACGTGAAAATTGAAAAGTAATGGTGATAACACTTCCCTTGGGGAGGCCATTTTTTGGCGATGTCAGCGGCTCTTCCTACCCCCAGGTCCACAAAAAAGAATCTGTTTTCCAAGAGTGATTGGATCAGAAGAACAAGGTGATAATCTCTAGTTATTCTGTATATTTTATTTCTGAGTGTGAGATGATTTATGGTATCATATGCTGCAGTTAGGTCTACAAATACTGCTCCTGTGGCTATTTTTTGCTCATAACCATTTTCTATACATTGAGTGAGGTTGAGAATTTGTGATATACAGGATTTGCCTGGTCTAAAACCAGCCTACTCAGCAATAAGCTGGGATTCAATTAGGGGTTGCAGCCTATTCAAAATTAATCGTTCATAGAGTTTGAAGAGGTTGCTAAGTGGTAGTAATTAGAGACTGAAATAAGATAAGTGAAAACTGTTTTAATATAAAATTTTTTATCTTAGTTTAGAAAGGTATCTTCAGTACAATTAACATTTCAGAAAGCACCATCATAGTGTAAATAAGACAACAAATGGTCAAAAAATTTATAATTAAATTCCTTACAACTGAGTTTCCATCATCCAGTGGAGAGGTAGCACTGAGCTCAATGTTGCATACATGGTGGTGATGGCTCTTAGCAAAATGGGCACTCATTGGTTGAACAATCTCTTCTATAACTTACATAGCATCTCATTTCATTAGAGTTAGTCTTTTATATTCATTCGCTCTCTTTTGGGTTGTCTATAGTTTGCAGAGCCAGTTTCTTTTTATACTCAAACAGCTTTCTGTACAATATTTGTAATTCTTCAGGTCCACACCTTATAATAAGAATAACTGATCATCCTTATGTACATAGTGTTCCTTCTTCATAATTATCTTAAGAATCGATTCCTTAATAAGACTGCACATCCATTTCGCTCCTTTTTATTATTATTATTGTTGTTCTGGGCAATTCCAAGGAGTCGACAGACCCATCGAGGGAGGTCCTAATATCATGTCAAGAACAACTATTCGACATTCACACAGTATCTATCATACCTTGCCTTGAACTCATTCACGGTCGTAGCACCCACAACAGACTCTGGAAGCTTATTCAACTCATTCACTACTCTCCAAGTAAAAAGCCTAGCTCTAACACCCTTGTCAACCGTGCTCTTGCCCAACTTCCATTCATGGTCCCCCAGTTCCCCCCCCCAGCACTAGTCATATTTTCAAAAATATCTTCTGGATCAATCTTATAGAAACCCTTCAGTAATTTGAATGTCTCAATCATATCACCCCTCCTTCGCCTATCGACCAATTTCTGCAACCCACAAATCTTCAACCTATTCTCATAAGGTTCATTCCACACACCTGCTATCATCTTGATCACTTGTCTCTGGATCCTCTCCACTTCCTCCCCATCATGAAGAAACCATGGTGCCCATAACTGGGCACAGAAGTCCAGATGGGGTCTTATCAAGGCTCGATACAGAGGAACAATAACTTGTTTGTCTCTGCTTGTTAAAGTATTTTTCAGAAGCCAACTGATTTGGTGAGCTGTTTTAGTCACTTTTGCAATGTGCCCCTAAACTTCAATTCCTTATCCACCAACACTCCTGAATCCCTGGCCTCATCAATCTCCTGGAGCACGGTTCCACCTATGCGATATACTGCTGCTATTATTTTCACCCCAAAGTGAATAACCTTACACTTTGGCACATTAAATTGACATCCATTTTTCCTAGCCCAGTCCTCCAAACTATCCAAATCATCCTGTAAAATTTTGACATCCTGTTCACTCATAATTGCTCTAACCAACTTTGCATCATCAGCAAACAAGTGAACACTTCCTCTCAAATCCTTTTCTATATCATTGATGAACAAATTGAAAAGCAGTGGTCCAAGAACAGAACCCTGCGGCACACCACTAGTCACAAGCTGTCTTTTGGACTCTACACCTGAATAAACCACTCTCTGATATCTCTCCATCAACCACCCTCCTATCCATCTCACCAACCCTATATCCATCCCCATATGCTGCAGTTTACTGATTAGGGTTCTATGTGGAATTCTATCAAAAGCCTTGGCAAGGTCCAGTAGTATTACTGTAAACCCATTACCCCTATCCAGTTCAGCCGTCACTGTGTTATAAAACGTGAGCAAGTTACTGAGGCATGATCTACCCTTCACAAAACCATGTTGTTCCCCATACAATATCCCATTTTCATCTATCCAATCCTGTATTCTTTTCTTGACTAATTTCTCTAAGACCTTGACAATGATTCCTGATATGCTAATCGGTCGGTAATTTACAACAGCAGTCTTAGAACCACCTTTATGCAGTGGAACTATTTTCCCATCTTTCCAACCCCTCGGGACTAACCCAGACCCGAGACTCAAATTAAACAAAATGGCCAAGGGTACTGACAATTCTTTAGCTGCTTCTCGTACAACACGAGCTGGTATACCATCCAATCCTACAGATGTATTGACATTGAGGTTATGCAATAGACTACTCACCTCCACTTCATTCACCACAATTCCCGTATAATCTACTGGTACATTCGTTTCTGCAATGTCACCACCTGGATGATATATTCTTGCAAAGTGCTCACTCAGTAACTCAACTATATCAACTGATTCAGTTTCCTCCCTACCATCGGCATTCTTTAAAATCATTCTGCCATGTACATTTTTCGTTTTACTTGTTACATATCTAAAAAACTGTTTAGGATTCTCTTTAGACTGCATGGCCAATGTTCTTTCGTAATCCTTTTTTGATTATCTTACCATACTCGTTACCCTTCTGGCCTGCGCTTTATACTGTTCGTGTGCCTGCCGGTCACCTTTCTCCTTAAATTCCCTCCATAGTTGTTTCTTTTTTTGCAGCTCAAGCTTAATGGTGTTATTCATCCATTTAACCCCTACTTGATTTATTATTCAGACTCTAGGTATAGAGTCAGCCATTGCTTCATGCAAACACTTCTTAACGACCTCCCATGCACTATCGACTTCTAGTCCTTGCAGTTGTACATGCCATGGCACTGAACCAATCAAACTCCTAAGCTTGTCATACTTTGCAGCCTGATAATTCCACATGCACCCTGTCTTAATTGAAAATTCCACACCTTTAGCCACCTCCCAAGTCAAGACCCTATGATCACTCTCACCGATTTGTGGCAATGTGATCATATTTATTACAGCCAAATCCTCAGATGTAATTACTAGGTCAAGCACTCTCTGACCCCTAGTATTTTCATTACATGCTGTTGCAGATAACCACATAAAATAACTTAATAACCACATAAAATCCCATTCCTTCCTCCTGTGTGTCCTCTCCTCACTCCAATCAATGCGACCATAGTTGAAATCTCCCATAATAATCACCCTCCTTCCACTCATTTCTTCTATTTGCTTGTGCATACTGTCACCACCATCCATATAACCCCTACTTGATTTATTATTCGGACTCTAGGTATACAGTCAGCCATTGCTTCATGCAAACACTTCTTAACTACCTCCCATGCACTATCGACTTCTAGTCCTTGCAGTTGTACATGCCATGGCACTGAACCAATCAAACTCCTAAGCTTGTCATACTTTCCAGCCCGATAATTCCACATGCACCCTGTCTTAATTGAAAATGCCACACCTTTAGCCACCTCCCAAGTCAAGACCCTATGATCACTCCCACCAATCGGTGAGAGTGATCATAGGGTCTTGACTGTCCATTACATGTTGTCACAGATAGTTATCCCTTAATAACCAAATAAAATCCAATTCCTTCCTCCCGTGTGTCCTCTCCTCACTCCAATCAATGCGACCATAGTTGAAATCTCCATTAATAATCACCCTCCTTCCACTCATTTCTATTTGCTTGTGCATACTGTCACCACCATCTTTTCCATCACCTGGTCTATAGCAGCACCCAATTGTATATTTAGTTCTGCTAGCCACAATCTCACACCAAATGGCCTCAAATGTGCTCTTTTCTCTATCCTGCAATTCAACTTCTATTCTCCTTGGCTGTAGCTCATCAGCTATCATCAACAATTCTCCTCCCGCCATTTTATTCTCCCTGTCATTCCTGAACACACTATACCCATCACATTCAATCCCACTAGCTATATCATCTACAGTCAGCCATGTTTCACTAATACCAATAACGTGTGGTCTGGAAGTGCCATCCATGGCCAAAAACTCTTCCTTCTTATTCCTAATACTCCTAGCATTAGTGTACATGAATTTAAGACTCCATTAGCCCCAACCCTACCCTTGATGCCTTATATTAACTATCCAAATCTGATTTGTTGTCCTTATTTGCTCGGGCATATTATATTCATTCTTACATTCAACTGCCTCCCTAAGGACTGTATATCTATTCCGCCCCCTTAATAAATCTAGTTTCCCTGAATTTGCACATCCACCACATTCAGCAACACTTTCTCATGTCTTCTTACACCGTAACCATTCAAATGCAAGCCATCCATCTTATATAGATCCTTTCGCCCATCTAACTCACTCCACACGTCCACAAATTCCACAGCACTCGTCATACATAACCCACGCATAAAGTCATTCGCAATTATGGCCCTCCTTTTGAACATTTCACTGTCATACCGTGGCAAAAGACTAATCATTCTAACCCTCTCACTCTTTTCTTTTGCTACCTCAAACAATTCATTCAAGTCTTCTATCATTTCCATTTTGTCTCCTTTCAAATCATTCGTACCTGCCACAACAATAATTTCTTTCACCCTTTCCTTTTGCTCTCGAATAGACTCAGTTACATCCTTTATGGTCGCACCAGGTCGGTACGATTTTGTCAAATCCTCGACTATCACGCCTCGTACTAACGTGTCTACATACAGCACTCTATCCTTCATTTTGTTCATATTCACACTCATACGTCTATTATTCCTCTCATACTTTTTATTATTGGCTGGTTCATTCAGTCGACTTTTGCTCATACGCTCTAGCTGCTGTTTTGCCCTTTGTATCGCACCATTCAACAACGCGATCTCACTCATTGCATCTATTTCATCTTTTTTATTCTCACTAAAACCATTAATACTATCATTCACACTCTCACAATTCTCTGGTACAACCTTGCTGTTTCTTGTCATATCCCTATTTTCTTCATTCTGCAGTTTGACAAAAATATCACACTCACGATCCGAAATACTCTTCAATTTCTCATTCTCCCTACATTTTCTACACACATTCACTCCTTTATTATCATCTAACCACACTCCCCAATGCGTACATTTCACAGCTAGTACACTGAACCATCTCTTTTATACTACCGTTCTTTGATAAAGATGGAGAACCATCATTACTGGCCGCCACTTTCCTTCGTACTGGGCCATACTTACTTGCAACGTATTTTATCAAACTATAAATTATAACACACCAAAAACACACAAAAAGATGCACTAAGAGACGCAAGGCAAAGAAAACTACTCAATATTAAATAAATTTATCAACGATAACTGAAAATAATACTTATCTTGTCCGGAGCTTTCACGAACACTACACACTACGAATCCCTCTAGCGGCGACAGCCCAATAAAATATGTTATAGAGACACACAAAATACTCTAAAAACACGAAAATCATTCTAATATACTATAAAACCAATTTTCCAAGGAAAAACACCAAAAATCACCAATTTTACACTAGCGCTAAATTACAGCGACCTCTCACCATATAACCTCGAACCCCCCAAAATCCTGTCCTGTTTACTCCTGTCATGTTTATTCTTCAAACTCTAGGGACACATTCCAGTATTGCATCATTTAAGTATTTTTAAATGCATCCTATGCACAGCTGATATTCTTTCTATCTAGCAAACAGTACCATGGGACATAACCTCAGTATACTGAGGTTGTGTCCCATGACCTCATGACCTCTTGAAGTATGTTCCTAAGGAGAATACTCCTCAGTTGGTTATAATTCCCTGCATTCTAGCTCAGTATGTAAAATTTTTCTGAATGGGACATCGCCTTATACTTATCCATTTGCAAGGTCAGTATAGCATGATCACTATTGCCAACTGAAGGCAGAACAGCTGTCTCATCTTTAATCGAAACTCCACCTCTGACACCATAATCAGATCTAACTCTTTGAGTGGGGTGTTAGATCTGTTAGGGCATCCTGCAGACTTGTACTGGATTTTTTTAGGAATATAACATCATCTGCACAAAGTAAAATAGGCGAAATTAACACTGCTAATTTTGATACCATTTTTAATGTCACTTTCCTTTAATTTAATCCATATAGATAATGGATAGTAGTTGATATATTATGCACCCTTGTCTTACACCTCATTTAACATCAAATTATCTTCCGGTGCCTACTTAAATTCTAACTGAAGGTGTACAACTCAAATACAGACTATGCATTATTATAACGTACAGCCTTCATCATTAATTGTAGGATTTTGAACATCTTTTATCTTGGTACCTTGTCATATTCCTTTTTTTCAGGTCTGCAAAACTTAAATACAGATCCTTGTAGTATTCATGTGAATTCTCAACTATTTGTCTTTAAGTGAAAATCTGATCCTGATAACCTGTGTTTGAGTTGAACTAATCTTGTGTTCTTCTCCAAGTTTCCCTTTCACATTCCTTAGCCTTTTCTCAGGTATGCATGCATAAATCTTACTAGGAACACTCTTTTATACTAAACTTTATGCATGTAGAGTTCTCCCGATAGGAGAGTTTTACTCTGGAATCTGACATTCTTAATTATCTATAGCAGTCTTATAAAACTTCTAGACCTCCACATTTGAGCATTTCCATCAGGTATGGAGGGCGCATTGTTGTTTACTCTATGTAACGCGTTAAAATTGTTATCGATAAATTTAAACGTCAGATATTTACGAAAGAATAACTCACTCAATCCATCTTCTATGAAAGAAATTATAAGCTAGTGTAAGCAAAGTGATAACTATAACAACCAAGTAACCGTTCAAGATAGGTGAAACTCGTAAGAAATTAGAGATGAAAAATATTGCAGAAAGGAATATATTTGGGTAGAATCGATGCAAAGCATCTCACCATACTTTGTAAACGATGTTTACAACAGGATATTTATTCATCCTCTTGTATCTCTGTTATATATATATGTAATAAATTTTTTAACTTGGGGATGTTGTATATTAGGATAACCAAGTAATTTTATAAACTTGGTTATTTTAACTCCTAATCCCAAGTATGCAAACAATTAAGTTTGTGCCTGAAACAAAGTTCAAAGTCTAAAGATGGTACAATATCAGGCCAACTCATTGTAAAGGTGGGCAAAGCTCTGATCACTATTCTTAGTATTTTCCCATAATGTAAAGCACATCTCACTAGAAGATGTATACTTATACTGCAATGCATTATGGGTGGGGTCACTACCCAGACCGGTTTCAACCTTTTTGAGGTCTCCTCAGTGAGTAGCTAGACCCCAAAATACCAAGGTTTTAGTAATATGGAGCCTTATCACCTTTACTTATAGAAGTTGCAACAAGGTGTTTTTATTTTTAATAAAAATCTCTGGAGGAGATATAGATGTAATAAATTTTTTAACTTGGGGATGTTGTATATTAGGATAACCAAGTAATTTTATAAACTTGGTTATGCATTGCAGTATAAGTATACATCCTCCAGTGAGATGTGCTTTACATTATAGGAAAATACTAAGAATAGTGATCAGATCTTTACCCACCTTTACAATGAGTTGCCCTGGTGTTGTACCATCTTTAGACTTGAACTTTGTTTCAGGTGCAAACTTAATTGTTTGCATACTTGGGATTAGGAGTTAAAATAAACAAATTTATAAAATTACTTGGTTATCCTAGAAACGGTAGACCGCATTATAAATGGGTGCAGAAAAATCGCACAAATTGAGTACCTAAAAGAGATGATAACGTAGCTAAGATAATTCACTGGCATTTATGTAAAACGTATGGGTTTTACATATATATATATATATATATATATATCTTTACAATAGGAGCTCCTTATCGTCCCAGCCTTGATGAAATTAAATGGTTAGAGTGACAACCTCCTTAATAATGACTATTTGGGTTAACATCCAGCTGTTCATTGAAAATTACGTTCGACCTCTCTTATGACAGAAGACCGATTCCTGTTAAGAGAAAAATCCAATATTTTGCCATTTGCTAGCGGATCACCACGAATTTCAAATTTCTTATTTCCACTAATGTTTCACCTTGTAACAAATTTCTGGTTTTGCCAGACCCTAAGGATAGACTACCGTCACTTTCTGAATTACACATGTCTAATTTAGCTCAGCATGGTGATCCATTGGAAAGACACGAAACTTGTCCATGAAAGCCGTTTTTAGGCATGAAAATATATTTAGGATTAATTCTGAAACTCTATTGCATCGTCTAATTTAAATTGTAACAGTGGTTTATCCGTGCCGAAAGCTTCGGAAACATCGATCCTAGACAGCTATAATTAGTATTTTTGTTTACACTAATTCATTTATTAAGGCTAATTTCTGTCGATTTTGTTACGTGTCTCAAGCAGTGCGCCACCAGCTTTGAACGGTTAAGAAATTGTTGTTGTTTAAATTAGATTTATTATTCATTTCGCTGACGATGGATTGAATTATTCTTCCGAAGTATTTGATGTTTAAATTTATTAGTAAATATTTTACTGTGTTGGTGCGTTTCTATAGTAAGATGCCGTCTGCAACACATGGAAACAAGTAAAGATGTGCCCTAACTACAAGGATTCAACACTAAGGAGTATAAATAATATTCTTACATTATAATGTGGATGTAGTTTTACTAGTGGAACTGCAATTTTGATTGCTACCATTTTCCATAACTGAAACAAAAAACTTGGTGGATCTTTTATTTCTTCAACAGCCATTTGAACAGTCGGCAGAGAAATGTGGATCACCTAAAATAAAACGAGAAGACATTCTGAAAGAAGAAAAAAGTGCAGACAGATGGTATTAATAATACAGATATATTGTAGAAGCAAACTTTCTTTAACGTTATGTATACTATAAAGATAAGGAAGCATTCTAAAAACATGCTCAAATGCGTATGTTAATAGCTTCTTTTTTTAATGACTTAGCTATTTATATAAATAATCATTTTTAACATTCTAAATACTATACTACTGGACTTCAAGTAGTCTACCAACCACTCTGAGCTCTTTAATTTCATCTCCTTAAAAAATGATTTTCTCCAGTACCATTTTCCCAACAGCAAAATCATTCTCCTGGGAGATTTTTATGTCCACAACACAAACTGCGAAGCTTTCCTCCTCCAGTTGTACACATCTTGCAGGCAGAGTGGGTGAAATATTTGCCATCACTAACGACTTTACATAACTTGTTCAGATGCCAACCAGAATACCAGATAGCCAGAACCATTCCCCAAACACACTAGATCAATCCCTCACAAACAACCCTTCCATATATGCCGTGAATGTAGTGCCCCCCCCCAGGTAATTCTAACCACAAAGTAGTGCTCATCTCCTCTCCCATGGTTGGACTATTGCTTCCAGCCTTCCAACCCAAACATATGTATACAAATGTATTACCAAAGTAATCCTCACTGGCATCGAAACATGCATTCCTCACACTATGCTCAACTGGCGTTCCCTGATTAAACCTTGGTTCTCCAAAAGATGTATCACGGCTGTACAAATGAAAATCAAGCATACAATAACTGACACATCAAGAACTCCATCCTCCTTTAGTGCTTATACTCAGGCCCGAAAGAGACGCAATAAAACTATCATTGCTTCCAAAACAGAGTTCGAAAGAACATAAAAGCAGGAAACTAGCAGCCTGTTCAAAAGGCAGCAAAGTTTTGGTCTCTCGCCAAAGTAATTGTTCGTAATCTCTCCCAAACACTACCCTTATCATACCCAGATGGCCCTATTGCATCATCATCCACAGAAAAAAACAATCTCCTGGCTTTACACTTTGAATTTGAACAATGGTAAATGACCCAACCATTCCAGATGCCCAACAAACAATCCCCCTATATCCTTTTGGCAGAAAATTTAAATTTAAATTTGACCAGAAAAATACTGTCCAAATTAGACACAAAAAAGTCTCCTGGCCCTGATGACATTCCTCCAATTCCCCTGAAAGTGTTTGCACTAGAACTAACTCCTATCCTATGTCGCCTGTATATGCTCTCTTACTCCACTAGTATCTACACCACAGTCTGGAAATTGGGATATAATCAACCCATTCCTAAGAAGGGCGACAAATCACTGCCATCTAATTACTGCCCTATCTCACTCGCCTCAGTCCTGTCTAAAGTAATGAAGAAAATCATCAATTTCCAACTCCTACACTACCTCGAAGGCACCCATCTAATAAACGAACACTAGTATGGATTTCATCATTGACGATTAACAAGAGACCTGCTCACATATGTCACCCATCTCTGGACAAATGCTATGGATAAGGTTGGTGAATCTCAAGTCTCGCATGATATCTCCAAAGCTTTTGACCGGGTCTGGCACAAAGGCTTACTAAGCAAATTTCCATCGTTCGGTCTATCCCAGGACTTCAGTAATTGGATTGCCAGCTTTCTGTCAGGATGCAAACTATGTGTGATGGGGGAGGATGGTTCCTTATCCTATCACCACTCAACTAATGCCGGGTTCCACAAGGTCTCTTCTCTCACCAGCCCTCTTCCTCTTATATATAATGGCCTACTTCAGTTGATCTCCAACCCAATACACAGTTTTGCAGATGACAGCAATTGCACTCCTTCCTTTCATTTGATAAACTTTTCTCTACATAATTCACCTTAATTTACAGAACATCAACCACCATTACTCTCAATTCTGATATCCAAGCCATCCTCCAAAGGGATTCAGATAACCTTGTCAATTTCAATTGCTAGTAAAACTCAGTTCTCTTATCTCTCAAAAAAAAAAAAAAATTTCTCTCAGTATTATTTTTGACAACATCCAAATTTTCAGACAAGATGAGATTTCACTATTTGGAATCACCCTGACATTAAGCCTCTCCTGTCATAAACAGATCACAAAAATTGTATCCTCAACTTTTAGAAAACTAGGATTTCTCTTTCGCGTGAGACGTTACTTCACTCTGAACAGCTCTGAACCTTATACAAATCATAAATCCTATCTGCTCTCACATTTGGAGTGAGGCTCCTAAGAGCTCCCTCAAAATGCTTGACTTAGTACAAAGGAGGGCAATTAGACTTATTAATGACCCATCTCTTACCTACTCACTCCTCCCACTTTCGCACAGACGTTTGATTTCTGCAATATGTGTATTCTATAAATACATCTATTGCAAATGTTTATCTGAAATAGCATCAATAATTCCCCACTTAGTACTAAGCTCGTTAAAACACGTGCAGCTGCTGCTCAACATCCCTTCACAGTGCACCTTGAAACCCACAGAACAAGTTTCTTTTCCTCCTCCTTCATTCTTGCTACTGTTGCATTGTGGAATAGTTGTGTTTCCCAAGGAATACAATATACAGTCATTTAAATCAAATGTAAACAAGTTCCTCCTTTCCCAACCCACTACCCATACACGGTGCTAATATACTATATGTTAATCAACCAACTTCTCGTATTTTAACTAATTATTTTATTACATGAGATATACACATACACTGCTAACTAATTATTCATTAATTTAAAATTTTGCAAATCCGTGAGGTAACATGATTTGGAAACTAACATTTTAGATCAATTCTTGATATTCTCACAGCTTTGGACTTAATATTCATAAATTCTTCTAAAAAATAATCATTCCTTACTAAATGTAACCAGAACTGGTAAATCGAATGTGAATTTTGGAGACACTGAAGGATAGAGGGAAAGTGGAAGTGTATAGTATAACAAACATTCCTGTGTTAAGAATCGATCGCAAGACTGTGGATTTCGAGGCTAATTCTGTTTTTTGTGAATTTGTGAGCTGAAAAAAAAAAAAGGGCATTGTCAGTTATTTATTTATTTTATGTATCTCTAACTCACGCGAAGAGCCTGTGTAGCTCAGTGGATGTGGCGTTTGCACACCACCGCGCTAGGCCGCACGAAGGAAGTCTTGGTTTCGAGTCTAGTCGGCGACTAGAGGAAATTTTTCTAAGCCTTTTTTCGACCGGTTCCCGAGTTAGTCGATCTCTGGCACGGGCAAGCAGGTTTTTCCTCCCGGAAACTCGGGTTTTTCGTCCTGTAAACTCAAAAAAATCGACCGTAGAACCCACATTATTTCAGACATTAAATATATTGTGTGAGGGTTAGAGACCACGAGATGGCGGCACATTTGAGCCGTCTCTCTTCACTGCGTACCGCTTAATTAGTGATAGCCTTGGGCCATCTGTCTCTGATTGGGTACCAGTGGAGATTGAACTGCCCACTCAGTCTCCAAAAGTTAGATAGGGCTAAATGGCCTCGCCTACTTCCGTATATACGGGAATAAAAAGGCGTTAGCTGATTTTTTTTTTTTTTTTTTTTTAACTCACGCGAAGTTTATAAACCTATAGTACATCAACACCTTGGATTGGCTAAGAAATTTTTTATAATTTTATTTTATTTATTTATTTATTTAATTAACTTATTTATGTTGCTTATTATTTTTTGTACTTTTCTACGGAATCGAACCCGAGGACAGTTGGGTGGAAAGCAGTGGTGTAGCTACAGCTTTTGCCGTCCGGGGAGGTCCCTGAATTTGCCGCCACTCTCAGTACAGGGAAATAAATTAAAACACTATGTTTATCTTTGAAGTAAAACTTTAATTTAAACATTCCAAAATGTTATTTTTCTTGATTTTCTGTTAGCAAATTCGTCGATGACATTGTCGAAGTCCATTTCATAGTAATGTGGGTAATTCTTAATCAATTTTATTTAGAAAAACTCCTCTCACAACTAGCAACATTTACAGCAATTGTGAGGAAAATTCGCTGTGGTATTACAATAATTGGAACTGATTTTTCGAGACTGTATTTTAGAATTAACTGCAAAAGTTCAAAAATGTTCAAAGTGCCGCCCGGGACGGACCTACTCCTCCACCGCCCCTCTAGCTATGCCTCTGCTGGAGAGTAATTACGTTAACCACTCAGATACCTTAACCCTGTGGAGGTCACGGTTGAAAAAAAAATTGCAGCGTAGGTCGCGTGTATCTGAGAGATACATTCGTTACTAGTATGTGCTAAAATGCGATAAAACTTAAAAAAAAAACATTGCAAATATAATACATAATGGTTTATTTATTTTCATTTACAATCTAGAAATTATCGAACAAAGAATAACACACAATTAAACGAATACTATACTGAAATCGAAGTTCGCATATATCTCAGATTCAATTTACTATCAAATATCACTTTCACTTTCGCATTCGACTCTATCATTCTCATCATCGGACTCGAGTAACATTCGCTGATTCTCTTCAACAACTGATGGATTATCCAATCGATATATTTTTCCAGCCATTTTAAACGGTAAATAAAAAATAAAAAAACTAAACCAATACTATACTGACATCGAGATTCGCGGTATCTCTCAGATACAATTTACTGTCAAATATCACACATTTACATAACACGTGTTAAACCAAACTGACAGGAAAGAAAAGAGTGAGGAATGCCACTCCTAACATACTCACGCACAGCTAATCATGACCTCCAAGCTATACACTGAACATTAACATTTCTGGCTAGATGGGTGAAGCAAAATTGCTTTTCATATTCCCCTTTGTCTAGTAATGAAAGAACTTTGAATGGAGTGTTTGTGAGTTATATGCTCGCCCATTGACTGCAATGAAGTTAGCTGTGTTCAGCTGAACTTAAGATAGACTTTGGTCTTTTATATTTGTAACTTTCAGCTTCATTATATTCCGAGGATTCCTTGATTAACGGGTTAGGATGAAAGCTTTTCTTGGTAAAGAACTTCTCAGCTAGATTTAGGAGAAGGGAAGAGATATAAGGAATATTAAGTTCTCTATGGATCTGAGTGTTTCTTATAAACCAAGGGGCATCCAGAATCATCCTCAGGTACTTATTCTGTAATCGCTGAAGTTTTAGAATGTTCGAATTCGTGGTGTGGCTCCACGCTGGGGATGCGTAAGTAATGACCAGTCGAATTACCATCTTGTAAATTGTTAATTTTGTTTGCGTGTCCAGTTTACTTTGTTGATCATAGGGTAGAGCTGTGCTAAGACTTCGGATGTGTTTGAGGTAATGTAACTTATATGTTTGCTGAATAAGAGTTTACTATCAATAATCACTCCAAGATATTTAACTTCAGTCTGCCAGGGAATCTTTACTCCCAATAAATAAATGTCCTCCATGGTATGGCTTTTCTTTCTTGTAAACAATATAGCTGAGCTTTTCTGGGGGTTAACTTGGATCCTCCAGTCTGCCATCCACTTTTCTAAAATGTGGATGCTGGTTTGGAGTCTTATAATTGCCAGTTATGGGCTCAGTGATCTTGCCATCAGTGCAGTATCATCTGCATATAATGCAGTGAATGTTGTTCTTGGGTTCAGAGTGATGTCTGCTACATAGATTGAGAATAGGAGAGGTGCCAGAAGTGATTCCTGAGGTACGCTTGCAGAGATCCTGCGTCTGGTCGAAACCGTTTCGCCGACCCTGACTTGCATATATCTGTCTTTCAGGTAAGAATGTATTGTTTTTATTAACTTGATTGGCAAGTTAAATTTTATCAGTTTGTAGAGAAGGTCTTGATGCCATACTTTGTCAAACGCCTTCTCTGCGTCGATGAAGATGGCAGCTGTATTGAGTTTCCAGTTATAACCTTTAGTAATGATTTCTACCAGCCGGTGCACTTGTTGAGCTGTACTATGGGCCTTACAGAAGCCGAACTGTTTATTAGGAAAAATTCCTAACTTATCTGTTTCTGCTTGGAGTCTTCAGAGGATCACTTTCTCTGTCACCTTTCCGAGACTGGACAATAGGCTTATGGGTCTGTAGCTTATCGGAAGGTGAGGATTTTTTCCTGGCTTCTTCAATTTTTTGGAAATTTCCTGGAATCTAAAGATGGCATTTGTAATGTTGACGAGATAGACTATGGCCTTTCTTGAGAGTAGTTTCATTATTTTGTTAGTTATGCCATCTGGTCCTGGAGATTTTTTACTGTGGGAAAATTTCCATATTTATCATTTCTGCCGGATTTGTAGGAGTGATATGTTCGGAGGTAACAGTGTTCTATCTTAAGGTTTTCCTAACATGACGATGAATCTTTGTGCATAAGGTTGATATTTAGATTTGTACAAAATGGATTGCACTGAGAATCTAGGTCATCTAGTAGTGCTTCGGATTTCTCTTCATCTTTGTGAACCTTCCCTTTCTTGGTTTGTATAGGGAGTATGAGTTGCTTTTTGGTGAGGATTGCTCTTAAGAATTTCCATACAGAATGATCTTCAGTATTGATGTTAGCCAATTTGGTTTCCCATTGGTGGTTTCTGTGTTTCTGAAGAGCCTCCAAGACCTGCCTCTTTAGATTGTTCAATACTGTTTTGTCTTGTGGGGGCTCTGGTATTGTGGTAACTCTTTCTGGCTCTATTTTTTGCTCTGATTAGCTCCATGATTTCTTCAGGGATATGGTTGGTTGGGTGGAAGACAGTGGATTGTCTGACTGATTCTATTGCTTTCTGAATTTTCATGGTTAAGTTATTTACTGCTGTGTCAATCTCTTCCTTTTTACTGATATTAGGCACTGGAACAATATGATCGGGAAGAACCTTGGCTAACTTGTTGCATGGTATGAATGTGTGCAGAGGAGAGAATTGATCTGATGAACCTAGATTAAGCACTATGGGACTGTGGTCAGAAGATAATTCGTTAACTTATTCCAATTTGAATTGGTATCTTATATTTTTAAAGATGACAATGTCTAGTACATCCGAGCTACCTGAAGGGCTGAAATGGGTAGGCTCGGTAGGGCTGGCGACAACAACAGAGTTGAGCATTGCAAAATTGAAAAGTGTGTGGTCTTTGATGTTCGTTGATGAACTGTACCAAGCTGTGTGTTTCGAGTTGAGATCTCCTGCTATTATTATGGAGTCATTTGGACTAAGTATGGAGTCCAGATCTGTTGTCAGCAGAGGAATGCTCATAGGATTATAATCAGCATAGATCTTGAGACTTCCAGCATTGCAGGTATGTACCTCCACACCGGTCACCTCCAGGTTTACTGTTTGGGCTTGTCTATTGTACTATGATACAAATAACTCTTAATATATATGGATGTGCCCCCACCTCTTGTGCCAATTTTGTCGTTTCTGTACATAGTATCCACGGATTTTTGGGTTATTAACTGGTCTTAGGTGTGTTTCACCAATCAAGATGATATCAGCACTGAGACGAATTGCAAATTCTTGAAGTTACAAAGCCTTTTTCATCAATCCATTTGCATTCCATGCCATTATCTTAAGAGCTTTTGGTTTGAATTTATTACTCATGACAGATGACTGTTATAATGTTTTGAGTACCTTGCAGGAATCTCTTTCTGGAGGATGGTGAGGTGCATGTCTTGCTGAATTCCTGCAGCATGGTGGCAAGTGAGGCTGTTAAAACTGATGTTATGTTGGAGCTTTCTAGCTCAAGAGGTGTAGGAGGCTTAGTTCTTGCAGCCTCACCATATGTTTTGGTCATAGTTGATCCTTCCTGTGAGGCTGAAGGCGAGGTGTTTCGGACTGTGGGACGATCTATTTGGTTGCTTAAAACGTTGTTGCGAGGAGGAGCAAGATTGACGTTTGTTGATCCTCGATTTTTTGGATTGGAAAGGCATCCCTTGTAGTTAGCGGGGTGAGGTCCTCTGCAGTTTGTACAGCAGGCCGGCGTTGTGCGTGGCTTGGTGTATGTGATGGTTTGGTGTCCCTCGCCGCACTTCAAGCACCTGAAGGCTGCTTTACAAAATTTTTGGGCATGCCCAAACCTTTGGCATCTATGACACTGACCTGCAGATGCCCTTTTCATAAGAGGCTCAGTTGAAATCTTGAGTACACATACTACTGTCAGTTCATAAATATGCTTCTGTGTGTTGCTTATTTCCACCAGCACCAAAGGCATTGGTCTTTTATCAGATCTGAGCATCCTGCTCACTTTTACTGGGGACAGGCCCTGTCTGGAGAGATCAGTGCTCACATCTTCAGGAGTGATACCTTCAGCTATCCCAGGTAGAATTACCTTCAGGTTCTTTCGCTGGGTAAAGTGAAGGTGTGATATGGGACATTAGCATTGTCCATAAATCTGGTCATCTGTCTAATCCATGACAGTAGTGGGTTGTATTTTAACTCCCTCATCTGAGTTTTTGGCCCATGAGAATGAGATGTTTTGTTCTCTGAGGGCTGACGAGAGAGGGATCCATTTTTCCTTATCCCTTAATGTGACTGGTGGTATCTTTTCTTTAGGACAATTGAGTGCTCCTATCCCTGTTGTTTTGGGGTCTTCCACATTGGTGGAGATTTTCGTCTTCTTTTTGACCATTTGGAATTCTGTATCTGTTTACAAAGGGCTGATAACTGCTGTCTTGGGATGTAGCATCTTCTATACTTGGGGAGTGTGCAAAATCTGATTGGGTCAGAGTTATGGACTCTTTACTTATGTCATCCATATTGTCCTCTGTGACTGCTGTGGTGGGGGGATGTGTCAAAGAGCTTGACTTTTCCTGGCCAATTATCACTCAGCAGCTTTCCTAGAATTCCTTGTATACGTCCTCGAATTTGGCCTCATTCAGAAGTTTTTCTTGACAATAATTTAGAAATGTGTTAAGACACAGAAGGAGAAAGAGTAGAGATTGCTTAGGTGTCCCGAGCAGGTTACAGATAATCCTGTGGACCTTTGAGGGTCCACTAGCTAAAATACAACTAGCTGTCCTATGATAGGGAAAAGGAGTATCACGAAATCACTTGGCCACAGTTGAAATCCTACCTCCCTAAATAAAACCATAAATCCACCACTGGTCCTCATTGCCGGCCATTAGACCTCTTGCACGTTTCATGCAGAGGGGAAGACAATAGGAAACCAACTGTGTCTGCGCCAGTGCAATGCGCGTTTCGTGAAAAACCTTGTAAACAAACTAATCAGGGGCAGTCTAAAATAATACGTCCGTTCACATCAAAATCCTAACATCAACCATCAAGCTATACACTGACTATGTGTAAGAATATTTATATTAAACAATTTGCATGTATCTGTCAGATCAGCGCGACCTCAGCAGGGTTAACATTAACGTTAATATGTGTGGAGAGCTTATCAAAAAATTACATCGATCTCTAGCAGAGGAACATATGTGCCTAGTTGAGCAAAAGTGAGTTTAATGACCTTTTTTTATTTTTTTGAGAACTCCATTCACGAAATGTTGTAGACCAATAATGCATTATTACTGTGGGAGATAAGAATTAGCCACCAAGGTGCTAAGTTACAATACGTTCACTTTTTTCTCGCACGGTGCTCTTGTGTCATAGGCCTTGTGACCTCTTGAGTGTGGGGCCAATATATATATATATTGGCACTATCTATTTAAATTCTGACGAGGTTACTCTACAACGCACTAAGGAGTATCAGAAGATTGGACTTTTCATAAACAGGTTAGTCTTCTTGAAAAGATGCAAGTTACACTCTATCATTCCCAAGTTTTTACAATTTAAGGAATCTATTCGCACAAAACGTACACATAATATTTACCTAAAAGCAAAACTTGAACTGTTAAATGAAAGGATTGCGGACACTAAATATATTTTAGCTTCAGGATTCTCTAAAAAATAGCCTTTAGACAACATTCTAAAGGCTATTAGAAAATAGCCTTTAGAATGTTGTCTAAAGATGAAATATCCTGATTTCATCTTTAGACAACACATCTTGAAATGAGGTTAAAAATATCAGCTCGCACCGTGCTTCTAGATCCGAACACATCAATAAATTGTCTCTCATTAGGAAATTTAATCACCTTAAACAGGAACAAACTCGTCCATCTTCGATTGGTTTACAAGACTTAAAAAATGTTGTTATTTTTTAAGTCTTTATTAATGTTACTTATTACAAACAAATCCTCACAAACTCTTTCTTCAGCAGAAATAAGCGTACTGTCTAAAGGGCTCAACTTCGTCCCGTCTCTTACCTATATTCCAAAGGAATATAGGTAGGAGACGGGACATCTCCCAAAACAAGTAGCGAACCTACTCAGAATTGAAGCTATTTTTACAACAAACAACAGTCGTCGGCCTGCAGATAATTTATCTAGTGCTGAAAGAAAAGCTATCTGCCATCTTCGTAATAACAACGACATTATTATCCTGCAAGCAGACAAAGGTAATGCAACAGTCGTCCTAGACAGATCTGATTATCGTCCAAGATCAACGACTTATTAATACCTGATACTCATTCTCTTTTACAAAGTGACCCTATGAGGGAACTTCATAACCGAATCAACAACCTTCTCAAATCAACTTCAGAACTTCCAAGACAGACCAGGCTATCTCCCCGTTCTCTTCGTCCTCTAATTCCCCGTTTGTACGGCCTTCCGAAGATTCAGAAAGCAGACACACCTTTAAGACCGATAGTTGAGGCATTGACTCGCCTACTTACAACCTGTCCAAGTACCTTGCCTCTTCCTTAAAACATCTCATTGGTAATTCCTCCTCATACACTATATCAAAAACTCTAAAGATTTTATATCTAAGATCAAAAATTTACAAATCAAGGAATCTAACAGAATGGTTAGTTTTGATATTGTCTCTCTCTTTACAAATGTTCCCACAGAAGAAGTCCTCAATCTACTAAAAAACAAAGTCTCCAAAACATTTTTCGCCCAATTAATGCATTGCGTAAACTCCGGCTATTTCTCATTTGAAGGAAAAATCTATAAACAAACCAGCGGCTTAGCTATGGGAAGCCCGTTATCTCTGCTAGCCAACATATTTCTCGAAGACTATGAAGAAAAAGCTATTTCAAGCACTACATTAAAACCCAAACGGTGGCTGCGATACATGGATGATATCTTCCTCATCTGGGAATATAGTGAAGAGAATTTACAAACCTTTTTAGATCATTTGACCAATCACCACCAGAATTTACAAACCTTTTTAGATCATTTGACCAATTTAAATCGGAACTAGAGGTCAACGGCGTCCTCGTCATTTTAGATTTAAAGATCACTAGAATACCTGATTGTCTCAAATTTTCGATTTTTCGAAAAACAACTCACACAGATAGATACTTACATGCCTCCTCTCATCACTCCCATTCGCAGAAACTCGGTATTATTTCCACTCTGGCCCATCGAGTGAGATCTCTAATTTCAGAAGAAGAAGAAGATCTTCAAATAGAACTTAATCACCTTCCTAAAGAACGGATACCCACCTCAAAGCATTGCAAACTGTCTAGACCCACATATGTCAACTCGGCAAGAAGATAACTCCAATCCTATTGCACACATTCAATTACCATACATAAGTTCTGTATCACCAAAATTGGCAAAAACGATGAAGAAATTTAACATTAGAACTTACTTCACTACCCTACCAAAACTTCGTTCTTTCCTGAGTCAACCCAAGTCAAAACATAACCAACTTCAGTTCCCAGGAGTTTATAAAATCATCTGCAGTTGCGGAAAACCATATTATTATTATTATTATTATTATTATTATTATTATTATTATTATTATTATTATTATTATTAATATTATTAAAACCTCCATGGAGTCAAAGACTCATCGTGGGAGGTCCACTGTTATACACACAGTTTATCATACTGTGCCTTAAATATATTCACTGTCTCTGCACACACCACACTCTCGGGCAAAGCATTCCAATCACTCACCACTCTCCATGCAAAAAACCTGCTCCTCACTCCCTTGCTCACACCCTCCTTATACAGCTTCCAGGAATGACCCCTTGTTCTCCTGCGATCCTCACCCATTCTGTGCAAAACCTCCCCGACGTTAATCTGGTAATAACCACTCAACAGCTTATATGTCTCAATCATATCCCCCCTCCTCCTTCTATCCACCAATTTCTGCAAATTGCATTTTGTCAATCTGTCTTCATACTCTACATTCCAGAGACCAGAAACCACCTTAGTCAATCGCCTCTGAACTTTTTCCAACGCAATTTCATCTTTTTGAAAACCAGGTGACCAGATCTGTGCACGGTAATCCATATGTGGCATTTTCCCCAGTTTAATGATTAATTATACATAAGAGCCACAGGAAACACTTCTGCATTGAAAAAAAAAAAACTCCTAAAATGTCACTGCTACGAAGGTCCATGGCATTACTGATGCTCTAAATGAAATTCATTCGACCAAACTATTGATTTAGTCCCTACGTTCACTATAACGAGAGTCTCCTGCAGCAGAATCGTCAATTATTTGTGATGCTATGGTCTGTTATGATACGCGCTAGGGCAACTCGTAAATGCCGGCGAGTGTATTCCCGTAAACTCTGTGGTCAATTTTCGTACGAAACTTTTATAGTTTCTGCATTCGGCTTTGAAATAATGCTGGATTTAATATCCATTTGATTTATATAATTTTGCATCGCCAAAATGAAACCCTTTGGCTCTTTATTTTAGTAAATCCTGAAGCTTATATTGGTTCTACTGTGTATTAAAGTTTATAAGTAGACCGTAAAAAAAGTAAGGCTCACTTTATATTAGCTTTATATTTAAAAAAAAACAACAACAACAACTAAAGATAGATTTTAAACATTGGGCACTTGGAAGGCGATAATAAAGCAACTTTACGCGAAGCCGAAATTTGTTATTTGTGAGGAAAAATTTATTTTCCTAAAAAAAAAAGTGTCGCCAGAAAAATGGTATCCTAGAGTGGAATAATAGGCTCATGGTCACGGTTTTGTGAAATGTATGTGCGAGCAAAAATATCAGAGTACAAAATGTGTGATATCAGACTATAAAATAAAAATAACAACGATTTATGTGAGAAAAACAAATGGTTTGTGCAATTGGAAATGCCACATAGTTCATTATGTGCAAATACACAAACAGATGCTTCTTTTTACACTATTTACATTAACTGTATTATTTTTAATGTTGAGTTCTTCATTTATAGAGTTTGTTTATAACGTTTTAAGTTATAACACCAGACCTAATAAGAAAATAAACAATATATTTATTTACTTGTTGGCTGATATGTCACAGTAGGCAACAGGTAAAGGTAACAGAAATTTTATCAGTCTAAAATTATAACGGACAAAACAAACAACTCAAGTCCTAATTGGCGCCAGTGTTATTGGATAAAAAGAAAGTTTAGCGAGTATAATCTTAAAGTGACTCCACCCTCGACAGATTTTTGGTAAATTGATATAACTATACTTGAGGTTGGGAAATTTTTTTTTAAAACTGCTGCTGATTCCAAAAACAACTCTCTAACTTGTAATGACTACGCTGTAGTAATTTTGTTTACTTCCATCTGATCCCTTATGAAGAGATACCCAAGGCATGGTCTGCTGGTCCCGACTCTCCATAATGATAGTGCCGAACCTGAAGCATTTTTTATGTTCCCCGAGACAGATTCGTTCTGATTTGGTTCGTTATATGTTGCATATGACAAACTGTTTGTGTTATGAATATTCTGGGGAAAACAGCGAAATATAAGCAAATGAGTAAATAAATACCGTATATTGTTTATTTTCGTATTATATCTTGTGTTGTGAATTAAAACCGTTATAAAGAAACTCAGCATAAACTGTCAACACGTAAGGCTTTCTACCAGTTCTACATTTGTATTCATAGGACTTATAAATAAATTTATGACATTGAAAATCATCTTCTTTATTATAGAAAGACAGCGGAACATCGCAACATTTTGTCATTCAATATTTATTTTTTATACGCTTCAACTAAAATTACTCAGTTTATCTCTAGAAGACTAGTTATTTTATCGATTACCTAGATAAAGTATCAAATAAAATTCGTATTTCATCTATTAAAGAAAATGACCGGTATTCTATAGAATACCTAGTTGTTCTATGGAATAATTGAATCATGTACTTGAACGGTAACACACACATATATATATATATATATATATAAATTTTATCCTGGGAATGAGCGCAGTTTAATTTCCTGTAGTAATATAAATGAGGACTGTAAAAGGCAAAGGAGAAAGAAGACATTTCGCAAATAATTTATCGGGAAAAATGGCCCAAAATTCCTGATTGCAGTTTAATTTTATACTGAGCGAATTTCAGGACAAAGTTTACAGAAATTTCACCGCTCTCCGCAGGTAGAGAAATAAGTAATTAGAGTTTACGAAGTGGATGTCTTCGATAAACAAGGCTAAAAGGGGAGGTGAGATTGTTCTCGTAAAAAGTTTGCGAAGTGGAACGGCAGCACGAAGCCGAACAAAAAGATCGCAACTCAGGATGCTTATAATGCAACTAAGTGCCTATCGCAGTCTGCTAGATTTTCGAGAGCCTTCATTAATCTGCTTCCTGTCAGGGGAAGCCCGCCCACTTATTGTGTGGTGGTGTCTTCATTTCCATTTTATTCACGATAAAGTAATGAACCTTTAGAACAGTATGACTTGTAGTTTGCTGTAGGGGACGCATTACAAAGAAAGCTTGGCAAAATTATGAGATGCGTTCCTTGAACTATCGAAATTCATAAAAATAGCTTGCTGGCCTTTGCTGCTTAAAGCGTGACTGCAAATAACGCAACGATTCATAATGACACCGCGTTGTAAACAGCCACACCTTGCAACGACGCCTCCACTTTGCAAAATTAAAGATCGCAACCGTATACTTTCAAGAAGAGAGAGAGAGAGAGAGAGAGAAAGAAAAAAAAAAGAAGAAAAAGAAAATGAAATCCAAAAACTAAACTTAATTTGATGCCTTATTCCAGTCACGCGGAAAATTAGGTTTCGTGTGCTTTCCTATTTAGGATTAAAAGAGGTGAGAACAGCAAACGAATGATGTTTGTTGACCTTTTCGAGTTACAACGTTGCCACCTGCGGAAAACATTCTGAAAAACTGGAAAGTAAGACTTTTCATTCTACTTAAAGAACAAATACAATTTTTACTATAAAGCAGATAAAAAGAAAACTAAAGAATTTTACGAAAAAATCCGCTACCCACTTTACAGAAATGTGAATGCTTAGATTTCTCGAAGAAGAAAAATTAATAAGTACGTTTTAATTGTTCGCTGGTCGAAAAGATAAAATAGTGTTACAAATTACTATTGAATTACCAGTAAAATTTTTAAATGCGTGTACATTGCTTGAAGTCGTAGATTCAAGTCCAATGTACAACTTGAACGATCGTACATTGCTGGAAGAACTCAAACACTGTTTAGTCCAGCACGTGGTGTCTAAGTGTTACAAATCATTATGCAAAATGTGTTTGCAAATTGCGTATAATTAGATCCATTCTGTTTATCCGTTCATCAGGGCATAAAGCTGAATTATCATGCGATGAATGAAATTTAGTATTTAAGATTCTTCCTAAAAGTGGTCTTACGTTTGGTTTTGGCCAGTGTCATAATTTGCCAAATTTTTCGAAACGATGCAAAATTATATGTCAACAATATATCAGAGCAATGAATTTCTCTGATAATGAATTAGGTTTCTATACAAGAACTGTATTGTGAACCATACCTTTTTAATTTTACTATATTATTCTTGACAGTGAGAATGTTCCTTTTCTTGACAAGAAATATATTCTTGCTTTTTAAAATTCTTTATCCAAGCGTGAACAAACAAAAGTATGAACGTGAAGCAACTCACGAATAAGATAGGTATTTGACTTCTTAACAAATTTCCCACAATGCAAAGTATATTTCCTTTTGAACGTGTTTATTTCCATATAGGACGGGAAGCTCTACCCAAACAAGTTTCGACTTTTATTGAGGTCTCATTACTAGGAATTATTCTGATAGAGATGTTGAGAGCTAAATCAATTAAATTAATGGTACAAATCATATTTTCATATACAAATAGGAAATCAGTATAATATTAGGATACCATTTTTCAACTGTATACGGTAATATGATTTCTGCCACTGATTTAGCTCTCAGTTCTACAAGGATCTAGTTTCCCCTGAACCCCAGTAAAGGTCAAACCGCTCTCAGCAGTGACTCGACCCTTTCCATTACTGCGATGCATTATGGGATACCAGGGTAATTTGACTGAAATCATCTGTCTCCATATACAAGTATCTTTGTGAAATTACATTATACAAACTTCAATTTACTCATGCTTGGATGAAAAAAAAAATATCCTTGTTAAGTATAATATAATCACTTAGCTAGATTACGACTCGTCTTTCTTCACTTATTACTGCACCTTCACTCATTAATCAGCCAATCACTTTTGTTTGTAATTTGGCTTCTTGTAAAACTTCTTGTAATACACGGAATGTATTATAAGACAAAAGATCCGTGTTGATCTAACCAGCAGAATAGGAAATGAACACCTAACACAGAGAAATGTTTTGAAAAAAAAAATGAAGAAAAGAGCCAAACTAATAATAATAATGGTAAACTTCTGCTAAATTTGTTTTCAGGACCATGCACTGGTCACTACCATTACCATATTTCAACATAATGATGTTTCCAAATTCACTTGGTGAGAAGATTCAAGAAATAAGAAAAGTCTCATTGACTGCTGTTATCGATAGCAATATCATCATACTGGTTCAAGACGCAAGAATATATAAACAGGGATTTCAAATAAAAAGTGATCACCTTTTAATTTCGAACAAGATAAAATGTGTATCATATTGAAGAGAATAGTGTGTAGGAAAATTTTAAAAAGACCCAAACGCGAGCAGCTTTCAGATGTGAACTGCAGAGACAAATATATAAATATTATTTTTTAAAATTGTCTTGGAGCCTCGGGGCAGACTCTACAAGAAAACATTGATTGATTCAGCTAGAGAGACATGTGGTGAAGTTGTATAAGGATAGAAAGATCGAAACTCCACAATGAACTCATGAAATTAAGGAGGCAGGCTTAAAAAAAAAAGAAGAAGAAGAAAACTCATCGAAAGTTCCTAGCAAGTAAATCAGCATACGCTCTGAGAGAATAGAGAAAAATTAATAAAGAGCAGTAATATTTAATTACTTTTACATATCGTTAATATAGTCTTACAACAAAAGTTGTAAGACTATATTAACGATTCAGATGGGGAAATATCAGAAGGATAGAAAAATGTTTGGAGCCTGTTGAGAAAACAGAGAAATAGAAGAAAGCGTATAGTAAAAGGACTTAGAGATGAGAAATGTGATATGAAAACTGACAAATATATTCTAGATGCAGAACGGTAGAAATGTTCAAGAGGAATGCAATCAGATATACATACCAACACCTGAGGTAGAAAAGGCCATCAAAATCTGAAATATGGAAACAGCTGAAGTAGATGATATTCGATCAAAAATGTCCGAATATGGATGTATAAAAGTTTTACAGTGATTCCACACTACATAATTGAGCCTTCGTTAGAAGGTAGAATTCCAAATGATTTTAGTCGAACTCTCATAGTACCCATCTATTAAAAGAGAAATAAAACTGAATATGAAAATTACAGAGGAATTTCCTTACTGACTGTCCCAGGTATGATTTATGCAGTCATACTCTAGAAGAGGCTAAAATAAATTTTGTAAGAGAGAGAGAGAGAGAGAGAGAGAGAGAGAGAGAGAGAGAGAAGGAGATGAACAAGCTGGATTGTGGCAGAATGGAGGTTGTCAGGATCACACTTTCACTCTAAGACAAATAATTGAGAACTCATCAGTATATAACAAGGATCTACAATTACGTTTTGTAGATCCAGAAAAGGCATATGACAAGAAGAAAAGCCAGCTGTTTAAAATGCTACAATTATATGGAATAAACATGTTATTATTCATAGAAATTCATGTGTATATTTGTATTGTTTTAAGTCAGCAGTTAGAATTCGAGTTACAAGGAGATGGTTGGATGGAAAATCAGGTGTGAGAGGGGTTTACATTATCTGCACTGTTATTGTTTATATGGATCACATTATGAAGGAAAGTGGTATTAAGTTACATATCAAAACTGGAGATATCCATATCAACTCTTTACTTCAGGCAGATGACGTTATATCTGAAATAAATCCAGTACGAGTTTGCATGATTCCTTCATTAAATTGAATATCTGCTATAACTAACTAATTTAGTATGAAAATCGGAAATAAAACAAACAAAGAAAGACTATGAAAACAGACAGGAACATTGAAAACATCGGTTACATCCTGAATAGGAAACCTATAAAATAAGTAAAACATTTCAGCCATTTAGGTGCAATTTTAGTGAAGATGATAAATTAAATACGGAAATAGACAACTACATTAGGAAACTTATATGATAGGGAGTCAATTGAATAAATGATACGGAATAAATAAAGAAATTAGAACCCAAAACTAGCAGTATTCAAGGCAGTGTTCAAACCAACTTATGGATCTGACTGTTGGGTAGGAAATAAAGCATTTGATCAAAGATGGGAGATCGGAGATATGAGAGTTCTAAAAAAATTAGGGGAACAAATAATGACATCAATATCAGAATCATATTAAAAATGAAGCTATTAGGAAGAAACTTGGTTTCTTCCTAATATCTTCATTTTTAATATGATTAAAGTGACCATACCACCCGAGATTAGTTATGCTCACTGTGAGTGAGCATAACTAAACTCGGGTGGTATGGTCACTTAAAAAGAATGGGAGAGGAAAATTTAGTAAAATAGATGTTCGATGCTACAATGGCAGGAAACAGACCAAGAGGAACATACGGTCTAGGTGGATCGATGTTGTTAAATTTACTTTAGAGTACCAAAATATAAGATCTGACAATATCAGAGCTAATAGATAAATTTGGAGGGAAATTGTCGATAGGAAATTAGCAATGATGTAAATTTTTCATGATGATGCATATGTCAGGAATTTGATAATTATATACCAAGGAATATTAAACTGCAGAGTGCAGAGTGTCCGTAGGTAAGTTGGTAATGATGATTTCTTTTTAATGAAAAGATCTAGGTTCGAATTCCGCCCAGATGGCTAAGAATGTCTATAACTGATTCTCAATTAATGGTGACTTAGCCTGTGTATACGAGGAGAGAGCAGTGATTTTTCGAGAAAAATCCTACCCCTTCTTGACAGATGAATGGGTATTCACTGACAATGCCTGTCAGTGAATACCCTTAACTGACAGGCATTGTAGGCCATGCCGATAGGATTAACTGTCCCATCATAGCATTAAAGCATTAATTATGTTTCTAGGAAGCTAATTTACTTGGCTGTGACAGGCCATTGGGCGTAACTAAAGGGAAAATTATATGAAATAATATATATAATATATAAGAATATAAGAGGTTATGCTACAAGAAACTGAAGAGGCAAGGGATCTTGGTGGATAAGTTTTTAAAGTTCAAAGGTCACAGCAAAAGTTGCTGTGACCTTTGAACATGTAACCTTGACATGTAAGGATAAGGAAGTAATTTTGCCTCTTTATAAGGCTTTGATAAGACCACACTTGGATTACTGTGCTCAGATTTGGTCTCCCAGGTTCCAAGGGGATAAAGAAGATGTGGAAAGGGTGCAAAGAAGAGTTACAAAGATTATATCCGGATTAGGGATTTAGATTATGAGGACAGACTGCGAGTATCTGGATTACAGACTCTGGTTAACAGAAGAAGGAGGGGGGGGATATGACAGATATCTATAAACTTTTGAATGGGTATTATAGGATATCGTCTGATGAAATATTTCGTTATATGGAAGGTTTGGAAAGAACATGTGGGAATCCATGGAAGTTAAGTTTATTTGCAGTCAAGAAAGGGGTAAGAGATAGTTTTTCTCCCAGAGAGCAGTGAGTGAGTGGAATAGTTTGCTCTTAGGGGTAGTGAGTGCATCTAGTGTAAATCGATTTAAGAGAAGGTATGACAGCTGGTTTGGGTGATTTATAGCCTCCCTCGATGAGTTCTTGATTCCTTAGAGGTCTCAGATAATAATATAGTAGTAATAATAATAATATATACATATCACCAAAGGTTTTTTTTTGAGATGTTGTTTACTGACCTCTACTGCCGTTTCACATAACGTTTCTGTCACAAAGCGACCGCCAGTAAGAAATCCCAGGATTCCTAGGGTATGACAAGCAGTTAGGTAGTCTTCCAGTTTGTTCTTGGCTGTGAAGTACAGGAAGGAGTCTGTGGCAGGTAGATTCTCATCTTCCTGTGGGTGCACTTCTCCAACAACCTGTCAAATTGTTTAAAGATACCGTAAACAAATATCTCGTAACATTGGAATTTACTTTCGTGTGCTGTAATTGTAAACGCGCTGTTCCTAATTTGTGTCTTTCTCGCGTCTTCTATGCATTTACTTCGACTTAAAGTCACTACAGTATGTTTCATGTACATACCTGACATCAAGATTAAAATTAAATTATTAAGCAGGCTTAATTATTAGTCAGTAAACCCTGAACAAATTTTCTCTCATTTAAGGGACTGTTTTTCTATTCTGACTGGTTAGAAAAACGAAAGTGTGATTATTTCTACTACTTTTTAACTTTTCCCCGTCAATATGATCGTTCCCCCCCCCTTCAGTTTCGTAATTTCCTTTTTTGACACGAAACATTTACAGCACACGAAGGAATTGTTTTTGCTTGATTACCAGTGGCGGCTCGTGGCTTGAAATCGTGGGGTGCTGCAACTTTCGAAATATACATACGCACTGTAAGTACATGTGTTTGGATAAAATATCAAAATTATGTAAAAAAGAATTAAACATGAAAAAATATTGTTTATTATCGATAAAATTATACAGTTTATAATTCAAAATTATTTTAAAATAAAATCTATTCCTTTAATTGTAATTAAAAGAATGGATTTACAATTTTTGGACATTACAATTAAACCCTTTAATTGTAATGTCCAAATATTTAAAGAGACGGAGTAAATACGATAAGCACTATGACAACTCTACTACTGGCGCAAACTGCATATAAACAATAGTGGAACTGCGCGACGGACAATGCCGCAATACGCTAATAGCTCGCATCTCACTATGACGTCCATATGTTTGCGCGCGTAGCAATATGACACTGTGGTAAACGCAGTGCTGCTAGCGTCCCTCGCCCGCCTAAGTGCTACAAGATGGATTTTTATTATTTCTTATACAAAATAAGAAATTGTATAGGATTCTTGATGATAAAATTAAATATTATACATCAATCGACGTATTGAAACTTTGTTGTTTTGTGGAGGATTATAAGAATTGAGATGTTGAGTACTTTTTTCAGAAAAGCCATTGAGTTTCATGTGTTGTTGGATAGTAGAAAAAATAGTAGTACAAATTTTCAATACGTCGAGTGCCAATTCCTTATATCTCCGGTATTTCAGAACCTATCGCAAGAATTTTAAAGAAATATGATTTAACAGCTACGTATTCACCTATTAACAAATTGTCTTCTCATTTTTCTTCTAAAGACAAACGCTCAACTTTATCTCTTCCTGGAGTTTACCAAATTCCCTGCAACTATGATTTCTCCTATTTCGGACAGACTGGACGTTCTCTTGAAAAAAGAATCCAAGAACATCAATCCTCCATTTTTCACAACAAACCTGAAAAGTCTGGATTGGCTCAGCACGGGATTGAAACTGACCACAGCATCCTTTGGTTCAGGACTCGCCTCTTACATAGATACCATTATAGGTTTGAAGGTTTGTCCAAGGAAAGCGTGGAGGCCTTGTTCCATCGTCCCAACCTGAATCGTAATGACTGTATATCTATATTAAAAATCTGGGAAAGTCTAATCAAGATTACTCATTAATTTTTTTTTTTAATCATGTCTCTACTTCAAAATATTCCGTTTCATACTTAGTGATATAACAACACGCGGCGTGTTCTATTTTAAACGATCTATTGTTAGTATTCTAGCTTGTATTTTTTAAAACTGTTCTTGTAATACCACTGAGGATGGTCTGCTATTTCCTGACCGAAATATTTGGTTAAATAAATGTCTTTCTTGTATTTACGTGCATTTATCATTCATATCTCACAGCGCGTGTACTGAAGGGGGGTGGGTGTTGAAGTTCAGTACTCCTTTTTTTTTTTTTTGTACCACAATATTTAATTCAAATATGTAATCTCGCTCACAGCGATAGAAATGCCTGCTCTTCAAAGTGTAAATAATGCTTAATTGTATATTAGTAAAACATGTTAGATAATCAGGAAATTCTGCTCTAGAAACCAATCCGCAATTTTTTAAGCCACTTCCGTTTCTGGAAAAAGCAAAGAGATGGTCTGACATCAAGCAATGAAATTTATCCACCACCGAAAGATATAGATGTCCACAGTGGAATTCAAACTGAAGGCGTATTAGTTGAGGAACGAAAGCTGTATCCAATTAGACTTGCGGAGAGGGTGGTCATACCTAGCTTTAACATACAGAAAGAAATAGCGGACAGTATACAGAGGTTTTCGAGATATGGCATAAAACAAACAAAACTTCTCAGAGAGGGTGATTAGAATGAATAGGTAAGAGAGCGGTCATTTTTAATATTTCCATAAGCTTCCAGTTACTTTATCGAAATGATTGATACTTTTCAGAAGATGTTTCTGATGCACTATCGCAAATTGTGAACACTATTACATTCGGATTCACACAGTGGAAACAATGGTATAGTTGTGTACATAAAAAGCAAAAAAGATCGCGAAGTTTTTAGAGATCGACTGTGATGTAATACGTTTGTGTCTAGGAAAGACTCGGACTGCGATACGACCTAATAAAGAAATTTGGTTTTTTCTGGATATCAAGTGAAGTAAGATATTTCTTGCAAGAAAAATCTTTCTTGGCGCGATATGTTGACGATATTTTCATCTTTCGTAATTATGATCAACAAGTATTGCATGGTTTCTTCTTTCTCAACATGCTACTAATAAGAAACAAAATGTCGGAGATAGTGACAGCAATAAAACGTAATTCGTTTTATTTATTATTTTTTTTTAGAATTTAGATTAATTAAAAGGTGTATTTTTAGAGGACATCTAAAAAATCTCACAGTTACGCTGTCGCAATGCAAACTCCTTTCATTACTACGAAACATAATTACTACTTTCATATGATTTAATATTGCTTTCATACATTCATGAGCCAAATCATTATGACCACTTACCTAGTAGTGTTCTTTGGAGTCTCCTTTGGTCAAGATAGCCACTTGCACCAATCTTGGCATTGAATCCACTAGACCATGGAAGGTATCTTGAGATTTTCTGGACCAACTAGACAGAAAAATGTCACGGAGGTCAGCGACAGAGGGAAGCATTGGCGTCTACTGGCGAATGATGCGTTCCATATGGTCACACAAATGGTCGACGGGATTCAAATCAGGAGAAACGGACGGCAAGAAGCACAAGGAATGCTTGCCCTTCGAAACATATTTGCACAATGCGAGTCTTGTGACACGAGGCATTGTCTTTCTGGAAGAGTCCAGATTCATCGGATCAGGTTCACCATGTGAGATAATACCTGGTTCAAAACAAATCCAGGTATGAGTGAATGAGTTGGTGGTTAAGATATGTTCAAAGGGGGACGAGAGGACTCAGTGATATCCATGAGAACAATCCTCGTGTCAGAATACTGCTATTACCGGCTTGTTTCTGCCCAACCGTGAATTCTGTTTGGCCAAAAACAAAGTGGGTGTCATAATGTTTTGGCTTCATATTACAGATTACAGTCATATTATATTAATAATTAATAAGGAATCTCAATGCTCTATCAGTATCTTACAGCAATTGACCATTATTTCAATCAAATAATACTTCAAAAGATATATTTCGGTGATTACACCACATTTCTTTTATTATTCAGTTTTACAAAACACTGAAATAATAGTTCCACAAGTTTCGTAAATCGTAGGATTTACATCTTCAGGGGGTAAATAGTATAACTTAAAGTTTAAACAAGAGAATTAATAAATACAAATCATAACCGTCTGCCTATTCATAAAACTCAAATAACAGAATGCAGATATATAACGTTATTGACGTTGAACAATACTGGACGATGTCACGTGTTCTTGTTCTCGTTCATACAGTCCGAGCTCAGATTGAGGTAGATTTTTTATTACAGCTGACCACATTTGATGGAGAATTAAATCTTGATTTTTATTGCATTGGGTTGAGTTTTTTAGCATATTAGCAACTTCTTTAAATTTTCTTATATAACTATTGTTTTCTATGTATGACATCGTCGTTTTTTGCCAGAGTACATCGTGTCCAGTGGAAGTGGTATGGAAAGCAAGACCCGTTTTTTGTTCTCTTTTGTATTGTACGTCTTTTTGGTGTTCAGCCATGCGTATTTTTCCAGATCTTCCTGTCTGTCCTACGTAGCAAATCCCGCAAGAGCAATGGATTTTGTAGATTCCTGGTGTTTTTAAAGGATGATGAGGTGGTTTTGGTGGATGTAGGAATCTTGAGATTTTTTCCATAGGAAGGAAGGCTACTTTTATGTTGTGTTTGTTCATTAATTTGGCTAGCTTGTCTGTAACATTTTTGATATAAGGAAGCGAGATTGCGTTTTGGTAATCCTATTTTATTGTGTTGTTAGCTGGAGGCATTTTAAGGATTCTCTTGATGGTTTTTGTTTCATATCCATTCTGTTGGAGGATTTGTGTTAAGTATTTTAGTTCTTCATTACATCTTTCTTGTGTGCTGGAAATATTGTATGCTCTGTCTCGAAGAGTTTTAATTAAGCTTATTTTTTCGTGAAGGATGGTGGTGTGAGGTTGCATTTAGAAATCTTCCAGTGTTTGTTGGCTTCCTATATACTGAGAAGGAGAGTTTACTTTCTTCATTAACTTCTAATAGAATATCCAGAAAATGAAGTTTTTTATTTTTTTCTTATTCTAAAGTGAATTTTATGGTGTTGTGCAAATTGTTGAGATAATCTTTGAAATTGATAAGTTCATCTGTTGTTCCACTGAATAGGATGAAAATACTGGCCACATCTCTTCTATCCTACCTATGGAACAACATCGATAGTGTTACATTTAACAAAGCAATAGCGATCTCAGAACAGAAGAAACATACATTAATTAATAAGTTCAACGTACTCCTTCAGAAGAAGGAAATACATAAAAAACAACTAGATCATTTAAAAGTAGTTATTAATCTTTCTTCGAGAGTCCTAACAAAAGAGGAGAATAATCCTTTACTTAAGGGTTTTAACTTCGCCTTAACCCCACGTTTCCTTCCAAAAATTGATATCATAGCACAAATAGAAAAAGGAATTAGAAATCTATCGAACAACACAGCGGATCTTATCTGTATAGAAAGTACAGCTTTAATATTAAAAAGCAGATTACCTCGTAGGAATCTACCTTACAGTGAATACGTTTGCCTTAAAAAGTTAAAGGATGACAAAAATATTGTCATAATAAAAGCGAATAAAGGCAACGCAACTGTCGTTTTAAATGCTACAGAATATGATAACAAAATGAAAAGTCTCCTGGAAGATACCAACACCTACAAACCCATATACAGAGACCCGACTTGGCCTACACACAAAAAAAATCAAATGATCTAATAAAAAAAGTGCCTCTCTGGACGGAAGAACATAAAACATACTTACAATCAAACATCCTTTGATACCAAGAATATATGCTGTTCCAAAGATCCATAAGACAGATATACCTTTAAGACGAATAGTAGATGGAAGAGATTCACCGACTTCCAACTTGGCGAAATACCTCACCAACATGATCTCACAACATATAGGAAAAACATCTTCCTTCATAAAAAATAGTAAACATTTCATAGAAAAAGTGAAAGATATACATATTGGTCCAACAGCAAGTCTCGACATTATCAGCTTGTTTACAAACGTCCCGAGACAAGAAATTTTGAATCTCCAAGAACACCTCTTCCATCAGGACATCTTGAATCTTTTTAAACATTGTATAAACAATACTTTTTTCGCCTATAAAGATAGAATCTGGTAACAAGAGAAGGACTAGCCATGGGGTAATCATTATCACCGTAATAGCAAACCTATTTATGGAAAAAATTGAAAACAATGCTCTTAAGAATTATCATAAAAAATCAAAAATATGGCTACGCTATGTGGACGATATTTTCATCATATTCAGTGGAACAACAGATGAACTTATCAATTTCAAAGATTATCTCAACAATTTGCACAACACCATAAAATTCACTTTAGAACAAGAAAAAAAATAAAAAACTTCCTTTTCTGGATATTCTATTAGAAGTTAATGAAGAAAGTAAACTCTCCTTCTCAGTATATAGGAAGCCAACAAACACTGGAAGATTTCTAAATGCAACCTCACACCACCATCCTTCACGAAAAAATAAGCTTAATTAAAACTCTTCGAGACAGAGCATACAATATTTCCAGCACACAAGAAAGATGTAATGAAGAACTAAAATACTTAACACAAATCCTCCAACAGAATGGATATGAAACAAAAACCATCAAGAGAATCCTTAAAATGCCTCCAGCTAACAACACAATAAAATAGGATTACCAAAACGCAATCTCGCTTCCTTATATCAAAAATGTTACAGACAAGCTAGCCAAATTAATGAACAAACACAACATAAAAGTAGCCTTCCTTCCTATGGAAAAAATCTCAAGATTCCTACATCCACCAAAACCACCTCATCATCCTTTAAAAACACCAGGAATCTACAAAATCCATTGCTCTTGCGGGATTTGCTACGTAGGACAGACAGGAAGATCTGGAAAAATACGCATGGCTGAACACCAAAAAGACGTACAATACAAAAGAGAACAAAAAACGGGTCTTGCTTTCCATACCACTTCCACTGGACACGATGTACTCTGGCAAAAAACGACGATGTCATACATAGAAAACAATAGTTATATAAGAAAATTTAAAGAAGTTGCTAATATGCTAAAAAACTCAACCCAATGCAATAAAAATCAAGATTTAATTCTCCATCAAATGTGGTCAGCTGTAATAAAAAATCTACCTCAATCTGAGCTCGGACTGTATGAACGAGAACAAGAACACGTGACATCGTCCAGTATTGTTCAACGTCAATAACGTTATATATCTGCATTCTGTTATTTGAGTTTTATGAATAGGCAGACGGTTATGATTTGTATTTATTAATTCTCTTGTTTAAACTTTAAGTTATACTATTTACCCCCTGAAGATGTAAATCCTACGATTTACGAAACTTGTCGGGAATTATTATTTCAGTGTTTTATATAACTGAATAATAAAAAAGATGTGGTGTAATCACCGAAATATATCTTTTGATCCAATTAGCCACACGCCTGCAGAAATAATACTTATTATCTATTTATTAATAAGAAATAAAATTATTCGAATTAAAATTATTAGAATTCTAATGACGAAACGTTGTTAGCAGAAAATGCATTAGTTTTAGTATGTATGTGTGTATGTGCAGGCGGGCTCATGTGCGCCAAGGACACTGGATTAGTCGGAAATTCTGCTCTAAAATCAATACTTTTTTCTAGCAGCTGGTCTGGCTGGACAACTGGTTACAAGATTAGCGATTTTCAGATAATATACCAGTTCTTCTGTGTGCATGGAAATCAAAACAAAGAAAAAAAAAGTTCAACGAAGATTAAAGTTAGATACCAACATTTATTCTTATCTTTGAACATACAATGATGCATTCATACATTATTCAAACACTTTAAAGCATTTTTATGTTCCACTAATGAAGAGGACCGTATCCTCAACCTGCATTCTTGCTCATTCTGATGTTCTGTCAGTGTTTTTTTTTCCTTATGTTAGGCCCATATACAGGAGGTTGGCTGGTCAACCTATAGCACGTTAGTACCGTATATGGGTGATGGGTTGTGAAAGGAGAAACTTGTTTACATTTGATTTGAACGCCTGTATATTGTATTCCTTAGGAAATACGTCAGGGGGAAGACTGTTCCACAGTACTGCAGTAGCAGGGATGAATGAGGAGCAGACGAAACTTGTTTTGTGGGTTTCGAGGTGTACTGTAAAAGGATGTTGGGAGGCAGCTGTACGTGTTCCAATGGGCTTGGTACAGGGTGGGGGAATTATCGATGCTGTTTCAGATGAACCTTTCCCGTGAAAGTATTTATAGAATATACAGATTGCATAGGCCAAGCGTCTATGTAAAAGTGTGTGTGGGGGGGTGAGTTGGTGAGGGATGGGTCATTTATTAGTGTAATTGCTCTCCTCTGTACTGAGTCAAGCATTTTGAGGGAGCTTTTTGGAGCCCCACTCCAGATGTGAGAGCAGTATTCGAGAGCTGGGAGGATTTGTGACTTTTATAGTGTTAACAGCTGTTAAGAGGTGAAGTAGCGTCTTGAGCGAAAGAGAAAACCTACTTTTTTGGAGGCTAAGGATGCAATGGTTGTGATGTGTTTATGCCAGGAGAGGCTTGATGTCAAAGTAATTCCGAGAAGAGGAATTTCGTCTTGTTTGTGAATTTAAGTGTTATCGAAAACAATCCTGGGGGAAAAATGGTTCTTTTTTGTGAGAAATAAGACAGAACTGGGTTTTACTAGCGTTGAAGTTGACAAGGTTGTCTGAGTCCCATCGGAGGATGGCTTGGAGGTCGGAATTAAGGGCAGTGGTGGTTGATGTTCTGTGGGTTGAAGTGAGTTGTGTAGGGTAGGGTTTGTCAAATGAAAGGGAGGAATGTAATGTGCTGTCATCTGCAAAACTGTGTATTGGGTTAGTTACTGCAATGTTCAGATTATATTCTCTTCAAAGCATATACTTACGATTGTTTTGCGACATGGAGTGTTATATCGATGCCACAAAATCATATAATCACAACTACACACCATGAACAAATATAAGAGAAGTAGCACTGCTACTTCCAGACATCATCATTGGAAATATATTTAGATGGAAAGCATAATCCAAGCACTCTCCATACCAAAATCCACCCATCGGAGAGAAAGAATGTATAGCATAACAGGGCTCTCCACAGGATGATGGCGAAGGCTTGACTGCCAAGGTTCTTGGTCCTTACTAATGACGATTTATTTATTTAATTATATTATTATTATTATTTTGCACCGAATTGTGGGCTCAGTTTGTGATTTAAATTTTATGGCATGTAGCTCTTTACGATGTGCAGCGGAAATATTTATAAGATTTGTTCGTGTCTGTTCGCATCTCCTAACAAGAATTCTCGATGATCTGATGATGAAACGAGGAAAGTAACCTCTTCATGGCTAGCTCTTCAATTCGTTATTATATTCAGATCATGTTAATCAGCATTTTAAGCTATCCTAGTCAACTCTGTCGCGGAAATGCTTATGTGCTATAGTGTATCATCTCAGATCCTTTCGCATATCGACTCCAGAAACATTGTGCTTGAAAACTAAACATTCAGGTGAAAGATAAATCACTTCTATGAGATAAGAAGGAAATGAGCGGACTATCTTACCTTAACCATTCCGGACACGATAACATATAGCCCTCTACCTGTGTCACCTATTTCATGAATAGCCTGTCCTTGAGAAAAGCTTTCTGTGGTGTAGTTATTCTGTAAAAAAAAAAGAAGGATGAAACTGAATAAACTGAATATGCAAAGTAGACATAAATTCACAAAATAAACGATAACATATACTGTACATTATTGTTTGAAAGAGAAAGTAAGAGAAACATTTATCGCTTCTTTTTCTTTCCGAAATTATTCCTGTGACGTGAAACTGATTCTGATTAATACAAACTATCTAGTTTTAGACAGATTGTAAATAATCGGAAAACAAGAAAATGCTGCCGTTCATCACCATAACTGACAATCTAATATTGCGCACGAAACATCTAGATGGCAGCAGCAGTATAGTCTGCATCAGGTATATCACAGAGCGATATTGTGTGACAATGACGTGACATATATGGGTGTAAATATAGAAGGAAATTTGCTATTCATGGCATATAACATGCTCACAAAATGTGCACACCATCGTGAATGAAAATAGAATAGAAAAACTGCGCTATTTTAGATTAGGTTGGAAGTCATGTTCCACCCAATATCAGATCTTTTGATTTATACGAGAGCATCTTTAATAACATAAATCAATAGATTTGAATACTTCGAAAAAACTGAGCTGCAAATGGAATATGGGAATGAAAAAGTTTTCTAGATGGTCACAGTGAAGGAACGTAAATTCCAAATACATGAAAATAACACAGTGAACGGAACAAGTCCTTGCTCCTACCACATTTATCTTGAACTCTTGTAAAAATATCAACCAAACCGATTAAATGGATTAAATTCGTGATTAAACATAGTTTCGAATTTTAACATATCAGAAAAAAACATTTTAAGAAATGAACACGAAACATATGAATGAATGATATAAATGTGATATGAAACTAGTTTAATCTTCTTTTTGTGCTCAATCTCTCTTTCTGTATGTGTGTATGTGAAATAAACTACGCAAGTTTCTGCTATTATGCTTTGCTATCTGGAATCTTTGCAATTCAGTCGTTATCAACCAAACCTTATAGTTTAAATACCTAGTTTCGAATCCCTTCAGAACGCATAGAATCTTTCAACTGATGATAAGCCATGGGTCTCATAGGGAGGTAAAAGACGTTTTTTAATCGTCGAAAAATCGTTCGGGGTTTTTAATCCGCAAGCAGCAAATTAGCCAGAAATGCACACGCACACTTATCATTTTATCTAAACATTATGGTTTTTGAAGTCAAAATGCGCGGTGTGGTGATGCATTTCTGTTTACCAATCTCTCTCTCTTTCTCTCTCTCTCTCATTCTCCTAACTAGTTCTGTAAGGAGATATATCTAAACTTTCTCCCCAGGTCCAGGTTCTTATGCTGCTTGGCCACTCTCTAAGTACATGCTCCACTTTTTGAATATACTCCACCTCTAGGTCCAGAGCATTCCAGAAACTAGCTTCTCGGACAATTCGGGTCACTTCAGATGGCCCATTATACCAACTCATACATACAATTGCCTTTTTTAAGTTCTTTGACCCATTGGAATATCTCCAATTTCTCCATTTTTAGGAGAATGGACCTTCAGTTTCATATAAATGTTATTCAAATCCTTGACAAGAATTGAACTTGGTGTTTGATAATCACTCGCTTTGTTCTTCTCACTGTACTATGAAATCGCCAAAGATGAATGGATAGATCAAAGAGAAGAGTATGAGGTGCAGAAAAGTTTACTCAGAATTCTGCTGCCTGTAAAGGAGAAATGAGCTTGAGAATACAGTGAATATTTTATTTTCCCAAGACCTCAAATATTATCATGAAATCTTTTTAAGATAATTATAAAATAAAGAGTCAAAAGGCGTCAATTCGGCTATGTAAAATTATATAAATCAAGTGGATATTGGATCCAGCATTATTTCAAAGCGGAATATAGAAACTATGAAAGTTTCGTAAGGTAAGTTGGCCAGAGAACTTACGGGAATACATTCCCCGGCATTCACGAGTTGCCTTAGTATGGGCCACTTAGAAGACATAGATGCCGTCCAAGCTTCTATATATTCGCTTTTTATTGGTCCATTTTGAAAAGGTTTCACTGACCTGACAGCTGTTTCAAACTTGTTGGTTTTCCTCAGAGATCAGGTGAGTTCGCTTACGAAAAATATACCTCTCTGACATTTCAAGTTCCTGTACTGAACGAGAGTTTTTGTTCTCTTAAGGTTTCTATCTGATCTCTGAGGAGAACCAACCAGTTCGAAACAGCTGTCAGGTCAGTGAAACCTTATCAAAATGGACTAATAAAAGGCGAATATATAGACGTTTGGGCGGCGTCTATGTCTTCTAAGTGGTCCATACTAAGGAAACTCGTGAATACCAGGGTATGTATTCCTGTAAGTTCTCTGGTCAACTTACCTTATGAACTTTCATAGTTTCTACATTCGGCTTTGAAATAATGCTGATCTAATATCCACTTCATTTATATAACTTTTCAAGATAATATCAAAATCTTGAAGGAGCAATGATATTCGAATAAGACAGGGAAAAAATTACCAAATCATGATTCATATATAGTTTTAACTTAGTCATTTTGAGAAAGATAAACTCTGTTTTTCAATATGTCACCAATTCAACCGAGGAATCCTTACCTTACTTTCCTTACTATAATGAAAGATAAAATAGAGGTGTCATTATAAAAAATCTCCTTTCGTAAGAACCATCTGTTATTCATTTCTGGCAGCAAAGGTTTCTACTACCATATATTTGCTTCATTCATAAAGCGTTGATAGCACTGCAGTATCATACTGTCTTTCCTGCTATAGATCTTAACAAACAGTTATTTCGTTCTACCTTTTTTTTTTGTCTTGAACAATCTCTACATTTGGATTTAATAAGAACTAGTTCATTTTTTTAAAAAAGTTTTTGTAATATGCTGTCCTACGCTGACTTTCATAAAGACATTGTTAAAAAATTGCTAACTTAAAATCCTTTGCGTTGTATGTCATATTGGTTCAGATACAAATCTTTATAATAGATGTTTTTTATTCTTTAAAACACAAGCTGTTTCAACAATCTAACAATGATTCTTTTTCTCGCAACCATTTAGAATAGAGACCAATTGGAACATCTATTTGCGTATATTCTGTGAACAGAATTTTCTAGGGGAGTATTAATGATTAGAGATGCAAGCATTGTCGATGCATATGATTCTCAACAGAATATGCGGCTTTTATATAGGAGAATTCCACAATGCTCTTTAACATTACTTCTTTTCTATCCAATAACTAGTGTGTGTGTGTCTGGTCACACGCACGCACGCACGCACGCACGCACGCACGCACGCACGCGCGCACACACACACACACACACACACACACACACACACACACACACACACACACACACACACACACACACACACACACACACACACACACACACACACACACACACACACACACACACACACACACACACTTTCAACTGAACCTTTCAGTTAGCCGGTCTCTTACGGAGGTTAGAAGGGTTTTCATCCCGAAAACTCAGTTTTTTTTTCATTCCGACAAACAGGTAATCTCCCGAAAAATACTCTGTGCCGATAGAATAAATTACCCTATCACAAGCAGTATCAGGTTTCTAAGAAGCGCCAAATTACTTGGCGATTCCTAGACCGTTGAGCCTACAACGAAAGGGAAGATGAGATTTAAACACAGACGAATTTTGAAACTTGATTTGAAGAAATAGAAGAGTTCAATACGATATAATTCAATTTAATACAAATACAACAGAAGGTAAAAAATAATACATTTTAACAATTTTGAGATTTATTTATGAAATTCTGATAAAAGAAACAAACTGTAGTCTACACTCATAGTTTGTTATATAGCACTTACGCTCATAATGCTCAGCACTCGTGGGTCAGTTATCCAAGGGAGTTTTAAAAGAATATCTTCTGGCTGCAGACTAGCTGGAATGGTCTTTGGAACGTGGTGCAAGTTCCTTATCAAAGCTTTGATGACCTGAAAATATGCTAGAATTTAGAAAAAAAATTCGGCTACATTGAATTGAAAAGGAAAAGTGCAGAAATAAAGGCCGTCCTACGAATTCCATTCTAAAGATAAACAGTAGATTTATGGCCTTTTTTTCCTGTAATAAACAATGGTTGCGTTTCTTACTGAGAAGCAAGTTACCATCATTGAGCAAAGCAGGGATTTAATTAGAGCATTTAATTTTTTATTTATTAAGGTATTTGTTAAAAGGATGGAAAAAAAACAGTTTTGTGCTGAATTTGTTGTCTGCTTGCTAGAGGCAGTAACTGTAGTGCGCCTAATGAACAACATCTCTCTCTAAATATACACGTAGTGACATATTCAGACTCGCTGCTACATAGATAGTGCAGGTCCTCTCGCACTTTCATATATATACATATATATATATATGAAAGAATGATCATTAACTCGGTTAACATACATATTTTTATAAAGAATTGAATGACTAGAACCCAGATTTAAGTAAAAAGATTTTAATATAAAAGTGACTAGTTTCGGCTTAACAGCCTTCATGAGAAACGAAAGAACAGCTTTAAATACAACTGCAACGATTTAGTGTCAATTATGTATAGAGACTCTCTATGATGTTCATAGTTTATTTAAGCTTCAGTGTTTTAGTGTTTTTTCTTTTTTCTTTCTTTTATAATCTCACCTGATGAAGGCTGTTAAGCCGAAACTAGTCGTGTTTTTATATTAAAACCTTTTTACTTAAATCTCGGTTCTAATAATTCAATTCTTTATATATATATATATATATATATATATATATATATATATATATATATATATATATATATATATATATATATATATATATATATATATATATATATATATATATACAGTAGTGTGTGTGTGTGTGTGTGTGTGTGTGTGTGTGTGTGTGTGTGTGTGTGTGTGTGTGTGTGTGTGTGCGTGCGTTACTGGCATGACTGTACTCATTTCTAGCATTGAATTTTGAACTTTTTATGTTTTCGTGCTTATGCTGATATATTTTCTTTCACCACCACCATTCAGCTCGGAATGACAGTGTAAGATAAGTTAACAGAACTCAATAATAACGATTCATATATTCCCCAATCTACCTGGTCGAAAGAAAAGCAGTTCGAGAGAAAGTCAGTAAGCTACAAACTAAAGCAGAACAAATGAATTGGAAGCGAAAAGTTTTCAGTGTGCATCAGGAAAAAGTCTAGGATGATGAAAGCACATGTACAAGATCCATGTAGTAGATATGTGCATGTTATAGAGATGTTTTCAGCAGTCTAAAATGGTGACCGTGCTCGAGGAGTGTACCAATGTCGAACAGCGTACTTAGAATGTTTTGGATTCCCGAGGAGTGCTAATGGCCCATTTTCAGAAGCGTGGTGGAAATTTGAATGCCACATTGCACTTTTAATTTTTATTGATTGATCTTCGGGAAAATCGCAGAAAACATTCAGGCCTACTGACAAGAAGGAGTATTGCTCCTACATGACAATGGAGATCTCATACTGATACAGGAACCCTGGAATGAATTCGAGAACTACAGCGGGAATTTCTTCAACATCCACCTTACAGCCCGACTTCGCTCTAAGCGCCTTTCATGTTTGGCCCGCTGAAATAGCACCTTTACTTAGTGGTGTCGTGACGTTCTATTTTCATATTATGTTCTAAATCCGCCATCTTGGTTCAAGTCACTCTTATCAATATAACACTTAATCGCAAATTGATCACCGATCCAAAAAATAGAGAAATTTATAATTATACTGCGCCACCCTATTTTCAGATTAGTCTATATAATATAGTAGGATCAATTCTTAATTAATTTAGCAGTCTTCTCATTAGTTTAGGCCGAATTATTTACTATTCCACTTGGGGTTCCCGCAAGATTCGAATATTTATGAATGGTGCAATAAAAAGGAATTCAGGCAAACACAATAATTAGATTAACAAAATAAAACATTTAATATATGATATATAACAAATACAAGAATTCTACTTTTAAATGAAACAATACAAATAACTTAATACATCTTGCTAAGTCACTCATTCCAATTCAGTATTCTAAACTTTAACATACAATTCACTGCTTCAATATTACAAGTTTTCTTAACTCAAGTTAATACAACAAAACTTCTCATTTGATCAGTCTGCACACATCTATCAGTTGTACTTAATGTTTAAATTCACAGCAGGCACTAATCAAGGTAGACAATATTCCAAGCAAACTTATTCCGGACCTTGAACTTCGGAGATACGCTATAGTTAATGTTAGAATAAACAAACATGTATGACTACTCTTACCAGATATAATCTTCAATACATCAATCTATTGCGAGCACACTTATAAATTAACTTATTTGAGCTAGGGGAACACATTAAATAAAATTCTTCAACGCTTTAACTGAACTATTGTTAATCGCGCTTCACTACTCTAAACAACAGCAATATGGTACTGATATCCTTCCTTGTTTACTTTTCTGCAACTAGATAAATTCATTATAATTCTTCTCAGGGCAACACAGAATTAAGACGTAATCCTAGACTAACTGGAACTAATCAGAATTTCCCATTGAATGTCCAGTTCTTTATTTATCGATTACGACATCAATTTTCCTCTATAACCACAGCTGATTTCACTTGCAGCTAAGTATATGATTCACTACGTTTCTTGCTTACTTCTAAACACTCTTCCCATGAATTTCTGCCCTAAAGAATTTACAATTTTCTTTCACTTCCTTGCTTATATCCTACTTTCCTTCAGGCTCCGCAAAACTCTCTCTTCTCTCTCATTAATAATCTTCTCTTTCTTTTTCAACCCTTTCAGTCCCAAGGTCACGCTGTATTCGACTCGTGCTTGTTTGTTTCATGCGTCTCCATGACAACGCATGAACGTAAACATTTCGCTAATGTAACACAACGCTCTACTCTTACATAAGTGATTACATAACGTTAAATTTTCACAAATAAGAATAAACAAATTATTTGAGCTACTTAATCAGCTCTTTCATTACGTATACAATTATTTATAATACACTTTTCATTACTTTACATATATATTTCAGTTATCATAAATTTCTACACATATTATTATTTAATAAATTAATAGTAGGTTAAGTTTAGAATAAATATTTAAATAGTAATTCTTAATTAAGGAACAATAAATAATCGTTATACAAATTATGATTAATACATAATAAGCAATGTTAAATGTGAATAAAAAAAAAATAAATTACACAACATAGTTTCATTCACAATTTAACAGTGGCAACCTCCTTATCATTTTGCTGATGATAAGGAAGTTGAAAATGAGGTAGGGAGTTGACTAAGACACAAAATAAAGTGAAGGAACACGTGTATAAACGTTGAATGGGATTATATAGAGAAAGAAATATTTACCAAAGGTTCGTACTTCACTTGTTTTATTTTTTATAACTACTTGTAACTTACTTACTGACTTCCCCTCGTATTTCGCTTTGATAACAAAAAATAGAAATCATCTCTAATAAAAACAGAGAGAGAGAGAGAGAGAGAGAGAGAGAGAGCTTATGCAGCTTACTAACCTGTTCCAGTTCTTGATAGTCAGTGGGGTCTAGAAAGCCAGTGTTCCGTAATCCTATGAGTTTAGTTCGAGCGTCATTCAGAATGCACCTTGCTGCTTGATGACTTTTATTGGCGACGACTATCTCCAGGTGATGCTTTTCTATATCGGACATCCTCTTAATCACCTGTACGCGGTTAAAAATAAACGCATTAAGTAATATATGTTCCTGAAGAATATAATTACGAAAATTTGCCAAGAAAGATACCAAGAAATTATATTCTTGGTTTAACTTTTATTCAAGTGTAAGCAAACAAAGTTTGTGCCTGAATTATTTTCAGGACTGGACAACTCATATATAAAAATTAATGATTTCACATCACTTGCCTTAGTATCCCATAATGCAAAGCACGTATTGATTAGAAGGTGTCACACTTAATTGTAAAATACTCTGGATTAGAGATATGAAAATATGACTTCTGAATTACTTCAACCTTAGTATCATCTCTGGGGCTGGCTCTCACTGATGAGACCTCAATAAAGGTCGAAACCGGGCTGGGTAGTGACCCTTCCCATAATGCATAGCATTATACATGTCTGTAAGGATATGTGCTTTGCATTATGGGATACTAAGGCAAGTGATGTGAACTCATTAGTTTTTATATACGAGTTGCCTCAGTCCTGAAAATAGTTCAGGTGCAAACTTGTGTGCTTACATTTGGATAAAGGATTAAACCAAGTATATAATTAATTGGTATCTTTAATGTATAGTATAACCAAAAGGTGCACGGAAGTGAAAATAATAGAAACAGCACAGCACTTCACAATCTCAACTCGCATTAATCTAGCCATCCACCAACCATACGTTCGTCTGATATTTTCATGATTCGGTGACACAGAGCATCACTTGATCCTGATGGCGGCTCTGGAATTAATTTGCGTTTAAAATGTCCCTCGTTGTGGTACACTTTATAATGGCGCACAATGTATTAGAATGTAGGTATCTTATAGCATGTTATGGCTACAAATAATGGTTGGAATGGTTTCTTAATATTCTTCCTGTCTTATTACAATATTAATATTAAATATATTATTAATAATTATTATGTAACTGATTAACAATAACATTAGAAAAGTATATTGTCGGTAAGGATTGTTTAACTCGATTTTTTAATTTATGTTACGAAGGCGTTTCAAAAATAAAGTGGATTGAATACTTGGGATGTTACTAATTCATTATCAGATGCAAGATGGCAGAACGACTGGAAACATACGATATATACGTGAAATGCTCAGCGTGATCTGATTTCTGCATGTTATGGCCATAGAAGAAGCAAAAATTCATTACTAATTAGTAGCAAAGTATAGAGCAATATCATACTACTAAAACAGATTTGCGTTTGCTGTAATGGATTTGCTAATAGCACGACAATTGTCGATGAAGTACAGATACGGAGCGTCAAATAGGTCCACTGCTGCCGACAACATTGCTTTAATAGAGAAGATACACATTAAAATGAGTGACGTTTTTTTTTTTAAGAGTTTAACATTTTACTAGGAAGGAACATATTACTTAGATCTCTGTAGTATGTGCTAATCTTTTTTTGTAATATGCATTACAATCTAGTAAAAATTAACGCTATGCGTGGAACTTTACGAATGGTTAGGTTACGAAAAAGAACTTTTGACATTCACACCAATGGTTTTTATCATTCATTGATTCGTATGTGTGGAGAAATATTATTTTAACAAATACTAAGTTTATTTTATTTCATAGAATTTATATATTCATTGAGATTTAAATTGTTTATTGCATTCTATTATTTATTATCAGGCCAAGAATTAATAATAAAATTAGAGATGTTCATGCATAGCGCTGTTATACATAGCCGTGATATGTTGTATTGCCTTAAAATGATTTTGAGATAAAACTTTGATTCTCCGATAACCATACATCAAAACAAAACAAAACACAAGGCACTCGGCTGATTTGATGCAGCTTTTTGGTGATGAATTTCTTCATCCCGCTAATTGGAGGCCTGAAGTGACTCGAAAAAGTTCCATCTTTGTTCTATAGATTAGGGTTTCCAGATTATGTAAAAATCAAATAAAAGTACCAAACATATATATGAAATTAATAAAAAAAAATAAAATATAATAAATTTGTGAGCGGGAGTGACATAAAAAGGCAACAAAAACATCATTGTGAAGGAGCAAATTCTCTGAAGAGAAAAAGAAACAAACACATTTTGAAGAAGAATTGTAAAAAAAGTGCTCAAAACAAGTTAATCATCTCCCATGGTGAACCATTAACTTTATGTTGAGGATTAATTTCATTTTGACCAGATAGACAGCTTGATTCTAACTTGCAGATGGTCATAAAATGGGCAGTGAAAAAAAATTCCTTACTGGAAATTTAAAATTTCAGCATATAAAAATAGTATACAAAATTTAATTAATTTGAAATCTGACTTGGAATATTGAAAACTTATACAGTGGTAAAAAATAATAAAAAATAACTATAATAAAGTTTGGTACCCACTATTTAAGAAGAAAGACAGAAAGCGAATTGATTCATTTGAATTATTGGTGTTGAGAAGACTCTTAAGAATCTCATAGACTGCAAGAATGATCAATAAGAACGTTTTAGAGAATATAAAGACAGAATGCTCCTTGGAGGCGATGATCGATAACAGAAGTTGATGTACATTGGACATGTTATGCGAGCTGATGAATCATTGAAAAAGGCAATTATGTTGGGGAAGATTGGGGGAAATGAGAAGGAGAGGAAGATCAGAAACGAACTGGATGGACAACATAAAAAACTTACCAATTTGAACTTATAATTGTTGAAAGAAAAGACAAGAGGCCGAGTGAGATGGAGAGCCTTTGATCACAAGATCACCAAGGGTCGAAAACGACAGGATGGCACATAACCAACCAACCACCCAGCTATGCTACAAAGGTTAGTTCACTTTCATAAAATTTAATTTAATGTTCGATTTGCCTGATTTGCAAAAGGATTTCGCCTGGTTTAGTTGGAATTATCGCCGAAGTAAGTAAGTAAGTAAAGAATGCTATGAATCAGTGTGTTATGGCTGTTTGTTGTGTGTGTTTTTCTTCGGCCAGTTTACCCGATGAAAATATTCAGTTGCCATGAAGAAATATCCTTTTCACTTCCGTATGAAAGTAGCTTCCATCTTTACTCGAAAAGTCTTTATAAATTTTCTATTGTCCCAGGTGGGACAAGAGAAATATAATTTTGTAGATACCAGTGCATTGCACTGCACTGAATAAATCTTGCACCATATAACTTAACAAAACTTCCATAAAATCAACGTGTATACCAATAAATTCTGATGTTGAAACCATTCTTGTTAATTTCAGTCTCAGCAAATACCCCATTTTATCTTATTTCTAGCAAAATGAAATAAACACAAACCCGTACGTTTTTTAGAATTCTCTGGATGATATGATATTTTTTACTTCTCTACGTAATTGTGACCTCTCTTGGCATAAACATATTACAAATATCACTTCTTCAACATGCAAGAAATTAGGGTTTCTCTTTCCATCGCAGCGTTATTTTACTCAGAACAATAATAAACTCTATAGAAATCGTCACTTTACGAGCATTGACCACTGTTCTCACATTTGGAGTGGTGTTCCTAAAACTCCCCAAAAATACTTGGCACACAATAAAGGTAGTTAAGGTAGATTAATGACCAATATTTCACCAGTTTACTCCACTCTTTCTGTCACAAACATCAAACTCCACTGAGTACATTTTATACAATTACCTCCACGGTTAATGTTCATCAGAATTGGTATTAATAATTCCCACTCCTTCACCAAATATATTTCCAATATCTTCACATTTCAGCTACAAATTCAAAAAAGTTTTTCTTTCTCTTCATTTTCCTTCCACTGCTCTCCTTCGAAAAAGTTATCCCTTATGCATTTATAAAGAATACAATTAACAGATCTTGAAATGTAATTTTACAAATTCTTTCTCCTCAATTTTGTGCTCATCTCTGTGATACTAATATATTACAGGATGGACACCCTCTCATGTATGAGATTATAATAAATAAATACATAAAAGGCAAGATTTGCAACATTTTGTTGCAATGCCTGGCAACTACTCAACAGAGATCGTATTGAAAATGGATATTTTTTGCGTCTAAGTCTACTAATTTCTTCGAAATACTAATTTTGATCTCCAGTGGATAGTAAAAATAGGAGCTGCGTAGTTTTCGAGAAGATAATGCAGAAATTCCTGGTTTTCATTCGGGATGTGAAGAAATTCGAACAAGTACTATTAGTTCAGCACATTTAGAAACCATAAAGATATAACTACTTCTGTCTAAAACTTCAAGATTTATCTTTTAAGAATTGCGTTCATTTTGAAATAGAAAAAACAAAAATTAAAAAATTAAATGGTCAGGTCAGCTTTAAGTTATTATTCTAGCTTATTTTGATTAATGGTTAAAATTGTTGAAAGCGTTGAAAATAAAACAAATGAATGCTCGGTAATTGTAAGAGCTATTTGCTGACTGTAATATCATCTAAACAAGCAAGCTGAGTTTCAATTTTCTCACCTTTGAGAATAATTTTAAAAATCCGAAAGAATTCTTTCGTGAGCAGCAGGGAAGATATTTAATAATGCAGTTTAAAATATTTTGAATATTATCTTGTCTGGAATGTCCAATTAGCGTCTAGTGATGCGTGCCGTTATAAAAAAGTGGGAATGTTTTTTAAAAAAAGACATCTGTTTTCATGTTTCGCTTTTTTTTTTTGTCGACTGTTTGGAAGTCGACAAAAGCTCACTTCTTTCATCTTCTAGGCAATATATGATTCTTAAAGAAAATTAGATGAGCATTAACTTATTGTTAAAGACAGCAGGCTTTTAAAATAGTTCGTGAAAAATTAAATTGAATCGAGGATGTTGTATGCATTATAAAAATAATTATTTTGGAGAAAGAATGAAACTTGATGCGACTTGTAAAGATTTGGGGAACTCAGCATACAGATAATCTAAATCTCGCTTTTAATTTTATTTACTTATTTTTTTTAATAATCAAAAATGCGAAATATGGGATGCAGTGAAAGAAATCTTCAGGAAGAATCTGTTTTTCCAAAAAAATCTCCTGAGTAAGGCTGCATGTATACTTACTAGTAAGATATTTCGGTCCGATGCTTTCTTTATTTCGTTGGCTATCGGAGTATAGTCGACCATGTAATCGATAGATTTCCCAATCTCTTCTTCAGCTACAACACTACCATGGGCAAGGTCATAAGCGGAGTACAGATAATTGTCGACCCGATTTCTAAGAAGCTTCACCAGTGCTTTTAAGAGTGCCTAGGGAAAAAAAGGCAATATAATTTGTGCAAAATGGCTAATTACATAAAATGTTACAGTAAACTAGCTGCTCAGGTTTATTCAGGTATAATTTCACTAACCCGTGATTTTTATAAACACACAAGGTGATCAAAATTAAAGTATCCATGTTTAAGGCCTTGTAGCACTACTCAGTGATCCAAATACTGCGAAACTTTGCAGGAATAGTCGTATATTGAGCATCATGCGGAAACGACATCTGAGAAACAAAAGCAGTTCCAAAATTCTCCAGCAGGGGGGTTTGTATGACATATCGAATGTAGATGTAGTAAATTTTCTGTGTTTGTGTGTGTGTGTGTGTGTGTGTGTGTGTGTGAGAGAGAGAGAGAGAGAGAGAGAGAGAGAGAGAGAGAGAAACGACACAAACATAAATAACACATTTTTATTCACTTCCATTATGCATTCACTGGGTGTATTATTCAATGTGCTAACCTTCCCTATATGCCACGAACTGCATCCTTTGTACAGTGTGTTCAATCGCAGAACGCATCTGGTCGGTACTGATGTTGCGCACATGCTGCATTTTGCTGTCTTTCAGAGCTGACCAGTTATCAGGATGATCCCGATAAACTTAGAATAAAGTAATTCAAATCTTAACTAGAAACAAACAAGGATACTGCAATGTGTAATAAATACACCATACTAAACATAGTATGCCTTATTTGTACGCTTATAGGGTACTAGTTCTCTAAATTTGCTTTAATTCCTAAAGCAAATAAAGAAGCAATACACAAACATTATACTTATTTAGCGCCAAAAATATTCAACACACTACCTTTAACAATAAGAAATGAAATTAACCCAAACAAATACAAAACTCTAATGAAAAAAGTTTTATTTTCACACAGAAATGAGGAAGCTCTGTTCAAATAATTGTCTAAATAGTTGGTTGTTGCATATTGGTATTAAAAAGATCCAGTTTCAGGTGTAAAATATAAACGTTTTAAATGCTATTTAACTTTTGTTTTATTTTGTTCCTGATTAATGCTATGCAACTTTTCTGTACATATTAGCATGTTTCCTGTGATTTTATTATGTTATTATATTATAATAATATATAATATGCATATTATATGAATGTACATATGTGAATATAATGATAATGCATTACACAACGTTTTGTAACTTTATGCATATCGTAACCTGGACGAGCTGTTGCTCTTAGGTTACACATATGATTGTCAAAATTTTGCAAAAATATGAAACTTACAATAAAAAAAAAAAACCTCTCTTTGAGAAATCCCCAGAGCCAAAAATCACAAGGGAAACGATCAGATCAAATCAGGAACGAGGTGGCCATGCTGTGGGAAACGCACGGCTGATCACTCTGGTTTCCGTGAAATGAAATGTTTTCGAAGATTCTCCTGAACGGTTAGACCGATGTGTGGAGAGGCCACATCCTACCTGAAAATGACTGAATCCATCACTGGCGTTGCTGTATCTGTGAGATAACAAAATTGTCTATCATATCGCGACACCTGTCTGCAGTAACTGAGCAGGTCACAGGACCCGACTGGCGGATATCCTCAAAGAAGAATGGTCCCATGATAAACGAAGTTGTAAATCAGCACAGCAGTAACTATGGATGAATGCAAAGGAATTGATGGATCATATGAGGGTTTTGCTTAGCCCACACCCGGCAATTGTGGGTATTCACAGCTGCGTTCAGGTAAAATTGAACCTCATCTCACCACAAATTCATCCACGTCCAACTCCACTGGAGCAAAGAATGTTAAAGAGAATATCTGTCGACTATAAAGTCCTGCGGGATAAAATCCTGTTATGATCAATGAGGAGAAATGCGGAATCTTCCAGAGTTTTCCAAACAGTTGTGTAAGGCACATCCATGCGTCTTGATACAGCATGTGCACTGCAGGAAGCAATAGCAGTAGCAACTTCATTCACGTGTAAACTGATTTGTCTGCTACCTCTCCAGGTCTAACTTCTACCGATTCCGTTTCTTCAAACCGACTAATTATTCCTCGTAGCGCACATGGCGATAGTGGACCTCATAAACATTTGTTCAGTCGAAGAAATTCGCAAAGTGCAGCAACAACATTGCAATTGTTTAGATAGTACAGCTTCACGAACAAAGCACTTTGGATCAAGGTTAGTGCCATCACTGTGGAAGGTATTAACAATCAGTAAGGGAAAATCCCGTGTCCATCTTTTTTTTAAACCCTCCTGGTTGCGTAGTATGCAAATTCCACGCATTTGTGTTTACATCGACCCTGATGAATTTTAAGACTACTTTTTTCCCCCTTAAGAAATCATTCCCCCTGCATGACGCACAACGTATTCCTGCAAAGTTTTGCAGCATTTCGAACACTGGATGGCGCTCTACAAGGCCTTAAACAAAGATACTTTAATTTTCCTGTATTTAGGAAAATTTTGCGTTCGGTTTTAGAACATAGAGACAATATTCTAGTGTTAAAATTACTTTATGGGGGGGGGGGGGGTGGGGGGGGGGGGGGGTGGGGGGGGGGGGGGGTGGGGGGGGGGGGGGGTGGGGGGGGGGGGGGGTGGGGGGGGGGGGGGGTGGGGGGGGGGGGGGGTGGGGGGGGGGGGGGGTGGGGGGGGGGGGGGGTGGGGGGGGGGGGGGGTGGGGGGGGGGGGGGGTGGGGGGGGGGGGGGGTGGGGGGGGGGGGGGGTGGGGGGGGGGGGGGGTGGGGGGGGGGGGGGGTGGGGGGGGGGGGGGGTGGGGGGGGGGGGGGGTGGGGGGGGGGGGGGGTGGGGGGGGGGGGGGGTGGGGGGGGGGGGGGGTGGGGGGGGGGGGGGGTGGGGGGGGGGGGGGGTGGGGGGGGGGGGGGGTGGGGGGGGGGGGGGGTGGGGGGGGGGGGGGGTGGGGGGGGGGGGGGGTGGGGGGGGGGGGGGGTGGGGGGGGGGGGGGGTGGGGGGGGGGGGGGGTGGGGGGGGGGGGGGGTGGGGGGGGGGGGGGGTGGGGGGATTTCTATTTATATTTTTCTTAATTTGATCAGAACTTTTAGAAAATCAGTGTCTCCACTGATTGATCTAGGTCTTTTAGGACCCACTTTTTCTAAATCTTGGATAGCCATCGAGTTTTGGTTAACTTTTAATGTAGCCTTTTTTGGAGAGTCTATAACCATCGGTGTAGAAGAAAGAATTTCTTCTTGCTCTATAGTTAACAGATTTGTTCCTTCTTTCTTCCTTAGAAAACTTCTTGTCTAAAGTAGAAGGAGAACTCTTGGGTGTAAGCTGAATAGGGATATCTTCTTTTATAAGATTTAGAGGGGGAAATCTGCTAAAGACACTGTAAATTTATTGTTAATTTTTGGACATTATATTTTACTGTGGGAAGGATCACCACTCTGCTTACATGGGTCTTCTCAGGTTACTTGTGAGCAACTAATTTTGGTGCAATTACCAAATTTAATCAAAGAGCACTCTCTAGCAGTATAACCTTCTTCCTTGCATCTACTAAACAGTCTGGTCATTCCCTGATATCTACAATATTTGGAATGGCTTTGTTCATTTTCATTAAGTATATTTTGCCACCCTGTTCAATCTGTGGATATTTCTGGAAATGGGGATGGATCACAGATAATACCAGCCCAAACTTTTCAAAAACTTTTTTAAGTGTTTCATCGTTAATTTCAGCTGGGGATTTCCTTAAGTAAATAAATTTCATGCAACTGCCACCAAGAGTAGTGGGGAAAAACCTTTCACCTGCTAAAACAATACCTTCTTCCATAAGTTTTTCTTTATTATTGTAAGTCCTGGAAGTAACTTCATATAAACCTTCTGAAAATCCCAAAATTTAATATTCTTAAGGTTTTTAAGATTGTCATCTTAAAAACTTTTTAAGAGAATGTGATGGTTAAGTCTCTATTTAGTTATTAGATATTAACAGATATTACTTGTTAGTACTAACTGCTTTATGTAAGACAGCAACTTCTTAGAACAGATCAGACTAGTACTGATCACTTTGGTGTGGTGTTACCCAGTCATCATTTCTGAAATAGAGCTGGAGAGCTCTAGGTTAATTGTAAACTTTATGTACAATAATTTTGCTACAAAGAATTTTGAATAAAAAACCTGCTTTTCATGGAGTGGTGAGAAAACCTCCTTCAGGTTGCAGTAAAACCTTGGGGTTAATAAAATTTAGATTCTGTAGTAAAATTTAGTTAAAATATTTTTAGCAAATAACAAGCTCAGTCACTATAATGTCATTGATTGTTATTGCTATTTTAAAAAATCTTTAATATTGCAATCTTTTTATAGTAAAGATTATAGGGTTATAGTAAGATTAGTTTGCTTTGAGTAACTTAATGGATAGAGTTAAAATTTTAAGCTTTAAATAATACAAAAAATGTAAGATATTATTATTATCATTATTTTGGTACTTTTTTACATTAGGTCAGGTGTTCAGGAGAAATTTGTTTTACTATTTGGAGACTCTGTCTTTTTGGATCCAATTTATTTGTCTTCCAATATAGAAGTGGGTAGATTAAGATTTTGTTTTTTTGTCACTTTTTTTGTGCAAAAAGATGTTATGGAAATATCAGATTCGTTACCTTTTGATCTTGTCCTTTTTGGACCAGCATTTTCATGGAATTCGATTTCCATATTCTGAACTATTTCTATTGACTTTTTTGTATTTGTTGTAGTTTGATAGAGCTGCTTTAGCTTTGAATAACAAGTTTTCCATTAAGGTTTGGTATTTGGGAATGCATTTTATTTGAAAAAGGCATCATTACAGTTTTCTGTATGCTTTCAAAAAATGTGTATCTCAGTGATACATTGTTGCACTGTGAGAACAGGGATGTTCACATTATTTGGGGGCCTTTTACTATTTGTTGTACCATAGAGATTGCTTAACATGACATAGTATTCTTGTAATAATTCAAAATATATTTCTACCTCTTTGCCTTTGCCTTCTAAACTTAAAACTGTTGAGTTGTAAATTTGTCTTTCCATCCCTATAAATTCTGTGTTCATTTCTTGGTTATCATATAGACATGAGATTTTAGAATCATTCATGTTTTTATTATCTATTTCATATTATCTATTTCATAATTATCTATTTCAGGAACATGTGTTCCTGAAATAGATAATTCTTTTCAAATTCAACAGCTGGTGTAGGGAAATTTCTTCCTTTTTTTGGACTTGAATCTTGTTTATCTTGAGATTCTGGAACCTTCATTTTGTCTGGTGAGGGAGAAAAACGTTTTGTTCAACTTCTTTGCTTGTATTTTCCATTGTTGAGGTTGTGTCTGTTACATTAATTTGTTTTTTGGATTCCTCATCTGATAACATCTGATTACCGTGAATGTTATCAGTCTCCATTCCTTCATCACTTTAGGATTCTTTGCTGTCTGAATATCACTTGTTTGTTGTGTGAGATGAAGAAGGAACCATTTTTGTTTTTGTTGGATTTCTTGTGTTGCAAGAAATTCGTCTTAAGTTTCTTCTGCTTTCTTTTTTTTAGTCGAGATAGAATCTTCTTTTCCTTTAACTTTTTTATTTGTGTTTTCTGAAAAAGAAGACAAAGGAGATAAATCTTCCTTGTATACCGAACTTTTTCCCCTTCTTTTAGAATTGCATCTTCTACTGTTATCATCTGTGTTGGCTCTATGACAGCTACTTTAGATGTACAAGAGATGGTTTCTTTTCCTTTTTTCAGGTTTAACACTTTTGGTTTCAAATGTGTATCTGTGATCACCTTTCATTATTGGAAGCAGAGTTATTTTACCTATAACTTCTTTGATTGTATTAATCATGGTAGAGGGAAGAGGTGGAAATTCTATTAACGAGACTGGAAACGTTTTGGACATTTGACACTGAAATTTCCTATGTGTAAGATAACCACATTGACTACAAGGTTCAGTACAACAAGATTGTGAATGACCAATTATAGCACAGTTGCCACATTTGTTCATTGAACAATCCTTTGCAGAGTGGCCATTCTGTTGGCACCTACTGCAAAGTCTTGTCATTCCAGAATAGTTGACCATAATGGAGCAACCCTTGATGGTAACAAAATTAGAAATTGGCTTCTTCATGATAATATTAATGTATATTTTATCTCCTTGTTCAATTGTGGGATACTTTGTAAAATTACTTCGGACCACAGTTAACACTTGGCTGAATTCTTGGAAATCTATTTCTTCTGGGAGTTTTCTTAAGTAAACAATTTTAAGGCCTCCACCATTAATGGTGATGGAAAAGAACTTTTCATTTTCAAGCACTATTGGTGTTACTAAGAGATTATCTTTGGCTTTGTAATTGTTAGTGGTGACTTCAGAAAGTCCTTTCTGGTAATCCCAGCAGTTTATGTTCTTTATATGGCTAACATCTACAATATCCACTAAAGCTTAAGCGATGGATTCAGGCTGAACTGCTATTTTAGGGTGTATCTGATAGTTAAGTCTCTATCAAGTATTACCATTTTGTGTTTTTCTGTAAGAACAGATACTGCTTTTTAGTATAGGCAGCAATGTGTAGTAAGAACAGATGCTACATAAATCTTAAGTCTTATAACAATTAAGAATAGGTCCTACCTAAGTGTTGGGCAGTTCATACCTTATCAGAGGAGGTACAACTGTGGTGTTACAGTGGGATATAAAGCAGTCTCACTTGGTCTGATCTTAATAACCTTTGGCCTTAACTGCAGAGATCACATTGTCACCACTGGTCCTCATTTTGGTCCTAACTGGTCCTCATTTTGGTCCTAACTGGTCCTAACTAAATAAAAAAATAAAATTGTTTATATTTTTTTATTTATTTAGCGATGTTCACGCGAAAACGCGTGATCGGCCGCCAGGTGAGAACTCACATCACGTGATATCACTTGATTGGCAATGAACATGTTAAAACGAAAGGAAAATTAAACTGGAAATTTACATCAAAGAAAAGATTATTACTTTATTTTCTTTTTATACTTTTTTTGACTTGATCAAAATGTTTGGAGAATTCAGAGTCTCCACTAATTGATCGAGGTCTCTTAGGACAAACATTTTTTCGATTATGAACAGCCATGTCATCGACAATGACTGTACATTGTTTCATTAAGTTAACTTTTTTATTATGTATTCTTTAAAAGTCTTGGTCAGTTGGCATGTTACAAAATTCTTCTGACTTTAATATCTCATTTAGCAACTCATACTGATTATTAAGAACTTCAATATTGGCATCAGGGTTAGGATTGTTCAACATTTCTTCCAACATAGAATAACAATCATTTTTTCTGGGTTAGAATCTGTTACCTTGTTTAACTCTTGCCTTTCTTTTACCATAGGATTATTTTCAGAGACTTTAAATATGGGTGCAGGTGAAGAGTAAATAACCTCTTCTTCTATGATAGCCTTAATATCTGTGGTGAGAATACCTTTAAGGCTGACTACAGATATCTTTTTTAACAATGGGTAGAGGAGGGAAATCTTCTAAAAATATTAACACAGATTTAGACTTTGAATGTAAACATTGAAATCTACAGTGAGACGAATCTCCACATTGAGAACAAGGAGAAGTGCAACTTAGTTGAGAGTGACCTATTGTATGACAATTGCCACAACTGTTTGATGGACAGTCTTTTGCAGTGTGCCCTTCTTGCTAGATCTACTGCACAGCCTTGTCATACCTTGATAGTTAGTCATTATAGTGTGTCCTTTAATTGTAATGAAGTTTGGAATGGTTTTCTTCATTAGTATTTTATATAGATCTTGTCACCTTGTTCTATGATTGGATATTTACTGAAATGGCTGCGGACTATTGTTAAGACAGAGCCACAATCGTGAAATGTCACTTTTAATGTGTGGTCTTCAATTTCCGATGGTAACTTTCTTAAATAGATGAACTTCACCCCACCACTGCCAATCGTGATGGGGAAAAACATTTCTTTTCTTTACATCAGTGGTGATTCCATAAGTTTATCTTTTGAAGTAAGATGGTGGTGACTTCATAGAGACCTTTTGAGAAGTCCCAACAGTTGATATTCCTAATGCTGTTCACTCCAACTATATCAACCAAGGCATCTGCAAAGATATCTGCTTGGAATGACTTTTTAAAGGTGTAGCTGAGAGTCAATTCTCTAGAACGTTTACTGTTGGCCATGTTAATTACTATTTATTGATAACAGGGCAATTGAAAAAGAGGTGGTAAGAACAGATACTACTTAAAATTTTAGTCTTTGCTTTATACTAGTCTGCAAAGTAGTAAGAACAGATCTTCTTCTTGATCTTAACAGCTTTATAGAAGACAGCACCTACAAAGAACAGATACTACAAGTTTAGAACAGATACTACAAGTTTAGAACAGATACTACAAGTCCAACACTATAATAGGTGGTACTTTAGGTGTTATGGGGGGATATTATGAAGTCTCACTTGGTCTGAGGTTTGTAGACCTTTGGCCCTAACTGTGTAGATCACATGGCCACCACTGGTCATTATTGCGGGTAGAGCCTGCCAGCTATATCCTCTAACACAAATTGTGCAGAGGGGGTAAAGATCTCAAGCTGGAAGACCAGTGCTATGCGAGAACTTCAATCACCTTTGGAATAAAATATAGAGTTTATCTTTGCCTCCGTCCATGGTTTGGTCCTAAAGGACCCTGTAGAGACTGTTAAATAACAGGTACTACACTTTCTGTTAGTCCCTCAGCTTTAAAATATCTTGGTTCCCATAAGGACCCACATAGATATCAAAGCTGATACAAACTGAAAAATCACAGATCAGATCAGACTAATACCTATTACTTTGGTGTGGTGTTACCCATTCATCATTTCTGTAATAGAGCTGAAGAGCTCTAGGTTAAGGGTAAACTTTATGTACAATAACTTTGATACAAAGAATTTTTACTAAAAAACCTGCTTTTCATGGAGAGGTGAGAAAACCATCTCCTGGAGGTTTCCATAAAACTTTGGGTTAATAAAATGCAGATTCTGTAGTAAAATATAGGTAAAAAATTTTTTGCAAAGAATAAGCTCGGTCTATAACGTCATTGATTGTTATTGCTATTTTAATAAAAAATCTAGTTGTCTTGAGGAGTTTAGAAAGAAACTTCTTAAAAGGTTATAGTTAGATTAGTTTTACTATGAGTAACTTGTTGTATATAGTTAAAATTTAAAGCTTTAAATAATATAAAAAAATTTAAGATATTATTATTATCATTATTTTGGTATTTTTTTACTTTAGGTCAGGTGGACAGAAAAAATTTGTTTTAGTATTTGGAGACTATATCTTTTGGGATCCAATTTACTTTTCTTCCAATATAGATGTGGTTAGATTAATATATTGTTTTTTTGTGACTTATCTTTTTTGTGCAAGCAGATGTTACGGAACTATTAGTTTCATTGCTTATTGATCTTGTCCTTTTGGACCAGCATTTTCATGGAATTTGATTTCCATATTCTGAACTATCTCTGGTGGCTTTTTATTTGTATTTTTTGTAGTTTGATAGAGTTGCTTTAGCTTTGAATAACAAGTTTTCAAGTAAGGTTTGGTATTTGGGAATGCATTTTATTTGAGAAGCATTGTTAAATTTTTCTATATGTATTCGAAACGTACGTAACTCAGTGATACATTGTTTCACTGTGAGAACAGGGATATTCACACTATTTGGGGGACGTTTACTATTCGTTGTACCATAGAGATTGCCTATCATGACAGAGTATTCTTTTAATAATTGAAAATGTATTTTTACCTCTTGGCCTTTGTCTTCTAAATTTGAAACTGTTGAGTTGTAAATTTGTATTTCCATTCCTATAAATTCTGTGTTCATTTCTTGGTTATCGTCTACACATGAGATTTTAGAATCATTCGAACTTGTTCCTGAAATAGAGAATTGTTTTCAAATTCAATACGTGGTATAGAGAAATTTCTGTCTTCTTTTTTATACTTGAATCTTGTTAATCTTGAGTTTCTGTAACCTTCATTTTGTCTGTTGAGGGAGAAAAACTTTTTTGTTCAACTTCTTTGCCTGTATTTTCTGTTGTTGAGGTTCTATCTGTTACATTAATTTGTTTTTGGGATTCTTCATCTAAAATTGTCTGATCACCATTAATGTTATCAGTCTCCATTCCTTCATCACTTGATGATTCTTTGCTGTCTGAGTACCAATTGTGTGTTGTATGAGATGAAGAAGGAAGCATTATTGTTTTTTGTTGGATTTCTTGTGTTGCAAGAATTTTGATTTGAGTTTCTTTTGCTTTCTTTTTATTAGTCGAAATAGAATTTTCTTTTCATTTAACTTCTTCATTTGTGATTTCTGAAAGGGAAGACAAAGGAGATAGATCTTCTTTGTGAATTTAAACTTGTAGGTTTTCAGTAACTTTTGTCTTTTTCTTTTATCTTCCTTATTTACACTTTCTGTAGAGGCAGAGGAGAGAGATGAAACTTCTTTGCATACCTTATCTGGAGCACTTGTCATAACCTTTCCTTTGGATGGAAGAGGGGAGATTAACTGTTCATTTTCAGTATTTGAATTTTTGTTTGAAGTAGGAAGAAGTGGGAAATCTTCCAAGGAGACAATTTGTTTTTTGGACTTTAAACACTGATTTTTTTTGTGGTCAAGGCTCTTTCCATTTGTTCATGGTTCCCTGCACTCCATTTGTGAGTGACCTATGGTAGAACAATTGCCACATCTATTAACAGGACAGTCTTTGGCAGAATGGCATTCTTTCTGACATCTAATACACTATCTAGTTAATCCTAGGTACTTTGTCATAATCATATGTCCTTTTATATTGATGAAATTTGGGATGGTTTTTTTGACATTTATTTTTATGTAGATTTTTATCTCCTTGGTCTATGGAAGGATATTTGCTGAAATGGCTACAAACAATTGTTAAAACAGAACCATATTCTTCGAAACATAAGTTCAGTGTTTGGTCATCAATTTTGGCTGGTAACTTGCGAAGATACACAAACTTAACTCCACTACTGCCAATTGTGATGGGGAAGAACTTTTCATTTTCTATCACAAGAATTTTAAAAGTTTCTAAAAGTTTGTCTTTTGAACTGAAGTTGTTGGTGGTGACTTCAAATAGACCTTTCTGGTAGGCCCAACAATTTATATTTCTAAGGTTGGCCACTCCAACTAGGTCTACTAAAGCATCACCAATGGTCTCAGGCTGAACTGCTTTTTAAGGGTGTATCTGAGAGTCAGGTCTCTGTCATGTTTTGCCTTTTTTTGTTTCTCTGTAAGAACAGATACTACTTTTTGTTCTAGACAGCAATATATAGTAGGAACAGGTATTAAATAAAACTCAAGTCCTGTAGCAATAAAGATATTTATTATAAACAGATCCTACCTAAGTGTTGGGCAGTTTATACCTTATCAGAGGTGGTACAACTGTGAATGTTACGGTGGGATATGATCAAGTCTCACTTGGTCTGAGCTTTGCAGACCTTTGGCCCAACTGTGGCTACTAGAATTAACTGCAAGAACTTCAATAACCTCTGAAAAAATACTAATGTTCATCTTTGCCCCAGTCTGTGGTTTTTGGTCGTAAGGACCTTAGAAGCACTGTTAAAGAAGAGGTACTACACTTTTTTTATCACACCACCAAGTTACAATATCTTGTTTCCCATAAGGGACCCATGCAGATATCCAAGCTGATAAGAACAGATACTACAATTTGATCTTAGCCAACAGGCTGAGAATAACAGATCAGACTAGTACCAATCACTTTGGTTTGGTGATACCCAGTCATCATTTCTGTTATAGAGCTAACGAGCTCTAATTACAAGGGTAAACTTTATATACAAACAATATAGTTATAAATAAATTTTAATTTAACCTGCCTTTTAAGGAGTTGTTAAGAAAGGAAAAATTTATCTCCATACATTTACACTGTAACCTTAGGATATGTACAAGTTAAACTCTAGAATAAAATTTAAATGATACTTTAATAGGACACAATCTCCGAATCTAACGTCATTGATTATCTTACCCATTCAGCTAAAAGAAAATAAGTTAGATGAAATGGTAAATATATCTCTATCATCCAGGGAGGGCACTAATAATGCTCTCTCAAGGTGACAGAGATATACATTTAGTTTTAAATGATGTGGGAGGAGAGGGAATTAGGATTTTGTTTTTTTATTGGTTTTTCCTTTTGGAGCAACCTGATGATGCGGAACTGTTATGTTCACTGTTTATGGATCTTATCCTTTTAAGGGTGGGGTTAACAATATCGTTTGAATGGACCGATTCATCTTGAATTTCCATTCAATTTAAATCTTTATTGAAGATTTGAGGAGCAAGTCTTCAAACATGGACTGGTATTTGGGAATTCTAGTAAGTTGAGAGGTATCACTGAATTTTTTTATGTGATTCATGAAAATCAGTATTTCTAGGCAGACCTCAGTTATTGAAGTGATGGGAATCTTCTCGTTGTATTGTCTATCTTTGATTTTCGACGTACCAATTATGTTTATTAATTCAACGTAGAGAAATTGGAGTAGATCAAAGTTATCCTCTCCATCTGTTAGAATAGTACAGTGAGAAACTATTTGATCATTATAGATTTTTTCTAGTAGGGAGAAGCCTTTGTCCATTTCTGGATTCTTATCAAAACAGGATACTTTTGAATGAGTGTTATCTGTCTTTTTCCAGTTTATGGGTCCTAGGGATTTTTGGTAATTTTCCAATGATATATCCTCTTTATTCTCACAAAGTTTGATTTTTCAGAAATTTAAAAAATCAAATTACAGTGAATTTGATTTTTCAGGAATATTTTTTGTTAAATCTTGAGAATCACCTTTTATTTCAGTAGATTCTATCTTAAGATCAGTTTCCATTTCTTCATCACTTGAGGATTCTTCACTTTCTCAGGACCAATTTCTTTGGGGTTGACATGAAGAGGGATCCGTTAAAGTTTTCCGTTGAATTTTTTGTGATCCTAGGGGTTTGTCTTGAGATTTTTCATGTTCCATTTTGTGAGTCAAGTTAGAAATTTCTTGTTATTTAACTTCCTTTAAGGTTACCTTAGGAGACTTAATTTCTTTTGTTGAAGTGGTTTCAGGAGAGATACTTTTTTCTTTGTTTTCGAGTTTTGAATGCTGCAAATCATTTTGTGTTTCTAAAGATTCCTTCTTGTCAGATATGGTGGAGGGAAGAATTATTTGGTTAAATGCTATATCTATATTTCCTGTAGAGGTATGGGTTGGAAGTAAAACTTTCTTGGTTAGATTAACTTGGGAATTTGAGGTGGAATTTTTATTGAATGGAGGAAGCAACATGGGCTGGTCTTTTACACTGTTTGGATTTTTAATTGCGACTGTTAGGTTTTTTTGTTTGACACTGATATTTTTTGTGGTCCAAGTTCCTACAAATGATACATGGTGCTTTGCAATCCAATTGTGAGTGCCCGATGGTGGAACAGTTACCACATCTATTTAGTGCAGTCTTTTGCAGGGTGCCCTTCTTGCTGATATCTACTGCACAGTCTCGTCACCTCTTGATAGTTAGTCATTATAGTGTCACCTTTTATTGTAATGAAGTTTGGAATGGTTTTCTTCATAAGTATTTTTATATAGATCTTCTCCCCTTGTTCAATGGTTGGATATTTGCTAAAGTGGCTGCAAATTATTTGTAAGACACAGCCATACTCTTCAAATGTCACTTTTAATGTGTGGTCATCAATTTCCAATGGTAACTTTCTTAAATTGATGACCTTCACCCCATCGCCCCCAATCGTGATGGGGAAAAACTTTTCTTTTCCTAGCACTAGAGGTGTTTCCATAAGTTTATCCTTTGAAATAAAACTGTTGGTAGTGACTTCATAGAGACCTTTTGCAAAGTCCCAACAATTGATAATCCTAACGCTGTTCACTCCAACTATATCAACCAAGGCATCTGCAATGATATCTGGTTGGAATGACATTTTAAATGTGTACCTGAGAGTCAGTTCTCTGGAAAGTTTAGTTTGTTGTGACTACATATTTAATCAGAACAGATACTACTTGTTGGTCTTAATAGATTTATAGAAGACAGTACCTACAAAGAAAAGATACTACAAGTTTAGAGCAGTGTAGGGCAGTCCAACCTTATAATAGGTGGTGGTACTGTAGATGTTACGGTGGGATATGATGAAGCCTCACTTGGTCTGAGCTTTGTAGACCTTTGGCCCTGACTGTGTAGATCACATTGCCACCAATGGTCCTCATTGCAGGTGGAGCCTGCTGGCTATATCCTCTAACACATATTGTGCAGAGGGGAAAAGGCCACAAGCTGGAAGACCAGTGCAATGTGAGAACTTCAATCACCTCTAAAAAACACTAATGTTAATTTTTGCCCCAGTCTGGCATTTTTGGTCATAAGGGCCTTATAAACACTGCTAAATAACAGGTACTACACTTTTCTTATCAGGCTACCAAATTACAATATCTTGTTTCCCATAAGGGACCCATGAAGATATCCAAGCTGCTAAGAACAGATTTTGTGTGAGTACCTTGATTGTTCAAATCTAACATTTGTTAGACATCCTCCGTGACCATGCCATTACTTTGCCATGGCTGTTGGGGGACATACTCACTGATAAAGAACAGTTAGTCGCAGTTTTCGGATTCTGCCTCCACTTCTCAAACTATACCTTATACCTTTTGTAAATTACCATTTTAAATCTATAAAATTCCCATTGGTCTCTTTTTGTCCTCGCCTGCTCTGGCCACTGTATGAGTCAGAGGGGGTTTCTACACTTTGCAAGCCTGGGAATCATGGTGAAACTTATGGTCTTGAAGGTAGAAGGCAGATCGGAAAGTGAAGAAAAACTCTTCTTGAAGAGGGTGGTATGGTGGGTTTCAATTAAAACACTTGGTTCAGGGATCTAACTAGCAAAGGTGCCAGTTCCTTATCTAGTTTCTGTTCACCGTGCAATCTATCCCACTCATGTGGGTTTGTCCATAGAGTGCCTGGTGAGCAGGAGTTACAAACCATTAATACTTTTAAATTTTTAATGTTAATTAATTCTAAATATATATATATATATATATATACTCACATATCAGCTATCAATTAGTCATCATCTATAAACTAAAATATTCCTCAAATATATTCCTTCTGTTTCCATTCTTTCATCACTTGAGGAGTCATCACTTTCAGAGAACCAATTTTATCTTTGGGGTTGATCTGACAAGTGACTGATGTTTTTTCTTGTGGAGTATCCTGCTTTGTCCCCGGAGTGATATGAGATTTTGTAACCTTCTTTTCCTTAGGTGTGGAGGAGAATTCCTTCTTTGGCTACTTTATTGGAACTTTCTAAAGAAGTGGACACAGGAGGTAAAATTTCTTTGGATACTGGCTTATTACCATCTTGTTTTTTACTTGCAACTTGTGGGTTGTCTTGGGTGTCTGAAACCTTTTGTATTATCAGTTGTTGGAGGAGAGTTTTCTTTCTTATTTATGTTTCTACTTTCTCTAGAAGCAAAGAGGATAGATATATATCTTCTTCTTGGGATTTTGAAGTAGCCTTTCCTTTTGATGATAGAGAGGAATTTGGTTGTTCATTTTTGCTATTGGAGACTTTTTGAGGTAGGAAGAGGTGGGAAGTCTTCCAAGGAGACTAATATTTTCTTTTTCTTTTGACATTGGTATTTCTTAAGGTCAAGGCACCCACAATTGTTGCATGGTTCTGTGCAATAAAGTTGTGAGTGCCTGATCGTGGAACAGTTACTGCATCTGTTTAATGGTCAGTCTTTTGCAGGGTGCCCTTCTTGCTGGCATCTACTGCACAGTCTTTTCATCCCCTGAGAGTTAGTCATTATAGTGTAACTTTTAATGTTGATGAAGTTTGGAATAGGTTTTTTCATAATGACTTCAATGTAAATTATATTCCATTGTTCAATAGTAGGGTACTTAGCGAAATTACTACGGACCACTGCTATAACTTCGCCGAACTCTTGGAACATTGACTTTATTGTGAGGTCGTCTATTTCTGCTGGAAGTTTTCTTAGGTGGACAATTTTAAGACCTCCACCACCCATGTGGATGGGAAAAAACTTTCCGTTTTCAAGTCTAACTGGTGTTTCTAATAGAATGTCTTTGGTTTTGTAATTAGTGGTGGTAACTTCGCAAAGTCCTTTCTGGTAATGCCAGCAATTTATATTCCTGATACTGTTAACATTTATGATTTTGACTAAAGCATCTGCTACGGCTTCTGACTGGACTGCTTTTTTAAATGTATATCTCACTGTTAAATCTCTAATGAGTTTGCTGTTTGCCATGACTTTAAAAGGCTAGTCAGAACAGATACTGCTTTATATAAGACAGCAAATTGACAGAACAGATACTACTTTTTTTAGTTTTGACAGCTTTATAAAGGACACCAATTTCTAAGAACAGATACACAAAGTCGGGTCAGTGTTGGACAGTCCAACCTTATAGTAGATGGTGGTACTGCAGTTGTTACGGTGGAATGTGATGAAGCCTCACTTGGTCTAAGCTTTGTGTACCTTGGCCCTAACTGTGATACAACCGACCACCACTGGTCTACATAGCTATATCCTCAAACACGATTGTGCTGAGGGGGTTGAGGTACACAAGCTGGAAGACCAGTGCAATGTAAGGACTTATATCACCTCTGAAAAAAGACAATGTTTATATTTGCCCCAGTCTGGGGCTTTTAGGTCGCAAGGACGTAAGAATTACTGTTAGATAACAGGTACTATACTTTAGATTAGTCTATCAGCTTATAATATCTAGTTTCCCATTAGGGCCCCATGCAGATATCCAAGCTGGTAAGAACAGATCAGACTAGTACTGATTCACTTTTGGGGCGTCACCTAATCATCATTTCTGGTTTAGAGCTGAATATCTCTACAAGATTGGTGACTTTAAAGGAGCAAGATCTAATATCTGTTAGATCTAAATACAAATAAAAGAGCAGTAGAACTTAAATTTCAAACTATGACCTAAGTGAGCTAAAGTTTATTAAAATGCTTTAGACATATATTAACCCCAGTGATTCACTTCATGTTATTAGACAAGAACATAAGGTATAATCACTGTTAATAAAACCATAAGATATTTTTAATTGAAGAAATTAAGGAGAAAGGTTAATTCAGTGAAGAAACAATAGGTTTACGTTATTATAATGGAAGAGCATACCAATTAGGTTAAATCGTGATCTTTATCTGATCATTCCATCCAAAGATAGCACAAGGAACTCGCGATACACCATTGTCTTCCAAATTCAGCTGGGCCTAACTCTTCTAGTTTCATCAGTAGGTAGTACTTGAGGCTTGCTCGGAAGCTCCTAATAATATCAGGTAGACCTCTTCTGCATTTCTGGAAGCAGGACACATTGCATATCATCCAGATGTGGAAACGGAACTCTATGATGGGAAACAGTAGGAGCTTACGTTGGATTTTGGAGATGGTCGAGGGAAGATTTGTTAACGATAGCACCAGATTTGAAGGGATTGGGATGTTAAATCTATTTTCAACCAAGCGCCATACCGCTTGGCCTGTGAAACTGTCATAAAAAAAGGTGGTTAATGGTTTCACTCTCCTCACAGAATACACATTTGTCTCTCTTCCACTTGTTCCACTTTGAAATCCGATGGTTCACTGGAAGAATCTTGTGAGTAATTTTGAAATTTAACTGCTATCTTGTAGTATACAAGATGTTGAGATTGTTGTTCCTCCATGTACATTTTTGTTCTTCTGTCACGTTTTCCAGATCTTTCAGATTCCTGAAAATAGTATAAATTTTTGCTCTTTTAAGACAGGAGGAGTTTGGATCTTGAAGGTGTGAGGAAAGACTTTGGATGGTCTTTATGACTTTTTGGTATTTCTTTGGAGGCAGATTTTCTTGGGGGGGTCGTCATACTTCAGATTGGATAATTTACAGTATCTGCAGCCTAGCCAATATTTAGCAAGGCCATGTCCATCGTGTGACGGATTGACCAACGCTTTCTTGAGTTCGTCTAGTTGAATTGCTGAAATGGCTTCTGGTAGCAAAGGGATGTTTAGACCACCTTCCTCTATTGGGCATGTCATTTTAATTCTTTTGATTTTGTCAATTTGTTCTTTCCATAAAAATCTAAACATAATTGATTCACACTGCTTTATACATGATCTAGAGACAATAAACGGTGATAAATAGTAAGAAATGATAGGCCATATAAGCTGCTTGATAATCTGTTCTCTACCCCAGTAATCTATGATAGTAGAGTTCCACTTCTCTCTGATGTTGTTTAGCTTGTCGATTTCTTATTGGTTTGAGAGTGAGTTTTCATTACTGAACCATAGACCTAAGATTTTGACTGGAGAAACAGATGATTGAATATCTTCCCAATATCATATTGGTAACTGTGCAGATTTTAGGTGGTTGATTCTAGAACCTGGGGCTTTTTCAAATGTATTTATGGAATTGGTTAGACCTTCTTTTGAATGCTCATTACGGATAAATATGGTAATGTCATCAGCATACATAAGGCATTTTAAAGTAGACCCCACTGACTGTGGAAGTTCTATTCCTTTGATTTCTCTATTTCGTCCTATAAGGGTGGCCAGAATTTCAATGTATATAACGTACAGTATTTTGGATAATGGGCATTCTTGTCTGACTCCTCTGGTAATCCTGATTGGATCTGAAAGCCTATCATTAATGGAGATCCGGCTCGTTGGGTGTGATATAATGTTTTTAGTTGCAGAAGAACGTTTGGACCTATTCCATGGGCAGACAACTTTTGAAACAACATATCGTGGCATATGCGATCAAAAGCTTGCAATTTAAGTATGCAATAACATCTCGGAGGAAAAGAGTATTTTATGACATTCCTCTTCCAGGGACAGAACATGCTTGACCGTTCGGAATAATGGATGACAATACAAAGGAGAAACAGTTAGAGAGGCATTTTGCTAAGATTTTATAATCACTGTTAATCAGAGTGATTGGTCTCCTATTGGAGACTTCTTTTTGGATCTCCTTTCTTTGGGACAAGGGTGATAATACCTTCTTTTTGGGATTTGGATAGGTCACCATTTTTTATACTGTATTCCAAGGTGTGCAATAAAGTAGGGCCAAGGGAAGGCCAGAATTCAATATAAAATACCGCTGGAAGACCATCACTACCCGGTGCCGAATGATGTTTGAACGACTTCAGTGTATTTTTTTATTCATCCAGCGAAGGGGTATCTCTAGTAGATCTCTTTGAGAATCACTCAAGGTGGGAGATTTTTTCAATAGGCTAGGCCATAATGATTCTTCAACAGGTTCAGCTGTGTAGAGATTGTAATAATAAGTTAGAAAGGCTTCAGTGATGTGATCTTTTGAAGAGGAGATTATATTGTTAAATTTTATTATTTGAATATTATTGTTTTTCCTCTCATATTATATCTGGTTGTAAAAGGTGCAGGTAAACTGCTTCTCTGATGATATTTTCTTTATCCTTGCTTTCAAGGATTGGGTTTTTATATCTTCTTGTTCCAGTATAGCAATTTCTTGTTTATATTGTTGAATAGTGCTGTATCTGAGGTATGTTGTTATTGTTGCTACCATTTTGGAATATTTTGATTAGTTTGTATAACTTTTTTATTTGCCTTCTGGTTTCGTGTTTTAACTCAACTGCGAGGGATTGGAGTTTAAGTTTGCATGATAATTTCAGGTTATCCCACCAGTCATCTATTTTTTCTGTGTTTCTTTCTTCTATAAGATTTGAAATGAGTTGATTAAGTTCATGCTTAATATTGCTGTCTTCTAACAAAGTTGGGTTACATCTCCACTATCCAGTGCCATGAAATGATTCACTAAGAAATTGCATGGTCATCACTACAGCAGAATGGTCCAAAATTTTATTTATTTGGCTTGTATTGTCTATAACTGTTTGGCAGAAGAAAGATTAAAGGTCATGGGATATATAGAAATGGTCTAGTCTGGAGTTAACACCTCTGCTAGAACTCCATGTTGTGCCCTTTTGTTCAGGGTAAAGGATGGACCAACTGTCTGACAAATTGAGCTCTCTACATATTTCACTTAATTGGTGTTTTCTGGTATTACCTTGGTTGGGATCACCTCCTTCTTTGTCCAAACAAGTTGAGTATCCATGATGAAATTAAAGTCTCCACCCATGATAATTTCAAATTCTCCATCTCTCTCTTTTATCATTTGGTGCATAGATGTTTATTAGTTTAATGGAGTGATTGTTAATTTTTGTGTGTACGGAAATGATTCTCCCTTCTTGATCTCTTCTGGAAAAAAGAATTTGACCATTGAAATTAGAGTTAAACAGGATGCCAACTCCTTTGCTTCTATTAGTACCAAAACTCCAAAAGGATTTAATCTTGAATTTATTCTCAATATTTTTTACAGCCTTTAATTTATTAATAAGTTTCTTGTAAAAAGATTACATCCGATCCTCGGGTGGACCTGATATCATTTAACCATTGCTCTTTATGAATACTATTGAAACCTTGGGTATTTAATGGAATACTCAATGTGGCTATCTCTAGTGGTCGTTCCATTACTCTTGTTTGGATGAGGATGGATGATTTTTAGACTTTTTATTGGATTTTTACCCTTATGTTCAGTATCTTGTGAGCTGTTTGTGTCGACACTTAGAGATCTAGACCTTGATCTTTTGGGACATAGATTACCAGTAGCTTGACTGGTAGTATCTACAGGTACCTTTGGATGATTTACTGTTTCGTTATGGACTGATTCTGATTTTGATTCAATAATATCACATTCTGATGAGCACAAGGGAGGTTCTTCAATGGGTCTTCTACTTTCATCGTCAGTGGAATACATTTTTTGCGAATCGTCTAATTCATAAACTTTTGGGAGTTCATTGTCTGGGAAGGATGAGAGGGAGTCATCATAGCATGCTATATTCTCCCTTGGTATTTCTGTATCTGTAATGGTGAAGTCCATTAAACTTTTGTCATCCACAAGGCTTGACTTAGGAGTGTCTGCCACTGCATCCACTGTCAAGGAAGGAAGACTCTGATCCACTTCTTGGTTAATGACTTCTTTTGTATCTGCTGAAGGGATGGGGCTACTTTCCATCTCATCAGCACATTTTTCATTCTTACAGATTTCTGAGGAAGGTGTGTTTTTCCCTTCGATCTTTTCAACAGAATCCTTAATGCTGACTGTTGTTGTAGGTAGAGGTGGGAACACCTCCAGTGACACTATAGATGAGGTAGCTGCTGGACACTGGAACCATCTGTGGGTAAGGTCACCACATTGGTTACACGATGCAATGCAGCTTGGCTGGGAATGACCCACTGTTCCACAATTCCCACACCTATTTTCAGTGCAGTTTCTTGCTATATGTCCAACAGGATGACATCTGGTGCATTCTTTGGCCATGCCGGAATAATTTACCATTATGTAATGACCTTTAATGTTTACGAATTTGGGAACTGGTTTTGTCATATGCATTTTTACGTGTATCTTGTTGCCCTGCACAATGCTAGGGTACTTCTCAAAACCGGGTCGTACCACTCCCATGACATTGCCATATTCTTGAAATTTTGCTTTAAGCATCACGTCATCAATTTCCGCTGGGAGTTTTTGAAGGTAAACAAATTTGAATCCTAAGGAACCCACTGCAGTGGGAAGAAACACTTCGTCTTTTAACATTATACCATTCTCTAATAGCTTAACTTTTGGTGTATAATCTTTGGTTGTAACTTCATACAATCCCTTTTGATAATCCAAATAATTAATGTTGCTGATATTATCCACACCAGCAACATTAACTATGGCTTCAGCTAATTCATCAGGTTTAACTACTTTTTAGGGTAAAACGAACAGTTAAGGATCTTGATAATCTTTCATTAGGCATCTTTATGTACAGAGAGAGAGAGAGTGTATGAAACCTTAACTTAGGCAGTGTGACTCAGAGATGTTACAGGGGGGAATGTGTAGAGGTTTGTACTTGGCCTTAAACTGTTTTCCTTACTCCTTGTGACAGTACCAAAGTACACCACCACTGGTCGTCGTTGCGGGTGGAGCCAGCTAGCTATAATCCTCATACACTTTCATGTAGAGGGGGAGCTAAGGATACAGTCTGGTATAAGCAGTGCAATGCATGAACCTGCTAACACCCCTGAAAATGAAAAAGGGTTTCTTATTGCCCCATTCTGGGGTTTGGGGTCTGAAAAGACCAGTGTGTAGATCTGTAAGAACAGATACTACACTTATAATAAGCTAACTAAAAGCTTAATATCTTGGGTCCCAATGGGACCCGTGATAGATATTAAGCAGAACAAACTAAGTATCCACAAGCTGATAAGAACAGATCAGCCGAGTACCGATCAATTTGTTGAAATATTTACCCAGTCATCATTTCTGTTCAAGAGCTAAAAAGCTCTTTTGAAATGTGGGTAAACGTTTAGAAAAGTGTATTCTAAAATCCACTGAACCTGCTAACTTTTGCTTATACCTGCTTTTCGGGGGGTGGCTAGAACACCACGTCTGCGAGGTGGCAGTAATAACCTTTACAGTATCCTAAACATTGAAAGAGGGTCTATGAAAACGCTTAGCACTTAAACAGTCTCTGTATATGACTTCATCGACTGTCCCTGCTAATGGCCTAAAAAGGAGAAAAGAAATTGACCCTTTTTATTAAATCTTGAGAATCACCTTTTATTTCAGTAGATTCTATCTTAAGATCAGTTTCCATTTCTTCATCACTTGAGGATTCTTCACTTTCTCAGGACCAATTTCTTTGGGGTTGACATGAAGAGGGATCCGTTAAAGTTTTCCGTTGAATTTTTTGTGATCCTAGGGGTTTGTCTTGAGATTTTTCATGTTCCATTTTGTGAGTCAAGTTAGAAATTTCTTGTTATTTAACTTCCTTTAAGGTTACCTTAGGAGACTTAATTTCTTTTGTTGAAGTGGTTTCAGGAGAGATACTTTTTTCTTTGTTTTCGAGTTTTGAATGCTGCAAATCATTTTGTGTTTCTAAAGATTCCTTCTTGTCAGATATGGTGGATCTGTTGTCCAGAGTGGCATGCCGCCATACAGCACAACAAGTTCATAAAAATAAAATAAAGAAAATAGCCAGGGACTGGTTAAAGAATTTAATTAACGTTAAAGGTTATAGATATATATTTTAACGACTTGGAAATGAAAGAAATCTTAAATTGAAAATTTACGGTAAAAAAATTTATGAAAGATACAACTTTATGTTATACTCATACTGGAGTAGATCAGGACTTTAAAAATGTTTCTTCTTTTTTTGGTCTGATCCGTCAGAGTTCTTTGTGACGCTGGATACTGATCTTGTTCTTTTAGGGCCTATATTTTCTGAATGAAGTGAGTCCATAACTATCGGTTGTTCAGCTATATTTGCTCTTTCTTTGTAAATTGTGAATGAATGTTTTAACATGCAATGTAAGGAGTTATATTCGTCGGCCAAGTAGTGAATTTGTCCAGGTGATAACTTTTCAAATGGTAAATGGATTTTTTTTGTATCTGGTTCATGATCATTTGATAATGAGCATGACATTCTTTAATAGATTTATCATCAATTAATGTGATATTCATACGTATTATCCTTTTTGAAAGATCTCTGATTCTTTAGAATTTTGTTTGATGGGTTCTACTAAAGATTAGTAGATATGTTCTAGATGCAGAGCTTCCATATGGGTTTCTGAGTTGACTTTCAAATAGTGGGTGGGATTGTTTTCTTTGGATATTCCAGTTGATAATCTATTGTCTGTAACATCAGATTCATCAACTGATTCAACTTCAGAGGACCAGTTGATTTTGGGTTGACATTGGGGGAGAGTGAATGTTGTTTCCTGATGAATTTCTTGTGTTCTGAGGGAATTATCTTTGGGTTTTTCAGGTATCACTTTATCAGACAGGGTATCAAATTCTGGTTCTTTAACCACTTTAAGAGACTCAAAATTTTTGATTATAGTAGTTTCTGGAGAGATACTTTCCCCTTTGTTTTTGAGTATTGAGTGCTGTAAATCATTTTATGTTTCTAGCGATTCCTTCTTGTCAGGAATGGAAGCGGGAAGACTTATTTGGGGCACTTCCATGTCTGTATTTTCTGTAGAAGCAGGGGTTGGAAGTAAAACTTTCTTAGTTAGAGCAACTTGGACGTGTGCAGAGAAACTTTTATTGGATGGTGGAAGTGAAGTTGACGGGTCCTCTTTACTGATTGGATTTTTCCTTGAGAAAGGAAGAGGTGGGAAGTCTTCTAAGGAGACTGTTAGGTTTTTCTTTGCTTGACAGTGATATTTTTATGGTCTAGGTTCCCACAATTGATGCAGGGTTGTTTACAATTCAGTTGTGAGTGACCTATTGTGGAGCAGTTACCATATCTATTTAGTGGACAGTCTTTGGCAGGGTGCCCTTCTTTCTGGCATTGGCTGCACAATCTTGTTATTCCTTGATAGTTAGTCATTATTCTATAACCACTGATGATGATAAAGTTTGGAATGGTTTTCTTAAACAGATACTACACTTTGATCTTAGCCGAAAGGCCGAGAAGCAATAACGACCATTGGTCCGAAAAAAGGGGGTCGTCACCAGGGATGACCGCACATAGGTGGTGTGGTATGATTTGTTGGGGAATCCTTGGGAAGACAGTTCTTTGGTTGCTGTGATCATTAGAGGAAGCGGGCTCGACCCGGGTTTTAAAGGTGTGTGTAGAGATGTGGTGATGCAAGTGGAGCCCTTGTAAACAGAACGCAGTCGTTCAGGAAAGATATCTATAGCAAAACACAACTTGGTGGACACCAACCCAAACCTCATGACACTTCCCCCGATTATTAGACCTGGGGGTGTGTGCAATACAGGAAGCGGGCTCGAACCAGGTCCTGAAGTTGTTGCACTCATTGCATGGAAGAAGTGGCGATGCAAGTGGAGCCCTTCTTATTAGACATGAGGTTGGTTATGGTGCAATTCAGGTCCTTCTTAGATATGAGACCCACGCAATACAAGCCATTTATTAGACATGGTGTGTGTTCAATACAGGAACGGATCAACCGGGGTCCTAAATCATTGCGTGGAAGACGTGGTGATGTGAGTGGAACTTTTCTTATGAGATATGGGGTTGTGTATGGTGCAATTGAGGTCCTTCTTCCTAATAGACATGAGACCCTTGAAATACAAAACATTCTTATTAGACATGGGGGGTGCAATACAGGAACCAGGCTCGACCCTGGTCCTAAAGCATTGCGTGGAAGATCTGGTGATGCAAGTGGAGCCCTTCTTATTAGACGTGGGGTTGTATGGTGCAATTGAGGTCCTTCTTATCACACATGGGGGTGCAATACAGATCCTTCTTATTAGACACATGGCGCAATTGAGGTTCTTCTTCATATACACGAGACCCATGCAATACAAGCCATTCTTATATTATACAAATGTCAGACATCTTCCATTACAAGTGCCATTCTCTCCCAGGGCTTATGGATGACATACCCTATGATAAAATGCCATCATTCAATTACTCACTACACAAAAAAAAATATGGGTGCAATACAGGAACCAGGCTCGACCCAGGTCCAAAATCATGGAAGATGTGATGATGCAAGTGGAGCCCTTCTTATTAGACATGGGGTTGTGTAAAGTGCAATTGAGGTCCTTCTTCATAATAGACATGAGACCCTTGCAATACAAACCATTCTTATTAGACATGGAGGATGCAATACAGGAACCAGGCTCGACCCTTGTCCAAAAGCATTGCGTGGAAGACGTGGTGATGCAAGTGGAGCCATTCTTATTAGACATTGGGTTGTGTATGGTCCAATTGTGGTCCTTCTTATTAGACATGGGGGTGCAATACAGATCCTTCTTATTAGATACATGGTGCAATTCAGGCCTTCTTCATAGACATGAGACTCATGCAATACAAGCTATTCTTATATTACACAAATGTGAGACATCTTCCATAACAAGCGCCATTCTCTATCAGGGCCTATGGACAACATACTCTATGATAAAACGCCATCATTCAATTACTCACTACACAAAAAAATAATTCGCTACCTCACCTACAGCAGTACGATTTACTAATTTTTTTAATTTTGGTCTTTTCAGGGTGCAGCAAGCAGACTTTTATATGTGACGTGATGTTCAAACATTGGTGGCGTGTGTGGATTAGCTGTCTTTCCTGTTGGAGGAAGCAGGCTTGACCCAGGTCCTGGAGTTCCCTGTGCAGAAGATTACGGCTCCGTTCGTTGCTCTGATCGGGAGATGCACCAGTGGAATTAGTGTGTTCACTGCAGTATAATGCGCTGCTGTGACCATGGAGGTAGTGCCATTCCAGGGCAACTCATGGTAAAGATGGAGCAAGCTCCAAGCCCACCTTGCAAAAAAGCAGTTGGTTATCAATTTGGAGGAAGTGGGCTCGACCTCTGTTCTAACCCCCATGCCAAGGCTTGCGGCTTCTAAAATAACTCTGATCTGTAGAGGTGCCACAGGTGCACTTAGCATGCCTTGTTTCTGAATTGATTATAATGAGCTGACCCTGGAGGTAGTGCAATACCAGGGCAACTCGTGGCAGAGGTGGAGCTAGCTCCAAGCACTCTGTCGAATTCCACATATCAGTTTAACATCTTGGGGCTCGAATCGAACCCGTTTCAGATATTAAGCTGATAAGAACCGATTTTGTTTGATTGCGATTTTAACTAAATGTTCTAACTTAAGTTAGGAGCCTTCCATGACCAGAGCATGTCTCTGCCAAGGTCAATGACCGATATACTCCTTTCTAGAATACAGTTATTGAAGCTTCAGCTTCCGCTTTCACTTCTTTAACCATACCTAATACCATTTTTGAATTACCACTTTGAATCTATTAAGTTCCCATAGGCCTGCTCCATCCTAGACCTCTCTGGCCATTGTATGAGTCAGAGGGTTTAATAGATTTTGCAAGTCTGGGAACCCTGTTGAAACTTATGGTCTGAAGATAGAAGGCTGATTGGATAGATGAAAAGAACTGGTCTTAAAGTGGGTGGACATGGTGGGAATATAATATATAATAAAACTGAGGTTGGGGATCTAAAAAGCCTAAAGTGCCAGACCCTTGGCTAGCTTCTGTTCACCGTGCACTCTACCCCATTTTATTTGGGTTTGCCTGTAGAATGCATGGCGGAACAGGAATAAATTTTGTACTAATACTTTTAAAACTTTGAATTTAGTTGAAATATTTTTTTATATATATAGTTAAAATTAAAGTTAAAGTTAAAATCCAGACCACTTTTGGCTTAAGTAATCTGGATTATTTTAAAATGGGGATGCCATAAATGTACTCCTGCTCAGCGTGTTTGTAATCACCATCTTAAAATTAATTGATGATTCATAGTTGATTTCCATGCTTTCGAGTGCGTTATTCTTTTTTACTTTCTATTACGTTGACAATGGCGTTGCATATTTCTTTCCATTCTTCTTTGGTGTAGTTCGGTAGATTGTCAAAATCACTTGTGGTTACTGCTCTGATATCGTGGGTCACATGGTGTCCACCATATCAAGCCTATTTTCTTTGTACCAGAATTCTTACTGAGAAAGAGACAGGGTGCTGCGTTTTTGATTCTTTGCACTATTTGTCTTTTCCAATGAAATTTGTCAGGTATAGAATTTGATATTTCCATAAGGGAAGCATTGTCATTGTCCCAAATTGCTTTGATTTCTGTTGTTTTCATGATTTTGCTGTTTTATTTCCTGAATTCTTTGTCTCCTTCTTCTTCTTCTTCCATATTTTCCTCAGTGTCATCATCTTCTGTTTTTTCTTCAGATTCGTCCACTTCTGAATCTGTTCTTTTCAGGTGTACCATGCTGGATTTTTTAAAATCTCCATCTTCTATTTCTTCATATTCTTTTTCCGTTTCGGATTCGTTTGATTCGTTATTTTCTCCTTCCTTCTCATCATCTCTTGATTCTGCCTCTTCTCCTTCTGCTAGTTCTGTCTATTCTATATTGTTGGGTGTCATTTTACTTTCTGTGTTTCCCTTTGTGGGTAGAGGGTGGGAATTCTTCTGCTGAAAGTACAAAGATGTTGACTGTTGGGCACTGGAATTTCCTGTGATTTGGATCTCTACAGAGGTTACAGGCTTTTACAAATGTTGCCTGCAAGGGTCCAAGGGCTGTACAGTTTTCACACCTGTTCCTTGGACAATCCTTTGCCAGGTGATCACTTTGTTGGCAATGGAAGCATAGTTTTACTACCCCTTGACAGGAGCACATCACAGAGTAACCGCCTATGTCAATAAAATTCGGTAGTGGTTTGGATATTTTGAGTGTTACATCGATCCATTCCTCCTGTTCGATATCTGGGTATTTATTAAAATGCGGCCCGAAAACACCAAAGGGGTGAACGCTGTTTTGAGGATGTTATCATCCACTTCCACTGGGAGCTTTCGAAGGTAAATGAACTTTATTCCACCGCTGCCTACTGTTGTAGCTACATGGCGTTCCTCGCCTAGGAGGATTGCTTCTTCCATTAAAAGATCTCGGGATTGGGGTTCTTCAATGTCATTTTATATAGGCCTTTGTGCTATAGGTCAAAACCCTATTTAACAGCTGACTACCCATTTTGCCTTCAGGGGGTGCGGCCTATAGATCCTGGTCCCTCAACATGTGTTTCTTTTTTCCACAGTCCAGGGTTTACCCTAACTGAAGGTGCTTGGTTTGACATTGTGGGCCTCTATGTGACTCGTACTCGATGTCAACCATCACACTAACAGATACTAGCGGAGTGGTTTTTGAAGGGTTTTATAGCAGTCTTACCCAGTCATCATTTCTGTTATAGACCTGAAAAGCTCTAGCCACAAGGGTAAAACTTAAGTACAGGAAGTGGTCAACCAGTTCTTATGTTTGGAAATTTTAAAGACATGAAAATAACACTAAGATTGAAATTTATGAGATACTTAATTAGAGTATTAGTTGTTAACTTTAGTTGCCAACTGTTAGCCTCAGTATATTACATCCTTGGATGTTATGGTATGGTAATACAAATTATTTATGACTTCATGCTCAAGAAAGAGGAAAACAAGGATTAGGGAATGTTAAGTGAAGGAATTAAATTTATATTCCTACCTTATTATTCCATACGTAAGTCAGGAGTGGAGGAACACACCATTCTCTTCTAAATTCGGTCAGTCCTAACTCTTCAAGTTTCATGGTTAAGTAGTTTCTGATTCTGGTTCTACAACTTCTGATAATGTCAGGAAACCTTTTTGACACTTATTAAAGTATGCCATGTTACGGATCTGCCATATGTGGTATCTGAATTCTAGAGGAGTAATTTGCATAGATTCTTTGGCATGTTTTGAGGTAAATCAATTAGTCTGAGTGCTAGGTTGGACGAAATTGTGATGTTAAATCTCTCTCCAACCAGACGCCAAACAGCTTGAGCTGTAAAGCAGTTATAAAAGAGGTGAGAGATAGTTTCGCTTTCTAGGTAGAACACACTGGTCTACTACCCATCTGTTCCATTTGGGTGTTCTATAATTTAGAGGAAGAATATTATGAGTGATTTTAAAGTTGAGTGATCTCTGAGTAGCACACAGAAAATTTAAGGTGTTGTTTTTCCAAGTGATTATATCTTCTTTGGATAAATTTTGCTTGTCCTTTAGATTTCTTACGATCTGATACATTGTTATTCTCTTATTTGAGACAATGGTTGGTTCTTGCAGGTAAGGAGAGATTGTGTTAAAGGAATTTATAATGTCCAGGTATTCTTTAGGTGGAAAAATTGCTTGAGGTCCTGAATACATTATGTTGAAAGGTTTGCAAAATCTTGTACCTAGCCAGTATTTTGTAAGACCATGAGTGATATGGAGTGGATTTCTTAATGTTTTGAAGAGTTCTTCCAAGCAGATTGCTGTTATGTATTCTGCCAACAACGGTAAGTTGAATCCACCATGATGTATTGTTCTTGTCATTATAATTCTTTTGATTTTGTCCTTCTTGTTTTTCCATAGGAAACTGAAAATAATTTTTTCACATTGATGAATAAACTCTTTAGTGGTAGAGAAAGGAGTGGCATAATATGTGATGATAGAGATCATGAGTTGTTTTATAATTTGAGCTCTGCCTGTAAAATCTAAAATGCATGAGTTCCATTTGAGTTTAATTTTTTTAAGTTTGTCAAGAATTTCTTCATGATTACCTAGAGTATTTTCATTATTGAATGTAACTCCAAGTATTTTTACTGTGGGAACAGGAGGTTTGATTTCGGGCCAGTAACCTATAGGAAGTGTGAATGTTTTACTTCATTAATTTTGGATCCTGATGCTTGAGCAAACATTTTTATGGAGTATGCAAGACCTTCTTTTGATTTTGCATTTCTTATGATTATGTTAATATCATCAGCATAAAGTAGAACTTTGAGTGGAGGGCTGGCTGGTTGTGGTAGCAGGACACCTTTAATATCTGAATTTTCTCTAATCAGGTTTGCTAGAATTTCAATGTAAATTACATAGAGGACCAGAAATAGAGGCACCCTTGCCGTACTCCTCTTGTGATTTTAATTGGGTCAGAAAAGGTTTCACTTATTAGTATACTACTATTGATGTCATGGTAAATAGTCTTTACTATATGGAGAAAGGAATGACCTACCTTATGTTTTGTGAGAGTTTGGAACAGCAGATTATGACACACTGTCGAAGGCTTTGCTTTGATCTAGGGAGATTAATGAAGCTGCAGTTTTTTGTGTTTTAGATAGGATATGACATCCCATAGGAGGAAAATGTTATGGGTGCTTGCTCTCCCTGGGACAGCCCATGCTTGATTGCTGTTTGGGATGGTAGGGAGTACTTGTGAAAGACAGAGAGACAGGCATTTTGTTAAACTTTTGTAATCAGTATTCAGTAGCGTTATAGGTCTCCAATTTTTGATATCTTTTAAATTTCCTTTTTTAGGAATTAGGGTGATTATACCAGATTTTTGGGAATTTGTGAGATTTCCTTTGTTGATGCAAAATTCAATAACCTGAAGGAGAGCTGAACCAAGATTTGGCCAGAATATTTTGTAAAATTCAATGGGGAGACCATCAGAGCTGGGAGCGGAGTGGTTTTTGAAGGGTTTTATAGCGGTCTTAAGCTCTAGAAGAGAGAATGGTCTTTCGAGTAATTCTTTTTGATGATTGGATACTGTAAGGTTCTGAAGTAATAATTTGGGAAATAAGGATTCACCAACTATTTCAGCAGTGTATAGATGGGTGTAGTAAGATTTAAAGGCCTCAATAATGTGTTCTTTCTTTCTTGAAATGATGTTGTTATGATTGATTTCCTGTATATTTTTATTTTTTCTATCCTCTTTGATTTGAGCATAGAATGACCTGGTGAATTGATATTCAGCTGGTACATTTTTGATTCTTGACTTCAGAAGTTGAGTTTTGATATCTTCTTGTTCCAATGAAATTATTTGGTTTCTGTAGTTTTGGATGGCCTGTTGAATTTGAGGGATGTTGATGTTATTGCTACCATGTTGAAATAGGTATATAAATCTATAGAGTTGTTTTATTTTAGATCTAGTATTTTGCATTATTTTTTAGAAATTTCTTGTAATTTGCATTTGCAGGATGTTTTTACATTCTCCCACCATTCAGCTTTTTCCTCAATGGTACTTTTTTCATTTGTTGTACAATTAGATAGTTAATTTCTTTCTTTATATTTTCTTCTTCCAGGAGTTGGGGATTGCATCGCCAATATCCAGAGCCGAAGAAAGATTCAGAGGAAAAGAGTAAGTGATAACTATGTGGTCTGATATCTTCATCTTATTGGTTGTATTGTCTACAATGTTTTGTTTTAAGGAAGAAGCTGTTAGGTTTTCAGAGATATAGAGGTGATCAAGTCTTGTGTTAACTCCTCTACTAGAAATCCAAGTGGAGCAGTTTTTATCTGGGTATAGGAAATTCCACTTGTCAATGAGATTGTATTCAAAACAAATTTCTGCTAATTGTAGTTTCGCATAATCTCCTTGATTAGGATCACCTCCTACTTTATCTTGAGATATATCCATGACGAAATTAAAACCTCCACCCATGATCATTTCAACAGGACCACGTAGGTAGGGAGGAAGAATTTTTAAGAAGTTTTTTATTTCTGATTGGACAGGAGGAGCATAGATATTAACCAATTTAAGACTATTGTTATTTATTTTGATGTTGACTACAATAATTCTTCCTTCCTGATCTGTGGTGTTACCCAGTAATCATTTCTGTATTAGAGTGGAAAAGCTCTAGGTTTAAGGGTAAACTTGATATTTATATTAAAAAAAATTTGATACAAGAAAATTTTGACTAAACATGCATTTCATGGAGTGGTGTAATAGACCATCTCTGTGAGGTTGCAGTGTGACCTTTGGAATTGAAAGAAACTTATGAGTGAATTTTAAAATAGACAAGTACTGTAGCGGAAAAAACAATCTCAGAATGGAACGTCATTAGCAATTTTTTCTATTTAGTTAGGTGAAAATGAGTTCAAATGACTTTTTAATTTAACATTCTCATCTAGGGGAGCCATAATAGTGCTTCTTCAAGAAGACAGGGACATAACTTTCTAATAATGATTATAAATGAAAGATTTTTTTCCTTGGTTTTAAATGCATTAATTTTAAGAAAATTAAAAAATGTTTTTTCTTCTTTTTTTGGTCTGATGCCCTCAGAACTATTTGTGACACTGGTTGTTGTTCTTGTTGTTTTAGGACCTGTATACGCTTGGAGTTGAGTCTTCGTGTCTTCTGGTATGACTATTGGTTGTTGTAAGAGATTTGCATTTTCTTTGTAGACTTTAAGTGAATTTTTAACATGTATTTTAAGTCGTAGTATTCGTTAGCCAAGTAATTAATTTTTACAGTTGATAATCTTTCAAATGGCGCTTGGAATTTTTGTAAATGTTTCATGGTCTGTTCATAATGTTCATGAAAATATTTAATAGTTTGGGGTAGTACTGTGACATTGTTGGTTAAGATCTTATTACAGAAAACACCTGATTCTTTAGATTTTTGTTTAATGATGTCTACAATAGATTTGTAGTAACGTTCTAGGCAGAGAGCTTCCATGTGGGTTTCCGGGTTGACCTCCAATCAGTGGTTTCAGTTGTTTTCATTAGACATTCCTGTTGTTAGGATTCTGTTATATCTGTTATCTATTAGATATCTGTTATATCAGACTCTTTTTCGGGTTCTTCATCGGATATCATCTGATTACTGTTTAGGTTATCAGTCTCCATTCCCTCATCACCTGTGGATTCTTCACTTTCTGAGTACCAATTTCTTTCGAGTTGACATGAAGTGGGGACTGTTAATGTTTTTTGTTGAATTCCTTGTGTTCCTAGGGATTTATCTTGAGATTTTTCAGGTTTCATTTTGTCAGTCAAGGTAGAAATTTCTTGTCCTTTAACTTCCTTTAAGCTTACCTTAGGAGACTAAAATTTTTTTGTTGAAGTGGTTTATGGAGATATACTTTTTTCCTTGTTTTCGAGGTTTGAATGCTGTGAATCATTTTGTGTTTCTGAAGATTCCTTTTTGTCAGATATGGTAGAAGGAAGACTTATTTGGTTAACTTCCATGTCTGTATTTTCTGTAGAAGTAGGTGTTGAAAGTAACAATTTTTTGGTTAGAGTAACTTGGGCATTCGAGGTGGAATTTTTGTTGGATGGAGGAAGGACCGTTCAGCTGGTCATTTTCACTGTTTGGATTTTTAATCGAGGAAGGAAGAGGTGGGAACTATTCCAAGGAGACTGCTAGCGTTTTTTTTTAGACTCTGATATTTTTTGTTGTCCAGGTTCCCACAATTGATATATGGTTCATTGCAATCCAGTTATGAGTGCCCAATGGTGGAACAGTTACCACATCTATTTAGTGGAGAGTCTTTTGCAGGGTGCCCTTCTTGCTGGCATCTACTGCACAGTCTTGTCATCTCTTGATCATTATTCATTAAAGTGTGACCTTTAATTGTAATGAAGTTTGGAATAGTTTTCTTCATGAGTAATTTTATATAGATCTTGTCACCTTGATCTATGGTTGGATATTTACTAAAGTGGCTGCAATCTATTGCAGCCAATTTAGTACACTTGAAATGTCACTTTTAATGTGTGGCCATCAATTTCTGATGGTAACTTTCATAAATAGACAAAGTTCACCCCACTGCCGCCAATCGTGATGGGGAAGAACTTTCCCTTTCCCAGCACCAGTGGTGTTTCCATAAGTTTATCCTTTGAAATAAGATTGTTGGTGGTGACTTCATAGAGACCTTTTGAGAAGTCCCAACTGTTGATATTCCTAATGCTGTTCATTCCTACTATATCAACCAAGGCATCTACAATAATATCTGGTTGTAATGAATTTTTAAAGGTGTACCTGAGAGTCAGTCAGTTCATGGCAAACAATAAACTAGAAAGTTTATTGTTTGCCATGACTTGTTGTTAAACGTTAGTCAGAACAGATACCAGTTTGTCTTAACTGCTTTATAGAAGACAGCAACTTCAAAGAACAGATACTACTTGTTTAAAGCAGTGTAGGGTAGTCCAACCTTTTAATAGGCGGTGGTACTTTCGATGTTACGTTGGGATATGATGAAATCTCACTTGGTCTGTGCTTTATATACGTTTGGCCCTAACTGTGTAGATCACACGGTCACCACTGGTCTTCATTGCAGGTGGAACCTCCTGGCTATATCCTCTAACACGAATTGGGCAGATGGGGTAAAGGTAACAATCTGAAAAATGAGTGCAATGCAAGAACTTCAATCACCTCTATAATACAATAGATTTTATCTTTGCCCCAGTCTGTGGTTTTGGTCCTAAAGGACTCTGTAGAGACTGTTAAAATAACAGCTACTACACTTATAATTAGTCTCTCAGCCTTAAAATATCTTGGTTCCCACAGGGACCCACACAGATATCAAAGCTGACAAGAACTGAAAATGCACAACAGATACTATATTTTGATCTTAGCCATAAGGCCGAGAAGCAATAACGCTAATTGGTCAGAAAAAAGCAGGTCATCGCCTGGGATGACCGCACGTGGGAGGTGTGGTATGATTCGTTGAGGAATCCTCGGGAAGATGGTTCTTTGGTTGCTGTGATCATTAGAAAAGCGGGCTCGACCTGGGTCCTAAAGTTGTGTGTAGTGATGCTAGTGGAGCCCTTGTAAACAGAACCCAGTCGTTCAGAAACGATATCTATAGCAAAACCCAACTTGGTGGACAACAAATCAACCCTGAAGACACTTCCCCACCTCTTGTTAGACATGGGGGTGTGTGGGTGCAATACAGGAAGTGGGCTCGACCCAGGTCCTCAAGTTGTTGCATTCATTTTGTGGAAGACATGGAGAAGCAAGTGGAGCCCTTGTTATTAGCCATGGGGTTGGGTATGATGCAATTCAGGTCCTTCTTCATAGACATGAGACCCATGCAATACAAGCCATTTAATTAGATATGGAGTGGGTGCAATACAGGAACCGGGCTCGACCTGTGTCCTAAATCATTATGGGGTGATGCAAGTGGAGCCCTTGTTATTAGACATGGGGTTGTGTATGGTGCAATTGAGGTCCTTCTTCATAATAGACATGAGTCCTATGCAATAAAAACCATGTTCTTATTAGACGTGGAAGTGCAATAAAGATCCTTCTTGATAGACACTGGGTGGTTGCAATACAGGAACTGGGCTGAAGCCGGGCCCTAAAGCATTGCATGGAAGATGTGGTGATGCAAGTGGAGTCCTTCTTATTTGAAAAGCGGTTGTGTATGGTGCAATTGAGTTGCTTCTTATTACACATGGGTGTGCAATACAGATCCTTCTTAAACGACACATTTTGCAATTGATGTCCTTTTTCATTGACATGAGATCCGTGCAATACAAGCCATTCTTATATTATACAAATGTCAGACATCTTCCATAACAAGTGCCATTCTCCCCCAGGGACTACGGACTACATACTCTATGATAAAACACGATCATTCAATTACTCACTACACAAAAAAAATCGCCACCTTACCTAGAGCAGTGCAATTCACTATTTTTTTTATTTTGGTCTTTTCAGGGTGCAGCGATATAACATGGTGCACCTGTTATATGTGACGTGATGCTCAAACATTTGTGGTGTATGTGGAATAGCTGCTTTTCCTGTTGGAGGTACCGGGATCGACCTGGGTTCTAGGGTTCACCATGCAGAAGATTACAGCTTCTTTCGTTTTTCTGAACGAGTGATGTGCTAGCGCAATTAGTGGGTTTATCGCAGTATAATGCATTTATGTGACCCTGGAGGTAGTGCCATTCCAAGGCAACTCATGGTAGAGGTGAAGCAAGTTCCAAGCCCACCTTGCAAAAAAAGCACATGGATATCATGTTGGAGGAAGTGGGCTCGACTTGGGTCCTAACCCCCCTACCCCACCCCATGCCGAAGTGGCTCTAAAGTGGCTCTGATCTGTAGAGGTGCTACCAATACAATTAGAATGATTTCTTTTTGATTCGAGTATAATGAGCTGACTCTGTAGGTAGTGCAATACCAGAGCAACTCGTGGCAGAGATGGAACAAGCTCCAACCATTCCGCCATCTTCCAAAATTCAGTTTAACATCTTGGGGCTTGAATCGTACCCATATCAGATGTTCAGCTGATAAGAACAGATCAGACTAGTACCGATCACTTTGTGAATGTATTTACCCAGTCATCATTTCTGTTCAAGAGCTAAAAAGCTCTTTGTGAAATGTGGGAAAACTGTTGAGAATTCTCAAATCCTCTGACCTGACTTTTTAGCCTGTACCTGCATTATGTGGAGTGGCAAGAAAAGCCACCACCACGAGGTAAGATAAATATGACCTATAACTTTAAAAAGAACTATAACAACTTTATCAACTAACAGTCTCTGTATACTACTTCATTGACTGTCCCTGCTATTAGCGAAAAAAGGAAAAAAAATTGACCTGTTGTCTGGAGGACCATGAGTAGCAGCTCAAGAAAACAGGGACATGGAAAATTAAAATTAAATTTAGCAAACAAGTTTAAAGTTAACTTTTACATAGTTACAATTTAGCACCTTTAACAAGAAAGAAGACTTTAAAATAAGAAATTAATAGAAGAAATCTGTACTGTTCTGTTTCTTTTTATATTTTTTCTTAACTTGATCAGAACTTTTAGAAACGTCAGTTTCTCCACTGGTTGATCTAGGTCTCCTAGCACCCACTTTTTCTGAATCTTGAACAGCCATGTCATCGACAATGACTGAACACTGTTTCATTAACTTTATTTTATTATTATTTTTTATTACATTCTAAGACTATTGTGTTGTTACAAAATTCATCTGACTTTTGTATCTCTGAGCATCTTACATTGTCGGGTTAAAATTTCAATGTCTTCATCTGGATTAGGATTGTTAAACATATCTTCTAATATTGATGAATAATCTTCTCTAATAGGGTCTGGATCTGAAATATTACTTGACTTTTGGTTAACTTTTAATGTAGTCTTTTTTTAGAGAGTCTATAACCATCGTTGTAGAAGAAAGAATTCCTTCTTCTCTATAGTAGACAGACTCGTTCCTTCTTCCTCTCCCTTAGAAAACTTCTTGCCTAAAGTATACTACACTTTGATCTTAGCCAAAAGGCCAAGAAGCGATAACAACCATTGGTCCGAAAAAAGAGAGTCATCACCGGGGATGACCGAACGTGGGTGGTGTGGTATAATTCGTTGAGGAATCCTCAGGAAGACATCCCATGCAATACAAACCATTTTCATCTCTAATAACAATGGTTTGTTTAGGTTAGAGGGACCTCAACTGCACCGTAACAACCCCATGTCTAATAAGAAGGGCTCACTTTGCATTACCCCATCTTTCATGCAATGATTTAGGACCCAGGTCGAGCCTGCTTCTTTTAGTGCCCCCCCTAATTAAATGGCTTGTTTTCCATGTGTCTCATGTCTATGAAGAAGGACCTGAATTGCACCATACCCAACCCCATGTCTAATAAGAAAGGCTCCGCTTGCATTACCACGTCTTCCATGCAATGAGTGCAACAATTTTAGGACCCCACTTCCTGTATTGAACCCACACACCCCCATGTCTAATAAGAGGCGGGTTGCCATGAGGGTTGAGTTGTTGTCCACCAAGTTGGGTTTTGCTATAGATATCGTTCCTGATGCAAGGGCTCCACTTGCATCACCATGTCTACATGCAACTTTAGGACCCGGGTCAAGCCTGCTTGCTCTAATGATTACAGGAACCAAACAACCGTCTTCCCACAGATTCCTCAACGAATCATACCACACTACCCATGTGCGGTCATCCTTGGCGACGATCCCCTTTTTTCGGACCAATGATCGTTATCACTTCTCAGCCTTTTGGCTAGGAGAACCTAAAAGAGAGCTGCGGACTATGGGCAGTTTGTAGTATCTGTTCTTAGAAGCTTAAGAGCTACACGTAGCACCTGTTCTGCAATGTGAAAATCGAATACGGACTCCACCAGAATTTCACGAACTTGACCGACCAGCATAGATAAAATAAACCCCACATGGGAGAAAGTACAAACACTTGTCGGTGGGAATAGTTAGGCCGCTGGTTTTTGATTATGCCCTCCATTCTACCACATGTACAGACCCTCGGATTTGAGATTGACGCCACAATACCGGCAAGGGCGATAGCTAAAGCCATAGCAGACAGCATCGGCACAGGAAACATGTTTGGTGTTACACCTTATGGCAGAGGAAGATATCAAGTGGTGGCTAAAAATATGGAGACGAATGAAAAACTACTCCTAGGCTTTTACTATGGAAAAACCTAAGTATCTCCCTTCTTGGTTAGGAGCATTATGAAAACACTCAGGATAGAGAGATTCCCATTAGAATGTGCTGAGAACGATGAAATCATCTGCAGCATCTTCTCAAAGTGGGGTGTAGTACAAGAGGTCCAGATACACAACGATGTCGACAATCTCGAATGAAAGTCGGGAGAGGTAACCATCTCTCTCTCGAGATGAAATCCGAAGTCCGAAATTTTTTCCTCATTGGATCTGCCAGGGTTATGATTAACTACCCCGGGGTGAAGAAACAATGCTTCCGATGCGGAGCATTCGATCATCTAGGAGCAAACTGCCGAAAATCGAAATGCAAAAATTGTCTTTCAGCAGACCACACCCTCACCACACCCATTAGCAGAAAAAAACTCAACAGTAGAAAGAGAAGCAACCAACGCTAACTTAGAAGCACCACAATCTGATGCAACAGAAAAAATGGAGACCACAATAGAAAATTTAGACGAAATTGAAGAAGAAACCACATCAGAACTGAAAAGTGAACCAAGCGAGGAGCGAGAAATAGAACTTGCTTATGATATCACAATTGGAGCTGTAATTTTAAAAAAACTATCCAGGATCCCAACATGCAAAAAACGGATTTTTCAAACTAATGATTGAAATAGGGGAACCGTCGTTTGTACTCCCAAATAACAGCACAGGTTTCAAATGGGGGAGACTCTCCCTTGATGACATAACTAAAGCCACTGTGCATCAACTAAAAGAGTTCCTTGAACTAAACAACTGCAGAAACATCTTTTTTGCAAAATGCTAAATTCATTGACACAGCACGAGATACAGACCCACGGATTCTGATGGAATATGCCAAAAAACTTTCAAAGAAGAAATAAAAAAGGCCTCTCTTTCAAATTTTGTTTATATCTAGTCCACATAGGAGGGAGCTGACCTCAGAACCCGAGCGGCGAAGGCCTACGCCGTGGAAGTGCTCCTTGTGGGCTGCATCACTCTTGCCAAGCCTTCTCCCCTTCCTTCAAGTTCCAATCTGAATTATCTATTTTCTGTATATGTATGTGTAAGTGTATGTGTATATATGAGTCCTCTTTCATTTCTTTTTTCCCACTTTCTTCAGACAACCACCTGAAGAGGTGACTGACCAGGGAAAGCTGAAAAAGAAAGGATGGAGGGAGGAAATGTCAGAGATCTGCTTGGTGCTTGCAATTAAGTGAGGCCAAGTAGATCGACTGAAGCCTCTTTAACTACCTACTACTATCAACTCTACCTTTTCTCCTCCTCTCTTACTAACAAGCTGGCTCTCAGCACAACTTTATGACTCTAAAAGGGCCAATGATCAGAAGATATGAACTCCCATTCTATCGCTTCTTGGCCTGTTGGCTAAGATCAAAGTGTAGTATCTGTGAATTTTAAGTTCATGTCAGCTTTGATATCTGTGTGGGTCCCTGTGGGAACCAAGATATTTTATAGCTGAGCGGCTAATAGAAGGTGTAGTATCAGTTATTTGGCAGTTCTATATGTCCTTTAGGACCAAAACCCCAGACTGGGGCAAAGATAAACTCTATTTTATTCCAGAGGTGATTGAAGTTCTTGCATTGCACTGGTCTTCCAGCTTGTAACTTTTACCCTTCTACACAATTCGTCTTAGAGGATATAGCCACCAGACTCAACCTGCAATTATGACCAGTGATGGTCATATGATCATACAATGAGGGCCAAAGGTTTACAAAGCTTTACACAGTACCACCGTCTATTACAATGTTGGACTGCCATACACTGCACCAACTTTATAGTATCTGGTCTTTGAAGTTGCAGTCGTCTATAAAGCAGTTAAGAATAAAAAGTAGTATCTCTTCTTTGAATTTGCTGTCTTTTATAAAGCCAGTTAAGACTAACAAGTAGTATCTGTTTTGACTACCTTTTAACAACAAGTCATGGCAAACAACAAACTAAATATAGACATAACCATCAGATTCTCTTTTAAAAAGGAATTTCAGCCTGATTTAATTGTTGATGCTATAGTAAATGTTATTTGAGATGACAATCTTAAAAACCTTAAGAATATTAACTGTTGGAATTTTCTGAAAGGCTTATATGAATTTACTTCCAAGACTTACAACATTAAAGAAAAACTTATGGAAGAAGGTATTGTTTTAGCAGGTGAAAGGTTTTCCCCACTACCGTTGGCGGCAGTGGCGTGAAATTCATTTACTTAAGGAAAATTCCAGCTGAAATTAAGGATGAAACAATTCACAACATTTTTGAAGAGTTTGGGCCAGTATTATCTGTGATCCGTCCCCACATCCCGAAATATCCACAAATTGAACAGGGTAACAAAATATACATAAAAATGAAAATGAACGAAGCTATTCCAAATTTTGTAACTATCAGTAACTACACAGTAATGGTCAACTATCAGGGAATGACCAGACTGTGTAGCAGATGCAAACAAGAAGGTCATACCGCTAGAGACTGCTCTTTGAAAAAATGCGGTAATTGCACCACAATTGGTCACTCCCAAGTAACTTGTAAAGACCCATGTAAGCCGTGTGGTGATCCTTCCCACAGTAAATTCCAATGTCCAAAAATTAACAATAACTTTACAGTGTCTTTAGACGACTTTCCTCCTATAAATCCTACAAAAGAAGATATCCCTATTCAGCTTACACCCAAAAGTTCTCCTTCTACTTTAGATGAGAAGTTTTCTAAGGTAGAGGAAGAAGGAACAAATCTGTTTACTATAGAGGAAGAAGGAATTCTTTCTTCTACACCGATGGTTATAGACTCTCCAAAACACACTACATTAAAAGTTAACCACAAAGTTAATATCACATTTGTTAAACTACCTTGCTTTAATCTAAATTTAATTTTTCATGTCCCTGTTCTCTTGAGTGGCTGCAATGCACTCCTCTCTGGACAACAAGGTCAATTCGTTTCCTTTTTTAACCACTAGCAAGGTCAGTCAATGAAGTAATGTACAGAGACTGCGAATTGTATAATGTTCTTACTGATTTCTCAAAGTTTAGGTTAATCTAAAGTTTTTTTATTGTTACCTCGTGGATTTGGTTCTCCTGCCACTTCACGAATAGCAGGTATAGGCAAAATGTTAGGTCTAGGGATTATAGAATCCTTTTTCTAAAAGTTTACCCACATTTCAAAACAGCTTTTTAACTCTTGAACAGAAATGATGACTGGGTAAATTCATTCACCAAAGTGATTGGTACTCGTCTGATATGTGAATTTTCAGTTCTTATCAGCTTTGATATCTGTGTGGGTTCCTATGGGAACCAAGATATTTTAAAACTGAGGGACTAATAGAAAGTGTAGTACCTGTTATTTAACAGTCTCTACATAGTCCTTCAGGACCAAAACCTTGGACTAGGGCAAAGATAAACTTTATTTTATTCCAGAGGTGATTGAAGTTCTCGCATTGCACTGGTCTTCCAGCTTGTAAACTTTACCCACTCTACACAATTCCTATTAGAGGATATAGCTGGCAGGCTCCACCTGCAAGGAAGACTAGTAGTGACCATGTGATCTACACAGTTAGGGCTAGAGGTTTACAAGCTTAGACCAAGTGAGAACTCATCACTCCCCACCATAACATCCACAGTTGTACCACCTCTGATAAGGTATGAACTGCCCAACACTTAGGTAGGATCTGTTCTTAATATTTTTATTGCTACAAGACTAAAGATTTATGTAGCATCTGTGCTTACCATATATTGCTGCCTTGACTAAAAAGTAGTATCTGTTCTTACAAGAAAAGGCAAAATGGCAAAACTTGATAGAGACTTACTATCAGATACAGCCTAAAAAAGCAGTTCAGCCTGAATCCATCGCTGAAGCTTTAGTGGATATTGTAGATGTTAGCAGTATCAAGAATATAAACTGCTAGAATTTCCAGAAAGGACTATATGAAGTTACCACCAACAACCACAATGCAAAAGACATTCTCTTAGAAACTCCAATTGTGCTTGAAAATGAAAAGTTTTTTCCCATCACCATAAGTGGTGGAGGACTAAAAATTGTTTACTTAAGAAAACTCCTGGGCAGAAATACATGACCTAACTTTATAGACAACTTTCCAAGAATTCGGCCAAGTCCTAACTCTGGTCTGAAGTAGTTTTACAAAGTATCCCAGAATTGAACAGGGAGATAAAATATACATGAAAATTATAATGAAAACACCAATTCCTAATTTTGTTACCATCGAGGGTTGTTCTATAATGATCAACTATTCAGGAATGACAAGACTTTGTAGTAGATTCCAACAGAATAACCACTCTGCAAAGGATTGTCCGATGAACAAATGTGGCAATTGTGCTAAAATAGGTCATTCACGGTTGTCTTGCTCTGAACCCTGCAATCAATGTAGAGACCTTACACATCGAAAATTTCAGTGTCAAAAGTCCAAAAAGATTCCAGTCTCTTTAGCAGAATTTCCAACTCTTTCTTCTATTAAGACTAATTCAATCAAAGAAGTTAAAAGTAAGAACAACTCTCCTTCACATAATGAAAAGGTGATCACAGATATACAAGTGAAACCAAAAGTATTAAACCTGGGAAAATAAAATAAAATCACCTCTTGTACATCTAAAACAACTGTTGGAGAACCTACACAGACGATAACAGAGGAAGATATAATTAAAAGGAGCAGAAAAAAGTTCTGTACACAAAATAGTTTTAACTCCATTGTATACGTCTTCAGAAATTACTAATAAAGAAGTTAAAGAAAAAGAAATTTCTACCTGGACTGACAAAAAGAAACCTGAAAGATCTCAAGACAAATCCTTAGGAATCCAAGAAATTCAACAAAAAACATTAACGGTTCCCTCTTCATGTCAACCCCAAAGAAATTGGTGCTCTGACAATGAAGAATCGTCAAGTGATGAGGGAATGGAGACTGACAATATTAACAGTAACCAGTTGATATGCGATGAAAAACCCCATAAATAATCTGATGTAACAGATATAATCTCGACAACAGGAATGTCCAAAGAAAACATTGCAAACCCCAGTTTAGAATTCAACACAGATACCCACATGGAAGCTCTCTGTCTAGAACGCTGCTATAAATCTATAGTAGACATCATTAAACTAAAATCTAAAGAATTGGATTGTTTCTGTAATAGGATCATAACTAGCAAATCCACAATACTACCCCAGCCTATTATATATTGTCAAGAATATTATGAAACTACCATGAAACAATTACCAAAAGTCCATACCTCATATGAAATATTTCCAACTGCAAAGATTAATGACTTGGCTGACAAATATTACATCTTACAGCACATGTTAAAAAATTTACTCAAAGCCTAAAAAGAAAATGCAAACCTAGCTGAACAACCCATGCCTACAAAGAAAATGCAAACCTAGCTGAACAACCCATAGTTAAACCAGAAGCTATGAGCAACCAACACTCAGAGTATACAGGTCCTAAAAGAACAGGAACAGCAAACACTGTCACAAATAGGTCTGACGCATCAGACCAAAAAAAGAAGAAACATTTTTAAAATGTACCTAAGATATGATCTTAAAAAAAACCTTTTCAGATATAATTATTATAGACAAGTTATGTTCCTGTGTTCTTGAGGAAGCTCTATTATGGCTCCCATAGACAACAGTCTTTAACATGTTCATTGCCAATCACGCGATATTGCGCGATGCTAGTTTTCACCAAACGGCAGATCATGTGTTATCTTCTGGACGTCGCTAATAAATAAAAAAGTAAAAAAAATTTGCCCACCTCACGAAATTCCAATTTTCAGCTTGGCAATGAAAGTGTTAAATTAACAAGTCATTTGAACTCATTTATCACCTGACTAAATAGCAAAATAGCCATTGACGTTCCATTCTGAGGTTGTTATTTGCTAAAGTACTTATCGATTTTTAAAGCTCACATGTAAGATTCTTAGAAATCAAAAGGTTACACTGCAACCTCATGGATGTGGTCTAGTTCACCAATCAATAAAACAAATGTTTAGTCAAAATTTTCTTATATGAAAATTACTAGTATATACAGGGTGGTCAGGATAATTTGACAGTTTCGTAAGGAAAAAGAAAATCTTCTTTGTATCTATTAAATTTAATGAATTGACAAAAAACATTACAGGCAGAGTTAATTACAATACTATCAACAAGATTTACTCAAAATAACCACCATTAGCATCGATCACAGCTTCAATTCTGCTTCGGAACCTCGAACAAGCTGATGCTACAGTCTCCCTGGGAAGGGCTGCAAAAACTGTTTTAATTTTATCCATTAACTGGGCTTTTGTATTACTGGAAGTGCGATTGGTGTCTTTTTCAACTGCGTCCCATACAAAATAATCCATGGGGTTACGGTCTGTGGAGTTTGGAGGCCAAACATTTGGACTGGTGAAGTCGTAGAAATTTTCAGACAACCATTTTTGACTTTTCCCAGAGGTGTGGCAAGGGGCCGAATCCTGCTGCCATACATACGGCCTACCATTGGCTACCGTTGTTATCCAGGGCTTGACTACAGTTAGCAACTCCACGAACAAAGCCCGAATTCCAATGCCAGGGTTCTTCAACACCTGTTCCTGCAGATTTGCGAGGAATTCTGCTGTACGAACGCAACCAGATCGTCTGCTAGGGATCTTTCTTCTTGCTACATCCTCGTAGTCACCATTGCAAGTCTCTAGTTCATGCCTGATTGTTTTTACTGTATTCAGGGAGCATTGGGCAGCAGTCGTAATATCCTTATTTTGATGGCGGGCACGAATCATCATGATACAAGTTATTCTCTTCCATGATTCAGGTGGGTTCCAGCTATCCATCCTTTCTGACATCTTGTATATCAATGAAGAAGGGTCCAAACTTTTAAATGAAGAGAAGTGTGTGTTAATACATGTAACTTACGGAAAACTATAATTAATTATAAATATGTCAAATTTATCCCTAACACCCTGTATATCAAGTTTTACCCTTAAACCTAGAGCTTTTCAGCTCTAATACAGAAATGATGACTGCATAACACCACACCAAAGTGACCGGTACTAGTCTGATCTGTTCTTATCAGCTTAATATCTGATACGGTTCGATTCGAGCCGCGAGATGTTAAACTGATTTTTGAAAGTCGGCGGAGTGCTTGCAGCTTGCTCCACCTCTGCCACGAGTTGGTCTGGTATTGCACTACTCCAGTGTCAGGTCATGATACTCGAATCAAAAAGAAGGCATGCTAATTGCACCAGCCACACCTCTACAGATCAGAGTCAATTTAGAAGCCACAGGTATCCACACGGGGGTGTTAGGACTCAGGTCGAGCCCGCTTCCTGCAACATGATATCCACCTGCTTTTTGCAAGGTGTGCTTGGAGCTTGACTCACCTCTACCAAGAGGCCCTGGAATTGCACTACCTCCAGTGTCATAGCAGAACATTATACTGCAATCAACACACTAATTGCACTGGTGCATCTACCGATCAGAGCAAAGAAAGAAGCCGTAATCTTCTGCATGGGGAACCCTAGGACCCTGGTTGAGCCCGCTTCCTCCAACAGGAAAGGCAGCTATTCCACACACACATCACAAATGTTTGAACATCATGTCACATATAAGAGGTTTGCTGGCTGTACCCTGACAAGAGGGGTGATTGATTCATTAAGTCCAATATTCTTAGAGGGTATTGGGTGGCAATGCTGTAGCCAATGAAGTTCTAACTGATGCTTGGCTATTGCTGTTACCCTCCTGCCATGATCAGAGCTTTAATAGGTCAATAACACCTTATCCATACACTGTCCTCTACAGATAACAGAGAAGATGAAAAGCATTCTTGCTTCATCCCTTTAAGCCAGTCCTTATAAGGACTAAAAAGGCCATGAAAAGACCAAAATAAAAAATTAGTAAATCGCAATGCTCTAGGTGGGATGGTGAATTTTCTTTTTGTGTAGTGAGTAATTGAATGATGGCGTTTTATCATAGAGTATATCCTCCAGCCCTGGGAGAGAATGGAGCATGTTATGGAAGATGTCTGGCATTTGTATAATATAAGAAGGAACTCAATTGTATCATGTGTCTAATAAGAAGGATCTGTATTGCAGCCCCATGTCTAATAAGAAGGTCCTCAATTGCAACATACAACCCCAGTCAAATAAGAAGGGCTCCACTTGCATCAGCACGTTATCCATGCAATTATTTAGCACGCAGGTCGAGCCCAGTTCCTGTATTGCACCCATCCCTAGTCTAATAAGAAGGACCTGTATTGCACCTCCATGTATAATAAGAATGGCTTGTATTGCATGGGTCTCATGCCTATGAAGGACCTCAATTGCACCATGTGTCGAATAAGAAGGATCTGTATTGCAACCCCATGTCTAATAAGAAGGACCTCAATTGCACCATATAAAACCCCATGTCTAATAAGAAGGGCTCCACTTGCATTACCACGTCTTCCACGCAATGATTTAGGACCCGGGTCGAGCCCAGTTCCTGTATTGCACGCACCCAATGTCTAATTAAATGGCTTGTACTGCATGGGTCTCAGGTCTAAGAAGAAGGACCTGAATTGCACCAAACCAACCCAATGTCTAATAAGAAGGGCTCCACTTGCATCACCACGTCTTCCACACAATGAAAGCAACAACTTGAGAACCCGGGTCGACCCTGCTTCCTGTATTGCACCTGCACTCCCCATGTCTAATAAGATGGGGGTATGTGTCATGATGGTTGATTTGGTGTCCACCAAGTTAGGGTTTTTTTCCTCTGTAGTCAGTAATTGAATGATGGCATTTTATCATAGAGTAGGTTGTCCAGAAGCCCTGGGAGAGAATGGCGCTTGTTATGGAAGATGTCTGATATTTGTATAATATAAGAATGGCTTGTAATATAAGAAATTGCATGGGTCTCATGTCTATGAAGAAGGACCTCAATTGCACCATGTGTCTAAAATACAGATCTGTATTGCACCTCCATGTCTAATTAGAAGCACCTGAATTGCACCATACACAACCCCATCTCTAATAAGAAGGGATCCCCTTGCATCACCACATCTTCCATGCAATGCATTAGGACCCGTGTCAAGCCCAGTTCCTCTATTGCACACAACCTATGTCTAATAAAAAAAGACCTGTATTGCACCCTCATGTCTAATAAGAATGGTTTGTATTGCAAGGGTCTCATGTCTATTATCAAGAAGGACCTCAATTGCACCATACACAACCCCATGTCTAATAAGTTCTCCACTCGCATCATGTCTTCCATGCAATGATTTAGGACCCGAGTCGAGCCCGGTTCCTGTATTGATCCCACCGCATGTCTAATTAAATGGCTTGAGCTGCATGTGTCTCATGTCTATGAAGAAGGACCTCAATTGCACCATGTGTCTAATAAGAAGGATCAAAATTGCACCATACACAACCCCATGTCTAATAAGAAGGACCTGTATTGCACCCCCATATCTAATAAGAACATGGTTTGTATTGCATGGGTCTCATATCTATTACTATGAAGAAGGACCTCAATTGCCCCATACACAACGCCATGTCTAATAAGATGGGCTCCACTTGCATCACCACGTAATGATTTAGGACCCAGGTCCAGGCCAATTCATGTATTGTACCCACCCCATGTCTAATAAAACAGTTTGTATTGCAGGGGTCTCATGTCTATGAAGGACCTGAATTGCACCACACCCAATCCCATGTCTAATAAGAACAGCTCCACTTGCATCACCATATCATCCATGCAATGCTTTAGGACGTGGGTCGATCCCGGTTCCTCTATTCCACCCACCCCATGTCTAATAAGAAGGATCTGTATTACACCCATGTCTAATAAGAATGGTTTGTATTGCACGGGTCTCGTGTCTATTATGAAGAAGGACCTCAATTGCACCATACACAACCCCATGCTTAATAAGGTCTCCACTCGCATCATGTCTTACACGCAATGATTTAGGACCTGCATCGAGCCTGGTTCCTGTATTGCACTACCCCCATGTCCAATAAGAAGGATCTGTATTGCAGCCCCATGTCTCATAAGAACATCGTTTTTATTGCATGGTTATAATGTCTATTATGAAGAAGGACCTCAATTGCACCATACACAACCCCATGTATAATAAGAAGGGCTCCTAGTAAGGACCTCAATAGCACCATACATAAACCCATGTCTAATAAGGTCTCCACTCGTATCACGTCGTCCACGCAATGATTAAGGACATGGGTGGAATCCGGTTCCTGTATTGCACTACACCATGTGTAATATGAAGGACCTGTATTGCACTCCCATGTCTAATAAGAACATGGTTTTTATTGCATGGTTCTCATGTCTATTATGAAGAAGGACCTCAATTGCACTATACACAACCCCATGTCTAATAAAGAGGGCTCCACTCACATCTCCAAGTAATGATTTCGGATCCAGGTCGAGATCGGTTCATGTATTGTGGCTACCCCATATCTAATTAAATGGATTGTATTGCATGGGTCTCATGTCTATGAAGAAGGACCTGAATTGCACCACACCCAATTCCACGTCTAATAAGAAGGGCTCCACTTGCATCACCACATCTTCCACGCAATGAGTGCAACAACTTTAGGACCCAGGTCGAGCCCCCCTTCCTGTATTGCACCCACACACATCCATGTCTAATAAGAGGGGGAAGGGTCATGAGGGTTGAGTTGGTGTCCACCAAGTTGGGTTTTGCTACAGATATCATTCCTTAACGACTGAGTTCTGTTTACAAGGGCTAAACTTGCATCCCCACGTCTCACATGCAACTTTAGAACCCGGGTCGAGCCCGCTTCCTCTAATGATCACATAGACCAAAGAACCGTCTTCTCGAGGATTCCTCAATGAATCATACCACACCACCCTCATGCAGTCATCCCCGGCGATGACCCCCTTTTTTCGGACCAATGGTCATTATTGCTTCTCAGCCTTTTAACCAATATCAACGTCATAAAAGTGTGCTCAGTGCTACTGGCATTTTGTAGTATCTGTTAATTATCGCTTAACATCGATACTCGTCTGGCAGAGTCACGTGATTTCTAAGCGTCGAGTAACAGATAAACAAAAACCCTGGACTGGGGAAAAATAAACACTTGGGGTGGACATGGGGTGCAATACAGGTCCTTCTTATTAGACATAGGTTTGTAAGGTGCAAATAAGGTCCTTCTTATTAGACACATGGTGCAATTGAGGTCCTTCATACACATGAGACCTGCAATAAAAGCCATTCTTTTATTGCAGGTCTCAAATACAAATGCCAGACATCTTCCATAACAAGCGCCATTCTCTCCCAGGGCCTATGAAGGACATACTGTATGATAAAACAGCATCATTTAATTACTCCCTACACAAAAAAAATTCGCCACCCCACCTAGAGCATTGCGATTTACTAATTTTTTAGTCCTTATAAGGACTGGCTTAAAGGGATGAAGCAAGAATGCTTTTCATCTTCCCCGTTATCTGTAGAGGACAGTGTATGAATAAGGTGTTATTGAGATATTAAAGCTCTGATCATGGCAGGAGGGTAACAGCAATAGTTGAGCCACAGTTAGAACTTCATTAGCTACAGCATTGCCACCAATACCCTCCAATGTTATTGGACTGAATGAATCGATCACCCCTCTTTTCAGGGCACAGCAAGCAAACCTGTTATATATGACGTGAGTTCAAACATTTGTGGTGTGTGTCAATTAGCTGCCTTTCCTGTTGCAAGAAGCTGGCTCGACCCAGGTCCTAGGGGTCCCCGTGCAGAAGATTACATCTTCTTTCATTGCTCTGATCAGGAGATGCACCAGTGCAATTAGTATGTTGTTTGCAGTATAATGTTCTGCTGTGACACTGGAGATAATGCCATTCCAGGGCAACTCGTGGTAGACGTGAATCAAGCTTCAAGCACACCTTGCAAAAAAGCAGGTGGATATCATGTTGGAGTAAGCAGGCTCGACCCAGAACTTTACCTTCCCCCGTGCGGAAGCCTGAGGCTTCTGAAGTGACAGTGATCTGTAGAGGTGCCGCCGGTGCAATTAGCATGCCTTCTTTTTGATTCAAGTATAATGAGCTGACTCTAAAGCTAGTGCAATACCAGACAACTCGTGGCAGAGTTGGAGCAAGCTCCAAGCACTCCGCTGACTTCCAAAAATCAGTTTAACATCTTGGGGCTCGAATCGAACCCATATCAGATATTAAACTGATAAGAACAGATCAGTCGAGTACCGATCACTTTAGGACTTACACAGTGTTACCTGTCATCATTTCTGTTGCGAGCTGATAAGCTCGACTTTGGAAGAGTAAACTTAGTGAGACAGAGTGTATACTCTGATGTTCCTAACAATTTTCCTGACTCTGCTTCTAGAGGGGAGTGGAGGCCTCCCCTCGAGATGGAAGCATACCAGCTATTTTAGGCTAACACTTAAATGTTCTAATGCCTCTGAATAATACATCATAGGCGAATTACTTTTAAAACTCCCTCACACCGTGTCGCGTCGGCAGTCCCGCAAAGCTGGTCGCGACGCTTAGGAATGGGGGGGTAGGTTTAACTTTACACTGGTGGGTCATGGTATTTCTCTCGATTACATAGGTGGGTCATGGTATTTCTCTAGAATTCTAGGTACAACTAACTTTCTAGGTATACCTAGAATACTGTCTATTGCGTCTCGTTTATTTTACTTGGAGGTTGGGTCGAGTTAAATCCAAGTGTGTAACTTTACCCTGACATTGTCTCGCTTCTTAAAAAACTCTGTACTGCCTGACAGTTCACCTTCTGCCTTCCAGAAATCGTCTTGGGTGCATTGCCTATCGTTACAATTAGGTGGAAGACTTCTGATTACTAGCCACAACTATCCCTTGGTGTAGTTGTGCATATTCCTTTAGTTGTTCTCTCTTGATTGTTGCTAAGTCTTCTATGTGCTGATTTCCCCATCTGAAACCTAATGTCCTAGTACCCGTGATGATGAACTTCGGCATGCCAAGTTTCTGCATTTGAGCGTTGAGCATTATTGTTTTATAAGTGCCTCTAAAAAGCGCTGATTCAGTGTTAAACGTGTATGGTATGTAGTCGGTGGGGGTGCTACTTGCGAGCCTAACAGGTTGTTTTGGGATGTCTAGTTCTTCAGTATCCGTAGGGGAATCAGGTTTCCTTTTCCTTTCGTCTTCATTGGTGTGGCTTCCTGGCCGTTTTTTTTACCTTGTGGTTCTAATTTACTACTTGGTGGTAGGTCAACTTTATTTCCAATTTCCTTATTTTCATCACTTGAAGACACATCACTCGAGGAACCAAGGTAAGGAAGAGTGGCTTTGGGTGGACTCTGATGGTTCAGCCTATGGGTCGAGGTCGATCTCTCCTGGGTAAGCCATATCTTCGGTGGGTTCTGTAACTTCTGAGAGGGCGGGTGTGTTTTCTACTTCATCTGTAGTTGTGGCTGTAGTAGGTGGAATATTGCTGTTAAGGGGGGGTCTTCAGGTGACGTTGTTCCAGTGGTCTTTGTGCACTCTGTCTCTGCTGGGAGAGCCATAACTTCCATTGGTTCTGTAACTACTGTCTGGGTGGGCATATTTTCCGCATTATCTGTATGTATAGCTGTAGCTGGTGGAACTTTGCAGGGAAGAGGTTGGAAGTCTTCAGGTGACGTGATAACGTTACCCATTGTGCACTGGAATCTTCTGTTATCGAGATTCGTACAGAGGCTGCATGGTTCTGTGCACGTGAGTTGGGAATGTCCAACATTCGCACAATTCCCACATCTGTTTTGCAGGCAGTCTCTGGCGATGTGGTGCTTTTTTTTGCAGTGGCTGCATTGCTTGGCCAATCCTTGATAGCTGACCATTATATTGTAACCTTTTACATTAATGAAATTAGGTACGGTTTTCAACATTTTCAGTTTGATGGAAATTTTATCTCCTTTCTCTATCATTGGGCATTTTGTGAAGGTGGGTCTCTCGATTCCTAAAACGGTTCCATAAACTTTAAAAGCGGCTGAGAGTTGGTCATCTTAATTTGAGCAGGCGGTTTCCTAAGGGAAATAGATTTAATTCCTTCAGCACTTACTGATGTGGGGATGTGTTTCTCATTTCCAAGCATAAAGCTTTCATTCACCAGTTTGTCCTTTCCTGGGTGATATTTTAGGGTACTTCGAAGAGGCCCTTATGATAATCCCAGCAGTTTATATTTCATACAATGGATACTTCGAGAACTTTAACAATCGCATCGGCGAGATCTTCTGGAGTTACCACCCTACATAAGGTAAAACGTATGGTAAGCTCCCTATTTACTCTCTGGTTGCTCAATTTTTTTTAAATTTGAGGGCTTAGGTCGTGAGCAAGGAATAACCCTATCCCTTCAGCATGGGTATTGTTACATGCAAACCCAAACCAAAACCAAACACAAACCAAAACCAAAACTCAAAAGGCAAAGTTATTACCAACTGGCCGCTTGTTGACGTTGTATCCTAGGTCATCGAAGGTCAAGGCCTTGAAACTCCTGCTTACATACCTCTGCTCAGCAAACCAATGTCTTCTGATCCTAATGGTAGTACAACACCAGAGACTATAACTGATCCTAATGGTAGTGCAACACCAAGATACTTTCAAAAACGAAACCAAAACTATACTTTGCTCATACTTTTGCTTAGCCGAAAGGCCGAGAAGCGATAACGACCATTGGTCGGAAAAAAGGGGATCATTGCCAGGGATGACTGCACGTGGGTGGTATGATATGATTCGTTGAGGAATCTTAGGGAAGACTGTTCTTTGGTTGCTGTGTTCATTAGAGGAAGCGGGCTCGACCCCAGTCCTAAAGTTGTGTGTAGATGTGGTGATGCAACTGGAGCCTTTGTAAACAGAACCCAGTTGATCAGGAATGATATCTATAGCAAAACCCAACTTGGTGGACACCAACCCAACCATCATGACACTTCCCCCCCTCTTATTAGACATGGGGGTGTTCGGGTGCAATACAGGATGAGGGCTAGACCCGGATCCTAAAGTTGTTGCACACATTGCGTGGAAGGTGTGGTGATGCAAGTGGAGCCCTTCTTATTAGACATGGGGTTGGGTATGGTGAAATTGAGGGTCTACTACCTAGACATGAGACCCATGCAATACAAGCCATTTAATTAGACATGCAGGGTACACTAAAGGAAGCAGGCTCTACCCGGGTCCTAAAGTTGTTGCACTCATTGCGTGGAAGACCTGGTGATGCAAGTGGAGCCCTTCTTATTAGACATGGGTTTGGGTATGATGCAATTGACGTCCTTTTTAATAGACATGAAGCCCATGCAATACAAACCATTGTTATTAGACATGGGGGTGCAGTACAGTATTAGACATGGGGGTGCAAAACTGGAAGCAGGCTCCACCCAGGTCCTAAAATTTCATGTGGAAGACATGGTGATGCAAGTGGAGCCCTTCTTATTAGGCATTGGGTAGGGTATGGGTGCAATTGAGGTCCTTCTTCATACACATGAGGCAATGTTTGCAATACAAACCATTCTTATTAGACATGGGGTGCAGTACAGTATTAGACATGGGGGTGCAACACTGGAAGGGGTCTCGACCCAGGTCCTAAAGTTGCACGAGGAAGATTTGGTGATGCAAGTGGAGCCATTCTTATTAGACATGGGGTGAGGTATCGTGCAATTCAGGTCCTTCCACTTAGACCTGAGACCCTTGCTTACAAGACATTCTTATTACATATGGGGTTGCAGTACAGGTCCTTGTTATTAGACATGGTGGTGTAGCATACATAAAACAACAAATGCCAGACCTCTTCCATAACAAGTGCCATTCTCTCTCAGGGCCTATGCAAGACATACTCTATAATAAAACGCCATCATTCAACTACACACTACACGAAAAAAAAAATATGGGGATGCAATAGAGGTCCTTATTATTAGACATGGTGGTGGAGAGTACACAAAACAACAAATGCCAGACATCTTCCACAACAAGTGCCATTCTCTCCCAGGTCCTATGGAAGACACTCTATGATAAAACGCCATCATTCAACTACACACTACACGAAAAAAAAAATCGCCACCCCACCTAGAGCAGTGCGATTCAGTATTTTTTTTATTTTGGTCTTTTCAGGGCAAGACACAAGACGCAAGATGTTGCTGACTATAAGGATGAAGCAAAATGCTTTTTAATCCCTGCTATCTGATAATGATTGCTGTGTGAGGAAAAGTTTATGAGCTAAATGCTCTGCCTGTGTGAGTGTGATTTAGAGATCTTCATTTGGAAGTAAGATGGCCTTCGGTCTCCTGTATTTTGAGAAGTCTGTTTCATTATAATTGGCTGCTTGTTGCACTAATTCATTTGGATGTGAAGAGGATACTGAGAAGAACTTTACTGTTGAAAACTGCAGGAAAGAGTAGATGTAGGGGATATTTGTATCCCAGTGGAGTTGGACATTTCTGACATACCATGGTGCGTTCAAGATAGTGCAGAGACATTTGTTTTGCACTTTCTGTAGTTTCAGGATATTTGTACTTGAGGTGTGGCTCCAGGCTGGGGAAGCATAAGTAATAATGGGTCGAATCATCAATTGATAAAGGAGCAGTTTTATTTTGGTATCCAGCTTGCTATTCCTATTGATAAGAGGGTAAAGCTGTGCAATGACTCTTGATGCATTCGAACATGAGGCTTTTATATGTGAACTGAAAGTTAGTTTTCTGTCCAGCAGTACACCCAGATATTTACCTTCTGGTTTCCAGGGAATCTTGGTATTAAATAGTAAGAAGTCATCGTTGGGAGATATTGTGTTTTTAGTGAAGAGCATGGCGATACTCTTCTGAGGGTTTACTTGCAGTCTCCATTCTGAGAACCAATGCTCTAATCTCTGCAGGTTTTCTTGCAGTTTCTTGGTGACAAGGTGCGGTTTAATAGATCTGGATAGTATATCTGTGTCGTCTGCGTATAGGGCAATAATGGATGACATTTGATTGTTCAGAATGTCTGCCATGTAAATCGCGAAAACTATCGGTGCCAGAAGCGACCCTTGAGGAACTCCTGACAAGATGCATCGCTGGGTAGATAATATATCATTTAGTTTGACTTGCATTCGTCTGTCACTAAGAAATGACTTTATGATTTGGACTAGATCTAATGGAATGCCAGCCAAAATCAACTTGTATAGCAGTGCAAAGTGCCATAATTTATCGAAAGCCTTTTCTAAATTAAGAAAAACTGCTCCAGTGTATTGATGCCAATTATAACTTGTGATAATGAATTCTATTAGTCTATGAATTTGTTGGGTGGTACTGTGAAATTGGCGAAAACCAAACTGTTCTGAAGGAAGGATGTTTAATTTTTTTACTGAAAGTTGAATTCTGGAAAGGATAGCTTTTTCTGCTATTTTGCCCAAATTAGATATTAGACTTATGGGACAATAACTTTGAGGCTGTTGAGGATCCTTGCCTGGTTTGTATATAGGAACTATGTCTGGCAACTTCCATGCAGAGGGGAAATACTTAAACCTGAACATAGCATTTATTATTGTTGTGAGATATACGATGGCCTTTCGGGGTAGCAGTTTAATAACTTTGTTGGAGATGCCGTCAGACCCTGGAGCTTTTCATTCTTTTAATTCTTTATAATGTCATCAATTTCAGCAGGGGAAGTAGGTGTGAGGTGGCTGGTACAGGTATCAGGCCGTTTTAACATGTGTCTGACGTGGCGGTGGACTTTGTAAATATGATTGAAATTTAAATTATTGTATGAAGGGCTACACTGTTTTTCTTAATTTTCCGCTATAGTTTCGGATTTTTCTGCATCTGTGTAAACAATGTTCAGGTCAGATTTGAGAGGGGAAGAGATTTGTTTTTGTTTTTGATGTTTCTCAGGAACTTCCAAACGGATTGATCACCAGGTGATATGGAGGCAAATTTATCTTCCCATAGTTTGTTTCTATGGACTTTAAGTGCATCTCTCACTGCACTGTTTATTTTGTTGAGATATTTCTTGTCTTGGGGTGCTCTGGTGTTGTGGTATCTTTGTCTTGCTTTATTTTTCTCCCTGATTAAGGTCATTATGTCATCTGGTAGTCGTTTAGGCTTGAAGGCAACTAAATTTGAGGTGATAGATGCTATGGCTGTGTTGATTTGATCAGTAAGTTTATTGACTGCAGAATGAATTTCTTCCTTGGAATTAATATGAGGGATGGGATCAATGTAGTTTGGAAGCATTTTGGATAGTTTTTCCCAGGGAATGAAGGTATGAAGCGAATGGGGAAGATCTGATAATCCAGTTGGAGCAGAATAGGATTGTGGTCTGATGATAACTCATTCAATGATTCCAGGGAGTACTGTAGGTTGACATTCTGAAGAACAGCTATATCCAAGACGTCGTATGAGCCAGTAGGACTGTGGTGAGTTGGCACTGAGTGACCAGCCACAGTTGCGCAATTTGAGCTTGTGTAGTTAAAGTGGATGTGGCCATTCCTATTTATAGACCTACTGCTCCAGGCTTGATCTGTTGCATTAAAATCTCCGGCAATAATAACCGGCAGTTTAATGCCGAGGATAGCATCAAGATCTGTCATCAGCAATGTTTTTGATGGTGGGTTATAAGCAGAATATATTTTTATGTTTCCGATAGAGTTTGTGATGACATTGATACCTGTAAGTTCGAGATTAGTGGTTCTAGGAATGGCTACAGCATGATGATTGATGTGATTTTTAATGAGGATGTTTTTGCCACCACCTCTGTAATCCAGTCTGTCATTCCTGTAGTGTTGATATCCTCTGAATTTAGGATTGTCAGCAGGTCTTAGATGAGTCTCTTTAAATAATAATATATCCAGATTATATCTGTCATTGAATTCCTGCCCTTCTAGTATTTTATTTTTAAGGCCGTTGGCATTCGTAAGATAATCATTAGAGAATCTGGGGTAAGTTTTTACCTATGCATTGGAGAGTGCAGATAAAATTAACTGTGTTTGCTGCAAGAAACATTTTGTAGTGCTGTGATGGATTTGTGTTACTGAAATCCTGTAACATATTTACAAGAGAAGAGGTGATGATGGCTGTTATATTTGAATGTGGATTTGTCATATTCTGGTCATGGATTGCTTTTTTGGGCGGTCCACATCAGCATATGTTCTTGTTTGGTGTTGAAGATTTATTTTCTTAGGGGGATCAGTTGATGGTGAGTGAACACCTGTCATCTTGTTCAAGCTAATAGGAGCCTGATGAACTTGAGCTTCTGTGGCTTTCGTTTCTGTCAGTGAGGTAGACTGACTGATTAACTCAGTTTGTCTGTTTTTTGGGTGGCAAATGCACCCTCTGTAATTTGCAGGGTGGGGGCCACTGCAATTAGCACACTTAGCTGGGGTGGTTTTTGGCTTGGAGCAGGTACATGTGGGGTGGGTGTCACCACATTTCAGACATCTGTATTGAGCTTGCACAACTTCTGGGCATGACCAAATTTTTTGCATCTATGGCACTGCCCAGAAGAGGCCCTCTTCCTAAGTGGTTCTGGTGAGACCTTAAGCCCACAGATTGTCTTCAAGTTATAAATATCTTTATAGATGTGTATTTCCAGCAATACTAGAGGCATAGGTGTCTTGTTAGATCTATACCTTCTACTGACTTTGATGGGAGGCAGATCTTGCATGTTGAGGTCAGCAGCTATTTCTGCTGTTTCAATGTCTTCAGATACTCCTTGGAGTACCACTTTAAAATTTTTCTCCGAGGTAAGTGTGAAGGTATGGTATTGTATACCTCTTGTGTCCGACTTCTTGGTTAGATTTCTGTAGTCAGACACTGTATTGGGCTGAATTTTGATACCCTCCTCTGTGTTCTTGGCAGTGGAGTAATTTATCTGCAGGTTGGTCATGGTGGTTCTTAAGGCTGTCCATCTCTGCTTTTCATCCCTAAGAATGACTGGAGGCACATTTTCATTGGTTTAGGCAGAGGAATCTGTGTTGCGGGCATCTTCATCCATGCCATTTTCATTTACTGACTCCGAGGCCAGAGTTTTGCGTTTTTTACGCGTGTGCCTCTTTCTTGATCTGAATGAGTAGAGTCAGAGATAATTGGACTTAGTTTTTCCTCCATTTGAGGAACGTCTTCATTTTGATCTTCATCAGTTTCGGGTAAAGAGTAAAGATTCAGGAAGCCGGGCCATTCAAGCTTGAACTTCTTAAGGAGTTTCTTTACGAAGCTGAAAGCCAGTCATTTATCTAGAGAGTCTATAATGATATCAGGATCTATCAAATTTGATGGCCATTTGAGCTTAAATTTCCTTTGCAGTTTATTTACAAGTATGCGTGTTGGCAATTCATCCAGCGAATCTGTGAGGGCGTCCAAATCTAACACATTCATTACTGACAGTTTGCATATAAAGGCAAGTAAATGGATCTGAAATAGATACGCTAACAATGGCGATTCTAACGGCTGTTAGTCCTAACGAATCGCCCTCGTTGCAATTAGAGTTCACTTACCTTCGCTGATGTTCTTGAATACAGTATATTCTGCAATTTAATGACTTTAAACACATCTCAGCTAGTTAATCTAGCAGCTAAACTACAAAACCAAAGTTTCTCATCATAACAACTATTCAAATCACTGATCACATATATAAACACTTGGCAACTGCCATTATGCACCAGTGCCACCTCCTCCTTCCTTTTCAGAGTGCAGTGAGCACACCTGTTATATGTGACATGATGTTCAAATATGAACATCATGTCACATATAATGTGACATGATGTTCATAGTCACATTAGATGTTCATAGTCACATGGAGGAAGCGGGCTCGACCCGGGTCCTATAGTTCCTGGTGCAGATGATTATGGCTTCTTTCGTTGCTCTGATCAGGAGATGTGCCAGTTCAATTAGTGTATTGATTGCAGTATAATGCGCAGCTGTGACCCTGGTAGTGCCATTCCATGGCAACTTTTGGTAGAGGTGAATCAAGCTTCAAGCACACCTTGCCTGGAGGTAGTGCCATTTCAGGGCATCTCGTGGCAAAGGTGGAGCAAGATCGAAGCACACCTTGCAGAAAAGCAGGTGGATATCATGTTGGAAGAAGCAGGCTCAATCCGGGTCCTAACCGACCCCATGCAGAAGCCTGCAGCTTTTAAAATGACTCTGATCTGTAGAGGTGCTGCCGGTACAATTAGTATGCCTTCTTTTTGAATCGAGTGTATTAAGCTGACTCTAGAGCTAGTGCAATACCAGAGCAAATCGTGGCAGAGGTGGAGCAAGCTCCAAGCACTCCGCCGACTTCCAAATGTCAGTTTAACATCTTGTGGCTCGAATCGAACCCATATCAGATATTAAGCTGATAAGAACATATCAGACTAGTACCGATCACTTTGGTGTGGTGTTACCCAGTCATCATTTCTGTTTCAGACCTGAAGAGCTCTGGTTTTAAGGGTAAACTCGAAGTACAAGTGGACAAACTAAATTTTTATGTTTATTTACTTTAAAGCTATAAGAATAAAAGAATAAAAGAATATGTTTATTTTTATAACATTTGTGCGATTATTAATTAGATTTTAATTATTAGATTTAGTTCTAAACTGTTGGCCTCAGTTTGTTACTTCCTTGGCTGTGTTAATGCAGAAATAAAATTTTTGTAACTGAATGACCAAGAGCGAAGGTAAGAGGGTTTTGGTAGTGTTAAAAGAAATTAATTAAATTTTTATTCTTACCTTATTATTCCGTAAATAAGTTTAAAGTGGAGGAACACACCATTGTCTACTGAATTCATTCGGTTTCAACTCTCCCAGTCTCATGGTTAAAAAATTCTTAATGCTGGTTCTGCAACTTCAGAGAATGTCGGGCAAGCCCTTTTTACACTTGTTGAAATATGCTGTTACAGATTTTCGATATGTGGTATCTAAATTCTATAATGGTGTAGAGGAGTAATTTGCATTGTCTTTTGGACATGTTCTGAGGTAATTCAATTAATCTGAGCGCCAGGCTGGGAGAGATTGTAGTGTTGAATCTGTCTCCCACCAGACACCAGATGGCTTGAGTGTGAAACAGTAATAAAATATATGAGAGATAGTTTCGCTTTCTAGGCAGAAAACACACTGGTCTACTACCCTTCTATTCCACTTGGATTGTTTTTTCCAAGTGATTAAATCTTCATTTGATGGAGTTTCTGTGTCCTTTAAATTTCGTAAGATGTGGTACACTATTGATCTTTTATTGGAGATACTGTTTGGATCTTGCAGTAAAGGTGAGAGTGTGCGGTAGGAACTGATGATGTCTAGGTATTCTTTAGGTGAAAAGATTGCCTGTGGGCCTGAGTACTTAATATTGAAGGTATTAAAACATCTTGTGCCTAGCCAGTATTTTATCAGGCTGTGGGCAATGTGAAGTGGATTTTTTAAAGAGTTCTCCAAAGCGAATTGAAGTGACGTATTTAGTTAGTAGTGGTAAGTTGTGTCCACCTTTATCTATAGTTCTTTTCATTTTTATTCTTTTGATTTTATCTTTCTTGTTTTTCCATAGGAAGCTGTAGATTATTATTTCACATTGGTGTATAAATTCCTTTGTGGTTGAAAAAGGATTGACATAATACGTGATTATCGGAACCATTAGTTGTTTTCTAATTTGTGCTCTTCCTGTGAAGTCTAAGATACATGAATTCCATTAGAGTTTAATTTTGTTAAGCTTATGAAGGATTTCTACATGGTTGGTCAGTGTATTTTCATTGTTGAAAGAAATTCCTAGAATTTTTACTTAGGGAACACGAGATTTAATTTCGGGCCCATGGGAAGTGTGGCTGTTTTTTCATTATCGATTTTTGATCCTGATGCTTGTTCAAAGGTTTTAATGGACTGTGCGAGACCTTCTTTGTATTTTTCATTTCTTATACCTATGTCTTATACCTATCAGCGGCGTAAATTAACACTTTTAGAGGTGGGCCAGCTGGTTGTGGTAATTCAACGCCTGTAATTTCTGGATTTCTTCTAATTTCATTCGCGAGAATTTCGATATAAATCACATAGAGGACCAGAGACAGTGGTCATCCTTGCTGTACACCTCTTGTGATTTTAATTGGGTCTGTTAAGGTTTCATTTATGAGTATTCTGCTATTGATGTCGTGGTAAATAGTCTTTACTATATGGAGAAAGTAAGTGCCTACCTCATGCTTTGAGAGAGTTTGAAACAACAGATTAAGCCTCACTCTGTCGAATGTATTTTATTTTAGATAGGATATGACATGACGAGGAAAGAAAACGTTATGGGTGCTTGCTCTCCCAGGGACAGCGCATTCCTGGCTGCTCTTTAGGATGGTTGGGAGTACTTTTGAAAGACGGAGAGACAGATATTTTGTTAAAATTTTATAGTCAGTATTTAGTAGTGTTATTGGTCTCCAATTTTGAATATCTTTAAAATTTCCTTTTTTGGGGATTAGTGTGATTAAACCAGTTTTTGGGGAATTAGTGAGATTCCCTTTGTTGATGCAAAATTCAATAACCTGAAGGAAAGCTGAAACAAGATTTGGACAGAATATTTTGTCAAATTCAAGAGGGAGACCATTAGATCCAGGAGCAGAGTGGTTTTTGAAAGATCTTATAGCAGTCTTCAGTTCAGGTAGTGAAAAAAAGTAGTTCTCTTTGGTAATTGGACACTGTAAGGTTCTGATGTAATAATTTGGGCCATAAGGATTCATCGACCGTTTCGGCAGTGTATAGTTGGGTGTAGTAAGATTTAAAGGCCTCAATAATGTGTTCTTTTATACCAATCACTTTAGTGTTGTGTTACCCAGTCATCATTTCTGTTATAGACCTGAAAAGTTCAAGCCACAAGGGTAAAACTTTAGTACAGGAAGTGGTCAACCAGTTCTTATATTTGGAAATTTTAAAGACATGAAAATAACAATATGATTGCAAAGTTATGAGATACTTAATTAGAGTATTAGTTGTTAGCTTTGGTTGCCAACTGTTAGCCTCAGTATATTACATCCTAGGCTATTACGGTATTGTAATATATAAATTTTTATGACTTCATGGTCAGGAAACAGGAAAACAAGGATTAGGGAATGTTAAGTAAAGGAATTAAATTTTTATTCTCACCTTATTATTCCATAGATAAGTCAGGAGTGGAGGAACACACCATTCTCTACTGAATTGGGTCGGTCTTAACTCTTCAAATTACATGGTTAAGTAGTTTCTGATGCTGGTTCTAAACTTCTGATAATGTCTTCATCTATGAGAACTCCTTTCAAAAGAAAATCTTTTGTGAAGAGGTCTTTTGTGGTTACTTCGTATAAACCTTTTGGGTAATCCCAACAATTTATATTACATAATTTGCTGGGAACTACTATTATGACTAGGGCTTCAGCCAGGTCCTCAGGCTTGACAGCCTTTTTGAATGTAAACCTTAGTGTATGGTCTCGAGAGATCTTAGACATTTAATTTAAATGTGTTGGGCAGCACTACTTTATATAGAAGGCAGCAGTACTGATAGCTCTTAAGGTGTGATTGTGTAGCGGTTTTACTTGGTCTCAGAGAGTTGTCTTTTCTCCTTACTATACCAAGCAAAACCACCAGTGGTCATCTTAGCAGGTGGAGCCTGCCGGCTATGTAGCTCGTACACTTTTTGTGTAGAGGAGGAGCAAAAGATACTCTCTGGTATTAACCAGTGTAGTGTAAAATTGGCCAGCACCTCTGAAAAAAATAGAGTTTGATATTACCCCAGTCCAGGTCTTAGGTCCATCAAGACCGGTGTAAATCTGTATGAGCAGATACTAGAATTTGAGCTAGCCACCTAAAAGCTTAATATTTTGGGTCCCAATGGGACCCGTGATAGATATTAAGCAGTGAAAAACAAACTATCCTAAACTAAAAAGAACAGATACTACACTTTGATCTTATCCAAAAGGTCGAGAAGCGATCAGATTAGTACCAATCACTTTGTGAATGTATTTATCTAGTCATCATTTCTGTTGAAGATCGAGAAAGTTCTTTGTGAAATGTGGGTAAATGTTTTAAAAAATGGATTCTATAATCCACTGACCTAACTTTTTGACTATTCCTACATTATGGGCAGTGGTGAGAAAGCCACATCCTCGAGGTTGCAGTAGTTACTTTGAGGTGATTTATTGCCTAAACTTTAAAAAAAATTGAATATGGAATTTAGCAGATAACAGTCTTTGTGCATTACTTCATTGACTGTATTGCTATTAGCCTAAAAGAAATAAAAATTAATGCTCTTGTGTGGAGGTGGATGCGATGCAATTCCTCATGAAAACAGGGGAAAGGAAAAATAAAATTAAAAATTAGCAAGGCAGGTTAAAGATAACTTTTAATTAGTAATGCATTTACAATTTAACAAGAAAATAGACTTAAAAATGATAAATTACCTTAAGAAACTGTTATGTTGTGATTTCTTTTTATATTTCTTCTTCACTTGATCAGAACTTTTAAAGAAATCAGTGTCTCCAATGATTGATCTAGGTCTTATAGGTCCCACTTTTTCTAAATCTTGGAAAGCCATGTCATCGATAATGAATGAACACTGTTTCATTAACTTTATTTTATTGTTATTTTTTGTTACTTTCTAAGACTGTTGTGTTGTTACAAAATTCATCTGACTTTAGTATCTCTTCAAACATCTTATACTGTTGGGTTAAAATTTCAATGTCTTCATCTGCATTAGGATTGTTAAACATATCTTCTAACTTTGATGAATAATCTTCACTAATAGGCTTTGGATCTGAAATCTTACTTGACTTTCGATTAACTTTTAATTTAGTGTGTTTTGGAGAGTCTATAACCATCGGTGTGGAAGAAAGAATTCCTTCTTCCTCTATAGTAGACAGATTTGTTCCTTCTTCCTCTACCTTAGAAAACTTCTTGTCTAAAGTAGAAGGAGAACTTTTGGGTGTAAGCTGAATAGGGATATCTTCTTTTGTAGGATTTATAGGAGGAAAGTCCTCTAAAGACACTGTAAAGTTATTGTTAATTTTTGGACATTGGAATTTACTGTGGGAAGGATCACCACACTGCTTACACGGGTCTTTTCAAGTTACTTGGGAGTGACCAAATTTGGCCAATTACCATATTTATTCAAAGAGCAGTCTCTAGCTGTATGACCTTCTTGTTTGCATCTGCTTCACAGTCTGGTCATTCCCTGATAGTTGACCATTACTGTGTAGTTACTGATAGTTACAAAATTTGGAATGGCTTTGTTCATTTTCATTTTTATGTATATTTTGTCACCCTGTTCAATCTGTGGATATTTCTGGACGTGGGGATGGATCACAGATAATATCCGCCCAAACTCTTCCAAAACTTTTTGAAGTGTTTCGTCGTTAAATTCAGCCCGAATTTTCCTTAAGTAAATGAATTTCACGCCACTGTGGCCAACGGTAGTGGGGAAAAACCTTTCACTTGCTAAAACAATACCTTCTTCCATAAGTTTTTCTTTAATGTTGTAAGTGTTGGAAGTAACTTCATATAAGCCTTTCAGAAAATCCCAACAGTTAATATTCTTAAGGTTTTTAAGATTGTCATCTCCAATAACATTTACTATAGCTTCAGCAATTAAATCAGGCTGAAATTCCTTTTTAAAAGAGAATCTGATGGTTAAGTCTCTAATTAGTTTGCTGTTTGCCATAATTTGTCGTTACAACTATAGATAGAAAAAAGTAAGAACAGATACTACTTGTTGGTCTTAACTGCTTTATGGAAGAGAGCAACTTCATCTATATAAAGTTTTAGTCTGTGCTATATAGAAGACAGCAAAACTGAGAACAGATACTACCTGACAGTGTTGGACAGTTTTACTTTATATTTAGGTTTTAAAAGAGGTAAACCGTGAGTAGACATATCGATACAAAATAAATAACTGATAAAACTCACGTAGAAAGATTATTGAATAGTATAATTTTCGCCTGTGACACAGGCATCTTCAGTACATTAAGCTCAAAATCAAACAATAACTGACAATTCCAAAAAGCGCCACCTAAGTAGCTGGTGTAAGATAACTAAAAAGGTCAATAACTTTCCTAAAAAAAAATTAATAAAAAGTTAACAAAGATTAGCTAATTTGTAAAGTCGAAAGGCAGCAAAAATATTCAGTGGTTTTAAAACTTTAATACAACTTTTGCTATACAACTTTTGCTATATTTTCATTTTCCTAACTTTTTATTAATTTTTTTTGTTTTTGAGCTTAATGTACTGAAGATTCCTGTGACACACAGGTGAAAATTATACTAATAAATAATCTTTCAACGTGAGTTTTTTCCGTTATTTATTTTGTATTTATATATCGGTAATATAACTGATTTTATATCGGAGGGCCGGTGCAGTGTTTTTGCTTGGTATCAACTATACTCCCTAACTCCCTAGGTCTAAACTATACAACCCCCACTGGTCCTCATTGCAGGTGGAGCCTGCCGGCTATATGAACCACTGTACATTTCGTGCAGAGAGGGAGGGAATAGGTTTCAGTTGGTCTAACCAGTGCTATGCAAAAATCACAATACACCACTGAAAAAGAACTGTCTTTGACTTTGCCCCAGTCTGGGGTTTTGGTCCTAAAGGACACTGTAGAAACTGTCAAATAACAGGTACTACACTTTTTATTAGTCTATCAGCTTTAAAATATCTTGGTTCCAATAGGGACCCAGACAGGTATCAAATCTGATACGAACTGAAAAATCATGGATATTAAACTTTGATCTTAGCCAAAAGGCCGAGATGCGATAAGAACAGATTTTTTTTGAGTACCTTGATTGTTCAAAACCTAACTTTCGTTAGACGACCTCCGTGACCAGGGCATTGCTTAGCCAAGGCCGTTGGAGGGCATACTCACTGATAAAGTACAGCTATCGAAGTTTACAGCCTCTGCTTCCACATCTTAAACTATACTTTATACCTTTTGTAACATACCACTTTGAATCTATGAAATTCCCAATAGCCTGTTTTCGTCCTTGCCCACTCTAGCCACTGTATGAGTCAGAGGGGATTTTAGACATTGCAGGCATGGGAATCCTAGTGAAACTTATGGTGTTGAAGGTAGGAGGCAGATAAGAAAGTGAAGAAAAACTGGTCTTGAAGATGGTGGGAGTGGTGGGTTTCAATTAAAACACTTGGGTCGGGGATCTAACTAGCAAAGGTGTCAGTCCCATATCTAGTTCCTGTTCACCGTGCAATCTATCCCACATATGTGGGTTTGCCCATAGAGTGCCAGGTGAACAGGGGATACATTCAATTAATATTATTTTCAATTATTTTTATTATTAATCTTAACTAATTCTTAATTGCTATATATATACTCACTTATTAGCTTTTCAAATAATTATTTGATTAATAAATTTTAGATTGTAGACGATTCCTCAGTTACTTCTGGGTAACGTTAATAATATGCTAACACTAATAAGATTTTTTGTATTTTTATTTTATACTTTTTTGTTAGTTTTTTATTTTATTATATATATAATTTTGTATCATGCAAATATTGGTTAATAAGCTAATAAGTAAGGTTAGTAGGGTTAGAAAAGGATCAAAATTATAATCTTAGAGCACTTGGCAGCTTTCTAGTTCTTCCACGCATAGGCCATTTTCATGGTCTCTGGTTTGGAAGAACCCAGAGACCATTTTCGTAGCCCAAAGTTAGTCTCTCCTGCAGCGATGTAGGGTCCTGAGGTCCTCCGTACTCTAAAGTCCCTGCAAGAGAAGCTTGTGAAGTTCCGTTAGTTCCAGTGTGTAAGGTGTATTGTATTATATCAAAAATGACATCTAAGTTGTCCATAGTGTATGTTCGCTAAAATGGAGGTGTGCACCATTTTTTGATGAAATTGTACTCATCCATTAGCGTGAGGTTAGTGTGAATATCATTCCTTATTGAACATCTGGCTGTGGCTAATATGTCCAATAAACCTAAGTTGTGTATAGAATACGATGTGGCGCTTCGATCTTTCCAAATATGGAACTGGAGTTCTTTGATTGTAGGAGTAGTAAGTTTTTAATTGGTTTTGTGTCTGTGTGGAAGTAGACTATCATTTGTTTTGTAGGAAGAGGAATATTAAATTTGTTGGCCACATATTTCCATATGCCTTGCATAACTGGGCAATCGTACACTACATGTTCGACTGTCTCTTCCCCAGGGCAAAAATCACATGTTTCAAGTGGGGCTTTTCCTCTTCTGTGTAGTTCGTGCCGCATTGAGAAAAAGGCATGGGCCATTCTCCATGCAAGAGCACTTCTTGATGGATAGGTGTCATAGTGTTTGTGTATGTTTTCCCACGTTTTTTCCGTGGTTTGTCGCGGGTGATGTTGTAATGTGTATGGTGTTATTTTGTTTGTTATTTGGAGAAGGCTATCTGATGATAGGTTAATATCTTCCCCTTTGTTTTTTAGGTTTTTTAGTTCAGTAATTATTTCGGTATAGAATCGTGTTGTGTTTAATGTTATTGAAACCGGTGTTCTGGTTTCTCCAAACAGTGGGATTTTTATTCCAAGCCAATATCGGGCGAACCATTTAGCTTGGTGTTGTTCGTGTTGAAATACTTTTTTAATAATTTTCATAGAGGCCACTAATATTTTGAATTTAAAGTGTGGAAAATCGTATCCCCCCTGTGTTTTTGCCCATTCATCTCTGGCTACCTCTTCCGCTTGGTAATTCCAAAAATACCCGAATGCCATCGACTGCCATTTTTTAATTGTTTTCGTTGTGATTGATTGTATTTGTGCTGTGTATAATATTGATGGTAGGAATATTGTATTGATTATCCGAGCTCATGCTTGTAGCAAAAACCTGCTCGGTCACCAATTTTGCATTTTTGTTTGTATTGTTTGTGTTATGTCCTTTGCAGAGAGTTTTCTTTCTTCGTGTGTGAATGGGACTCCTAGAATTTTAAGTGGTCCCATAACTATGTTCCATCCATGTGGCGGAGTCTCATTTGTGTTGTTTATGTGTTTCAAGCCAGTTTTTGTTGGATTTAGCTTTAATCCCGACAGTTTACTAAATTGTTCTGTAATTTTAATGAGTGCATGTAATGATTCCTTTTGTGTTGTGTTTGCAAAAAAAGCATTGTTACTGAACTGATAGGATAGACTCAATGCCAGAGGGGGCACACTGCTATATTTGTCAAAAAAAGCATTAGATACAACGAGATCAAGAAATCACCAACCACAAACCTGGAAGAAATTGGAATTGAAATACATATAAAAAATCAGGCAGTCTAAAACTATATTCAGTCTACAACCCTCCAGGCAAACCACTTCTAGCCTCAGACCTCTCGCAGCTCCTTGACATAAACGAAGCAATAATAATGGCAGGAGATCTAAATGCAAAACACCCTGCGTGGAACAGCAGGAATACCAATAATAATGGGAAGAGCCTACACAAATTTGCTATGACAAGAAACATCACCATAGCAGGTACTGTTGAACCAACACACTACGGACCATCACAACCTACTCATTCGTGATTCATCAGATTATGATGAAAAAGACAGATGGAAGCATAAATGCCCAAAGGCGTCCCTGATCACAAATTGAAATCTCTCAACACAGCCATAATTAGGGTGAGCCAAGTGCTCAAAAATATCTTCTATTAAACTGGGAATTATTCATAGCGATGAAGGGATTAGAGTCCACGGGACTGATATTCATCAAGCCACAGAAGTTATCAGTTATCAGATTCTTCTTCTCCAGGTGGAATGGCAGGAAGACTCGACTTTTAGATGAGAATCGAGATTGCGGTAGATCGATGAGTTTGTGATTTCTTCAGGCAGCAGTTTTAAGGTGTTTTGAAGTGCTGAGATTTTGATCAGATATAGTATATAGTATATGTTATACTCGAATAGCAGATAGTATACCGATTGTATGAACCAAATTCGTGATCAGTGCACCTACGAGTGGATTAGGAATGTCTTCAACGAAACAACTAAAAATAGTGCATGGAAGAAAATCTGGACATTGTAAGTAAATTTTCTATTTACCATTACCCATCCACTACCAAATAACAGTAGCACACTGGCAGAACCAAATGGAGGAACTAACATTATCAAACTTTAATTATGACCAACTAATAACACTCTTCAGGAAGATAAGTTTTAGAACTAGAAATCAGATAATCCAGGCACCAAAGGATGAAGGAACTCATGGCCCCACCGACTTAGAAGTTGAAGAACCAGAACCCTCCCCACAAGAACACTACACCTAACTCAGAAGACAAAACTGAAGATTTCGAAGTAATCAACAGAAACAAACAATGAAAGGTCACAGACACAGTATAACAGGAAACAGCAATGGACGAAACAACCAACACAAAAAAAGAATGCATCCCTCCAGTTATCCTCTGATCGAAGGAAAAATGATCAGAAACAGCAAATATCATAACCCACAGTCAGATCAAGTTCTCTACACCAACATATACAGCAGAGGAAATAGGAATATAACCCGAAACAGTAACAGACTTCAGAAACCTCACTAAAAAACTAGATGACTTACTGATCTCCTACCAAACATTCGCATTAAAAAGCGAGAAAAACCTAAACGTTGTCATAAGAAAAGATGTAGAATCAATCACAGCAGATGAAGTTAAAGCAGACCTAAGAAGAGAGGGCTTTGCACCCATAAAATTCTCGAGAATGCAAAGGGGAGACAAAACCCCGATGCAGCTAATCCTAATAGAGATCGAAAAAGAAAAACATGAAATATTCAATCTAAGAACAGTGTGCGACCCCATTATCAGAATGGAACACTTCGAAGGAGGGCATCAACCGGACAGTGCCACTAATGCCAAAAGTATGGACACGCCCAGAACCGATGCAAGGCAGAGTTCAGATGCCTGAAGTGTGGAGACAAATACCCCAAAGCTTCCTGTACTAAATCCCATACAACTCCAGCAAAATGTGCAAACTCTGACGGCCTGCTCCCTGCAAATTGTAAGGGATGTCCTAAACACCCAACCAACGAAATGACAACATGGGAAGCAGGAGATCCAAGCTCCACAACAGATACAAACAAACACATGCCACCGACATCAAAACCGGTAATTCCCATGACTACCCACATAAACACAACATATGCCAAAATAGTAATAACAAACCAAGAACCCCCACCTATAACCATCCACCCAATTCAAACAAAATAAGCTGCCCTAGTCGAAATGCTACTCGCATTCAGTAAGACAAACCCCACCCAAGACTCAACAAAACACTTCATGAAAAACGCACAAGTAATCTTCTCTACCCACACTCATGAATAACACAATCAACACGAACAATTCACCACAGATAATATATTGGAATGCAAACGGCATACTCAACAAAATGAACGAACTAAGAGAATTCATACAACACATAGACACAGACATAATACTAATAAACGAAACTCACCTGCGCCCATTAGACAACCCAAAACTAAGAAACTACCACCTATTCAGAACCGACAGAACATCAGCCAGAGGTGGAGGAACAGCTATCTTCATCAGAAAACAACTCATATTTAACGAAATAAAACCGCCCAGCTCACACCTCTAGAAATCACAGGACTACAAGTTCACCTAGCCAACACAAACAGGCTCAAGTACGCCACATGCAACTCACCAAACAAACACCTATCTACCACAGATCTGTCACAGCTACTAGCCAATAATGAAACCATAATAATGGCTGGAGACTTAAATGCTAAACAGCCCACATGGAATAGCAGGATTGCAAACAAAAGCGGCAAAATCCTACACAATTTCTTCGCTAACAGGAACATTGTAGTGGCATTACCGATCGAACCCACACACTATGGCACGATCGGGCGACCAGACGTATTAGACGCAGTTATCCTGAAAAACGTGAACCATCAATACCAGATAATATCAATAAATGATCTAAGCTCAGACCATAACTCAGTCCTACTCCAGCTGGGTGCTACACCAGACAAAACAACAACAAACCCTACAACCACAAACTGGACACAACTACCCACAAAAATCAAGGACACTATAGGACCCATACCTATCATCTCCACGAAACAAGATATCGAAACTGCAGTCTCCAACCTAGAAAAACAAATAAAGTTAAGCCTAGCAGCAGTAACATTGATTACATCCAGCACAAAGCCAAACCAACTCCCAGAAGACATCTGAAAATGCATCCGGCACAAAAATAAAATATGCAGACAATATCACAAAAACACTAGCGCCACAAGACCGATAAGAAATCAACAAAGCCACTCAACTAGTCTGCTATGCAATCAAAGATTTCCGCAAACAACAATGGGAAAACACACTCCGATCTATCAACAAAATGCCCAACCACTATGGAAACTCCTCAAAAGCCTTCGCAACATGACAAGCTACGTACCACCAATTCATGGGGAATGCGGTATGGTCTACCGCGATGATGAGGAAAAAGCAGAAGCTTTTGCGGACAGCCTATAGCTATAATTTAGCCCCAAATACAAGAACGTAGACCTAACATTTATCACAAAAATATACCGACAGGTGTGGCATGCACTAAAGCACCACAACCAGCAACCGAATATCCACCCAACATCTCCAAAAGAAATACGCGAAATAATTAAACACCTTAAACGTAAAAAAGCGCCGGGTCCAGACAAAATCACGAACAAAATAATCAAACATCTACCACACAAAGCATTCATGCACATAGTTGCCATCACAAACGTGATGCTCAGTTCAGCTATTTCCCAGGCTGTTGGAAGACTGCAGACATAATCCTGAACCCCAAACCAGGAAAAAACCCGAAATTTCTACAAAATTACCGACCCATCAGTATCCTCTCCTGCCTCAGAAAAATGTCCGAAAAAGTAATCCTGACCAGACTACAAGAAATAGCCGCCAAGAACAACATCAGCCCAGACGAACAATTCAGGTTCAGACCACACCACAGAACGGTACAACAAGTACAAAGAATCACAGAATACATCACACATGGTTTCAATTGGAAACAACAAACCGGTGCCATTTTTCTCGACATAGCCAAAGCTTTCGACAAAGTATGGCACATCAGTCTCCTACATAAACAACTAACAGCAAAAGTACCAATACATCTAGTTCTCTTGATCAGCTCATACTTAAAAAAAAGAAAATTTCGAGTAAAAATACAAGGAATAATATCCACTGAATGCAAAGTCACAGTAGGAGTCCGACAACGCTCACTACTTTCCCCCCTACTATTTGCCATCTACATGGCTGATATCCCACAGAACAAGACAACGTTTTCCGCCTACTATGCAGACGACAAAGCCATTTTAACCAGATCACTATGCCCAAAACTAATAACTAAACGACTACAAACCGCAGCAAAATAACTTGAACTCTGCTTCGAAAACTGGAGGATCGACGTAAACGGAGACAAAAGCGCAGCAATACTGTTCACAAGAAGAAAAAATCTCTCACAACTCAGTACACATATTCAACAAAACAATCCCATGGGAGACAACAATGAAATACCTAGAAATACAACTTGACAAAAAACTACACTTCAATACCCACATTGCACACAGATGCGCCAAAGCAAACACAGTCATAGCCAAAACATACCCACTAACCAACAGACGCAGCTGCTTAAGCATAGACAACAAGCTACTCATCTACAAATCAATAATAAGACCCATAATAACATACAGATCACCCGCATGGATTCATACAGCACCTTACAACATCCAAAAACTACAAACTATACAAAACAAATGTCTAAGAATGTCATTTGATGCCCCATGGTTCATACGAAACACACAACTCCATCGAGAAGCAAATATACCGACAATTCTCAAATTCCTCCAACACAAGCAGTCACCCACCCACCCAAACCAACTAATAAGAACAGCAACAGATTAAAATGAAGATGATACAATGAAACACAAACGTCCCAAAACAATCCTGCTATTCCAAAGCTAACTATAAACCACACAGCCCAAATAGGGTGAGCACTTGCTCAATAACAACCACCCCTCCCTCAAGAGACAGACACACAAGACAAAATGAGTAAAAGCCTAGGGCTTAGTTCTCCATCACACCAGTTTAAGTCACAAGTCACAATGGCAGGAACTGGGTCAGGAATTCTCTCAATTACGTCACAGCACGGCAGCAGAATGGATCGAAGATGGTCAGAACAGGTACCACACTTTGACCTTAGTCAAGAAGCTCTCGAAGACGTTCGGCGGCAAGAAAGATCAAAGTTTCTAAGAACAGATTTAGCCCTAAGGAACAACGGACTACCGCTAGCTCCCCAGGCTTATCGATGAACAAAAATTACCATATCACACATACCAACTGAAAAGTGAAAAAAACCTTAAGGTAGTTATCAGAGAATAGGTAGAAAACATAGCATCAGAAGTGATAGCTATTGACCTCAGATCACAAGGCTTGGAGCCAAACAAGATTTCTTGTATGTATCGAGCAGACAAGCCTCCCATGCCTCTGGTCTTAGTGGAGATCAGTAAAGTTCAGAGAGAAATCCACGATCTCAGAATAGTCTGCAAAGTCGTGATCAGCACTCAGCCACTGAGAAGAAAGGCTTCGGCTGGTCAATGCTATCGCTGCCAACAATATGGGCATGCGCAAATGCTATGCAGAGCAGACTACAAGTGTGCAAAGTGCAGAGGCAAACATCCCTCACACACTTGCATCAAGCCAAAGACCACACCTGCTAAATATGCGAACTGCCATGGCCCACATCCTGCAAATTACAAGGGTTGTTCTCTACATCCATCTAACCTCTAAAGTCTAGAGAGGAGTCAGTCCCATCCATTCAGAAAAGTATCATTAGACCTGTGCATGAAATCAAAGCGTGGGTAGTTATGCCAGATAAATCTTATGCTTCAGTAGATTCCTTGCAGAACACTGAGGTACATCCTGTGACTAGCAGTCAAAACTCCTCAGCAATTCTCGCTGCCGCACTAGGGGAGATGTTAACGGCCTTTAGCAAAGCAAATCCAAGCCAGGCCGACACCAACAAATTCCTTAGGAATATTCAGGTCATCTTTTCTATGATTAATAACTAATCCGGCCTCAATATCAAATTCTATGCAGATAGTATTCTGGAATGCAAATGGTGTCAACAACAAACTTTTTGAACTACAGGACCTTACAGATCATTTACAAATTGATATTCTCCTCATTAATGAGATTCACCTACGTCCCTGCGATAATCCTAAAGTCGAAACTACTCGTTACTTAGAAATGAAAGATGCAATGCTAGAGGTGGAGGCACTGCCATCTTTGTCAGAAGAAAAATCGGCCATAATGAGATTAAGAAGACTTATACATCTAACCTCGAGGAGACAGGCATAGAAATTCATACCAACAATGCAGGCAGCTGAAAGATTTATTCTGTATAAAACAACCCTGGCAAACCACTTCTCCTCCTCTAATCTCTCTCAGCTACTAGACACCAATGAAGCAATAATTGTAGCAGGAGATCTCAATTCCAAGCATCCTTTATGGAACAGCCAGAGTTTTAACAACAATGGAAGGATCCTCTAAAATTTTGCCTTGAAGATAAAATTGTTATTGCAGGCCCGATCGAGCCAACACATTACAGAGTGATCGGCAGACCTGGTGTTTTGGATATTGCTATATTTAACAACATTTCTCATCAATTCCAACTTCAAGAGGTTGACGAACTTACCTCAGATCACAATCCAGTACTTTTAAGTTTAGGAGGGGAGCTTGAGTTCATTCCCAGCCAATCCCACACTCACTTTGCAAAATTCAAGGCTAAAATGAACAGTTTCATAGACTCAGTACCTACTATCTCTTACCATTAAGAACTTGACTTGGCAGTCAGCAATCTTGAATGTAAAATACACTTTGGCTTATATGCAGCTTTTTCTATTTCCACCCCAGCTCAAGTAAACTTACTTCCTGAAGAAATCCTTGCTCGGATCAGGAACAAAAATAGACTCAGACGCTGCTCTCACGACATGCTCTCTCCGGAGGTCCGTCAAGAACTAAATAGAGCGTCTAACCTAGTCCGTTACGCATTAAAAGATCACCAGAACCAGCAATGGGAAAGAAAACTCTGTTCTCTCAAAACTGAAGATAATTCTCTGTGGAAGTTCACTAAAGCTCTCCGTACAGATCGCTCTAACATCCAGCCCATTCATGGAGAAAGAGGTCTTGTTTACAGAGATAATGAAAAAGCAGAAGCTTACATTGACGCCCTCCAACTTCAGTGCCTTCCTAAATATTAACATGTGGATCTGGTCTTCCTAGAGAAAATACAACATCGAGTATGCACCGCGCTTCAGCAACCTTGTAACCATGAAAATATCTGTCCAACCTCACCTAAAGAGGTCTGCTCAATCATTAGGAAGCTTAAAAACAAAAAAGACCCTGGTTCAGACGAAATTACCAACAAAACAATTAAAGCCCTCCCACACAAAGCTGTCATGCATTTAGTAGCCATTATTAATGCAATGCTGAGATTAAATTATTTCCCCTCAAGATGGAAACAATCTGATATATTCCTTATACTCAAGCCTGGTAAGGCACCTCAAATGCCACAGAACTATAGACCTATCAAACTTTTATCATGATTGGAAAAATCACATAAAGAGTCATTCTCAACCACCTTAATGAGAAAGTGAATAAAAATAACATAATTCCAAAAGAACAATTTGGTTTCCGTTTTGGACATAGCACTACACAGCAAATTCACAGACTGACTGAATTCTGACTGGCTTTAACTGGAAACAGCACACAGGAGCTATCTTTTTATATGTTGTAAAAGCATTTGATAAGGTGTGGCACAAAGGTCTCATCTATAAATTAATTTCAGCCAACCTTCCTCTTTACCTTACTAAAATTATTGACTCCTTTCTACAAGACCGTAAAATCCAGGTGAAGTGGCAAGTAATTCGATCCTTTGAAAAAAATCACTACTGGTGTCCCTCAAGGCTCGTTGCTCTCACTGATGCTTTTTAACATCTTTGTTTCTGATGTTCCTAGCACATCACTAACCACTATAGCTAGTTATGCAGATAATATGGCAATTCTTAGCCGATCTCTCAGGCCACATATAGCTACGTAGCGCTTACAAACTGCAGCAACAAATATGGAGGACTGGTTCAGGAAATGGAGAATATCTGTAAATGCCGATAAAAGCACTGCCATGCTCTTCACAAGAACACCAGCATCTCACTTTGGAGAAGTTAAACTTTTTAACATAGTTATCCCATGGAGAACAAGCACAAACGAGCATCTAGGCATTCAACTTGATAATTATTTAAACTTTAACTCCCACATAGTTTAATCATGCAAAAAAGCAAACTCTGCAATTGTGGAAATCTATTCTTTCCTCAATCGAAGAAGTCAAGTCAGCACTGAAAACAAACTACAGATCTATAAAACAATTATCAGACCATTGTTAACTTATGGATCACAGGCATGGGGTCACACTTCCCCCAACAACATCAAAAAGTTACAAGTTATTCAAAACATGTGCCTCCGTATGATTTTTAATGCTCCGTGGTTTGTCAGAAATGCTCTCTTACACCATGATGCCGATATTCCAGATATTCCCACGTTCCTCATTAATAATAGTGCTCCTGCTTATTTTGCCAAAGCAGCTGTTCATCCAAATCAACTCATTCAAGAGTCATTTAATTATGAAGAACACGACAGGTGGAAACATGAGCACCCCAAAGCAGCTCTCCTTATTGGTTCAGGTGCCTCTGTACAGCCCTAAATAGGGTGAGCCAGGTGCTTGCTAAACTTTAATACAAGACTATTTCATAGCAACGAAGGGATCGGAGTCCATGGGACTGATATCCATCATGCCACATCAGTTATCAGTTATCAGATTTTGTTTGAGGAAATCAGTTATCAGATTTTGTTGAAAGACGGGGCATGCCCGTCTTTCCCACTCGGCCTCAGCCCTACTTCCTACCTCGCTATAAAATCTATAAGCCACCACTGGTCTTCTTTGTGGGTGGAGCCTGCCGGCTATAAAACCTTGTACAGGTTTCATGCAGAGGACAATAGTAGGTTTCGATCTCGTTGGAGCCAGAGCAATGCAGGAAAGCACGGAGAACCTCTGGAAAATTTTTTTTTATAATTGCCTTGGGCCTGAGTTTGGTTCAGGCTTCGCCCGAGGGGTAGCAGCCGCTGAAAATTTTTCCAGCTAACAAGCACAGTTACCTTGACTTAAGCCTTGCCCAAGGCTATGGGAGCAAAGGTACCTGAGGAGTGCAGTATGCTGAAAAGAACAGATCAGACTAGTACCAATCACTTTAGAGTATTAACGGTGTCATCTAGTCATCATTTCTTGTTCTAGAGCTGTCAGCTCTACTTGGAAGGTGACTTTATTGAAGAAAGCAAATACCGAGATCTATTTGAGTCCTATCTCTTGCCTAAACAGCATTCCAGAGGGGGGGGAGTTGCCCATTCCCCCACGGTTGTAGCTGACCAGCTAGAAAGTCCTAAACATGGAGTGATGTAGTTAAAAAATGCGCTAGCATGGTTCCCCTCCGTTTTTACTTCCTTGACATGACCTGCTAAATCGATATCCCCCTTTTTTCTCCCCATCGTCCATGCAGGTCACAAACCTGTGAGTCCTCGGGGCGTCGGGGAAGGGGTATTGAGAGATCGGTCAGTACATGCATTAAAGACGATGGTAAAATGGTGTACTGACCGATCTCTCAATACCCCTTCGCCAACGCCCTGAGGACTCACAGGTTTGTGACCTGCATGGACGATGGGGATGCTAAAAGTGCTCCCCCCTCTGCCTAAAAACTTAAAGTTGAGTTACTTTAAGTTTTTAGGCAGAGGGGGGGAGCACTTTTAGCTTTAGACATGCATTATTTTAGGGGGAGTTGAATTTAATCTTTACCTTACCATTCCAAAGGTAAGCCAAGTTACCCGGGTATCACCACTGTTTCTGGAACTGAGCTGGACCAAGGGTTTGCAGTTCTGTTTCCAGGTAGTTCCTCACTGAGGTTCTGAAGCTGCAGATGATGTCGCTTAGTCCTTTCTTGTACTTCTGGAAGAGGGCGATGTTGCAGATCCTCCAGATGTGATACCAGAATTAATGACTGTATACATAAGTAGTTCTCGTTTGTTCTGAGCAATGTTTGCTGGGAGGTCGGAAAGCCTAGTTGCCATGCTTTCCGTAACTCTAATGTAGAAGTTTTGTTCTATAAGTTTCCATACTGCTTGGGCTGTGTAGCAGTTGAAGAAGAGATGGTTTATGGTTTCAGGCTCCTGGTCAGTTGCCCTGGTCAGTCGCACTGGTCAGTCGCCCAATTGTTCCATTTGCTGACCAGGTAGTTTACCGGGAGGATCTTGTGGCTAATTTTAAAGTTAAATTCCTTTCTTGTAGCATACAGGAAAGGTAGCATGTTATGTTTCCACATTGTCCTTTCCTCGTCTGTTGGCTTAAACGGGTCACAGAGTCTGCTTAGGCTATCATAAATGGCTATTCTTTTGTGTGCTGTGATTTTTGTTCCTTGGAGTTGTGGAATTAGGGTCTGAATACTGTTGATAACGGGGGGAAGAGTGGTTGAGGGCCTGCATAAGTTTGGTCGAAAAGCTTGGCATATCTAGTGCCTAACCAATACTTGGTTAATCAATGGGAAATGTGTTCGGGGTTTTTTATAATTTTCGTTAGTTCTATTTCCATAGCTGCATTTGCTTCTGGGATTAGTGGGATGTTGAGCCCCCCCCTCCCTCTCCCACCGGTTTTGTCATTTTAATCCTCTTGACTTTGTCTTTGACGTCACGCCAGAGGAAGCTGAAGATTACTCTTTTGCACTCGTTCAGGAATTGTTGGGTGGTGTTTAAAGGGGGTAACATAATAGGCAATGATAGGCCACATTAACTATTTAATTATTTGTGCTCTGCTTTGGAGATCGAGGGCACAGGAATACCACTTTTGTTTTATTTCATTTAATTTAGCTATAATTTCTTTCCCATTACAGACCGTATTATTGTTGTTAATGCCGACGCCGAGGATTTTAACTTGTGTGGTGTGGGTTTTCCCTTTGCCCCAGTAGCCGATGGGGCCTGGTAGTTTTTCCCGCATTGATTTTGGATCCTGACGTTCTCTCGAAAATATGGATAGAATCGGCTAAGCCATCTTTGGACTTCACGTTCCTAATTATCAGGGTGATATCATCGGCGTACATCAGACATTTGAATGAGGGGCCTGGTGTTTGTGGCAGCTCAATGCCTTTAATTTCGTGGATATTCCTGATGTGGGTGGCTAAAATTTCTATGTAGATTACATAGAGGATTGACGAGAGCAGGCACCCTTGGCGGACCCTCTTGAAATGTTGGTAGGGTTCATAATGATGTTGTTAATGGAGATACTACTTCGGATCCCTTTGTATAGAATGTTTATTGTACGTTGAAGAGTCTGTCCTATTCTGTGCTGTTTAAGGGTTTCCCAAAGGAGTTCATGTGATACTCTGTCAAAGGCCTTGCTTTGATCCAAGGTAATCAGTGAATCAAGGCTGGCAGTTATACGTGGTTCAGGTAGGCGATTACATCCTGGAGGAAGTGGATGTTGTGCATCATTCCTCTACATGGCACTGCGCATGCCTGCTCTTTCAGGATGATGGTTGTTAGGACATCTGACAGGTGGCTTGTAATACATTTTGCTATGATCTTGTAGTCAACATTTAGTAGTGTAATTGGTCTCAATTTTCACTTCTTGGGTGTTACCTGTTTTTGGGATAAAGGAAATGAGTCCTGGTTTTTGGGTTTCTGTTAACATTCCTCTATTAATGCAGTACTGCGTTATCTTTAGTACAGCTGGACCCAGGATTGGCCAGAATTCTTTATAGAACTCTGGTGGTAGGCCATCCATTCCCAGGGCAGAGTGATTCCCGAGGTTCTTCGTGGTGGCTTCTAATTCTCCGAGTGAAAACGGTTTCTCTATTTTCTAATTTTGGTCCTCTGTCACTTTTTATTGTTTTTCAAAAGGGTTGGCCAAAGGGTTTCCTCAATTGGTTCTTTGGTGTAAAGGCATGTTTAGTAGGATTGGAAAGCATCTATAATGTGTTTTCTCCCAGCAGAGAGCTTATTGTTATGTAAAATATCTTGAATGGTGTTTTCCCTCCTATCTTTTTTGTTTTGGCAGTATACAGAACAGGTTTTCGCGAAAACCTTTCCTGCGGCTATTATTTTTTACTCTTGCTTTTAATTGTTGTAATGTGATTTCCTCTTGTTCTAGCTTTTCAATTGAATCCCTGTAATGCTTTATGGTTTGTTGTATTTGGGGGATGTTCCTGTTGTTGGGCCCTTGTTGGAAGATAGCTATCAGTTTATACATTTTTCCGATTTTTTCCCTGGTTTCCTGTTTTAATTAGGTATCTAGTTTTTGCTCTGTAGTTTTATATTCGCCCACCAATTGGCTTTGATTTCTGTATTGTTGTTGTCTGTTAATTGTACGAAGTGATGTTTTACTTCCGTTTTAACCTTGGGATGTTCTAGAATTGCTGGATTGCACCTCCAATAACCAGCCCCATGAAATTCATCTGTTGGAATGTCTAAGACCATATGGACAGCCACATAGTCAGAGGTCCTTGTTGTTATACTGTCGAAGTTGTTTCTTATGCTGGTTAGTCGATCAGTTAGGCTGTGCGAAATGTAGAAGCAGTCTAATCTGGTACCAATTTGCCTACTACAGCAACACGTTGTTTTTTTTTCCCAAGATAGAGAGAGTCCCAGGCATCTGTAATGTCCATTAAGTGGCAAAGTTCGGTCAGTTGGTATTTATCTACTTTGCCTTGTTTCGGGTCTCCTCCTTCTTTATCGTACTGGGTGTTCATAACAAAATTAAAGTCCCCTCCTAAGATGATTTCTGACGGGCCTTCCAGGTAGGGATAAAGCTCTGTAATGAGTTTTTTCCGTGTTGCCTTCTCTGTTGGGGCATAGATGTTTACAAGAATGATGCTATGATTGCGAATTTTTATGTGCACTGCTATTATTCTGCCATCTTGGTCTCGTTTGAAGTAGAGGAGTTTCCCTTGGAAGCCTTGGTTGAACAGGGTCACCACTCCTCTGCTTCTGTTGGTCCCTAAGCTCCAAAAGGTTTTGTTTTTCCTTTTTTTTCCAGATTTTTAATTGTACTTAGTTGGTTTATATGAGTTTCCTGGAGGTAGACTATATCCCAATTATGGTGTGTTATGTGGTTGAAGACCCAGGCATGTTTGTTGTTAAACATGCCTGATTTAACTGTTGTTAAATCCCTGAATATTCAGGGTTGTAATTTTGATACCCACGAAAGTTAATGTTTTGGAGAGGAGGATGGCTGGTTCTTGGTTTTTTTAACATTTTCCTTTCCAGTGACCAGTCCTGCTGAACCTCTTCTGTTGCGACTATGCGACCTACCTCGTTTTTGGCTTCCTCCATGGGTGTCTTCCACCTTAATGTCTGTTGGCATGGCTCCCCCTTGTCTGTAGGCAGCATCTTGTTTTGTGTCACCCTGGAGGGTCCGTTGCTGTCTTCTGTTGTTTCTTTTTGGGTGTCTATGCTGAGTTTTCCCCCAAGGTAATCATTTCTTATTTCTTTAGGGTCTATGTTGTTCTGGGTCGAGCAATCCGAAAGATAATCGTCAGTTGCGACATCATTGGCTTGTGCTTGGATTTCTGGCTCAATGCTCTCTTTTCCCTTAGGATGCTCTTTTTCTAGCTCTACTATGGAGGTTTCGCTTGTTTCTGGCACGGGCATCGCGTCGAGTGTTCTGGGCTTCGGAGGGCTTTAAGTTTCCTTTGTTGTAGTTTCTCGCATCCTATAATGAGGGGAAATCTTCTTGTGAGGGAACATAGGTGGCTGTAGGTTGGCACTCGTATTTTCTGTGCGACTCATTGCCACAAACACTGCAGGGTTCGGGGCACTTTGGCTGGGAGTGCCCTGTGGCTCGGCAGTTCCTGCATCTGTTTTGGGGGGAATTTTCTGGCGATATGCTCCTCTTCTTTTCCAGTGGCTGCATTGCTTAGCCATTCCTTGGTAGCTGACCATTATATAATAACATTTTACTTTAATGAAATTAGGTATGGTTTTTAACATTTCCAGTTTGATGGAAATTTTATCTCCTTTCTCTATCAATGGGTATTTTGTGAAGGTGGGTCTCTCGATTCCCATAATGGTTCCGTAATCTTTAAATGTGGCTGAGAGTTGGTCATCTGTAATTTCAGCAGGCAGTTTCCTAAGGAAAATGGTTTGAATTCCTGCAGTGCTTGCTGGTATGGGAATGTGTCTCTCATTTTCAAGCATAAAGCCCTCATTCACCAGTTTGTCTTTTGCTGGGTGATATTTTAGGGTGACTTCGAAGAGACCCCTTATTACAATCCCAGCAGTTTATATTTCGTACACTGGATACTTCGACAACGTAAAAAAAACGTATGGTATTCCCTATTTACCCTCTGGTTCCCCATTTTTTTTCACTCCAAGGGCCTAGGGGGGGTCGACAGCAAGGAATAGCCCTATCCATTCAGCTAGGGGAGTGTGACATGCAAAACAAAACCATAAACAAAGTTCTTACTAACTGGAAGTTCTCGTTGATGGGTGCATACACTGGAGCTATGTTGTGACCTTTGTCAACCACTATCGATGATGCGGAGCTCTCGAATACGGTCTACTGGACTGCAACTGGAATCCATTGTTCACATTAACATTTCTAGCTCTAAGGGAGAAGCAAAACGATTTTCATGTTCCCTGCTATCTGGCATGGAAACAGTGAGTGGTAATGTTTGTGAGCTAATTGCATGATCTGGGTGGGCTCGGAGGTTAAATATCAGAGGCACAAAGTTCTACAGCAACAAAGTTCTTTTTTGAAGAACTTTGTTGCTATAGTTTGCAGAAAAGTGTATATGTAGGGTACATCTGTGTCTCGATGGAGCTGCACAGTTCTAATGAACCATGGGGAGCTTAGGATCATACGAAGGCATTTATTCTGTACTCGTAATTTGAGAATGTTAGTATCAGCGGTATAGCTCTAGGCTGGAGAAGCATAAGTGAGTATAGGGCGGATTATCAGTTTGTAGATAAGCAGTTTGATTCTGGGGTTCAGTTTCTGGTCCTGTTGTTCAGGGGATAAAGTGGAGCAATGGCTTTTGATGCCTTTGCACAGAGAGCCTTGATATGAGAATTGAAAGTTAGCCTTTTGTCTAGTATTACGCCAAGGTATTTAACTTCTGTTTTCCAGGAGATTTTTGTGTTGATTAGGAGGATTCCTCTTTGGGAAGCAATAGTCTTCTGGTGAATAGTATGGCTATGCTCTTCTGGAGGTTTACTTGTAGTCTCCATTTAGAGAACCACTTCTCAATCTGTAGTATATTTTCTTGTAATTTATTGATGGCTATGTTTGGTTTTAGATATCTGGTTAATACCGCTGTATCATCTGCATACACAGCCAGGATGGATGACAGTGGATTGTGTGGGATATCAGCCATGTATATGGAAAACAGAATCGGAGCTAGTAATGATCCTTGTGGGACTTCAACCATGAGACGTTTCTGGGCTGATACTGTGCCTTTGATCTTGATATGTCAGAAAGGTATGATTTGATTAGTTGTACCATTTCCAGTGGTATTCCAGCTGAGACCATTTTATGTAGCAGTCCATAATGCCAGATTTTATCAAATGTACTGGCTATGTCAAGGAATACAGTACCCATGCATTGGTGCTAGTTATATCCTGTGCAGATATATTCTACTAATCTGTGTATCTGTTGGGTGGTGCTATGGTACTGGCGAAATCCAAACTGTTCTTTAGGGAGAATGTTTAGGTTGTGTACAGAGGTTTGGAGTATGGTGAGTATAACTTTTTCTGCAATCTTACCCAAGTTTGAGATGAGGCTGATGGGCTGATAATTTTGAGGTAAGCATGGATCTTTTCCTGGGTTATGGAGTGGGATTATATCTGCCTCTTTCCAGCTGGAAGGGAAATGTTTGAAACGGAGGATGGAGTTGATTATATTGGTTAGGTGCACAATGGCTATTCGAGGTAGCAACTTGATTATTTTGTTGGTGATGCCATCTGGACCAGGAGCCTTCTTGTTCTTTAATTTCTTGATTACGTCATATATTTCTACTAGGGAAATGGGTGTAAGCTGTTTAGAGCAGCTTTGGGATGGTTTTAATGAACATCGGATGTGTCGATGGATCTTGTATATATGATTGATGTCTAGATGTTCATATGAGGGTTTACATTGCTTGTCAAAGTTTTCGGCAATTGCTTCTGCTTTAACTGCATCAGAGTGGATAAGACCAAGGTCTGTCATGAGGGGGGGGTTGCTTTTGTTTTTGATGTTTCTTATCAGTTTCCATATGGAGTAATTTTCAGGAGTGATAGAAGTGAATCTTTTTTCCCAGAGTTGATTTCTATATGTTTTAAGGGCATCTCTCACCTCAGAGTTTAATCTGTTCAAGATTCGTTTGTCTTGTGGTGCACGGGTATTATGAAACCTTTTTCTTGCTTTATTTTTCTCCTTGATTAGGTGATGATGTCGTCAGGTATGTGGTTGGGCCTGAGGGCAGTTGTGGCTGCAGTGACTCTCATGAGGGCTGTATTAATTTGTTGGGTAAGATCCTTAAGCTTATTCAATATCTTCTTTAGATTTTACTAGTGGTACAGGACCTATGTATTTTGGAAGTATTTTGGATAATTTATTCCATGATATGAATACGTGTGGGGGATGGGACAGCTTTTCTTGGTTTCTCAGCTGTAGCCATATAGGATTACGGTTAGATGAGAGGTCATTTAGTGTCATCAAACTGTGCTGGAGTCTCACATTCTGAAATATGACAATGTCTAAGGCTTCAGCAGTGCCATGTGTTGTGGTGGGTAGGTTCGGTTGGACATTCCATGACTGCGTAGCTTGATCCAGCAGAGTCGGCAAGAGTATGACCATTTTTGTTGGTAGTTCGACTGTTCCAGGCAGGGTGTTTGACATTCAAGTTGCCAGCAATGATGACAGGCTCTCCGATGCCCAGGATGGCATCCAAAACCGAAGGTAGTAAAAATTTTAATGGAGGATAGTATGCTTCGTAGACTTTTAGTCTACCAGCCGAGCTTGTGAGAACCTCCACGCCTGTAATCTCAAGATTGGTAGTAGTTGGGATGTTTACAGTGTGGTGACTAATGTAGTTCTTTATAAAAATGGCCGTGCCTTCACCTCTGTAGCCTAACCTGTCAGTTCTATATATGTCATATCCTGTGATTCTGGGGAAGTCAGCCGGTCTCAGATGCATCTCACTTATCAAGATGATGTCTGGGTGATGTCTTTTGGTGAATTCTTGGATTTCTAATATTTTGTTTCTCAGGCCATTTGCATTCCATGCAATTATCTTTAGGAAATATGGGGTGATTTTGTGTCTATTCATTAGAGAGTGCAGCTAAGATGGACTGGGATTCATGGAGAAATCTTTTCGTGGAATTTAATGATGGGTTTGCCTTTACAAAATCCTGTAGCATAATTGTAAGAGATGCATTGATGGTAGCTGCCAGATTTGGAGTTGATGTCCGATGGATTTGGCCTTGCATAGTTTTTGATGAGCAAGCCACATCAGCATAGGATCTTGTCTGTTGTTGATGACAGGTTGTTTTAAGGGTCTCAGGCTGCGGAGTTGTAGTTGATGATCACGAACTGGTAGAGGAGTTATTCAGATTGTTAATTTCTGTCTGTCTGTTTTTTGGATGTTTAATACATCCTCTATAGTTGGCTGGGTGGGGTCCACCACAGTTGGCACACTTAGCCGGAGTGGATTTTGGCTTGGTGCAGGTGTTTGTGGGGGTGGCTCTGCCCACATTTTAGACCTTTGAAATCTGCTCTACACAGTTTCTGAGCATGACCGAACATCTGACAGTGGTTGCATTGTCCTCATGATGCCTTTTTTCTTAAGGGCTCTTGGCTAATCTTGAGGCCACAGACTGTTGTCAGGTTGTAAATATTTTTGTAGGCCTGGTGAATTTCTACCAAGACCAGTGGCATTGGAGTTTTATCAGCTCTGACCATTCTGTTAACTTTAACAGGTGGCAAGTCTTGGAAGCTGAGATCTTTGGCTATTTCATCCGTGGATGTGTCCTCGGAAATACCTCTAAGTACCACCTTCAGGTTTTTCTCTGAGCTCAAGGAGAAAGTATTGTATTTTACACCTTTTGAGTTCATTTCATTCGTCAGCCTTCTGTAGTCCATTACCATGGTCGGGTGGATTTTAATGCCATTATCTGTGTGTTTGGCCATTTTGTAGGATATCTGTTGTTCCGACATGGTGGTCCTAATACTTGCCCACCTGTGCTTTTCACAAAGAATAATGGGGGCACCTTCTCTTTGGTAGAGGCAGTGGAGTCTGAATCGGGATCGTCTTCTTCCATTTCGTTATGTTTGGGAGGGTCTGTGGTTGTTCTGCGCTTCTTTCGTGTGCGGACCTCTTCAAATTCTGAGGCAGTAAAGGTTGTCGGGTGCAACTGCTTCTCCATATTAGCGGTGTCATCCTCTGTGACGACTGTTGGGGGAAACGTATCATAAAGTTTTATTTTCCCTGGCCAGTTGTTGCTGAGTACTTCACCTAGTCTGAAGAATTCGTGATAGACTTGCTCGAATATCATCTCACCTATTTGATTTTCCATGCCTATATGGATATGTTAATATCAAATTTCAATGAAGAAGAAAACAAAAAAAAAACACGCTTACCGCGCTGTTGTAATTCGGCTGGTAACTTCGCGATTCTCTGAATTTTCCGGGTGAAAGCACTAGCTTAAATATCACTAGCATAAATATCGGAATCTCTGAAGTTCATCAGTGACAAGTGTCTTGTAAAATCCAGTTACAGTTCTAACTCTCAGTTCACTTAATTAACAATCACTTATCGGGGGAGATTGGATAGGAACGGGATCCCTCCCATTGTTCACATCTACTTTCAGCTGACCCTTATAGTAGTGCAATGCCGTTTTTTTTGGTTCATTCAGTACAGACGTGTTTCTCAGCACTCTTCGTAGTTATTACAGTGATTAAAATTTTGTTTTTAATGATTAGTTCACAGTTCCTTTCAACATTAAAATAGTGATTGTTTGATGTTTCTCCTGTAGCATCAACAGCATGCTCGATGAACAGAGCAGGTAAGACTTTTATTTTCATCTTCAAAACATTTTTCAGGCCCTCTCCTGTTCCTCGCCCTGTGCAGCACTTGGTGGTTGAAGGGACAAGGCAGGTCCTTCCCCCACTTCAAGTCTACATTTAATCATGGATTCACCATATGAGGATCTCTCTTTCAAAGAACTTTTAGCTATTTTTCGGCAAATTGGTAGCATTTCACACAAGAAATGGGTAGGAAAAGTTGAAGTTCATTGGATTATGGAGGTGGACACAAAAGATCCTCAAACCTCTGAACTTTCTCCGAGCTTGCTAACCTAACCTAACCTAGCCTTACACATGACAGTGTCATTTCATCCGCTACAACAACTGACATAGATTCTAATTATTACCAGGAAGTCAGCAGAAAGAAGAGAAAGAAAGAGTCTCTTGTTGCAGGAGCTGAATTTGCACCTCAAATGGACACATCAGCACTAGCTGGTGCAAGAACAGAAACAGATATACCGATACAACCCAAAGAGTGGATTCCACCAGTAGTCTTGCGATCTAAGGAAAAATGATCGTTGCTTGCAAAGATGATGAAGAACAATAACATCAAGTTCTCATCAGCCAAGAACACAGATGATGGAGTCCGCATACAGCCCAAAGGAACAACAGACTACCGCCAGCTCACCAGACTTATGGATGATCATAAATTCCCATACCATACTTAACAACTGAAAAGGGAAAAGAATCTTAAGGTAGTCATCAGACGTTTGGTAGAAAACATAACATCAGAAGAGATAGCTACTGACCTCAGATCACAAGGCTTGGATCCGATCAAGATTTCTCGAAAATGTATTGAGCAGACAAGCGCCCCATGCCTGTGGTCTTAGTGAAGATCAGGAAAGATCAGAGAGAAATTTATGATCTTAAAATAGTCTGCAACTTGGTCATCAGGACCGAGCTACTGACAAGAAAGGCATCGGCTGGTCAATGCCATCACTGCCAAAAATATGAGCATGCACAAATGTTATGTAGCACAGATTACAAGTGTATAAAGTGCAGTGGCAAACATCCCTCGCACACTTGCATCAAGCCAAAGTCCACACCTGCAAAATGTGGACTTTGGCTCCCATCCAACCTTCAAAACTTCGAGAAGAAGTAGTCCAGTGCACTCAGAAAATAATGTGAGATCTGAGCCTGAAATCAAAGTGCAAATTGTTGCACCATATAAATCTTATGCTTCTGTGGTTTCCTCGCGTAACACCGAGGTACTCCCTGGAACTAGCAGCCAAAATTCCTCAGCAATTCTCGATGCCTCACTAGGGGAGATGCTAATGGCCTTCAGCAAAACAAATCCAAGTCAGGCCGACACCAACAAATTCCTTCGGAATACTCAAGTCATCTTCTCCATGATTAATGATTAATCTGGCTTCAACATCAAATTCAATGCAGATAGTATTCTGGAATGCAAATAGTCTCAACATCAAATTGGAATTACAGGAACTTACAGATCATTTACAAATTGATATTCTCATCATTAACGAGACTCACCTACGTCCCTGCGATAATTCCAAACTCAGAAAATACACATTACACTAGAAATGACAGATGCAATGCTAGAGGTGGAGGCAATGCCATCTTTGTCAGAAGAAACATCCACTATAATGAGATTAAGAAGTCTAATACATCTAACCTCGAGAAGAGAGGTATAGAAATTCATACCAACAATGCAGGCAGCTTAAAGATTTATTCTGTATACAACACCCCTGGCAAACCACTACTCCCCTCTGATCTATTTCAGCTACTAGATACAAAAGAAGAAGTAACTGTAGCAGGAGATCTCAATTCCAAGCATCCTTTATGGAACAGCAAGAGTGTTAACAACAACGGAATGATCCTCTACAATTTTGCCTTGAAGAGAAATATTGTTATTGCGGGCCCGATCGAGCCACCACATTACGGAGCGATCGGCAAACCTGATGTTTTGATATTGCTATATTTAACAATATTTCTCATCAATTCCATCTTAAAATGGTTAATGAACTCAGCTCAGATCACAATCCAGTACTTTTAAGTTTAGGAGGGGAGCCTAAGCTCATTTCCAGTGAATTCCACACTAACTTATAAAATTCAAGGCTAAAATGAACAATATCATACACTCAGTACCTACTATCTGCACCCGTGAACAATTTGACGTAGCAGTCAAAAATCGTGAATATAAAATACACACTGGCTTATCCGCAGCATGTTCTGTTTCCACCCCAGCTCAAGTTAACTTATTTCTTGAAGAAATCCTTGCTCTGATAAGGAACAAAAAATAGACTCAGATGGCGCTATCACAACAGGCTCTCTCTGCAAAGCCATTGAGAACTAAATAGAGCGTCCAACCTAGTCCGTTACGCATTAAGAGATCACCGATCCAGCAATGCGAAAGAAAACTCTGTTCCCTCAAAACCGAAGATAATTCTCTGTGGAAATTGACTAAAGCTCTCCATACGGATCGCTCTAACATTCAGCCCATTCACCGAGAAAGGGGTCTTGTTTACAGAGATAATGAAAAAGCAGAAGCTTTCGTTGACTCACTCCAACTTCAGTGCCATCCTAATTATGCACATGCAGATCTGGTTTTCATAGAGAAAATAAACCGTCGAGTATGGTCCAAGCTTGTAACTGTGAAAATATCTATCCAACCTCACCTGAGGAGGTTTATTCAATCATTAGGAAGCTTAAAAACAAAAAAGCCCCTGGTCCAGAAGTTACCAACAAAACAATTAAAGCCCTCCCACAAAAAGCTGTCATGCATTTAGTAGCCATTATTAATGCAATGCTGAGATTAAATTATTTCGTCTCAAGATGGAAACCAGCTGATATATTCCTTATTCTCAACCTGGTAAGGCACCTCAAATGCCACAGAGCTATAGACCCATCAGTCTTTTATCCTGCTTAGGAAAAATCGCAAAAAGAGTCATTCTCAACCGATTTAATGAGGTGAATAAAAATAATATAATTCCGAAAGAACAAATTCGTTTCCATACCTGACATAGCACTACACAGCAAATTCACAGATTCACTGAATTCATCACTACAGGCTTTAACTGGAAACAGCACACAGGAGCTATCTTTTTAGATATTGCAAAAGCATTTGATAAGGTGTGGCACAAAGGTCTCATCTATAAATTAATTTCAGCCAACATCCCTCTTTATCTTACTAAAATTATTGACTCCTTTCTATAGACTGTAAAATCCAGGTCAAGTTGCATGGAATTCGATCCTGATTGAAAAATATCACTGCTGGTTTCCCTCAAGGCTCGCTGCTCTAACAGCTGCTTTTTAACATCTTTGTTTCTGATGTTTCTAGCACATCACTAACCACAATAGCTAGTTATGCAGATAATAATGCAATTCTTACAGATCTCTCAGGCCACATATAGCTATGCAGTGCTTGCAAACTGCAGCAACAAATTCGGAGGACTGGTTCAGGAAATGGAGAATATCTGTAAATGCCAATAAAAGCACTGCCATTCTCTTCACAAGAAGACAAGCATCTCACTTTGGAGAAGTTAAACTTTTTAACATAGCCATCCCATGGAAAACTACCACCAAATATCTGGGCATTCAACCTGATACCCATTTAAACTTTAACTCCCACATAGTTTATGCATGCAAAAAGCAAACTCTCCAATTGTACAACTGTATTCTCTCCTCAATAGTAATCAAGTCAGCACTGAAAACAAACTACGGATCTATAAAACAATTATCAGACCATCGTTAACTTACGGGTCACTGGCCTGGGGTCACACTTCCCCCACCAACATCAAAAAGCTACAAGTTATACAAAACAAGTGTCTCTGTATGATTTTCAACCCTCTGTGGTTTGTCAGAAATGCTCTCCTACACCATGATGCCGATATTCCAGATATTCTCACGTTTCTCCATAAGTGCCACTGCGTATTTTGCCAAAGCAGCTGTTCATCCAAATTCAGGATGAACAGCTGCAGAGTCATCTAATTATGACGAACATGATAGATGGAAACAAAAGCAGTTCTGCTTATCGGGGTCCAGGTGCCTCCGTTCACCCTAAATAGGGTGAGCCAGGTGCTCACTAACCTTTAATATAAGACTATTTCATAGCGATGAAAGGATCAGAGTCCATGTTACTGATATCCATCAAGCCACATAAGTTAACAGTTATCAGTAGTGCAATGCCGAGACGTTCTCTCTCTCTGGATCGACTTGAGATTGCGAGCTAGATGATAGATGAGAGTGTTTTCTTCAGGCAGCCATTTTAAGGTGTTTTGAAGTGTTGAGCTTTTGATCAGATATATCGTATTTAGTATATGTTATAGTCGAATAGGATATAGTATACAGATTGTGTGAACCAAATTCGTCATCAGTGCATCTACAAGTGGATTAGGATCGTCTTCAATGAACCAACTAAAAAAGTCCATGGAAGAAAATCTGGACATTGTAAGTCAATTTTATTTGCTATTACCCATCCACTACTAACTAACAGTCGAATACCGACAGAACCAAAGGGAGGAACTAACATTGGCAAACTTTTATTATGACCAACTAATAACCATATAACCGCATAAACACAACATATGCCGATATAGTAAGAACAAACCAAGAACCCCCCACTGACAACCAACCACCCAACTCAGCGAAAATAACAGCCGCCCTAGGCGAAATGCTACTCGCATTCAGTAAGACAAACCTCACCCAAGACTCAACAAAACACTTCATGAAAAAACGCACAATAATCTTCTCTACCCTCACTCATGAATAACACAATCAACTCCAACAATTCACTACAGATAATATATTGGAATGCACACGGCATACTCAACAAAATGCAGGAACTAAGAGAATTCATACAACACAGACACAGACATAATACTAATAAACGAAACTCACCTGCGCCCATCAGACAACCCAAAACTAAGAAACTACCACCTATTCAGAACCGACAGAACAACAGGTGGAAGAACACTATCTTCATTAGAAAACAACTCATATTTAACGAAATAAAACCGCCCAGCTCACAACCCTAGAAGTCACAGGACTACAAGTTCACCTAAAGTTGTTTGTAGCAATCATGGAATGCATTCAGGATGTGCTCTTTTTGTTGAGAGTGCTTGTTGTTGTACCAGATTTCTATTATATCCTTTCTTTCTCTGTCTTTCCTAATTTCTTGGTGAAAGGTTCTCGAAAATTGTTGTTCGGCAGCTACTTTCCCGGCTCTCGCCTTAACCTATAACGTTTTGATTTCCTCCTGTTCAAGTGTAATGATCTTCTGTTGGGACTGTAGGATGGCATGTTGGACTTGGGGTATGTTACCGTTGTTACTACCTGCTTTAAAAATAGCTATTAATTTATACATGTTCCTGATTTCCCCCCTGCCTTTCTGTTTGTTGTTCCTTTCGCTTATAAGGTGGGTTGGGTTGAGTTTTATTTCTGTTTCGATGCCAGGGCTGGAGATAGGAGTGCTGAGTCGCACCTCCAGTAGCCCCTACCATGGAATCATGGGGTTGGAAGGTCGAGAACCAGTGGTATGGCGGCATGATCGGAATTGAGGGCTCTCGGGGTGATGTTGTCAGTTGTTATGCTGTTGAGTGTTTCCAGTAGATTTAGGGAGATGTAGAATCTGTCGAGCCTGGAGGTTATGTTCTGGGTGTTTTTCCAAGTAGTTCCTTTTTTTCTGGGATGAAGGTGGTTCCAGGGGTCAGTGAGGTTGAACTCTTGACAAAGGTTGTTAAGCTGATATTTTCCTACATCGCCCTGTTTGGGATTGCCTCCTTCCTTGTCTGTTGTTGTGTCCATGACTGACAAAGTTAAAATCAACACCCAGGTTTACCACCGACGTACCTTCTAGGTAAGGCTGTAGATCTTCGATCAACCTTTTCCTTTCGGCTTTTCCTGAAGGTGCACAGATGTTGACCAGCTTTATCTTGTAGTTATAGTGTTGGACGTTCACCGATATTACTCTACCGTCCTGGTCTCTTTTGGAGAAGAGTATTTTCCCATTAAATTTGGGGTGGAACAGTATCACCACTCCTCTGAGCCTGTTTGTCCCAAAGCTCCAGTAGGATTGGATCCCCCAATTTTTTCAATAGTTTGAACTGTACTTAAGTAGTTGATGTGCGTTTTTTGTAAGAATATGGTGTCCCAATTTGAGTAGGAGAGTTGTGTAGTTGTGGAGCCAATTTTGTTTGTTTTGGTTGTTGAGTCCCTGAAGGTTCAGGGTAATTATCTTGAAGGCTAACTTAAATATTTGGGGGCGGGTAACGAGTCCTTTGTCTTTTTGTTCGTATTTGGGTTTCTCAGTATGTAATCTTCCGAGTCGTGACTAGAGCCACTTCTTGGACATTTGGCATCTGGGGTGTCCATATTGTTACCGGGTGCATCTAGCTCCCTCCTGTCTGGTTCAGGGTTGGTGAAGAACTGTATGTACATGCCACTGTAGTCTTGAGAACTGTGGGAATTGGTGAAGCCCAGTGGGCTATGGTCTTGCATATAGGTTTCTATTACAGTATTGGTGGTAACTTGGGGTTCTTCGATCAGTTCGTCCGGGAGACTGGTACTCCTTGCAGTCTCCATGTGGAACTCCTCCCACCCCTCTGAGCTTTCTGACAGGTTATGACCTTTTTCTTTCGCTGGAGTTTTTTTGGTTCCCTGGCAGGAATGGCGGTGAGACCTTTGCACTCATCAGTTAACATTGGTTTTTCCTTTGCTAGCATTCCCTGTGTCGTTTAGGGGGGTATTCGGGCATTGGTATTTCCGGTGTCTCTCGTACTTGCAAATGTTACATGGAGACTGCAAGGAGTATGTGCAGGTTCGTTGCAAATGGCTCACAGTTCCACAGTTCCCGCATATATTTTAGGGGCAGTCCCTAGTTGTGTGATCCTCCTGTTTGCAGCGACTGCATACCTTTGTCATACCTTGATAGTTTAACATCACAGAGAAACCATTGATGACTAGGAATTTGGGGACTAGTTTCGTTATGTTAAGTTTTATGTTGATTTGGTCCCATTGCTCAATGCTGGGATATTTAGCGAAATACTTTCTGTTTACCTGTAGAAAGTTCCCATATTTTTGAAAGGTGGCTCGGAGGACATCATCGCTTATTTCTCCAGGGAGGGGAGTTTTCTTATATATATATGAACTTGAGTCTGAAACCAACTGTTATGGGGATATGTTTTCGTTTTCTAGTGTGATCCCTTTATCTAGTAGCTGAAACTTTGTTACGGTTTTGGAAACGGTAACTTCGTATAAACCTTTCATGTTATCCCAATAGTTTATGTTTTTTACATTATTAATTCCCATGGCATTAACAATTGCGTCTGTGAATACTTAAGGTTGGGCTGCTATCCTGATGTTGAATCTTACTGTTAATTGTTCTTTCTGCTGATCTAACCTGTCGAAGACGAGAGAGGCAACAGCCCCGCCCACTCAGAAGCGTGGCACACAACCTGCTCCGGAAGTCATAGCGCGAACAGTAACACCCAACAAATCATATGCCTCCACGGTTTCTTCACACAACATGCCGGGACCGAGCAGCCAAAACTCCACCGCAACGCTTGCCGCTACTCTGGGAGAGATGTTACTGGCATTCAGCTAAACAAACCCCTCCCAGGCTGACACCAACAAATTCCAAATTCCTGAGGAACACCCAAGTCATTTTCACAATGATTAATGGATAATCCGGCCAGCACAACGAACTCTTTACAGATCGCATTTTGGAATGCCAACGGTCTGAATAATAAACTCCTGGAGCTATGAGAATTTGCAGACCGCTACAAAATTGATATACTCCTGATAAATGAGACTCACCTCCGACCCTGTGATAACCCTTAACTCAGATATTACTCATTGCTCAGAAATGACAGATCTAATGCCAGAGGTGGCGGTACTGTGATTTACGTCAAGAGGAACATCCGACATAATTAAATCAAAAAGATCAACACAACAAATCTTGAAAATACTGGTTGCGAAATCCACACCAATAATGCAGGTAGTCTCAAAATATTCTCAGTCTATAACCCCCCTGGCAACACTCTATTATCCTCTGATCTTTCTCAGCTGCTCGATATAACTGAAGCAACAATTGTGGTAGTTGATCTTAACTCTAAACATCCACTATGGAATAGCAAAGACTTCAACAGCAATGGATGCGTTCTACACAACTTTGCCTCACTAAGGAACATCGTTATTACAGGCCCGGCTGAACCAACGCACTATGGCCGCGAGGCAGACCAGATGTGCTTGACATTGCCATCTTCAAGAACACATCATATCACTTTCAACTACAAGTCGTTAATGACCTCAGTTCTGACCACAACCCAGTACTTTTAAGCCTGGGAGGGGATCCAGAACTCATTCCCAGCCAAACGCGTACTAACTTCAAAAAATTTAATACTACTCCAGCACCCTAATAGGCTCAGTATCAACTATCACGTCGTGAGAAAAAATTGATGAAGCAATCCAGTACCTTGAAAATAAAATACATGTTGTCTTATCTGCAGCCTCCTCTGCACACATCCTAGTCCAAGAAAACTTACTTCCGGAAGACATCGGCACTTTATTCCGCAATAAAAATAAGATCAGGAGCCGCTATCACACCACACTCTCTCCTCAAGATCACCAGGAGCTAAATAGAGTGACGAATTTAATTCGCTACGCATTGAAAGATTACAGAAACCAAGAGTGGGAAAGAAAACTGTGTTCCCTTGAAGCAAAAGACAACTCCATATGGAAGATGACTAAGGCTCTACGAACCAACCGCTCTGCCATACAGCCCATTCACGGAGAAAGAGGTATTGTCTCTATAGACAATACGTCTATAGAGACGATGAAAAATCTGAAGCCTTTGCAGATGCCCTACAACTTCAATGTAGCCCAAATTATGTACATGCAGACTTACTTTTCATAGAAAGAATACACAGACATGTCCGAAACGCACTACGCCAGCCCTGCAGCCATGAAAATATCTGAAATACTTCGCCTAGAGAAGTCTACTCCATAATAAGAAAAATCAACAACAAAAAAGCCCCAGGACCAGATGAAATTACAAACAAAACCATCAAGGCACTCCCGCATAAGGCAATTATGCACCTCGTTGCCATTATTAATGCAATACTCCGTTTTAGTTACTTTCCAACTCGATAGAAACACGCACATATTATTCTCATCCACAAACCAGGTAAGGCGCCACAATTCCCTCAAAACTACAGACCAATCAGCCTTTTATCATGCCTGGGAAAGATACCGGAAAAAGTCATTCTAAACCGACTGCAAGCTGAAGTGGACAAAAACAACCTGATCCAGGGTGAACAATTTGGCTTCCATGCTGACCATAACACTACCCAACAGGTCCACAGTTTGACAGAATTCATTACAACTGGTTTCAACTGGGGACAACACACAGGAGCTATCTTTCTCGACGTTGAAAAAGTCTTTGATAAAGTGTGGCACAAAGGCGTTGTATATAAACTACTTACAGCTAACATACCTCTCTATCTTACCAAACTCATAGACTCCTTCTTAAAAGACCGGAAATTCCAGGTGAAGCTGCGCGGACTCAGATCCTTACTGAGAAGAATCACCGTGGGCATCCCCCAAGGATCACTACTTTCGCCACTACTATTTAACATCTTTGTCGCAGATATCCCAAACGCAGCATCAACCACCATTGCTAGCTATGCGGATGATATGGCGATTCTGAGCAGATCTCTCAGACCACACTTAGCCATGCAGCTTCTACAAAACGCAGCAACTAGCCTGGAAGACTGGTTCAGGAAATGGAAAGTAGACGTCAATGCAGAGAAAAGCACTGCTATCCTCTTCACAAGACGAAAAGCAACACACCACGGAGTAATCAAACTTTTTAACACAGAAATCCCATGGAAAACCAAAACCAAGTATCTAGGCATACAACTGGATAACTGACTCAGCTTCAACCCTCACATTACTTATGCTTGTAATAAAGCCAACACAGCAATCAGCCAACTCTACTCCCTCATCAACCGAAGAAGCAAAATGAATATTAACAACAAACTTAAGATCTATAAAACAATCATCAGACCCACTTTCATATACGGATCGCCGGCTTGGGGACACACTGCCCCCAGCAACATCAAGAAGCTGCAGGTCATCCAAAACAAGTACCTTCGTATTATATTTGATGCTCCGTGGTTTGTCAGGAATGCTCTCCTACACCGACATGCTGACATTCCGGATGTTCCGACGTATCTCCGTTACATTGCAATTCCATTTTTCACCAAAGCAGCAATTCACCCAAACCAACTCATTAGAGAGTCATCTAACTACGATGAAAATGACAGGTGGAAGCACAAGCACCCTGAAAGCGGCTATGATCATCGGTACATGCACTCCCACACAACCGTAAATTCGGCGAGTCAGGTTCTCAATAATCTCTTAATAATTGAAATCAACTTCCTATGGATGAAGGGATTATAATCCACGGGATTGAGATCAATCTAGCCATAGAAGTTAACAGTTAACAGTTACCTGATAAGACCAAAATTTAAAAAAAAAAAGCAAAGTTCACTGATATTTTTAGTTTAAGTTTAACCTTCCTACCGGCTAGGACGTCTATAGACGTCCAACTAAATCTGGATAAGATTCAGCCCACCTGTTTAAAGAACCTGGATAAGAAGTGCAATTTGACTGTCATGTCCATTAGAAGGTGTGATAAACCCTCACGCTGAAGAGAAAGGTTAATCGGATTATCTCCCGTTCGTAGCTGCCTCTCAGTTGCCTATAACAAAAACGTACTTTCTTGTTCCATGCTGGTGAACTGGATTTTAGTTATATATGATAGACTAAAAATAGAGAAATTATTTATATTTTTGTTTTCTCTTTTTATTGTACAATACAATTTTAATTTCTGGACAAAATAAAGGTATTGCATAATTTCTTCACTTAACCAATTTAATTTTTTATTTTTTTGCAATAATTTTTTTTTCTAATAGCTACTAGACAAAAGATTTTTCTTTGTTCTCGAAGAAATTAATTCACGATAATTATTTGGAATATTCTTTTAAAAAAAGAAAAGAAAACTGGCTGCCGATGTTCCAGGTTATACTAATTTTATTTTTGTACAAAACCATCGAAATCGAATAATACTTAACAGATTTCCTTTAGGACACGCTTGAGCAACTTTGCTTTATAGAGAATAACATGAAATTCTTTAATCATATTACTAAATTTTTTCTTCATGTTGTATAGTAATCTGTACTTTCACTTTCTTGGTTTCCTTGTATAATTGGTCATTACAAAATGAAATTAACAGTTATGATTTAAATTTATATTTTCTGCATAATTCAGATATTTTCTTCTTCAATTTTTAAAGTAAGCGATACATTTGCTTATTTTTATCATTCAAAATATGTATATCAAATGTGAAATTTCATTTCCATATTTTTACAATAGAATTGAACTTTATTTTGCCTCTGATAGTTTAACCCCCCCCCCCCCATTGCATTACTATCACACACCCAAAAACTGTTATGAAACAGGTACAGTTTTTATTTAATTCGTTATTTTTCTCTAGTAATTGTTCCACATAACTTTAATTTTTCGATACTGAAATTATGTGGTGATTATTATAAATTAGAAAATTATAAATCAGACAATATACATATTTCCTGATTATTATAAATCAGGAAATTATGTGATATTCGGATATAGGTGAAATTAATAATTAAAATCACTGTCATCCTTCAAATGCAATATCAGAATAAAGAAAGTGAAAAACCCGAAGTTTCGAAATACATTTCGAAAGCCTGCTCTCGAAAATGTATTGGTCAACAGACTGGATTCTGAACACGCCAATGCTTCGTGATGTTATGACTGAAAAACAATTTAGTCTCATCATGAAGTATTTGCATTTTCAGAATAATGAAGAATACGATCAGGCAACACATCCTTGCCCAGTCCTCAACAAAATTTATGATTTTCTGATGAAAATCCATCAAAAATGTAGATCACTCTACATTCCTGAGAGAGACTTGAGTATCGATGAAAGCCTTATGCCATTCAAAGGTGGACTGAAATGTAAGCAGTATATTCCCAAAAAGAAAGTGAAGTATGGAGTAAAATTTTTTCTGCTTTGCAAATCGGAAAGTGGATATCTTTGGGATTTCAAACCTTATACGGGAAAGCAAACTGTAATCGAGCACGATAAATATTCGGATCTCCCCTTGTCGATGTGTGCAGTGATGCAGTTACTAGACCCTTTACTGGGGAAAGGTTACTGCATTATAATGGATAATTACTATATATGTGTCCTGAACTCGCTGATTTGCTTTTACAGCATCTTACAGATAGTTATGGTACTGTAAATGCAAAAAGGCGAGATATGCCTCCAGATCTGGCTTCAGGAAAGCTATCGAAGGGGGAAATCCGAACTTATCAGCGAGGGAAAGTCTTTGCACTACGTTGGAAAGACAAAAAAGATGTTTTTCTGCTATCTTGCCCAGTCCTCAACAAAATTTATGATTTTCTGATGAAAATCCATCAAAAATGTAGATCACTCTACATTCCTGAGAGAGACTTGAGTATCGATGAAAGCCTTATGCCATTCAAAGGTGGACTGAAATGTAAGCAGTATATTCCCAAAAAGAAAGTGAAGTATGGAGTAAAATTTTTTCTGCTTTGCAAATCGGAAAGTGGATATCTTTGGGATTTCAAACCTTATACGGGAAAGCAAACTGTAATCGAGCACGATAAATATTCGGATCTCCCCTTGTCGATGTGTGCAGTGATGCAGTTACTAGACCCTTTACTGGGGAAAGGTTACTGCATTATAATGGATAATTACTATATATGTGTCCTGAACTCGCTGATTTGCTTTTACAGCATCTTACAGATAGTTATGGTACTGTAAATGCAAAAAGGCGAGATATGCCTCCAGATCTGGCTTCAGGAAAGCTATCGAAGGGGGAAATCCGAACTTATCAGCGAGGGAAAGTCTTTGCACTACGTTGGAAAGACAAAAAAGATGTTTTTCTGCTATCTTCCCTGCACAATCTATCAGCAGAATCCGTGGAGAAGCATGGTTTGAAGAAAGCAAAACCCATTGCTGTGTGTGCATACAACGACACTATGGGTTGAGTCGACAGGTGCGAGCAGCAGCTATCATTCTACTCTGTAATGAGGAAACAGCATAAAAAATATTACAAAAAAGTGTTCGGACATGTTATTTGAATTTTGAAGTGTTTGGATTTTGTTATTTGGAACAGTTTCCTCCTGTACAAGAAAAAATGTTTGTCTACCATAACATATCTAGAATACAGAATAGAAATTGCGAAAGCATTGCTGCATGCACATGCACCTTCTTCAGCAAGCAGAAAAACAGGAAATCCTGCCAGACATCTGAGGTTGAACGCTGCTAACTCCAACCATTATCCCGAAAATCTACCACCAATGGCTAATAAAAAAAACCTCCATGCAAATGTTATGTATGTAATAAAAAAAATATCACAAAGGAAAAAAAATCTGGTGCCCTGAGTGTAAAACTGCTTTGTGTGTTTACCCTTGCTTCAAGGTGTTCCACGCTGTTCAAGAATTTTAAATTCTGAACAGTATGAAATAAAAAATGTTTGTTTTCAAGGCCATCAAAACAGTCCTTTTCAGGACTACAAATATTGACAGAGGGATACCCGAATGCACTGTTTCTTTTTCTTCTTGAAGGCTAATTTTTAAGTTCTTTTTATGACACAGAGAAACTGGAAAGAGTATTCCAGGTAAAGTATTTCATCAAAACAATAAAAAATAATGAAATAAAATCTACCCTATATATATATATAATGATAAGCTTTTTTATGTCATGTTTATCGAAACGTTTTGAACCTCAGGGGCTACCCTGAGTGTCGAGTCTTCAAAATTCGAGTCATCAGAATTCAGGGGCTGAACCCCCTTTCGAGTTATCACAATTGAAGGAGAACTGGTCTACCATACCGGAACACAGGGGGTTGGGCATAGCCCCCCTAGTTAATAAATGAAATATATAAATAATAACGGGAACATTTTCACCTTGCCAACACTCAACATTGATGTGATATGGGTTCCAAATTTCTTGTTTCGGAGATATACATATTACAAAGTTTTGTAATAAAAATTTCTGCTACAATGAAGTTTGGCAGAATCAACAATATTATTACCACCTTATTTCTGTTTCTCGTGTGGGAGAAAAACGGTAAAATGTCACTCTTATAATTATATGAGATGTTATAATGGCAAAAATAGTAAGAAAAAAGTCATTTGCACTTTCTCTTCAAAACACAAAGAAAGAACATTGTAAATTCAGCCAGTGGAAAAGAAAATACTACATATTTTTCTCCTGTTATCTGATTTATTTTCTTATAGTTCAAAGAAGAAATCACTGCATATAACATGAAGTCTGCAGGAGGGAAAAAATATGGAAATTGGTTACATTATAACGAATAGAGAAATCACGTCAGAAAAATTATTCAAGTATGATTCTAATCTCAGCAGACATAACATTTTCTTCTAGATTAGATATCTAAAGTAACTGAACCTTTGCTACTATTTTAAACTAAAATGAATGGGTATGTTCCCCAAGTGATTTACGTTTGTAACAGCTGTCTTGCGAACGATTTATGAAATAAATTATGTGAAATATCCACAGATTGCTTAGGTCTATATCCCCCCCCCAAAAAAGAAAATTACGAAACGCATATGCACCTTTTCTTTGAAAATAATTCAAATCCTCTTTTTCAAGATAATTGTATGATTTAATTTCTAATTTTTGATAATAAACGTGAAACTGATCATTATAAATTAAGGAATTATTTTGGCATAAATAATGTATAAGCATGTAAACGAAATATCAGTATTTCTGTTAGAATATAGGTAATCAACAATCGAAAAGGAAACAAGACATTCTTGATATATTCTGCACTACAGCCTGGGGCACTTTAGTGTTCTCCCCTTTCTTCTCAATAGCACTGAGAGTAATAAGCCTTCAACTTTTCCTCCAGCTAAGAGGATATTACGAAGTATTCAGAAGATGTAGATTATTTCAGAAATAGCTTCCAGCAGCAGAAGAAGTAATATTTAGATTTTTTTAAAGAAAAACAAACAAAAATAATACTACTGAACTTTCTTTTGTGTGGTATGCATAAAAACAATTTTGCACGGTGAAATTATAGCATATTATTTCTAAAATTTCACAGAATTTCATCGGACAGTAGAACAGCTGGCTTTAGATTGCAAATAAATAGAACAGATTTAGAAGCTTCACGATACAATCTGATTGCCGTATATCTTTTGTCAAAATGGTAAAATTAAGTAATTGATTTTGAATGCTGTCTAGAAAAGCTTTCACTACGAGGTTATGCACTAGATATTATCGTAATATGCATAATACAAAAAAATAAATAAATGACGAAGGGGAAGAATCACTGCTAAAATATCATTGGTATAAATTTTTGATACCTAAAAGACACAATCGGAAACCGAGTAAGGCAATGTAGCATTTTAACATTTTTTTTTAATTTTGTCTTTATGAATAACAAAAAATCGTTTCTAAATCTGAAATGTGATGATCCATATAATGCTATTTCGCTAGAAACGAAAGAAAAAGGACATATTTATTTCAATAAATATTATTTAAAAATATAAATATTTGACATAATATTTTCAAAGCAAACATTTGAAAATTCGAAAAAAAATTATTCAATTATTATACGTAAAGTGAAAGAACAATCAGTGCATCTCTTCCGGTGCACTGATTTGTAGAATAAAATACACAAAATTCACTATCACTAAATAGATTCATTGCAAAAGCTGATCAGTGGGCATTTCAGGATTGATTTTTTTTTCGCATGTGAAATTGGTTTCAATTTTTGGGTAGAGACACAATAAATCATTTTAGAGGCAAGAAAGGTCAAATAACTTAGGACAGTAAATGAAATTCTAAGCAACACAATAGACGTAAAGAAGAGGGGGGAGGAGATAAAAAGGTCACTCAGCAACAGATAATCAACTAATGCTATAGAATAGCCGTAACGAGATTAACGGCAGAGGAAGGTAATGGCATGATAACAGATAGAATGCCGACGAAGTTTTGATCCATGAAAAAAGCTAGGGAGTGTTGAATATTTCATCCACACTGGCCAGTTGGGAGGTTAAATGCATGCTTCGATTGGGTACGCTGCTTGTCTGATTTGATTTTATTAAGTATGTCATTGTATTTTTTATTCTGTTGTGTATTATATTTGTGACTATTTTATAGTCAGTATTAGTTAGTGTGATTGGTTGCCAATTTGTGATATTGTTTGTGTTGTCGCCTGGTTTTGGTATGAAAATGGTCAGGCCTCTTTTAAAATCCACATGTATCTGGTTTGTGTCTAGGAAAGTATTGAATAACTCTGAGTTTAGGCCCTACTAAGTGAATAAAAGTCTTATAATATTCTATGGGTATGCCATCAATGCAGGGTGTCTTTTTGTTACTGAAGGATTTGATTGCTTCAGGCACTTCGTTTAATGTAATTTGTTTCTCTTAGTATGCTTGATGGTGTTCCTGTGTTTGCGGTAAATTATTGTCCTCCCATTCGGTTGTTCCCTGCGTTTCTTCGGTTGTTCATGTGAATAAGCCGATGTAGTGTTTGTGAAAAGCCTGTGCTATTTCCAGGGTATTCTGAAAAATCTCAGGTCAGATCAAACTAGTACCGATCACTTTGGTGTGGTGTTACCCAGTCATCATTTCTGTTATAGAGCTAAAGAGCTCTAAGTACAAGGGTAAACTTTAGTACCGGAAGGTGGTCAACCAATCCCAATGTTTTAGAAATTTTAAAGAATTAAAATAACAATATGGTTATAAATTTGTGAGTTTCTAAACTATAGTATTAGATGTTAGATTTGGTTGCCAACTGTTAGCCTCAGTATATAACTTCCTTGGCTATGTATGATATATTAATATAAATTTTCAAAGTTTCATGCTCGAGAAAAAGGAAACAGAGATTTAGGTGAAGGAATTAAATTTTTATTCTTACTCTTTCATTCCATTGTTAGAGATATAAATTTAAATTTAGATGAAGTGGTTGGAGATGGAATTAAGATTTTGTTTTCTTATTGTTTTTCTTTTTGGAGCGACTTCGGGTTTTGGAACAGTTATTTTGACTGATTTGGGGTCTTATCGTTTTAAGAGTGGGGTTGACAATATCATTTAATTGACCTGATTCATCTTGAATTTCCATTGAATTTAAATCTTTCTTGGAGTTTGTTAATGCTGATTTAGATTTGAAGAGCAAATCCTCAAACATGGAGTGGTATTTTGGAATTCTAGGCTGTTGAGATAAATCACTGAATTTATGGATTTGATTTAAGAAAATCTATATTTCTAGGCAGACATGATGAATTGCAGGGATGGTAATGTTCTCATTGTGTTGTCTACCTTTGCTGTTTGATGTACCAAAGATGTTTATTAATTGAACGTAGAGAAATTGGAGATAATCGAAGGTGTCCTCTCCATTTATACAACTGAACAGCGAAAAACTATTTGATTATTATACATTTCTTCTAGTAAGGAGAAGTCTTTTTCCATTTCTGGATTCTGCTCCCAACAGGATACTTTTGGTTGTGTGTTATCTGTTTTTTGCCAGTTTATGGAACCTAATTATTTTTTTTAATTTTCAAATGTTTCTTTTACTTTCTGAGGTGAGTTTAATTCTTCCGGAATATTTGTTTTTAAATTTTGAGAGTAAACCTTTCTTTCTGTGATTTCTATCTTAAGATCAGTTTCCATTCCTTCATCACTGTAGGATTCTTCACTCTCTGAATACAAATTGTTTGTTGTGTGACATGAAACAACCGTTGTTGTTTTTTGTTGGAATTCTTGTGTTGCTTCTTCAGGCATGGCAGAGAAGACATTTTCCTTAACTGTTTTATTTGAACTTTCTAAAGAAGTAGATATAGGAGGTAAAGTTTCTTTTTGTACCGACTGGTTTTCATTTTATTTTTGACTTGCATCTTGGGTGTTGTCTTGGGTATCTGTAACTTTGTCGTTATCAGTTGTTGAATGAATGTTTTCTTCCTTATTTATATTTATACTTTCTGTAGGGGCAGGAAGGAGAGATAAATCTACTACCGGGATTTTGGTACTAACTTTTCCTTTGGGTAAGAGTGGAGGATTTGACTGTTCATCCTTACTATTGGGGAATTTATTTGAGGTACGAAGAGGTGGAAAGTCTTCCAAGGAGATAAATCTATTTTTTTTTCTTTGTGCATTGTATTTCTTGTGGTTAAGGCCCCCACAATTGATGCATGGTTCTCCACAATCAAGTTGTGAGTGACCAATGTTGGAACAATTACCACATCTATTTTGAGGGCAGTCTTTTGATGTATGACCTTCTTTCTGACACCTGATGCATAATCTGTTTAACCCTAGATAGTTAGTCATGATCAAGTGACCCTTTATATTAATGAAGTTTCAGATGGTTATTTTTGACATTGATTTTTATATAACTCTTATCTCCTTGCTCTATGGAAGGATATTTGGTAAAATGACTGCGGACAATCTTTAAAACTGAACCATATTCTTGAAAGATCGACTTCAGTGTTTGGTCATCAATTTCTGATGGTAACTGATGAAGGTAAACGAACTTTACACCGCTGCCTAAAATCGTGGTTGGGAAGAACTTTTCATTTTCTAGCAATAGTGCTGACTCTAAAAGTTTATCTTTTGTACCGAGGTTGTTAGCGTTGACTTCAAATAAACCTTTTTGGAAGTCCCAACAATTTATGTTTTTTATGTTGGAAACTCCAACTAGGTCAAACTAATTCGTCGGCTATGGTGTCTGGCTGACAAGCTTTTTTAAGCGTATATCTGATGGTTATATCTGATGATTAGTTCTCTGTTTAGTTTGCTGCTTGCCATGGTTTGTTGTTATAATTGTAGAAAAAAGTAAGAACAGATACTACCTGTTGGTCTTTAACTGCTTTATAGAAGGCAGCAACTTCTAGAATCAGATATTACGAGTTTAAAGCAGTGTTGGGCAGTCCAACCTTATAATAGGCGGTAGTACTGTATATCTTATGGAGGGATATGATCAAGTCTCACTTGGTCTGAGCTTTGTAGATCTTTTCCCTAACTGTGTAGACACAACCACCACTGGTCCTCGTTGTGGGTGGAGCTTGCCAGCTCTTTCCTCTGACACATATGTGTAGAGGGGGCAAAGAATGTACAAGCGGGAAGACCAGTGCAATGGAGAACTTCAATCAACACTGAAAAAAATACTAATGTTTATCTTTACCCCAGTTCAGGGTATTTAGGTTGCAAGGACCTTAGAAGCACTGTTAAATAACAGGTACTACATTTTTTATCCGACAATCAACTTACAATATCTTGTTTCCCATTAGGGACCCATGCAGATATCCAAGCGGATAAGAACAGATACTACACTTTGAACTTAGCCAAAAGGCCGAGTCACAGGTTTTGTTTGAGTACCTTGCTCAAAATCTAACCCTTGTTAGACGTCCTCCTTGACCATGGCATTGCTTAGCCAAGGCCGTTTGGAGGACATACTCACTGATAAAGTACAGTTAGTCGAACTTTTCGGCCTCCGCCTCCACTTCTCAAACTATACTTTATACCTTTTGTACATTACCACTTTGAATCTATAAAACTCCCATTGGTCTGCTTTCGTCCTTGCCCGCTCTGGCCACTGTATCAGCAGGGGGGTTTTTAGACTTTGCAGGCCTGGGAATCCTGGTGAAACTTATGGTCTTAAAGGTAAGAGGCAGAGGAAAGTGAAGAAAAAAATGGGCTTGAAGAGGGTTGGAGTGGTGGGTTACAATTAAAACATTTGGGTCGAGGATCTAACTAGCAAAGGTGCCAGTCAGTTATCTAGTTTCTGCTCACCGTGCAATCTATCCCACTTATGTGGGTTTGCCCATACAGTGCCCGATGAGCAAGGTTTACATACAATTTATACTTTCCAATTATAATTAATTTTAATCTTAATTCTAAATTGATATATATCTACTCACTTATTAGCTTTCAAATAATCATTAGGTCAGGAAACTATAAACTATAAACTATTCCTCAGTTATTTATGGGTAAGGTTTGTGGCAGGCGTAAACTAATACAATTTTTTTGTACTTTTTATTTTATACTATTTTTGTTAGTTTTTTATTATATTATATAATTTTTCCTTTTTTTGCAAATATTCTTTAATAAGCTAATAAGTAAAGTTAGTAGGGTTAGTAAAGGGTCTAAATTCATACCTTTAGAGCACTTGGCGGCTTTGTAGTTCTTTTATCCCAGAGGCCATTTTCATGGCTACCCGAAGTTGATCCTTCCTGCTACGATGTAGGGTCCTAAAGTCCTCCATACTCTAAAGTCCCTGCAAGAAAAGCTTGTCAAGTTCTTTAGTTCCAGGGTCTAAGCTGTCTAATATGTATTATATTAAAAATGACATCTAAATTGTCCATCGTGTAGGTTCGCTAGAATGGGAGGTGAGCACCATTTTTCGGTGAAATTGTACTCTCCCATTAGCGTGAGGTTAGTGTGCATATAATTCCTTATTGAACATATGGCTATCTTAATCATCCTAATTGGATATAGCTAATATGTCCATTAATCCTAAGTTGTGTTTGGAATACGCTGTGGCGTTTCGAACTTTCCAAATATGAAAGCGGAGTTCTTTGATTGTGTATAGGAATAGTTGGTTTTTAATTGGTTTTGTGTCTATGTCAAAGTAGATTATCATTTGTTTTGTAGGAAGAGGAATATTAAATTTGTTGGCCACATAGTTCCATACGCCTTGTGCAACCGGGCAATCGTACAGTACATGTTCAACTGCCTCTTCCCCAGGGCAAAACACGCATGTTTCATGTGCAGCTTTTCCTCTTCTGTGTAGTTCGTGCCGCATTGGGAAGAAGGCATGGGCCATTCTCACCGCAAGAGCACTTTCTGAAGGATAGGTGTCATAGTGTTTGTGGTTGTTTTCCCACGTTTTTTCCGTGGTTTGTCACGGGTGTTGTTGTAATGTGTATGGTGTTATTTTGTTTGTTATTTGAAGCAGGCTATCTGATGATAGGTTAATATCCCCCCCTTTGTTTTTTAGGTTTTGTAGTTCGGAAATTATTTCGGTATAGAGTCGTGTAGTGTTTAATGTTATTGGACCAGGTGTTCTGGTTTCGCCAAACAGTGGGATTTTTATTTCAAACCAATATCTTTTAATCGTTTTCATTAATGATGCTAATATTTTCGATTTAAAGTAGGGGAAATCGTATCCCACCTGTGTTTTTGGGCCGTACATTTCTCTATGGCTACCTCTTCCGGTTGGTAGTTCCAAAAATACCAGAATGCCATCGGCTGCAATTTTTTAATTGTTTTCGTTGTGATTGGTTGTATCTGTGCTGTGTATAATATTGATGGTAGGAATATTGTGTTGATTATCCGAGCTCGCGCTTGTAGCGAAAACATGCTCGGACGCCAATTTTGCATTTTAGTTTGTATTGTTTGCGTTATGTCATTTGCAGAGTGTTTCCTCTCTTCGTGTGGAATGGGACTCCTAGAATTTTTAGTGGTCCGTGACTATGTTCCATCCGTGTGGCGGAGTCCCATTTGGTTGTTTATGTGTTTCAAGGGGGTTTTTGTTTGATTTAACTTTAATCCCGATAGTTTACTAAATTGTTCTGTAATTTTAATGAGTGTATGTAATGATTCCTTTTGTGTTATCATTGCCGTGATGTCGTCCGCATGGCAGATCGCTTTGCATTCTTCATGCGATCTGTCAGGCAAACTCATCCAAGCAATACTTTTGTTCATCTGTATGGCTTGTAATAATGGTTCCATACATAACGTGAAGAGGGTTGGGCTAAGTGGCCAGCCCTGTCTCACCCCCTCTGTATTGTAATAGGATCCGTTATTTGACCATTTATTTGTAAATGTGTAGTGCTGTCTTGGTATATTGTTCGTATACAATTTATTACTTTGGGGTGTATTCTGAATTTTGCTAGTGTGTGGAACATATATTCGTGTCTCACGGAATCGAAGGCTTTGTCTAAGTTTACGAGAAAAAGTTTGTTTCTTTCTTGTTTGCGTAATTTATGACATCGCGTATTAGGTTTAAGTTTAAATGTATGCTTCGATTGAGTATGCTGCTTGTCTGATTTCATTTTATTAAGTATGTCATTGTATTTTTTATTCTGTTGTGTATTATTTTAGTGAATATTTTATAGTCAGTATTAATCAGTGTAACTGGTCGCTAATTTCTGATTTTGTTTGTGTTGTCACCTGTTTTTGGAATAAAGATGCTCAGGCGTGTTTTAAAATCTGTGTGTATCTGGTTTGTGTTTAGAAAGGTGTTAAATAAATCTGTTAATTTAAGCCTTACAATATGAAGGAAAGTTTGGTAATATTCAGTCGGTATAACATCAATGCCGGGTGTTTTTTTGTTACTGAAGGATTTGATAGCTTCAAATCCTTCAGTAGCAAATGTTCATCCAAACTTCAGTCACTTCGTTTAATGTAATTTGTTTCTCTTGGTATGCTTGATGGTGTTCCAGCGTTTGCTGAAAGTTGGTATTTTCCCATTCAATTGTTCCCTGCGTTTCTGCTGTTGTTTGTGTAAATAAGTCTGTGTAGTGTTGGTGGAAAGCCTTAGCTATTTCCGGAGTAGTGTTGCGATCTTGTCGTTTTCGTATATGATATTTCTAATTAAGTTAGTGGAATGGTTTTTCTTTAATCTTTTGTACAATGGCACATTGTCTGTTTCTTGAAGTAGCCATTTGGCTCTAATTTTCCATTTAAATTTACGTATTTCTTGGATATCTAGTGCCCTAATGTCTTCTTGTATTTTCTTGATTGCGTGGTGATTTATTGAACCTGGTGGTTTGTGACGCGAGAATAGTGTGAGTTCTTTGTATAGCTGTCTTCGTTTTTCTTTCGGTTCCGCCGTTTTATGTTTTGCTGTGTTTTGGAAGAAAATCGCAGTGAGGTTTTTCCTAGCGGTTCACCAATGTTGGATCTCTTCCTGTTCCGCTTGTTTCTCATTCCACATTTGTTCGTATTTGGCCCTTACGTCTAACTCCTGTAGAAGGCTGTTGTTCATTTTCCAGTTGCCTGGTCCTGTTTCCATGCCTCCTACCAAAGGTATTTTAGCTTCGACCATCTGGTGATCTGACACGTGCTCGGCGACATTCATGTTAATATGTTTTATGCTGCCGCCACCTGTTGCTAAGGATGTTGTTGTGTAGATTCTGTCTATTCTTGTGTATATGGCTTTGCTGGCGTCGCTCCAGGTTGCGGAGAAAATATTGCCTTTTTTCGAGACCCAGTAGTCTGTGATGTCTGTTTCTCGGCACGTCTTACTATTTCAGCAGCGCCCGAGTTCCCTGTAAGATTATTTCCTCCCTGTTTGTCCCTAACAAGTACTTCTACGCAGTTCCAATCTCCTCCGATTATGAGGTAATCGTGTCCTGCGAGGTAAGTATGAAGTCTTGATAAGAAAGTGAGTCGTTCGGCTTCTCGGTTTGGTGTGTGTATGTTAACGATTTTTTATGTGATGTTGTTGAGTGTCCAGTCAATTGTGATGACTCTTCCCTCGATGTCTCGTCGTATGTTTATTATGTTTCCTGTCATGGGGATTTTAACTATAATGCCTACTCCTCTGGCCCTATCAGTGCCCAAGCTCCAGAAACTTTGGACGTGGTATCTTTGTTCGATGTTTTTGATTTCTTTTAAGGTGTTTATGTGTGTTTCTTTTGTAGGCAGGACTTGTATGTTTCTCTTGTGCATTATTGTTAATATTTCTTTCTGTTTTCTGGAGTTTTTAAAACCCTGTGTATTAAGCGTAGCGATGTTTAGGTGTGCTGTCATTTTTTGGTTGGTTTCCAATCCTCCCTTACCATTTTCTCACCCATAAGTATGGCTTTAGCCATTTCTGGATGTTTTTTAATGCTCCACTTTCGGCATACTGATTCCAGATTGTTGTCGAAGTCGGGGTCTATGTCTATTTTCTGTGTATCCGTTTCAAATTGGGCCTTGGTGCCTCCTTTGTAATGCCCTGCGGTTAACGTGGGTTATAAACGTGGCTTATAAACGTGAGTTCTGTGATTCTCTCCTTTGCTTCATTAAAGCATTTGTGTTCAAGGATGTACATAATTCTGTTTCCTGCTTTGTCTCTCATGTTTGTTGGGGTTTTCGCCTTTTGAATTTTTGGGGGGGGTATTTCTTCTTCTAATGGTTTTTGAATTTCTTTTGTGGGATTTTCTGTGTTCCCTGCAGTGATCTCTATTGGTTGTTGGGGATTATCTGTAGTCAGGGAGTGATTTGGGGTATCACTAGCTTCTTCTGCAGTGATCCCTACATTCAGATTGGGATTTGATGTATCCTCATTTATCCCTGTTGGTTCCTTAGGTTCCACTGTTATTTCCTGATTTTGTGGTGTTGTCTGGGTGGGATTTGCTTTTTCAGCAGTGATCCCTGTCGGTTCTTCTATGGGTAGGTTGGTATTTGCCATATCACTAATTTGATTTGCAGTGATCCCTGTTACTCAAGATGGGGTTTGCTGTATTGCCAATTTCCCCTTCCGAAAACATTTTTTTCCATTTCTGTGGTTTCTGTTGTTGGTATCGTATTGTTTTTTGGGCATTCCCTACTCATGTGTTGTATACTGCCACATCTTGCGCACTGTGGTTGAACTCCAGGATAATATAGGACGTTTACATCCTGCTATAACTAGGATGTTTGGAACCCTTTCAGTCATTGTCATCTTGATCGTCATGCGACCAGTTTGGACAGTCGGGAAATCTGTATATGTTTCCCTTGTTATTTCTATATCCTTCCCGTAACGGAATAATGCGAGTTCTATCCATTCATCACTCAATTCTATAGGTACTCTTTGTACCGTGATCACCTTTCGTGGATCACTGACTTCAGGGATAATGTGTTCTCCAAAAAGATGAAAACCTTGAAGGAGTATCTGCTTAGTTCTGTCACTTTTAACGGACATCTGTACCATGTTACCAGGAAAATAAGGTGACACAAACTATTTCATTCTCAATATTTAGTTCCTGTATTATTTCTTTTAGAACATCCCTCTGTGTCAGCTTTTCCGGTACAGTGAGCTGGAACTGTATAGTGTTTGGTTGTTCAAACGCTATGGGTATTTTTTTGTGTGGGAGTGCATTTGTAAAAGATGCAGAGTTCGTTCGTCTCGATGATTTGGGTATACTGCCGGATAGTGCTTGGGCGTATGATGTCATTCTAGTGATTTTCGTTGTGTGTCAGCTCTTAAAATAAAACACGGAAGTGGGAGTGTTCCCATGTGGCATATGTAGGAGGGAGTGTAGTGTTCCCAGCCAAAAAGATAAAGAGAGAAAAACTTACCCTCGGGCTACGTCATTAACTCGCTGCGTGGCTTATCCATGATGGCAATACTTTCTGGGCTAGAGAGTGCCCTGCTACTGGATCTGGATTCCTGGAGCTGGAACACTCTAACTGGTACACTGAAACTGGAACTTGGCAAAATCGTCACGAACAGGTACTACAAACTTGATTAGCCTTGGAGCTCTCTCTCCGGGCCATGACGACGAAAAGCGTTATCTGGATAGGAACAGATCAGACTAGTACCGATCACTTTGGTTAAAGTATTTACCCAGTCATCATTTCTGTTCAAGAGCTAAACAGCTCTTTTGAAATGTGGGTAAACTTTGAGAAAAGTTGATTCTAAAATCCACTAAACCTGAAAACGTTTGCCTATACCTGCCTTTCAGGGGTGGTGAGAACATCACATCCACGAGGTGGCAGTAAAATCTTTACAGTAACCTAAACTTTGCAAGAAAATCTATGAAAAACGCTTAGCACTTAAACAGTCTCTGTATGTGACTTCATCGACTGTCCCTGCTAATGGCCTAAAAGGAAGAAAAGAAATTGACCCTGTTGTCTGGAGGAGCATGGTAATGCAGCCACACAGGTCAACAAGTACATAAAAAATTAAATAGAGTAAATAGCAAGGGTTAAAGGGTTAAAGAGTTTAATTAACTTTAAAAGTTTATAAATATACATTTTAACTACTTTAAAACGAAAGAAAACTTAAATTGAAAATTTACAGTAAGAAAGTTTACAAAATTCAGGGGATACTTCTTTAATTTATACTCTTTTGGGGACTAGATCAGAACTTTAAAAATGTTTCTTCTTTTTTTGGTCTGATCCATCATAATTCTTTGTGACGCTGATGATTGAGTGGTGGCTCCACTCAGTGATGGCCTTCCACCCACACACCACCACCCCGCAGAACCGCTCATATTCCGAAGGAAATCATTCACCGACAAAGCCCCTCACCGGGCCATGCCGGAGAAAACTTTCTCTGGAGACTCAAATTGCTCCCTTAAGGCAAAAACCTTAAGAGAGCGACCTCAAAACTCTGGAATCTCTGCTTCCCGGGGGGTAACAGCAACAGCCGAACCTCAGTTAAACTTCATTGGTACAGCATTGCCATCCATTACCCTCCCCTCACTGAGCATGTTTGAAGATTTGCTCTTCAAAGCTAAATCCGCTTTAAAAAATTTCCAAAAAGACGTAAACCTGATGGAAATGCAAGTAGATTCGAAGCATTCTAGTGGCATTGAAGTTCCCTCTCTTAAAAGAACAAGATCCAAAAACAGTGATTCTAAAAGCCCCTCACCTCCTGTTTGTTCCAAAAAGAATAAAAATAAGAAAACAAAATCTTAAATCCTTTTCTCCACCTACTTTAATAATCACTGAATGTTTATATAAAAAATGTCCCTGTCTCCTTGGGAAAGCACTACTCTAGCTCCCCGAGATGACAGCGTTAAAATAAATAATTATTTGAACTTAATTATCACCAGCCTAAATAGCAAAAATAGCCAATGACGTTTTATTCTCAGGTTATCACTTGCTAAAATATTTATTAATTTTAAAATTTAAAGTTTTACTCCTCAGTTACTTACAAACTCATAGGTTACACTGCAACCTCATTGAGTTGGTTTTCTCTCCACTCCATGAAATGCAGGCTTATTCTAATTCTTTCATATTTATATATCAAAATTACTTGTATATACCAAGTTTACCCTTAACCTAGAGCTTTTTAGCTCTAACACAAAATGATGACTGGGTAACACCAATTTTTTAGGTACTAGTCTGATCTGTTCTTTTCAGCTGTACGCTATTTGCCGTCGCGGACCTGAAGGAGAGTTCCAAGGCTAAACCGGTTTTGTAGTATCTGTTCCTTCGATTTTTGCCAGTACGTGTGTTCCAGTATTCGAGTCCCAGTACTAGTTCCAATGTTCCAGCTCCAGGAATCCGATTTGGAGGGGCAACAGCCCAGAAGATGTTAAAATCGTGGCAAGGCCACAAAGCTAGATAACGAAGTAGCTGCAGGGTAAGTCCTTTATTTCTTTTCATTTTGGTGGGGACACTACACTCCACAACACCTTACAGGAACACCACCCGCCCAGGCTTTAAATTACACCCCTAATTGATCAATATGATCTCATACGCCCAAATAGCCAAAAGGAAACGCAACCCAGCTGACCACCGGAAACCTACACCTCATACAGACCCATTAAATATTCCGGCTATACCCGCCAACTTGGAACGACCGAACACAATCCAATTTCAGATCCCCTCCGAAGATCAAATCAACCCACGAGATGTTCTGAAAGGAATATCTGGTATTTTCAACAAAAACAGTGAAATAACTTGGATCACTTCGTTTCCTGGGAACCAATTCCTAATTGCACTGAAACCAGAAAGTTCTCGAGATATCCTGCTAGGTGGATTTCGCATTAACTGCCAGCTCATAAAACCACAATCAGTAGATACCCAAAGAAAAACGATTAGGTTTTAAAGAGTACCTATCGAACTAAAGGATGAATGGATACTAACAAGGTTGTTTTATTACGGAAAAGACATGCAAATAACTCGTCATGTCTATAAAGACTTCCCGGCCGCACAGTCCGGAAATATCACCATTACCATGATAATGGAACAACCAGTTCCAAATAAACTCACAATAGCCGGTTGGAAGTTGGTGATGAGCTACCCCGGCATGCAACAAAAATGCACAAGGTGCTACTTCATTCACCAAAAAAGTTGGGAGTGTAACAAAAATAACAAGACAACTACAGAAAATCCCACTACAGAGATTGTGGAAATCGACATTGAACAAAGCAAAGAAACAGAGTTCTCCATTCTGAGTACACCTGAAAATCAGGAAACAACTGGCACCACTGCAAGTCCCAACAAAACTGCAGAAGAACCTCAGGAATCAAAAGAGGTCAGTTTTGACGATATCGTCCTAACAAACAACGAAGAAACAAACCGGGACAGAGGAAGCAAATCCCAACATAAAACCTGAGGAAACAACAATCGATACAGAAGCTATCGATTCCACAAATCCCACCACAGAGACCCAGGAAAAAGAAATTATAGAAGAAGCAATAACCCCCCCCAAAAAAAAAATTCATAAGGTCAAAACCCCAATAAACACGAGGGGCGTAGCGGCAAACAAAATTATATACACCCTTGAACACAAATGCTTCAATGAAGCAAAATAGAGGATCACAGAACCCACCTTTATAACTTTAACCCTAGGGCATTATAAAGGAGGTGCAAATGCCCAGTTTGAATGGGACACACATAAAATCGACATAGACTTCGACTTCGAAAACAATCTCGAATCAGCTTGACGAAAGTGGGGCATTAAAAAACACCTGAAATGGCTAAAGCCATACGTATGGTTGATAAAATGGAAAGAGCAGATTGAAAACCCATCAAAAAATGAGGGCACACATAAACATCGCTACCCTCAACACACAGGATTTTAAAAACTCGAGAAAACAAGAACAAATACTAACCATTATGGAACGGAGGAACATACAAATTCTACTCATACAAGAAACACACATAAACACATTAAAAGAAATCAAAAACATTGAACAAAGATACCAAGTCCAAAGCTTCTGGAGCTTTGGCACAGATAAGGCCAGAGGGGTAGGCATCATAGTTAAAACCCCGATGACAGGAAACATAACAAACATACGCAGAGACATCAAAGGAAGAGTCATCACAATTGACTGAACCCTCGACAACATCACATACAAAATAGTCAACATATACGCACGAAACCGAGAAGCCGAACGACACACTTTCTTATCAAGACTTCATACCTACAGGGTGTTCGGGATAAATTTGACAGTTTCGTAAGGAAAAAGAAAATCTTCTTTGTATCTATTAAATTTAATGAATTGACAAAAAAACATTACAGGCAGAGTTAATTACAATACTATCAACAAGATTTACTCAAAATAACCACCATTAGCATCGATCACAGCTTGAATTCTGCTTCGGAACCTCGAACAAGCTGATGCTACAGTCTCCCTGGGAAGGGCTGCAAAAACTGTTTTAATTTTATCCATTAACTGGGCTTTTGTATTACTGGAAGTGCGATTGGTGTCTTTTTCAACTGCGCCCCATACAAAATAATCCATGGGGTTAAGGTCTGGGGAGTTTGGAGGCCAAACATTTGGACTGGTGAAGTCGTAGAAATTTTCAGACAACCATTTTTGACTTTTCCCAGAGTTGTGGCAAGGGGCTGAATCCTGCTGCCATACATACGGCCTACCATTGGCTACCCTTGTTATCCACGGCTTGACTACAGTTAGCAACTCCACGAACAAAGCCCGAATTCCAATGCCAGGGTTCTTCAACACCTGTTCCTGCAGATTTGCGAGGAATTCTGCTGTACGAACGCAATCAGATCGTCTGCTAGGGATCTTTCTTCTTGCTACATCCTCGTTGTCACCATTGCAAGTCTCTAGTTCATGCCTGATTGTTTTTACTGTATTCAGGGAGCATTGGGAAGCAGTCGTAATATCCTTATTTTGATGGCGGGCACGAATCATCATGATACAAGTTATTCTCTTCCATGATTCAGGTGGGTTCCAGCTATCCATCCTTTCTGACATCTTGTATATGAATGAAGAAGGGTCCAAACTTTAATGAAGAGAAGTGTGTGTTAATACATGTAACTTACGGAAAAATATAATTAATTATAAATATGTCAAATTTATCCCGAACACCCTGTACCTCGCTGGAGACGATTACCTCATAATCGGAGGAGATTGGAACTGCATAGAGGTACTTGATATGGACAATCAGGGATGAAACAATCTTACAAGGAACTCGGGAGCGGTTGAAATAGTTAGAATATGCCGCGAAACAGACATAACAGACTACTGGGGGGCAAAAAAAGGTAATACTTTCTCCACAACCTGGAGCAATACCAGCAAAGACATATATATATATATAAAAGAATAGACAGAATCTACACTACAACATCCTTAGCAACACGTGACGGCAGCATAAAATATATTAACATGAACGTCGCCGAGCACGTGTCAGACCACAAGATGGTCGAAGCCAAAATTCCTTTGGTAGTAGGTATGCAAACAGAACCAGGTTACTGGAAATTGAACAAAATTCATACTTATGGTTGACCCAGCCTTCTCCAGGATTTGGATACAAAAACAGAGTATGAACTACTATGGAATGAAAACCACACAGAACAGAAAGAAATCCAAAATTGGTAGCCCAAAATGAAAAAACTCACCGCGATTTTCTTCCAAATCACAGCAAAACGATAAAGGACAGAACAAAAGGAAAAATGCAGACAATTATACTGAGAACTCGCCTTATTCTCGCGTCACAAACCACCAGGTTCACTGAACCACAACATAATCAAGAAAATACAAGAAGACATTAGGGCACTAGACATACAAGAAACACTTAAATTCAAATGGAGAATTAGAGCCCAGTTGCTTCTTCAAGAAACAGACAATGCGGCTTTTTATGAAACATTAAACAAAAGCCATACCACTAACTTAATCAGAAACATAAAATACGAAAACGACAAGATCACAAACACTACTCCAGATATAGCCCAGGTTTTTCACCAACACTACACAGACTTATTTACACAAACAACAGCAGAAACGAAGGGAACAATAGAATGGGAAAACACTAACTTACCGCAAACACTGGAACACCATCAACCATACCAAGAGAAAGAAATTACACTAAACGAAGTGACTGAAGCTATTAAATCCTTCAGTAACAAAAAAACACCCGGAATTGATGACATACCAATTGAATACTATAAAACTTTCCTTCACATTGTAGGGCCTAAATTAACAGATTTATTCAACACCTTCCTAAATACAAACCAGATACACGTGGATTTCAAAAGAGGCCTGACCATCTTTATTCCATAAACAAGTGACAACACAAACGAAATCACAAATTGGCGAACAATCACACTAACAAATACCGATTACAATATATTCACAAAAATAATAGACAATAGAATTAAAATGACAATGACATACTTAATAAAGTCAAATCAAACAAGCGGCATACCCAATCGAAGCATACACTTAAACTTAAATCTAATACGCGATGTTATAAATTATGCAAACAAGAAAGAAACAAATCTTTATCTCATAAACGTAGACTTAGCGAAAGCCCTCGATTCCGTCAAACGCGAATATATGTTTGACACACTAACAAAATTCGGAATTAGCCCGAAACTAATAAAATGTATACAGATAATCTACCAAGACAGCACTACACAATTACAAATAAACGGCCAAATTACGGATCCTATTACAATAATGAGAGGGATGAGACATGGCTGCCCATTTAGCCCTACTCTCTTCATGTTATTGTATAGAACTGTTGTTGCAAGCCATACAGATTAACAAAAGTATTGCTGGGATGAGTTTGCCAGGCAGCTCACATGAAGAATGCAAAGCAATTTGCCATGTGGGCGACATCATGGCAATCATAACACAAAAGGAATCATTACATGCACTCATTAAAATTACAGAACAATTTAGTAAACTGTCGGGATTAAAGCTACATCCTACAAAAACTGTGTTGAAACACATAAACAACACAAATCAGACTCCACCACACGGATGGAACATAGTTACGGGACCACTTAAAATTCTAGGAGTCCCATTCACACACGAAGAAAGAAAACTTTCTGCAAATGGCATAACATAAACAATATGAACAAAAATGCAAAATTGGCGTCCGAGCATGTTTTCGCTACAAACGCGAGTTCGGATAATCAATACAATATTCCTACCGTCCATACTATACACAGCACAAATACAACCAACAACAAAGAAAAGAATTAGAAGATGACAGTCGATGGCATTCCGTTACTTTTGGAATTACCAAGAAGAAGAGGTAGCCAGGGACGATATATACGGACCCAAAACACAAGGGGAATAGGATTTCCACATTTTAAATCGAAAACATTAGCGGCATCCATGAAAACCATTAAAAAAGTACTTCGACACGAACAACACCAAGCTCAATGGTTCGCCAGATATTGGCTCGGGATATAAATCCCAGTATTCCGGGAAACCAAAACACCAGGACCAATAACATTAAACACTATGCGATTCTACACAGAAATAATACACTAGCTACAAAACCTGAAAAACAAAGGGGAAGAAATTAACCAGTCGTCAGCCAGCATTCTCAAAATCACAAACAAAATAACACCGTACAAATTACAACAACACCCGCGACAAACCACGGAAAAAACATGGGAAAACATACACAAACTCCGTGACACCTACCTATGAAGAAGTGCTCTTACATGGAGAATGGCCCATGCCTTCTTCCCAACGCGGCACGAACAACACAGAAGAGGAAAAGCCCCACATGAAACATGCGTCTTTTGCCCCGGGGAAGAGACAGTCGAACATCTATTGTATGATTGTCCGGTTGTGCAAGGAGTGTGGAATTATGTGGGAAACAAATTCAACATCCCTGTTCCCTCAAAGGAGGCCATAGTATACTTAAACATAGACACAAAACCAATGAAGAACTTACTCCTCCTCTTCACAATCAAAGAACTACGATACCACATATGGAAAATTAGGAAAGCTAGAGCACACTCGATCCACCAACTTGGTCTGGTAGACATCCTGGCTTCGGCGAGCTGCTCAATCAGAAATTACTTTCATATGAATCTCACGCTAAAAGGAGAGTATAACTTCACCAAAAAATAGTGTACTCCTCCCATTTTAGCGAACATACACGAGGGACAACTGCGATATTATTTTTAATATACACAAAACCTATCATACAATACACCTTGCAACTAATGTTTTTTGAAAAGCTTTTCTTGCAGGGATTTTAGAGTATGGAGGACCTTCGGACCCTACATCGTGGCGGAAGGGACCACCTTCGGGCGGCCATGAAAATGACCTCTGTGATGAAAGAACTATAAGAACGCCAAGTGCTCTAAAGGTATTTTTGAACTTTTACTATCGCTACTAACCTTACTTATTAGCTTATTATAGAATACGTGCATCAAAAAAAAAATAACGGTTTGTTATATATATGTATATGTGTGGGTGCATATGTTTATATATGTGTACGTATTTGTACAAAAAAAGTATAAATATATAAAAACTAACAAAAAAAGTATAAAATTAAAAAGTAAAAAAAGTATAAAATATGAAATGTACAAAAAAATTGTATTAGTACCTTATCCAGAAGTAACTGCGGAATAACATATAATGTATAATTTATAATTTACCATAATGATTATTTAAAAGCTAATAAGTGAGTATATATATATATATATATATATATATATATATATATATTGATTTGAATTAATTAACATTAGAATTAATAATTACAGTATTAATTTTTTTTAAATCCCGTTCACCGGACACTCTGCGGGCAAACCCGCGTAAGTGGTTTAGATTGCACGGTGAACAGAAAGTAGATAAGGGACTGGCACCTTTGCTAGTTAGATCCCCGACCCAAATATTTTAATTGTAACCCACCACTCCCACCCTCTTCAAGACCAGTTTTTCTTCACTTTCCTTTCTGTCTCCTACCTTGAAGACCATAAGTTTCACCAGGACTCCCAGGCCTGCAAATTCGAAAAACCCCGCTGACTCATACAGTGGCCAGAGCGGGCAGGGACGAAAGCGGACCAATGGGAATTATATAGATCCAAGATGGTAATTTACAAAAGGTATAAAGTATAGTTTGAGAAGTGTAGGCAGAGGTCGGAAACTTCGACTAGCTGTACTTTACCAATGAGTATGTCCTCCAAACGGCCTTGGGTAAACAGTGCCCTGGTCAGTGAGGACCTCTAACGATGGGTTAGGTTTTGAACAAATCAAGGTTCTCAAACAAAATCGGTTCTTATCAGCCTGTGACTTCCAGAAAGGCCTCTAGGAAGTTATCACCAATAAATACAGAGCAAAAGACATCCTTCTTGAAACACCAGTTGAGCTTGCAAATGAAACGATTTTTCCCATCACCATTGGTGGTTGAGGACTGAAGTTGGTTTACCTATGGAAACTTCCATTGGATGTAGATGACTTAACTATAAAAAACACTTTCCAACAGTTCGGCCAAGTTCCAGCAGTAGTCAGATGTAATTTCACCAAGTACCCTACTATTGAGCAAGGGGATAAAATTTATGTAAAAATCCTTATGAAGAAAACTATTTCAAACTTTATCATCATTAGTATTCATACAATAATGAATAATTACCAAGGATTAACTAGATTGTGCACTCGATGCCAGCAAGAAGGACACCCTGCCAAAGACTGTCCACTAAATAGATGTGGTAAATGCTCCACAATTGGTCACTCACTACTGAATTGCAAAGAACCTTGCATCAATTGTGGGAAACTAGAGCATAAAAAAACCCAGTGTAAAGCAAAGAAAAACCTAACCGTCTCTTTGGAAGACTATCCAACTCTTCCTTCCACAAACAATCATTCCAAAAGTGATAATGATCAACCAAATCCTCCTCTCTCATCCAAAGCAAAGGTTATTTTGAAAAACCCAGAAGAAGATTTATCTCTCCACTCTGCCTGTATTGAAAGTATTAATATGGAAGGAACCTTTCCTTTAACAACTGATAAGGCAAAGGTTGTAGAGACCCAAGACTACACCAAAAATGCAATTCAAAAAAAAGAAGAAAAATGTTCGGTTCCAAAAGATATTCTAACTCCTAGATCCACGCCTACCAAAAGTTCAGATAAAGAAGTGAAAAACAAACAATCTTCCATCTTGACTGATATGAAGAAAGCAACGAAATCTCAAGTCAACCCTGTGGCAATTCAGGAAAGTCCTGAAGGAAATATACCTCCAGACCTACCAATAAAAAATGGTACTCTGAAAGTGAAGATTCCTCAAGTGATGAGGGAATGGAAACTGACCAAAAGACAGAGACTACTCAAAAAATAGTTAACTCTCAAGATCAAAAAATTAGTGTTCCTTCAAATTTATCCTCTACTGACCCATATACAACAACATGGACGGATTACAAGAAATCTCTAGGATTTACAAACTTGCAAAACTTACAGAATGTTACTACAAACGTTTGTTGTTTTGATAAGAATCCAGAATCTGAAAAGGAATTCGCTCTGCTGGAAGAGATCTATAGCAAACAAACTATTTCAGGCGCTAATTTTCTATTAAGTGAAGAAGAAAGTTTAGAATTACTTCAAGATCTCTATGTTAAGCTAATAAATATAATGGGTCCCTCTATCATCAGAGGTAGGCAATATAATGAGAACATACCCATCCCAGTGATGCATCATGTTTGCTTAGAGATAATGTTATTCATTGGCCACATAGAAAATTTCACTGATGCATCACAACTAATTAGAATCCCTAAATACCAGAGCATGTTTGAAGATTTGTTCTTCAAAGCTAAATCCGCTTTAAAAAATTTCAAAAAAGACATAAACCTGACGGAAATGCAAGTTAATTCGCAGCAGTCTAGTGGCATTGAAGTTCCCTCTCTTAAAAGAATAAAATCCAAAAACAGTGATTCTAAAAGCCCTTCACCTCCTGTTTGCTTCAAAAAAGAATAAAAATAAGAAAATAAAATCTTAAATCCTTTTCCCCGCCTACTTTAATAATCACTGAATGTTTATATAAAAAAATTGTCCCTGTCTTCTTGGGAAAGCACTACTCTAGCTCCCCGATACGACAGTGTTAAAATAAATAATTATTTGAACTTAATTATCACCAGCCTAAATAGCAAAAATAGCCAATGACGTTTTATTCTCAGGTTATTCACTTGCTAAAATATTTATTAATTTTAAAATTTAAAGTTTTACTCCTCAGTTACTTACAAACTCATAGGTTACACTGCAACCTCATGGAGTTGGTTTTCTCCCCACTCCATGAAATGCAGACTTAGTCTAATTCTTTCATATTTATATATCAAAATTACTTGTATATACCAAGTTTAACCTTAACCCTTAACCTAGAGCTTTTTAGCTCTAACACGGAAATGATGACTGGGTAACACCAATTTTTTAAGTACTAGTCTGATCTGTTGTTATCAGCAAAGTTGATTTTGTTCTATCAGCTTGGATATATTGTTCTATCAGCTTGGATATATTGTTCTATCAGCTTGGATATACAGTTCCCTTTTAGGGAACCTGGATATTCTAAGCTGATAGACTAAATAATAGTGTAGTATCTGTTATTTCAACAGTGCTTCCAAGGTGTTTTAAGACCCAAACCCCCGAACTGGGGCAAGGACAAACACAGTTTTATTACTGTGGTGATTAAAGTTCTCCATTGCATTAGCCTACCAGCTTGTATACTCTTTGCCTCCTCTGCACACATACGTGTCTGAGGTTATAGCCGGCAGGCTCCACCCACCAAGAAGACCAGAGGTGGTTGTGTGTCCACACAGTTAGGACCAAACGTATACCAAGCTTAGACTAAGAGAGACTTTGTCATATTCCTCCGTAACAACATCAGTGCCACCGCCTAATATAAGGTGGGGCTGCCCCACACGGTAGGATCTGTACTTAGAATTTGTTGTCTCCGATAAAGCAGTTTAGATTTAAAAGTAGTATGTGTTCTATAAATTTGCTGTCTTCTATAAAGCAGACTAAAACCAACAAGTAACTTTTGTTCTTACTTCTTACTTCTTCTTTTAAAGTCATGGCAAGTAGCAAACTCACTAGAGACTTAACAGTGAGATATACTTTCAAAAAAGCAGTCCAGCCAGAAGGCATAGCAGATGCTTTAGTAAAAATCATAGATGTCAACAGTCTCAGAAATATAAATTGCTGGGACTTCCAGAAAGGCCTCTAGGAATTTATCACCAATAATTACAGAGCAAAAGACATCCTTCTAGAAACACCAGTTCAGCTTGGAAATGAAAAGTTTTTCCCCATCACCATTGGTGGTGGAGGCCTCAAGTTTGTTTACCTAAGGAAACTACCATCGGAAGTAGATGACTTAACTATAAAAAACACTTTCCAACAGTTCGGCTAAGTTCTAGCAGTAGTTAGAAGTAATTTCACCAAGTGCCCTACTATTGAGCACGGGGATAAATTTATGTAAAAATCCTTATGAAGAAAACTATTCCAAACTTTATCATCATTAGTGTTTATACAATAATGACTAATTACCAAGGATTAACTAGATTGTGCACTCGATGCCAGCAAGAAGGACACCTTGCCAAAGACTGTCCACTAAATAGATGTGGTAAATACTCCACAATTGGTCACTCACAACTGAATTGCAAAGAACCTTGCATCAATTGTGGGAAACTAGAGCATAAAAAAATCCAGTGTAAAGCAAAGAAAAACCTAACAGTCTCCTTGGAAGACTATCCACCTCTTCCTTCCACAAACAATCATTCCAAAAGTATTAATGATCAACCAAAACCTCCTCTCTCATCCAAAGGAAAGGTTATTTCGAAAAACCCAGAAGAAGATTTATCTCTCCACTCTGCCTGTATTGAAAGTATTAATATGGAAGGAACCTTTCCTTTAACAACTGATAAGGCAAAGGTTGTAGAGACCCAAGACAACACCCAAAATGCAATTCAAAAAAAGAAGAAAAAATTTCGGTTCCAAAAGATATTCTAACTCCTAGATCCACGCCTACCAAAAGTTCAGTTAAAGAAGTGAAAAATAAACAATCCTCCATCTTGACTGTCATGAAGGAAGCAACGAAATCTCAAGACAACCCTGTGGCAATTCAGGAAAGTCCTGAAGGAAAAATACCTTCAGTCCTTCTAATAAAAAAATGGTACTCTGAAATTGAAAATTTATCAAGTGTTGAGGGAATGGAAACTGACCAAAAGACAGAGACTACAAAAAAAATATTTAACTCACAAGATCAAAAAATTAGTGTTCCTTGAAATTTATCCTCAACTGCCCCAGATACAATAACATGGATGGATTACAAGAAATCTCTAGGATTTACGAACTGGGGCAGTTGAGGATAAATTTCAAGGAACACTAATTTTTTGATCTTGAGAGTTCAAAAAATCTTAGATCTTGAAGTAATTCAAAATGTTTCTTGTTTTGATAAGAATCCAGAATCTGCAAAGGAATTCGCTCTGCTGGAAAAGCTCTATAGCAAACAGACCATTTCTGGCGCTAATTTTCCATTAAGTGAAGAAGAAAGTTTTGAATTACTTCAAGATCTCTATATTAAGCTAATAAACATCATGGGTACCTCTATCATCAAAGGTAGGCAATATAATGAGAACATACTCATTCCAGTGATGCATCATGTTTGCTTAGAGATAATGTTATTCATTGGCCACATAGAAAATTTCACCGATGCATCAGAACTAATTAGAATCCCGAAATACCTGAGCATTATTATTATTATTATTATTCCTGATACCTCCAAGGAGTCTGAAGACTCATCGCGGGAGGACATTTTCAACTGTCTCTACACCTTACCTCTAGTACCAATCAACGCCATCTACCATCCACCTCCAATACCACCACAACTAGTAATTTTTGTCTGTAAATTGCGTGTGTTCTGAAGGGCCGATTTGTATGTATGTGGGATGAAAATCCCGAGTTTCCGGGAGAAAAAACCCTGCTACCTCCGTATGAGATTGGCTAACTCACCATCGATTGAAATCGACCAGATAAAGATTCCTCCCGTCGCGACGAGAATCGAACTTAGGCCTATTCCAATCGAAGGGCGCAATGTACTGTCGTTCTTCCGATTGAGCTACGGAGGTGCTTAAAATTATTCGGACGATCCCTAGGCCACTCAATCTTGGGCGAAAGACCGTCCATCGGTCTTTTTTCTTTTTTGTTTGTATTGTTTGCATTATGTCTTTTGCATAGAGTTTTCTTTCTTCGGGTGTGAATGGGACTCCTAGAATTTTTAGTGTCCCGTAACTGTGTTCCATCCCTGTGTTGGAGTCTCATTTGTGTTGTTTATGTGTTTCAACGCAGTTTTTGTTCGATTTAACTTTAAACACGATATTTTACTAAATTGTTCTGTAATTTTAATGAGTGTATGTAATGATTCCCTTTGTGTTATGATTGCCGTGATTTCGTCATCATGGCAGATCGCTTTGCATTCTTCATGCGATCTGCCAGGTAAACTCATCCCAGCAATACTTTTGTTTGTCTGTATGGCTTGCAATAACGGTTCCATACATAACGTGAAGATGGTTGGGCTAAGTGGGCAGCCGTGTCTCACCCCTCTCTGTATTCTAATAGGATCCGTAATTTGGCCGTTTATTTGTAATTGTGTGGTGCTGTCTTGGTAGGTTTTCTGTATACATTGTATTAGTTTGGGGCTAATTCCGAATTTTGTTAGTGTATCGAACTTATATTCTTGTTTGACGGAATCGATGGCTTTGGCTAACTCTACGTTTACGAGATAAAGATTTGTTTCTTTCTTGTTTGCATAATTTATAACATCGAGTATTAGATTTAAGTTTAAATGTATGCTTCGATTGGGTATTCCGCTTGTTTGATTCGACTTTATTAAGTATGTCATTGTCATTTTAATTCTATTGTCTATTATTTTTGTAAATATTTTGTAGTCGGTATTCGTTAGTGTGATTGGTTGCCAATTTGTGATTTCGTTTGTGTTGTCGCTTGTTTATGGAATAAAGATGGTCAGGCCTCTTTTGAAATCCGCATGTATCTGGTTTGTATTTAGGAAGGTGTTGAATAAATCTTTTAATTTAGGCCCTACAATGTGAAGGAAAGTTTTATAGTATTCAATTGGTATGTCATCAATTCCGGGTGTTTTTTTGTTACTGAAGGATATAATAGCTTCAGTCACTTTGTTTAATGTAATTTCTTTCTCTTGGTATGCTTGATGGTGTTCCAGTGTTTGCGGTAAGTTAGTGTTTTCCCATTCTATTGTTCCCTGCGTTTCTGCTGTTGTTTTTGTAAATAAGTCTGTGTAGTGTTGGTGAAAAGCCTGGGCTATATCTGGAGTAGTGTTTGCGATCTTGTCGTTTTCGTATTTTATGTTTCTGATTAAGTTAGTGGTATGGTTTTGTTTAATCTTTCATAAAAAGCTGCATTGTCTGTTTCTTGGAGGAGCCACTGGGCTCTAATTCTCCATTTGAATTTACGTGTTTCTTGTATGTCTAGTGCCCTAATGTCTTCTTGTATTTTCTTGATTACATGGTGGTTCAGTGACCCTGGTGGTTTGTGACGCGAGAATAAGGTGAGTTCTCGGTATAATTGTCTGCATTTTTCCTTTTGTTCTGTCCTTTTTCGTTTTGCTGTGTTTTGGAAGAAAATCGCGGTGAGGTTTTTCATTTTGGGCCACCAAATTTTGGATTTCTTCCTGTTCTGTGGGATTTTCGTTCCATAGTAGTTCATACTCCGTTTTTGTATCCAAATACTGGAGATGGCTGGTGTTCAGTTTCCAATAACCTGGTCCTGTTTCCATACCTACTACCAAAGGTATTTTGGCTTCGACCATCTTGTGGTCTGACACGTGATCGGCGACGTTCATGTTAATATATTTTATGCTGTCCTCACGTGTTGCTAACGATGTTGTAGTGTAGATTCTGTCTATTCTTGTGGATATGTCCTTGCTGATATTGCTCCAGGTTGCGGAGAAAGTATTACCTTTTGTTACGACCCAGTAGTCTGTTATGTCTGTTTTGCGGCATATTCTAACTATTTCAGCCGCTCACGAGTTCCCTGTAAGATTGTTTCATCCCTGTTTGTCCCTATCAAGTACCTCTATGCAGTTCCAATCTCCTCCGATTATGAGGTAATCGTCTCCAGCGAGGTAGGTATGAAGTCTTGATAAGAAATTGTGTCGTTCGGCTTCTCGATTCGGTGCGTATATGTTGACTATTTTGTATGTTATGTGTTGTCGAAGATCCAGTCAATTGTGATGACTCTTCCTTTGATGTCTCTGTGTATGTTTGTTATGTTTCCTGTCATGGGGGTTTTAACTATGATGCCTACTCCTCTTGCTCTATCTGTGCCAAAGTTCCAGAAGCTTTGGACTTGGTATCTTTGTTCAATGTTTTTGATTTCTTTTAATGTGTTTATGTGTGTTTCTTGTATGAGTAGCACTTGTATGTTCCTCTGTTGCATTATGGTTAGTATTTGTTCTTGTTTCTTGGGTTTTTAAAACCCTGTGTGTTGAGGGTAGCGATGTTTATGTGTGGCCTCATTTTTTGATGGGTTTCCAATCTGCTCTTCCCATTTTCTCACCCATAAGTATGGCTTTAGCCATTTCAGGGTGTTTTTTAAATTTCCCACTTTCGGCAAGCTGATTCGAGATTTTTGTCAAAGTCGGGGTCTATGTCGATTTTATGTGTGTCCCATTCAAATTGCACCTTTGCACCTCCTTTATAATGCCCTTGGGTTAATGTTATAAAGGTGGGTTCTGCGAGCCTCTCTTTTGCTTCATTAAAGCATGTTCGAATGTGTATATAATTTTGTTTGTTGCTTTGCCTCTCGTGCTTGTTGGGGTTTTCACCTTTTGAATTTTTGGGGGGGTTATTTCTTCTTCTGTTTTCTGTGTCTCTATGGTGGAATTTGTAGTGTCGATAGCTTGTTCAACATTCAAGCTGGGACATTCTGTATCGACTGTTGGTTCTTGAGGTTCTATTTTGGGATTTGCTTCATCTGTTGCAGTGATCCCAGTTGTTTCTTCGTTGTTTGTCAGGAGGGTTTCCTCAAAACTGACCTCTTTTGGTTCCTGAGGTTCTGTGGTTTGATTGGGACTTTCAGTTGTCCCAGTTGTTTCCTGATTTTCTGGTGTGCTGAGGATGGGGAACTCTGTTTCTGTGATCTCGTTTGTTTCCACATTCTCTGTTGTGGGGGTTGTTGTAGTTGTTCTGTTAACTTTTTTGCACTTCCAACTTTTGTTGTGAATGGAGTAGCATCTGGTGCATTGTCGTTGCATGCTGGGGTAGTTCATTACCAACTTCCAACCGGCTATTGTGAGAATGTTTGGGTCTGGTGATTCCATTATCATGTTAATGGAAATGTTTCTGGATTGTACGGCCGGGAAGTCTTTATAAACATGTCGTGTTATTTGCACGTCTTTTCCGAAGTGAAATAACCTTGCCTGTATCCACTCGTCCTTTAATTCAAAAGGTACTCTTTGTACCCTGATCGTTTTCCGTTGAATCCCTACTGTTTGTGGTTTTATCTCCACACCAATAATGAAAAACACATCAAGAAGGGTGTCATGGGAACTTTCTGATCTCAGTGTGATCTGCAATCGGTTCCCGTGGAACGAAGTGATCCAAGTTATTTCTTTGTTATTTTTGAAAATATAAGAGATTCCTTTCAGAACATCTCGTGGGTTAATTTGATCTTCGGAGGGGATCTGAAATTGTATGGTTTTGGGTCTTTCGAACTTGTAGGGTATGCCCGGAATATTAAAGGGGTCTGTAACCTGTGTAGGGTTACGGTGCTCGGAAGAATTGTGTATCCCTTTTGCGAGTGTTTGGGCATAAGATGCCATTTTCCTCGTCAGGGGAGTGTTGGAATTAGTTTAAAACTCGGGTGTGTGTGGGCGGGTGTTCCTCTATGTTGTGGGGTGTAGTGTTCCCACCAAAATGAAACGAAATAAAGGACCCTGCAGCTACTTAGTTATCTAGCTGATAGGAACAGATTTTGTTTGAATACCTTGATTTGTTCAAAATCTAACCCATCGTTAGACGTCCTCCATGAGCAGGGCATTGCTTAGCCAAGGCCGTTTGGAGGACTTACTCATTGATAAACCACAGCTAGTCGAAGTTTTCTGCCTCCACCTCCACTTCTCAAACTATACTTTATACCTTTTGTAAATTACCATCTTGGATCTATAAAACTCCCATTGGTCAGCTTTCGTCCCTCCCTGCTCTGGCCACTGTATGAGTCAGAGGGGTTTTTAGACTTTGCGGGCATGGGAGTCCTGGTGAAACTTATGGTCTTGAAGGTAGGAGGCAGAAAGGAAAGTGAAGAAAAAACTGGTCTTGAAGAGAGTGGCAGTGGTGGGCTAAAATTAAAAAGTTTCGGTTGAGGATCTAACTAGCAAAGGTGCCGGTCCATTGTCTAGTTTCTGTTCACCGTGCAATCCACCCCACTTACATGTGTTTGCCTGCAGAGTGTCCGGTTAACAGGAGTTACAAAAAATTAATACTGTAATTATTAATTCTAATGTTAGTTAATTCAAATCAATATATATACTCACTTATTAGCTTTTAAATAATCATTATGTTACAATATAAATTATACATTATACGTTATTCCGCAGTTACTGGGTAAGGTACTAATACAATTTTTTTGTACATTTTTTATTTTATAATATTTTTGTACTTTTTATTTTAAACTTTTTTGTTTGTTTTTATATTCTATCGTATACACATACGTACACATATATAAACATATGTAGCCACACATATACATATATATAAAAAAATGTTTTTTTTTTTTTGATGCACGTATTCTATAATAAACTAATAAGTAATATTAGTAGGGTTAGTAAAAGTTCCAAAATCATACCTTTAGAGCACTTAGCGGCCTTATAGTTCTTCCATCCCAGAGGCCATTTTCATGGCCGCCCGAAGGTGGTCCCTTCCGCCACGATGTAGGGTCCCAAGGTCCTCCATTCTCTAAAGTTCCTGCAAGAAAAGCTTTTCAAAATCCGTTAGTTCCAATGTGTATTGTATGATATGTTTTTGTGTATATTAAAAATAACATCGCAGTTGTCCCTCGTGTATGTTCGCTAAAGTGGAAGGAATACACCATTTTTTGGTGAAGTTATACTCTCCCATTAGCGTGAGATTCGTGTGAAAGTAATTTCTGATTGAGCACCTCGCCGAAGCCAGGATGTCTACCAGACCAAGTTGGTGGATCGAGTGTGCTCTAGCTTTCCTAATTTTCCATATGTGGTATCGTAGTTCTTTGATTGTGAAGAGGAGGAGTAAATTCTTGATTGGTTTTGTGTCCATGTTTAAGTATACTATGGCCTCCTTTGAGGTAAGAGGGATGATGAATTTGTTTCCAACATCATTCCACACTCCTTGTGTAATCGGGCAATCGTACAGTACATGTTCGACTGTCTCTTCCCCGGGGCAAAAGACGCATGTTTCATGTGGGGCTTTTCCTCTTCTGTGTAGTTCGTGCAGCGTTGGGAAGAAGGCATGGGCCATTCTCCACGCAAGAGCACTTCTTGATGGGTAGGTGTCACAGTGTTTGTGTATGTTTTCCCATGTTTTTTCCGTGGTTTGTCGCGGGTGTTGTAATTTGTACGGTGTTATTTTGTTTGTGATTTTGAGAAGGCTGGCTGACGATAGGTTAATTTCTTCCCCTTTGTTTTTCAGGTTTTGTAGCTCGTGTATTATTTCTGTGTAGAATCGCGTTGTGTTTAATGTTATTGGTTCTGGTGTTCTGGTTTCACCAAATATAGTGGGATTTTTATTCCAAGCCAAAATCTGGCAAACCATTTCGCTTGATGTTTTTCATGTTGTAGTACTTTTTTGTAGTTTCCATTGATGCTGCTAAGATTTTTGATTTAAAGTGTGGGAAATGGTATCCTCCCTGTGTTATGGGGCTGTTGATTTCGTCTCTGGCTAGCTCTTCCGCTTGGTAATTCCAAAAATACCGGAATGCCATTTTTTAATTGTTTTCGTTGTGACTGATTGTATTTGTGCCGTGTATAATATTGATGGTAGAAATATTGTATTGATTATCCGAGCTCGCACTTGTAGCGAAAACATGCTCGGTTGCCAATTTTGCATTTTTGTTCATATTGTTTATGTTGTGCCGTTTGCAGAAAGTTTTCTTTCTTCCTATGTGTAATGGGACTCCTAGAACTTTAAGTGGTCCTGTGACTATGTTCCATCCGTGTGGTGGAGTCTCGTTTGTGTAGTTTCTGTGTTTCAGAGCAATTTTCTTCTGATTTAAATGTAATCCCAATAGTTTATTGAATTGTTCTTTAATTTTAATGAGTGCATGCAGTGATTCTTTTTGTGTTATGATTGCCGTGATGTCGTCCGCATGGCAGATCGCTTTACATTCTTCATGTGATTTGCCAGGCAAACTCATCCCAGCAATACTTTTGTTCGTCCGTATGGCTTGTAATAGTGTTCATGCATAACGTGATGAGTGTTGGGTTATGCGGGCAGCCCTGTCATACCCCCGCATTGTATTGTAATAGGGTTTGTTATTTGCCCGTTAATTTCCAATTGGGTAGTGCAGTCTTAGTAGATTGTTTGTATACATTTTATTAATTTAGTATGTATTCCGAAATTTTTGAAAGTATCGAATATATATTCATGTTTGACGGTATCGTCAAAACATGAATATATATTCGACTCTGGCTTGGTCTAAGTTTCAAGGAAAAGGCTTATTTCCTTTTTGTTTGCGTAATTTATGATGTCAGGAATTAGACTCAAATTTAAGTGTATACTTCGTTTGGTATGACCTTGTCTGGTTTGATTTTACTAAGTGTGTCATTGTATTTTTTATTCTATTGTCGATTATTTTTGTGAATATTTTGTAATCGCTGTTTGTTAATGTAATTGGTTTCCAATGTGTGATTTCATTTGTGTTGTTGCCTTTTTTGGTATGAAGATGGTCAGGCCTCTTTTAAAATCTGCTTGTATCTGGTTTGTGTCTAGAAAAGTGTTAAAAAACTCTGTGAGTTTAGGCCCTACTATGTGCAGGAAAGTCTTATAAAATTCAATAGGTATGCTGTCTTCCGGGTGTTTTTTTTGTTACTGTAGGCTTTGATTGCTTCATTAACTTCGTGTAATTCGTTTCTCTTGGTATGCTTGATGGTGTTCCGGTGTTTGTGGTAAATTATTATTTTCCCATTCGGTTGTTTCCTGAGTTTCTTTGGTTGTTTGTGTAAATAGGTTTGTGTAGTGTTTGTGAAAAACATGCGCTATTTCCGGGGTAGTATTGGCAGTCTTGTCGTTTTCGTCTTTTATGTTCCTAATTAGGTTAGTGGAGTGGTTATTGTTTAGTCTTTCGTAGAAAGCCGCGTTGTCCGTTTCTTGGAGTAGCCATTAGGCTCTAATTTTCCATTTATATTTTTGGGCTTCTTGTAGATTAATGCCCTAATGTTTTCTTGTATTTGTATGATTATGTGGTGGTTCAATGAACCTCGTGGTTTGTGACGTGAGAATTGAGCAAGTTCCCGATATAGTTTCTTTCGTTTTTCTTTCTGTTCATTTGCTTTACGTTTTACAGTGTTTTGGAAGAAATTCGCAGTGAGGTTTTTCATTTTGGGACACCAATTTTGGATTTCTTCCTGTTCTGTGTGTTTTTCCTTCCATAGTTGATTGTATTCTGTTTTTGTATCCATATCCTGGAGGAGGCTGGTGTTCAGTTTACAGTACACTGGTCCCGTTTCCATACCTCCTACCAAAAGGCATGGAAAATTTTGGCTTCGCCCATCTTGTGGTCTGACACGTGTTCAACAACGTTCATGTTAATGTGTTTTAAGCTTCCTTCACCCATTGCTAGGGATGTTGTTGTATAGATTCTGTCTATTCTTGTGTGTATACCCTTGCTGGTATTGCTCCATGTTGGGGAGAAATAATTGCCAATTTTCGCGACCCAGTAGTCAGTTACGTTTGTTTCTCAGCATATTCTGTTAGATTGTTTCCTGTTAGATTGTCTCCAGCCTTTTTATCCCTGTCTGGTACCGCTACACAGTTCAAATCTCCTCTGATTATAAGGAAATCTTGTCCTGCGAAATAATTGTGTAATCTGGACAAGATGTGTCGTTCTGCCTCCCTGTTTGGTGCATATATATTCACAATTTTATATGTGATGTTGTCTAGCATCCAATCAATTGCGATAATTCTGCTGTCTGTGTTTCTACGTATGTTTTTGATGTTTCCTCTCATAGGTGTTTTGACCAGAATACCTACTCCTCTTCCTCTGTCGGTGCCGAAGCTTCAGAAGCTTTGGAGGTGGTATGCCTGTTCAATTTTTTGTACTTGTGTCATAGTGTTTATGTGTATTTCCTGAAGCAGTAGAAATTGTATGTTTCTTCGTTGCATTGTGGTTATTATTTTTTCTTCTTGTTTATGTTTTTAAAACCGGGTATATTCAGGGTTGCTATTTCTATTAATGCCGCTATGTTTGTAATTTTTTAGGCTGCGTGTAAGTAGTTGTTGATGTTGCCCAGACGTTCTGTATTGCTTTATTCATGTGGGGGGGGTCGTAGTTTACTCCAACTACTTGCCATGCCTTTATATATCTTCTGTGAGATTATTGAAATTCAATACAAATTTGTCACTGCCCCACTTTAAACTGGCTGGGGATGCTACATCTTTTGTGGTCGTTATTTCTACCTGTGGTGTATGGTGTCTTTTCCTTTAAAGAAATCGTTTACAATAGGAAAAGGGATGGCTGTTTCTTGTGTTGGGTCTTCTATTGTTTGTTGTTGGTTTTGTCTTGTTTGTGCCTGCGTTGTTCGTGTAGCTGTATCTGTCATTGTTTTACTCCGTGTTTGCTGTGGTTCTTGTATTTTTTCCATCGCTGGGATATCAGTCGTTTCAGCACTGACGGTGTCTACGGTTGTTTCCGAGTTTTTATTTTTAATGTCTCTTGGCATTCTTTATTTTTCTTTGTGTCTCTAATGCCTTTCCTATTTGTTCTTCCTGGGTTTCTGTTATGGTGGTGTTTGTCGCGTCGGCATTGTTTGCTGTAATTGTTTCTGGCTGTATGACTTGGTTTTTTCTCATTGTTTCCTGTTGGTTTCTCTGTCTCGTGTTTTCTGTGTTTTTCTTTTTTTTTGTCTTTTCCACACTCCTTTTCTCAAGTGATGTCGAGAGCAACATCTGGTACATAATTGTACAACCCCGGTGTAACTTAGAACTAGCTTCCAACCGGCAATAAAAATGATATTTGGAACCGGTTCATTCATAATCATGCTGATGGTCACAAACCCTGTTTGAACGGTCGGGAATTCTTTGTGTGTATGTCTTGGTATGTTAATCTCCGTCCCGTATCTGCATATTGCATCTTTATCCATTCGGTTTCTATTGGTACTCACTGAATTTGAATGATTTTCCTTTGTGGTCCAATGGATTGTGATTCTATGTCATGCTCTTGTATTTCAAATCCTCCGAGAAGGGTATCCCAGTATGCTGGGGTCCCAAGAGTCAGTTGGTACCTGTTACCAGGAAACCAAGTAATCCAAGTGACTGCATTTTGGTCTTTCAGTGTTGTGGTTATGTCTTGGAGGACGTCTCTTGCGTTTATTTGTTCGTCTGTGGGTATGTGAAACTATCGATTGCGGTCTTTCTAAAACGGCGGGTACTTTGGGCTTTGAAGGAAGAGAAAAAGGAACGCCATTATTAATAATTAGCGGGTTTTAAAATTAAAATACTGAAGAGGGGGGATTCCCAAACCAAAATAGAAGACAAGGAAGGATCTCACCATACGGTCCTTTGTTCTTGCAGCACTTCTGGGTGGAGCAGGCTCTATGCTCTCCTCTACGTCTGCACAACTGGAATCCTAAGCTTAGGACTGGAAAATTCTCCCTCTTCAGATGGCAGGACAGGCACCGGATCAAAAGCTCTCGGCGACAGCAAAAGGACGATAGCTGCTAAAAACAGATACTACACTTTGGTCTTAGCCAAGACGCTCTCGATGACAGTACAGCAGCAAAAAGAACAAAGCTGATAGGAACAGATTTTGTTTGAGTGCCATTTCTGTTTTTTAAACATGTAGGAGGCCTGCTGCAAAGGAAATGGCCAGGAAAGGTAGCAATCCACCAAATAGAGGTGGTTGAAACAGAGCTCTATCAATCCCCTGACCCCCTCCCCAGCACTTCTCAAGATAACACCAGAGAGAGAGAGAGAGGTTATGTCGCCAGTTAATGACCAGTCCCTAGTGCACTCAGGTAACTCCACAGACTATCAGGTTGTTAGCAGAAAGAAGCGTAAGAAGGGGTCGCCAGCTGCAGAACCCGAAATAATACCTCAACCATTGGAAAGATCAACTCCAATGGACTTAACAGCACAACCTAATGAAAGATTAGAGACTGATTCCAGGGCACAACCCAAAGAGAGGATTCCACCAGTAATTTTAAGAAAAATGGTCTTTAATTACAGAGATGATGAAGAATGCAACCATCAAATTTACATCAGCCAAAAGCACAGTTGAAGGAATCCAGATTCAACCAGAAAGAATTTCGGACTACCGCCAGCTCACCAGACTTATGGATGCACTGAAAGTCCCCATATCACATATTTCAGATTAGAAGTGAAAAAAACTTAAAAGTGGTCATCAGAGATCTGGCTGAAACCACACCAGCTGAAGAAATAGGTACTGACCTCAGACCCTAGAGCCAATTAAGATATCACGCATGTACCGAGCAGAAAAGCGCCCCATGCCTTTGGTCTTAGTCGAGATCAGTAAAGACCATAGAGAAATTTATGATCTTACAACAGTCTGCAGCTTAATCATTAAGACCGAACCTCTCAGAAGAAAAGCTTCAGTTGGTCAACGCTATCCCTGCCAAAAGTATGGGCATGCACAAAAGCTAAGTAAAGCAGATTAGAGATGCGTGAAGTGCGGTTACAATCATCCCTCGCCCACTTGCATCAAATCACAAACCACACCTGCTAAGTGTGCAAACTGTGGCGGCAAACACCCAGCCAATTACAAGAGATGTTCACTCCACCCATTCAATCTGCAGAAGGCTTGAGAGGCACTACCCCTGCCCAATCAGAAGCAAACTAACCAGAATTCAGATCGCGGACTGTTACTCCCGAGAAATCATACACATCTACGGTCTCTACTAGTAACAAACCAGCATCTAGCAACCAAACCTCTGCAGCAATCCTAGCTGCTACTTTAGGAGAGATGTTAACGGCCTTTAAAAAAACAAATCCCAATCCGGCCGACACCAATAAATTCCTCAAAAACACACAAGTCATCTTCTCCATGATTAATTGATAACATGGTCACCATAACTACCTCAATAGAGATTGAGTATTGGAATGCTAACGGACTAAACAACAATCTTCTAGAACTAAAAGAATTTGGTGAAAGATATAAGATAGATATCATTTTAGTCAATGAGGTGCATCTTTCGCCTTGTGACAACCCCAAAATATGGTACAACACACTACTTAGGGTAGATAGGCTCAATACCAGAGGGGCGGAATGGCTATATTTGTTAAACAAAGCATAAAATATAATGAAATCAAGAAAACAACAACTATAAACCTGGAAGAAACTGGAATTGAAATACACACCAACAACACAGGTAGTCGAAAGCTATATTCAATCTACAACCCCAAGGCAAACCACTCCTAGTCTCAGACATCTCCCAGCTCCTTGACAGAAATGAAGCCCTGAAGAAGGGAATGTCAAAAAACCGAAATCGGGAAGTCCAGGTGAAGACGAAACAAAAAAAAGGAAACATCAGAAGACACGCAAATCGCTTCCCCGAAAACCAACCCGACATTACTTCATGTCCTAAAGGGATTCCCCGAGATTGGGAGGAAATTAAAAAAAGCAATAGGAACATTCGGGGATATTCAACTATCCTACTTACAGGTAAAAACGGACCCAAAGTTGTTAGTGCAAAATGGGATAACCTCTTTATCGAGGACATAAATCAAATCACCCCCGAGCAGGTACAAGGAGTTCTGGAAGTAGAAGAGGTGGAAATAGCGTTGTTCAGAGCACTTTGTATGCTAGATTACTCCCTGGGAGAAAAGGCAGCTGATCAAATCCTGAAAACTCACAAAAATAGAAAGCAGCGAGAAGTAAACCTCACCCTAACACTCTAACAACTTCGTTGCTTGCTTATATAAATTCTCTAGTCTCTCTCGAGAAAAGAAAAAAATAAACTCGTTTTCTATTTTAGACTATCTAGTTTATATCTGGTCCACACAGGAGGGGGTAGACCTGAGAACCCGAGCGACAAAGACTTACAGCAAGGCTGTGCAGCTCCTTCTGGGCCGCATCACTCAGGCCAGGCTCTTCCCCGTTCTTTCAGTTCTAATTTTGTAACTCACTGGCTTCTTCTCTCGATGGTATGGTGTATCCTTCAGTCAATCCAGTTTTCAATCTTCCAGAATTACTTTTTTTATGTTCTCTTTCATTTGTTTTTCGCTTCTTTCGTCGGTGAGACATCTGCAGAGATGGCTTACCGTCGAAAGCTGAAAGAACGGATAAAATGTCGGAGATCTGCTTGGCCCAGACCTGTTAATAGGTTAAATGTGGCCAAGCAGGTCGACTGAGGCCTCTTTAATACCTACTATCCTCTCTACCTTTTTCTCTTCCTCTCTCACTATCTGCTGACCCTCAGCACAACTTTTAGACTCCACAGGCTGCTGATGAATGATATGAACTCCCATTCTATCTGTTCTTATTAGCTTGATATCTGATAAGGGTCTCATTGGGATCCAAGATATTAAGTTGGTGGGCTATAGATTAATGTAGTATCTGTTTTTTTACAGTACTTCAAAGTCCTATAGGACTCAAACCCCAGACTAGGGAAAAGATAAACACTTATTTGTTTCAGTGGTGTCTTGTGATTTCCACATAGCACCGGTTCCAGCCCAACTGAAACCTATCCTCCCCTCTGTACGAAACGTGCAGGAGGTACATATAGCCGGCAAGCTCCACCCGCTACGACGACCAGTGGTGGTTCTATGGTATTAATCATAGGAAGTAAAGTTGAGACCGAGTGGAAACACTGCACAGTCCACCTAAACAGTTGTGCCCTTATCGCGGCTAATATTAAAAATATTAAATATTATAAAGTAGCACCAGTTCAGAGCTGCTGTCTCCTATATGGTTAAATCTGTTCAGGGCTGCTTAAACTTTCAGGTAGCATGTAATATCTGTAATATCTGTTCTTATTGTTTCTATTCTTCTAGAACTACTGTCTTATATTAACAACTAATGCCACGAGTTTAAACATGTCAAGCAGTAAAATTGCTAGAGACCTAACTGTAAGATACACCTTTAAAAAACCTTTGCAACCAGAAGACATAGCTTGATGTAGTAGGAGTGAATAACATCAAGAATATTAACTGCTGGAATTTCCAGAAAGGCCCATATGAAGTTACTACGTGTAATTATAGTTCAAGAGACAAGTTAATTGAAAACGCAATTGTGTTAGAAGATGAAAAGTTTTTTCCCATCCCTGTTGGTGATGGTGGTATTAAATTTATATACTTCAGGAAACTCCCTGCTGAAGTTGATGATCAAACCTTGAAGTTAATATTCCAACAGTATGGCTTGGTTCTAGCACTGGTGCGAAGTCATTTTAACAAGTACCCCACGATTGAAGGTGACAAGATCTATATCGAAATAAAAAATGACCAAAACTATCCCACATTTTATAACCATCAAAGGTTACACTATAATCGCGAACTATTAGGACATGGACAAGACTTTGCAGTACATATAGGATGGTCACTGTGCAAAAGACTGTCCTTTAAATAGATGCGGTAATTGTTACATAATAGGTCATTCACAACTTAGCTGCATTGAACCATGCAACCAATGTGAAAATTCTTCTCACAGAAGATTCCAATGTTAAAAAAGCATAAAACATCGATAGTGTCTTCAGAGGAGTTCCCCCCCCCTCTACCTACTGCTAAAAGGGATATTACTAGTCAGGCAAAACCGAAATGTACAACAGATAGGAAGGTTTCTGTTGAAGATGAAGAACAAGCTTTATATATTGTAGAAGAAGAACAAAGTTCCCTTCTCCATCTGTGCCCATTTGTTGAAGATTTCTGTAAAAGTTACTATAATAGAAGAAACCCAAAACTCAAGTAATGTTACAAATTCAATCCTATTTAAAAAAGAGTGCGAAACATTAAGTTCAGCAACGTTAGAAGACATGTTTACTAATTACAACGCTGAAATGACAAAGACATCGATGTGCTTAACCATCAATATGCGATGCTTGATCAGTTATTAGAAAAGTGAGATGAATATTATAAGACGTCAACAGAACAAGAAATTCCAAAAGTAAATAATAGAAAAGTTAATTTAATCAAACAGTGTACAGTCATTGTTGATGACATGGCTGTTGAACACCAAGAAAATGTAGGTCCCAAGAGACCCATATCAATAACTTGTGACACTAATAATAATTCAATAAACTCTGACCATGTTAAGAAAAAATGTAAGAAGAAAACAAAGAAATAACCGTTTTTTTTCTTAATTTCACACCATGTCTCTTTTTTAAATTCATTAAAATTCTGTTAAATTATGTAACAAACTAAAAAGTTAATCCTACTCCTCGCTACAACTTTAATATAAATTCTCTATGTCCCTGTTCTCTCGAGAGGCTGCATTGCATGTTTCTCCAGACAACAGGGTCACTACTATGTAATAGTGACAATTAGCTAATAGCAAGGACAGCCAATGAAGTGATATACTGAGACCTTTGATTGCTGAAGTACTTAGTTATTTCTTTTAAGTTTATGTCATAGTTAACATAAAGGTTCTACTGCAACCTCGTTGAGGTGGCTTTCTTAGCATCCCACGAAATGCAGGAATAGGCCAAAAGTTAGGTTTAAATATAGAATCCAGTTTCTTCATAGTTTACTCTAAAAACTAGAGCTCTTTAGCTCTAATACGGAAATGATGACTGGGTAACACCACAAAGTGATTGGTACTCGTATGATCTGTTCTTATCAGCAGATCGAGTTTCAGCTTTTTGGCTGAATCAAAACATAGTATCTGTTCCTATCGGCTTAACATCTGATATGAGTCTCTTTGAGGAACTGGATATTAAGTTGATCGGATAAAGATACAGTGTAGTACCTGTTCTTTACAGTACCACTAAAAAGTCCTAAAGGACCCAAAACCCCAGACTGGGGCAAGAACAAACAAGTTTATTTCAGAGGTGTATGATGTTCTCACATAGCACCGGGTCCATCCCAGTGCGAAATCTACATACCACCTTCTGCACGAGGACAATAGCCGGCAGGCTCCATCTGACATGAAGACCAGTGGTGGCTTCGAGATTATTTAGGAAGGTAGGAAAGTAAGGCTGAGGCCGAGTGAGAACACTGCACTCCCTCCCCAACACTACACGTTTTCTCCCTCAGTCCCTGATTAGGTTTTCGGTTCCCCCAGATAGCTCCTGTATCCTTTAGCCGGCAGAACTCCTTGCAGTTCCAGGTGCCTGGAGAAGACGAAACAGATCTTCTCAAAGAAGATCATAAGCTTCCTTGGAGATGAAAGATATATCACCTGGATTGCCCGTTTTCCAGGTAAGAGGTTTCAAACAACAGTCAGCACAAAAGCAAGAGACATCCTGCTCGAAGGATTCGTATACAAAGCTCAAACCATTATCCCTAACACAGTCGGACTGCCCCAAAAATTAATAAGAATTCAGAGAGTCCCTCTTGAATTAAACCGACAACTGGTTAAGGAAAGCTTAGCCGAGTATGACCATGAAATACGTATTAGACGGTAAAAGATTTCCCCTTCCATCTTAACGGGCAATATGACAATCTCTATGATGATGAAGAAACCAGTCCCAAATATAGTCATAATAGCCAGGTGGAAGCTAGTGCTGAGTTACCCAGGGATCATACGACAATGTACAAAGTGCAACGCAATATAACACCTAAGTACAGACTGCCCGACAAGATAAAGGGATAAAATAACTGACACAAACGTAATAAAGGATAACGAAACAAACGAGGGAATGGAAATAGCAACTACTACAGAAGACGACGCAAGAAGCACTACATCTCTTGAAGAACCCCCAGAATCAGAAGAGAAAGAAACGGAAATAGGGAAAAAATTAGAAAACAGAAACCAAACCAAACTCAAGAAACTGATATCGAAACCAAAACAAACCGCAGACGAACCCACCAAAGAACCAGCTATGAATAAAGAATTAAGAAATGAAGACAAGAATGATGTGGAGAAAAAAGGAGAGGAAGGAAATAAACCCTCCAAATCACAAGCTGAGGAAGGAGATTTGTTATTTATAATTCAAGAACTTGATCAAATTTACAATGACGAACACTCCACAATCCTTAAGATAGGACATCTAGTCATGAAAAGGTTCACTGAGAAACGAACGACTTCTCATAAAATTAAAAAAGCAAGATGCGGAACTTTACCTTTTCTACAATGAAAGGCGTTATCTTAGGACTGTAGGTTTGGTATGGTCAGAAACTATAATCTACGACATAACTAAAATGGAACCAAGTGACTTCGATCATTTTACACTATTACCTCCAGAAGAAACGATGGCGGTGCACAATAACATTTACAAATTAATAAGAGACGAAACATTAAATTTTTACCAAGAGATTATACGAAGCCATTTTGAAAGACTGGCAGAAGAAAAACTAAACTAACTTAAACTTTTCTTTTTTTTTACAGGCAAGTTAGAGTATGGAAAACTTAGAACAGGACTCTAGATCACAGCAGGAAAGACCAACTTCAGGTGGCCACTGGGATGCAAGTACTGTGACAAGTTGCCAGGTGCTGTAAACAAGGAAATATTCAACATACTTACACGACTAACCCTTATTTAAAAAAAAAGGGGGAGGGGGATATAATATTTCCTCTGTTTAGGAATATACTAACCTTACGCAGAAGTAACTGCCAAATAAAACACCAACCAACCAGGAGGTATAAACTACTAACCAGATGAGTAATGAAAGTTTATGTATTTTATAACAAAAAAATAGTTTTATAATCATTTTCTTAAATAGCTACTAACACACTAACCCCCTGTCTCACCAAGCCGTCTCAAGCCTAACCCTAATTCCAAAATCTCAATTGGGACGGCATGGGGAACAGAAACTAGGAAAGGGACTGACACCTTTCGCTGGGAAGAACCTCGACAAAAGTAAATATAAATGTTCTAAGAGAAACCCACCCTGACCACCCACTTCAAGCCCAGTTTTTTCTTCAGCTTTTCTATCATTCTACCTTCAGACCATAAGTTTCAACAGGATTCCTAGGCCTGCAAAGCCTATAAATCCCCTCGGCTGAGACAATAGCTGAGCGGGCAATGGCGGAACAGGCCAATGGGAATTTAATAGATTCAAAATGGTAATTAACTAAAAGGAATAAGGTATAGTTAAAGGAGTGGAAGCGGAGGCTGAAACTTTGATAACTGTACTTTATCAATGAATATATCTTCCATTGGCCTTGGCGGAGTTATGCCCTGGTCATGGAAGATGTCTAACTATAGTTAGATTTAACAGTCATGGTACTCAAACAAAATCTGTTCTCATCAGCTTGATATCGATTACGGTTCCCCATTGGGGACCAAGATATTAAGCTGATCTGCTATATATAAAACGTAGTATCTGTTATTTACAGTACTATTAAGGTCTCGATTGACCTAAATCCCGGACTGGGGAAAAGACAAACACTAATTAGGAGTGTCCCTTATATTTCATACATTGGCTAACATAACTCAAAAAGGGGTATATATATTTTTTGGGGGGCATTATGGGCGAGTATAGAAAGTAATTATGGCAGAATAAAAAATGTGGAAAAATTTTGTACATACCTTGTTTTTGGTTTAATGATGCCTTCTAAATCCAAGCTCTTGCTGAAAGGTTGTATGTATACGGGGGAGGGGAAGAGGGAAAGAACATGGGGATGTGCTTGAGACACGGGAAATAAGTTTGGAAACCCTGGTTACTATTAATAATATATATATTATTTTGTTGTGGGGAGAGGGAGGGAGAGGGGGAGGGTAAATGAAGGGAAAGGGTAGCCTTATGTGGAAACTGGGGCAAGGATTTACGGGGTATGGATCGTTTTGGTCATCGTCTGACCATCGTCAGAACTTTGTGGGAATGACTATAGGGCTATGTCAAGGCTGTAAGTTGCATCTGGGCATTTGTTGTCGCTAAATGGCCGGAGGCGTGGCTTAATTTGTAATTTTAGGAACGTCCAACATTCGGAAATTAGGTAGGGGCGGTGGACGTTGATAGAATTTCCATCGCATTTTATGGCAATAGTTTCGGATATTCTAAGCATTGTTTCATTTTCTTTTTGTCAATGATTATGACTTTGTCAATTTGGGGGATGTGTTTTAGTTCAAGGGCGTGACCTGCAATTTCTGTCTTCCTCGTATTCTGTGTTTTGTTTTTCTTTTTGGTGTTGCGATGTTTTTTTGTGTTCAGATATTCTGGAATGGGAATATTGCAATCCCTGAAGTGCTCTTGTAGTCTAGTCCATAACGACCTAATTGTAGAGACCGTGTACTTTGAACTTTGAACTTAATTGGTTGATGGACTGAGTCCTTGACTCTTTTTCCCTTCATCGGGATTTTAGATTGTGGGTGATGAGATTATTGTGGGTAATTTACCCGCTCATTGTGAGCATTGAGGCTGTATAAGCTTTCTCTTGCGATGGAGGATTTCGGTTTTTTATGTTTGAAACGATCTGAAGGCTTATAGTCCTCTGCCTGTCGAACTAGCTGATTTGGGTGATTATCAGTAATTGTGAAGAATTTCTCCGCAATGCTTGTCATGTAGGTCTTAATATCTGGAAGATTGGCTTCTTGATGTAACTGGATGTTTCTGATGAACCATGGGGCATTAAATATTTTACTTCAATGGCATTAAATGCCATTCTTAGGCATTTATTCTGTATTATCTGAAGTCTGTTGATGTTGCTTTTGGTCGTGTGACCCCACGTTGGAGAGGCGTAAGTTAGTTGCGGTCTGATTACCGATTTGAAAAGGAGGATTTTGTTGTTTATGCTTAGGAAGCTGTTCTTATTCAAAAGTGGATATAGCTGTGCTATAGTCTGACTTGCCTTAGTGGCAACACTGTCCATATGTGACTTGAAGTTTAGACATCTATCAAGATGAATTCCCAGATATTTGGTAGAATTGCACCAAGGGATGATTTTACCAAACATTTGTATGCTTGTATTCGGTTCTGCTTTACGTCTGGTGAAAAGTACTGCAGATCTTTTGTTTGGATTATTTGCGATTCGCCACTTGGTGTACCAATCCTCCAATTCATTGACTGCTCTCTGCAGCTTGATTGTGGCCAGGTGTCGACGGAGGGTCTGGCTATCATGATTGTGTCGTCGGCATATAGAGCGGTGATAGCTGGAGACAGTTTGGGGAGATCTGCCATGTATATGACAGATCTCCCCAAAGAGTAGAAGAGCAGGGGAGATAGCAGAGAGCCTTGAGGGACCCCGGCCGTGATTCTCCTCTCTGTGGATCTGATACCGTTGAGTTTTATTTTAAATTTTCTATTATTTAGATATGATTTGATAAGTAGAACTAGTGGCAATGGAATACCAACTTCGTGTAGTTTAAAAATTAGTCCATGATGCCACACTCTATAAAATGCCTGAGTGATATCTAAGAAAACTGCGCCAGAGTGTTGGTGCCATTCATACCCTTGGGTTATATATTCGATAACTCTGTAAATTTGTAGCGTTGTGGAGTAATATTTCCTAAAGCCGAATTGTTCATCTTGAATTATATGGTTGATATCTGTTGCCTCTTGAATCCGTGTGAGAATAGCACATTCGGCTATCTTATCTATGCATGAAAGAAGGCTGATTGGTCTGTAATTTTCAGGAAACTGTATTTTTTCCAGGTTTGGGAATTAGGAAAACGTCGGCAATTTTCCATCGCTGTGGGAAATAATTTAGCCGGAGGATGGCATTAATGATGGCTACTAGATGAATAACCCCTTTGCGAGGAAGTAACTTGAGTGCCTTGTTTGTTATTCCATCTGGACCTGGAGCCTTTTTGTTATTTAGTTTTCTTAAAATCTCATATACTTTTGTTGGTGACACGGATTTGTAATTGGATTGGATTGAGGCATTTTGAATTATTTTACGCAATTGGGTGTGAATTTTACTTATGAAATTTATATCTGTATTGATATAATTTGGGCTGCATTGTTTTTCTAAACTGTCAGCAAATGCTTCAGCTTTTTCCTCGTCGTTGTAGACAACATCAGATTCACCTTGGATTGGAGGAAATGTAAAACTCTTTGAACGGAGTGATTTCATCATTTTCCATATTGATTGATCCTCTGTGTTTAATTGGAGAATTTTGTTATTCCAGAGTTGGTGACTGTGGTCCTTTAGGGCATATCAAACCTGGTTTGTTGCTCTATTCACTGCTTGTTTAGCCACTGGGTCCATTGTTCTCTGATATTGTCTTTTTAATCTGTTTTTCTCTTGGATAAGATGTTTTATATCCTGTGGAAGTTTATTGGATGGTGTACATGTGGTTATATTTGTTACCTGTGTTATAGCTGTCAGCAGTTGTTTTTCAAGAGTCTTCACTGCTTTTTCTACATCTTCGGAAAATGTTATATGCGGTATTGGACCAAGGTTTTCCTGGAAGGCTGAGGGAAGTCGTTTCCAATTTATAAATGTGGTGGTGTTTTCTGTTAAATCTTGTATGCTGCCTAGTCACCAAGATTTTAGTAATACAGAGCTTATAAGTATTTTACCAGAACAAGTTACCATAAAGTGTTTTAACCTTATTAAATAAAAATCTCAGGAGGAGATATAGATGTAGAAAGTATTTTACCTTGGATATAATAAATGTTAAAAATTCCAATCAATTTTAAACCTGGTTTTATTCCATTTCCCAAGTAAGCAAACAGACAAACAAGTCAAGTTTGCACCTGCAAGTGATGCAAGTCTAGCTGTAGGATCAGCTAGTGATGGTGGTCCTTGGGTTCTGTGGGATGTCGGCCATGTAGATTGTGAGAAGTAGGGGAGCCAGCAGGGAACCCTGTGGTACTCCTGCCAGGATTTTGCGCCTAGTTGAGATGGTGCCATTTATTTTTATCAGCATGAATCCGTCAGTGAAGTATGATTTTATTAGTCTGATAAGGTTTGCTGGTATGTTGGCCTGTATAAGTTTGTAGAGTAATCCTTGATGTACTGGTTTGTCCGTGGTCAGTCTTAAGGTATGCTTGACCTGCTGGTGGATTTCATAAATGTGGGTGATGTTTATGTTGTCGTATGATGGGCTGCATTGTTTTTCTTGGTTGTCTGCTATTGCTTCTGCTTTTTCTGTATCAGTATATCATACCTTATCAAAGGCCTTTGCAACATCCAGAAACACTGCAGCTGTGTGCAGGTTCCAGTTGTATACTTGTGTGATGTGCTCCACTAGTAGGTGTATTTGTTTCACTGTGCTGTGTACACGGTGGAAGCCAAATTGTTCGTTTGGTATTTTTCCTAATTTGTCTGATTTTTCTTGTAGTCTTGAGAGGATGATTTTTTCAGCAATCTTTCCTAGGTTGGATAGGAGGCTGATGGAACGGTAGCTTTGTGGGAGTTGTGGATTGTTTCCTGGATATTTATTTGTATGATGTCGGCAGCTTTTCATGTGTTGTATGTGGGGAAGTGTTGTATCCTCAGTATTGCGTTGATTATGTTAACCAGTAGCACAATAGCCTTTTGAGGAAGTAATTTGATGATTCTGTTTATAATTCCATCTGGCCTGGAGCTTTTTTTGTTACAATGTTTTATGATATTGGTTATTTCCATTAGAGTGTTGGGGGTGATGCTGTCTGTATGGTCCGTGGACATTCTTAAAGGTACACTTGACCTGCTGGTGGATTTTATAAATCTGGGTGATGTTTATGTTGTCTTATGATGGGCTGCATTGTTTTTCTAGGTTGTCTGCTATTGCTTCTGCTTTTTCTGTATCAGTGTGTGCAGTTCCATGTGCAGTCTTTATGGAGGTTAGTGGGTTGCGTTTGGTGCTCATTGTCTTGAAAAATTTCCAAATTCTGTGATCTTCTGGGTTGCGTCATGAGAGATTATTTTCCCGATCCTGATTCCTATGGTTTTGAAGTGCTTTTCTGATTTGATTGGTCAAGTTGTTCAGTGTTTTCTTGTCCTGTGGGGCTCTTGTGTTGTGGTATTTTTCCTGGCTTTGTTTTTGGTTCTGATCATGTCCATGATCTTTTCTGTGAGCCATCTGGTTGGGTGGTTACTTGTGGTTTTGGTGACTGCTTCTAGAGCTTTTTTGATTTGGTTTGTTAGATTGCTTAATGTTTCATCTATTTCTTCTTTTATGTGCCTGGTGGGTACAGGGCCGATGTATTCTGGTAGGATTTTCGCTAGCTTGTCCCATGATATGAAGGTGTGCTGCGGGGGGGGGTCATTTGGTCTTGCATGCGAAGTTTGGGACTGGGTTGTGGTCAGATAATAGTTCATTGATCGTCACTAGTTGGTACTGGTAACTGATGTCTTAAGGATAGCTTTGTCGAGTACATCTGATCTGCCATGACGGCTGTAATGAGTGTGCTCGGTGGGTCCTGCTACCATAACTTAGTTAAGTGTTGAGTAGTTGTTTAGTATGCGTCCGGTTCTGTTATTTGTGGTGCTGAACCATGCTGTGTGTTTGGCGTTTAGGTCTCCTGCTACGATGGTGGGGTCTGTGGTGGCAAGGATGGCATTCAGGTCTGCTGTCAGTAGAAGGTTGCTTGGTGAGTTGTAGGCAGCATAAATCTTCAGGCTTCCTGCGTTGTTTGTGTGGCCTTGTATTCCTGTATTATCCAGGTTAGTAGTCTGTGGATTGGATATGGCATTGTGGTGGAGGTACGGTTTGATATAGATGGCAGTGCCTCCCCTCTGGTGCTGAGTCTATCCGTTCGATACATTGTGTATCCTCTCACTTTTCAGTTGTTAGCAGGTTTAAGTGGGTCTCGTTGATCAGTATTATGTCCGGGTTGTGTCTTTGTGCAAATTCCTGTAGTACTAGTATCTTGCTGGTGAGGCCGTTGGTGTTCCAGGCGGCACTCAGGAGCGAGTTGGGGTTTACTTTGGTTTTATTCATTGTTGAGTACTGTCAGTATGGAATGGGTTCCTTGTAGGAATCTCTTTGTGGAGGATGCCGTTGGGTTTGTTCTGCTGAATTCTTGCAGCGTAGTGGCTAGCGAGGCAGTCAGTATTGCTGTGATGTTGGAGCCTGTTTGTTTGCTCTGTATTGTGTCCTTTGGGCAGGCTGCTTCTGCATAGGTCTTGGGGGGGAGTTAGACCTTTCCTGATTTTTTGGTTAGGGTTCTGTTGGTTGGGTGGCTGGTCAGCCAGGATAATTTGAGTGGACTTGAGTGGGGAGGTTGGGTGGGTCTTGTATCCCCACGATTTCTGGGGTAGTGGTTGCATCCTTTGTAGTTGTGGCTGCACTGGGTCCTCCACAGTTGGCTGGTGTGGTTCTTGGTTTTGTGCATGTAATGGTTCGATGTTTCTCTCCACATTTCAGGTATTTGAATTCAGCTTTGAACAGCTTTTGGGCGTGGCCAAACTTTTGGCAACGGTGGCATTTCCATGCTGATACCCTTTTCCTGAGTGGTTCCATTGTTATTTTAAGTCCGCCGACCGCGGTTATGCCGTAGATTTGTTCTTGAGTATTGTGGACCTCAACTAACACAAGTGGCATTGGTCGTTTGTCGGATCTGAGCATCCGGCCGATTTTGATTGGGGTTAGGCCTTGTTGTGTGAGGTCTGTTGTGATCTCCTCGGTGGTTATGCCTTCAGCTATCCCTCGGAGTGCCAACTTTTTAGCAGCGAAAGGAGTAACACACCTTTTGCTGCTTACGACGAAGGTGTGGTATTGAATCTTGGTATTGTCCATTATTTTGGTCATTTGTCTGTAATCTGTGACCGTTGTTGACTAGATCTTAACCCCTTCGTCTGTTTTTTTGTCCAGGAGTAATATATTTTGTGTTGTCTGAGGTTGCGTGCTACCGTGGTCCATTTGTCTTTATCGCGGAGGATTATTGGGGGATCTTTTCCCTTTTGTCTTGGACTTCTTGTGCAGGTGTGTCTTCTTCCAATTGAATGTCGGCAGTCCTACGCCTTTTACTGGTGTTTTCTTCTGGGGTGGTTCGGCTTGGGGGAGGGTCGCGTTGCATCCTTCAGTCATATCTTCCTCGCCTTCATCATCAGTGCCTTCTGGTTCTTCTATTTTAGAGTAATCCTTGAATGGTGTGTGTGGGGGGGGGGAAATGACTCGTATAATTTGACCTTCCCTGTCCAGTTGTCATTAAGAAGTTTTCCTAACCTTAGGAATTCCCTGTATATGTCATCGAAGTTAAGGATGTCCATTGTCGTGAATCTAGATTCTGTTAATACAAAATTGGCTGGAACTTAACTTCGATGTTTTCATCACAGTTCCACGACTCACTGTTTTACTGCACAGTAGTTAATCCAAATCGTTGTACACTCGTCGTTCACTAATCCACTCAACGATCTCAACAATCACTCGCAATACTACTCAATCACTGAAATCACTCACTCAAGATCACTCCACTCTAATACTATATGTGCATCCGTCGAAACGTTTAGTTTCTATATATATATTCGGCACGAAATTCTTGTAGTTTGTATATTCGGCTATGAAATCATGTTGGATTCAATATTCACTTAATTTTTACATTCATGTATTATATTAGCAGTGTTTTTTCTTTTTTTTTTCTTTGCATTTTTGCACATACTAGGAATGAATGTTATCTCTCAGATATACAGCATCCTACGCTGCAAAATTACCACCGTGACCTCCCGAGTGCAATGGCTCCAAAGTGCAATGGAAGTGATGTTAGCAATTCGGATATGCCAAAGAGTAACCGTAAAGTGCTTTCTTTTAAGTGAAAAATATGAAAGTTCTCGAATTCATAAAATAATAAATAAATGATTATAAAAAAACAAGACGTGTGATGAGGTTGCAAAGATTCTACATTCAGATAGCAGCTTTATTACAGTATGTTGTTATAATTATTTTCTTTTATTATTAGTTGTTGATCTCTTGCTGTGCCCAATTTATAAGTTAAATTTTATCACAGCTATATATGTGTAGGATAAAAACATAATATATATAGCGTTCGCTGTTATCCGCTGTGTCAGGTATCCGTGGGATCTTGGGACGTATCCCACCGGATAAGGGGGGGCACTGTATATGTATTTGTTATAACTATCAGGAGAGCACTCCACCAGAAACTACATTCTGTTTCTTAAACTGTTTCGCGGAACTTTGTGGATATCTCAGCGCATAGAGGTATCTGTGACATGTATTAATGTAGTTTCTGAAGAAAAAAAAAGAAAGAAAGAAACTTCAGTGAAACGGGGAAATAGTAATTTCTATTAAATTGACTTATTTCTTGATCAGTCATGTAACTTTATTATTTGTAATATCATGAACATGTTAAAAATTATTTATATTAAATTCTTATTTTTATTTTAATCATATATTCTCTTAAAATATTTTGACGTAACGGTTCATTAATAATTCCCTTCAATTTTTTTATGAGAAATTTCCAGAGTTCAGGAAATCCTGCATCAAAAAATAAAAGTTTTGATTCGGGATTCCTCAGTCTCAGAGTTTACGAAATACTATTATTCTACACCGCTTAATATTCCATTTTCATACTATGTCACGTGATGCCCACTAATAATAATATTGTTGGTGAACTGCACATGCTCTCTGGTCGATTTATCTACATGTGAAACGATAACCAGGAGAGGAAAAAATGCTGCTTCTGCTATCAAGCTAGTCTTTGACATTAATAGAGGGTCGCCTTTAAATCGGGAAGGGTTTAAACATTTAAAAACTTTTTTATTTATTCTTTCTTTTGTTATAATGAAACACAAAACGTGGAGTTTTTTTATTGGTTATGAGTTATTCAGATTTAAAATCCTTCGTGATTTATGGGCTACCCTATTGGATGAGTGAAATATCTAAAGTGGTAGTAGGCCGGGCATATTGCTCGCAAAGACCTCCAACGATATATAAAGGAAATACTAAATTCCACGGGAAGTAAAACGATCAAAACGCTGACCAAGTTCTCGATGAATGAGGGAAATCATCAGATTTTCAGGAGCACTATGGAGATGTAAAGCGACAGAAAACCAATCATGAAAATATTTTCATCCAACAGTGGATAGCGATAATATCACAATAAACATTATTGATAATGACATCCCCCAAATTATATATACAGTATGTGTATATATATATATATAGGAAAAATAAAAGGAAAACTAACTAGTGAAAATATATAAAATGTAAACATTGGCTTATCCGTTTCTTTCTTTCTTTTTTTTTATGTGTTCAAATTTGGCAGCACACTGTAATTAGTTAGCTCTTAAATATCGTTTTATTAAAAATAATAATAACAAATAAAACTAATAATATGAACTCTTACAATGCATTTATAATGAAGAAGAAAGATTAAGGTATAAAACATTGGATAAAAGAATCACTCATGCAAAAGAGTGAAAGAAAACTGGATAAATAGGCAGTGCACAGAGAGAGAAGGATTACAAAATAGCAACAAAATCAGAGAAGCATTCCTGAAAGTGAAAGAACTTAATGAAAAAGCAAGATGTACACAGTCTAAGAACATCAATGACAAAGATGGAAACTTAATCATTGATAAGGAAAAGATAAATGGAAGATGGGTGGAGTATTTATCAGATCTCTATGATGATGATAATGGTAACATGATAGATGATTCACGACACCTTGAGTTAAACGTAACAGATACCACTCTACCGACAAGAAAAGAGATAGAACATGTAATTAAGAATCTTCCTAATAATAAATCCCCTGCGTGTGATAATATCCCGGCTGAGCTGCTGAAAACTTTGACTGGCAATAATAACAACTATTTACTGGAATCCATTCGGAACATCTATAAAACAACAGAATTACCTGAAGTTTTTACAACATTTATCTGCATACCAATTCTAAAGAAAATAATGCACAAAATTGCGAGGATTACAGAACTGCGAGTCTAATATCCCTTGCATGTAAATTTTTTTAACCATTGTTAACAAACAAACTGAAAGAGCCTTAACCACGCTACCGGCCAAGACGTCTATAGACGTTCACTTTATCATGGATGCGAAGTGCTTATTAAAATTGTAATACCATTGTTATAACAATGAAATATATGATGGATACGAAGAGTATGCGGATGCGTATTTGATCCATAACGGCCGGTAAGGTGGTTAATAGGTGAATTGAGTGAACAACAGACAGGCTTCAGAAGAGGAATGGGAACCATTAACCACAATACCGGCCAAGACGTCTATAACCGTCAAGTTTATCATGGATGCGAAGCGCATATTAAAATTGTAATAACATTGATATTACATTGAAATATATGATGGATACGAAGCATATGAGGATGCGTGTTTAATCAATAATGGCCGGTGAGGTGGTTTTAATGCTATCCTGGAACTAAAAATACTAATAGAAAGATCACTTCAAAGAAATAGGAACATTTCCATATGCTTCATAGACTTTTAGAAGGACTTTGACCAAGTAAAACAAAATTGTTCAATATATTAGATAAATTAGACGTAGAAAATCTTGTACTTAAGATTATAAAAAAGATTTACACCAAACAGAAAATGCAGCTGTTTAAATCTGAGGCTTCTATAGTGAATATAAAAAGAAGAGTTAGACAAGGTTGTATCCTTTCACCAAATCTATTTAATATCTATTGTGAGGTAGTGATGAAAAAGATTGAAAAACAAAAAATAGGAATTAATATCAATGACATAAAATACAGCAATCTTAGATATGATGATGATAGCATTCTAACAGCAGAAAACTGAAGTAAATTAATCAAATTACTGCAAGTACTAATTGAAAAAGGTAAAGATTTTGGAGTAAATATATAAATGTAAAAAAGATCAAATTTATGAAAATCTCAAAAGAAGACAGCTCCGAACCAGAAATATTCATAAACAATATGAAAATTGAATATACAACAGTATACAAATAATTAGGCACCTACTCTACTGCAGATGGAAAGCAAGATAAAGAAATAAAAATAAGAACAGCCATAGCTAAAGATGCCTTCTGGAAAAATAAAGATCTGCTCAGAAGTTCTGTGGGTTTTGAGATAAAGAAAAGAATCATGAGAACATTAGTGTGGCCAGTTTTCATATATGAAAGGGAGACCTGAGTATTCAAGAAGAGAATAAGACAACAGATAACGGCCTTTGAAATGGGGTGCTGTAGGAGAGCTCTGAAAACCTCATGGACAGAACATGTTACCAATACAAATGCCCTACAGAGAATGAAAACAGAGAGTTTTATTACAGGAAACGATCCAGAGAAGGATGATATTGTACTGAGAGTTTCAGCAGGAGACTAACAGCTTTAGAAGGAAAGTTTATGGGAAGAGTTCAAGAGGTTAAAAAGAAAAAAGGACACAGTTTGATGATATAAGATCATGGATAGGATCACATGGCTAAAGTCACCAACAGGGAGAACTAGAAGGACATGATGCTGCATCCTCTCACTGCGGAAGTGAGAAGGTGCAGCACTTCTACATGAAGAAGAAGAAGAAGGAGGTAATGCATTTGGGAAAAAAAATGTACTTCTTTGAAAGTATGGCAATATTTGCCACGTAACAAAGACCTTCAATCGAACTGAAATTTAATACCCTTTATTAATAAAAGTTTTCACAAAATTTCTGTTCATTTACTATACTGATAGCTGCTTTTTTAATAGCAAAGCGATAAAAATATATCAAAAAAAGGAAAAGAGGGAGAGAGAGAGAGAAAAAAAAAATTGGTGTTTATTTTAATACCAAGAAACTTATTGTGAAGTTGTTCAAAAGAGTCGAGAGATTTAAACCACACAGTGTCTCTTTAATATAGTTGCAAGAACGACAGAACGTGATCCTTTGGATTGAAAAAAAAAACAAGTTCGCTTTTTGTCGTATTTGGACTCCATCACAGCGTGTCACAGGGAAGAATATCAATATCTGGATAAAATACATATCATTAAATTGAGCATCTGCATATAATAAAACGTTCAAATAAATATTGTATTTTAAAATTGCCTTTTAATTTTTATTAAATATCTTTGAATAATTAGTGTCTCTTTAATATAGTTGCAAGAACGACAGAACGTGATCCTTTGGATTGAAAAAAAAAACAAGTTCGCTTTTTGTCGTGTTTGGACTCCATCACGGCGTGTCACAGGGAAGAATATCAATATCTGAATAAAATACATATCATTAAATTGAGCATCTGCATATAATAAAACGTTCAAATAAATATTGTATTTTAAAATTGCCTTTTAATTTTTATTAAATATCTTTGAATAATTAGGAATAGTTATAAGTATATTATTGAAAGCATCAATTTGCACTTTTTTGTGACAATAAGTTCCTTCACCCCCCCCCCCCCCAAAAAAAAATCGACATATATTTCTAATCGATATTTGTGCATTTAATGGTCGACAAGTGAATGCATCTTGAAAAAAAAAATTCAAAATAAAATAAAATAAAACTTGCTAAAATACAAAGCTAAAATCATTTTTATGGTATGGAGAAATTTCGCATTTAGATGCACGGCGTTAACGGGGTGTGAAAAATTAGTGAGGGATCTCGACTGGCATATATTTTGTTTCTTTCACAGCTGAATAAGTACACGTAATTTGAATGAATATAGTTATTGTAGTTAATAAATTATTAAACGCCTGATGATGTTGGCCATTGCGTCTCGTCGAATTAACGTGTTCGTGTGTACCATTCGTAATTACGTTCCTCCATGGGTGATATTTTGATTTTAATTGAAGTTGCCTTGAGGATGAAAAAACTGAAGTTGAACACATTTACTGCAAGCTGAATAGCAGCACTAAAATAGAAGTCATTGTTGAAATACATTAGTTCATCCCCCTTGTCCTCTGTCAAACCAGGTCCGAAGATATTAAATGGAAAATTCCGGAAATAAATAATTTATAATTACACCCTCAAAGTGGATATTAGATCCAACATTATTTCAAAGCCGAATGTTTGTAGATACTAGGAAAGTTTCGTAAGCTGACCAGATAGCTTACGAGAATACAATCAGCAGATTAAGCGAGTAATAACTACCTACTTGACTTAGTAGCTAAGCGAACGAAGTCAAGTAGGTAGTGCAACCAGAGAGTGTATTCTAGTAAGCTCTCAGGTCAACTTACAAAACGTTCCTAGTATCTACAAACATTCGGCTTTGAAATAATGTTGGATCTATTATCCACTTTGCGGTGTAATTTTACATCACCAAAATGAAGCTGTATGGCTCTTTCTTTTAGTAACGAACAATTCCACTGGACCCAAAGGTAGTTCAACACCAGGGCTACTCATTGCAAAGGCGAAGAAAGCTACACACTTCCTGAGGTTGCTAAAATTCCATTCACATTCAGATAACTTTATTACTGTGTGTTGTATAATTGTTCTATTTAATTATTAGTTATTCTTAATCACTTACTGTGTCTAATTTATAAATTAAACTTTATCATAGGTATGAATGTATAGGAAAACACATAGTATGTATGCGGTTCGGTACTATCCGCGGTTTCAGATATCTGCAGGGGATCTTGGAATGTATCCCCCAAGGCTAAGGTGGGACTACGGTACATACACATTGCTTCACTCAGTTATTTGCTTCGCCCATCGAGTCACTAACGTTGAACGTTAGCTTGATAAAACAATACGAATGGAAGGAGTTTTCCATTATAGAAGTTCAAAACTGTAGTTGAATTTCTACAATTACGTGCACACACACACCCTTCTTTTAACTTATCGCTGTGGTTGCTCGTAGTATGACTGGTTTAAAAATAAAAATAATTAAAAATTGTATCGAAGCAAACTGTGCAATAATATTAACATATTTCCATATTTGTAATAAGCATAATATATCTATATCCTTGTGTATTCCAAAAATAATTCCACATTTTATTTCGTATCATGTAGATTTTTATGGGCGACCAAACATCTAGCTGTGGACAAGTGAATCATCGGAAATATGATTGATCTTAGGAATATCCCGAAACCCCCTTCATACGGTTTGGCAATAAAGAACGTTGGAATTACAATCAAAAATGTTACCCTTCAAATAAGTAGAGTTTACACGTTGTCTAATTTGACAAATATCGCATGGTTTGCGTTTAGAGAAAGTTCTCCAAATGCACAAAACAATCGCAATACATTTCAATATCACTACGAATTTGTTTCACGATATATATATATATAACTTCTTCTAATATTATTTTTAATATTCATTCATATATATAATAACTTCATTTAACCTCCTCCAGACATTTGGTTTACCTGAAGACATTCTGGATGTTTTTTTTGGGGTAAATGATCAGAATTAGTAAACATTACATATTCATACTCAGTCTGCAAATTTGTATTTCTATCCTAGTATGAGTTTACAAAGAAAATAATACTCGGCAAATTATTATAAATGCACATTTATTTCATGTCTCGTTATAATGATAATCCATATTTTTAAAAATCTTTATTTTTCTATAGAAGAATATTAACAAATAATTTAAAAAAGAATATTAACAAAATTTTGCTTAAAAGATGGATTGCGACTAATTCTAAACAACATATTTAAAACATTTGCAATAAATTCTTAACAGTTTTGTGAGCACTTTGCTTTTAAAGAAAAAATAATAGCGGACTAAAAATAAATCAATTGAAGAATAATATAATTCCTTCTTGATTTAGTGCTTTTTAAGATGCTTTAAAAAAACTCATTTTTTTTGCGAAGAATAATAAAATCAATAAAGTTATTGTGACACCTTTTCTAAAGTAACATAAATAAACAAGAATGCCAACTAAGCGTGAATGTTTCTTTCCTTTATATATATATATTTCAGACATTTTTGGATTTACCCCTTACGGGAGTGGAAGATACCAGGTAGTGACCAAAAATATGGAGATCAGAGGAAAGCTTCTCCAAGGGTTTGACTGTGGTAAAGTAAAAGTATCTCCCTTCATGGTTGGGAGCATCCTGAGAACCCTTAAGATACCAGATTTCCCCTAGAATATGCAGAGAACAACGATATAATTCATAGCGTATTCTCTAAGTGGGGAGTTGTAGGCGAAATCCAGGTTCACAATGACGCCGACAATCCTGAGTGGAAGTCAGGAGGGGTAACTATCTCTCTTGAAATGAGGATCGAAGTTCCTAACTTTGTCCTCATAGAATCTGCCCGGGTAATGGTAAATTACCCAGGCGTCAAAAAGCAATGCTTTAGGTGTGGTGCCTTCAATCATCTTGGGGCAGACTGCCCTCGCATAAAATGCAAGAACTTCCTAAAAATTGGCCACAACCAAGAAACATGTGAGGCAGCTTGCTTGAAATGTGGGGTCACTGACCACAAAGTCGACACCTGCCCATCCAGAACCATCACAGAGAGGATGGGTGGTGTAATCACATCAGCAACAAAACCAAGTAATGAAAAGGTCACAACACAGGAAGAGTTTCCGCCTCTTGAGGCCACTCCTGATCATGCCGCCATGTCTAAGACAACAAACAGGTCCTGTAAGGGAGGGAAACCTACCAGAATTGCAGAGGCCAGCAATACGATCCCAACAGAAGAGACTGGCCATGCAGAAACCATCATGGTAACTCCCACGGACGAAAGCGGGGCTGCCACTGCCAATATAGACATCGCCAATTCAGATACAGTAGATGAAGCTGAAGTAGAGATGGAGACGAACACCAAAACTTCCAAACGGCCATTAAGTCTGCAGGAAGAAGAGCTGACAAATCTCAAAACAGCAAAAGTATCTGAAACCGAACACCCAGAAGTCCCTCATGCAAAAGCAGGGGAGACTCTAAAACATCTCCTTAGAGGTATGCCCGGGGTGTCAGAAAAGTTTAAAGAGGCAATAGATAAAGTAGGAGAACCTGAACTCCTCCTCACAGAGAAATATGGACCTGACATCTTCAGTGCAAACTGGGGTGACCTCTCTTTGTTGATGATATCAGCAAAATCACCCCTGAGCAAGTAGAGGCAAGTAGCACTGGATATAGAGGAGGAGGCAGCTTCTGCGTTCTACATAGCTCTCTGCAAACTAGACATGGCCAAGGGAAGTGAGGTGGCCAAAAGAATCATAACAGCCCACAACAAAAGATAGGAACAGTAAACACCTTCTGGATTTCTGTACTCGGCTTCACTGGTTTTTTAGCTCCCACAGGTGGGGGAGGACCAGAGAACCCGCGCAGCGAAGGCTTACAGCGAGGCGGTGCAGTTCCTTGTGAGCTGCATCACTTGGGCGAGATCCTTCCTCCACCTCTAAGTTTACATTTCCATTCCTTCTCCAGATTTATTCTCTCTTTATTTTGTTACATGTTTCCTTTTTAGGATTTTTCCTTTTTTTAAAGTGAAAAATCAACGACCTTTTTGAAACGCCCCTGGGGGGCAAACAGCTAAAACAGGTCAGCTGAGGCCTCTTTTACTTATTCTACCACTATGCACTCTATCTTTATTTCCTCTCCTACTATCTGCTGACTCTCAGCCTATCTTACTCTAGAGGCCAATGATGAAGTTTGTTGAACTCACAAAATATATATATTTCAGACCATGATTTTAATTCTCTAATAATTGAAGACATTTTTAATAATTTGTGGGTTAGTATTGATATTCAGTTATCACGGGATTGATTTTCTTTAATCTTCTTATTTCCAGAATATAAATAAATAATTCCCTGAACATATTCTTTGCTCTCTTAAAACTAACCATGTTAATAATAATTTTTAAATATACATACTGTATTAGGTTTTGTGAACACCTAAACTTTAACAGAATACACAGGTACGTTGTTGTTTACATACAGTATACAAATTTACATCTTGCTGGGGACGTGTAAGTGCTACTGTTGAACAAGACGATGCTGATGTGCAGATTTTTGTCGATTCGAGTTAATTTTCATCTGTAACAAAGACACCTGTAGGATTTCCATCTTTGCAGAATACACGCATGCCACAATGAAATATAGTACTAACAAAATTTTAACATTAACAAATATTTCGTTTCACTTGCGTAAAATGAAATATCATCAGTTTCAGTTGAAGAGCAATAAAACCTGAATGTAGAACAACAGTGAATTATAATGGAAGCTGTTTATACATTTACGTTAACGTAGTACGGTATGTACAGCATGGAGCAGTTGAATTCATATCAGCCTAGTCGTGAACATATTTGACTTCCAAATATTTGTTTGCCCATGCTTAGATAAAAGAATGATGGAAAGGAGACTTGCTACTCTGTAAGTGAAGGAATTCATTTGTGAGTCGCACATCTCTAGCGTCCATTAATGCCCAATGTGGCAAAAATGAATTAAAAGCAGTTTTTCGTTTATTCATTGATTTTTTATTTTTTTTATATTTATTGAAAGCGGTGTAGAATTGAACTGTGTTGTTGGTGGTGAGAAGGAACGATGCTCCAATGCAAACACACTGATTGCGAAGTATGACTTGAGTGATAATTGGTGTGGATAAGTAATGTAAGTTACCCGGCATATTGGGGTGACGAATGTAAAAAACGTGCTATAGAAACTGTCACAGTTAGCATGGGCCTCCCACAATAAGTCATCGATTCCGTGGAGATCAGAAAGTAATAATAATAATAATAATAATAATAATAATAATAATAATAAGTAAGCTTTCTGGAATATAGAAACTTAAGGAGGTGTTGACTGTTAGTAACTATCCAACGAAAAGCTGGACTTCGGAATTTGCAAGACGTACCACAAAATTCTGATGGATATCTCCTTAAGAGGAATCATTAACCCCGAATGTGCTCTGCAATTTTACTTACTGTTACTTTACAAAATTTGGGTGTATGGAACAAAAAAAAGTCCAGTTTATTTTATGTGGAAGAGCTCTGTTAAAATAAGCAGACCATAAGGTCACTGTTGAACGAGACGAACAATCACGGCGTCTCCACTGTCTCATGAGCGTCAATTGAATTGATGCTCATAATAACACATCGTGCAGTCTACACAGTTAATATCATGGAAATTGCCAACAGATTATTGGATTTTTTTAAATGTGTGGATAACTTATTAGATATTCTTGCCAGCAAAGAATTAAGAAGATATTTCCATTAAATAAAACATAAATTAAAATGATGACCTGTTGGACGAAAGAAAATAAATACAGTCGAACTCTGTTGTAATGAGTAAAAAAAAAAAAGTCGTAATGACAGTAGTGTAGCTAGAGCTTTTGCCGCTCCTCTCAATATACACCAAAAATACTACAAAAGGTCAAAACGACGTATATGAAAATAAACACCATGTTTATTTTTGAAGTAAAACCTTAATTTCAACATTCTAAAATGTTATTACTTTTCTGTTAGCTAAATCGTCAGTGACATTGGTGAAGTCTATTTCATAATAATGAAGGTAATTCTTAATCAATTTTATTTAGAAACACTCTTCTCACAACTAGCGACACTTACAGCAATTGTGAGGAAACTTCTCAGTAGTATTACAATCTTTTGAAATGAGTTATCGGGACTTAAGACGTGTTGACTGTTGGTAACTACCCAAGGAAAAGCTGAACTTCGGAATTTGCAAGACGTTTAAAGAATTAACTGTTCAAAAATGTTCAAAGTGCCGCCCCGGGCGAACCCCGCTTCTCCCCTCGCTAGCTAATGAATTTAATTTACGCATATTCCTGTACAATTGTTCACCTTTATAATGAAAATACTTCACCAAAGATTCGGAATAAAACATTCTTAACTGCTGAGTAGTTCTTGGAAAACCTAATTCTTGGATTAGACAAAAATACAACAACAACTTTACTGGTTTGCTGGGTGAAGCATAAAATGCTTTTTGTTTTCCTCTTTGTCTGTGTCGAGAAGCTTGATGGGGGAGTGGGGGTTTGTGAGCCTTATGCTCGCACTTTATGAACTATGGGGTTAGCTCTGTTCTGCTGGGAGCAGGATTGCCTTGGATCTTTTATGTTTGTGATAGTCATGTTCACTGTAACTAGAAGTTTGTCTGACTAGTGGGTTAGGATGAGAGTGTGCTCTGCTGAAGAATATTTTGGCTTGGTCCTGAAGGAGGGAATGGATGTCTGGGGTCTGGTTTCTCTATGGATCTGTGTGTTTCTGACAGACCACGGGGCATTCAGGATCATCCGCACCCACTTGTTTTGTATCCTCTGTAGTTTCAGGATGTTGGATTTGAATGTGTGACTCCATGTAGGGGATGCATATGTGATAACTGGTCATATTACCATCTGGTATAGTAGCAGCTTGTTGCGTGTATTTAGTTTGCTGTTGCGGTTGATCAGGGGGTAGAGCTGGGCTATGGCTCTGGATGTCTTTGTGTCTATGAGTTTGATGTGGCTGTTGAAATTTAGTTTATGGTCCAGCTGTACTCCTAGGTATCTGGCTTCAGTCTGCCAAGTTATCTTTTTTCCGAAGAGATGAATGTCGTCATGGATGAGGGCTTTTCGTCTGGTGAATAGTATAGCTGTGTTTTTGTGGGGGTTTACTTGTATCCTCCAGTCCGAGAACCATTTCTCTAGTGTTGTGATAGTTTCCTGTAAACGACTGATAGCCAGGTGTGGGCGGAGAGATCTTGTCATTATGGCTGTGTCGTCCGCGTATAGGGCTGTGATGGTGGTCCTTGGGTTCTGCAGGATGTCGGCCACATAGATTGTGAAGAGTAGGGGGGCCAGCAGGGAAACATGTGGAACACCTGTCAGGATTTTGCGCCTAGTTGAGATGGTGCCATTTATTTTTACCTGCATGGATCTGTCAGTGAAGTAGGATTTTATTAGTTTGATGAGGTTTGTTGGTATGTTGGGCTGTATGAGTTTGTAGAGTAGTCCTTGGTGCCATACCTTGTTGAAGGCCTTTGCAACATCCAGAAACACTGCAGCTGTGTGCAGGTTCCAGTTGTAACCTTGTGTGATGTGCTCCACCAGTCGGTGTATTTGTTGCACTGTGCTGTGTTCACAGCGGAAGCCAAATTGTTCGTTTGGTATTATTCCTAGTTTGTCTGATTCTTCTTGTAGTCTTGAGAGGATGATTTTTTCAGCAATCTTTCCTAAGTTGGATAGAAGGCTGATGGGTCGGTAGCTTTGAGGGAGTTGTGGATTGTTTCCTGGCTTTTTAATTGGTATGATGTCTGCAGCTTTCCATGCAGTAGGGAAGTGTTGTATCCTCAGTATTGCATTGGTTATGTTAACCAGGTGCACAATAGCCTTTCGAGGAAGCAGTTTGATGATTCTGTTTGTGATTCCATCAGGACCTGGAGCTTTATTGTTATTAAGATGTTTTATGATGTTGGTTATTTCCATTGGGGTAGTGGGGGTGATGCTGCCTGGGTTGTCTGTGGTCAGGCTTAAGGTACGCTTGACCTGCTGGTGGATTTTATAAATGTGGGTGATGTCTATGTTGTCATATGATGGCCTGCATTGCTTTTCTAGGTTGTCTGCTATTGCTCCTGCTTTTTCTGTATCAGTCAGTGCAGTTCCATGTGCGGTCTGCATGGGGGTAATGGGTTGCGTTTGGTGCGTAGGGTCTTCAAAAATTTCCATATTGTGTGATCTTCTGGGTTAAGTGATGAGAGTTTATTTTCCCAATCTTGATTCCTGTGGTTTTTAAGTGATATTCTGAGTTGGTTGGTCAAGTTGTTCAGTATTTTCTTGTCCTGTGGGGCTCTTGTGTTGTGGTATCTTTTCCTGGCTTGGTTTTTTGTTCTGATTAGTTCCATGATGTTTTCTGGGAGTCATCTGGTTGGGTGGTTGGATGTGGTTTTTGTGACTGCTTCTAATGCTTTTTTGATTTGATGTGTTAGATTGTTTACTGCTTCATCTATTTCTTCTTTTTTGCGGATGGTGTGTGCAGTGCGATGTATTCTGGTAGGATTTTTACAAGTTTGTCCCATGAAATGAAGGTGTGCTGGGGAGCCAGTTGTTCTTGCATGCCAAGTTTGATCAGGACTGGGTTGTGGTGAGATGATAATTCATTGATTGTCTCCAGTTGGTACTGGTAACTGATGTTTTTAAGGATAGCTATGTCGAGTACATCTGATCTTCCATTTGGGCTGTAGTGAGTGTGCTCAGTGGGTCCTGCTTCCACAGCTGAGTTCAGTGTTGAGTAGTTGTGTAGGATGCGTCCACTTCTGTTATTTGTGGTGCTAAACCATGCTGTGTGTTTGGCATTCAAGTCTCCTGCTATGATGGTCGGGTCACTGGTGCCAAGGATGGCATCCAGGTCTGCTGTCAGTAGAGGGTTACTTGGAGAGTTGTATGCAGCATATATCTTGATGCTTCCAGCATTGTTTGTGTGGACTTGAATACCTGTAATCTCCAGGTGGGTAGTCTGGGGGTTGAATATGGCATTGTGGTGGAGGTATGGTTTGATGTAGATGGCAGTGCCTCCACCTCTGCTGCTGAGTCTATCCTTTCGGTACATCGTGTATCCTCTCACTTTTGGGTTGCTGGCAGGTCTAAGGTGGGTGTCGTTGGTCAGCATTATGTCTGGGTTGTGTCTTTGTGTGAAATCCTGTAGTTCTAGTGTGTTGTTGGTGAGGCCGTTGGCATTCCAGGTGGCAATCAAGAGTGAGTTGGGTTTTACTTTGGTTTTATTCATTGTTGAGTGCTGTCAGTTTGGAGTGGGTTCCTTGCAGGAATCTCTTTGTGGAGGATGTCGTTGGATTTGTTCTGCTGAATTCTTGCAGCATAGTTGCTAGCGAGGCAGTCAGTGTTGCTGTGATGTTGGAGCTTGTAAGGTTGTCCTGTGTTGTGGCCTTTGGGCGGGCTACTTCTGCGTACGTCTTGGGGGGAGGTTGAGCTCTTTCCTGTCTTGTTTGGTTAGGGTTTGATTGGTTTGATGGCTGGTCAGCCGGGATACTTTGAGTGGTCTTCAGTGGGGGAGGTTGGGCGGGTCTTGCAGTCCCTCTATTTCTGGGGTGGTGGCTGCATCCTTTGTAGTTGGCTGGATGGGGTCCTCCACAGTTGGCACATTTGGCTGGTGTGGTTCTCGGTTTTGGGCATGTAATGGTTTGATGTTTCTCTCCGCATTTCAGGCATTTGAATTCAGCTTTACACAGCTTTTGGGCATGGCGAAACTTTTGGCAACGGTGGCATTGCCCAGCTGATGCCCTTTTCCTGAGTGGTTCCATCGATATTTTAAGTCCGCAGACAGCGGTTATATCGTAGATTTGTTTTTGAGTATTGTGGACCTGATGCTATTAGAGTATTCGAGGGCTAGGGGCGAGTCTTTCCTATCTTGCTAAGTCATTTCGTCTTATGCAGCCACTGAAGGAGGCAATCTAGCCTCAGTAGGCGCTGGTCCCAAGCCCGGATAAATGCGAGGGTTGATGTCAGGAAGGGCATCTGGGCATAAAACTTCAGTGCCAACTCAAACTATGATTATGAGTCAAAGAGAAAATGATATAAGGGCTAGGGCGTACCCCTTAAGCGACGCGCAGCCAAATCGCCTTACAGCTGTGAGAAGTGGATGAGGGCTACCGCATCAAGGGTGGGTGCGGTTAAAGAAGCAAGCCCAGCAGGTGGAGAGGATGTTGCGAGTGGGAACACTGAATGTTGGAAGCATGACTGGAAGGGGAAGAGAGGTGGCAGAAATGATGAGGAAGAGGAAGTTGGACATTTTATGTGTGCAGGAGACAAGGTGGAAAGGGGGAAAGGCAAAGGAACTGGGAGATGGATATAAATTGTTCTACTCTGGAGCGAATAACGAGGGAAGAAATGGTGTAGGAATTGTGGTGTGTGGCAGAATGAAGGGTGAAGTACTCGACGTGGGTAGAAGGAATGACAGGATCATGCTAATGAAATTGGGTCTTGGAGAAGAGCGGGTGGTCGCATTATGTGTATATGCCCCTCAAGTTGGCTGTACAGCAGAGGAAAAAGATGAGTTCTGGAACGTGTTAGATGAAGAAATGAGGGAATTGGAAGAAAATGAGATGGTGATTGTCGGAGGAGACTTGAACGGGCACATAGGAAGACAGAATAGAGACTGTGAAAGGGTGCATGGTGGCCACAGAGTGGGAATGATGAACCAGGAAGGAGAGAGGGTTGTGGACTTTGCAGTAGCATTTGATCTGGCAATTGTGAACTCGTTTTTCTTCAAGAGGAAAAACATTTGATAACATTTAGAAGTGGTAACAACAGCTCACAAATTGACTACATTTTGACTAGAAGAAAACATCTTAAGGTTATGAGAAATTGTAAGGTAATTCCAACAGATCAAGTAGCACAACAACACCGACTACAGTGTGCAGACTTTAAAATAAGATCGAAGATAAGAACTTCTGGTTGCCATTGGATGAAGACAATTAAGTGGTTTCGCTTAAAAGAAGAGAGTGTGAGGAATCGTTTTAGGGAGAGAGTGTTAGAGAGGATTTCGGATGGACTGGAAAGTGTACAAGATTGGTGGAAACATAATTCAAAAGTAATCCTGAGCTGTGCAATCGAGGTGCTTGGTGAGACATCTGGAAAGATTAGAGAGCAGAAGGAGGGTTGGTGGTGGAATAATGATGTACAAGTGGCAGTGACAGCTAAGAGGAAGGCAAAGCAGAAGTGGGATGAGTCAAGAGTGGAAGAGGACAGAGAGGTGTATAAAGAGAGAAAACAAGAAGCCAAGAGAGTTGTGGCAGAGGCGAAGGCCATGGCATATCAAGATCTGTATGATCAATTAGAAACAAAGGAAGGACAGAGAAAAATTTACCAACTAGCGAAATGTAGAAATAAAGCAGCTAAGGGCATCTTACATGTGAGGCAGATCAAAGATGCTGAAGAAAGATTATTATGGAGGGATGTGGACATAAGAAACAGATGGAAAATATACTTTGAGGGACTTCTGAATGAGGAAAATGCAAGGACTCACAGAGGAGATGGGCGGCCTTCTGAGGGGATGGTGCAGAACATCAGTAGAATGGAAGTGATGGAGGCCATGAAGAGGATGAGAAATGGAAAAGAGGTAGGCCCCGACAGAATTCCAGTGGAGGCATGGAAGGCACTGGGGGAAGAGGGAATTGACCTGCTGTGGGACCTGTTCATGAAAGTTTGCCAACAGGAAAATATACCGAAGGAATGGAGGGAGAGTACTCTTGTTCCCATCTACAAGGGTAAAGGGGATGCACAAGACTGTAAAAATTACAGAGGAATAAAGTTGATGTCCCACACAATGAAGATTCTAGAAAGGGTTCTTGATGGTAGATTGAGGGAGGAGCTGGAGATTGCAAAGGAACAATTTGGCTTCATGCCTGGTAGATCAACAACAGATGCTATCTTTGGGTTACGACAGATGATGGAAAAATATCGAGAGAAACAAAGGGAGCAGCATCTGGTATTCATTGATCTGGAGAAAGCATACGATAGAGTGCCAAGGCAAGAAGTCTGGAGGTGTCTGAGGGAGAAGAAGGTGCTGGAGAAATATGTCAGGTTGGTGCAGGAAATGTACAGAAATGTGAAGACAAGTGTTCGGACCTGTTTGGGACATACAGAAAGTTTTCAAGTAACAGTTGGCTTGCATCCAGGGTCAGCATTAAGTCCGATTCTGTTAAATATTGTGATGGAGGTGGTAACAGAGGAGGTGAGAGAAGATGCACCTTGGACTATGTTGTATGCAGATGACATCTTGCTGTGTGCAGATTCAAGAGAAGAAGCAGAAACTAAACTGGAAAGATGGAGAAAAGTCCTGGAAGAGAGAGGTATGAGACTGAGCAGAAGTAAGACAGAGTATATGTGTTGCGCAGTGGGCGGTGGCCAGGAGACAGACCTGGAGCTGGAAGGAAATGTCATCAGGAAGGTGAGAGACTTTAGATACTTAGGTTCAACAGTGGAAGAAGATGGAGGAGGTGAGAAGGAAGTGGGATGCAGGATACAAGCAGGTTGGAGGAACTGGAGGGAGATGGCTGGAGTGTTATGCGATAAGAGGGTGCCGATCAATCTGAAAGGCAAAATTTATAGGACAGTAGTGAGGCCAGCTGTGACATATGCTATAGAAAATGTGGACCTGAGGAAAAATAACATCAGCAGGATGGAAGTAGCAGAGATGAGAATGCTTAGGTGGATGTGCGGTGTGACCAGAAAGGATCATCTGAGAAATGACTGTCAGGGGAACAGTGAAAGTTACGAACTTAGGAGCGAAAATACAGGAGGCAAGGTTGAGATAGTTTGGTCATGTGATGAGGAGGGAGGACGAATATGTGGGAAGAAGGGTCATGCAGATGGATGTGCAAGGAAGGCGGAAGCGTGGGCAGCCAAAGAAGAGATGGAGAGAGCTGGTAGAAGAGGACTTGAAGATGAAGGACTTGGATGTGGTGACAGCCCAAGACAGGAAGGTGTGGAGGAGACTCATAACAAACAGTGACCCCACTTAAGTGGGAGAAGCTGCAGAAGAAGAAGAAGAAGTGGACCTCAACTAACACAAGTGGCACTGATCGTTTGTTGGATCTGAGCATCCGGCTAACTTTGATTGGAGTTAGGCCTTGTTGTGCGAGGTCTGTTGTGATCTCCTCAGTGGTTATGCCTTCAGCTACCCTTCGTAGTACCACTTTGAGGTTTCTTTCGCTGCTGAGAGTGAAGGTGTGGTACTGAATGTTGTTGTTGTCCATTATTTTGGTTATTTGCCTGTAATCTGTGACCGTTTGTGGTTGAATCTTAACTCCTTCGTCCGTGTTTTTGGCCCAGGAGTAATCTATTTTGTGTTGTCTGAGGTTATGTGACACCCTGGTCCATTTGTCTTTATCGCGTAGGATTACAGGGGGGACCTTTTCCCTTTTGTCTTGGATTTCTTGTGCAGGTGTGTCTTCTTCCATCTGAGTGTCAGCGGTTCTTCGCCTTTTGCTGGCGTGTTCTTCCGGGGGGTTCGCCTGAATGGGAACTTTTGGTGGGGGAAGGGACGGGATGTTCCCCTCGGATATATCACCCTCGCTTTCGTCGTCAGTGTTATCTGGTTCTTCTATTTTAAAGTCATTGTTAAATGGTGTAGGGGGAAATGATTCGTATAGTTTGACCTTCCCTGGCCAGTTGTCGTTAAGCAGTTTTCCTAGCCTTAGGAATTCCCTGTATACGTCATCGAAGTTAAGGGGTTTGTCCATTGTCGTGGGTCTAGATCAGACTAATAAGAAATTGGCTGGAACTTACCTTCGATGTTTTCATCCCACTTCCAGGACTCACTATTTAACTACACAGTAGATAATCCAAATATAATCCAAATCGTCTTCACTACTCACTCACTGAATCCAATTGGAATCAACTACTGTCACTGTACTAATCTCCTGCGGTATAGTAGCAAACTCAAAATAGTAAATCGATGCAATCAGTTTCGACAAAAATGAAAGCAGTTACAGCTTTTATGGCCACCTGCATCGGATTACGGGCCATTTTGTAACCTAATCTTGTCCATGGGGACCAATCCGTCGCTATCTCTCCAGTGTCAAGCCTCCATTCCTTCTCCCTCACTTTACCCGAACAGGAACGAACCCTTCTCGCAAACATGACTACTGAAAGAAAGTTTCTCTCGTCCCGAAAAAGTCGAAAATATTCGCGAGTTAGAACGTGGTTGAAAAAATGAAGTGTAAAAGGCTTTCTTTGGCCTCTTCAACAGTATTGACATTGGGAAAGAAAAAAATGTTTACATGTCGGAACTGGAAAAAAGAAAATAAAAAATAGAAAGTGAAGGTTTACAAACGTCGATTGAGCTTTGCTTGAATGGTTCACTACACAAAGAAATGCTGGATTCTCAATAGATGGTACGATCTTAAGAAGAAAAATATACTAAACAATTTGGATGTGAATATTTCTGTATGTAACAACGGTGAGCTGTTACACACACACACACATATATATATATATGTATATATATATATATATATGTGTGTGTGTGTGTGTGTGATTTTTAAACTTATAGAACTGTATTAGGCTTTCATGAAAACAGGAATTTTATCTCAAACTTGTAGAACTGTTTTTGAATGTTCATAATGTTTAAACGATAAAATAATTTAAATAAATTATTTAATAATAAGCTTTACTTTTTGAAAAAAAAAATTTTTTTTTTACAATCAGTTACCCATTACTTTGCAAAAGAAAATGAGCAGAAGAAAAGCAGAAGGTGATAGCAAGCACCAGTTTAATGAACTGTGGGAAAATGAGTTCTTATTTATTGTGGGTCCTTCAGGAAAACTGTTGTGCATTGTTCGTGAAAGCACTCTCTCAGATAATAGAAGACATGATCTTAACAGAAACTATAAAACATCAAGCTGAATTAGAATAAAAAATGAAGTTAGTTCCTGGGTCTGAGTTGCGGAAAGAATATGTGGTTAAGAAAAAGGAAGAAATAAAAAAGAGACAAAATATATTTGTGAAACGAAGTTGTGTCTGTCTCTAAAAATTTGCAAAATGTCTTGGTGATAAGAATGTTGAAAGAAAAGTAAGCCAAAGTGCTCTGTCGTATCAAACAGTTACAAGACGCATCGAAGAACTTTCCCATGATGTTACTGAGGAATTGAAAGACCATGTTCATGCTTCTTCTTTCTTTTCTTTAGCCTTGGACGAATCCGTTGACATATGTCATGTAGCCCAATTAAGAATTTTTATAAGAGGAATTGATAGTAATTTTAACATCTTTCATCGTTGACGAACTTATCGGTCTTGAGTCACTTCGTGAAAAAACCAGAGGGTCAGACATATTTGACAAAGTAAAGTCATGTCTAGAAAATGAACAACTAGATTCTAGTAAGCTCATCAGTGTTTGCACTGATGGAGCACCGTCAATAGTAAGTAGAGTTTCTTGAACTGTAACTTTATTTGAAAGGTTTTTAAGTCGTTCTCTACTAACGTGTCACTGTATTATACATGAAGAATCTCTGTGTGTAAAAACTCTGAATTTGAAGCATGTTATGATATCAGTTGTAAAGTGTGAATAAAATTAGAGCAAGAGGGTTAAACAGAAGAAAATTCAGAGAATATTGTGAACTGTTAGAAATGGAATATGGTGATCTCATCCTTCATCGTGAGGTGCGCTGGCTTTCTAAAGGACAAGTTCTCAGTAGATTTTGGAAGCTGAAAGAAAGTGTTCGTAATTTTCTGGAAGAGAAGGATGTGCTGCATGAGGAAAAAGCCTTGTTGTGTGATGAGAAATGGCTATTTGATTTAGCATTTTTAGTTGATGTTACCAGCCACCTCAATGATCTAAATTTGAAACTGCAGGGCAAGAACAAATTGTCTCCTAGCTTAGTAAATGACATCAGTGCATTCAAAATGAAATTAAAGCTGTTCATCTCCCAGTTAGAAAACGGTTATTTATGTCAATTTCCATATTTAAAAGAACATAGTGAATCTGTTGAAGATAATGGCAACTTTACAGAATATACTGAGAAACTCTGATTATTGCAAGAGTCCTTTAACAGTCGTTTTAGCGATTTTGCAGAAAAAGAAGATTGCATACTTGCATTTATAAATCCCTTTTCACTTACTGTACAAAAAACTTAACGATGCCAAGTAACATGCAAATGGAACTTATTGATCTCAAAACCAATTCTTTATTGAAAATGAAATTTCACAACCTGTAGAACTGATTTCAACAAGGAAAATGACTTGTTTTTATGATTCATTTTTCGTATAGTTTAAGCCAATTTTGCCGACCCCCAAAATTTGTTGCACTGTGCAAATGCACATTTTGCACCGTCGGTAAAGCTCGGCCCTGCTTGTTATAGAAAAGACAATCTCAAGAAAGGCTATGAGGCCTCAGCATATTCGCTACTGACATCGGTGATGGAACTGAAGAATAAAACTTCAAGAGTTTCATGCCGAGTAGAGAAACTATATAAAGTTCGGCGATTCCAAGCGTAAGCAAATACCTGGATAGCGGCACCTGACCCATTTGGTAGTGCAAACTGAGGCAACTCATAGAAAAGGTGGAGCAAGCCCCGACCACTTGGAGCCATATTACTGTTCTAAATTATGAGACAAGTTTGCTACCCAGACCGGTTTCAACCTTTATTGAAGTCTCATCAGTGACTAGGTAGACCCTAGTTAATACCAAGTTTATAGCGAACAAAACTTACATCCCTTCTATGAGAATTGCCAAGAAGGTGTCCAAATAAATTACTAATTATATGAAGAGCCAAAGGCTGCAATTCGGCGACATGAACTTATTTAAGTTAAGGGATATTGCATCCCATATTGTTACAATAAGGGATGAAACAATATGGGAAGTAATATCCCTTAACTTAAATAAGTTCATGTCGCCGAATTGAAGACTTTGGCTATTCATATAATTAGTAATAAAACTTCATTTTATAATGATGCGCCAATACAATTCCTAAGGAAAAACAGGAGATTGGAACTTGTGTATAAATAAGTAAAACGTGTTATTTCAGCCTTTCTTTGGTTGATTCTGGAAAAATTATAATTTCCCAAGTTATTAGTTTTTCCAATTTCTGTGGTATTCTATGGATGATATAAAAACCGTATCAAAACTAAAATTATCCGTGTCTCACTCTAGTATTTGCCAATGATAATCTAATCTCAGCAAGAAGTGTAAACCATCTGAGTGTCTCACAAAAACGCCTCTCTTAAGCATAACTGTAGCTATTGTTCATTTGACCTTCATGCCTTCCATGTCTAAAATTGTATTAACATGTCTCGTTCGCACCTAGGTGTCTCGGTCATTCTCTTATTCCTTAGCGGGTACTAGCTTTTACCATATGGATGCTTCCAGGACGAGTGGTCGCATTTTCATAAAGAATTAGTTTCATCCAGACATTTAACACTCCGGAAGTTGAGGTCGTAATTTTAACCATTCCCATTAACATTACTGACAGGATGGGTGAAGCACTAGTGCTTTACGTATTCCCCTTTATCTGTAATGAGAGTTGTTTGGGAATGGGAGATTTGTGAGCAGTTAAGCTCGCCCTCTGAGGGCAGTTGTGTTAGCTATGATCAGTTGAGAGAAGAATAACATTCAATCTTTTGTGTTTGTAGTAATCAGTCTCATTGTAATTGACAGCTTGTACGATTAGTGGGTTTGAATGTGAACTTTACTTCACGAAGAATTTTTCTGCAAGATTACGAAGAAAGGAGGAGTTGTATGGAATGCCGGTTTCTCGGTGAATCTGTGAATTTCTGATGAACCACGGTGCATCCAGGATCATCTTATCCTAAGGCATTTGTTTTGGATTCTCTGAAATTTCGAAATGTTTGATCTTGAAGTGTGACTCCATGCTGGTGAGGCATAGGTAATGACTGGACGTATTACCATCCGTTTAAGAAGTAATTTATTATGTACATCCAATTTGCTCTTGTGATTGTTCAATGAGTAGAGCTGTGCTATTACTTTGGAAGATTTTGAGCCAATGATATTGATGTGCTTGTTAAAAAGGAGTTTCTTATCCATTAATGCCTCAAGATATTTGGTCTCTGATTGCCATGGGATCTTTTGACCAGAGAGCAGGATGTCTTCTTTATTGCAGACTTTTCTTCTTGAAAACAGCATGGCTGAGCTTTTGAGGGGGGGGTTCACTTGAATCCTCCAGTTGGTGAACAAGTTTGCTAGCTCATTGATACTTCCTTGGAGTCTAGTGATTGCTAGGCGAGGGCTGAGCGATCTAGCTAGAATAGCGGTGTCGTCGGCATAAAGGGCCGTAGTAGTTGTTCTTGAATTGAGAGGAACATCTGCCAAGTAAGTTGTGAAAAGTATTGGGGCCAGAAGAGAACCCGGAGGTACTCCCGCCAGAATTTTGCGCATCGATGACACAATTCCGTTGAGCTTTACTTGCATGTATCTTTAATTAATGTATGAGTTTCACTAGTTTAATTGGGATACTGTTTAATACTGTTTTCAAATAGTTTGAAGACAAGGCCGTGATGCCAGATCTTATCAAAGGCCTTGGCAACATCCAAAAATAGAGCAGCAGTGTGAAGGTGCCAGTTAAAACCATGAGTCAGTGAATTTATCGTACTGTGTTGTGAGCGTTACCAAACCCAAATTGCTCTTTTGGGATTATTTTCTGTTTGTCCACTGCAGATTGTAGTCTTGATAGGATAAACTTTTCTATATTAATTTTAACAAGGGAGGAAAGAAGACTAATGGGCCTGTATCTTTGGCGATGTTACGGGTTATTACCAGGCCTTTTCAGAGGTATAATGACCACGATTTTCCAATCTGTGGGAAAGGACAGGAATCTTAAAATGGAATTGGTAATATTAACTAAATGAATTATGGCTTTCCGTGGGAGTCGCTTTATTATTCCATTCGTAATGCCGTCAAGGCCTGGAGCCTTTTTAATCTTCAGATTGGAAATAATATTTATTATTTCTGTTGGAGATGTTGGGGTGATGGTTTCTGAATCATCCTTAGGCATTTCTAACTTTACGATGAACTTTGTAAATAAGATTAATATTTAAGTTTACGTAAGATGGGCTGCATTGATTTTCCAACTTGTCAATTAGGGCTTCTACTTTTTCTTCATCTGAGGGTGCAATTCGAAGATTGGTCTTCAAAGGGGGAAGAGGTTGTCTTTTGGTATAAAGAGATTTTACAAACTTCCGCATAGCGTTATCTTCTGGGTTGATTTCCCTGAGTTTGGATTCCAATTTGGAATTCCTGCACATCGGGAGAGCTTCTCGAACCTGTCTGTTCAGGTTATTTTGTCCTGCAGGGATCTGGTGTTGTGATATCGCTTTCTGGCTTTATTTTTGGACCTAATCAGTCCATTATCTCTTCTGGAATCCAGTTGGGAGTGGAAGACAGTGGTTGGAGTGACTGATGCTATTGCTGAATTGATTGTCCTAGTTAACAGTGTTTACAGCTTGATCTATTTCTTCTTTTTTTTACGAATGACAGGGGCAGACCAATGTGGACCGGGAGAACCTTAGAGAGCTTGTTCCATGGAAAGAACGATGGGGAGAGAGATGATCTTGAAGTCCTAACCAGAGCAGGATGGGATTATGATCTGAGTTAAGCTCTTCTGTCTCCAGCTGGTATTGAAATTTGATGTTTCTGAGGATAACTATGTCTAATACATCAGAACTTCCTGATGGGCTGTAGTGGGTGGGCTCAGTGGGTCCAGCTACTATTCATGAGTTGAGTGTAGTTGAATTAGGTACGGCATTTGGAGTTGATTGACGAACTGAACCAAGCCATATGTTTGGAGTTTAGGTCTCCTGCTATAATTATGGAATCCGTGGAGCTGAGCATGGAGTCTAAGTCTGCTGTCAATAGTGGAATGCTGGGAGGATTGTACGTTGCATAGATGTTGAGTTTGCCTGCATTATTAGTGTGCACCTCCACACCTGTCACTTCAAAGTTTAGAGTTTGGGGTTGGGCAACGAGTTGTGGCTCAAATAAATAATTCTTAACAGCTCAGAGAATTTTTTAAACATTATAGTGAGCTGTTAATATGGATTGGGTTTCTAGATAGAATCTCCTTCATAAAGATGGAGAGGTGCTTTCTTTGCTGAATTCATGCAGCATTGTTGCAAGTGACGAGGTTAAAGCTGATGTGAGATTAGAGCTTGTTCGCTCTTGCGATGGAGTCTGGGTTCTTACCGCTTCCGCATATGATTTGGACATGGATGAAGGTCGAGTGCCTTCTTGTGTTGCCGAATGTGGGGTATTATGATCTGGAGAGCGACTTGTTTCGTTGTTTGTGTCATTGCTTGGAGGAGCGTGGTACGTTCTTGTTGATCCACGGTTTTTTGGATGGAAAAGGCATCCCTTGTAATTAGTGGGAGGTGGTCCACTACAATTGGCACAGCAGGCAGGTGTGGATCTGAGCTTGGTGCAGGAGTAAGTTTGGTGACCCTCACCGCATTTTAGGCAACTGTAGGCAGGTCTGTACAGTTTTTGGGCATGCCCGAACCTCGGGCATCTGTGACATTGCCCTGCCGATGCCTTCTTCCTTAGAGGTTCGGTTGTAATTTTTAGCTTACAAATGTCGGTAACGTCATAGATTCTTTTTTGTGTGTTGGAGATTTCGACCAACACCAGTGGCATTCGTGTTTTATCTGACCTCAACATTCTACTGACTTTGATTGGGGTCAATCCTTTATTGATGAGGTCAGCAGCGATCTCATCAGTTGTGATGCTCTCAGCCACTCTTCTTAGAACTACTTTCAAGTTCTTCTCACTTTGCTAGCGCAAAGGGGTGGAAGGGCAATTTAGAGTTGTCCAGCATTTTCGTCATCATGCGATAATCTGTAACAGTGGTAGGGTAAATCTTTACACCCTCTTCAGTATATCTAGCCGAGGAGAAATTGATATTTTGTTCTCCTAGGAATCTTGAGACTGAGGTCCATTTATCTTTATCTCGAAGGATAACAGGAGGGACCTTTTTTTTCTATCTTGGGTGACCTGATTTTGGTGAGTTGTTACATCATCTTCCATGTTCTGCATCTTTTATTAGATTATTCGTCCTGTGAACAATCGAACTGTCGGGGAGTCGTTGTAGGTGGAACATGTGTAATGTCCTCTTCAATGTTCAAATCATCTTCAGTGTCATTTACTTGAGTGAAGAGATTCAAGCAACCAGGATAATCCGTTTCAAATTTCTTTAGGATATATATGAGAATGTCAAGTGACATATTTTTGTTTAGGTGTTGAATGGCGTCCTCGATATCTTTTACATTCTCCATTCTTGTGTACAATGAGGGAAGATTCTGATGTGTTATTCCTGACGATCTAGGAGGGTGGTCTATTGACAAATCTCTCAGACTCACGCAAGAGTCTACCATCTAATCAATGTGTAATCGCAAAAATAGACAAAAGAAAGCTAACCAATAAATCATTCGGAACTCCCAACCATTATATACAGCATAGAACACTTGCATCTATATATCATTTCGTCGTAACTGTTAACTACTCTATAGCAGCAAGTATCACGAGCGAATCACTCTAATTCAAGTGTCATTTTTCAATCAAGTCACTGAGGTCGTAATTTTTCAAGGTAAGACAAGGTATATCTGATGGATACCTTCATTACTAGTATATGCTAAAATACAAAAAAATAAAAATAAAGAAAGAACAAACACTGCAAATATAATGCTTCACGGTACAAGTTAAGGGAATATTGAATCCAATATTATTTCATAGCCAAATATAGAAACTACAAGAGTTTCGTGTCGAAAATATATATAGAAACTAAACGATTCGATGGAAACAAGCATAAGTAGTGCAACTTTGGACAACTTGTTGCAAAGGTGGAACAAGCTACAGATGTCTTTCCTTAGTATTTTCCATAAATGTAAAACACATCTCCTCTAGGATATGTGTGATAAAATAAGCCTTTGGCTCGCTCTTTCAGTAATACATGGTTTATTTATTTTCAGTTACAATCTAGAAATTATTGAACAAAGAATAAAAAAAATTTCCACCCCGTTTATCCCTGTCAGGTACCTCTACACAGTCCCAATCTCCTCCAAGTAGGAGGAAATCTGCCCTGCTAGGTAATTGTGCAATCTTGCCAAAAAGATGCGTCTTTCTGCCTCCCTGTTCGGTGCCTATATATTGACAATGTAGTATGTGATGTTGTCTAGCTTCCAATCGATTGTGATGACTCTTCCGTCTGTATTCCTACGTATGTGTTTAATGTTTCCTGTCATAGGTGTTTTGACCAGGATACCTACTCGTCTGCCTCGGTCAATGCCAAAACTCCAGAGGTGATATGTCTGTTCAATTTTTGGTATTTGTCTTATGGTGTTTCTTGAAGCAGTAGGAAATGTATATTCCTTTGTTACATTTTCGTAATTATTGTTTCCTGTTTATGAATATTCTTAAAACCCTGTGCACTGAGGGTTGCTAATTTTACTAATGCCACTATGTTTATGTAGGGATGTCGTACTCAAGTGTTGCTTCCCTGAGGGCTGCACTTATTGCTTCTTCCATGTAAAAGTTGTATGCTACTCCAGCTGCTTGGCATACCTTTTCTACCTCTTCTCTGAGATTCCGGTATTCCGCCTGAAAACTCTCACTGCCCCACTGGAAAAAGGCTGGGGATGCTTTACCGTTTGTGATTTTTACTTCTAAGCATGGTGGTTTGCCATCTTTTCCTTCAAAGTAATCTTCTTCAACAGGAAAACATACCACTTCTGTTTGTGGATTTTCTGTGGTTTGCTTTTGTTGCCGTGCTTGTGCTCGTGTTTTCTGTCTGTTGTCGCCTTACTACGTGTTGGGTGCGTTTCCTGTCCTTGGTTTTTCTGCAGTTTCCTCGTTACTGGCTCCTATGTCTGTTTCGTGGCTTCGTTTTTTGTTTTTGTGTTTCTAGTTTCTTTGCTGGTGGTTGTTCTTGGGGGGGGGGGGTCGTGTTAGTGTCTTCTGTAGGGGATTCTGTTATCTGGTTGGTCTCAGTAATTTCTATTGGTTTACTGGTTTCATGTTCGATTATTTCGTGCTGTGTGGTTTCCGTTATTTTCCCTATTCAGAGGTCGCGGTATCTCTCAGATAACATTTACTGTCAAACATCATAAACCATTACATAACATGTGTTGAACCAAACTGACAGCAAAAAAAAGTGCAGAATATCACTCGTAGCATGAATGCACAGCTACTCATGACCTACAACCTATACATACAATAGATTGGTTGAAGAATATTTATGTTAATAATTAGCATTTATCTGTCAGATCAGATGCGACCTCCCAAGTGTTAAACTCAATTAGCATTTAAAAGGCTGGATGATTACAAACTGAATTCAAGTTATTTAATTTTGCTTTTCATAAATCGAGTACTTTCTGTATCCAATGGCTATTATAAAAAGCTGTTACATATATTTCTGGAACTGAAAATTTTTAAGCAGCTGTTAGCCAGAAACTAACTGAAGACAAATATCTTTAGTAGTTTCTCTGTTTATCTTCTTCTTCTTAACATGGAATTTAGGCCAAGTGGCCTGTTCCGGTCTCATGCCATTTCTTTCTTGGTCTTCCGTTTCTTTTTTTTCCTCTTACTTTTTATCTGTATAATATTTTTGTAGTCTGCTGTTGTCATTTCGATTTAAATGTTCTAGCCATTTTTGTTTATACTGCCTTATGTAGTAATTAATTGGTTTTATTTTCAGGGATTGTAAGATTTCTTCGTTTGTTTTGTGGTTCCACTTGGTATATCCAGCTGTTTTTCTGAGGAACTTCATTTCTGCTGTTGGAATTCGTTTTTCATCTTACGGAAGCAAAACATGTTTCTCTTCCGTATAGTAAAGTTGGTTTTGACCACACATTATACAGTCTGATTCTAGTGTGTTTTTGTACTAGGTATGGCTTAAATATATTATTTTTTATGCCATTTACTTTGACAAAGTTTAATATTTTAGTGTCTACGTCTTTTTCGTATGATAGATCACATCCTAAGTATCTGAAAGTGTTTACTTGTTCTAGTATTTTATTATCTATCACTTATTGGGTTTTCTCCTTTGAATGCCATTATTTTAGTTTTTTTCTTTGGATATTGTCATATTATATTGCTTTTAGATATCATTTAATGATCTTTGTAAGTCATCTTCTGATGTAGCTAATACTATTTGATCATTTGCAAATAGTAGTGTATCTATATTCATTTGCGGGGTCATTTGTATACCAAATGGGTTATGCTGTTTCCCGATTGTTAATATTTCATTTATATATATACTGTATATATATATATATAGAAAAGTAGAGGTGAGAGGGTACATCCTTCTCGTACTCCTCTAGATATATCTTTCCATTCTCAGATGTGTTCTAACTTAATTGCTATTTCCTGTATATATTTCTTGAATAGATTGTAAGTTGGTTTGGGATATTTAAATGGGTTAATATTTTAAACAATTTTTGTTTGCTAATTTTGTCAAAGGATTTTTCATAATCAATAAAAGTCACGTGTGTTTCTTTTTGAAATTCTCCTCTCTATTAATAATTTTAAAGTAAAAATTGGATCTATTACCATTAAGTGTGTCGTTCGAGTTGTCTTTAATTACACTAATTGTTCCTAAATATAGTACACAGATGTATTTAGTGATAAAAAAAAGTCACTTGTTTTTCTGGTTGTGCAGTACAGCATCTGTACTGCACAGAACATTTTCATTCTGTCTTCGCAAACAACAGAAGTAGCAAAAAGATATCTATTCCGGAATAAAAATGAATACTTTTGTGTATTATGCGAGGTCTTTGATTTACAGCAAAATACTAGCATGTGTGAGATATCTACTATTGATAAGATAGAAGAAAGAGCTGCTGACACTAAAAAAAAAAAAAAAAAAAAAAAAAAAAAAAAATTAAAATTTCATACCTATGCCCCAGTAATTAACTTTTTGATAATATGCAAATATTTCATCTTAAATATCATAAGACATCATCAGTACAGTTATTAAACAATAGGAATTATATTTAAAAAAACATTAGTGCGCATGCTTACATTGGAATCATCTATGTATACAATAGGGTGTTTAAGGATTAAAAATTATTGGGCTGTAATTAAATTAATTAAAATATAATTGATACATTTATTTTCTTGGGGTGACCACGCTCCTACCAGGAGCGTCCCCCGGGTGGCGGAAACCCAAATGGGTTGCTCTGAATAAAGAGCCGTGGACCAAAGGATGTAGCAGAGGCATGGCAAGCTGGCTATATTATTAAGCCAGTAACTTCTATGAGCCAGAAAAAGTCGACAAACCGAGATAGTGCTAGTGGGTACGGGACAGCCGACGCGCTTTCTCGAAGACCACATAGAGAGTAGGTGAGAAATCAGCAATGTGATCAGCCAAGACATGACACACGTAGCCACCTTCAACATAAGATCATTATAACAACCTGGAAAATTTAAAGAGACTGAAGTGGAGCATTTTAGTTTATCAGAGGCACATTGGTGGGGAGATGAATTCATAGATTTACCAGAAAGAAGACTATATTTCTCAGGAAGAAAAGATAACATACACAGAGAAAGAGTTGCATTATTGCTTGAGAAGAAACCTACGCACTCAGTAATTCAAATAAAACCAGTGTCTCCTAGAATAATCACTGCTAAACTACAAGCGAAAGAAAAAGGTCAAACAATTAAAATAATCCAACTATATGCACCAGACAGTAACCATTCAGAAGAAGAAGAAATAGAAAATTGCTATGAAGAACTACAACAGGAAATAGATAGTTCCAAAAATAGAGAACTCACGTTAGTGATGGGAGATTTTAATCGATAAGCTTAATCGGATAACAAACAGTTCACATTATTTTACTTTTTCCAAATAGATTTCCCGTTATCTTTTCATGTATAAGATTGTTTGCCTTGTTCTTCCTCCAATACAAAACGTCTCGATTATTACAACTGTTGAATGCTGCCATTTCTGAATCTTTCATAATATATAATCCTTTCTGGTGACCGGGCAGTGATCCTCAGATATACTAGAAAATAATCCTAACAATCACCAGGCTATGCGAGATTATGCATCGTCATTGTAATCTCTAAGATACAATTCTCAGAAGTCACACAGAAGAGTCTCCTGCAATAATCGAGTTTAAGTTAGAAATTTCCAGTTCCGCTCTTTTGAGTAATACTCAACGAAAATGCTGACATTGATTACATCGGTGGATGCAGTCATTTTGTAAGTTAATTCCGCCTAATTATCCCAAACCTCAAAAATTTTCTGTTTCTTAATAATCACTTTTATTATCGAAATCTTATAAATTATTTGAAGTTTCTTTTTAGCTTTAATGTGAAGAATCACCTTTTGGGAAGAAAAACCAAGCACAGCTATGTCATTCCACTATTTTTTGGGGGGAGTGTGTGTGTGTGTGTGTGTATATATTTTATTGCTACTATAGAATTAATTAAGAACAAAATACAACAAAGTAGTTAAATCGCCTTTAAATGTTTCACACCCGAAACAATTTCTTTTTAATACCAAAACAATCATTTATGTTATTTTGAACAGAACTTCCTCAATTCTGTGTGAAAATAAATATTCTTTCATTCGAGTTTTGTATTTGTTTGAGTTCGTTTCATTTCTTATTGTTAAAAAGGAAGTGTGTGGAATATTTTTGGAACTAAATAATTATAACCAGTGGTGAGCTATAAGGGATTCGCGCGAGTCCTTTGTTAAATTTTTCTGAAATTTGCGAGCCCCTTGTTCACTTTATTTTTTCAAAAAAAATATTCTTTTTTGAAACATTAAGCAATAAACTCATACGATAACCTAACAAAAATTAGTCTATTCGGCAGTGCATAGATTATTTGGAATTATTGTTTCAACTCCTCTAACGAATGCGTCCAAGTTTGAAATTAAAATAAGCGCTATCATTACCCTTCTCGTAGCCAATCGTATGGTAAACCAGTAGCCAATCAAATGTTTTATAAAAAATTTCATTGTTATTATATTTTGATAGTTAAAAAATGTTTTTCTTATGCGAGATAAATTATAACACAGTTGATTGTGAGCAAACATTTCATGTTTAGATCATGAAATATTTGTTTAAAAATGATAGCCTTTAGAGGGCGATTGTCCTCTCATACTTGTTGATTGGAATTTGTGACACAAGCTGTATTAATAAAAGGTTGGGTGTAAAATGTGGCTTTTTTTTTCTTTTTTTGCTCGACGATGCAATCCCTTCGTTAAAATTTTCTTAGCTCACCACTGATTATAACCTCTCTGTATTGCTTCAGGAACTATATATATTTTAATCCTTTATGTCTGCTATGGAAAGCTTCTTGTTTGATATTTACGGATTCGTTGTCGTTTGAATAGGTATCTTATAGGCGTTTGTAATCTAAGCGATAGTACGTTTAGTATGGTGTGTTTATTACACATTTCAGCAACATTTTATTTGTTTCTAGTTAAAATTTGAATTACTTTATTCTTGGTCGAAAGGTTTCGGCGTAGTGCGATAGATTCCTCTCCCACTTATTATACAATATCGTCGTGTGCTTTGAAACCAGGCAAGATATAATATTTTTAGCAAAGTTTGTTTAACATGATCGTTACTTTACTTACATCCGAAATATGCGGTTTCTAGCTTAAATTACTATCAATTTTTAATCCCAAGTAAATTATTACATTGATTTTTTAATAAGATTTAAAATTAAATTAATAGATGTGAAAAATTTGATCCACAATTCGTGCGTCTTATACTGCAAAGATATTTTTTCACAAAAATACATGAAAAATGCGTCCAATACAGAGTCAGACAAAAAATTCACTAAGATAATTCACTAAGACAGCAAGGAGCATCTGAAAAAATTCACTAAGACAGCAAGGAGCATCTGTTATTTCGTTCCTGAAAACCAGAGATTAAACTTCACTTCAGGAAACTAGAATGTGCTGTTTTGAATACCGAATGACTGCAACGAATGTATGTCATGGAATAAACGGGTTCATTAACAAAGAAATATGTTTACATGATTAGATGTACATCCACAGCTAACGGTGGAATCTTGATCGAATAAAGCATTAAGCAGGAATAAACCCGAACGTGCTCATCGAAGGCCCTACTCTTCAGCGTGGAGGGGAGGAAGTTTCTTAGGGGCATTCTATGCGAGTGCAATCCGTGAATTGAGTTGTCAAAATAAAACACTGTTAATTGATTATTTGTTTTAGTGTTCTGTGAGATAACTATCTAGCATAAATTGATGATTACTTTATCAAATGAATTTTTTATTATATAGGAAACAACCTTGCATTTTGCAAATAAGACAAACACGTCAAAAATATCATTTAATATTTATAAAACATACTAGGTATACAAATAGGTGATACTGATACATAAATGTGTATAAAATATATACAGGTACTTAGTTTTACATCTAAACATTAAGTTCAGTAAGGCACCCTTTTTATTCTTGATAAAGGGAAAATCTTTAACCACTGACTGTTTTCTCCTTTTTACCAGTTTTTTTTTTTTCAAAACTCCCAATAAAAGTCCACGCATATTCACTCAAGTAGAGGCATATTATTCAAATGAATTGAACCATCAGGATCAATTCACGCTCTGCACTTTGAAAAAAAAATGGTAGTCTCACCACTATTATGCATTCATTTTTTCTTTGAAGAGCATGTAGAACTTCGTTTTGACAGTTGTTTGTAAAATTTTCTCGATCTCTTCATCCAGATCATGGACTTTCTATTCCAGAAATCCTCTTTTTGCAAAACCTTTCACGCGAGAGAGACAAATTGGCGAATCCGAGTCTTAAACTTCGAAAGCTTGTGCATCTGATGGGAAACAAAAGTTTCAGCAGTTGATGGAAACTTCACGAATACCACAGATTTCTTCTCTAATTGTAGCTGAAACGAAAGCCTTGTTCTTTATCAGAGTACACGAGCAAGAGCTGACAAAATTCCTCCGTCTGGTAGGTTTCATTCTGAATAAACTACACTTTTCACTCATTTTCGTGGCACAAACTGTCGCCTTCATCGGGCTGAATATATGAATATGAACGCAGCCGTGAATCTTCTGCGCACGTTTGCTTGAGATCGATTAGGAAGTATCCATGCGGTGTTGATGAAATGACATCTTTTTTAAGCCTCCAATAATATAGAAGGATATAACTGAAAGGCAAGATGCATCCGCAACTTATTCCTTCTATCCAAGCAGAGAGATATGTATGAAACATTCAAGATAATGGTTCGTGCTCGTTTCTCTTTAGGAAAAAATTCTGAGTGATCATCAGGACACTAAAATTAAGATGATGGCTTCCTTTTATGAACAAACCTGCTATTTTGAGGATGCATTTGCTTTGGAAAACAGATCGCTAATAATTAAGAGATTTCTTACATCTGGAGAAAACTCAAATGCCCTGTGGACCTTTTATAAAATTCAACGAGGAATTTCTCTCTTCAAATCTCAGAGGGGGCTGATCTTCAGATTATATTTTATAATCTATATTCCACTTTGGATGGATCTGCAGATGATCACTGTTGCAGCAATGTAGATAGTAGAGTCAATGGTATGAATAACCATCCCCTGCTTGAAATCTTTCGGCATAATGCCAAATTTCATAAATCTAACAGTTCATATCCGTGGCTGAGTTCTATAAGTTCTACGGAAGTCCGAACTCTGGTGATCGCTAGCGAATTGTCCATGTGTTCACAAATTGAACTCCGTATTTCTCCACGCACGTTTGGCACAGAGGAAAGACACGCTTACCATGGGTTCAAGGTTGAAATAGATTACTCAGCTAGCACCGTTGCCTGTATGATTCTGAAATATGTCAGTTTCGGGAAACAAATTATCTGCGGATGTTTCTGTGCTTTCAAAAGGAGCGTGCTGCATCTCTTGTTCCTGGGTACAGAGGATCACGGAAGGAAATAAAAGTTGGAACCATCTTCATCTTTACACATTTGAGGAAAGCAAGATCGCTTTTTTTTTTCTTTTTTTTTTAACTCCAGTAGCTCACATTCCCAAATTTCTTGGCGCATCTAATCTGAAAGGGCCTGCTTAATTGCATAAGAGCGATCAAGTGCATTTTCGTAAATTTGCATATGCCTGTCATGTTTACACACAGGATGCATGGGTTGATCATCACAGCAGTTAGGGTGACAGTGAAAAAAAAAAGCAGTGATTAACTTCAATAACTGTTTTTGACAGAGAAAATGGCCTATTTTGTAATCTCCTTTTGGTGAATCATGAATGCAAAAGACACCGAACTTATTTTGGTAATATTGTAAATAAATTTTATCTAGTCTGCTCTGAGTTTCCTTTAAGCGATGCCCACGATGGGATACCACACCTAGCATTCCTGATTTTATGAAATAAATCTTGAAGACTAAAATCAAATTGAGGTAATGTGAAAGTGTTCGAAGGGATCCAACTGAACTGTTTGCAGCAGCAATTGGAGAAATTTTTACAACTTTCGTAGTATGATACGAGTTCATGTTTTGAGATGAAACATGTTCCATTTGTGTACCATTCCGGAAATTCCTGACGTTGAGAAGTTTCATATACTCTGTTCTACGGAACTTACTTTTGGAAATTACTCTTAAGTAATCGAGGTTGTCATCGCGAACGTGCCAGTAAGGAAATCCTTTCCTCACATTGCTTTCAAGATAAAAAAGAATTCTTTAGGGAGGTTTTTTGAAGACAGACTGGTTCCCCGGAAATTCACATTACCCATAAATCGGATTTGTGGTGCTGGAATTGTCATAAGAGTTTTGCATCCCATCATGATCACATCTGGTATCAATTGTCAAGCATACAGTTCTTGAAGAATGAGGTATGATTTAAGGATCCTGCATTATGAGCTTATGCAACTTGTGTTCGAATAACAGACTTTTTAAAGGTGCAGTTTCAGCAGAGCTCTGGCAAGCCAATCACAGTGAATTGTCTTTACAACAAGACACCACAAACATACCCACATGATCTGCGACTACGTGAAGTAGGAGAAAAGCATGTAATTATCGCTTCTCGTCCTCTTGACTAAGGTGTATCTATTCGCAGTACGGTTTCCTGCTGAAGTACCAGTAGCCTGGTATGGTAATAATGATTCTTTAATTATTTTGGTTTTAACTGGTTCTAGATCCTTGTGCCCGTTTGTCAGAGTTCCGCCTCTTGTAAGAGATTTCTTCTTACAGGGAACGCTGGGGGAATTCCAATTTTTTGGAGCCTGCACTAAAATAATCTTCTATTTCGCAGGCATTACATTAAGGTAGCGCAGCAATCTTTTATTGGTAGATACCCTATTTCTTTGTTTCTCGTTCCCACAACCATGGGAAAACACATGAAGTATAGTTTGAATGTACTTTTTGTTTCTCTCTTTCATTTTTCGAGTTCAGTTATTAAGTCACTATTGCCAAAAGTTAGAATTTGAAGTAGACACTAAAGCAGAACGTTTGGTTGTCAAAGCTGTAATAACAAGAGTGGAATCAAAAATAATATGGATTTACACCATACGGAGAAAGAAAATATCAGATCATGCTGGGTAGCATACCGAGAACAGTCAAATTTGATAGTTTTCCCTTGGAATGTATAGAAAACAGTGACGAGTTTATTTGCAAGGTTGGGTGTTGTCTGACATAAAAACGTTTAATTGCATAGGCAATCCATGTGGGAAATCCACAGATGTAATTACGGAGAATGAAATTTTACTACAGAGATGAAACAACCTGTCCAACTTCATGTTTAGAGGACCTGCCGGAGTAATGATCAATTATCCGGAAGTCGGTGTTTCAAATGTAGGTATAGTGTGGCGGCTAGTTGGGAACAGGTTCCACACCACCATCTCACAAAACATGTTCTAAGCCATGTCAGCTGTGTGGGGATATCTCTCACAGACGGTTACAGTGCTCCAAAGATGAAGCAGTGACGTTATCTCAAGATGACTTTCTCCCCCTACTCACCAATGTCTCACTACTTCCGGAATGTCTCTCTGACGAAGATAGAAGATACCAGTGCACAATGGGTAATGTCACCATGTCACCTGAAGACTTTCCTCCCCTCCCCAGTAAAGTTCTACCCACTGCATCTATACCTACAGATAAAGAAAAAAATACACTCACCCAACAGTAGTTCCCGAACCCAACGTTGATAAGGAACACCCTGTAGAGACCGTCAGCGAACCTGAAGCAGAAACTACACAAAGCCACTCTTTATTAAAATGGTTCCCCGAGAGTGAAGATTCCTCACTTTAGGGAATGGACTTGGGCAGTAATAGTACTATACTACCAACAAGGAACGAATTAGTAACACTGAGTAATGCAAAACGGGCAGGAAGCCACACTGAAGGAGAGGACAACAAGCCAAAACACTAGAACCAACAACGTCAGAAGAATCGGAAGAGTCAGAGTTCGAAGATAATGAAATGACAGGCCTTGATGCAAGTAAATATCTCTTAGAATACCACCAAAATTCAGACTCAAACTTGCTAGAGAGCTACCAACAAGGACTTCAAACAGGGAAGTCCCCCCCCTCTTCTTTAACACTAAGCCTTAGGGTTCGAATGGGGCTCTTTATACATTAAAGATATATCGCAATTCTCCAGTGAGCACGCGAAATCCATGACCTTTCTTAGCGAAGATATAAGACTATCAATTTAACCCACCCTTTCAGAGTTAGTTAAAACCAGAAAGAAGGAATTAACTACCGCAGTCTCCCACAACTGGCGAGAAGAGAAAATAAAGTCGTCCCAGCTGACCCAAGGAAGAAAATAACAGGAAGAAACACCCTGTACGAGGCTCTGCCGGTAGACCGGCCGCGCGCTTTCAGGTTGCGTCAAAATCTTAAGTATAGTTTCTATTCGTAACCGTTAAAAAGTAAAGTAAAGTATTTCAGTATTTTATAAAGCAAGCAAATCATGCCAAGGAAGCGAAAACGGAGGCATTAACAAGGTAACGATTGTTAGGACAAGTTAGCTGGTTAACTACTACCTAGAAGGGAGGTTTCCACTCCCTTCTGAAAGCAGTGTCAGGCAAAATGACAAGGTCTAACAGAACATAGAATTTGTTCCTTTTCTTTAAGCTTACCCTCCAAAGTCGGGCTTTTCAACTCGTGACAGAAACGATGACGGGTAACACTGTGTTTACTTTAATGTTACTGGCTTGCTGGGTGAAGCATAAAATGCTTTTTATTTTCCCCTTTATTTGTGTCGAGAAGCTTGATGGGGGGGAGGTTGTGAGTCTTATGCTCGCACTTTGTGAACTATGGAATTAGCTCTGTTCTGCTGAAAGCAGGATTGCCTTAGGTCTTTTATGTTTGTGATAGTCATGTTCACTATAACTGGAAGCTTGTCTGATTAGTGGATTGGGATGAGAATGGGCCTTGCTGAAGAACTTTTCCGCATAGTCATGAAGGAGAGAACGGATGTCAGGGGTTCCAGTTTCTCTGTGGATCTGCGTGTTTCTGACGAACCATGGGGCATCCAAGATCATCCGCAGGCATTTGTTGTGTATCCTCTGTAGTTTCCAGATGTTAGATTTGGATGTGTGACTCCATGCCAGGGATGCATATGTGGTTACTGGTCGTATTACCATCTGATATAATAACAGCTTGTTGCGTTTATCCAATTTGTTGTTGCCATTGATCAGGGGATAGAGTTGGGCTATGGTTCTGGATGTCTTTGTGCCTATGCGCTTGATATGGCTGTTGAAATTTAGCTTTTTGTCTAGCTGTACTCCAAGGTGTTTGGTTTCTGTCTGCCATGGTATCTTTTTACCGAGGAGATGAATATCATCTTGGATGAAGGCTTTGCATCTGGTGAATAGTATAGCTGAGCTTTTGACGGGGTTTACTTGTATCCTCCAGTCGGAGAACCATTTCTCTAGCTTTCTGATGGTATCCTGGAGAAGACTGATCGCCATGTGTGGGCGGAGAGATCTTATCATTATGGCTGTGTCGTCAGCATATAGGGCTGTGATGGTAGTCCTCAGGTTCTGAGGAATGTAAGCCACCTAGATTGTGAAAAGTAAAGGAGCCAATAGAGATCCAGATCCCTGTGGTACTCCTGCCAGGATTTGGCACCTAGTTGAGATGGTGCCATTTATTTTTATCTGCATGGATCTGTCAGTGAGGTATGATTTTATTAGATGGGTAAGGTTTATTGGAATGTTGGCCTGAATGAGTTTGTAGAGTAATCCTTGATGCCATACCTTATCAAAGGCCTTGGCAATATCCAGAAAAACTGCAGCTGTGTGAAGGTTCCAGTTGTATCCTTGAGTGATATGCTCCACTAGTCTGTGTATATGTTGCACTGTGCTGTGCATACAGCGGAAGCCAAATTGTTCGTTTGGAATTATTCCTAATTGGTCTGATTTTTCTTGTAATCTTGAAAGGATAATTTTTTTCAGCAATCTTTCCTAGGTTGGAAAGCAGGCTTATTGGACGGTAGCTTTGCAGGAGTTGTGGATTGTTTCCTGGCTTTTTTTTTATTGGTATGATGTCGGCTATTTTCCATGCAGTGGGGAAGTGTTGTATCCTCAGTATTCATTGGTTGTTAACCAGGTGTATAATAGCCTTTCTAGGAAGTAATTTGATGATTCTGTTAGTAATTCCATCTGGACTTGGAGCTTTTTTGTTGTTTAGATGTTTTATGATGTTGGTTATTTCAACTGGAGTAGTGGGGGTGATGCTGTCTGGTTTGTCTTTAGACCGTCTTAAGGTACACTTGACCTGCTGGTGGACTTTATATATGTGGGTGATGTTTATATTGTCATATGATGGGCTGCAATGTTTTTCTAGGTTTTCTGCTATTGCTTCTGCTTTTTCTTTATCAGTGTGCACCATTCCATGAGCGATAGAGGGTTGTGTTTGGTGCGCAGAATCTTCAGAAATTTCCATATTGAGTGATCTTCTGGGTTGAGTGATGATAGTTTATTGTCCCAATCCTGATTCCTGTGGATTTGAAGTGCTTTTCTGACATGGTTGTTCAACTTGTTCAGTATTTTCTTGTCCTGTGGGGCTCTTGTGTTATGGTATCTTTTCCTGGTTTTTTTTTTGTTTTTGTTCTGATGAGGTCCATGATATTTTCTGGAAGGCGACTGGTTGGGTTGTTGGTTGTGGTATTGGACTGCTTCTAGTGCTTTTTTAAATTGGCTTGTTAGATTACTTACTGCTTCATCTATTTCTTCCTTTTTGTGTATGATGGGTACAGGACCAATGTATTCTGGTAGGATTTTAGCTAGCCTATGCCATGATATGAAGGTGTGCTGGTGGGCCAGTTGGTCTTGCATGCCAAGTTTGATCAGGATTGGGTAGTGGTCAGATGAGAGTTCACTGATCATCTCTAGTTTGTATTGATAACTGATGTTTCTAAGGATAGCTATGTCAAGTACATCTGATCTGCCATGAGGGCTGTAATGGGTGTGTTCAGTGGGTCCTGCTACCACAACTGAGTTAAGTGTTGAATAGTTGTGTAGTATGCGACCACTTCTGTTGGTGATGGTGCCGAACCATGCTGTTTGTTTGGCGTTCAAGTCTCCTGCTATGATGGTGGGGTCTGTGGTGCCAAGGACTGCATCCAGGTCTGCTGTCAGTAGAGGGTTGCTTGGTGAGTTGTAGGCAGCAAATATCTTGAGGCTTCCAGCATTGTTTGTGTGGCCTTGTATTCCTGTGGTCTCCAGGTTTGTAGTCTGTGGGTTGGATATGGCATTGTGGTGTAGATGGCAGTGCCTCCACTTCTGGTGCTGAGTCTATCCGTATGGTATATTGTGTATCCTCTCACTTTTGGGTTGTTGGCAGGTCTTAGGTGGGTCTTGTTGATCAGCATTATGTCCGGGTTGTTTCTTTGTGCGAATTCCTGTAGTTCTAGTGTCTTGTTGGTGAGGCCATTTGCATTCCAGGCTGCAATTAGAAGTGAGTTGGGTTTTATCTTTGTTTTATTCATAATTCAGTGCTGTGAGTATGGAATTGGGTTTGTTCTGCTGAATTCCTGCAGCATAGTGGCTAGCGAGGCAGTCAGTATTGCTGTAATATTGGAGCCTATTTGATTGCTTTGTATTGTGTCCTTTGGGCAGGCTGCTTCTGCATAGGTCTTGGTGGAAGATTGAGCCCTTTCCTGACTTTTATGGAGAGGGTTTTGTTGGTTTGATGATTGTGCAGCAGAGATATTTTGAGTGGTCCAGATTGGGGGAGGTTGGACGGGTCTTGTATTTCCGTGATTTCAGGTGTGGTGGTTGCATCCTTTGTAGTTTGGTGGGTGGGGACCTCCACAGTTGGCACATTTGGCTGGTGTGGTTCTTGGTTTTGTGCATGTAATGGTTTGATGTTTCTCACCACTTCAGGCATCTGAAGTCCGCTTTACCCAGTCGAGTTCAGGACATCAGCAGGGCAATGATGGCATTGCCCTGTTGATGTCCTTTTCCCGAGTGGTTCTGTTGTTATCTTAAGTCCACAGACAGCAGTTATGTAATAAATTCGTCTTTGTGTGTTCTAGATCTCGACCAATACTAATGGCATCGGTTGTTTATCGCATCTGTACATCCGGCGGAATTTGATTGGTGTTACACCCTGCAGGGCAATGTCTGCAGCAATCTCCTCAGAGGTAATGCCTTCGGTGACACCTCGCAGTACAACCTTTAGATTTCTTTCGCTGCTTAATGGAAGGTGTGGTACTGCAGTTTGTTGTTGTCCATCATTTTTGTTATCCCTCTGTAGTCTGTGAGGGTGTTTCGTTTTCCATATGATCATCCTCGATTCTTCGTCTTTTATTCGTTTGTTCTTCTGTGAAGATTTGTCAGACTGTGGCTCTCGGGTAGGGAGATGGTCGTGTCGTTGATCTCTTCTACTTCGTCCTCTATATCTTCGGATTCTTCTGGTTGTGTGTACAGGTTTAGGAAACCTGGCCATTCCGTATCAAATTTTTTAAGCAATAATTTAAACAGTTTTAGTGCTTGCTCTTTGTTTAGATGCTCTAGAAGATCAGTAATATTATCCATGTCTGTTTTATTCGTTGTTATATCTAGTAGGTGGTGATTGGGGAATTGCTTATGATCGCAATTAGAAATCCCGCAGGTCTTGAGACCTGCCAGCAGAAAGTTTGGAGTGGATATTCCAGATTAAAAGGATTGCCAGCAATATCGAGTGATTAGCTAAATGCGCAAAGCAATAGCATATGAAATTTCAGAAAATGGACAGGATGCAGGACATATATGGCGCAGAGGGTGAAGCTTGACGCTTTTCATTTTCCCTGTTATCTGTTTCGGGAGCAGTGATGGGAGAGATTTGTGAGCTATTTTAGCTCGCCCTGAGTGGGCAGAAGTGGTTATTCGTCGTTGGGTGTTAGGATGGCTTTCGGTCTTTTATGTTTCCAGTAGTCATTACCGTCATAGTTTCTGGTTTGTTGTATCAGTTGGTTTGGATGGATAGATGTCTTCATAAAGAATTTTTCTGTTAGGGAGCGTAGTAGTGGAGAGATGTAGGGGATATTTATGTCCCGGTGGATCTGGGCATTCCTGATGAACCACGGGGCGTCCAGAATCATTCGCAGGCATTTGTTCTGTAGTCTTTGTAGCTTGAGGATGTTTGTCTTGGAGGTATGGCTCCAGGCTGGGGAGGCGTATATGACTGTGGGACGGATCACTGTCTTGTACAGTAGTATTTTATTTGTTGAGGTTAGTTTGCTGTGTCCGTTGATCAAGGGGTATAGCTGGGCGATAACTTTTGAAGGTTTGGTGCATATGCTCTTGATGTGGCTGTTGAAGCATAATCGCTTATCAAGAAGTATTCCTAGGTATTTCGCTTCAGTTTTCCAGGGAATTTTAGATTTGAACACGGTGATGTCTCCTTTGGGGGATGCTCATCTTCTTGCGAAGAGTATCATTGTACTTTTCTCGGGGTTTAATTGTAGTCGCCAGTCTTTAAACCATTTTTCTAGATTCAGGATGGTGTCTTGTAGTTTTTTGGTGATGAGATCTGGCTAGAATAGCCGTGTCATCAGCATAAAGGGCGATGGTGGATGTGAGAGTATTTTGAGGGATGTCTGCCATATAGATGTTGAAGAGGAGCAGGGCTAGCAGTGATCCTTGAGGAACTCCAGCGAGGATTTTCAGTTGGGTTGAGACTGTTAAATTGATTTTGACTTGCATCCTCCTGTTGGAGAGGTATGATTTGATCAGGTGTATCATGTTTAGTGGAAGGTTAGCGATGATAAGTTTGTAGAAGAGGCCTTGGTGCCAGATCTTATCGAAGGCCTTTGAGATGTCTAGGAAGACAGCTCCAGTGTGTTGATTCCAATTGAATCCTGTGGTGATGTATTCTACCAGTCTATGGATTTGATGAGTGGTGCTGAATTGTCTTCTGGAATGATACTTAATTGGTTGACATGATCTTGGAGTCTGATGAGGATGATTTTCTCAGCTATTTTCCCTAAATTGGATAGCAGGCTGATGGGACGGTAATTTTCAGGTAGGTGTGGGTCTTTGTCTGGTTTCTGAATTGGGATGATGTCAGCTATTTTCCATGATTGGGGGAAGTGCTGCAATTTGAGGATGGAGTTTATGATGTTTGCCAGATGTGCTATGGCTTTGCGTGGTAGTGCCTTGATGACTTGGTTAGTGATGCCATCCGGACCTGGGGCTTTTTGATCTTGAGATAGTTGATGATGCCGATTATTTCGATAGGTGAGGTAGGCATTATAGGACTTGGATTGACATCGGGACGATTTACTGTGAACCTGACTTTATGATGGATCTTGTATATGTGGCTGATGTTTAGGTTATCTATCATATGCAGGACTGCATTTTTTTCTCTAGGTTTTCTTCTTATGGCTTCGGCTTTGTCAGCATCTGTGTATGCAAGGTGCTGTTCTGCTTGCAGAGAGGGGGAGGGATTTGCGCTTGATCCTGAGGTTGTTTAGGAATTTTCATATAGAATGATCTGCTGTGGAGATGGAGGTGAGCTTGTTGTCCCATTGTTGGTTCCTGTGGTTCTGAAGAGCTTCTCGGACAGATTTCTTTAATCTGTTGAGAGCCGTTTTGTCCTGGGGAGCACGAGTGTTGCGATATCTTTTTCTTTGTCTGTTTTTTTTCCTTTATTAAGTCCATGATTTCTTCCGGAGAACGATTTTGTTTGTGGGTGATCGTGGATACTGTGGCTGCTGTTACGGCTTTATTGATTTGATTGGTAAAGTTCTTTATTGCCGTGTCTATTTCTTCCTTGGCTTTTATATGGGAAACCGGACCAATGTGTTCTGGTAGCACTTTCTTGAGTTTCTCCCAGATGATGGAGGTTTGGGGTGGGGGAGGTGACTGATCTTTGTTCCCTAAGTGAAGTAGGATCGGGTTGTGGTCTGATGATAATTCGTTCAGTGCTTGAATGCTGTGCTGGTATTTGATGTTGTGCAGGATGACGATGTCTAGGATGTCGGCTGTGCCAGTTGGACTGTGATGGGTTGGTTCACTGGGTCCTGTTACGACAGCGTTGTTTAATCCTGTGTAGCTGAAGAGGATACGGCCATTTTTATTTGTGGTTCTGCTGTTCCAGGAGCGATGTTTGGAGTTTAAGTCCCCAGCGACGATGATGGATTCATTTGTGCCTTGTACAGCATCCAAGTCAGAAAATAGCAGAGTCTTTGCAGGGGAGTTGTAGGCAGCGTAGATTTTAAGTCTTCCAGTTGAATTTGTGTGGACTTCGACACCAGTGAGTTCTAGGTTGGAGGGGGTGAGTATTCCATTGTGCCTGATGCAGTTCCTGATAAATATGGCTGTACCACCACCTCTGTAGTCCAGTCGGTCGTTTCTGTATAGTGTGTAGCCTCTCAGTTTTGGATTGTCTGCAGGTCTTAGACGAGTTTCATTAATTAGGATTATGTCAGGGTTGTATCTGTGAGAGAATTCTTAAAGTTCCAGAGTCTTGTTTTTTAGGCCATTCGTGTTCCAAGCCGCGATCTGTAGTGATATGCATTAATCTAGTTTTATTCATTAACAAGCATTGATAATATGGTTTGAGTTTCTTTTAGAAATCTTTTTGTGGAGTTTGGTGAAGGGTTTGACTTACTGAAATCTTGAAGCATGTTTGCCAATGAGGCTGGATGACAATTCATGTTTGGAAGAATTTGGTCCTGCTGGATATATTTGGATGAGCGGGCTACTTCGGCATATGTTCTGATTCGACGGTGGCTTTCCAGACTGTTGGTATTTTCCACTTGTGAGCTGGTATTTTGTTGTCTTTTGTTGCGTGTCAGGCAACTGGGGGGCAGTCAACTCAGGTGCCTGTGGGCAGGGTTCAGAGATCTGTTTCCTTTTGTTGTCTGTTTTATTCTTAGGGTAGTGACTGCAGCCTCTGTAGTTTGCCGGGTGGGGGCCCCCGCAGTTCGCGCATTTGGCTGGTGAGGTCCTTGGTTTTGAGCAGGTTGCTTTGGGGTGGTTTTGCCCACATTTGAGGCATTTGTAGTCTGCTCTGCAGAGTTTCTGTGCGTGTCCGTACTTCTGACATCTGTAGCACTGGCCTGACGAGGCTCTTTTTCTTAGTGGTTCTGTTGTGAATTTCAGGCCACAGATCGTTGTTGTTGTACATGTTCTTGTGTGTTAGGTATCTCAACGAGTACTAGGGGCATTGGACTCTTGTCAGCCCGTAGCATTCTGCTAACTTTGACAGGTGGGAGATCGTGGAGGTTCAGAAAATGAAGAACGCTTACCTCTATAAATATCATTCAAAACTATCGCACTAATCAAAACGCGTCACTAATAAGCGAGTCGCCATTTGCATTTAATCTGTTCTTAGAATCTCGGCCTCTTGGCAAGATCGTTTCCTTAAGGAAACTTCCCGCCGAGGTAGACGACGCCACCCTGAGATCGACGTTTGCCGAATACGGCACAGTAATAGATGTTATTAGGGAAAAGTTCGCGAAATATCCTAACATCGAAATTGGAGACAAAGTAGCTGTAAAGCTTCAAATCAAGAAGGCTGTCCCTAACTTTATAAATATTAAAGGGGTCGTAGTGATGGTGAATTATACGGGCATGACCAAGTTGTGCAGCCGCTGCAGACTCGAAGGCCACACGGCAAGAGACTGCCCCCAAAACAAACGCGGAAATTGCGGCATAATAGGCCACTCACAACTAACCTGTACAGCCCTTTGTGCGCTATGCAAAGACCTGTCGCACAAGAAATTCGAATGCAATGGCCACGCACCACAGGAATTTCCAACTTTGAAGGAACAAAGTCCACCTGAAACAGATATTTCAAGTGCAACCAATGCAACCAACAACTCCTACGCTGCAGCAATCAAGGAACCCAGGCGTACCCGTCTGTCAAGACAAATAAACCTCTCCAAAGTAATCAAAGGAACCAGCCATACAACAACAGCCAACCGAAGACCTAATCCAAGGGCCCCCCCAGCAGTCCCAGACAATCTCAAAGAAGCCATACCAACAGGCTCAACAAATACCACTCACTTAAGTGAAGAGTCCCCGGGAGCTGACCAGGAGGAGCACCCCAAAAGACGACCAAGCACCCATCAGTCAAGGAGCCCACTCAAGTGCAGAGACACGCACTCTAAACGAAGCCGCATTCGATCCCATAGTCGTGAAACACAAAAGCTAAATATCCAAGGAAAGAAAAAAACCAAAAGTAGGAGCGAACTCGTTCCCCCCTCCCCCCACCTAGTGTGGAGTAATGGGGGAAACCTCGGACACGCGTATAATTACAGGGCTTTAACAACTAAAGGAAACAAGACTGGTTGCACCACCAAATGTCACAGTCTAACTGGGATGTTGCTTTCCTACAAGAAACGCACATTCATCAAATAAGCCAAGTCAAAATTCTCGAAAGGAAATGGCAGTTCAAAACCTACTGGAGCTTCGGTACAAACCAAAGCAAAGGCATGGCAATCCATTTCAGTCCCCGCTTCCAGGGGAAATTCCTCTTCTCTAAAAGAGACCAAGACGGGCGAGTTATCGCCGTTCACCCCTTTCTCCAAAACAGGAAGATCACCATGATCAACGTTTACGCTCCTTCAGCGAAACACGACAGGAAGATGTTCCTTTCATCCCTCTTCCCTTACCTGGAGGGTACGGACGAAATTATTTTTGGGGGGACTTCAACTGTGTCACCGACACCCAAATAGATAAAGAAGGCGGAGACCCCAATCAAAGGGACGTGAGAAAATACCAGATCTTCGAACTTTGCCACGAGTTAAACCTGGCGGACCCCTGGAACATTCTGCACCCAGGAAAAAAGAGCACCACCTGGCGGAACAGCAGAAATGTGAGCTCCAGACTCGACAGGTTTTATATTTCCCAAACTTTAATCAAAGCCATACATAGCATCTTAACCATCAACTCTACCCAAACAACCCGCATCTCCAACCATGCAGCAGTTAACTTATCCCTGGAACTTACAACATCAAGTTTTTATGGGAAAGGCTATGGAGATGTGACCCCGTCTCCTATCCCTTCCAGAAGTCAAAACAGAGGTCAACCTTCTCCTTACAAACCTTCTCACCGACTGCAGCCAGGAAAACAAAGCAAACCAGTGGGAAAACATCAAACTTCAGTGCAGCCACACCCTGCTAAATCTCGAAGTCGGCATCCGGAAGAAGCAGAGGAAAAAGACAAGTAAATTATACAAACTAATTGCCATTTTCCAAAAGGGAAGCAACAACAAGAACATCCCATAAATACAGCACACCATCCAACGCAATCAAAACGAGATCATCTCCCTCGAACAAGAACACATCAAACTACTACAGATTAAAGCCCGTGCGGGGAAGGTTTTGGCGGAGAAAACCTTCAACAGAGCCTTCTTCCAACAGATCAAGAATGACAGAGTTGGAAAAAACATCACCGAAATCAGGTACAACAACGTGCTCTCACAGGAGAAAGATCACATCGTGGGAGCGTTCAAGGGCTATTATTCCCGGCTCTATCACTCCGAACCAACAGAAATCATCCTCTGGCCTAGACTGCTGACTCACACGGCCAAAATCCCCGTGCAAGATAGCCTCCGCTTAGAGAAACCTCTCTCTCCCTAGAAGAACTCCAGGTTGCTATCAAGAGCTCTACTAAACACACTGCCCCAGGCAGCGACGGCCTCCCCTACAACTTCTACAAAGAATTCTAGCCCCTCCTAGGGCCGGCCTTCCTCGAGGTGTTCAACTTCTGCGGCACCCGAGGGAAACTGACCGACTCTCAGAGAACGGGTATCATCACCCTTATCCCCAAAAAAGGGGACACCACAGATGTTAGCAACTGGGGGCCAATAACCCTGCTCAACACAGACTACAAAACCTGTTGAAATGCATTACCAATCGCCTCTCCAGTACCCTCTCTACCATCATCCAGAAAGAACAAGCATGTGCGTTACCCGGTCGAGGCCCGATGCATAACATCGCTCTTATTCGTGACACCATCGATTAAATCAAGCACACTGAGGCAGCAGCCACACTAATAACCTTGGATCAGAACAAAGCTTTAGACCGGGTATCCCACCTACTCCTTTTTGAAACACTAAGGCACCATGGCTTTGGCCCTAATTTCATTCACCTCATCCAAACCCTCTACCGGGATATCAACAGCAAGATCACAATCAACGACATCTTAACAGACCCCATTCACATCGCAAGAGGAGTCCGACAGGGGTGCCCCCTGTCCCCCGCACCGTATGTAATATACTGTGAGCTACTCACCAACCATATAAGACGGAAGCCAGAAATTAAAGGTGTGGAACTCCCCAGACCCACCAGCGGCCCACTTAAGTGTCTCCTATACGCCGACGATATCACAGTCATCACGAAGAACAACAGCTCCCAAGAAGGCCTCTCCCACTCCATCAGTAGTTTTGAAAGAGCCTCCGGTTCCAAAATTAATAAAGAAAAAACCGCTAGGCTTCCCATAGGAGACTGGGGGAAAATCCCCCCCCCTCCTCGCCAATCCAAATCCTGGGGATCGGTTTCAGCAACCAAAATTCCTACTGCACAGACGCCTTAGTGAAAGAGAAGTTTTAAAAATCAGAGAAAAGCGGAACTCCTGCTCCATCGGTTTCAGGGGACGTGCACATATCATCAAGCAGCTAATGCTCCCAGTGATTTTGTACTACACCACCCCCCTAATCAACACCAAAAAAGCCCTGAAGAAATTTGAGAAAATTATGTTTAACTTCCTCTGGGAAAACAAAAAGGATAAGATTAAACGCTTTAAAATGGCCAGACCCACCGATCAAGGAGGTCTCAACATCCCCCTTCTTTCAGAAGCCATAACAGCAGTCAACATCGAAATCTGATAAAAACGATAAATAACCCCCTTCACATCTGCCACGGTCTCACCAAATACTGGCTGGGAACGAGGTACTGCGAGCTCCTCAACGTTCACTATACCGGACCGCAAGCCCTCTTCCCCCCCGGATCACTATAAACCTATTCTCAAGACCATTGCAGCGCTATCGCCCTACCTAGAAGGGAACAACATTTCCGCCTGCCCCAGGCCAGCAATCTACAACTGGCTCAGAAACAACAAAGACCCGGCACCTCTCACAGACCAGATGACCACTTGGAAAAACAATAACTTAGATTTCCTGTATAACACGAGGAAAGACAAACTAAGATCTCCCACAACATTCTCCCAGTCAACTACCGCGTTTCCAAGTGGAATAGGCACGCTTCAGAAAAGTGTCTTCTGCACGGAGACAGAGTCTATCGACCACATCTTTTTCCACTGTTTTACTACACAGGCCGTGTGGAGACTCGTAGGGAACAGGTTCGACACCACCATCACCCAAAACCAGGCTCTCAACCTTACAGAAGTCCCCGACACTATGTCCAAGAATCAAAAGCACCTCCTTCTATTCTCCATCATTGAATTCAGGTTCCACATATGGAAGATCAGGAATGTGGCCGTATTCCAGAAACAGAGGAAAGGCCTCTCTGACATCCTCAGAAGCTGTCGTTCCTCCGTAAAAACGTACCTCGAGATGAAACTCGAGGAAGAAGGCCCGGCAAAGTTCCACGAATATTGGTGCTCCCCAGGTAACATTGCCTACCTGTGGAACGGCAAGGTAAGACTTAAATTATAATCCCCCCCCGCCACCTTAGTGCACCGACTCTATTTGAACGCAAACCCACGACATCTTATGCATGCTTCCAATCCACATCCAACACTAACTCCCCTCCCTGCGCCTCGGAAACCCACCCCGTGACACGTCGTGTCGCGGGCGGGGGGGGATCACAGGTACCCCGCCACCTCTCATAAGCCAGCACTACAGTCTACTCGAACATCACCTAATACCGCATCCCCACCCATTAAGCTCCGGGGCATACCGCAACAGGGATGCAAGGTATCTCCTCGCTCCATTTTGCGTGTTATTTTCCCAAAAACATAGACACATCAAGTAGCAGGGCTTGCTAAAACGTCTAAGTTTACCCTTTAAAGTCGAGCTTTTCAGCTCGCGACAGAGATGGTGACGGGTAACACCGTGTACACTTTAAAGTGATCAGTACTTGACTGATCTGTTATTTGACGGTTATTATCGATACGAGTTCCATAGGGACAACTGATACCTATCCGTTAAGTGACAGAGAAACAACCAACCCCAGACTGGGGCAAGAATAAACACTTGGTGGTGAAAAGGGTTAGCCCCCCCTCCAATATAATGACGTCGCAAAGAAAGGCGAGGGATTTAACCGTCCGGTTTACCATTCAGAAGGCCGTAGAACCAGAAGTTTTAGCAGATGCTTTAACAAATGTAATCGAGCTCGACCACATTAAGAACATCAATTGCTGGGAGTTCACACGAGGGCTCTATGAAGTAACAGTTAAGTATCATCCTACAAAGGAGAAACTGATTACCAAGGGCATTGAACTCCGGCGGCGTGCGGTTTCATCCAATACCGCTCGATCCTCATCGGCTCAAATATGTCACATAACCTCCTTTGGGAAACACTAAAACAACACGGAATAGGACCCTCCCTCCAGCATGCGATGATAACCCTTTATACAGGAATAAGAAGCAGCATCTCCATCAATAACTGTATTACGAACCCCATCAACATCTCAAGAGGGGTCCGCCAAGGGTGCCCGCTCTCCCCACTGCTCTATGTAATTTACATAGAACTCCTGGCCAACCACATCAGGAGTAACCACGAAATCAAAGACGTGGAGCTGCCACAAACACCAGGCCCAGCACTCAAATGCTTGCTGTATGCAGATGATATCAGCCTAATCATCAGGAATGAGAAATCGGAGAAAGGCGTTGCCAACTCCTTACACATTTTTGAAAGAGCTTCAGGCGCCAAAATCAACGCGGGTAAAACCACCAGGCTCCCCATTGGCTTCTGGGGCAATAGGGAAACCCACGCCGCACAAGTCAAATTTCTCGGTATAGGCATTAACAACCAGAACACCGTCTGTAACGAGAAAGAATTCCTGGCGAAATTAAAACAGATCAAAAAAAGGTGGTTTTCCTGTGCCCTCGACTTCAGCAGCAGGGCACAAATTATCAAACAACTAATGTGGCCTATTATAGCTTACTATGTTACCCCCTTGAACACTACCCAACAGTTCCTGTTAAAATGCCAAAAAATCTGATTCAACTTCCTCTGGCGAGAAGTCAAAGACAGGATCAAGAGGACCAGACCTGTTGGAGAGGGGGGACTCAACACCCACTTAATCCCCGAAGCCATCGCAGCTATTAAAATTCAAGAACTTACGAAGATAATGTGTAACCCTCAACACATTTCCCACGGCCTTACCAAGTATTGGCTAGGCACCAGATATGCCAAGCTTTTCGAGCAATCCTATGTAGGCCCCCAAGCAATCTTCCCACTAACTACCACCAAACTGTCATCAATAGTATCCAGATCACGCTTCAACACCTACAAGGAACCAAAATTACAGCTTATAATAGAACCTTAATTTACGACAGCCTCAGAAGAATCCGTGACCCGGTCACGCCAACTGAGGACGAGAAGACTATGTGGATGCACAACACCTTACCCTTCCTATACGCTACAAGAAAGGACCTAAACTTCAAAATTAGCCACAAGATCCTCCCAGTCGTAAATGGAACAGGTGGGCGACTGACCAGTGTGTTTTCTGCCAAGAGACTGAAACAATCAATCACCTCTTCTTCCACTGCTACACAGCCAAAGCAGTGTGGCGAATAATAGAGCAGAACTTCCACATTACAGTTACCGAAAGCCTGGCTATTAGGCTTGTCAACCTACCAGCAAACACCCCCAAGAACAAAAGGGAACTCCTTATCTACACTATTATCGAATTCCGTTTCCACATCTGGAAAATCCGTAACAACGCCCTTTTCCAGAGGCAAAGGAAGGGACTTGGAGACATCCTTTGTAGCTTCTGGACATCTGTTAAGAACTACCTGGAAACAGAACTACAAGCCCTTGGTCCTACTCAGTTCCTGAAACAGTGGTGCTACCCGGGTAACTTGGCTTACCTGTGGAATGATAAGGTAATGATTAAACTTTACCCCCCCCCCTAATGCTCACTCGCGTAAATTTTAATGCCCCCCCCTTTTAAATTTAAATTTCAAGTAACTTAAAGTAACAGAAAATGATTGGATTGGGAGTGCTCGATGCTCATGACAGGATCGAGTGAGATTGATCTTACCGGTGAAAAGATTGGAAGATTTTTGAGTTTACTACTGTACCGCGAGGCGATTGCATTGTGACTAATGTGAATAGTGCACATTCGGATTACGGACTAATTTCGAAATATTGGAACCATATTACAAAAGGACGACAGGACTATACAACGGAATATCGTAAGTGATGAGAAAACCTACTAAGGTAAGTAGAAGAATATTTTCTATTTAACTTAGCATTACCAAAACATGGATAAGCCCCTAACATTTGAGGAAGTCTATAGAGAGTTCCTAAGACTAGGAAAACTACTGAACGAAAACTGGCCAGGGAAGGTGAAACTATACGACACATTCCCACCCACAACAGTCACAGACGACATTATGGACGATAACGAAGAAGAATCACAACAAGACTTAGCACATTTGGCTGAACCAGATGAACATACAATACAAAACAACGCCTACCAGACAGCAGAACCACACACCGAATTTCAGAAGGTACAAAAGAAAAGGAAAATATCGAACACTACAGAAACACCCAAAACAACAGAGACAGACAACGGAACAAAAGAAAGAATACCCCCAGTCATCCTAAGGGCCAAGGAACACTGGATGTCGATTGATACCTCTCTAAAGACAACAGGAATAACATTTACCAAAGCAACAAACACAGATGAAGGTATACGCATCCAACCGAAGACATCGTCAGATTACAGAAACATAACAAAATTTCTGGATAGCAGCAACTTACCATACCACACTTTCCAACTCAGCAACAACAAACACCTGAAAGTTGTACTACGGGGAATCACAGAAACTATATCAACAGAAGAAGTCATCACAGACCTACATAACAAGGGATTTAAACCAATCAAAGTAAGCAGAATGCATAGAGCAGACAAGACGCCCTATCCCTTGATCCTAGTCGAAATCTCCATAGAACAGAAAGACATATACGGCCTCCAATCTATCTGCGACCTAATCATAAAAGTAGAGGCTCTGAGATGCAAATCAACAACAACACAATGCCACAGATGTCAGAAGTTCGGTCATGCACAGCGATGCTACAAAGCTGAATTCCGATGCGTGAAATGCGGAGGAAAACACGCCACCCACGAATGCAAGAAACCACGCACCCAGCCTGCGATATGTGCTAACTGTGGGGGCCCGCACCCCGCCAACTACAGAGGGTGTACAACACACCCCCAAAACATGAAGATCCAACCCCAAAGTAGCAAGCCGATACAAGAATATAGACCCACTCAACAAGTCACAGACTCCACAACAAACGGAAGAACATATGCAGAAGTTGCAAGCCCAACCCAACAAGAAGACTCCAAACCCAAAACAAACCACCCACAGCAAAGTAGCAAAACCAATCTCCTCAACATAACAAACTGCATAGGAGAGATGCTTACAGAACTCCGACAAACTAACCCAACACAAGAGGCCAAGGACATTCTAAAGCACACACAGATTTTATTCTCAACAATCCTTAATGGATAAAAGCAAAAGAAAACCCAACTCTCTACAGATCATCAGCTGGAATGCTAATGGATTACCCAACAAAGCAACAGAACTACAAGAATTCGCAACAGAGACCCAAGCAGACATCATCCTAGTAAATGAGACACACCTGTGCCCAAGTGACAAGACAAGAATCAACAACTACACCACATACCGCACAGACAGAACCTATGCAAGAGGAGGTACAGCCGTCTTCATTAAGAAGAGCATAAAACACAACGCAATAGCCAGACCTCAAACAGAACATATGGAAACAACAGGAATTGAAATACACATGGAGAACACAAGCAGTATCATGATATTTGCAGCCTACAACCCTCCAAATAAAAAACTCTTAGAAAGAGACCTAGAAGAAACACTGAACACAGGAAAAGCGGTAATCATAGCTGGAGACCTCAATGCCAAACATCCGACCTGGAACAGTAGAAACACCAATAACAATGGAAAAATACTCAACACATATGCCACCACAAGAAATATGGCAATAATAGGACCAACAGAACCCACGCACTATGGAGTTACTGGCCGTCCAGATGTCCTCGACATAGCTATACTACAAAATATACCATACAGCTACCAAATACAGTCAGTAAACGAGCTAAGCTCAGACCATAACCCCATAATTCTACAGCTGGGCACCATACAAGACCCAACAAAAGACAGCACAACCACAGTAAACTGGAACCAACTGCCAACAGCCCTTCAATAAAATCTTGGCCAAGTACCCCACATAACAAACACAGAAGAGATGGAAAGTGCAGTGAAAACATTTGAAAAACAAATAGCGACAGCAATATCCTCTGTAACAATCACAACCATAAGGTCATCCCCAAATAAACTCCCAGATGAAATCAAACAACTCATCAAAGAAAAGAACAGACTGAGAAGAAAGACGATACCAGAAAAACCATGGACCCCACAGACAAACAAGCAATGAACAAAGCAACAAACGAAGTCAGATACACGCTTAAAGACCATCGCAACCAACAATGGAACAACAAAATAGAACAACTAAACACAGACAGCCAACACATATGGAAAATCATGAAGTCACTTCGATCCAAGCACAGCACATGCCCCCCAATCAAAGGTGAGAACAAGATAGCATACACAGAAGAAGAAAAAGCAGAAGCCTTCGCAGACAGCTTGGAAAGACAATGCAGCCCCAACTATGACAATGCAGACCTAAACTTCATCCAGAAAATCCATAAACAAGTACGCAACATAACCAGGAACAACAAACCTATCCAGAATCTAGAACCCACGTCACCAAAAGAAATATATCAGGTCATCAAAAAACTAAAAACCAAGAAAGCCCCAGGTCCCGAATATAGCACTTAAACTACTCCCCCGCAATGGCATCATGCACCTAGTAGCCATCACCAACGTCATGTTACGACTAAAACATTACCCAGAACGCTGGAAACTAGCAGACGTATTTCTCATCCCTAAACCAGGAAAGTACAAACAATTCCCACAAAACTACAGGCCCATCAGCTTACTATTTTGCATAGGCAAAATAGCAGAACACATAATACTTGTAAGAATTCAAGAAGCAGCAGAAAACATCATAATACCTGATGAACAATTCGGCTTCAGAAAAGAACACTCAACAAACCATCAAGTCTACAGAGTCATAGAACATATCACTCAAGGATACGAATGGCACTAACACTCAGGAGCAATCTTCTTAGACATAGCCCAGGCGTTTGACAAGATCTGGCATTACGAGCTACTATATAAACTACATAAGGCCGGAATCCCAACACCTCTAATCCAACTCCTCAAGTCTTTCTTAAGTAACAGAAAATTTAGAATTAAAATAGAAGGAATCAGATCCACCGAAAGAAAAATAACGGCCGGTGTTCCCCAAGGATCCCTTCTCTCTCCTTTACTCTTCTCCATATACATGGCAGACATCCCCAACTTATCACCAACCATCACTGCACTCTATGCCGATGACACAGTCATCATAGCCAGATCCCTCAGACCAAAACTCGCAACCAAGAAACTTCAAATCGCAGCCAACACCCTAGAAAGCTGGTACAGCAAATGGCGAATAGTCATTAATCCAACAAAAAGCACTGTAGTATTATTCAGCAGAAGAAAAACACAACCTGAAGACAACATTCAAATGTTTGGAAAAATAATCCCCTGGCAGAAATCAGCAAAATATCTAGGAGTACACCTGGACAGGAAATTAAATTTAAAGACGCACACCGACTACATCATCGCAAAGGTCAACCAGATCATTGCACAGCTGTACCCACTCCTAAACAGGAAAAGCTTCCTAAACCAAAATAACAAAATCCTCATATTCAAGACGGTAATAAGACCCCAGTTAATCTACGCCTCACCAGCCTGGGGACACACGACAGAAAGAAACATTAAAAAAATGCAAACAATTCAGAACAAGTGTCTCAGGATGGCACTAAACGCACCCTGGTTTGTCAGAAACGCTCAACTTCATCGCGATACTAATCTGCCAAGCATCAAGACACTCATGAAAACCGTCGCAGAAAAATTCTTCACAATAACAAAAAACCACAGAAACCAATTACTAAGACAGGCATCAAACTATAGCCCAACAGACCACTTCAAACACAGAAGACCAAAATATATCTTAAAATGAAAACCTCTAGAAAAGCTCACCAAGAGCAGGCATGGTACCCACCCAGCTTCCACAAGTAAAATAGAGATAAAGGGATAAAGAGCCAAGGGCTCACTCTATCTACCATAGAAGTTAACAGTTAAAGTAACAAACAATTGACAGTTTAACCGTTGTCCTTGCATGTACTCACGGTTCACCTTTTCCCCCTCCCCGACGCCCCGGGGACTCGCAGTTTTGCGATCCGCACGGGCTGAGGGGGGTTGGAAAGGGGGGAACACCGTTTAAGCAGGTCACGCCAAGGAAATACGGAGGCGAACCGCGAACGAAAACTTACGGAGGCGAACCGTGCTAGCGTTCTTAGCTTTTCTACCATGTCCTTGTCTATCTAGTTGGTTTACTGCGACCGAGAGGGAAGGTTTCCACTTCCCTCTAAATGCAGGGTAAGGAAAATTACCAGGTTAAAGATTACCCCCCATCAAGTCGAGCTTTTTAGCTCGCAACAGAAATGATGACGGGTATCACCGTGTAAACTTTAGAGTGATCGGTACTTGTTTGATCTGATCGCTTTCTTCTCATCCTTATGGCTGAGAGCAAAGTAAGTCAAGGTCAAAGTGCACAGTGCCCCTGGCATTTTGAAGTATCTGTTAATTGTCGCTTGACATCAGGACGCGTCCCATAGGGTCACGTGATCTTAAGCGACGAGCAACGCTTACAGTAAACTCCGGACCAGGGCAAAGATAAACACTTGGGGGGTGGGGATAGGTCTAGGCCCCCCTTCTCCAGGATAATGTCGAAGTTATCAAGGGATTTAACCGTCCGGTTTACCTTGAATAAACCTGCGAGCCCAGAATTATTAGCGGATGCTATTATTAATGTTATAGAACTCGATCACGTGAGGAATATCAATTGCTGGGACTATGCAAAAGGGCTCTATGAAGTGACAGTCAAGTTACATCTTTCGAAAGAAAAACTGATCACTGAGGGCATTAACCTTGAAGGTGAACATTTCTATCCCACTGCACTCGATCCATATGGCGTTAAATACGTATACCTCAAGAAGTTACAAGTAGAAATAACGGATGACATCCTCAAATCGTCGTTCCAGCAATTCAGAACGGTAGAAGCCATCGGAAGGATGACTCGTAAGAAATATCCCAGCATCGAACTCGGGGATAAGGTCTACGTTAAAATTAAAATGAAAAAGACCATACCCAATTTTGTAAATATACAGGGTTACTCTGTCATGGCCAACTACTCAGGCATGACCAAATTGTGTTTGCGTTGCCGAGGAGAAGGCCACACAGCAAGGGATTGTCCCCTCAACAGATGCGGCAACTGCGCCGCAATCGGACACTCACAACCTACATGTTCTGAACCGTGCTCTCGCTGCAGAGAAAAAGAACATTGATATTTTCTATGTCCAAAGGACAGTATGCCAACCATAGTTAGAGAAGACTTCCCACCGCTACCCACCAAGGAATCGGCTACCCAACCGGGAATCCCCCCTCCACCTACAACAGTTTCCAAGCCTAGTGAAAAGACATCCGCTCCAGTAGAGTCTGATGACAAGCTTCAGGCAGAGGCAACAGTCCCCAATCAAAGCCAACCTCCAAAAGATTGGTTTCCTGATAGTGAGGAATCCTCCAACGAAGATACCGAGGAAGACCAGCCCCAAGGATCATCACCAGTCTTAGAGAGGTCTCACTCAAAACCCCCTAAACAACTATGTTATGAGTCCTCAAGTGATGAAGATATGCAGTCAGACAACAAGGAAAAGCCAACACTAAAAACGTCAGGGAAACGTCCAGTTTCCCTGATGAAGAGTGGGCCACTCGCAACGCACATGCACAGAACCGTGTCACACCTGTCAGGACCCGGGACATCGAAAATATCAATGCCCGAACATCCCCCGACATACACCATCATCAGAGGATTTTCCCCTTCTAAAAAATACAGAGAACGTTAGCAAGGAAAGCCCAACGCTAACAGTAGAAAGCGACGGCACCCCCTGCCAGCCTTTCACCATCACCAGCAGAGCCCGCCCGATACGACTCGGCAAACACCACCAAAGAAAAACCTCAGCTAACCGAGTAGTGCAACCGCCGAACCGTCAATCCTGCCAAGGAACCTGAAGAAACCCCAGCGAGGGAAAATAACTTTAACCACTCAGAAAGCACCGGGGGGGGAGGAGTTCCCCATGGATACAGCAAGGAGTCTCAACCTTCCGGACGAAACGTCGGAAACCCCTCATGTTGTGTCAGACGCAGCTGTAGAGACCTACATGCAGGATCATAGCCCACTGGGCTTCACCCCTTCTCAGAGTTCTCGTGATTACCACGAAAAGGACACACAGTATCCCGACAACCCCGAAGCAAGCAGCAAAGATCTGGATGCATCTAATAACAATACGGGGATCCCAGACCCCAAACGTCAAAGATGTGGCTCCAGTCTCGACTCGGAAGAGCCAGACGATTTCGTGTGGAAAAAACAAAACAGGAAAAAGAAGCCAAAGCAACCGTCCCCCCCCTGTAAAATTTTAAATTCAGTGCCTACAGGTTAATTACCCTGAACATTCAGGGACTGAACAATACTAACAAACAAAATTGGCTGCAGAGCTTCCTCTCCAACACCAATTGGGACATTATCTTCCTGCAAGAAAACCACATTAATCTTCTTAGCACAGTAAAAAATCTGGAGAAAAACTGGGGGATAAAATCCTTCTGGAGCTTCGGGACGAACATGTTTAGAGGAGTGGCGATACTTCTCCATCCCAAATTCACCGGGAAAATACTGTACTCCAAAAGAGACCAGGATGGTAGGGTTATCTCGCTAAACCTCCAACACCACAACTATAACATCAAGCTGGTGAACGTGTATGCACCCTCAGGAAAGAACAAAAGAAAAAAATTCTTACGAGATCTTCAACCTTATCTTGAAGGCACGTCCGAGGTAATCCTGGGAGGCAACTTTAACTTTGTGATGGACACAGCATTAGACAAAGAAGGAGGTGACCCCAAACAAGGTGACGTAGGGAAGTACCAGCTCAACAACCTGTGTCAGGAGTTTAACTTATCTGACCCCTGGTTCCACCTTCATCCCGGAAAAAAGGGAACCACCTGGAAAACACCCGGAACGTCACCTCCAGGCTCGACAGATTTTATTTATCACTAAATCTTCTGGACACACTTCACAGCATTTCAACGGACGACATCACATACATAACCCGCACTTCCGATCATGCGGCCGTGCTCTTGTCTCTCGACCTTCCAACCTCACTGTTCTACAGTAGGGGCTACTGGAGGTGCGACCCAGCACTCCTATCCCTCCCCGACATCAAATCGGAACTAAAACATAACCTGACCCAACTGATAAGCGAGAGGAAGACCGAGAATCTGGCCTTATGGTGGGACGACTTCAAAATCCAGTGCAAGCACAATATTATATAACTTGAAGCCAACTTCAAGAGGAAAAACAGAGAAGAAATCAGGAAGCTCTATAAATCAATTGCCATTTTCAAAGCAGGCAGTGACAACTGTAACATACCACAAATCCAACACACCATCCTACAGTACCAGCAGAAGATTACCACACTCGAACAAGAAGCCATTAAAACTTTACAGATTAAAGCAATGGCCGCGAAAGTAGCCGCCGAACAGCAATTCTCAAGAGCCTTTTACCACCAAATAAGGAAAGACAGAAAGGAAAGACATCACAGAAGTCTCGTTTAACAATACGCACACTCAGCAAAAAGAGCACATTCTGAACGCCTTTCACGACTACTACACGCAGCTTTACAAATCAGAACCCCTGGAGGAAACTCTGTGGCCCAGATTGCTTGAAAACAACGGTCAACTCGCGGACATCACGCGGGTTGATGTCCGCGAGTTGGAACTGGAAAGTCCCATCTCACCAGAGGAGCTTCAAAACAGCATAAAAAGTTTCAAAAAACATGTCGCCCCTGGAAGCGACGGCCTCCCTATAGAGTTCTACCAAGAGTTCTGGTCGATTCTGGGCCCAGCACTACTCGACGTCACCAACGTTTGTGCGGCACTCATCCCCAAGACAGGCGACCTACGGAAAGTTAAAAATTGGAGACCCATCACCCTTCTCAACACAGACTATAAAATCTGGACGAAATGCCTGGCAAAACGGCTTTCACATGCACTTCCCCCCATCATCAGGAACAACCAAGCCTGTGCTATCCCAGGCAGGGGGATGGACCACAACATCTCCTTCCTCAGGGACACCATTTCCTACCTGAAACACACAGAATCTGCAGCCATCCTCATCACTCTGGACCAAAGCAAGGCATTCGACAGAGTGTCACACCAACTTTTGTTCAAAACCCTAGAAAAACACGGTTTCGGCCCAAAATTTGCACATCACATCCGCACCGTCTACCACGACATTCACAGCCAAATTTCAATCAACAGAGTACTAACGGAGCCCTTACAGATCGCCAGAAGGGTCCGACAGGGCTGCCCACTTTCGCCAGTGCTATACGTCATCTTTATAGAAATTCTGGCGAACCTGATTACGGACAACCAGGAGATCCGTGGAATCGAACTCCCTCAATCCGCAGGTTCCTCCCTGAAATACCTTCTCTACGCTGACGATATCACCATCTTAATGAAGGATAGGAAATCGCTGAAAGGACTGTCCCACACAATTAACGTTTTTGAACGTGCCACAGGTTCCAAAATTAACTCGGAGAAAAAGGCCTCGCTACCGATCGGCTACCGCGATAGGAATGCAGCTCGCCCCCCCCACCAGTGACAATTCTCGGAACTGACTTTAACGAAAATTCCTTCTGCAGCGATAACAAAGTCATTTCTAAATTAAATCAGATTGCAAACAAGTGGAGCTCCTGTCCGATCGACCTCTACGGAAGAGCGCACATCATAAAGCAGTTGATGATCCCGGTCATCATGTACTACTGAATGCCTCTCGACACCAACAAACAAGTCTTACAAAATGTAGAGAGTATACTATTCCGTTTTCTGTGGAAGATTAAAAAGGACAAAACAAAAGGATCAAGATGACCAGACCACTCGAAGTTGGGGGCCTGAACATCCCCTTAATTTCGGAAGCAATCACAGCTACCAGAATCGAAACCATAGTGAAAACGCTTAATAACCCAAACCACATAGGACATGGCCTCACCAAATACTGGCTAGGAACAAGCCTATGCAAGTTGTTCGACATCTCCTACACCGGAACTCAAGCTATCTTCCCTCCAAAGCACTACAAAACCCTGCTGGACACTCTCAAGAACCTGATCCCAATCCTTGGAGGAACAAGCATCTCGGCACATCCCATGATCTCTATATACAACACCCTCAGAAACCTGAAAGACACTGATCTTCCTGCAGAGGACAACCACCGGAAGTGGGAAAACAACAGACTAGAGTTCCTCTACGCCACCAGGAAAGAACTAAATTTCAAAATTTCACACAAGATACTCCCAGTCAACAACAAGGTTTCCAAATGGAACAAGAGAGCCACAGACAACTGCCTTTTCTGTCAAGAGTCGGAGACCTTAGACCATCTCTTCTTCGACTGCTTCACTGCACAAGCGGTGTGGCGCCTTGTAGGCGACAGGTTCTGAACTACAATCTCACTCAGACAAGCCCTTCACCTTGACGACCCACCACCAGGCATGAACAAGCAGCTTCAACTTCTCCTGACCTATACTATCATAGAGTTCCGGTTCCATATCTGGAAGATCCGAAACATCGCCTTATTCCAGAAGTGCAGGAAAGGTTTACCGGACATTCTGAGAAGTTATAGAACATCCATAAGGAACTTCCTTCAAATGAAGCTAATAGAATTAGGCCCAACCCAGTTCCAGAGACAGTGGTGCTCTCCGAGCAACCTAGCCTACCTGTGGAACGGTAAGTTGAAAGTCAAAATCTAAATTTCCCTCTTCCCTATAAACATCCAGGCAGTATTTTAAAAATCTAAACGTTCCCTCCATATCCGCCGCTTATCGCAAGGTCCTAACAGTGCGCTTTAAGCTTCCGGTCGGCGTTCGTCGACCCCTTTCTCTCTCTCTCCCCTCCTCCTCCCTCTCGCTCACACCACGTGACCGCCCGGAGCGGGACGATGTGGGGAGACTGAAATTTACAAGTCAGCCAAGGACGTGTTTCTCACAGAGGCTATCCTACACACATTAGTCTTGATTTTAGTAACCTGTAGCTGGTATACTGCTACCCTGAAGGGACTTTCCACTCCCTTCTAAAAGCAGCGTCAAGGAAATTTTTTAGTTCTCAACAGATTATAGAATCTGTCTCTCCATCTTAAAGTTTATCCCCAAGTCGGGCTTTTTAGCCCGCGACAGAGATGATGACGGGTAACACTGTGTTGCTTTAAAGTGATCGGGGTACTCGACTGATCTGATCGTTCTCTGCCTTTTGAGCAAAGTTTGTAAACAGAGCGTTCCAGTTAAAGAGCCAATCACAGTAACCATCGATCGACGCGTGACTTCGCTACATGGGCTGCAAGGTCACTGGAACTCTAAGCGTTGAGAGACGGTAAACGCAAACCCCAGACCGGGGCAATAGTAAAACACTTGGCGGTGGGATTAGGGTTAGGCCCTCCCTCCTCCAGCATAATGACATCACCAAAAACGGCGAGGGATTTAACCGTCCGGTTTACCTTCAAGAAAGCCGTTGACGCAGTAGATTTAGCAGATGCTTTAATTAGTGTAGTAGACGTCCAGCACATCCAAAACATTAATTGTTGGGACTTTCAGAAAGGTCTTTATGAGGTAACCCTCAAATTTCATCCAACAAAGGAAAAAGTAATCAAAGAAGGCATTGTCCTGGATGGAGAACTTTTCCACTCTACAGCCTTAAGAAATAACGACCTCAAGTTCGTTTACCTGAAAAGGTTACCAGCAGAGATTACCGACGAGGCCCTCAAAACCACGTTCTAACCTTACGTAACCGTCGAGAAAGTATGCAGGACATATCACCCGAAATATGACAACATTGAATTGGGAGACAAGATCTACCTAAAAATACAGATGAAGAAAACAATACCCAACTTTATTAACATACAAGGGTATAGTGTGATGGCCAGCTACTCTGGCATGACTCGACTCTGCAGTCGTTGACGCCTCAGCGGACACACAGCGAAGGACTGCCCCAGTAACAGATGTGGGAACTGTGGCGCCATTGGCCACTCCCAACCATCATGCAAAGAGCCTTGCAGCCAGTGCGGGGAAAGTGATCATATTAGATACCAGTGCAGCTAAGGTAGGGTGACAATATCACCAGAGGAATTCCCTCCTCTTCCCAACAAAGTACCGCCCACAGAAGAAGCAGTGAACAACACCACCCCCACTGAACCACCAAACTAACAAAGAAACCTCAGAATCCATAGACCAGAGTAAAACAGGCGCAAAGTCACAAACAGTAGAATCGAAAAACACCCAGAACTTAATGTGGCTTTCAGAGAACGAGGAAACCCAAAGTGAAGCTGAAATGATTAATGAAGAAACTCCCAAAAAGACAACCAAACGTCCAGGGAGCATAAACGAAGGAGAGGGTAAAAAAACAATATAGGACGAGGAGACGACCTCAGAGGAATCCGCCCAAAACCAGTAGCCTTCCCCCTAAGAGTCAACCACTTTGAAGAAATAAAAAACGTGGTAGATACCAGGGGGCATCCCTACATCGTCCCCAGTGACTTTGGTATCCTAGGTATCAGATGGGGGGATACCACCTTCCCCAACATAAAAAAATATCCAGAAATCAACTGAGAAGTATCCCTGAACTTACCAAAGCAGGGACAACAGAAATTTTTAAAAGCTCTAACTGTTTTAGCCAACCTAGACGAAAAGGAAATTGTGGAAAAACTCATGGCGGAATAACACCAGTAGACGAAGAAAACAAGTCCAAACTCCCGTAGGAAGAAACACCCTGCAAAAGTGGTTTGTGGCCATTTCCGGCCACGACCAAACCCTTATTTTTAACTAAATTTTAAAGTAATTTCGAGCCAATGAAGTTATTTACCGAGGCAACCTCTAGTAATTCTGTTAGGAACAATAGCCGGTACACTGCAACATAGAGGGAAGGTTTCCACTTCCCTCTAAATGCAGGTTAAGGAAAATTTTTTTCTTTAGGTTTAAAGTTTACCATTCCAAAGTCGGGCTTTTTAGCCCGCGACAGAAATGATGACGGGTAACACCGTGTACCCTCTTAAAGTGAGACATCTTCTGGATAGCCATTACACAGGGGGGCATTACCCCCCCGTGTAATGGCTACCCAGAAGATGGAGAGGGATTTAACCGTCAGGTTTACCCTCAAGAAAGCGGTTAATCCTGAAGAATTAGCTGATGCTATAATTAAAGTAATAGACCTGTCTCACATTAAAAACATTAATTGCTGGGACTACCAGAAAGGTTTTACGAAGTAACCGTTAAATATCATCTAACGAAAGATAATTTAATCAAAGAAGGCATCGAACTTAACGGTGAAAGTTTCCACCCCATTTCTCTAAAAGACAACGGACTAAAATACGTGTACCTTAGGAGATAAGATATATGTTAAAATTAAAATGAAAAAAACAATTCCGAATTTCATAAACATCCAGGGATTTAGCGCCATGGCCAGCTATAGCGGCATGACGAGACTATGCAGTCGTTGCCGACTCGGCTGCCACACGGCCAGAGACTGTCCCCAGAACAGATGTGAGAACTGTGGCCACATAGGACATTCCCAACTTAAGTGCCCCGACCACTGCAACCTATGTATGAAACTCGGACATAGCAGATACCAATGTACAAAAAACAACATACAAGTCTCATCGGAGGACTTCCCACCCCTCCCCAGCAAAGTTCCTCCTACTACAGCGACTCCTGCAGGAATAGCGGAAGCCACAGTAACTACAGAGTCTAGCGGTGATACGCCTCTTCCAGTAGAGACCACGTGTACCACCGGAACTACGTCACCCAAAGACCCCCCCTCCCAACAAAGAAGTTCCACCCATTACAACCTCATCCATAGACATTGCAGAAAATAGGACCCCTCCTACAATAGTTAAAGAATACTCAGCAAAGCCAGACAGTGCACCACAGGTTACAACGGCAAAATCCACTACAAGCAACGCGTCTTTCAAGTGGTACTCAGATAGCGACGATTCCGATAGCGAAGGGAAAATGGAAATAGCAAACACACCTTCAGACAGCAACGACGAATTTCAAGTCATTAAAAAACGACCAGGAGCCACAGTGAAACGACCTGGTAGTTTAAAGGAGGGGGACGGGAAGAAACCAAAGCAGAACAGTTCAACCACACCTAAAAATCAGCGGTTCACATTAGACTTTGCCTTAATTAAGGATCAAGAAGTACTGGATAACATTCATAAAGCATCCCAATATAGGGGACTTCCAGCTCTCTACATCAACGAGGACAAGGTAGGCGCCGAATGGGGTGGAATGAAAGTGTATGACATCAATTACTTCCGACCCCAAAACCTAAACGACTTTCAATGGCTAGATGAGAAAGGTAGACAGAAGACTTATAATGCAATAATGACAATGTACCTTGACAATGTAAAGCAGAGGCTACAGAAAAACAAGGAAAACCATTAAATAAGGGAGAAACACCCTGCATTTTTGGTTTCGGAGCAGCCCGGTCGGGCTTCTGCCTATCGCGTCAACTTAAATTTAAACTTAAAATTAAACGTAAGTAACCCTAACCTTTAAAAGAACAAAGTAAAAGGGATGAAGCCAAGGAAGTTAATACAGAGGCTTATACCTAGCGAAAGTTATAGGAACATATTAGCTGGTCAACTGCGACCCAGGGGAAAGGTTTTTACTTCCCTCTAAAAGCAGGTAAAGAAAATTATTAGGTTTAAGTTTACCCCTAAAGATGGGCTTTTTAGCCTGCAACAGAAATGATAACGGGTAACACCGTGTCCACTCTTAAAGTGATCGGTATTCGACTGATCTGAACGTTTCTCTGCCTTTTGGCTAAGAGCAAGGTGTGTCAAGGTCAACCAAGAGTGACTCAGTGTTGTACTACCTTAGGGATCAGCTAGTAGCGGACAATCGTTTGACATCGACGGCGGATCACTTAGCGGCCCCCGATGTCTAAACGAGAGTCGGCCGACAGCGGAAACCCTGGACAGGGGAAAAATGAAACACGTTTGAGGGAGAAGGATGCGTTAGTCAGTCAACGATTAGTACGGGATTTCACTGTTAGGTTTTCCATGAAGCAAAGCGTTAGTCCAGTGGACATCGCGGTCGCTACTGTATCGGCTGTCGGAGAAGAGCATGTCGCAAGCATTAATTGCTGGGACCAATATAGAGCCTTCTACGAAGTAACCGTTAAAGATGACAATGAAGAGACCTCTTAATGGAAGAAGGAATAACCCTAGGTAATGAATGCCACCTTGCCACAACAGTTGGCGGCAGTCAAATAAAGATCGTCTCCCTTCGGAAGTTGCCTGCCGAAGTGGATGACGAAACCCTTAAGCAAGTCTTCACAAGATACGGCACAGTCCTAAATATACGCCAACCAACCTTTGAACGTTACCCTGGAATTAAACAGGGCGATAAAACGTCTATTAAATTGAAAATGGACAAACAAATTCCAAATTATATCACCATCCAAGGATATGCTGTAATAGCAAGCTACCAAGGAGTCATAAGATGCTGCCATAGATGTCAAGAGACTGATCACATTGCCAGAGAGTGTCCTTTGAAGAGGTGTGGGAACTGTGCCTCCATCGGACACTCCCAACCTGTCTGCACAGCGGCATGTAAGAGATGCGGAAACGAAAATCACAGACTATCAGTGCCTTAAAGGAAAAGTAATATCTCCGGAAGACTTCCCTCCCTTACCCAGCAAACAACAAGATACCAACCAACAACCTACTGAAGAAGGGAGGAACACTCCCACCCATACAGCATCCTTACAACTGAATGAGGAAGCAACACAGGCTCCTCAAGAAACAGAAATGGAAGAACAAAGTGATAAAGAAATAACAATAGGACAAAAAGAACACGAGAGCAAACAGAAACAAGGAAGGAAGTAGAAGATACAGAGCTCCCACAACATCAATCATCCGAGGCAGAACTCTCAGAAAGTGAGGAGTCCACAGAGGAGGGGTCCTCAGACCCACAAACAGTTACCAAACGCCCTGGTAGCGTTAAAGAAGGAGAGGGGAAGAAGAAAATCTGAACACATCTCCTGATGATTCCGAAAACGACTTCGTAGATCAGACCTCAGACTATCGCGAATTCCAACTAAAATTTTCCGAGGAAAAATTATTCAAAGAGACGATCAAAGAAATAGGGAGACCTACTATCTTCACAGCAGACAGGAAGTTCCTCGGTCTCAGATGGGGAAATACCACCATCCCTGATCTAAAAACTTTGAAAATAGAACATTTAAAAGACATGCCATTGCTTAGCAATACAGGAAAGTTGGCAATGTTCAGAACGCTAAAGGACATGATAAGAGAAGATGAAGCAAGAATGTGGCAATCGTCACAGAGAGGAAAAACAAGGAAACGTAGAGAACGACAAGCACAAGCTGCAAACTTGATGGAAAACATGTTATAGGAAGAAACACCCTGCATGCATGGTTTTTGGCGGCAGACCGGTCGGGCCTTTACCAGTCGCGCCAAAACTATTACTAAAACCTAAAAAGATAAAATTTAAAGTAATAGAACCCAAGCCAATGAAGTGTACACAGAGGCTTGTACTAGCAATTTTCAGATAGGATAAAACTAGCTGGTCAACTGCGACCTAGAGGGAAGGTTTCTACTTCCCTCTAAATGCAAGTTAAGCAAATTATTAGAAGTAAAGTTTACCCTCCAAAGTCGGTTTTTTTTTAGCCCGCGACAGAAGTGATGACGGGTAACACCGTGTACACTCAAAGTGATCGGTACTCGACTGATCTGATCGCTTCTCGTCCTTTTGGCTGAGGATTATGATTACGAGTGGATTATGATCTTGGTTAGTTATTATGATCCCATTGAGTCCGGTTGTGATATGCCAGTTGGACAGACGTGTTTCTCAGTGCTCTAGTTATTACATAAAGTTTTGATTTAATACTGATGATTAGAGATCGAGACTCTCGATAAGGCATTCGTGCTCGATCAGCAGAGCAGGTAAGACTTTTTAGTTTCTGTTCCGTTTCGTAAGCCTAGCCATGCACAAATCTTTCGACTATCTCAATTTTCAGGCACTTTTGACGCTATTCAGGGATTTAGGCAACTTGCTACATAAAGAATGGCCAGATAAAATCTGAGCACACCAGATCCTTGAAGTGGAGACAGAGGATACCCATCCCTCTGAACTTCCTCACCCTTCACATGACAACGCCAGCGAGCCAGCAATAACAACTGAAGACATCTCTCTTTCAAACTCTAGTGGCTTTCAGGAGGTCAGACGGAAGAAGAGAAGGAAAAAATCCCATGCAGCAGATCCTGAAATAATACCTCAGACGTTGGAATCTACAGCTGCAATGGACTCATCAGCACTAGCTGATGAAAGAACAGAGACAGATACATTGACACAGCCCAAAGAGAAGATTCCACCAGTAATCTTGAGAGCTAAAGAAAACTGGTCGTCACTTGCAGAGATGATGAAGTACAATAACATCAAGTTCTCATCAGCTAAAAACACTGACGATGGAATCCGCATACAGCCTCAAGGAGCAACGGACTACCGCCAGCTCACCAGATTTATGGATGAACAGAATGTCCCATATCACACATATCAACTGAAAAGTGAAAAAAACCTTAGGTAGTCATCAGAGGTCTGGCAGAAACCATAACAGCTGATGAAATAGCTACTGACCTCAGATCACAAGGTCTTGAACCAATTAAGATCTCGCGCATGTACCGTGCAGACAAGCGCCCCATGCCTCTGGTCTTAGTGGAGATCAGTAAAGATCAGAGAGAAATTTACGACCTTACTACAGTCTGCAACTTAGTCATCAAGACCGAACCACTCAGAAGAAAGGCAGCCGCCGGTCAGTGCCACCGCTGCCAAAAATTTGGGCATTCAGAAAAGTTATGTAAAGCAGATTACAAGTGCGTAAAGTGTGATGACAGCCATCCCTCGCATACAATCACGGTCTACACCTGCTAAATGTGCGAATTGTGGCGGCCCCCATCCATCCAATTATATAGGCTGCTCAATTCACCCTTCTAACCTACGGAAGACAAGAGCGGCGTTGGCTCCGTCCACTCAGATTCAAGCCACGAAACCTTCGCCGGAAGTCACAGTGCGGAGTGTTCCCGCAGATAAAACATACGCTTCTGCAGTCTCTCCGCGGATTTTACCCGTAGCCTCGACAGCTTACAGCGAAAACTCTACACTAATTCTTGCTGCCTCACTAGGGGAGATGCTAATGGCCTTTAGCAACATGAACCCCAGCCAAGCCGACACTAAGAAATTCCTCAGGAATACTCAAGTCATCTTCTCCATGATCAACAAATTAGATGCTCTCCTGCATCTCGATGCTGATATCTCAGATATTTCCACATTGCTTCGTAACACTAACGCTACTTTTTCACCTAAGCAGCTTTTCATTCCAAGCAACTCATTCAGGAGTTTTCTAAGCGCCCGAAAGCTGCATGCCTTTCGGCTCAGGCGCTTCCACATTGCCCTAAACAGGGTGAGCCAAGTGCTCGCTAACCTCTAATATAAGTCTATTCATAGCGAAGAAGGGATCAGAATCCATGGGATTGATATCCATCAAGCCACAAAAGATATCAGTTTTGGCTGAGATCAAAGTGCAAAGAATGTAAACAGAGCGCTCCAGTTAAAGAGCCAATCAGAGTAGCCGTTGAGCGACGCTTGTTTTCTACACGTGGCCCGTAGGGTTACCGGAACTCTAAGCGTCGAACGACGGTGAAAGCAAACCCCAGACCGGGGCAAAGTTAAAACACTTGGCAGTGGGATTAGGGTTAGGCCCTCGCTCCTCTAATATAATGACGTCAGCAAGAATGGTGAGGGATTTAACCATACGGTTTACCCTAAAGAAGAGTGTAGACCCAGCAGCCCTTGCAGATGCGCTAATTAGTGTTATCGAGGTCGATCACATCCGCAACATTAACTGCTGGGACTTCTATAAAGGGCTTTACGAAGTAACCCTCAAATATCACGTCACCAAAGATAAATTAATAGAAAAAGGCATTGACCTGAATGGAGACCATTTCCATCCCACTTCACTAAAGAATGATAATGTGAAATATGTGTATTTAAAAAGGCTTCCTGCAGAGATCTCCGACGAGACCCTTAAAGCTGCTTTTCAGCAGTACGGGACCGTTGAGGCAGTGCACAGGTCACATTTAGAAAAATATCCTAACATTGAACTCGGAGATAAGATTTACCTGAAGATAAAAATGACAAAAACAATCCCGAACTTCATAGTCATACAAGGATACAGTGTCATGGCCAGCTACTCGGGCATGACTAAACTCTGCAGTCGTTGCCGCCTTAGCGGTCACACGGCGAAAGACTGTCCGAAGAATAAATGTGGAAACTGTGGCACCATTGGCCATTCCCAACCATCATGCACAGCGCCTTGCAGCCAATGCGGGGAGAAGGACCAGTCGTGCACTCAACTTAAACAAGATGAGTGCATGACCTCTGAGGATTCAGAAGAGGAAGGCGCTCAGGAGGACATGGCTTTTCCTTTAACAGTAAACCGCTTCGGCAAGATTAAGAATGTTGTTATCAGAGGATCACCCTATATTTGCACTAGAGACTTTGAGACCCTTGGCTTCAGATGGGGAGAAACAACTTTTCAAAACATTAAAAAAAAAATAACAAAAAATAAATTAAAAATAATTCCTGAACTTACGAATGCAGGCGCAGCAGAGATCCTCAAGGCAGTTAATGTACTAGCCAACCTAGACAAACAAGAGCTAGCGGGAAAACTTATGGTGTCACAAATGCAACAGGCAGAAGAACTTAGCTCCACATCCCCTTAAGAAGAAACACCCTGCTAGTGTGGTTTGACCATTTCCAGTCAAGCCCATACTCGTAAATTTAAAGTTAACTTATGCCAATGAAGTAAATTACCGAGGCAATTACTAGAAAATCATTGTTAGAAACAAATAGCTGGTTCACTGCAACCTAGAGGGAAGGTTTCTACTTCCCTCTAAAAGCAGCGTAAGGCAAATCAATAGGTTAGAAGTTTACCCTTCCAAAGTCGGGCGTTTTAGCCCGCGACAGAAATGATGACGGGTAACACCGTGTACAGTCTTAAAGTGATCGGTACTCGACTGATCTGATCGCTTCTCTGCCTTTTGGCTAAGAGCAAGGTGTGTCAAGGTCAAAGAACGTGGTATTGTACTACCTAAAGAATCAGCTAGCAGCAGATGGTCGATTGACATCGACGGCGGGTCACTTAGCGGCTCCCGATGTCTAATCGTGCGTCGGCGGACAGCGTTAACCCCGGACCGGGGAAAGAGCAAACACGTTCGAGGGAAAAGGATGCGGTAGGCCCGCCACCTCCGGTGGCACGTCAACGACTAACTAGGGATTTGACCGTTAGGTTTTCCCTTAAAAAGAGCGTTAGTCCAGTGGACATCGCGGACGACTGAGAGATTGATTATGGAATGAGGAGTTGTTTATGTTTATCAGTTAGTACAGACGTGTTTACCAGCGCTCCTTGTAGTATTACAGCAGTGAGTTAAGTTTGTTTTTAATGCTTAATTCAGAGTTACTTTCAACATTAAAATTAAATAGTGATTATTTGATACGTCAATAGCGTGCTCGATCATCAGAGCAGGTAAGACTTTTTATTTTCACCTTCAAAAACATTTTCCAGATTCTCTCCTGTTTCCCGCCCAGTACGACACTCGGTGGTTGAAGGGACAAGGCAGGTTCTTCCCCCACTTCAAGTCTAGATTATGGATTCACCATATGATCTCTGCTTCAAAGAACTTCTAGCTATCTTTCGGCAAATTGGTAACATCTTACACACAAAATGGCCAGGGAAGGTAGAAGTTTATCAGATTATGGAGGTCGAGAAAGAAGACCCTCAAACCTCCGAACTTTCCCCTCGCCCTACACATGACAGCGTCATTTCCTCCGCTACAACCAACATGGACTCTAATGATTATCAGGAAGTCAGCAGAAAGAAGAGAAAGAAAGAGTCTCTTGCTGCAGAACAGGAATTTGCACCTCAAATGGACACATCAGCACAATCTAGTGCAAGCACTGAGACAAATATACCGATACAGCCCAAAGAGAGGATCCCACCAGTAGTCCTGCGATCTAAGGAAAAATGGTCGTTGCTTGCAGAGACGATGAAGAGAAATAACATCAAGCTCTCGTCAGCCAAAAACACAGATGACGGAGTACGCATACAGCCTGAAGGAACAACGGACTACCTCCAGCTCACCAGACTTATGGACGATCATAAATTTCCATACCATACTTACCAACTTAAAAGTGAAAAGAATCTCAAGGTAGTGATCAGAGGATTGGTAGAAAACATAACAGAAGAAATAGCTACTGACCTCAGATTACAAGGCTTGGAGCCGATCAAGATTTCACGAATGTATCGAGCAGACAAGCGCCCCATGCCTCTGGTCTTAGTAGAGATCAGTAAAGACCAGAGGGAAATTTCTGATCTTAAAATAGTCTGCAACTTGGTCATCAAGACCCAACCACTACGAAGAAAAGCATCGGCTGGTCAATGCCATCGCTGCCAAAAATTTGGGCATGCGCAAATGCTATGCAGAGCAGACTACAAGTGTGTGAAGTGGGGAGGCAACCATCCCTTGCACACTTGCGTCAAGCCAAAGACCACACCTGCTAAATGTGCGAACTGCAGTGGCCCACATCCTGCAAACTACAAGGGTTGCTCTCTCCACCCATCAAACTTTCAAAAGCCTACACAGGAATTAACCCAGCCCACTCAGAAAAATATTGTGAGATCTGTGCCTGAAATCCAAGCGCGAAAAGTTACACCAGATAAATAAATCCTATGCTTCTGTGGTTTCCTCGAGTAACACTAAGGTACTCCCTGCAACTAGCAGTCAAAATTCTTCAGCAATACTCGCTGCCTCACTTGGGGAGATGCTAATGGCCTTCAGCAAAACAAATCCAAGCCAGGCCGACACCAACAAATTCCTTAGGAATACTCAAGCCATCTTCTCCATGATTAATGACTAATCCGGCTTTAACATCAAATTCTATGCAGATAATATTCTGGAATGCAAACGGTCTCAACAGCAAAATTTTGGAATTACAGGAGCTTACAGATCATTTGCAAATTGATATTCTCCTCATTAACGAGACAGACCTACGTCCCTGCGATAATCCCAAACTCAGAAACTACTCGTTACTTAGAAATGACAGACTAAATGCCAGAGGTGGAGGCACTGCCATCTTTGTCAGAAGAAACATTCGCTATAATGAGACTAAGAAGATTAATACATCTAACCTCGAGGTGACAGGCATAGAAATTCTTACCAACAATGCAGGCAGCTTAAAGATGTATTCTGTATACAACCCCCCTGGCAAACCTCTACTCCCCTCTGATCTCTCTCAGCTACTAGATACAAATGAAGCAGTAATAGTAGCAGGAGACCTCAATTCCAAGCATCCTTTATGGAACAGCAAAAGCTGTAACAACAACGGAATGATCCTCTACAACTTTGCCTTGAAGAGAAATATCGTTATTGCAGGGCCGATTGAGCCAACACATTACGGAGCGACCGGCAGACCTGATGTTTTGGATATTGCTATTTTTAACAATATTTCTCATCAATTCCGACTTCAAGTAGTTGACGAGCTAAGCTTAGATCACAATCCAGTACTCTTAAGTTTAGGGGAGGAGCCTGAGCTCATTCCCAGCCAATCCCACACAAATTTTGCAAAATTCAAGACTAAAATGAACACTATTATAGACTCAGTACCGACTATTTCCACCCGTGAAGAAATAGACGCGGCAGTAAACAATCTTGAATGTAAAATACAGGCTAGCTTATTCGCAGCTTGCTCTACTTCTACCCCAGCTCAAGTTAACTTACTTCCTGCAGAAATCCTTGCTCTGATAAGGAACAAAAATAGGCTCAGACAACCCTCTGCATACAACCCTCCATTAAAGACATTATTGACCTCAGATCTGGATGCCATCCTTGGAGTAAAAGGACCGGTCATCATTGCTGGAGACCTCAATGCAAAGCATCCTGCTTGGAACAGTAAATCTACCAACCAAAATGGTCGCATCCTTTCTAGCTACACAGGATTAAACCATACTGTTGTGGCTGGACCTACCGAACCAACTCATCTCAGTACATCTGGCACTGCTGATATCCTGGATATAGCCATGCTGCAAGACATTAAACTACAGTACAGCCTTACATCACTAAACGAGATGTCGTCGGATCACAATCCAATTCTACTTCAATTGGGAGAACAAGAATGCCTGCCTCCTCCTCCTCCTCCTCATTCAGGCATATCGTGGGAGAGATTGTCTAAAGCACTTCGGGATCAAATTGGACCCGTCCCTCACATATGCACACCAGAAGGTGTGGAATCTGCAGTGGCTAGCCTCACCCAACAGATTAAGTCTGCTATAATGGTTGCATCCTACCAGAAACCTGTTCCCAAGCCTGATCGTTTGCCTGAGGACATTATTGACCTGATCAGAGAGAAGAGTAGAGCTAGGAAGAGATTTCATGACACTCGCTCACCTCAGGATAAGACAGTGCTTAACAGATTGAATGGAGCAGTAAGAGATGCACTTAAAACGCACAGAAACGAAGTTTGGGATAAAAAGTTAGCCTCTATCTTACCTATTGATCACTCTATCTGGGGCCTATTGAGAAACATCAAAAATAAAACCAGATCCCTTCCCCCTATAATCTCAAACCATGGCCTAGTCCACACAGATGCAGATAAGGCAGAAGCCATACTTAAAAATCTTGACGATCAGTGCAAACCTTCTTATAACAACATTGATTTCAATCATCTGTACAAAATCCACAGACAGGTTAGTCATGCACTAAACATCCCGGATGCCAGTGCTGATCATATTGCACCCGTATCACCTGTTGAATTATATGATATTATTAAAAAACTTAAGAACAATAAAGCTCCTGGACCAGACAGCATCTCAAACAGGTGATCAAGCTGCTGCCTCGAAAAGCTATAGTGCATCTGACCAGTATAATAAATGCAATCTTAAGACTTCACTATTTTCTTTCCACCTGGAAAATGGCTGATGTGATTCCTATATATAAGCCAGGCAAAGACCCACACTTACCGCAGAATTATCGTCCAGTCAGTCTCATCTCCAATCTGGGTAAGGTTGCAGAGAAGGTCATACTCTCACGACTCCAAACCTCAGTAAATGACCTAAACATCCTCCCTAAAGAACAGTTTGGATTTCGACAACACCATAGTACTACCCAGCAAATCCACAGAATTGTGGAATATATCACCACCAGCTACAACTGGCGCCAGTGAACAGGAGCGGTATTCCTAGACCTATCTAAAGCATTTGACAAAATCTGGCATTTTGGACTACTGCACAAACTTATCTCAGCCGGTATCTCACTAAAAATGGTTCATCTAATCCGTTCATATCTTCAGAATAGATCAATCCAAGTTAAAATTAACGGTTTTAGATCGTCCCAGCGCCATATCTTTGCTGGAGTGCCACAGGTATCTCTACTGGCTCCATTGCTGTTTTCTGTATACATCTCAGACATCCCACACAATCCGATGACTTCCATTTTAGCACTGTATGCGGACGATACGGCAATACTAACCAGATCTCTCAGACCCCACTACGTTACCAGAATGCTTCAAGAAAATCTTCTAAAGCTGGAGGGTTGGTTCTCGAAGTGGAGATTGGAAGTCAACCCACTGAAAAGCTCAGCGGTTCTCTTCTCAAAACGGCCAATGTCTCCTGCTGGAGATGTGTTATTATTCAATAACAAAATTCCCTGGCAGAAAGAAACAAATTACCTGGATGTGATTCTCGACAAAAAGCTATCTTTCAACCAACATATCAAGTCTGCATGTGCAAAAGCATCTAAAGCCATAGCTCAGATCTACCCGCTAATTAATAGAAATAGCAAACACAGCAACAGAATCAAATTGCAGCTATACCAGATGACGATTCGTCCTATAATCACCTATGCCTCTCAATCCTGGAGCCACACCTCTAATACTAACATTATTAAGATACAGCGAGTGCAGAACAAGTGCTTGAGAATGATTTTGAACGCCCCGTGGTATGTTAGAAATAGCCAACTCCACAGAGACACAAATATTCCCTATATTCTCTCTTATCTAAAATCCTTAGCTTACAAATTTTTTCTAAAGACGTCCACACATCCCAACGATTTGGTTCAACAAGATGCAGCATACGAGCCAACGGACATATTTAAATATAGAAGACCAAAAACTATATTAGCCTCCTATAGCGATACATAATCTCCATGCCCATTCAGGGCGAGCAAACTACTCGTAAATTTTACCCTCACTGTAACCACGACAGATAGCGGGGAATATGAAAAGCATTTTGCTTCACCCTTAAAGATTAAATGTCAATTGTCAATGGTTGACCTGTTCCTCACATACGCACAAAAGAAGTAGAAACTGTAGTTACAAATCTCACACCACAAATTAATTCTGCTATAAAGGTAGCTTCCTCCTACAAATCTGCCCGCAAGCCAGATTGTTTGCCTGAAGACATCATGAACTTGATCAGAGACAAAAACAGAGCTAGGAAAAGATACCGTAACACGCGAGAACCACAAGATAAAATAAATCTAAACAGATTAAATGGGGAAGTAACAGTTGCACTCAGAGCCCACAGAGACCACGTATGGGATGAAAAGTTATCCTCCATTTCTCCTACTGATCACTCCATCTGGAGACTACTGAAAAATATCAAAAAGAAAGACAGATCCCTTCCCCCAATATTCTCTAACCAGGGCCTTGCTCACACTGATGTAGACAAAGCAGAAGTTATAGCACACAACTTAGAGGAGCAATGCTGGCCTTCGTATGGAAACTTTGCCTTTGACCACATATATCAGATTCACAGCAAGGTCAGACACTCAATCTTCCTATCTCCAGCACTGACCACATTGCACCAACATCACCTGCTGAGTTATGACATTATTAAAAATTAAAGAACAAAAAAGCTCCAGGGCCAGACGGCATTACTAATCGGGTGATTAAACTTCTGCTCCGAAAAGCAGTAGTGCACCTGACCAGTATAATAAATGCAATTTTAAGATTTCGCTATTTTCCTTCCACCTGGAAACTGGCTGACGTAATTCCTATACATAAGCCAGGCAAAGACGACTCCTACCACAAAATTATCGTCCAATCAGTCTTATCTCAAATCTGGGTAAGGTTGCAGAGGTCATCCTCTCACGACTCCAAACCTCAGTAAATGACCTAAACATCCTCCCTAAAGAACAGTTTGGTTTCAGGCAACACCATAGTACTACCCAGCAAATCCACAGAATTGTGGAATACATCACCACCAGCTACAACTGGCACCAGTGCATAGGCGCTGTTGTCCTAGACTTATCCAAAGCATTTGACAAAATCTGGCATTTTGGACTCCTGCACAAACTTATCTCAGCCGGTACCTCACTAAAAATGGTTCACTTAATCCATTCATATCTTCAGAATAGATGAATGCAAGTAAAAATCAACGGTTCTACATCCTCCCAGCACCACATCTTTGCTGGAGTGCTGCAGGGATCTCTACTAGCTCCAACGCTGTTCTCTATATACATGTAAGAGATCCCGCACAATCCAATGACTTCCATTTTGGCCCTGTATGAGGACGATACGGCAATACTAACCAGATCTCTCAGACCCCATTTCATTACCAGAAAGCTTCAAGAAAATCTTCTAAAGCTGGAGGATTGGTTCTCCAAGTGGAGATTGGAAGTCAACCCCCCTGAAAAGCTCAGCCGTTCTTTTCTCAAAAAGGCCAATGTCTCCTGCAGATGTGTTACTATTCAATACTAAAATTCGCTGGCAGACAGAAACAAATTACCTAGGTGTAATTCTCGACAAAAAGCTATCTTTCAACCAACACATCAAATCTGCGTGCACAAAGACATCTAAAGCCATAGCTCAGATCTATCTGCTAATTAATAGAGATAGCAAGCTCAGTAACAGAATCAAATTGCAACTATACCAGATGACGATTCGTCCTATAATCACCTATGCCTCTCCGGCCTGGAGCCACACCTCTAATGCTAACATTATCAAAATACAACGAGTGCAGAATAAGTGCTTGAGAATGATTCTGAATGCCCCGTGGTATGTTAGAAACAATCAACTCCATAGAGACAAATATTCCCTATATTTTCTCTTTTCTACAATCCTTAGCAACCAAGTTTTTCCTAAAGACGTCCACTCATCCCAACGATTTGGTTCAGCAAGCTGCAGCATACGATCCAACGGACAAATTCAAATATAGAAGACCAAAAGCTATATTAGCCTCCTTTAGTGATGCATAATCTCCATGCCCATTCAGGGCGAGCAATCTGCTCATAAATTTTACCTTCACTGTAACCACAACAGATAGCGGGGAATATGAAAGCATCTTGCTTCACCCCTAAAGACATAAATGTCAATTGTCAATGGTTGAGCCAGGTAAGCAGTATTAAAAGGAAAAAAGATGGCGACTCGCATAGTAGTCTCGCATGATGGTTGTTGTTGCGAAGAATGTTTTTTGATTTCAGTGGTGATTAGCGAGTTTTACATATTGTGAATCTGCTTTTGTGAATTTGTGAACCTCGCAGGACACGATTACCTCATAATCGGAGAAGATTGGAACTGTGTAGAAGTACCAGACAGGAATAAACAGGGTGGAAACAACCTAACCGGAAACTCGGGAGCGACTGAAATCGTTAGAATATGCCGCGAAACAAACATAACTGACTACTCGGTCGTACTAAAAGGCAATATTTTCTCCGCAACCTGGAGCAACGCCAGCAAAGACATACACACAAGAATAGACAGAATATACACAACAACATCACTAGCAACGGGTAAAGGAAACATAAAACACATTAATATGAACGTTGCTGCACACGTGTCGGACCACAAGATGATCGAAGCCAAAATATCTTTGGTCGGAGGCATGGAAACAGGACCAGGGTACTGGAAACTGAACACCAGCCTCCTCCAGGATTTGGATACAAAAACAAAGTATGAACAACTATGATATGAAACCTGAAGGACTGTGAAGGCTAACATCGAGGTGGTCCCAAGCCCTTTTCATCAAGGCGGGATCTTCCTGGCCAGGTCATCTCCCTGCTTATTCTTGTTTTGCATAGTCTCTCATCTTTTTTTTTTTTTCAAGATTTTCCTCTTTTTTTAAGTGAAAAATCGACCGTTTTAGAAGCACCCCTGGGTGGTCAACAGCTATAATCAGGTCAGCTGAGGCCTTCTTTCCCCTACTCTGCACTCTATCTTTATCCTCTTCTGTCTGCTGAATCTCAGCACCTATCTTACTCCACAGGCCAACGATGAGATTGTTTAAATTTTGGTCATAAGCTGTTGTGTTCATCTGGCAATCCTGTGATAGGACATCAGGACCCTACATCACAACAGGAAAGAACAACTTCAGGTGGCCATTAAAAAGGGCCTCTGGGATGGAAGAACAGGAAAGCCACCAAGTGCTCTAAAGAAACAGGTATGGAAGAATTAATAACACTAACATGACTAATCCAAGTTATTAATTTGTTTATGGATACATGAATGTGCTACTATATAGTTGTGTGTGTATACACACACACACACACACACACCTACTCTATAATATAAAATGATAAGCTTTTTTTGTAACGTTTTCGTGTAACATTTTTTGCAAAGTTATTTGAAACGTTTTGAAACTCAGGGGCCAACCTTAGTGTCGAATCATCAGAATTCAAGGAGAACCGGCCTGCCAGTCCGTAACTGGGGAGGTTGTGCACCGTTGGCGTCAAATGGGCGGAGCCCCTAGTATATGAATATAATTGTAAGCGTGTGCATATTATATATATTATAAAAAAAATTAAAAATACTAAATAATTTTTTGTTTGTAATTTTTAGTTACGTTTAACCTTTTACTAAACTTACCCAGAAGTAACTGCGAGTTAGATTATTAACCTCTTTATTCAAGCACTATGTGACTTAGATTTGCTAGTGGATTCAATCCACAGGATTATTGTAATTTGCTCGAACGCTTCATTATCATGGCAAATCATCTGAATGAGACCATTTTCGAGCAGGCTTATAATGAATTCCTCAGATTAGGAAAACTGCTGAATTATAGCTGGCAGGGAAAAGTTAAGCTCTGACTTATTCCCAACCTCTGCAGTCACAGAAGATAACTCGGACGATATAAGTGAGAAGCTCATTACTCAGAATAAGTCTCTGCCAAACTTTGAAGATGTACGTGTGCGCAAGAAGCGCAAAAAACTTCCTACGCAGAACCTCCCATAGATTTTGGTATGGAAGAGGATACTCCCAGTCCCAATCCCTCGACCGCCACGAAAGAGAGGGTGCCACCGATCGTCCTTCGGGACAAGATAAGATGGACACACTTAAGGTCCACCATGACTAACTCACAGATACAGTATATACGTAGTGAAGATTAGTTTTCTTTAAACATTTACACAAATTCGCAATACATCCACAACTAATAAGATGTATTCAAACAGTTTACAAAAATAGTACCACACAGTTACAGATGAATAACCCATTTTTGATTCATGTATTTCCAATTTTTGAAAATTAAAAAAATCCATTACTGTTGTGAACACAGACCAGTTTGTGCACCCTCTGTGACTAGTCACTGAGTGAAGTGTGAATTGTAAATTTATAGTGAAACAGATTTAAAAAGAAAATTACATTTTTTTTTAAAATGTAATTTAATATTATTTAACTTGCTGGTTTAAAGTTTTTTTTTGGCTTTTAAACTGAAAATTTTGCAGAGAGGAGCAAAGTTCCCCTTTCTGCGGACGCTCATGCAAACTTATAGACAAACAAACAGTGGGATGAGTCACCTGGCAAAGCCCAAGAAGAATGTAAATCGATATGCCAGGCAGACAATATCACAGCAATCATAACACAAAAAAGAATCATTACATACACTCACTACCAATTCAGTAAAATCTCAGAGCTACAAGAAGACAGCCCTGAAACAAATAACAGAAATGACACTGTCCCCCCCGCCTCATGGGTATAACATACACAGGCCCAATTAAAAATATTCAAGTCCATTTACAAAGGAAGAAAAAAAGAAAATCGCCAGTAAAAGAGCAAATAAACAAAGATGGGGAAAATTAGAGACCGCGTATGTTTTTACTCCAAGCAAGCGTCCGATTAATCAGCAGGATATATTTCTACCTACAATACTATACATAGCACGGGTGTATCCAATCAAAACAAAAATAATAAAAAATGGCAGTCAATGTCGTACCGTTAGTTTCGAAACAAGAAAGGAGAAGAGGCAGCCAGAGACGTAATGAACGGGCAAACAAAAAAAAAAAAAAATAATGGGTTCGACTTTCCACATTTCAGGGTCCAAAGAAACTGATAATAAAAAGTACTACAAAATGAGCAACACCAATCTTGGTGATTCACTAGATATTGGTTAGAAATGAAAATCCCTTTGGTGAGATTAGAAAACTATGCCCAATAACATTAACAGGTTATGAGGAAGCAATAAAATTGCAAATCTACAAAATGGAAGGGGACGCTTTCAATGTAGCAACGGATAGCCTTCTCCTGTTAAAATAACGCATACAGAAAAAACCACGTGAAACCACAGCAAAACATACACAAACACGTGGTCACGCACCCGCCCAGAAGTGCTTTCCCCTGCAAAAATGGCCCACGCGAGGGACAATGCGTATTTCCCCAAGGAATCAAACTTTATAAAAGGAAGATGCCCAACATGAAACATATCTTCTGTCCTGGGGAAGAAACAATTAAATACTGCTTCCCCCAAATAAAATGGTTAAAGACTTTAAATGATTTAAACCCTTCACTTCATTTAAACTGCAAGAAAAAAAAAACATTCTGCTTCTGTTCACAATGAAAATAAATTTTACACATATGGAAAATCAGAAATACCAGAGAATATTCAATCCACCAGTGCTCTCTGTGATAGCATCAGCAAAATGCTCCCATGGGAATTTTATGCAGACACACTTAGTCTTAATGAGAGAAGAGGATTTCATAAAAAAAAAAAATATTTTTTATGAATGTCTATGTAATATTAATTATCCTCTATAATTCGATCATTACGAGTATACCTACGATTCAACTTTGGCTATGATGTAGCAAACGTAAACACAACCCTTAAAATCAGAACACAAAGCCACTTACACCCAATCACTCGTTATTTTCCTCCCCGGCAAGTTAGAGTATGGACAAATTTGAACAGGACTCTACATCATAGAAGGAAACACCAACTTCAGGTGACACCAAAATGGCCTCTCAGACAAAAGACCTGAAAAGTTTAATTGAAAAGTTACCCCAAGTGCATTAAACCAATGTGTAATAAAAAAATAAATACTAAAACGCCACTAACTTCACACAACAGAAACAGATAATTACGAAGTGTATCGATGTGCGTAATAAAAAATAGTTACATGGTGGTACGTGCGGGGGATATGTGTAAGTGAATAATAACCTTACCCAGAAGTAACAAATTCATTACTAACCAACAACTCACCACTGATACACAATGCAGTCAACACCAATCCCAGACAGTACGTTGTGCAGAAACTAGGAAAAGGGGGGGAATGTTTGCGCCAATGTATGTTGGAACAAATGGGCAACAGACCAGCGAGTCTTCTGTATGGACAGAGGCAATAGAACACCTGTTCTAAGAGGTTTTACTGTTAAGTAGTGTGAGTGTTGGTCCAGGATATAATCTTCGACCAAGTACAGCGAACAAATATGCCCACGGCAGGATTCGAACTCTCAGTCTTTAGGAGCAGATATGCTAACCACTTGCCCAACCACATTTCAGATTACAATCATGAAAAATCCAGCTGTAAACTTATTAACGAACCTACAGGTATGAGCAATACACAATGCATATTATTAATTTTTCTAATTATAGAATTACCCCACTACCACATGTAGAGAATGAAGAACACTGCCCAAGTGTAAAAAGAGTCTACCCGATATAATTATAAGTATCAGCTGCAGAATATCGACGAGAAATTACCTGAAAGGGCAACTACGAAAGCTAGCCTCAGATGAATTCATAAGACAGTGGTGTTACCAAGCGACCTGGCGTACGTTATGAAACGACGAGATAAGAGTTCTATCCCCACCCCATAAGACCTTCGTGTCTACTTCAAATCTGATCGAACTAACTCTCGTCAGAAGTGACGCTATAATTAAATTTGAAAACCAAAAGATAAGGTTAAAAAAAAATAATCAATAAGTTCAACTAAAGTAGAATATAATTATTAATATAATACTCTCATGGCCAGGGAAAAAACAAGGCAATTCCGTAGATAAGAGTCTACCGGTAAAAGAATTCTGCGCTATCTAAAAGGTAATGCAATATACATGTTACCCAGTCATCATTTCTCTTAGAGCGCTGAAAAGCTCTAGTTACTAGGGTAAACTTGAAAGATAACAAATTTTGGTGGAAGAAACTTCATGAGGTTGTAGTTAGACCTTTTAATAATTAAAATCAACTAAATATTTTAATGCTTAACCTCAGTAAATAACTTCATTGGTTGTTTTTTATTAGCCAATAGAAAAATAAATTAATAAACTAACTTTCCTCTATCATCCGGAGGAGCACTAAAAGTTATTCCTCAAGAGGATAGAGAGTTAGAAATTTTATGTAAAGTTTGTAACTGAAATTTCACTTTGCATTCGATATTTTAAATAAACAGCGTTTAAAAGATAGTGGTGGTGTTTGAAAGTTTAAGTAAAGAAAGAATTTAAGACTTTGTTTTCTTGTTATTTTTTTTTTTTGTGCAGTCACGTGTTATAGAACTATTAGATTCATTACTTTTTGTTCTTATACTTTTGGGAGAAGCACTTTCGATATCCGTCATCTGATCCGACTCTGCAGGCTTTTCGTTTAAATTAGTTTCTTTTTTGTGGTTTGTTAAGGCTGTTTTAGCTTCGTATAGCAAATCTCATACCTAAATATCAATCATGGATTGATATTTAGGTATGAGTTTTAATTGAGAAATATCGTTAAATTTATCAATATGTTGTTTGAAAATGATTATCTCTATGCTACATTGATTTAGTGCAAGGGCTGGAATGTTCTCATTATATTGTCTACCTTTATTGTTTGATGTGCCATTGAGATTTACTATCATGACATAGAGTTCTTGTAATGTATTAAATTCAGCATCTACATTTTTTATTAGCGCTTAAAACTAATTGTCTACTAAAGATATTTTCTAGCTTTGTAAATTCCATGTCCATTTCTGAGTTATTATCGAGACATGAGACTTTTGAAACAGTGGTATTTGTTGCTTGACAGTCTGTCGTTCCAATTGCTTCTTTGAATTCCTCAATTGTAATGGTCTTTTTACTGATTTTTTTTTTTTTGAAACAGTTTCTGGAGGGATACTTTTTTCTCCTCTTCTAAACTTAAATCCTGTTTATTATCTTGGGTTTCTGTAACCTTCATTTTATCAGTTGTGGGATAAAACTTTTTTGTTTAACTTCTTTATTTGTACTTTCTGTAGAAGCAGGTAAAGTAAGTAAATCTTCTTTGGATACTGTCTTGGGCACTTGAAATAACCTTTCCTTTAGTTAAAGGAGGGATATTTATATGATTAATTTCACTGTCTGTATTTTTTGTTGAGGTAGGTAGAGGTGGAAAATCTTCTAAGGAAACTACTAGCTTTTTAAAATTGGGACATTGGAATTTCCTATGAGAAAGCTTTCCACATTGAATGCAGGATTCAGTACAACGTAGTTGTCAATGACATACCTTAGCACAGTTGCCGCATTTGTTTAATGGACAATCCTTAGCATAGTGGCCATCTTTTTGGCATCTACTGCAAAGTCTTGCCATTCCTGAATAGTTGACCATTACGGGGTGACCTTTGATGGTAACAAAATTTGGAATTGTTTTTTTTCATATTTATTTTTATGTAAATTTTATCTCCTTGTTCAATTGTAGGGTACTTGATAAAATTGCTTCGGACCACTGCTAGGACCGAGCCAAATTCTTGGAATGTTGACTTCAAAGTTTGGTCATCAATTTCTGATGGAAGTTTTCTCAAATAAACGAATTTAAGACCACCGCCATCTATCGTCATGGGAAAAAAATTTTCATTTTCTAAAACGATTGCTGCTTCTATTAACTTGTCCTTTGTAACTACTGGTGGTTACTTCATAAAGACCCTTCTGAAAATCCCAGCAATTCTTGAGATTGTTAACTCCTACGATATCAACTAGAGCATCAGCGATGACTTCTGGCTGAAATACTTTCTTAAAGGTATATCTAACCGTTAAGTCTCTGGCAAGTTTACTATTTGCCATGTTTGTAACCATAAATGATCAACAGTTCTGGTGGCAAGAGCAGATACTATACAGTCATTGCTTTATAATAGGCAGCAATACTGAAAAGGTGGTAATAACAGATACTATACTACCTAATGGTTTTAGCAGTGTTGGACAGTTCTACCTTATAGTAGACAGTAGAACTGCAACTGTTTAGGGGGCTGTAGAGTGTTCCCACTTGGTCTCAACTTTACTTCCTATCTCCCTATAACTAATATCCTAAAACCACCACTGCTCCTCGTAGCGGGTGGAGCTTGCCGGCTATATGTACTTCTTCACGATTCGTACAGAGGGGGGGGGGATAGGTTTCAGTTGGGCTGGAACCGGTGCTATGTGGAAATCACAAGACACCTCTGAAAAAAACTAAGTGTTTGACTTTTCCCCAGTCCGGATTTTGAGTCCTATAGGACTTTGAAGTACTGTAAAACAACAAATACTACTTCAATCTGTAGCCTACCAACCCAATATCTTGGATCTCAATGAGACCCGTATCAGATATTAAGCTGATAAGAACAGATCAGACTAGTACCAATCACTTTGGTGAATGTATTTACCCAGTCATCATTTCTGTTTAGAGCTAACCAGTTCTAGAAATTACGGTAAACTTTGAAATACACGGGATTCTATATTCCATTAACCTAACTTTTAGCCTATTCCTGCATTTCGTGGAGTAATGAGAAAGCAACATCCACGAGGTTGCAGTAGAACCTTTAGATGAACTATGACCTAAACTTAAGCGAATAAATAAGAACTTTAGCAATTAACAGTCTCAGTATATCAATTCATTAGCTGTCCCTGCTATTAGCCAAAAAAAAAAAAAAAAGGAATTGACCCTGTTGTCTGGAGGAGCATGCATTGCAGCCATTCGAGAGAACAGGGACATAGAAAGTTTAAATTAAAGTTTTATCAAGGAGTTTAATAAAGTGAGATTAACTTTAGATTATTACATAATTAAAAAAAAGATTAACAACTTTCGAAAAAAAAACAACGAAAATTTACTTTAGAAAAAAAAACGGTTATTGCTTTATTTTCTTCTTGCATTTTTGGAAATATCAGCGTCACCACTGATTGATCTGGTTCTCTTAGGACCTACATTTTCAGGGTTTTCAACAGCCATGTCATCAACTATGACTGTACACTGTTTAATTAAATTAACTTTTCTATTATTTACTTTTGGAATTTCTTGTTCTGTTGCCGTGTTATAATAATATTCATCTGATTTTTCTAATAACTGTTCAAGCATCCCATATTGACGGTTAAGCATTTCAATGTCATTATCAGTATCCGGATTGTAGTTAGTGAACATTTCTTCAAACATTGATGAACTTAAAGTTTCACAAACTTTTTTAAATAGGTTTGGATCTGTAACCTTACTTGGCTTTTGGCTTTCTTTTGTTATAGTAGTTTTTGGAAAGTCTTTAACAATGGGTACAGATGTAGAAGAAAGATTTTCTTCTTCTTCTATAGTATAGAAAGTTTTTCCTTCCTCTTCAACACCAAAAAACTTCCTATCTGTTGTAGAGGGAGTACATTTTGGTTTACTCTGACTAGTAATATCTTTTTTTTGCAGTAAGTAGAAGGGGGAGAACTCTTCTAAAGACACTTTTGCTGTATTTGACTTTGGACATTGGAATCTTGTGTGAGAAGAATTTCCACATTGGTTGCAAGGATCTTTACAACTTAATTGTGAGTGGCCAATTATGGCACAATTTCCGCATCTGTTTAAAGGGCAATCTCTCGCAGCATGGCCCTCTTTTTGGCATCTGCTACACAGCCTGGTCATACCTTGGTACTTGATCATCACTGTGTACCCTTTGATGTTAACAAAATTAGGTATAGCTTTATTCATTTTTATTTTTACATAAATTTTTTCTCCTTGTTCTATTTGAGGATATTTTAGAAAATGGGGTCGGATCACTGCTAATACCGAACCAAACTCTTAGTTCGGTATTAGCAGTTTTTGTTAGTGTTTCATGATTAATCTCTGCAGGTAGTTTTCTCAAATAAATAAATTTAACACCACTGCCTCCAACGGAAATGGGAAAAAAACCTTTCACTTTCCAAAACAATTCCCTCTTCTATTAGTTTATCTTTTATGTTATAAGTACACGGGTAGTGACCTCGTAGAAGCCTTTTTGAAAAATCCCAACAATTTATATTTTTAAGATTGTCAACTCCTACAATGTCAAATAAAGCACCAACGATTATTTCTGGCTGAAATGCCTCTTCGAAAGTATATCTAACAGTTACGTCTCTATCAAGTTTACTATTTGCCATGTTTTGACCCGTGGTATCAGTTAATTTGAGCTGTTATATGAAGAGAGGTAGAAAGATGGTAAGAACAGATACTACCTAATAGTCTTAGTAACTCTAAGCCTTAACTGCTTTATATAAGACATAAGAAAGCAATCAAAAGAACAGATACTACACAAAGTTTTAGCCGTGTAGGACAGTCCTACCTTATAGTAGAATAAACAAGGATAAACAAGCTGAGACCAAGTGAGAACCAAGAGTTCTCACTTGGTCTCAGCTTGTTTATCCTTTATCCCTGACTGTATATCATACAACCACCACTGGTCTTCGTTGCGGGTGGAGCCTGCCAGCTATATATCGTCTTGCACGTTTCTTGAAGAGGGGGGAAAAGGTTACAAGCTGGGTTGGAACCAGTGCAATGTGAGAGCTACTAGCACTTCTGAAAAAAAAAACGTTTGACTTTTCCCAAGTCCAGGGTTTAGGTCATTCGAGACCTTGTTAGTACTGTAAAATAACAGATACTACTCTAAATCTTACCCCACCAACTTAATAATATCTTCGGTCCCTATGAGACCCGTACCGGATATTAAAGTGGAAAAGCACAGATGAGACTAGTACCGATCACAATGTTTGATGTTACCCAGTCATCATTTCTGTTATAGAGCTGAAAAGTTCAGTTACTAGGGTAAACTTGAAAGATAACAAATTTTGGTAAAACCAACTTCATGCTGTTGTTGTTAAACTTTTTAATAATCTAAATCAACTAGCTATTTTAATGCTTATCCTCAGTAAGTAACTTCATCGGTTGTTTTTTGATTAGCCAATAGAAAAATAAATTAATAAATAAATTAAATATTAACTTACCTCTGTCGTGTGGAGGAGCACTAAAAGTGATTCCTCAAGAGGATAGAGACTTTGAAATTTTATGTAAAAGTTGTAACTGAAATTTACTTCACATTCGATATTTAAATATTAAATCCTTGAATATTTACGGTGACTATTTTTAATATGGTTGGCGACTTCATTGCTGATGTTTTGAGTGAAATACCTGGTTTTTAGATTTTATACTGTTTTTTTTTGTTTTTGTGATCAAAATCTTGGGACTTGTCAGTGTCACAACTTTGGGATCTGGATCTTGGCCTTTAAGGGCCTGGATTTCCCGCTGAAGGATTAATAACATCCTCCAAATTAACTGCTGGATTTTTAATTAAAATATCTTTTTCATAATTATATGCAGATTTTCTTCAATCTTTTGTATTGTTGAGTTAACTGGACATTCCTTCTCCACTACTTGCTGTATTTCCTCAATTACGGCATTATCTGTTAACTTGTTGATATTCAACGTCATTTTTATCTTGTAGCTGTTTATCATTTGTTCAAAATAAGGTTCTTGCTGATGAGGATTATGTTCTTTTTGTGATTGTTCTGTGGTTGTGGTTTCTATATCCATGGACTCATTCGAATTGTCCATTTCTTCACTTAACTTAGGCGTTGATGTGTTTGCTAAAACATTAACTAACGGAGAGGAGGAGAGGTTTTGTTCATCATCTAAGAGTTTGATTCCTCCAATGGTAGATGTTGTAGGTTTAGGAGTAGTTTTTACGTTATCTTCCTTTAGGACCTTTTATGTTGCTTGTAACGTTAGAAGATATTTGTTTATCGACTTTTCCGTCTATTTTTTCAAGAGGAGAGAACTCTTCCAGGGAAAAAATTGATGAGGTTAGTGCTGAACATTGATATTTCCTATGTAAAGGATTCTTACACTCTTTATATGGATCATTACAGTTTAATTGCGAGTGCCCAAAAGTGCCACATCTGTTTTTGGGACAGTCTTTTGCTGTATGGTCATCTCTTTGACATTTGTTGCATAATCTAGTCATCCCATTATAGTTGACCATGACTAAAAATCCTTTGATGTTAATGAAGTTTGGAACTGTTTTATTCATTTCTAGTTTTAAGTAAATCTTGTCTTCCTGCTCCATACATGGGTATTTCTCAAAATGTGTTCTAACTATACCAAGAACATTGCCATAATATTTAAACGTGGATCTAAAAATGTCATCGGTGATTTATGCCGGAAGTTTCCGCAGGTAAACAAATTATTGAATTGGATACAAATGTTTTGCTTTCAAGGAGGATCCTTGAAAGATACCTTGGTTCAACAACTTGTCTTTTGTATTTTGATCCCGAGTAGTTATCTCGTACAGCCCTTTTTGATTGTCCCAGCAGTTTATATTACTAATTTTATTAACATCTATAACTTTAACAGTAGCGTCTGCAAGATCCTCAGGCTTGATAGCCTTTTTGAATGTAAACCTGACTGTGAGGTTTCGTGCTAATATTGACATTTTACTATATATTCCTAAAGCCAGTTACTGCTTAAAAACTTACTTGTGTTGGATAGCTCTACTTTATAAAAGGCAGAAGAACTGAAAGCTGTTACGGAGGGAATGTGTAGAGATCTCACTTGGTCTCAGTTTGCTTTTCCTTCCTCCCAATTACTATACCTTTCAACCACCACTAGTCCTCGTAGCGGGTGCAGCCTGCCGGCTATGTTCCTGCTGCACGTTTCGTGCAGAGGGGGAGCAAAGGTTACAAGCTGGGATGGAACCAGTGCAATGTGAGAAGCTACTAGCAACTCTGAAAAGAAAACAATGTTTGTCTTTTCCCCAGTCCAGGGTTTAGGTCAATCGAGACCTTAATAGCACTGTAAATAACAGATACTACTTTTTTATTTAGCAGATCAGCTTAACATCTTGGGCCCCAATTGGACCCGTTACAAAGTGTAGTGTCTGTGCACATTTTAGTGCACAGATACCATACTAATCTTACCGTTTAATTAAAACGCTTTTCATTGAAGAAAAGGTAAGGTCCCCCATCAATTTCTGTTAAATGCTTAATTTATGAAACCTTGTTCGTTTCCCAGAGAAATTTTTCATGATTATATCCCCTATATTCATGATGGTGGTGTTTTCGTCGTTGTAAAGGGATGTAAGATCTTCTTGAATTGATATTAACAATTCCTTTTTCTTATATGTATATGTTAATTTCAAATTTCAGTGAAATTTGAATTTAACATATACATATAGACATGGAAAATCAAATAGATGAGACGATATTTGAGCAAGTGTATCGCGAATTCATCAGACTAGGTGAAGTACTCAGCAACAACTGGCCAGGGAAAATAAAACTTTACGATACGTTTCCCCCCACAGTCGTTACAGATGATGACACCGAGTGCAACTGCTCCTTCAAAAATGAAGGAGCAGTTGCACTCGGTGAACTCTACTTCCTCGGACTTCGAGGAGGTCCGCACGCGAAAGAATCGCAGAACAATCATAGACCCACCCAAACAGAACGAAATGGAAGAAGACGGTCCCGATTCAGACTCTACTGCCTCTACCAAAGAGAAGGTTCCCCCCATTATTCTTCGTGACAAGCACAGGTGGGCAACTATTAGGACCACCATGTCGGAACAGCAGATATCCTACAAACTGGCCAAAAACACAGATGACGGCATTACAATCCACCCGACTATGGTAATGGACTACAGAAGGCTAACCAATGAAATGGACTCAAAAGGTGTAAAATACCATACTTTCTCCCTGAGCTCGGAGAAAAACCTGAAGGTGGTACCTAGAGGTATTTTCGAGGACACATACACTGACGAAATAGCCGAAGATCTCAGCTCCCAAGACTTACCACATGTTAAAGTTAGCAGAATGGTCAGAGCTGATAAAACTCCGACGCCACTGGTCTTGGTAGAAATTCACCAGGCCTACAAAAATATTTACAACCTGACAACGGTCTGTGGCCTCAAGATTAGCCCAGAGCCCTTAAGAAAAAGGGCATCATCAGGACAATGCCACCACTGGCAGAAGTTCGACCATGCTCAGAAACTGTGTAGAGCAGATTTCAAATGTCTAAAATGTGGGCAGAGTCACCCCATAAACACCTGCACCAAGCCATAATCCACCCCGGCTAAGTGTGCCAACTGTGGTGGCTCCCACCCAGACAACTATAGAGGATGTATTAAACATCCAAAAACAGACAGACAGAAAATAACAACCAGAATAACTCCTCTACCAGTTCGAGATCATCAACTACAATTCCGCAGCCTGAAGCCCTTAAAACAACCTGTCATCAACAACAGACAAGATCCTATGCTGATGTGGTTCACTCATCAAAAACTATGCAAGGCCAGATCCACCCGACATCAACCCCAAATCTGGTAGCTACCATCAATGCTCCTCGTACAATTATGCTACAGGATTTTATAAAGATAAACCCATCATTAGACTCCACAAAAAGATTTCTGCATGAATCCCAGTCCATCTTAGCTGCACTCTAATGAATAGACACAAAATCACCCCATATTCCCTAACGATAGTCGCATGGAATGCAAATGGCCTGAGAAACAAAATATTGGAGATCCAAGAATTCACCGAAAGACATCACCCAGACATCATCTTGATAAGTGAGATGCATCTGAGACCGGCTGAGTGCCCTATAATTAGAGGATATGATATATATATAGAACTGACAGGTTAGGCTACAGAGGTGGAGGCATGGCCATTTTTATAAAGAACTACATTAGTCACCACACTGTAAACATCCCAACTACTACCAATCTTGAGGTTACAGGCATGGAGGTTCTCACGAGCTCGGCTGGTGGACTAAAAATCTACGCAGCATAGAATCCTCCATTAAAATCTTTAACTACCTTCGGATTTGGATGTCCAGGATGGCATCCAAATCCGAAGGGGACTTGAATGCCAAACACCCTGCCTGGAACAGTCGAACTACCAATAGAAATGGTCATACATTCGCCAAATATACTGGATCAAGCTACGCAGTCGTGGAAGGTCCAACTGAACCAACCCATCACAACACACATGGCACTGTTGATATCTTAGATATAGTCGTATTACAGAATATGAGACTCCAGCACAGTTTGATGACACTAAATGACCTCTCATCAGACCATAATCCTATACTGCTACAGCTGGGAAACCAAGAAAAACTGTCCCATCCCCCACACGCATTCATATCATGGGATAAATTATCAAAATACTTCCAAAATACATAGGTCCTGTACCACTTGTAAAATCTAAAGAAGAAATTGAAACAGATGTTAAACATCTTACCCAACAAATTAATACACTACTTATTGCAGTCACTGCAGCCACAACTACCCTCAGGCCCAGTCACCTACCAGACCACATCATGAACCTAATCAAGGAGAAAAATAAATCAAGAAAAATGTTTCCTAATACCCGTGCACCACAAGACAAATGAATCCCTAACAGATTAAACTCTGAGGTGAGAGATGCCCTTAAAACACATAGAAATCAACTCTGGGAAAAAAGATTCACTTCTATCACTCCTGACAATCACTCCATATGAAACTGATAAGAAATATCAAAAACAAAAGCAAAACCCTCCCTCCCCTCTCGACAGACCTTGGTCTTATCCACTCTGATGCAGATAAAGCAGAAGCAATTGTCGAAAACTTAGACAAGCAGTGTAATCCCGCATATGAACATCTAGACTTCAATCATATCTACAAGATCCATCGACACATCAGATGTTCATTAAAACCCTCTGAAAGCTGCTTTCAGAGGGTTTAGATTACACCAACTTCCCCAGCCGAAATATATGACATAATCAAGAAATGAAAGAACAAGAAGGCTCCTGGTCCAGATGGCATCACCAACAAAATAATCAAGTTGCTACCTCGAATAGCAATTGTACACCTAACCAATATAATCAACTCCATCCTCCGTTTCAAACATTTCCCTTCCAACTGGAAAGCGGCAGATATAATCCCAATCCATAAGCCAGGAAAAGATCCATGCTTACCTCAAAATTATCGGCCCATCAGCCTCATCTCAAACTTGGGTAAGATCGCAGAAAAAAGTTATACTCACCAGACTCCAAACCTCTGTACACAACCTAAACATTCTCCCTAAAGAACAGTTTGGATTCCACCAGTGCCACAGCACCACCCAACAGATACACAGATTAGTAGAATATATCTCCACTGGATATAACTGGCACCAATGCACGGGGGCTGTCTTCCTTGACATAGCCTGGCATTATGGACTGCTACATAAAATGATCTCAGCTGGAATACCACTGGAAATGGTACAACTAATCAAATCATACCTTTCCGACAGGCATATGCAAATCAAGATCAAAGGCACAGTATCAGCCGAAAATCGTCTCACGGCTGGAGTCCCACAAGGATCATTACTAGCTCCGATTCTGTTTTCCATATACATGGTTGATATCCCACACAATCCATTGTTATCCATCCTGGCCCTGTATGAAGATGATACTGCAGTATTAACCAGATCTCTAAAACCACACACAGCCATCAATAAACTACAAGAAAACATACTACAGATTGAGAAGTGGTTCTCTAAATGGATACTATAAGTATACCCCAAGAAGAGCATAGCCATACTCTTCACCAGGAGACCGATGCTTCCCAAAGGAATCCTCCTATTCAACACAAAAATCCCCTGGAAAACAGAAGTCAAATACCTTGGCATACTACTAGACAAAAGGCTAACTTTCAATTCTCATATCAAGGCGCTTTGTGCAAAGGCATCAAAAGACATTGCTCAACTCTATCCTCTAATCAACAGGAACCGTAAACTAACCACCAGAATAAAAGTGCTTATCTACAAACTGATGGTCCGCCCTATACTCACTTATGCTTCTCCAACCAGGAGCCATACCGCTGATACTAACATTCTGAAATTACAACGAGTACAAAAGAAATGCCTTCGTATCATCCTAAGCGCCCCATGGTTCATTAGAACTGTGCAGCTCCATCGAGTCACAGATGTCCCCTACATATACACTTTTCTGCAAACTACAGCAACAAAGTTCTTCAAAAAAGCATCTGCACACCCCACTGAACTGGTTCAACTAGCTACGAATTACGATTCCACAGACTGCTTCAAATACAAAAGACCCAAAGCCATACTAATACCCCCTCTGATATTTAATCTCAGTAGTACGGGTGTTGGTATGAACAAGATCAAGATAAGATAAGGAATCGTGAAGTGATTGGTTGACGTCATTGTGGGCGTGGTTTCATGGGTTTGGAATGTTCGGAATTTCCATGTGGGCATATGTGTCAATGGCTTCAGTTGTTGTGTTTTGGTTTGCGTATGGAATTGTGGGTGATTTTTTTGGTTGCGTATGGAATTATGGGTGATGGTAGAGATAAGGAATCGTGTCGTGATTGGTGGGACACTTTAACAAGATCTAGATCAAGATAAGATAAGGAATCGTGACGTGAATGTTTGTTGTTATGAGATGTAGATAAGTGACGTCATTTGTTATTTGTAAATAAGTGACGTAATTTGTTAGTTGTAAATAAGTGACGTAATTTGTTAGTTGTAAATAAGTGACGTTATTATTTTGAATGGAAAGGGAGATATATTAGTGTATAAGGAATCGTATCGTGATTGGTGGACACTTTAAACAAGATCAAGATCAAGATAAGATAAGGAATCGTGACGTGAATGTTTGTTGTTGTTATTCAGTTTGGAATTTCGCTGGGGCCCTTGTCTGTCGGGGACATCACGTGGTGTGTTTGGTGCTATTTAGAGATAAGAATCATGATATTATGTGTTTGGAAATTCACAGTTTCGAGATTTTCTGAATTATTTACTTATATGGTATGTCACTCAAACATACAGTTTTTTTTTTTCCTTCTATAGATGGTAGTACTAATTTCCAATACATTATGGGGTATTTCTTTCCTGCTAAAGGGTGGGAATTCTTAGAGTAAGTCATGATGGCGACAGTCTTTCAACTTTTCTGAATAATTAATTATATACTGGTGTCAATCAAACACACACACACTTTTTTTTCCCATAGCTCATTTGTATTTTCTTCTATATTCATATTGTAATCACGTTCATATTTTATTCATAATTCATCCGAATATTTTGATTTGTCTAAAGTACGATCTTAAAGTTCAATAAATAATTTTTCTTCTATAGATGGTTGTACTAATTTTCCAATACATTTTGGGTATTTTTTTCCTGTTAAAGTGTGGGAATTCTTAGAGAAAGTCGTGATGGCTGTTGTGTTTCGAGTTTTTCTGAATAATTAATTATGTACTGGTGTCCCTTAAACACACACACATACACACACATACACATTAGACATAAAAAATCGCTAATGTATCCATGTTGATACTCTAATATATACTCTATGATTATTCTTATGGAAAAAAAAACTATTCAGTATTGGAATTATGCTTACCAAAAACATATGAGCAGTTGTTATGTTTAAGTTTAAAAAGTATTTACAGCTTTCCAGATGACGCTTGTAAATACGAATATTCCAAAATAGTTGAATTTTATATTCACAACACAACACAAACACAAAAACCACAAAGAATGAAATTTCTATAAATACTGTAACATGAACTAGTTAAGTACTTCGTCCTTTAGAATACAGACCATAGGTGCTGTGGTTTCGTCATTCACAATTCACAATATCCCCCAGCAAGAGGTTTTCTTCAAAGGGGTCTTTCACGAAGATGACATGCGTCACATCCATAAATTGTGGTATTTTTCAAAAGGTAGCATTTCCTCAAGTTTGGATATTACTCAAATACTTACATATGACTAAGGGATTAGTATTCACATGTTTGGATGACACACATCCTAAATTATTTATTCTTTGTTACCGTTGGCATTTATTGGTGTTACCGTTGGCATTTATTGGTGTAGTAAATTAATGCTTACATTTAATTTTAATTTAGTTTACTATCCGATTGGTTCTCTGTATTAATTCTTTCCCACTGTTGCCCAAGTTTGGTGGGAAAGTCTATGCGCCATTTTGTTTAGGGTAAGTGTTATCTGCGGTTTCAAATTCCGATTGCTGTTAGAGTATGGAATTCTGACAAGTGAAATTATTTTTTTTTCTAATTGATTGGTTAGTTTCTGTATTTAACTTTTAAAGGTCATATTCTAACAGAATAACTGAGCAAAATCTAATTCTGAATATTCCAAATTGTTGATTATTAACATATATTCACAGAACACAAACACAAGTCTGAAAATGCAGTTCACTTTTTCATTATAGGTTACTGTGGCTAACATATATTCACACCACAAAACATAGGAGTTGGAAGATATTTCTGTGAATAACCAGAAAAGCTGGTTGACTACTTAATTTAAATTACTGTCCGATTCTTCCCCACTGTTGCCCAAGCTTGGTGAGAAAGTCTATGCGCCGTTTTGTTTAGGGTAAGTGTTATTTCCGGTTTCGAATTGCGATTGCTGTTAGAGTATGGAATTCTGACAAGTGAAATTATTATTATTTTTTTTTTTTAAATTGATTCGTTATTTTCTGTATTTTACTTTTAAAGGTCATATTCTAACAGAATAACTGAGCAGAATTAATAAATATATAAAGTGTATGTGGATTTATTTTCCAACACTGTATATTTCTCATTAAGTCTTATCTTAAAGATATCTCTCTTATCTGGTCGGCATTTGTTGTACGTAGGTGAGAAATCGTGTGTTTTGGTTCGAACTCTTGGTTTCTGTTGGGAAATTACCAATATAACTATTAATTTTATCTTCGATTCCTTGTGCTTTTAACATATTTCTGTAAGTAGAATTTATTTATTTTATTTATTTTTTTCTTTAGCATTAGTAAATTTTAAGTAACTGATATGAGACAATCAAGGTTTTGAACTCTCTTCAGCATTTTTCTACAGCAATCTTTTTAAGAGTTTTTGTAATGTGCCGTTGGATTTAAATACCTAATGGCTCTGTAAAATAACCAAACTCTAACAGTATTGTGACTTTTCAGGTGAAATCTTCAACACTAAAATTCTAGCTGTTGATCAAGATTTGTCAGTTTCTTGAAATATTTGAGGGCTTGCATGAACAAATATGACTTTTAATTCAATGAATCAAAAAAAAATTCTCTGGTTACTTTGTGGCATGAAATTTCACATGGAAAAAAAAAGGAAAAAAATTGTTATCCTCCTTCTTAAAGTTGTTTATAACACATCAACGACACCCAAGTGTTCATTTAAATTTACACATTATATTTGAATAAAATATTTTTTACAAATTGTATTAACTGAATCTAACAATACAGAAAATAAATAAATTGAAAAATACATCAAAGGTTCTTCCATGTTTGTGGAATTGTCATCATATGGTTTTGACAATGTGACTCTCATCTGAAAGTTAATTTTTCATTTGGTGAACGTTGGGAATTTATTACTGTAGTAAAATTAAGGGTTCCATATTTATATTTTCGAATCCAATACATATACTTCTGAGAATTATTAAAAGCACAAAATCTTTTGTTATGTTTCCAAAAGCATTTAAAAGTACACGTTATGTTTTCACGTTTCTGGCATCCAATTTCATTTAAATCAAGAACAGGCCTCCCTATTAACATCGTTAATGTTTTTGATTTTTCTCTTCCTTTGGCAAGTAATATATGATATTTCCATGTTGATTCTATCATCCAATTTCTTAGTTTGTCCAAAGATAGTGAACCAATTTCCCACTTCAGCTGATGGTTATATTTTATTAACCAAGAATTCTGTTTTTTAACTCTTTCAGGTAATTCTTTCCAACTACAAGGTGATTTTGTTAATGCATCTTACACTAATTCCATTAGAAATACAAATTTATTTAGGAAATAAATTTGAACTCTTATTCAAAAGAAATTGTACATCCATTATAGCAATGATAACTGAAAATTCGTATTTTTCACCCGCTTTCGACTTTTCATTATCGTTTTCCTTCATTCTTCTTCTTCTTTTTCTTAGATTACTTCATATGGCACCACAAATTAATAGTTATTTATTATTATTTCACTGATTATTAGCTCTGATTGTATACTTTTTGGTAACTTTCGTTTATTTACAAAATTCTAAACAGTTAGAACTTTTCACAAAGAAACTTTCAAAGAATTTGTGGCTCACCCATTATTTTTACATTATCAAACACAAATCACAAAACAGCAGCTGCAGTGGATGAACGATTACCTTAAGTCCAAAGTCACTTGACTCTATGGTATTTTCTTATAGTACTGTTTACACTTACCATGCCCTACCCTGACCGTTCCTTCAAAAATGAGCCTTTTGTGCAGATGACTCAACGACATGTTTTCACATGCTGTTGGATATACTGTTGGTGTGTTTTTATCTTACTTTGTGTAGGGAAAGCTAAAATTAGTATATGTGTTATCTGGAGAGTACAAACATTTTCTCTATGCTAAACATTAAAGAAGAGTTAAAGTCACATTTTGTTGGGTTAATTAGGTGCTTCTCTCTCTCTCTCACTCACTCTCTCTCTCTCTCTCTCTCTCTCTCACTCTCTCTCTCTCTCTCTCTGTAAAATAACCAAATTCTAACATTTCGGATTTTTGATTATGTGAAAGAGTTGTTTTCAGATAACTCAAATAATGTCAATAGGTAGCATTAGACAATTTCTAAGGTAATCATGACATGGATATTAGTTTTCAACAATTTTTGTTGAAAACTAATGTCCCATCCTGGCATTAATTTCACAGTTGTGATTTTTTTAAAAATAATTAAACAGAATTGCATTAAGATATAAAGTTGTGGATTTAAATATCGACTTCTAATCAGAATAACTGAGTAAAAAATTCACTGTGGAAAAACATAACAACAAACGCACACATCTTTGTTCATTTAAGTTTACAAATTCATATTTTATTTCGCTGAAATACTATTTATAAGTATATTCACTGAGAAAAATTGGAAACATGTAATTACCTAAAAATATTTCACAACATTTAGTTTAGACTCTTAACATTTTCCAAAGAGTTCAATGAATAAAATTTTTGTTACTCACTGTTTCTTGGTTACATTACATCAAAATAGTTGGTCCTGCAAAAGAATTTTTAAATCAGATACCATGGTAACCACACTTCCATACATTTGATATTGTGTCAGTCTGGAAATGACACCATGCCTCCCTAAACATTCTGTGTATTCTTTTATCAGCAAATATACACAAACAGTTTTTGTAAAATGTTCGTAAATTTCCCAAATTAAAGAATCTTTATCGAATTGGATAAAATCTTGAAAGTCTAATTTTACAATTGATGAATTTAAATGATTAGCGATAATTTTCCCCATGATACGGACAGATGGTAATTCAGTTTCCAAAAATGTAAATGATTATCAATGTCATACATTTTTGGTGAAAATCTCTCAGCTTCTTCACAACTAACAGAAAATACTTTACTTCCATCAGCTCCTGTATCATTAAGTATTAGTTCCCCATCTTGGCATTTCAGAATATAACACTCACCGAGGTCCATTTTGTAGTCAACTCTTCTTTGCAAGTAGCCGAGGATATCAGACCACTTCCTGCATAATTTTTCTCAAGTGGTCCTGGATAAATACATCACAATGAATGTGTCTTCTAAAATAATAATCGGTTTTCATCCTTTTTGAGCTAGGTGAAGAGTTTTGTCTCGTGCTATTTTCCTGAAGAAAGAAAATTTCAATGACTTTTGTGGCTCACCCATTATTTTACTTTACTTTCCTGGATAGGAATCACCACAACACAATATGATAACTTCACAGGATGAACGAATTGCCCCAACTGAAAAGACACTTGACTCGTTTATTTTTCCTTATAGTACTGTTTACCTGACCCTTAACTCTGACCGTTTCTTCCAAAATGAAACTTTTGCGGAGATGATTCATGGACATGTTTCTACATGCTGTTGGATAAAACATGACAACAATGATGGATGTGTGTCACCCTGGGAAAATTCCAAGTTATCTTATCTCAAAAAGATCACCCACAATTCCATAGCCAAACAAAACATGACAACAATCACGTTATGTGTTAGGAAATTTCTGGGGAACATATGTCTCTCTTTCTGCGATATCACAGAGGGTGACATATGTCTTCCCTGCAATGCTCTCCCATCTAACCACATCACCTTAGTCTCTCCCCTCTCCCCCAGAAGATGTCTGCTCAGCCTAGTGGAGATGAGTGAGCTCATCTTTTGCAGATATCTTTTAGTGATTTTACCTCCAACTGATACTGATAACTTTTTTGGGAAAAAAAAAATTAAAAAACGCGTTTAGGAAAAAAACGCGTTTTTTATGATAACTTTTTTTGGAAAAAAATAAAAAAACGTGTTTCCTAAAAAGTTATCATTTTTTATGGTTTTTGTGTTTGTGTCGTGTTGTGGATATAAAATTCAACTATTTTGGAATATTCATATTTAGAAGAGTCATCTGGAAAGCTGTAAGTCCTTTTTTAACTTAAACATAACAACTGCTCATACGTTTTTGGTAAGCATAGTTCTAATACTGAATAGTTTTTTTTTCCATAAGAATAATCATAGGGTATATATTAGAGTATCAACATGAACATTAGCGATTTTTTATGTCTAATGTGTATGTGTGTGTATGTGTTTCAGGGACACCAGTACATAATTAATTATTCAGAAAAACTTGAAACACAACAGCCATCACGACTTTCTCTAAGAAATCCCACACTTTAACCAGAAAGAAATACCCAAAATGTATTGGAAAATTAGTACAACCATCTATAGAAGAAAAAATTATTTGTTGAACTTTAAGATCGTACTTTAGACAAATCAAAATATTCGGATGAATTATGAATAAAATATGAACTTGATTAGAATATGAATATAGAAGAAAATACATATGAGCTATGGAAAAAAGTGTGCGTGTGTTTGATTGACACTAGTATATAATTAATTATTCAGAAAATCCCCAAAGACTGTCGCCATCACGATTTATTCTAAGAATTCCCACCCTTTAACAGGAAAGAAATACCCCATAATGTATTGGAAATTAGTACTACCATCTATAGAAGAAAAAAAAACTGTATGTTTGAGTGACATACCATATAATTAAATAATTCAGAAAATCTCGAAACTGTGAATTTCCAAACACATAACGTCACGATTCTTATCTCTAAATATCACCAAACACACCATGCGATGTCCCCGACAGACAAGGGCCCCAGCGAAATTCCAAACTAAAAAACAATAACAATCATTCGCGTCACGATTCCTTATCTTATCTTGATCGTGTTTAAAGTGTCCACCAATCACGTCACGATTCCTTATCTCTACCATCACCCATAATTCCATACGCGACCAAAAAAAATACCCACAAATCCATACGCGAACCAAAACACAACTGAAGCCATTAACACATATGCCCACAGGGAAATTCCGAACGTTCCAAACCCATGAAGCCACACCCACAATGACGTCAACCAATCACCTCACGATTCCTTATCTTATCTTGATCTTGATCTTGTTCATACCGCCACCCATTCTACTAACCTCCAAGCCCGCCCAGGGCGAGCAATTATCTCACAAACATTTCCATTCACTGTTTCCATGTCTGATAGTGGGGAATATCAAAAGCGCTTTTGCTTCACCCTTAGAGCCAGAAATGTTAATCATCTCAGGGCTTTTTCTCGCCTATTTTGCTGGATGATGATTCCTCTTCTCCCATGGACAGGAACTTCCTGATGGCGTTTCTTGGCGATAGTATGATATCGGACGGTGCGCCTTTCCCTTCGATGTCGGAATTTCCGCCGGTACGAAAGCATAAAATGTCGACATATGCTGGCTTCACTCCTTCGCTGAAAGTTTCGACGGAATAATATCGCGGACGTATAACAGAACCGGCAGTAGAAGTGACGATGGTCCGAAACAGATCGAGAATAGACAAGGGAAAAACGCCAGGTGCAGAGCATAGCTTAATCTGATGACCATAGTGACCCACCACGTGAACGCAGGGTTTTGGAAGAATCGAAAGTTAATTCAAACAAAGAAGAACAGTTCAGACGGACCTGGAGATCCTGCCCCAAGAAATGGTAAAGTACAGATTTTGTTGTATAATTACCCAGTTGGAAAAAGGGGAAAGATCATTGTAGTGTATTAATCGAGTGTGGACAGTATTTGAGAACTTTAAGTGATTATTTAGCAGTGGCTAATGTCCATAAGACAAATTGTTAGGAATGATTATAGATGATGGTGACTAGCTTAATATTCAAGACTAAAATAGTAGGTAGAAAATTTTGTAGAAGTGCATAATGTGGATATTATGTGTGGTAAGCCTCTAACTCAAAGGAGAGATTTATTGTTCATGTATTAGAGTATTAATCAGTTTGAAAAAGTTTTGATTTAGCATGTCATTGAACTAATTGAAAGTGAGATTGGTCTAAGTGTATATTATGTCTTTAGATTCCAATAAATATGTTTTTTTTCTTTTATACCTGAGCTTTGCCTGTTATGAACCAAAACTACCACTCATTAATCTGAACCATAGCGGGGGGGGGGGGATGGAGTTGAAAGAAAGGCATAACATGTTATAGAGGTTACGACTGCAAACCAGAATTTACTTAGCCACAGTAGAGCATTTAATTTATGAGCACTAAATTTATTCACCTATGTGCACCAAAAGTCTGGAAAAAGTCTCACTGAATAAGCGTTCCCTCTATTCTAAGATATTGGCTGGCGCAGCTTTAAAAAATAAATTTGTCAATATCTGAAGAGGAGACGGCCCCAGAAAGAAATTAGAGGATTTGTTTCTTTTAGAAAGGAATGACCTTTAACAGTCAGGGTAAGCACGTGAGTAAAATTAGGAATCGACTAGAGATAAAGAATTTGCTTTTCTTATAGAATGAACACGTAAGAAGTGACATAGTTATTAGAGCCAGGGAAATTTCATAAGCCTTGTAGTTATTGTAGACAGGTAAATTCATAAGGGAAGTAAAATTAATTTTAGGAAGAGCAACGACATATAATGGCGCACACGGCAATATATAACAATGGCAAAAGTGTAACACTACATTCTGGTTTAGCCGACAGCGCCGAGATTTGATCCGTTCTGATAAGAACAGATTTTGTTTGAGTACCATTTCTGTTTATTCTAACTATTGTTAGACATCCTTCATAACCAGGGCGAATCTCTGCCAAGGCTATGGAAGACATACTCTTCGATAAAACACAATTATTAAAATTTCAGGCTGAGCTTCCACTTCTTTGATTACACTTTATACCTTTAGTTGCTTACCGTTTTGTCTCTTTGACTCTCCCACTGGTCTGTGCCGTCCTTGCCCACTCTGGCTATGCTTCAGCAGATGGGATTTGTAGACTTTGCAGACCTGGGAGCTCTGTTGAAACTATGATCTGGAAGTGAGAAGACTGATAGGAAAGCTGAAGAAAAACTGGACTTGAAGTGGGTGGGCAGGGTGGGTTCCTGCTTACGGATTTATTATTATAGAGGTGGAGGAACTCTCTAGCGAAAGGTGCCAGCCCCCTTCCTAGATTCTGCTCGCTATGCCGTCTCAAATGCAAATATTAGGGATAGATTTGAGACGGCACAGCTGTACAGGGGGTTAGTTTGTTGGTGGTTAATTGTAAATTTTAATTAACACTAAAACTGTTAATCTGTAACTGAACTGGCTAAAGATCTATGTTAGATATAAATTAATCGTTAGTAATCTGTTCCTCAGTTACTTCTGGTTAAGATTATTAGGATAGAAGCAATTTTTTTTAAATTAAAGAAAGGTTAGTGGGGTTAGTAAAGTATTTAAAAAGAAAATTCAAAAAATTCATACCTTTAGAGCACTCGGCGGCTAAGTAGTTCTTCCATCCCAGAGGCTACCTGAAGTTGGCCTTTCCTGCTGCGATGTAGGGTCCTAAAGTCTTCCATACTCTAACGTTCCTGCAAGAAAAGCTTTTTTGACGTCTCATGGGTTTTTTTCTTTTTTAATGTTATGTTTGCGTTTCTAGTATATTGTATTCTGTGTGTTCGTGTGTCAAAAGTTACTTCTCAGTTGTCCCTCATGTATGTTCGCGAAAATGGGAGGTGTGCACCATTTCTTGGTGCAATTGTACTCTCCCATTAGCGTTAGGTTAGTATGCATGTAGTTCCTTATTCAGCATTTTGCTGAAGCTAATATGTCCGGTAATCCTAGCTGGTGTGTCGAGTATGCCGTGGCGTTTCTGATTTTCCATAAACGAAGTTCTTTAATTGTGAAAAGGAGGAGTAAATTTTTAATTGGTTTCGTGTTTACGTCTAAGTAAACTATCATTTCTTTTGTGGTGACAGGGATATTAAATTTATTTATCACATAGTTCCATACGCAACTGAGCAATCGTACATTAAATGGACGATGGTTTCTTCCCCAGGGCAAAAAAACGCATTAAACGCTAATTAAGCTCAGATTTAAGTGTATGCTTCGGTTTGGTTCGCCACTTGTCTGGTTTGATTTTATTATATGTGTCGTTGTATTTTATTCTATTGTCGATAATTTTCATAAATATTTTGTAATCGCTGTTTCTTAGTGTATTCGGCCTCCATCTTGTAATTTGGTTTATGTTGTTGCCTACTTTAGATATAAAATTGGTTAGGCCCCTTTTAAAATCGGCGGGTATTTTATTTTGTGTCTAGGAAAGTGTTAAATAACTCTGAGTTTTGGCCCTAATATGTGAATAAAAGTTTTATAAAATTCTATGGTTATTCCATCTATTCCGGGTGTTTTTTGTTGCCGAATGATTTAATTGCTTCAGTCACTTCATTTAATGTGATTCGTTTTTCTTGGTATGCTTGATGATGTTGAGGCGTTTGAGGGAAAATTACTGTTTTCCCATGTGGTTGTTTCCCGAGTATCTTTGGTTGCTTGTGTGAATAGGTCAGTGTAGTATTTGTGGAATACCTGCGTTATTTCCAGGGTAGTGTTGGTGGTCTTGTCGTTTTCGTCTTTTATGTTTCTGATAAGGTTAGTGGAGCGTTTAATGTTTAGTCTTTCGAGAAGGCCGCGTTGTCCGTTTCTTGGAGTAGCCAGTGGGCCCTAATTCTCCATTTAAATTTTCGGGTTTCCTCTATATCTAATGACCTAATGTCTTCTTGTATTTCTTTGATTATGCAGTGGTTCAATGACCCTGGTGGTGTGTGACGCGAGAATTGTCTGAGTTCTCGGTATAGTTTCCTTCGTTTTTCTTTCTGTTCAGCCGTTTTACGTTTTGCAGTGTTTTGGAAGACATTCGCAGTGAGGTTTTTCATTGCGGTCCACCAATCTTGGATCTCTTCTCTCGTTCTGATAAGAACAGATAATAATAATTTGTGAGTTCAACAAACTTCATCATTGGCCTGTAGAGTAAGATAGGCTGATAGTCAGCAGATAGTAGGAGAGAAAATAAAGATAGTGCATAGTAGTATAGAGTAGGTAAAAGAGGCCTCAGTTGACCTGTTTTAGCTGTTTGCCCCCCAGGGGCGATTCTAAAACAGTCGTTGATTTTTCAGTTTAAAAAAAAAAAGGAAAAATCCTTAAAAGGAAACATGTAATAAGGACATGAAGTACAGAGAGAACAAAAAAAAAAGTTTGGAAAGGCAGTAGGAAAGTAATACAGGTTTGGAACTGAAAAGAAATGGGGGGGGAGCTGGGGGGGGGGGGGGGTGGGGGGGGGGGGGGGTGGGGGGGGGGGGGGGTGGGGGGGGGGGGGGGTGGGGGGGGGGGGGGGTGGGGGGGGGGGGGGGTGGGGGGGGGGGGGGGTGGGGGGGGGGGGGGGTGGGGGGGGGGGGGGGTGGGGGGGGGGGGGGGTGGGGGGGGGGGGGGGTGGGGGGGGGGGGGGGTGGGGGGGGGGGGGGGTGGGGGGGGGGGGGGGTGGGGGGGGGGGGGGGTGGGGGGGGGGGGGGGTGGGGGGGGGGGGGGGTGGGGGGGGGGGGGGGTGGGGGGGGGGGGGGGTGGGGGGGGGGGGGGGTGGGGGGGGGGGGGGGTGGGGGGGGGGGGGGGTGGGGGGGGGGGGGGGTGGGGGGGGGGGGGGGTGGGGGGGGGGGGGGGTGGGGGGGGGGGGGGGTGGGGGGGGGGGGGGGTGGGGGGGGGGGGGGGTGGGGGGGGGGGGGGGTGGGGGGGGGGGGGGGTGGGGGGGGGGGGGGGTGGGGTTCGCATGGGTTCTGTGTGGACATGTGTTAACCTTGTGTTCCCTATTGCCAGACTTGCGACACGGTGATTCACATTGGTCCAATGTATGTTCGGTTGATGAACAGTTGCGGCATTTCTTATTTTTTGGGCAATTAGCGCTATGGTGGTCTAAAGCGGCGCAGCGAAGACATTGTTTTCTTACGCCACGGTAGTTCACTTTTACTCTGGCAGAGCCTAAGAAAATCAAATTGGGGACTTCGGTTTTCATTTCAATCGAAATGCTCACCTTCCCTCATTTCCACTCTGTGACGTCCACATTTTGGCCGATCGTTACATTTCGGACTGTTCCCCACTTTGAGAAGATTGTTTTAATTATTCCTCTCCGATTTCTAGATATTCCAGCGGAAATCTGTCTATCTTTACAGTTTTTAAAATACTCCCTACTAGGAAGGGAACGTAGTTTCTCCCTTCACATTCTAATCCCTCAAGGAGCTTTTCCCTTGTCTCTATATTCTTTGTTACGACTTGTAACCCCCCCCCCACCTCATAAGGGGTAAGCCCGTATATGCTTTCTGCGTTAGTCGTGAGTAGAGCTCTCACAAACGTTATCTTCTCGATGTTCGGGTCAATCTCGATCGCGAGAGTACGAACTCTTGGCAATTGACAATTGACATTTATGTCTTTAGGGGTGAAGCAAGATGCTTTTCATATTCCCCGCTATCTGTTGTGGTTACAGTGAGGGTAAAATTTATGAGCAGTTTGCTCGCCCTGAATGGGCATGGAGATTATGCATCGCTAAAGGAGGCTAATATAGCTTTTATTCTTCTATATTTGAATATGTCCGTTGGATCGTATGCTGCAGTTTGCTGAACAAAATCGTTGGAATGTGTGGACGTCTTGAGGAAAAATGGATGCTAAGGATTGTGGAAAAGAGAAAATATAGGGAATATTTGTGTCTCTGTGGAGTTGATTGTTTCTAACATACCACGGGGCATTCAGAATCATTCTCAAGCACTTGTTCTGCTTGAGAATGATTCACCGTACTTTGATAATGTTAGCATATGAGGTGTGGCCCCAGGCCGGAGAGGCATAGGTGATTATAGGTCGAATCGTCACCTGGTATAGTTGCAATTTGATTCTGTTGCTGAGCTTGCTATTTCTATTAATTAGCGGATAGATCTGAGCTACGGCTTTAGATGCCTTTGCGCACGTAGACTTCATGTGTTGGTTGAAAGATATCTTTTTGTCGAGAATGACATCCAGGTAATTTGTTTCTGTCTGCCAGGGAATTTTAGAATTAAATAGTAACACATCTCCTGCAGGAGACATTGCCCTTTATGTGAAAAGAACGGCTGAGCTTTTCCGGGGGGTTGACTTTCAGTCTCCACTTGGAGAACCAGTCTCCAGCTTTAGAAGGTTTTCTTGGAGCTTTCTGTTAATCAAATGGGGTCTGAGATATCTGGTTAGTATTGCCGTATCTTCCACATACAGGGCCAAAATAGAACTCATCGGATTATGCGGGATGTCTGACATGTATACAGAAAACAGCAATGGAGCCAGTAGATATCCCTGTGGCACTCCAGCAAATATATGGCGCTGGTACGATGTAGAACGTTGATTTTTACTTTCATTGATCTGATCTGAAGATACGAATGGATCAGATGAACCATTTTTATGATGTACCGGCTGAGATAAGTTTGTGCAGGAGACCAAAATGCCAGATTTTGTCAAATGCTTTGGATAGGTCCAGGAAAACAGCTCCCGCACATTGGAGCCAGTTGTAGCTGGTGGTGATGTATTCGACAATTCTGTGGATTTGCTGAGTAGTACTATGGTGTTGCCGAAAACCAAACTGTTCTTTAGGGAGAATGTTTAGTTCATTTACTGAGGTTTGGAGTCGTGAGAGATCACCTTCTCTGCAACCTTACCCAGATTAGAGATAAGACTGATTGAACGATAATTTTGCGGTAAGTGTGGGTCTATGCCTAGCTTATGAATAGGAATTACATCAGCCAGTTTCCAGGTGGAAGGAAAATAGTGACATCTTAAGATTGAATTTATTATACTGGTGAGGTGCACTACAGATTTCCGAGGCAGCAGCTTGATCACCCTGTTTGAGATGCAATCTGGTCCAGGAGCTTTATTGTTCTTAAGTTTTTAATAATATCATATAATTGAACAGGTGATGTGGGTGCAATATGGTCAGCGCTGGTATCTGGGAGATTTAAAGCGTGTCTGACCTGTCTGTGGATTTTGTACAAGTGATTGAAATGTAAGATATTATATGAGGGTTTGCACTGCTTTTCAAAAACCTTAGTATGGCTTGTGCCTTATCTACATCTGTGTGAACTAAGCCCTGGTTTGAGATTATGGGGGGAGGAAACTGTGTTTACTTCCGATGTTTCTCAGTAACTCCTAGATTGAGTGATCAATAGGAGAGATAGAGGATAACTTTTTATCCCAAACTGGGTTTCTATGAGTTTTAAGTGCATCTCTAACTGCCCCATTTATCCTGTTTAGAGCTGTTTTATCTTGTGGTTCACGCGTGTTACGGAATCTTTTCCTAGCTCTGTTTTTGTCTCTAATCAAGTTCATGATGTTTTCAAGCAAACGATCTGGCTTTCGGGCAGATTTGTAGGATGTAGCTACCTTTATAGCAGAATTAATTTGTTGTGTGAGATTTGTAAATGCAGTTTCTACTTCTTCTTTTGTGCGTCTGTGAGGAACAGGTCCAATATAATCCTTGAGTGCTGCTAACAGTCTTTCCCATGCAATATAGGAGTGAGAAGGAGGACACAGGTATTCTTCATTTCCCAGCTGTAGTACAATTGGATTGTGATCGGATGATAGTTCATCCATAGATACGATGTTTAATATCCTGAAGTTTAATATCCTGCAGGATAGCTATATCCAGGATGTCAGCAGTGCCTAACGTACTGAGATGAGTTGGTTCGGTGGGGCCTGCCACAACAGCTTTGCTTGATCCTAAGTAATTGGAAAGGATGCAACCATTCTTGTTTGTGGTTGTACAATTCCACGCAGGATGCTTGGAATTCAGATCCCCGGCAATAATGGCGGGCTCTCTGATGCATAAGATGGCATTTAGATCAGAGTGAAATAGAGATTTTTGGGGAGGGTTGTAAGCTGAGTAGATTTTCAGTTTGCCAGTGGAGCTAGTGACTACTTCCACGCCTGTGATCTCAAGGTTAGTGGTTGAAGGATTGCTCACAGAGTGATGCTTAATGTAGTTTTTAATGAAGATGGCAGTGTCGCCGCCTCTGTAGAATAGTCTGTAATTTCTGTATAGGTGATAGCCCCATATTGTAGAATTGTCTGAGGGTCTTAAATGAGTTTCACTGATTAAAATAACATCTGGTTGATACCTATATGTGAAATCTCGTAGTTCCAGAATTTTGTTTTTGAGGCCATTTGCATTCCAAGCAACTATCTGAAGAGATGCTGGAATGAGTTTGTTACTATTCATTTATGAGAGCTGTGAGGATGACCTGTATTTCACGAAGAAATCTTTTAGTGGGGGTTTCACTAGGGTTTGATAGGCTGAAATGTTGTAGCATGTTTGCTAGTGAGGCCGTAATAACAGCTGTTAGATTTTTAGGTGCTGTCGGTTGATTTTGTTCCGATATTGGTCTATTTGTACGGTCAAATCGGCATAACATCTTGTTTGCTTTTGGGTGTCTCTATTTTTGGAGGTCTCCGACTGTGGTCGATGAGTCTCCGGTTTTGATGCCTGGGCCTCTGTTGTTCTTATACTGTAGGAGGAAGAGGGCTGATTTACTTCCTCCTTCCGTCTGTTCTTTGAATGCTGAGTACATCCTTTGTAGTTCGCAGGATGAGGGCCACCGCAGTTGGCACATTTGGCAGAGGTGGTCCTCGGCTTTGTGCAGGTATTGGTTGGGTGGCTGTCCCCATGTTTCAAACGACTATATTCTGCTCTACAAAGATTTTGGGCAGGGCCAAACTTCTGGCACCTGTGGTACTGTCCAGAAGATGATCTTTTCCGGAGTGGTTCTGGTGTGACGATGAGACCACAAACTGTTTTTAAGTTGTAGATATCCGTGTATATTTTATGAATCTCAACTACGACTAATGGCATGGGAGTCTGTTCTGCTTTGTACATTCTGCTGACCTTGACTGGAGGCAGATCCTGAAAATTCAGGTCAGCAGCTATTTCTGCTGTGTCAATGTCTTCACAGACACCACGAAGGACCACTTTTAAGTTTTTTTCGGAACTGAGCACAAAGGTATGATACTGGATGCCTCTGTCGTCCAGTTCTTTGGTCAATCTTCTATAATTTGTCACTGTTGCTGGCTGGATCTTTATGCCTTCATCCATGTTTTTGGCCTTAATGAAGCCAATGTGTAGATTGGACATTGTGGATCTTAAAGCTGCCCACTTCTGCTTTTCTCTAAGGATGATCGGAGGCACCTTTTCTTTGAGAGAAATAGCGGCGTCCGAACCCTGAGAATCCTGTTCTATTTCATTATTGTCATTGTGCGGTTCTTTTGTTGTTCTTCGCTTTTTGCGTGCTCGCACTTCTACAAAGTCTGAAGGAGTAGAAGGCAGTAAATCTGACTGACCTTCTGTGATAACATCTGTGACACTTTCCGGGGGAAACGTGTCGTAAAATTTCACTTTTCCCGGCCAATTGTTGTTAACTAGTTCACCTAGTCTTATAAATTCTTTATATACCTCCTCGAATATTGTCTCATTTAGCTGTTTTTCCATGACTATCAATGTGAAGTATCTATATTTTAAAAAAAAAATAAAAAAAACACGCTTACCGTGCAGTTGTAGTCTTACCGTGACTGCTACAGGACTCTGTACTGTTCTGGCAAGAGCAGCACTGAATCAAAAATTGCATGATATTCAAGACACATAATATAATAAGCGCACCACAATTCCAAAACTGACCGAGCGGCGGACATCACTATCGCGCTAACTCCGATCCTCCATTACTAAAATGTCATCGGTCGAAAAAAAAGGGGGTCGTCGCCGAGGATGACCGCACGTTTATGGTGTGGTCTCCTTCTGTCAGAAAACAGCAGGCCTCACCTCCAGAAGACGGTTCTTTCGTTGCTCTGAGCAGTAGAGGAAGCGGGATCGACCCGGGTCCTAAAATTTTCCCCATTACGTTTAAGCCTGCGGCGTCTTTCGTTGCTCTGACCTGCAGAGGTGGTGATGCCCCTGAAGCCCTTCTTATTAGAATGGCTTGTAGTAGCCATTCGTTCAGGAACAGATGCTATATCTATAGCAAAACACCACTTTGCGGCACCAAATCAACCCCCATGACACTTCCCCCTTATCGTTTTCCCGTCCAGCAGAGGAAGCGGGATCGACCCGGGTCTTAAAGCTCCCAACACGCGTTTTTCAATTAAAAGACTCTGTGATTAGTAGAGGATTCGGACACGGGACCTAACATTCCACCCACGTGGAAGCCTGCGACTTCTAAAGTGACTCTGTTCTGTAGAGGTGCCGGTGCAATAGAAGCCCTTCTTATTAGAAGTCAACAGATATCACTTTCTTGGAAGAAACACTAGGCATAACCTTCAGAATAGGATTCTTTCGTTGTTGTGTTAGTAGAGGAAGCGGGCTCAACCCGGGTCCTAAAACACGCGTTTGCCGATCAAAAGGCTCTCTGATTAGTAGAGAAAGCGGCCTGGGTCCGAACGTTGCACCCACGTCGAAGCCAGCACCTTCTAAAGTTGCTCTGATCTGGAGAAGTGCCGGTGATGCGAGTTAAGCCTTCCTTATTAGAAGTAGAAGCGATTCTTATTAGAAGCCATTCGTTGATGAACACCTATTATTACACAATAGCAAAAAAAACAGAAGAAACGCTTCCTTCCGCCCCCTACCTACATAAGTGAACTTTGCCTTTTTCTTATTTTCGGTCTTTTCAAGTGGGACCGAGCGCAACACTTATACGTCAAGTATTGTTCAAATTTTTGTGGTGTGTGTTGAGTACCTTCCCTTCATCTTGGATAAAGTGGGCTCGCCCGGGTACTAAAGTTAACCGTGCGGAAGCCTGCAGCTTCTAAAGTGACTCTGATCTGGAAAGGTGCCGGTGCAATTAGCACCCCTTGTTTTTGATTGGAGTCTAATGAACTGACCCTGGAGGTAGTGCAATACTTGGCCAACTCGTGGCAAAGGTGGAGCAAGCTCCAAGCACTCAGCCGACTTTCAAAAATCAGTTTAAAATCTTGGACTCCGATGGAACACGTATCAGATATTCAGCTGATCAGGACAGATTTTGTTTGAGTACCTTTTACTGTTCACAACTAACTTTCGTTAGCGTCCTCCGTGACCAGGGCATGACTCCACCAAGGCCAATAGAGGACATACTCACTGATAAAATACAGCTATCGAAGTTTTCAGCCTCCGCTTCCACTTCTCTAAGTATACCTTATACCTTTAGTAAATTACCATTTTGGATCTATGAAATTCCCATTGGTCTCTTTCGTTATTGCCCACTCTGGCCACTGTTTGAGCCAGAGGGGTTTTTAGACTTTGCAGGCCTGGGAATCCTGGTGAAACTCATGGTCTGAATGTAGAAGGCAGATAGGAAAGCTTAAGAAAAAACTGGTCTTGAAGAGGGTGGGAGGGGTGGGATTCTATTAAAATACTTAGGTTTAGAATCTAACTAGCGAAAGGTACCAGTCCCTTGTCTAGTTTCTGTTCACCGTGCAGTCCACCCCACTTATTTGGGATTGCCCGTAGAGTGCACGGTGAGCTGGGGTTAAAACCTAGTAATTTTCAATAATATTACTGCTATTTATAAGCTTAATTTTATTTTAACCAATATATACATATACTCACTTATTAGCTATCAATTGATTATTTGGTTAGTAATCTATTCCTCAGTTCCTTCTGGGTAAGGTTAGTGGGATACTTACACTAATACAAAAATTTTTTTTATTAGTTTTTTATCTTTTGAAATTTTTTGTTATTTTTTTTGCATGCAGATATTCTTTTATAAGCTAATAAGTAAGGTTAGTAGGGTTAGTAAAATGATTAATAAGTCATACCTTTAGAGCACTTGGTGGCTTTGTACTTCTTTCATCCAAGAGGCCATTTTCATGGTTGCCTGAAGTTGGTCTTACCTGCTGCGATGTAGGGTCCTAAAGTCTTCCATACTCTAAATTCTAGTGCACAGATACTCTAAAGCATCTGTGCATTTTTTGGTGAATTTGTACTCTCCCATTAGTGTCAGGTTCGTATGCATGTAATTTCTAATTGAGCACCCCGCCGAAGCCAGGATGTCTAGCAGACCAAGTTGGTGGATCGAGTGTGCTTTAGCTTTTCTGATTTTCCATATGTGGAAACGGAGTTCCTTCATTGTGAAAAGAATGAGTGTGTTTTTTATCGGTTTTGTGTCTATGTTGAGATATACTATGGTTTGTTTTGAGGAAAGAGGGATATTGAATTTATTTCCCACGCAGTTCCACGTAGTTCCTTGGGCAATGGTACAGTACATGTTCGACTGTCTCTTCCCCAGGGCAAAAGACGCGTGTTTCATGTGGGGCTTTCCCTCTTCTATGTAGTTCGTGCCACGTTGGGAAGAAGGTCCATTCTCCACGCAAGAGCACTTCTCGATGGATAAGTGTCAACGTGTTTGTGTATGTTTTCCCACGTTTTTTTCCATGGTTTGTCGCTGGTGTTTTTGTAATGTGTACGGTGTTATTTTGTTTGTTATTTGGAGAAGGCTATCGGATGATAAGTTAATAACTTCCCCTTTGTTTTTTAGGTTTTGTAGTTCTGTTATTATTTCGGTGTAGTCTTCATTCACCAAATAGTGAGATTTTTATACCAAGCCAGTACCTGGCGAACCATTTAACTTGGTGTTGTTCATGTTGTAGTACTTTTTGATTGTTTTGATTGATGCTGCTAATATTGTGGATTTGAAGTGTGGGAAATTGTATCCTCCCTGTGTTTTTGGTCCGAACATTTCGTCTCTGGCTACCTCTTCTGCTTGGTAATTCCTAAAGTACCGGTATTGCCATCGACTGCCATTTTTTTGTTGTTTTCGTTGTGTTTGGTTGTATTTGTGCCGTGTATAATATTGATGGTAAAAATATTGTATTGATTATCCGAGCTAGCGCTTGAGCGAAAACATGCTCGGTCTCCAATTTTGCATTTTTGTTCGTATTGTTTGTGTTATGTCGTTTGCAAAGTTTTTCTTCTTCTTTTGTGAATGGGACTCCCAGGATTTTAAGTGGCCCTGTGGTTATGTTCCATCGATGTGGGGGAGTCACGTTTGTGTTGTTTATCTGTTTTAGAGCGGTTTTCTTCTGATTTAAGTGTAATCCCGATATTTTACTGAATTGTTCTGTAAGTCTGATGAGTGTGTGCAATGATTCTTTTTGTGTTATAATTGCTGTGATGTCGTCCGCTGTGATGGCAGATCGCTTTACATTCTTCATTCGATCTGCCAGGCAAACTCATCCCAGCAATACTTCTGTTTGTCTGTATGGCTTGCAATAGTGGTTCCATACATAACGTGAAGAGTGCTGGGCTAAGCGGGCAGCCCTGGCTTACCCCCCCCCCTTTGTATTTTAATAGGTTTTTTTTATTTTTCTGGGTGGGTGATGGTAAGAACATAGGTAGTGCAGTTTTCAGAGTCTCTTCACTATCTCGCTGGTAACAGTTCTTTTGGTAAAGAGAAGCAGAATAATCCAAACTCGAAAGATCAGTTCGTAACTCACGATCAGTTGGAGGCATCACATTCAATCATAATCATTCCATGAGAAATCAGTCAATCGATAAAGAGCACAGAAAATAAACACGTCCTTCTACACTAAATCCTAATCAAATCATCCAATCATGCGTTAGGAAAGTCATGCGTTCAGAAATGGACAACGTTAAAGACTTTCTGCAACACATAAACAGAGACGAAGCCTTAGAACTATTTAAAGTACTCCTACAAAAGTTCGACACGGAATGGCCAGGCTACCTTAAACTGTCTACACAGGCAGAGGAACCCGAAGACGAAGAAGACGATATCACAGAACAAAACATTACTCTACCCACACCCGAGGACAACAGACAGACAGAACCAACAGCAGATGAACACACAAGCAAAAGGCGCAGGACCTCGGACGATGCCACCAAAGAAAAAGTACCCACACAAGCAGTATCGGGAAATAAAGAAAATGTACCCCCGGTAATCCTCCGAAACAAACAAACAAAAGTGAACCTTAGTCTCGAAATCGCTCAGAGAACTAAACATCAACTACTCCTGGGCCAGAAACACAGACGAAGGAGTAAAGATACAACCTGAATCAGTCGCAGACTACCGCATGATTACAAAAATGCTGGACAACTCCATGCTGCCTTTTCACACTTTGCACTGGCTAGTGAAAAGTACCTGAAAGTGGTGCTCAGAGGGGTTGCTGAGAGAATCACGCGACGAGATCAATGCCGATCTCGTCAACCAAGGCAACTTTAACTGACATTCTGCTCAGTTTAACTGACCCCAGTTAAAGTGAGCAGAATGCTAAGATCGGACAGAAAACCTATGCCACTAGTACTGGTAGAAATATCCAACACTCAAAAAAGAATATACGAATTAAAAAATGTATTCGGGCTCAAAATCACAACTGACCCACTGAGAAAGAAGGCATCGGCAGGACAATGCCATAGATGCCAAACGTTTGGGCACGCCCAAATGCTCTGTAAAACACCCTACAGATGCCTAAAATGCGGCGAAGTACATCCGAAGTACACCTGCACCAAGCCAAAAACAACACCGGCATGCTGTGCTAACTGTGGAGGACCTCACTCTGCCAGTTACAAGGGGTGCATGTCCCACCCAAAAAATCGTGGGATAACAAAAACTAACCTCAGATCCCCTCCCTGCAACAACTCCACTACCAAGCAGGCAACTTACCCTTCATCTCAATTCACACCAACAACACAGGAGAGAACACAGCCAACCAACATGACAAAAACGTATGCAGAGGCTGTACAACCTAAGAACCCCACATCCTACGAACAGCGAGGCTCCAACTTAGAAACAATCTTAATTGCCTCGCTTGTCACCATGCTGCAAGAATTTAGCATGAGATGCCCATCACCTTCCTTCCGAAAGAGATTCCTACAAGGAACACAAACCATCCTAACAGCCCTCTGCCATGAATAGAAAACACAAACCAAACTCATTAAAGACTGTAGTTTGGAATGCAAATGGAATAACAAATAAAATCCTGGAACTTCAAAAATTTGCATCCAGATACAATCCTGACATCATTCTAGTCAACGAAACACACCTCAGACCAGCAAATCACCCAAGACTCCGAGGTTTTATCATGTACAGAAAGGATCGACTTGGTGCAAGAGGAGAAGGCACTGCTGTCCATATAAAAAGCTACTTAAACCACAACACAGTACCTGACCTCCCGACTATGAACCTAGTGGTGACCGGAGTGGAGGTACGCACCAGCAACGCAGGCAGTCTAAAGATTTATGCAGGGTAAAACCCTCCTGGAATCCCACTACTGATATCTGACCTAGACTCCATCCTAGGATCCGACTGACCCGCTCACCACAGCCCAACAGGAAGATCAGATGTTCTGGACATCGTAATACTTAAAAACATCCCAAACCAATACCAACTAGAAACAATAGAAGAACTTTCATCAGACCACAACCCCATTCAGCTCAGGCTAGGCAATCAAGAACAGTTCTCACCCCAGCATTCTTTTATAGCTAGGAACAAACTCGCAAAAACTCTACCAGAATACATTGGTCCACCTTCCGTCTTATACAAAAAAAGAAGAGATAGCCATAATCAAGCTAACAAGCCATATGCAGAAAGCAATAGCCTCAGTAATGCAAACCACTCTCCACCACTCCACCAACAGGATCCCAGAAGAAATCATGGACCTTATTAGAACCAAGAACAAAGCAAGAAAGAGATATCACAACACTAGAGCCCCACAGGACAAAACAACACTAAACAAACTCAACAGAAATGTCAGAGAAGCTCTACAAAACCACCAAAATCAAGAATGGGAAACCAAATTAACCACAATCAACTCGGAAGATCACTCAGTATGGAAACTCTTAAAAATCCTAAGCACCAAAAGGCAGCCTATACCTCCTATACAAACCAAACAAGGAATAGCACACACAGACAAGGAAAAGGCAGAAGCCCTTATAGACAACCTGGAGGAGCAGTGCAGCCCATCGTACAAAAGTCTTAACATTAATTTCATCTATAAAGTTCATCGTCATGTCAGGAAATCATCTCACTGATATCTCAGACTCCATCTCCACCACTACCCCAGGAGAAATAACCAAAATCATATCACAACTGAACAACAAAAAGGCTCCAGGCCCTGATGGCATCACTCACAGACCACTATAGTTGCTACCAAGAAAAGCAATAATACATATTGTTAACATAACAAACGCGATCATCAGATTTCAGCACTTCCCGATAACCTATACTACACAATACTAGAGCACCGTAGGACAAAGCAACCTTAAACACTTTGAACAGACAGGTTCGAAAAGCCCTCCAGATTCACAGGAACTCCAAATGGGAAACCAAACTCAAAGAAATCAACCCAGAAGTTAACTCCATGTGGAAGTTTGTAAAATCTCTTCATACCAAAAGACAACCACTTCCCCCTTTAATGACCAATCTTGGAATTGCACACACAGATGAAGAAAAAGTAGAACCCCTAATTGACAATCTGGAAAATCAATGCAACCCATCTTATGCAAATTTAAACGTCAATCTTATTTACAAAGTTCATCGTAAAGTTAGAAATGCACTAAGTCAGCCAATGGATGATTCAGAAACCATCAACCCCACATCGCCAACAGAAATAATAAATATCATTTCCCATCTGAAGAATAAAAAGGCCCGCGGCCCTGACGGTATTAACAATAGAATAATAAAGGTACTCCCACGGAAAGCCATAATTCATCTAGTGAATATTACCAATTCCATTTTAAGATTCCAGTACTTTCCCACAGATTGGAAAATCGCGGACATTATACCTCTGAAAAAGACTGGTAATAACCCACAACTTCCACAAAGCTACAGGCACATCAGTCTTCTTTCCTGTCTTGGCAAAGTAATAGAAAAGGTCATCCTATCAAGACTACAATCAGCAGTGGACCAACAGAAAATAATCTCAAATGAGCAATTTGGGTTTCGCAAAGCTCACAACACGGTGCAACAAATTCATCGACTAACAGAACATATCACTCATGGTTTTAACTGGCACCTTCACACTGTTGCTGTGTTTTTGGATGTTGCCAAGGCCTTTGATAAGGTCTGGCATCAAGGCCTTATCTTCAAACTAATGGAAAACAATATCCCAATTAAACTAGTGAAACTCATATATTCATATATCAATGAAAGATACATGCAAGTAAAACTCAACGGAATTGTTTCTTCAAGACGCAAAATTCTGGTGGGAGTACCTAAGGGTTCTCTTCTGGCTCCAATACTTTTCACAACTTACATGGCAGATATTCCTCTCAATTCAAGAACAACTACTACGGCCCTTTATGCCGACGACACCGCTATTCTAGCTAGATCGCTCAGCCCTCGACTAGCAATTACTAGACTCCAAGGAGGTATCAATGAGCTAGCAAACTGGTTCACCAAGTGGAGGATTCAAGTGAGCCCCCTCAAAAGCTCAGACATGTTGTTTTCAAGAAGAAAGATCTGCAACAAAGAAGACATCCTGCCCTCTGGTCATAAGATCCCATGGCATCGGAGACCAAATATCTTGGGGTATTAATGGAAAAGAAACTCCTTTTTAACAAGCATATCAATCTCATTCGCTCCAAATCTTCCAACGTAATAGCACATCTCTACTCATTGATCATTTACAATGAGATGATTAGTACAAACACAAAAAACCGAAGACTATTCTTCTCTCAACTGATCATAGCCAACACAACTGTACTCAGAGGGCGAGCTTAACTGCTCACAAACCTCCCATTCCCTAACAACTCTCTTTACAGATAAAGGGGAATATGAAAAGCACTAGTGGTTCGCCCATCCTGCCAGTAATGGTAATGGTTAAAAATGGCTGCAGTCTTAAATAAAGAGAGAGAGGAATGTGACAGGAAGATGGCGGCTCTGGTGTGTTATTATTTCGTGTCGCGTATTATTGATGGTGAACTGTGAATTTGATTGATCTGTTTTTCAGCGATTTATGCTGATTCATTAGTAATAGTAATTAATCGCTTGCTACCATAAAGAGACACTTTATTTTCCATAGTGGTTTATCCAGGTAAGTCATTTGTAATTACAAGGGCGATACGCTAGGCTTACTGCCCCTAGTATTTCAATTGTTTATTATAGTGACATTTAATTGCTGTTAGACACCTAAGAGTGTCTACGGGATTTGCTAGCGGACCCTCAAAAGTCCACTGGATTATCTTTACCTGCTCGGGACACCTGAGAAATCTCTACTCTTTCCCCATCTGTGTCTTACCACATTTTAAATTATTGTAATGGCAAAACTTCTGAATGAGACCAAATTGGAGGAAGTATGCATGGAATTCCTCAGACTAGGAAAGATGCTGAGTAATAATTGGCCAGGAAAAGTCAAGCTCTTTGACATATTCCCACCCACAGCAGTCACAGAGGACAATATGGATGATATAAGCGAAGAGCCCATAACTCTGACGCAATCAAATTTGGAACACTCCCCAAGTATGGAAGATGCTACATTTCAAGACAGCAGTTATCATACCTTGGAGATAGATACAGAGTTCCAAATGGTCAAAAGGAAAGGAAAATCTCAACCAATATGGAAAAACCCAAAAACAACAGGGATAGAAACACTCAATGGTCCTAAAGAAAAGATACCACCAGTCATATTAATGGATAAGAAAAAATGGATCCCTGTCTCGTCAGCCCTCAGAGAAAAAAACATCTCATTCTCATTGGCCTAAAACTCAGAGGCGGGAGTTAAAATACAATCCAGTATTGTCTCTGATTACAGAGAGATGACCAGATTTATGGACAATGCTAACGTCCCATATCATACCTTCACTTTACCCAGCGAAAAGAACCTAAAGGTAGTTTGAAGATGTGAGCACTAATCTCTCCAGACAGGGCCTGTTCCCAATAAAAGTGTTCAGAATGCTCAGATCTGATAAAAGACCAATGCCTTTGGTGCTGGTGGAAATAAGCAACACAAAAAGATCTATGAACTGACTGTAGTATGCAGACTCAAGATTGCAACTGAGCCTCTTAGGAAAAGAGTATCTGCAGGTCAGTGTCATAGATGCCAAAGGTTTGGTCATGGCCATAAATTATGTAAGGCAGCCTTCAGGTGCTTGAAGTACGGTGAGGGACACCAGACCATCACATGCACCAAACCATGCACAACTCTAGCATGCTGTGCAAACTGCAGAGGGCCTCACCCCATCAACTACAAGGGATGCTTTTCCAATCCAAAAAATCGAGGATCAACAAAAGTCAATCTTGCTTCTCCACGTAACAATGTTTTAAGCAACCAAACAATTGTCCTCCACTCCAAAACACCTTGCTTTCAACCTCACAGGAAGGAACAACCATGACCAAAACATATGCAGAGGCTGCAAGAACTAAGCCTCCTACATCTCTAGAGCTAGAAAGTTCCAACATAACATCCGTATTAACAGCTTCACTTGCCACTATGCTGCAGGAATTCAGCAAGACATGCCCCTCAACATCTTCCAGAAAGAGATTCCTGCAAATCACTCAAAACATTATAACAGCCATCTGTAATGAGTAATAAATCCAAACCAAAAGTTTTAAGATAATCGCATGGAATGCAAATGAATTGCTGAACAAGGTTTTCGAACTTCAAGAATTTGCAATTTGTCTCAGTGCTGATATCATCTTAATTGGTGGAACACACCTAAGACCAGCTAATAACCCAAACATCCGTGGGTACACTATGTACAGAAACGACAAAATTGGCACAAAAGGTGGAGGCATAGCCATATACAGTATATATATTAAGAGTAATTTGAATCATAATACAATAGACAAGCCCAAAACAGTAAACCTGGAGGTGACCGGTGTGGAGGTACATAACTTCAATGCTGGGATTCTCGAGATCTATGCTGCTTATAACCCTCCAAGTATTCCTCTGCTGACAACAGATCTGGACTCCCTACTTGGTCTGAAAGACTCCATAATAATAGCAGGAGATCTCAACTCAAAACACACAGCTTGGTACAGCTCATCAACTAACAATAAAGGCCACACACTTTTCAATTTTGCAATGCTCAACTCTGATGTTGTGGCCGGCCCTACCGAGCTCACCCACTTCATCCCTTCAGGTAACTCGGATGTGCTAGACATTGTCATCTTTAAAAATTTAAGATACCAATTCAAATTGGAATCAGTTAATGAATTATCTTCTGACCACAGTCCCATAGTGGTTACTCTAGGTTCATCAGATCAATTCTCTCCTCTGCACACATTCATACCATGGGACAAGTTCAGTTCGACAAGGTTCTTCCCGATCATATTGGTCCAGTGCCCAATATCAGTAAAAAGGAAGAGATTGACACAGCAATAAATAACTTAAACATACAAATTCAGAAAGCAATAGAATCAGTCAGACAATCCACTGTCTTCCACTCAATCAACCGTATCCCTGAAGAAATCATGGAGCTTATCAGAGCAAAAAATAGAGCCAGAAAGCGATATCACAATACCAGAGCCCCACAAGATAAAACAGTATTGAGCAATCTAAACGGACAAGTCCGGGAAGCTCTTCAAAAACACAGAAGCCATCAATGGGAAACCAATGATGGCTAAAATCAATACTGAAGATCATTCTGTATGGAAATTCTTAAGAGCAATCCGCACCAAAAAGCAACTCATATTTTCTATTCAAACCAAGAAAGGGACAGTTCACAAAAATGAAGGGAAAGCCGAAGCACTAGTAGATAACCTAGAATCTTAGTGCAATCCATCTCATACAAATCTAAATATCAGCCTTATGCACAAGATTCATCGTCATGTTAGGACAACCTTAAGTCAGAACACTGTTAACTCCGAACATATCACTCCTACAAATCCGGCAGAAATGATAAATATCATCTCCCATCTAAACAGTAAAAAAGCTCCAGGACCGGATGGCACAACCAACAGAATAATAAAACTACTTCCAACAAAGGCCATAGGCCATCTCGTCAACATCACAAATGCCATCACTAGATTCCAGCATTTCCCTTCTACATGGAAAACAGCCACCATCATGCCACTGAAGAAGACAGGAAAAAATCCTCACCTTCCCGAAAGCTACAGCCCTATAAGCTTATTGTCCAGCCTCGGAAAGGTGACAGAGAAAGTGATCCTCTGAAAACTCCAAGCAGAAACAGATAAGTTAGGAATTCTGCCTAATGAACAGTTTGGCTTCTGTGAGGCCCATAGTACAGCTCAACAAGTGCACTGGATGGTAGAAATCATTGCTAAAGGCTTTAACTGGAAAATCAACACAGCTGCCATCTTCGTCGACGCACAGAAGGCGTTTGATAAAGTATGGCTCAAGGCCTTCTCTACAAACTGATAATATTTAACTTGCCAGTCAAGTTAATAAAAATAATACATTCTTACCTGAAAGACAGATATATGCAGGTCAGGGTCGGCGAAATGATTTCGACCAGACGCAGGATCTCAGCAGGCGTACCTCAGGGATCTCTTCTGGCACCCCTCCTGTTCTCAATCTATGTAGCGGACATCCCTCTGAACCCAAGAACAACATTCACTGCATTATATGCTGATGATACTGCAATGATGGCAAGATCACTGAGCCCAAAACTGGCGACTAAAAGACTTCAAACTAGCATACACATTTTAGAAAAGTGGATGACAGACTGGAGGATCCAAGTTAACCCCCAGAAAAACTCAGCTATATTGTTTACTAGAAAGAAAATCCATACTATGGAGGATATTTATTTATTGGGAGTAAAGATTCCATGGCAGACTGAAGTTAAATATCTTGGAGTGATTCTTGATAGTAAACTCCTATTCAGCAAACATATTAATTACATTACATCAAAGACATCCAATGTCTTAGCACAGCTCTACCCTATGACCAACAGAAAAAGTAAACTGGAAACGCAAACAAAATTAACAATTTACAAGCTGGTAATTCGACCGGTGATCACTTATGCATCCCCAGCGTGGAGCCACACCGCGAATTCAAACATTCTAAAACTTCAGAGATTACAGAATAAGTGCCTGAGGATGATTTTGGATGCCCCTTGGTTTATAAGAAACACCCAGATCCATAGAGAAGTTAATATCCGGTATATCTCTTCCTTTCTCCAAAATCTAGCTGATAAATTCTTTACCAAGACAAGTAACCATCCAAACCCGTTAATCAAGGAAGCCTTGGAATATATTGAAGCAGAAATTAACAAATATAAAAGACCAAAATCTATCTTAATTTCAGCTGAACACATCTAACTTCGTTGCCCTCAATGGGCAAACATATAGCTCACAAACACTCCATTCAAAGTTCTTTCATTACAAGACAAAGGGGAATGTGAAAAGCAATTTTGCTTCACCCATATAGCCAGAAATGTTAATGTTGGCTGCAGTCTTCATCGACATAGCGAAGGCCTTTGATAAGGTATGGCATCAGGGTCTTCTCTACAAACTAATACAATTTAAGTTCCCAGTAAAACTAGTCAAATTAATCAAAGCATACCTAAGTGAGAGACACATGCAAATGAAACTAAATGGAACAGTGTCATCCAAAGGCAAGATCCGTGCAGGCGTGCCACAGGGCTCCCTCTTAGCACCTCTACTGTTCTCGATCTATGCAGCTGATATCCCCCAAACCCGAGAAATATCATTACAGCATTATATGCGGATGACACTGCGATACTATCAAGATCTCGCGCCCCTCAGCTGGCAATTAGAAGGCTGCAAGGCAGCATCAACACACTAGAAACTTGGCTAACAGGAGGATCCAGGTAACCCCATGAAAAGCTCTGCTGTACTATTCTCCAGAAGAAAAGTCATCGGCAAGGATGACATCCAGCTCCATGGACTCAAGATCCCATGGATAACAGAAGTTACGTATCTTGGCGTGAAACTGGATAGCAAACTCCTATTTAGTAATCGCATTAAATTAACAGGAGTGAAGACATCCAGAGTAATTGCACAACTCGACCCCCCTGATCAACCGCAAAAGCAAATTAGATGTAAGAAACAAGCTAACTCTGTACAAAACTGTAATTCGCCCAGTTATCACCTACGCCTCTCCAGCATGGAATCATATCTCAGAAACCAACATACATAAACTACAAAGAATCCAGAATAAATGCCTAAGAATGATCCCAGATGCTGGGAGTTTCTTATGTAATGGTACATAAGAAACTCCCAGATCCACCGAGAAGTAACCGTCCCTTATATCCACTCTCATATCCACGACTTAGCTGAAAAATTCTTTTCCAAGGCAAACCTGCACTCGAATCCACTGATCAAACAAAGCCAACAACTACAGTGAAGCAATATACTGCAAATACAGAAGACCAAAATCAATTCTACTACATACCGAACATAACTAGCCTCAGGCCCCAAGAGGGCGAGCAGGTAGCTCAATAATACCTCACGCCATTACCATTAACATTACTGACAGGATGGGTGAAGCACTAGTGCTTTTCATATTCCCCTTTTTCTGTAATGGAGTTGTTTGGGAATAGGAGGTTTGTGAGCAGTTATGCTCGCCCTCTGAGGGCAGTTGTGTTAGCTATGATCGGTTGAGAGAAGAATAGACTTTGGTGTTTTGTGTTTATAGTAATCAGTCTCGTTGTGATTGAAAGCTTGTACAATTAGTTGGTTTGAATGTGAACTTGACTTCACGAAGAAATTTTCTGCAAGATTACGAAGAAAGGAGGAGATATATGGAATGCCGGTTTCTCAGTTAATCTGTGAATTTCTGATGAATCATGGTGCATCCAGGATCATCCTAAGCCTTTTGTTTTGGATTCTCTGTAATTTCGAAATGTTTGATCTTGAAGTGTGGCCCCATGCTGGTGAGGCGTAGGTAATGACTGGACGTATTACCATCCGGTAAAGAAGCAATTTATTATATAGGTTCAATTTGCTCTTGCGGTTGATCAATGGGTAGAGCTGTGTTATTACTTTGGAAAATTTGGAGCCAATGAGATAGGTGTGCATGTTAAAAAGGAGTTTCTTATCCATTAATACCCCAACATATTTGGTCTCTGATTGCCATGGGATCTTATGACCAGAGGGCAGGATGTCTTCTTTATTGCAGACTTTTCTTCTAGAAAACCGCATGGCTGAGCTTTTGAGGGGGTTCACTTGAATCCTCCAGTTGGTGAACCAGGTTGCTAGCTCATTGATACTTCCTTGGAGTCTAGTTATTGCTACACGAGGGCTGAGCGATCTAGCTGGAATAGCGGTGTCGTCAGCATAAAGGGCCGAAGTAGCTGTTCATGAATTGAGAGGAATATCTGCCATGTAAGAAGTGAAAAGTATTGGTGCCAGAAGAGAACCCTTAGGTACTCCCTCCAGTATTTTGCGCCTTTATGACACAATTCCGTTAAGTTTTACTTGCATGTATCTTTCATTAATATATGAATTATATGAGTTTCACTAGTTTAATTGGGATATTGTTTTCAATTAGTATGAAGATAAGGCCTTGATGCCAGATCTTATCAAAGGCCTTGGCAACTTCCAAAAATACAGCAGCAGAGTGAAGGTGCCAGTTAAAACCATGAATGATATGTTCTGTTAGTCGGTCAATTTGTTGTACTGTGTTGTGAGCTTTACGAAACACAAATTGCTCATTTGGGATTATTTCCTGTTTGTCCACTGCTGATTGTAGTCTTGATAGGATGACCTTTTCTATTATTTTGCCAAGACAGGAAAGAAGACTGATGTGCCTGTAGCTTTGGGGAAGTTGTGGGTTATTACCAGACTTTTTCAGAGTTATAACGTCCGCGATTTTCCAATCTGTGTGGAAGTACTGGAATCTTAAATGGAATTGGTAATATTAACTAGATGAATAATGGTTTTCCGTGGGAGTAGCTTTATTATTATATTCGTAATGCTGTCAGAGCTGGGAGTCTTTTTATTCTTCAGATGGGAAATAATATTTATTATTTCTTTTGGAGAAGGGTGATGGTTTCTGGATCATCCTTAGGCTGTGTTAGTGCATTTCTAACTTTACTATGAACTTTGTAAATAAGATTGATATTTAAGTTTATGTAAGCTTGGCTGCATTGATTTTTCAGATTGTCAATTAGATCTTCTACTTTTTCTTCATCTGAATGTGCAATTCCAAGATTGATCTTCAAAGGGGGGAAGTGGTTGTATTTTGATACGAAGAGATTTTACAAACTTCCACATGGAGTTATCTTCTGGATTGATTTCCCTGAGTTTGGATTCCAATTTAGAATTCTTGTGCATTTGTAGGACTTCTCGAACCTGTCTGTTCAGATCGTTTAAGGTTGTTTTGTCCTGTGGAACTCTGTCGTTGTGATATCGCTTTCTGGCTTTCTTTTTTGGCCCTAGTTAGGTCAATTATCTGTTTTGGGATCCAGTTGGGATCGTGGAAGATAGTAGTTTGAATGACTGATGTTATTGCTGTGTTGATTTTCCTAGTTAAATTGATTACAGCTTGGTCTATTTCATCTTTTTTACGAATGACAGGGGTGGACCAATGTGGACTGAGAGAACCTTAGAGGACTTGTCTCATGGTAAGAAAAAAATGATGGGGAGAGAGCTGATCTTGAAGTCCTAACCTGTGCAGGATGGGCTTATGATCTCAGTTAAGCTCTTCTACTGTCTCCAGCTGGTATTGATATTTAATGTTTCTGAGGATAACTATGTCTAATATATCAGAACTTCCTGATGGGCTATAGTGGGTGGGCACAGTGTGTCCAGATACTATTCATGAGTTGAGTAATGTGTAGTTGAATTAGGTATGGCCTTTGGAGTTGATTGACGAACTGAACCAGGCCGTATGTTTGGTGTTTAGGTCTCCTGCTATAATTATGGAATCCGTGGAGCCGACAATGGAGTCTAAGTCTGCTGTCAATAGTGAAATGCTGGGAGGATTGTATGCTGCGTACATTTTGAGTTTGCCTGCGTTATTAGTGTGCACCTCCACACCTGTCACCTCAAGGTTTAGAGTTTGGGGGATAGTCAGCGAGTTGTGGCTCAAATAATTTTTAATAAAAATAGCTGTGTCCCCCCTAACTAGAGTTAAGTCTGTCTGTCCTATGTAAAATATAACCGCTTAGTTTTGAATTTTTTGATGGTCTGTGGTGGGATTCACTGATCAATATTATGTCACGATTGTATCTTTTTTTGCGAATTCTTGCAGCTCGAGAATTTTATTTCTTAAGCCATTGGCATTCCATGCTGTTAGCATGAGAGAATTTGGTTTTCATTTTTCAATCATTTTAGAGAGCTATTAATATGGATTGGGTTTCTAGATAGAATCTCTTTCTGGAAGATGGTGAGGTGCTTGCTTTGCTGAATTCATGCAGCATTGTTGCAAGTGACGAGGTTTTTAAAGCTGATGTGAGATTAGAGCGTGTTCGCTCTTGCGATGGAGTCTGGGTTCTTACTGCTTCCGCACATGACTTGGATATGGATGAAGGTCGAGTGCCTTCTGTGTTACCGAAAGTGAGGTATTAGACCGCTCATCGCATTTTAGGCATCTGTAGGCAGCTCCGCACAGTTTTTGGGTATGCCCGAACCTCTGGCATCTGTTGCACTGCCCTGCCGATGCCTTCTTCCTTAGAGGTTCGGTTGTAATTTTAAGCTTACAAATGTCGGTAAATTTATAGATTCTTTTTTGTGTGTTGGAGATTTCGACCAACACCAGTGGCATTGGGGTTTTATCTGCCTTCAACATTCTGGCTTCTGGGTTCTTACCGCTTCCTCATATGATTTGGACATGGTTGAAAGTCGAGTGCCTTCTGTGTTACCGAAAGTGAGGTATTATGATTTGGAGGGCGACCTATTTCGTTCTTTGTGTCATTGCTTGGAGCAGCATGTTTCGTTCTTGTTGATCCACGGTTTTTTGGATGGAAAAGGCATCCCTTGTAATTAGTGTGATGTGGTCCTCTACAATTGGCACAGCAGGAAGGTGTGGATCTGGGCTTGGTGCAGGAATTAGTTTGGTGACTTCACCGCATTTTATTCATCTGTCGGCAGCTCTGCACAGTTTTTGGACATGCCCAAACCTCTGGCATCTGTGGCACTGCCCTGCCGATGCCTTCTTCCTTAGAGGTTTGGTTGTAATTTTAAGCTTACAAATGTCGGTAACTTCATGGATTCTTTTTTGTGTGTTGGAGATTTCGACCAACACACAAAAAATCTGACCTGAACATTCTACTGACTTTGATTGGGGTCAATCCTTGATTGATGAGGTCAGCTGTGATCTCATCAGTAGTGATGCTCTCAGCCACTCCTCTTAGAACTACTTTTAAGTTCTTCTCGCTTGCTAGCACAAAGGGGTGGAAGGGCAATTTAGAGTTGTCCAGCATTTTCATCATGCGATAATCTGTGACAGTGGTAGGGTGAATCTTTACACCCTCTTTAGTATTTCTTGCCCAGCAGAAATTGATATTTTGTTCTCCTAGGGATCTTGAGAGTGAGGTCCATTTATCTTTATCTCGAAGGATAACTGGAGGGACCTTTTCTTTTCTATCTTGGGTGATCTGATTTTGTTGAGTTGTTACATCATCTTCAATTCCACTTTGCGATGTTCTGCGCCTTTCATTAGATTGTTCCTACTGTGAACAATCAAACTGTCGCGGAGTCTTTGTAGGTGGAACAGGAGTAATGTCCTCTTCGATTTTCAAATCATCATCTTCAGTGTCATTTACTTGAGTGAAGAGATTCAAGCAACCAGGATAATCCGTTTCAAACTTCTTTAGGATGAGTTTGAGAATGTCAAGTGACATATCTTTGTTTAACTGTTGAATGGCGTCCTTGATATCTTTTACGTTCTCCATCCTTGTGTACAATGAGGAAAGATTCCGATGTCTTATTCCTGACGATCTAGGAGGGTGGTCTCTTGACAAATCCCTCGGACTCACGCAAGAGTCTACCAGCTAAGCAATGTGTAATCACAAAAATAGACAAAAGAAAGATAAAAAAAAAAAATCAGCTAACGCCTTTTATTCCCGTATATGGGAGTAAGCGAGGCCATTTAGCCCTATCTAACTTTTGGAGACTGAGTGGGCAGTTCAATCTCCACTGGTACCAATCAGAGATAGATGCCCCAAGGCTATCACTAATTAAGCGGTACACAGTGAAGAGAGACGGCTCAAATGTGCCATCATCTCGTGGTCCCTAACACAATATATTTAATGTCTGAAATAATGTGGGTTCTATGCTCGATTTTCTTGAGTTTATGGGACGAAAAACCAGAGTTTCCGGGAGGAAAAACCCGCTTGCCGTGCCAGAGATCGTCTAACTTGGTAACCGGTCGAAAAAAGGCTTAGTAAAATTTCCTCTAGTCGCCGACTAGACTCGAAACCATTCTTCCTTTGTGCGGTCAAGTGCCGTGGTGTGCAAACGCCACATGCACTGAGCTACACAGGCTCTAAAGATAGCTTACCTCTAAATATATCATTCGGAGGCCCCAATCATTATATACAGAGTAGAACGTTTACCTCCATATATATCATTTCATCTTAACTATTACTACTCTATAGCAACAAGTATCACGAGCGAATCCAATTTTCCAGTCTAACAAGAGAAATGTGTACAAACTCTCATTTTAAATATAAATCCCCGCTTAGTTTACGTCCCCTCTAGTGGTCATTCACTCGATCTTGTTGCTAATGATGAAGCTAAAAGTACACTTGACGCTGTATCATTTTTTGGAACTATTCAACAACTATTCGTCTTTTTTCCGGGATCGACGAACAGGTGGGAGGTTCTTTTGAAACATCTACCAAACACGACAATGAAAGGTATGTCTGATACTCCACGGGAAGCTCGAATTGCAGAAATTACACCAATTCGATTCAGTTCTGTGAGATTTATAATGCCCTCGTGGAAATATACGAAAATTCTCAATTCAAGGTTCAGCCGGAAATGAAACAAAATGCACTTTCAACTCGTGACCTTGTTGAAAAAATCACTTCATTCAAATTTATTCGAAGCATAATTTTTGGTGACATTCTATCATTAATAAACCCTGTGAGTAAAATGCTGCAAAGAATAAATTTAAATATTGGCAATGCCTTAGAGCGGTTTGACCATCCTGAAATTTTTAACCGATTAAAGGAAAAATGAATTTCAACAACTGAAAACAACTGCAGCTAAAACTGCAAAACAACTTCATCTTCAACTTGAATTTCCTCATGTAAGAATTAATAAGAATAAAAAAAAATGTTTTCCTGTGAGAGCCATGATGAGCTGCAAGCGACCCCAGAAAATCTTTTTGAAGTTAATGTTTTTAACGTTTTAATCGATACAACTATAAACAGCTTACAAAATAGATCACAAAATATATATAATTTATATATATTACATAAATAATTTACTCAAGTAGTGTGTAGACATTTCTGACAAGATCAAGATCAAGATAAGATAAGGAATCGTGACGTGATTGGTTGTTGAGATGATGATGTCATTGTGTGTGACGTCATGGGTTTGGAATGTTTGGAACTTCCCTGGGCGCATATGTGTCAATGGCTTCAGTTCTTGTGTTTTGTTTGCATATGGATTATGGGTGATGATTAGAGATAAGGATTCGTGTCGTAATTGGTGGAGCACTTCGAACAAGATCAAGATCAAGATAAGATAAGGAATCGTGACGTGAATGTTTGTTATTATCAAATGTAGATAAGTGACATAATTTGTTAGTCGTATATAAGCGACGTTATTGTTTTGAATGGAAAAGGAAGATATTATTAGGGATAAGATTCGGGTCGTGATTGGTGGGATACTATGAACAAAATAGGGGTAAGGTGAATGGGGGAAGCGAAATCAGTGTCTTGGATGTCTATTGTTATGAGCTGTTGATAAGTAAATGGTTTGCATATGGCATTATGGGTGATGGATAGTGATAAGTTAAAGTTTGGAATGTTTGGAATTTTGCTTCCCCCCTCCTTCTGTCAGGGACATCACGTTGTGTGTTGGGTTTGCGTATAGGATTGTGGTTGATATTTAGAGATAAGGAATCGTGACGTTATGTGTTAGGAAATTTATGAGGACATATGTCTCGCAAAACACCCTGTGATATCACAGGGTGTTTTGGTTTGCCTATGGAATTGTGGGCGATGTTTTGAGATAAGATATCTTGGAATTTTCCCAGGATGACACACATCCATAATTGTTGTCATCATGTTTTGTCTTTGGTTGTCTATAGATGGGTGTACTAATTTTCCAATACATTTTGGGGTATTGCTTTCCTGTTAAAGGGTGGGAATTCTTAGAGCAGAGCAGTGATGGCAGCATTAATTAGGCTTTTCTGAATAATTTAATTATATGCTGGTGTCCCTCAAACACACACTTTTTTTTCTCATATACATAACTCATCTGAATATTTTGATTTGTCTACATTTAAGATCTTAAAATTCATTACTTTTCTAATTAACGTTATCTTTTTTACAAAATGTTTGGCTATTGGGATTTTTTACTTTACAGTCAAGAGAAAAAAATAAATGGCATTTAAAAAATAAATTAAAATAAACAGACATTTAATGGATTACAAAACCTTTTGTATGCATTCTAGAAATTCTAATGATAATTTCAATTACTTACAGTCTTTCCAGAGTGCCTCTTCTAAATGTGAATATTCCAAATAAGATATTCCAAAATAATTGTATTTTATATCCACAGCACAACACAAACACTCACACATGAGTTGAAACAACAATATTTCTGTAAATAACCAGAAAATATAGTTGATTACATTGTTTAGATTTCCACCCGTTTGGTTCTGTTCGTTTTCTTGAAGATGACTCATTAATTTCCGGTCTTCGTTTTCACTCCTTTTACAAGATTATGGAACTCATAGTAAGTCATTTTGTATACAAATAAACACATCCTGTATTAGATGACTTGCAGTATTGTTCATAAGGTATAATTTCCCACTTTTTTTTCCTGCGCTTCTGGAGCTTCTCTGATTAACGAGACATCATGGAAGTAAAGTAAACTCAGTGCTTGCCTTTCTGTTAATCTCATTTATTTCTGGTGTTAGTCTGTAGTTTAGTCTGTTTGTATTAATCACATCCTGTAATATATGAGTTGCAGTGTTGTTCAAAAGGTATCATTTTCCCACAGTTGCCTTTTCTCAAACACTTACATATGACAAAGTGATTAGCAGTCACATGATTGTGATGACACATATCCTAAACTTATTCATTCCTGATTAAGGATTTTATACACTTATTGGTGTCAAGTAGATGGCTTGTTTGTTTGTTTGTTTACATTTTGTGTAGCTAGGAAACTGGAATTTATTTCAAATGAATATTAGCTCTGTATTATATACTTTGTTAATTTCTGTTACCTTTTATTTCACTGTAATATTATTAACAAATTGCATTTACTGAATCTGACATACAGAAATTAAATAAATTGAAAGAGACAGTATTTTTTTCCTTATTATTCTTCTGATTCATTTGTGCTGATGTTCATAGTGTATGATTTGCTACTGGTGCTTGCGTATAATTCACGTGAATTTTCTCCATGTGACATCTCAAAACAAGTTGAACTATGGTTTTTACATAGTTCCATTATGTAAAACTCTTTTCCGTTAGTCCCAATTAACTGTTGTCCTCTCAGCCCGACATTTAATTCACAATAGAGATATTTATATATATATTTTAACACAATTATTATATTAGATATTCTTTCCAATACAACTAAATAATTATTTAATCCTATTTCAAATGAAAATGCTCAGAAAGAAAGAAAGAAAGAAAGAAAAATTGTAAAGAAAAAAAATGTTTACCTCAAATGAATATTTATGATCACAGCAAACACATCAGCTTTTTCAGTTTTGAAATTCATGCAAATATTGTTTTCATCTGTCGTGATGTTCTCTTCTTCATGTTCGAATCTGCCATCTTGTTATAAGTCACTTTCATAAAAAAAACAACTAATTGTAAATTGATCACCAATCCAAGGGTAGAGAAATTTCTATTATGCTGTGCCACTCTATCCTTAGATTAGTCTATATAAAATAGCAGGATCAATTCATAGTTAGTTAGCAGTCTCCTCATTCATTCTGGCTGAGGTATTTATTTTCTTTCTGGGATTCCCGCTAGATTCGAATTTTTGTGAATTATGTTGTGAGCAAACTTTTGGAATTTATTTATCTTACTTAAAAAAAAACACATCTACAAGACTTATCCACAGTTATACTTAAAGCACTATCAATCGCACTTCAGAATTCTAGACATCAATTATAGGGTACTTCATCTATCGTCGTTACCACTCATAAATCAATTAAAACGCTGCGAGGTTCCTTTAGGGCAAATTGGAAATAAGCCACAATTCTAGAATAGCCGGGGTCATTCAGAATTCTTCCTTAAACGTCCAGCTACTTATTTTACCCGATTGTAGCATTAATTTCCTTTCTATAATTACTGCTGATTTCACTTTCAGCTAACTATAAAATTCGTTTCTTCCTTGCTCACTTATAAAAATTATCCACTTAACTCTTACCCTAAGAACCTTATTTACTTCTACTTCTCTAGTTTATCCCCTTGCTACCTTTTACTTCCAAAATTCTGTTCCAACTCCCCTACTACGTATATATTTTCTCTTCTTATTTATCCCACGCTCTCTTCCACTTGCGCTCGTTTATTTCACGCGTCTCTATGACAACCGATAAAAGTGAACATTTTCGCGAATGTTACATTAGGCTATACAACTACAGTGAGTTATTACATAACATTAAGCTTTCACAAAACAGGAATAATTAAAATATTTGCTTTACAAAAAATGCGTAGTTAAATTACAAATAGAAGTTCTTACAATATTGACATAACAATAAATAAAACAGCTTAGTAATATTTAATACAGAATCTTATTACTATTAACACATATCTTTGATTAAACGATTAAATATTAGATATAATTAAGGTAATTACATGATATCAAATTATAATTTAAGTTATTTACATTAAATAATATTTACAAATGTAGCCTTTGTGATGGAAGATCATGTTGGATTCTGAAGCAAATAATAATTACTCTAATATCTACATAATCAGAATCCAACACATCATTTGGTATCATTTAAATGAAGAACAGGTCTAGCTATTAAGTTTGTTAATGTGTATTTTTTTTTTATTTTTCTCTTCAAATAACAAGTATTATTTGATATATGCATGTTAATTCACTTGATTTTATCTACACACTACGATACCTATTTTCTACAGCAATCTTTTTAGTAACGTGTTGGTTTAAACTATCTAATGTCTTTCTGTAAAATAAGCAAATTCTAATAGCCGTACTTTCAGTAGGACTGTTTTTTCTAGTCTGTTGGAGGTATCTACAGATATAATAACAAAAGTATGACTTTTCAGGTGAAATCTTCTCCACTATAATTCTGACTATTAATTTAATACCCGATTATTCCTTTTGCTTCCAAGAGTTAAAAGAGAAAAGTGGTAATCAAATTTTATATATATAACCAAAGTCTTGTAGAAATTTACCAACGTCACTACTGCCCTATGAATATTGTTAACAATTCCTGTTAGCATAGCAAGTGTGGAAAGAAGTTTTTCTAAGCTTAATCCGATTAAAAATTATTTGCGAACAGCAATAACCCAAGCAATATTGGTTCTTCTAGTAACGATATTGAAAGTGGCGGACATAGCTTATAATTTAAATTTAGAAAAGCTTAAAAACAGTTTTATTGTGCGATATTGCCATAGAGCAAACATTTACTTAATATGATTATGTAATTCGTTTGCATAAATATTTCTCTATTAATAAAAACAAAGCAGCAATTGGAGATTTTCTTATATTTTTGTCTTATAATCCATCACGGGCGATATTTAATTGTTTGTCGCGCCCTAATCCATCAGGGTGCGATGTTTACTAGTGATGGCCCTGGTGGCATTATTATATTAAGTTTAAAATTGAATAATTATATTGCAATAATAATTTTTATATTATATTATATTTAAACTCTAACAAAGACAAGGGAAGATTCACAATACATGATAGATAGCTTTTTTAATATTTTATTGATGTTATAGGAAATACGCTTCCACTTGTACAATGAGATGTATGGTTGCATTGCATCAGATGAATATTTAACTTCAGGTTGCAAGCTGTAATAAATTTTCTGCTTTGAAGCATGGATATTAAACTAGAATTCATACGTGCTTGAATGAGAAAAATACGTAAAACAAGCTTCAGAGATCGATATACTTTAAGAGATATAAAAACATTCAATGACGCTCTTAAAAGGTTGATTTCTAATGCGTGGCAGATGACTGAAGTAGGAGAAAAAATAAGGAAAATAATAACTGTTCACCCACTGATTTCTAACGGAATTAGAATGTGATAATATAATTCAGCATTCAGAAGGATAGTGTAGGATTATGAGAATAAAGATATTACACTTTACGGAAGTACTAGCATCGTTGTAATAACCATATAAATAACGATAGACATGAAAATATGCCATAAATGTTGTCAAGCATAAACAAGCATTTAATCCTGTGGAGCAAAGTGTTTTAAATTTCAAGAATTTATCATCCACGTATTACGTGCGTAAGTCAGCTCTCTGATCATTTTGATGCAATCAGACATATCTACAGTATACTCTGAACCATAATAATAATAATAATAATAATAATAATAATACAGTGGAACCTCGGTTGGCGAATGCCTCTGTTCTCGATCAAGTCGGTTCCATTACATACTTTCGAACAAAAACGCTCCGGTTTCCATACAGAATTTCTGTTCTCGAACAGGCAAACTTACGTGGCAGCCTTCGTTCAGTGCAGACACCTGCTTGAATTTGCAGTGAGTTTTCTTGATTTTATTTGTGTTTTGTTGTTGTTTTTTTTTCATAAATTATTATTAATTAAGCCACCATGGGGTCGCAGAAGAATAATAATAGCAGCAAAGCGAAAAGAAAAGTGTTATACCATCCAGACCCTGAGCCTTTCTGTTGTTTAGTTTCCTTATGATTTCATATATTTCTGTTGGTGATACGGAATTGTTAGACAGGAGTGAGGCGTTTTGAGTTATTTTATGCACGTGGATGTGTATTTTTCTTATGAAGTTTAAATCTACATTGGTATAGTTGGGGCTGCATTGCCTTTCTAAGCTGTCTGCAAATGATTCTGCCTTTTCCTCATCAGTGTAGGCAACTCTATATTCACCTTGGATTGGAAGAAGCCTGCTTTATTCCGAACGAAGTGATCTCATCATTCTCCACAATGATTAATCCTCTGTGTTTAAGTGGTGTATCTTGTTATTCCAAAGTTTGTTACGGTGTAACGGTGTTCCTTTAGGGCATACATATACCGGGTTTGTTGCTCTGTTAACTGCCTGCTTATCTGCGAGATCCATTGTTCTCTGGTATTTTCTTCTTAACCTGTTTTTCTCTCGGATGAGATGTTTTATGTCCTCTGGGAGTTTATTTGGTGGTGCGCATCTCGTTCTATTTGTTACCTGTGATATTACTGTTAGTGGTTGTTTTTCAAAGTTTTTCACTGCTTTTTCTATATCTTCCGTGGATGTTATATATGGAACCGGGCAAAGGTTTTCCTGGAAGATAGAGGGTAATTGTTTCCAGTTTATAAATCTGGTGGTCTTTTCTGTTTCATCTTGTATGGTACCTAGTTGCAATATGATGGGCTTGTGATAAAAACATAAGTAGTTAACCGCTTGTATTTGATAGTTGTGAGCAATGTTTATGAGTATTGCTATGTCAAGTACATCTGGACAGTCGGTTGCTCCGTAGTGTGTTGGTTCTGTGGGTCCTATTACTGTCATGTTTCTTGTAGTAGTATATGAGTTCAGTAGTTTGCATTGTTATTTGAATTTCTGCTGTTCCATGCGGAATGTTTGGCGTTCAAATCTCTAGCTACGATTACTGCTTTACCTATGTTTAGTATTTCATCCAGGTCTGAATCTAGAAGATTTTTGTTTAGGGGGTTGTAGGCGGCGTATATCCTGATACTGCTTGTGTTTTCCATATGAAAACACAAGTTTTCATATGGAAAACATGGAAATTCCAGTACTTCCCGTGTGTTCTGTTTGAGGTTCGGGGATTGAGTTATGTTTCATGTTACATTTGATAAAGATGGCGATGCCTTCACCTCTTGCATAGGTTCAGTTTGTACGGTAAGTGTTGATTCTAATCTTGTCTAATCTTGTCTATAACTGTTGATTCCAATCTTGTCACCTGAACGAAGGTGTGTTTCATTAATAAGGATGATGTCTGCTTGGGTTTCTGCTGCAAACTCCTGTCGTTCCTTTATCTTGTTGGGTAGTCCGTTGGCATTCCTGCTGACAATCTGTAATGATTTAGGTTTCATATTCGCCTTATCCATTAAGGATTTCAACAAGCACTGATTGTGCCTGTCTTAGGATGATATCCTTCGCATTTTGAGTTGGGTTTGTTTGCCAGAGTTCAGCCAGCATCTCACATGGCTTGTTATGTTCTGTAGGATAGATTTGTTGTTTTGTTGTGACTGGTTCGGTTTGTATCTTTTGGTCTTGTAACTTCAGCATACGATCTTCAGTCCGTTGTGGAGACTGTGGGTTGATGGGAGGACGTGCGTTCTAGTAGAGGTTTGCTAGTTTTCAGTTGTGTCTTTTGGTTTCCAGGAAATGCTATGTAGCCACTGTAGTTTGCGGGATGTGGGCCTCCGCAATTTGCACACTTTGCTGGTTGTGTGTGGGGTTTTTGGCATTCAATTGTTGCGTGTTTGTCCCCAAATTTAACACATCGGTATTCAGCTTTGCAGCAGCGTTGTGAGTGGCCAAAATTTTGACAGCGATGACATTGCGTCGTTGTCTGTTTATGTTTTAGCGATTCAGTCTTTATCACTAAATCGCAGATTGTTTGAATATCGTAGATGTATTTCTGGTCTTTGCTGATCTCTGCCAGTATTAGGGGGTATGGTGTTTGGTCAGCTCTACGCATACGGCTGACGTTTGTAGCCTTTGTTTTGAAGCTCTGCTTGTACTTATTCTGTTGTTATGGATTCTGTTACCCCTCTGAGCACAACTCTTCGCTATTAAGTGCGAATCTGTGGTAGGGTAGCTTGTTGTTGACCAGTAGTTTTGTTATTTGTCTGTAATTGGTAGAAGTTTTTGGATGGATGCGAATTCCTTCTTCTGTATTAGTGGCTTTAGTAAATGATATTTCTAGGGTTCTGAGTGAAGCAGCAACTGATGTCCAATGGTTTTTATCTCTTAGAATGACTGGGGGTATTCCTTCTTTTGAATTTGTATTAGTGTCGTCTCGATTTCTACTGTGTTGGGTGATTCTCTAGTAACGGAGATTTTCCTTTTTTTTAGTTTTAGCGGTTTGGAAATCATCCTCAGTATCGGCTGTATCCAATATATGGTGGGCATTATATTGGGATATTACCGCATCCTCAGGGTCTGTTGATTTCCCCGGGGTTTGCTGTCCGAAGTCCGACGCTGTCATGTGTTCATGGTGACAATTTTCCCGAATGTCGTCTGTGGCAATTGTGGGGGGAAATGTGTCATAAAGCTTAACCTTTCCCGGCCAGTTATTATTAAGTAGCTCACCTAAGCGGATAAATTCCTGGTAAAAGTCTTCAAATTTTGTTTCGTCTATTGGTTTTTTCCATGTTTGTGTCAATTATCAAAACTAAAAGTTAATAGGGAAATTTTCCTTTCGCTGAACGAATCTAAATCGAAATTAATTCCTCTGTATCGAATCAATTCTTCAATCACTGTATCACTATATCTCACCACACTTAACCTACTACTAATAATAATAATCGCTCCTGATAAGATAAAAATGCAATGTTAAAATTGGATATACAAATCACAAGGTAAAAAAAAAAAAATAGAAAATCCTTAACTTATTCTCGGTAACGTAACATTGTTCGGTTCTGCAGTGTTTCGTACTGGAAGTCATTGAAAGAAAAAGGGGGGGAGAGGAGGTAACACGAATGGAGGTGCCATGAATTATGTTATGTTATGAATTTAGAGTGTATTAACATTTGGGGGGAGATAAAGCTAATCAGAGCGTAAGTAACAGAGAGAGAGAGAGAGCACCATGAAAATAAAAAGATTGAAGCTACAGATTAGAGATCAGTTTTTCAATTGAGAAAAAAAAAAAAAAAGTCCACACAAAGATTCCTCGTGACTAGTCTTCTGCTAGTTCGTTTCGCTTTCCTAAATTGAATGCCCTAAATTTCTTTCCTATATTTTTAATCATTCTGTTTTTCTTGCTGGTCTTAAGAGTTACTTTTTACGTAAGTAATTACGTAAGTCTTTTTACGTAAGTTGTTAATATGAGAAACGGTATAATATTATGTAAGCAAAACGGATATGAGTTTATAGAAGCAAAGCGGTGTTTCGTGCTGGAATATTGTCCAACTCAGCGTTGGTTCCACTCAGTGACAGGCTCATCCTAGCACTGAGCAGAATACACTCCCCGGCATTCACGAGTTGCTTTAGCGCGGACTACTTAGAAAACATAGGCGTCCCCACCCCATCCCCCGAAGCGTATATAAATATATATATATATATTTTTTTTTTTGCCTTTTATTAATCTATTTTGATGAGGTTTCACTAGACTGACAGCTGCTTCGACCTTGTTGGATCTCTTCAGTGAACAGGCACTGTTTAAGTAAAGCACCTGACTAAAAATTAGGCGATCCCCCAGACCACTCCCTACGAGTGACTAAAAGATCGTTCAACTCAGCGTTGGTTCACTCAGTGACAGGCTCATCCTAGCAGCCTGTCACTGAGTGGAACCAACGCTGAGTTGAACGATCTTTCAGTTTCAGAACCGCTCATATTCCAGAGAAAACCATCCACTGAACACGAAGCACCCCCCCCCCCCCACACACACAAGGGCCACACTGGAAAACACTCTCCCTGGAGACTCAAAATTTTCTCTCAAAGCCAACCCCCAGAAGTGTTATGTCCCCCCCCCCCCGGCACCGGGAGCAGACTAGGAAGAAACCTTAAAGCAGTGTTGTCCAAAGCAGTGTCCGCGGGTTGCATGCGGCCCGCTTGTGGGTTTTGATTTTCACGAGTGAAAAAAAAAAAAAAACAATTTGAATCGAATGCGTATTAGATATTTTAATTGTATCACTAATCGATAAACTCGATGGTGGTTATTTTATTTGGTGCGTTTACATCACTATGTACCCACGGGTTTTTCTATTATTAGATGTGTCAAAGAACCGTTCTTACACTGTTTTGTTCCAACGCGCGCGCGCTCACGGGAAATGTGAGCGACTATTAGTGCGCAGTTAGTGTTGTTCGTTTGTTCAGCTATCGAGGTTGTTCGCTGCTGTCACCAAATTACTAGATACGCATTGTGATAACCTCGGATAATTTTTTTTAATGCGACCCTCGGATTACCTAAGGTTAGACAGCCTTAAGAGGGCAAAATCTCTCGTGCGGTGCTAAGGAACTTGAAATGCGAGAGAAATATATTTCTCGTAAGCGAACTCTAGGTCGGTGCGCAAAAGAAATTACTAAAATAAAGAGCCAAAAGATTTCAGTTCGGAGATGCAAAATTATGTGAGCAAAGTGCATGTTGAATACTGAATATGTAATTTGCTTATATAACTTTGCATCTCCGAACCGAAGCCTTTTTGGCTTTTATTTTAAAGGTACAATATTTTTGCATCGCTACCCGTGAACATTTTCTTATACATAAGATAGATCAGTCTTAGGTTCAAATAACAATATTTATATTTTTTTTTTTTCCTGTGAATCCTACCCGCAATAGGTTATAAATATAACACTTGTATTGGTGTTATATTTACTGATTCGTATTAGTGTCATGATAAAAAAAGAAGTATTAGAGAGAAATAAACAACTTAATTAATACCTAAACAGTATTTGCATGAATATGCGTGTATAAACCGCCATTCATTTAATACTAAACGCAATTTATTTGTGTATAATTTTAAAACCATACACTTAATGTTAAACAAAATTTATTTGTTGATAATTAAAAACAATACCAATTAATAATAAACACGATTTCAAATAGTATTTTTAAAAGCCGACATAACATGGTTATGCCAGCTTTTATCCCCCCCCCCAACCTGCAGAGGTGGATGAAATATCCCCCCCCCAGCTTTTATTCATGGATCAAAACTTCACCTACGTTATACTTTTTATTATGCCATTATCTTCGTCCGCAATTATTCCTTAATCCAGTTACGACTATTCTAGAGCCATTAATGGACTAACCGTTGGTGAGTGACCTTTGTGTCACCTGTCTTTACGTCTGTTGTGTTACTTGGAATTTCGTTCACTGTCCTAAGATATTTCACCTTTCTGCCTCTAAAATGATTTGTTGTGTATCTTCCCAAAAATTGAAACGAATTTCACATGTGTGAAAATAATCAATCCTGAAATGACCACCGATCAGCCTTTGCAACGAGTCGATTTAGTGAGAGTAAATTTGGTGTATTTTATTCTTCAAATAAGTGCACTGGAAGAGTTGCACTGATTGTTCCTAAACTTTATTTATAATATAGAAACAATTTTTTTCGGGAATTTTCAAATGCCTGCTTTGAAAATATTATATCAAATATTTATATTTTTAAATAATATTTATTAAAATAAATATGACCTTTTGCTTTCTTTCCGAGCTAAATATCATTATATGGATCATGACATTTCAGTTTTAGAAACGATTTTTTTTTGTTTTATCTTTATAAACAGCAAATGTTAAATTTCCAACAGTGAGTCTTTTTGTATCAAAAATGTATATCCAATGACATTTTAGCAGTGATTCTACGCCTTAGTAGTTTTTTTTTTTTTTTGTATTATGCACATTACGATTCCAGTGCATATCCTCGTAGATATGTTGAAATTATAATATGAAAGATATCATATACGGAATGATTCAAAATTTTGGTTCATCTTGAAGATTTTCTAATGCTTACCCCTTCCCCTCCTTATCCTCTTCTGGAACTCAATTGCGTAACTACTCTAAATTTCGACGGGTTTGAAAGCTTTTCTAGACAGTATTTACGTCTGTTGTGTTACTTGGAATTTCGTTCACTGTATTACTGTATTCAAAATGTATTACTTCATTTTATCGTTTTGACAAAGGAAACACGCCAATAAGATTGTTGTACCGTGAAGCTTCTAATTCTGTGCTATTTCTCTACAATCTAAAATCAGCTATTCTACTGCTGAAATTATTTGAAATTTTATAAACACTATGCTATATTTTCACCATGAAAGATTGTTTATATGCATACCACACAAAAGTTCAGTATTATTATTTTATTTTTTTTTTAAGTCTAAATATTACTACTTCTACTGCTGCTGCTGGTTGCTATTTCTGAAATAATCTGCATCTTAGAAATACTTGGTAATATCCTCTTAGCTGGAGGAGAAGCTAGAGGCTTATTATTCTCACTGCTATTGAGAAAGCAAAGAGAGAACACTCAAGTGCCGCAAGCTGAATTCTTCAAGTGCAGAATACATCAAGAATGTTGTTTCCTTTTCAATTGTTGATCAGCAGATATCCTAACAGAAATACTGACATTTCGTTTCCATACTGATACATTATTTATGCCAAAATAATTTCTTAATTTATAATGATCAGTTTTACTGTTTTTATCGAAAACTTATACTTTATTTGATTAAATTATTTTGAAAAAGAGGATTTGAATTATTTTAAGAGAAAAGGAGGATATGCGTTACGTAAATTTCTTTTCTTTTCTTTTTTTTTTTCTTTTTTTTTTTGAGAGGGGAGGAAGAGAGGGTTATATACCTATTCAATCAGCAGATATTTCAGAGAATTTATTTTATAAATCATTCGCAAGACAACTGTTACAAACGTCAATCACTTGGGGAACATGCCCATTCAGTTTAGTGTAAAATAGTAGCAAAGGTTCAGCTACTTCAACAACGCGACGTATCAAACCTAAAAGAAAATGTCGTTATGTCTGCTCATATTAGAACTCTTACGTGAATAATATTTTCTGATATGATTTCTCTATTCGTTATAATATAATCAATTTTCAGATTTTCGCCTTCTTGCACACCCCATGTTATATGCAGTGATTTCTTCTTTTTACTACAAGAATAAAAAATCGATAACAGAAGAAAAATATGGAGTATTTTCTTTTTCATTGGCTGAATTTACAATGTTCTTTCTTCGTGTTTTGGGAAAAAAAGTGCAAATGATTTTTTTCTTCCTATTTTTGCCATTATAACATCTCATATAATTATAAGAATGATATTTTACCATTTTTCTCCCACACGAGAAACAGAAATAAGACAATAATATTGTAGCAGAAAATTTTATTACAAACTTTGTAATATATCTCCCAAAAAAGAAATTTGGAACCCACATCACATGAAAGGAACTGGAAAGAATATTCCAGTTCCTCTTATATTTTATTCCTTAGAAAATATACTATTAGACATTTCGAAAGAACAATATATCATTCTGTTTATAAAAACAACTTAAAAAAATTCGCCTTCAAGATGAACTGGTGAACGTTCAGTGGCGATCATCCAATTTCTGCACGAAGACATATCTAAAGTACAGGCAGAATCGCTGTCTTCACAGCTAGGAAGATTTCTGTATCTCCTCATCGGTAGAACAAGAGCTGCTCGAAAGACGAAGGCTCCAACTTTTCTGCATCTCACGAAGTTTTCTTCACTTACCCTGAGTGTAACTGCTGCTTGCCATCTCCTAAATGAATTGTGTCTTGGGTATACTTACTAATATTCCTTTCTGCAAAGTAATAAACTGTAAGTAACAGAGATTACTAATCCATCACTAAGAACCAGAACAATAGAATATGTAGGCAGCACACTGAAGAGCCTCAAGCAATATCTGAATATTTGACAAGCAGAAATTCCTTGTTTGGTTTTTCCATTTTTCTTTATCCCGATATTGCATTTGTAGGATGACAGTGATTTTAAGTATTAATTTCTCCTATTACCCAATATCACATAATTTCCTGATTTATAATAATCAGCAAATAATATGCATATTTTCTGATTTATAATTTGCTAATTTATAATTATCATCACCTAGTTTCTGTATCGCAAAATTAAAGTTATATGGAACAATTACTAGAGAAAGATAACGAATTAAATAAAAACCGTGCCTATGTGGCGAAATAAAGTTCAATTCTATTGTAAAAGTATGGAAATTAAATTTCATATTTGATGCATATACATATACATATTTTATTATTATTATTATTATTATTATTATTATTATTATTATTATTATTATTCGTGACACCTCCAAGGAGTCCGAAGATTCATTGTGGGAGGACACCTACAACTGTCTCCACCACTACACTGAACCTCTACTAACAATCACCTCAATCAACGCCATCTACCACCCACCACAACAACTAGCATTTTTTGTTGTTGCGTGTGTTCTGTAGGACCGATTTCTCTTTATGCGGGATGAAAAACCCGAGTTTCCTGGAGAAAAATCCCTGCTACCTCCGTATGAGATCGGCTAACTCACCTTCGATTGAAAAACCCCACATAAAGATTCCTCCCGTCAAGACGAGAATCGAACTTAGGCCTATACCAATCGAAGAGCGCAATAAACAGTAGTTTTCCAATTGCCCTGATGATTTGGTTTGCCAAGCGGTTAGCACATTTGCGCTCCAGCCAAAAGGCTGCTGGTTCGAATCCCGCCATTGGCATCGATGTTTGTGATTGTTGGAAACATTAGTGGTGGTGGTGGGGAGTAGCTGGCGTTGGTGTAGTTGCGGTTGGTTGTAGCTGGTGGAGAGTTGTAGAGTGTGGGTCCTCCCTCGATGAGACTTTGGACTCCATGGAGGTGTCACATAATAATATATTTTGAAAGATTGAATATAAGCTAAAGTATCGCTTACTTTAAAAATTGGAGCATAATATCTGAATTATGCAGAAAATATATAAATTTAAATTATAACTGTTAATTTCATTTTGTAATGACCAATTATACAGGGAAACCAAGAAAGTGAAAGGTCAAAGAAGAGTAGATTACTTTTTAAAGAAAAAAATCAGTGATATGATTAAAGAATTTCATGTTATTTTCTACAAAGTAAAGTCGATCAAGTGCATCCTAAAGGAAATCTGTGAAGTATTATTCGATTTCGATGATTTTGAACAAAAATAAAAATCATATAATCATAACGTCGGCAGTCGGTTTTCTTTCTTTCTTTCTTTTAAATAATATTTCAAATAATTACCGTGAATTAATTTCTTCGAGAACAAAGAAAATGTTTTGTGGGGTAAGCGATTAGAAAAAAATTAGCGCAAAAAAATCAAAAATGAAATTGGTTCTCCGAGGTAAAACCTCGGAGAACCAATTTAAGTGAAGAAATTATGCAAGGATCTTTATTTTGTCCACGCATTAAAATTGTCTTGTACAATAAAAATACAAAACAAAAATATAAATAATTTCTCTATTTTTAGTCCATCCAATATAACTAAGATCGAGTTAGCCAGCATCCTCCAAGGACTGCGTTTCATGTTATAGGCAACTGAAAAGCACCTATGGACCTGAGATAATCCGAATAAGTGTTTTCTCCAGGGTGAGGGTTTATCACACTTTCTAAAGGGCATCACTACCAAATTTTTATCCATGTTCTTTCAACAGGTGGGCTGAATCATATCCAGATTTAGCCAGACTTCTATAGACGTCCTAGCCGTAAATCGATCTAGCTCACTGTTGTTACATACAAAATCTTCACGTCCAAATTGTTTAGTATATTTTTCTTCTTAAGATCGTACCATCTATTGAGAATCCAGCACTTCTTTGTGTAGTGAACCATTGAAGCAAAGCTCAATCGACGTTTGTAAACCTTCACTTTCTATTTTTTATTTTCTTTTTTCCAGTTCCGACATGTAAACATTTTTTTTCTTTCCCAATGTCGATACTGTTGAAGAGGACAAAGAAAGCCTTTTACACTTCATTTTTTCAACCACGTTCTAACTCGCGAATATTTTCGACTTTTTCGGGACGAGAGAAACTTTCTTTCAGTAGTCATGTTTGCGAGAAGGGTTCGTTCCTGTTCGGGTAAAGAGAGGGAGAAGGAATGGAGGCTTGACACTGGAGAGATAGCGACGGATTGGTCCCCATGGACAAGATTAGGTTACAAAATGGCCCGTAATCCGATGCAGGTGGCCATGGTATCCGGAGAGTTCATCGAAAAACAGTTTACCGAAAGACAATTCATCGAAGGCAATTCATCGAACAACAATTCATCGAAAAAGCAATTCACCGAATAAACAGTTCATCGAAAATCAGTTTATCGAACAACAATTAATCGAAAAAGCAATTCATCGAAAGACAATTCCCCGAAAAAGCAATTCACCGATGAGCAGTTAATCGAAAAGACAATTCATCGAAACGCAATTGATCGAAAAACAACAATTCATCGAAAAATCACAATTCATCGAAAATACAGTTCACCGAAAAATGAATTATAAGGCGTGTGGGGGCGAAGATGTGTGTGCAATTTTTTTTTTTTTTTGTTTGTTTTGGATTATTTTGAGAGGTATATATCTTTTTATTATCCTACTATTTATAACTACTATTTATAACTACTATTTATCCTACTTCGTTCGGAAAGCGATTTTTTGGCGGGGACATACTGGTTGCAGTGAATGATATCCACTGAGGCGGGTATAGTTGAGATGTTAAAAGAACATTTTATAAAGGGATTTCATCCTCGTGAAATTTTTTAGCTCATATTCTAACCGTTGATGAAACATGGCTTCGTCACTATGACCCAGAGAACAAACAACAGTCAATGGAGTGGAGACACAAAGGTTCTCCATGGCCAAAGAAGTTTCGAACCAAACAATCAGCAGGGAAAGTTCTTGCCATTGTCTTTTAGGATATGGATGGTGTAATCCTTACCTTACCTCAAGAAAGGTGAAACTGTTACAGCAGCTCTGAAGGAATTGAAGGAGGTACTGAAGGAAAATCGGTTCGAGAAACTAAGCAGAGGCGTGTTGCTTTTGAGGACAATGCACCTGCTTATGAAATCCAACAGACAATATACGACTTGGGATTTCAATATCTACCTCAAACACCATATTCACCAGGACTGGCCACAGGGCCAACCCTAGAAATTTTGTCGCCACGTGCAGTAGCATATTTTTCCGCCCCTTCCCCTTAAAAAAAAAACTGTTTTAATGACGTCTTAAAAGCCATGATATTAATCTAGACTTCAACATCTCTGATCATAAATTCTAAATAGCAGCATTAACTAAAAAAAATTCATACGTTAATGAAAAAGGATCATAAACTATATTTTTTACAGAGAGAGAGAGAGAGAGAGAGAGAAGGAGATTTCCTCTTAATGTGCAGTATAATAAAATGATTCGAAACGTGTTACTGTACTTCGGGATCTTTTAATTTTTAAAGGGGGGGGGGCACAAAAATTTTACACTCAGGCGGCGCAAACCCACGGAAGAGTCCTGAAGATCAGTCACTAAGAGTTGTGTAGATTCTAGTTAATTGTTAAGAAAAGTTAATTGCTCTCCACATGTTTACTTGTGGCACCAAATAATGAATGAATGATTCCAGGAAAAAAAAAGTTTCTTTTCCAGGCATTAAAAAATACACAGCCTATATATTTACAAATGAATTGTAAGAATAAATTGCCGGTAGACAGTGTCATTTCCTGATCATGTTATCAGGAAATGAAAGTTTATGCTAAGAAAGAAGATATATATATATATATATATATATATTCAAGATACCAAGTAATTTTATATTAACTTGGTTTTAATCCTATTTCCCAAGTAAGCAAACAGACAAGAAATTCAAGTTTGCGCCTGTAAGTAGTGGAAGTCCAAGGCAACTCGTGGTAAAGGTGGATAAAGCTGTGGTCACTTTTCTTAGTATACTTTATTAGTATATTACTTTTTATTAGTTATTATTTAGTTATATATTATTATATATATTATATTACACACACACACACACACACACACATATATATATATATATATATTATATATTAGTTAGTTAGTTATTAGTATATTAGTTAGTCAGTTATTAGTATATTAGTATTATACACACTAAGAAAAGTGATCAGAACTTTATCCATCTTTACCAAGAGTTGCCTCGACTGGCACTACCAAGAGTTGTCTTGGACTTGCACTACTTGCAGGCGCAAACTTGACTTTCTTGTCCGTTTGCTTACTTTGGAAATAGAATTTTTTTCCGCCGGTTTATCTGGCGTTTTTCATCCCGCAAACAGGCAAATCGGCCCCGTGAACATACGCCTCTACAGTCAAAAATATATCCCCCCCCCCCCAGCGGCAGACCAGGCGACGGGTCGGTTGGGAGTAGTACTAACAAGAAGTCGTATCTAAGAGTAACAAGCGGACCCTGCATGGGAAGCGGGAATAACGCGTAGAAGAAGAAGATTAAAACCAAGTTTATATAAAATTATTTGGTATCTTGAATACATAATATGCCCAAGTTAAAAAACGTTATATATATATATATATATATAGTTCTGTAGTACGCAAGTTTACATTACTGAAATACATGAATTTAATTAAGAAAGGAATATTAGCCACATTTTTTTACATAGAGAAAGCAAAGCATTCACTATGAAATTTCTTCACGTACCATGATGCACGGATGTCAAAAATAGACTGGAAGTATAAATGCTTGTAATCTTTTTTTTTTTTTTACTAAATTTAAAAAATTAAAATAAACATCGATATTTCTTAGGCAACCAAAACGAAACGAGAGAGAGGGTTCGCTATGAAATAGTAAATTGACGGAAAGAAGAATAAACATCGATATCGCCCTACCTAAGTAAACTCAAAGAGACCACACATAAAAATCAGAATTACATTAGTTGGGATGTCTTTCTAAATATAAAAAATGAATTCATTTACGGCGCCATACCATTTTTGCAGAAAATGTTGTGATATTTTCAGCTATTTTGCCTAGTTAAAGTTATGTTTGCAGCTTAGCATCATTCTACATGTCTAGAAAGAGTGATATCTAATGTTAAGGGAAAAAAACAATAAACTGATAATTTCGACTGACTGCACAGGAGCCCTAAACTATCGCGAGAAAGTGCAGTTTCTGTGGACATCTGACCTACGGTTCAAATCTTTGAACGATAGTTGTTTCAGATGTCGAATAAACTGTAGATTACTAAGTGTATGTGTGTGGTGTTTTCGTTTTCTTCCCAACAGTAACCCTACCAGGAGGTTATTTATTGTTTATCGTATGGCAATCTACATAAAGTTATAAAAGTACATTTACAAAAATGGGTACAGATATGTAAAAAGTAAAATAAAAAAAAAGTGTAAATGATAAATAATTACAGTAAAACAGGCAGTTACACGTTTGACGGAGAAAGCACTTATAAGTTAAGATTATGTTCTCTGATCCAGTCTATAGAAGGCGGTGTCACCTCTAGGAAGTCGCTCCTTTGACTCGTATATGCGCGAAGACTGCACTCAATGCAAATATGATGGATTGATTGGTTCGGGTGTCCACGGTCACACTCCGGTGAGGGAATTTTCCTCCACTTGTACAGAAAGCTTGCACATCTTCTATTGCGTACGAATCCTGTTCAGTGTTATCCATGTCTTTCCAATTCCACACCCGGGATACAGGGGCACGCCGGCCATATGTGCAATGTGTGCGATGCACACAGGCGCCAGGATAGTAAAGGCGCCAAAGAGGAGGAAATATTTTTTTTAAAAAAACGTTTTTTTAAAGTGATTTTTTTATTGGAGGGGAGGATAGGGGCGCCAACTAAAGTTTTGCACACAGGCTCCAGACACTACTGCTCGCCCCTGCCGGGATGTTGAGGCAGCAACTATCAAACTAAATTTTGAGTTGGGCATTAGAATTTATGCTCCACACTCGTTTCCATTAATTTTTAGTATTTTAATTAATCATTCTCAGATGTTTATCTTCACGAAGAGGGGGGGGCTTTCTTGATTTCAATCTGTTAAGCTATAGTTCCGATATGTCATTATGTATAGGCAATACAGTATTTCCGAGTACTTTGTCATATTCTGTGACAGAGCATCACTTCTTAGATTTGGTGGTATTATGTTGCTTAGCATTGCAAGCCAATAAATAGGAGTTGTTTTAATGGTTCCAGATTATAAGTCGCATGGTGCTGTTAAGCTGACCGTCAATTATCAATGGTAGTATAGCTCCTGTATATATTGTTTTCAGCGCTCATCGGCCTAATCCCTCAATCTCAATTTTCCATCTCTTGTTACTCCTAGGTATTTTAGCTGACTGGCTACCTCGAGAACTTCGACCTTTGGAAAGACCGTTATGAGTTGTTTTGATTATTTGAGACAGATGTGAAGTATTTTAGTCCAGCGCTTCCCAAACTGTGGGCGCGGCCCCCTTGGGAGCCGTTAGTTTTGTTGAGAAGTCTCAGATATAAGTTGCATTGTCAGTAATAAGACCTTGCTTACCACTATGCTACAATTTTTTATTAAGTTCATAATACGGAACTAAACAAATATCCAATTGTCTCGTAAATTTTCTGGAAAGCTCCATTGAGAGATCATTATCCATAAAATAGCTTTCTTGTCAAGTCTAATCTTATTGCTAATTTCTTTAACTGAATTCTTTAACGGACTCATCACAATCATAATCTTTGGCAGAACTTTCCCCGCCATTTGGTTCAACGTCATCTATTAATTGTACCAGTTCCTCCTCGTTTAACCCCCCCCTCAACCGGGCAGGACGTCTATAGACGTCCAGATAAATATGGATACGATGAATGCTATCTGTTGAAGTTATAAGAAGTGCAATTCGGCCAGCATGTCCATTAGAAGGTGTGATAAACCCTCCCGCTGAAGAGAACAGTTAATCGGATTATCTCACGCTCATAGCTGCATCTCAGTTATCTATAACAAGGAATGCAGTTCCTCGTTCTATGCTGGGTAACTGAATCCTAGTTATATTGGATAAACTAAAAATATAGAAATTATTTTTATTTTCTCTTTTTATTGTACAAAGCAATTTTAATGCCTGGACAAAATAAAGGTTCTTGCATAGTTTCTTCATTTAAATATCGCCTTACCTTGGAACACTAATTTCATTTTTATTTATTTTTATTTTTTTGCTAATTTTTTCTAATCGCTTACTCCACAAAACATTTTCTTGGTTCTCGAAAAAAATTAATTCACGATAACTATTTGAAATATTTGAATTATTTTTGAAAAAAAATCAGGCTGCGGAGGTTAAAGATTATGTTATATTTTTGTTCAAAATCATGTTTCGAAGAATACTTCACAGATTTCCTGAAGGACCTGCTTGAGCGACTCTGTTTTATAGAGAATAAAATGAAATTCTTTAATCATATCACTATTTTTTTCTTTATTTTCTTTATATTGTAATCCTCTTGGTTTCCCCTGTATAATTGGTCATTACAAAATGAAATTAAAGGTTATGATTTAAATTGATATGTATATATTTTCTGCTAGTTCAGATATACTAATTGTATCAGATGTGTTATAATGGCAAAAATAGTAAGAAAATAATCATTTACACTTTCCTTCCAAAACACAAAGAAAGGACATTGTAAATTCACCCAATGAAAAAGAAAATACTACATATTTTTATTGTGTCATCTGCTTTTACAAAGAAGAAATCGCTGCCCATAAGATGGTAGAATAAAAGAGGACAAAAATCTGTAGATTGATTACATTATAACTAATAGAGATATGTCAGAAAAAAATTATTTATGTAAGAGTTCTAACATCAGCAGATTTATATCTGCTGATGTTAGAACATCAGCAGATGTTATTACTCTTGTATAAATGTTATTACTCTTGTAAATATTTTTTTCTTCCAGTTTAGATACATGGCATTGTTGAAGTAGCTAAACATTTGCTACTATTTACACTAAAATGAATGGACATGTTTCCCCAAGTGATTTACGTTTATAACAGTTGTCTTGCGAAATTTATAAAATAAATTCTCTGAAATATCTGCAGATTGAATAAGTCTATAACCCCCCCGCCTCACCAAAAAATAAGATTATGCATATGTTCCTTTTCTTTCAAAAACAATTCAAATCTTCTTTTTCAAGATAATTGAAAGAAATAATTTATAATTTTTCGATAATAAAAATGAAACTGATCATTACAAATTAAGAACTTATTTTAGGATAAATACTGTATCAGCCTGTGAAAGAAATGTCTATATTTATTTCTATGTTAGGATGTCTACTAATCAACAATTGAAAACAAAACACGACATTCTTGATCTAATTCGCACTACAGCTTGAGGCACTTTAGTGTCCCTTCTGGCTAAGTGTCCTCTCTTTTCTTTCTCAGTAGCACCCAGAGTAATCTAAGCCTTTACCCTTTTCCTCCAGCTAAGAGGATTACTATCAAATATTTCTAAGACATAGTATTTCTAAGACGTAGATTACTTCAGAAATAGCAACCAGCATCAGAAGTAGAAGTAAAAATATTTAGATTATTTTAAGAAAAAGAAACAAAATTCTGAAATTTCTACTGAACTTTCTTTTGTGTGGTATGCATATAAGCAGTTTTACACATTGAAAATATAGCATAGTGTTTCTAAAATTTCAAATAATTTCAGCAGACAGTAGAACAGATGATTTAAGATGGCAAAGAAAGATTACAGAATTAGAATCTTCATGTACAACAATATTATTCTCTTATTTCTTTTGTCAAAATGGTAAAATGGAGTAATAGATTATGAATACTCTCTGGAAACTTTTTCAAACCTGTAGAAATTAAGAGTGGTTATGTAATTGAATTGCAGGAGAAAATAAGGAGGGGGGGGGGGCGTAAGCATTAGAAATTCTTCTAAATAAGCATAAATTTTGAATCATTCTCTATATGATATCCTTCATATTATATTTTCAACATATCTACGGTGGTTACGCACTGGATATTATCGTAATGTACATCCTACAAGAAAAAAAAAAAAAAAAAATATATATATATAATATACTTTCATATAAATCCAGTATAAGTCTGCTTCCCTAAATAAACTGAATAAATGCTGTATTAAATTTGGTATGAAAATCAACAATAAAAAGACGAAATGTGAACTGCATCCTAAATGGAGAACTTACAGAAGAAGCATATTTCAGCTATTTAGGCACAATTTTTAGTAAAGTTGGCAAATTTAAAATTTTAAATATGGAAATAGACAACAGAATTAGCAAAGCTGGTATGGTAGGAAGGAAAAAGAACAAAGTTTCATGGAATCAGAGAAATTATTCAAAACACTAAAACTAGCTGTATACAAGACAGTGTTCGAACCAGTTTTAAAAAATTATGGATCTGAAAGCTGGTTTAGAAAGAAAAAAAACACTATCAAAGTCTAGAGACCGCAGATATTAGAGAGAAAGATTAGGAGCGTGAATAGAGGGCATCAATGGCAATATCGTATTGAAAACAACTATATGAGGAAAGAACTCAACATTGCTAGCATTGAACAATTTGTTAATCTCAATACATTAGGTTTTTTTTATTTTATTTATTTATTTTTTACTGTCAGCAGCTCTTATGTCTTATCAATAATAGAAGATATCTCAAAAATGCTAATATTTTGTTGCAAATCAACTTCTTATAACATACAGAAGTATTCATTTTTACTCAGGAATTGATAAATTTTTACTACTTCTGTTTTGTCCGAAGACTGCAATGAAAATGTCCATGTACCATTAAAGAAACTTTCACTTCAACAGATGCTATAATGCAGAAGCCAGAAAACAGGTGACTTTGTTTAACACTGAATACAGTAAAAAGACATTTATGTATTGCGATGGCAAATAAGTTTGTTCAGTTTATGCGTTAGTAAAAGTTTACGCCTTTACGAAATTTATCTTCCTTGCATTTACTTTTCATATCGGTATCAATGCAATATCATTTCAATTTTCTAGCGAATAACATTTTCAGCGAATTTTTTCTGCAATCAATATTTCGCGAGATGAATTTTTCTGATTTTTCCTCGCGATGAATTGTTCGGTCACGAACATAGCCATATGTAAAAATCGGAAAAAGTAATCATTTGGGAAAATAACTCTTTTACTTAATTATTTATACACGAATATAAATATACGCAAATGAAGAAATCCATCGGAATCAAATCGGAACTGCGAGGTGGCCACAAGCAGTGGGATACGCGCAGTCGCCATAATGTGGAGTTGCTCCATCATGCTGGAAAATGAGGCCCTACACATTCTCAATCTGGGAAACACAAATTTCTCTAGCATATTTAGGTATGCCACTCTCGTAGTCTTCTCCTCATGGAAAAAATGGCTCAACAATGCGATCATGCACGATCGCATTGTTGAGCCATTTTTTCGAACCAACTCGAAAATTCCAAAACAGAAAAATCAACTTTAAGAAACATCTCATCTCTGGAAAATGGAAGACTACAAAAAAACCTGGCTTGAATGTATAAAAAAAAGTTCTCCATCCTAAACTTATTTTCTACAAAACTGCAGAAACCGAGAAGAGAAAAATTCTACAGCTCATTTAATGAAACTGCTGAAAAGGACGTCAGCATCCTACGTTTATCAAGGATGTCAAGCGCCTTTATCAGGACGTTTAACCTGAAGGTGAGTTAGCCTGTCTCATACGAGGATGGAAGGTTTTTCCTCTCTGAAATTTTTTCTTTGTTTTTTTTCTTGCCGAAAAACAAGCGAACCGAATAGGAAAAACACGCAGTGTTTAAGGCCAGTTGCTTCTTCCTTAATTCAAAACAGCTCAATCCAATTCCAATTTCCTTTAGCACTGTGTTTTCTAACTGTGATCCGACAACTGGCATCCTTCAAAAGTCGAATAAGACTTCCAACCGCTGCTCATCTAAATATAACACTAGATGAGTATGCTTCTAAAAGGTTTACAGGTTTGTTTTTATGACTCTTTATTCATCATTCCTTATTTTATTATTTTCCTTTCCTAGAGAATATTTTAACCTATTATTTTTTTTTTTTTTAACAAACTGCACCGATCACCTCCTCAAAACCCAGAAATATACCCACACATATACTCATTAGTATTCTTAGCCTATTCCTTCCCTTATTAACTGCAGTTACTTGCTTTCGAGGTTATTCGGGAGATAAGTGCATGTGGCACTCCTGTCGTTGAGGAATAACAGAAACAGGAGTAAATAAGTGAAACATGCTTGAAAAATCTTCAGGAATGAATTTTTTCAAGTTTTCCAATATTTTTACTCTGAATTCCTGTATATTTTATTATTATATTGTGAAAAATATTTACATCAAAGAATCAATTTATTATTATTATTTGTAGTAGTAGTAGTAATATTAATGATTAATACTATTTTCCCTCATCCACCTCAATATAATGATTGTTGGTATAGCAATGCTGCTTTACTAAGGAATAATTACAGAACAATATCGATTCTTATTGTTCTTCTTGTCCGATTTGCCTATTTCCAGCAGGAAAAGCCTAGTCATCTCAGTATTAGGCCTACTAACTTACGTTCAGTAAATTTATTTATTTATTGCATTTATTAATGAAAAAATTTTATTTGGATTCCGTATTTGAAACTTTTAAAAAAAAATGTCGAACCATTCCAGTTTTCAGTTCAGCTATATTCGGGGCGACAAAGAAAAATGTCGAAATTATGTATTACAATAACTCGCTGACTTAGCAGAAGTTTTCAGAACAAGAAGCTGAATGCACGGTTCAGTTTTAGTTCGTAATGGATCACTTTTATCATGACATTTCCGTAAAGAAGTTCCTAAATGATATTAGCAATTTCGCTCTGGCTGGATGAAATTTAATGAAATTTTTAATTTCAATCGACTAGACTTATTGTGACAAAATTTGGTAGAACGAATTTCTTAGCCTATTCCTCCCCTTATTAACTGCAATTACATGTTTTCGAGGTTATTCGGGAGATAAGTGTATGTGGTACTCCTGTCTTCCCTACAGATAAATCGCTAACTGTACAATGAAGCAGGATGTACACTTACATTAAATGCTCTAAAATGCAAGAAAATAATTATTACGTTTCAATGACCGCTTCCATATGTTGTCTGTATCATGAGTAACGTTCCGCATTGTTACTGAACATTTTCTAAACAATAGTTTGCAAGAAAAACGACTTTTCGATGAATTATGAAAGAATTCATCGAAAAATTTTCGGTGAATTGTTTTCTCGATGAATTGCATTTTCGACGAATTGTCGTTCGATGAATTGTCATTCGAGGAATTGGTCATTCGATGAATTGCCTTTTCGACGAATTGCATTCGTTAAATTGTCGTTCGGCGAATTGTTTATTCGGCGAATTGCTTTTTCGATGAATTGCTGTTCGATGAATTGCATTCGGTGAATTGTCTTTCGATTAACTGTTTTTCGATGAATTTGCCTGTAACCGGCCATGGTATCCGGAGAGTTCATCGAAAAACAGTTTACCGAAAGACAATTCATCGAAGGCAATTCATCGAACAACAATTCATCGAAAAAGCAATTCACCGAATAAACAGTTCATCGAAAATCAGTTTATCGAACAACAATTAATCGAAAAAGCAATTCATCGAAAGACAATTCCCCGAAAAAGCAATTCACCGATGAGCAGTTAATCGAAAAGACAATTCATCGAAACGCAATTGATCGAAAAACAACAATTCATCGAAAAATCACAATTCATCGAAAATACAGTTCACCGAAAAATGAATTATAAGGCGTGTGGGGGCGAAGATGTGTGTGCAATTTTTTTTTTTTTTTGTTTGTTTTGGATTATTTTGAGAGGTATATATCTTTTTATTATCCTACTATTTATAACTACTATTTATAACTACTATTTATCCTACTTCGTTCGGAAAGCGATTTTTTGGCGGGGACATACTGGTTGCAGTGAATGATATCCACTGAGGCGGGTATAGTTGAGATGTTAAAAGAACATTTTATAAAGGGATTTCATCCTCGTGAAATTTTTTAGCTCATATTCTAACCGTTGATGAAACATGGCTTCGTCACTATGACCCAGAGAACAAACAACAGTCAATGGAGTGGAGACACAAAGGTTCTCCATGGCCAAAGAAGTTTCGAACCAAACAGTCAGCAGGGAAAGTTCTTGCCATTGCCATATAATGAAAATAAACACCATGTTTATTTTCATATACGTCGTTTTGACTTTTTGTAGTATTTTTGGTGTGTATTGAGAGGAGCGGCAAAAGCTCTAGCTACACTACTGTCATTACGACTTTTTTTTTTTTTTACTCGTTACAGCAGAGTTCGACTGTATTTATTTTCTTTCGTCCAACAGGTCCTCATTTTAATTTATGTTTTATTTAATGGAAATATCTTCTTAATTCTTTGCTGGCAAGAATATCTAATAAGTTATCCACACATTTAAAAAAATCCAATAATCTGTTGGCAATTTCCATGATATGAACTGTGTAGATTGCACGATGTGTCATTATGAGCATCAATTCAATTGACGCTCATGAGAGTGGAGACGCCGTAATTGTTCGTCTCGTTCAACAGTGACCTTATGGTCTGCTTATTTTAACAGAGCTCTTCCACATAAAATAAACTGGACTTTTTTTTTGTTCCATACACCCAAATTTTGTAAAGTAACAGTAAGTAAAAGGGCAGAGCACATTCGGGGTTAATGATTCCTCTTAAGGAGATATCCATCAGAATTTTGTGGTACGTCTTGCAAATTCCGAAGTCCAGCTTTTCGTTGGATAGTTACCAACAGTCAACACCTCCTTAAGTTTCTATATTCCAGAAAGCTTACTTATTATTATTATTATTATTATTACTTTCTGATCTCCACGGAATCGATGACTGATTGTGGGAGGCCCATGCTAACTGTGATAGTTTCTATCGCACGTTTTTTTCATTCGTCAGCCCAATATGCCGGGTAACTTACATTACTTATCCACACCAATTATCACTCAAGTCATACTTCGCAATCAGTGTGTTTGCATTGGAGCATCGTCCTTCTCACTACCAACAACACAGTTCAATTCTACACCGCTTTCAATAAATATAAAAAAAATAAAAAATCAATGAATAAACGAAAAACTGCTTTTAATTCATTTTTGCCACATTGGGCATTAAGGGACGCTAGAGATGTGCGACTCACAAATGAATTCCTTCACTTACAGAGTAGCAAGTCTCCTTTCCATCATTCTTTTATCTAAGCATGGGCAAACAAATATTTGGAAGTCAAATATGTTCACGACTAGGCTGATATGAATTCAACTGCTCCATGCTGTACATACCGTACTACGTTAACGTAAATGTATAAACAGCTTCCATTATAATTCACTGTTGTTCTACATTCAGATTTTATTGCTCTTCAACTGACACTGATGATATTTCGTTTTACGCAAGTGAAACGAAATATTTGTTAATGTTAAAAGTTTTGTTAATACTGTATTTCATTGTGGCATGCGTGTATTGTGCAAAGATGGAAATCCCACAGGTGTCTTTGTTACAGATGAAAATTAACTCGAATCGACAAAAAAATCTGCACATCAGCATCGTCTTGTTCAACAGTAGCAAATTACACGTCCCCAGCAAGATGTAAATTTGTATATATATATATATATATATATATATATATATATAGGAGAGGAAATAAAGATAGAGTGCATAGTGGTAGAGTATGTAAAAGAGGCCTGAGTTGACCTGTTTTATCTGTTTGCACCCCCCCAGGGGCGTTTATAAACGGTCGTTCATTTTTCACTTTGAAAAAGAAAAGAAAAAGGAAAAATCCTAAAAAAAGGAAACATGTAACAAAAAAACAATAACATGAAGTACAGAGAAAGCAAAGAAATGGAAAGGTAAACTTAGAGGTGGGGGAAGGATCTGGCCAGAGTGATGCAGCTCACAAGGAGCTGCACCGCCTCGCTGCTCGGGTTCTCAGTTCCACTCCCTTCTCTGTGAACTGAAAGGAAAAGCAATAGTCGATTCTCTTTACTTCCGTTTGTTGTGGGCTATTAAGATCTGATCGGCCACCTTGCTTCCCCGGTTCAGGTCTAGCATACGGAGAGCCGTGATGAAGGTCATTTCCACCTCTTCTTTTATATATATATATATATGTGTGTGTGTGTGTGTTAAAATTACCAAGCAATTTTAAACCTGGTTTTACTCCATTTCTCAAGTAAGCAAACAGACAATCAACTCAAGTTTGCGCCAGCAAGTGATGCAAGTCTAGCTGATCCTACAGGTAGTGTAAGACCAAGGCAACTCGTGGTAAATGTGGCATAAGCTCTTATCACTAATCTTAATATTTACTCTTAATGCCAAAATACATCTCCAAGAAGGGGATGTATGACGTTTTGTATTAAAGGCAAGTGGGGCCACTACCCAGACCAGTTTCGTCCTTTATTGAGGTCGAAACCGGTCTGGGTATACATCCATTTCTTGGAGATGTGTTTTGGCATTTAAGATTAGTAAGAGGGTAAATATTATGATTAGTGATCAGAGCTTATACCACCTTTACCACTAGTTGCCTTGGTCTTGCACTACCTGTAGGATCAGCTAGACTTGCATCACTTGCAGGCGCAAACTTGACTTGATTGTCTGTTTGCTTACTTGAGAAATGGAGTAAAACCAGGTTTAAAATTGCTTGGTATTTTTAACATTTATTATATCCAAGGAAACCCAATAAGAAGTAAAATAGTGATAGATAATAAAATACTAAAACAAGTAAACACTTTCAGATACTTGGGATGTGATCTATCATACGAAGAAGAAAAAGAAATAGACACTAAAATATCAAACTTTGTCAAAGTAAATGGCATAATAAATAATATATTTAAGCCATCCCTGGTACAAAAACACACTAGAATCAGACTATATAATGTCTTGTCAAAACCAACTCTACTATACGGAAGCGAAACATGGACCATGAAAAGGAAAGATGAGAAACGAATTCCAACAGCAGAAATGAAGTTTCTCAGAAAAACAGCTGGATATACCAAGTGGGACCACAAAACAAATGAAGAAATATTACAATCCCTGAAAATAAAACCAATTAATCACTACATAAGACAGTATAAACAAAAATGGCTAGAACATTTAAATCGAATGGACAACAGCAGATTACCAAAAATATTATACAGATACAAAATAAGTGGAAAAAGAAGAATCGGAAGACCAAGAAAGAGATGGCATGAGACCGGAACAGGCCACATGGCCTAAATTCCATGTTAGGAAGAAGATTATACCCAAGGTAAAATAATTTCTACATATATACTTGGGAAATGGAGTAAAACCAGGTTTAAAATTGCTTGGTATTTTTAACATTTATTATACCCAAGGTAAAATACTTTCTATAATATATATATATATTTTTTTTTATTTTTTATTTTTTTTGTGAGTTCAACAAACTTCATCATTGGCTTGTAGAGTAAGATAGGCTGAGAGTCAGCAGATAGTAGGAGAGGAAATAAAGATAGAGTGCATAGTGGTAGAGTAGGTAAAAGAGGCCTCAGTTGACCTGTTTTAGCTGTTTGCCCCCCAGGGGCGTTTCTAAAACGGTCGTTGATTTTTCACTTTAGAAAAAGGAAAAATCCTGAAAAGGAAAACATGTAACAAACAGAAAGTATAACATAAGTGTCGAGAAAGCCGAAGAAAGGGAAAACTAAATTTAGAGGTGGAGGAAGGATCCGGCCCGACTGATGCAGCTCACAAGGAACTGCACCACCTCGCTGTAAGCCTTCGCCGCTCGGGTTCTCGGGTCCTCCCCCACCTGTGGATCTAAAAACTAGTGAAGCTTAGTACAGAAAACCCACAAAGTGGTTACTGTGTCTTTCTTTTGTTGTGGGCTGTTAATATTCTCTTGGCCACTTCACTTCCCCTGACCATGTCCAGTTTGCAGAGAGCTATAAAAAAACGCCGAAACTGCCTTCTCATCTAAATCCATAAGCTACCTCAACTTGATCACGGCTGATTTTGCTGATGTCATCAACGAAAAGGTCACCCCATTTTGCACTGACAACATCAGGTCCATGCTTCCCTGTAAGGAGGAGCTCAGGTTCTCCTAATTTTGCCATCGCTTCTTTGAATTTATCCGCCACCCCAGGGATACCTCTAATAAGATGGCTTAGAGTCTGCCCTGCTTTTGTATGAGGACTTCTGGGTGGGAGGTCTCAGATACTTTAGCTGTTTTTGGTGTTATCAACTCTTCTTGTGGGCTTAATGGCTGCTTGGAAGTGTTGGAATCTGCCTCCATCTTTTCTTCTTCCTTGGCTATATCTATATCTATATTAGTATTTGTAGCTTCGCTTTCTTCTACTGTAGTTATATCGACTGTTTCTTCTGTGTGGTTTTTACTGCTCGTTTCTGTTGTGGAAATGTTTTTTCCTTTACGGTTTTTCTTGGTTGTCTTACAGGTGGAGGGATGGCTTTCTGTAGCATTAGGAGTGGCCTTTAAAGGTGGAGAAGCTTCCTGTGCTGTTCTATTTCCATTGCTTGGTGCAGTTGCAGGTGTGATTGCACACCCATCCTCTCTGCCAGGGTTCGTGATGGGCATGTGTCCACTTTGTGGTCAATGACACCGCATTTCAGGCATGCTGCCTCACATTTTTCTTGATTGTGGCCTGCTTGGAGGCAGTTTTTGCACTTAACTCTAGGACAGTCTGCCCCAAGGTGAGTGAAGGCACCACATCGGAAACACTGTTTTTTTACGCCAGGGTAGTTAATCATTACTCTGTCGGATCCGATAACAACAAAGTTAGGAACGGGCGTTTTCATCTCGAGGGAGATAATGACATCGCCCGACTTCCATTGAGAGTTGTTTGCATCGTTTAGGACTTGTATGCTGCGTACAACGCCCCATTTTCCGAACGCTTCATGGATGACTTTTTCGTCACTTTGTATATACTCCAAGAGGAATCTGGGGATTTTAAGCATTTTGATAATGCTTCCCACCATGAATGGAACAATTTCCTTTCCATTACATTGAAAGCCTTCGAGTAATTTGTCTCTAGTCTCAGCACTTCTAACTACAACTTGGTATCTGCCATCACCAAAGGGAATGAATCCGAAAATCTGGTCCGCACCAACGCTGTCAATGAGGGCCTTGGCCAAAAGTCGGGGTCTCAGATCGGAGTCAGTCTCGATGCCGAGAGTCCGCGTACGCGGCAAAACATTGGCCATAGCTAGCGAGAGGGGGGGCCTAACTATTCCCACCACCAAGTGTTTATTATTGCCCCGGTCCGAGGTTTAGGAAGATCTGTAAATTTCCGATTGAATATCGTGAACCCGGATGTGATTCGTACCAATATTAACGATTAAGAACAGATTTTGTTTGAGTACCTTGATTGTTCAAATCTAACTTTCGTTAGACGTCCTCCGTGACCAGGCCATTACTTCGTCATGGCTGTTGGAGGACATACTCACTGATAAAGTACAGTTAGTCGAAGTTTTCGGCCTCCGCCTCCACTTCTCAAACTATACTTTATACCTTTTGTAAATTACCATTTTGAATCTATAAAACTCCCATTGGTCTGTTTTCGTCCTTGCCCGCTCTGGCCACTGTATGAGCCAGAGGGGTTTTTAGACTTTGCAGGCCTGGGAATCCTGGTGAAACTTATGGTCTTGAAGGTAGGAAGCAGATAGGAAAGTGAAGAAAAAACTGGTCTTGAAGAGGGTGGTAGTGGTGGGTTTCAATTAAAACACTTGGGTCGGGGATCTAACTAGCAAAGGTGCCAGTCCCTTATCTAGTTTCTGTTGACCGTGCAATCTATCCCACTTATGTGGGTTTGCCCATAGAGTGCCCGGTGAGCAGGAGTTACAAACAATTAATATTTTCAATTTTTAATCTTAATTAATTCTAAATCTATATATATATACTCACTTATTAGCTTTCAATTATTCATTTTATTAATAAACTATAAACTATTCCTCAGTTACTTCTGAGTAAGATGCCTTCATTAATACGATTTTTTTTGTATTTTTTAATTTTATAATTTTTTAGTTAATTTTTTAGTTTATTATATATATATTTTTTTTTTTCATGAAAATATTGGTTAATAAGCTAATAAGTAAGGTTAGTAGGGTTATTAAAGGAACAAAATCATACCCTTAAAGCATTTGGCGGCTTACTAGTTCTTCCATCCCAGAGCCCATTTTCATGGCCGCCCGAAGTTGGTCTTTCCTGCTGCGATGTAGGATCCTGAAGTTCTCCATACTCTAAAGTCCCTGCAAGAGAAGCTTGTCAAGTTCCGTTAGTTCCAGTGTGCAAGGTGTATTGTATTATATTAAAAATGACATCTAATTTGTCCCTCGTGTATGTTCGCTAAAATGGGAGGTGTGCACCATTTTTTGGTGAAGTTGTACTCTCCCATTAGCGGGAGTTTCGTGTGAAAGTAGTTTCTGACTGAGCACCTCGCCGAAGCCAGGATGTCTAGCAGACCAAGTTGGTGGATCGAGTGTGCTCTGGCTTTCTTGATTTTCCATATGTGGAAACGGAGTTCTTTAATTGTGTAAAGCAGGAGTGTGTTCTTTATTGGTTTTGTGTCTATGTTGAGATATACTATGGTTTGTTTCGAGGGAAGAGGGATATTAAATTTATTTCCCACGTAGTTCCACACTCCTTGCGCAACAGGGCAATCGTACAGTACATGTACTACTGCCTCTTCCCCGGGGCAAAAGACGCATGTTTCATGTGGAGCTTTTCCTCTTCTGTGTAGTTCGTGCCACGTTGGGAAGAAGGCATGGGCCATTCTCCACGCAAGAGAACTTCTCGAAGGATAGGTGTCATAGTGTTTATGTATGTTTTCCCACGTTTTTTCCGTGGTTTGTCGCGGGTGTTGTTGTGATGTGTACGGTGTTATTTTGTTTGTTATTTGTAGAAGGCTATCTGATGATAGGTTAATATCTTCCCCTTTGTTTTTTAGGTTTTGTAGTTCGGAAATTATTTCGGTATAGAATCGTGTAGTGTTTAATGTTATTGGACCCGGTGTTCTGGTTTCGCCAAACAGTGGGATTTTTAATCCAAGCCAATATCTGGCGAACCATTTAGCTTGGTGATGTTCATGTTGAAGTACTTTTTTAATAGGTTTCATAGATGCCGCTAATATTTTGGATCTAAAGTGTGGGAAGTCGTGTCCTCCCTGTGTTTTTGGGCCGTGCATTTCGTCTCTGGCTACCTCTTCCGCTTGGTAATTTCAAAAATACCGGAATGCCATCGACTGCCATTTTCTAATTGTTTTCTTTGTTATTGGCTGTATTTGTGCTGTGTACAGTATGGACGGTAGGAATATTGTATTGATTATCCGAGCTCGCGCTTGTAGCGAAAACATGCTCGGTTGCCAATTTTGCATTTTTGTTTGTATTGTTTGCGTTATGTCGTCTGAAGAGAGTTTTCTTTCTTCGTGTGTGAATGGGACTCCTAGAATTTTAAGTGGTCCCGTAACTATGTTACATCCGTGTGGCAGAGTCTCGTTTGTATTGTTTATATGTTTAAGTGCGGTTTTCTTCAGGTTTAGATGTAGTCCCGATAGATTACTGAATTGTCCTGTAATTTTAATGAGTGCATGTAATGATTCCTTTTGTGTTATGATTGCCGTGATATCGTCCGCATGGCAGATCGCTTTGCATTCTTCATGCGATCTGCCAGGCAAAGTCATCCCAGCAATATTTTTGTTCGTCTGGATGGCTTGTAATAACGGTTCCATACATAACGTGAAGAGGGTTGGGCTAAGTGGGAAGCCCTGTCTCACCTCCCTCTGTATTGTAATAGGATCCGTTATTTGGCCGTTTATTTGTAATTGTGTAGTGCTGTCTTGGTAGATTGTCTGTATACATTTTTTTAATTTCGGGTGTATTCCGAATTTTGCTAGTTTGTCGAACATATATTCATGTTTGACGGAATCGAAGGCTTTGGCTAAGTATAAGTTTACGAAATAAAGGTTTGTTTCTTTCTTGTTTGCGTAATTTATTACGTCTCGTATTAGGTTTAAATTTAAGTGAATGCTTCGATTGGGTACGCCGCTTGTCTGATTTGATTTTATTAAGTACGTCATTGTATTTGTTATTCTGTTGTGTATTATTTTTGTGAATATTTTGTAGTCACTGTTGGTTAATGTAATTGGTCGCCAATTTGTAATTTCGTTTGTGTTGTCGCCTGTTTTTGGCATGAAAATGGTCAGGCCTCTTTTAAAATCCGCTTGTATCTGGTTTGTGTCTAGGAAAGTGTTGAATAACTATGTGAGTTTAGGCCCTACTAAGTGAATAAAAGTCTTATAATATTCTATGGGTATGCCATCAATGCCGGGTGTCTTTTTGTTACTGAAGGATTTGACTGCTTCAGTCACTTCCTTTAATGTAATTTCTTTCTCTTGGTATGCTTGATGGTGTTCCTGTGTTTGCGGTAAATAATTGTCCTCCCATTCGGTTGTTCCCTGCGTTTCTCCGGTTGTTTGTGTGAATAAGTCGGTGTAGTGATTGTGAAAAGCCTGTGCTATTTCCGGGGTAGTGTTGGCTGTCTTGTCGTTATCATATTTTATGTTTCTGATTAGGTTAGTGGAGGGTTTGTTTAGTCTTTCGTAAAAAGCCGCGTTGTCAGTTTCTTGGAGTAGCCATTGGACTCTAATTTTCCATTTAAATCTACGGGTTTCTTGTATGTCTACTGCCCTAATGTCTTCTTGTATTTTCTTGATTACGTGGTGGTTCAGTGACCCTGGTGGCTTGTGACGCGAGAATACGGCGAGTTCTCGGTATAGTTGTCTTCATTTTTCTTTTTGTTCTGCCGTTTTTCGTTTTGCTGTGTTTTGGAAGAAAATCGCGGTGAGGTTTTTCATTTTGGGCCACCAATTTTGGATTTCTTCCTGTTCCGTTTGTTTTTTATTCCACATTTGTTTGTATTCGGCCCTTACGTCTAAATCCTGGAGGAGGCTGGTGTTCATTTTCCAGTAACCTGGTCCTGTTTCCATTCCTCCAACCAAAGGTACTTTAGCTTCGACCATCTTGTGATCTGACACGTGCTCGGCGACGTTCATGTTAATATGTTTTATGCTGCCGTCACCTGTTGCTAAGGATGTTGTTGTGTAGATTCTGTCTATTCTTGTGTATATGTCTTTGCAGGTATTGCTCCAGGTTGAGAAGAAAGTAATACCTTTTTTTGCGACCCAGTAGTCTGTGATGTCTGTTTCTCGGCACGTCTTACTATTTCAGCAGCGCCCGAGTTCCCTGTATGATTATTTCCTCCCTGTTTGTCCCTATCAAGTACTTCTACGCAGTTCCAGTCTCCTCCGATTATGAGGTAATCGTGTCCTGAGAGGTAGATATGAAGTCTTGATAAGAAAGTGTGTCGTTCGGCTTCTCGATTTGGTGCGTATATGTTAACTATTTTGTATGTTATGTTGTCGGGAGTACAGTCAATTGTGATGACTCTTCCTTCGATGTCTCTGCGTATGTTTGTTATGTTTCCTGTCATCGGGGTTTTAACTATGATGCCTACTCCTCTTGCCCTATCTGTGCCAAAGCTCCAGAAACTTTGGACGTGGTATCTTTGTTCGATGTTTTTGATTTCTTTTAAGGTGTTTATGTGTGTTTCTTGTATGAGCAGGACTTGTATGTTCCTCTGTTGCATTATTGTTAGTATTTATTCCTGTTTTCTGGGGTTTCTAAAACCCTGTGTATTGAGAGTTGCGATGTTTATGTGTGCTCTCATTTTTTGGTTTGTTTCCAAGCCTCCCTTACCATTTTCTCACCTATAAGTATGACTTTAGCCATTTCTGGATGTTTTTTAATGCCCCACTTTTCGGCATGCTGATTCAAGATTGTTGTCGAAGTCGGGGTCTATGTCTATTTTCTGTGTATCCCATTCAAATTGGGCCTTTGCCTCTCTTTTATAATGCCCTTGGGTTAATGTTATATAGGTGGGCTCTGTGATTCTCTCCTTTGCTTCGTCGAAACATTTATGTTCGAGAGTAAACATGATTTTGTTTCCTGCTTTGCTTCTCGTGTTTGTTGGGGTTTTCACCTTTTGAATTTTTTGGGGGGTTATTGCTTCTATAATTACTGTTTTCTGGGTCTCTATGGTGGGATTTGTGGAGTCGATAGCTTGTTCAGCATTCAGCCTGGGACATTCTGTATCGACTGTTGGTTCCTGAGGTTCCATGTTGGGATTTGCTTCATCTGTCGCAGTGATCCCGGTTGTTTCTTCGCTGTTTGGTGTTGTCAGGACGATATCGTCAAAGCTGACCTCTTTTGGTTCCTGAGGTTCTTCTGCAGTTTGATTGGGACTTGCAGTGGTCCCAGTTGTTTCCTGATTTTCAGGTCTGTTCAGGATGGGGAACTCTGTTTCTTTGCTTTGCTCAGTATTGATCCCGTTTGTTTCCCCATTCTCTCTTGTGGGATTTGCTGTAGTTGTTTTTTTATCTTTTTTGCACTCCCAACTTTTGTGGTGAATGGAGTAGCATCTGGTGCATTGCTGTTGCACACCGGGGTAGTTCATTACCAACTTCCAACCAGCGATTGTGAGAATATTTGGGACTGGTGATTCCATTATCATGTTAATTGTAATGTTTCCGGATTGTGCGGCCGGGAAGTCTTTATATACATGTCGTGTTATTTGTACGTCTTTTCCGTAGTAAAATAACGTTGATTGTATCCATTCGTCCTTTAATTCAATAGGTACTATTTGAACCCTAATTGTTTTTCTTTGAATACCTACTGATTGTGCCTTTATCTGCACGCCATTAATAATAAATCCACCAAGAAGGATATCACGAGAGCTTTCTGATTTTAGTGTAACTTGGAATCGGTTCCCGGGGAACGAAGTGATCCAAGTTATTTCGTCGTTGTTCTTAAAAATACCAGAGATTCCTTTAAGAACATCTCGTGGGTTGATTTGATCTTCGGAGGGGATTTGAAACTGTATTGTGTTTGGTCGTTCGAGGTTGTAGGGTATACCAGGAATATTTAAGGGGCCTGAAAAGGGTGTAGGTTTCCGGTGGTCAGACGAGTTGGGTTTTCCTTTGGCTATTTGGGCGTATGATATCATTTTGATAAATCAGGGGTGTAAATTTGTCTAAACCCGGGGGGTGGGGGTGTTCCTGTATGGTGTTGTAGGGTGTAATGTTCCCACCAAAATAAAGTTAAAGGAAAAACTTTCCCCATGTATACTTCGTTAACTCGCTTTGTGGCTGTGCCATGATGGTGGTAGCTTCTGGGCTGTTGCCCTTCCACTTGATCTCGAAACCTGGAGCTGGAACACTGGAACTCTGGGACTGGAACTGGCAAAACTCCTCAGGAACAGATACTACTATTTCGAATAGCCTTGGAGCTCTCCCTCTGGTCCGCGACGGCGAAAAACCGTAATCCGAAAAAGCATAGATACTACACTTTGATCTTAGCCAAAAGGCCGAGAAGCGAACGGTTAAGAACAGATCAGTCGAGTACCGATCACTTTAAAAGTTACACGGTGTTACCCGTCATCATTTCTGTTGCGAGCTGAAAAGTTCGACTTTGAAGGGTAAACTTAGGCGGTTTAGCAAGGAATGCTACTTAATGTGTCTTGGCTGGAAAAAAAAAAAAATAAATAAAAAAGGTCTTTGGCGTTGTGTGTGAACTTTTAGACTGTGACGCTGGCTTACATGTGGGAAGCGGGGTACCTCTGAACCCCCCCCCCGTGGCCCGTCATGCCAGTGGGTGACACTCTGAGGCACAGGGATGGGGGAGGAGACTTTAGGGGGGGTTAGTATTTTGTTGTGGATTTTAAGGCATGCGTAAGGTTGTCGTTGGTTTGCGTTTAGATAGGGCAAAGCACTAAAGGGGGGGGTTACAGTTTAAGTCTTACCTTGCCGTTCCACAGGTAGGCAATGTTACCTGGGGAGCACCAATGTACGTGGAACTTTGCAGGGCCTTCGTCTAAGAGCTTCATCTCGAGGTAGGTTTTAACGGAGGATCGACAGCTTCTGAGGATATCAGAGAGGCCATTCCTTTGTTTCTGGAATAAGGCCACATTCCTGATTTTCCAGATGGGGAACCTAAATTCTATGATTGTGTAGAGGAGGAGATGCTTTTGCTTCTTGCTCATGGTGTCGGGGACTTCCGTAAGGTTAAGAGCCTGGTTGGGGGGGTGATGGTGGTGTCGAACCTATTTCCGACGAGTCTCCACACGGCTCGAGTAGTAAAACAATGGAAGAAGATGTGATCTATTGTTTCTGTCTCCGTGCAGAGACACACTTGTCTGATGCGTGCGTATTCCACTTGGAGACGCGGTAGTTGACAGGGAGAATGCTGTGGGAAATTTTAAAGTTCAAGTCTCTCCTTGTGGTATATACAGAAATTCAAGGGTATTATTTTGCCAGGTGGTCTTCTGTTCGTCCGTGAGAGGTGCAGGGTCTTTGAGGTTCCTTAACCAGTTGTAAATTGCTGGCCTGGGGTAGGCGGCAATGTTGGTCCCTTCCAGGTGGGGCGTTAACGCTGCGATGGTCTCGAGTATGGGTTTGTATTGATCCGGGGGAAAAGGGCTTGCGGCCCGGTATAGTTGACGTTGAGGAACTTAGAGTACCTCGTTCCCAGCCAGTATTTGGTGAGTCCGTGGCAGATGTGAAGGGGGTTATTTATCGTTTTAACTAGAGTGTCAACCTTTACTGCTGTTATGGCTTCTGAGAGAAGGGATATGTTAAGGCCTCCTTGCTCAGTGGGTCTAGACATTTTGAAGCGTTTAATTTTATCCTTCTGGTTTTCCCAGAGGAAGTTGAACATGCTTTTTTTCGAATTTCTTTAGGGCTATTTTGATGTTGATTAGGGGGGAAGGTGTAATACAGTATCACTGGGAGCATTAGCTGCTTGATTATATGTGCGCGTCCTCTGAATCCGATAGAGCAGGAGCTCCACTTTTCTTTGATTTCTAGAAGTTTCCCTTTCACTAAAGCATCTGTGCAGTGGGAATTTTGGTTGTTAAAACCGATGCCGAGAATTTGGATTGTTGAGGTGGGGGGAATTCCCCCCCCCAGTCTCCTATGCGTAACTTGGTGGTTTCCCCTTGGCTGATTTTGGAGCCGGAGGCTCTTTCGAAGATACTGATGGAGTGGGAGAGGCCTTCTTGGGAGCTGGTGTTCCTCGTGATGACTGTGATATCGTCAGCATACAGGAGACATTTAAGTGGGCCGCTGGCGGGTTTAGGGAGTTCCACACTTTTAATTTCTGGGTTCCGTCTTATATGGTTGGCGAGAAGTTCGATGTATATTACGTACAGTGCAGGGGACAGGGGGCACCCCTGTCGGACTCCTCTTCCGATGTGAATGGGGTCTGTTAAAATGTCGTTGATTGTAATCCGGCTGTTGATATCCTGGTAGAGGGTTTGGATAAGGTGAATGAAATTAGGGCCGAAGCCATGGTACCTTAGTGTTTCAAAGATGAGTAGGTGGGATACCCGGTCTAAAGCTTTGCTCTGATCCAAGGTTATTAGGGTGGTGCTGCCTCAGTGTGCTTCAGGTAATCGATGGTGTCCCGAATAAGGGCGATGTTATGCATCGGGCCTCGGCCGGGTACCGCACATGCTTGTTCTTTCTGGATGATGGTGGAGAGGGTACTGGAGAGGCGATTAGTAATGTATTTCGACAGGATTTTATAGTCGCTGTTTAGCAGGGTTATTGGCCGCCAGTTGCTAACATCTGTGGTGTCTCCTTTTTTGGGGATAAGGGTGATAATGCCCGTTCTCTGAGAGTCGGTGAGTTTCCCTCGGGTGCCACAGTAGTTGAACACCTCGAGTAGGACAGGCCCTAGGAGGGGTCAGAATTATTTGTAGAAGTTGGGGGGAGGCTGTCGCTGCCTGGGGGCAGTATGTTTAGTAGAGCTCTTGATGGCAACCTTGAGTTCTTCTAGGATGAGAGGTTTTTCTAAACGGTGGCTTTCTTGCTCAGAGATTTTGGCTGTGTGAGCCAACAGTCTAGGCCAGAGGATGGTTTCCGTTGGTTCGGGGTGATAGAGCCGGGAATAGTAGTCCTTGAACGCTCCCATGATGTGATCTTTCTCCTGTGAGAGCACGTTGTTGTACCTTATTTCAGTGATGTTTTTTCCGACTCTGTCGTTCTTAATCTGTTGGAAGAAGACTCTATTGAAGGTTTTCTCCACCAATACCTTCCCCACACGGGCTTTAATCTGTAGCAGTTTAATGTCTTGTTCGAGGGAGATGATCTCGTTTTGATAGCGTTGGATGGTGTGCTGTATTTGCGGGATGTTCTTGTTGTTGCTTCCCTTTTGGAAAATGGCTATTAGTTTATATATAATTTACTTATCTTTTCCCTCTGCTTCTTCCGGATACCGACTTCGAGTTTTCGCAGAGTGTGGCTGCACTGGAGTTTGATGTTTTCCCACAGGTTTGCTTTGTTCTCCTGGTTGCAGTCGGTAAGAAGATTTGTAAGGAGAAGGTTAACCTCTGTTTTGACTTCTGGAAGGGAGAGGAAAGCGGGGTCACATCTCCAGTAGCCTCTCCCATAGAAACTTGACGTTGGAAGTTCCAGGGATAAGTTAACTGCTGCGTGGTTGGAGATGCGGGTTGTTTGGGTAGAGGTGATGGTAAAGATGCTATGTACGGCTTCGATTAGGGTTTGGGAAATATAAAATCTGTCTAGCCTGGAGCTCACGTTTCTGCTGTTCCGCCAGGTGGTGCTCTTTTTTCCTGGGTGCAGAATGTTCCAGGGGTCCGCCAGGTTCAACTCGTGGCAAAGTTCGAAGAGCTGGTATTTTCCCACGTCACCTTAGTTGGGGTCTCCGCCTTCTTTATCTAGTTGGGTATCGGTAACACAGTTGAAGTCCCCCCCCCCCAAAAAAAAAATAATTTCGTCCGTACCCTCCAGGTAAGGGAAGAGGGATGAAAGGAACTTCTTCCTGTCGAGTTTCGCTGTAGGAGCGTAAACGTTGACCATGGTGATCTTCCTGTTTTGAAGAAGGGTGTGAACGGCGATGACTCGCCCGTCTTGGTCTCTTTTAGAGAAGAGGGATTTCCCCTGGAAGCGGGGGCTGAAAAGGATTGCCACGCCTTTTCTTCGGTTTGTACCGAAGTTCCAGTAAGTTTTGAACTGCCATTTCCTTTCTAGAATTTTGACTTGGCTTATTTGATGAATGTGCGTTTCTTGTAGGAAAGCAACATCCCAGTTAGACTGTGACATTTGGTGGTGCAACCAGTCTTGTTTCCATTGGTTATTAAAGCCTTGTATGTTCAGGGTAATTATTCGCGTAGCCGAGGTATCCCCCATTACTCCACTTTAGGTGCGGGAGGGGGGGGAGGAACGAGGTCGCTCCTACTTTTGGTTTTTTACTTTCCTTGGATGTTGAGTTTTTGGGTTTCACGACTATGGGATCGACTGCGGCCTCGCTTGGAGTGCGAGTCTTCCCCCCCGAGCGGGCTCCTTGACTGATGGAATGTCTCCTTCGAGGAGGTTGAGATCCCTCAACGATATTAAATCATCAGGGCTGGGGGGGGGGAGTCTCTCGCTTGGATGCGCGGGGTTGTCTTCCGTTTCGACGTCGGTTTCCATGTCGCTAGGGGAGTCGCCGCGGTATCCCCTGACCGAGTCATTTTCCGAGATGCTTGGCGAGGTTACTTTGTCGTCTTTTGGGGACTCCGGCTGGTCAGCTACCGGGAACTCTTCGCTTAAGTGAGCGGGATTTGTGGAGACTGTTGGTATGGCTTCTTCCAGTTCGTCTGGGTCAGCTGGGTAGGCTTTGGATAGGTCTTCAGTTGCCTGTTGTTGTAAAGCTAGTTCCTTGGTTGCTTTGGAAGGGTTTACTTGTCTTGACAGTCGGGTACGCCTGGGTTCCTTGACCGCCGCCGCGTAGGAGTTGTTGTTTGCATTGGTTGCACTTGAAATTTCAGGGGCACTTTGTTCCTTCAACGTTGGAAATTCTTGTGGTGCAGGCCCATTGCATTCGAATTTCTTGTGCGACAGGTCTTTGCATAACGCACAAGGGGCTGTGCAGGTTAGTTGAGAGTGGCCTATTATGCCGCAATTCCCGCATTTGTTTTGGGGGCAGTCTCTTGCCGTGTGACCTTCGAGTCTGCAGCGGCTGCACAACTTGGTCATGCCCGTGTAATTGACCATCACTACAAAACCTTTAATATTAATAAAGTTAGGGACTGCCTTCTTCATTTGAAGCTTTACAGCTACTTTGTCTCCAATTTCTATGTTAGGGTATTTGGCGAATTTTTCCCTAATAATTTCTAATACAGTACCGTAGTCGTTGAAGGTGGATCTCAGGGTATCGTTGTCTATCTCGGCGGGTAGTTTCCTTAGGGAAATGATCTTAATCTACGTCTTAGAAATACTTGGTAATATCCTCTTAGCTGGAGGAAAAATTTACTCTCAGTGCTATCGAGAAGAAAGGGGAGAACACTAAAGTGCCCCAGGCTGTAGTGCAGAATATGTCAAGAATGTCTTGTTTCCTTTTCGATTGTTGATTACCTCTATTCTAACAGAATTACTGATATTTCGTTTACATGCTTATGCATTATTTATGACAAAATAATTGCTTAATTTATAACGATCAGTTTCACTTTTATTATCAAAAATTAGAAATTAAATCATACAATTATCTGGAAAAAGAGGATTTGAATTATTTTCAAAGAAAAGGTGCATATGCGTTTCATAATCTTCTTTTTTTTTGGGGGGGGGGGGGCGTTTGGACCTAATCAATCTGCGGATATTTCAGATAATTTATTTCATAAATCCTTCGCAAGACAGCTGTTGCAAACGTAAATCACTTGGGGAACATACCCATTCATTTTAGTGTAAAATAGTAGCAAAAGTTCAGTTACTTTAGATATGTAATCGAGAAGAAAATGTTATGTCTGAGATAAGAATCTTACGTGAATAATTTTTCTGACATGATTTCTCTATTCGTTATAATGTAACCAATTTCTTTTCCACTGGCTGAATTTACAATGTTCTTTCTTTGTGTTTTGAAGAGAAAGTGCAAATTACTTTTTTCTTACTATTTTTGCCATTATAACATCTCATATAATTATAAGAGTGACATTTTACCGTTTTTCTCCCACACGAGACACAGAAATAAGGTAGTAATAATACTGTTGATTCTGCCAAACTTCATTGTAGCAGAAATTTTTATTACAAAACTTTGTAATATATATATATATATATATATATATATATCTCCGAAACAAGAAATTTGGAACCCATATCACATTAATGTTGAGTGTTGGCAAGGTGAAAATGTTCCTCTTATTATTTATATATTTCATTTATTAACTAGGGGGCTATGCCCAATTGCCCAATCCCCCGTGTTCCGGTATGGTAGGCCAGTTCTCTTTCAATTGTGATAACTCGAAAGGGGGTTCAGCCCCTGAATTCTGATGACTCGAATTTTGAAGACTCGACACTCAGGGTAGCCCCTGAGGTTCAAAACGTTTCGATAAACATGACATAAAAAGGCTTATCATTTTATATATATATAGGGTAGATTTTATTTCATTATTTTTTATTGTTTTAATGAAACACTTTACCTGGAATACTCTTTCCAGTTTCTCTGTGTCATAAAAAGAACTTAAAAATTAGCCTTCAAGATGAAAAAGAAACAGTGCATTCGGGTATCCCTCTATCAATATTTGTAGTCCTGAAAAGGACTGTTTTGATGGTCTTGAAAACAAACATTTTTTATTTCATACTGTTCAGAATTTAAAATTCTTGAACAGCGTGGAACATCTTGAAGCAAGGGTAAACATACAAAGCAGTTTTACACTCAGGGCACCAGATTTTTGTTTCCTTTCTGATATTTTTTTATTACATACATAACATTTGTGTGCAGGTTTTTTTTTTATTAGCCGTTGGTGGTAGATTTTCGGGATAATGGTTGGAGTTAGCAGCGTTCAACCTCAGATGTCTGGCGGGATTTCCTGTTTTTCTGCTTGCTGAAGAAGGTGCATTTGCATGCAGCAATGCTTTCGCAATTTTTATTCTGTATTCTAGATATGTTATGGTAGACAAACGTTTTTTGTTGTACAGGAGGAAACTGTTCCAAATAACAAAATCCAATACATGTCCAAACACTTTTTTGTAATATTTTTATGCTGTTTCCTCATTACAGAGTAGAATGAGAGCTGCTGATCACACCTGTCGACTCCACCCATAGTGTCGTTGTATGCACACACAGCAATGGGTTTTTCTTTCTTCAAACCATGCTTCTCCACTGATTCCGTTGATGGATTCTGCAGGAAAGACATCAGAAAAACATAATTTTTGTCTTTCCAACATAGTGCAAAGACTTTCCCTCGCTGATAAGTTCGGATTTCTCCCTTCGATAGCTTTCCTGAAGCCAGATCTGGAGGCATATTCGCCTTTTTGTATTTACAGTACCATAACTATCTGTACGGTGCTGTAAAAGCAAATCACCGAGTTCAGGACACATATAGTAATTATCCATTATAATGCAGTAACCTTTCCCCAGTAAAGGGTCTAGTAACTGCATTACTGCATGCATCGACAAGGGGAGATCCGAATATTTATCATGCTCGATTACAGTTTGCTTTCCCGTGAAATCCCAAAGATATTCACTTTCCGATTCGCAAAGCATAAAAATTTTTACTCCATACTTCGCTTTCTTTTTGGGAATATACTGCTTACATTTCAGTCTACCTTTGAATGGCATAATTCTTTCATCAATACTCAAGTCTCTCTCAGGAATGTAGAGTGATCTACATTTCTGATAGATTTTCATCAGAAAATCATAAATTTTGTTGAGGACTGGGCAAGGATGTGTTGCCTGATTGTATTCCTCATTATTCTGAAAATGCAAATACTTCAATAGGAGACTGAATTGTTTTTCAGTCATAACATCACGAAACATTGGCGTGTTCAGAATCCAGTCTGTAGACCAATACATTTCGAGAGCGGGCTTTCGAAATGCATTTCGAAATTTCGGGTTTCCACTTTCTTTGTTCTGATATTGCATTTGAAGGATGACAGTGATTTTAAATATTAATTTCACCTATATCCGAATATCACATAATTTCCTGATTTATAATAATCAAGAAATATGTATATTGTCTGATTTTATAATTTGCTAATTTATAATAATCACCACATAGTTTCAGTATCGAAAAATTAAAGTTATGTGGAACAATTACTAGAGAAAAATAACGAATTAAATAAAAACTGTACCTATGTTTCATAACAGTTTTCGGGTGTGTGATAGTAATGCAACCGGGGGGGGGGGGGTTAATCTATCAGAGGCGAAATAAAGTTCAATTCTATTGTAAAAATATGGAAATGAAATTTCACATTTGATATACATATTTTGAATGATAAAAATAAGCAAATGTATCGCTTACTTTAAAAATTGGGGAATAAAATATCTGAATTATGCAGAAAATATAAATTTAAATCATAACTGTTAATTTTTTTTTGTAATAACCAATTATACAAGGAAACCAAGAAAATGAAAGTACAAAGAACAGTAGATCACTATACAACATGAAGAAAAAATTTAGTAATATGATTAAAGAATTTCATGTTATTCTCTATAAAGCAAAGTTGCTCAAGCGTGTCCTAAAGGAAATGTGTGAAGTATTATTCGATTTCGATGGTTTTGTACAAAAATAAAAATAATATAATCTGGAACGTCGGCAGCCGATTTTCTTTTTTTTTTTTTAAAGAATATTTCAAATAATTATCGTGAATTAATTTCTTCGAGAACAAAGAAAAATCTTTTGTCTAGTAAGCGATTAGAAAAAAATTAGTGCAAAAAAAATAAAAAATTAAATTGGTTCTCCTAGGTAAGGCAATATTTAAGTGAAGAAATTATGCAATACCTTTATTTTGTCCAGAAGTTAAAATCGTATTGTACAATAAAAAGAGAAAACAAAAATATAAATAATTTCTCTATTTTTAGTCTACCATATATAACTAAAATCCAGTTAACCAGTATGGAACAAGAAAGTCCGTTTCTTGTTATAGGCAACTGAGAGGCAGCTATGAACGAGAGATAATCCGATTACCCGTTCTCTTCAGCGTGAGGGTTTATCACACCTTCTAATGGACATGACAGTCAAATTGCAAGTCTTATCCAGGTTCTTTAATATCCAAGGGTATAGTGTCATGGCGAGCTACGCAGGCATGACAAGATTGTGCAGTCGTTGCCGACTTGGCGGCCATACGGCAAGAGACTGTCCCCAGAACAGGTGTGGGAATTGCGCCATTGTTGGTCATTCCCAACTAACGTGCTCTGAACCATGCAAGCTTTGTGGGAAAAATGAACACAGAAGATATCAGTGCACAAATGGCAACGTGACAACGTCACCAGAGGACCCCCCTCCCAGTAAAGAACTGCTCACCAAAGTGATACCTACTAAAGAAGTAGAAAATTCTCCCACCCCTACAGTAGCTCCAAATCCCATTGAAGAAAGGTCACACCCAGTAGAGTCCAGAGAAACAGAGATCGAACCACATGCAGAAGTAACAGAGACCACCCAAGGCCAATCTCCACTCAAAAGGTTCCCAGAGAGCGAAGAATCCTCAAGCGACGAGGGAATGGAAATAGGCAATAATAATAATAATACCAACCAGCCAAAAAGAAACAAGACAGAAACACAGGGTAAAACAAAACGGCCAGGAAGCCACACTGAAGGAGAAGCAAAGAAGCCAAGACCAGGAGAAACAACTACGTCAGAAGATTTAGAATCAGGGTTTCTATTAGAATACCACAAAAATTCCGATCCGAAGGTGCTAGAAAGCTACCAACAGGGATTTAAATCAGTAAAAACCCCCATTTTCCTTCACTAAGCCAAATGTCTTAGGTCTTGAATGGGGGCCTTTTTTCATTAAAGATGCACTCCAATTCTCGACGGAGGACGCAAAATCCATGACTTTCCTTAATGAGGACATAAGACAGTCAATTCAACTCACCCTTTCTGAGGTAGTTAAAACAAGAGGGAAGGAAATAGCTACCATAATTACCAAGAACTGGCGCGAAGAGAAAGCAAAGTCGACCAAACTGGTCCAACCCCCCACACAATAGAGATGTTAAAATTTATATAAAATACCAGGAGCTGGCGGCGTGGTCCTGTCGGGTCATAACAGGCTGCGCCAAACCCATACAGGGTTACCCTTAGAGGCCTAAACTTAAATACCCACCACCTCAATGTTAACCCCCACTCCCCGTTGCGGCGAGGCCTCGCCCGCTCTAGCCCCGGGGCAACCCAGAATGAGGGAGGGTAACTGTAAACTCAAGCCAATGAAGTTAAACACAGAGGCAAAGTTATTAATATTAAGAAACAGGTAAAGTAGCTGGTAAACTGCTACCGTGAGGGAAGTTTCCACTCACTCCTAAAAGCAGCGTCAAGAAAATTGCTAGGAAACAACAGATTATAGACTCTGTTTTCACAAAGTTTACCCTTCCAAGTAGAGCTATCTAGCTCGAAACAGACATGATGACTGGGTAACATCATTTAACTCTAAAGTGATGGGCTACTAGTATCTTGGGCTACTAGTCTGATCTGTTCTTATCAACTTAATATCTGATACGGGTTCCATCGGAGCCCAAGATATTAAGTTGATGGGATATAGAATTAGAGTACTATCTGTTATTTTACAGTACTAACAAGGTCTCGAATGACCTAAACCCCGGACTGGGGAAAGTATTTTTTTCAGAAGTGCTAGTAGCTCTCACATTGCACTGGTTCCAACCTAGCTTGTAACCTTTATCCCCTCTGCACGATACGTGCAAGACGATATATAGCCGTCAGGCTCCACCGGCAACGAAGACCAGTGGTGGTTGTATGATATACAGGCAGGGATAAAGGATAAACAAGCTGAGACCAAGTGAGCTCTTCACAACCCCCCGTAACAGTTGCAGTTCTACTGTCTACTATAAGATGTGGAACTCTCCAACACTGCTAAAATCATTGGGTAGTATAGTATCTGTTCTTACCATCTTTTTTAGCATTGCTGCCTTTATAAAGCAATGACTGTATAGTATCTGCTCTTGCCATCAGAACTGTTGATCATTTATAGTGACAATCATGGCAAATAGTAAACTTGACAGAGATTTAACGGTCAGATATACATTTAAGAAAGCATTTCAGCCATAAGTCATCACTGACGCTCTAGTTGATATTGTAGGAGTTGACAATCTCAAGAATATAAATTGCTGGGATTTTCAGAAGGGTCTTTATTAAGTAATCACCAATAATTATAAGGCAAAAGACAAGTTGATAGAAACTGCAATTGTTTTAGAAAATGAAAAGTTTTTTCCCATCACGACGGATGGCGGTGGTCTTAAATTCGTTTATTTGAGAAAACTTCCATCAGAAATTGGTGACCAAACTTTGAAGTCAACATTCCAAGAATTTGGCTCGGTCCTAGCAGTGGTCCGAAGCAATTTTATCAAGTACCCTACAATTGAACAAGGAGATAAAATTTACATAAAAATAAATATGAAAAAGACAATTCCAAATTTTGTTACCATCAAAGGTTACCTTGTAATGGACAACTATCCAGGAATGAAAAGACTTTGCAGTAGATGCCAAAAAGAAGCTCACTCTGCAAAAGACTGTCCTTCAAATATATGTGGTAACTGTTCCATAGTAGGGCATTCACAACTGAGTTGCATTGCACCATGCAACTCAGTTGTGAATGCCCTAAATCCAATATTGGGAGCCTTTCTCATAAGAAATCCCAGTGTCCAAAGTCTAAAAAGTTAGTAGTTTCTTTAGAAGACTTTCCACCCCTACCTGCTACTATGAGAAATGCAAACAGTGAACTTGAATTTAAAAATAATCTTATTTCAACTAACGGAAAGGCTATCACAGGTGCCCAAGACAAAGAACAAGTTTTTAATTTAGAAGAAGAACAAACTATCTCTTCTCTAACTGAGAAGAGATAGTTTGTTTGGGGATACACCGGGTCGGTTACAGTTAAGGAATCCCAAAAAGGAACTAAAAGAATAGACATAATCACAACAACAGAAATGTACCAAAAGAAAAATGCAAACCCCTGTATGGATTACAACACAGAAACCCATATGGAAGCTCTCCGTCTAGAACGACGCTATAAGTCACTAATAAACACCACAAAACAAAAGGATATTGAATCTGAAGATTTCCACACAATATTTAAAGATCAAGAAATAATACAATCTGAACTTAACACAGGTCCACCTCGATCAAATAAAGAATGCCTTGACAATTATGAGATAGTCATGGAAAGTTTACTCAATATAACTCTGCATCTGAAAAATCACCAATTGATAAAGTATATAACATGTGTGTTTACTATGCCGAATTAAAGAAATTTTTAGAAGAAACACTTAGTCTATAAAGATAGACTTTAAGATATTTGAACAGCCCATGGTCATAACTGAAGATATAAATACTCGATATGCAGGAGATACAGGTCCTAAAAGGACAAGATCACTAAATAGTGAAACAAATAGTTCTCATGCATCTGATCAAAAAAAGAAAAAAGTTCAAAAAAACAGAATCGTAACTCTGCCTCTCCTTAATTTAAATTTCCCTTTTATTAACAACTCACTTGAACAACCTAGGGTTATAATTGAAAACAAGAATACTGGACCCAAAAGGACAAGGACACCAAATAGTTCTCATGCATCTGACCAAAAAAAGAAAAAAAAGTACAAAAAATAAAATCATAAATTTTCGATTTTTTATTTAAAGTTATAAATTTTAACAATACGTAACAATATATTTAAATTAAAAGTAATCTTACTATAATTTTTCTGTTTAACGTTTACATTTTTCTCTTCGTCTTTGTTCTCTTGGGAAGTTACCTTGTGAACTCCTCAAGACAAGAAGTCTTTTTTTGCTGAATAGCAAAGACAATCAATGACGTTATATTCTGAGGTTGTCTCCTGCTAAAGTATTTAGTTAAATTTTACTCCACAGTTTAGATTATAAAAATAAAGGTTATACTGCAACCTTACGGAGATGGTTTTCTCACCACTCAATGAAATGCAGGTTTAGTCTAAAGTTAGTTTTATGAAAATCTGTCGTCTTTAAAGTTTACCCACATTTCTAGAGCTCTTTAGCTCTAAAACAGAAATGATGACTGGGTAAATACACCAAAGTGATCGGTACTAGTCTGATCTGTGCTTTTCCAGTTTAATATCTGATACGGGTCCCGTCTAGGGCCAAGATATTATTAAGTTGGTGGTCTAAGATTTAGAGTAGTATCTGTTATTTTACAGTACTAACAAGGCCTCGAATGACCTAAACCCCGGACTGGGGAAAAGCCAAACACTTATTTTTTTTTCAGAAGTGCTAGTAGCTCTCACATAGCACTGGTTTCAACCCAGCTTGTAACCTTTTCCCCCTCTGCGCGAAACGTGTAAGAGGATATATAGCCGGCAAGCTCCACCCGCAACGAAACCCAGGTGACCAAACTTTGAAGTCAACATTCTAAGAATTTGGCTTGGTCCTAGCAGTGGTCCGAAGCAATTTTATCAAGTACCCTACAATTGAACAAGGAGATAAAATTTACATAAAAATAAATATGAAAAAATCAATTCCAAATTTTGTCACCATCAAAGGTTACCCGTAATGGTCAACTATCCAGGAATGAAAAGACTTTGCAGTAGATGCCGAAAAGAAGGTCACTCTGCAAAAGACTGTCCTTCAAATATATGTGGTAACTGTTCCATAGTAGGGCATTCACAACTGAGTTGCATTGCACCATGCATCAATTGTGGGAGCCTTTCTCATAAGAAATCCCACAATCGATGCATGGTGCAATGCAACTCAGTTGTGAATGTCTCCTGCTAAAGTATTTAGTTAAATTTTACTCCACAGTTTAGATTATAAAAATCCAAAGGTTATACTGCAACCTTACGGAGATGGTTTTCTCACCACTCAATGAAATTTTAACCAAAGTCTAAAAAGTTAGTAGTTTCTTTAGAAGACCTTCCACCCCTACCTGCTACTATTAAAAATACAAACAGTGAAGTAGAACGTATAAGTATTCGTCCTTCAACTAATCAGAAGGTTATTACAGTTGCTCAAGAAAAAGAACAAGTGTTAAATTTGGATGCAGAAGAACAACATATCTCGTCTGTAACTGTAGCAAATGTTGGGGACACAACAGGGTCAGTTACACCGGAAGAAAATCAAAAAGGAACTAGTGTAATAGAAAAAACCACAACAACAGAAATCTGCCAAAAAAACAATCCAAGCCCCTGTATGGATTACAACTCGGAAACTCATATGGAAGTCCTTCGTCTAGAACGACGATACAAGTCAATAATAGACATCTTAAAACGAAAGTCTAAGGAATCTGAAGATTTCTGCTTAATGGTTACAGATCAAGAATTAAAACAAGCTGAACTTAACACACGTCCACCTCAATCAATAAAAGAATGCCATGAATATTTTGAAAGTGTCATAGAAAATGTACAGCAGTTTTGCTTCTCAAATGAAAATTCACCAGTTCAAAAAATGAGCCATATGATCAATTACTATGTTGAAGTAAAGGCATTTATAAAAGAAACACTTAAAGTCTATAAAGAGAAAGTCAATGTAGATGAACAGCCTATGGTTGTATGTGAAGATATAAACACTCAATATCCAGGAAATATAGGTCCTAAAAGGACAAGAACACTAAATAGTGAAACAAATAGTTCCCATGCATCTGACCAAAAAAAGAAAAAAGTACCAAAAAAAAAAGTAAATTTGCTTTTTCTCTATTTCAAGTTCCTTTTTATCAATATTTAACAATGTATTCAAATTAAAACAATATTAATTAAAATTTTCTTTTCATTCCTGTTTTCTTGAGAGGTCACTTTATGTGCTTATCTGGACAACAGGACCTCTTTCTTTCCTTATTATTATCCAGTAGCAAAAACAACCAAAGACGTTATAATCTGAGGTTGTCTCCTGCTAAAGTTTTAAATTAATTGTTTCTCCACAGTTTAGATTATAAAAATCAAAGGTTATACTGCAACCTCATGGAGATGGCTTTCCTCACCAATCCACAAAATGCAGGATTAATCAAAAATTAGTTTTAGCAGAATCTATTTGTCTAAAAAGTTTACCCTTAAATCTAGAGCTCTTTAGCTCTAATACAGAAATGATGACTGGGTAACACCACACCAAAAGTGATCGGTACTAGTCTGATCTGTTCTTTCTCGGCCTTTTGGATAAGATCAAAGTGTAGTATCTGTGCTTTTCCAGTTTAATATCTGATACGGGTCCCATCGGGGCCCAAGATATTATGTTGGTGGGCTAACATTTAGAGTAGTATCTGTTGTTTTACAGTACTAACAAGGCCTCGAATGACCTAAACCCCGGACTGGGGAAAAGTCAAACAGAAGTGCTTTTCAGAAGTGCTACTTTTTTTCAGAAGTGCTAGCAGCTCTCACATTGCGCCAACCCAGCTTGTAACCTTTTCCCCCTCTGCACGAAACGTGCAAGAGGATATAGAGCCGGCAGGCTCCACCCGCAACGAAGACCACTGGTGGCTGTATGATATATAGACAGGGATAATGGAAAAAGAAACTGAGACCAAGTGAGATCTCTTCACACCCCTCCGTAATAGTTCCAGTACCACTGTCTACTATAAGGTAGAACTGCCCTACACGGCTAAAACTTTATGTAGTATCTGTTCTTTCAAAGTTTCAATCCTTTAGAATTGCTGTCTTATATAAAGCAGTTAAGGCTTAGAGTTACTAAGACTATTAGGTAGTATCTGTTCTTACCATCTTTATACCTCTCTTCATATAGCAGCTCATTAACTGATAACCACGTGTCTAAGCACGGAAATAGTAAACGATTACAGACTTAACTCTTAGATATACTTTCAAAAAGGCATTTCAGTCAGAAATAATCGCCGATTCTTTAGTTGACATTGTAGGAGTTGAGAATCTTAAAAATATAAATTGTTGGAATTTTCAAAAAGGCTTGTACGAGGTCATTACCCATACAACATAAAAGATAAACTAATAGAAGAAGGAATTATTTTGAAAAGTGAAAGTTTTTTTTCCCATTCTGTTGGCGGCAGTGGTGTCAAATTCATTTGTTTGAGAAAATTCCCTGCAGAGATTAATGATGAAACACTAACAAAAACTTTCCAAGAGTTTGGTTCGGTCTTAGCAGTGATCCGCCCCATTTCTAAAAGTATCCTCAAATAGAACAAGGAGACAAAATTTATGTTAAAATTAAAATGAATAAATCTATTCCTAATTTTGTTAACATGAAAGGGTACACAGTCATGGTCAACTACCAAGGCATGAACAGGCTGTGTAGCAGATACCAAAAAGAGCGCCATGCTGCGAGAGATTGCATTTTAAATAGATAGGGAAATTGTGCCATAATTGGCCATTCACAATTAAGTTGTAAAGAACCGTGCAACCACTGTGGAAATTCTTCTCACACAAGATTCCAATGTCCAAAACATCTTTAGTGTCTTTAGAGGAGTTCCCCCCTCTACCTACTGCAAAAAAAGATATTACTAGTCAGACTAAATTAAAATGTACTCCCTCTACAACAGATAAGAAGATTTCTGGTGTTGTAGAGGAAGGGAAAGCCTTGTATACTATACGACGTTTCTTCCATCTCTTAGCCTCCATGTTGCTTATGCGAATGAAGAGGCCTTGGTCCTTCGTCTTTCATCATCATTGGATCAACCACCTCACTCAGATTACCAACATGAATGCTTAAAGTCTCTCATTAATTCTCATCTATGTGGCATAGATATCATTGACCAGCTCAATAACTATCTCCAGGATGTATTTAAAGAGGTCCATCCACCTTCTCGACGTAGTGATACTCTTCAGACTTTAGGGCCCGTGTCTCATAGGAAGGAGAGAGTCTACAGAAAGAATAAGGCAATTGTGCAAAGTCTTTCCTTAATGGCGCCTCTCCTCCACCTCTTGAAGAAAAACATCAAGATTTTGTAAAATTTTGGAGCCCAGTTTTCTCTCCACTCCACTCCACTGCCACATTTTCCAGATACAGAGTGAGATCTAATCCACCAGCCGAAATTTACCAGCCAGTCTCCATTGAGGAGATCGAAATAGCTTTATCTACAGATTCATCTGCCCCAAGGCATGATGGCTTTCTGCATGCAGGCTTCGGAAGGTAACTTTGCAGATACTTCAGGACCTTCTTGACTTGTTTCTCTCTAGTAAGGTCATTCCTACCTACCTACGTTCTTCCAGAACCATCTTCATCCAGAAGAAGGAAACGTCAAGCAGCGCTTCAGAATTTCGTCCAATTACCATATATTACATCGTTTGTACCACAAAACTCTAGTTAAGTGGTGCTTAAGGGTCAAAGCTGTATAACTGAGAGGAGACCTCCACATAGCCTTTAAAGGAATGCGGAGAACCGACCAGGACTTCTGATCTAATGTCCAATCCACACATTCTCGTGATGCACCCTGTTGGGTATCTACTTGGATATTGAACGAACGAGGATGGGCTGGCAATTTTGGATTTAGCCGACCATTTTGTAATTCTTATTGGCTTAAACCAAATTATAAAATGATGGTACAACATGACAAAATTTCATACCGGATGGGGCGTCGCCCGGTTAAACAAGGCCCCCGTTGTTTTCACCAGGGAACCAGGGTGAACAGCAAAAAGTCAGCTACTGGAACAAATCTGAAAAAACACCCCAACCCAACATCACCAGAGTTAAAGATCAGTACTATCAACATAAGAAGCCTGAATGGCAAAGAAATGGAGCTAGCTGAGGAATTAGATAAGTACCAGATCGACATAATAGGGGGGACTGAAACAAAAAAAACAAAAACTGGTGATATCTTTCTGAGCAATAAATACAAAATGTTATATTCAGGCAATGACAATCAAGGAAAAGAAGGAGTAGCCATAGTATTCAACACTATATACAAGGCTAATCTTCTTGAATGGCAGGCAATCCCATGTAGAGTGTGATGTGGGGGAACTGGACAATGAACTGGACAAATATGAGAATGGGGGAACTGGACAATGAGACATATTTGTGCCTATGGTCCCAGAAGGTTCTACTAAGGCAGAAGTGGAGGAATTTTTTGAGGCTTTAGAAAAAGCAACTGACACAATGAAAAAGGAAAAGTTGGTCCTTGTTGGGGATCTAAATGGTAGCGTAGAAAATGATTGTCAGACATATAAAAATATTTTGGGAAAATTTGAAGAAAAGAGCAAAGCTAATAATAATGGCAAATACCTGTTGGGTTTCTACTCTGGACATGGACTGGTTATTACTAACAACATGTTCCAACATAAAAATGTGCACAAATTCACATGGAGAGAAAAGGCAAGAAATAAGAAAAGTCTCATTGACTATGTTATTGTTGATAGTGATGTTTACTCCCTGGTGCAGGACACCAGAGTGTACAGACTATTTGAAATTGGAAGCGATCACTATTTAGTCTTGAGCAGGATAAAATTGAATTTCATATTGAAATTCAATTTTTATTTATTTATTTTATTGTAACAGTTTACGTTTATTGTAAGCTTCCTATAATAGTACAAAATGTTTAGAATCATGTGTGTAACCTAAAAGCAACAGCTCATCCAGGTTACGATATGCATAAAGTTACAAAAATGTATGTAATGTGGTAAACAACATGTAAGAAAATAACATATAAGAAAGTGGTAAATAACATGTAAGAAAGTTTCAAAGCGAATAAAAGTTGAGCAGCTCTCAGATGTGAACTGTAGACTAACATACACAAAGATAATTGAAGGAAAAACGAAAGATTTTGAGAACAGGAACCAAACCTTGGAGATTCAGTGACAAGCCTTGAAGAAAACCCCGATTGATTCAACTAGAGAGGCATGTGGTGAGATTATATTCAAGGATAGAAAAATCAGAACTCCATGATGGACACAGGAAGTTAAAGAGGCAGTGAAGGAAAAGAAGAAAGCATATCAAAAGTTCCTGGCAAATAAGTCAGCTTGTGCTCTTAGAGAATACAGAGACAAATGTAAGAAAGCTAAACGCTGTGTAAAACTAGCTAAACAAAAATCATGGGAGGACTTTCGCAAGAACATCGAAAATAAATATCAAGAAGGTGGCAAAATATTTTGAAGGTTATTGAAGAAGCTTAGAAATGGAGGAAAGACTACTGTAAAAGGAGTTAGAGATGATAAAGGTGATATGAAAACGGGGGGAAAAGATATCCTTGAATTATGGAGTAATTACTTCGATAAATTGCTAAATAAAACAAGCAGTGACAGCACAGTGGTAAAAAACACTCAACAAGCATTCAGTCGGGAATACATATTCACACTTGAAGCCTTCAACCGCTTAAAATGTGGAAAGGCTGCAGGAGTAGATGATATTCGACCAGAAATGCTGAAGTATTAGATATATGAAGAGCCAAAGGCTTCAATTCGGCGACATATGACTTTAAGTTAAGGGATATTACATCCCATATCGTTTCTTAGCTGAATAAGAAACTCAAAGAGTTTCATGCGGAATATAGAAACTATATCAAGTTCGGCGACTCCAAGCGTAAGCAAATACCTGGATATGCAGCAATTGACCCTTAAGGTAGTGCCAGCTGAGGTAACTCATATCGAAGGTGGACCAAGCTCCGATCACTATTCTTGATATTTACCCATAATGTGAACTTAGCTCCTGCTGAAGTATGGTGGTATAAAAGTCTTGCAGTGGCTGCACTACATAGTTCAGAAGGCCTGGACAGAGCGACAAATTTCCGTTGATTGAAGTAGAGCTCTCATAATATCCATATATAAAAAGAGAAATAAAGATGAATGTGAGAATTACAGGGTTATTTCCCTACTGAGTGTTCCTGGTAATATATGCGTGTATATACTTGAGAAACGGCTGAGAAGAATTGTAGAAGAAAAGCTTGGTGAAGAACAAGCTGGATTCTGGCCAAATAGATTCTATCAGAATCAGATCTTCACTTTACTACAAATAGTGGATAAATCATGGGAATATAACAACGATCTCTATTTCAGTTTTGTAGATCTGGAAAAGGCATATGATAAGGTGCCAATAGAGAAGATATTCAATACGCTACAGTTATATGGTGTCAATGGAGCATTATATCAAGCAATACTTAGTCTTTATTTGAGTTGTAAGTCAGCAGTTAGAATTGAAGGAAGTACAGGAGGTACAGTAAGGCTTAATGTTAAGTCTGGTGTGAAACAAGGATGTACATTATCCCCTCTGATATTCATTATCTATATGGATCACATTATGAAGGAAAGTGGTATTAAACATGATATCAGAATTGGAGATGTTAATGTCAGCACTTTTCTTTATATACGATGTTATACTTATCAATAAATCCACTTCGAGTCTACAAGATTCCTTGACTAAATTGAATAACTGTTGTAATAGATATGATATGAAGGTCAGCAATAAAAAGACAAAGACAATGAAAGTAGGCAGAATCGCTGAAAATGTCAACTGTATTGTGAACGGAGAACCTGTGGAACAAGTAAAACTTTTCATCTACTTAGGCACGATTTTTACTGAAGATGGTAAACTAAATATGGAAATAGACAACAGAATCAGCAAAGCTGGTATGGAAGGAAGTCAATTGAATAAATTCATATGGAATAAAAGAGAAATTAGTCGGAACACTAAATTAGCTGTATACAAGACAGTGTTCAAACCAGTTTTAACTTATGGATCTGAGAGCTGGGTGAGAAGTAAAACACTTGACCAAACACTAGACACCGCAAATATGAGAGTCCTGTGAAAGGTTATGGGTGGGACGAAATGGCATCAATGGCATATCATATTAAAAACGAGGATATTAGAAAAGAACTTGATATTGTCAGCATCCAGGAATGCGTTAGCAGAGCTCATCTCAGG